>NC_067419.1:22740221-25240221 GCF_009764475.1 Pristis pectinata | reverse complement strand
TGAGAAAAACAGTATATATCAAGGATATATATATAATTCCCCCATCTTAAATGAAGTTGTGAAAATTTTACAATCTAGATATGTCTTTTTCAGAAGGGACAAAAAGCTAGCAAATCATGGCAAAATGTTATTTTTTCCCAGCATTTCTTTAGACTTGTATGCTGAAAAAAATGGCTTGTTTCTTGTTGAAAGTTCATATCCACTCCCACTGCATTTATCCACTGAAGGACAGCTCTAAATTAAGTTGCATGTCAGAGTTACACTGAGTAATATTCCATATTTTGCAATGTCACTTAGTTAATAAACTGTCAATAAATAAAGAATCCCGATGTTCTACCCAACCACTAAATCTGGGTATTTTAATGCACCAAATTACTCTGTGAGAAATTCTTCAAGTTTCTCTCAGAGTAATTTGGTGCATAATATCTTTTCACTAAAAAATTCTGCTTTTGGGTTAAATAAATGGCATGTGTTCAACAAGCTCCAGGTAGAATTGGAGACCTCTACACAGATGGCTGCCCATCTGTTGAAATCAGTTTTTGTTAAATTAACAATGTGCAGCCTTTTCAAAAACTTCAGAAAGGAAACCTAATTTTACTCATGGAAATCTTCAGCCGCTGACAAATTGGTCTAATTTCCTCAATTTTCTTGGTCAATCGATGAAGCTGGTTAAAAATCAAATCAAATCGAATTGAGTCAAAGAATCACAGATCTTGCTTCACCAATATCTGAAACTCGAATCAAAGTATTTGTTCTCCTCAGAAGTGAATCTAATCATAGTAATGTATTTATCTTGTATTGAGCACCTACTCTAAACAAAAATACATCCCATTATTCAGAGAAAATGAACATTTCTCTGCATAAAATGAACATTTTCTAAGCTAACCAGAAAGCCATTTTTAGGAGAGGCAGGTCACACTAAATCTAACTTGTCGGGCAGTCCAGAAGGAGGGGGCAAAATCTGTTGAGGAGTGATATCTGAAAACACCCTTCATAAAACACTTATGAGTAAAACTCCAATTCATTTCTGCTTTTGATAATTTTATAGTCATAGAGTTGTGCAACACAGAAACAGGCCCTTTTGCTCATTTTTGCCGAACTTTTTGCTCGTTTACACTAATTCCATTTGCTCACATGAGGTCCATATCCTTCTTTGCATTGCCTATTTAAGTCCCTGCCTAAATTGTTCTTAAATGTAATGATTGCATCTGATTCTACCTCCTCCTCTGGCAGCATGTTCCAGATATCAACCACTCTCTGTGTAAAACCTTTCCCCTCAAATCCTCCTTAACTCTTCTTACTTCTCACCTTAAATCTATATCCTCTTATTTTTGATACTCCTGATATGGGAAAAAGATTCTAGCTCTCTACCCTATCTATGCCTCTTATAATATTACATAATTTTATCAGGTCACCCCTCCGCCTCATTCGCTCCAGGGAAATCAAGCCCAGCCTATCCAATCTTACCCCATAACTAAAGCCTTCCAATCCAGGCAAAATCCTGGTGAATCTCCTCTGTACTCTCTCTAGCACAACCACCTCCTGCATGCCACATGCCTTCTTCACCATCCTATCTACCTGTGTTGCCACTTTCAGGGAATCATGGACTTGAATCTCAAGGTCTGTCTGTTCAGCAACATTCTTTAATGCCCTACAATTTACTGTATATGTTCTAGCCCAATATGACTTCCCAAAATATATCAACATGCACTTATGCTCCATCTGCCAAGGCTCTGCCCCACTTTGCATCTGATCTATCTCCTGTTGTAGCATTAGACAATATTTCTCACTATCCACAACATACACGCATACACTAATCATACCTCCTATATTCACATCCAAGTCATTAATATAGATAACACAAACAACAAGGGTCTCAGCACCGATCTCTACGGTACACCCCTGGCAACAGACTTACAATCAGAAAAGAATCTTTCCACCACTCCCCCTGCCTCCGATCACCAAGCCAATATTGGATCCAGTTAACCTTCTGGACCAGCCTACCATGTGGGACCTTGTCAAATACCTTACTAAAGTCCATATGGACAACATCTACTGCCTTGCCTTCATCAACCTTCTTAGTTACCTTCTCAAAAAAACCGATCAAATTGGTGAGATTGTATTTCCCTCACGCAAGCCCATGCTGACTATCCCTGATCAACCCCAAGTTGTACACAGTGTACACAGTTCCAAGTGCACACAGATCCTGTCCCTTAGGATTTCCTCTAATATTTTTTTTACTACTGCCCTGTAGTTATCTGGTTTATCCCTGCCGTCTTTCTTAAATAAACAAGCAACTTTAACTATCCTCCAATCTTCTGGCATCTCACCTGTGGCTAATGAAGATGCAAAAATCTTCATCAGGGCCCAAGCTATTTTCTCCCTTGCTTCCCATAATAATCTGGGATAGATATAATCAGGCCCTGAGGATTTTTGAGCCTTTATGCATCCCGTGACATTACCATCTCCTCCTTCTTAGTACTGACCTGCTCCAAATTATCCACATGCCCCTCCTTGAACTATCTTCCATGTCCTTCTCCTTGGTGGATACAAATAAGTATTCATTTAGTACCTTACCCACTTAGCCTGGCTCCACACATAGATTACCCCTTTGGTCTCTAAGGGGACCCATTCTTTCCCTAGCAACTCTCTTGCTCCTGATATACTTAGTCTTACTTGCTAAGCATATTTCATGACCCCTTTTTGCCCTGGTAATTTCTTTCTTCACACACTATATTCCTTAAGCAAGGCCCTCAATTCCAGTTGCCTATGCTTCCTTTTGTTTTCCTGATCAGTCCATCAATATCCTTTGTTATCCAAGGTTCTCTAATCTTGCCATCATTGCCCATTACCCTTACCAGACGTACTGGTCCAGAGTTTTTGCTAATTCTCTTTTAAATGACTCCCACTTGTGGTCTATCATTTTACCCTCAAGCATCTGTTCCCAATCAATTTTCACCATCCTCTCTTACATTATTGAAATCAGCCTTCCCCAACTCAAAACCTTAACTTGAAGACCAACCTTATCCTTTACCATAGCTATCTTGAAGCTTACAGAATTATGGTCATGTTTCCCGAAGTGTTCCCCCACTGACATTTCCACCACTCGCCCAGTTTTGTTTCCCAAGAGAAAATCAAGTATTGCCCCTTCTCTTGTAGGACTATCTACATATTGTCTCAAAAAGCTTTCTTGGATGCACTTAACATAATTCTGTCCCAATTAGGTCCCTTGCACTAAGGCAATCCCAGTCAATATTGGGAAAGTTAAAAGTCCCCACTACTATAATCCTATTGGTTTTATCTAATTCCCATTGTCTATGGAGAGGCCAATAGTTTAACCCCTGAAAGATGAGCATCCCTCTCTTATTCCTAAACTCTACCCATATAGTCTCATTGGCCAATCCCTCCAGGATATCTTCTCTAATTACTGCCGCCATGCTTCCCTAATCAGTAGTTTGACTCCCCCTCTGCCACATCTGAAACTTCTACACCCCGGAACAGCAAGCTGCCATTCCTGTCCTTCCTCAACCATACTTCTGAGATTAGACTTCAGAATCAATATTTCTTAGCTCTTGGAAAGGTCTATAAGGCTCTAGAAGATCAGAAATCAACTGCTATTCTAAGAAGTGTATCTCCAATGTTGCAAAAAAAACTTAAAAGATGTGTCTGTAAAAAATAAAAATAAATCTCTGAAAATCACCTTGCATAATTGCCAATGTTTGTAAAATCAGGAATGTGAACTTTGAAAGAAAGAGGGTAGGCATTGTTTTGTTCAGAATCTGCAAGTCAGAACACATGGGTAAACCATTCTAGGTGTATTAGATCGTGTATTATTTACAGTATACAATAATGGCCCTAAGTAAAAGACCTAGATATGCAGAAGATGTGACCAATGATAGTCCTTCAATTCCTATGTATTGCATAGTTTAACCACATTAGGACTGGATAGCAAATGTTATAAATTTCCTGTTCTTTCAAGACTCATAAGGTCTCAGTAAATTATTACTGATAGGTAATAAGCTACTGCAGATCAATGGTACAGAGCTAAAAATTTACTTAGGTTAAAAGCAAAATTTGATTGATGTTAATTTGAGGTGGAGGGCAATAAAGGGTGTAGGAGTGAGAGATATATATTGAAATTATTCTAAAATCATACTGTGATTGCAAGGTATGTGAAATAGATAATGTAATTTGGATTTGGTGGCCTCATCGTGATCAATGCATAAGACCAACGTTGATATTAAAAATTCCACTCTCCCGTCTTCATTGCTCTTCATGCCTTCTGAATTCTGATGAATTCATGCTGCCAGAATCATCCCTAACCAACTTTTAGAAGATGTTTTGACAAGACATTCACCCAGTTTCCATAACCTTCTAGTGGGGAATTAACTGGCTTTTCCAGATGACTTTCTCTAATATTAATTTGAAATATTTAAAATTTTAATCTTTAAATCCAATTAGAGATTAAGTATTGGAGAAAAATACTTGATTTTATAAAGAGCTCCTCATAAACTTAAGGTCTCAAAGTGCTTTATAGTCAATGACGCGAGTTGAAATGTTGTTAATTTTATGCCAATGGATTTATCACTAATTATTCCAACACATAATCTATTAGCTATTTTCGGACAGAGGTTTTTTTTAATCCTTCTTAAAATGGATTGTGAAAATTACCTCTCACAACATGAGCCATTTTTCTATTCACAGGGAGTTGTGGCTCATGAATGATATTCATACTGCTGAGATATAAATAATCATGTCCCACTATCACATCATTAAAACAGCTCTAAACAAAGTTACAATTTACATCCTCTGTGAAGGCACATCATCGCTCCTCATTCTCTTCAACTTCTGTGTAACCTTTTATATGACTAGCTTCACAATTGCTATTGTGATCCAACATCATGCCCACCTCAGTGGGGTTTCCTTTATTTAGTTCCATTTATACCCAGAGCATCTTCAGCTCCTCATCCTGTTCCAATTAATGTCATTGGCGGTAGCTTCGGATATATCTTTTCTTGCCCTCACCAGCCCACCAACATTCAACTTCTTTCTGATAGATATACTGCTGATGTTTTCATGGGATGTGTAGGCAATTTCCACATATAGGTTGATGTCAATCACCCCTACCTCTCCTGCAGTGCTGTCTGAGAGTATTCTAGTCCTGAGTGAGCTGCTATTAGGTATTGACAAGCAGGAAAACTCTTCCTTGTCATCAATGCTGGATCCCCCACAACTCAGACTGTCCAGACTTACTACTAGCTCAATGATCAACCATGAAACTGGCTTCTAGCTCCATATCTTCTCCACTACAAAGAGCATCTGATGCCACCTCAGTAACATTGTCTGCCATTAACTCCAGGTTTGTTGATTCCAGTGCTTGTCTAGCTAGTTTCTCATTTACACCTTTCAAAATTCAAAATATAACACTCAAAATTCTGCTGCTATTGTTCTATCCCATACAAGTCCCATTCAATCTTCATCTCTGTTATCTTTGGCTTCCAATTCACAGTTTTTTTGACATTCAAATTCCCATCCTTGTGCTTAAATATTTCCTTGGAATTGGCTCAGTTTATTGCTGTAACATCTTTGAGCCCAATTTACCTGCAAACTATATTGGTAGAAATTCATCTGCTAATCTAGCAATATGGCAGCAGCTGCATAATGTACACCTCTTCTTAACTTTAGAAAAAAGTCCATGCAACTAAATTTTTGAAGTAGAACACCAGCTATAATGCAATAGTTAATGCAAAGAGCCAATGGTGAATTTCTTCTTTGATTCAGGCACTTTAACCATGCCCATTCTGTTGGCCCCATGCATGAGGCTATACCTTAAACTGCAGAAGGCCAATATTCTGCAACTTCCCTGAACCCTCTGACTTTCCACCTGATGCCCTTCTTTCATCTCAACTGAAAACCTTGCCTCCACCCAAGCTGTCGGTTACCCCTCCTAAATTTTCTCTCCGTGGCTCAAATGCTTTTATTTAATTATGTTAAAGTGAGACTCCTTGTGATAATTTTCTACAGTAAAGAGGATATATAAATAGAACTTAGAGTTGCATCTGGAAGTCCTCACTTTGTTGGGAACAATAAATTGACACAGAAGGGATAAATTGTTCTGACAACCTTCTTCATCTGATGGATTTGAGGACATCTGGAAACTGGCCATTTATTTATAGTCCACACCAACCATCAAGCACCCATTTGCACTAATAGAATTGTCACAGTAATAGTCTTGAGAACTGAAAGCATTTCCCAACAGGTCTGATTTCTAAAAAATAGAGATCAGAGGTAGATCACAAATCTCAATTTTGCTACCTGGAAAATATTTTGGCTTTTCATATGAATCCTCATCATTTTTTGGGAACATTGCATAGTATTGCTCAGAGACAGTCTGAGGATATGTTATTTTATAATAATAGATGCTTTTATGGCAGTTTCTGGCTGTCTATTTCCATTTATATTAAATGATATTCTGGAATTGTTATTAGTGCCTTGGGGATTCAATTTCATTATTTAGTTCTATTTTCAATGAAAGCTATAAACGAGCATGTTTCCTTTCCTCTGTATTTAAGTTTTATCATTATCTGTTTGAATGCTGAGACTGCAAAATGGTGTATTAGATGCGCCAACTATAAGTGAAGATTAGGAACCAAATGTACTAGGGAGGGAGGATTATGTTGTGTATTGGTGGGACAAGGAAGAGTCATGACTTTGCCATAACCATCGGGAAACTGCTGTGAGGCTGCTGGTGTTTTGCAGTCTTGGGAAAAGGAAACTGGTGTTTGACAGAAAGAATTTTTGAGTTTCACTCCTTTGATCAGGAGCTAATTATAGGTACTCTACTACCTTTTTGATGGCAATAGTGCCGCAGCTAGTAGGTTGACTTGAGTTCAATCCTGACCTCTGATGCTGTCTGTGTGGAGTTCGTATGTTCTCTCTGTGACCAACACATCTTGAATAACTGAGTTGATAGATCAATAGGCCATTGAAAATTGCCCTTAATGTGTAGGAAAAGTTGATGTGAATGTGGGAAGACTAAAATGGGATTAGTGTATGATTAGTGTAAATGGGCGCTTGATGGTCAGTGTGGACTTGATGGGTTGAAGGGCCTGTTTTTATGCTCTTATGAGTCTATGAGAAAGGTGGCTTTTGAGGAATTCTTTCACAGGGTGAGCTATGAGAAGTCGGTCATCAACCACACTGAAAGAAAGGTAACATGCTCTGATGGATCACCAGCAGTGAGAAGAAAGGCAAAGAGAGGCAGCATAGGGAAACAAGGATGTCTCAATTGTTTTAGTACTGGTTGGTAACATACCAGGGGATTTGGCAGTCTAAGTTTGGTTAATTCCTGAAGATGAGATTGTGATGTGTGACTAGCCTATGAGTGTGGCTTTTTCATGTAGCCACCTTACAGCCTTACTGGTGCTTGTTTAATTGTGTGATTGGTCTCTTTCCCTCCATTTCCTGCCTGTTCATGTGTCTGTCTAAATGCTTCTTATCTGTATCCGTTTATGCAATTCCCCTGGCAGCATGTCCCAGGCACTTACCACTCTCTGTAAAAAAAACTTGCCCCACGCATTTCCCTCTCAACTTAAAGCTATGCCCTCTAGTATTTGACATTTCCATCCTGAGAAAAAGACAGACTATCTACCCTGTCTATGCCTCTCATAATTTTATAAACTTCTAACAGGTCACCTCTCAGTCTCCAGTGCTCTAGAGAAAACAATTCAAATTTGTCCAAGCTTTCCTTGTAGCTAATACTCTCTAATCTTCTACACCCTCTCTAAAGCTTCCACATCCTTCTTGTAATGCAGTGACCAGAATTGCATACAATACTCCAAATGTGGCTGAACCAAAGTTTTATACAGTTGCAACATGGCTTCCCAAGTTTTATACTCAACACCCTGCCCGATGAAGCCAAGCATGCCTTCTTTACCATCCTATCTACTTGTGTTTCCACTTTCAGGGATCTATGGATTCGCACCCAAGATCCCTCTGTACATGAATGTTTCAAAGGGTCCTGCCACATACTATATACTTTCCTCTTACATTTGACCTCCCAAAGTGCAACACCTCACACCCGTCTGGATTAAACTCCATCTGCAATTTCTCTGCCCATGTTTCTAATTGGTCTATACCCTTCCTCACTATCCGCACCTCTGCCATTTTTTATGTTGGCTGAAAACTTACAAATCAGTCCACCTACATTTTCTTCCAAATCATTTATATACTGTATATCACAAACAACAGAGTCCCAGGACTGATCCCTGTGAAATACCACTGGTCACAGACCTCCAGTCAGAATAACACCCCTCCACCACTACCCTCTGTCTTCAATGGCCAAGACAATTTTGAATCCAATCTACCAGGTCTCACATGGATCCCATATGCCTTAATCTTCTGGATCAGCCTACCATGAGGGAACTTGTTGAAAACTTTACTAAAGTCCATGTATACAACATCCACTGACTTATCCTCATCAATCATCTTCACCACCTCTTCAAAAAACTCAATCGAGTCTGTAAGACGTAACCTCCCCCACACAGAGTCATGCCAACTAATAAGTCCATGTTTTTCCAGATGTGAGTAGATAAGATAGATCACATATCTTTACTGGTCACATGTACATTGAAACTCACAGTGAAATGCATCTTTTTGCGTAGAGTGTTCTGGGGGCAGCCCGCAAGTGTCGCCACTCTTCCAGTGCCAACATATCATGCCCACAACTTCCTAACCTGTACGTATTTGGAATGAGGGAGGAAACCGGAGCACCCAGAGGAAACCCACGCAGACACGGGGAGAACATACAAACTCCTTACAGACAGTGGCCGGAATTGAACCCGGGTTGCTGGCGCTGTAATGGTGTTATGCTAGCCGCTACACTACTGTGCCGCCTATCCCTAAGAACCTTCTCTAATAATCATCCTACTGGCCTATAATTTTTTGGTTTGTTTCCTGCCCTTCTTAAACAGAGGAACAACATTTGCTATTCTCTAGTTCTCTGGGGCCTTGCCTGTGGCTAAATAGGATACAAAAGTCTCTATCAAGGCCCTTTCTTGCCTCTCTCAAAACCTGAGGCAGAGCTGGAATCTGACTGTGGTGAGTCATGAGGTATCAGAAGCCTTCTCCCAGAGAGAGAGAAGCCAAGGTGCCAGTTTCTTGAAGGTTGAGGTTGCACCCAGGTTTCACTGTAGAAGAACCAAATGAATGATGGAGCCACCTACAGGGGAGATCTGATGAGTCTGGTATCTAAAGCACATGCCTTGTTACTGCACTCCATTAGCATTCCAGTATTTTCCCCTGGGTTACATCACTCTAGTTATTATTTCCAGTAAAATCATGTCAGTTGTGAAATTGGACTGGGCAAATTCATGCACAAACCACCTCAGCACTCCTGATGTTTTTCCAGCAACAGTCACACACCTAATGGTATCACTAATCATACACCAAAAGTTTCACCTCATGCATAAATTGAAGCTCTAAGATTCATTGAGCAGTCACAGTATAGTGAGGAGTCCATCACTCTCCTTTGTTGTATTTGCATTTATATAAAAGGACACGTTGCTGACATCAGGAGACCTGAGTGGATAACTTCAGAACTCACTCAGACACCATCTAAAGTCCACAGATTGTGCTTAAAGAAAGAAGGTGTGCTTTATTTAACACTTTGCTGCTGACATTTCATTCAATGGATGCTTCAATGTGATATCATCTGGCATTTGGTTTCGTATTTGGTGCAGACATCATGGGCTGAAGGGCCTGTACCTGTGCTGTACTGTTCTGTGTTCTATCAGTGGCAGTATTCCATTCATAGAATCATAGAACATTACAGCACAGTACAGGCCCTTTGGCCCATGATGTTATGTCGACATTTTATCCTGCTCTAAGATCTATCTAACCCTTCCCTCCCACATACCCCTTCATTTTTCTATCATTCATGTTCCTATCTAAGAATCTCTTAAATGTCCCGAATGTACCTGCCTCCACCACCTCTCCTTGCAGTACATTCCACTCACCTGCCATCTCTGTGTAAAAAACTTACCTCTGACATCCCCCTATACCTTCCTCCAATCACCTTAAATTTTGCCCCCTCGTGTTAGCCATTTTCGCCCTGAGAAAAAGTCTCTGACTGTTCACTCAATCTATGCCTCTTATCATCTTGTACACCTCTATCGTCACGTCTCATCTTCCTTCGCTCCAAAGAGAAAAGTCCTAGCTTGCTCAACCTATCCTCATATGACATGCTCTCCAATCCAGGCAGCATCCTGGTAAATCTCCTCTGCACCTTCTCTAAAGCTTCCAGATCCTTCCTATAATGTGACCAGAACTGAACACAATACTCCAAGTGTGGTCTAACCAGAGTTCTACAGAGCAGCAACACTACCTCAAGGCTCTTGAACTCCATAACCCGACTAGTGAAGACCAACACACAACACGCCTTCTTAACAACCCTATCAACCTGCACGGCAACCTTGAGGGATCTATAGACATGGACCCCAACATCTCTCTGTTCCTGCACATTGCTAAGAGTTCTGCCATTTAACCTTGTATTCTACCTTCAGATTTGATCTTCCAAAATGCATCACTTCACACTTTTCCGGGTTGAACATCTGCCAGCTCTGCATCCTATCAATGTCCTGTTGGAACCTACAGCAACCTTCTACACTATCCACAACACCACCAACCTTTGTGTCATCAGCAAACTTACTAACCCACCCTTCCACATCCTCATCCAAGTCATTTATAAAAATCACAAAGAGCAGGGGTCCCAGAGCAAATCCCTGCCGAACACCACTGGTCACCGACCTCCAGGCAGAATACTGTATGCTCCACCTACAACCACCCTCTGCCTTCTATGGGTGAGCCAATTCTAAATCCACACAGCCAAGTTTCCCTGGATCTCATGCCTCCTGACTTTCTGAATGAGACTTCCATGAGGAACCTTATCAAACACCTTACTAAAATCTATGTACACCTCATCCACTACTCTACCTTCATCAATGTGCTTTGTCACATCCTCAAAGAATTCAATCAGGCTCGTGAGGCACAACCTGCCCCTCACAAAACCATGCTGACTGTCCCTAATCAGCCTGTACTGCTCCAAGTGCCCATAAATCCTGTTTCTAGGAATATTCTCCAGTAATTTGCTCACCACTGAAGTAAGACTCACTGGTCTGTAATTCCCAGGGTTATCCCTACTCCCTTTCTTGAACAAAGGAACAACATTTGCCACCCTCCAATCATCTGGCACCACTCCTCTGGCCAGCGAGGACGCAAAGACCATCACCAAAGGCACAGCAATCTCTTCCCTCACTTCCTGTAATAACCTTGGATAGATCCCATCTGGCCCCGGTGATTAATCTATCCTAACATTTTTCAAAAGTTCCAGCACATCCTCTTTCCTCACGTTGACATGCCCTGGCATATATCAGCCTGTTGTACACCATCCTCACAATCATCAAGGTCTCTCTCACTGGTGAATACTGAAGTGAAGTATTCATTAAGGACCTCCCCTACCTCTTCCTACTCCAGGCACGTTTCCTCCTTTATCCATGATTAGTCCTACCCTCACTCTAGTCATCCTCTTATTCTTCACATACATGTAGGCTGCCTTGGGGTTTTCCTTAATCCTACTCGCCAAAGCCTTTTCATGTCCCCTTCTAGCTCTCCTAAGTCCATTCTTAAGCTCCTTCCTGGCTACCTTGTAACACTCCAGATCCCTGTCCGATCCATGCTTTCTAAACCTTAGGTAAGCTTCTTTCTTCCTCTTGACAAAATATTCTAAGTCTCTTGTCAACGATGGTTCCTTCACTCTACCAGCCTTACCCTGCCTCAATGGGACAAACCTATCCAGAACCCCATGCAAGTACTCCCTAAACAACCTCCACATTTCTGTTGTGCACTTCCCCAAGAGCAACTGTTCCCTATTTACGTTCCCAAGTTCCTGCCTGATAGCATCATAATTCTTTCCCCCAATTAAATACTTTCCCATATCGTCTGCTCCTATCCCTCTCCAAGGCTATGGTAAAGGTCAAGGAGTTATGGTCACTGTCTCCAAAATGCTCTCCCACCAAGAGATCTGAAACCTGATCAGGCTCATTGCCTAGTACCAGTATGGACTCTCCTCTAATCAGCCTGTCCACATACTGTGTCAGGAATCCTTCCTGGACACACCTAACACACTCTACCCCATCTATCTCCTTTATATTAAGGAGGTGCCAATCAATATTAGGGAGGTTGAAATCACCCATGACAACAACCCTGTATTTTTGCACCTTTCCAAAATCTGCCTCCCGATCTGCTCCTCAGTGTCTCTGCTGCTACTGGGGGGTCTGTAGAATACTTCCAATAGAGTGATCACTCGCTTCCTGTTTCTGACTTCAACCCACACTGACTCAGTTAGCGATCCCTCCAGGACATCCTCCCTTTCTACAGCTGTGACACTGTCCCTGGTCAGCAAGGCCGCTCCCCCACTTCTTATACCTCCGTCCCTGTCCCTTTTGAAATACCTAAACTCTGGAATATCCAGCAGCCATTCCTGCCCTTGCGACAGCCAAGTCTCTGTAATGGCCACAACATCATTGTTCCATGTATTTACCCATGCTCTAAGTTCATCACTCGTGTTCCTGATACTTCTCACATTAGACACACTTCAGCCCATCCAACTGACTGCAATTTTGCCCTTTCAACTGCCTATCCTTCCTCACAGTCTTTCTACACTCTGCATCTGCATCCAAATGCACCAACCTCTGATCTGGCACTCGGGTTCCCACCCCCCTGCCAAACTAGTTTAAACCCTCCCCAACAGCTCTAGAATATTGGTCCCCCTCCAGTTCAGGTGTAACCCGTCCCTTTTATACAGGTCATACCTTCCGCAGAAGAGATCCCAATGATCCACAAATCTGAAACCCTGCCCCCTGCACCGACTCCTGAGCCACGCATTCATCTGCCAAATCATCCTATTCCTACCCACACTAGCATGTGGCACAGGCAGCAATCCAGAGGTCACTACCCTCATGGTCCTGCTTTTCAGCTTCCTACCTAGCTCCCTGTATTCCCTCTTCAGGAACTCATCTCTTTTCCTGCCTTTGCAATTGGTACCAATATGTACCATGACTTCTGGCTTTTCACCCTCCCCTTTCAGAATGCTGTGGACTCGATCTGAGACGTCCCTGATCCTGGCACCCAGGAGGCAACATACAATCTGGGAGTCTCTTTCACGTCCACAGAATCTCCTGTCTGCCCCCCCCCCTTACTATTGAATCCCCTATCACTACCACTCTCCTCTTCTCCCCCTTTTCCTTCTGCACCACACAACCAGGCTCAAGTGCCAGAGACCTGGTCACTGCGCTTTCCCCTGGTAGGTTGTCCCCCCCAACAGTATCCAAAGCGGTATACCTGTTATTCAGGGGAAAAGCCACAGGGGTACTCTGCACTACCTGCCTATTCTCCTTCCTTCTCCTGACAGTCACCCAGCTACCTGCCTCCTGCAGCTTAGGAGTGACTGCCTCCTAGTAGCTCTTATCTATGAACTCCTCATTCTCCCGTAGGAGCCAAAGGTCATCCAGCTGCAGCTCCAGTTCCCTAACACGGTCTGTAAGGGGTTGCAGTTGGATGCACCTCGTGCAGATGTAGCTATCAGGGAGACTGGAGGTCTCCCAGAACTCCCACATCTTACAAGATTAACACACCGCTGACAATGGAGCCATTCTAACTACTTTAGCCTGGCACTAAAGGGAAAATCAAAGAAAGAAAGAAGGAAACTTACTAGAGACTTACCTTAGCCTCCTCTCACTGAAGCCTCTTGAGCCAAAGCCTCAAGTCCTTCACTCTAACCCTGGTCCACCCCAACAATGGCTGCTCTGCTTATACCTACCTTCCTTTTATTCGCTGCTGTTAATTAGCCAATCAACTATTAGCAATTTGCAGATGTGCCTCTTTTAGACTCTTGCACAGTGAAACCCACAAGCACACGCACAGAAACTGACTTCATTGCTGGAGGCATTGTGGCATGGCAATGACTGGCCACATTGGGTGGGTTGGGCACCATGGGGAGGGAGACAAAAACATGTCTGTTTGTGGAATATGTTACTCCATAGTATATGCAGTCATAGAAAAATGGGAACAATAATACTAAGAAGAAGAAACATAATAATAACCTATCTGAAGTTCTCACATCACCAAAGTATTTGCAGGGTCAGGTTTCCCCAGGCTGTCATCAGAAGGTCCCTGCTCTGGGGTCTGAACTGCTCTCTTCATAGAGGTCAAAGTCACCTTGACTCTGAACTTCCTCATGACTGGAACCTTCCAAGTGGCTGTAGAAAAGGTTCTGTCATAGAATCAGAAGGACACACAGGTATCGCATAGAGATCAGTTTGCATACTTTGATTTCCATAGAACCATAGAACCAAAGAACCATACAGCACAAAACAGGCCCTTCGGCCCACCATGTTGTGCCGTCCATCAAACCACCCTCACACTATCTAACCCTTTCCTCCCGCATATCCCTCTATCTCACATTCCTCCATATGCCTATCCAACAAACTCTTGAACCTGTCCACTGTATCTGCCTCCACCACCACCCCAGGCAGTGCATTCCATGCACCAACCACTCTCTGGGTGAAAAACCTCCCCCTGACATCTCCCCTGAACCTCCCACCCATAACCTTAAAGCCATGCCCTCTTGTCTTGAGCATTGGTGCCCTGGGAAGGAGGCACTGACTGTCTACTCTATCTATTCCTCTCAATATTTTATATACCTCTATCATGTCTCCTCTCATCCTCCTCCTTTCCAGTGAATAAAGCCCTAGCACCTTAAGCCTCTCCTCATATTCCATACGCTCTAATTTCATCAGAGCTGAAATTCAAATTTACTTCATTTAGTAGAGCCTGCAGACTTGACCAGTTTGCATTAAGTTAACAATCTTAATTTGCCTAAAAGTAAAATAAAGATAGCAAAGGTCTGAACAACAATCTCTGCAGCCCCTCATTTGGCACCTTACTTTCTTCCCCTGCAGCTGTCATGAATCCCTTAATAAGGGCCAAGTTCTTCTCGTTCTTAAGCCAAGTGCCTAACCCTTCCAGTTCAGTGATGACCAGGTGTTAATAGGAGAAAGGCAGCCATTAATAACTTTGAGCTTTCCCTCAACAGAAATGGTTTCTGGTCCATGAATGTTTATGTGGTTGTAGATCTTCAGAAGACCTTCCTGATATGGAATGGCATGTTTCCCACAATTCTTTCATCCTCAGGGAGGCTACTGCCTGAGAGATCCTGAGGGATAAGGGCTACCTCAGCTTCCCAGGCTCCTGGTACCAATTTGCAGCTCTTCCACAGCTGCTGAGCACCACTACAAAGAAAGTCACACGTACCAGAACTGTTGTGGAAAATTCCATTGGTCTTCTGAAAATAATATTCTGGTGACTGTATCAGTTCTGCAGGGCATCCTGCAGTATACACCCCATCAATGCAGAGCATTCATCGTTGCATTACTATATTCTGCAAAACATAGAAGGCTAGAGGATATTAGATGCAGGCTAAAGAACAGCAGGAGCAGGTGAAAGCTACCAGGGAAATGTCCTAGCAGATTACCACCATCTCCCAGTCAAATGGAGGTGGGAAACACACTGTAAGGATAAAAGGGTCTACCTGGTAGATAGCCTGTCTCCTCCATGGCAGCCAAAATATGTATCACTTGGTGTCTGGCTACCATGGAGAGCATGGCTTTTAAGGACTAAAGTCTTTCTAGATTAGTGTGCAGCAAATTATTTTCAAGCATACTGAACTGATATGATTGTGATTCTCTCAGGAACTGTGCAGGGCCCATATTTGTGCCATTTTACTGTTTCTACTATATGTTATTAATTGTGTTGCTATTTGGTGAATGTCCCTTTTAGACATAGTACAGTAGTGTGTGTGTGTGTGTGTGTGTGTGTGTGTGTGTGTGTGTGTGTGTGTGTGTGTGATGTCATTACGACAACAGCAGAAGATAACAATGTGTTGACATTTTGCTTCAGTCAGAAAGAGAGAGAGAGACACACACACTGACTGCTGGTCTCTGTATCGATGGACTACAAACAATAACTGTGTCTGTCACTACAATCCACGTATGGATTTTTGGAATAATCTAGTGGAGTCCACTTTGTCGTTAACCTGTAGAAGGAAACAGGTATTTGTGTGGACGGCCACATCTTGAATGCCTTTCGGGGTGACAGATACTTTGGAACAAAGCAGTGGAGATCATCAGTGACTGAGGTGTCATATGGGTTCCATCGTGGAACATTTGGATTTCGTAATTTCTCTCTATTTTCTCTCTACGTTTTTTCTTCAGTCAACGGTGGTTTTGCAAAAGCCTTTGCTCATGTTTCACCTTATGGCTTGCTGAACTGAACTTTGAGAACTATTCCTGGACTTGGAGTTTGGGAATTTGCCATACACACACACTTCGAGTTTAGTTTTTGGGGTGAATGTTTAATATCTAACATTTTTATTTTTTTTCTTTCTTATTATCATAAGTAGTTATTAATAAAATAGTTTCTAACACTTATACATGACTTGGTGTGTTTCTTTTGTTGCTGGTACATAACAAAATTGGGGGCTCGTCGGGGATCGATCCGAAGATTGTTGAGAGTGGTCTGAAATCGAACTCAAGACCGATACTAGAGGTCTGGGTTTGAACAACTTAGGGTCTTATTGGATGACTGATTGTGGTCGGTCTGATAAAATTCTTTTTGATTGGTTTGTGTGTGTGGAAACCGGCAACAATGGAGGCATTTTTGAAAAAGCCAACCCCTGGGGGATTACAGGGGATGAGGCAGCCTGATTTGGTGAAAATTGTTGCAGAGCTAAATCTTGAAGCAGTAATGAAATTTATGAGAAAGGCAGATATTCAGAGACTGATAGCTGGCCATTATGTGGAGAAGAAGGTGTTTGAGGAGGAGGTGTTAAAACAGTTTCCTGGGAGTGAACCAGCAATTTCTGAGGCCCAGGTGCAGCTGGCAAAGATAGAGGCTGAACGAGAACAAACTCGGCTGAAGTTTGAGGCTGAGGCAGAGCAAAGGAAGGTAAATGCCCAGATAGAAATGAAGAAGATGGAGCTGGATAGGGAAGAAAAGGAGAAACAGCGGCAGCATGAGTTAGCAATGAAACAAAAGAGTTCTGAATCTGATTCTGATTCTGATGATGGTTTCATAGCCAGTAGGGAGGTTCAATTAGTCTCTCCTTTTGAGGAAGATCAGGTTGATCAGTACTTCCAACATTTTGAAAAGGTTGCTGAGAGTTCAAACTGGCCAAAGGAAAGATGGGCTCTAATGTTACAGAGTGTAATTAAAGGTAAGGCTCAACAAGCTTATTCTGCTTTGTCTGTTGAGGAAGCAGCTGATTATCCAAAGGTAAAACAAGCTGTGCTGAAGGCTTATGAATTAGTACCTGAAGCTTACAGGCAGAAATTTAGAGACCTGAAGAAGTCTGCAGATCAGACGTACACGGAATTTGCCAATGGAAAGAGAATATGTTTTGAACGATGGTGCATGGCTAAAAATGTAGATGGAGATTATGATAAATTAAAAGAATTGATTTTAGTGGAAGACTTTAAAAAGTGTATCCCAGCTGAAATAACATATCTAAATGAAAAGGAGGTGGCAACTTTGCAAGAAACTGCTAGTTTGGCAGATGATTATGCTTTAACCCATAAATCCAAATGGGGACAAACTAAAACCTTTCAAAAGAGTTATGAGGATGATTGGAAGCCAGTGCTGGAGAAACCTGCTGAGCGCACTTGTTATTATTGTGAGAAACCTGGTCATGTGATTGCTTATTTTTCCCTCTTGAAGAAAAAGAAAGAAAAGGAGGCCGTGCCAAATGCTCATTTTCAAGTAGTTAAACCCGAAAATCAGAAGGGTTTAGGACATGTTGTTAAAGATCAATCCTTGCCAGAGGTAAAGGCTGAAAAGTTGGATGAGGTGAGGAAGGAATTCCATTCTTATGTATCAGAGGGCTTTGTTTCACTGAATGTTGGGTCACCCCAAGTGCCAGTGAAAATCCTTAGAGATACTGGGGCTTCCCAATCTATCTTGCTGGACAGTGTCTTAAATTTTGGTGAAGAAACTGATACTGGTGAGGTAAATCTAGTGCGAGGTATTACAGGTGACACTATGTCTGTACCTTTGCACCAGGTGGTTTTGAAGTCAAAGTTCGTAGAAGGACCTGTTGAGATAGGGATATGACCTAGTTTACCAGTGGAAGAAGTTTCTTTGTTATTTGGGAATGACCTTGCAGGTGGAGAACTTGTCCCTGTGGTACGGTTAACAACCAAACCAAGTGTTGATGAGTCCAAGAATGATCCAGATGTTCATCCATCCTGTGCAGTGACTTGAGCTAGGGCTAAAGAATTAGCCAAGGCCGATAGTTCTGTGCAGCCTGATTTTGTTCCCTGTGACAGCCCTAAAAAGGATGCAAATTATGATGACTTGTCCGAGACTTTTCTGTCTTCACTGGAGGATCAAAATCCTTGTATTGGGCCTGAATATAAAGATTTGTCTCTGTCCAGGAAAGAATTTATAGTGGAGCAGACTAAAGACCCTGAGCCTACTGAATTGAGAGAAAAAGCACTCTCAAGTGATGAGATTGAGGAAGTGCCAATTGGACATTATGTCAAAAATGGAGTGTTAATGAAGAAATGGAGACCTCCTAATGTCCCTGTTAATGAGGAATGGGAAGTTATTCACCAGGTTGTGGTTCCTAAAGTTTATAGGAATGAGATTTAAAACCTGGCCCATAGTATGCCTTTAGGTGGTCATTTTGATGTGAATAAAACTGTAAGAAAGATTTTGAAACAATCCTATTGGCCTGGTTTGAGGAAGGATGTTGTGATGTTTTGTAGAAGTTGTCACACATGTCAGATGGTAGGTAAACCAAGTCCAAGTACCCCTGACGCTCCTTTGAAGCCTATTCCTGCTTTTGGTGAACCCTTTTTGAAGGTTATTGTGGACTGTGCTAGCCCATTGCCAAAGGATTGGGATGAAGGAAATCATTTGCTTTTGTTTGCAGTGAGGGAGTTAATGCAGGAATCCTTAGGGTTCAGTCCTTTTGAACTTGTGTTTGGACATCAAGTTAGAGGACCTTTAGAATTGCTAAGGGAACAATGGGTTAATGAGGGGATGCATTTGAATTTGTTGGACTATGTTCAGAAATTTAAAAACCGACTGGGAAAAGCTTTCCAATTGGAAAATCTTGTTTGACAAAGACGCTGCTGTGGCCAATTCTGTTGACATTAAATTGTCTGAAAACTCGAAGGTTGAGGCTAGTGAAGATTGTGGTAGACTAAGCATTGGATTAGCAAGGCTGAAAAGCAAAGCTGAATTGAGAAACATTGAAACAAAATTGGCACAATTCCAATTGCAACAAAGTCAACAAGTGAAGCAATTAATTTTAAAATTTCAAAACATGTTTGAAAATGGATAGGATGGAGTATGATCACGTGATAGGTCACATGGAAGGCAATCAGCAATGGTCTTTCCTGATGTTAAATGGGAAAATGTATCTTTATTAATCTGATATTCTGTAATTGTGTAGAATGATTATTATTAACACATTTCTTTACTAGCTGTATGCGCGGTTAAAAATTTTGCTCTTGTAGATCAAAATATTTTTTTAGGGTGGAGGTGTTACGGATTAGGTTGCTATTTGGTGAATGTCCCTTTTAGACATAGTACAGTAGTGTGTGTGTGTGTGTGTGTGTGTGTGAGACGTCATTACAACAACACCAGAAGATAACGACGTGCTGATGTTTTGCTTCAGTCAGAAAGAGAGAGAGAGAGGGAGAGAGACACACTGACTGCTGGTCTCTGTATCGATGGACGAAAAACAATAACTGTGTCTGTCACTACAATCCACGTATGGATTTTTGGAATAATCTAGTGGAGTCCACTTTGTCGTTAACCTGTAGAAGGAAACAGGTATTTGTATGGACGGCCACATCTTGAATGCCTTTCAGGGTGGCAGATACTTTGGAACAAAGCAGTGGAGATCATCAGTGACTGAGGTGTTGTATGGGTTCCATCGTGGAACATCTGGATTTCGTAATTTCTCTCTATTTTTTCTCTACATTTTCTCTTCAGTCAACGGTGGTTTTGCAAAAGCCTTTGCTCACGTTTTACCTTATGGCTTGCTGAACTGAACTTTGAGAACTATTCCTGGACTTGGAGTTTGGGAATTTGCCACACACACACTTTGAGTTTAGTTTTTGGGGTGAATGTTTAATATCTAACATTTTTATTTTTTTCTTTCTTATTATCATAAGTAGTTATTAATAAAATAGTTTTTAACACTTATGCATGACTTGGTGTGTTTCTTTTGTTGCTGGTACGTAACACATAGGTTTAGCCAATTTCACAATTTTTGTGGGGGATACAGCACATGTTTAAGACACCATAACAGGGTGAAATCACATATCTGTAAGTTGGTAAATTAGTGGCACTCTCAAAGTCAAAGTGAAAGTTGAGTTTATTGTTAAATGCACATTCATTTATGCACAGGTGCAATGAAAAACTTACTTGCAGCAGCATCACAGGCCATAGTATCATATAAGCAGCATTCACAAGAAAAACATAAATTAAACACAATTTTTACAAGGAAGAACACAACTAGAACAAAAAAAAAGTCCATTTTAGTGCAAAGTGTTCAAGCAGAAAGTGCATGTGAAATGTCATGGAGCAAGGGTGAGCCAGGATCACTTTGTACAGGAATCTGCAAAAAGCTTGCAAGCCTTTCTTAGATGTACTTTACCAATTTGGCAGAATTTACAAACTAAGTAAACACAGGAGAGTCCAATTATATGGTAATAGAAATGTTATACATTGGGTATTGAATAACAAACAGTCTTTCAGATGAGATCTGATATTTATTCAAATTGCATCTATTCTGCTTGGTCTACGTGTTGAAAAATTGCTGAGTGGTTTGTAGTTGTTTCTGAAAATTGGGTAGCTATTGATTGTGTCAAACACAGTTTTAATACAATTTTCTAGGGTCAAGCTGCATAACCCTTAAGATAATAGGCAGCTCTCATCAAAGCACATTCTTACATGTACACTCTTTATGGAAAGAAAATCAATTATGGAATCTCAAAATTCAGCAAATTTAAAACAAGTATTCTAGCATTATTGTGGATTCTCGATTAAGTTAGATGCTTTATTAGCAAATAGGCTATAATCTTACTTAATATTTGAGACTGAGCCCACATTATATTCATGTTGCTCTCTTTGATATCCGGTTAAGGTCCAACTTATTTCCCGTTGATATGTTGCTACAACTGATTTTTCACAAAAATGGCAAAGACATTGGAAATAGTTGTTTATTCCATAAGCTGTAAAGGGAGAATCAGGTCCTTTCTGAGATATAATCACTTGAGATATTTTCGTGGTCCATTTAAATCTGTAAGGAATTAGTGAATTATTATCAAATTGCGCAAATAGGCTTAAAATAATAAAAAAAAACTTCACTTCTTTCCCCACTAGAAACAAAAGTTAAACTATTACCAAAGTTCCTGCTGCTCTTGAAATTTATGCCAGAAATTTTCTCTCCAACTGTGATTTACCTCCTTTTTCTTAGACAGTCCAGCTGGATCAAAGATGACTTATTTCTATTCCAGTTTTGTGGATTCTGAGTGGATAATGAGATGACCATGTGAAATGCAAACTCTTCCACAGATGGGGTAGGTGAATTTTTATGGGGGAAGACAGATGGGTAGTTTGTGATATGGTCTCCTTCTTCCTTCATTTTCATGGGACCTCTGTGTGCTCCAGATACATGGGCTCTAGGTCCTCAAAACCATCCTGAATACTCATTTTCCATTTTGAGTGGTGATGGGCCATAGAATCTCAGGAATCTGTGGAGATAATGCATTTCTTCAAGGAGGCTTTGAGTGCATCCATGAATCTTTTCCTCTGTCCACCTGATGATTTCTTCCCATGACAGAGCTCAGGAATAGACCGTTTTTGGGAATCTGGTGTTGGACTCAGTCAGCAGTTATTCATAATGATTTGCTGACCATTTGGTTCTGTCAACAATAAGTAGTTGTGAATGGTGAACACCATTTGGACAGCCAGTTGATTAACTTCACAAAGATGTTGGTGTGATTGGTCCAAGCAATTGCTTTAAAAATACCAAAGGGGGAGATATTTGCACTTGAGGACCAATGTAGGAGAGAAGATGTACTTAATTCAGGCCATTTTAATGTTGAACTAGGACCACTTTCAATAGGATAGCATTATATTACTAATAATAATAATAAAAGATCAGAAGTTATATTACATTTTGATTCTGAACGAAGGGAATGGCCAATGGGATTTCCTGTAGTAACCAGTGGGAAGTGGCCTGTGATTGGTAGGCAGGAACAGAGTTTTGCATGATTGGTTGCAGACTGAAGTAAGTGTCTGGGAAGTTCAAGACTGGTCCCTAAATCAGGGAAGAGCCCAATCCGCACATTTAAAGAATAACCTGGCTCTCTCAACTATTCAAGAGAGCAGGTTAAAAATGGAATCTGTGGCAATCCATTAGGAACTCAGCAGGTAAATCTTGTAGGTTGATTTTAGCTGCTAGGCAGCTACAGTTAAAATTGCTCCTGAAGATTTGTTTTCTCTCTTGTTTTAATTTAATACTGCACTGCACACAATATTTAACAATAGGTAAACTCCAAATCGATGAACAAACTAAATTGCCCCAGTGACAGAAATTTCTTCATGGAAAGTCGAACTCCAGGGTTTAAAATTCTACCACAAGTATGAGGATGAAGCTTATTAAATAAATTTTCACTGCTGAACAAATTGTCATTGACTGTTAGGCCTTCCAAGTAAAGCTAGAACATTCCCCGGGTGATAATCACATCCAATTATTACTAAATAGCTTATCTGAATACATCTGCTACCACCATTATATTGATAAAAGGCCTGCAATCCCATAAGCGCTTAGTTGCACTGGTAAAACGCAAATTACTAGGCTGTACACCAGCTGCCTTCTTATTCTTACTCCTCAGTAGATATTCCAATAAAAGAGGACTAATCACCATAAAAACCATACCTGTCATGACGGCAGTTTCAGTATGTAAACACATTTTGGTCCCTTCCCACTGATCTTCATAACCATCCTCCTCTCTCACCAAAAACATTCTCCATTTCCACTGATAATAGCTCACCAATAATAACATATTATTGACAATAAAATAATGAATTTAATATACCTGATATAAAATTTCAAAGTAATCCATTGAATGCAGAATAACAGCTTATTATTTATTCATTAATCTTTTTACGTGCACTGTATTTGCTGAATTTCTATTTATTGTTGGCAGCCTGCATACCTTCATGCTTGGATAACAAAGTAAGTGCCATGCTCAAATGTCTGTAATTACCTTTAGTAGACTTAAACTGAATCCATTAGTTCCTAAGGACTGATATATTAAACCATCATTAAAAGCACATCAAAAGATTTACAAATCATTACAAATATTAATGAAATTATAATAATTAAAAATAACAACTCACCTTCTCCATTCTGCAGACTGACAGTCCCTGGTGAAATGAATGAGGTCTCTGGCCTGGCACAGTTAGTTAAATAAGTAATGATAACCTTGAAAGTATGGATTGTTGCGTGGCACAATTTATTGCTGTTACCACACAGCTCCAGTGACCCGAGTTTGATCCCGACGAATAGTGCTGCCTGTGTGCAATAAGCATGTTCTCTTTGTGACCATGTGGATTTCCCCCAGCTGCTCCTGCTTCCTCCCAGACCCTAAAGGCGTGATTGTAGGTTAATTGGCTACTGTTGTGTTGGTGGGTAGCAGGAGAATTGAGGTGTGGGGGAGGATGTGGACCTGATGGGCATGTGAGAAAGATTAGTTTACAGGGAAGTAAGTGGGGGATGGTGCTGACAGGAATGCTCTGAGATCTGGCATAGATTTGATGGGCTGAATGGCTTCCTTTATGTCAAAAGGAAATATAAGAGATGGGAGAGCTGGCACTCAGTGCACCCTGGATTTTGAAAGGCGTGCACTGCCACATAATCCTCTCACCTCTGCTCAAATTTAGTGCAATAGAATGGGGAGGGAGAGGCGCATGCGGAAGGATGAGATGATCAGCCATGCTCTAAACTTGTGACGCAGCCCAAGATTTAGTGAGGCTGGGTTTATATCTGACATAATATCTTGAGCAGTTTGCTGTTTTGTAGAGCCAAACATAAGTGAATTTAATGAAGGTTAATTTCCAAAGGAGATAGTTGCAGACTTTATGTGGTCTCGCCACAATTCTGGAACTCACAGAGGCTCTTGCCAGGGAATCTATCACTGTGTTTTGATGCTCATTGCTGGCCACCACATTGAACCCAGTGACATGGCCTAGTACTTCTGGGGTTCTCCAGTTCTACTAGTTCACAGTGGTGAACTAGTAGAACTGCTGCCTCCTAGCTTCAGAAGTTACTTCTCCATTCCAATGGTCAAACCCAGTGTAAGATCAGAGACTCCATTTATTCCAATGAGGAGTGTCAGCCTGCAGAACAAATAAGGTCATTTACATTTTTAATTATTTTATTTTAGTTAATGTTTGTAACGGTATATATATCTTTTAACATGTTTTATTGTATTTTAATAACATTTTAATCTTTTAACTCAATTTTAATAGTTTTAATTTTAATTTTCGCATCGGGGGCACTTAAAAATGGTTAAAACTGCTTCAGAACTTTGATGGTCTTAGCACTGGCATCTCACCACTGAGATTGGCACAGTGGTGAACTAGCAGAACTGCTGCCTCCTTGCTCCAGAAACCTATGTTGTTTCCTGACATCTGATGCTGTCTATGTAGAGTTTGTATATTACACATAGGAGCAGAATTAGGCCATACGGCCCAACGAATCTAATCCGCCATTCGATCATGGCTGATATATTTTTCCCTCTCACCCCTGAGACCACATGGGTTTCCCCTGTGTGCCCCGGTTTCATCCCACATCCCAATAATGTGCAGGTTAGTAAATTAAATGGGCACTGTAAATTGGCCTTCATCTGTAGAAACTGGGGAAAATTGATGGAAATGTGGAAAGAATAGGCTACATGGAAATGGGAACGGGTGATGGGATTGATAGGATTGCTCTGTGAGCTGGCATAGTATTGATGGGCTGAATGGTCTCCTTCTATGCTGTAAGGAAATGTGGAATATGGAGAGCGTGTCAGGGAGTACCAGAAGCAGGCCCTTCACTCTGCACCACCCACAGCCTACTTGCCGCCAGGAGATCTCTGCCCATCTCTGGGTTCAGTGGATCATCAAGTTTGATCCTCTACCTCCAGCCCAGGTAAACATGAGTGGGCAGGAACCATGAGTGGTGAGCTGTGCCCACTAAGATCTGGCCTATTAAAAATCAAAAGCTTCCATAATTGCATACTCTTAAACATGGTGGAGGATGTATTCCCTTCCTTCTGCTAGTTTTGTAGCCAGCTTCCAGCACAGTCTAGGTGGAATCAGTTGAACCATTGCAAAAGTTTCAGGGATTCTAAATTGTAACTGAGCTGTCCCTAAAACCAGCTGCACTTAAGATTTCTATTTTTTTCATGCTGCTTAAAAATCTAATCCACCTAAATCCAAACTGACTCATGAAACTGGTCGCACTATCAGCTCAAAATTATGAAAATTTCACTGGTTTCATATTGAGATTATGGGATTTCATTTGCATTTATTTTTGACATACAGGTATTAGTAGGCATGGTTTAAAAGATTTTCAATTAAAAACATCTAATTTATTAAGAAATTATCAAATGAAAGTACAATTTTTAAATTTTTCCAATCATTTTCAGTAATTTCAACCAGATTGCTTCTAGGACTGGTCACCTTTGTTAAACGTACTTATATTCTGAGGATAAACATTTTCAGCTCTATTTATACAACTGCACCAGGCCCACTTCTTGCCTGAACTGCTGACTAAACTATTCTTGGGGACATGGCTAGCTCTGTATTGGGGGCTATTTAAACTGCTAATAAGTTTATCCTAGCTGGGAAGAGGAGAACTATTGTGTGGTTAACATCACCAGAAGAAAAAAATGATAAACATAGCTGTGGGTTTTCAAAATTTCTGTTACGGTAAGGAAATCAAGGTAGCAATTTAAGTGAGGTTCTTCCATTCAATTTTCTCCTTTGTCCATCTGGGCTACTGCCATAACTACACAGGAAAATTGGGAACTCTGATGTCCAAATGTGGAAAATATAACAGGACATTCTTTGTACAAAGTTTTAAATTAGCAGGCACAAGGCAATGACGTTTATTGACCTGTATTCACTTAGAACAAAAATTATCAGATGTTCATTAAGTGAAGTTGGCTCCTATCTTTTAAAGGCCTTTGGAAATTTCATCGATTTAATAAATAACGGTGATGGTGATACAGTTTTATGCTTTGTATAATGTTAATTTGAGGACAACTTGTGATAATGTCACTTTAATTTCCAGTCAATGGCACAACTAAAGATTTCCTCTCATGATGTTTTCAGGCCAAATTAACATTGGGAATAATCACTGGGACAGAAGTGATAATAGTTACTATTGTAACTACTGACATCTCCCTGTGTAATTGACTGCAATTTGGGGATTTCCATGTGAACTTGTAAATCCCAAAGCTCTTTGGAGCAACACACACAAAATGCTGGAGGAACTCAGCAGGTAAGGCAGCAGCTACAGAGGGAAATAAACAGTTGACGTTTTGGGTTGAGACCTTTCCTCCATAGATGCTACCTGACCTGCTGAGTTCCTCCAGCATTTTGTGTGTTGCTGCAGATTCCAGCATCTGCAGAATCTCTTGAGCCAGCTCTTTGGGGTAATTTTGTGTTCAGAGTTCAGCATGGGAATGACAAGTTGCAGCACTTAATGCAAGGAAATCTAATCAACAACTTGTGCCAAGTTTGACCTGACAGAGGGAAAGAGTCTACATTGGTTTCAATGCTTCAGTTTTATCAAAGAGCTTCATATAGGAAACTTTAATGAATACCTCCTGGAAGTCCATGCTATCTATTCCCATAGGTATTTCCCTGTCTGCTTCAGTTATCCTCTTGAGAGTTAAATAGATTTGTTAGACATGGTTCTATATTTTACAAATCCATATTGATACTCTTTTATCAGTTCAAGTTTCCCCAATTGCTTGGTCACCAGATCCTTATTTTAGATTCTTATAACTTCCCTGCAACAGATGGTCAACTGTGAGGTCCATTATTTTCTCTCTCACCTTCCTTAAAAATTGAGTTACATTTGTGATAATCACAAAGGGGCAATGCCAGAATTTTGGGAGCTTTTGTAGATTCTACCTGAAATATCTGTAGTTTAGGAAAACTGCACATTTTTAGCCATATCATCCTGGGAATCTGTCAGGTTCTTATTCCATTATCATTTATAACTTTGTTTCCATGCTTATGGTAAGTTCAGTGACTTACTGTCCTTAATTCATTATTAATTTCCACAGAAAGTCCTCTATAATAACCTCCTCCTTCAATATTAAGATTGACACTAAGTAATTATTCAGTAAGTCTGACATTTCATTATTTTCTTTTAAAATATTTGCAGTACATTTTTCAAAGTAGCGATCTTATGCTTAACTACCTTTTTTGTAATCAAATGTAAAAATGTTTTGTGTTAATCTCAATATCCTTTTCAGTTTTCTTTTATTAGTATCTTTTTGTGCTCTTTTACTGCGCCGGTGTTGCACATCCACATTTTAGCTTGCTATTTTTCTGTTCTTATAGCTTTATATTTTGTCATTTTTTTAAGTTAACCATGATCTTTTCCCTTATAGCTGTACATTGGTCCTGTATATTCTCTTATGAACACCTTCCACTATTCATCTGCAACAATAACCAATAACTTTTTTTTAACCAGTTATGACAATCTATGGCTTATTCTATTAAGCTTTGTCTTAATAAAATACAACATTTGCAAACTTCAGATCAATAGCCTCATGTTTTGAGTGCTGCAAATGCCATCTTGATTCCAAAATTGTATTTGGCACATTGCAGTACATGTCATATTAGTGAGGGCATTAGTGCATGTATTACTGATACCAGCTAGAAGTGTGCAGAGTGGGCTAGCAGTGGCACCAACCCAACAGCATCATTCATTTGTAATTAATGCTTGTATGTTGAATTCAGCACTTCATCTAATTTCCTCTCATAATCGCATATAGCTGAACATGCATCCCACTGTAGGAACAACCTCCCATAAGTGCTATTTAGAAGTTTTGTCAACTGCTTGCAGGTTAGGTACTGATTGATTTCTGTTCAATTTGCTATCGCTCTACAAGGCTTTTGATGCAGAGAGTGGTTTAACAAAACTTTGTCCTGGTTTCAGAACTCCTGCACAAACCAGTTGCATTTACAGGAATTGGCTTTTAGAATACAGGATGACCTAGGAAATTAATACAGTCCATAGTGAGCAGGACAATCTGCTAGGAGAGGAAGAGGAGGAGAAGATGAGTTCACCATTGAGAGCTGTAATCCACCCTGGTGTTCAGGTGCTGATTCCCCTACCTGCACCTCATCAGGAAATAGCATGTGTGATGGCAGCTTTTCAGAAAGGTTATCTGCACTTAAATCTGCTACCTGGTATAGCCTCAACAAGAACCTCAGGTCAGAGGAGGCATCGCCCTTCAGGAAGGCCCACCTTCAACGTACAATCTTGGCATGGATGGCATCTATCAGGCTAACAGTGCATTGATGGAGAGGCAGTGAAGGACAAATGGTGCTGTCCTGAAGTCAGAGCAGTGTGTGAAGTTTGCTGGACTGTTGCAACTTCCTGCAAGACCCTGTGAACTGCAGCCTTTAGATGTTGAATGGATTCTGCGTGCATGGCTATGATAGCTGATATTAGCCATCAGACACAGGATCTTCATTGGACTCACTTGCTAATGCTACCACTATTCCAGGCTGCGAAGGATGGATTACAATCAATGTGCTAAGCCCTGTGCAAAATTAGTACCAGACTTCTGCATGCTGCTTGACATTCCATTATAGATTTGTGACAGTCCAACCAAAATACACCAACCATTTTATTGTACATACAGATCAACCTATTCCCACCCATCACTGAGCGCTGATCCAAGTCCCTATCGCATGATATGTGTGAGCTCACCCTCTATCAAGGAGGCATTTACACTTCCCGTTGAGCTTGCCATGGTTGAAGGCCATTCATGTCATATGTCTAACTGCCAGCAATTAACGCCTCCAAGCTGTCCTCCAAATTGCACACAGCGACAGTATCTGAGCAGGTGAATGTAAGAGTTGGACTGAGTGATGGTGTTCCTTTGTCATCACTGGCTTCTTGCTCTTACACCTATTGCTCTCATACTCCAACTTGGCATGGTTGCAATTCTTGAGCATCTGAAAAGGGAAAGGAAGAAGATTGGAGAGAGAAGTGCAAAGTAATAAGTGCATTCTTACATAAATCAGCATCAATTATGGTGCAGGCAAAGTGTGAAATGAAGAGAAGAATTAGAAAGGACCCATTGTTTCAGACCCATTACAAAGCAAAAACTGCTTCATTGGTTGTGTGCACCTCTTTCCTCCATGGCCACAAGGATTTGCAGCCAGACTGATCGCTCAAGTTAGCTTCTGTTGCCTCTGGTATTGTGCCACCTTGTTCTGTTGGCTTCAATGGCTGACAGGGTTCAATAGCTGGCAGCGTGTTACAACTGTGACATGTGGGTGTGAGTTAGCATCCATGGAAAGCATGCTAGGCCAAAGAGTTCTTTGAGTCATAGGTACGAGCCCTGATTGATTGTTGATAGCTGAGTGAAAGGTTGGAGTACATTGTGCTGCAGCGTGAGCGGGGTGAAGTGTCTAAGACTGGAGTTACAATTAGTGGGAGATTACATTTGAAGTACCCTCACTGATGTTCAGCCTGTAAATGTTTGTTGGTGGGCATGTAATAGAGATGGAGAATTGAACAGTGACATAGGCTAGCAATGTAGTTAGTCAGATATGATGTTTGAAGTTGCAGTCACTGACCTTGAACACATGTGAGGTTATTGAATTCGAGGCAGCAGACCTTCCACAAACCTGGGGAGTAGATTCCTGGCACTCATCGCTAAAGCTATCTTCTCCATTATAAATACAGAATGTGTTGTATCTCCGCTGGCTGATACTGCTATATTAGGCTTACTGGGTTAATGCTGTCTTAAGAAACCATGTCATGTGTTTACTTCTTGAAACATTATTGTACTGTGCTTGCAGCTTAAATTGAAGACCATCTTCTGCAATAGAAGTTGTGTTTACTTAATCCTCCATTTCTAAGTGAGTTTGTGACAGTGATACTCAGCTCTAAAGGCCAGTTCAGGAGAAGCCGACGATACAATGCACTGCCAACAAACATGAGTTGTATGGAAGTCTCAGGCTGCAAAAATGTAAGACTGGATGGATTTACAAATTTGCAAAAGCATGGTGAAACAGAAGGTATTCCATGAAACTAAAGTAAGATTAGGACACATGAAAAGAGAACTCAAGATGCAATGGCAGAAATAACAACAAAATGAATATATTTAAAGGCTCGGGAAATCCTATAAAGTGTAAGAGGTGTTTGGTTAGGCTCTTCAAGTATAATAACATTGTACAGTGTTAAGGAACAAAATGCAGTGATCCATGAGAGGAAAAGTGCTATTGCATTGCTACACATGGGCTCTGATACTTACGCAAGACTAGCAAACTTGTTGGCACACTGAGTGTAATAAATATTCCACTTGATGAAATTATCGTGAAGCGAAAAGCACTTTCAACACAAAATGGCCCAAAATATTTCAGAGTTATTGTGATACCAGTAACCAGATACTGGATGAGCCACTGGGGATTATGTCATCAGCATGAGGGATTTAGACAGAGCAATTCCAGCACATTCTTGGACAAGTTTGAGGCACAGGTCATTGCATGGTCTAAATGAATGCAGACCAGCTCTTCAACCACATGTCTTTGCTTTTGAGAAGACAATGAGAATTGAGGTTTCTATGGAAATGACATGAGAAGCATGAAGGATTTTTATTCATATTCTTAAATGAGTTTATTGGGCAAAGCTAAAGGGGCAGTAATGACATCATCAGCCATGTCTTCTCCATCAGGACCAGATCACGCGAGTGGTCTTGGTGGGAAACACCAGGGATCAGAGAGGTGGGAAAATCGCATCACATGATTGTGAAAGGCAGGAGGTCTGTTCCTGATGTCAGAGAAACCACAGTGCTTGCCACTAGTCAGTCAAAGCAGCCCACTGTTATAATTATAATAACATTGGGCACCTGGCATCAGCTTGCAGAAGCAAACAGAGCATAGCTGACATGGAGAACTGCAGTCCACAGTGTGCTCAGAGGAAAAAATACAGCTACTGAACACCCAGTGAGGTGCTCTGCATACCACTGGTTACTGATGATACCAAGGAGTGCATGTTCAATGCCACAGATGGTGATGTGACAAAGAATGCATCAAGTTCATAATTACTCTTAAAATAAATGGTCACAACACTGCAATGAGTATGGAATAAAAACAGAAAATGCAGCAACTATGGAGAGGGAGACAGAGTTAAATTTTCTGGTGGTTGACCTTTCATTATTGTTTTATTTTTATTTCAGGTTTCCAACATCTGCAGTTATTTGCTTTTAGACTAGTGATTATGGATACTGCAGCAGACTTGCAGTAAATGGATGAGAGACCTGAGGTTCATCTATGGACAAGTCTACTACATATTCATAACTATATTAAATTTCTCTACTTTTTTCAGTGAAATGCCTGCCAAAATGTTTGCTTTAAAAGGATACAGTAGCCTAATCTATTACCATGGAAACAGAATATCAGAGAGAAATTTTTTCCAGCCATAAAAATGATTTAAATTTACTGTTATCTGGGTGTAGCCATTGGAAAGAGAATCTTAATTGCAACTATTTAAGAACAGTTGGCTGTGGCAATGTATATTAATGTCTCTGACAAACCATGTGATATTATAGAAAAATTGTTAATATTACAATTAAGTAACATTATTTGGAAGAAGGCAAGTATATGATTCATTGAATAAGTTTATTTGTGTTGTTTTTTCACTTGTTATTTGAAAGGAATGAAGTTTAAGTTGGTTAAAATGATAACGATAGTTCTTAATTGATCACTTCTAGATGGGGTGAGGAGGTTAATAGTTGCCAGATCATATAATGTACCAGATAATTATGATGACCCAAGTTACTGTAGATATTAAATGAAGTGGAAAATTAGTAACCCTGCACTAAAATTGATCAGGATTATAGGTTGAATTTCCAAATTAACATTAATGGTGTTGATGCTTTGCTGACAGTAAAAAATACATTTATTAACTCCTGCAAAGAAAGTAATGTGTGTCTTCCCTCCTGCAGGAAATGGGGTAAAAGCACTCTGACAACTGAGGAGGTTACTTACTCTCCCATTCCCGTCATCACAATGACGTCCACAGTCCTCCTCTAGGCCCCCTGCCTGCCTGAGTTGAGCAGATTGGATCCCATGATGGATATGGAATCAAACTTTGCCATTCAAACCAGCTAGCAGATCTGCTGATGAGGAACCCATGTGTGAGTTGTAATTATTTTTTCGGGAGTCCTCATGCGGGTACCAGCCTCAACTACTGCAGACCCAGTCTAGGTTGGATAGGGCTGTGGTAAGTCAAGTTCATGTGTCTCAAAACTGTGTTAAGTTGCTAGAATTGATGCCGCAGGGCTGCAACAATATCATAGTTTTGTAAGGATGTTCAAGGAGATTACCTCACTGATAATATAACATAATGCAAGAAGGCTTGTCATCTCTTAGCTCAGCCTCCTGCTGTGACATGTTGTATCTGTCAAACATAATACTGACACTACTTTTATGTTCCACACTAAATCATGTAAAATACATTGTTTTAACAAAAGAAGTGAGTGAAAGAGTGTGATCAATTGTATAGTTTCTTATACTACAAGCATTAATACAACACTAATAATAATTGTTTGCATTTAGGTATAAATTCCCTGTATGGGTGGCAAAGTGTCATATTGAACAGGACAATAAATCCATTATTCAAGCTTCTAAGCCAGTGTCTACATTGGTTGATTGTTTGGTGTGAGGCATAGAATGGTTGTTTGCAGCAAAGGTTTGATTGCTATGCTTGGTGGTAATTGTAAACACTGAAGTACAACACAGCCATGATGGATTCAGGATAGCTCTACCTTTTGACTGAATCTTTTGCCTCAAGTTAAATCTGAAGAGGCAGGGCTTCCCTTTGTGCAATGCTTGGGCAGCTGTCTGTTGGAGCGTGCTGGTCAATCACCTTTCTGTGGAGCCCAGAGGTGTACTGCATCCTCTGCTTGTCTAAAGAACCATGTGGTTTTGGATTTCCCTTGAGCTGGAATGCCAGCTGAAGCAGACTTTACATGCACAGCATGTGCTAAAGCCCTCAGAGTCCAGTTAGGGTGAAAATTGATTTAAATATCTAAATTAGCTGCAGGCTTGTTTCAGGCCAATGCCTGAGTCATCTAATCCAAGGACCCCAGAAAAATAGCAGCATTTTCTGAGATGCTTGCAACAGAATGTTACTCAAAGTCAAAACTTTTATTAAGAATCATTGGTCTGATTTTCAGGGAGCTACTGATTATTGTTACCTAGCAGAAGGCTTTAAAGTTTCACATAACATTTGAAAGAATAAAAATAATTCCAATGTACAAAGCATTTAAAGAACAGTTTGCATAAGTCCACAAAAGATAAATATAATATATACCTTATAATAAACTTGTATTGTTCTTGCGCTGAAATCAGGAGGTCGTGCTTCAAGTCTTTCTTCAAGGCTACATTACACAGTACTGCACAGGCTGAAAATGAGCTCCATGCTTCCCTGCCAGGTGTTCAACCTCTTCATTGGATCTCTGATTACCTGGTACAAAGCTGCATTGGGCCAGCAATTTTCCTTTCATCGTTGTACCTTCAAGGTCTACATCTCTGTCATGACCAGCAAAATCAGGAAACAACCTTTGTCTCTTTCTCCTGGACTATTTCAGTCACTAGTACCCAATGGTGCTCACTTGTACTGGATGTCTGAATGCCTGCGGACCCTTCACGCCTCCTGTGTAACCCCTGTGGAGTTCTCCTCTCTGTGCTTGATGGATGAACCTTATCTACCTTCCTCCAACGTGTTTTCTCCAGCAGAAGAAACTAAATGAAAAAGAAAAATGGCAAGAATTAGCTTGATACCAATAGGCTAGACATTAGTTGCTGACTATTAGTAATGCAGATTGAAACCGTCAGGCTACGGAGGTGAACGAAGGATTAAAAGTAGTAGGAATTTACTTGGATCAGATAAATTGCCAGCTTCACCTTCCTCAATGCCCTTAGCTTTTTCTGGGCCACTAATCTCTAGGGCTTCATGCTTCATTGATTGAAGACAACAATGTCAGTTACTCATCCCTCTCAGCCTTTATCCTCTGTGTGGTGCTTTGTCCTGTGGATGGATCAAGGGTGACTGGCTATTGAACTCACAGGTGAAGCTATGGAGGAGTTGTGCATGCACTGCATTTGCTGAGAGCTGATGCGTAAAGTACAATGGAAATGTGGTGAATGGAAAGTCAAATGTCTGGAATGAGAAATAAGGAAGGGGTCTCGAGAGGGCCTGTTCTGTTAGGTTGTGTGAGGAGAGAACTCTGTTCGAGTGCGTTGTGAAATGAGCAAAGGAAGGGGTGAATATGTTCGGAATGAGAAAGTGGCAGCGCAGAGAACCATTGTGGTTCTATGATGAAGGATAAGCTGTGACAATGCTTGGTGGTGCGAGTTAAAGTGCTACTCAAGGTCTTAAGTTTGTTCACTGCACTAGCAAACTATTTCATTGCTATGGTCACCAACAGTAAATGAGATTTTGAACATATGAATCTCTGTGTACATTGACTCATACATCATTGTCTTTCTTGGTAAAATAGCCACAAAGGAAGGCATCCAGATACTGTGAAAGCCTTTATCGAGTGTTTAACCCCTAAACTTGAGGCAGATGCCATCCCCCTCATGGAGTGGTGGGGAAGCAATAAGTGAAGATTGGGGGTAGGCAGAAAAGTTTGGGAACCTCTGTGCCTCTGATTTTATTCAGCTAAATTTGAGTACAAGAGACATTTGAAAAAAAAGTAGGTGTTTACTTAGTAGTTAAGGATATGTATAAAATACTATGATGTAGTTGGATATATATGTATATATGTAGTTGGACTTATTTTTTCATACAGAGGTATATTACAAATACATTGAAAACTGCTAGTCAGAATATTGTTGCTACAAAACATGGTAGGTTTGGCTATCTGCTCTCCCTCTGTCACCAGACTTCCATCCAATACTCAGATGCATTTTTGATTTTGGAGAGTTACATTTGGGAGGTGGACACCTTGTGTCCAATACAGAATTGCACCAGTGTGGAGATCTGGTACAAGTTCCTCTCTTCCTCCATGTAAACTGCCATTTTTAAAAGAATCCTTTGATGATGCAGCCTGTGTACAGCCAGACCTGATTAGTGTTTACAGAACCATGGGGAGAGAAACGGAGACAACGTTTTGAGTCATGAACCCTTCATAAGAACTGAACATGTGAGAAAACAAACATTTTAAGTAGCAGAAAGGGAGAGGAATGGAAGGAGCAGGCTAATGTTTTTCAGGTAATCCTTATGTTTAAAAACAGCAGACAGAGACAAAAAGAAACAAAGGAATAACCTGAAACTGAAATATCCAGCAAAAAAAAGGCTGGATTGGTAAATTGATTTATTATTGTCATATGTATTGAGGTACAGTGAAAAACTTTGCATACCATCCATACAGGTCATTTCATCACATCAGTGCATTGAGGTAGCACAGGGGAAAAACAATTACAGAATGCAGAATAAAGTGTTACATTTACAGAGAAAGTACAGTGCAAGGTCATACTGAGGTAGATTGTGAGGTCAAGAATCCATCTTATTGTACTAGGGAACCATTCAATAGTCTTTAAACAGCAGGATAGAAGCTGACCTTGAGCCTGTTGGAATGTGCTTTCAGGCTTTTGTATCTTCTGCCCGATGGGAGGGGGGAAAGAAGAGAGAATGTCTGGGGTGAGTGGGGCCTTTGATTATGGTGGCTGCCTTTCTGAGGCAGTGAGAAGTGTAAACAGAGTCCATGAAGCGAGGCTGGTGTCCGTGATGCGTTGAGCTGTGTCCACAACTCTGGAGTTTCTTGTGGTCTTGGGCAGAGCAGTTGCCATACCAAGCCGTGATGCATCTGGATATCTGTTGAATTTGATATAGAGTCCCATGGGCTGCAATGTGCCCAGATGGAAGATGAGGTGATCAAAGGTATACTGTACAAAGGTACCCTGATTCATCACAGCAATCAGGGTACCTCTGTACAGCATACAAAGATGCAAGGATATCATTCGTTAGGTGAAGAAAGTAGAACCATTTACGATGTCCAGTTGTGATCACACCAAGACTTGAAATAATTGCAATAAGCCCTTCTGCTATACTTCAATTTTCCTTCCTGTAATTCCTCTCTGTGTTTTTCTCTCTAATCCTCGACCAGGCACTAGATTCAGCCAAGTGAGATGATAAGTACCTTTCAAAGATGCTGAAATGATTCCATCTGTTCGTTCACACTAAAATAAGAAAATAAACAAACCACTTCATTTTGATGAAAGGTCACCAATCTGAAGCATCAACTTCTCTCTCTACAGATGCTGCCTGGCCTGAATATCTCGTGGCTTTTCTGTTTTTTTTTATTTCCAGTATGTGCATTTTTTTTTCAACAACTGCCGAATGCTGGATGATGGGATTTTATACCTAGATTCAATAAGCCAACATGCACAAAAAAAATTAGATGAACTAAACTTTATTTCTGCAACTAAACAAGGTCATTGGTGTGGAGGGGTGGGACAGGCAGAGGGGGAAAATTGTTCTCTATGTTAATATCTCCTGCACTTCCAGCACTCAGAGGAACCAAGCTACAGTAAACAGAAATGGGCTGACCTTGAGACCTAGGTTGTGAACTTGACTCACACCCTACATGTGAACACAAGAAATAAAAGCTGCAATAGGCTAGTTGACCCCTCATTCCTGCTCTTCCATTCATGACTAATCTTTTCCCTCAGTACCATCTTTGCAGTTCCCTTAATTCCAAAAATGTATCAATTTCTTGTTCCGAAGGATAAAGACATAAAAAAAACTAACCCTGATTCTTGATTAGCTTACAGCATGAAACAGAATTAGGCCATATGGCCCCTCAAGCCTGCTCTGGCATTCAATATCATGGCATTTTATGTTAACCTTTTCTAAACTGCAAACATGATGTACATGAATGAAAAAAATTACAGTCTCACCAGTAAGCAAAATAAACAATGCAAATTTTCAATTGCAGTTTTTCTTTACTTGCTTAAAAGTCACATTAAAATTTTATAAATGATATAAATTCACCTCACTTTAGTGGGCTGGCATGGTCGTGTAGAGGTTAGCGTAACGCTATTACAGCGCCAGAGACCTGGGTTTGATTCCAGCCACTGTCTGTAAGGAGTTTGTATGTTCTCCCCATGTCTGTGTGGGTTTTCTCCGGGTGCTCCGGTTTCCTCCGACATTCCAAAATCGTACAGGTTAGGAAGTTGTGGGCATGCTATGTTGGCGCCAGAAGCGTGGTGACACTTGCGGGCTGCCCCCAAAATACTCCACGCAAAAGATGTATTTCACTGTATGTTTCGATGTGCGTGTGACTAATAAAGATATCTTGTCTTATATTTGCCATTAGTGTTTCTCACCCATGGGAAATTGGTGTAACAGCACGTGGACTGTCCAACTTCTTAAAAGTGTCATTTTGCGCGGTTGGTTGGAAAATTAGTAGCTTTGTTTTGCTTTGTTATATTGCTTCATTTCTATTTTCATTAGCATTTCTGTTTTGATGCCTACTTGAGACTGCTATTTTAGACTATGTTTCATTTCCATCTTGTTCTTTCAAGCTCCTTCTACCTAGCTATTAATCACATAACACGACAAAGTAAATTCTTTGATAGTTCCATTGGCACTCAGAGGTTTGGAGAATCTCAAGGTTTTCTCTGACAGTTAATATGGTGCCTGTTGTATTATATATATAACTGTGGTAACTCAGAACAGATAGGCACACCTACTGTTTCCTGGGCATGAATGAGGAGACTTTACTTTGGTGCTTCCTTTAACAAAATAGATAGCTGAATGGCTGGGTGGTGGACTACTGCCTATTGACCTGCATACAATTTGTACCACAGAGATAGCAGCTCAATAAGCACTACTTCACCATCCAATTGCTTCTTGCCAACAGGGGCAGTAAATGCTAAATTACTGGCAGGTCCCAGAAATCTGCAGCACTTGATAAATGCTTTATTTCGTAGGGATAACAATTTGACTGGGGTAGAGAGGCCTAAACTCAACAGCACTTGTTTCCTGGGTGGCAATGTTCCCAAGAGTACAGAGATTGTACTCAACTAATGATGTAGATGTTACAGCATGGCTGCCATCTGCTGACAAGCAAGATATGGTTCTTCTGTTTGGGGAAGTTGCCAAATAAGGCAATCTGTCTTGTTCTCACCTTATGGATTAGCATTCCTGTTTTGGGGGTCTGCCAATCGGGGTTCAAATGTTTGATGCTTTTTTCTTCACATTTTCAATTTTTTTCTGGCAGTTCTCCTATTCGAAACTCTTACAAAAATTTAACACACAGTTCATATCTACTCTGAAACTCAAACATCTGAAACAATATTTATCCTAGCTTTAGGTGGGCACATGCCTTTAAATTTGAGCAGTTCGTCTGATTTTCAGCATCTTCATTTATAGTGGTTACCAAAGTGCCATATTTGTGATGGAAGCTGATGCAAATTGCTCAAATGACCCACAGGATTGCATATCATCTGTATACCAGTAAGCTATAATCAGACCTGTATTTTCTAGGTTACTGATGAATTTAGTGAATAGTCTAGGTCTCAGTACAGATTATCCGTGTGAAAACTATATAATTTCCTTCTATTCAAGGACATACCCATGATCACTGGTCTCCCTCCGCTACTGTCTAACCAATTTCCTTACCAAGTCAATAATTTTCCTTCATTTAGATAATTTTACTAGCATCGTTTCATGAGGAGCCTGATTAAATAACTTCTATAAATCCATATAAAAAACAATAACAAAAACTCCAAGGGCAGCAGAGTTTTGGACGGCCTTGAATTTACAAGGGAGGGAGATTATGAGGAATGTGTTGGAATAGATTAGTCTCGAGTTTACAACAGTATGAATGAGAGTTTCAGCAGCTAAACTGAGACCGCTGGAGATAGGATAAATTACATCCACAGACATTTCCTTCTCTAGTCCTTTACTTTCTCTCTCAAAAATTTAATTCGGTCCATTGGATATGTCCTACCTTTACAAGCCCATGTTGACTCCATTTAAACAACTCAAATTTCGCTTCATATACAATTGCACTTTTCTTAATCATAGACTCCAATGTTAGACTAATATGATTTCCTATTTATTCTCTGACTTTTTCTCATCAGAATATAACTTTCTATCCTGTCTCTTCCTGTAACTAAAAGTTACATTTCAATTATGAGGAGAGACTGGATAGGCTGAGTTTGTTTTCCTTGAAGCAGAGGACTCTAAAGGAGGTACCTGATAGACATCTAACACTAGAGGGCATAGATACAGATTTAGGTAAAGGGCAAGATGTTTCGAGAGAATTTGAGGAAGAATATTTTTCATCCAGAGGGTGGTTGGATGAGTGGTAGGTGGGGCCAAGTATTCTCACAACATTTAAAAAGTATCTAGTTGAGCATTTGATTTGCATAAAGGTTGCAGACCAATGTATTGGTAAATGGAGACACAAGAGACTGCAGATGCTGGAACCTAGCGCAAAAATCCAAACTACTAGAGGAACTCAGTGGGTCAAACAGCATCTGTATAGACATAAGGATGCTTGATGTTTTGGGTCAAGACCTTTTTTTGCTTACTAGCAGATGGGATTAGTATATATGAGTACTCCATTGTTGGCATGGACATGGTGGGCAAAAGGGTCTGCTTCTGTGGTAAATAACTCTATGACTCTTTATATTGCTGCTGAAACAAGAAGCTGGGTCTTTGATTAATTTTTCCTGAATGTACAATGAGGTCTTTAATAAAAAAAAACAGTCAAAGGTATCTGATCATTAGTTGGTGTGGTTTGAATGGCAAGAATTTTCTTCTATGGCTTCTCTGGATTGGTTTCCAGAACTTTGGTGGTAATCTGTGGAAACTCTGTTTATGAGTTTATCACAGATTTCCATCAATCTTCCAGACAAATTTACAGCAGTCATCAAGATGAACCTGTGGGGAAATTCTCACTGTAAGTTCTTATGTCAAAATGCGTTCATCTCTGTGACAGCAAATTTTTTTCATGTTTTCCAATTCATGCTGATCCTTACTCATTTATTACAACACAAATAGAAACGTTGACCCTTTTTGCCACGCAATCAGCTTTTCATTTGATTTTCTTTTTTTCTCATTTAAACACAGCCCCAACATTTCAAAATGTGAAAACAAACCACTCAGACTGCAATTGCCTCTGCCCAGCTGTGAAACGGCATTCTATCGTAGCTCGGACTTAAAGAAATCCTGAAAGTTGTTATGCACTGTCTAATAGAAATCCCTAGCTTCGAAACTGGATAACATGTTTTTTTGGGTGCTACACAGTCCGTTTTCAACTTTACCCCGAGAAGGCTGCACTGAAGTAATGTCTGGGTGAAAGTGCATAGTTCATGTTTAAGTGTACCTGATGTTTTCCAGGTGTCCAGTCTATACCAGGTGATGTCATTATTTGAGTAGAACCCCAATATTGGAGCACAAAACTACAGATTATGGCCATCAAGGACCAGCCTCAGAACTAGAAGCAAATTGCATTAGTTCCTTGCCATAAGATGTTTTCAAGCAGCTGCAGCAGATCCCCGTTGTGTCTCCAAAGTGTGCTGCTCACCAGGGCTTCAGAAGTGTCATCAGGTACTACATTAGTGAAGAAATGATTTTGTCTACTTTGGAATCAGTAAGATATATGGTAATTTTGGGCATTGGGATTTGCCTAGTTTGTTATAGATTACAAGAATGCTGATATGGTGAGCGCCACATTTCTGAGAAGCACAGGTGACTTTTTCATTCTGAGCAAGTCCACACTGCCAGATATTCTTAATGGCTGGCACTGCCCATAGGGGATGGATTCTGGCCTTCTCTGCGTCCCATCCTTCTCATATCAATATGCTCACCAACTACAGCAGCTGAGTGAAGGTACAACAAAAACCACACAGCCACCAGGATAGCAATAGAAAATGCCTCTGGCTTCCTCAAGGTAAGACTTTGTTGCCTGCATCAGTCCAGGGGCCCTGGAAAACAAGTGATGCAGTGTGTGCTGCATGCTGCAACCAAAGAATGCAGCCAGTACTGGAGGAAGCATGTAGACAGACATGAGAAACAGCCTGTAGAACATTAGGAATAAAAAGAACAGGAGGAAGATAGAGGCTCCAGGGGATGTCCCTCTCTGCATCCAGGGCCTCATCGCCCAACTGAGCTGAGGAGACGTGGCAGGCTGTGCAGCGATGGCAGCAGCTGCTTCACCCATGTTACTTATCTCTGCACAATCAGGTATTAAGCTTGCACTGAATGAGAATGTGTTTTAATAGTGTTAGTATGTTGAGAATACTTTGTCACAATGGCAAATCAAATGAAATAGAAGATCACAATATATTACAGTAAAGTTACACACAATAATGCTTTTCTCACCTCACAACCTTGAACGTAGGTTTTAACATCCCAGCATTAAATCATCGTCTCCTCTCTTTGGCTGTAGTCTGACTGATGGAAGTCTGTTCTTTTACCCCTTTGAATCTGCATGCACGCCCTTGAATTACAACATGGATGGGCCAGTTTCAGGCTGCTGCCTGCAGCCAATTGGAGAAGCAGACTGTGATGACTGGTTGCAGGGTATACTAGTGTCCTGCCTGAGAGGCCATAGTGGGAGGTGAGCATCAATGTCCTGAGCCTGCAGACAAGACAACCTCTCAGCCGTCTGAGTGCATCAACCTGCTCAACCATAGTTTCAGCCTCCAATCGTGGAGCTGAGAGTCGAGTCCCTACTTTCTTCACTCTTACTTGAAGTCAACTTTCAGCACAATCTGAGTAGAACTCTGATGGGGAAGAGATGCGTGGGTTGGGGGGTGGGGTATGTCTCTGCCTCTGGAGAAGTGAGACAAGATCCAGCAATCCATGGATTCACTCCTGCAGGCCATAGCTCTGCTTGTGAAGGAGACAAACCTCTGACTGGGATGCTCATTTTCTTTATCCTTCCTGGATACTTAAAATCAGCAAATAAACATGAGCTTCCAGATTCTGTAATTTTATTCAATGGGAAAGAAAAAGTAAATATAAAGATAAAAGGCTGCATTTTTGGATGCTTATCTTGGTCATGCTTAGTCATAGAGTCATAGTGCACTACAGCACAGAAACAAGCCCTTTGGCCCATCCAGTCCATGCCGGCCTGGTTTTCTGCCTCGTCCCACCTACCTGCACCTGGACCATAATCCTCCATACCTCTCTCATCCTCTTAAATGTTACAATTGAACCCACATTCACCACTTCCACTGGTAGCTCATTCCATATTCGCACCACCTTCTGAGTGAAGTAGTTCCCCCTCAGATTCCCCTTGAGTATTTCACCTTTCACCCTAAACCTATGACCTCCATTTCTAGTCTCACCCAACCTGAGAGGAAAAAGCCTGCATGCGTTCACCCTATCTATACGCCTCATAATTTTGTATACCTCTATAATATCTCCCCTCATTCTCCTGCGGTCCAGGAAATAAAATCCTATGATCAACGAAGTAAAGTGAAAGAGTAAAGGATTCCATTTTGGAGGACAGAGAAATTGGCAGAAATACTGAGATGCCACAGAAACTTTCCTTCTGCCAGCCAATGATGCACTGGCATTAGTTACAAAAGAAAGCAAATGAAGTGGCATCAGAAAAAAATAAAGAAGGACATTTACACAAAAAGTTACAGGGAGTTAGTCCTGCAATTCTGTTTATAAGTTATGTTATATATTTATTCAGTTTTTCATTCATGATATCTAGTTCCAACAAATATAAATGCATTTTTATAACTGAATTAAATTATAATTAGGGTGTTTGTCATCTGAAGTGTTTCCTTGCCAGTATGCTCTCTGGGTGATGACTGGTGGCTAGTTCTCATCCTGGGCAATCTTTTAGCTGAAATGACATGTTAAAATTAGAATGAGGATCAAGAGAACATGTTAAAGCAACCTCAGGCAGCTTACTAATTGTCTTGACGCATATTATTTTGCTAGTTATAATGAAGTAGATAATTTGGAGGGTGATCCAGCAGAATTAAACATTCTTATTATTGCTGGCGGAGATTTCAAAAAAGCTCATCTCCTTAAATGTAAATGGTTTGGGAAAATATAATTTAAAAATGCCAATCATACTTTATCAAATTTTACAACATTAGAATAAAAAGTACTAACAAGTGAACTGCAGTTTATTAAAATGTTATACTTAACAAGACCTGCAAGCTTGTACAGCAATGACCATATACTGCTGTGAAGATGGTCATTCTGTTGAAGTTTGTTCTAATGTAGAACATAATGTAATGTAATGAATGCTTTGATTGGAAAATCATCTGTTAGCTCATTCTCTTTCTGGTAGGTTCTGTTTCGGTTTGCTGAGCTTAAGCAAAAATAAAATTGATATGGACAGATTTGGTAATTCTTACTTTCCATAAGTGGATTTTCTTTAAATAGCAGATGAAATTAATTTGTTTATGCTTGAACTATGTCAAACTACCTTAGACAAGCGGTGCTCTGTATAAACAGCTGTTGTTTTAAAAGGTGCTGATGACATCAAGCAGCATTTCAACCTTTTTTCAGGTTTTCACAACCTTGTAAATTATTGACAGAATAAAAAGGAATGAATCAGAAATTGAAAAGCCATTGGTTCAGTTGATTATACCTGTTGACTTTTAAAACCTAACTGACATTGCTTTCACTTGCAAATTATTAGAACATTCTTATAGGTAAAGAAGGTGGTCATCGATTGCGTTACAGGGGATAACTCATTCAAGGGGGTTTAAAATCCAAAGAAGATATCATATGATCATTGTAGATGTTCTCAATTTACAGGTTTTCAGTTGGGTTTGTCATGTCACTGTCTGAAGTTGTACTAAGTTCATTGCGGATGGAGGCATGTGGGGGTTGAGGAAATGGAGAAAGGGCACCTGAATTTTTCTACAGATTATATGGAAATAGGAATTGCCTCAATAGCAGCTTTTTTACACAATGAACAAAGTGGCATCCTTTTGTTTCCATGAGTCTACAATTTTATGGCATCTGTGGCATCGATGGACATTCTTCCACACTATCTTCACTTGGTGAGAAACCCAATAAGGCTTCCTGTTCAGGCTATCTAGTTAAAATTGCAGCCAGGTCCTGAGGATATTATTGGGAATACACTGAAAAACCTTGCCAACTTTGGGAATCCACCTTTCCTAATTTCTCACCAGAAATGGTCAGACATCAACACCAGAGCTGGTACGTAACCTGGGCAATTTGAACTGTCCATCTACCCAGTTGCAGCTGTAACTTTGAGGATTATTAACTGTCGAGGAAAATAAAACTTTCAGTGATTCACTGTAACAAGCTACATTCACAAACTTTAAAAACAAGTTCTGATCATCTCTGTAATTTTCCAAAGGTTACTTGCCAAAATTTCACTTCTATTTGGCAGCAAAACTATTATGTAATTACAAACCACATTGTAAAGCTTTCTTCCTTACTGTGTAATTAAGACTCGGATGAATTCATTCCTTTTACTCCATTATATCACTCACTTCCATTTAATTACAGGATTGTTTCCTGGCAGGTTTTCTTTATTCCTCTTCTAATTATGCCTGTTGTTTACTAAGCACTTTCTAGATTTGTCCCTACCCCATGGATTTCTTGCTGCTGCTTCACTGCAGCATGTTCACTCACTCTGTATGCTTGACCTCTTGAACCAAGCAATATCAGTAATGATCATGTGGATTTTTCAGCATGTGCCCAAAGCAAATTTAGTCATGCCTGCTGGTTGGGAGGGTCACACCACCCATACCCCAAAGCGGCATCGTTAGTGGTCTACAGCCATCACTAGTGGTTGTTACCATCCCTGTCTTAGGATACTGACAAATATGTCATTTACTTGTACACTTGATTGTTGAGAGAAAAATGTTATCACTAGAAGAAAGGAATGCAGTTGGCTTGGTAATGGTGTGATTATCGACATTTAATATATCAGGTATTTTCCCTTTCTATCAGAGATAAAGCCATATACAAGCCAGATTAATTCATATAACTACTGAAAGATTCTATGTCACTGGTTGCTGCAGCCATGAATGCTGCTTGGATTCTTGTCTTCAGTTTACACCTTTTCTGTAGAAGGATAAATTTTCTCAAAACCTCCTATTAACTAGCCAAACTACTGAACCCTACCTTCACTTTCTATTATGGAACGAAAACACCAAGACGTTCACTCGAAATTTGTCTCTGGCTTCCACACAATAAAAGAGCATATAGAGTGAGTGAAGTGGCAGCAGGAAATAGAACAATATAGGAATGGATCTCGAAATTGCTTTGAAAACAACACATGTCATTAGAGGATGGGTAACAGAAAATATCTGCCAGGAGGCATCACTGTAATTAAGTGGAAGTGAGTGATGGAACTGAATACAGGATAGTGTTTTTAGTAGCTGGACAATACCACAATACCTGTGTAGTATTAGCGGCAAAGGAAAACTTCATACTTTTCCACCTTAAGTTTCATCTGTCCTTCTTCATCCATTATGTTACTGCCCCTCTCATTGTTTACTACATTTCTGAGCTCTGTGCACCTGCAATCTTTGAAATGATGGCAAGTCTAGGCCAATAACATATATTGAAAAGCTGAGCATTTTGGTAAAGGAGGATATTGAGACTGTAACTAAAGTAGGTACCAATGTATTCATTCTGCAAATGGGGAGTCGAAGTGTTTGTTGCCCCCCTTTCCATACCACATCTACAGTCAGTACTGAGCAGATGGTCTAACGCAGAAAGCAGAAATGCTCCTCCTATAATGTCCAAAAAAAAATCGATTATTTTAGACTACTGGGAAATTAAGCATTTCCGTGATCAGACGGAACTGTGGAGTTCAGGCCAATAATCGCGTCAACCAATGCTCGCATGAAAATAACAGGCCAGGCTCAAGGGCAGGAAGGCCTCCTCCTGCTCCTATGTTCATCCCCCATTCCCAAGTGTCACTGTCAGGACCACTGCACCCTCTCACGATTCATCTACCCCAGATATAATAATGATTTTTTGACATTTCTACTATCATTCTTTTGGAGCTTTTATAATTTAGGACATTTTCATCCCAAGTAGCAGGATTTCAATTCTATACCTAAATGAGCAGGAGTCAAGAATTTTAACAGCAGTGATTGAAGTGATTCATGGATCTGTCTTGAAATCCAAATGATTATCAATTGCTTTCTTTTCCCCAAATTTTGCAGATTGAGAATGATTACCAACTAGTTATTAAAACAAAATATTGACAGACAAAATAACATCTCTTTTGATCATTTTGAAGCAAACAAAACATTCCTATAAACCAACTGTAATCTCTGATTCCTAAGATTGAGATTTCCTGTTGCTTGGTAACTACTTTTGGAATACCCTCAGCAAACTTCCTGCTTTTTATACTGTTTATAGTTTATCAAGTTTTTAATTCTGTTCTAGGATTTTGACCACATCTTCCACTGATCTAATTGTGGTTGTACACTATCTTGCACAGGGCCCCATAGGCAAACATCTATGGGGAATCCTTAATGTTTTTAGGCATACCAATAAATTTCCCATTATTGAGCCTGCACAAAGTTTCAGGTCATCTATCTTAGCTTTCAAATTGTCTGATGCTGGGGCCTCTGCTCTGACTCTAATCATTCTGCCCTTGAATGAGCTTATTCTTTGTTCAACATCAAGGTTGACCAGATATATTAAAAAAACAATCTCACAGCTTTGCCTTTGTGACATAGAAATATTCTCCTGATTGAAAGTTTGATATCAGCAATGAATCAAATCTTACAGCATGCTGACCATCATCAAAACCTGCAGGATTGTGGAGATTCACCTTGATTTTTTTGAGCTTTTCTGGCTTGGAAATTTGTTGTTGTTCATAAATTATCTACATATTCTGATTCCATCTCCCTGATAGCTGGAGATGCACTTGCATTGTTTTTTTTAATGGGCCTCTGTGGTTGATCTGGATGTATTAAGATCAGATGCCCATAATCGACAAATTCCCTGCACTTTGCTGAAAATTAATTTTGCATTATATTCTGTAACTTATTCCCACCTTCTTGCTAATTTAACAATATTCATTTTTTTCTAAATGACTTTTAACACCAGCTTACTTAATTGTTTTATTGAATGGCATTCCAAGGTTTACAACCACTGGATAAATGTATCACCAATTTAAATTGATGTATTTTCGGTAACTAAAAGGTATAAGGGATGAAAACTGAGGAAGCAGGAGCAGGAGTTGGCTATACAGACCCTTGAGCCTCCTCTACCATTCAAATGGATCAGAGCTGATCCTGTGCCTCAAGTTCTCTTTCCCATCTGAACCCCATTTCTTCTGATTGCCTAAGTGTCCAAAAACTATCAATGTCATCCTTGAATATTCTCAGTAACTGAACATTCACAGCCCTTTGAGATAGAGAATTCCAAAGATTTACAATGCTCTGCATCAAGAAATTTCTTTTCATGCAATCCCGAATGGTCAGCTCTTTATTCTGAGATTATGCTCCCAGCTCACAAAGAAACATCTAAACATCTACCTTATCTTTACCTCCCTTAATCTAGTATATCTCTGTTCTTCTAAATCCCATGGTATATGCACCAGTCTTACTCAATCTCTCTTCATAGACCAACACCCCTCATTCTAGCTATCAATCTACTGAAGGTACATTGCACTAATTCTAAAGCAGGCATGTCCTACTTTAGGTTGAGAACTGCGCACAGTACTCCAAAGTACTGTTCAATTTCCTTTGTTGTATCCTCCAATCTCCTTCCAAAAAAAGGCAAACATATTGCAACTGTTCCACAGGACCCACCTTCAGACATGATAACTTCCTTCACACTCTCCCCAGAGCTCTTGGGCCTTGGCTGCTACTGACAATCACTGCAGTGGGTGTGAGACTGAAAGATCATCTACCAAAAACATGACCTCCTACTTTCCCACATTATACTATATCTTGCATCTTCTTTCCAACACATATAAACTGTCAATGCTTTTCTACAAGCTTTGTGTGACCTCCTCACAACTCAGATTCCCATCTGTGTTTTTATTGTCAATAACACTTGATATATCAAATTACAGTATGTCATTTCATCCAAGTTATTAATTTAAATCATGCATAGTTCAGCCTAATACCAATTCCTGAGGCAAACCAAGTATTAACAGGCTGCCAACCTGAAAGCAACTTGTTTTATTTTCCTGCTTACTGTTTTCTGTCCTTGAATCAATATTCTATCCATGGTAAAAGGTTACTCCCCGCAACTCTGAGAGCCCTAATTTTATGTAAAAACCTTTTGTGTAGTACCTTATCAAATAGTGATATGCTACATCTACTGCTTCTCCCTTATTATCCAGGATATAATATATGGAAATATGACACATTCTCCTGAAAAATCTATTAGAGTTTTCAAATATAATTTTACATTCATAGGGCCGGACTGCCTAATTAGATTATTTCCATTTCCTTAACCATAGAATAATGATGGTTTTCCATTTTTTTCTCACTTCATTCTTAGTTGGCTGTGTTACATTTGTTATTTTCCAATCTGCTGGGACTGTTCCAGAATCCAGGCAGTTTTGGAAGTTAATCACTGATATATCTACTATCAATGCAGTTACTGCCTTCAGAAACCTGGGGTGACGCTACCATGTGCAGGGGACTTTTCTGGTTTTAGACACTCAAATTTCTCCCGTACTTTTAGTGATATTAATTGTTTTGTTCCTCACTATCATTAGAATCTTGGCTCCATTCCATTTCTGGTACATGTATTGCATCTTCTACAATGAAGACAGATACCAAGAATCAAATGACTGTGCTGTTCCCTGCACTATTTCCACTGCCAAACCTTTGGTGTTGCAAAGCAAACTTTTTGTAACTGCATGGATCTAACCAAGCTCCAACCTTTGCTACTTTCCAACATAATCAGCTTCATTTAAGCTCTTTTCCAATTGCTCTGTTTCTCTCTCTCTTCTCCCTACAAAAAGTTATCATATGTGATCCCTTTTCCTCAGAGGATGATTACTCTAGTTAACCTGGAGATAAAGATCATTTCATACTATTACCCTTATGTCACTTTTCTTATTAGGGCTACCCTCACATTTCCATCCTTTCTAAATGTAAAGTTTGGAATATTTAATTCCCAGCCTTGGATACTTAAAACCAAGATTTTGGTAATAGTTATTACACCAAACATATTTGTCTGTATTTTTACTATGAGCTTGCCTGTTTCATAACAAATGCTTTGTTTATTTAGATGCAATTCCTTTAATGTTAATGTTTTATCATTTTTCTTTGAATTAACTTTGTTTACTAAGATGCCCTATCTACTAAACTATCCATGCCTTCCTGTATCTCTCTCTTTTTTGCTGCTTATCATTAACTAAATTGCTACTTTGCTCTGTTGCTTTGATCTTTCTATTTAAGTAAGAAAAGGGGAAGAAAATAAATTGTAAAAAAAATAATACTTATTAGGTGATTGGAATGTGCTCTTTGGAGCATCCATGGAGCAGGTCGTACATGCTTGGGAAGGTAACGGACCAGCATAGATTTGCCATACATTTTTATTCTTAGACTTGTTAGTTACCAGCAGGACAAGAGGAGATGTTTCATGTACAACTTCCCTCAGGGTATATTGTCATTCTAGTTGCACCATTAATGGAAAATGCCATACACAATCCAAGTTCTTATATATAATGTGATGAAAGCAGAACATTATGGGGGAGCCATGAGGCAACCCCAAAAATTCTCCTCTTACTGCCATAAAACAGGTTAATGAGAAATGAAGAGGGAATTGTAAACTTCCAGTTAATTAATTCAGATTGATAGCAGCAGTACCTTTTCAACAATTAGCAATATCTGACAGTATCTCAGATGTGATTCCACCAGCCAAGTCCAAGAATGAGCATTTACATGCAGATTAACATTCTTTTGTTCATTACCTCTTGTTTTACGCCTGTTCAGTTTCTGTTACATTGATTCTTTTCTATTTTCGTCACTGTGCTTTACTTTGAATTGTCTATCTTAGTTTAATTTCATCCACTTTCTTTTACCTTCAATGGTGTGATGTGACTAAGCAAAATGATAGGAGACAGATGTTTTTCTCACTATGGTTGTCATTAAGTGTTAGATTTTTGTTGGTGTGATTATATCTGTCAGTACTTAGTGTACCTACATCATGTTCTCTTTTTCTCAGGAGGAGCAGATATTGACACAACTTACACTTCCCTGACTGAAAAATGAATCATGCATGTCTCGACATCTGGTCCCTTAATGGAGTATTATAGAGGGCCAAAAAGGATAGTATTCCTGAAAACATATGCTGGGATTGTGCTAATGATTATCCTATATTCATTCAGCGCAATGTAGATAGCCTATCAAATTTGTACTGCTTGCACATTATTCCATTTGTTAACAACACTGATCATTGGTTTCACACAGAAGCAGTAGCATGATGTTGTTACTTGTTAGCCCTGCTTAAAGCTATCCTGCACCATTTAAGGCTATTCTTAAAGGGAGGGTGCATTGTGGCTGCTGGAGACCATTCACTATATTCCTGATCATGTGAAGAAGCACACTCCGAGATTTTCCATTACTGCACTGGAAGCCTGGGGAGCAATTGGGAAGATGGAGAGGCAGAATAATGCAAGATATTTTGGAGCAATATACCCTGAGGGAAGTAAAATAAAAGATCCTCTCTTGTCCTGCTGGTAACCAACCAGTAACCACAGGAGTCCCAAAAACCCTTCAGGTGCCCACTTAGGTGCCTACTCACAAGGTAGTTTGAGCAGGCATTTAATCCATGAAGCAGGATGCCTGCGGCAACAAATTCAATCAGCACAGATTAGAGGTCCAAGGCCAGTGAAAGTATATTCAAATACCATATTCTACTGGCTGTTCCACTAGCTGGAGTCCCTGAACAATACCCTGAATTCAACCTGCACCATTTGGTAACCACAAAGGATCAGGACTCATCACTACCATTTATATGCTTTGCCTCGCCCTCAGACCTAGCAATATTTCAAGAACTATGTCTCCCAGTTTGCACAATCTGCCAGCTTTCAATCATGGCAACCACATCACCCAAATATATTGCATAACACTCGTCAAGAGAGTTTCCTCTCTTGCAGGACAAGCTGCTGGATTTGCGGAGGCAGCAGGAACTAAACAGAGAAAGGATGTGGACTTTCCTGTGCTAATCCCATGTGAATCAGTTCTGGCATTAAGGGTATTGGTTTATTATTGTCACTTGTACAGTGAAAAACTTGTCTTGCATACAGTTCATACAGATCACCTCCTTACACAGTGTATTGAGGTAGTACAGAATGCATTGAGGTAGTACAGGGTAAAAACAATAACAGAATACAGAGTAAAGTGTCACAGCTACAGGGAAGTGCATTGCAGGTAGACAATAAGGTGCAAGGTCAAACAAGGTAGATTGTGAAGTCAAGAGTCCATCTCATCGTATAAGGGAACCATTCAATAGTCTTATCACAGTGGGGTAGAAGCTGTCCTTGAGCCTGGTGGTAGGTGCCCTCAGGCTCCTGTATCTTCTGCCTGATGGGAGAAGAGAGAAGAGAGAATGACCCAGGTAGGTGGGGTCTTTGATTATGCTGGCTGCTTCACCAAGGCAGCGAGAGGTATAGACAGAGTCCATGGAGGGGAGGCTGGTTTCCGGAACAGGACATTGTTACATCTGTGATCAAGAGACAAACCTTAATCCCTTGAAGATAAACATATTCACATACATTAATATTGAGTATCCCCATGTAAACATTTATAATGGAAAATTCCAGTTTTCTTACAGGCCACAGCGCCACGACTGTACTGTGGATGGAATTTTGAATTGCTTCTCCCATCTCTCCCTCATTGCTGCTCAGATGCTCTCCCTCAGCTTGACGTTGCAATACCTCGTTTTGTTTTCACACAGATGTAGCTTGTCTCGAGGCCTTCCAGAAATTTTTTCCCAAATTCCCAGCCTATGAAGTATTTTGCTCTTTGTTCAAATGCCATTTTGGCTTTTCTTGTCAGTAAAGTTTTATATTCTGCTTCTTGTAATCTACTACTTTGCTCCTGGTTATTTATTTTCTTTCAGGTTTTCTAAACCAAGCCATGAGTTGTTCATACTTCTCACTTTTCTGGTCATGTTGATGTTACTTCTGTCCTTGTAGCTGTAACTCATCATCCCAGGAACCACTCTCATAAGTCCTTGTTGCAACTTCTCTGATGCCATCACATCCTTTTCTTCTCTTTGACCATATAACTAAAGCTGAGTTTAAATATGGAAGTGCTTTTTGAATTGGGTTAGTGAATTGGTAGCTAAATTGAAAGATCAATGCTGTGGCAGTTTGCAACCTGATATTGTTGACCACGGTGAGGAAATGTCCTTATATATAACCCACTCTTGACGCTCATAGATCTTTACTAATTAGTCTCAGTTCATCTGTAATATCCGAGGCCTTGATACCACCAAACAAGATGTTAAACATGTGAATCCTTTCAAAATACTGCAGATGTTGGCTGCAATGTTTTTTTTATGTGTTCATCATGTGGCCTGTATGCAGAGTGTAGTTGGAACCTTATCAAAAATGTTGATATCTTACTGCATTCCTCATGTAATTTGCCTTAATATATAAAATAGTGCGTTGGTAAAAATCCATTATTGATGGTCCTCTTTTGAAAGTGATTGCGGACTGGAATATTTGATTTTAAATTCTGAAGCTAACAAAATGAAAAGAGAAGCACTGGGTTGGGCATTATTAAATTCATAAACTTTCACAGTCTCTAGTTGATTGGTCTTTATTTCCTATGTCTTAAGTGAATTTCCTTTGGGATCCTCACTTCGGCTAAGATCTTTAGACTAAAGTTATCTTAGCCAATACATTCAGATCCCTGACTCTCTCCATAGCTTGTCACATTCAAGCTCTAATTCCTTGTCTTTAATTTTTCAACAACTTTGATAAGCAACCAGTCAGTTGTAAAATGGATCTCAAACCTTATTAAGAATGTAAATGCCAATTGCAATTTTTAAAATCAAGCATATCTGTAAAAGTTCTGGTGTCATTTGAGCTGAACTGCATTTTCAAGGGAAATCTATATCAGGGGACGTGTGTTGATTCTAATATCCATTATTTAACTACTGAATGTGAATTTTGGAACTTGTCCTATGTTAGATAAGCTACCCAGTCAAAGGCATCAAGATAACAGGAGACAATCAATGGTGAAGTGTCAATCTGAAGGAAGTGAGTGAATATCATGGAGATAACACAGAAGTTAGAGATGTGTAATAGGCACAGAATGATATACTGACAAAGATTGGAAATCAAAGTATGCTGATAGCATATATTCCCACAGGGTGACAGACTCAGGAATGCCATTTTAATAAAACTCTGTTGACCGGCAGCACTTGCAAACTAAAAATTTGTTGTTTCTTCTCATCACCTGGAAGTACTGCACACAGGCTAAGTTTACCTGGAGATCACATCTTGTATCCCCATATCCTCATTTCCTACCAACTGGTATTGGTGATATCCAAAAACAAATAAAGATCTAATGCTTCTTGCTATAAATAAGTGATTGTAACAGCTAGCTGACTTTTACCCTTTCATTGTAGGCAGAATTAGGGTATAATTATACCTGTAATTACATGTCAGTAATCTTGAAAGTGCTTCAGTTTTCTTCTAAAGGCAGTTGTATAATTAAGGGTGCTACATTTTTAAGAAAAATAAGGAGTGATGGCGAATTACAATGCTAGGGTATAACAGCATTATGATAACCATATAAATATTTCCGGGTATTTAAGCTTCAGATTCTCATTTGGTGACTTCATCTCTGTGGGTGGATAATGAATTACAAAAATAACAGTCCTAGGTGTTAGTCCACATTGTGCAGGAGCAGGGCATTTCATTGCCTGCTCTGTTAGGCAAGTTTGTGCACGTTTAAGTTTTAATAATGTTTACTCAGAAAGTTGCTGGACTTTGGGGATGTTCCCAAATCAGACTGTATCACTTCCTTGCTGGCCAATGTTATATTAGTATAATAGTTACTTTTCTCAGGAAAATCTGAACCATAATAATGCTGTTCCACACAAAGCTGGACTGGGTAAAATTGGAATCTGAGATGCACAGTTCCCATCGAAGAGATTGTGTTCTTCCCCAGGTATGGAGACCTAACTGTCCATGGTATTCCAAGTGTGATCCCACCAAAGCTGGATATAATTGCAGGAAGATGTCCTTGGAATTTGGTTCTGTAACTCCTTGATTGGTGCTATGGGTGCATATTTCTTCTCCATTTGTGGTTGACGTGTGGGTACATATTTGCACAATGATTTGTGCAGTCCAACATTTTGGTGCAAATGCTGGAAATAGGCAGTTTCTGCTGTAATTTAATGCTATTTTGATGCCAGTGCTGCCAAATTGGACATTAATATTCCAGTTTATGTGTTCAGTGCACACACAGCATGAAGAAAGTACTGCACCCTCCTTCCCCTACCATCTGCACTATTTAAAGAGATGATTGATTACTTGCTGGTTTATTGGTATTGATTCAGGAAATGTTGGTTGAAGTAAGTTATAGGTTAGAGTTTTTCCAGACATTGTGGTAGTTTTGGTACTCCACAATGATTGGTTTTGCAGAATCAAGTAAGAATGTGTTGACTTCAAGCTTGAATGTTGTTGCCTACAAGCATGGTTGCTCTAGTGACAATTCCATTATGAGTGCAGCAAGTTAGGAAACATGAGGAGAGTGCAGACAGAGCAGGCCATCATCCCAGAAGAGGCAGGGGAAAGAGATGAAGAACAGAAAGAGGAGGAAATGGCCCTATTCAGCAAAGATGTTTACAGAACAGGCCACGCACTCCAGCAATGAGCAATTCCTTAGGAGACCTCACTTTCCTGTAGAGATGATAATAGAGATATAACACATACTGTAGCAAAAACAAAACAGATACAAAACAGGGCATGAACTCTGTTGCCAGGAGCTATAAAGGCCATGTTGACAAAGAATTTCTATTTCTCTGATTCTTTTCAGATTGGTGCAGGGAGCATCTTTAATGACTTCTGTTTACAATATCTTGCTGCATTAGGGAAATCATAGACCTTGTCTACTTAAGAGATGAGAATCATGTGCTTCTCCCCCGGTTGAGAGGCAACAATAGAATGTGGATTCATCAGGGCTCTGGGTTTTCCAATGGTGCGAGGTGCCATTGACTATATTCACACCATGTTGAGAAGCTCATATCTGAATGCTGAGGTTTTCTGCCACCATCAGGTCTTCCACTCCCTGAATGTCAGGTGGTGAATCACGTTGAGCATTGCCTAATATTCACAACACTTCTGTTTTGTACCAGTTGACATTCCCTCTTTCTTTCAACCATTGCAGCAGATCAAAGGATGGTTACTTCGATACAAGTTATAGTCTCTCTCCCATCTGGCTCTTGTCTTCAGTATATCTACTTCCCAGTCTGGCAATGGCATTACACGGCAAATTACCATTTGTAGCAGTAAACAAAAGAGCTAAATTTCATGTGTTATTTACCTCTCAATTTGTTCATCAATATAGAAAAAGTAAATGGTATTCTAACTAGTGCTTAATTTAAAAATGTGATTAGTCACGTGATTAAAACCAATTAATCATATTGTAAAGCAATAACAGAGCAATACTTTTAAACATTTTACTGGAAAACTATGTGTCTGTAACCTCAATTAATGTAATTTAAAACATTCATTATCCTGTATGGGCTTTCCTTTCACTGCAATCTCCTCCCATCCTCCTGTCCTACAATCCTCAATTCACTTTATTCCTCCAAGTTTGGCCTCTATGAATATCTGATTTCCCTTGCTCCAGCAAGGGTGACCATACGGCCCATTATTGGAAAGCCTGGTCTTTCTTAATGCAAAACTTACAATTATGAATAATTTTTTTTGAGTGAAATACTGCAAGAGATGAGGAGCCTGGATTTCAGAGCCTACAGAGAAGTGTAAGGAGATTGGGGAGAGAAGTGAGAAACCCAGATGTCCAGCTCCGATCCAGGTTTTACAGCCTCCCATTCACTAGCTCCTCTGGTGCTGAGGATTGAGTGGGACTGGGATGAACCCAAGTCAGTTTCAAAGTGAAATGAAGAATGTGAGTCATTTGGGACTTCTTGACCTGGGGCATGCTGCAAGTCCAGAATGAGAAATGTTTTCACCAGCCCCTGTGCTGGGAAAATGTGCTGTGCCAAGACACTCTTGAGCCATTGGCCAGATAAAGCCCAGTGAAATCAGTCTAAGCTTCAACGAAAGGAACTGAATCTTTCCTGGATTCTAGCCTTGGAGTGGTTAGGGGCTTTGTTACTTATCCCCATTTTACTCTCACTCTTTCATTAATCCCCATCTCACTCTCTCTCTTTCATGTGCATTAACAAAGATTAATTGGCAGCCCAAGTAATAGCTCTGCATTTCCAAGTGTACCATATTCTCCTTGTTGCTTTGACTTGAATTATGGAATTATCTATACCAGGAAGTCCAGTGTGCCTTTGCCAACATTTTATAACTTAATTGTATTCCCTTGCCTTTTTCCTATTGATTCTGAATTCCTCAGTATTGTTCTTCTAAAGAACACTTCTTAAAGATGGATAACACATTAAAATGGCTGCCTAACCTATGATTTGTCAGCGTCTTCTGATGCATTTTTGTAATGAGTGGATCAGAATTTACTCACGAACACCATTCAGTTACCTGGCACACCCAAGCTTACCTTTGTTGATCTTCTCACAAGAAATTTCTTGAAGAAACTGTCCTGATCCTCACTGGGAAGTCTCCTGGATTTAAACTGATATTCAGGGATATTTAAAAGCTTTTAAAATCAATCAAACTATTAAAATATTTTAAAATTAAAACTTTATAAAGAATTATCAACATTTTGGTAAACAACTAATTAAGACAGGTGTGAATTATCTTGTACTTGTCCAGGCCCCTTACAGTTATTCATCTCAATGAAACGTATATCCTTGCACCAGGTTAAGTGGTCAGATTTAACAACCTTGCACTCAATGTCAGCAAGACCAAGGAATTGATTGTGGACTTCAGGAAGGGGAAGTCAGGAGAACACACACCAGTCCTCATTGAAGGGTCAGTGACGGAAAGGGTGAGCAGCTTCAAATTCCTGGGCGTCAACATCTCAGAAGATCTATCTCGGGCCCAACACATTGATGCAATCACAAAAGATGCACGCCATTGGCTCTACTTCATTAGGAGTTTGAGGAGATTTGGTACGTCACCAAAGACTCTTGCAAATTTCTACAGATGTACGGTGGAGAGCATTCTGACTGGTTGCATCACCATCTGTTATGGAGGTTCCAATGCACAGGATCGAAAGAGGCTGCAGAGTGATGTAGACTCAGCCAACTCCATCATGGGCACAGCCCTCCCCGCCATCGAGGACATCTTCAAGAGGCAGTGCATCAAGAAAATGGCATGCATCATTAAGGACCTTTGCCATCCAGGACATGCCCTCTTCATGTTACTACCATCAGGGAGGAGGTACAGGAGCCTGAAGACCCACACTCAATATTTCAGTAACAGCTTCTTCCCCTTGGCCATCAGATTTCTGAATGGTCCATGAACGCATGAACCCTACCTCGTTATTCCTCTTTTGCACTATTTATTTATTTTTGTAACTTATAGCAATGTTTATGTCTTGCACTGTACTGCTGCCACAAAACAACGCATTTCACGATATGTCAGTGATAATAAACCTGAGTCTGAGATTTTGCATAACTGGAAAACCATTGGCAAACACCTGTCAGGAAGTTCAGGACTTCCTCAACTGCACTATAATCCCCATGATCCTGACAATTGTGGGAGAAACATCAACAATTCCACTTGGAACTGCTAGCATTTCTCAGGAAAATCTGGGCACATCTCCTGATTTTTGAAACCGGAGATTCCATACACTTTTCACGTGGCTTTACCAACTTATCCTCTGAATCTATGGAAACATAACGAATACCTAAATCTTTCCTTTCAGTTTTTTTGGGGGATAGATTGTGTTTACCTTTGCCTGCAAGTTCCATTGAGAACTACTGACAATCCACAGTTTGGCTGTGTGACGCTCTTCGGTCTTATGTGCACCTGTGCTGCCTTCAGCCCCCGACCCTGTCACTGGACTTCTTGTTGAGGAGGGTTGGCCCAACACTGACCCCTTCTTTTAAGTACAGTCCTAGAAGATAAGTAATGGTAATTGGCTCGCTTGTTTTACTTTATCTTTCTTTATGTTTTATATATAGTTGGCAACATTTTAAGTTGTTTTAATTTTTCTTTTTTTATACTATTTTAAAAATTATTTAAGTCTATCTAACTAGTTTGTAAATGTCTCTGATGACCAGAGATAGTTAGACACATTGCCAAATACTTTCTTTCTTTCTTTTTCAATCTTTTTATTGAATTTCAAATTAATTCAAATTAATATATATAACATTAGTGATTATACATATGGTGCGAAGAGATCGGGATAACAATCATAACAGTTAATAATATTGCCAAATATTTCGATGGCAGTGAACTGTCAAAGGCCACCAGGGCATTCAAGGTTGGAGGCACTACAATCTTGCCACACACAGCCTCAGAAGTAACATCAGATCAGGTCGGTGAGCTCTTGGTAGCCCAGTAGTTTGGACGGGTAGCGCTGGAGCTGCAAGTTCAAACAGTGGGCCACACTTAGGTTGATTTGGACCAATAGTTTTGCTACTTAGTCTTCGTGTAATTCATTCTGAACTATATTATTTCAGTATTCTCACTTTTCACTGCCCTTTTTTGTTCATCCCTTGCCCTTCCTTTCCTTAGTTTTCCGTGTTTCGTTCTTTTTCCTGCGAAATTTGCAGTATAATACATAGAGGTTGAGGAGCTGTAGAGGGAGTGAAGTGGTGAAGAATTCTGTAAAGTGGAAGAGACTGAAATGGATATTGAAACAAGTGGGAAACAGCAGGTAGATGAAGCCTGAAGCACTCTGTTGGTAAATGTGCTGATGGATTAGTCGCAAATCTCTTGAAGTGTCAGAGAGAATTCAGATGAAACACTGCAACTAGATTTCAATGGTGCACATTGAATGGCCTGCTGCATAATGAATACTTGAATAATAGCCACAATTCAAAACAGAATTAGAAAATCAAAAAAAAAGGACACTACAGATGCTGAAAATCTAAAATAAAAACAGAAAATGCTGGAAATGCTCAGCAGGTCAGGTCACATCTGTGGGAAGAGAAGCAGAGTTAACATTTCAGATTGAAGATGTGACCTGACCTCTTGAGTACTTACAGCATTTCCTGTCAAAAATGAATTGGGTCTATTTAATTAAATCAAACAGTTAACATTTATGGTCCATGTGTAGGATAGGTAAAGTGGACACATGACTGTTTCTCAGAGACAGAAATTAAGATGGTATTCCAGGTGATAATGATCCCAATGAAAAGGATAGTTGTTAATTAGGAACCCTTTGTTACCTGGACCACCAAATGCCAGAGTGTGGCTAGGTGGCTAGATTTTTCCCTGCACAAGCAGAATGGTTTAAGCAAATCTCACTGTAATAATGCACACTTTGTGGAATCAAAGAATGCAATAGCTTAACACTTTTGCATGTATATAAATGCTGAACAATACAATAAGAAACCTGAAAGTGGCTATATGGTTGCAATGATTTTATATGGATCTCACAGGACTTTTCCAGGTGTTGCTTGTACAAATAGGTAAGCAGATGCTTGATTTGGCACTTTGGTTTGATCTTTTCTTTGCCTTCCTGCTGGTGGGAGGTTTATATCTGAGAATGATTTCCTTATTCTCAAAAGCAACAAAGTGTGCACGGAATATGAAGGATTTGGGCCAAATGCAAGCAAATGGGCCTAGTTCAGGTAGACAACCTGGTCGGAAAAGACAAGTTGTGCCAAAGGGCCAGTTTCCATGCTGTATGACTATGAAATCTCTTGAATTCCCTAAATCAAATGCATCAGAAGTTTAGTTTTATCAAATGGTCTTTAGGTGAGACAGGACATGCTGTAATTGGCAACATCAATTTAAGTTCCCACTTTCTACTTTGTAGGTCCTTTTCTCAACTTAGTAAAGAGTTTTTTCTTTGTTGCTCTTCGCAGCGTTAGGTAAGGATGTCAAGTTATGGTCACAACTGTTCTTTTCTCTCTTTACCACAGCTAATCCCTTCACTTTTCACTTGCTTGAACTTATTCATTCCTGGCTGGGGTACTATTCCATGGGTGAAGGTGCATAGTTACAAGATAAGAGGACAATCATTTAAAACTGAGGTGTATTGCAATTTTCTCGCAAAGAAGGTGGTGAATCTCTGGAACTCTCTGACCCAGAGGGTTGTGAAGGCCAGATCAGTGGAAGATTTAAAGAGGGGTTAGATAAACTTTTGAAAGATCAAGCAATTGAAGACTATAGGAACTTACACAGAAGAGGAGTTGAAACCTGGACCTATCATATTGAATTTTGGGATAGACTTCAGGGGCTAGGTGACCTACTCCTGCTCCTACTTTCTTATGTGTATTTCCTCATACAGGCCTATTAGTACTTGAGTAGCTATTGTTCAGGTACAAAAGCTACAACATGACTATCATCAGACTTCATCACATAAAACATCATTGAATGGAGATCTATAGTTGGACAAATTGTGAAAAAATATACAAGTCAATATTTCTTGGTTAAGAATATCATTTGAAATTAAGTAAAAAGTACAACGTCTTCAGTTATCTTCCCATAAAAATAGCATGCAAATCCATAAATTTTCCAGTCTCAAATATGAGAGATACTTAATCATATCGTAAAGTGTAAGCGTGATTTTAGTTTCCTCATAAGGCAGCTTAACATGACATAAATATAAGAAGTTTAAATGCAGATGACATACATGCTAAAAATTTTATTGTATTAGATGAAGTCTTTAAATCAAAGCTGCAACCTTATTGGTGAAAATTCAATTATTACTGTAATTGAAAGTATATATACTCTTGTAAATTTAAAAGAGTAATTCCCTCCTTAGCCTTTTCACTGAACCTTTGCCCCACCAGTCAGTCAGTCAGTCAGTCAGTCAGTTTCTCTCTCTCTCTCTCTCTCTCTCTCTCTCTCTCTCTCTCTCTCTCTCTCTCTCTCTCTCTCTCTCTCTCTCTATCTCTCTCTCTCTCTGTCTCTCCCTGTCTCTGTCTCTCTCTCATAACAGTTTTGAGCATTTAACTGGATACAACACAGTTAAAGTAAAGATCCATTATAATTAACTTTCTCCAGGAGTTTATTGTTTCTGGAAGGTTTTCAAATACTTTATTTCAAGATACGTATGTTCACCTGGATTCTGTAGTAACAGTCATGGCAAAACTATTTGCACTCCATTTTCACAAGGTACACTGTTGCGGTCATTGCAAATGGACTCATCTCAGAATCTTATTTGACATGAACTCTGGCATATTTTACTGCATTATTCTGGCTAAAAGTCCATTGAAAATGATAAACCTGGTTGAATAAGGATTAACTGAATTTTCAGCATTTTAGCTATTGTTGAAAAATCTTATTGGCCCTGACAAACTTTTTTTATGTTTGGGAACTCCTAATGCAAACAAATGGAATTAGTATACATGGGCAAAACATTTGGCATGGACGTGGTGGGCTGAAGGGCTTGTTTCAATGCTGCCTGACTCTATGACTCTCTAACCCGTTCCTCAGATTAACTGGAGATTCTACAGATAATAAGGTAACAAAAAATGTCTTTTCTTTAAAATTTTGTTTATGACTGCTTCTATACCAATTCCTCATGTATGTGGCAATCCTTATACCAAACATTATTAAAAATCTGTTTTTTTAACTTCCTGATGATCTGTATGTGAGAACTCTTCAATTTGATTAGCTGCCTGACCTGCCTAATGACATCACTGTTGTACTTTACAGGTACTCCCAGAAAAAGCCCCAAAATAAGTTTTCCATTATTACTAAGTGCCACTGCCAAGGTCTGTCAATAACTGTTAAGTTTCTACCAGGTATTTTTCATATGGTAAAGGAATCACTACAGCACACTGCGAAATATATTGATCAGTATTTATTTATTTAAAACATACTGTGCACATTCCTCAAAGCCTAGTAATCCAGCTGTTGAAACCCAGGTGGTAACGTATTTGTAGTTACATTTGTTGGTTTAGAGTTTTGTGGGCCTGGGGGTTTGGAAGCAACCGCTTTTAGTTCAGTTGTCATATTGATGAATGAAAACTACAATTGAACAACACAATTTATTAGTCCCATAACCATAAGATATGTATAAATAAATGAGAATGTGGACTTGAACATTCTGTCTGGCCCAAGGTGTCATGATATACATCTTTGCAATCCACAAAGACTAAAGCTTGGCATATTTTCTGTGGCTTAAATCATATGGTGGATTTTGGATCTGAAGCACAAGAATTTCTAGCAGTGACAAATATTAACAAATAATTGCTGGTATTTAATGACAAATTATTTTGCGTTCACATTGGATTTTTAACCCCAATGCTGTGGTATTGCTGTAAAATTAGTACAATTCTTTGAAACAAGCCAGAGGACAGAAAAATGGTCTGTATGTACAAGAAATGACACAAGAGTGAACAATGGGGTTGCTGATGGACTGCTGAGATTTGCATTGCTGTTGCTGTGTTTTCAGGTCTTGTCAAAAACAGCTGAAATAGCACAAAATTGAAGATGGATTTGGATGAGAAAACACATCAGTGTTAAAGTAAATTTCTTAGGAAAGAAGGTATCATACTAGAGTATAATGTGTTAACAATAGCTCTGGACATTTCGATAGTTGATTGGGAAAGCTATTTAATGAAGAGGAACGACACACACAAAATGCTGGAGGAACTCAGCAGGTCAGGCAGCATCTATGGAGGGAAATAAACAGTCGACATTTCAGGTCGAGACCCTTCATCAGGACTGGAAAGGAAGAGGGCAGAAGCCGGAATAAGAAGGTCGGGGGAGGGAGGGGAGTATATGCAGGTAGGTGACAGGTGAGTCCAGGTGAGAGGGGGAAGATAGGAGGGTGGGAGTGGGGTGTGGGGAGAAGTAAGAAGCTGAGAGGTGATGGGTAGAAGAGGCAAAGGGCTGAAGAAGAAGGAATCCAGCAGGAGAGGGCAGTGGACCATGGAATAAAGGGAAGGAGGTGGGGAACAGATAGGCAGGTCACGAGGGTGGGGGAAGGGGAACAAGACAGGGGAAGGAGGCCACAGGAATGAGGGAAGACAAAGGAGAGAAAAAAAGAGAGGTGGGGGAAGAAGAGGGGAGGGGTTACCGGAAGTTAGAGAAATCAATGTTGAGGCTGTCAGGTTGGAGACCACCAAGGCAAAATATGAGGTGTTGTTCCTCCAACTTATGTTTGGAAACCCTAGACAGTCCGTCCAAGTGAGGCAGCACTTCACCTGTGTATCCGAGGATGTCATTTATTGCATCCGGTGCTCCCGGTGCGGCCTCCTCTCCATCGGTGAGACCTGACGCGGATTGGGTGACTGCTTCATCGAGCACCTTTGTTCTGTCCGCCACAAAAAACAAGGATCTCCTGGTGGCCAGTCACTTCAATTCCACTTCCCATTCCCACACTGACATGTCTATCCACGGCCTCCTCTACTGCCACGCTGAGGCCAGATGTAGGTTGGAGGAACAACACTTCATATTTCACCTTGGTAGCCTCCAACCTGACGGCCTCAACATCAATTTCTCTAAATTGCAGTAAACTCTCCCCTCTTCTCCCCCTTTCTCTTTTTTTCTCCTCTGTCTTCCCTCATTCCTGTGGCCCCCTTCCCCCTTCTCTTTCCCCTTCCCCTACCCTCGTGACCTGCCCATCCCTTCCCCCACCCTCATGACCTGCCTATCTGTTCCCCACCTCTTTCCCTTTATTCCATGGTCCACTGCCCTCTCCTGCCGGATTCCTTCTTCTTCAGCCCTTTGCCTCTTCTACCCATCACCTCTCAGCTTCTTACTTCTCCCCCCCTCCCCACCCTCTTACCTTCCCCCCTCACCTGGACTCACAGATTATCTGAACTCACTATCACCTGCCTGCATGGACTCCTCCCCCTCCCCGACCTTCTTATTCTGGCTTCTGCCCTCTTCCCTTCCAGTCCTGATGAAGGGTCTCGACCCGAAACATTGACTGTTTATTTCCCTCCATAGATGCTGCCTGACCTGCTGAGTTTCTCCAGCACTTTGTGTGTGTTGATCCAGATTCCAGCATTTGCAGAATCTCTTATGTTAATGAAGAGGAGATAGACGGATATGGTTTTGCTGTTTCAGAGTAGGGGCTAATAAAATGAATGGTACAACACAGTTTTATTAAGGTTTGTAGCTCCTCCAGCATTGTATAACTGCTGCATGCAATATTCTGCATGAAAGTTAAGCTTCCAATGTTTAGCTCACTTTCCAAAATTGAACTGTGAGTGACCACAATTAGCATTGAGAATTCTGTGGTCGCTTTTGTCAGGAGCTGTAGCCAAATCAGCACTTTCTGAATGGAACACTGAAAACTAGCACCATATCCAACCTCATGTTCATCAGGAGAGCAGTGCTACCTCTTGGGGTGTCCTGTAGTACATGAAGACCAATTTTTCCTGGTCTTCTTGCATAAAAAGTTCCACACACTGGTTTGAGTTTGCCACTTTCAGTCATATAATTAATTAAAAGTGTAAATTAATTCCAAAAATATTAAATATTTGCTGCAGAATTAAACCTTTTATCAGACAGAATGTCAGTGGTTTATGTTAAAATGGACCCTTGAATAATTTTGCATTTCCTTTTATTTGTATATTAATAAGTTAAATTGAGAACGATGAGCTTCTGCTTTCAAATACAATGCATCTATATAAATTGCAGTCTTTCCCCAAAGGCCCAGTTGCATCTGAAGAAGGCATATTTGAAACACTGAACTGATTTATTTGGCAGTTCATGTTGACAATAAATTGTATTTTGATCCATTTTATCTGAATGTCTTAAATTTTTCATTTTTCAATTGAGTGTATAAGTCAGTGTAGCTAATCTTGTCCTTTCTTTGATCTTTTGTTTCTCATGCAAACACTGACATGTTCCACAAGAGCTGCTTCTCTAAAATGTTAAATACAATACCAAATGTCAAGCTCTTTTGTAAGGATGCAGAAATTATGCTAACACTTAATGCCGTGACTAAATATCTACTCTCATATTTTAGACTGGCACATTTATGAGTTTGCACGTTATTTTTATGGGAAGGTCACATAAAACAGATTGCTTGTGTTTCTTGAATGAGCATAATAAAATAAAGAAACATTCACGATTTATCTTGTTGTCAGACAGTAACCAGCTCACTACAGTGACTTTGGCAGAGGGATTTGTTCAGTGTTCACCAGATACTGGTTTAGATTTTAATTTCGGTTTCTTGTTGGGAGCAGAGCTCCAGATAAATTATCTTGTTTGCAGTACCTTCTCATTTACATGACATTGCTGCAGTTTGTGTCCACATTATTGAGCCACCATGCAGCCACTTAGGAAGAAATTGGAACTCATCGTTTTCTTTATGTTTCAGGGAAAATTGAATGCTGGGGAAACAATATTTGGTCTGCAATCCCTTGTGTCCAATTTTACTTCCAATAGCCCTGCTTATCAAATCAGAAACTGAGAGGTTTGGTACCCTGAGTATGCCCATTCAAGTTCTAACACCAGGCTCTGAAGAAAATGTATTGTTATTAGGCATGTTTAGTTATTCTGTGTCCACTCTTGCACTGTGATCAAAATAAAATCACAATTTTTGTAAAAATCATTTGTATAGGTTTTGCAATTTACTTAGCACTTTCATTTATATAGCATCTTATTGCTTCACTCAGAAACCTCCCATAGAGCTTCATGTATAATTCATTACTTTGTTGTGCATCATTGATCAAACATGACATTTTGTGCCACAAACCATATTACTGAAGCAGTTATCTATTTTTGGCAGTGCACATTAAAGGGGGAATTCAAGAACTTCCCATGTTTTTGAATAATGATATGAGTTCTGGAACCCATACTACTGATGGGGTTAAATTTATGTATGTACATTACTTTATGTTGCTTTAATGTCCCTGAGATTGTTGCAAATTTGGGAACACCAAATAAAGACAGTTTGCACTCCTAACAATGTTCTTCAGCTATTGTAAACTGCTGTCTCATGCAGCACTACTCAAGATGGTCCAAATTCATTTCATACTTTTTTTTCATGAATACATCATGATTAAAAATGTAAAACCAATACAGTGTCCAGATTGGAACCTAGAAATTTATAGAGGATCTTAGTTTATAGTTAGAAAAAATACTGTCTCCCGGCATTACATAAGAACATAAGAAATAGGAGCAGGAGTAGGCCATCTGGCTTGTCGGGCCTGCTCCGCCATTCAATAAGATCATGGCTGATCTGGCTGTGGACTCAGATCCACCTACCTGTCTTTACCCCATAACCCTTAATTCCCCTGCTACGCAAAAATTTATCTGTGTCTTAAATATGTTTAATGAGGTAGCCTCTACTGCTTCCCTGGGCAGAGAATTCCACAGATTCACTACTCTCTGGGAAAAGCAGTTTCTCCTCATCTCGTCCTAAATCTATTCCCCTGAATCTTGAAGCTACGTACCCTAGTTCTAGTCTCACCTACTAGTGGAAACAACCTTCCTGTCTCTATCTTATCTATCCCTATCATAATTTTATATGTTTCTATAAGATCCCCTCTCATTCTTCTGAATTCCAGCGAGTATAGTCCCAGGCGACTCAATCTCTCCTCATAGGCTAGCCCCCTCATATCCGGAATCAACCTGGTGAATCTCCTCTGCACTGCCTCTGAAGCCAATATATCCTTCCTCAAGTAAGGAGACCAGAACTGCATGTGGTACTCCAGGTGCGGCCTCACCAGTACCCTGTACAGTTGCAACATAACCTCCCTGCTCTTAAGTTCAATACCTCTAGCAATGAAGGCCAGTATTCCATTTGCTTTCTTGATAAACCGTTGCACCTGCAAACCAACCTTTTGCGATTCATGCATAAGCACTCCCAAGTCCCTCTGCACAACAGCACGCTGCAATCTTTCACCATTTAAATAATAATCTGATCTTCCACGTTTCCTTCCAAAGTGGATGACCTCGCATTTACCAACATTGTACTCCATCTGCCAGACCTTTGCCCACTTACTTAACCTATCTGTATCTCTCTGCAGACTCTCCGCATCCTCTGCACAATTTGCTTTTCCACTCAATTTAGTGTCATCAGCAAACTTAGATACGCTACACTCGGTCCACTCTTCCAAATTGTTAATGTATATCATGAACAGTTGCAGGCCCAACACCGACCCCTGCGGCACACTGCTCACCACTGATTGCGTCTGTGATCCCAACTCTCTGCCTTCTATTGGTTAACCAACCCTCTATCCATGCTAATACCTTACTCCCAACTCCATGCAACCTTATCTTATGGATAAGTCTTTTATGTGGCACCTTATTGAACGTCTTATGGAAATCCAAGTATACAACATCCACCTGTTCCCCTCTATCCACTGCTCTCATTATATCCTCAAAGAAGTCCAGTAAGTTTGTCAAACAGGACCTGCCCTTCCTGAATCCATGCTGTGTCTGCCTGATGGAACCACATCTATCCAGATGTCTCACTATTTCTTCCTTAATGATAGCTTCAAGTATTTTCCCGACTACAGACCTTAAGCTAACTGGCCTATAGTTTTCTGTCTTTTGCCTACATCCTTTTTAAAACAGTGGCATGACATTTGCTGTCTTCCAATGCACCAGGACCTGCCCAGAGTCCAGAGAATATTGATAAATTATCACAAACATCTCTACTATAACTTCCGCCACGTCTTTCAGTACCCTGGGATGCATCCCATCAGGACCAGAGGACTTGTCTACCTTTTAAGCCCACTAGTCTGCTCATCACTATCTCTACCGAGACCGTCACCTCCCATCACATTCATAAAATCTCTCTTTAGCAGGTTAGACATGGCCTCCGCTGTGAAGACCAACACAAAATAGTCATTCAAGGCCTCAGCCATTTCCATACTACCCAATATTAATTCCCCCTTCTCATCTTCCTGGGGACCTACGTTCACTTTAGCCACCCTTTTCCACTTTATATAATGACGAAAACTTTTACTACCTGTTTTTATATTTTGTGCTAATCTATCTTCCCTTTCCTTATTGCTTGCTTAGTGGTTCTTTGTTGCTTTTTAAAGTTTTCCCAATCTTCCAGTTTCCCACTACTCTTAGCGACTCTGTATGCATGAGCTTTTAGCTTGATGCCTTCTTTTCTTTCCTTAGTTATCAAAGGTTGGCTCTCCTCACCCTTACTGTCCTTGCTTTTAAATGGAATATACTTTTGTTGAGCACCATGAAAAATCTTTTTGAAAGTCTTCCACTGTTCCTCAACTGTCCCACCATATAGTCTGTGTTTCCAGTCTATGTTAGACAACTCCTCCCTCATCCCGTTGTAGTCTCCCTTGTTTAGGCATAATACACTGGTTTTAGATCAAACCATTGCACCCTCCATTTGTATGAGGAATTCAATCATACTATGATCACTCTTTCCAAGAGGATCCCTAACCACAAGATTGTTAATTTTACCTGTTATCCATTATCCAATTTGTTGTGATGGTACCTTTCCAATTGTGAAAATATTGTTGCTTTTCTCTTAAGTTGCTTTTGTATCTTGGCAGAATTATTTTTGGGTGTGATCTCTGATGGTTATTTTCATTCAGCTTCTTATTTAGCCTGTTATATACAGTACCTAAGTAAGCTACTGCCTCTATCTTCCTTTCTCAAACTTTAGCAGTGTTTTGTATAATTCTTCATCCCGTTTCACCATCAACAGATCAGTGCTGTCTACTCAGCCCATTCCTTACAGACTCAGAAATGTTGCTGTGATGCAGCAATATAATTGGGATAAGGAATAAGTTTTAGGTATGTATAAGGTCAGAAGCACTACTACGTAAAGCAGATACTAATTCAGTTGTAAGTCAAGGTCTTGATCTTTGCAGTTTCTGTTTCCATGGCAGCAATTGCACCATGGATACATTACTGATGGCAGGATAGAGGCCAACAGCGAAGGTGCCCTGTTGAGCACTTGCTATGCAACCGGGTCACCTCATTGATTTGCAACAATGATTTCTGACTCAATGCTGGCTATCATGAATCTAGTTACATCCCTGCATATTTAAAGCCACAAAATTTGAGAATGCAAATATATGTTTATGGTATAACACCCATAACACTAAATTCAGATTTCAGTAACATACACTATTAATGAGATTTTCAACATCAAATCAATAATGCAGTGCAGTTTAGCTACTGGCAGGCCCATTAGTGCTCTGTGTGTATGGGGCTGTGGACAGCACGAACAAATGAGGAAACCTGCTTCACTGGTAATTCAATTTATGGTGCTTTACTGGAAACTATTAATTGACTTCTGTTAGTATTCTGTCTCCTTATGTGCAATCATCTTTACTGTTTAAGAAGCCCTATAGAGCCTAAATATCTCACAGTTACATCAATTTAGATTTCTGAAAATTGCATGAATTCTGTGCTGCTTAAGTGAGCTAATTAATTAAAAAGAGAGTTTAAAATCATGCAGTGTGGTGTTGGAATATCTGATACATTAATTATGTTGCCAAGGACAACTTTGTTACTGCAGTATGTTACACCATAAAATAAATCTAAGCAAATACAAAAAAAAATTAACAAGATGCTGCTTCTCTCTCTGTGTCCAAGTTTTTATTTCTCCTCTCATCCCTCATCATTTGTTACCATTTATATAGTGTATGTGTCAGTATTGGAACTGGTTTATTATTGTCACATGTACCGAGGTACAGTGAAAAACTTGTCTTGCACATGGTTCATACAGATCAATTCATTACAACAGTGCATTGAGGTTGTACAAGGTAAAACAATAACAGAATGCGGAATAAAGTGTAACAGCTACAGTGGAAGTGCATTGCAGGTAGACAGTAAGGTGCAAGGTCATAACGAGGTAGATTGTGAGGTCAAGAGTCCATCTAATCGTACTAGGGAACTGTTCAATAGTCTTATAACAGCAGGATAGAAGCTGTTCTTGAGCCTGGTGGTACGTGCCTTCAGGCTTTTGTAGCTTCTGCCCAATGGGAGAGGGGAGAAGAAATAATGTCTGGGGTGGGTGGGGGCTTTGATTATGCTGGCTGCTTTATGAGGCAGCAAGAAGTATAGAGTCCATGGAGGGGAGGCTGGTTTCCTTGATGTGCTGAGCTGTGTCCACAACCCTCTGCAGTTTCTTGTGGTCATGGGCAGAGCAGTTGCCATTCCAAGCCATAATGCATCCAGACAGGATGCTTTCTATGGTGCATTGATAAAAATTGGTGAGGGTTGATGGGGACATGCCAAATTTCTTTAGCCTCCTGAGGAAGTAGAGGTGTTGGTGAGTGATCTTGGCTGTGGCATCTATGAGGTTGGACCAGGACAGGCTATTGGTGATGTATATCTTTAGGCACATGGGATTATGTTGGATCAGAAAGCTCAACGTGGATGACTTGGAAGTTCACAGAGAGAAATACAATTCACTCATTACCTAATTGATTTTTGGTCAAAGGTGTTAAACAATGAATGTAGCTGATACATATTTGCATATTCCTGCTTTTCATTTGGATGTGTTTCCTGTGTGTAATGTGCAAAAATGCTTATCTTGCTTGATGTCTTCCATTTCTCAAGGCTCTACATATTATAAGCACAGTGACTACACTATAGAGCCAAGATAAGCTGAACCTCAATAGTTGAGCTGCAGTTTGCAGATGATGATTGTGTTTGTGTCTGCTCAGAGGCTGAGCTCCATTGAATCTTCATTGATTCATTCACTGAAGCAACACCTGCAAGCCCTTGACCAAACTGCTCCCTCTGCACTGCACTATCCTCCTACAATAAAAATTTATGGTGAGACACTGGAAAATATGGATCACTTACCATATCTTGGGAACCACTTCTGGTCAAAGGTACACCTTCATGATGAAATCCACCACTCCCTTCATGACTAGGCACAAATCTTGCTGTTTATTGGGCAGTGCGATCCCTCCCCTTCAATATGCTTCTGATACTTGGACCACCTACAGCAAACACCTCAGGCACTGAAAGGATATCATCAACATGGTCTGCACAAAATCCTTCACATTCTCTGGAGGGATAAGCAAACCAATGTCAGTGTCCTCTCCCTAGCTCACATCCCTACAACCTCAAGGCCCTAATTACACTTATCAGCTGCCTTGGGAAGCCATGTTACTCGCATGCGCAACTCCCAAAGCAGACACTCTGTTCCGAGCTCTGTCATAGATTACCAAGTGGACAGAGGAAAAGATTCAAGGGTTTGCTCAAAGCCTCGTTGAAGAAGTGTGTCATCTACATTGACTCCTGGAAACCTGGGCTTATGACTGCTCAAAGTGAAAAAAGAATATTCAGGATGATACTGATAACCTTGAGTCCACGTGTCGAGTGCATTCAGAAACCCTGTGTAAGGGTGGATAAGAGGACCACCTCACAAACTACCCACCCACCCACCACATTAGCCACCACCTGCCCCAACTGTGGAAGAGTCTGCGATTCCCACACTGGCCTCACCAGCCACCCCAGAGTCCACAAAACTGGAGCAGAAGCAAGTCATCCTTAATCCTGAGGGACTAAGAAGAAGAGAAGAATCAATACTCTTCCCACTGATACAAATCACTGAAATGATTTGACTTTCAAATCACCTAAATGGTTGTACTTGCAGATCCCAACTTAGCCGGTTCTTAGGTTCTCCTCCAACTGCAGCTTGACTATGTTGATTGTTCCTCCAACTGCACTACTGGTGTTTATACCTCCCTCATTGTGGACCAGTGCAGGAAAACGATCATTTGCTGACAAGCCACCCGTATGATATTTCTTCATTGTTATCTTGTCACATGGGCCTCAGTCTGCGCTATCTTCTGATGTAAACAATTTATCCTCAATAAGTCAGCCAACCAATATTGATCAATCTACTGTTCCCCTGTGAATTATTAATTGCTCTTCAATTGTTAGGAGCTGCTGCTTCTTGATGTAACACAGAACATCTAATCCAATGTTTTCACTGAGAAGTTTTCCACAGCTGTACTTTATATTTTGGGAAAGTATCTTTTTCCTGTCTAACTCTCTGAGGACAATAAGATGATTCCACATAGGGAGAGATAGTGAGTGCTATTGGATGGACGTCCAGGAGCAAGCAGTCCAACACATCAAAGAGATGGTCACTGCACGGCCAATGTGGCGCCACTTTGGTGATAAAACAGAGCTGATATGACAAGCAAACACCTCAACAAAAAAGGCTTGAAGCAGCTATCATGCAACATGACTAATTAATAGTGTATGTAAGAAGGGCTCTGATAGATGCAGGGACATGTTATGTTCAAATTATAAATGAGCTATGGATTATGGCATTTAGGCTTGAGAGGATCAACCAATACTGATATGGGAAACATATGGACTGATCTTAAACCCCACTGACTAATGCATATCTTACAGCAGTGGAGCCAGCTCGCAGACACACAGAATTGGAATGAAGTAATGAATTGGAAGCTACGTAAGCAGATCTTGGGGCACAATGACCAAAAACTTGATCGAGTAATTTGAGGAATATCCTAAAGAAGGAAGAAGAGGTGAAAAGGCAGAGGGGATTAGAAAGCGAAATCCAGAATTTAGAGTATTGTGAGTAGAAGCCATAGCCATCAAAGGAGGTGGAATTAAAACAATCAATAACACATGTTACTGTTGGGAAAGGTCTGCCCCAGCTTTTCAGCTATCAGTCAGGATTGACTTGGTGCAAGGCTTCTAGTTTTGAGAAAAATGCCTGGAAATTCCTGCTGGTATTGTTATTGCTTTATACGAAATTCCCATTTTCACTCTTTTAATACAGAGGTAACATTTTGTTAACTGGACTAACAATCACCATGGCTTGCAGTGTTGAACATTAACCTGCAGAGACAGGTCACAGTTTCAACTGGTAGGATGGGAAGCTCATGGAAAGTTATATTGATGCATCCTCAAATTGCCTTGGAAAATTTCAATTTGTTAAAAGCATCATATAAAAAATGTGGTTTCACCAGATTAATTTCAGATTTTTAAAAAATTAAATCTCCTCAAACCTCTGGCAAGGACTGTACTGCATTTATATAAAAGCATCTGAATTCACTGCTGTAGCATGAGCAATAACTCTTGCAATTTGCTGAGGAAATGTACAGCACCAGACTTCAAAAAGCTAAGCCTATGGAGAGTTGCATCACTCCTGCCTCAAAAACACTGCCAACATGAGTAAACAACACTGACCAGGTTACAGGTATTTATTTATCAGAAGTCATCAATAGGTTCAGTTGAGTTTTACTTACAGAAGCCCATACTTTGTTTTCTCAGACAAATACAATTTATCTTCAGAAACAATGATAGCAGCCTAGAGCAATATGACTCATTGGGAACAGTTACACACTGGAGCTTCAGTTTGTACGTCGCTCATAATCAGCAATAGTGAGTGGAAAGAATTGAAATGTGTCGAAGGATGGGATGGAAAAGGACAAAGTGAGGTGGCAGTGCAGAGAGATGATCAAACTAGAAAGAAACAAAAAGATGCAATAAAGTACAGAAGGAATAGTCCAGAGCGAAAGATATATTGGAATGTGTTGAGATATTTACTACAGTAGTGCCTAAGTGACCAGTTCCAGTTATCACCCAACTGCATGAATTAAAATCCCAAACTACTAAAAAGGATGATATGAAAGTAGTAAATTATTTTCAAGGTTGTTAAGTTAAAAGCTTATTAATCAACAAGAATAGAATGCCAGTTCATTGTGGCAGTAGAAAGAACAGTTTTGTCAGCAGCATACTGTAGGTCACCACAGATGTGGGGATTACTTAAGTGTTTTAAATATTAATATTTTCAAAAAGAATTCAGAAAATATTATAAATCTCAAGGTATTTATCAAAATTACCACAATGGAGGAGGGTGACAGCAGAAGAAGAATGGTTGACTGAGCAGCACCAGCACAATGCGTTCTGTCAGATCAGTTGTAGCCTCATCAGAGACAGCAAATCAACAGCAGCAGCAGTAGCTTATGACATTTCACCACAGTACAGTACCAAGAAATAAGACATAATAAATTGTAGGTCCATAGCTATAACCTGTAACTCTGTCAATATTTCATGCCCTATATTCAATTACTTTTATCTTTTGCTAATGGCACACTGTTAATAGAACCGTTTTACCCAATGATTAGTGTTTGTTCTTATTTTCTTCTGCTGCTGATGAACAAAATGCAATCAAAGACCATTACTGAAGAAAGTAATGTGCAGATTACTCACTTAAGGGCGGTGGTCGGTATGGAAACAGAAGAGCACCAACAATGAAAGATGCAAAGCACATTTAGTGCTGGTGATGTTCAATTTACAGACTTATGATAAGATAAAATGTATAAATTTTCAAGGTGGTTCTCCCATTGATTCTCTATGAGTCAGCTGGAAGAGCTACTGAAAGTGGTCTAAATAGGATTTATTGCCATTTTTTCTATGTTTCTGCATGACTTCACTGCCCCCATGGAAAACCCACCCTACCTCTCCCTCAGTCTTTTCTTTGTTGAGGCCATTAGAGAACGTTAATATGGGTACTTTGAAAACTCAAATATAAGCACATCAGTCTGTATTATATGATATAATGTGTACTTGTGCAAACTGGTTTCACAAAGTTTTACTTAATCATTTAACTCAAGCATTTTAACAATATAGAACTCCACTGCAAGGAGATTAATTGATTAAAGGAAAGTTAGTTCTCAAGAAAATTAGCTAAGTATGTGATTTTGATTAGATTGTTGCATACTGAAGGAGAATCTGATTATCCTCTCTCCAGGGTCTTGTAATCATTAGTGACTTTGGGACATCCTGCAAAATGGAAATATATACTCTGCCATCTCATAATGTTACTGATTGTTGATGAGGAAAATGAAGACAAGGTTAATTCTGGAAACAGTGCAGCAGTAATCTGTAATCTGTGAACCTGCAGAATGACCAATGTCTCTGAAGGCGACCAGGAATGAGCAATGGCTGGTAGTGCTATCGCCACACATACAATTTGTCTAGAGGTTAGTTTCTCTTTACCATCACTGATGACATCCATGTGGCATTAAAGGTATCTCTGAACAGTTCTTTTGTCTTTATTTGTGGGTGGAATGGGCTGCCGGCAACGGTGGTGGCAGCGGAAACGATAGGGTCTTTTAAGAAACTTTTGGATAGGTAGATGGAGCTGAGAGAAATAGAGGGCTATAGGTAAGCCTAGTCATTTCTGAGGTAGGGACATGCTCGGCACAGCTTTGTGGGCCAAAGGCCCTGAATTGTGCTGTAGGTTTTCTATGTTTCTATATTTTCTATGTTTCTAAACCATAGGAGTTTTCATTCCAATAGCATACAAACTGCTTGCAATTTTCAAAACTGAGTCATATAAATAAATATGTTTTCCAGGCAGTGGTCAAGATGCCTTCATTTTAAGATAGTTCACAGTGCCTGGGTTACTTGAGTTACAAACAGTCCTGGACACCAATAGAGCAATCTGCAAAATGAAAACAGGTTGTGCCATCTCATTGTGCTACCAGTTGTCAACAAGGAAAATGAAGAAATGATTAATTCTGAGAACACTGCAGCAGTGATGACATATCCTGAGAAATGCAAACTCAGTGAGATTCACACAGCAATTAGAATCATCAGTGGATGCAAAACAGGTATGAATGCCTCAGATGCCTACCAAGGTTACTGTGCCCATACACAGACCAATACGCAAGGACATCTTGTGACATTATGAAGATAGTTCTAATTGCTGGTGCTGTTATCCTCCTCTTCTTTTTCCTAAACATTACAAAGATTGTACAGAACTGCTCATATCACAAACTTCAATTGCAACAACCAAAAATAAACAACTGCACCAGTCTTGGCTCAATTCTGCGAGAAAGGGGTCCAAAAGAGAGAAGCTGCCAGTACAAAAATGAACCTTTATTTTGCTACGTAGCCCACACATATTCAAGATTTTGGTTTATCTCTGTGTGCTGGCCTTTGTCAGAGGAAGCATACCATAGAACCATAGAAAACTACAGCACAGAAAACAGGCCATTCGGCCCTTCTAGTCTATGCTGAAACATTATCCTGCTAGTCTCATTTACCTACCCCCAGCCCATACCCCTACAGACCTCTCTTGTCCATGTATCTATCCAATTTACTCTTAAAAGTTAAGAGCGAGCCTACATTTACCACATCAGATGGCAGCCCATTCCACACTCCCACCACTCTTTGAGTGAAGAAGTTCTCTCTGATGTTCCCCCTAAACCTTTCCCCTTTCACCCTAAAGCCATGTCCTCTCGTACTTATCTCTCCTAATCTAGGTGGAAAGAGCCTACTTGCATTAACTCTGTCTATGCCCCTCATCATTTTGTAAACCTCTATCATATCTCCCCTCTTTCTTCTCCGCTCCAAGGAATAAAGTCCTAACATGCTCAATCTTTCCCTGTAACTCAACTCCTGAAGACCCGGCAACATTCTAGTAAATCTCCTCTGCACTCTTTCAATCTTACTGACATCTTTCCTGTAGTTGGGCAACCAGAACTGCACACAATATTCCAAATTTGGTCTCACCAATGACTTATACAACCTCACCAAAACATTCCAACTCCTATACTCAGTACTTTGATTTATAAATGCCAGGATGCCAAAAGCCTTTTTTACAACCCTGTCTACCTGTGACTCTACTTTCAGGAATTATGTATCTGAACTCCCAGATCCCTTTGTTCCTCCGCACTCCTCAGTGCCCTACCATTTACTGTGTGTCCTCCCTTGATTTGTCCTTCCAAAATGCAACACCTCACACTTGTCTGCATTAAATTCCTTCTGCCATTTTCTGGACGATTGTTCCATTTGGTCCAGATCCCTCTGCAAGCTTTGAAAGCCTTCCTCGCTGTCCACTACACCTCCAATCTTAGTGTCATCTGCAAATTTACTAATCCAATTTACCACATTATCGTCTAGATCATTGATATATACAACAAACAACAATGGCCCCAACACAGATCCCTGAGGCACACCACTAGTCATAGGCCTCCAATCTGAGAAACAACCATCCACAAGCAGAAGCAGCAACCATTGCACATTCCTGGTGAGAATCTTGGGGAATTGAATATGTGTTGACTTTCAATCCATAATAACTTAGACATGAAGTTTTGTCATCAAATCTGTGTTTGGATGGCGGTTTGACCACCAGACTACCCATCTTGTTTTGTTGCTTCTGTAGGGATCATCCCTACTGAGGTTATCCACCTAATTTTACAGCCTCCACTCATTCAATCTCACTTCCTCAGACTTGACAGTTGAAAAAAATATAATGTGTAGATTGATCCATTCCTGGAGGATGATGTTCTTGTTCTTTAAGATCAAAATGCTATAAATTAGAGATTCCCAAACCTTTTTTGCTATGCACCTTTTTTGTTCCCACCCTTCCTTCACCACCCATTCTCTAACCCTAAGTCTAAACATCAAACAAAAACTATTTGTTTACCCATTGCCTGGGCACTTGTAAATTGTTCATTATCCCACCCCTCCCCCACCTCCAGTTTGAATTAGAATCAGGTTTATTATCACTGACATATGTCATGAAAAACCCAGGTATTGAAATAATAATTTTGAATTTTCACCAAGTCCACAGAAAAGCACTCAAGCATTCAATAACGTGCCTTAATTGTAGCTTTATCTGGTTTTAGTGACCTTCTGTCATTTGACGTTGTTTATATTTTTGAATCTCTATTGCTTTCACTGAAAATCCATATAAAACAGTCCCTTTCTGCTTCGTTAGCTTCTCAGTGACATTGAAACACTTTTGGATATTCCACTAGGATTTATTTGTGATGAATATAAAATGAAGTTAAACCACAAAGGTCAAATTTCTAGCTTTTTGAAATATTTAACAATGATTATGCATTAGATCTGCCCTATTCCCTCAAAAGTGGTTAGAAGTCAACCCAAAGGACCATTTTATCAGCAATTTGAAAGTTAGGCCCCAGGTGGGGTTTTTCAGGTATAATATTTTTTTCATGAAATTGTTAGAAATGCTTGAGTGTTTGCCATAGACATAATTTTCAGGGAACTAAATCCAAGTAAATGTCTGTGATCAGAATCTATAATTCTTGTACTTTAACAAATTTAAAAATAAAAACAGAAAATGCTGGGAACACTCAGCAGTTCAGGCAGCAGAGAGAAACAGAGTTAACTTTTCAGGTCAAAGACCCTACATCAGAATGAGGAAAGAAAGAAAACAAATAGGGTTTAAGTTGCACAGAGAGTGGGAGAAGGATAGATAGGAGAAAGAGAATATCTCTGATAAGGTGAGGCCTGGGTTGCCGTGGGGATAAACAGTAAGTGAGGTCATCCAGTTGTTGGGTACATCTGGGTAGTTAGCAAGAGAGGGAGAGAGATAGAGAGAGAGAAAACCTGAACAAAGGAACATTAGAGCAATGAAATTAGGACAGTTAGAAAGTGAGAACCTGAACGAGGAACATAAAAGTTGCAAAATACAGAGATGCAGAATGTGCCCAGTAGGCTATGTTAATGGAGAAAGAAAAACTTAGCTAATATCACAGATGAACTGACCTGTTCTGATGCAGAGAGAGTTGTAGAATTAACTATTGAGTCTGGAAGGCTACCACATCTCCAGACATTGTTATAACAGTAGGAGGTCATAGTCAAAGTGCAAGTGGGATGGGAAATTAAAGAGGCAGCCATCAGGAAGCTCAGGACTGTATGCAGATGCTCTGCAAAGCAATACCCAATCTGTGTTTGGTTTCTCCAATGTAGAGGAGACCATATTCTGAACGCTTAGTGCAGGACGCTAGACTGGAAGAAGTGCAAGTAAATTACTGCTTCACCTGGAAGGACCGTTTGGGTCCCTGACTAGTGGGAAGGGAAGAGATAAAGGACAGGTGTTGCATCTCCTGCATTTGTAGGGGAAAGTGTCGTAAGAAGGGGAGGGATTAATGGAGATTGAAGAGTGAATCAGAAAGTCACAAAGGGTAAGGTCACTTTGAAGTTCTGAAAGAGGAGTGGAGGAGAAACTTTGTCTGATTATTTGCTACAGCTGTTGCATATGTAGATTTATTTCTTATCTTCATAAAATTGAATAGATTTATCACTGTTGGTGAACTGCACAGGGCTCTACTGTATCAGTAACAATACATCATGTGTAACAAGTACTTAAATGTGCACATTTTGATGCGGTATTAATTATATACATAAAAGTATTTTGGAACAAAAATTAATATTATGTATTTAATCAACAATTTCTCCAATGCAAGCATTTATCAATTTAGGGCCACACTTAACTTTCTTTTACAAATGTTGCCCGCACATAAAAAATTTATGATGTTGAATTAATAATGTTAATTAATTGTGCTTTTTTGCATTTGTAAGATGAACAATATTGATTCATTTTAGACCTTGAAGCTCTATTGCTCATGTTTATGTATTCCAGAACATTACTTTTTAGTAAGTTTATCACAAATTAGAAAACACTGTCTTGAGATAACCAACAGATTTTTGACTAATTGCTTTTTCAATTAATGTTACCAAGACTGTCATTCGTCATTAATGATCCATTTTGACAATTGCTCAGTGCTGAATTTCTAAAGCTAATTTTTCAAATGTGTGACTGCCCTGAATTAATGTGTTTTGATTTACAACCAGAAGTGAGATTAAAATTATATCATACTCACATTTAAAAGCTGAAAATGAGCGAAGATTGTAGGATGTAGTATCACTAGGATAAAGATCTGTGTTTCAATTTCTTACCTGGCCCAGGTTAATGATCAATGAAGTTAATTATTGTGTTGAAGTCCCTGGTTAATGGCCTTTTCAACAAAGTTGAATCCCACTATCCCATACTTCCATTTCTTAGACAGTTTCTTGGGATTGAAGATGATTTACTGGTTTTGTGCCTTCTGAGGGGGCAATTAAAGCCAATGTGAGAACCACAGACTCTTCCACAGATGGAGCAGACGGTGGCTGATGGAGTGGGTAGTTTGTGAGGTGGTCCATTCCTTCTGCCACTTATACAGGGTCTCTGTGTGCTCCGTGTGCATGGCCTGATGGTTCTCAATACCATCCCAAATGCTCCTTCTCAACTTTGAGCAGTCATGAGCTCAAAATTCCTAGGACTCAGCAAGGATTTTGCACTTCTTCAAGGAAGTGTTGAACACAACATTGAATCTTTTTATCTGTCTGCCTGATAATCTCAATCCATGATAGAATTTCAGGAATCTGGTGTCTGGCATGAGAATGATCTAGCCTACCCAATGTAACCGTCTGTATATAACTAGAGTCTCAATGCTGTGGATGTTGATCTGGGAGAGGATGCTGACATTGGTACTCTTATCCTTCCAGGAATTTTGGAGGATTTTATGGATATGGCATTTGTAGTATTTTTCAAGTGCCTTAAGATGCCTACTGAAGATGTCCAGGTCTCAGTCACAGCCGCCCAGTGCACTATGGGCTTTGTACCAGATCTGAGGTCTTTATACTCAAATACCCCTTTCATCAGGCAACCAAAGGCTATGTCAGTGAATTGATGAATTTCATCATCAGTGCTGCCTTTGCTGAGAGGTGGCTCCTGAGATACAGGAAGTGGATCTTGTTTTAACTGGTTAATTAATTGGTTTATTATTGTCACATGTACTGAGATGCAATTAAAAACTTTGTTTTGCATGCTATCCTTACAGATCATTCCAAACGTAAATGCATGGAGGTAGTACAATGGGAAAAGCAATAACAGAATCCAGAATATAGTGTCACGGTTACAGAGAAGGTGCTGTGCAGGTAGACAAATAAGGTGCAAGGACCATATTGAGGTAGATTTAGAGATCAAGAGTTCATCTTTATTATATAAGAGGTACATTCAAGAGTCTTATGACAGTGGGATAGAAGCTGTCCTTGAGCCTGGTGGTGTGTATTTTCAAGCGTTTGTATCTTCTGCCCTGTGGAAGGGAGGAGAAGAAAGAATGACTGAGGTGGAAGGGGTCAAATATGTTGGCTGCTTTCCTGAGGCAGTGGGAAATGTAAACAGTGTCAATGGAGTGGAGGCTGGTTTTCATGATAGACTGGATTGTGTTCACAACTCTCTGCAATTTTTTGTGGTCTTAGGTTAGTGACGCATCCGATAGAATGCTTTCTGTGGTGCATCTATAAAAATTGGTGAGGGTCAATGGGGATGTGCCGAAGTTCCTGAGTCTACTGAGGAAGTAGAGGCATTGGTGAGCTTTCATGGCCATAGCATCTATGTGGTCGGACCAAGTCAAGCTATTGGTCATGTTTACACTTAGGAACTTGAAGCGCTCAACCATCTCCACCTCAGCACTATTGCACATACAGGGGCTTGCCCTGCTCTGCCCTGCTTCCTGAAGTCAATGACCAGCTCTTTTGTTTTGCTGATGTTGAAAGAAAGGTTTTTTTCTTGACACCATGCCGCTAGGCTCTCTGTCTCCTTCCTGTACTCCATCTCGTCATTGTTTGAGAGCTGGCCCAATACGGTGCTGTCATGTGCGAACATGTAGATGGAATCAGAGCAGAATCTGGCCACACAGTTGTGAGTGTATAGGGAGTAAAGTATGGGGCTGAGGATGCAGCTTTGCAGGGTACCATTGTCAAGAATAATTGTGTAGGAGATGTTTCTGCCTGTCCTTACTAATTGTGGTCTGTTGATCAGGAAACTAAGGATCCAGTTACAGAGGTAGGTGCTGAGTCCTAGGACTAGGAGTTTGGAGATGAGTTTGTTTGAAATTATGATATTGAAGGCAGAGCTATAGTCAATAAATAGGAGTCTGATATAGGTGATGTAAGTTTCCAGGGTCTTGCCCTGAACCTTTATGTCAGAGGGCAGTGTTTTGCAGCAAGGGCAGGTTGATAGAAGACATTGGTCTTATGGATGTTGTGCGTAAGGCCTATCCGCTTGTGTGCTTCAATGTCATCAACAAGTTTAGCAACCATACCTTTGATGCCTTCATCCTAGTCATTTATACTAATTGCAAAATGTTGAGGTCCCAACATCAATCCCTGTGGCGCAGTACATATTACATATTGCCAAACAGAAAAATACCCATTTATGCCTAACAGGTCAGGTAGCATGTATGGAAAGAGAAACAATTAATGCTTCAGATTTCAGATAGCCAGTCTCCTCTCTATCGTTCAGTCCAGATGAAGGGTATCAACCCGAAATGTCGACTGTCCTTTTCCCTCTACAGATGCTGCCTGACCCACCAAGTTCCTCTAGCAGTTTGTTTTTTGTTCCAGATTCTAGCATCTGCAGTCTCTTGTGTCTCTATGTTAACTGGCCCAGTAGTTTCCTTCCCTTTTTGGATAATGGAATTACATTTGTTATTTTCCAATGTACTGCAACCTTCCCCAAATCAAGGGAATTTGGAAAAGTAAAATCAATCTGCCAATAAATTTGGTCTTACCAACATATAGTCTGAGAACATTTCTGCTCAACTAGTACTGCGTGCCAGACAAGCACTCTGGCAACTTAGTAATGAAGGAGGTGTCAAGAAAGGGCTGGTGAGGCAGAGCTGGGAGTAATCAGAGAACATATGGAAACTGACACTGTTTTGGATGATGTCACCAAGGACCAGCATGTAGTCGAGAAATACAACTGGCCAAGGATGAATCATTGGAGACATGCCATTGAGGAGTAGAAGGATAACAGTCTGCACAGAGTGTAGGAGAATAAGAATTCCTAGATGTCTCAACACTTCTTTGAACTAGATTGATAATGGCAAAACAAGGAAAAGGTAAGTGGGAAATTAAATAAAATCAAAATAAGGTAAAATACATGAAGTGAGACAATGGTATAATATGGATGAAAGTAATATTTTGGGGTTCTATCAGTCAAAATAAACTGGCGCATATGACTGTGTTCACAATGTGTTTGAATCCCTGCAATACTCAAATTAAAATACAGAATAAAGGAGGAAAACATAACTAAATTCTACACAATCCAAAATTATTTAAAATGCTATCAAGAAAGATATCCCTACTTATCATTATATCTTACAGAACCTTCCTGATCTGGTGCTTTCTGAAGCCATGTTAAGTAAAACATAAGGACAGGCATTTTAGGAAGAATTTCCTCAGAGATTGGCAGATCTCACCAGTCACCTCCAATATTTGATGCTGGCCATAGTTTACCATACTGTTTTTAGACAGGACTTTGTGGCTGCTTCAAGTTTGCAGTTTATAAGCATAAAATTTAACATGCGGAGAAAACTAAAAGGCCAAACTCCTTTCTTTGTGATACCTGGGATTTTATGACGTCAGTAGGACATTCTGACCTACATTTATCTGCAAATAATTATTGGCAAAGAAATCAATATTCATCAATCCTATTTTATATAGAATGGATTACATATAAACCTTTTCTTCTCAGGCAGTTCTTTGCTTCCAATCCATTTCTGTGGGTTCGGAACTGGCTGCTGAGGCCAATTTAGGATTTGCAGACTCTGCCATAGATGGGGCAGGTACTGTGTGATGGGATGGGTGAGTGTGTAGTTTGGGAATTACTGCTCTCCTTCTGCTGTTTATACTGACTTCTGTGTACTTCTCACTAGTGGACTCGAAGTTCTCAATGCCATCCCATTGGTGTCAGGCATGTGAATGATGTCGCCTGCCCAATGGAGCTTAATGAGCATAAAGGACCTCATTGCTAGGGACATTGGCCATTACTCAGGAATAAGAACCTGAGTATGGTAGGAGTGAGAGGAGAAATGTGACTGGAAGAGAAGTCATGAATGTGGTTGGGAGCTGGGTGAGGATCATTGTCAAGTGCAGGGGCCAGAGTGCGGTCAGGAGTGCTGTAGTGTGCTCGCTGATCAGAGACCACAGCTATCAGCCATCCTGAGCTCTGACCAATCCACTGCAAAGGGGAAGTTACTCAAAGTGATGATACATGGGGTGGGAGCTTGGGACAGTGTTCTCACAGCTGAAGAGACAGGTAGGGTGTAGAAGGACTTGGGTTTGGAGGTGGATTGGGAGCTGGAGAAAATATTGGTGGGGGAGAGCTAAGGCCAGAGGAAGGAGAGGAAGTGGGGTGTTCATTGCAGGATAAGGCTGATCATCAGCAGGTGCAGTAGAGAGGAAGTGAGGTATAGAGAGAAGGAGTCTGAGAGTGGTGGAGGGAGATCACCAAGGGAGAAATGATTCAGTGATGGAGAGGATTGAGGGTTATAAATCTAATCTGATTAATTTGGCACCCTTAATCTGAATGTTTTGTGAAGAACTCTCACTCTATACTATCTTGATAAGAATATCTGTCTCATTATAAGAGTCATAGAGAGCCATACAGCATGGAAGCAGGCCCCTTGACCCATCATTTCATGCTGGCCATCAAGTACCTATCTATACCCAATACAATTCTCCAGTATATGTATGAGAATACCTGCCTCCATTATCATCTTAGGCAGAGCATTCCAGATTTCAACAGCCTCTTAATGATAAAATGCTTCCTTAAATCTTCTCTAAATCTCCATACCCGATCCTTAAATCCATTCCCTCTGATTGTAGACTCCTCTACTGAGAAGAAAAGATTTTCGCAATCTAGCCCATGTATCCCCCTCAATCAGGTTGCCCCTTAGGTTTCTCCACTCCAAGGAAAACAAACCTAGCCTGTCCAATTGCTCTTCATAGGTGAAACACTCCACCTCAGGCATCACCATGCTGAATCTCCTCTGCACTTTCTCCAGTACAATCTAGCTCTTCATTTGAATTCGTACAATATTGTGCTTACAATTTGCACCGATTCAATAAATAGATTTTCTGAACTTTGTTATGTCTGCCATGTCATTTCACTGGGAACCAATCGTAAGTGGCTTCCAAAGAGTGGTGAGCGATGAAGTGATAGATCTGATCTCTTTTTATGACATTTTGAATGTTTCTGTTAAAATCCCTGGTTAATTTTAAACCGGCAGAAGTGATTAAAGTAAAAAGTGGTAGGTATAACAGAGAGATATTCTTGTAACAAGAAAATCTTCAAAACTGCATTTGTTTGATGTGAAAAGGGTTTTATAGTTGTTTTGCTTTTGGAAAGGAAAATCAGAAAATGCTTAATTTGAAAATTAATTTATGATTTAGAAGCTAATTTATAACAAAATTTATATTTTTCAGCAAATTTCCAGTCACACATTTATCGATGCTAATTTTGTAGTATGTTTCAAAAAGTTTAAAAATCAAATTGCATATTGATAAAGCACCTTAATACAAATTTTAAAACTTAATATCTAATGCCTTTTCATTCAGTTGGTGAGGGCTACAAAATGTAATTGATCAGCTTTTATTGACTATATACAATCTGCTCAAGGTCTGTCAGATCTTTAATTTCCCTATGGAACTGTTAGAGAGAATGCTATTTATCCTTTGCTTCTAATGAAAACTGTTGATGAAAAGTATTGAGCATGTGATATATCTTGGGTTTATGACATGTCAGCAATTCCATCTTGATTTCTAATAATCCCCTTACAGTAAATAGCATATTTAGTTGTTTCTTATAGTTGTTACCTCCTATTCAAAATACCTCAGAGATAGCCAAAGGCTACTAAAATTAAACACCAAGGCCCATAAAAATAATCTTTTATGATAATTTAGTGTTGGTTCCCATTATGTTGTAAAAATATTTTAAAGAATATCATTTGTATCCTTTTTTATGTGTTAGCTGTTTGCAGTTTTCAATTAAATAACAGTTTTAATGGCTACATTTAGCACCCAGACAGATGAGCAAATAAACTTTTCATCGGCCTTTTTTTTCAGTGGTATTAACAACATATTGAAACCCAATTGCAAAATATGTTGCCATCAAATCAAAATACAAAAATCTATGCATTTATACATACATTTTGACCAAATTAAAATGAATTATATTACCCCACTGCTCAAAAATTGAGAGAAATGTCCGATTTCTTGTATAATTTATGAGCCCCTAATGCATTTACAGGAACTTGCACAGATTGAAACATACGGTTCCAGAGAATACAATTTCATTAGTGGTAATGAACAAAATAGTGGACAATCTTGGCACAGTTGTATCAGCAGTTCCTTAAAACAACTTAGGCACTTAATAAGCCACTTAACCAATATAACACAGAATGCTTGTTAATCCAGCTGTTGCATTTTGAATGGAAAACGGCTCAATAAAAATGAGACAATCCTGATTTATCCCAAAGGCCATGCCTTCATGAATCTATCTACACCCAGATTGAATCTCCAGAGCCCCAATTCAATGGATCAAACTCGTACCTATTTACTGCATAAAATTTCAGGAATGCATTTTACATAGTTGTTAATTATTTTTAATTTGGACTTTGGCTATAACATATCAAGAACTGAAGGAGTTTATTATGGTGGATGAAATCATACTGATGTTCACCAGCAGTTCCATAGAGAACCGTCAGCTGACTGCAGCTCATTCCTGACTTCTCCGTCTACAAGTGGATGATAAAAATACCTTAATCACCACCCAGTTTTGATTGAAAACTATCCAAAGGAGGCTGTTACATAAGTTGAGGCATTGTTATCTCTGGTGACTCAGTGGTTGGTTGCTATGGTGTGCTGAGCAGTTGAGTAAAGAGATGTAAGCCAAAAGATCTTTATATATCTCATCAATGTATGTTTGAAAAGTAGAATAATTGTGTAGATCTACTTTAAAATGTAAGTGTGAAGGAAGAAATAGATGGGTGAAATAATTTGTGATGTACTTCTGGAGCTTGAGTTTGGAGATGTAACTGAGATTCAGAGTCACATGTGAAAAATGAACTAAAAAAAAGCTTGAGATAAACAAGAGAACTAGTGACACAAGAGGCACTGTTAAAGAAAGTGAGCTGTGATGGTTGTACCCTTGTGCCTTGTGCCCTCATGATGCTTGTACACCCACATGGCCCTGACACTCTGTGTTGTTGGGAAATGCCCTTCTTGAATTATTTTGATGATAATAGGATAGTAGATATCATCTGAGTAACGTTAAGTTGAAGACATGGTTTCATCGATCCCTGCAACCATGTTATAGCAGAATGGTTGAATGAGGAAATATGGCAATAAATTGGTTTGTAAATGGTGTGGTAAAACACATATTCTGTTCAGGAACATGAGTTTAGGCCACATTGCAGTATTGAAATAGAAAAGGAAATGGTGATGGGTAAAAACTATTTGTTTGCTTTTAAAATACGCAAATATAAAGATTTAAGTTTTTGAACTATCAGCAAGGTAAAAGTTCTTTATATAACACTGGAAAGAAGTAGTTCTATTTCTCACAAGAGACAGTTAATACCTAAAAGATAGAAGTTTCCTCCCGTTTCATAAACTAATCATGCATGCATGTTAGAAAGAGTAAATAATTCAATGTGATTCAGGAAACTGAGGCAAATATGGAATGAAATAAAAGAAAACACATGACTTGGATGTGAATGTAGAAGGTATGATTGGTAGGTCTGTGGATGACATAAAAGTTGGTGATATTGTGGATAGCTTGGAAGGTTGTCTAAGGCTACAGCAGAATATAGATCAGATAGAAACTTGGGTCACAGTCTTGGCAGATGGAATATAATCCATTTGCCAAGTGCAAGGTAATACATTTTGGGAAGTCAAATAGGGATAGGACATAAGATAAGATAAGATATCTTTATTAGTCACATGTACATCGAAACACACAGTGAAATGCATCTTTTGCGTAGAGTGTTCTGGGAGCAGCCCGCAAGTGCCACCACATTTCTAGTGCCAACGTAGCATGCCCACAACTTCCTAACCCGTATGTCTTTGGAATATGGGAGGAAACCAGAGCACCCGGAGGAAACCCACGCAGACACAGGGAGAACGTACAAACTCCTTACAGACAGCGACAGGAATTGAACCCGGGTCACTGGCGCTGTAATAGCGTTACGCTAACTGCTACACTACTGTGCCTGCCCATAAAAAAAAAGCTGTTGGATCGTCAGCATCCCTAGGGTGCTAAAGAACTAAAGAATACTGATGGACAGAGGGACGTTGGGTTTCAAGTCCATGATTCCCTGAAAGTGGCAACACAGGTAGATAGGGTGGAGAAGAAGGTATAAGACATGCTTGCCTCCATTGATTGGGGCATAGAATAAAAATGTTGGAACATTATGTTACAACTTTACAAAACACTTCATAAATTGGTAAATGGGTTTATTATTGTCACATGTACTAAGGTACAGTGAAAAACTTTGTTTGGCATGCCATCTATACAGATTATTTCATTACAGCAGTGCATTGAGGTAGTACAAGGGAAAGCAATAACAGAATGCAGAATAAAGTATAATAGTTACAGAGAAAGTGCAGTGCAGGCAGACAATAAGGTGCAAGGCATAACAAAGGTAAATTGTGAGGTCAAGAGTCCATCTTATCGTACTAGGGGATCGTTTGATAGTCTTATAACAGTGGGATAGAAGCTGTCCTTGAGCCTGGTGGTACGTGCTTTCAGGCTTTTGTATCTTCTGCCTGAGGTTTAGGTTGCACTTGGAGTATTGTGTGCAGTTCTGGGTTGCTACATATAGGAAGGATGTGGATTGAGTTGGAGAGAGTGCAGTGGAAATTCACCAGAATATTGCCTAGATTAAAGGACTTTAATTATGAGGAGAGATTGGATAGAGTGTGCTTGTTTACCTTGGAGCGAAGGAGGCTAAAGGGTTACCTAATAGAGGAAAATTATAAGAGGCATAGATAGGGTAGATAGAATCTTTTCCCCATGGTAGGAGTATCAAAAGCAAGAAGGCACAAGGTTTAAGGTGAGAGGAAGGAGTTTTAAAGGGAATTTGAGGGGTAAGTTTTCTTACACAGAGAGTGGTTGATATCTGGAACTCACTCCCAGAGGATGTTGGTGGATCAGAAGCAATTACTACATTTCAGAGACTTTTAGACAGGCACTTGAAAAGGCAAACAAAGAAGGATACAGAGAAAGAACTCGGGTGGGCAAAGAATGCAGGCAAATGGGATTAATGTGAATGGGCAAAAAGATCAGCATGGATGTGGTGGTCCCAAAGGACCCACTTCTGTGCTGCACTCCTCTATGATTCTATGATTGTAAAGATTAGTAGATCAACGTACAGATGTTTGGAGAGATTAAGTATGTTCAGACATTCTCAAGACATTCAGTTTACAGAAAAGTTTCAAAAAATTTTACCATGTGAGTTGGAATGCAGAAAAAACAGATGCTAAAAGCTGGAAGAACTGATTACAACTTGATATTTAGTCATGCTTGAATTAGATAGTCTATGGCTCCATAATTGAAAGACAGAAAACAGATGGATCAAAAAGGCTGTGTTTTGCAGAGCTGTAGCTTTACAGGGTATGAATGTTGCAGCCTCAGAAGTACAGACCTGTGTGTATTAGAATTAGGACAGTCAGAAGAAGATGCACAGGTGCATGATTACCAGCCGTTCAGTCCATCCAGTCTATTAAAGTTGTACTTGTTTGGACAGCATGTCTGCTTTGTTTACTGTATGTACCATGCAAACTGTCATGGTAATTAAATGAACTGATTATAAAATTTCCATTCATCCGTTTTGCACCGTGAATCATTTTAAAAGTTATACTATATTAAATTCTACAAACTTACCTGGTGTCAAATCTCTCATACATGACACATTGACTCTCAGATAGACATTACCATGTTGGAAAGAAACCATTCTGTTTATATGCATGTCATATTATTGAATGTTGAAGACATATTTTGATCAATCCCGGCAAACATGCTCTCATTCTTCTGACCCAGGTCAGTGTTATTGAATATCACTCCCTCTAGTGTGAGAAGGGATTTGGTTGTACTTTGAGAAGATAACAGATTATGGCTGACCCTGTGCTCTTGCTGTATGAAAATATTGCCTGCCCATTGTTGGCCACACATACTTCAACTTTTATCAGACAGTCTTGGCATTCAGAAATTGAGAAGTGTTATCACAAACCTGGTCTGCAGCAATACTGCTCAACAAAAATTTGGTCAAAATTTTACCATCGAGGATTCTAGCTGCAACATAAATATTGCTTTTGTATGAGACGGTGGCTACACCTGGAAATGAATTGGATATGAATTGAGGTGCAGTCAGATTGCAAACTCCTGCCTTGAACTGTCATATCATGGAATCACTGAAGTAATCCAACAAGCCATGCCAGCTATTAAGTCTTAACATACAATTTTAATTAAATTGTACTTTTTCTGCCATAGAATTATCATATTAAATGGCTTGAAGGACATGCTGGTCTGCACTTGCTGCTATTTTCTTGTGTTAGGTTTTAGAGGCGATCATCTGTAGACCAGGATAAATATTTGGATAAGTTGAAAACTTTCAGTGCTGATGTGTCAACACCAGTAAGGTAATAGATCTTGGATAGTGAGTTTGGATGGAGTGCACTTGGAGTTTCATTGAAAACCGTTGAAAGCTCTATCAGTATTTCACCAGTTCCTCAGCTGTGAGGAGTTTTCATGGTTTAGTGCAGTTTTGGGCATGTGAGAAAACATCATAGAAATGAGTAGTGGGCTCTGTTCAGTTCAGATTAACTCCTCAGCACCTAGTACAATGCTTTTAGCAAAGTTTGATCACAGAACATCTGATAAATGCTGAGTGCTGGTGTTCTGTTTCTGTGTCCTGTTCCACAGAACTAGGATATCTAGCTCGGAGTCTTTGAATGCTGAATTATTGAGTATGTTCAATGACTGTGCAATAGAGTTTTGGACATCAGAGGAAAAGAAAGATATAGGACTCAGGTATGAAAATGTTCAAGGCACAAGATCAGCCATAATCTTATTGTATGATTGAGTAGGTTTGGGGATCTAATGACCAACTTCTGCTTTGATTTCTTATGATCTTATGACATTTCTGCTCAACTGTTGGCTTTCTTTGCCAAATCCAACTCTTCCTGTTCCATTTCTTCTCAATGATTTTCCCAGCACATTCCCTTCAAAGTTACTCACTTAGGTCTATCACATTTTAAAGATATTGGCATGTGTTTGTCATTGTTCAGACCTAGCAGGTGACAGCCTCATCTTGTGGACAGAGTGAAGATGAAAGTCTTGTATCAATAATAAAAGCTAATAACAGTGTTTATTGCTATTTTAAGGTAGCTTTAAAGATTTGCTCTTTTTGAAATTCTGGAGTTCATGTGGTGAATATACACCACAATACCGCCAGGTTGGGAGATCGAGAGTCAAGCTCCAGCTGTTCTTCATGTGGGTCTTGGATAACTCCAGCTGTCCATCCATTATTTTCCCAAATTACCAAGTAACTATCTAATTTGAAAGACACGAGGCCCATAACTAAGTCTGGGAGGAGTCAGGCTATCAGGAGGGGAGTGAGGAAAGCTTGGCAGTAAGACTATGGTTGTCATGTGGAGCCAGGGGAGCACTCAACTCCCCCAATTTGACAACTTGGCTCTTTCTGGAGCTCTTTAAGAATCTCTGCTTAGGCCAATGGAGACTTACAAACACTTGCCAGGAATTACTCAAATAGATGAGATAATTTTAATAATTCAGGTCTTTAAAAATGACCAAATGTAACAATGTTAAATTTGGAATCCTTTATGTCTGTGCACACTTTCTGCATGCAATACCTTATTTTCAAACTTTTAATAATTTTGTGCCAACTTTTCCCATTATAAATTCTTCTGCATATGTTTCTAATGAAACTTTCAGATATGAACATTATTCTATCCACACCCACGCTCAAGGGGTGGTTTATATTGTCTTCGTTTTGTGTCTTCCAGCTCCTTAGCAAACACTGTGGAGAAGATTTTGTACTTCAAAAGACTGGCTTCTCTGCCTCCCAAATGAAGGTTATTGGTAATCTAAATAGGCAGACTTTTTAAAAAAAATATGTACCATCTGAACTGGTAAAACATGAGAAAATTCAGAAACTGTTGGTGAGTCTTGTATCAGAAGAAATATTTGTTGCTAATTAAGTTATTTTACAATATGGAGTAAGGTTTCACAATTTAGGGTAGAACAATGCCAATTGTAATAAATGTCAGTGGCGAAGTGTATTGCATTCTAGTATTCTTGGATGAGAATGTAGGAGGTATGATTCATAGGTTTGTGGATGACACAGAGGTTGGTGGTGTGGATGGCAAGGAATGTTGTCTTAGTCTATAGCAGGATATAAATCAGTTGGAAACTTAGGCAGAGTCTTGACAAATGGAATATAATCCCAACAATTTTTGTGAAGTCAGATAGGGATAGGACATTTGCAGTAAATGGTGGGTGCTAAAGAATTTTGATTGACAGAGGGACCTTGGGTTTCAAATCCATAGTTCCCTAAAAGTGGCAACATGGGTAGATAGAGTGGTGAAGAGGACATTTGGCATGCTTGTCTTCATAGGTCAGTGCATAGACTATTCAAGTTTGGACATTATTTTGCAACTTTATTAAATACTGTTTAGATAGCACTTGAAGTATTGTGTGCAGTTCCGGTTGGTATGCTATAAGAAGGATGTGGTTGCACTGGAGATAGTGCAGTGGAAATTCAGGCAACTAGGTGGTTGCCTGAATCAGAGGACATTAGTTATGCGATAAGCTGGGGTTGTTTTCCCTGGAACAAATGAGGCTAAGGGGTGACCTGATAGAGATATATAAAATTATAAGAGGCAGAGACATATTAGATAATCAGAATCTTTTTCCCATGGTAGGGGTATCAAAAAGAAGAGGGCATAGGTTGAAGGCAAGAGGAAGGAGTTTTAAAGAGGATTGAGGGGACAGTTTTTTTTCACACACTGAGTGGTTGATTTCTGGAACTTACTGCCTGAGGAGATGGATGTTTCTGTGCTGTACAAGTCTATGATTCTATGACTATGTAACTGTGTGTGATTTCGTGGCAAAGCAAGTTGATATAAATGTTTTTGAGCAGCACGACAGTAATACAAAGTGCCAATGCTGTGACAGATCCATTTAGCACAATGGAGTAGCATTTGTGTACTAGCACAGCAGTCTGTTTCAAAGCAGCCTGTGTTACAGTGTTCAATAAATAGTTCAACACTATAGGGTAATCATACACATTCTTCTGTAAATTTAGAGATCAGTCCTTCAACATCGTGTTGCTGGAGGGTGTCAGTGCTATATGATGGCAGTCTCTAGGCAAAGTGCCAAGTCAACAAGAAGAAAACCATTGATATGTAGAACAAATAGTCTGGTAACAATAATTACTATTTATGCTCTTAAGGTATGTACAGTTGAACACCAGATTGTAAAAGTCACAGTAGACACTGCTCATATTGAACACCATATGATCCTTTAATTCCATGCTCTACCTTCCTCTCTGCCTGCCCCTACACCTCCCTCACCACCATCCAGGGCCCTAAACAGCCCTTCTAGGTGAAGCAGAATTTCACATGCAAATCCCCTGGGATTGCTTATTGCATCTGGTGCTCCCATTGTGGCCTCCGCTACATTGGTGAGACCCGATGCAAGCTGGGTGATGGCTCTGTCTGCCGTGCCGTCTGGATCTGCCGATTGCCAGCCACTTTAATTCTCCTTCCCATTCCCATACCGACATGTCTGTCCTCAGCCTCCTCCACTGCCAAGTTGAGGCTAAGTGCAAACTAGAGGAACAGCAACTCACCTGGGCCTCTGTACCTCCCTCTGCAACTGGATCCTCAACTTCCTTATCGGGAGACTACAGTCAGTGCAGATCGGTAATAACATCTCCTCCTCGCTGACAATCAACACAGGTGCACCTTAAGGATGCGTGCTTAGCCCACTGCTCTACTCTCTCTACACTCATGACTGTGTGGATAGGCACAGCTCAAATGCCATCTATAAATTCACCAATGACACCACTGTCGTTGGCAGAACTTCAGATGGTGATGAGGTACACGGGAGTGAGAAAGATCGGCTGGTTGAATGGTGCTGTAACAACCTCACACTTAACATCAGCAAGACCAAGCAATTGATTGTGGACTTCAGGAAGGGGAAGTCAGGAGAACACACGCGTCCTCATTGAGGGGTCAGTGATGGAAAGGGTGAGCAGCTTCAAGTTCCTGGGCACCAACATCTCAGAGGATCTATCTTGGGCCCAACACATTGATGCAATCATGAGGAACACACGCCAGCGGCTCTACTTCATTAGGAGTTTGAGGAGATTTGGTGCATCACCAAAGACTCTTGTAAATTTCTACAGATCTACAGTGGTTCTGACTGGTTGCATCACAGCCTGGTATGGAGGCTCCAATGTGCAGGATCGAAAGAGGCTGCAGAGGGTTGTAGACTCAGCCAGCTCCATCATGGGCACAACCCTCCCTGCCATCGAGGACATCTTCAAGAGGCGGCGCCTCAAAAAGGCGTCATCCATCATTAAGGACCCTCACCATCCGGGACATGCCCTCTTTGCATTACTACCATCGGGGAGGAGGTACAGGAGCCTGAAGACCCACACTCAATGCTTTAGGAACAGCTTTTTCCCCTCCACCATCAGATTTCTGAACAGTCCATGACCACTACCTTGTTATTCCTCATAGTATTGTTTATGTCTTGCACTGTACTGGTGCCACAAACAACAACTTTCATGACATATGTCAGTGATAATAAAACCTGATTCTGATTCCTATTCTGCCTGGCCAGCCTACAACCTGGCAGTACGAACGTTGAATTCCCCAACTTCCCGTAACGAGTCCCCCTCCGTCCCTTTTCTCTTTCCTCTCTCTTCATGATCCACCTGGCCCCCATCACCATACCTCCCCCCCACCCGCTCCATCTGTCCATCGACCACACACTCCTCCCACGTTCCCGTGTCCTCTGCCCTCCCTACCTCCCTCCCTTTATTCCATGCTCCACCTTCCTCTCCTATCAGATTCCACCTTCAGCTCTTTGTCACTTCCACCTATCACTTTCCACTCCTGACACCATTCTCTCCTCCCCCATCTGTCTAGCACCCTCCACCTCACCTGGATCCACCTATCGCCTGCCGGCTCTTGCTTCACCCCTTCCCTCCAGCTTTTTATAATGGCTATCTTCCCTCTATCTTTCAGTTCAGATGAAGGGTCTTGACTGTCCATTTCCCTCGATAGATACTCACTGAGTTCCTCCGACGTTTTGTGTGTTGCTACAGATTCCAATATCTGTAATCACTTGTCACTATGTGTTCGATGTTTTGATACTTCAGAACTTACCTCAAGTTTTTGTTTCACATGTAAGATTTTATTATTGGACAACGACAATAATTGACAATCCTAAATTAAAGCATGAAATTGCTTTACATATAGAGTCATAGAATACAGAAAAAGATCTTTCATCCCATTATGACAGAACCCGAAGTCAGGATTGAACCAAAGTCTCTAGAGTTATGAGGCCACTGTGTTGCCCCTTGTACCGATCAACCTTCTTGCAAACAAATGTAAGTTGTAATACTACTTCACTAGTTTCTGAGCAGTGAGGAGTCTTCACGCTATTGGTGGCTTGTGTGAGAACTTTCCACAACCTGTAGCGGGCTTCCCATCCTACTCATGTTAACGCAACACATGGCAAAATGCCTTCAGCAAAAGCTGATGCACAGAAACACCTTTAAATGTTGACTGTGGAGTTCAGGTTCCTATGCTGTAGTACAAAGCAAGGAATAATAGTTCAATATGCTACATAGATTAATGGATATATGAAAGAAACAGGATGTATTTAGTCCTAAATATTCAATGTTCGATAAAACTCTCAAAGGAATCCCTCACTGACCTCCAGGATCATCTTTATTAATCCAGTGTGTGCACATAAAATTAATTTTGACCTGTCTTAGTTTTATGAAAAGTGATGCGCTTTTCATTGAATGAGATTTGTTGATGGAGATGAGCAATAATTCAGAAGGAGTGGTATTAGACATATAACGTGAAGATTGGCAAACAACAGAAATGCAACCTTCTACTACTACTACCACTACTCAGTTCCTCAGACGTGTTGTGAAAACCCCAATGATTCCTTGGTAATTGAATTCTCCCTGTGATTAACCATCACATCATATCTTAAGCAGTGTAATTTGAAAAGGTATGTATAAAATATTCTATTTTTCTATAAAATAAGGGTTTATAAATATTAATATTCCTAATGAATATATGTGCACATAGATCTTATTTGCAATTACTGTACAAGTAACATATTGCCAAAATATCTGTGGGAGGAACTTAAAAGAGCATTTAGCAATGTAACTAGCAGGTATTAGCAGGATTATTTAAATGACGCTATGCTTAAAAAATGTTTCCAGAATCCAAAAAAAGGCCAGAATATTAAATGTAAGAACTATATCTTGCTTTAGGACCCTAGAAATGAGATGAGAATCTCTGGTCTTTTATGGACAATCAGGCTGCAAAATTTGGATGTGCAGTGCCCAGCCTAGATTTGTTTCCATTATGCTGTACAAATAACAGGTGCACAATCTTAGTTCAAATCATGCCAGGCACCATACTGGGAAGACTTTAGGGTCTCTGCTCAAAGCATAAAGAGTAGGAAGATTGTGACGTCAATCAGTGTGCAATGCTGATGAATTAACCCCAGCACTGCCAAATTGTACCTCAAATGCATCTAAATGCCATGAATTAACTTTGCATAGCTGACCAGGGTTCAGCAGTAGGAAGAAGCCCTCACCAACCTTATGTAAAGACATCCATCAATTACCTGCAGGTTAGCTGCAGGTTGATTTCTACCAAATGTGGCTTTGTATCAACTGGTATTTGTTTCCTAAAGGTGTTAATGTCTGCAGGGAGTAGTGGGACAAGAGTTAGAGGAGCTTTTGACTTCTGCAACTAAGAAGTTAAACCCAGGCATGGGTGTTTTAGTAGCTATTCCCCCAGGAATACAGAATTGTTGGGAGAATGGATCAAGGAGGTGGAGCAGATGACCACAAGAGCTCTCGGTAGTTGACAATATCTTCAGGGTCTTTAAGGAGCAATTCTCCCATCTGAACCTTTGCACAAGGCATCCACATTTAAGACATTCTCACTGAAATATGCACAAATTCCAGTGCAACCCTAACTGTAGATCCTTGCAAGGACTGTATGGCCAGTGGCTGTCAAGATCATGGTGACCATGAAACTCCATGCATTAGGCTCCTTCCGGGCTGCAACTGGGGATAGAATCAGAAATTAGGATATGTGAAACCATGTTGTATATTCCAGGTTACAGACATTCTCTCTCCCAAGAGTTGTATGCACATGATTTTCCAGACAGTGGCATGTAAGCTATGAGGGTTGCAAGTTCCCTGACACGCAGAGTGCCATTGAATATAGTACCCAGACCTGTGTAGCTTCTACTTGTGCTGCACTGGGAGTTGTGTCAGCAGCCATCAGGCACTGCATGATGCCTAGTCTGCTAGTGCACAAAAGGTATTACCCAACACTTTCTCAACTTGCTTCTCAGGTCTCCTTTAAATCTTTATCTGCTCCTTAAACCCATGCCCTCTAGTCTTAGGCTCCTCTACCCTTGGAAAAATACTGTGATAATCCATCTTATCTATGTCCCTCATGATTTTATAAACTTCTAAATGGTCACCCCTCAGCCACCTTCACTCCAGGGAAAACAGTCCAGCCTATCCAATCTCTTCTTATAACTCAAGCTCTCCAGTCCCGGCAACTTCCTTGTGAATCTTTTCTGCACCCTCTCTGGCTTAATCACATGAGTTGGAATGATGAATGGAGGGAAGTGGGATGTGCAGAGGAGGATTTGGCATGAGCACACAGTGGTCTTACCCACACCAATGGTCATCGATTTCATAATGGCTAGTCTAATTATCGTGAATATTTTTCCTCCAGGATGGGATGAGTTGGGGAGTTGTGTCCCGCTAGTTAGCTGCATTTGCTGCAAGAGCTGTTCTGCAAGAGAGAGGGAAATGGATTAGTGAGTATCATACATTGTGTTCGAGTGATATGCCAGTCATAGTTGAATTGCTAGCATTATGTATAAGCTGTGGGATGTTGATATGAAGCTTGGAGTAATGGAAAGGACACACAGAGGCTGTCCTGTTTAATAGAGAATGTTGGCAGGTGAATGGCGGGGACACTGAGCATTGAGCAGTGCCTGAGACAGGTTGTGCTGTTTAGCAAGACGTTGAACTTGAATTACATTCACTTACCCTGATTACATGCTTGAAGCCATTGAACTTCTTATGGCTTGGCATTCAGTATCTCGGGGTTTGACTCCCGATATTTATTTTTTACCACTAACTCCTCTGATTGCTAGAGACTCGCCTTCTATACATGGAAGTCTCTCCAACTCTTTACTCCTCTATTGCTACACCCAGAAATCACCAGCCATATATCACATATTTCCTTCCAAGTCACAAGCAGTCTTCACAATCATTTCCACTATTTGCTACAGCTGCTATGGAACTGCCATTTAAGAGATGCAGACTGGCTTTAAGCAGTGCAGACTAACTTGAACAGTTCCAGCTACTCACAAAATGGAGCCCCTGCTGAAGTGAAAAGGCAAGCAGCAGTAATGCAGCATTAGCTGATGCTGAAATCATTATCAGGAGCAGGCAGAACAAATTTGGTTTGCTGCCTGCACTGGTTCCAATTTGAATAGAGTAATCATGCATTTTAGTCTCTTGTTTGTTTTCTGGCATTGCCAATATAGTCCCTAGAAACTTATCAAACAACTTTTATAGACCCCAAACAAAAATCTTTCCTTTTAATGGAATGGGCCTTGCTGACTAATGCTGGGGATCTGAATGGAACCCCCAGCCTTTAAGTATTTAAATAGCAGTGAGTCTTGGATATTTATGCATGTACTGTCAAAGGTGGAAGTCCCGAACATAATGACAAAACTTGGGATGCTGGATTTGTCGGTTTACTCTGCTGCTGAGCACCACATGGCATCAATGCAGCAGTGGTATCCAGTCTCAGTAAGATTCCTTGATATTACACAATAAAATCTCTTCTCGGACCTGATGTCAGGATCTGAGATGCCATTGATATCATTGTGGATTCTATGGCATTGGATCAAGAATAGGCAGAAGGTGAATTACTGGTTCCAAATCATCTTACAATAAATTATTTGTGTTCTAAGACATACTTGTTCTGACCAACTTGATGATTTTAATTTTATAAAACATTCTAATAATATTTTATTTTTAATTATCTACTATTATATTGCTAACTTTAATGTTTCTGAATGTGAGTAACATTTAAAATCTAATGAAGTTACTCACTGCTTTTACAATTGACAAAGTTGGCTGTCAAATGCTGTCCTGGCTGTTTCAAAGCAGGGTCTCTTCACAGAACCACTGGAGACTTTCCAGCCACTATGACTACACTGCTGGAACCTGGGCTGCTCTGGGTCATTATGATTAGGGCTCAGCGTTCCGACTAGATAAGTACAGCTGTAGGGGTACAGGGAGCAGTGGTTCCAAACAGGAGGATCTGGTTCACTGTAACTTAGACAGTGCCTCCAGAGTTGCCTTACTGAATAGTAATAACAGTTAAAGTTAGGCACTCAAGGAAATCTGGAGCTTGAACCAACAAGCCCAGGAGAGAGAATGCTATCCCCAGAACATAGCCAACATTTTGAGTGTCAAACAAATCAATTTTCAATTCACAGGATCATAATTATGATCGCATTTCAGGATTAGAATTACCTTTTACTATTTTTCAGTCTTCTAGTGCAATCCCAATATTAGCAGAGTTTTGAAAAAAGAAAAAAAGTCCCAATTCCTTGGCCCTACTCATTTAATAAATCCCATGCTGGCCATGTACCTGGCATAGAGCACATTTGTTAATGTGGAATCTAACCAGCTCCCATTTTAAGATATATATTTTCCAAAACTATTTAGACAAAAACACCAACAATAAATGAAATGGATGAGGAATGTAGTTAAACAGTGGTTGGTCCAAGTTTTAGAAGTATTTCTGTTTTCTTTACTATTGTACCACATTAAGGCAATAACTAAAATAAATAGTTGTAAAACAGTTGTTAAAAAACAAAATTTATAGACCAATATACATACATTGTGCATGTACTTCAGGCACTGAGCAAGGAAACAATTTGATGTTTCAGTGAATCCCAGATTAGTATTTGATAAATGGAGTTCTTTTCCACCTGTTCTACTCAAGCTGTATTAATATCAGAAATATGAAAATTTTTACATTATTCCCTTTCTTACAGATGTTATCCTTGTGAAAAAAAACACCACCAGAAAACCTTGTTTGATCAAGTACCTTTGAAGCATATTCTTTTTGCAATGATATTGGAAGTAACAAAAACTAGTTATAAAACTTCAGCAATGCTAGATTTTATTCTGGACATTTAAAAATATAATGTATCTTCAAAAGGAAAAAGCCTGTGAAGGCCATCAAAAAGGAACTATAATTTATTTGCAGTCCTGTTGCCCGCCAGATTCATTTATTTTCTGTTGTTGAGGCAATTTTTCCCCTTATCTGCTCTTCTAGATTTTGTATGAAAAATATCATAAATGCTCAGAAAGTGAAGACTATCAGCTGTCTGCAGAATTTGTTTATGCATTTTTATTTTCTGTTGCTATTCCCATTCTTATATTTCAAAGTGAGAGGAAAAGTAATGTAACTGTTGTTCTTCATGAGTCATCAGTTTGTACATAAATAGTGAAAAGAACAAGCTAATTTTAGGGAATTAAATTTGTACCCAATAATTTGTTTTTAGATAGCCTCCTCCCTAATAATAACCAATCTAGCCTCCTAGATTGGTTACTATTAGTAAATAAATAGCTGAGAAATAAATGTGTACGAAAGAAGCCAAGCTCAATGAGCGTCTCATTTACCTCATCAGAGCATACAAATTTTCAACAAAAGAAGCATAAATATTAAAATCTCTATATTTCACCAGGAATCCTCAAAGGAAGCATGACTGGTAGATAATTTACTTGTATTTTTTTCTTGTGTTAAATTGGTTTTAATAATGGCATGTTAGATATTCTCAATACTTAGACAATAAACTCAACTATGAACTTGACTTTGATATTCATCAACATTTGCGTGTGTGTTAAACATGCCACACAAAAGCCTGTGTGCATTGCACACTGTCTCCAAAACATGATTTCATTGCAGGCAATGGAAATTGACTTAGGAAGCAGAATACACTGTGTGCATGCCAGTATACGGTCGGTTTAGGCCTAGGAAGTGACCAAGGATAAACTTCCACCCTTATCTACAGGTGCCTTTACATGTACTCTCTTATATATGAGGAACACTCTTGAATACATAGAGAGCCCTCAAATTCTCTCAGCAGTTACCAAGAGTCCATTACCAGAAACCTTGCAGATAATGCAAATGAGACTGAAAATTATTTGTTCTCCTTGTTTTACTTATTGATTGTATTGAGAAGGATATTAACAACAGTGTAAATCCTGCTAATATTTTTAGATGTTGGAAATGCCCATTGTGGATTTTCATAGGTAGAAGTAACAGAAAAATTATAATTTAATGGTTATGCTCATTCAAAGTAAGAAATAACATAAGAATTGGAAACAGCAGTAGGATATTCAGCCACTCAGGCCTGCTCCGCCATTCAATAAAACCACAGTTCATCTTTTACCCCAATGCCACTTTCCTGCCATATCCTTTGATTCTCTTAATATCTAAAAATCTTTTGATCTCTGACTTAAATGAACTCAGGAAATGATCACTCTCAGCCATCTCAGGGTAATGAATTCAAAGACTCTCTTGAAAGTTATTCTCACCTCTGAACTTTAGTTTGAGCCTGTGACCCCAGGTTCTAAGCTCACCAATTGGGGGAAACATTAATATCGCACCTACCCTGTCAAGCCCCCTATCTGATTGAGATTAGCTTTCATTCTTCTAAACTGAGACAGAGATGAAGATCAATATTCATTTTCTACAATAGCAAGATTTATATCAGAATTAGAAGGATCAAGGTTATCTTCAAAATTGGATCTCACTCATGCATATCATGAATGTTGACAGAGATAGTCAGCTGTACTTAACCATCAACGTATGCTAAAGTCTGTACACATACACAACCTTATCCTATGGAATTATGTCTTCAATCAAGATTTTCCTGGGAATGAGGAGTAAAATTTTGCAAAGGTGGATCATTGTTTGCGTAACCAAGATATCAGTAGATTGCCATGAAGAGAGAAGAGGAAAGTCTTCTGATTTTGGAGGAAACACTCAGGAGATTGCATGAGCTCCATGGGGAGTTCAAGTGCAGTGGTTTAATGATTGCTGTTGATGGCCTGCAACTGATGAAGGAAACGGATGAGGTCAATTACAGTGCACCAAGACCGAAAAATAGACCAGATCTAAAATTAGTTCCAGGGAAGGTGCAGCATTTTGTGCAATTTCAGGCAGGTCATGCAATGGTGTTTAAATTAGTCGAAAAAAGATGTGAAATGGATGTGGAACAAGGAGCAACAAAGTGTATTTGATGAATGTAAGAAAAGCTTAGCAAATGAAATTCTCCTTGTACCTTATGATACAAGGCATTAATTGGAGTCGCTGTGTGATGCCTAGGGATACGGTTCAGGTCCAGTGATAAGCCACTGGATGATGAATTAAATAAACCCAAGCTTTCACTTCTTATTCTCTCACAAGATCTAAGGGTAATAATGCAAAACTGAGCAGGAAGCACATGGAAACATGTTTGAAATCAAGAAAGTCTATAACACTTCTCGCTGCCTCAGTAAAGCAGCCAGCATAATCAAAGACCCCACCCACCCCGGACATTCTCTCTTCTCCCTCCTCCCATCGGGCAGGAGGTACAAAAGCCTGAAAGTATATACCACCAGGCTCAAGGACAGCTTCTATCCCACTGTTATAAGACTATTGAATGGTTCCTTAGTACAATATGATGGACTCTTGACCTCATAATCTACCTCGTTATGACTTTGACCTTATTGTCTACCTGCACTGCACTTTCTCTGTAACTGTAAAACTTTATTCTGCATTCTGTTATTGTTTTATGTTGTACTATCTCAATGTACTGTTGTAATGAATTGATCTGTATGAACTGTATGCAAGGCAAGTTTTTCATTGTACCTTGGTACATGTGACAATAATAATCCAGTTGAGGTTAATCCTTTACCTTGGTAATCAGTCATAAATCACTACTAGCAACATTAGGTCCCAAATCAACAATACCTACCAAGGAAGCATCAAGTCCAAAAAAGCCTGACAAAAAAATTGAAACTTCTTTGAGTTCAAAACCAGAATGAAAGAGTTTAAAAGTCAATTCAATACCAAAGTCCATAAGGAGAAAGGGAAAACATCAAAAACGTTCCTTGGTTGAATTTATAATCAAGTTTTAAACTCAAAGAAGTTTCTGTTTCTTTGTCAGACTCACTTGAGTTTAATAATTCCATTCCTGAAGTCTGCACTGGATCCAACTCAGAAACAACTTCATATTTGAGTAGTTTGACATCAAGACTTGGTTTACGTCTGACAGAGGTAATCTGATCTTCATGAACACTTTAGATTTTGTTCATTGAATATAACATGTATAAATAGATATTCAATTTAGTTTTTGGTAATGATAAGGGGTAAAAAGAAACCCTACAAAGTAAATTCAGTAGAGACAGTTAATGGTAAATTGTGTGAGGAAAATTAGGTATTATGTGAACCCTTACTGTCCTCAACAGTTTGCACAAGAAATAGTATTAATTGCCCATTTTAATTTCTCTTATATGCATATAGTTAGCTAGTTTAACTGGTACTGTACTAACTGATAATGGTTTATTGATGTTGCAGGATTTATGTGTGAGAATTGATGCAGGTTGTAAAATGCTATTTTAAAATGTAGAAATGTAAATTGACACTTAAAGTTCAATGTTAGAAGAAGCAACTTAATGATTTAGCATCCAGCCAGACTCAATATAATGGCTTCAATGTCTTATTAAGAAAGAAGAGAAAAAATATTTATATAATGTCTTTTATGACTTCAGGAAACCCAACCAGAACAATGAGATTTATTTTGTGTTGTGGAGGTTTTTGGTCCTTCAGAGAGTACTGGTGCCTTGTCATTTGCACTATAGGTCTTCAGATAAGTAAAAGCACTCTATAGCCAAAGAAGCCTGGTTTTGAAATGCAGTCACCATTGTAATGTAGAAAAGATGTCAGATAATTTACACATAGCAAACCCACAAACATGTGTTCAGTTCCAGATAATTTGACCTTTGTGATTTTGGTTGAAGGATGAACATTGGCCAGCACACTAGGTCATGTTTCAATATATTTTTAACATCAATGACATTCACTTTACATTTAGTTTCACTTCAGTAAACAGCATCAGAAAATTCCCATGATAGAGGAATTATTTCACTGATGTACTTATTATTCAAATGTGTTTTCATGGCAAAACAAATATGAATGCTGCTTCTTAGTCCTGAAAATTGTCAGTTTGGTCAGAAGTGCTCAATATTGCTATGGAAATAATTCTGAATTTGTCTCTCTTTGAAGTTCAAGAAGCCATTATATAAAGCATTTTGCTTTGTCCCAATTTATAAATTTCTAGATCATAGTGTCACAGAGCAGGTTAAAATGAGAACATGTACAGAATTTTAAAAGTAGTGAATTTATGATGCTGGTGATTTTGCTTTATATTACAATACTCTAAAAGCATATTATTAATGTACTGATATAATTATGTCATTTTCAATCTATCTATATTAAAAGCCTTATACACAGCACATCTTTTCTGTTAGAAACACTGACTTCCTGCTATTGTATTTTTGTGATGCAGACCACCAATGAGAATGTGCTGAGGATTTATGAAGATATCCTATCCTCCAGGGCAGTCAGTAGGCCATCCCAGTGCATATAGAACAAAGAAGAGAAAGTCCAACAAATCAAATTATCCAAGAGCAAAAACATTACAGATGCTGGAAATCTGAAATTAAGTAAAAAATAGTGGGCAGAGAAATAAAGCTAGCATCTGGTATCAGAACTGGCAATAAAGTGGGTTTTCAGATGCAGATAAAGGGGAAAAGAGGAGAGAGCTCGAAGAAAAATATTCTTGTTGTCTTCTGTCCTATTACAGACATTCCGTTGTGTCTCCCAGCTATACAACCATAACAGGCATGTAACTTAAATACTTTACATGACAGTCATTAACAAATTTCTTCTCTCTTGCAGGACAGGACAGCACATAATCAGAAGCAGCAGCTAACTACCAGGGAAAAGGTATGACCATACGATCTTATCCACTTTACTGAGAACATGGTCAGTGGTGGGCTGGAATAATAGAGGGTGAAAGATGCTCAAATATAATAGGTGAATAGATAGTTAGAATCTATTCCATGGACAGGGGAATCTAGAACTAGAGGGCACAGGTTTAAGGTGAAAAGGTTAAAAGAGGATCTGAGGTGCAAATTTTTCACATGGAAGGTTGTGAATATCTAGAATGAGCTGCCAGAGGAGAAGGTGGAGGCAAATAAGATTATGTTTAAAAAGTATTTGGACAGGTATGTGGATAGGAAAGACACAGAGGGAGATGGGCCTAATGCGGGTAAATAGGGTTAGTGTTGATAGGCATCATGGACGAAGTGAGCCAAAACGGCTCGTTTCCATGCTGTATGATACTATGATTCTTGCTTTTCTCACTCTCATTTCACAATTGCTTCTGATTTGCAAACTACTCATTGTGTAATCATGCACCTACTAACGTCCTCACCTCAATGCAAGCCTACCCTTGAACCTTTCTCATTCCCATTGACCAAGAGCTGTAATCTGGCAGAAGGTAGTAGGAATGAAGGAGAAGTAGCGCCTTCACTTGGCTTAACATGCCTGTCACCAGCTGAGGTACCAACACAGTCTACAATTTGGAGGTGATATCCATGCTTCATTAGAACCCCCAGCATGCGGATTGTGGAGAAGGAAGTGGGAAATAGTGCTGCTGGTGTCAGCTATCCAAAGGATGAGGTACCTTGTGGTTCTACTCCAGAAAAAATCAGATGTGGTCTTTGATGGGGCAGACTTCAGAAGGTGAAATACTTGGGGTGTTGGTAGGCTTTTCAGAAAGCATGTGGGCAACGTCAAAGAACATGGAGGAGGCCTAACCAACCCATCGTAACTAACTCATCATACATGTCAATAGGCATGTATTTTGCATAGCTGTAGAGGTTGGTTGCTTTGACAGTTATACGTACATTGATATGATGTCCTATGTTGCAGTTTGACCCATTTAACATCCAAGTGACATTGGTTATGGAGCCAAAGTTAGCACCTTGCATCTTTTTCAACATTATTGCTTTTAAGATGAACTGGTTGCTAAAAGGCTGCTTAAACATAATGGATTAGAAATCAGCCTCTAAAGTTCCCACTTTATGGATATAAATTAGTCAGACTGATTTCCAGTTCCAGGGGTCAACATCCAGGATCCCAAGGAACCCAAAGGATTTCATATTACATTGGGTCATTTTTGAGGAGCCCCTGGGAACAAGTGCTGGGTTCCTACATAAGTAGATATGGGGCCAATCTGTTCTTCGTCATCATTTTGAAGTAGCAAACTTTTCTTTAATCCTTCAGGAAAATATAACTTCAGGCAACTGGAAATTAAGTGCGTGAAAACCCACAATTGGGTCAGAAGAGTAGAAAAATGTAATAGAACAGGTATAGAACATTGACTTTGGATTTCCTGTCTTGTCTTTTTTATTTGTAATCCATTCAGACTAATCCTTCTCCCATCTATCAATACTGATATGTCCTGTATTCAGGAAAGATTTGATTTATTAAGGACTTCTTTTTACCATTTTTATCACTGAAAATGTTTGTTCAGTTTATTTGGATCATTCAGTTTTATTGTAAAGGGACATTGATGGATTAAGTGCGATTGTGGGGAGCAAGAGGTCACCTATTTCAGACCTGAGAAAGGCGGATTAAATTATTTCCTAACTGGTGAGAAGCTGGGAGATGCAGAGAGATTTCTGCATTTGGAAAACACTAAAAGCTAGTGAAGGGGTAGGCACAATAATTTAAAAGACTAATGGAATGTTAGCCTTTGGCTCAAGAGAACTGGAAAATAATGTGATGGGTGTTAAGGCACAATTGTATGAAGCTCTGGCTAGAAAAGACTATTTTTAGAGTTTTGCTTTCAGCTCTGGATTACAAACCACTGGAACAATATATATTACTTGCAGTGCAAATTCACCAGGGTGATACTATGTTAGAAGGATAGAACCAAGAGGCAGGTTACATGGACTGTCAATATTGCCATTAATATGGAAAAATAAATGCTGATCTGAATAAAGTGTTTTACAGATTAGGGAGAAAGGATTTCCTCTGGTGCTGATGGCAACAGGGAGTGGGATTCAGATAATGAAATTAGGTCTATGACGAGGAGCAAGGGATCTGTATCCTTGTTGCATTCCCTGTGAGTACCCAGATTCAGACTTGGCCACTAATTGAATGGGAGGCCATCTGGAAATAGTCCCTGCGAGATGCTTGCTACCTGGGGAATCTAATGATCCTAACAGCAGACTGAATTCAACAGAAACCTCCATCACATTGCAAATACTAAAGAAAAGCAGCTGGAACATTTGAGACCAATACCAGGACTTGCTTCTTTACACAAAGGGTAACATAGACCTAGTAGTGGGCAAAGTGGGTGAACTGGATTTATCTTGGAGCTGGACGGATGAGGCCCTGAGCAGACATTACCACCCTGTGACCTTTATTTCCCATCACGAAAGAAGCCATAGACCGTGATTTTCAGTAAATGGTATAACAGAGTTGATGAGCTTAATAGTCAGAACCTGCTTCTACATACTAATTTTCCCATGGCTTGTGTAATCCTGGTGCACCGTAATCGTTGAAGAAAATTATTATTGAAAACTTGTAAAGCCGCAATCTGGTAAAAAAATATTGCTGAACTAAACAGTGACCATGGTTGGTTATTCCATTTTTAAAAAGTATCTAATAGTGGTGCAAAATCAGAAATTCAATATTTCTCTGACTGGTTATCAATACACAATAAAATGGAAGGCAGATAAGCACAGGTTTCTTTATTGCTGAACATTATAACTTGGCTCAATAAGTATGTATTTCTAAGATTAATGTCATTTCAGCTATCAAATTATTTTTGCTGCAGGTGCATTGGACTTTGGAATCCTGCCTTGCCTGTTGGATACAATGTGGTGGTAAGTGTAATTTTACAGTGTCATAATAACTGATGCACGAAATGCCTCCAGGAAGAATCAGAACCTGCTTTCACGGTAATTTGAGGTACTTACTTGTGCCTTCATTACAGGTTAAATGCCGTGTATTTGAATTAGTTCCTTGTGAGTGCTGAAACTCTGCAAATGGCTTTGGTTTAGTTTTGTATTTCTTCTACAGATGACACTTACAGCATAATGAAATGTAATTAATATTTGTACCAAATAGGACTACATTGTTGGATCGAATGTTAATTTAATCTTAAAGTTCATTCAAGAGATAAAATAACCCAGTTTATAGCCAAAGAAATACTGCTATTGCAATATGTGATTGAGGTGCACCAGTTTCCTGGAAGCATACAGATGATCAGTAAGTAGCAGTACTGAATTTCAGATGCAGCTTTCAAAAAGGAGAGACATCCTATAACCCCAGGCAGTCTTCTCGGTCAATAATGTATTAAAGTGAGCCAAGGTTGCACTCAGGGCTTATGCTGTAAGTGAAGCACTCAGAACATGAATGTAATGCCACAAAAGGTTTAATAGTCTGACAAGGTTGAGGTGAGTGAATAATGTACTCAACAATCCTTATCTTCTCGCAATGACATCTCAAGCATCACATATCAGTAGGTTAATTGGCCAATGTAAATTGCCCCAGTGTGTAGCTGAATGGTAGAACTGGTGGGGTTGGAAGTTGAAAGGAACGTGGGGATTAGTGTAGGATTAATGTTAATAGCTGTTTGATGATTGAAACAGTCTCGGTGGGCCAAAGGGCTTGTTTACATGCTATATGATCCAATGACTCTGCTGTTCCATGTGATACGCCACTGTTACAAGTCCAATAACATTCTCCGCCAATCAGCCCTCTTCTTCCTCACTACTTCCTAGTGCAACTTAACACTACCTTCTGGTTCAAACTCATATCTCATCAGTATACTTCCAGCTACTGACCACGTCAGGAAGAATTTATTTTCTCTTGCACGATAACATGCAATTGGAGCCAGTAGCAGCTGTGTGGCTATGGGAAGGCCCATGCCCACTTGTGCTAGTGTTTGGGCCCTCTCTTCATTCTCCTGGAGGCCCAGCAGGATGGTCACTAAACTACCAATCTCTTCATTGCGAACAGATTTCTTGAATCTGATAACAGCACTTTCAAATTCCATGGACGTGGTATTCGAAGTTATGAGGAGCATTGACAGGGTAGATGGTGAGAAATTGTCCCCATGGCAAAGGTATTCATGACAAAGGGCAGAGGTTTGAGGTAAGGGATAGGAAATTTAGAGTGGATTTGCAGAAGAATTTCTTTCATCCAGAGGGTGGTTGAAATCTGGAACATACTACCAGAGGGAGGAAATTTCACAACCTTAAGAAGTAACTAGATGAGCACTTGAAATATCATGGAGAGGCCATGGTGCTGGGAAAGAAGATTAGAATTGATTGGTACTTGCTGGCTTACATGGACATGGTGGGTTGAGGGACCTGTCTCCTTGCCTCTATGACTGATGCATTCTCTAAAATTATACTTACCTCTCTAATCAATGCTATTCACAACCAATCAGCAACATGGCAGCAAATCATTGAGAATCCCTTTAAATAGCTTGTATTTCAGGTTTCTTACTACTTCTAAACAGAAGTCTACATTTGCAAGGTTATCACAAGGTGCTAGCTGTTTCTCAGCAGCGCAATTTGCTAGCTGTTTTTCGGCAGTGCAGACATCACCAACTACCTTCTCTGTGTGCATGATGCATGTATGACTGCACTATCCAAATTTCTCAGTAGAACAAGCTGCACTAAAAATATGTGCTTGCAATGCACAATGGATATTGGAAAAAATTGGTATCCATCGTACTGAAAAAAGTTGGCGCTGTGTGGCCTAATTTCACAGCTCATTACTTTAAATTATTATATTTTTTCAATTTCTTAAGTGAGTGCTTTGGCATTTTGGTATTTATGAGTAAAATTGTGTCAGCATTTTTTATGTTAATGTTTGAATTTCTGTGTCCATCTAGTGAATTTAGAAACAGTCATGCCAGCATTTCTGAATGTAAATGAGTATATATTAATAGCATGCAAATGTTCCTAAACCACTTTGATAGTAATTAAGGACAATGCTGCATCAGGTTATGTGGGTGCCACTCTATTGTCTAGCAAGGTTCAGCTTCAGCTTCCTATAGATTCAGCTTTAAAGATTACAATTCAATAGAGCTAAAATTAAGTACACATTCACAGCTAATACTTTGATGAGTGCTGTGAACTCTGTAGAGCTAGTTTGTAAATATTGTTGCAAATTAATAGGAAGGAAAAGTTCAGGCGGAGTCTGTCTTGTTCAACGTGCTTCCCCTTGCCACAGAAACCATAAGGAATAGTATTGGGATCATTTCATATTTGGGAGTGGGGGGGTTTATCCAGATGATTTTGGATATGTCAAGCCAGTACTTAGCTAACCTGCTTTGTGTTTTCTTAGCAGAATGTGAAGGTATTGGCAAAGGGCAATGGATTACAGCAGAAGATTTGGGACCAGAGGACAGATTTTAATATATTTGACATGATTGCATAATAGTTTGGGTGACAGACAGTAGCAGATAGTCATACAGGGTTGCTGCTGGTTCTGAGAAATGTAACAAAGCAAGCAATGTTGAGAACTCAACTAACTCTCATATGAATAAACAAAGGATCGGATTGTATCAAAATTAGCACAGATATGGACCAAGCTGGGAAAAAGAGTAAAAAAAACATTATGCAGACCATAAAGCCAGATTCGAAAGAATATACAAGGATGTATAAAGTACCTAGCCTAAAAATCAACCTCTTCATTAGCACGTGCCTCTGTAAAAGACATTTATACAAATCTATCTAAAAATGCACAAATTATAGATGCACACATCACAAGTAGTAAACCTTGATTTCTAATTGGTACTGAAAGTGTATTTTTAACTCTTATTCAGAAACACTTGAGGTCCCAATTATATTTGTTTACTATGCAGAAGAAAACACAAAGCATTCATGCCAATCAGTTAGTATTTGAAAATGGAATGTATAAAATAAAAAGGTGAAAGAGTTGGTCTTATTTCTAACAATATAAGTCTAATGTTGGTAACTTAGGTTCAGATGACAAGTGGGAATGTTGCATTGAAGATAAAGGATTTTCCGGTGAAATTGCAGCTGTAATTTATCTGTCCTAAGTGATGTGACAACTTTCTGACTATATCAGATTCAGCTGCCCTGTAGGACTAGAAAGTGGTGACAACATACCTTCCATCAGAAAAGGTACAACATTAATATTCAGGTGGTAGTATTATGCTTGTTTTACACAGAGTTATTAGGTCAGATACAAGGTATTTGTGCGCAAAGGCAATTTCTGCCCAAGATTTTCTCAAGGAATCTATGGTGTTATGGACTAGTAAGTTCTGGGTGTGTGCCCAAAGAATTTTTAAGAAATTACATGTCAAGTTAGGAGGCCTTGAAAGTCTCTGTTAATGGAAGGCCTCAGGAGAACCAATGGCTAAAAATAGACACGAAGAGTAAAACCCATGAGGTAAGAGCCTTTATACTATTGCCTGCAGAGCAGAACTAGCAGGATCCTCATTGGACTTCTTATCAATGTGAATGGGAGCAGGAGTAGGCCACCTGGCCCTTTAAGCCTGCTCCCCCATTCATTAAGATCATGGTTGAGGTTCTACCTAGCACCATTTTTCAGCACCATCTCTTCGGCTTTTAGGCTAAGGAAAACATACTCTCTGCATCTAGTTTGTCAAGCCATTTAAGAATTTTTCAAGGAGATTTCCTCTCATTATTCTAAACTCTACAGAATATTAAGTTCCACTCTACTCAATCTGTCTTTGTTAGGCAATCCTGTCATCTCTGGAACCAGTCTAGTGAATCTTCATTGCACTCCCTCTGTGGCACATACATCTTTCCTTAGGTAAGGAGGCCAAAAGTATACATCAGACCTCGCAAGCAGCATCAGCTGACCTGATCACTGGACCAGCAACACATCACTAACCTCGACTCCCCTCCTGAACGGCATACAATCCCTCTGAATCCCCATGAAAACTCGCAAACCCCACCAGATATCACCGCCCCTGACTACCATCAGAACCCTGCTTTCTGACCACTATTGACCCGCTAATCACCATCCAGCTACAGACACAGACCCTGACCTTCATCAAACTGACACCTTTTATTGGTGGTGATCTTTTATTTTAGAGTGGTACATTAATATCTGCTGATACCTGCTGTCACAATGGTGAATTCTGAAAGCAGGAATGATGAGGAGTTAACCATCATGGAGGACATATCTCCTGACTTAATTAGATTGAGTTTCCTTCTCTCTTGCTCACACACTGTCAGTCAGTACTGTGAATGTGTGTACTATTTAAGCCAACTTCTCTCCCTGGAGTAAATAATTTTTCTGTCAGTAATTTAAAATATTATGGTCAATGAAACAAAGTATAGATCTTTACTCAGTTTGCCTTACTTAAGTCTATGCACAATGGAGCTGACTAAAAAGGTCCAGTTATCTCCACAGTTGAATTTTATTGCAGCTCAGTTTGTGATGTGATGATTGATGGCCTGCTTTTTATGTTGATAGAACTGAATCCCAGATTTTATTGTATAAATTGTTGACCCATCAATTCACTGCCAGGCTACCACTAAGTCCATTCTGTATCCCATAGCTTGTAATATTTTCCTTAAGGGATTATTTAATTCATTTTAAAAGAATTTATAGGAGTTGCTTCAGCAATAATTATGACAGTGAACCCATGTCCTCACTTTCCTTTTAAGGCTTTTTTTTTAACTAAACTTCCTTTTAATTCTTTTGTGCTTGAATTTATACTTCCTTGATATTCTGTCAGTAATCCAAGGAAATTGTCCATCCAGTTACTCACTCCAAGCCTCACTCAAAAAAAGTACTTCTGGCAGGAATGGTGAGTGAAATCCTTCTTCGGCACTTAAGTGCATTTTTCATTCTATGAATTGAGATAAATTAGCTCAGTATAGTCCAGGGATCAAACCTGAAATCTTCTTAGTCTTTGTAGGTCATCTTCTCAGAAGTTTGGTTATCAGTGCAGATGAGCAGTTGAATTTGAGAGCTCTAATGGTTACATCTGGTTTTTAGAATGTAAAATAAGTATGATAAATTACTTTGCTCTGTGAAGAAACCTCCAGCATGCCTTGTACAAAAAAAAAGTTTTAAAATGAGTAAATTGCTACAAACTGTATTTCACACCAAGCTGACACCGTTGCCCAGAAAATGGACCATGCATGAATTCAGGTTCAAAGGGTAGTTCAGCCATAACTTTAGCTCCTTCTGACTCCACCTTTAGAAAAGTATTAGTTACTATTTTTTGATGTCAGCCTCCAGGGGCTTATTAAGTATTTGGTTTGACAGCTGTCTCTTGAAAAAACTAACTGCACCATGTGTAACATTTCTCAAAGGGCCTTGAGAAAGTACTCAGCAATTGAGTTTCAGCCAGCACCCTGGTGGCTACATCTACCTAGGCATACTGTGTCCTTCTGGTGCAGAAACAGAATGCACTTTGAACCCTTCAGTTTGAATTTTGTGCCTACGTTACTAAATCTATCATCTTTTCCCTGCTGATATGCACATATTTTTAGTATCAATTGTGGAAATGGATGAATTCAGAGAGGTTAAGGCATGGGAGGATATAGGGTAGAACAGCTTTGATTTTATATTCTTTATTCAATTATGGGATGTAGGCACTACTGAAGAGGCCTTATAAGGAGTTCCAGGAGTTTGACCCAGCAACTGTGCAATTATGGTGATTCATTTCCCAGACAGCATGTGTTAGTTGTAGGGGAACTTACAGGTGATGGTGTTCCCATCCCTCTATGTGGTTGCAGGTTTGGAAGGTGCCTTGAAAGTGGTCCAGGTGAGTGGGTTGACAAGTCTTCTGTCCTGATGGACTTTATTTTAGGGTCTTAAAATCAGTGGCTAGTGAGATAGTTGATGTTTTGGTATTAATTTTCCGAGGTATGTTTGCTGAATTTGCTAATGACATCTTGATTGACCTTCTGCAATATTTTATTACATTACTGATGATTGAGATAGATTAACTGGGTTCTAATTATGCAAGTTAGATTTCCCCTACTGTTGGTGGACAAGACATAACTGGGAAAGTTCCACATTGTTGGATAGATACTGATGTTGTAACAGTGTGCTGGGGCAGCTTGGCGGGAGGTATGGCTGATTCTGGAGCATAGCCAGAACATTAACAAATCCCCAAGTCTTTGCTGTATCTCGTCCTTTTGCCATTTCTTTATGTCACATAGACTAAAGAATTGGCTGAGGCTGGCCTCCATGATGGCAGGAACCATAGGGGGGTGGAGGGGAGGAAAGTTGGGAACTGAGAAGTATCATCCATTAAGGACATCTGACTCAATCTGTGGCTATTATCCTGTTTACATAGTTTTGTAACAGCATTCTTCACACAGAGGCCTTTAACAGTGATTGCTCAGATGGAAAGAAGAATGAACTCACACTTTTGGTGTCACATGGCTCCTCATTATTTTTGCATTACTTTAGTATGTCTTCTTGGGTTGGCTTTGCATTCTTGAAGTGACATAAAATACCATGAATTGAATACCGTGGTCTTTTGCGTAAAACCTTACTCCTTACTGGAAACATCTCTATATATCTGTTCATCAGTGTTTCATCACTATCAACTGAACTCACCATCCTTTGTTGACATCCTGCCTTCTGGAGACCATAAACCTACAGGTATGAGAGACATGAACATTGGTGAATTATATTTTTGAGGTGTATATATGACTAAAATTTAAAAGCAATAACTTAAGGTCAGATCTTACTGCACTACACGGCTAAGCAATTTGATGTACGAGATTCAGGTGCAATGTGACAGGACTATATAAGTGACAGTATTGTTGAATGTTTACAGAGATTTGTAGCAGTACCCTCAGAAACATACTGTGACAAAAATAAGAAATTTTATATCATTATATTTCATAAGAAATAGTTTGGGTACCACATAAATGGCAACAGTCTACTTTGGATCTATGATTCTTGCTTATTTCTCTTCTATGGTGAAGTGATTTCACAAGGCTGATGCAATATGCAAATAGCTTTCATTATCTGATTGATTACAAATACACTGTGTTAAATATTCATTTGTCAATGGAGTCTATCCTCAGGTGATGGGATAGACTAATGTGCAATTTTCATTTGTGATTGTATATTAACATTGTGTGCTAGTGATGTGGGAATATCCTGGGAATTAAATACATCAATCAAAAACATTATCCCATTGTTTGCAGGGTGTGAAGACCTTGTTTGCTTGACTCTTCAATAAACATTTACTTTGACATCATGGGGAGATTAGATAGATAAATTTCCCAGAGTTTGCTGTGAAAGTTCATTCTGCTGCCATCGGGTTCAGGAAAAATAGGGTTTTAGAAGTAATAGATTCATTTTTACCTTGAAATATTGTATGGGAACCTTCGATGCACCTATAACAGGCACACAGTGAATACCTTTGCCTACTTGATACTGTCACTCCTTTTAGTTACATACCTCACTTCACTGCAGGGGGTGAGATGTCGGCCTGAATTACACTGCCAATTGGACAACTCACTCATTAGGTACAAGGAGTTGGATGTATCTTAGTGTTGGGTGGACATCTTCAATAGGGGTATGGTGCTAGTTATGAAGCAGCAATGAACCTTGTTTTTTGTGTACTGACTGGTAGAAAATATCCACAGGGAGAAGACACATTTCTTTTGTTGATGTTATAAAGTCTTTAGTAAAGGAATTAAGGAGGTGGAAGAAGATGTTATTTCCATCTGACAGCCGGGAAATGAGATTCAAATGACTAAGAACCATCCATTTTGAACCTCAGATCTGAAGTGGCATTGGATGAAAATTCAGTGACCTTACTCTGGCTATTAGTATAAGACTTACAAAGAGTATAATATCCAAACAGCAAGTTGCTTACTATGTACTCTGGATTGTACTACAGATCACTTGCCTTCCCAGTTTCCCCTCTGTGTATATTGACAATTGTTTTTGGTCTGAGATCTGTGATGGAAGGAGTGGAGGTTCACTGATGGTTTTACTATGGGCACATGGGTTACTTGACATTTCCTTCATCCGTTAAAAGCAACAGAAACTGATGCTCTTGAAAAATGCTTTCTATGGTGCATTGCATCAAACTGCATCATGGCATAATAATATCATTTGAATAATCTTGTTATTTTCACTTTTAATTCACATGCTACATTAATTAATGCTACATTCCTTTGGGTACATTTTCTTCTGTGCCGAATGAGGATGAAGGAAAAGAGTGCAGAAAATGTTCCAGATTGCAACCAAAGGAAATGCGATGCATATATGTGCTGTCAAACTCTAGCCTCATCCTTTTCTGCAAGAAAAAATATCTAAAATTTAAATTAATGCCACACTATTAAAACACAGAGGCAATACTGACAAAAAAACTTCATAAAGAAAACTTTCCTCAGATGTGAGAAGAAATGCTACCATAAGAAGCGTAGAACATATATCTGCAATAAATAAATCATTAAGAAAAGTGCTGACAGTAAAATTATTGCAATCAAAATAGTTAAGATAAATCAAACACCCAATGACAACACAATCCATCATCAGATAATTTAACATCTTTGCCCATCAATCAACAGGTTGGTTCACACCTCATAAACAATGCAATGAAATAGAAACCAGAGAAAGTATTGGCATCAATGTAGTATTTGAAATGTTAATTTAGTATAAAGCACCACTAAAGCATTCTAAATTCATTATACTTTACTAGCTGAGTGAAGAAAAACACTGAAGTGACTTAGTTTCTGCAGTACTGATAAATTGAAGAAATGCAACATCCCCATTAACTCCTGGGAATCTCTGGCTCATGGCTGCTCAAAGTGGAAGAGGAACATTTTTGATGGTATTGAGAACTTTAAGGCAAACATTGGGAGCACATAGAGGCCCTGTGTAAGAATTTAAGTTCCACACCTGCCATAGTATGATTTCAACTTGGATTGCTGGACTTTCCATCCAGGTCTCTGGACTATCAGTGTAGCAATTTAGCAGTTAGAGCGGCAGGGAAGTTCAGAGAGGAAATTCCAGGGCCACATTTCTTAGCAACTGAGGGCACGGTTCCAGCAGTGGATCAATTAAAAACAGAGGTATCAAGACGCCAGAGTTAAAGGAGTACAGACAACATGTCAGGTTGTAACTCTGGAGAGGAATACAAACATAGATAGGGAGTGGACCATGGAGAAATTTGAAAAACATGATAAGGGTTCTAAAATCAAGTTTAATTGAAAGACAAAATAAATCAGCAAGTATAGGCTGAGTAATTTGCTGTGAACAGATTACAGATTGCAGAGTATTTGATTAATTTAACTTTATGGAATCTGAAACATGAGAGACTAGATAGGAGTCATCTGATACAATCCAAATCTGTCCCTTAGTTTCACAGTTCATAAGATTTATAGTTATATCTGCTTATTTTCAAAATGATCTAACGTAGACAATGTATTGAGTCATTTGCTTTTGAACATGCTGACAGAGAATGGAACAACAGAGATTACAAATATCGAACTACCACCAATACAGCTTGCAAACAATGACATTGCATCAGCGGAAACAGACCAAGAAGATTCCTACAACACAGCAGCTAATAGGCTTGCCTGAATCCCCTCTCAAGATTGTTCACAAGACCCTAGTTTCAATATATACTACAGTGAATTGTTTAAATGCTAAAATTGGTCTATTTTAATCATGACAGTCAGAATTGGCTAATGGATCATAGCAATAGGGACCGTTGTTTGATGAAACTTTAATCTGACTGCATCTTGAATTGATGCTGTTGATATTCTGCAATATAGACTGTGAAATGTATCAGGATATAGATCTGGACAACATATTCTCATATTTTCTTCCTGTGATAACAATCTTGCAACTTATTGAATTCAAATATACGTTTGAGGTATAGAGAGAAAAAGGTGAACAATGTTAAAAAAAATGTAAAAAGGGGGAACAAGCCATTTTCTGGATTTGTCAATAGAAGTCAAGGAAATACAAACTCACCACATGTTTGGACAAATAATGAGCAACATAACTTGCCTTCTTTTTAACTAAAGACAGTGTATTAATTTGAAAACCAAGGCTGTTAGCAGAACTGCAATATAGAATTAAAGTTGATGAAAATAATGTAAAATGTACCATATGCTTAATGTTGATGAGTGGGATTGGACCTGAGTTGGGTCATATGATTGGTCTCTAGCCTCATTTGCTTACAAGTATTGATCTGCAGCATTGGTCACAGAGGCAGCATGTTTCTCCTAGGAGGCACCCTGATCAGCTGATGTTCTTGTGACTGACAAGAAAGAAAGCAATCCAGACTGGGCAGGATGTATAGTAGGAACCTCCAGGTACAATCCTGCTTCACCTAGCACTGCATTTAAGCAATTGAAATTTTTCTGACAATATCCACCAGAGGCCTGGCTGCTGTTTACATTATGTAGGACACATGCTGTGATCATGGGCAATCCAAATGTTGCAAACTGACTTCAAACTAGCATCTGACCCCCTATAAGCATATACAAAAGGAATTGTGTATAATTCAGGCATGGTGTCAATCTCTATGGAGAAGCCTTCATCCATCTGGCATGCAGCATACTTGCAGTCCAGAGTGAAATTGCGCACAACACCTGCTATATTGGATCCTGGGGTGTTCATTTTACTGCTGTCAAATGGGTATGGCACAAATTGGTTCAAGAGAAATAAATGTCTTACTGTGTTTCATAGGACCTTGGCGAGACTGCACCTGGAGTTTTGTGTACAGTTTTGATCTCCTTCCCCATAAAAGATTATCGGTAATATGGAGGCACAGCAATGAAAATTCACCAAACTGGTTTTTGAGATGGCACGTTTGCGTATAAGGATAGATTTTGTAGGTTGAGCCTCTATTCTAAAGAGTTTAGAAAACTGAGAGGTGATGTCACTGAAACTTCTAAAATTCTTATAGTGCTCAGTAGACTGGATACATGGAGAATGTTTCCTTGAGCTGAGTACTCTAGAGCCAGGGGTCAGAGTCTCGGATTAAGATGTAGGCCATTTAGAATAGAGGCGAGGAGAAATTTCTTCACCCAGAGGCTTGTGAATCTTTGCAATTCTCCAACCGAAAAAGCAAAATAGAGATAAGTAGGTTTCTAGATATTAAGGTTTCTCAAGGGATATGGGGATAGTTCAGGAACATGGAACTGAGCTAGAAGATCAGCCATGATCATGATGGAGCAGGCTTGAAGGGACAGATGATCTGCTTCTGCTCCTAATGTGCTGATGAATCAGTTGTCATTGCTATGTCCACAGGTTAGATGAAGGAAATTCCTTATTATCAAAATTTAATATGGAGATTCTTCGGAAATCAATAATTTCACATACGCATCAGATACTTAGAGCTGAATATTACAAACTTTATTTGAATGAAAGAATGAAAGCAGCTTTGAGAATTAATGATATTAGTTGTCTACTGATAAAATGCCAATAAGCTATAGAACACAAGAGGGTAATCTTTGCTCAGTGCCTCGCTGGGAGTCTGATGGCGCAAATCACTATCTTTGACAGACCCTCAGTGGAATCAAAATCAGTCAGGTTCTAAATGAGCGGTTTATTCATTCCAACAGATTACCAGGCAGAGACAAGGGATGAAGAAAAAAAAAATACCCTTGGTGATGATGCATAGAGAAGGAATTATTCAAAATCAATTTGTTTTCAAATGTCAGAATCAGATTCAGAATCAGGTTTATTATCACTGACTTATATGTCATGAAATTTGTTGTTTTTTGAAATTTATTGTTTTGCGGCAGCAGTACAGTGCAAAGACATAAAATTACTATAAATTACAGATTGACGCTTTTGTGTTTTCAGTTACTCTTGGAGGTTGCAGGAAGAGGAAGGCTGTATTTTTATTTTTCCCCGTTTATAAGGTGAATATAAATCATGGAATATTCATGGCAGTTACAATTTCAAGAATTAAATTTGCTGAGCCAAATTCTTCCTGTTATTATATTTTATGTTTTTATTAAACATGCTCTCCTATTCCCAATAGTTGTGATTTGATTATTGATTTACATAATCTGTGCTAAACATGGAGATGCAAGAAATTAAACAAATGAAAAATTCTCCTTCATTACCATTTGATTTTGCATTTTCCTGTCACCATGTCTACTGTTCAATGTTTGCATTAATGAAGGTGATATGAAAATCAAAACTTACTGAAAATAAGAAACTAAACATTTACACTTGTGCCCGGTGTCATGATCGAAAGACAATCAAGATCTAGCAGCACAAGGAGATAGCAGAACAGATGTTTGCTCAGAAAGGTAGGTTTTAAAGAGGTAATGAGGCAGACAGCATTATGTAGAGAAATTCAGAGCTTAGGCTTAGACACAGCAGCCAATTATGATCTGCGAGGGCCAGAATCAAAGCAATGCAGCTTTCTCAAAAGGCTGTAGGTCTGGAGGAGATTACTGAGATGGGAATGGTGAGCACATGGAGGGTTTGAAAGCAAGGATAATGATTTTAAAAAATGAGACGTAGGTTAACCAGGTGTCAGTGCATGTTAGCAAGCTCAGGTTGATGGGTGAATGGAATGGTGTGGGTCAGGATAAATCAGAAGTTTTGGATAAGCTCAAGCTTCTGGAGCTAAATGAGGGAAGATTTTACAGGGACTGCATTGGAAAGGACAAGTCAAGAGGAAACAAAGGCATAGAAGAGGTCTCAACAGCAGATGAGCAGGAGCATGTGCAGAGTTGCGAGTGGTCCAGAGGAGTAGAAGTGGCTGGTTCCGTGCTCCTAATGAATAGAGCAGATATGCTGTTGGAAGCACATCTTAGGGGTCAATAAGACATCAAAACATTTTGACCAACTTCAGTCCCCAGTCAGTAATCAGCAAACCAGAGATTATGTTAAGGACCAATGATATGTGGAATGTGACTGTCTAGTAGAAGTTAATCAACACATACTTAGGCCATATTCGTATTAGTCCAAAGTGTCCTGGCCAAAAATTATTCCCTAATCACTGTTAGAAAGATCCCTTGAATACTTGGTCATTATCACACTTGTGGCTGTGGAAACTTGCTGTACAACTGGATGTCATGTTTCCTACTTTGCAACAACGACTACTCTACAAAAGTATTTCTTTGGAACACCTGAAAGGAAAATGAGTGTGTGAAACATTTATGTAACAAGGATCAAGGATCTGATTACAGGAGATTCTATTTATTTATTATCAGGATTGATTTAATGTGCACAGCAGTCCTCTTGGTGAAGGTACTCCCACATGTTGTTGGTTGGGAGTTCCAGGATTTACAACCAACAAAGATGATGGAGCAGAAATTTCCAAGTCAGATCGGTGTGAAACTTGAAGTGGAACCTACAAGTGGTGGTGTTCCCAATGTGCCGGCTGTTCTTAATAGTGGAGGTTATGGGTCTGGAGGTGCTATTGGAGTAGCCTAAGTAAGTAACAACAGTGTATTTGTAGATCATACATACTATATCCGGAGTGGTGGAGGAATGAATGTTTACAGTGTGGATGGGGATCCAATGAATGGGTTGCATTGTCCTGGATGGTGCTGAGATCTTTTTAGTATTGTTGGCGCTGCACTTATCAAGACGAATTCAGAGTATTCTTTTGTAGTTCTTACTTGTATCTTATAGATAGTTGATGTCTTTGGGGGGATATGGGGGGCGTGGGGGCTAGAGGTGAGTCACTTGTACTAGATACCCAGCCTCTGACCTGCTCTTGTAATCACTGTGGCTGGTCCAGTTGAACTTTTAGTCAATGATGACCCGCTCCACCCCCAGGATGTTGATGGTGGGGTACTCTATGATAATAATGCATTTGAGTATCAAGGGTAGGCAGTTGGATTCTCTCTTGTTGGAGATAGTCATTGCCTGGCACTCTTTGGAACGAATGTTACTTGTCACATACCAGCTAATTCCTGTGCATTTCTAGGACTTGCTGCACACAGGCTTAGACTGCTTGGTTTGCCGAGAAGTTGTCAATAGATTCTAAGGCTAGTTACTTGATTGCCTTTGTGGATAGGAGCACATGGTTGAATTTTTGGAGGCATATTATTGTCTGTTATATCTGATGTTAATGAACTGAATGCAGAATGCCCAGCAGGACTATGCAAAGAAAATTTAACTTGCAATAGCAGCTGTTATGTAGCAACAGTTAGTTTCCCTATGCTGTTGAATGCAATGGTAGTTATGAATTCTTGCTCAGAAATGTCAAAGGTATTTCTTTTATAAATTCCTACATTTATAAAGGGATTTGTTTCTGCAACTTTGTCAGGCTGTACTAGTCCCCTGCTGTCTGTGGAGAAGCTGTAGGGAAGCGCAGAGAAGCTCTTTGCCTGTGTTGCAAAGAATAGCCTAAGCTGCAACAAATTTGAAACCCAGATTGGCACGAACACTGCCCAAGTATAATAGAGTAATGCAGAATTATGTTAATGTGCGAATTGAGCTATCCCAGGATACTATTATACAATGAATCCACCACTCAACCTATTTGAAATTGAAAAATTGAAACTCAGTCTTCACAATTAGAGGGGCAGCATATTACAATCAGGATAGGCATTGTGGTACCTCATTCCAATATCTTATTAAGTGAATAGCTATGCCAATCAGAAACCCATGGAGTGCCCACAGCTCCACTTGCACTATTTTATGTAGCTTTAGAATTATTTTTTTATACCTTATTTTGACCTTTAGGACTGAAATGAAGATAAAATTCTTCACTCAGGTGAACAAATGGATTCTCCGTCACAGAAGAAGGCAGAGGCCCAGTTGTTGAATATATTATAGAAGGAGGTAGATAGATTTCTGGACTCAAAAAGCATCAGTGGGCATGGGGAGAGAGTGGGTATATGATATTAAGAGAAAGAGGATCAGCCATGATTATATTGAATGGTTGAGCAGGCTCTTAGAGCCAAAAGATGCAAACTATCCTTTTAATTCATCTATCATTTCCTTGTTTTCATTCATTCCCCAGACTTGCTTTCTATAGGAAAAATAGTCACTTTGTCAATTCTTTTTCTTTTTCTCAGTTTTGTAATTTAATTTCTTTAAATCATTCTCTGTAATCATCAAACATTGACCCATCAGATCTCCGGAATGCTCCACTCTAAACATTTGGTCTCTTTCCTCTGTTTTTTTTAGGTGTTGCAATCTACCTTTCTGTTTTTCCTCAACTTTTAAAATACATTTTCCAATCCACTTTTGTCTATGTAGTCAGTCAATGTTCTCACTTGCTGAAGCTGGTCTTCCAGAACATTCCCATTTGTCCTCCTGCCCAAAATGTCTGCATCCACCCTGCATTGTTCTTTCAGACCCTTCTTGTCTCGACCAGCCCTTTGTTATTAATGAATATTAACCATGCAATATCTTTACAGGTTTAGTTTGTAAATATTTTCTGTTCAATCATTTTAAGATTATTCTTAAAATCTTGATTCATAAATATTAATTTTATGTTACATATGTACTGAATAGTATTCAATAATAATTTATTTTTAAAATTATAATTTTAGCATTTTGCTACTATTGTACATCATTAATATGTTTTTCATGTAATGTTCTGTTAACTATCATTTCCATATTTCAATCAGTTTATAGCAAAAATCATTATTTTTAACTTGGAGGGGAACTTGGATGTATTAAAGCAACACACAAAATGCTGGAGGAACTCAGCAGGTCAGACAGCATCTGTGGACGTTTTAGGCTGAGACCCTTCATCAGGATTGTGTCTCCATTTGGATGGTATTAAAGTTCTGTTAACAACGTAGCCCCTGTTCTTCTCAGTGGTGGAAGCAGCAGGGAATGAATCAATTGCTGAAGCAACCTTGATTGGTAGTACAGTCAAATGGCTGTTATTTGGTGGTTATCAAGTGAAGTGGGATGAGTGCTGATCAAGCAAACTGCTTTGCCTTGAATGGTGTTGAGTTTCTTGAGTGTTTTTGAAGCACTCCTTCGGACGTATAGTGAGTATTTTCTCAAAGAAATTATTTGTTGCAGAAGGTGGTCCACTCTTTGCAGTGTATCTAGCCTCAGTCTGTTTCTTGCAGTGTTGATATTGCTACTTCCCCAAGATGTTATTGGTGGGTTACTTGACAATGATGCTGTTGTAGAAGGCTAACAGGGAATAATTGGGCCTTTTCTTTTAGACATTTGTGATATGAATGCAGCCCACCATTTATCTGTCCAAACATGTATCATCTCCAATTCCTGCCATAAGCTGACAAAGGTTACACTATTCATGAAAGAGATTGAATGGATCATAGAAAGAGCAGCAACTGACTTTACAATTGAACTCATGCATGATCATTGATAAAGAAACTGAAATCACTGGACCAAGGACTTGTCTCTAAAGATCTCCTACAGTGATGTTCTGGGGTTTGGTAACTTGTTTTGGATAATCATACCGTATTCTTTTATGTTGTATATGATCAATTATTGGAGCACTTACTCAAAGCCCTCTTGAGTTCAACAACAATAACAACACTGACACCAATTAGCATCAAACACTGCAGTATTAACTTCTAAAACATCTCCAAGTGCTTCAGCAGAGTGTAACCAGACAAGAAATGATACCAGGCAAAGAAAGTGAATACTGGAATAAATGCCAAAGGGTTCAGAAGTACTAGATTTTTCGAAATTCTTTAAGGAAGGTGGAGAATTGGAGGGACTTTGAGAAATAACTCTAGTCAGAGCCCTGGAAAGACTAAAGACCACTCACCATCACTGGAATGAATGCAGAAGAGACCAGAATTGAAGGAGAGCATAGTTCCAGGGATAAAGAGCTGGGAGGGATGAGGCCACAGATACTTGAGTATGAAGATGAAAAATGGTGACCTGGGAACTAATGTGAATAAGAATGGCACTTGGTTTGGGTCAGGATAGGGGCAGCAATTTTAGATATGCACAAGCTGATGTGAGTAACATGGAAGAGTAACATTTTATTCAGGAGGTAAACTAAATGAACAATTCAACAGTAACAGAGATAAGGCATTGGCAGTGGCCATTGATATATACAAGTGGAAGTAATTGGTATTTGTGATGCAGGTGACATGAGGCTGGAAGCTCAGCCAGGACTGACTAGGAGTAGGTTAAAGACTTCCCAGTGATTAATTTTGCATTGTTTAGACTCCTAGATGATGCATATTCTGAAGAAGGCAAAAATAAAAGGGGAAGAAAGAGTTATAAATCTGCTTGTGACTTTGAAAATGTTCAACAAGGAAGGATAAAAACTGCTGTTATCAAATACAAAATATTCAGAAAGATAATTTGCCTTCTATGCCCTCATATGTGAGCTGGAGAGTATCATTTCATATTTAATGATAAGTGGATCACTTCAATATTTTCAATTGTCTTATATGTGATACTGTGATAGCTTAGAAAATGATGAGCTGAAGTAGTGCATTAAATTACTAACATTCTACAAAGGTTTCACAGATTTTTTATCAACTGAATTAAAGTATTACATTTGCAATTTTTCTTCTGCTCATAACTTATATTCTATCTATTCTGCTATTTTCTTTAATATTATGTTGTACGTTTAGTCAAGAAAGTTATACTTTAAGTTACTGCAAAAATTTGCATTATTTTGATTATTAAAATGTTCTTATATTATTATTGGCAATTACAAAGGTAAACAACTTCAGCATTAATTCTATAGATTTGTAAAAAGTAGCAATTGGAAGGATATATACTAGGCATTCCAAACAACTATTCCAATGCAAAAAAAACCATCTGTATTTCATAGTTCTAGGTTCACTGCCCACTTTCTAGCATTATTTTAAATTATGTAGCATTTGAAAGACACCAACAAAGAATATTTGTCGCATTCCTAACTTTGAAGCCATTGAATACTCTTGCTATTTTGAACTTCTGTATCACTGCAGGTATCAAATAGTATGGCAATACAAAATATGCTCTCCCAGCATAATACCTTACTGCAACATATAGGGAGTTGTTCAGGATAATTCCTCATAGCTTTTGACGCTGCCTTTGTACGATACAGGGAAAACAAGAAGAAAAGTAAATTCATAATATTTACTGTCACAAAAAATGCAAAAACAGCTGAAGGTATTATAGAGGGCAAATGTGGACAAAACAATTCCTGTGATTGCTACATATCTATGGCCGTAATCAGAAAAATATGTATTCATTGTTTAAATCTTAAAACCAAAATGTATTCATGCTGTGGCGGCAAGTATGAACTGTCAAAACCATTAAAAATCTATCTGTCAAAGTGTAAACATGAATTTGCAACATCCCATCAGAATTTCATCTTGCTTGAAGCAGAGCGCTTCTGACATGTCTGAACAAATCAGAAGATATTCATGATAATTATTACATGCTGCTGTCTGCTTGGGTGGGGTTAGCAGCAGACACAGCAGGCTAGCAGGTTCACAGTTTGTTTTGTACAGGCAATATTGTTTGTACAAATAAATGTTTGCATCATAATCATAAGGAAGGAATCCTGAGCTGAAACTATAATTCAGGAAGAAGTTATAGTTTCTTGACAGCTGCAGATATGCCACCTTGCCGATTGTAATTCTGACTTCAATGAGACAAATAGACTGTGAAATGAAATACTGCTCCTTGCTTCCATTGGTTTGGAGACTTGGCCACCACTAGTGGTGGAATGTTAAACCAAGCTGATAAATTGGGAGCATAAAGGTTATTGCTTTGTTGTTCTTCTGCCTTCCCCAGAGAACTAAATGGAAACTTAGCTACGAAGACAAAATTTCATCAGTATTCAATGTTGATGATCTCTTTTGCTTTTTTAAAATAACCACTATTTTGAGTGGAGCTGATTCCATCAGCACTGATTTAAAATCTGACTGCTTCTTTGTCTAAAGTTGCCTTGCCTGATTACCTGGTGATTTCTGTTTTCCAACAGCAAAATCTTGCTATTTGCCATTGAAGAGTCCCACCAGCTAGAAATTGCGGCCAACCGGTGCTCTGTATTTATAGCTGCATTGGAAATCCTGCCAAGTATTGTTTCCCCTATTGTTAAAATATGAGCCTTGTGACCTTGTCTTTGAATTGGAACATTAGGGTGGAAATTGATGCTCATTGCATTGATTTTAAATGTGTAAACAGATGCAAAAAATGACCAATTTATGGCAAAGCCCATTGATAGCAGTCCAACCTTCAAACCCAGAACCAGGTTGGAATATTGCAAAACTCTGGGCAATCGCCTGTATAGGAATTAAAACCCTTTTCTGTGCAATGTGAGACAAATTCAAGGAACCTTTTCTGAAATGGGACTGTCCTGAGCACATCAAATCTCAGGCCTGCATTGCTCAGGCTTTTTGAACAAGTGAGTGGCCTGCACAGGGAAATAAAGGAGCTTATTATGAAATTTCTCTGGAGCATGGAGGAACAGGCATTCTCCTCTTGGCTACACAGGACTTTGAATAGCGACTGCCAGCCAATCAGTCTACTTCTTGCTGTTTTTTCTCCAATCTCCCAAATTTACCAGAGGCTTTTACCAATGAAGCATTCAGCCCAAAATTTCATGTTTTTGTCAGTGAGCAGCGCAAGTGGATTATATAGGTGAGATTTGAGAACTAATTCCTTAACCTCCTTGGCCCTGTGTCTTTGAGTGCAGTAATCACTCCTTCTGCCTGCTTACACTGGCAGGCCAACACACTACAATTTCTAGCCATTTATTTCCACAACAAATTCATATGTAACTGAAATTCTTAGCTTTTAACAACTAACTTGAATTTATCTAAAAGTGCTTGGAGGAGCATTTAAATAAAAACTCCTCCATGGTTGAGAAGCTATTAGATGAAAAGCTGGCTTGGAAATGATTAATGAGTGTCCTTTGATCTGGTATGGGAAGCACATAAATTCGTCTTCTCATCTCAGTATGATGGCCTCAGCTTTGAGACATCACCAACTGTGCTTAAAAAATGAAACAATGCAGATGTTGGAAATCTGAAATCAAAATATGATTATCAGCAGGTCATTAAACATAGTAATAGTAGCAGGAGTAGTCCATTCAGCCCTTCGAGGTTGCTCTGCATTCAATATGATCATGATTGATCATTCAGATTCAGTGTCACATTCCTTCTTTCTTCCCATATCCTTGGACTCTTTAGCCATAAGAACGATACCTAACTCCTTCTTGTGTTACGGACTCAGTGAAAGTCCCTTTAAGGTAGAGAGTGTGTCTGTAGGTGTGTGTGGGGTGCGCTTACGTCAATAGAAGATAAAGGACGTAATGACGTTGTTGAGAAGAAGAAGGAGAGGGAGAGAGAGAAGGGAGAGAGACACCAGCCTGCTTATTTTCTCTATCAATGGATGAGAAACAATAACTGTGTTTGCTACTGAAATCCATGTATGGAAGTTGGAAGTAATCCGGTGGAGTTCACTTTGTTGCTGACCTGTAGAAGGAAACAGGTATTTGTGTGTGGACAACCACGATTCGGATGCTTTTCGGGGTGAGGAAGTCACTACCGAGTAAACACTGAAGTGTCGTTTGGGTTCCATCGTGGAACATTTGGATTTCGTATTTACTCTCTCTATGTTTCTCTACGTCTACGTCTTATCTTCAGACAATGTGGTTGTTGAAGAAGCCCTTGCTCATGTTTCACCTTATGGCTTGCGAACTGAACTTTAAGAACCATTCCGGAACTGGGAGTTTTGGACTTTGTCACATACACACGACGAGTTTAGTTTTGGGGTTAACGTTCAAGGTTTAACATTTTTGAAGTCTAACATACTAACATTTTTACTTTTATTTACGTATTATCATAAGTAGTAATTAATAAAATAGTTTTTAACACTGAATCATGCTCAGTGTGTTCTTTTGTTGCTGGTTCGTGACACTTGACTATTTTTAATGATATGATTTCAAAGAGTGTTTGTAGAAGAGAGTTCCACAGGTCTCTCATCACTTTCTGGATGAAAAATTTTCCTCATCTCGGCCCTAAATGGTTTAGCCCATAACCTATGTCCTGTTTCTGGACTTCTCACCTTGGGGACATCTTTCCTGTCTCTAGTCTGCCTTTCCCAACAAGACCTTACAAGTTTTAATGAAGCCCCCCTCATTCTTCTAGACTCTAGCAAACATAAGGGTCAGTTATCCAACTTCTGTTCATACACCAATCCTGCTGTCCCAAGAATTAGTCTGGTGAACCTTTGCTGCACTCCTTCCATAGCAAGAACATCTTTCCTCAGAAAAGGAGATGAAAGCTGCACACAATACTCAAGGTGTAGTTTCACCAAGGCCGTGTAAAATTGCAGTGAGACATTCCTGCTGCTGTAGTCAATTCCTCTCGCTGTGAAGGCCAACAAGGCATATATATTCTTAAACACCTGCAGGACCTTCATACTTACTCTCATCGATTGGTGCAGCAAGAACACCTAGGTTACTGTACTCTTCTCCTTCCAAATCTCTCGCTACATGAGGCAGCAACTGTGGAGAAAGGAACAGAGTTAATGATTCAGTTCAAAGACCCTACATGGAACATCCTTGCCAGGTCACTGAGTAACTGAGTAACCATGAGTTGCTGCACATGTTGGTATGAGTTGGTACTGATTGAAGCCGTGCCAGCCAACGTCTGCACCATTGGCCTTAATGCTATACATCACCATCACTCTAACAATCACTATCAATTAGGACTTCAACCAAACATTCATTTGCTTCAGCACACCTTTACACACTTACCACTGTTCCCAGTCTCACACACATTTTTTAGCAGACACATCACCCATACCCATTACAAGACATACACTAATATATTAATAACACAAGCAGAAGCCACAACATCAGAAGCTCTGATTTTTGTATTGTATACTTAGAATGCTGCCATCTTGTCCATGGATACTATTGTTCAAAGGGGTTTTGAGTGTATCGTAATACTTCAGCAATCAGGGATTATATTAATTGCTGAGGTTTTGCATTGAAGGAGCATCTGTGGCTCCATGAAATCAACCTAATGCAGAAAAGTTGATGGCTGCAATCAACTTTACAGACTCAGGCAAAGAAGTTCTCATAGGTCTAAGAGGCTAACCTTGGCCACCTCCTCCAAGGACAAGCAACTGATATTGATATTGATTGAGATCCTTGATCCTTCCCGAGTCCCTGCGTTGTTGAGGTATAAATCTTAGTTACAAGTTAAGAAATGAACCAGTTGTAAATTGGAGAAATGGGAAATGTATGGCTGTAATTTATTTTTGTTTCCACCTCCCCCAAATGAAAATCTATTTATAATTTTCTCACGGGATGTAGACTTCACAGGCAACAAAAGAATTTATTTTCCATCCCTATTTGTCACTGAAGTGAAGGAGGCTGTAAGAGATAACCACCATGGTGGGTCTGGATTCACATACAAAGCCGGACTTGGTGAGAAGGCAGATTTCCTTTGAAAAACAAAATTACTGATGATGCTGGTAATCTGAAATAAAAACATAAAATGCTGGAAATAATCAACAGGACAGGCAGTATCATTCAAGAGAGAAGCCAAGTCAGCTTTTCGGATTGATAACCTTTCATCAGATTTATCCTATTTCAGATGAGAGTTTGTCAACATGACACATTGAGTCAATTTCTCTCTCTCTGTAGATGCTGCCTGATCTGCTGAGTATCTCCAGCATTTTCTATTTCTGTGGCAGATCTCCTTCCCTGAAGGACATTGAACCAGATGGTCTTTTACAATAATCTATTTGCCAATACTGGTGCTGGCTCTTTACTCTTTTCAGATTTACTTAATTTAAGTATACAGTGAAGATTTTGAGTTTTGATCATGTATAAACATTTAATTGATTCATTTTATGGAGGAAAGCAAAGTTATTGAACCTGAAGGCTTCACAGTTTAAAATGATAAAAAAAATGACTGAAGGAAGTTAGATGGCAGTCTAAATGTACAATGAGTTTTGAATAAAGGAGTCTATAATCTTGACACAAAGTCCATAGAACTTGAATGCCAAATAATTTATTTTTCAATGAAATGAAAATAATTATTTATGTGATTATTCTTAAACATAGACAACGGTATGACACCACATTATCTCATTCCATTCTTCTTCCACTGCAGGAGGGCTGACAATTTGCAGGAATGTTAGATCAGTCAGTTTCTTGAGAATAATGTAAAATTAATAAGGAAAGATTTTGGGGGTTGGAGAGAGAGAGATGCAATACAGAGAAAGATATAATCAATATGAGTTAAAAATATTCATGAATGCTGTGGAGTTGGAAGTAGTATGCAGGCTCATATTTTCCACTATGGAATTGTTAATGAACAACTGTTCCTAAAACAAAAAGCAATCTTCAGGATTACTTGAAACTCTGGTGACTTGGGTAGTGAAGAGGATGAGACTGGACTCAGCAAGAGTAACTTACAGGTTAAGAAGCCTGCCATTCATACTGTGCAGCTTCACATAGCAGCAGCTGCGTGAGGGAGATGGCTCCGGTAGAACCGTATCACAATAGAACTCAGCATCTTTAGGGGAGGAAAGTTGAGGAAAAACAAAAATCAACAACATGAGGTGAATGACTGTCTTTTTATTTTTTGAGATTTTCTTCTTGGATCTCTCTGGTATTTTTTTATTTGGCTTTACTTCATCCTGATCCCTACGTTTTGGCTCTGTTATTTATCTTTCTCAGAGGTTTGCCTCATTATTTTCCATTCTGATTTTGTTACTGCCTTCATGCCGTCCAGCCATCTGTTCTATTGTTTATTGCATTGTTCCCCTAATCTTACTTCAACTTGTATCCACATATGTCTTTGCCCATTGTTCTCACTAACCCAGCTTTCTCCAAGCAAGTGTCCTGCTGTCTTATTGCCTGCCTCCTCGTTGCCTTATGTCAATGATATTTGCAATAGTTTTAGTGAAGACTAGAAATTGACAGATGGTTGTAGAGAATTGCAAACTACAGCCACCTCAAAAATCAAAATATATCCATACCAACTGGGGCGAGGGCCATTAGCAAGTATAAACAGTATTTTGATGTAATGGAAATTTGCACCTCAAGGCACAGCGCTGAAATGGCCAGGAAGGCAAGCAGCTCCACAATATGTTCAGTAACATTGCTGTGAAAAGAGCAGGAAGCCTTCACTACAGCAGCAATGCTCAATTATATTGTACAATCCCAACACACATTTCTCTTGTGTCCACTCTCGACATGAACAATGACAAAAATATTCTGCAGGAAAATAGTGAATTTATCTTAATAACACAGCACTAGATCAAGGAGTAAGAAGTGGATGAATGGTGAGTTTTTATTCCCTCCTCTCTTCATCTAGAATTTGCTTTAGGTTCGGAGATCTATGAGAGAGACAGATGAGAGCATGTTAGACTCCTTGTTTTTCCTTCAAAAATGAAAAATGATCTGATAATCCAAAGCAATTTTTCCAATTAACTAATGATGCTTAAAAGACTTATTAGTACATTTAGTGTGTAGCTTTATAGGTGAACAATGCTTGAAAGATGTGAACAGTGGTGAGGTCAGGGTGATCATCATCACAGTACTCAAGTGTTTCCTCAATACAATGCTCAGTGAAGAAGCCAAACAGTAGCTTTTGGAGAAGATGTTTTGTTTCATGGCTCCTGCTGGATGGACAGATGAGAAGAGCTGAGGAGAAGATAACTCCATGAGGAAATGGTGCTAGAATCTGTAGCCATGAGGCAGACTGAAACAAGGGGGATTACAAGGCAGCCATTCACTGAGATTTTTTGAGAAGAATAATGGTAATAAAAGTGTCATTATCTTCCTTTGGAGTAAGTCTAATTTTAATTTATAACCACATAAATTCAAACCAAAGCTTGAGCAGACATGGTGGCTGAGGTGTGTTTGACAAGATATGAGTTGCTCTGGAATGTAGAGTGGCATATTTAAGGTGTTGTTTCAATGGCCTGGGCCATTACATTTGTTCACAGATTTCCTTGGCATTGTCAAATTGTGACAATGCATTTTATATTGATAAGAGAATTGTAATCTTTAGTGAAGAGAAAATTGATCTAATTTCACTATAAGAAATACAGGTGCCTGTCACCTTTTATATCTGTAAAATTTCCAAGGAATTGAAATTATATATCTCTGGGGAACTGGCTTCATTAGAGAAAAATAGGCTTTAACAGACTGTTGAACTAGATTGGGTTGAAATAGGAGTCTGACTTGTACCTATCTTGTTCCTGTTGGGCGACTTGTTCAAATGAGAAATAATGCCTAGATGTATGGTCAGGAAGAAAAGATATTGAGGCTTAAATTCTGTCAGGCCCAAATGAAAGGCCAACACGTCAACAGGTTTTCAGTGATGGGAGACTAATTTTCACCACTCCTCTATACTCTGCCTCTGCTTACTTTCCCAACACTGAACTTAATTCCTCCCTAAAAGAATGCAACCATCACCAGTACTGCATCCACCCCTACAGACCCACATGACCATCTCCCCCTTCCCTTCACCCAAAGGCTGTCTCCCCAATACTACCCCCACATAGCCATCTCCCTGGACCTTCCCCTAAGTTTCCCCCACATGGTCATCTTCTCCACACAACCCCTATATAGTCATTTCACTCCCCCTTCTCTCAAACCACCTTGTCATCCACTTCTTCCCTCACACGCCCATTTCTTCCACCCCTTCCCCCCTTGTTTCCCCCACATGACCATCTCCTTACACTGTCCAAACAACCATCTTCTCCACTTCACTCCCCACACAGCCAGCTCCCCATTCCTAATCCACACCTACCCCACATTTCCCCAACACAGCCAAGACACAGCCTCTTCTCCCATGGCCATCTCCACAACTTTTCTGTCCACAACGCCATCTCCCCAACACCATCCACCACGTGGCCATTTCCCCCACCCCTCCCCTCACACAGCCATCTCCTACATGCTTAGCCCACACGCCCACCTCCTACATATTTCCCTGGTACCTCAAACATCCAGTATTTGGAACATCCTGGACTCACCATTTGGAACAAAGCCAAATATGTGATTTCCCTGATTTCAAGGCTTTTACCTTTTGGCCAGAATCCCTCTATGGCCTGCCTGTGTTGATATCTAATTTCAGCCATTTCGTAGTCCAGAACCTCATTTTAAGAAGAATTAGAGGGCTCTAGATACCATACAGGTGGCTGAATGCAATTTACTAGATGTAGGTCACCAAGACTTCAATTGGCCTACATGTTGGTAGCAGGGTAAATCCCAGAATTGCTACAGAGGAGGATGTGTTCTGATTGCAATGTAGTGGGAGGCCATTTTATTTTATGAGGCTTGGAGCAGCACTTCTGCTGCTTTGCAAACCATAAAACGAGCCTGTCTTTAACTGCAAAGATGGCAGACTTGTTACAAGATTCCAGCTCTCTCTGATATCAGAACTCAAAAGGTGGACACAGGTCTATCAGGGATGCACTTTGTTAAATATTGAGAGATTGCAGTGGACACAGTTACAACACTACATTCAACACTTAGAATCATTGGGAATAACCAGCGATGCAATAATATTGACATGATGGGAGATTTTATATAGTAGAAGAGAAATATCATAAGGGAGCAGAATGTTAAACATAATTAAAATAGAAAGGAAATTGTGAAAGGCTAGAGATGATCAGATAGGTAGTTAAGATCAACTGGGCAACTTACTGAGGCCTGCCATCTGCTATCTTAGCCCATTCTTCTGAGTGCACAGGAAAGGCACCTTGTTGAAACTTAGTGTTCCTTTTTAGACATGCAGACCAGGGTCTGGTCTAGCCCTGACAGCATTTGAACAGTGGCCTGAGTCTGGCAACTAAAATGCCTTCCTCTTCAGTTGAAGAGAGCAGCAAGAGGGTCCAGCACTGGGAGACATCCAAATACATGCATTCCAACTTTCTTTGTGATGCCAGGAAGAATCCTCAGGACCCTGAAGAGGAAGAGTGGACTTGGAACTTAGACCTATAAGACTATTAAACAATAAAAAATAGGAATTGGAGTTGGTCATTTATCCCCTTGAGCCTGTTCCATCATGCAATAATTCAGTAATTTCTTAGTCCACTTTCCACCCTCTCCCCAAAACTCTTCATTCCCTTGCTGATAAGAAATCTGTTGATTTTAACTCTGAATACATTCAAGTATTTAGCCTCCACAACGTTCTTGGGCAAAGTATTCCAAAGACTTTGAGAGGAGAAATTTTTCCTCATCTCAGCCTTAAGTGGGTGCCCACTTATACCGAGACAATGCCCTCTGGTCCCAGATTCACCTGCTTAGGGACACAATCTCCAGGCATTTATGCTGTCAAGCCCCTAAGAATCTTGTATGATTCAATAAGGTTACCTCTCATTATTCCTAACTCCGATGATTACAGATCTAACTTGTTCAACATTTCCTCTAAAGTCAATTTCTCCTTGCCCAGGATCATGCCAATGAACCTTCTCCAGTGATAATACATCTTTCCTTAAATATGGGGACCAAAACTGTACTTTATACTCTCGATGTGATCTCATTGGGGCCTTGTAAAGTTGTAGAAAGACTTTCCTACTACTTATACCAAATCTGGAAATAAAAGCCAGCATGCCATTAGTTTTCCCGATTATGCACTGTTCCTGTATGTTAGTTTTTTTGTGTTTGTAGGAGGACCCTCAAATCCCTCTGTGCTGTAGCATTTTTCAGTCTTTCTTCATTTAAATAGTCCTGCTTTGGGCTCCTCCACCCTTACCTACTGTAAATATGAACTCATAATAAACTTCTCCCAAAATCTCACTCACCATGACTTACCTTCTTATACCTTTAATGCTGGCTGGCAATCTCCTGCCACTTGAAGATACTTGCTCATCTGCCAGCCCCAGATGTTTTCCATCCATCTCCTAGCAGCACGCAGCTGAGGCCAAGTAGTTAAAAACACCCAAACTTCAACCTGCCAAGGTCAGGTTGATTTACTGCCTGTTTCACACCCACCCACTCCACCCCCAAATTTCAGCTCCAGTTAAAATTTCTGCTGAATCATGTAGAAGGTGGAAATGAAATCATAATTAGCACTAAAAGTGATTGTTCAATCCAAAGTGGTTGTTGCACTATTGAATGTTATAAGATGAAAGGCCCACTGAAGGTGAATCAGTCACAGTATTGAAGTCAAAGATAAAACACAAAGAAGAAAAAGTGTTAAAGTGCATACACATATGCCACATCAATTGCTTTAGAGTAGGGTGAAGTGACGGCTGGGTGATATCTTTCAGAAATAATGTATTTAAGTTTTTAGGATATATATTTGTTCTGAAAAGTAATTTTGATTTTCTTTAAAGAAATTATGTTCATGAACAAATAACAAAGCTGAGTCATAGAAATTTTTCATTTTGTAAGCACTAAATATTTGTGCTTCAAGTAAGAGGTACAGTTTAGAAGTGCTTCATAAATTTTAACAACATAGCTGAAGCCACTACACAGTATGTCCCTGCACAATCACAGTGAGATCATTTCCATATTTAACATCAATCAATCTTTATGGCCTTCACAATTGTTTTTTTAATTAGTACCAATATATAATTGGTAGCAATGTGGACTGGTATTCAATGGGATCTGGTTAAGATTGTATTAGGGGACTTGAAAAGACATCAGTGATCATAGACTTGTATCCCACCATCTGGTCTGGATTCAATCCAGGATAAGGTTCTGTGTTAACTGATGGTACCACCCACTGCTTCAAATTTTTTTTTGGTAATCCATTTAATGTAATATTTCCTGTAATCATATTATTTAGATTGATGAAGAAAAGTTAGTTTAGAAATGACATCCTTGCCCAGAAATTCAACCCACAGTGGTTGCACTATATACACAATATAATGGGTGTCAGTGCTTTGTGCTTTGCCTCTGAAGATCATTCCATTGATCTTGATCATTGATCAATGGAATGAGTTTCAGAGGCAGAGTAGAATGTGCAGACACTCCTGGATGTTTAACACTTCTGAATGGGGGTAAATTTCCAGACATCACCATTGCACAAAATCAGTTTATTCAAAAATAATAGACAATGAGAATTCCAGGGAAAGATTACTGCTGAGAGTCCTCCCTTGGTACCTAGCAAGGGGAAAAAAAAGCAAAAAATATAGTCTGTTAACAACAGTAAAATTTATTTTTGGTCTCAGATCTGATGGTTTTTATACCTTTAAAATCTCCCTGATGAGGTCATTGATGAGGTGATGCTGAATATTTGCCACTCATTTTGAAGCAGTGTCAAATGTGACTGATACCTACCAAACACAGTTATTGTCAGTTTAAATTTACAAAGCATAATCATCTAATTAAAGCAGGTAATTTCATCACTTTTCATATAAACATAGGTCTTCCCTTGTCCTTGGTCATTTCTCTGGTTCTTATCAGTTTAATTACTGATAATGCTGATGGAATGTCAAAACAACTGACTCACATTGTACATAAATGCCATACATTAGCCTACTGGTTATGGTTCTTACATTGGCGCTTAAAGGTAAATATGAATTACTGTGGAGCCAGAGAAAGACTTAGAGCAGAAATCAAACCTTGTTATTTGTTACAATGTTACAATTTTAACTCCAGTTCTGTCCATTAAAAATTTAGCTGTGCTCCTTCCCTGCCACTCACAAGCATATTTTCCTGTCTGGACGTAAAATTGATTCTGGGGATATCTAATCTGTTTTCATGATCAACAAAGGCTCACTGTCATAAATGCATTGCAATATAATCAACTAGTTCAGAAATGACATGAAATGGCACAAAGGCAAAAAGGACGGTTCCAATAATTAAACCGAAACTCTGCGTAAACTTACTATTATAAATGGAATAAGAAGTTTCTTCTCCCATAAACAAATTCATGTTACAGTGGATAGCTAATGTGGAGGTTACAGCCCTGCTGACCACTTTGTACTGTTTGAACCTCATCTGTGCAAGGACATGGGTGGGATATTTTTGATGCCTCTTATATTTCACCTAACTGAATAAGAATGATGTTCATGAAATTCATTAAAGTGATTCCTTGCAATTATGCTTAAATAAGTATTATTTTATGATGTTTTTTCTGGAGAGATTAATGCGTCCCCACAAATGAAAAGTGACCTGACTTTTTCTCAGAAATATGCTGTTGCTTTTTGAACTCCTATAGTAAAATAGCGAAACACTCAAGTTATGGAACAATTTTAAAGGTCACACAATTAGGTTATCTACGTCTCTGTGAATATTGTCACCTACATTTGATCGAACGAATATTTACAGCCATTTATTCAAGGACAGCTATTCAAGTGTTGATTTTATCTAAGCAGTCAGTTTGTTTGAGTGACAGATAGTGATTAAGATTCTAAATCACTGCATCATTCATTTGAAGAACATGCTCAAATTGACTGCTGTCTCATTCTTTTCAGATGTGGCAAACCAGAGTCAGGATAATTGTATAACAATTCCTGCTGATTCTTTAACAATATATCTCATAGGTCCATGCTGTCAGATTGATTGACTGTAGGATAATATGTACTTACTATATACAGGCAACACCATAACTTGCATGTGTTTCATTTCCCTATTTTGCAATGTTTAGATGAACTCCATTTATTGGAACCAAGTGTCTATGTATTATTAATTAAGTATCCTTAAATATTAACATTGATAAACATGTTGGTTTAGTTTGTCCAAGGCAGTAGAATGCATCGAATGAAAAGATAAAACTAAAATTAATGATGAGCCCTTGAATGATGATGTTTCCTTTCTTTAAGCCATTATATGCTTGACTATTTGCCCTGTCACAACTTTGGTATGGACTCCCTATATAACAAATGTGGCTTCTGACCAGAAGATGGTGCTTCTCACAAATAAAGCAATCGTAACCTTCAATACTTAGCTTTACCTTTATCACTCCATTACTCTTTGTAGGGAATGAGAAAAAGCAAATGTCTTCACTGATTCTACATGTTTGCTGAAAAAATGAGCATCAACAGCAGTGGTCCATGGCTTGAAATGCTATCCATTCCATTGGGATATAATGGAGAGTAAATGAGGGAAACTTACGAACTTTTAATAAATCATTTTAATGTGTTTTCCATAATGTCCCTGAACTTTTGAGTAATTAGATTTAAATGTCATTTTTGTTATCTGTGAGGCAGAATACAGCAGGATTGCAAATGCAGTTTATTAGAAACTCAATAATCATTGAATCATGATTATGTCCACACACTATGAAAATTATTCCTTGGTTCAATGCATTTTTCTGCTCTATGTTCTTTCAATTCCCAATGAATCCTTAAGATATTCATTTTGGGGAAGATTGTAATTACAAAGAAATGTACCAAATAAATTAAATGAGTTTATTGGAGGTGTTAGGGGTGAGGGAGGGCCATTTGGAGGGGAGGGGAATGGGGGTTAGGAGTATGGGGAGAGGGATGCATGGTGAGAGTATTAATTTTAACTCAATTCCTTGATGGATTTAATTTATATCCTGCCCAATTTTACTATCAGCTGAAGTCAGGATAAAGTAAAATCAGAATTTAAAATCGATAGCAGACTTTTTATTAATATATTATTATGACAGAGAAGGAGGCCATTCAGTCCATCAAGTCTATGTCAGCTCTCAAAGAATTCCCATCCATCCCATGACCCTACCAACTTTAATAAAACCTATTCTCTCTCACAATCCTATTGACTTCCCATAGACTTCTGCCACCCACCTCACTAGGGACAATTTACAGTAGCCAATTAATCTACCATCTTTGGGATGCACCTGGGGAAAACCCATATAGTATATCTATACCCTGCTGAGTGGTTGAAATGTATGTGTGGGCTCTTCTTCTAACAGCATCTGCTGCCAGGAATATAATGAATCACTAAAACTCCTGGAGAAGTGTTAAAGTATGCACATCTTGCTTATTCCACACTTGAAAACAACCCTGCACATGTGCATGTATGTCAAATTACATGTCATACATTTCCATACACCACACAGGTTAGGTTAAAATACCCCTCCAACCCTGACCTTGTATGTGGATTTTAAATTTAATTTTCAGCAGTTACAAGCTCCTCCATTGTAAGGCTGCAGTAAGGAACTTTTATACTGGAGATGACTGACAGATGTATTAATGCCAGCAGGACTTTGGGATGATGGATTATATTTAAGGGGATGTGAAGCATTCCTGTATTTTAATTAACAGATAAAACCAGTAAGATAGTAGCTACTGGGAATGAGATTGCCACTCCAGTACTCCAGAAAAATCATATCATTTATGTGCAAAAATGAGAAGTTTAGCTCGCTTATCTTGATTTAAATATTTTACTTTTATCTTGGGATTTCTAAGTAAATTTTTCAAAAAGATTAATTCAGTTAAAAAAAAGACAAGAGAAGATAGTCAGTATTTACTTCAGTTGCTGCAGTACAAGTAATATGAATTTATGAATTAGACAGATTGGAAGCTTTAAAGGGAAACACAATCTTTTTGAATTTGAATTTATAGCATTGATATTGGGAAGCTTCCTTCCTAGGCAAGGCATAGAGCGATATTGTTCCAATGCAGGTAAATGGGATTAGTGTGGATGGGAAAAAAGATCAGCATGGGCATGGTGGGCTGAAGGGCCCATTTCTGTGCTGTACAACTCCATGACTCTCTATGAGTTTATGACACCAGGCACCGTAGCCAGTCGCAACCCCTTCCTCCCTCACCCTGTATCTCCTACCACCAACTATACAGGTTGTCCTCCTGCTCCAAGGATCTACCTGCGGGTTGCCTCAACTTTAAACTCACTGGTCTTATGTACATGATGACCCAAATAAAATTCCCAGCCAACTTCTGATTAGTCCATGTGTGCACATTTCGGTCCCATTTTGTGTCAGTTTCTAGTGCAGCACAAATTTCGAGGTCATAACTTTGCCCTGACTGTGGCAGTATCTGACACAGGATGAACCCTTCGAGCACGTCTGATGTCAAAATGTGAAGGACATTAAACTTGGTAAGACATTGCAGGCATCAAGATAAGGTTTTGTAGAGATGATACACACCAGTCAATATGACCTCACCCAGGTGAATGTCAGCATTTGGCTTCAGCAGGTTTATAGTGTACAGAGATCACAAAATGACAAGGATGTTGCTTCTTATGCCAGCAGTGTGCCATTACTTTCAGAGAGGTCAAGCACTATTGTTGCGAGGCCGCATAAATATAACAAGCTCAGTTCCTACATTACAACAGTAACTATACATCAAGGTAATTCATTAACAGTGAACTGCTCTGAAATGTTTTGAAAGAGATGTGAAAAGTTCGATTCAAATGCAAGTCTTGCCTTATTTACTCGATGATACCTAAGCCAGCTATCTTTCCAAAAGCATCATCAATGTTCACTTGACCCCCTTTAGAAGCAACTGTGGCTTGCATTGGTATTGACACTCCAAGGCAATAAATTACATGGATAGTTTTGAAGCACAAAGGTGCAAACAAATGTACAATCATAGAAATAAATAAATGCTGTTAAATATTAGGAACAGGAATTCTGATAGTTGTTGGTGCCGAAATGATGCAATACTGGTGTAGGTAATTGGGATCTGGGAACAAGGATACAGTATGTACCGGAGTTTCACCCAGTCCAACAAGCACAATAGATGAGTTGCTGCAGGACAGTAATCTGTCCCAACCTGATGCAAATTGCAGGGTACTGAGAAAAAAAAATTGCCCATACGTTCAATTGGATAATGTAATTTTCTGCATTACCTGATTGAAAAATGACCATTTCTGGGTCATTCCTGAAATTCACCAAGGCATTCACCAGTCTACAAACTTCTGCAGTCTCTTGCGATCCTGTACATTGGAGCCCCCAGGCGGTGATGCTACCAGTCAGAATGCTCTCCACCATACATCAATAGAAATTTGCAAGAGTCTTTGGTGACGTATCAAATCTCCTCAAACTCTGAATAAAATAGAGCCGCTGGCATGCCTTCTTCATGATTGCATCAATGTGTTGGGCCCAAGCTAGATCCTCTGAGATGTTGATGCCCAGGAACTTGAAGCCGCTCACCCTTTCCATCACTGACCCCTCAATGAGGACTGGTGTGTCTTTTCCTGACTTCTCCTCCCACAGACAATTCCTTGGTCTTGCTGAAGTTGAGTGCAAGGTTGTTGTTGCGACACCACTCAACCAGCCAATCCATCACACTCCTGTACACCTCCTCATCTCCATCTGAGATTCTACTGACAACAGTGGTGTACTTGTTGGTGCATTTCTGGACTGGAATGCCTACCAAGCAAGTGAATTGCTTACCTTGATCCTTGGGCACCTCTCCAACCCTGCACTGAACTGGTCCCCCCCAACATCACCCTCTGCATCATCCCCTGATCTGCAGCCCACTCCCACCTCCTCCTCCAATCCCTCAATACAACTGGCCACATGCTGAACTAATCCACAATTCCATAACCCCCCCGTCAAATAATCCACTCTCCCGCCCTCTCATCCCAAACCATAGCAAAGGCCCGACATACCCTGTTCCCTCACTGTGTCTAGCCTGAGAATGGAGTACAAGCAGCACATTTTCTTTTCCTAAAGTTTGCAACGGTGCTAGTTTCAGCAGAGGGTACAATAATTAAAGCAGCCATTGGTCCTCACTCTTGCTTCCATCTGGCACATCCTAATGCCAAAGGAGATCAGCAAGGAAATACCTTTCCAGCTGTGTTTATGTAACTTTCTAGTCCTTTAATGATACCTTAGAAGAGGTATTTGTTGGTGCAGAAATGATGTAATACTGGTGTAGGTAATTGGAATCTGGAGAACAAGTTAATTGAGGAGGAACAGAAGAACACAGTGTTCCATTGCAAACTGACCTCCAAACAATTTCTTAAACACAGAGAAGACTTACTTCATGCACTTGAAATCACAGTGTGCTCTCCCATACTCTTCTTATTAGCACTAAGGCCATAACAGCCATCAGTGGAGCTGAAAGATAAGAGATGACAGAATCCTTGAACCTAAACCTTCTTCTTGCACTCCATTTCCCACTCAAATCACAATCTCTTTCAATCTGCTGGTGGTGCACTTATTATCTTTGCCCCTCACCACACCATGCCCTTGCTCCATGAGCCATACGCTTCTGCCTTTCTTGTTCAGGCAGCCAAGAACTGCAATTAGCCAAGCAGTGGTAGAAGATCAAGAAGATGGTGACAAGAGGACACACTACCCCTTGATTTAACACACCCAGCCATCAGCTTTTGCACTGTATATACCTTAGACATTGGCCCAAGGGTGTGATTTGCAAGTGGTGCAATACTGGGGATGAAAGTCCTGAAGACAGAACAGGGAAAGGTTAGTTTGGGTGCCAGCTTTTGGAAGGAGAGGGTTGTATGTGAGTTCAGTAGCAAAGGCTCAGATGAGAACTTAAGTGTGGGAAGATAATCAGTGTCCACCATGAGTTGGTGAATTGATAGGCTTTTCAGAAGACCTACATGCAATGTCAAGGAGTGTGGGAGACTGGTACCAACCTTGCAGAAGGATTGGCATGGAGTTTACAGTCTACCCTTTCTAGCAGGGCAGACAATGCCATTAGCACACTTGCATATCTAATAATTTAACAGCATCAGGTGACTGATGTTGCAGTTTCTATTGCAGCACAAGCAGGAGGCCCTCATTGTTGGGTGTTGCAGAGGAAACTCAGGCTTGTCTGGTCTCGTACATGCTGCCATTATGTCTGTGGATGCCAGTATTAAATATGGCCTGCACAGCATCACAGCAACCTATGGGTTTCTAAGATTCCTGAGGCACTGTCAAAGGACTTACTGTGGCATTGCTGAACAATAATCTTCAGACAACAGCACTCGTGATGCCAGCTAAGCTTGTACTTAAGACAACTTTCTTAACATAAGAAAATACCAAATGCTCATAGAATTACAGTAACAACCAGTGAGAATCAATCAGCAGCTAACAGGCATGTTGTTGATGATTTCCTTGAATAGCTTGAATCCAGTTGTGCAAAAACATGCTGTTAGTTGGTGTTGGACTCCAAAATGGTAGTGCTAGCATCAACTCAGCAGTCTATGCTAACTGATGTTACAATTTGCTGACTTTCCCTATCACCAGCAGAGGAACAAATGCTTCACAATTTTTTGGAACCACTTGGCACTTATAGCATGCAAAAAAACAAACTATGAAGCCAATTTTGCAACCTAGTTTTCCAACAGCTTCTTTATTCTACCCACACAAATTTTTACAATGATGTTCATTTCCCAATCACATGCCACTTTCTACATGTTTATTGATATATTCCTTTTGAGTTATTGCAAACTTCCTTAGTATTAACTGCACTGAGTTTGAAACTGTGCTTGCGATAGATCTCAGTGCCTGAAAGGGTGGTGCAGGTAGAAACACCCATCACATTTAAAAGGCAACTGGATGAGCACTTAAAGAGCTATAACCTATGAGGCCACAGACTGAGGAGTAGGAAGTTGGTCAGCATGGGTATGATGGGCCCAAAGGCCTCCTTCTGTGCTGTAACTTTCTATGATTCAATTGCTGGGTCAAAACTGCTAATGTGAGTGTTGATCGCCATTTGCCAGTCTGGGTAGTGAAGGTGCATTGCATGAATGTAATTTAATGCATCGCATGTCAGACCTTATACTTGATTGCATTACAGAGTGCGCACACATCAAGCAATGGTATGCATTATAATCACTGTTTAAATACAACAAAGAACATAAAATGCCCAAGTGTAATTGACTTTTTAATTTAGTCCTATTACCTTATTTGATGTTTTCCTATAATAAAACATTAACTATTCTCCTTGTGATTATTGAAGGTTCATTGGAGAGTCACACATTCCCCCACCCTCATTATCAGAACAAAGTATGCTGCACATTGTAATGAGATACATGCTGTCATTAATGACCCACAGCAGAATTTCAGGAGTCAAAGCACAATGGTTTTAAAACAGGATATCATTATGAAGGAAAAATACACAGCAAAGATGAGATGCTGATTAGCAATAACAACGGGTGAAATTTTAATCTTCTACATCTTTGGGCAAGTACCAAGTGGATGCTTATTTTAAATTTTTAAATTATTTCTGGTCAAACTTATAATTTTGTTCCTAATTATACCTGTGTGATTCAAAGAAACAACTATGCTTGATAATGCAATAGTGGGAGCAAAAAAACTTCTTAGTTCCGTATAGTTTATATCTATGTTAATTTTCAAAATGCTTACCTGTGCCTGTAGGTGTGGGAGATGAATATACAGATCCTAGGACTGGTGAGTACCATTGTCTGAGGTCAGTCAAATCACATTGTGTTAGTGAAATCTCTTCAATGTTCTATACTTGTCTATTAACTAAGAATCATGCTTTGGCAATAGGAGCACTCTGCATTTGTGTTGCTGATACTATTTTTTGACATTTAGGGCGGACTGCCATTATGGTAGCTGAAAGTACAGCAACAGACCAAAATTACTATCATAAACATGGTTTATGATACAAGTGTAACTTGGTATGGTTGGACACATCAACTGCAGGTCAGATGGGCCTGAGATAAACCTATTCCACTGGTATGAGCAAAGGTCAGAGAAAATAACCTAAATGAAAGCTAAGGTATATGTCTCTTCAACAGTTGGGTCTGGTGGAGATAAATTTCATTTTCGGTTATGTCATGTGCTCTTTTGATGGTCCAACCATCTAACTTCTGTGGGATAAAAACAGAAAATACTAAGCGAGCATTTCTGAAGAGAGAAACAATGTTGATGGCTGAGTTCAGCGCTTCATTATATTGTTTTAGGCTTCGTCGTTGCTCATCACTTAACTCCAGGGTCACCTGCACAAGCAGGGAAAGCCTTCCAGATGCTACTCAGGTAGTTCTAGGGTGTGCAGAATGTAAGTGGTGAACACAGGCAGTGAGCTTGCGTCAATAAAGTCTGGGCCAATTTTTCATAAGAAGATAAGAGCATAAGAAACAGGAGCAGGAGTAGACCATCTGGCCCATCGAGCCTGCTCCACCATTCAATAAGATCATGGCTGATCTGGCTATGGACTCAGATCCATCTACCTGCCTTTTCCCCATAACCCCTATTTCTTCTTCTGTGCAAAAATCTATCTGTGTCTTAAATATATTTAATGAGGTAGCCTCTACTGCTTCCCTGGGCAGAGAATTCCACAGATTCACTACTCTCGAAAAGCAGTTTCTCCTCATCTCCATCCTAAATTCTATTCCTCTGAGATCTGAGACTATGTCCCTTAGTTCTAGTCTCACCTACAGTGGGAAATGACCTTCCTGCCTCGATCTTATCTATCCCTTTCATAATTTTATATGTTTCTATCGATCCCCTCTTCATTCTTCTGATTCCAGTGAGTATAGTCCCAGGCGACTCAATCTCTCCTCATAGGCTAGCCCCCTCATATCCGGAATCAACCTTGTGAACCTCCTCTGCACATCTCCAAAGTCAGTATATCCTTCTTCAAGTGCATGCAGTACTCCAGGTGTGGCCCTGTACAGTTGCAGCATAACCTCCCAGCTCTTAAAATTCATACCTCTAGCAATGAAGGCCAACATTCCATTGCTTCCTTGATAAACCTGTTGAACCTGTAATCCAACCTTTTGCAATTCATGCACAAGCACTCCCAAGTCCCTGCTGCACAACAGCACGCTGCAATCTTTCAACCATTTAAATAAGTAATCTGATCTTTTTTCCTTTGAAATGGATGACCTTGCATTTACCAACGTTGTACTCCATCTGCCAGATCCTTGCCCACTCACTTAACCTATCTATATCTCTCTGCAGACTCTCCGCATCCTCTGCACAATTTTGCTTTTCCACTCAATTTAGTGTCATCAGCAAACTTAGATACGCTACACTCGGTCCACTCTTCCAAATTGTTAATGTATATCGTGAAACAGTTGCAGGCCCAGCACCGACCACTGCGGCACAACTGCTCACCACTGATTGCGTCTGTGATCCCAACTCTGCCTTCTATTGTTAACCAACCCTCTATCCATGCTAATACCTTCCCCCCAACTCATATCTTATGGATAAGTCTTTATGTGGCACCTTATCGAACGCCTTTGGGAAATCTGAGTATACAACATCCACCTGTTCCACTCTGTCCACTGCGCTCATTATATCCTCAAAGGACTCCAGTAAGTTTGTCAAACATGACCTGCCCTTCCTGAATCCATGACGTGTCTGCCTGATGGAAGCACTTCTATCCAGGAGTCTCGCTATTTCTTCCTTAATGATAGCTTCAAGCATTTTCCCAACTACAGATGTTAAGCTAACTGGCCTATAGTTTCCTGCCTTTTGCTGACATCCTTTTTTAAACTGTGGCGTGACATTCGCTGTCTTCCAGTCCGCTAAGACCTACCCAGAGTCCAGAGAATTTTGGTAAATTATCACAAATGCCTCCACTATAACTTCCGCCATTTCTTTCAGTACCCTGGGTTGCAAGTCCCATCAGGACCAGGGGACTTGTCTACCTTTAGGCCCACTAGTTTGCTCATCACTACCTCTTTAGTGACAGTGATTGTATCGGGGTCCTCGCCTCCCATCGCATCCATAACTCTCTCTTTGGCATGTTAGACATGTCCTCCACGATGAAGACTGACAACAAAATAGGTTTTCAGGCCTCGCCATTTCCACATTATACAAAAATTAATTCCCCCTTCTCATCTTCCTGGGGACCTATATTCCCCTTGAGCCACCATTTTCTGCTTTATATAATTATAAAACTTTACTATCTGTTTTTATGTTTTTGTGCTAATCATTTTCCCAAATCTTCCGGTTTCCCACTACTCTCAGCGACTTGTATGCATGAGCTGTTAGCTTGATGCCTTCTTTTGTGTTTCATTAGTCATCCAAGGCTGGCTCCCCCACCCTTACTGTCCTTGCTTTTAACTGAAACATACTTTGGTTGAGTAACGGTGAAAATCTCTTTGAAAAAGTCTTCCACTGTTCCTCACTGTCCACCATATAGCCTATGTTCCCAGTCTACGCTAGCCAACTCCTTCCTCATTCCATTGTAGTCAGCCCTTGTTTAGTTATAAGTACACTGGTTTTAGATCGAACTAGTGCACCCTCCATTTGTATGAGAAATTCAATCATACTATGACCACTCTTTCAGATGATCCCTAACTACAAGATCATTAATTTTACCTGTCTCAGTGCACAGACCAGATCTAAGATAGCATGTTTCCATTGTAGGGTTCACTAACATGCTGTTCAAGAAAACTATCACAGGTGCATTCTATGAAGTCCTCCTCAGTCTTGCCTCGACCAACTTGATTCACCCATTAAAGTCCCCATGACTACTACTGCCGTTCCGTCTTATATGTAGCAGATATTTCCTTGGTTTATTCCTGTCCCACTATAATTCCCTGTCCCTGTTCCTACTCATCTCCACCTTGCAACCACATTTCTGTAATGGCCTCTAAATCATACTCTTTTGTACTGATTTGTGCCACAAGTTCACTGACCTTGTTTTGAATACTATGGCCATTCAGATAAAGTGCCCTTACACACATTGTCCTTTTAGAATCCGGTAATCTTTGTGTCCTTTGCGTTTGACTTTTCTGTACTCCACTCTTACTTTTCTCTTTTCTGACTTTTGTTCTGGTCTCTGCTTTGCTTCCCTCTGTCTTTCTGCATGGATTCCCATCCCCCTACCATATTAGTTTAAACCATCCCCAACAGCACTAGCAAACAATACCCCTCGGACATTGACCCCAGTCCTGCCCAGTTGTAGACTGTCCAAACTACCCAATTTTGTAGATGTTGGATCATGATGTCCGGTAGCATGATCGAAAATGAGATTTAGACCTCATATGTTTTACACTTGGACTTCTTTCATCTCTTTGAAGATGTGTTACACACAAAGAAGAAATTGTGAGGGTTTCTTTACATTATTGGGTCATTGTACTCTGCAGAAAATTGAACACATAGAGTGTTCAATTAACACACAACTTTCTCTATGTAATAACCTAAAAATAATTAATATTACAGTTCCCTACTTCAGTAGTTACCTTGATCAATGTAAAAGAGAACTTTATGATTCTTTCCCAAGTCTTTCTGTCTTAAAAAACTTCTGTTGCAAAAGTCCAGATTTCCCTTTTTGTTGGGTGTAACTACAGCTGATTCCTCTTGTTCACAATCAGAAATTGTACACCTTCCCTCAATCCCACCTACGCAAGCTCCAAACTTCATCTTTCCCTAGTTTCCCTCATGCCCTGACTATGCTCAGTTTGTCCAAGAATCTTCCCTTCTTTACCCTGAACCCTAACTTGATGTTGACAAAACTATCCCTATGAACCCCCATGCTACTAATACCGTTACAGGTTAGGGCAGGCACGATAGTGTAGTGGTTAGCATAATGCTTTACAGCGCCAGTGACCTGGGTTCAATTTCCGCCACTGTCTGTAAGGAGTTTGTACATTCTCCCCGTGTCTGCGTGTGTTTTCCTCCAGGTGCTCCCGGTTCTTCTTCCCCACATTCCAAAGACGTACAGGTTAGGAAGTTATAGGGTATGCTATGTTGGTGCCGGAAGTGTGGCGACACTTGCGGGCTGGCCCCAGAACACTCTACGCAAAAAGATGCATTTCACTGTGTGTTTCGATGTACATGTGACTGATAAAGATATCTTATCTTTCCTTGGATGCTGAACCCATTCCTTTCTAAACTACTTTCATCAGCCCTCTCCTCAAAAAAAACCTGCATATTCCTATAAACTAATGCCCCTTTTCCAAACTCCCTCTCAGCAACTACAAAGCCCCTGAATCTGCTGTAGGCTCTCAAATTCATATCTATTATTCCACCAAATTCATGTATGAATATCTGCAAATAGGTGCTGCATCAGTTATTTGCTGCTGCCTCACAGCTCCAAAGACCCAGGTACAATTCTGACCTTCCACATCCTATTAAGGTGTTGGTAGGTTAACTGGCTACCATAAGTTACCTCTACTGTAGGAAAAGGGGCAAAGTATCAAAAAAAAAGTGGAGTTGATGGGAATATGATTAAGAGTAAGTTGCAGGGCTACAGGGAATAAGGGAAATGGAACAAATGGGATGGCTCCGTTGGGAGCCACCATGGACCCGATGAGCCAAATAGCCTCCTTCTGTGTCATAGGAAGTATGAATTCTCTAACTGGTCTGCCGCCTTGATGCAGCTGGCCACACCACCCTCCTCCCGAGCCTCTCTATCATACAAACACTCAGACAGTACAGACGATCTCTGTGTCAGAGCCATTCAGTAATGGAAATCCACCTATACAGAATTCACAAATCATTACCCAAAAATTTGAGATATGGAATAAAATTCACTCTCACAGAACTCATGTGAAAACTAAGTAAATAAATAAACACAAAATTTATTTTCTTTTTCAATACACGTTTCTTGATGCATGTGAAGATATTCGGCTTCGTGTTATGGGGAAAATCACAATGCAGACCGTTTCCTTGAAACGCAACCCCAACCCATATAATGCAGAGGTCGCCTGTACCTGTGGAAGGATTAATTGTCTCTCACATGGACTGAAATAAATGGCAGTTTTTGACCAGCATTGTTTAAAAATTATGTAAGTTAAAGTTTTGCAAGTGAAAGTGATAGTGAAACCATCAGATTGTAAAAATTCAGCTAGTTCACCAATGCCCTTTTAAAACATGATGTGCCATCCTTACTCTGCCCACGTGTTGATCCAATCCTCTCAATTGCCCTCTGAAATATCAATCAGTAGTACAACACAAATTGAATAGGGGTAGGAATTAACTATGGAATAATGTGTTGGTTACTCATCGTACACCCTGGAGATATTCAAGTGTTATGTAGTCTGCTGGTTTTGCATCCCTTCATATTGTCTCAATGTCTCAAATCTTAAATGATTTGTTTGAGAAATTCAGAATTCTGCTCAAACAGGAATTAAAATCCAAAAACATATTCAAAGAAGTACTCCTCAATGAGTAATTAGCCACAGTAGTTTGCACAGATTGAAAAATTCAGAAGTAAATGTTCTTGTCTGAGGATTTACAAGATGGCTAGAATCTTGGACTGATCTTGTTCAGTTGTTGCCCAAAGAATCAAAAAAAACCAAAATCTTTAATATAAGTAGACCCCTGGTGGGTATTAAAAATAAGCATTGACTTTATTTTGGCAGTAATTTAGAACTCTGCTTTTACAACCAACACAATGTATATTCTAGTAGAATGTAATATAAATATACATTGTGCTCTCCGGCCATTTTTTTCCCTACAACCTAAGCATGTTGACATCACAAATCTCATTAACTGTGTTGGCTCAATCTTGTTATTTCAAGATGGATTTTACTAGAAAAATGCACTGACTTTCCATTATTATAGGCACACATGTAGAACCTTATAAGTTAAGGCCAATCTCTATGTATCACCTGGGTGGAGCTCAGATATAGAGTCCAACAGGAGGATTTTAGGGTTGAGGAAAATTGGTAGGGGTCTGTTCTGGTATGTAGATTTTTCTGAGCAGATTTTTCTTTCTAATTTGTGGTAGGGTTCACCTAAAAGCTAATCAGTAAAGACACAAATTGATCCCATTCAGTCTAATGATTACTGCCTGACCTGTTGTTTTGACCTTTTGTGTACTGGTTTGTCAACCACTCACTTCTCGAAGAATGCCTCAGATTTCAGATATTGTTCTAATAGCTCCTTATGTGATTTAGCATTAAAGTTTTTCTGTGAAGTATATTTGAACATCATATTACATTGAAGACACTATATAAATGCAATTATGATTATTGGAAGTTAGGACTTATTGACATGAAACACGCTTTTGTAGCAGCTAGCTACACTACTATAGAATAAAGACACGGAGTCTGTTGCTTGAAATCAGAAGTCGATTGCTCGACAGGGGCGCGGTGCGCCTTTTAATACCGAAACTCTTTCCGTGCTTCAGTTCCTGACCTTCCAGCGCCTGGGCTTTTCTAGCCCAACGATGGAGAAGGAGGAGGACCTCACGCCATCTTGGGTCGGGGCCTCCGACAACGCTCATGATCTCGGGAGCCGGTTTGATACCGGTAAGGTGAGTCGCCACACTTTACTATTTATATTTGGGATTTGGACATTGACAGCATGGACAGCATCTCTCAACTGGTGGTGTACTTTCTTCCTGAGTTGCCGCAATCTATGGAGTGAAGATACTCCAACTGTGCTGCTCAGTATGGAATCCAGCAATCTGACAGATATGAAGTGATATATAATAAACAAAAAATGATTGATAATTAATTATCTCTGGGTCATCAGCTAGAATATTTTAACATACTGAATTTTTTTTGAGAATAAATCACAACTATCACTGACAGTTAGTCACAAATTCCAGTAACTTTCTGATTGGCATGCTATCATGAGGTACCAAGAACACTGAATAGAATACAGAACAAAATCTTTTCTTTTAATGAGGGAATATAGATTTGACATTTGCTTCAGTTGTTTCTGGAAGAACATCAAAGAGTGCTGAAAGCATATTCACTTAATTTAGGATATATTTTTGTTAAATCATGGAATGTGGGTTTCCCTGATCTTGGTTGAGAAGTTGATGAGCAACCTTCTTGAACCACTTCATTGTTCGTGCTGAAAGTACTCTCCCAGAGTAATTTGGTACAGATTTTGAAGGAACATTAATACGTGTCCAATTCAGGAGGCTGTATTACTGAGATGAGAAGGTAGAAACGGTGAACTTCCATATGTATCTACTTCATTAGGAGTTTGAGGAGATTTGGTATGTCACCAAAGACTCTTGCAAATTTCTACAGATGTATGGTGGAGAGCATTCTGACAGGTTGTTTCACCGCCTGGTATGGAGGCTCCAATGTGCAAGATCGAAAGAGGCTGCAGACGGTTGCAGACTCAGCCAGCTCCATCAGGGTCACAACCCTCCCCGCCATAGAGGACATCTTCAAGAGGTGGTGCCTAAAGAAGGCGGCATCCATCATTAAGGACTCTCACCATGCAGGACATGCCCTCTTCATGTTACTACCATCAGGGAGGAGGTACAGGAGCCTGAAGACCCACAACGCTTCAGGAACAGCTTCTTTCCCTCTGCCATCAGATTTCTGAATGGTCTATGAACCCATGAACACTACCTTGTTATTCCTTTTTTGCACTATTTATTTGTTTTTGTAACTTACTGTAATTTTTATGTCTTTATGTCTTACACACTGTACTGCTGCCGCAAAACAACAAATTTCACGACATATGTCAGTGATAATAAACTTGAGTCTGATTCTGATTCTGATCCTGCTCTTCTAACTGCTAGGTTTATAAATGCTCTCTTAGAATCCGTACTGAATTACTGCAGTGCATCCTGTAGACTGGACACATTGAGTCGCAGTGGTGAGGCAACAGTAATGCTACAGATGTGCATTTCCCGTCAATAATGAAGCACTAATGTTGTTCATCAGCCCAACACCAAATGTTGTCTAGATTCTGCTGCATGCAGAATTCTACTCTTCATTATCTGTGGAGATGTGATTGGAATTGAATACCGTGCAGCCATCAGTGAACATACCCACTTCCTTCTTGTGGATGGAGGGAATTTCATTGATGAAGCAGCTAAAGATATTTGGGCCTGGGACATTGTCCTGAGGAACTAATATAGTAATCTTAAACTTGCCCAGCCTTCTCTCTTTGATATTACCTCACCTCTGAAATCAGCTCTTTCTTTCACATTTGGAGCAAGTCCTTAATGAGATCAGGTGCCTAATAGTACTGACAGAGCTGAAACCGAGTGTTGCTGAGTGGGTTGTTTACTGCGGCCTATTGGTGAGTAAATGCAGCATGATAGCACTGTTCTCAATGCCTTCCATCACCTTGTTGATGATTAATAGTAGACAAATGAGACAGTAACTAGGTGTCCTGCTTTTTGTAATAGGGGCTATGTCTTTGCTGTACCCAGGGCATTCATACATCTCTTGATATCACATGGAATGAACTAAGGTGGCCGAACTCCAGCTTCTGAGATATTGGGCATCTTGGGAGGAAGCTAATTGCATCATCCAAGTGCTTTATCCATGACTTTGCAATGATGTATTGTGTAATCATTAATGAACCTCATTGTCCACATCTGGAAGATATACCTGTCCCCTCAGGGATGCTATAGTTGTGGCCATCTTCAAGAAAGTACAACAGTGGTAACTACACGGGGTCTTTTGACTGTCCACACATGGGGAAATTCATCACCAGGGTCCTCCTCAGGGTTAAAGGGCCATTCCTTGAATCACAGTGTGGATTCCATCCATCCAGAGCCTGAACAGACATTACCTTCACCATGCATCAACTGTAAGAAATATACAGCAAGCAGCACCAGCCCTTTGACCATTATCAACCTCACCAAAACTTTTGACTCCATCACTCTCTTCAAATTCGGTCAGCCACAGAAATTCATCTCCATTTTATGCTTGCTTCACAATGGCATGCATGTAGTGATATTAACCAACAGGTCTACAACAGAATCAATCTCAATGAAGACTGCTGCCAAACTAGGCGGTGTCATTGCCCTAACACTGCCCTTAATCTTTCTTGCTAGAATATTGCATCTTACTTCCAACAAACTTCCTGTGGGAACAGAGCAAGTCTTCCGAGCTAATGGGAAGTCTTCAACATAGGGTCACTTTGCTCCGAAGCCATGGTCACCTGTACCTCAGTAGTCGAACAGCAGTACGCAGTCACTACTTGCATTTGCACGTCATCAGAAATTGAACTGAAAACTATCAAAAATATTTTCATTGGAGCACATGAGAGGACTTCCACTCAACTTTCCCCGCCACACCAGGATCATGATAAGACGCTTGAAAATGCAGACTATTCCTGTAGCCCTGAGCCAAAATTCACCACCGCCTTCAATGCACTAGCACAGCTTTGGTCATTTGAGGAAAAAGGTATGTGAAAATCAAGATCTCAGAACTGTCACAAAACTCATGGTTTTCTGGGCAGCAATGAACCTTGCCCTTCTGTATGGTTCTGAGACCTGGATGAGCAACAACACTGGAAAAATGCTATTCCTGCTGTCTCAGCATAAGCCTCCAAATTTACTGGAAGGGCAGGTAAATCAATGTCAGTGTCCTCTCCTTGGTCAACATCCTTCGTATTGAGGTCCTAGTCAGTCAACCATGCTGGACAGGCCACGTTGTTCGCAATCCCTAACCAGATTCCAGAAACAGGTGGAAGAAATTACCAGACACACAGAAGGAAAGATTCAAGGACATGCTCGAGGCTCCCTGAAGAAATGCAACTTGTGCACTGATTCCTGGGAACCTCTGACCAATGACTGCTCAAAGTGGTGAAGGAGCATTTTGGATGGTATCGAGAACGTTGAGGCCTCAGGGGCACACAGAGATGCATAAATAGCAGATGAAATGGCCCAGCTCACAGGCTACCCACCTGGCTGCCCCATAAGCGGTAAAGTCTGCATTTTTTACATTGTTCTCATTAGCCACCTCAGATCACATAAAATCAGAGTGTAAATAAATCATCCTTGATCCTGAGGGTCTATTTAAGACAGAGAAGACACTATGGATGGGAATATTCATGCAGCCTCTTCCTCTGGTTGGCTGCTTTTTTTTTTGCCTCCATCATAACCAGAGGTGACAAAACCATTGAGCTTTATTCTGATTCAATCATTGTGAGATCACTTAGTGGAAGAAGAATGCTAGAGAGCTGTTTCTGTGTTATAGTTTCCCCATTTTTGGCACCTCACTTTTAGGCTCGATTGGTGCTTTTCTAGATGTGCTTTTTACTTCCATTATTGAGCCATTGTTGGTTCCCTGGCTGGATAGTAATGGTAGACTCAGAATTATAGCAGGCATTGAGCTTATAGATTCTGGTAGAATGCAACTGTGCAGTTGTCAATGGCGTACATGGCTTAAGCATACCTAATTTTGAGCTGCTACTGTATATCCATATTGAATCTTTCCCTTATGGTAGAACCATATAATTTGACATGTCTTCATAGACAAGAACTGTGGTGGTTACTCCTGTCAATATTATCATGGACAGATGCATCTACAACAGGTAGATTGCTGGACAAGTGGGTTTATCCCTCGTGTTAGTTCTTTCCCCACCTGTCCACTTTGGCACTTCTGTACTTCATGTCTGAAGTGAAAATCAGCTACTGAGTCATGCTACTACTGAGCCATCCATGGTGATGGATGTTGAAGTCACACATCCAGAGTACATTCAGTGCCCTTTCTACCCTCAGTTTCTTCCAAATGGTGTGCAACTTGGAGGAGCATCTGATAAGTACCAGGTCTGCAGAACTTTTATATGATTTGTTCTGTGTGGCTCAGCATATCTTAGTCTGGTCTATAATATGTTGCTTCCATTGTATAACAAGCCTGAAATCCTGTGTTCTAGCTTCACCAGGACAGCCCTCATTTTAAAGAGAACCTAATGCTGGTCCTTGCACTCAATGGTAATTTATAAAACATTGAGATTCAGGTACATCAGCTGAGTAATAATCAATAATTGCATACATCCAAGAGGGAAAACTCATCAGTACCATTTAAGATGCCCTTCTATCTGCTTTTATATTTTTGGATAGAATACAATTAACAAGAAAGGAAAATAGTCTGTGATACCATGACTGTTCTATTGACTAGGTTCAGGAGTGTCACTGAGAACATGGCACACGTCTGCATTCAAGTTACGTAGAAAAGATGTAATTGGAAAACTGATTACATTTTCTTTAAAAAATAAAAGCTTTTTCATTGGCTGTAAAATGTGTGAAAAGATCAATAAGAAAGGTGAAAACTTTTCCTTAAATCTGTGTTCTGCCTTCTGTTTGTTGGGAACAGGGCAAAATGGACAGGATGGAATTCATTTGACAATGACAAAGACTCCTGACTTTTTGAGCTGAGAAATCATTTTTATGGAGTCAAGAAAAGAAAATCTCTTTCTACCCAAGAACTCACACATGCAGTTTTCCTCTGCTTTATAAAAAAAATTATCACTCTTTCTTCCCTAGGAGCTTCATTTGAAATCAGTTCCTTATGCACAGCTAGCATGTCTTAAATCTTCTATTGGTGAAATATGCTCAGCAAATATTACAAACTTTATTATGGGCAGGAACATCAGCACAGAACATTTCCCAAGTGACATCATGGATTACACTTACATGATTATCTGTTTTGTGATTCTTTTGTGTTATCATCGGTTACAGCTCCTCACTCTATCGCAACCAGTGCTACCTCTTATAGTGCATGACCTGATGCTTGCCGTATCAGTAAGAAGAATGAATAAGAAGGCATTGGGAGTAATGAAATTCATATTGGACAATTGTACAACATGGGTGATGGTATATCCGTAGACACTTCCCCCCCCCCCCCCCCCCCCCCACTTAGCTCTTGGGCTGATTTTCACTTCAGAGCAAGAGAAAATTGGACAGAGTACAAAACCAGGCTACTAACATATCATTGCCCATGTTATGCCATTGCCCAACACAAGCAGGATGATACTTGTCTTCGCCTTGAGGGAAGTTTGTGGTTCACTCTTACCTATCTGTTTTGTGTCAAGTTGACAAGTGGGCTTCTTCATAGCTGTCACAGATTTCTGAAGCCATCTCCATGTAGAAGTTAAAAAAAAACTGCAGTTGATGGAGATCTGAAATAAAAACTGAATATGCTGAAAACACTCAGCAGATCAGGTGGCAGCTGTTCCTCAGAATCAGAATCAAAATCAGGTTTATTATCAATGACATATGTCGTGAAATTTGTTGTTTCGCGGGAACAGTAAAGTGCAAGACATAAAAATTACTATAAGTAACAAAAATAAATAAATAGTGCAAAAGAGGAATAACGAGGTAGTGTACATGGGTTCATGGACTGTTCGGAAATCTAACGGTGGAGGGGAAGAAGCTGCTCCTGAAACACTGAGTGTGGGTCTTCAGGCTCCTGTACCTCCTCCCTAATGGTAGTGAGGTGAAGAGGGCATGTCCCGGATGGTGAGGGTCCTTAATGGTGGATGCCGCCTTCTTGATGCAATTCCTCTTGAAGACGTCCTCGATGGAGAGGAGGGTTGTGCTCATGATGGACCTGGCTGAGTCTACCACCCCCTGCAGCCTCTTTCACTCCTGCGCAATGGAGCCTCCATGCCAGGCAGTGATACAACCAGTCAGAATGCTCTCCACTGTACATCTGTACAAATCTGCAAGTCTTTGGTGACGTACCAAACCTCCTCAAACTCCAAATGAAGTAGAGATGCTGGCGTGCCTTCTTCGTGATTACATCAATGTGTTGGACCCAATATACCACTGGGATTGCGATGTTTTATACATGATAGAGAGAGAGGTATTAAAGGGGGAGGAGTGGCATTACTCATCAGGGAAAAGGTCAAGGCAGTGCTCAGAGAGGATATACTGGAGTGCTTGTTTACTGAGGCGATATGGGTGGAACTGAGGAATAAGAAAGGGATGACCACATTAATGGGACTATGTTATAGACCTCCCAATGTCAGCGGGATTTAGAGGAACACATTTGTAGAGAGATAGCAGACAGTCACAAGAAAAATAAGGTTGTAATAGCAGGTAATTTTAACTTTCCACATATTGACTAGCACTCCCATACTGTTAAGGGATTGGATGGGATAGAGTTTGTCAAATGTGTTCCATAAAGTTTCCTTAATCAATATGTAGAGGTCCCAACTAGAGAGAGTGGGATACTGGATCTCCTCTTAGGGAGCGAGACAGGGCAGGTGACAGAAGTGTGTGCAGGGGAACAATTTGGATCTAGTGATCATAATTCCATTAGTTTCAAGATAATCATGGAGAAGGATAGGACCGGTCCTTGGGTTGAGATTCTAAACTGGAATAAGGCCAATTTTGAATAGCATCAGAAGGGATCTGGCAGGCGTGGATTGGGATAGACTGTTTTCCGGCAAAGAGACGTTTGGTAAGTGGGAGGCTTTCAAAAGTGAAATATTGGGAGTTTAGAATCTATATGTTCCTGTTAGAATAAAAGGCAAGGCTAACTGGTTTAGGGAACCTTGGTTATTAAGGGATATTGAGGCCCTGGTAAAGAAAAAGAAGGAGGCACATATCAGGTATAGGCAGTTAGGATCAAATGAGGCACTTGAGGAGTATAAGAGATGCAAAAGAACACTTAAGAGAGAAATCAGGAGGGCAAAAAGAGGACATGAGGTTGCTCTGGCAGATTAGGTGAAGGAGAATCACAAGGGTTTCTATAGCTATATTAAGAGCAAAAGGGTAGCAAAGGACAAAATTGGTCCTCTTGAAGATCAGCATGGTCATCTATGCATGGAGCCAAAAGTGATGGGGAGATCTTAAGTGAAATTCTTTGCATCCATTTTTACTCTGGAGACAGACACATAGACTATAGAACTGAGGTAAAAGAGTAGCGAGGTCATGGACTGTATCCGGATTACATAAGAGGAGGTGGTGGCTGTCTTGAGGCAAATGAAGGTGGATAAATCCCCAGGGCCTGATGAGGTGTTCCTTCAGACCTTGTGGGAGGCGAGTGCAGAAATTGCCTGGGCCCTGGCAGAGACATTTAAAACGTCCTTAGCCACGGGTGAGGTGCCGGAGGACTGGAGGATAGCTAATGTTGTTCTGTTGTTCAAGAAATGCTCTAAGAATAAGCCAGCAAATTATAGGCCAGTGAGCCTGACATCAGTCGTGGGTAAATTATTGGAAAGTATTCTGAGGGGCAGGATATATAAGTATTTGGATAGACAGAGCCTGATTAGGGATAGTCAACATGGCTTTGTGCGTAGTAGGTCATGTCTAACCAATCTTATAGAGTTTTTCAAGGAGGTTACCAAGGTCAATGAGGGAAAGGCGGTGGACGTTGTCTGCATGGACTTTAGCAAGGCCTTTGACAAAGTCCTGCATGGGAGGCTCCAGAAGGTTAAGTCACTTGACATTCAGAATGAAGTAGTCAATTGGATTCAACATTGGTTTAGCAGAGAAGCCAGAGAGTGGTAGTAAATGGTTGTCTCTCTTACTGGAGGTCTGTGACTAGTGGTGTGCTGCAGGGATTAGTGCTGGGTCTGTTGTTGTTTATCGTCTATGTGACTGATTTAGATGATAATGTGGTAAACTGGATCAGCAAATTAGTGAATGACATTGAGACTGGGAGCATAGTGGACAGCGAGGAAGGCTATCAAAGCTTGCAGTGTGATCTTGACCAGCTAGGAAAATGGGTTGAAAAATGGCAGATGGAATTTAATGCAGACAAGTGTGAGGTGATGCACTTTGGGAGGACAAATCAAGTTAAGACTTGCACAGTGAATGGTAGGGCTCTGAGGTGTGTGGTAGAACAGAGGGACCTGGGAATACAGATCCATAGTTCCTTGAAAGTGGCGTCACAGGTAGATAGGGTTGTAAAGAGAGCTTTTGGCACATTGGCCTTCATAAATCAGGGCACTGAGTACAGGAGTTGGGATGTTATATTGAAGTTGTACAGGACATTGGTGAGAGTATTGTATGCAGTTCTAGTCACCTGCCTACAAGAAAGGTATCAATAAGCTTGAAGGAGTGCAGAGAAAATTTACATGAATGTTGCCGGGACTTGAGGACCTGAGTTATAGAGAAAGGTTGAATAGGTTAGGGGAGATCTTATAGAGCTATACAAAATTATGAAGGGTATAGATGAGTGAATGCATGCAGGCTTTTTCCCCTAAGGTTGGGTGAGACTCGAACCAGAGGGCATAGGTTTAGGATGAAAGGTGAAATATATAAGGGGAATCTGAGGGGAAACTTCTTCACTCAGAGGGCGGTGCAAGTGTGGAACGAGCTGCCAGCTGAAGCGGTCGATGCGGGTTCAATTGTAACATTTAAGAAAAGTTTGGATAGGTGCATGGATGGGAGAGGTTTGGAGATATGGTCCAGGTGCAGGTAGATGGGACTAGGCAGAAGATCAGATCGCATGGACTAGATGGGCCAAAGGGTCTGTTTCTGTGCTGTAGTACTCTCTATGACTCTATAGATCCTCTGAGATGTTGACTCCCGGTAACTTGAAGCTGCTCACCTTTCCACTGTTGACCCCTCAATGAAGGCTGATGTGTGTTCTCTCCACTTCCCCTCCTGAAGTCCACAATCAAATCCTTGGTGTTGCCGACGTTGAGTGCGAGGTTGTTCTTGTGACACCACCCAACCAGCCGATCTATCTCACTCCTGTAAGCCTCCTCATCCCCATCTGAGATTCTGCCAACTACAGTGATGTTATCGGTGAATTTATAGATGGCATTTGAGCTGTGCCTAGCTACACAATCATGAGTGTAGAAAGTAGAGCAGTGGGCTAAGCATGCATCCTTGAGGTGTACCTGTGTTGATTGTCAGTGAGGAGAAGATGTTACTGCCGATCCACACTGACTGTGGTCTTCCAATAAGGAAGTTGAGGATCCAGTTGCAGACGGAAGTACGGAGGCCCAGGTTTTGAAGCTTGTTGATTAGTACTGTGGGGATGACGGTGTTGAACGCCAAGATGTAATTGATAACAGCAGCCTGATGTATGTTTCGCTATTGTCTAGGTGCTCCAAAGCTGAGTAGAGAGCCAGTGAGATTGATCCGCTGTAGACCTGTTGTGGCGGTAGGCAAATTGCAGTGGGTCCAGGTCCTTGCTCAGGCAGGAGTTAATTCTAGCCATGACCAACCTCTCAAACATTTTATCACCGTAGATGTGAGTGCTACTGGGCGATAGACATTGAAGTAGCTCACCCTGCTCTTCCTGTCATTTTTTAAAAATTTACAGCATGGTAACAAGCCCTTCGGGGCCAACGAGTCCTCGACGCCCATTTGAAACTCAAATTAACCTACCCGTACGTCTTTGCAATGTGGGAGGAAACAGGAGCACCCGGAGGAAACCCACGCAGACACGGGAGAACGTACAAACTCCTTACAGACAGCAAAGGGAATCGAACCCCAATCGCTGGCACTGTAATAGCATCGCGCTAACTGCTACGCTACCGTGCCGGCCATGTTTTCATACAATCACAGAAATGTATTTGAGGGAAAGTTGATGGGGAATATTTATGGTGACAAACATATGCTCAAATTCAAGGCTAACCAATATATCATTAAGTAACAATGCAGGTAGGTTGTGTTTCAATGATCATTCAAGATAAATGTGTTACAGAATGTAGGTGACTGCAGTGTTGAAGAATCCTGATTGCTTTACAAGAACAATCAATATGCTGAATTCACAGTACTCAATGAAATCAACCATTACTCTGTCAGCTCGCTCAATAGACCCATAGCAATGCAACATAAAACCTTAAAATGAGTACCAGATGACATTAACCACAATTTCAATTTGTATTATGATGCAATTGTCCACGTTTTGCAATAATTTCTGATGGAAGGCATACAATTCAATCAGTAATATATCAGATAGAATGTAATTGTTGTCATTAACAGCAACATAAGTTCACAATTAACCAATGAAATGTTAATGTTTTATAAAAATGTCCAATTCAATCAATTCATACACCTTTTCAATTGTGTCTCCTACAATAATATGCAGGAGGTCACAAAATATTTCACTTTTAAGTTCCTATTAAATATTTGTACTGCAATCCAAACATATTCTGGGGTCTTGCCAAACTCCAGTGAAGAATACACTTGCTAATGTTCAATTTTGAGTGTTACATGTTAAATAGATGTGAAAGGAATCATTAATCATTTTGTTTCTTCTTGTGTTGTCATAGAAATTAAAAGAACAACTCAATGACAAGAACATCATGATTGTTCTGTCATTTATTTTTGAATTAAGAAAATGCATTTTTCTCAGACAGTCCAAAGAGGATTTATTTTAGTATTTCAGAGCCAACTATTTACTCTCTTATATTCCACTCTCATTTTTCTATTCAGTTATATGTTCTCTTTGTTAGTTATTTATTTACCCAGAGCAAAGTACTGCATGTATTTAATCCAACAATCATTGCCATTGAAGAATATAAACCATGTATTTTCCCATGTGTACAGCCCAGACAATGCACTACTTTAAGGAAATACATACACCCATCATTATTAAACAGAATTATAATTTTATTATGTCTGAGTCACATTAATGTCATAAGATATCACGGCATTTATCTTTTGGTTAGTTATAGATAACCAGAGTATTGCCTGAATCCTGTTATTATCAATTCTAATTTGCTTAGACATTTCTGTCATTTCTTCTGGCAATCTGTTCAGTAGAATATTGATGCCACAACCTCACAAGCTCAGGGCTACAGGAATAATATTTGTGAGCAGAAGAGGAGGGAGAATGAAGTGGAAATACATCAGACTGTGAAGCTAGTTATTGAGCCTATTCACGAGTCGGTATTAATCTTATTTATATTGTGAGCTGTGCTGTTCAACCCTTGAGGTAACATTTATCAAGAACAATCTTGATTGCATTCATTCTGCACCACATATGGCCATGGAAGATCATGCTTGTGATTTTAAATCGTACTTGTAAAGCAATCATGAGTGCAATGATAAACAAGCATTGCCTTGGCAACCTTACAGTCGCTAATAAACACATTAAATGCTTGGAGCTAAAACAATATGGGAAATTTTCATGTTGCTATGGCTCAATTTGTGCTTAAAGGGCTGTTCTTGCTATTGCCAGTGATATTTAAAGGAAAATTAGCTGGCATCAGCAGAAACTATATTGAGATTGGGAATATCTCAGGGCAGTCACATGAGTTTGAGGTTTTAAAGCTTTCATATTTATACATTTCTTGCTATGAGTTTGGCTGAGAAAACACCTGCTGCTCTAAAGTGGTACTTGTTTTCAATCCTGATGCTCTTTAAGTTGCAGCTGCAGACTCTTCACATTCAGCTGCCCAGCCTGCACATTAATTGGAAAAAAAAAAGTGCATTTTCCTCAAATGTCCCTAAAATGAAATTCTGGAGACACAAGAGACTGCAGATGCTGGAATCTGGAGAAACAAACAATATGCTGGAGGAACTCAGCAGGTCGAGCAGCATCGATTGGGGAAAGGAATTGTTGACATTTTGGGTCAAATCCCTGCATCAGGACTGGTTCACCACTCACTGATCTCTCTTTGATCCTATCAGTCTTTGATCAGGACTGATAAAGGGTTTCAACCCACAAACATCGACAATTGCATACAGGATGGAAAGGAATGTTTTGGGCTGCTAATAAGATTGTGAAGAGCTAGAACTGCAGCTGTTCTTTTGCCTGCTTTTATACTGAGCCCTGTCCTGGGAGAATGCTGCTGACATCGACCCAGTCAGCTGTCTCGATCCAAGCCTGGCTTTGGAGATGATGAAGAATAGCATTGTCTTGCAGGCCTTCCCTTCCTCCACGTCCATCCTGCATGTGAGGTACTTGCATTAGCTTCCAATGAAGTTATCAACAGACACAAACATGACGGGTACCACTGCCACAGCGAGAAGCTGACCACCCAGAGCATGGTGGAGAGAACAGTCCGAATGAAGTCCACACACAAGTTAGAGGTGGACACATGCTCTGAGCTGGTGCTCACCAGTTCTCTGGCAGGCAGCCCAGAGAAGCCCATTCTGAGCTGCCCACCAAAACTCTTCAGTTCACTTTACATCTGAATAGCCTCCAATAGAGATGCTCTGTGATTGTGGTGGAACTGTGATGGTTTATACTCAGTTCTAGCTCCACCCACATGCCTGTTGGTCCACCACTCGGTGATCTCTATTTGATCTTAGTGCCTGAAAAGCACAGATGGGGTCAGTAGATCTGATTTTTGCTATGGTCAAATCAAGTGACATCACAAGTTCAGCAGTGCTGATTTTCCCTTCCTGAAATGATGGAGAGTTGTGCACATCTTCAGCACCAGAAATATAGGAAGAGTAGAGGAAGAAGTAGGTGGAATAAAAAGCAATGTAGTTGTGCAAAATGTGTAAAGTGAATTGAAAGATGGAAAATGGTGATACAGTCAAACCCTATTCAATATATCCACCAGTATTGCCATGATTTGCCTCTTTCTGGTTTCCTTCCATTGGCCATGATCCAGTTAAGTTTTGGACTAGTAATCCAGAGGCTTGGACTAATAAACTAGAGACCTGGGTTCAAGTCCCATCGTAACAACTGTGGAATTTAAATTCAGTCAAAAATGTGAAATTTTAAAAAATATACTAACAAAAAAAATTCTAGTCCTTTGGGGAGGAAGTATATCCTATCAGAATGGACTGTATGTGATTCTAGATGGGCCAATGTGGTTGAATCTTAAATGGCCTCTGTTCAAGGACAATTAGAAATGGGCAATAAATGCTGTCCCTGCTAGGGGACAACTATATCAACTAATGAATAAATGGATTAAAAAAAAATTACTTCCTCTTCTGGGTTAAGCTTATTGTGAATTTTCCCTGGAAAAAAGAACATGAATGAGAATCTTTAAAAAGGGTTTTTTGTCATATCAAATAGTTGCCATTGCAGAAATGAGATTCAATGATGTAGTTTTTAATGAGTATTTGAAAATGAACCACAGAAGGTGAAGTGTTGACAATCATCATAGGAGAGCAACAGAAGTGATGTGTTTGGAGTTGGTGAAGGCGTGAGTAGAGACTATGCAAGTAATGGAAAATTTGGTGAGGTCATTGTAACTTTTGAGGCTTTGCAAATATGCACTGCAAGCTATGCTCTTCTGCACCTTATTCCAACTAGCAGCAGAGGTCTTACCCAGCATTTCTTCTGTCCCTGAAGAGGAGAGAATCAGGTGAAGGTTAGGCACAACTGAATTTCTAGTCCCTAATATATCCTTGTCAGAAATATTTCCATTAATATTATGAATTTACTATTTGGCCCTTCAATGAGCTTCATATTACATTTTCCAAAGATGGCATTCAATTTTGCCTCTGTCACTGGTGTTTTACTGCAAAGATTGCTCTCAGAATAACCAACACAGGATATGTAAAACTGCCACTAAGATGGTACTATAATGATGTGGCACTCGAGTATTAAGTAGCTAGCTCTGCAGAGCTTTGACAGCTGGGGAAGAACAAAATCATTTGGCATCAAATGTCAAGAACACTGACAGATTTCAGCAAGCTTACATCAAATAATGAGTGTTTGAAATTTAATGAGATACAACTTCTAAGGTTACCTTTGTGTAAATATGCTAATAAAAAGCCACAGGATGCTGAAATGTAACACTTTAAGGTGGCATAAAATGTCCTAATGATATATAATTGCAGACTTGCAGTGCATATTGGATGGATTATAACCATATAATTTACTGATGCATCATTGATGTTAGTCCTATTTTTGAACATCACATAATTTTATTTTTTTCAAAACTGAAGTGCAGGCAGGCCATAGTGAGGTTTCACACAACACACACACACACACACACACACAACAACATACATTTCCCAGAGAGGTCCTTTGGCCTAGCCAGCTAATCCTTCCACACAAAAAAAATTATGCTACCTGCCTTCTCATCATCTGATTGCCTCTTAAATAATTACAGGATGTTCACCTCCACTAGCCCTCCCTGAAGCAGTTAATCTTTGCTTGCCAATGCCAGTTATAGACTGTCCTTCTCTGCCTGAATCTATGATCCTAGGATTTCAGTCATTGTTAGCTCTGAAATAAAGTTTTCCATTGCACTGCTACTGGAAGCTGAATCCACTCTTGCCTGTTCTCATTGATGAAAAGCCAGAGGTTTTCTCAGCTTTTTTTTAAATAACTGAGTTTCCTCACAAGAGGCAGTGGGCATGTTGGACTTCCATCAGCATGCTCTTGGATGTTGCACATGGATTTAATGCATTCCTCATTAAAATGCATTAAATCCTGAGCCTGCCTCTTACCTCTGACATCTCTGAGGCAAAAAGGGTGTGGATTCAAGTTCCCACTCCAGGATTCTGAGTGCAAAATAACAAGGCTGTCACTCAGAATCCCACAACAGGCTGCACTGAAGAGCTGCCTCTTGGATGACTCTTTAACCCAATGGCCCCCACATACTCTCTGACTGGGTGGACTTTAGGGATCCCATGGCAACACTTCAAAGAGCAGGTTAGTTATCCTTGATGTCCTGGCCAACATTTATAGCTCAGTTAACATTTCCTGGAATTGATTATCTGTTCGTCATCGCAGTGCTGTTTGTGGGACCTTGCAGTGTGCAAATTGGTTTTGCACCTCCTACATTACCTCATTGGCTCTAGAATATATTGGATCACCTGAAGGGGTCTTGCAAGATTTCCTCTGATTTTCAGTCAAAGTATACCTGAGTAGATGACTAGACAATTTCAGCATGATACCCTGAGATGTTGCATTTTGGTCATTACGAACATTGCTCAGGGTTGAGTTGACCATCATTTCAAGATCTCTTTAAGCCACTACCCTCGCTAATTCAAAGCTATTCATCAGTGAAATCCACCTATTTGCTTCCTCCACTCTATCGTCCTTCACCTGACCCAGGATGACTTCAATTTACCATAATTCTGCCCATTTGTTAATCTGAGTAGATGTTCAGCTACTTGACAGGATTTGACCATCCTTGCACTCTTCCATTCTCAAAGAATCTTTGTGTGCTCTGCCTTGTATCTTGCATTTCTAAGTGTTTGTAGTTGTTTATTTCTCTCTTTTAAGAATTTTAAATTTCATTCATTTCCTTCCATTTAATCCTGCCCCATTAGTTATTCACAGGCCTTTATCCCCCCCCCCCCCTTTCAGCCGGCACCACCACCATTTTTGTCAATCAGACTCTTCTATCCCTCACCTCATCACAGGCCTTCACTTTAGTTCTCCCCTCTCTTTCATTTTCTCTGCTAAAACTTGTAAAACTGAAATAAGGTTACAAGTGGATACAGCAAACAGTTGCAGGATAAATGATCTCTAACTGTTCCCTGCATTTCAGGCATTGATCATTGTGATACTTTGCACATCTTGGCAGACAGATGTTTGGACTCTGGCAGTGAAATCACTTGTGGTTTCTGCACAGCTCCAGGTTCTCATGTGCTGCTCTCAAGGCAATTTTTATGTGATCAATGGCTCCTTGCAACAGTGCAGTCCTTGAAAAACCGATGCTTGTTGCTCTCCATTCAAAATGATGTGGCTGATAAATCCTAACTCTTACTGCAGAGTGGCAAAGAAGAAAAAGCTTTTATCTACCACTAATTATGCCTTCTGAATGTGTTACCGTTGGCATTCCCCGCTTCTAAGTAAAGCTTGTTCATTGTTCTGATGGAGTACAATACATTGTCTATTCTGCCCCTAAGTAGAATAGGCAAGGTATTAATAATAATTTTAGTGATCAAAACACTCTGGCAGAATAATAAAGCAATAAGCATTTTGAAATGAAATTTTCTAAATTGAGTATGTTACCATTGAGAAGTGGCAATTTATGAGTAGTCATTCAGACCCAAGCACTGTGATCAAACACTGATTATGTGTGGAAATGTGAACCTCACAGCAGAAGCGCATCAGCCACAGAGCATCAAATGATCTCCTAAATTACATTGCATATCATGGTAAGTTCATTTAGTAAATGTCTGCCATAATATCACATATGAGAGTGAATCTCATGTAAGTGAGTTCACAGACAAATGGACTCCATGTACTATGCACATTGGAATCAGTGCTTTGAAAATTGCAGACGAAAGAATGTCACAAGACAGTGTACATACAGTGGTTAAAATTCACATAAACCAACATATTTTAATCGGAAGAGGTTGTGTGTCTGCTCTAACTGATACACATACATTTCGCCTCTTTACTTTTTTTAATGATACAATAAGATCAATCATCTGTATACTTAGACTGGGGTTTATTTTGGCAATCAAGTTAATCCACATGCGTTTATTATATCAAAATAGCCTAAATGTGGTGGGTGGAAGATAATCAACTTATACTTTGCCAGGTTTCATTTTAACACATAACTGTCACTCATTTTGATCACTTCAGAGCATCCTACTTTCCAAAGAAAAACCCAGCTTCTTTATCTTCATGCCTTCTTCCATGTTCGCTTTGATATTCTGTCAAGAGCAATGATGTTTATTTTGCTTTTTCAATAATATCTTCCATCTAATTGGGTACCAAACTTGCCCACCAGTGACTCCAGTACTCTAGCAATCACTTCAATAAGGGAGAGCCTAACCAAATCCCCAGACAATCAGTGGGATTACTATCAACATTCTGGCACCACCTATTGAACAAGCTGTATAAATGACTTGGATTCTGAAGCAGGTCAGGAACTGATATTAGAGTCATTCGTGTCAGGAAATAGTATCATCTCCTCAATTTGCTGTCCTCCCCATGAGTCAGGATTGCAACAGAATACTTGCACCATGTATCCATCTTCAATTATGAACATTATTATTTCAATGGATTTTACCATCATCCTTGCATACCAGGCACAACAGGCCTTTACTTTGGGTTAATGTGGTCTAAACATCATACTTGTTCCTGTTTTTTTTTCCTCTTGATTTCTGTTCTGGTTTATTGCACATCACCAAATATAAACTCTGCCATGAACCAGGGCAATCAGAGAGCTCTTTAGAATATAGTCATTTTTCCAAAAAATGTGATTAATATTCCAAGTAACCCACTTTTAAACAATTGAATGTGAACCATTTGTATTGATGTACAGTGATTCATTTTATTATTAAACTATAAAGTAAAAACAATTCATTGACTATATTATCCTTACACTTAAAAAATAATTAATTTTGAGGCACACTGAAAGCCCTCAAATGGCTGTAACCAGCAGAAATTTTCCATAAAGTTTAAATTGATCAGGGGCATGATTGCTTTTATGGACAGAGCTGGTTTCTAGTCTGATCTAACTGAAATTAGTGTGAAAGAGCAGTGGAAATTTAATAGCAATAAACAAAAAGTGACCTTAAAATTTTGCTGGCTCTTTGAGTTAATTTAGCTGAGTTCAGCAGCAATGCACTGAAAAGCTAGCAGAAACTCCTCACTACAGCATGCTCAAGACCCTACAATAATTAAATTTTAACATATATATTTGTGCCATAAATCTGCATTCAGAAAAATAGAAAATACAGAATAGGTCTCAGTGAAGGTAAAATAAAGCAATAAAACACTCTCCTTGCAACAACCATCCTATTGGGATCCTCGTTCTTCTTCACTTTATAGTCCTTGTGTAGTCTATGAATAGCACAAGTAGCTTTAGTCACACACCTGGACTAATAAAGTCACATCATGAATTACCATGCTGCCTGAGTCCGTGTGACCAGGCATATCCACTCTCAGCATCAGACTTAATTGAAAGGCCGCCAAATTTCACTTCAAGGACTTTATTCACAGCAGCTGTTAAATTTAATGATCCATAGATTGCACGATTGGAATCACTGATGTTTATAGTGTATATCCAGGCCATTTGGCCCTTCATACTTATGTGGGTTGTTTGCTACAATAATGCAAAACTAATTTGACTACTCTTTACCCTCCCTTATGACCTTGTATTGTTCTGTGCTATAAGCATGTTCCTTAAACGCTGCCATAAGTATTCTCTGTGATGAAAAAGTCCACATTCCAACAGCACTGTATAAAAAACATGCTAACATGGTCTGAACCCCTTTTCTCAATCTTCTAACGATTGTCGAAAACTGATAAACCCTCTATCTGGAGGAAATGGTCTTTCCTTACTTATGTTAACAAACTATCAAGAAGCTTTTAACTTTCTCTCCAGCAGTGAAACTAGCTCAAGTTTATTACATCAATGCTCATCTCAAATTTTACCCATCTTTGGCATCATTCTGGTGAATCTTTAATGAACACCGTCAATGATTGTAATGTGCTTTCAAGAACAGGGCTTTCAAAACTGCACCCAACACTAATGCCCATTCATCATTATTTCTTTACTTCGTACTCAGATTTATAAAATTCAAATGGAATTTTGCATAGTTTATCTGTCTATAAATGCACTTTCAGGAAATCATATTTGAATTCCTAGATCTGGATGTCAAGCCTTATCCTGGACAACACTTATGTAGAAACTAGATGGAAATTCATGTTACAGCATGGAAACTGGCTATTCGGCCCAACTCGTCCACACCGATCAGTGGGGACCCATCTGTATTCATCCCATCTTCCAGCACTTGGCCCATAACCTTCTATTCCCAGGCAAGTTAATTGCTCATGTAGACATGTCTTAACTGCTGTCAGTGACTCTGTTTCCACCATTCTTCAGACTGCATATTCCAGGTACTCATTGTGGGTATAGAAAGATCCCTCTCAGATCCCATTTAAATCTTTTACCCTTATCCTAAATCTATGTCCTTTAGTTTTATCTAGCTCTGATATGGAGAACATTTTTTGCAGTTGACTCTATCAATACCCCTCATAATTTTATATACCTCAATCATGCCCCTTCTTAACCTCCTCTGCTCCAGGGAAAACAGACCAAGCCTCTCCAGTCTCTCCTTATAATTGAAATGCTCCATCCCAGGCAACATCCTGGTGAATCTTCTATGCTTCCTTTCCAGTACTATCACATCCTTCCTCAAGTGAGGTGACCAGAACTGCATGCAGTTCTCCAGCAGAAGTCTGACAAATGTTTTATAAAGTTGAAGTATAACCTCCCTCCTCCTCTATTCAATACCCTGACTAATGAAGAACAGCATTCATCCTTCTTAACCACATTATCTGCTTGTGCAGCCACCTTCAAGGATTTTTGAACTTGTACACTAAGGTTCCTCTGTTCCTCAATACTCCCGAGGACCTTACCATTCATGGCGTATGTCCTAGCTTCATTAATATTCTCAAAATGCATCATCTCACATTTATCTAGATTAAACTCCATCTGCCATTTCTCAACAATATGTTTTACCTTGTAGAAGAACTAGGGTGCATGTTTTCAAAATAAGAGGCTGTTGAAGGTAAGGAATTTCTTCTCCTCCTCAGGACTATGAATCTTTGAAGATTTGTGGAGGCTGAATCATTTTTTATTTTCAAGGTATAGATGGACACAATTTTGATCTACATGTATTATGGAAGCAAGCAGGAAGTCAACTGAGGCCAAGAATCACATTGGCTGCAAGCTCACAGAATGAGGTACAGGCTTGAGGTGCTATATGGTCTACTTCTACCACTGTTCTTATACTTCTAACAACTTTAAAAAAAAATTATAACGGGGATCATTAAAAATCCAATGCCAAATCTTATAATCCTCCGTGTAAACATATATTTACTAGTTTTTTTTATTCCTGATATGGAGCCCTATTGTACATGAATTGATTTCAGATTTGCACAATAAACAGTCAAGTACTTTAGGGTCCTTTCCAAAGTAGCACCACAGAATTGTTGGGGTTACAAGGCAATAACTGGACCTGTTCTATTTCAAGGCTGTTACTGTTCCATTAATCTCAGTTTCAGCAAGGTAAAATCACTTCCGGGGAGAAGAATCAGTCAGTGATAACTTCTGAAACAAAGGATAGATATAGTAAACTACCCACCCGCTTCCCTTGGAGAGGAACTTTCTTGATTGTGCCAGTACATGCATTTCTTTCTTGACAACTTCCACTTCCAACAACTGGCCTGTTGAATCTCAGTTTCCAACTCTTGCACTCTGCAGTTACATAGAACATAGAACAGTACAGCACAGAACAGGCCCTTTGGCCCACAATGTTGTGCCAACATAGCTGTTCCCTCCTACTTACAGAATGCCCATATCCCTCTATTTTCCTCTCATTCATGTGCCCATCCAAGCTCCTCTTAAAAGCCCCCAATGAATTTGCCTCCACCACTCTATCAGGCAACGCATTCCAGGCATCCACCACTCTCTCAGTAAAAAACATACCCCTCACGTCTGTTCTGAACCTACCCCCTCTCACCTTAAGTGCATGTCCTCTGGTATTGGATTGCTCAATAATGGGAAAAAGATATTGCTTGCCCACCCTACCTATGCCCCTCATAATTTTATACTCTTCCAACAGATCACTCCTCAGCCTCTGCTGCTCCAGAGAAAAGAGCTCAAGTTTGTCCAGCCTCTCCTCACAAGATCACAAGACAAAGGAGCAGAAGTAGGCCATTCAGCTCATCGAGTCTGCTCCGCCACTTCACCATGAACTAAACTATTCTCCCATCTAGCCCCAGTTCCCGGCCTTTTCCCCATATCCCTTGATACCCTGACTAATTGCCAACAAATTCCATAAACCCACAACCCTCTGGCTAAAGAAATTTCTCCGCATCTCTGTTCTAAATGGGTACCCTCTAATTCTAAGACTGTCCCCTCTTGTCCTGGACTCACCCACCATGGAAAACAACTTAGCCACATCTACTCTGTCCAGTCCTTTCAATATTCTAAATGTTTCTATGAGGTCCCCTCTCATTCTTCTGTACTCCAATGAATACAGTCCAAGAACTGACAAACGCTCCTCATATGTCAGCCCTTTCATTCATAAACCTTCTCTGAACCCTCTCCAACATCAGTACATCCTTTCTAAGACAAGGGGCCCAAAACTGCACACAGTACAATTGTGCCATTTTTCCATTCATAATTTTCTTCTTTCTTGGAATATATCTATCCTGCACTTTCCTCATTTCTTGTAGAAATTTCATACATTTCTGCACTGCCATCCCTCCATCTATCCTACTTTTCCAATCAATTTGGGCCAGTTCCTCTCTCATGCCACTGTAATTTCCTTTGTTCCACTGAAATATTGACACAACCTGATATCAGCTTCTCCTTTTCAAATTTGAAGCTGAACTCAATCATATTATGATCACTACTTCCTAAGAGTTCCTTTACCTTTAGTTTCCTAATCACCTCAGGTTCATTACACAGCACCCAATCCAAAACAGCCGATCCCCTGGTGGGCTCATCAACAAGCTGCTCCAAAAAGCCATCCCGTAGGCATTCCACAAACTCTCTCTCCTGAGATCCACTGCCTTCCTGACTTTCCCAATCCACCTTCATGTTAAAATCCCCCATAATTATCTTGACATTGTGTCTCCGACATGCTCTTTCTATTTCCAGCTGTAACTTGTAGTCCACATCCCGGCTGCTGTTTGGGGGCCTGTATATAACTACTATTAGGGTCCTTTTACCCTTGCCATTTCTTAACTCAACCCATAAGGACTCTACCTCTTCTGATCCTATGTCCCTTCTTTCTAGCGATTTATCATCGTTGCTTACCATCAGGGCCATGCCCTCAACCTCCCCACCCCCTCTACCTACCCACCTATCTTTCCTATACCCTGTGTACCCTTGGACATTCAGCTCCCAATCACATCCATCATTAAGCCATGACGGCTCTGTGATGGCCACAACATCATACCTTTTAATCTGTAGCTGTACTACCAGGTCATCCACCTTATTTCTAATGTTACATGCATTTAAGTACAGTACATTCAGACCAGTATCTACTACCGATTTTGCTATATTTCTATTGCACAGCAAATTATCCTGTCTTTTCACCTGCCTGTCCTTCTTGCCATTTTTGCTGCACACTATCTTTGACTCGATTCTATGTTCCTCTTCCTGGACCCTAACACCCTGGTTTCCTTCCCCCTAAAATTAGTTTAAACCCTCCCTAACAGTTATATTAAACATTCCCGCCAGGATATTGGTACACTTTGAGTTCAGGTGTAACCCATCCTTTTTGTATAGGTCATACCTTCCCTAAAATAGATCCCAATGGTCCAAGAATTTGAAGGCCTGCCCCCTGCACCAGTTACTTAGCCACGCATTCATCTGCCTGATTCTGCTATTCTTGCCTTCATTAGCATGTGGCACAGGCAGTAATCCTGAGATTACTACCCTGGAGGCCATGCTTCTCAACATTCTTCCTAGCTCCCTGTAATCTTACTTCAGGACTTCCTCCCTTTTTCTATCTATGTCATTGGTACCAACATGTACCAAGACTTCTGGCTGCTCACCCTCTCCCCTCAGAATACTTTGGACCCTATCTGAGACATCACATATCCTGGCACCGGGGAGGCAAAACACCATTTGGGTATCCTTATCAGGTTTGCAGAATCTCTTGCCTGATAGCACATGCCCTCTAATCCAGGTAGCATCCTGTAAACCTCCTCTGCACCCTCTCTAAAGCCTTGACATCCTTCCTATAGTGAGGCGACCAGAATTGCCCGCAATACTCTAAATGTGGCCTAACCAGAGTTCTATAGAGATGAATAATAACTTATTGACTCCTATACTCAATACCCCGATTAATAAATGCAAGCATTCCATAAGCCTTCTTAACCACCCTGTCCACCTGTGTAGCCACTTTCAATGAGTCATGGACTTGCAGCCCAAGGTCTCTTGCCATTAATCCTACCAGGGTGTAACACCTCACATTTATCCAGGTTAAACTCCATCTGCCATTTCTCTTCCCACATCGGCAGCTGATCTATATCATGTTGTATCCGTCGCCAGTCCTCTACACTATTCACAACTCCACCAATCTTGGTATTGTCTGCAAACTTACTAACCCATCCATCAATATATTCATCCAGGTCATTTATGTACATCACAAACAGTTGTCCTGTTTAACACAAGACTGACCGCTTAAGTGACTCTTTTCCCTTCCTTTTTAGTGCTCCTAGCAAATGGGAACATGTGTCTTCAGTTGATTCCCTGTTCATTTGGGCTACTGTATCTCTCTCTCCCTGGGCTATATTCCCAGCAGGTTGCACTCGTCATAGAATTATTTGCACCACAATAAGTGCTGTTGTTTAGTTAGGCCCACTGAAAAGAGATGAATTGCTTAAAATCCCTAGCTATCATGGATAGCAACAACGTTTACTACTACATTAACCCTGACCATTTCACTGGATGCACAAAAGTACTTTCTTTTAATTAAGAAAATTTAAAAATACTTCATTCCCAGGAGAAAATATCATGAAAGAGTTCTCAAAATCAACATAAAACCTTGAATACTTTTTAAAGTAAGTCTGAAAAATAGTGATGTTATAAATGACCAGGAAGCAGATTTAGTATTGGCATTTAATACCAGTGAAAAGAACAAATACTGTTGGATGTTCAAATGGCATTGTACTCTGCTCTTGCATCCTGTAACATAAGTAATGTTGGTTGGTACACTTTAAAAGTTGCAGCCTGTGACCAGCAGCTTTCTGTGTTGAGTGAAGACCTGCTAACAGATGACTATTTCAGTTCTAGGTGAGTTGCAATGTGCTTCTAATACACCTGATACATTCTCCGGGGTCTCATTTGAGGGATTTATGGTTTAGTACAATTCTCCCACCTTCTGACAAATGAGAGATGATAACATCTTAACACCACTCACATCTTATAGGGGTTAGCAAATCCTTATTGTAGGTCTCATTTTAAGGTGACCTTGCACATTGATTTCCTTTAGTTATAAAAACATGATTGCCAATTGTCCATCTCTCTGTGCAACATAACTGTGGTTAGGTACTCATTTAGAAAAGAAGTTACAGACATGTAGGCAGCATTTCCGCATTCCATGCTTACTCCACAAATGCATGCGGCTTCTGACCTCTTGCTCTGCCTGTGGCCTCATCATTGAGTCCAAGCGTGTTCTATAACGTACTGAATAGTGGTGCTGGATGCTCTTTGCATCTTGCCCTTCAGCTTTATGTCAGACATGGCTGGCACATCTGGCATTTGGATTGGGTCTCCAACTTTAATTGAAAATTGTGAAGGTAAGTAGTCTTCTTAATTTCAATCAATATTAATATTTTAATTAATTTAACTAATTTGTTTTCAAGTGATGATAGCATTTTACAAATGTTTCCATTTTTCCATTTCCCCATCTATTTCTAATAGATTTGGAAATAGAGAAAAGACCTTCGGAGATAATGAGTGTCAGACTTACTTTAGACCACTTATGCCTTTGTCATGCTTGTGGGTCACTCTGCCTCGCGAAATGCAGAATGACAGAAGTCGCAATGCTAGTAGGACCTTATGAGCTATGTAGCTGCAGAAGGTTCGTGTTGTTACAAATGGAGTGCAGTGGATTGGGGGGGTTGGGGGGGGAAAACAATTGTAACACACAGGCCACATAAAATGCAATCCCCATATATAGCACTACATCCACAGACAAGGCAGAATCAACATACACACACAGATAACACACCACACACATAAACCCTTCACACCAGCAACACCCACCACATGAACAAACACAACACCAACGCCCACCACATCACCAACATTCCCATCAGCACGACTACACCAACAACACCTATCGTTTGTGCATGCGCAATCATACACACACACCTCATGATGACTAGGGATAGATCAAAGCAAATTTTAATGTTTGGTGGCTAACAGTTACAATCAACAAAGGGCAGTTGAAAGTGATATTCATCATGAAGGACATAAAACAATAACATCATCTTTAGTTAAAAAAACATAAGAAAAAACAGGTGCTCATTTTATGATAGTTATGCTAAAACTTCCTAGTGAGTGCCTGTGTCCTTGCAATTTTAGGAACAAGTGTTTACTGGGAGTAAACCATTCATCACCCTTGACAGAGTAAGTGGCACATCACTTTTATCTTCAACAGATACCAGGACATGGAGCTACAATGTAGTAATAGATAAGAAGGCTACATTGTTGTGCTAAGTCATATGTGTACATCCATTATTTAATTTTAACTGTATGTTGTTGAAGATTGGAAAAAAAAGCAAAGAAATTTTCCATTTTCCTCTACAAAATTTAATCTGACAAGGTAGATAGTCTTTTAATTGTCTTCAATTCCTGCCTTTGTTGTACATTTACAAGAATTGATCTATGACTTTAAATTTTAAAGAGCAGTAAAATTCTCTGGGTAATAAGACTTTAAAAAACATTATTGAATTTTGGTAGATGGACACCTGCAATTAGTTTGAAGCTTTTATTGGCTCTTTTCTCATGAACCAAGGAAGTTAAAGCAATTACAATAGAAGCAGTTCAAAAACAGGATGCAATGTTACTTGGCACTCAACTGACTTACTGAATAAAAAGGTGATTAAATATCACATTGAGTTGACAACCACTGGTTTTCTATGAAAAACACACAATTCCAAATAAAAACTGAGGGAGATTTGGAAATTCACCAACTGATAAATGTTTGTCTTCAATTTAATTCTGTTTGTTGTAACAAAGAATAATATTTGTACAAGGCGTTGCTGAGGCTGCACTTGGAGCGTGTTTAGTTTTGGTCACCCTGCTTTAGGAAAGATGCCATTAAGCTGGAAATGGTGCAGAAAAGATCTACTAGGATGGTGTCAGGACTCGAAGGACTGGGTTACAGGGAGAGGTTGGACAGGCTAGGACTTTATTCCTTGGAGCTTAGGAAAGTGAGGAGTGATCTTATAAGTGGTGTATAAAATCATGAGGAGCATAGATAGGGTGAATGCACAGAGTCTTTTTCCCAGGGTTGGGGTATCAAGAACTAGGGGACATAAGTCTAAGGTGAGAGAGGAAAGATTTAATAGGAACCTGAGGGGCAACTTTTTCACCCAGAGTGTGGTATGTATATGGAATGAGCTGCTAGGCGAAGTGGTTGAGGCAGGTACAATAACAACATTTAGAAGATGTTTGCTCAGATACATGGATAGGAAAGGTTTGTAGGGGATGTGTGTCAAATCCGGGCAAATGGGACTAGCTTAGTTGGGCATCTTGGTCGGCATGGACAAGTTGGGCCGAAGGGCCTGTTTTCGTGCCATATAACTATGTTTATAACAGACGTGGCCTAACCCCACTGTCCCTGGGAACAGTATACAACAATATTCAGAAGTTTGGGAGCCCCCATACATGCACAAGTTTTATATATGTATATTTATTTCCAACATTGCCACTTAATTGAAAATAACATGAAACACAGCTTCATCACAGATAAATATTGTTGGGACAAGAACATTGTGAGTTTCCTTTCCTACATGTAAATTATTGATGTACAATGAACTGAAATAGTCCCAAAGAAAATCTCTAGGACATGCTACTGAGTGTTAACCATTCTGAGAAACTGCCTTAACCCCAGCTTTGCTCCTTTTGAACCAGTTTTCAGACAGGTTTCTGTTCTTCTCTAAATCCAGAACATTTAATCTCTGATCATCTCCTGTGCGGTAACTTGTCAACATTTAGACATATTAATTCCCACTTTCAAATAATCTGAACCTTTATACAGACATTAGTTGGAAACTATAAGATAAGATAAAACCTACACACTGATATTGCTCTTATTTTACTCAGTGTACATTGCTCACTGACAGAGTATACATAAAAGTACATTCCTATCAAGTGAATAGTCTGGCATATTATCTCCTTCTCCAAATACACTCAGGATCTAAACTTAAAGTTCAGGGATTACCTGTATAAAGGGCATAGAAATTTGATCTATTACAATTGAAATAAAAGAAGCAAATTTTCATGTTGAAGTTGGATAGCTTCCCCAGATAATGGTGCCTTCTGCTAGCTTTATAGGTAACACAAAATGTGAGGTAGAATGAGGATTATGACTAGTCTTGGATAGATTGGTTCACATTTGCTGCCTTATGCCAAAGGGGTTTTCCTTTCCATCAGATGGGGAAATTTCAATAAGGACCTCCTATCATATGTTCCCTGGATTATCCATCTCTAATTGTCCCTGAACCGAAGAGTAGCTGGGAATAAATCATGTTGGTGGGTCTGGAATCACATATTGTCCAGACCAATAAAAATGGCAGATTTCCTTATCTGAAGGGCATTAATTAGCATATGCATTTTTACAACAATCTGATGGTTTCATGGTTACCATTATTAGTGCTTTATAAATAAAAATCCAGATTTAAATTTAAATTCCCCATCTGCAATGATGGGATTCAAATTTTTGTCATTTAAACTGAACTTGGAGTTGTACTTGCAGCACTAAAGGTCTTAGAGCTGGCAGGTTGGATAACTCCTTCTGACCAGCAACGATCATGATGGGCCACATAGCTTCCATCCTTATCACAGATTTACTATGATTCTATAATTTCTATGTTTCCATGATTCTTTGGATCTTGGCTGATTCTATGAACTTTGGCCATTCATCCAGTTAGTAGTAACCACGAATGTACTCCCATATTTGGCAGGAACTCAGTCCCCCTGACATTTCCACTCCCCCAGTCCCTCCCTGCCTTCTTAAATGTTGGATCTGTAGTGACTCTGAGGAAGTTACAGAGAAAGGCATTAGCAGTGAACCTAGTGCATTATGTAATACAGGCATTCTTAATGGTGTGGTCTATATGCACTGATTTAGGTATTTGAAAATATTAGGGGCATCAATAACAAATGAATGAATAGACTATTTGAATTGCCTATTACCATTTAAATTAAGAAATTAAAGATGAAACTGGATGTCCATAAATTTATTTTTCATGGAGGATGATTGACCCAGAGAACAAAATTGGCAATGAAACTAAAAACTGTACTGAATACAAAGACAAACCTTCTGATTAGAAAGCGACATTTTGCATCGTATCACAATACCAAGAATAACAAAGAATGCACTTAACCTTATTTCACTAATTTATCATCATGCCATGATGGAGTCAGCTCTAAAGGATCATTTGTAAATGACTATGCCAATGTGAGAAACCCTGGAAGGTAAGTACAAAGCACACTACTCCTTTACATTACTCTTCGTTATATTACCCACTATAATTGTTATCTAATGCAAAAATATACAACCTTCAGGCAAGATTTTGCCATATTCCTTTTGGTGAGAATGCATTGCCTTTGTGAGTTTAATGCAGAAATGAGTATACACCACGATTTATTATGTAGAATTATCTAATAAAAAACACAATTGCTTGCCACACTGTTGCAATCCATTCACTGTACTGAAATTGAAGTTAATTTTCAACAAAATCAATGACAGTTTATTCTAAACATTGACTATAAACCAAGTAAGTCCTCGTAGAACAACTAATTACTTTAGTTTGAATTTCAGAAAATATTAATTTGCTGCTTGCCAAAAAATGTAAGTGTTACATGAATAACATTGCTGTTTATAACACTGCAGCATTACAGAAGAATGCAAATACATGAATGTATGGGATTTTAAATGACTTAATTTAATTTGAATATGGATGTCAACAAATATTTACAACAAGATTGAATCTTTTTAGTATGACATTTAATTCTGGTAACAACAATGGGAATAATTTGTGTTAATTAAGCTTAACTGGTACCTTGGGAAAGCTTCTGGATTAAAGAAGCTTTCAGAGGGATGTTTAATAATAAGACTTCTCCCTGGTTCAACTAGAAGGCCTGAAAATGAATAAAAAGCCAAAGAGAAGCGTTTAGAAAAAAATCCCAATAGTCAGAGGGGTGAAGGATCATCTTGCTACCTCTTGCTGTTACTATATGGCACTTTTGTTGATAAGGGAAACACAAAAGCCAAGTGTCACATTGATTCCCAAACAGCATGCTAATGACTTCCCTTCAGGAAGGCACAGAACCACACGATGATATTGCTATCCATTAACGACCCTCTGTGAGCAGAATCTTTTGCCATTATGAAGCCTGGAAGTTATTTTATGCCCTGAAGACTGAACTGTTACATAGCCTCTCAAATCTTTGTGGGATTTCTAAAATGTGAATGTAAAATCTTCTGTTAACATCACTGTTACTGCTGCAGCATAGGTTACTAAATAAAATGTATGATGTATAAAATAATATTTGTTAAAATGAGGTACTCCAGAAATTTGCTGTTGAAAGGAGACACTTAAAATAAAATTGTTTGATTAGCGAGCTCATGTGCTTTTGGGAAACAATACGAAAGTATGATGCTTTGCTGATACTACAAATCGGATAAGTGGAAAAAACATTGTGTTGTGAGTAAAACCCCATCTGCTTTTGGAGGGGAACATAAAAGATGCCATGTCACTATTCAAAGTCACTTGGGAAATATATTTCCTCAATCAACATATAAAGAACAAATTATCTGTAACAGGTTGCTATTGGTGGGAGCTTGCTGTGCATCAGTTAGCTGCTGTAGTTTCTACTTTATAAAAATGTTATTAAACTACTTTATTCAAAGCTACATAATTAGCAGTTAAGCAGTTTGAGAATGACCTGATATCATAGAATTTTCTTTATAAATTCATGTGTTTTCTTTTTACATATTTTGCAGTACCTATGCAGAAAATGAATTTATTTTAAAATATTCAGGATATTTATGATCAAGATCATATTAGCTATAATTCCACAATGTCAAAATGCATATTTTACTTATACTTTTAGTGAAACTCATCTAATAAAGAGCCAGAGTTAAGAAGTCAACTATTGGTTTATTGAGCACTCGCATTCATGGTAATCAAGATCTGTGCATATGTTTTGAATGCTAAATGAAAGCATTGATAGTGTCTGCTCACCTGTTCTCCAGTATCTGCTCACAGCCCTATTACCATGATGTGAATTTCAATATTTTCATTAGCTGTACTTTGCACTGATTTGTTCCTAATAATCTTTTCAAAAATATGAAAGCACTTCACTTTTCTTTGAATATGTATTTGATTATACTGAGGGAATATTTTCTTCATTCATTGTTTGTAAATAAAATTGTAACAATTTATAACAAAATTATTTATTTTTAGTTTTACATTGTGAACATTTTTTAAATTATGATCTCTTTATTGATTTAGCAGTGAGCTGCTGACCAGTATCTAATAATCATGCAGCCTCCAATGAAATCTTGAAGTTTATTGTACAGGATTCTACACCACAGAATGCAGCAGTTTCATTTGTCTTGAATATGCAGTAAAAATAATGGCAAGGCATCAACTTCGCTATTATTGCTGTGCAAATTGGACAGCTCATCTATTTCTGTCTATTTTATCTTTTCATCACATCTTTCATATTCTTCTTTGTGGCACTGAATCTGCTGTTCTGGTATTTCCTGATTCAAAGCTCATATGTGATTCAAAGCTCATATGTGATTCGAAAATGACAGAAAGACTATGCGCAAGTGTAAGTATAATGAACGATGTTTACTGCTCAGAGCAAAATCCAGCCTTTTCTTTAATCAAATCAAGTTCATGTTTACTCATCACACTATCCATTAAGTTTGTTCTTCAGTTTATGCAACAGTCTGCAAACAAGTCTCTCAGTTACCCGTAACCTAAAATCAATCACAAATTACTAATTTCCACTGCCATGTTACCAATTGGAATTATTGGATACAAGGTTTTTCATGATTGTATTTCCACCTCCAGTTTAGCTAAAGAAAATGTTCACATACCTGTAGCTTTGTTTTACTGAAAATCAGAAACATTTCAAACCACATACCCTACCCCACTGCCCTAACAAACCTCTCCCTACACGGCACTGTCCTGTACACAAGTGTGTATCGTATCTCAAACTACAGTAAGTATTTCCATCTTGTCTATTTGTTGCTACATGTTGAAAAGAAGATAGTCTAGTTTAAATCTTCTAAATAACAAGATCTCTAACCTTCATTAGTGCTGTGAATCTGCAGGCAAGCTGCCCTAAAGACTAGTAGAAAGCCAACCTTCATAAAATATCTTTCAACCTGATCTTAATTGATGGTTCTGTTAGTTAATATATATCTGTAATGAATTGCATCTCTATGCTATTTAGTTCAAATTATTATTCACACGGATAGGAAGGTGACTGCAACACTGGACATAATAGGGAAGATTTCCCTGGGTTCATGAATTTCATGCTGTATGACTCTGTGACTCTAAATCAAAACAGAAAATGCTGGAAAGACACAGCAGTCAGGCAACAATTGTGGAAGAAACAATGTACGTTTCAGGTTAAGCGCCCTTCATCAGAACTGAGAAAGAGAAAAACAAGTTAGTCTAGGTAGCAAATAAGGTGGGGGAGAACAATGGGTGAAGCAAAGGGAATTTCAGTGGTAGGTTGAAATAATGTAGCTGTCAAATGGACAGAAGCTCCTTTGTCAGTATTCTCTCTTCCTAAATTCTGATGAAGGGCATTCAGCCTGAAACATTAACTGTTTCTCTTTCCACAGATGCTGCCTAACCTGCTGAGATTTCCAGCTTATTTCAGATTTCCTGTGTCTGCAATTTTTATTTTGATTTCTCTAGGTTCATGTCCAGGTTTACTGGATTGATGGGGTGCACCATATATGTCAGAATTTGGGGTCTGTCTGATGCACATGTCTAAGGAAACTGCCCAAATATTTGTTATTCTTTGAATCCAGTGAGTCCAATGATTCAATGCCACCAGGTGATTCAGTTTTATTGGAATATTTACAGAATTGGTCTGTAGGAGTCTATTTGTACCTGTAATTAAACAGCTAATAGAACATGTATTTGTTATCCTGTAGACAGCATAACAGGCTGGGTGACCTGGATCCAGCCCACTCCCAGACTCGCCATCTATAGTACTTGTTGCCCCCCCCCCCCCCCGTTCACTTGGTCTGGATGGAGAAGGCTAATCTTGCTAGCCCTCTGGAAACTAGAGTCAGGTGGCAAGATCCCACACTTGTAATAGATGCTTTTTGGTGCCAAAGAGGTTGCAATTACTACTTATCTCATTGTTGAAAGAGTGTTTAAACTGGAATGGGAAAGGCTTGACTTGCTTTGCCGAGTTGGGTTCATTGCTGTGGTGAAGCAACACTCCATGGACAGCAACTGTTGGATCTCCACATCTAACTGTGGAAGTGACCTGCATGAATTCCTGCAGCATTTGTGTGCATGTGATGGTGAGTGCCATTAGCCTCAGCATTACTTGACAGCAAATTACAACCAATTATTGTATCTTACAGGATTTTAATTTTAAATTTTATTTACAGCATGGTAACAGGCCCTTCCGGCCCAACGAGTCCGCACTGCCCATTTTAAACCCAATTAACCTACCCGTATGTCTTTGCAATGTGGGAGGAAACCGGAGCACCCGGAGAAAACCCACGCAGACACAGGAGAACATACAAACTCCTTACAGACAGCGACGGGGACTGAACCCCGATCGCTGGCGCTGTAATAGCGTCGCGCTAACCTCTACGCTATCGTGCCACCCAAAGGAAATTAGTCATGCATTTTGATCTGAGGTCTTGAAGAAACATTCAAAAAAAGCACTGAAAATGCATTAGGGGACAATTTTGAAGACAGACTTGTTTTCCTTGACATATTATCATGTCATATGGGACTCCAGATTAAATAACATTTGATTATTCAATTCGTCAAAATTAGCCCAGTTTAAGCACAAACTGAACAGCAAAGAGGAACACACTGTTACAGAACAAATATAATCCACAAAAATACTAATAAAAAGATCATTTATATAAATTTGCCGTTTAAAGCAGGGTCTAGCAAGTTCAACTGCTTAGAAAGTGTTGTTTTCCCATTCAGGGTTATATTTAGCAGCCTGATGAATCCTTGGCAGAACCAACAGCTGTGCAGCACAATGTCCTCTCTGCACTGTAAGCTTGGGTATTTAATCATCAACCTGCACTAGTCATAACTTGTCTGTTAAGAAAAAAGGTGGTTTAATTTGGTGTGTTGATTAATAGGTTGCAGTGGAGGCTCAAAGAAATGTTCTGAAATAGATATGATCAGAAAATATCTTCAGTGAAAATCCAAAAGAAAATCTAATAGGCAAGAGACATAAGTGGCAGCTCTCAAATCCAGAGCATTCATTTCAAGATGCTGCAAATTATATACTCTCATCTTTGATATTATAATTTCACAAGCAGTACAATAGATAACAAATTTTTTCAATCTTAATTACTACATATTTTGATCACTGACTGCATGAAGCTAATTAGAATATTAAATATGAACTATTATATTAACAAATGGATGTATTTTTCATATTAAATGTGTTGTTCTCTCAAATGAATCAACACAAGGAATTTATTTTAGTATAAAGGCCACAGTAGGTTTCCTCTGAACACTATACGTTGATTTTAGTTGTTTAGTGTAAATCAATTCTAATTTGGGTTGAATTTATTTAATACCCACTTGAATTTCAAGTGCCAATAGTATTCAATTGTTTTAGTCTACCCTTATTTGCATTAATATTCATAACTCCTGGTGCAGTCTCAGATGGGTCTAGAGATGGAAACATTGGAGAATGTGTCATAAAAAGGAGGAAAAAGCTGGCAAGGGATAAAATGCACCCAACTATCAGCAATTTTTGATAAAGTTGAGTGGATACTGGATTTATATGTGACAGGCCAAAATGAAGGGGAAGGGATTCCTTGGAGCAGGTATGTGTTTAGAAGCAAGCAACAGTGTATCTCAGCAGTTCTCCTCCTCATTGAAATTGGGATGGTTCTGCATTTGATGCTTATGAGGAGAATTTTCCTGGATGTCTCTGTACATCTTTGTTACACGGTCAGCCTGCAGCAATGCTTCAATAAAGGACTAATGCATTCAGGGCAGAGCTGACCATTATGGTCCCTGCAGGTTGCAACTCCTTGCCTCCAGGTATCTGCAGGAAACCTCGCAGCAGATGGTAGTGCTCAGCATCCGCTCATGTACTGAACCAGTCAGGTTATCAGACTCATTTCTTGACAGGGTTGCCAGGGCCATCAGAGACAATTAGAAGCATCTTTGTTAGTGCAGCCAAACAGGAAGCACTGGCTGATGGACACCCAGGACTACATTCCTTCATATAGTACAGTTAAACGAAAGCATAATTGATTGCATTAAATATCAATAGCAACTTTCAAAAGGCAATTGGATAAGTACTTGGCAAGATTGGCAGGGCTACAAGGGAAGGAGCAGAAGTGCAGGACTAATTGGACAGATCTTTTGAAGTGCCAACATCAGCACAATCTGCTGAGTAGACTGCTTCTGAACTATCCTTTCGTTCTATAATTAGACTGGATTCCATATGGCAGAGTTGCAAGACATATGAAATACTTTGGAAAATGATTGTGTAGCTACTAGTCTTTGATGTGAAGGTCTTGTGAGCTCAACATCCTTGGGCTGTGTAGCTGAGCAGCTTGCTCTAAACTTTGCATAGTCTCATATGCCCTCATGACATGGTAGGAGGTCATTTGGCCCATCAGGTCTACACCAGCTCTCAGATTAATCCCAATCTCTCACTCATTTCAGTGTAACCTATTCTCTCACATGTGCCCATTAGCACCCAATTTTTTCCCCACCAACCACCCACACTAAGGACAATTAACCCAAGAGCCAGTATGTCTTTGGGATGTGGGAGAAAATCAGAGCAGTGATGGAAACGGAGAATACGCAAACTCCACACATATCGTACTGGAAATCAAAATTGAACTTGAGCTGTGAGGCAGCTGCACAACTTTATGCATCAGTGTGCTGCCCAATGCTACCTCCTCAAGTTGTCTAAATCTCAGAAGAAAGGGTGGGTCAGTTAACTGGTGGGCATTGGGAGGGGCAGTGTCAGAGGACAGGAATATTGGAGGATTGAAGAAATGAAGATTGGAGCTTGACCCTTGGAGGTTCAGAAGCGAATGGAATGATGGGAGTGGGATTGGGGCCTTGACATCCGTGGGGAGTTTGTGAGAATTAACCTGCAGGATCAAAGATAAGTAGGGTCCCAATCTACAGCGATGTTATTAAAACCAAGTGGTACTAGGCGTGCCCAATGATCAAAGCTCCTGGAACAATTTGGTCTAGTTTTCCCCTCAGTGCTTTAAAAGAAGCATTGCAGAGAGAAATAAGTCATCCCAAGGCTGACTGAGGCAGAAACCATGTTAGGTGGCAAGGGTGAATCCCTCTGGGAAGTGCCCCATTGAACTTCCAGAGAGATACGAATCAAATTTTAATAGGCAACCATTTCGATCAATGAAAAGGAAATAAAACAGTAAGAGTCTGGAATCACAAAACACCACCTGAGCTATTATAACCCTACAAAGCACTGAAAACTTTATTGGCAAAATCTAGAACTATAAAAAATGGTTAATTTCTGAACGTTGCAGCATTTGTTTAGGATTTGTTATCCTTGGAGGTCACACTCTGCCAATTCCAATTCACAATAAACCAGTACCTTTAAATTATTTTGCACAAGTTATCAAATGAGTAAAGAAAATAACTTTTGAAAAAGCAGAATTGCCTCTTAATTGATCCAATGCACACTATATCCCAAAAGAGCAGTAAATTCATCTTCCAATTTTAACAAAGATTGACTGGATTCCTATGAGATTGTTAGAAGGAGCAGCATGTCAATAGTGTGTACTTAGAAGCTTCACATCTCAGAAGCTGTTGGGAAACTGAAACCTCCTGAGCTCTTTAGCAAAAAGTGAAAAATAAATGGCGATAATAAAAATAATTTTCAAGTATTCCTCTCCAGTTAAATTAGAAATGACATGAAATAAGTTGTCATCCCAGATGGATATAATGGAGGATAATATTGGTGTGGGCATCACTCAATGATTCGGTCATTTTGCTGGAAAGCTGACAACATCAAAGGTAGATCACTACCTTGTAGTAAGGCGTGATAGCTGTGCAGGAACTGCCAGTGGTAAACTGTGAAATTTTTTGGGAACTCAAGGTACATGTCTGTTTACCTTTTTAAAGAGACCTCCAGAAATTCATGTAGAATCTCTGGATGAGCCCTTCAATGACAGGACAAATAGGCTGGCAAATACAGTAAATTAAACTTCAGAAAATGTATAGATCTTAGCAATCAAACTTTAACTTTCTAAAATTAAGAGATGGATTAAATGTAAACCCCAATTCCCCAAATTTTTTCTGCCTCCAAATGAGTAAAGGAAGTAACTTTCCAGGAAATGGAATTGCCTCTCAATTGATCCAACATACTTCATGTCCCAAAAATCTTGTAAATTCATTCTCACATTTTTAGCAAAGGTTGACTAGATTCCTATGAGATTGTCAGATGGAGCGACATGTCATTTAGTACGTACTTAGAAGCTGTATACCTCAGAGGCTATTGGGAAGATGAACTTCACTGCTCTCTTTACTGACAATTGTTGCATTGGCCTCCACCAAACTAATGCCTTCAATTCCAGCCTCCTCACACTACAAAGAAGGCAGTTTCATAATCAGCAGTCACATGACCATAATTTATTTTAATTAACTTAGTACACAAAACAAGTTTCTTTTTAAGAAGCTAGTTCCAGCTACCAATTCCAGAAGCCAATAAATGAAACCACAAAGAGACATTAATTGGGCTTTGATCACCAGCAATAAATATGTCTGAGTACCTCCTGTAGTTGATCTTATCCCTGATCTTCAATTGAACTTGAGTCCAAAGGTTCTGAATATTAGACGTGTGTACAAGTAGTGACTGAAACTCCTGCACCCATTTGGCACCAGTGACCACACAGAAATCACAAGGTCACAAGACAAAGGAGTAGAAGTAGGCCATTCGGCCCATCGAGTCTGCTCCATGAGCTAAACGAAAACTATTCCTATCTAGCCCCAATTTCTGGCCTTATCCCCATATCCCTTGATACCTTGACTAATTAGATACCTATCAATCTCCTCCTTAAACGCCCCCAGTGATCAGGCCTCCACAGCTGTATGTGGCAAAGAATTCCTTAAATTCATCACCCTCTGGCTAAAGAAATTTCTCCTCATTTCTGTTTTAAATGGGTACCCTCTAATTCTAAGACTGTGCTCTCTAGTTCTGGACTCACCCACCAAGGGAAACAGCTTAGCCACACCTACTCTGTCCAGTCCATTCAACATTCGAAATGTTTCTATGAGGTCCCCTCTCATTCTTCTGTACTCCAGTGAGTACAGTCCAAGAGCCGACAAATGCTCATCACATGTAAGCCCTTTCATTCCGGTAATCATCCTCGTAAATCTTTTCTGAACCCTCTCCAACATCAGTACATCCTTCCTAAGATAAGGGGCCCAAAAACTGCACAATGGTTTGAAGTTGCGTTTCCCTGATTTTTGGTGTACTGAATAATTGCTACGTTTCGTCCCAGTGCCAAATTGGCCTTCTCTAAAATAAAAATCACTAAATTGGGACATCTTCACTTCAAGAAATCCATGTCATGATTTTTTTCTCATTTCCTCAGCCAGATAAGCTGTAATGGAGAGGCTGGAAAATCAGGGTGTAAAGTGGGCAACAGAGCGTGAGGAAATTGGAGAGGGTAAATTGGGAGGAAAGGATGTCAAGAGGTGGAGGGGGAAGTCAGGGGAGAGGAGAGTTAAACAGTGCAGCATGGGGTAAGGAGCAGCCTGATGAGGCCCTGTGCCGTGATTGGGACAATACATGCACGGATGTTGATGTCTGTCAGTGCCGGCCAACTGCAATAGGGCAGCACTGGAAGAACAATGTAAGGAAGTAAGTGAACATGAAAACAATAAAAACCACAGTTCCTGGCTTTCTGCATGATGTACTCCTTGTTTAACTGTGAATGAACAATGAAGGTCAAGGTTTGATCCAATCTCTGTCAGTAAATCAGAAATGTGCATTCCACATAATTTCATGACAGGAATTGCCTGGTATGATTTCCCAATGGTCAGGATGTCTGCCAAAAATGGGCAACAACACTTCAAAGTGTGCACGAGGTGTCTAAAATGTTTTGACATTCTATTGACACCACAGCACTGCACATGAAGAGATTAAGAGGGGAAGAGTAGAAACATTGAAAATGGGAGCAGGTCATTCTAACTGCATCTGCTGTCACTCAATACAGTCTTGACCGATCCTCTCAATTCCATATTCCCACTGTCTCCCCATACTTCTTGATGCTTTTTGCTTCTAGAAATCTATCTTCTTCCACCACCACCACTACATCTTCTTATCTCAGACCTAGTATCTTACTCTGTATCCTGAGAATGAGCCTTCGTTCTAACCACTTCCCTCAGCCAAGGTAAGCATCATCGCCGCATCCACTCTGTCCAGCCCTAACAGAATTTTGTATGTTTCAATGAGATCGCTGCTCATTCTTCTGAACTCCAGTGAATATATGCTGAGACGACCCAATTTCTCCTCATATAACAGCCGTCATCCCAGGAATTAGTCCAGTGAAGTGTTGCTGCACTTCCTCTATGTCAAGAATATCCTTTCTGATGAAGGCTATTCAAATCATTCATGTTGGGCAAAAATTACATCTTTCAAAATATTTCTGAAATGGCCTAATTACAAACAACTCAGTTTGCAAATTTTAATCAGGACTAATAACACTTCCACAGCTGTTCAAAGCAAAAGATGAGACTTATTGCCCACTGTTACTTTGCTAAAGAGGCTATTTAACATCATTCATGCTGCAGTTCCTGATCTGGGCAAGATCCCAGATCATGCTGTTAATGCAGCTGCACAGCCTAAATGTGGACTGACAACGTCAGCATCTGGTGAATGAGTCAAATCTAGATTTTATTCAACCTAGCACCAACATGCAAAAAGGTCAAGTAGAATTCATTAATGTACTGGGGGGGCAGGCAAGGATGCATTTTATGTTGAAGCAGATAATTGCCTTGTAAAGGGAATTAACCTGCCATCGCATGCAAAATCTCAAACAGTGGCATTGCAACTTCTAATGAATTAAATAGCAAAGCTACAGAAACTGGAATCAAATACTTTTCACAATGGAAAATGATAATGTCACAACAAGTCAAGTTTGTTAAAATATAGCAGTTTACAAGAAATTGATTCTCCCTTTTGGCTTTGCAGGCTGAAAGCCTACACAGTTGATTATGCTGAATCTCTACTCCAACCAAGCTTGTAGATCATTTTAAATTATAACCTACATCCCCCTGCCTTCTAATCCTGCAGGAGGATAGAGATCCGGTTTGCTGTGAAGTCAGAATCAATAAAGCATTATTGAAAAGAAATATTTATTGTGCATTACTAAAACTAATTTCAGCTGAAATCACTAAACAGAAAAAGCTGGACAGGAGCATCTGTAACAGACAACTGATGTTTTGAATCTGAAATCCTTCCTCAGAACTGGTGATATTGCTGATGAACAGCTTTTAAAAGACTCTTTTAAGCAGTGTCATTATATAATAGTCATCCTTCTTGGATAGATAAAATCACGTGATGCATCAATCCACAAAATAAATGGTTTATTTGTTGATGAACGAGAGGGTGTTCAATTTATGGGTCTATTTGTGGAATAGCCAAAGATTTGCTTATTGACTGGAAACGCTCAAGTGCAAGTGCAAATGCCTGAACCTATGTTGCATCATTGCTATCAGCTTATCCAGCCTCTGACCTTCTTGCTTACAATAGGCAGCTGGGAAAGGGGTGGCAGAGAGAGAAGAAAAACATTGGATGACTCTAAATTACACCAATCTTCAGAATGAGCTTCAGTGCAGAACATACATGCAAAACCTACATCCTAGTGTAATACATGGAGGTCTTTTGTAATTTCCAATAATTAAATCTAACATGACTTTTCAACCAGTTATCTGCACTATGCTAAAACTGCAAGAGGCTTTTAGTGCATTATAACATTGCCCCCCCCAAGGGACTGCTCAGTTACACAATTGAAGATGACATAGCTGCTGGTCATTGGGGGTACCTTATGTCTACCAATGGGCCACATGACCAGCTACCAATGACCAGAGGCTCTGCCATCTTCAATTAGATAAGGGGGCGAGTGGGGTAAAGTCTCCTGAGGGGAGGCTAGGCCCAGTTGGTCCACGAGGACTGCACTGTCTAGGGTCTTCTGACCCTCACTGGCAGGCATGCTCCTGAATGGTCTTGAGAGCCAAAGAGATCCCTGCACCCAGACTTACCACCTGTTCAAGTGGTGGTGTCTGGTGTTTAAGTCAGTGAGGACATCTAATGAAACTACTCTCCCTTCTACCAAAGGCTAATGTTTTGGATCTTCAAATACCTATAAACCACCATGTTGTGAATCAAAGAATACACTGTGTTGGCTACAAAGTTACTGTTGCCCTCTGTTATCCATCATTATATTTATATCCCTCAGCCATCTAACAACGTGAAGAATAAGATAAATAACTTTCAAACAGTGATGTTAGAAAAAGACAATTTGTACACAGCGTGAGCCCAATGAGATGAATGACCTGGTAATGTCAGGTGAAAGGGACACTGGCCTGTTCCTGGGAACATTCCTTTAGTTCAAATAATGACACTGTATCTTTAACATCCAAGTCCTGGACCATTGCAGGGGCAGGTACGACTCATTGAAACAGCCTTGCATGTAATGCAGCACCCTTGGGATAACCCAGGTTTTAGCCCAGACACCTAGAGTAATCCCAGGATAGCAGGAGCCTGTCCCTGACACCTTGGACGATGTCTGAGATAGCTTAGGCCTGAGCATGGGACACTCATGGCTAACCTTGGGATTGTCTGCTTTGAACCCAGTACACTTAGGACTAAGCCTGGGATAGCCCAGGTTGGATCCAGGACATTTGATACCAAATCTTGGGATAGGTTGAATCTAACTCCAGTTCAGCTGAGACTAAGCTTGGCGTAGCCCAGGTATTTGCCCAGGTCTGAGCCTAGGTACTTGAGATTCTCAGTCGGATGGCCACAATTTAACAGACCAAGAGCTCTAACTCAGGTGGATGCTGCCTGTATTGCAGATCCCAGAAGCTGTCTATCTATGCAAGGACATAGAGACACACAGCATCACAACAGAAACCCTACTGATTGACATGAGGCTGAACAGAGCATTTCTTAAGCCCCTCGGTTATCTACCAAAATTAGCCTGGATATGCCCCATTTCTGTTGTGCAATAGTGTAGTGTAAATTACTTGCAGTATCATACAACAGAAATTAAAATAATAGTTTAAACCCTCTAAAATCTAACTGAAGTAAACTATAATTATGACAGAGCACATTGTATAATTTTTACTCCTGTGTTTGTTTACATCAAAATGTTGAACCTCCTTTAACTACAATAGTGACACTGCTAACTTTGAAGCATTATTTATGATTTAAATATAAAATTGTATTTGCTATGAATGTGCAGTTACAGGATAGATTCCAAAGTCAAGCTCTCATTTCTAAATCAGGCAGTAAGCTTAAGTGCCCGTCAGGAATTTTCTACCAATTCCTGCAACAATAGAAACTCATTAGAAATGTTGGACTGGTAATTTAATATTGCTTGACCACCTGCATACAATATGGTCATCCCTCTGAACAAATGCATTTAGATCACTTTCAATTAAGTTGATCCTGATCTAAATGGAATGTGACCTCCACAGGGTTATAGCGTAAACAAGATACACGAGCTCCCTGGCTCTCAAAAATTTGCTGTGACTTTTAACATCCATGACTGTTTATAATAATTGAGCCTCAGATGCAAAAACTTGGTATTCATGGTCTCTATGCACTTCTCACATCTTGTCAATTTTCATTAAGTTGTTCCAGTTGACTAATAAATGAGGAATTAACAGTTTTTTGTAGTCAGGGAGCAGGTTGTAAAATGTTTCAGTCTAATACCAATTAAGTGTATTGGATTGGTCCATCCTCTGAAGCACATGATGCCACTTATTAAGATCAATGCTATTGGGTAAAGATCCGAATAATTAGTTTATTTGACCATCCTGTCTCAACACGTAATCAAAGTTTGAATAAAATGAATAAAAACTCTGTTCCATTTATCCTATTTGCATTAATTACTACCATCTTAATTACATATTTACTCAAATATATTCTAATTATTTTCAATAAATTAAAGTAGATTAGCATCAGGGATTTTGTGGTTTAAGATCCTCAGCCCCAACCATGTGCTCAAACCACAGACATATTTCCTTGTCACTCTAAGTGTATTCCTCTTCATCTTCCCAGTTGTTGTACATCACTTTCTTCATGGTTTCCTATAATGTATTTGCCAGCTGGAAAGTTATTTGTAATTTTTCTGTGAAATTGGTCTGCTGCATAATATGCTGCTCCCACTCGTCAACTGCTGCCGCAGCCCACCAGGTGCAAATCCCCTGGGTCTCATACTGCATTGATCTGGATAGTTTGCTGTCCAAATGAACCACTGCCTACACAATTCCTGTCTTCATGGCTATGCTTCAGAAGTACTTCATTGGCTGTGTAGTGCTTTGGGGTGACCCAGGGCGACGAAAGATAATGGTTATTATTTTCTGTCTTTACCAAGCCTGACCAAGGTGTTATTTGTCATTGAATGTCACCTTATATGGACCATGTGTAACCTCTGGGATTCTGCAGACAGATTTTGTTGTCAGATGAGATTAGGGGCGAATCACATGCCTTACAGTCTTAACATTTCTTCTGCTTGTATTTCTGTACAAGCTTCTGCCCAATGATTTCAGAATCCTTTGAGTGAAGCAAGTTCACAGCTGTTCCATTGATCATTACTCTCATTTAACCCTCTGTAATTTAAGATCCTTGTAGAAATCTTGACTGCAGCAGTTTGCTTTCTTCATCATGTTTTTGGCTGTCTCAAATATTCTTTACACTAAATGATTGAGTTTGTCAGAGTGAGGGCTGAACTCCCAGCGTTGTTCAGATGTTGAGACTTCTGAAATATGAACAATTATCTGAATTGACATCACCTGGAACCTCATGGCTCAAAGCCATTGTGCTATGTAGGCAGTGACTGTTTCAAGAAAGTTAAAACAGTAGCCTTGTACCTTTAATGCAAATCAATCCACTTCTGCATCAGTCTGTGTGGAATTCAATGTTTCAGCATGTTAAAGGTGTGTACTAATTCAAGGGTACTATTTCCGTTGTTTTAATTCATCCAGGGTTAACATAGGGCCATAGAACATTAAGCTAACATTTCTGATGTGCAAATGTTCTTCATGTATCTTAGAGAAGATGAAACTCTGCATACTTTAAAAGATTATTATTTTAATCCATGTGGACAAATCCTCTACTCGTATCAATTCTTCATGTCATTTCTAATATTAACAGACATACAGAAAAGAGTCATATTTTACATTCAACCATCACTCCACAATCACTAGTTGATGAATCTATGACTCAATGTACAACTCTAAGAATATATCCACATGGCAGCTTCTCTATGCGTTATGTGGAGGTGAATAACTCGTACAAATCATTTTTTAGCCCCTAGCTTGTAAGCATTCATTTTTGTAAAGGAAAATACCTCAACAATCTGATGAATATTGAATCCTTTACATCGAAACTTTTACAACTTAGTGTCTAGGTTGGATAGCCAACACCTTGTATCAGCAAGGTGCTGGTGGATACTTCTTAGCAAAGGAACAAAGAAGACTCTGGGGGGTAATGTGTTCCACCATCTTTGCCATATGAGCTCAGGTACAAGCAAGTGTTCGGCTCATTCTCTAACAAAAGAGGATTTGACATTTTATATTTCTAGATTTTGACATGCTGTCCTCCTTTTGGCTGAATGAAAGCATTTTCTTTTATCAGTTAATCTGGTTTATTTCCTAAACGTAATTTGTTTCAAACATCTGCAATTTTTTTTCCAATATAATACTGAGCTTCTGCAGTCCCTGTTCTTAGATGTATTTTATTGATAACATCATTGAGCCCTAAAGTGGGGATCTTTTAATGATGTGTTCAGCAGATTCTGCCTGTAATTTTAATGCTGTAACATGAATATACACACGTTCTGATACCAGCACCAAACTATGGTTGTACCTATTCCAGTGTACTCTTGGCTGGGCTCCTTACTTACCTCTTACATAAATTTGAGACTATTCAAAATTTTTGCTGGACATGTCCCATATTTGTAAATCCTGTTCACCTTTCACCAATGCAGTTGCTGAACTAGTTACCAACACCTTGATTTTAAAATTTTCATTGATATTACCAGATTTCCTTGGCCCTTGCTATCTCTGTAATCACTTCCATCTGATCATTATGATGCTGGAGGAAATTAGCAGGTCAGGCAGCATCCATGGAGAAAACCAGGTGATCAATGTTTCAGGTCAGGACCCTTCTTCAGGACTGAAGATAGGAAAAGGGGAAGCCCAATATATAGGAGGGAAAAGCAGAGCAGTGATAGGTGGACAAGAGAGGGGAAGCAGGGTGGGCATAAGGCGGTGATAGGTAGATGCAGGAGAGAGATGGTGATAGGTGGTGCAGGGGAGGAAGGGAGAGCAGATCTACTGGGGGATGGGTCAAAGGTAAAGAGGAAAAAAGGAGGGTAGAAAAAAAGAGAGATAGGCTAGGAAAGGGAAGAAAAGAAGAGGCATGGCTGGGGGTGGGTGTGGGGATTACTTAAAGTGGGAGAATTCAATGTTCATGCCGTTAGGCTGCAAGGTTCCAAGATGGAAAATGAGGTGCTGTTCCTCCAGTTAACGCTTGGAATTCTCCTGGCAGTGGAGGAGGCCGAGGACTGACATATCTGTGATCAAGGTGGGGGGGGGGGGGGGGGGGTTGCTGAAGTAACTGGTAATGGGGAGATGCAGATGGCTGCTCTGCTTTTCCTTCCTATATATTGGATGCTTCCTGTCCTGCTGAGTTCCTCCAGCATCACAGTGTTTTTCATCCAGATTCCAGCATCTGCAGTCCTTTGTTTCGCCATCTGATCATCCCTGAATTTAATCCTTTCTCAATTGACAGACATGGCTTCAATTGCCAAGATCTTGAGTTCCCTCCCCAACAACAAAGTTTCTCTATCTTTTTGCGTTCTGTTAAATGCTCTTAGAAACCTACCACTTTAAACAATCTGTCATTTGCCCTTTTATCTACTTATTTGGCTCAGTAAAGTGTCATTTGGTAACAGTACTCTTAAAGACCTTGGAACATATCATCATCTTAAAGATGCAACAAAAGAAAAGCTGTTAATGTTGTTACTAATCTGTTTATTGTTCTCCGCCAAATTCAGACATATAAAATCAAACAGCTTTCTTTCTTTTTCCCATGTAGGTAAGTAATGATTGTCTTTCCATATTGAAGCTGACTCACTCTAAAATTTTACAGAAAGTCTTATAATTGCTTTATAGGCTAACCCTTATGATTAATGCAATCTCTGTTTTGTTATGGTATGATATATTATTGTAAATAATTGTCTAAAAACAAAATAATTCCTTCAAGCAAAAAGATTCCAACCTGGCCCCATCATTGTTCTTCATATCAATAACTATTTGTGGCTTTCTGTTCACCCCGAGGCAATAAAAATAAATCAAAGATATATCCTATAGCATCAGCAAACACCTAAGCAACAGCATAAGGTAAAGATAAAATGTATCCATTAATGCATCCTGGGAAATGATCAACTTTTAATCAATGCATTATTTCTAGCTACAGTAAAACCTACAAATTATGAAGGGTAAGAGGAAGACAAAAACTTTAATCATATGAGATTAAAATATATCCGTAAATATCTGCATGCACAACTAGGGTATTTTACAGTTGTCTGGGGTTTCTCAAGGAGACTCATCTCTGGAATTAATGTATACCTTTCACCACCAGACCTTGTAAATCTATCATCACTGCAGCTGTTGAATGTCTGGGTTAAATGCTGGGAAAAGGATTGTCTTGTCCAGGTTCCATGGTGGGAACAGTCTCACTTGGAGTCCAGAATATGTGTTGTTGATTTAGATTCCATGTTGGATATAGGCTCAAATAAAATGGTTGTGTGATGGGAAATGTAAGGCACTGCAGTGTTCCTGATGCAGTATCAGTTGGATTCGTGGGAGATGAGTCACTAAGAAGCGAGCTTTGCCTTCTCGTTTTGAGTATGATGCTTTTTCTGAGACAGGATTAGAATTGTGACTGTGAAGATGTGGAAAATAACAATAAGAGAAACATTGCAGACTTCAGGTAACAGGAAAAATTAAAATGTAGTGCGGAAACTCGAAAGATGATGAAACCAACCAATCAAATCTCAGGCATCTGACACGACTATTGCATTTGGTTTGAAAATGTAACACCTTTTGGTACAAATTCACACTGTAAACTCTCTGCAGTTGCAATTACTTAACTGTGTTGATGATCCATTTAATTCATTTTGATAATAAATAATTTCTGAAATGCTCACAGCTGTTAACTTGGTTCACAAAGAGATGGGAATGAGGAAAATAGAGAGAAGATGACAAAGGAAGCAAGAGAGAGAAAGGAAAGACAAACTTTGTGTGAAGAGGACTGAGGTGACAAGATGGAGGGAAAGAGAAATTTGCCTCTCAATGGATCCAATTAGGCTTTGCCTTCTTTGCTTCCCCACCTTTAAGTGAACAAGCAGAGCTGGCACGTGACTGGGAACTTGCATCACTGCTGGAACTGGTGTACAGCTGGGCCTGAATCCCTGTCCATTGTTGGGAGCTGGGAACGTTCAACAGCAAAGAGGGGTCTATCATGTACATGCATTGTGTTTAGGGTAGAAGTGGACTACAAATTCTAATGCATGTAAAATTGCACATTAAAGCAGCATCAAAGGTGGCTCAGCCAAGTTTTAGCCATGCCTTTAGGCTCCGATGTTCTACCACACAATGGGAAAGCTGATTGGGGGTGGGGGGGGGGGGGCAGAAGGAGATCAACAGAGAGAAAGATCAAGTGAGGAGGGAAAAGATTGCAGAGGTTGGGGATGTGGTTATTCAAGACTCGGATGAGGAAGGTGAGAAGGATGTTGGAAGGAAATTCAGGTCATTAGACCTATTGGGGTGGTTGCGAATCCCAAAGAAGGGGAGTAGATCGGGGAAGGGGCCTGTGAAATCAAAGTTGGGTGGAGTTTGGTCAAGAAAAGTTTGATGTGAGGTGCAGGGGTGAATTTGTGGAGATAATAGGAGGCAGGGGTGTGTTAGGACAAAGAAAGCAAAGAGATGTCATTTCCCCTCTCCCCCTTTCCGTGCTTTATGATTGTCTAAAATATGTATGTGTTATGAGTTATCAGTCTTAAAATTGATTTCAAGGCAGTTCCTTTTCTGTGAAGCATATTGGAGCACCTCTCAAGATGTAATTAATAGCCTTGCCATGAGTCTACTTCCAGATTATAAATTTATCAACAACAAGGCAAAGCTCTACAATTACCCAGAGTTCCAATTTTGTTGCATTTTCCAGACTCTTAGAATTTCTAGTGTATGAGTGAGCCTTTTGGAAAGCATGAGTATCATTTTCAATGCATTCCTTACACTGGTGAATTCTCTTTTTTTCCTATCTCGTGACAGCTGCTAGAAGTGTACTTACATGGTTATCAAATGTGGACTTGATTCTCCTACAGTTGAATAGGCTAATTACTGTCAATGACAATGCTCACAGAGGGATCATGGTTACCAAGTCAATATTGCCAGGAGCAAGCAAAACCAAGCAAGGACAATTCCAGCTTAGTGGAAAGTAAAGAAAGAAAGGAAAATTAATGAACATATCAGCAACATCTTTCTTTTCCCTGAAGAGTTTAAGTAGTTTCCTCCATCATTTGACAACAACCCTTGCTGTTATTTTGTGAGGTGCAAGCATGAATGTATTAATTGCGTTCGCAGCTTGGAATATAATGAAACAGTCTGAATATTTAATAATTTTCATAGAATTTTGTAAATGTCGCAGGGTGGCACTAAATAGAGTTTTTTAAAGCAAACTAAGCAGAATTTGATGGGATAATAAACTCATAGGCGAGCCCCCACAGTTAAACTGAGAAAAAAGATTAGTGAGAAAAAACCTACAGACTTGGCACACACACTGAGGGTAGACACATCAAAGAAGATGGCTTTAATACTGTTTTTTGAGCAGCTAAGTAGCATAGATGGAATTGCTCCATTCAGTATGCCTGTGCACATTCAGTTACTAAATCCTGATAAATTCATTCAATCTGCCAGCATCAATTTGAGAATTTGGCCTGGATTACAACACTAGGGCTTGGTGCAAGCGAAGCATACAGACACCGAAGCATGGGGAAAAGTATGTACCACATCTCCAATTGAGTGAGGCATACAGGAGCACAAAGAACACATAGTGAATTACATCAAGTTCATAGAAATGGATGCATTGTGCAATGAACTAAATGGGTTATAAGGAAGTCCCCTGATGTGAGCCATGAGAAAACCAATGTAACCAAGTTAACATGGTTAAGCATAAAGAAATAGACATATCACATGCAGAACTGGGTAAGGCATCAAGCACTGGGAATAAGATTTGCTCTGGACTGTGTGAAGCACACAGAAAACAGTGGTAGACACACACCAAAGTGATTGAGGTTAAAATATCACAGACAATTCACTGAGTAAATCATACAAAAACCTGGAAACTCTCAAAAGCTATGAAAATCTCTTGGAAGATTGCCATCTCATTGAGACATCTTAATGGAAATCTATTGTAAGTGAAGATAACTTTGTGAAGATCGTAATAGGACTTCTGTATTAAAAGTATGTTAGATGTATTCCTTTAAGAACTCTGCTGAGCATCACAACAGACATAATTCCTGACTATGAATCAATCATCTCAATGGATGGTAGAAGAGACTTGAGACATTAAAATACATGTTAAGTGGCATGTAGACTAAGCAAGAGAGTGAAATTTGACTAAATGCAGCGAAATGCTTAAGTGATAATCTGACAGTGTGGATTGCCAGCCCATTGAATCTTGTAGAATGGAATCCATTCTACAAGATTATTGCTTAGGCTGTGAAGGTGAAGAGCTCCCCTGAAGACTGAAGCAGAGAACATTTTGTTGGGCCATCTTGCTGTTTTTTGTGCTTTAATATTCCATGACTCAATGTGTGAATCCTTTAATGCTGCTTGTCCATTTCCCCTTTTGCTATTACATGTTGTGGTAAGCACACCACAATGATTACTTCTGGTATCCTTTCAATTTTGTACTAATCACACTCGTACTTCCAGCACAAATTCAAAATATACACCTCATGATCGGTTCACCAACCCAGTGTAAATAATCACCCAAATATTAAATCAAGCTCATTCCAAGTTGGAGGTTGGTAAAATGCGATTTCAAGTGAGAACTTTTTGTGGTTCCATCCGTGGTTTTAATGCAGCCCCCTAGTTATACAATAACTGCCAGAACTGCCACTGAGTATGTGACTGCAGTCTCAGCGAGAAGCTGCATAACACAATCTGAAATGTACTCCGGGAACGGACATACCAAAAGTAGAATTTGAAGGAGTTACACAAAGAAATGAAGAACTTTCTGCATAGATTCAGGTCAACTGCATTTTCTGGTGCAGTGAGGAACCAGCAACGAGAGGAAGAAAGGTGCTGCTGCAGCAAAGGAGTGCGGTGGGAGATGATTCAGCAGCAGGAGCATCATGCCATGCTCTGTGTCAATGTATAACTGCACTCACCCTGCCAACCAGGTTAGGTCACGAAAGGAAATGCTTTGTTTACAGAATGCTTGCACCTCAGCCAAAAGTAGCACTGCTGATGCAATGGCACTTCAGGACTGCACTGCAATGTTGGCCTGGATTCAGTGCTTCAGCCTCTGGACCCACAACCACGGAGCTGATCCATTGAGTTCTGGATATCACTGAGTTGTCAGGTCTAGACAGACGAACTATGGCCTGCTCTGCTGTCTCAGCTTGCTATATTCAAAGCAGGTTTAAAATCGAGCCGGCTGCTTCACTAAATATGATTTTGAGTGGGGCAGGTGGATATAGAGGGGGTTCAAAGGGTGCATCCAATATCCTTGGTTCTGTTGTAGATCAAGGAAGAGGATCTCACATTAAAAATAAATTAAAATCATACCTTTCTGATGGTGGCCTCTACAGTTCTCTTTAATGGCTGCTGGTTAGACTTTGTTATGGTGAAAACTAAAGATCCACCACCAACAATATTATGTTGGACATCATGCCTCCTATTTGCTCATGGAAATGCTCTTCTCAGACATGGTTCATGATGCTTATAGATAAGCCTATATCAATATCATGAGTATTCTCACATCATAAGTCTAGGCCATTTTATCTGAGCAGAGTGCCGCTAGGCTAATGATATCAATGATGTCATTGCTGATGCTGGGACCTGCATGGGCCAAGTCCCTGCTAGCAGAGGCTGACCCTGTTCTGCTCTGTTCTACTCCCCGTGAAATCCAACAGGCAGCTCAGCCCTCCACATTTCCCAGCTCTCAGATGGGGAAATCTGTCCCCTCAGGCTTGTGCCAGCTTAACTTTGGCAACAAGCAGGAGACTCCTCATGGAAGTGAATAGGAGACATTGATCTCTAGGAGAAATACGTGGTTCTGTTTTTTATTATTATTTATTCATGTGAGTTTCATTGATTGTGATTGATTATTAATACGTAGATTTCTTTTGTAAATTTTAAAATGTAAAAGAAATAATTTATTTAAATTTTTAAACATCTTAGGTGTCCTGAGTGTTCCTGAATGTTGGTGAATGTCAAAGATACTTGCAAGCATTAGTGGCCCCGATCACACTGATAGTTTTGACCCTGCCCCTCATCCCTGAGTGACAGGGCCTCACCAGCTATCAAAGTCATTCTGTGAGTGCAGCTGGCCCCTTATACTGAGGCAATTCATGAGCTGTGCAGGGCCAGGCTGAAGTGCTGGGAGCCAGGAACCCCACAGAACACTGCACCAGCGCTGTGCTAGCTCAAGCAGTGCACCATAGGACCAGGTAAGTAGCAGCTTTCAGACATAAATATGTGCCCCATTGTGCCAACTATATATATTATATTTCTAAGACTATTCTGCAGTGAGATAGTTAGCCTCAAACATTAATCTTTAGCAACATGCCAGTCTTTGTAATAATGCTTTGTACCTGAAGTTAACTTCTCTTAAAAAAAACTTACAGCATCAGCTTGATAAGAACGTGTGATCTGCTGATTTAATTCTTCCTGTTCTTATTTTTCATTTTGGTAATTAATTATTTTAGCAATTCAGATGAAGGCATCTGTGTGAAATGGCAGGATATTACTTCCTGTAGCTAATTAAATAAATGCACAACTCACATAATTATCGCTCTTAATTATTTCTGAACGATAGCATGGATGCCACTTTTGAGAGTGGTGCTTGCTTGAAAGATTTTACATTCTAATGAATTAACATTTCACAGATACATTACAGCTCTGATGGGGCCTCAGCAGTTTAACAATTGAAAGATTTACTTGAAAAAGAAATATTGCTTTCAATGCAATTTAGAGAGTGCCTTTCTAGTCTAACGCTTCATTTCACAAATGATACATTTGACAATCCATAGCTAAATATCAAAGTTATGTCTGCATTTTGTAATATCAATCCACTAAAGTCACATTGGATAATGCACAAGGACAAATGCAAAAAAATAATCACAGCACCAATAAACATCTAGGATAGTTTAAAAGACAAACTTTCCGAAGGAACTAGACTTCATTTCTGACAGTTCATTTCTCATGCCATTGCTGGGTACAAGGGTTGCATACAACAGGATGCTCATTAATACATATTGCTAATCACTGGGGGCCAGATTGTGTCTGTGCTATTCATTTCTCCCTTGATAATGCAAGTTGTCAATATGCATCATGTAAATATGTAAAATTGGTATAATGGCACAGGACTTGAATACTTAGAGAAAGAGATGAAAGATTTGCAACTTAATGGTGCCTTTTATATCCTTTCCAGGATGACCCATAACACATTATAGCCAATGAAATAGTTTTTGAAGTGTTCTTGCTCTAGTGGTGCAAGAAGTGTGGTGGTCAGCTACACATGGCAGCTCCCACAAGTACCAATATAACAATCACCAGACTGGCTGCTTTTAAATGACTCTTTTAAAAGGGTATCAGGAATTGTACCACTGCCCTTTTACAAAAAACGCCAATGGAATTTTTACATCCTGCTATTTAACTTCTGAGGTGAAGATGAACATAAAGCAGGGTTAAGACCTCTCTCTTGTCTTGACGTTTGTGGCCTCTGGCTTAATGGCCAACATGCAAAAAAGTTCAGCAGTGCTCAACGGTCAAGATGTTGAGCACTACCACATGGCTTTACATACATCTCTTCTGCACTGAGACTGTGCCAAGTCTGTAGGGTGCTGGCAAGGAGGGGCAATATTCAGGGGTAGAACTGGGACTCAGAGGGTCATCAGGGCTTCTTGGATTGCACAAAGAGTGGGGCCTAGAATGGAGATGATCAAGGAAATAGGACCAAGTGAGATCAAAACTGACAGAGGATGATGGAGGGTCAGTACCATGGGTGCAGAACTGAAAGGGAAGGAGCTAGGTATGGGTCCCGGGGTGGGATAGAAACTGCTCTGTTCCTAGAGTGTATAGTAAATTGGCTTCAGAACAGCATGATTTAATTTGCTGGGAAGCACTTGAACAAGGTGTTGCATGAGGAAGAACACCTTTGCACGTGTGCCTGGTGTGGAAAGTTTTCCACTGGTGCAAACACAATTCGTGACTGGTATTAAATTTCTAGAGTGGCCTGAGTTGATCCACAAATCATTGTAGTCCACTTATGTGCAGCATTGAAAAATAAGCAGTGTTGTACATATAAATTGTAGATTCTTTGAATTTTTTCGATGGCCTTCACATGTTGAGAGGGATGGATAGGTTGGGATTTTCCATTTTGCAGCCCAGTGGGTGATGAGTATTATTGTCGCCTATCAGTTCTCAGAAATTTTTATGTTCAGTGCACTGTTGGTTTTATGTGGATTTGACAAAAGCACATTGAGGGATGAGGCAAAGGTAAGTCATTCATCAATTAGATTGGACTAATTGATTTATGCTCCAGCACAGTTTATACACTACATCCCACAATAATAGGCAGAAGTAAACTCAACCTCAGGGGCTATGCTGACATTCAGAAATGATACAAGCGTTTCTCTCATGGATATAATGTTATCAGTGCAGTTTGATTGAATTATGATGTTGCAGTTCACTAGAAGCTATTTATTATCTTTTATAGGTCAGGACCATGAATCAGTTATTTTAGGAGCAAACACTTATATCCAATTCTGCTATCACAGGACAGATATAGATGATTAAGCCCATTCAGTCCATCCATCCAGAAGAATGTACAGTTCTAGGAATATGTTGTATTTTTATATGTCCGTGGCTATTTCTATCACTGATCTCTGATCACTATGCAGAATAGGCTGTTCAACAGATTTTTCTGGCTTGTGCACCAATTCAATGATTCCTTCAAGGAAGAGTTGGACGTATTTCTGACTGGAGCAAAGATCACTTTGTTCAAATCATAGGCACTGCAAAGAAGCAGGAATGGTGTGATTTCCTGGATTGATTTTCGTCCTAGATGCAGACAGAGTTGCAGATTTTTCCCCCAAATTGGCGTGGAATTGTATCTCACTCATTATCTTTCCCAGAAGATCACAAGGTTTAGTGTGAGGTGGTGATACATACTGAAAAGATCAAAATATTGTGTGAGATGGACCAGAGACCGTTTGCTACCAATCACTGTGAAAAAGTGCTATTGATGTTCTGAGACCAAGTTAATCAGCTGATTGCCTTATCCTTTGTACATAATTCTTGAGGCTTAAAGTGGGCTTTGTGAGCATGAGGAAAGTAAGGTGTTTTTTTTCCCCCTTTCTTAGTTGAAAGAACTGGGGATAAAGGATATGGATGTTAGGGCAGTGGTATGCTTTTCCTGTAGTATGTGAGAGATCAGGGACATTCCCAATAAACCTGATGACTACACTTACGGGAAGTGCGTCCAGCTGCAGCTCCTGTTGTCAGACCACATAGAACAGTTGGATCTATGGTTGGACTCGCTCATAGATGTTGTAGATAGTACGCGTAGCAAGTTAGTCACAAGAAAGGAGATGGGTGACCCCCAGGAAGGGCAATAAGTGCAGGAAGCCCCTGTGGCCATTCCTCTCTCAAACAGGTTTACCCTTTTGAATACTATTGGTGGGGGGGGGGGGCGAGGGTTGGCCTTTCAGAGGAAAGCGGCAGCACACTTGGCTCTGATGCACAGCAGGGGAGGGAAAAGTCTAGGTGAGCAATGGTGGAGGGGGTGGGAGTGGATTCATTCGTGAGGGGAACAGACAGGTGCTTCTGTGGCTGAGAGCAGAATGATATGTTGCCTTCCCGATGCCAGGGTCAGAGATGTCTGAGAGTGAGTACAGAACATTCCGAAGTGGGAGGGAGAACAGCCAGAGGTTGTAGTACACATTGGTACTGTTGATGCAGGTAGAAAAATCGATGAGGCCCTGCAGTGATTTTAGGCAGAATGTTAAAAAGCAGGACGTCTATGGTCATAATCTCAAGATAACTCCTTGTGGCATGTGCCAGTGAGTGTGGAAATAGGAGGATAAGATGGATGAATGCATGGCTCAGGAGCTGGTGTAGCAGGGACAGCTTTGCAGACTGGGATCGTTGGGTTCGCTTCTGGAATAGGTTGGACCTAATAGGATGAGTTGCATCTAAACTGGAAGGAGACCAATATCCTTGCAGGGAGATTTACTCACGCTACTCGGGAAGATTTAAACTATTTTGGCAGGGGATGAAAAGCATAGTAGCAGTTGAGCAGATGGGGGGAAAAATGTAGATGATAGATCAAGCAAGTCCAGTGGGCAGAACAGGCAGAGGCAGGTTGTATGAGAGGGTTGGCAGGTTCAACAGCATTTACTTTAATGCAAGGAGCCTCACAGGTAAATCAGGTGATCTTAACACATGGATCAGCACTTGGAATTTCAACATTATTGATATCATGGAAACAGGGAAGAGCAGGACTGACAGCTTAATGTTCCAGGATATGCAAGGTTCAGACACAGCAGAGGGAAATGCAAAAGAGGAGGGGGATTGGACTACTGATTAGGGAGAACATAATGTCAGTACTTTAGAGAGGATATCCTGGAGGGATTGTCTAATGAGGCCCTGTGGGTAGAACTTTGGAATAAGAGAGGGACAATCACTTTGCTTTGGTTTTACTGTAGACCTCCCAAAGGTCAGCTGGAATTAGAGGTAAAGATATGTAAGCAAATCACAGAAAGGTGTAAGAGCAATAGAGTTATAGTCGTGGGGAATTCTAACTTTCCCAGTGTTAGCTGGGATTGCCTTAGTGCAAGGGACTTAGATGAGGTGGAATTTCTTAAGTGCATCCAAGAAAGTTTTTTGAGACAATATATAGAGTCCTACTAGAGGTGGGGCAGTGCTAGGCCTCATCTTAGGAAATGAAACTGATGGTGGAAGTATCGGGGGGAACGTATTGGAAACAGTGAACATAATCCTCTAAGTTTCAAGACAGTTATGGAAAGGGATAAGATTGATCCTCAAGTTAATGTCTTGAATTGGGGAAAGGCTGATTTTAATAGCATAAGAGGGGACCTGGTGAAAGTAGATTGGGAGAAGATGTTTGCAGGTAAAACAGCTGACAAATGGGAGTCTTAAAAGAGAGTTAGTGAACATTCAGGACCAGCATGTTCTGGTAAGGATGAAAAGCAAAGATGGTAAGATTAAGGAACCTTGGATGATTGAAGGCTTGATCAGGAAAAAAAATAGCAGCTATCGGCGATTGGAATTGAGGGACTCTCTTGAGGAATATAGTGTGAGTAGGAGAGAACTTAAGAAAGAAATCAGGAGGGCAAAAAGTGGTCATGAAATATTCTTGGCAGGTAAGATTAAGGAGAGTTCCATGATATTCAATAAGTATATCAGGAGCAAGAGGGTAGCCAGGGAAAAAGTGAGTTCCCTAGGGACCAAAGGGAAAATCTGTGTGTGGATCCAAGTGGTGTGGACCAGGTTCTAAATGAATATTTCTCATCTGTATTCACTAAGGAGAAGGATGTGTGGAAGACAAGTGAGTTCAGGGAGGGGTACATGGTTAATCTGGAGCAGGTCAGTATTAAATTGGAGGAGGTGTTAGATGTCATGGGATGTCAAAGACTGATAAATCCCCAGATCCATCTCAAGTTGCTATGTGGAAGCAAAGGAGGAGATTGTTGGGGCCCTGATGGTTATGACTGGATAATAGCTGGAGAAAATCCCAGGGATGGAATTTATATCCATTTGGAAAGGCAGGGGCTGATCAGAATAGTCAGCATGGCTTTGTGCAGGAGAAATCCTATTTCAATAATTTGATTAAGTCTTTTGAGGAGCTAACAAAGGAGATTGATGAAGGCAGGGTGGAAGCTGTTGTCTATGTGGACTTTAGTAAGGCATTTTACAAGGTCCCACATGCTAGACAGATCCAGAAGGTTTAAGCACATAGGATCCAAGGAGAACTGGTTAATTGGATCCAAAATTGGCTTGGTGATTGGAGGCCAGGATAGTGGTGGAAATATACTTTTTTGATTGGAAGTCTGTGACCAGTGGTGTACTTGCAGGGATTGATGCTGGGACCCTTGTTGCTTATGCTATGTATTAATGATTTGGATTTAAATGTAGGAAGTATGATTCGTAAGTTTGCAGATGACAGGAAAGCTGGTGGTGTTGTGGTTAGTGAAGAAGGCTGGCTAAAACTACAGCAGGATATAGATCAGGTGGAAAGTTCGGCAGAGCATTGGCAGATGGAATTTAATCCTGACAAGTTCCAGGTAATGCATTTTGGGAAGTTTAGTAGGGGTAGGACATATATAATAAATGGTAGGTACTAAGGAATGTTGATAAATCTTGGGGTTCAAGTTCATAGTTCCCTCAAAGTGGAAACACAGTTGATAGGGCGATGAAGAAGGCATTTGGCATACTTGCCTTCATAGGTCAAGGCATAGAATATAAAAGCTGCGACATTATATTGCAACTTTGCAAAACACTGGCTAGGCTGCACTTAGAGTATTATGTGCAGTTCTGGTTGCCAGACACTTCATGAAGGATGTGATTGTGACGGAGTAGATGCAGAGGAGTTTCGCAAGGATGCTTCCTGGATTGGAAGACTTTAGTTATGAGGAGGGATTGGGTATGCTGGGCTTGTTTTCCCTAGAGCGAAGGAGGCTGAGGGGTGATCTGCAGAGATATATAAAATTATAAGAGGCACAAATAGGGTAGATAATAAGAGAGTGGCTGATATGGTAGCAGAACTGACTCTCTATATGAAATGTAAGTTGTGGGTAGTGAAGGTGGTAATTGCTCAGTATATGAGCATAAGGCATGGTGCAGTGAATGCAAGACAGTAAAGAGCAGTGGAGGAGCACTGTAGAGGATGGGTAGTAAAGAAAGGGGGATAAGTAGTAAAGATAAGGATGACTAGTATAGTGGGTTAATTTTTTCATGAATAAAGACAGTGAAAGCATGTGCTTCACTGGCTTTTAGTTAATTAGTATTCAGCTGTAGAGGGTCTGTAGGAAAATAAACAATGATAAATAGAGCAAGGGAGGACAGTGTAAGCTCTCTCCTAAACCCCAAAGGAAGAATTCAGAGACTTTTGGGTACCCACTGGAAAACAATTAAAACAAGGAGTATGGTAGGAATTTGTCCCATGACAGTGAATAATAAGCATTGAAATTATTCAGGACCCCCCGTATTGACAATTGTAGCAGAGACCAATGTTGTTCACTTGGGAGGAATGCAGGAGTGGAGACAGTTCATCTGTTCTTGCTACAGCACCCAATCATGGAAGGTAGTTCATCAATTTTACATTACAGGCCCTAGTGAAGATGGGGTCTACAAAGAGCTAGTGATCTCCATCTGATTGGTTCAGTGCTGATAAGAGAATATCTGTTCTTTGGGTGGGGATATTTTAAACTGCCGGACTATGCCTCTGATTATGTATAAAAGTGCTGTACTCTGCACAACCAGAGAGAACGTGTAAACTGCCTTCTCCCATTTGCAAGTGTAAGATCAACTGAAATAAATGCGCTTCTGTTTGCCCTGAAGAATGGACGGTGTGAGTGACTTTTTTTCCACTACAACAATGAGGGAATGGAAAAAGCTAGAATTGCTGAAGTTATTGAGTGGTATGACTGTGGTGAGAAAAGTATTGGAACAGTCTTCTTACCTTATCAATATTGGTTGAATAATTGACTTTATCCTCTTGCATTGTATCCATATTTTTAGTCAATACTCAGCAATCTCTCCCACTGCTTCTTCAGTGAATGCAAGGGGGCCTCCTCCCCCAAATGTGAAGGATATCCACTCTCTCACCAATGGCTGCCCGAAGTGCTCACTTCCTCCTTCAGTAATTTCTTCCATAAAATGTAAAGCTTTAGCAGCCGAACTTCATCTCTCATTTAAAGTCTTTTATCATCCTTTAAGTAAATTCCTTGGTTCTCAATATTGCACAATGTGCCCAATAAATAGTACAGATTTAATGAGTGCCACTCTGATGAACAGACAACATAGATATTGCATGTTGCTGCATTAACACTAACAGGGCCCTATCTGCAAATGTCCACTTTTGGGTACATTCTGATTTGTCAGGACAGTTGGGAAATAAGGTTTATTGATGCAACTGTCTCAAGTCTGCCCACTTAGGTAAGTCTTCCTCATTTGAAAAAGAAATCTTTTTTTAATGATTTCTTACATTAATAATATATGGGGCTTCCAATCAAAAAGATTAATGTCATTCATATTTCTCATGAATCTGTTAAGCAGATCCTCTGGAGAAGCAAATTACTTGCTGTGCTATCTATATCATTCCAAGTCTGCAGGTGCAGCTCCACCAAGACAAATGAGAGCTCCCTGCCTTGCATGCTTCAAGCTAAATTCCTTAGTACTCCAAAAAAAAAGTTTGCAGGCTTTAGGTTTTGTTTGCTGTTCCAGTGTAATTTAATTTTTATACACTGCTTCATTCTCTTTGCTTCATTCTTGCCACAGTTTGTGTGATTTAATTAAACACAGATAGCTTCAAGCTGTAAGGATGGACCAAAGTTGCTCTCAAGCCTTTCGTAGCCCTTAGCACTATTTGCAAGGTTGTACTATATCATTCCCGGGGCAAATGCATACCTTTCACATTGTGATCTGTCAGCACTTTGAATGGAATGATCTTCTTTGCAAGAAGATGACTTCTCCCACTTGTTTTCAGGATGGATTAAGCAGTCTTTTGTGTGGCTTCTATTGTCTCTTATTGTTGAATTCCTCATTAACCTAGCATCCACATATGATTCTGTCAAAGCTTGTAGCAATGGGAGATTTAAATGCTGGGTGGTGTGAACCTGATTTTGACTTGCTCTTGTTTGTTTAATTACTGATGAATTTCTCTCAGAAACTGCTGTTATAACCGGACCCTGAGAAGAATGGGTTATCTCTCACAAATTGTGCTTTTCCTTACAACAATTAATTACAGAATTCAACAATGAAATATACAACATGGCCCGTGGTGGAATTTTGTAATGAATTGTTGAAAAGAATGGGACAATTTGTAACATTGCTCTGCTGCCCTTCATGGCATAGCATTGATGTATTGTTCTTAATAGGGAGAAGAAGGTATACCATAAGACAAAGTATTAAACTCATTTCCCTCCAGGAAGCTGAATTCTCACCCTGTCTCCTCAAGGTCAACTGCTGAAATCAGCACAGCTTCCTGTTCTGGTTTAACCATTGAGAAATGGGTCATTTTCTCACAATAAATGATTATAATATTCTCTTAATGCCAGAAAATGACCCCTGCCTGAAAACTCTGCATTATTGAATCAAATGTAAAGCTGTGCAGATTCAGAATAAGTGGTGTGTAATGAGAATAAGATTAGGTTCACATTACTGCAAACATCCCTCTCTTTCTGTGGAGTAAATTTATTAATTTTTAATCTAGGAGGCTATAAAATTCATAGCGAGTCATTGTAAGAACCATTGTGTTTTGAAGATCATTCACTTGTAATCCTCAGGCAGCCTCATATATTGCAATTAAATCACAAGCTTAGTATACTCGTTAAGACCACAGTGGTTCTTCATTCTGATTGAAGAGAGTAGCCCACAATAATATTTAATTAAAATTTCCTCTACAGCATTGAGCTGTCAGGGAATTTATTTAAAGAAGTCAATGGGCATGTGAAAAATGATGGATTAAATCAAAAAGAAAGAAGCAATGAAGATCTCAAGAAAATCAAAAACTCCTCTCTCTTTTATGATATATAAAAATGTAATTTAACAAGATACGTTCCTCAACATTAGCCATTACATGCTCTTATTCATATTATTAATTTTTCCACTATAGTTTTTAAAAGACTATTACTTATAAGAATGTTATTCTACGATTGGTGCTGCAGCAATACATGAGTTCCAGTCTGAACTGAAATGTGAATTTGAAGTGCATATTTCCTTGTTGATTTTCTAATACTAAACATGTGCAATGTGGCAAAATGCATTTGCCAGCCTAAACTCCATCAAAGGGAATGCTGAGGAGGTAAATTCATCAGTTAAAATTTGGGCCTGACATTCCAAGATCAGCCATATATTTAATTCTTGCTTGAATTTTGCTGATATTTAGGAAGCCTGGTTGTTTAGTTATTGGACTACTGATGACTTGATTGTTCACCTTCTAATCACCAACCATGTAGGTCACTGGATTGTGGATGATTATATCTGGTAATAGCTGTGCAATTGTTTATAGCTTGGTTGATAAAAATAATAGATTTAAGAACAGAAGTAATGGGAGTAAACGTTTGGCCTTATGGCCTCTTGAACCGCTTCACAATTCCATAAGGTTGTGGTTGATCCTGTGCCCAATCCACTTTCTTGCCTGAATCCCATATCATCTAATTTGCCTGGTATCTAAAATCTTATCAATTTCAATCTTGAATGTGCTCAATAACTGAGCCCCCTTAAGATCGAGAAAGCAAAAGACTTACAATGTGCTTCAAAAGGAAGTTTCTATTCATTATAGTCTTAAATGTCTGACCCCTTACCTTGAGATTCTGCCCCCTTATTCTAGATTCTCCAGCTAGAGGAAACAGATTTTCCATATCCCTCTCAGTATCTTGAGTGCCTCAGTGAGATCATCTCTCATTCTTCTAAGGTCCCAATGGGCATATACCAATCTCACTCAATCTCTTTTCATAGACCAACACCTTGATCGCCAGGATCAATCTAATGAATCTACACTGACTCCAAAGCAAGTATATCTTTCTTCATGTACGGAGATCAAAACAGCAAATAGTACACCAAAAACTTAAGAAGTCTCAGCAAGACTTCCTGCTTTGGTATCCCGACCCTGTTACAGTAAGATGATGAAGTGCTAAGCATGTTTGTGAAATTAATGACAGTTTAAAACTACTTCCACAGCTGCTCAATCATCATGCCCTGGATACATACCCTACATAAATGTAGAACAAGATTTTCTCAGTCAAACAATGCAAATGACACTGAGTGGGAGTTGTCAACCATGTAATTCAATAAGAATTGTACTCTCAGGTTTTTCTACAACCTTTTTATCCAATTGGATTTTGTGTGGTATTCAACAGCTACTCCCTCCCTACTGGGTTAATAAGAACAACAAACTCCATTGACATAAAGGATTTGGTATTCCTGTGAAATATCAGCTTGGAATCCAGATCAAAACTCTTGCATGGACCAACCTATCCAAAACCACATCAGTTGGCTGTTTTCTTTTTGGATGCATACTCAATACTCATTCTGAGAAAACAGAGTGGATTCTCAGTGAACCCCTATCACCACCACCACCAGAGAATGACATTGCACATATGCTAAACCAAATTTTCCAAGGGCACAGAAGTTTTCATGACTTACAACAGTAATTATGCCTTGGAATGTTGTTTAAAAACTCAATTATTGCAAATTAAACAAGACATTTTCTGTGAGAAACAACGGACTGCAGATGCTGGAATCCAGATGAAAAACACAATGATGCTGGAGGAACTCAGCAGGCCAGCAGCATCTGTGGAGAAAAGCAGTGGTCAACGTTTTGGGTCAGGACCCTTTTTCAGGACTGAAGATAGGAAAAGGGGAAGCCCAATATATAGGAGAGAAAAGCAGAGCAGTGATAGGTGGACAAGAGAGGGGAAGCAGGGTGGGCATAAGGTGGTGATAGGCAGATGCAGGAGAGAGGTGGTGATAGGAGGTGCAGGGGAGGAGGGGAGAGCAGATCCACCGGGGGATGGGTCAAAGATAAGGAGAGAATAAAAAGGAGGTAGAAAAAAAGAGAGGTAGGCTAGAAAAGGGAAGAAAAGAAGAGGCACGGTTGGGGGTGGGGTGGGGTGGGGGGGGGGTGTGGGAATTACTTAAAGTGGGAGAATTCAATGTTCATGCCGTTAGGCTGCAAAGTTCCAAGACGGAAAACGAGGTGCTGTTCCTCCAGTTTGCCCTTGGAATTCTCCTGGCAGTGGAGGAAGCCGAGAACTGACATACAGTATCTGTGATAGTGTGGGAGGGGGAGTTGAAGTAATTGGCAACGGGGAGATGCAGATCGCAGTTTTCGGTTTCAGTTTATTTTTCAAGCACAAATAGTGTTAGAAAAGTTGAAATTCATGCCAAATCACTGATGTTTTGTTGACTGCATCTAGGTAGACTGCAACAGTGAAGCCTATGGAGGAGCAGGGCATCACTGGAAACAGATTTCAGACTTCCACATTTAACTGTACACATACAAGTTTTAGAAACTGGTGTCAGTTTTTGCTCAGTAGTAACAGTGATTATGGAGAAAACAGGGGGCATTAAGTACCTTGTAATTTTTTTTTAAGTTCTTTCTCCACAGCCCAAAGGGGTGCATGTTGGTAGGCTAATTGGCCACTGGTGTGCAGGTGAGTGGTAGAATCTGGGGTGAATGATGGGAATGTGGGGAAAATAAAATAGAATTAGTATAGGATTAGTGTAAATGGGTCCTTGATGGTTGGTGCAGACTTGGTGGGCCGAAAGGCCTGTTTCTCTACTTTGACTCTCTGACTCTAATTAGTGATTAATTATTAAGACTAAGGGATGAATAATTAACAGCCTCATGTCACAATGCTGGGACTGATTTCATTAATGGCTTAAAGTATTACCTTGTAATTTTTCAGAATTCAGTAAAGTATGTCAGATGTGCATATTTGCATGCAATTATCCTCTAAAGTTCAGCAGGACCTCCTACATATATTCTGAAGGATTTTGCGAAGTATGTATCATGGCCTGGATATTGCTGCACATGTCAGTGTGCAATCAGTGCTCTCTTGATCTTACCCAGTCAATAGGCTGAGAGCCTATCTTACTTGTCTGATGCCCCCTGAAGTCCAGTGACAAAGACATGAATGGCAGTGAGGCCTCCAATAATGCAATGGAGAAACCCTGAGCCCACAGTTCTTCTGAGAGCAGTGACAGCCAACAAACCCTTCCCCCAGCTTTGCTAGCTGCTAAAGCTTTCAGAACTTCAAATGCTTCAGTATGTCTCTGGCATTCAGATTCAGAAGCATTTAAAAACTATCAGAAATGAAGTAAAAAAGAAAGATTGTACAGTTTTCTGAAAAAAATAAAAAGGTTGACTGAAACAATCTAAAAGCACTTTTAAATAACAAAGAATCATTAAACTACAAATAACTTGAAAAGTAGAAATTACCTTCTTTTTATCTTTCTTCTCTGGAACACCACCCCCATCCCCACCCCCACCCCCACCCCCATCCCCACCCCCAATCCCATTGAAATGAATGGTCTTGTTGATGCTGTGGAGGCTATAATCTAGTTCAGGAACCAAGTGCTGATTCCCCAGCATAATTGCAGAACCACTTATATTTGCCAATTAAATCTGGACCAATGTCATGCACTACTGAAAAAGGGCATTTAAATGCCCAGTGATAGCTTCAAGCTGGTGTGATTTGCAGTGAGAAACCCATAGGTAAGATTTTCTTACAGTTCTTCCCAAATTTAAGGGAGGATATCTTTTAAATCATTGTGACAGGTTTCCAATCATCTGAGAAATCAGAAATTGCAGGAGAGGATAAGAGTGAGGATTTGTAGGGTGGGAGAATTGGATATCATGAGGTTAGGAGAATTTTGGGAAAGAGGAACTCACCATTGTGAAGATGAGAGAATCAGTTACCACAATAAGTAATTGAACACCTCGTCTATGGCATAAATTGAACATTGTGAGTGGGAATCTTAGATATCATAAGGGGAATATGGGAATCACAGACACTGTTGGGTTGGGAGTTGCGTTGCAGAGGGCAATCAGACATGCCGAAGGAGAGATAATCCTCATTGTGGAAGTGAGGAGGATTTAGTCAACAAAGAGGGTAATTGAATGCCTCGGGAGAAGCAGGAATTTGATATCATGAGTGGGGTAGTTTTAGACAAACTGAGGGGAAATTGACATCATGAGGGAGGAGAATCTGACTGTAGAGTTGGGGATTGATTGGGCAGTGGCAGATGGGAAGAATCAGACACCTGATGAGAGCTCCAGCATTGCACAGATAGGGAATTGAAAATCCTGGTGAGGGTCGCTGTAACCAGAAAACGTGGGTGGAAGAGAATCAAACAACCAGAGTGGGGAATGAGAGGAACTGGAAATTTTGGATTGGAGACAAGGTATCATGGAATTATAAGGCATCATAGATGGGAAAGCACTGGATATTTGGAGGGGTAATGGATGGAAATCAGACATCATGGTGGAAAGAACATCACAAAGTAAGGCAGCAGTGGGAAAAAAGTTAAAGAGTACTGGTCATGAGCCCAAGTCAAAGGTGAACTAGTAATGAGAAAGTGTTTGGCTGGAAAAGAGAACTTACTAAAGGAGTCCTATTTAAGACTGAAGCCCTTTTCTCATTATTGTTAGGTCATCAGGAAATACATGTTTCAAAACCTTGCAGTCCTGGAATTTTATTAGTGGATTAAAAATAATAAAATGGTAATCAACCTGTTTTTGATATAAGGAGGAAATATTCCCTAAAAGTGATATTTTTTCAGGTTAGAGTATTTTGTGTATTGGAATATACCCTCAAGCATTTTATAGTGAAAACTATTGTCTGTGCAACATTATGACTGTTTGTTGAGTGTTCAGATTACAAGGGAAGTAGGAAATCTTTTCTAAAAGAGAATTGAATTTCATTGAAAAATAAATTACTCATATGCTATAATAATTCAATCACATTTGCATTACTGCTTGAGAGTTACATGAATACAATCTTGGCATTTTTAGCAAATTGAAGTCTGCTCCCACTAGCCCAAGTTATAAATTGTTTCCTTTGCTTTATTTTAATCCTTCGGAGTCTCTATTTTTATTAATCATCTAATTCAAGGCTCCAAGCTGTCTTCCATTCGATCCTTCATTGCTTCTTTTGGGCAGAGGCATTAGATTTGTTGATATTCATGCCAATTAGAACCCAGATTAATTGTCTCCCGAGTGTGGTCCCAGACATTTGTGTAAATTCCCAACTGTGTTGTTGATTTATGGGCACATCTTTCCACACATGCTGTGCTAAGCAGTACATTTACCCACCGTTGTTTACTGGATGGTCCCTCTTCACACCTTCATATTGAATACCTGACTCCCAGTCCCACTGCTGCGGAAAAGCTTCATCTAGATTGCAAAGCACTTTTTGCAATAGATGGATAGGTTTCAAAGCAGCTGCATATAGACTTATTCTTTTATAGTTGGTATGTGTGATTAGTTGGTGGTGCCAGTAAAGGTAAAGCTAAAGAAGGTCTGTGGTTCCTGATGAACTCACATTGATTTGTGCATCAGTACTGGGGAGAGGTAGAATTGCAGGGCCATAGGATCTTTGGCCTAAGTTCAGCCTCTGCTACCACACCACATTGTGCTACAATACAGAGCCCAAGTCATTGCATGTATTTAAGGCAAAGATTGATAGGTTCTTGATTGGTAAGGAGGTTAAGGGTTATGGGGAGAAGGCAGGAGAATGAGGTTGAAAACAAAATCAGCTATGATTGAATGGAGGAACAGACTCAATGGGCCGAATTGCCTAATTCTGCTGCTATATCTTATGGTCAGCAGAAGCTCTTCTCCTGTCAGAAGCTTGCAGGAAGGTTTGCTAATGCTGCTCGGGGGGGGGGGGGGGGTTTAAACTAAATTTGCAGGGGGAGGGGATCCAGAATGAGAGAGAGGATAGCAAGATGGACGGTAGAGGACAGGTAGGAACTACACAATTTCGGAACATTAATACGAATGGAGAGGGGAGAAATGGGTTAAAAATCCTATATCTGAATGCACGGAATGTCAGGAATAAGGTAGGTGAGCTTGAAGCTCAGATACGAATGGGTAAGTATGATGTTGTTGGGATAACGGAGACATGGCTGCAGGGAGATCAGACCTGGGAAATGAATTTTCAAGGGTATACATGCTATCATAAGGACAGGAAGGTGGGCAGAGGGGGTGGGGTGGCCCTGTTGGTGAGGAATGAGATTCATTCCCTTGCAAGGGGGGGACATTGAACCAGGAGAAGTAGAGTCAGTGTGGATAGAACTGAGGAACTGTAAGGGCAAAAAGACCCTAATGGGTGTTATCTACAGGCCTCCGAACGGTGGCATGGATATTGGGTGCAAGCTGAATAGTGAGTTAATGTTGGCATGTGGCAAGGGTAATGTCACAGTAGTTATGGGGGATTTCAATATGCAAGTGGACTGGGAAAATCAGGCTGGTACTGGACCCCAGGAAAGGGAGTTTATAGAGTGCCTCCGGGATGCATTCTTGGAGCAGCTGGTACGTGAGCCGACCAGGGAGAGGGCTATTCTGGATTTAGTGCTGTCTAATGAGCAGGATTTGATAAGAGAACTCGAAGTAAAGGAGCCATTGGGAGGTAGTGACCATAACATGATAAGTTTTTATCTGCAATTGGAGAGGGAAAAGGGCAAATCAGAAGGGTCAATTTTGCAGTTGAACAAAGGAGACTATGGAGCCATGAGGGAGGAGCTAGCTAAAGTTGACTGGGTGGGCATCCTAGCAGAATTGTCAGTGGAATAGCAATGGCAGGTATTCTTGGGAATAATGCACAAGGTGCAGGATCAGTTTATTCCCCAGAGAAGGAAAGACTCAAAGAGGGGAAAGGGGCCACCGTGGCTGACAAAGGAAGTCAGAGATAGCATTGTGTTAAAAAGGAAGAAGTATGGCAGAGCCAAGCTGAGTGGGAAGATAGAAGATTGGGAAATTTTTAAGGTGCAGCAGAATTTAACTAAAAAGGTAATTCGGGAAGAAAAAATGAGGTACGAAGGCAAGCTAGCCAGGAATATTAAGGAGGATAGCAAAAGCTTTTTTAGGTATGTGAAGGGAAAGAAGTTAGTTAGGAACAATGTTGGGCCCCTGAAGACCGAATCGGGTGAAATTATTAAGGGAAACAGGGAGATGGCAGTCGAATTTAATAAGTACTTTGGATCTGTCTTCACGGGGGAAGACGTAAGAAATCTCCTAGAGGTAAGGATGGACAAAAGGCAGAGGGTGACAGAGGAACTGAAGTGGATTGACATTAGGAAAGAAATGGTGATGGGTAGACTAATGGGGCTGAAGACTGACAAATCCCCAGGTCCAGATGGTCTGCATCCCAGGGTACTAAAGGAGGTGGCTCTAGAAATTGTGGATGCATTGGTGATCATCTTCCGATGTTCCTTAGATTTGGGGTCAGTTCCTGAGGATTGGAGAATGGCTAACGTTATCCCACTTTTTAAGAAAGGAGGGAGGGAGAAAACGGGGAACTATCGTCCAGTTAGCCTAACATTTATGGTGGGGAAAATGCTAGAGTCCATTATTAAGGATGAAATAGCGGCATATTTGGATAGCAATGATAGGATTGGGTCGAGTCAACATGGATTTACCAAGGGCAAATCATGCTCGACTAATCTACTGGAGTTTTTTTTGAGGATGTAACCAGGAAAATAGACGAGGGAGATTCAGTGGATGTTGTATACCTCAACTTTCAGAAGGCATTTGATAAAGTGCCGCACAGGAGATTGGTGGGTAAAATTAGGGCTCATAGAATTGGGGGGCGGGTATTAACATGGATAGAAAACTGGTTGGCGGATCGGAAACAAAGGGTAGGGGTGAATGGATGTTTCTCAGAATGGCAGGCCGTGACTAGTGGGGTGCCACAGGGCTCGGTGCTGGGACCGCAGCTGTTTACAATCTATGTCGATGATTTAGATGAAGGCATCGTGAATAACGTTAGCAAGTTTGCTGATGATACAAAGTTGGGTGGCAGTGCGACACGTGTAGAGGAAGTTAGGAGAATTCAAGGTGATTTGGATAGGTTGGGTAAGTGGGCAGATACTTGGCAGATGAAGTTTAATGTGGATAAGTGTGAGGTTATTCACTTTGGGAGCAGGAACAGGAAGGCGGATTATTATCTGAATGGTGTGGAGTTAGGTAAGGGGGAAATACAAAGAGATCTAGGAGTCCTTGTTCATCAGTCACTGAAAGTGAACGAGCAAGTGCAGCAGGCAGTGATGAAGGCTAATGGAATGTTGGCCTGTATTACAAGGGGAATTGAGTACAAAAGCAAAGAGATTCTTTTGCATTTGTACAGGGCCCTGGTGAGACCACTCCTGGAGTATTGTGTACAGTTTTGGTCTCCAAGGTTAAGGAAGGATATCCTGGCTATAGAGGGCGTGCAGCGTAGGTTTACGAGGTTAATTCTGGGGATGTCGGGACTGTCTTATGCTGAGAGGTTGGAGAGACTGGGATTGTACACGCTGGAATTGAGAAGGTTGAGAGGGGATCTGATTGAAACATACAGGATTATTAAGGGATTGGACAAGATAGAGACAGGAAATATGTTCCAGATGTTGGGGAAGTCCAGGACCAGGGGGCATGATTTAAGAATAAGGGCTAGGCCATTTAGGACAGAGGTGAGGAAAAACTTCTTCTCCCAGAGGGTTGTGAATTTGTGGAATGCACTGCCTCAGAGGGCAGTGGAGGCCAATTCTCTGGGCACTTTCAAGAAGGAGCGAGATAGGTTTCTTATAGATGGGGGAATCAAGGGATATGGGGACAAGGCAGGAACAGGATATTGATTGTTGAGGGTCAGCCATGATCTCAAAATGGCGGTGCAGACTCGAAGGGCCGAATGGTCTACTTCTGCTCCTATTGTCTATTGTATGCACCACCATTGAAAACTCATGGAGCTGCAAGATTGTGAATTTTCCACTAAAATCCCAAGATACCATATTGCCAGTGTTGAAGTGGTTTATAATATCCAACTATTCTCAGCTTAGTTAGTCCTTTCTGTGGTGGTTCTCAAACTGATTTTGTGAATTCCTCTTCACAACAGCATTGAACAGGCCAACTGGGACAATGAATAGCAAGGGAAAGGATTTATTATTGTTCAGATCAATTCTATAAAGCCAGATTGGAATTGAAATTGGAATTGGTTTATTATTGTCACTTGTACCAAGGTACAGTGAAAATCTTGTCTTGCATACCATTCATACAGATCGATTCAGATCACATTTACTGTTCTTCAGCCTTTTATACAAAATGGCAGCAATCATGCAGAAAATTTATGACATATCAAATCATTAGCCCCAATTATTATTTACCAAAAGCTACTGTAAACTCAACAAAGCAAATCTGTATCCTTTCCACTCCTCCAGCAACTAGGGTAAGGTCACTGAGTCTAGGCTTATTTTCACTACTGTACACTGTTGTTCAGTTGTAGGTATAACATTTTATTTTACATTCTGGGGCTGTTGTCATATCTTCCTGCCTTTTTGTAAAAACATCAATAAGAATATTTAAGTAGGAATTAATTAGATCAAGTGTTTCCTCTCTGAGTATCAAACAAATGAACAAGGTTCTTCTCTCTTTTGTTTTCAATGATATGCATTAGATAATGAATTTTATTTGCTTGTTGCCCCTTCTAATATCAGTATCATTTTCTTTCATGGTACAAAAAAAGTGCTTGAAGTGGGCAGTATTATTTTTTCTTTACTTACCTTCCTAGGATATTGAAAATGTGGTAGCTGGGAAAGAGTTTTATTAGGTGAATGGTTATTTTTTCATCATAATTTCTGAACTGGCTTTAATTATGTGGAGACAGATTTATTGAAAGCTCTTTTGTTTGCTCAGACTTATAGTTCTAGGCTTTTCCCCCCTTAAAACAAATAATCATCTTCAACACAAGAAGAAACCATTTAACTGTCTTAAAACAAGGTTTCTGTCCCATATTATTGTTGGAACATTTTAGATTTCTAATTCAATGCCATCAAGCTTTTCCATTTCAAGATCTTATTTTACAAGTATTTTTGTGACCCAAACTGCATTAAATATTTCAAAACATTTTACCATTTTTAAGTGTTGTCAGCTAATGATGTGGTTTGAAGTCTGATGGTGTTCATGTTGTGGGTACATTGCATCAATGCACATTTTTAAACCATGTGCATGTTATACGATAACACAATTTTGCAGCTGACCTAACAAGTGTGATGCTTACATATTTTGTTATATCAAATATCAGAAATTTTAGTGGAGTATTTAATGACCTCTGTATTCGAGAGTAGTGCAGAGAAAATTACATTAACAAGAAATTGAAACTCTAAAACAAAAGCAAATGAAAAATAAATGTTTTAAGAGATCATTCTTCTGATAATATGTGCACCTTGACTGTGTAACATCTATATTTTAGTGCTATTTTTTATATTGACTCTGTTGGACCTTGTCAGCTATACCGTACAATACAGTAAAAATAAGCAAGTGTAGTGTTAAGTAAAATTAAAACTGAGTATTGGAAAAATGGGTTAACCAAAGTTTATTCATTTCAGATTTTCATTACTTAACATTTCTATTTTGTCACCATGTTTTCCTGAAAGCTGTAAAAGAGCAAAACAAAAGATGCATTTTACTACATTGAGGCAATGAACTGCACCAAGACACAGGAGCATGAAAATCTGTCCCAATGGCAGTAGCTATTTTAAGGTCTATCCTAAATGACAATTGATATTGTGCTAAGTGCAATGGTAGTCATTCCATTCACGTTCCATGTTGTACGTCAGTGAAGGGCAATGACACAAAACAATTACTTCTACAAGGTTGTTCAAAGTTATGGCTGTGACATTTTTAGCTTCTGGCCGTTGACCCATCTAGAGAGATGAAGAAAGTTCATGAATGTAGTAAATGTGAAAACTGCATTATTGCCTGTCATGCACAAAATAGGTGTTCAGTTCACAGAAGTCCAAGGAAATGGTAGCCTGGAGAATCTAATGTACAGTTATTTATATTTCCCCAGCTGCTCTGATTTTTGGCAAGGCCTATAAAATGCTACCATGGAGATGGTGCTCTATGACATCAAAGGTAATATCACTGACTCCTTCATCACAGTGACATCAAGGATAGCAATGTTAGGGCTGATTGTTATGGTTCTTCGATGGATCACCCTATATAAGCGCTAAGTATCTGTACCATAGAAGCCTGAATGGCCAGGTTTAATCTGACTATCTGTGTTGATCTCAAATAGTGAGGTATTCGACCCAAGGGTTATTTCTCCTGATTGTTATCAAGTGACTCCATCAATGCCCCTCCAGCCTATCTCCATCACATTTTAAGCAAGTGTGTAAACAACAGATGTGGAAAGGATCAGGTTCAACTGAGATACCCACCACAAATAGAAGCCAAGTTACACATGTATAATTACTTTTTGATTAATATTATAATGGGTAGTTGACATCCATGCAATTGTTACTTGCACAGCAAGGATAAACACCTTCAGGAGAATAGTTGAGACAGTTAGCTAGTCAATGTGGTTTACGACTTTATATTTGCACTTCAATTCATGTTGGGATGCCAGTTCTCTTTCCAGAAATGCTAAGAAAATTGGAAGTAATTCCAAAAGATATTCATAGACTGACAACCAAACAAGTTATCAGTTCTAACATGAAATCTCTGAGACAGAAAGAAAAAAAAATCAATGAGGTGAAATAAAGCTCTTTAAAAGTGGAGAATAAAGGATTTGTGGCTGCAGCTAATCTTTTGGTTAAATGGAGTGGTCTGTGTTGTAAACCAGCCAAAAACACTTTTGAATCAGTAATGACATAAAAAGACAGAAATCCAGTAAATTATTCCACTCTACATTTGATCTGTTATCAGATTAAAGAGGTCATGTCCTGTTAGAACGCCATTTAACCTGCAGAGTTGCTGCTGGTAGTTGACTGGTTTCCTGTTGTACTGCTTTGATTACAGCCCATTTGGCACTTTCACCTCAAAGGAGTGCTATCGACGTCCGTAGGCTACTGTTAACACATTCTGTTCCAGCACCTATCATTTGTAGTAAATCCCCTCATACGTCAGGAAGCTTTAGCTTCTTTGTGCTTTTGTTTTAAAACCGATCATTCACCAGGACACGGGAAGCCTCCATGAAAGGCATCAGCTATGATTCATAATTGTTTGGATAGAAATTACGATATGAAATGGGGAGGTGGATGTGGTAGGGCTGGGAAGTATATCCCTGAAGGCGCAAGAGTGATTGCAGATAAATCAGAGACCATGGATGTAGTGATGGGTGGGAAAGAATTTAACATTGGTGGGAAACAGAGAGATGGACAAGTCAGGGAAGAGTTCGGCTGTTGGGGTTAGAGTTGGGGTAGGTTCAGAGGTTGATGGAGGGCATTGGTGAGAGGCTTTGATGTCAGATGAAGATTGTCAAGGTGGGATGTTTACAAAATACCTTCTTAGGTTACTCCCACAGCAATCCCCAAAGCCCTGACCACTACCACCAAGTTGGGGAACACTGCCACTTTCAGGTTCCCCTCCAAGTGACACCATTCTGACTTGGAAGTATTTCACTATTCCTTCATTGTCACTGAATCTAAATCCTGGAACTTCCTACCATTCAGCATGTGGGAATACTTTCACCAGAAGGATTTCAGCAGTTCAAGATGGTGGCACTGCACCACTTTCTCAAAGGCAATTAGGGATGAATGATAAATCCTGCACTTGCCAGCTGCAACCACAATGCTAAATAATTGATAGGAGAGAGCAAACTAAGACTGAGCGAGAAACATCTGCTCGTCCATGCTCACAAGCAGTGCGTACCTTACGGATCAAACCCATTTGTCCTCCTTTCTCTCAGGTTTCCTGAGCCCAGGGAAACCAGGTTAATGTGAGTATAAATAAACACACTGTTCAAATGGAGGCACTCTGAAGAGTTTCAATGACCAACACACCTGCTAAGAGTGGAATGGCTGCCTGCCCTCCATGTATTTCTGTTAAAGCAGAATGCATGGGTGGAGTTGTGAGTACCCATCTCAGATTTTTAACTTTTAATCTCCCATCCATTTTTGAGATTAAGATTGTCCTCATAGGAACTGATTTTCCTGACTAAAGCCACCTGGGAAACCCATTTCCTGGGTTGAAATGCAGGGATAATAGCAGGCTATTACTTCCGTTAACCTAACGTCGATAGCTGGGAAAATGCTGGAATCTACAATAAAGAATGTGACATCAAGACACTTATAAAATAATAGTCTGATTGAGCAAAATCAATATGGATTTACACCATGAGAATCATTTTTGACAAACCTATTGGAATTCTTTGAGGACGTATACAGTTAAGTAGATGAGGGGGGACTGGTGAATTTGGTGTGTTTGGATTTTTGAGAAGCTTTTGAGATCCCACACAGGAGATTATTGAACAAAATTAGAACACATGGAATTGGAGGCAATATACTAGGATGGATTGAGAGTTGCTTAACATATAGAAAATAAAGAATAAGAATAAAAGGGTCCCTCTCAGTTTGGACAGCTGTGACTTGTGTATTACCGCAGGGGTCAATGCTTGAGCCCCAACTATTCACAATCTAGATCAATAACGTGGCTAAGGTGAGCAAACTTAATGCTTTTATGTTTAATGTTGACATGAAACTAAGTGAGAATGTGAGTAGTGATGAGGATGAAAATAGACTGCAAGGGGAGATAGACAAGCTGAGTGAGTGGGAAACAACACAGCAGATGGGGTACAATATGGAAAAACAGTGAGAGATTGGGAAATGCTGATGTTCTGGTTGTCCTTGTACAAAAGTCATTGAAGACTAAACGTGCAGGTACACCTGACAGTTGGGAAATCAAATGGCATGTTTTTCTTTACTGTCAGAGGATTTCAGTAGAGGAGTAGAAAAATCTTACAACAGTTACTATAGGGCCTTGGTGACACTACATCTGGACGGCTGCAAATAATTTCTCTTTACCAATAAAAGAATAAAGGAAGAGCAGTGAAGATTCACCAGACTGGTTCCTACAAATGGCAAGTCTGACATGTGAAGAGAGATTGAGAAGGTAAAGCCTCCACTCTTTAGAGTTTAGAAGATTGAGAGGTGACTCATTGAAGTTTATAAAACCCTTAGAGGCCTTGACTGAGGTAAATTTGGGGAATATATTTTTGTTGGCTGAAGAATCTAGTCACTGAAATATCATCAATCTGAAACATTATGTCTGCTTCTCCCTCCACAGACACCATCTGTCTTACTGAGACTTCGTAGATTTTAAGTTTTATTTTGGATTCGCTGCATCTACAGTATTTAATTTTGTACCATTAACTGGCATTGACTTCAAGGAAATTCAATCCACTTTATGCCCACTGTTATTAACATAGTACTTGGTTAGAGATTGGTTCACATGTTCTCTCTCCAGCTATGACACTGCCTGAGGAAGAGGTAGATTTATCCTGGTGGCGATTGGTTTGCATTGGCTCTTCATCCTATCAGCCATTACAGGCAACAGTCCCCTGAGATTCCATATCAGAAGCATAAAAGGTCCATTTTCTAACAGTTCTGCCTATAGCCAGACTGCAGTCAATGACTTAACCAAAAAGCTGTTATGACAGATGACTTATGACAGTTTCAACATATGAATGGAAGTGATTTGCTCTTAACTTCAGATTTCTGAGTTTAATTTAAAGTTTGAGCAAATAATAAATATTCCAGGCTGTAGTACCAGTACACTGTGATTAAAGCATAAATAAAACTTCTGGAAAGGGAAGAAACAAAAAAACAGAAATGTAGATTATGACTTGAAGAAGAAATAACTTGAGTCCTTTTTGAGCTTGAATACCAAAGTCAGATTAGCTGAAAAATGAAGATTACATGTCACAGCTTGGTACTAGTAAGGTTTGCTTTAATTACTTTAAGAATAGAAAAGGTGCAGGAAGAGAATGTAATATATCACTGATGTTACCTGTGAAGGCAATCAAAGAAAGTCTGTGATGCATTGCACACACAAGAATGCTTTATTTACCAAGGTGCCTTCAGCTAAGAGAGATTTTTGTTTCTCTGAAGACTAATCCTTCCAGATGAAGTGTAATGTGTGAGTTGTAAGATTCCAGGTGCTTTTAAGACTGTACAACTCATTCATCAAACTATGTTCACGCCATCTTCTTATAAAATAACTTGGATGAGTTTCATGTGGTATTTATTAATAAGCTCTTGAAGACCACTGCTCTATGTTTCAACCTTTCCTACACAAGGTTTTTTTTTAAAAATCTAAAGTTAAGAATCTTTTTACTTGGATACAAGGACTGTTATGTAGTAACTATGATGGTCAGCATGGACAGGGTGTGTTCCTGTGCCATATGACTCTGTGCATTGACAATATAAGACAGTTGCATTCATAGCTGATGATTTACAACTGTTTAATTAACCGACAAAGTCAATGCAGAAATTGCCCAAGCATTAACCTCACAAGGAGCTAAATTGTAATACAGAACTTAGCAGGAAAATTTTAAAAGTATGTGAAGGCCATTCAACCCATCAACTTCTCACTCTACTGGCCTGTGGCTGACATGGCAAGTGACAAGTCTGGTCAGCGATAAATACACATCATTGCCTGCCATTTGTATAACTCTCTCTCCTGATGACATTGAGCTGAAATGGCTGACATATCAGTGGCTGCCTGCATATACCTGTATCTGTGACCTCACATCAATCACTGATCCAGCCACCTTCCAACTGCCCTGTTCATTGATCAAGCCAACCCTCACTGAGGCACTCTAGCTCAGCATCCCAGTGGAATCACTCTGCACTTGCTTCAAGGCATGCTTTGTACTACCACTGAACTCTGAGTCAGTGCACTCAAGAGCAGGAATGACATGGAGGTTATTGTGTTGTGCTCTGGGAATTTCAGGTGCATTGGATTTTAAGACTGGTTTTGGTGACTCTTACTGCATTCATTTAAATCAGTAAACTGTAAATAATCTACACCATTTTTGCAACCAACCAATCTTATTTCTGTTTACTTATAGCCTTGTATTCCACATAAGCACTTGGAGAATTAAGCTTTTGCAAACTAGTTCAGCTCTGCCTGGTTTCCTTTTCCTTGGTTATATGAAGTTAATTAGAAAGAAAGTAGCTAGTCATAATGGGTGCTGTTTATTTCTATGTACGTGGCTAACAGTTATTATGCAATGGTGCACCTTGTGATATATCATGTGGAACATGGGAATGGATGCATGGTACTTAATCTCTCAGGCACATTCCACCATTAGCTTGTGACAAACCTGTGAACTAATTCCACACATATTGTCTTTTCTTCATATCTTTATATCATTAATTAACAAATTTCCATTGATTTTGGGTGCAAAACTAACATTGCCATTTGCCAAAAAGTTCAAAATTCTTACAAGTCTCTGCTTGTGACAAGTTATTTCTGACCAGTGTTGACCTGCTCACCTTGAATTTTTAGACAACGATCCTCCTGTTCCAGAGTACCCAACCAACAGAAGCAGTACCTTCCCATTCTATTGGTTGCCTTTAATACCTTGTAAACCTTAACCAAATTATCCCTTAATCAATGAATGGCCTGACCATGAGAAACTCATGAAAGAACTTTTCGTTTTCTGCATTAAGTCAACTTACAGACCATCCATGAGCAATTAGACCTCCATTTATTTACACGTTACTACAAGTGCAACAAGACAAGTAGCCGACAGGGGTTAAATAAGACAGCAACAGTGAGTATGTAAATTTGACTTGGTATCACAGTCAAAATCAAGTTTCACTGACATATATAGGAAACAGTTATATTTTTTAAAACAATCCCTTAATTTACACTGAAACTGATTTGAAGTGCTTAAATTGCTTCAAATATTCAAAACGTCCAGGATAACTTACTGTACGTTCAGGAGAGATGGGAATGATGCAAGGAAGGACAAAAATATCGCAAAACTGAAGACATGGAAAACCAACATAAATAAACACTAAAACTGACTATTGTGACTATTTTTGAGAAATACCATGCTGGTAGATCAGCAATACAAAACAAAAAAAATCAGAAAGCTGACAGCAGAAGAAGAGAAAGTTGGCAACTCTCAGATCTCCTTGTCTTTATTATTTGGGTCTAGGCAACAGCTTTAATGTTTACATTTATCTTCCTCCAGCGAAATATAAATTAGAATGAAAATAACTGCAAATGCTGGAAATCTGAAATAAAAATAGAAATTGCTGGAAATAATCTGCAGGTCTTTTTGTTCTTAAGTGGGCAATGATTAAGAAAAAAATCATTGCTGCCTTTGATTGCCTTGAAGTATGTTTGAGAATATCCTCATTTTATATCTGGCATTCTTTTTCATTAGAAATCTTGTTCAAAGGCATTTAAACATTTTTATTGGAAAACAAATAATTTATTATTATCTCAGTTCTGAGACTTAATCTGCTTTTAGTTATGGCTACTATTGCCTCAGTTGAATAGCCTTGGGGTGTACCTTTAAGGTTGATGTCATCAGCCTGTGATAAGACTAGTCACAGGATCTTTAATGTGTCTCAATGACATCTGCACCATGCTGTGAGTGCCATTCAAGCTGAATCCATTGGGAATTTGGCAGGGATAATGAGAGGCAAAAGAATGGCATTCCTTGTAGCAGTAATTACCTAGGAAATGGCCAGCAAGCAGCAGATTGGGCAAACCAGCCCATTAGTTGTCTGATTTGCGTTTGAGCCTTTTAAATGCTTTCGGAATCTTTGTATCCATATTTGACAATTTTCCTTAATTATCCCTATTGCTTTTGATTTCATTAATACACAGGGTTCCATTCTCACCATGAGTGTGCTCTCTATATTTTCCCACCTGCTGCTGGATCAGTAACTAATTAAGCAAATATATTGACAAAAAAAATCTGAGTGTTTTTTTATCTCCATGCTGCTCTGGCAGATTTAACATTAGCTTATATGCAACCTGGAAGAATAGATGAGAATCATCCTTCATACATCAACTGAACACACACCAAAATCTTTCAATCATCTATGTTAGAATCTTTTTTAACCATAAAACATCCTGTACTCCTGGTCTTGTAAGACAATGGCTGGAGTTGTCATCTGTCAGTTAACATAGGCAACACCGGTTTGCTCAGTGGTGCTGTTATAGATTCACTGTGTGTGGTAAAAATATGCACAATCATATTCAATGATGATGTAAAATTGATATGCTCATCAAACTATACTGTTCAGCTTCATGCATGCAATTAGTGTTTTAACTCTCTCAATAACCTTGTCTACAATGTGTTTATATCAACCTACCATTATGACAACAGATTGCAATCATTTATATCCACAGCTCACGAAACTCCTGGAATTATAGAAGTCATTGGCATGCACGTATAGTTATGGGAAGATGCATATATCTGAATGTTCTAATCAGCAGTGGTGTTGTGGGAAAAGGTTCTTTTGAGTCTCAAAGGCAGAGGAATCTGGACACAGGCTTTGGACTTTAAAAAGGATTCATTTACAAAGACAAACACAGGAACAGAATGAATGGGAACAGATGCACACTCACACACTCGGGTAATCGCGACCCTGAACCCTCCCTGCCTCTGGGCAAGCAATGGCTCTACGCTACTGGAAATCTACTTAAAAACGCCCCTAAACCCCTGGATGTGCACACTCTTACCAGTGGTACATTGACATGGTTTCGACCCCAGCAGCAATAAAAAGAGGAAGAGCCACACACGTGACATCCTTTATTGTGCTGGAGAGCTGGGTGGGGCCAGCTCAGGTAATTCAAGAAGTCCAATGAGTCATGGCCAGGTACGAGTGGTGTGCACGGGGACCAATGGTCAGAGTGTGCTGCTAATGGCTGGGTGGAGCTAGACCCTGATTGACAGTGGTGTTACTTTCGACCAGTACTCAATGGTGTCACATGACAGCCATGACCTTTCACATTACAAGTGGCCTCATGGATAAAGTTGGATTCATAGAATGCATTGAGTCACATTGGAGGATATTAGAACAGATCACTAAAAGCTTGTTCAAAGAGGTAGATTTTAAAGAACCAACTTAAGAGGGAAGAGGTGGAGAGGATAACTCCAGAACTTAGATCCTTGACAGCTAAAGCCATGGCCTCCAATTGTGGAATAATTTAAAATGAGGAAAATCACAAGATGATAAGTTGGAGTGGATATTACAGAAACAGGGACGATAGGACCATGGAGGGTTTTGAAATCAAAGATCAAAGTTTAACATTTCCTTTGGTAATAATACTGAAGCTCACTACAATTGTGAATTAAAGTAAATATTAAATACAAAGTAGAAAAGGTGTACAGTTTAATTTAATTGTGGATCATTTTAAATATTCATGATGATATAAAATGACCAAACCTTATCTAACTCAATAGAAAAGAAAATCATGAGGTGTAAAATAGGGAGAAGTCCTAACTTTATCCATTGCTGAAAGTTAAAACCCCCTGTGGAATTCATTTTGCTTCCTAATGATATGATCAATTTGTGTTTTAAAGACAGATTTTGCTCTTTTATAACATGGGAATTACACCCACTTTGTTCTTGAGTCATATGAATGCAATATTTTTTATCATGCACATCCAGAGAAAGCACTGTATTAATGAAGAGAAATGAGTGAGCATTATGATGCAAGTGCAATAAAGCTACTTTAACGCTTTTCAAGCAGCTAGTGAGCCATAATGTTAATGTCAACAAGTTTGCTAATGTCTTTGGAGTGTGCAGTTTTTGTGGATAATGGGTTGACAACGATAGCAAAAAAGATTCCTTTAACAAACAAACAACCACATCCACCGAAAACCTTTGGGAGAAGAAATTAATTTTCCGAACCCATTGGATGGCAAAATGCAAGTCAGGTTCTACTGGTTGTTTTAGCACCTCAGAACAAACCAGCTGAAACCAATACTCCCTTCCCAATTCTTTTGGGTCTTTGGCAGTCTAAAATACCACCCAAACATGGTATTTTTCCAGCTCATATCTGTGAAAGAGACAGGAAGACTAGTGGGCTGCTGATGGACTGCTGGCTTTATCTCAGTCCTTAGCATTGCTTCTTCCATTTTCTTTGATGTACCCATGAGCCAGCTGGGCATCAGAGCCAGCCTGTATTGCCAAGGCTTTCCACAGGTGAGTTGCAACCAGATCCCCAACTAGGATCTGTAACTTGCTGGTTTCAAACCATTGAAGCATCTTGGGGCATGCTGCATGGTCACTCACCCATTTCCAATGAGGGGCCAGCAAGATTTCAAGCCCTGCCTGCAAATTACTAATGGGTTTTGGTGAAGGAGAGCATGGCTCCCACTTATGCAATATGAAAAGTAAATCTTGTTGAAAAGATGAACAAGGTATCAACTAATCAGGATATTTTGGTTGGAGGATCAGAAGTTGCTGAATTTGAACAGAAGGCTAAAAATACTTAAGGAATATTTTAAAGTAACAGCTTGGAACAAGTATGAAAACGAAGGAAATTCCTTACTCTTAAAGCATCAGGATAAAACAATGGAGAAATGTTTAGAAGAATGCTGCAAATAAAGTGGTTGAAAGTTGTGTTCTGTTGCAAGGTGCAAAATACAAAAAGGAGATCTACTTCTGGAGGTAGCGGACATGGCCAATGTACTAAATGAATATGTTACATTGATCTTTATTAAGGAAGAAAATGCTGCTGGAGTCTCTACTAAGGAAGATGCAGTTGAGATACGAGAAGACTAAAAATGAATAAAGATGAAATACTGGGAAGTGTAGCTGTACTAAACTGGATAACTCACCCAGTTCAGATGAGAAGATACTGCACAAAGGAATTTCCATGAGCTAACTCCGATTATTTCAGTATTAGGCAACAACAGCACATGAAAGAGGTGAAGTAATATAGACAGAGCAGGGAGTCACCAGATTTTCAACAGAATTGGACATTGGCAGGAACCATAGAAGCAGCATAAATCTTCATTTGTGATGTTTTTGCTGATCTTCCACTGGTCATGATGAGAAATAGGAGAATGCCATTGAAATTTGACCCCACATCCTGCCATGCTCCACCTTGTACCTCACTGTATTTGTAAGTCAGTTGGACTATAGAATTTAGAAAGCCTTTCTGAATTAATTCTTAGCACTTTGTAAACTTTGTAAGGACTCTTGTTAAATTTTGATAAACTTCCCATAAGTGTCAAGTCTCTTGACTAAATTACTATGAGTCTGTTTAAAATGTTCTTGTTTTATTTTGCTGAAAATAATAAGCTGGACAGCAAACAAGGAAAAGCATCTTACTTTTAGTGGTATCCTAAATTTCTCACATGATATACTTTCCAACATCTGCATATTTAGTGTACTGTACCTTCTGTCTTTTGTATATGTTGTCTGCAGCTCTGATTATAGGATTTGAATACTGCTTGCTAAATGTCACTCCCACACTCAAGTCAGAAAGAAATGGTTTCTAAACCATACTTCAAAGGTGTGAGCTTATGGCCAGTCAAATCCCCTAATGCTATTCAAAGCTTCCAATCTCCTAGCCAATATTTAGCTATCATCAAATATAACTCAAACAGATCACATGGCTATGCATTTCAATACTGTTTTGGTGACCTTGCCAGATGCAAATCAACTGTTGTACTTCCTTTCTCACAGCACCTCTTTGGCAGCGGTGTGATATCTTATATTTTGGAGTCATGAAAAGTTCTCTATAACTGCAAATCTATTCCTTCCTTCTTTTCCTTTTGCAGCTAACAACAAACAGGCTCCATTTGTAATGACTGGCACTGTACCAAGAATAAGAATAATGGCTGTAAAATACATTCAAACCACTGATCTGCTCTTCTTAAAAAACTAAAATGAAATGAGATCACAGTTTATTACTTCTCACTTTTGATGTATTGCCTAAAGTGAACTTCAATTTAAAATGTCTTTTCCTTTCACAATAAATTTGTATGAGCTTCTGGAATTAAATCAAGCCATTTGCATTGGAATTTATCCTCAGTTCTAAATGGTAGTGGCTGTGTGTTGTATTCCATTTTCTACATTGTGTTCTAGTGCAGCCAATAGAACTGAATTTTGCTAGCAGAGCATAATTTACAGCCAATATCATATTAAATGATTAGTATAGCAAATTTAAGTCTGCATTATAAATGAGCACATTATTGTCAAACCGCACATTCTAAGAAATGCAATTCACGTTTGAATTGGAACTGGAATTCTAATTCCTGGAAGTTATGATTAGAGTCTAATTCCAGGTCACATTTCATAGATTCTCACATTCTGTGTAGTGGAGAAAAGGAGAGAAATCACGTGGGAAGACTGACCACCGCTCCTGCAACGGATGCCCTCCCTAACCACCTGCTCTCAAGCCATTACTTACAATGTTAAGACCAAGCAGGGCTTAAGTTCCAAACTGATTTTCCTTGGAGCCGTCAGTATAGCAGCTACTTCCTGGGAATACCATAAGGGAGTTAAATGTTATTTCTCTATCTTTTTTCTGTCAATTAGATCATATTCAGACTTTGAGCCTCCCTTTATAACTTTGAGTTTACATCTTTAACTTATAACAGCTGTTCTTTTTGGAACATTGCCCATTATTGTACACAATGTTGCCCATGTACAAAGGAGTTTATTGATGTGTGTTTAATTTGCCTGAGCTGCTTTCCATTGTCCCATAAAGTTCCACAACACCAAGAGCCAGTCAACAAATATTTAGCATGTTTCTAATACCTGGTTACAACCCCATCATCTTCACTTTCTTTGTTCCTTTATCTACTGCTTGAAAGATTCCATTCTTGGCTACCTTAAATAAGTAGGAGACAAACATTGGGTTGCGATGAGGGCAGAACTAAATATGAACTGCAATGCTTACTCCAGCTGCAGTCAAAAAGGGGGAAATGAGAGCTGAGCAAGAAGTAGAATGAGGAAGAGGTCAGGTCTGCATTCTCAATGTTGGTGGCCTTAGCCACTTCTGCTCAACACTGTCTCCTGTACAGAAGATAAAATACTTGGGAGGACATCTCTGCCTCCCATTACTTCCCACTGCTTCTTACTGTTCACTACTTCCTCCTATAAAAAGTATGTGTGCTCTAACAGAAATGTAATATATTTTTGTGTGGTGGCTGTCATGGTTGAATAGCTGGCAGCGTGTGCAAGCTGGGGGTTAAGTTTTCCAACCAGGCTAAATGTGAGGCTGCACTAAAACATAAGTCTAAACATTTTTTGATAGACAATATCGACATGCAGGAGGTGGGGGGAGGGCATCTGGGTGATGTGAATTGAGCAATGGATGAGGAAGACAGTTGGGTTGACAGAATACAGCATTACAAGATGGACTCATAGACCTTTCCAATTCACATGAGGTCATTAAATTTCCTGTGACATGGCCCTAAGATTCTTGGGGACATACTTCTGTCTTTGACCTCCATCCCTATCACTTGTCACTGCCTATTTGTGTGTTACTGGAAGGCTTCTGAGAATACAGACCTCTCATTTCTTCCTCAAAGACCTCTGGTACATATTTTGGAAACAACAGTAACATCTCAACCTACTGTCAGCTTTCATTGATTGTTGCACAGCACACTATCTCCAATGATCTCAGCATGTTCAACAGTAATAGCACATCTTTCTTTAAGAGACTAGCTTTAAATGGTGCCAGGTACTAACAGTTGTGGGACCTCACTGATGTGTGCAGTCAATGAACACTACGGATATTGCTGGCTGCATGCAGAAATCATGCAAGTGTGTAGATGTTATCATTTATCTCCATTTCAGACAAAAACTGAGAGTTAATTTTGCATTGCAGTTCCTGTGAACAAAGGATAGACCAAGGTCTTCATGGTATTTTCAAGGTTGCAAATAAAAAGAACACTTGTAAGTTATGGTGCTTGTTGGAAAGGGATTCTCCATTTAACCACTTGTAAATGATTGTCTCTGCAGAAACAAAGGACATTATAAAACCCACCTTTCAGTGAGGCTCAACCCAAAAAAAATACAGCCTAAAGTTTACCCCAGATCCATTAAGAAAAAAATCACTTTTGGCCACTGCATCCTTACCCAGCTCACAGAAGTTTGGGAAGGTGAGCAAGACATCCTGCAGGTCGCTCTTCAACACTTCATTTCTATTATCAGCAGGGTATGCATCATACCTGTGTCCAGCTAGACAGAGATGTTCCTGCCTGAAGGCAGCAAGGATAGAATAGCCAGGGAAGCTGCTTGCCTGACTCTAACAATGATAAACTTTCACAGAGCAGCTCAAAGAACCAAGATATGGAAGGTATGAGTGAAGAAGCAACTTACACCCTTGACTTTCAATGAAAACTTCAACTCTGCAGAGTATGGGCGGCAACCCTAAATACCAGAACAGAAGTAGAAATGGATGAAGTTTATTCCACTTGGACACACTCAGTCGAAGAGGGTGATAAATACAAAATTGTACCTGTGGTGAGGAAATTTTCTGAGCAGTGTCAACCATGGAAAAGATTTAATATAAATTTAACAGGGGAAGGCAAGATGCTGATGAATCACATGACCAGCACTGAATAGCGTCATAAAACTCACCAATGGTTGTAAGGTTCTAGTAGTCATTCCGGAAGGAATATTCAAAGGCAGCCTTGTGTTTGGAACTGTGGGCTCAAGGGTGAGAGAAAGGTTTCTTTGAGAAACTGATGCCCTTAGAGGTGATTTATCATTTGGCAAAAGGGACAGAGGTTCAAACTAAAATAATTGATGAATCAACAGAATAAGCCCAAGGAAATCTCTGAGTGACAGAAAAAAGCTTCCAGCTAGGACTGAAGGAACCCCATTGACATGGGAGTGTTGAAAACCGTGGGAGGGAACAATAGTGCCACAAGAGAGAATTGTATCCTGCCTTTGAAAATATGTAACATGTGCAGAAGGAGCAATAATTTTGCAAAGAAATGCCATGGAAAACAAAAATCACATGCTCGTAAGCAGACAGGCAGAACAATTGATAGGGAAAGAGGGACAATAGTATTGTTGAAAATGAGGCCACTGCTTTATGGTTTGTTGATGAAGGGATGTTACACCTAAATTCGAGTCAGGCTTAAAGTAGACATTGAAATCCAATATAGTTCAATTTTGCTTCCTCTTAATAAGAAAGCAACCAAACATTAAACTTGCAAAATTGAAAACTCTTAAATTTGTGATTATAGTTTAGGGGGAAGTCAGTCTTTCTGTTGGAGAACAGTATGACTCTTGATTCAGCATGGCAACCATAAATGTAAGCTGCACTGGAAGCTTGTGGACAACAGGACCATAAGACCTCTGTTGGGCAGAAGGACATGTTTGAATGTGGATATTATCAAGTATAATAGCAATGATACAATCAATAGTATATACTGTATATGCAGTAAATGACTGTAAGTAATTCAGAATATTTAATGCAGAACTATCCCCAAGTATTTACTGATGGAATTAGACAACTTAAAAGACAATACTTGAAGAAGCTGTGGATCCAGTGCAACGTGTCCCTAGATGGGTGCCAGTGCCTTCAAAAGATGCACTAGAAGAAGCTCTACATGGTCCAACCACATATTCTGCCTCCAACAATAACAGTAACTGCTCGGACCTGCATATACATTTAAATCCCGAAACTACTGAGAGCAAATTCTTTGATAACCACAGACAACGTGGTAACATGGTGCTAAAGTTTTTATGATTTCAGATATTTGAAATAGGTTCTGACACCAGGGTTTCAGTGAATCATATTTAGTTACTCTCCATGCATATTTTGTTTCTGTACCACTGGAAGTGTATGCCTTTTGGGATCAACTCTTTGCCAAAAATTTTCCAAAAGAAATGCTTGAGTTGGTAGAAGGACTTCCAGAAATAGAAGTTTCTGCTAATGAAAATCAAAAAAAAACTGCAGATACTGGAAATCTGAAATATCAACAGAAAATTCTGGAAACACTTAGCAGATCAGTCAGCATCTGAGGAAAGGGAAACGGAGTTAATATTTTAGGTGCAAGACCCTCCAGTAGACGTGGGAAAGAGAGAAAACAAGTTAGTTTACAGAGAAGGTTGGGCAGGGGGTGGTGGGGTCCATAATCAAATGGTAAAGCTGAACAAGCCAGCAAAACTTTTAAGAGATTTTTCACAAAGTGCAGGAAACCCATTAAATCTAAATGTTTATTGAATTGGCAGAAATATCAAGTGAAATAGAAACCAGTCTTACATAAGACTAATGGGCCGTAGCTGCATGATACCACTTCCTACTGCAGAACAACACATACAACAATCAGGGACATTCATATTTTAAGGACTTCTCTGAAACGTGGGTTCCCACCGGTTCTACGAATGATCCACAATCTTCAAAGAAAGATGCAATACTGAAAACAAAGTTGCAAATCCCTTGAGTCAGACTGATCTTTGACCTGGAAGGCTGCATCAATTCTGCAGTACCAGTTGTGATTGTGCAGATGGTTCAGTTAAATGGTCAATTTTTCTTTAGGGGGAAGATGGAAAGAGATCTATGACTTCACTCAGAAAAAACTGTTGCAGTGGTCAGTGAAGTCACATGAAAAGGTTGTTCCTTTATATCATTCCAGAGAGTTCTTGGGTGTGTGTTTGTGAAAGCAGCAAACACAGGAGTCAATCAAAAGCTTGACTCCCTGAGTTTAATGTAGTCACTTTACATTTCTTTAAGTAAAATTCAATTTCTTTTCCTAAGAAACTCTGGTAAGCTAATAATTAAAGAGGAATCGATGCAGCAACAGTGCCTGTCATCAGAAGATAAGAAACCTGATGACAGTCAGACAGATATTTGATTACCTCATAGATCTACTGGGCTTGGAGTGGCAGGCAGTAAAAATATGATATAAAAAAGAAGTTTGCAACAGTGTGCAGATATGATTAGAAGACAGAACTTGCTTTCATCACTGTTTCGAATAGAATATTTCTTACAAATCTTATTAGGGGGTTTGAGGGATAGAACAGCTTTGTGATGTAGTTACCCATTACATAAATTGGTTGTTACAGATTACTGTAGGGGATCACCTTATAGCAGGAATGTTTGTAGAAAAATAAATTGACAACATTTGATGTGTTGCATTGTATTTTGAGCATGTGAACAGAAGAATCTGAGATATTTATGCACAATTTTAGTCCTTTTAAATTTAAATATGTGACAACTCATTATATTAAGACACTTACTAACAACTTGCTTATTGAGGGCTTAAATGGTATACTGGCATCAAGTGAATGCATTGATATTTCCTGTGGTTAGAGATTATTTTTTGAAGAATTGCCTAGTCCTGCTTGGAACATACAATATTGAACAGACAAGTTTGCATGCTAAAGGCTAGGCCATGTAAAACAGTATCATGATTGTATATTCCATGAAGGTTTAATATGACAACTGAGCTATAAATCTGGCAGATTGATCTTTTCTGAATGGCTTTTGAACCTGGCTGTGTTTACGGTGGGTGACAGGCTCTAGTATCAGGCCCAGGTCGGTGAAACTGTAAACCACTTTCAGATTTTGCCGGCTGGTTGGACTTCCTGTCTGGCAGGGAGAAACAGCATCTATACAGTTGACTTTTCGGGTCAAGACCCTTCATCTGAACTGGAAAGAAAGAGGGGAGACAGCTTATATAAAAAGATGGAGGGAAGGGGTGGAGCAGGAGCTGGCAGGTGATAGGTGGATGCAGGTGAGGGGGGTTTGATGGGCAGATGAGGGAGGGGGGAAGAGTGTGAATGATGCAGAAGCTGGGAGGTGATGGGCAGGAGTGATGAAGGGCTTAAGATGGATGGAATCAGATACAAGACGACAGTGGAGCATGGGCACGGAGAACTTCTGTATCTGAATAACTGAGAAAAGGACAGTGGGCCAGGTTGTCCTGAAGCCAACCACTGCCTGGACTCACTGCCTGCAGACCCTACCCTTATATTTCTGGTGTAGAGGGGCGGAGAAGCTGGTCTTCCACACCCAAAAGGCATCAGTGTGGGGAACGGGTTCCATGCTGCAAATGTCCAGCAGGCAGCATACCCCAGATGTCCTAACAGCCTTTGGTAGATTTGTGGCTGTCAGAGACTGCAAAAGGCCTTCTAACAATCTTTAAACAATAGACAGCTAAAAAACTATAACAATTGAGTTACATAATTAAAGAAATAAAAACAAACAAAAAACGAAAGCAAGATAAATTGTAATTAAAACCACATTAAAATAAAATAAATAATTAAAACATTCACTTAATGTAGAGTAAAAATTAACTTGAAGAACACTTACATGTACTTGCCTTTCTCCACATGGTTGGTGACCCAATACAAATTAATAGGAAAATTGTTTGTACTCCAATTCTGGAATGGCTTTGAAGGGGTGGGGGTTCAGGGGGTACAATACGAAGTAAATCCTGACCCCCTCTTCGGAGAGTCACTTCTCCTCCACTGAGTGTGAGCCCAGTGATGGAGTAGAATGCCTGACACCAGGGTATCTGACTGCCAGCTTGACTTGGACTTCTCCTTGGTACAATGGCCATTAGCCATCTTGTTACAATCCAATGCACTCTTTGGCAGAATTAAATAAACAGCCTTTGACAGCAAGCATAAATCAGAGCTAGAAAATGAAATCATTCAGTTTAGTTCTACTTGTCCAGATTATACAAATTTCAGTAAAACTTACCTTTCAATTCTGCTTTAGTTGTAACACCAGCTGGCATTAGATAGAGTATGTGTGTAGTGTATGACAAGGCAAATGGGATGATAAACCTGTTGCCGGGTCTTGATTTTCTATTAATTAAGTCCATGGTTTGACTCAGGTGCACACTCTGGTCATCTGTAAAGCTGTAAACTAAGTGATGGGGTGGAATTCCCACCATCCTTTAGAGGTATCTTCCAGACTTTTGTCGGTGAGGAGGCTTCATAACCTGTCCTTAGAGATTTGTTACTGGCAAAAGTGGTGTCCAAATAGGACTTGTCAAGCACCATACCTGGAAGGAATGAAGGCCTGGCAGGACAGGCTAACCTGGAAATGCTGTATACCTCCCTGCTACACCTTTGGAGACTGAAGTGAACTGAGCTTTTGATGAATGTAGTTCTGGTGAATTCTACTTCCCAAAGGAAGCCTCAGGAACTGATGAACCACTAAGCTTTATACATGGATGAGAAGCTGTGGTTCTGGCTGGTTCTCTCATAAGCAGCTCATTTTAAATGTTATTGGCAAGGGAGGGTCAAGTGCTCTCTTACTCTGTCATCTGTCTGTAGACTGTCTCCATGCCATCCACATCTTCAGCTTCAGCTTCAGCTTAGAAAATAGCTTCTAATGGGTGCGATGCTTTGCAAGCTGTCCAAAACATTTTCCGAAATGTTATTCCTCAGTTGTAGCTCTTATAAATTTGACTGGGAACTAGTTACCTTCTTTCACATTTAAGTGTGCCTAGACTGAGTCTGCAGTTAGTACTTTGAATAATTATTGAAATGAATTCCTCACCCCAGAATATTGAGTTATTTACACCAGCCCAGCTGAGTAAAATTTGCACAAATTACTACTGCTTCCTCTAGCAGACAAAAATCAGCTTTGTTGTGTGCCCTCATACTGATAAATTTATTTGTTAAGTATATTAAGATACACTTATTAGTGTTGAATTGAAGTTTAATTACTTCATTTACAATGCACACCAACTAATTGGAATCTTTAATTGACTCTCTGTTCAAACAGAAGCAACAATTATTTCATTGCCTTTATATTATTTACTAATCACAAATTTTACAAGGCTGTTGCTATTAAAATGCTTAAACATTCAGGTGATTTTACATTTAGCAGGGCTTGTAAGAAACATTTCTTCTTTTAGGATGTTCTTTTTAACACAATTCAATTAGCATCATGGTTCCATGTTTTTCAGCAAGCTGTTTAGTTAAATGTTAAACCTGTTTGTGGTCACACCAGGAATTCTTTAGATTTATGTTCCCTAATGAAATATATATCCCCTCTGGTGTCAAAAGCTGAAGGCCTAAATAAGCCTTCTTCCATTATCTTGCATTGGGAAAGGGCAATAACTGAAAATCATGTAATTGCAACACTGTGATGCAATTACACTGAAAAGATGACAGCTACCGTTTTACCATATGACTTTTATCCACACCGCAGCACGTTCAGCTGTCACAGGGCTCAAAGTTAAATGGTGGAGCCTGAAGCACTAGAATCATATTCTTACAGTATATTGCCTAAACTCTATTTCAATTAGCAGTAAAATGATCTTGGCTTTAATATTGATCTAATATGGTGCAGCCAACATTGTTGCTATTGTCCTGTGCTGCCATTGTTCATCTAGTCAATTCTTTCTGAAGCCAAGACTACAAAGGAGATGTGTCAGAAAGCACAGCTATGTGCATGCTGGTGAGAGATGGAGCAGATTACATTATTTCATTGTTATTTCATCTCTTGCCCAAGATAAAAAAAATTTCTTTCTTCTTCACCTTACTGTCATTGACCTGTACAATCGGTATGCAAGACAAGTTTTTCACTGTACCTCAGTACAAGTGACAATAATAAACCGATATCAATACCAATACTAAGCCATTTGAAGAATTGTGTAGTTTAACATAATACAAAATGCCCTCTGTGTGCCTATTTTACAGACACATAAATAAAGCAAAACCTGATAAAATCACAGACACCAATAGTGAAATGGCAGGTATATTAAATAGTTAATAACATGTAATATATTAAATAATTACCTTGCATCAGTATTTACCAAGAAGACCAGACAGGTGGTCAGACGTTAGAAGTTGAGAGTAGAAATGAATAACCACATTTAATGTAAAACAAGAAACATTAAATGAACAAAACAAAGTCAAAGATGATAAAATGACAACCTAGGCCCAGATAGATTGCATTCCCTCATTTTAAAACAACCTAGAGAAGAGATAAAAGCGTTTGACATATTTAATAATTCATTTAGGAAAGGTGTTATGCCCGTGGAATGGCAGATAACTGAGGTTATATCTGTGCTTAAGAAGGGAGAGAAAACTTCTCCAGGGAATTGCAAACCAGCGAACGTAACATCGGATGTCTGGAATCTCTATCAAAGGCAAAGATAGTAACCAGAAACAAGAAGTATATTAATGGTTGACTCAGAATTTCAAAAGGGACATTCTTTCTTGACTAACATCACTGAAATCTTTGAAGAGCGATCAAATATCATTCACATACATTTTTAAAAAGCCACTAGACAAAAAGCTAATAAATAATGGCAGGTTATGTGGAGTCAGAGGTCACTGCAGAATGGGTAGCAAATTGGCTGTTAGGCAGAAAGTAAAGGGTAAATATTCCATGTGGCAGCACATAGAAAGTGCATCCCTCGAGGATCAGTGCTAGGGCTGTATTGTTCACAACCATATTAATGATTTAGATTTTGGGAGCAAAAACACAATTCCAGCATTTGAGCTCAACACCAGATCAGGGGTGGTAGTCAGTACTATTGAAGAACCATCAAATTACAACAAGACACGTAGGCTGAGGAATTCCACCACATTGTGCCTGTTTTTTCCAGTGATAACTGCCCAAATTCAACTTTACTTGGAGTAAATCATGCTGGTGATTATTTCCGGATGATATCATACAAAGTACATGATCAATGTTAGCGTGCTTGACTTTTTCCCGGTATCAGGCATGTAACTGATGAGGTCATTATTTAGCAAAGCCCACTTCCACCCATACCAACATAAACAAGAGCTTAAGCATTCCATGCTACAAACGTTGTGGAACCAGAAAACATTATGCTATTTTGTTGCTTTTTCTAACTGTTTAAAGGGACACTGTCCTGACACTGGGAAACTTGACTGGAGAGCTGCAGAACTGATGGCAGTTTGTTTAGATACCTTCCAAAGTTCATAGAGAGCACCTAAATTGACAGGGAGTTTTTTCCTCATTCCAGTATTTAGCTGCTAGGATACTCACCCCATTAGTGCTTCTGTGGTGACATCACTGGCAACACTGTACTGGAGGCTAGCCATTCAGAGAAGGTTGGGTATGTTGGGGCAGGAGGCAAACTCATGTCCATCAGTGACGAGTCCACACACATGGAGTCTTTGAGTCACCACATGAGAACGTAGAACATAGAACAGCACAGCACAGGAATAGGCCCTTCGGCCCACAATGTTGTGACAAACTAAATAACCTAGTAATTAAATGCTTAATTTAACTAATCCCTTCTGCCTACACAATCTAAGAGCCTCTTAAACACCTCTATCGTATCTGCCTCCACCACCACCCTTGACAGCACATTCCAGGCACCCACCACTCTGTGTAAAAAACTTGCCCCATACATCCCCTCTGAGTTTACCTCCTCTCACCTTAAATGCATGCCCTCCAGTATTAGACATTCCGATTCTGGGAAAAAGGTACTGGCTGTCTACTCTGTCTCTGCCTCTCATAATTTTATAAATTTTTATCAGTCCCCTCTCAGCCTCCGCCGTTCCAGAGAAAACAACATAGGTTTATTCAAACTCTCCATATAGCACCTGCCTTCTAATCCAGGCAGCATTCTGGTAAACCTCTTCTGCACCCTCTCCAATACCTCCACATCCTTCCTGTAATGTGGTGACCAGAACTGAATGCAGTACTCCAGATGCAGCCTAACTAGAGTTTTATAAAGCTGCAACATATCTTCCTGACTCTTGAACTCAGTGCCTCAACTAATAAAGACAAGCATGCCGTACACAGGCACAAGAGATTCTGCAGATGCTGGAATCTGGAGCAACACACACAAAATGCTGGAGGAACTCAGCAGGTCAGGCAGCATCTATGGAGGGAAATACTTGTTTCAGCTCAAGACCCTTCATCAGGACTAGAAAGGAAGAAGCCAGAATAAAAAGGTAGAGGGAGGGGGAGGAGCACAAGCTGGCAGGTGATAGGTGAGTCCAGGTGAGAGGGGGAAGGTAGGAGGGTGGGGGAGGGGGGATGTAAGGGAGTGATGTAAGTGGCAAAGGGCCAAAGAAGAAGGAATCCAATAGGAGAGGACAGTAGACCATGGAATGAAGGGAAGGAGGTGACGAACCAGAGGGAGGTGAGGGCAGGTCATGAGGGTGGCAGAGGGGAAAGAGAAGGAGTGAGCGGGCCACAGAAATGAGGAAAAGCAAAGGTCGGGGGGAAACAGAGGGGAGGGGTTACTTGAAGTTTGAGAAATCGGTGTTAATGCTGTCAGGTTGTAGTCTGCCGAGGCGGAATCTGAGGTGTTGCTCCTCCAAGCTGCGTCTGGCCTCAACGTGGCAGTAAAGGAGGCCATGGACAGACATGTCAGTATGGGAGTGGGGTGTGGAATTGAAGTGACTGGCCACCAGAAGATCCTGGCTGTTGCGGCGGACAAAGCAAAGGTGCTGGACGAAGCGGTCACCCAATCTGCGTCGGGTCTCAGCGACGTACAGGAGGCCGCACCAGGAGTACCGGATGCAATAAATGACACCCTCGGACTCACAGGTGAAGCGCTGCCTCACTTGGAAGGACTGTCTAGGGCCCTGAATGGTGGCGAGGGAGGAGGTGTAGGGACAGGGGTAGCACTTTGCACGGCTACAGGGATACTTGGCAGGTAGGGTGATCAGTGGGGAGAGGCGAGTGAACAAGAGAGCAGTCCTGCAGAATGCAAGGGGGAGGGGGATGAGGGAAGGGAAGATATACTTGGTGGTCGGATCCCATTGGAGATGGTGGAAGTTGCAAAGCATGCCATACGCCTTCTTTATGACCCTATCAACCTGTGCATCCACTTTCAGGGAGTGAAGAGTCCACTCCCATAAGTCACCACATTCTAATGAATCTCCCCAATAGACAACGTATTCACAGGCTCAGGTTTTCCAAGACTCCCATCACTAAAGTATGTGACATTCTGCAGGAAGGCCTTCTGCCACACTCTCATTCCTGGACTACTCACTTCATGAAGGTCAAGGTCACATTAACTCTCAACTTCCTTGCCACAGAATCTTTCCAAGCAGCCTTAGGGTGTATCAGCCACTATTCTCGTTCATGACTTCAGGAAGAGAACCATGGGAGCAGAGAACTGTGCCCTGGCCAGGGAGAGTGCACCCATTGCTGAAGGCTAACCTGACAGAACCATTTAAAGTTATGAATGGCATTAATGGAGTAGAGACCAAGAGAGAGTTTCCACTTACAGGGAAGTGAAAAGCTGGAGGATGTCGATGTAAAACAGTCACCAAGAAACCAACAGGGAATTCAGAAGAAATATCTTTACCCAGACAGTGATGAGAATATGAAACACTTTGCTGCTGAGATCAGCTGAGATGTATGGCAGGGATCTGTTGAGGATGGCTAACAGTATGAGGAAGGTGAATTATGCTGATAGACTTAGCTGGCAAGAGAGGGGAAGGAGCCTAAAAGCCAACATGGATACCTTGAGTTGATCATATTGATCATTATTAAATCCAAGTGATCAATGAAACAGCAATTTAGCAAAAGCCATGCCAGTTGTCTGCTAGGAATGAGGAGGTTCCCCCATTCGATCCTTTCACATAATTTCCTAATCTTCCCACCGGGTTCTGCGGTAGATGAGGTGCCTGTCTCGAGTGGGCATTGCCTCAAGAATTTAGGCCACTTGAGTTCCTACTGTGCCAATATTTTTACCAAGGGATGAAAGAGTTGCCATTTTCCTGCTTTCCCACAGGCTGACCCAGCTTTCTTGTGAGTTTGTTGGCAAAAGAGGCTTCCCAAAGTAAGAAAATGTTAAGTAGGTGCTCTTCCTGGCCAGGACACCACCTTCAACTTCCACAATCCCTTCCTGAATTCATGAATGAAAACATGCAGGTCCATTCTCAGGTGATCTGCCATGTCCTGACTGTTGAAAACCCTGAGCCAGTGAATATGTTTCTCACACACCCTGAATCAATCTTTGCCCACTTACCTAAAATCCAGTCACAATTAAAATTGACTGTCCCGACACGGCATCTATGACTGCAGATTGCTTTATCATCATCCTTAAAATATGTAAAAAAAAAGTTGTAATATTTTGCATTTCCTTTCCTTCTGAGGTTTCCATTCACTATGAGTTTAAGGATTTGTGTGGTGGGGAATTGTTTTAATGCTGCTGCTGAATTCTTTTTGTTCATTTCTTAAAAGTGGGTGTTACTGGCAAGACCAGCAGTTATTGCCCATGTCTAGTTATCCTTGAGAAGGTGGTGGTAATAAATTTCCAAAGCCCATGTCTCATATTTTTCATACTCTCATATTGTCTTACATCATAGCAAGAGGCCATGTGGCCTGTCTAGTCCATCAGCTTTCAGAGCAATCCCCAAAAACCCATTCTCCCATTCATTCCCCTGTAACCTTTTCTCTCTCACATGCCCATCACCTCCTGAAACCCGTTGATACTAAGGGTTATGACACAGCAGCAAATTAACTCACCAACCACCATGTTTTTGAGTGTGGGAAGAAACTGGATCACCTTGAGGGAACCCATGCATTCATGGAAAAACATGCAAACTCCACCCACTCAGCACCCAAAGTCAGAATGGAACCTGGGTCCCTGCAACTGTGTGACAGCTACACTGCCCATTGCACTACAGTGCCTCACATATTTGTGAAGTGAATGTTATTTGCCCCTTACTAGCCCATGGTGAATGTTGTCTAGGTCTTGCCACATGCAGGCAAGGAATGGTTCATTTGCTAAGGAATTGTTGACATGAGCACATTGTATAGATCTGGTCACCACAACACGTGAAAGCTAGAACATAGAACATAGAACACTACACCACAGTACAGGCCCTTCAGCCCACAATGTTGTGCCGACATTTTATCCTGCTCTAAGATCTATCTAACCCTTTCCTCCCACATAGCCCCCTATTTTTCTATCATTCATGTGTCTATCTAAGAGTGTCTTATATGCCCCTAATGTATCTGCCCCCACAACCTCTGTAGGCAGTGCGTTCCATGCACCCACCACTCTCTGTGTAAAAAACTTACCCCTGACATCCTCCTTATACCTTCCTCTAATCACCTTAAAATTATGTCCCCTCATGTTAGCCATTGTCGCACTGGGAAAAAAATCTCTGACTGTCCACTCGATCTATGCCTCTTATCACCTTGTACGCCTCTAGCAAGTCACCTCTCGTCCTCCTTCTCTCCAAAGAGAAAAGCCCTAGCTCACTCAACCTACCCTCATAAGACAATTCATAAGACAATAAGATGTGACTGTTCTTGGAGACTGCTCAGACGATATTTACAAGGATGTTGCCATGACTGAATATTTTAGTCTTGAGGAAAGATTGTTTTATTTGGAACTGAGGAAGCTGAAGAGAGTACAAACAGGGTGTATAAAATGTTGAGGGCCTAGATACAGTAATTAGGAAAGACGTTTTCCTTCACAGAGTTGTCAAAGACCAGGGGGCTTTGATTTAAAGTAATTGGTTGAAGGATTTAAGGGGATATGAGGATAAGCTTCTACACACAAGGTAGCAAGGTTCTCAAACTCAGTGCCTGAAAGGATTGGAGGGACAAAAACCTTATTAAGTACTTGGATGTGTGTTTGAAGAGCTGTGACCTGCAGGGCTACAGACCTTGTGCTGGAATATGGGATCAGGCTTAATAGCTTTTTTTCAACTGGCACAGGCACAATGGATTGAACAACCTCATTCTGTGTTGTAAATTTTCTATAAATCTATGATTGTGGATGTAATGACAGCAAAACTGTCAGCACACGTTGTCTTTACTCTTTGAAACTGAGGCAGCTTCTGGCACATGAGCAGTAAAGTGCAGAAAACCAAAAGTCACTGTCAGTGATAACCTGTTGCATTCTTTGAAGCTGCAGTCAGCACAAAGTCAGTGATTTGACATAAATTTTTCTGCACTATTCTTGCTGTAAAAAACACAGAAACTATTAAGCCTTCCTGGAAAAAGGTGTAATGGTAACAATCTCTCTGAAAAAAATATTTTTATGTCAGTGTATCAGAACAACATCTAAAGGTTGAATGACTTTCAGAATGATAAAATTATTTTTTTAAGTTTGCTTATGTTTTGTTTCCTACTTAATTCCAAAATATATATTTTGAACTTTATCTGCAAGTATTTAATATGTTTTAAAAATATTGCTTTTTACTTGACATCTTGTTTGTCAGAATTCTTCAATCTATTTGACCAGCTTGCTGCCATCTCAGACATTGGGTCTCACAGATCCCTGAGAGTCTGCTCTCAACAGCCACATGTTAGAAAAGAAGTCCGCTAAATAGACCCCACTTATTCTTTGTGAGCAAGTTTCTTCAAAGTCATGTCAAGCAGCATCCTTTCACTGCTAACTGGAAAATACAGGCCTGAGTCATTGTGTTATTTCTTCTTGTGCAATTTTTTGACATTTTTTAAAAGCGTATTTTAAAGTATTTATCTTTCTGCAGATCTGCTTCACCAGACTCCCAGCCCCGAACAATAATAACTTGATAACTATTTTCTCAGCCCCACCACTCTCTTCCACACCGTACTACCACCATCACCATTCTTTTTTCTCAGAGAAAGTAGTTACTGAAATAAATTGTGTATCACTTTTTTTTAGCAATGTCTCTGCTTAGTGAGAAAGCACAATACACATCACTTCACCACTAACAGTGTAATAATGGCAGGCGGATCATAAAAATAACCTTGAAATTACCTTCTGGCATCAAAGGAAATCATAAAAGCCAAAGGTAGACACTAACACAATTGCCATCACAGGAAATGTTCCAACAAGTGCAAGAAATATATCAGTTTGACTGAAATTTCTTGGTTTTGAAATTTTGCTTCTGATTTCTGGCCTCCTATCTACAACATAAATGTGTTTAAGTACAAGTAATACAGAGCTTTTAATGCATAATATGTATAAACATACGTATAGATGCATACAGTTTACATTAAGCTAATGTTGCAGATCAGGAGACTGGTAGTTGCATTTTCATCCTAAGCAATATAGTGCATTTGGTTGTGAATCACATTTCCTGTGGTGCTTTATCATTAACTTGAATAACATTCATAGGAGTAAATTCTCAGTCTGTCTCTCGGGTATCAGTCTAACATTACTGGCCAACTGGCCATTATAGAAACACTTCCTTTTCACCCATACCACTGTTCCCCACTCCTAATCCATCACTTTCATTTCTATGGAAATAAATGTAGGGTCATTTCTTTGCTAGATGGACAAGTTTAAAGGCTCCCCCATTGACACTGCCTCTCATCTCCTCTGTATAAACCTGGAATATGGGGAATGAAACTTGCCAAGCAGAAAAGCAAGCTGTGTGTGGGTGGCACAGACTTAGAAGGATTCACGAAACAGGCTCTGCAAACACAAAGCAAACTCAGAGGATCAGTGAAAAGCAAACTGTGAAAATATACCAGAGGAACCACAAGGGAAATGGACTGGAACAGACAAGGCTGTGAAGAATACGAAAGAATGCTAATAGGGCTGAGTGACAAAGTGAAAGATACTGAAGAAAAAAAGGAAAATGGAGAAAACCTAAACCTTAATTTTTTTTAAATAGGCAGATATTTTTTGAAAATGCAATGGAGGTACAGAGGCTATGTTAGTTGCATTCTTAAGCTATGTATATGCAATAAAATGCAGTCATTAATCATAGTGAAATTGTAATTATTGTCAAGCAAAATTAATGCAAAAGCTGTGTACATGTAGCCTCATGTTATCTTTTTCTGTGAAAATTGTGGTGCAATACAAAAGAAAAAGACCATGGAATATGTTGCTGCCATCTCGGTTTTCCTCTAATTTGTGAAACTTCAACTGTTATAGTTGCATTGCTAATCTGTTACGCCAACTCAGTTAATGTTTCAAGCCCGAGACCCTTTGTTCTATTCGTTGTTATAGTAGCTGTCTTATTCATGCAAATATCACAATTAGTAATTTGCTTGGGCTGAGTGCACTTCTTTTAACTGGAAATTCCTGAAATCATGGAAGTCTGCAGGTCCAGAGTAAATAAGGTGCACAAAGAAATTAGTATTAGTAAAAAAAAACTAGTATTGGAGAACTTAATGGGACCAAAAGATGATAAATCCACAGGGTCTGAGGACCAGCGTCCTTGGAATTTGACTGTGGACATAATGGACGCACTGGTTGGCATCTTCAAATTCCATAGATTCCAGTTCAGTTCCCAAAATTGAAAGGTAGCAAGTATCACTCCACTATTTAAGAAAGGAGGGAGCAAGAAAACAAGGAAGAATAGACCAATGAGCCTAACATCAGCAGTGAGGAAAGTGCTGGAATCTGTTATTTAAAAGGTAATACAGGTGACCCCTGCATTACAGCTGTTTGGGTTAAGGAAATTCTCCCTTACAGAATTTGCAAATCACTACCCAAAAATTTGAGATACGGAATAAAATTCACTCTTACAGAATTCATGTGAAAAAAAGTAAATGAATAAACATTAAACTTACTTTTTCAACTTGCATTTATAAATTTACAACTTGCGTTTCTGAATGCATGGGTAGATGATGTGTCTTCCTGTTACGTAAAATTGTGATACGGACCGCTTTCTAGGAATGCAACCCCTTGCGATAATGCAGGGATTGCCTGTAACAGAATACTTGGAAAATAATAATATGATTGAGCAAAGTCAACATAGATCTAGGAAAAGGAAATCATATTTGATAAATCTTTTAGAATTTTTCGAGGTTGTATCTAGCAGAATACATCAGGGGAACCAGTTAATGTGCATTTATACTTTCAGAGAGTTCTTCAACAGGGAAATTGCATGAAAGAATATTAAATAAAATTAGAGCTTTTAGTATTGGGGTAAAATATGAGCATGGATTGAGGATTGGTTAATGGATACAAACCAGAAAGTAGCAATAAATGGGTCATTTTCGTGTTTTAGGATGTGAGCAGTGAGATGCTGCTGTGATTGGTGCTGGAATTAGCAGTTCCCAATCTACATCAATGATTTGAGATGATGGGTCCAAGTGTCATATATTCAAGTTTCCTGATGATACAAGGCTAGGTGGCAGTGTGAGTTGTGATTAGAATGCAGTGAGGCTTTGGGGTGGGTGGAGTGGGATATGGACATGGCAGATGTGTGAGATCATCTACTTTGACAGGAAAAAATGGTGGAGTATTTTTTAAATGATGAGAGATGAAAAGGTGTTGGCATTCAGAGCGACCTGGGTGGCCTTGTACATGGATCATTAAAAGTTAATATGCAGGTTCAGCAAGCAATTAGATAGTAAATGTTATGTTTGTCTTTATTGCAAGAAGATTTGAATACAAGAGTAGAGACATCTTGCTCCAATTACATCGGGTCCTGGTGAGTCTTCATCTGGAAGTATTACATTCAGGTCTGGAGTCCCTACCTAAAAAAGGATGTAGTTGCAATAGAGAGAGAACAGAAAAGGTCCACCGTATTCATACTTGGAATGGCAGGTTTATCCTATCAGGAGTAATTAAGCAGACTAAGGTTGCACTCTCTTGAGTTTGGAAGAATGAGAGATGGTTTCATTAAAACGTACAAAATTCTTATGGGGCTTAAAACAATCTGCTGGAGGAACTCAGCCAGTTGAGCAGCATCTGTGGGAGGAAAGGAATTGTCAGCGTTTTGGGTTGAAACCCTGCATAAGGACTGCTGCAGGGTTTCAACCCAAAATGTTGACGATTCCTTTCCGCCCACAGGTTTTGCTTGACCGGCTGAGTTCCTCCAGCAGATTTTTTGTTGCTGCAGATTCCAGCATCTGCAGTTTCTTGTGTCTCCAAAATTCTTATGGTGTTTGATGGGGTGGATGTGGAGTTGATATTTCCATTGGTTGAAATATCTGGAACCAGGGGTTACAGTCTCAATATGAGGGGTCAATCATTCAATACAGTGAAAAGAAGAAATTTGTTCACCCAAAGATTGGTGAATCTCTGGGCTGCAGAGGCTCAGCTGCTGAATTAAACATACAGAGCAGATGTCAATAGATTCTTAGATATTAAGGGAATTGTGACATGTAAGGTTAGTGCAGAAATGGCAATGAGATAAAAGATCAGCCATGATCATTTGAATGACAGAGCAGGCACAAGGAGCTAAATGACCTAGTCTTAGTTCTTTTCCTTATGTTTTCACAGGTTTAGTGTTATTGTCACTTCCATAAGTTGACCTCACATTCCTTTTACCTTGGGATGCTCAATATCATTTCAAATTGTGAAGTGACTTAGAGGTTTTAGCATAGAAACTTGCTGATCTTTGTTTTTTTCCTACGACCCTCACAATATTCAGATTAAATGATATTAAATGGTTATTATAGCTTACAAAATTCTATCCCTAACAGAGTTTAATTTTTTTTAGTGGTCAGATCTACCTTTGTAGATTGGAGCTCAGGAACAGAGGAGGCAATATCAGATGTCAACAACAGCTGGTAGGCACATTAAAATCAGAAATTTACTGGGAGATTGATCAACAAGGGATTGCATGTATTTCTGCTGAAAAAGGATTTCTTTACACCCATTTGATTTTTGAACTGCTGCTGATCAGAGAAGAATTCTAGGTTAATAATTCATAAAATGTAAAGTTTTTTTTAAAATAAAGAAATCCCAGGACCTGAAGGCAAGCAGGATTTTAATAAATACTTTAATATAACTAATAGTGGTTTCTTACTGATTTGCATGAATTACCAAATGCAGTCTCTGTTATCTCTATATTGCCCTCTGTAAGCTTTAATAAATGGAGGATTTAAGTATTCGCACCAGTAAGGATAATTGCAACCCAAAGCATTGATCACTGAAGAAGAAATCCATATTAGTCTTAATCTCAAAACAAATTATAGCCATTTGAAAATTCCCAATAATGAGGTTAGACCTGTTTAGACCACAATATACATCTTCACCAATGATCTGGTTAAAAACAGCAGCTCTACCTTGGGAGATCAGCAAATCAGTTTGCAGTGTCAATATGATTGTCAGTGTAAAGTTGTCAGAGTTGGGCTGCTGCCAGGAAACCTTGATAACACTTTACCACAATAAACTGTGTATAAACGAAATGTTGAATTGCTAGGAATACACAGGTACACGAGTTCACCCATGATTCCACTCACATAGAAGCATCTTTCAGAAAGACTCCAAGAATACAGATGTCATTAAAACCGCAAAGGTTTTGCCTGATGTCACTTTTATTAATGTGATGTACTGCGATTTTGCAGTATCATCAAGCTTTTATTGACGTGCACATTCCTGATTTTTAATAATGGTTGACAACATGAATGCAGATATTGCAATGTTTTCTGAATTCACAACATGTGATGGAACAGCTCAGCCCGAGTTAAGAAACGTACTGTTTTTGTGGCAGTGTTCAGTGATCCTTTAAGGAAGGCTGGTTAGGACACGTGGAGAAAATGAAACAGGTGGTTTTGTTTCCTTGATATATTCTGGGATAAGCAAAGCACCAGAATTCTGCGAGATTTCTCTTGTCCCTTCCAAAACTGTAGTCATTATTTCATCGAAAGACAATTTATTGATGACTCTAAATCCATTAACAAGATTTTATAGCGGTGTGCATGTTCATCAATTTGCTTGCTAGTCTGTCAGAGTGAGAGACTTTCCATAGTCCACCTGGTGATCTGGACCATTGGCATCTTGCAGGAGTGAAATGTGCTTTACCAAACATAAGATAAATTATGAACACTGAATACTACCACATCCCAGAGGGATGATGAGATTCACTGTTTGATACTAGTTGTGCAAGCTGAGAATTTCAAAGTTTCCTGAGTCTTTCAATTCTCCAAGTGTGAGATTTTAACTACCATGGAATGAATGATGGGTTGGCACATGGAGGGTGCAGGCTTTGGCAAGATAACACTGTGAGGACATACTGGAGCACTGTAATGATCTGTCAGTGTTACCGATCTTGAGGCTGACAAAAAACATTTATTTCACCCCCTATCTTTTGGAGGTAATGCCTTGGCCTTTGCAATGGGCAAAAGTTACCATGTTTATGAAAACATAGTAAGCAACCAGGGGGAATGAGGGTATGTATTAAATTACTGTGAAGTTTCATCATCTCTCAGGTCATTGGGCTCTTGCTATCTCACATTACTTAACATTAAAGCAAACACCACACCAGATTTTAACTTGAGGCAGAAGCCAGGAAGGCAGAGGTGCAAGGCCAGTGCACTGGACCTGAGCAGAGTGATGCCTGGGTGAGTTTACCTCAAAGGGCTTACTTGCAGCCCTGAGCAGTTGCCCAGCTGAAACAGACTGGAAGCACCAGCCAATCGGTGGGTAGGAACTGACCGGACAGAACTATCACTGGCTGAGAGCAGATTCTCATGTTTGGGAAGCAGGGTAGCCCACAGAAGGAAACTAAACATTTGATTCTTCTGAAGAGAACTTCTTTGTTGTAAAGCCTTGTCTACTTAGGACAAGTTAAAAAAAAAGGGTCAAAACACACTTACCTCATCCCTGGCCAGCTGGTCCCTGTGGAACCTCCAGTGATGTCGACCTCCCGAATCAGCGCGTCTCTAACTTATGTGCCTCTTTTGAAACTCAGATGTCAGAGAGGGTCTGGCAATCAAATACTGGCACACCTAGCCTCCCACTGCACTGCTGGACTCACTCCAGCACCGAAGGGTCCAGATGTAACAAGTATGGCTGGCATAACAAGTGTGACTCCATTCTTCTGAATGATTCCCCAACCTTGATCAAAATGTTAAGAACCACTAAGTGTTTTTGTTTAACCTTCTTTATGTTTGATTAATTTCTAGTAATTTGAGCTATCTTAAGTACTTTTTTTACAGTACTATTTAAATAAGTGTCTTTAATTATGAGGTATGTTTCAGAGTTAAAAAGCAGTGATCTGTCAGGGCAGTGTAGGGTCAGGATCTCAGGATCTTCTGCCTGATGCCTGGTCGTCACTTACTTCAACAAACGACCGCAGCAAGGAGTCCTTGAGATTGATTCGAACCGCAGGGACATTAAGTGGTACATCTGGCCACAGGAAAAGGGTGATTGGGGAACACAGGATCAGGGAGGGGGATGGTTTGAGCATAACCTGGCCCATTGGAACAGAATGGGCCAGTGGCCAGCAAGTTTCCAGCAATTTTTAATGGTCTACTCATCCCTAACCAATAGAGGTAACATTTATTTATTATGTTTGCTCCTGAGGGTCAGAATTTTGGATTTCCAATCAACAGTATTGCAGGTATAAGATGACATTGCACATGTTAAATTCCCCCACCAATAGGCTTTTTAATCATAACCAAGAGAAAGAGATCTCGATGTGCAATGCAGTATTTTAGTTTACTCTTTAGTTATACTGTATTAATGACTGTTAAGTGTAAATTGGCTACAGTAATGCAAGTTAATGAAGTCTTGGTGTATTAACCTTAGTACATCAACTATGGAGAAGGGCAGTATGTTAATTGAAAATTGAACATTTAGCGGCGACAGGAAAGGGCATGGTGATTTGTTAATTGTTAAAATGTTCTCTACTGCTACCTACTTTGAAAAGTCATTAGATCTTAATTGACAATGACACAAATTCTGTCTTAGCAAATCACCCTTTACAGATATATAAAACTCTATTAACTCCACAACCCTGTTTGCTTCTTAATTTTGACTGGTGCATCGATACTTCTACTTACTAGTTTGCAGGCTGAAGTCTGAAATACTGAGATCACCACACTATCTCTAAAGATAATCCAACAGTCATTACAAGCTGTTCGTCCAGTTTTAAAGAATGGCTTAATGAAGTATTCTTGATGTGGGTGTGACACATCGCAAGAATAGCCCTCAAAGGAAAGGAATTCTCCACCAGGCTCAAAAGCTCTGATTTTCCATAGGTCCAGAGGCAGCTTTGATATTTTCTGTATGCTGCATACATAAATTGTGCAAGGCCAACTTTACATAATAGGTTTGCAAGATACCTGATTTTTCAATGGCCAATTTAGGGCCAAAGCTTACGCCTTGCTATCGTTACACACCATATTCAAACTGGAAAAATTATTTAAGTTCCTTACCAAATCATATAATTTTCCTTGGCTCGCCCTTAGAATTCATTTTGCCCATCAGAAATCTTGGGGATAATTTTGCAGGTGGCCCTATTTGATTTACGGGGTTGGTATTGGAACAAAAAAAACCTCACTCTTACAAACCCATTTAAGTAAGCAAAATGTGCTCAAGACCCCTCATTAACTTTCAATATTTGAGCATGTCTCTGCCCAGTGATTAAACTGGAGCAATTAAAATTAAGTGTCCAGTCTGTTTGAGTAGACCGCTTAGATCCAGAAAATATATTTCTGCCTTGAGAGAAAAAAGTGAGTGTTTTTATTTCTCTTGTTACATTTTATTCCATGTATTCATTGGCTTTGGTGGATGCTCATCTGCTTTTTGAATTTCTGGCTTTCTATCCCCGCTACTAACATTCAAATCACAGCAAGAGAGAAGCAAGGTTGTTAGCGCTGGAGAACATGAATTTACACAGTTCATTTCATGACTTTAGGATGTGTCAGTGTTTCAATGCATTTAATTTTAAGCCTCAGAAGTGTGTGAGTTTAGAGAAAGTGGTGGCAGTACGGAGGAGGAAGCTAGAAAAATGGTAGTGTATCAGGAAACTGTTTCCACCTCACCACCTTCTATCAGTCAGGCATGTTAGGCTGTGTGTGAGAAGTTACCAGTTACCAATACATCGCTCATTTAGTGTGAGCTTTCAATACACATCTATGACATTATTGTGGGTCCATAAGTTTACCAGGATTCCTGAAACCCAGCAGCAAAAATAAGGCAAATGCAGCAATAATTGAGATGACTAAACCAATCTCAGAAATAAATAATTGCCAGTAAGTGCTTGGTGATTATTTCATTGCTAATGTGAAAGTTTTATTCTTTTTCTGAGAGTTTTTTTGCCACTCTTTAGAAGTTTCCTCTATCATATCAGGATGCCTGCTGCCAATGCTTCCTTAGACTGGACTGCAGAGGGGAAGCAGCTGGGTCACCTTCTGCACCAGCAGCTGCCAGCCATTGCTTCACTCCAGAGAGAGTATCAGCAGGGCTGTAACAGGAGAGAGAGGGCAGAGAGGGCACCAGCAGAAGATGGAAAACAGTGGATGGATAGGAGAAGCAGAGAGAGGGGACTAGCAGTGGGATGGGGCAAGCAGAGGGAGAGGCCTGGATGCCAGGAGAGAGGGCAGCATAAGAGACAGTACTGGACTCGAGGTGAATCTCACAGAAGACCTACTAAGCATGATCCGCAGGCAGAGACTCTGTGAGTGACCATGCACATGACCATCTCCAGAGAAGCCAGGAATACTTTTTACCTGCAAGAACTTCCCTTCCAGATTCCTCTGCAGGCATACAGATGATTGCCGGACATCTGCTAATGATGCTATCACCTCTGGCTGCCCAAGCTCACTCATCCCTTCACATCTGGAAGCAGATCTTTAGGGAAGGCACTCATTAAAATGAAACAACCCCAACCCAGCCCCGCCATCCCCATTCTCCACCATGGCACTTAGCCATTCTGGACAACCAGAGAAGAGGTTGGTCTCAGATATAGGCAGATATTTATATTTTAATGGTTCACTAACTGTGGACAGGAAGACATTAAGCTTTCCCAAATTTCCTTTCCAGCAGCTGCAGTTATGCTCAATGGTGGCACTTTCTCAAACTGCTGTTGCATGGATGCAATGCTAAGCAAATGTGTAACCTATCCCTTCACCTCTGCCCCTACATCCCAACAGTTGAGGAACCTGTAGAAGAATGATTCAAAGGCACTGGTATAACCGAGCCATCAATAAGTTATTTTTTCCTCCTGGCTGTCTAGAGTGTCTGCCTGCTTGAAATGTCAAAATGCATGTTTTGCAACTTGCAGTATCAATATAATCCATTGGAGGGAGTTATATTAAATAACATAATAAAATATTAAATTGCTGGAAAGGCTCAACATGTCAAGTAGCAGCTGAGGGAAGAGAAAAACAGTTAACGTTTTAAGTTGATGACCTTTTACAGTTTACGGAAGACATGCACTTTACAATTTATAAGAATCAGAAATATAAAATTCCAAAGAACTTGTGCTTTGTGCAATTCCTCCCTGGGAAGTTGTCACCTGGTCTTCTTTTTGCCCCTGCTGTGGCCGCAGGCTACTTATACCCAGAGGCTAACTATATGTAGATTTTACATCTAAACTATTCTCTGAAGTGTCATTATCTAAGCTGGCAGATGCAAGTATGGCATCATAGCCATCCAGCTGCCCAATGCCAAGGGCTTGGCCAAATGCGAGTACCTAACCATTGAGAGAAAGGTACAACAGTATAGTCATGGCAAAGGGAGATTCATGGTGAGGGGAGGGATTGGTAAAGGATACATGTGTACACCATCTCTTTGATATAAATCAGAAGAAATTGTGGGACGAGATGGAGGTGGAATGTGAGAAGTTAATTATTGATTAATACACTGTCACCACCTACACTGCCACTGGCAGCCTCCGTTCATAACTGTGCACCTGAAATATAATTTTGGGTGATGCTAATATTGTACGAGCACCTTTCTATGGTAGAGTAATATTCGCTGAAGTGTTTTAAGCTATTTTGACCATTTTACTTTTAGTTGACTCGCAGGTTGTTGTGAGCCTTTATGCCAAACCTTAAGCATTTCTTTATTCTAACAATGCATGACATCTGAATAGAAAACATGTGGGGGGGGGGGAATATTCAGCAAACCACATTCCCACTTGCAAGTGCTATTGATATAGGTCTATAGTTCAAGACTGGGATCCACAAACCTAGCTTTGAATGAGGATTGAGGCATATGGAGCTTCCTCTTCACAAGCGAAGCCTTCCAGCTGATCTAATGGCAAGCAGAGCTTAGGTGAATACTTTACTGATCAATTCAGTTTCTTCTTAACAAACAATCCTAATTAAGTGTGGTATAATTTAGTGAATTGAAAACAAGAATTAAACTGATGAAAGTTTGAATGCTCTAATTGCCCATTCCTGTGAAGTTGCCGCTGATCATATATGCAAGCATGTTACCTGGCAACAATATTTGAAAACGTTCTCACTGAGTCCAAGACCATCACAGAGCCAAGGGCAGAGCTGTGCCACCTGTTACTGCCATCTGGTTCAGGGACTACACAGCCTGATCCAGACCTTGTCAGGTCAGACTTCCATCTCCTCTGTACGTATTTTGTGCCACAAATGTGATGGAGTGTTAAGGCACTGTAATGAGTTGTTCCATCTCACAACAGGCCCTTCACTTCCCATATGCAGTCATCATTTCCATGTAATTTAGAAGACACAGCCCTGGAACTTCCAGCTAAGGTTGAATAAAATGAGTGGCAACTTTTAGTGCCATGTGCAGTTAGCCCATATCCTTGCTGCAGTGAAACCTTCATTGCAGTACTGTAAGGATACTCACTTGTCTGGATCACTGGTGGTTAGTATAACTCCTAGGTTTGGTGATGTGTGATGAGGAGTGTGAGACAATGCCTCAAAGAAACTTCTCTGCCTAGAAATTCCTTTGAAATATTCCACAGTTCCTTCAGAACAGCCACACCTTTAACGTCTCACCATTTAAAAAATACTTCACTCTTATTTTTTTTCTGCCAAAGTGGATGACCTCACATTATATTCTTCACATTATATTCCTTCTGCCATGTCTCTGCACATTCACTTAACCTGTCTATATGCCCCTGAAGCCTCTCTGCATCCTCCTGAGAACCATCTAGCTTTGTATTATCAACAAACTTGAATGGATAACATTTGATCCCCTCGTCCTGTGATATGATGTACAGATCATGACCAGCAACAGGCCTTACATCACATACGTACTTCACAGCCTCCCACCTGAAGAAGGACCTGTTTATTTCTACTCTATCAGCCTATACAGTATATTATTCCAAATACTATCGCTCTAATTTTGTTTACTAATCTCTTGTGGGCACTTTATTGAAGTCCTTCTGAAAGCCTAAATACAGCATATCAGTTGGTTTCCCCTTATCAACTCTGCTAGTTACAACTTCAAAAAATAGGTCTAGGAAAAATTATTTTTCTTTCACAAATCCATGTTGACTCTGCCCAAGCCGATTATTATGTTCTAAGTGCCTTGATGCCACTTTCTTAATAATAGATTCCAGCATTTTCATATTTTTCTTACAACGTAGAAAAAGGCCACTTAGCCAGCACTCAGAGCATCTCCATTAGTCCCATTCCCCCCACTTACTTCCCTGCAACTAAATTCCTCATATGCCATCAACTCCTCCTAATTCTCTTGCTACCTACCTACACTAGGGACGACTTGCAGTAGCCAATTAACCTACTAGCACATCTTTGGGATAAGGAAGGAAACCGGAGCAGCTGGGGGAAACACACACCATCACAGGGAGAAGGTGCAAACTCTACACGGACAGCACCCGAGCTCAGGATCAAATCCAGGTTGCTGGAGTTCTGTGGCAGCAGCACAGTCTGCTGGGCAACTGTGCCACCTAACTATATCTGACTAATCTCTTTCCCTCTCTCTCCCTCTCTCTCTCTCACATTCTCTCTCTCTCTCACACCCTCTCTCTCTCTCACACCCTTCTTAAATAGTAGAATTATATTTGCTCCCTTCCAATCTGTGGATGTGTGGAACCATTTTGGAATCTGTGGAATTTTGGAAGATGCAATCAATGTATTCAAAATCTCCATAGCCATCTCTTTTAAAGCTCTAAGATGCATGCCATCAGGTCCTGTGGATTTATCATCTTTCGGTCCCATTGATTTCTCCATTTCAGTCTAGACCCATAGTCTAGACTGAAATAGTCATAGTCTGGGAGGTTTATTCTGTCTTCTGAGAAGTAAGAATATGTGTCTAATTTCTCTACCACATCCTTGTTCCTGTCTAAGTCTGTAAGGACTCACATGAACATTTGCTAATCTTTTCCTTTCTTCCTGTAGGTGTTTATACAGCCTGCTTTTGTTTCTCACCAGACTACTCTTGCACTTGACCTTCCCTTTTCCTATAAATGATTTGGTCAGTCCCCCATTGCTCTATTCTGAAATTTTCCCAAATTTCCAGTTCATTGCTTTTAACTTGGCAAATTCCATTTTCCTTATTCTTTGCCCTTTGATCTGGCATTACCATTAACCTTTCATGACAGTCACAGATGAACTACATATCCTTTTTTTTGCCTTAAGTATCTATTGTTTGGAAATGATGTATTAATTCTTGAAATGTTACCAATTACCTGTTTATCATAATTCTTTTTAATGGTAATTTTACAATCTACCATAGTTAATTCAAGCCTCATGCCTTTGATTTTGCTTTGTTTAGATTTAATACGTCGGTTTCAGATTGAACAAAATCCAATTTTTGTATAAAGTTCTATCACATTACGATCACTCTTCCCTACATGCCCTTTAATTACTGTTTTTTTTAAATACGCCTTTCACATTTCACAATAATAGATCCAAAAATAGCCTGTTCTCTCATTGGTTCCTCAACATACTAAACTAGAAAAGCATCTTGTATACAAGCCATGAATTAACCCTTCACACTATTAAATCAAATACAGCTAATTTGGTTTTCCAGTGTACGTGTAGATTAAAGTCCCCCGTGATTATTATCTTACCCTTGCTGCACGCACCTTCAGTTTCCTGATTTATCCTATGCGCTCCATTACCATTACCGTTTTGAGGCCTATAGATGACTTCTGCCACTTGCTGTTTCTTTATCCCATTCTTTAATATTCAGGTTGCCCTATCTCTTTTTCCACTTTGCCTGTCTCTTCTGAACATTGTATCCTAGAATATTTAACTCTCAACCTTGATCACTTTAGAATCATTTCTCTGTACATTGTACCCATTTATTTATACCTGTGCCATTAATTCACCTATCTAATGCTATGTACCATCAGATAAAGAGCCTTCAGTGTTGTTCTTGTACCATTTTTCCCTGCTGTGACTCTAATTAGAGGCATAAGCTTACGTATGTATGTACTATCCCTTCACAACATGCTCCAGTGAGCTTTGCCAATTTTACTATCAAACTTTGTCCTTTCTCTTCAACTTTCTAATTTGCACCTCACCAGAATCCCCTGAGTCATTTGGTTTAATGCCTTACTTACAGCTCCAGTTACTCAATTTGCCAGAATATTTGTCTCAGCCTGATTCAAGTGAAACCCATTCCAACAAAATAGCTCCCTCTTTCCCCATTACTTTTCCCAGTGCCCCATGAATTGAAATAATCCCTAACACACCAATTTTTGAGACGTATTCAATCCTCTGGTCTTATTTACCAATTCCAATTTGCAGATGTTACTGTAATAATTCAGAAATTATTACCTTTGTGATTTTTTTTTAATTTGAATCCCAGCTGCTCATATTATATCAGTTGATCCCACCTTCTTTGTCCTATGGACCTGGAGAACTTGAGTTGTCTTAACCTTGGCAATAGACATGCAACATAACCTTTGGGCCTCGCACATGATTACAGAGAACAGTAATTATCCCCCTAACCATACTGTCTCTATTATACCTGCATTCCTTTTCACTCTCCCATCTTGACTGGCTCCTGTCCCAAGGTGCTGTGGTTAATTTGCTCTGTGACCCTGCAAATTTTTGCTTTCATCCACACAGGCTACAAGAGCCTCATATACGTTGGATGTGCAAGGAGCAAAGCTCCTCCAGAGCTACATTCTGGATCCCACACCTACCTCACACATGTTCAGAGCCTCCTATTCAACCATGACTGACCATTTCAAGAGTACTTCATCTGAGGAATGTAATTGCCTCCTGGAACAAAGCGTCCAAGTTACTTTCCCCTTTCTTGATCTACTGCAGTGACTGAACCTTGGATCAACTCCGACCTTAAGTTCCTTGAGCTACAGATGCTAACAGCAGATGTGGCCACAGGGGATCTCAATGATTCACACACTGTAGCTGCAACTCATCATCTGCTATGCAACTCATTATCATTGCCCTAAACTTTATGGATGCTGCACCCAGAGGATACTATGTTAAAAACATGCTGTGCTTTTTGCTGGACCCATAGACTTTTTCCAGGTACAACTACCGTTGAGTCACCTGACTTTAATGAACCAGTGCTTGCTGGCTTTCTAATTACCTAGGAGACAAGAGGCTCCTTGTTTACACTATATTACTGCATTTTAAAACTTCAGGAATAAAAGAATTTAATTGTAAAACTAAATTAAACAAGTGTATTTTAAAAGGAAAACAATCATACCTTTACTTGCCAAAGTCTACAGTCTATGGCGCCTTGCTCAAAAGACACCATGTGCTAAGAACATATTGTGTTTTTAGCCTGGTCCACAGAGATTCCTTTGATGATCCTGGAGTTTCACTCCATAGAAACAGAGTTAACATTTCAGGTCAATGACCTTTCAACAACGCTGTTCTCCTGTTCTCGTGATAAATCAGGTTGAAGCATTAACTCGTTTCATCTGATTCTCATTCTACAGATGCTACCTGACCTGCTGAATTTTTCCAACATTTTTTTCTCTTCTGCTTTCCAACATCTCTTGAATTTTGATTGTATAACATATGTCACTTTTCAAATATTTTGTCTGACTTATCTGACAATTCTATATGCACTTGCCATCAGAACTCAAGATGAGCAGAACTTCAATCTTTTGTTTAAATTGTTTATAATGACTGTATTTTTAGGTATAAAAATAACACATTTATAGCTGCCATATGTCACTTCTGAGTGCTTCTTAATGATTGTGGATAAAAAACAGATCTAACGATATTCTACAGGCTCTTAACAGCTATTAATTGTTCATCTGCTTGAGTGAGAAAGCTGTGGGCAGTAAATGTAACATACTCAGCAGCTGCAGTGCTGCACCTCCTCTTTCCTGAGGTCCTCATGCATGGATCTTAACAGAGAGGAAAATAAAATCTCCCCCCTCCCCCTAGGTGTAAGTTGAAATAATTTAAAAGTAAGATGTTTACATTATAATTGTAAGTAAAAATACAAGCTTTTAAGTATGGCTTGTATTCATCTAAAGGAAAAGTAATATATTTCCAAGTTAGGGTGGAGAGAAAACTGCAGGTGGTGGCAGCTCCTTGCATCTTCTGCATTTGTCAAGCAAATGGGAAGTGCGGTTGGAGTCGCCTTGGTGTGCACACACAGTACCTTTACTGGGTGGTGCATTTTGCAGTCAAGTTGCTCCACTGGTGGACGTAACAAACATTTGGGGTAATGGATGAAATTGCTTTGTCCTGGATGATGTTGAGTTCATTGGATGTTGCTGGAGATTTATATTGTCGTTTTCGTTTATAACTTGTCGAACGTGGAAAGGCTTTGCAGACCTGCTTTTGAAGATCCAGTATTGAAGTGACTAGCCTAAATATGTTTGTATTTAGTAATGGCTCCCCAGATATTGATGATTAAGGAATGTAGAGTCATTGAATGTGAGGGGTAAATGGTTATATTCTCCTTTATTGTAAATGGTCATTGCCTGACAGTTGTGTGGTACAACTGTTACTAGCTACTTATCATCCCATGCTGGAACTTTGCTTAGATCTTGCTCCATACAGACAGGCCTCCTTTATTCATGTTTGCACCAAGGCTATAATGAGGTCTGGACCTGAGTTGTCCTGGTATAATGCAAACTGAATGCTAGTGAGCAGGTTGTCAGAACAGCATAGTCAATAACCCTTTACTCACTTTTCTACCATTGACTTGTTTGTCACTAATTAGTCAAATTGGATGTATTACACTTTTTGTGGACACGATGTGGGCAATTTTCCACAATATCAAACTGATGCCAGAGTTGTAACTGTACTGAAACAGCTTGGCTATCTATGGAATATGTCTTTAGCACCACAGCTGGGGTGTTGTCTGGTTCTGTATCATTTGCTGTATCCAGTGTTCTCAGCCATTTATCTGAATGTGAACTGAATCAAGTTGGCTGAAGACCAGGTTCTATAAAGATAGAGAGCCCAGTAGGAGCCATAATGGGCCATCCATTCAACATTTCTGCCTGAAGATGGGAACGAATGCTTTAGCCTTCACTTTGGCTCTTAAATGTTGAGCTAATTGAGGGTGAGTTTGTATCGGGAGCTGCTTCCTCTGTCGACTGTTTGTAGGATTGCTTAGCTCTATGTGCTGCTGATCAGCATGCAAGCTTCATTTTGTTGGCACCATTTGTTTAAATACACCTGGTCCTCATTGAACCATGATTGGGCCCCTGGCTTGATAGCAATGTTAGTGTGCAGGATGTGCAGGGCCATTAAGTTACAGAATATGGTAAAATCTGCTGCTACTGATGGTCTGCAATAGCTGATGGGCAGCCAGGCATTGATTGTTTTTAATATAATTGTAATTAAAACTTTACACCATTAATTAACATCAAAAGAGTGACAAAAGCATCTTTCAAAGATAAAACACCTTGGAGCATAGTTTACTGAAGTGAATGCAAGCATGTTTCTGACCCTGGGCCTCCAACCCAGGGTGCATGCTCCAGCTGCCGTCTCTCTCCTTAGACGTTATTTTTCAAGTACCAAAGACATATCTGGTAAAGATAGGATATCCTTTTACCACAAGTACTCTGAACTCTCACTTTGAATACTCACTTTTTTTATCTGAAGTTTTCCTTGAGATGATGATGCATTTTGCGTCCTTCATTGTTTAAGAAAACTGTTCAAAACTATATCCCATGATGCCTTCAGAAATGACTCCATTATCAGACTTGCTTATGTGGCAGTCAGATGTAATGGGTTTCAGTTAATTCCAGCCAGACATTGGCAAAACCAAATCCATTGCCTTTGGCCTGCAAGGTGTATTCCATTCCTTCATTGTTCAACTCAGATGGCCAGGTGGTGAGGACAGAGGACCAGAGACAAATCATTAGTCTTTGACAAGCCACTGTTCACAGTGATGTATATTCTGTGTAATAGAGTCATAGGATCAACACAGAAATGGGCCCTTTGGCCCACCCCATCCATGCCGCCCTTTTTGCCCATTTACACTAATCCCATCTGCCTGCATTAGGACCATACCTTTCGATGTCTAGCCCTTTAACTTTTTTTTTATTTACAGCGTGGTAACAGGCCCTTCCGGCCCAACGAGTCCACGCCACCCATTTTAAACCCAAATTAACCTACCCGTATGTCTTTGCAATGTGGGAGGAAACCGGAGCACCCGGAGGAAACCCACGCAGACACGGGAGAACGTACAAACTCCTTTACAGACAGCGACAGGAATCGAACCCCGATCGCTGGCGCTGTAATAGTGTTGCACTAACCGCTACGCTACCGTGCTGCCCGTAAGTGTTTGTCTAAGTGCCTCTGAAATGTCATAATTGTATCTAAGTCTACCACGTCCTCTGGAAGCACATTTCAGATATCAACCACATTTTGTTTAAAAAAACTTACCTCTCAGACCCCTTTAAATTTCCTTCCTCTGGTCTTAAACCTATGCCTTCTTGTTTTTGCTACCCCTACCATGGGAAAAAGATTTTGACTATCTACGCTACCTGTCCCACATACGAATATACATACTTCTATCAGGTTACCCTCAGCTTCCTCTGCTTCAAAGCCCAGCCTATTCAATCTCACAACTTTTATACCCAAGCGAGCATGTCATATGCTTTCTTCACTAACCTCTCTTCTCTCCTCTCTTAGGCACTTCCTGAGAGTTGAGAAAGGCTTGTTTCCCAATCTGTTCTGTGGGTTTTGAGATGGCTGACGAGGTCAATATGGGACTGGCACAAAGGGCAGGAAGCACTTGATGAAGTGGGTAGTTGAGAAGTTTGGGTGTTACACTGGGCTATAGTGCGCTCCCAACAAATGGACTCAATGCCACATGAATGGTCCTTCTGTTTTTGACTTATGGTTCCCAAGAATTTCTGGGGATATATATTCTTTCAAGGAGGCTTGGAGAACATCCTTGAATCATTATCTATTTGGTAATCTCTAGCCATGACATTATTTGGAATAAAGTGTCTATTTCAGGAGGTGGGTGTTGGGCCTCAACACGCACTGACTAGGGCCTCAATGCTGAGGGTGTTGGCCGGCAAGGAGATGCTGAAGTTGGTTCACTTTTCCTACCAGTGGAATTAGAGTACTGGTGGTTTCTCTCCAGTGCTTTAAGGTGCCTGTTGTAAGTAGGCCATGATGGAGAAGCACAGAAAACTCTTGCCCAATCAACCTTGAGCTTTGTGCTGGATTTGAGGATATGGATTTGAGATCATCTTTTCTCAGGTGGCCAAAGGTTCTGCTTAGTTACTGATGGTGAATTTCATCATAAATGTCTGCCCTTGTTGAGAGGTAGTTCCTGAGATATGGTAAGTGGTCCATGTTTTCCAAGGTTTCTCACCATGAACCTTTATTGTCAAGAAGCAGTGTTCTGCAGTAGGGAGGTTAGTAGAGAAGCTTTACTTTGTGGATATTAAGTCTAAGGCTCATTTTCGTTGTATTCTTGAGTGAATAAGTCCATGATGACTTGGAGTTTGGGCTCCAGATGTACATGTATGCAGCCACGAGATAACCTTACATTCTGTTTCTCATATAAATAAGCATCACCAATTGATACACAGTACATGAATACAAATAACATGGTTTAATGCACATCACTTGGATACAAAACAACTTGCAACTGATTCCAGGGTGCAGGCTATTCCTAAACCCAGCACCCCATTTAACCATGTGGTGAGTTTCTGACCCCCCGTATCCTCTTTGTCTGAAAAATTGCCTACTTTCACTTCTACCACTGCCACATGCCATCTGCTGTTGAAACACTAAAACATGCATTAGACTAGACCAATCCTGTGCTTTCAGTCCATTTCCATGCTCCTCTCAGTCGAGCTCGTCCAAAACCGTGATACCTGCATTCTCGCTCACGCTACATCTGGTTCCACTTTCAATCTTGTGCCCACACTCCTGATCCTTCCATACCTCCATTTTAAAATTTGCATCTCGTTTAATCCTTCCTTGTTTAACAACTTTTTCACCAAACTCTTATAACCTCTGCATGTTTTGTTCCTCAAACATTAGCCTTTCAAGCATCCTTTGCTCTGCATTCTGGAACTCTCTCAGTTTGGCCTTGAGTTACCAGGGCTTAAATGATGATCTCCAGATCAATTGGAAAAGCAAAGACCATTGTAGGAAGTAGAGAGCAGTACCTGTAATCTAACCACTTAGGACTGTGTGAGTTGGCATTCCTTCTTTACTCAACTTTCATTTCTAATAATTGCAACATCAGATGTACCTATCAGTCCTAAGAAGAGATTAAGGGGAGTAAACATGGGAATGTTGCAAAGGCGCACAAGCCTGGGAAGTCTGAATACTGCCCTTGTGCCTAAAAGGTTTCTGATTCAGCTAAACCTACAAGTTCCCAAGTGTGTCTTGTCAGTTCATTGGCCATTCCCAAAAACTTCTCTGCCCAAAGCTCGAAATTTCTTCCCAACAACAGATGCAGGCACCAAACTGACTTAAAGGTGGTGGAGGGGTGAGGGGCTGGGGACAAGTCCGTGGGGATGGGAGGGTGTTGGGTTGGGAGGGTGTGAAGATGGGGTTGCAGGTTATGGGAAGTGATGGGGTGATGGGGGAGTGAATATGATGATTTTTATATTTTAAGGAGTAAATAATATCCTCTGGCATAAATATAATAGTTTCAGATTTGAGGCAGAGAGATAGAAAGCAAACAAAATTAGAAACTTTCATAGGTGAAGTACAGAATTCTGGCATCACTGAAAATGGGAGCCAAAAACTGTAAAAATAATTGAAATATGAATGAAATGGCTACAGTGGTTAAAATTCATGTGTGATTATCTTATAGAAATTACGATCATGAAAGACTGATTTTGCTAGCAATACTGTGTTTCCTACACCATAGAATTGCCAAGTGCAACCAAATTGTGAGTCTACCTTCAAGGAAATGCAGTGCTTTTATTGTATTATTTCTTTTGAGAGAATAACTGGATTTCAGTTACAGAATTATATGGGGAACTTTACATCATAACCCATCAAGATCAAGCACATCATTCACACTGAATGCAGATAGGGTCAAAGTGAAAAACTATTTGAAGAGCAGCTTAGATAATAGCTGGAATATTTCTTGATAAGCCTTTTTATGCTGAAAGATGCAATTACCATTATTTATTTCTGTCTGCATATAATTTCCTCTCGATGGCAACATGGCTGGAATTTCAAAACATAAGTTGCTGGCAATACTGGAAAAAATAAAATACGAACTAGCAGTATTGCACTTGTGAATTATATTTGATAAAAGGGTTCTGTACTTGTGGAACCAGAGGATGTCCTAGCTAAGACTTGGTGATACATGCACAGACAGAATTCTGGCATCGATGTAGTTCAAACATATTAGAAATTTCCACAATCAAAAATGCAAGAAATATTGGCTAGAAATGTAAAACTGGCAATGGGTCTGAGATGAAGCTGACTGAAAAGATTAACTTGAAATTCTATTTGTATTTGGGGGAGGGATGGGATTGGGAGGGGGGTTGCCTGGCAGGTTGTCAGCCAGAATGCCAGGGGTGCCAGTGGGATGCTGGAGGATTAGACTGGGGGATTGAGAGGATGGAGATGGAGGCTACAGGAATTGGAGGTGGGTTGGGAATGGCAGCAAAGGTGGAGGGGGGATTGCAAGGTTTGTCATGAAGTGAAGTTTCAGGGTGTTAGAGACAGACGTGAATTGGGAACAGGTTGAGATAGGTCATTCCAGTGTGGAGCATAGGATCCAAGGATGTTGGTAAGTAATTTATCTAGCAGGCCTCCCAGTTTGACACTGCAGTGTGAAGATCACCCAATTCAAAGAAAGACCAACAATGCTCCCAAGGCATAGATAGGGTAGACAGTCAGAATCTTTTACCCAGGGTAGAAATGTCAAATACTAAAGGACATGCAATTTAAGGTGTGAGGGGGAAAGTTTAAGGGAGATGTGCAGGGCAAGTTTTTTACACAGAGAATGGTAGGTGCCTGGAATGGGCTGCCAAAGCAGATGGGATACTGGCATTTAAGAGGCTTTTAGATAGACACATGAATATACAGGGAATGGAGGGATATGGATCATACACGGGCAGAAGAGATTTAATTTAATTTGGCATCGTGTTTGGCACAGACACCGTGGGCCAACAGGCCTGTTCCTGTGCTGTACTGTTCTGCTGTACTGTTCTGCTGTACTGTTCTATGTTCTATAACACACTTTATGCTCCCCCACAAAGAGAGTCATACAAGAATGACAACATCCAGGGCATCCCTGACCTTGGTTACTTCAGGGTGGCAAGACTGTTTAACAACTGGAAACATCTGGTTGAACTTCTAAAGTAATGAATAATGACTCAGAAATGCTGCTCCCTGGAAGAAAACCTGCATTTAACTGCTTAATGCTGATTAAAATAGCATTTTGCCATTGAATTTCTAGGGTAATTTATTTAATTAAAAATGTTCATAGGAGTAAAATGGATAACCCAAGCAGATAATGTTCTAAAGTGTTAAGGTTAAGGCTTAGAAATACTAATGCAGTGTCAACAGAAGTTTAATATTTTATTAATGATAGAGCAGTAGGAACTTAGCTTTAAAGTATGACTATAGCCTCAACAGATAGCAATTTTGACAAGTGCAGCTAGATTTCTTCTGGGTCTGGTATTCTACTAGAGGATAACTGTTGTATCATAAGCAATAAATTCTGAATGGATTTTATGCTGCAGTTTGATTGCATTTTGATACATTTTTCATTACTTACGACAACAGTTATGGATTAGAAACTTATAAGTATCTTGCCAATGTCATAGATCTTGTTTTTGTATTACTTGTATTGCTTAGGCTTTTCAGAGTAGGAGGCCAATCTGCTTAATGTTGAAAGCTGATGAAAATCCACCCTCTAAGTGGATGGAGAAACAGCTTGAATCAGTCTTTCTGATTCCTATCGTAGGAGAGATTCTAGATCAAATGAGAAACATATGCAGTATAAGATTTCAAGTGTCTTTGTGGGCCTAATATTGACTAACTACATTTAAGGTATTTATCATTATTAGTCTTAAAAGGATTGGTGTTTTGGTATCTTTCTTACTAACTGGGCACAAAATACAAAGGGTAGCAAAATCCATATTAAATTTGAAAAGGGCATCAAGATTTAGCAGAACCAACATGGAATTATGAAAGGAAAATTATTTTTGACTAATCTGCTGAGTTCTTTGGATGTGACAACTAGAATGGATAAGAGGGAACTAATGGACATGGTTTTTCGGAATGTTTTCCATAAGTTTCTCCATGGGAGGTTGATCAACAAGGTCAGAGCAGCCAGTTGGGGTTAATATACTGATATGGATTGAGAAATAATTATCAGACAGAAATCAAAGAGTGGGAGTAAATGGATCCTACTCAGGATGGTGACAAGTGAGACAATAAAGAGGTCATGCCTGGGTCCCAGCTTTTCACAACCTATATCAATGATTAAATTAAGGGGATCAAATGTCATTTCTCTAAGTTTGTTGATGATTCCAAACCAGGATTGTGCTACATGGAGAGTATAATGAGGGTTCAATGAGGTAAGTACAAGCTGACGAGTGGGCCAGAACAAGAGACATGGAATATAGTGTAGAAAAATGTAGAGTTATCCACTTTGGTGTATTTAACAGAAAAGCAGAATATTCATTAAATGGTGAGAGATAAAATAGTGTTGATACACAAAGTCACCACGATGTGTTTGTCTACAAATCCCTGAAGGCCAACATGCAGGTGCAACAAACACTTAAGAGGGCAAATGGTATATTAGGCTTTACTATGAGAGGATTTGAACACTGGAGTAAAGAGGACTTGTGCAGTTGTACAGGGCCTTGCTGAGGCTATGCCAGCAGCATTGTGTATAGTAAGCAGGATATACTTAGCACAGAGGGAGTGCAATAATGATTCACTGGACTGGTTCCAGGATTGGCAGGATTACTGTACACAGAGAGATTGAGCAGACAGGGACTGTATTCTTTAAAGTTTAGAAGGACTGGAGGAAATCTCAGTGAATTATATGTTTGACAGGCTAGATGTAAAGAAGATGCTACCCCTGGCTGTGGAATTTAGGACCACTGTTTCAGAACATGGGGTAGGCTGTTTAAGACTGAGATGAAGATAATTTTTTTCACATGGAATGTAGTGAACTTATGGAATTCTCTACCCAAAGGGCTGTGGAGGTTCAGTCATTGTATTCATTCAAAACACAGGTCAATATATATTTCTGAACATTAAGGGAACTAGGGCAATGAGGTAGAAGACCAGCCATGATCTTAATGAATGGCTGGAAGGGCCAGATGTTCTTGTAAATAAATGGGGATGAGTTTCAGAATACAAAACTGCAAAGCTTTTATTTCAAATACTGAAAGAAAACAGGCCACTTCTCCGTGAAAGCAGACATGAAATTCATTACCATCTTCAATTGAGGAAAAGATATCTAAAGATTAAGACCTCGGACCTGGCACAAAACGCATGATCTAATTTTCAACAGTGATCTCTACCCTCCTATACAGTATGCATCTGAGATCTGGACTGCTTAAAGCAGAATACTCTATGCACTGAAAAATGCCACCAAAGCTGCCTCCACAAAATCCTCCAAATTCACTGGAAGGATAAGTGAACCAGTATGAGTGTCCTTTCCTGGACCACTATCCCCAGCATTAAGGCCTGGTTATACTTGACTAGGTTGGCCACATCGTTCACATTTGACACCAGACTGTCAAAACAGACTGTCTATTCAGAGCTCAGTCGTGGGAAAGATTACCAGGCGGTCAAGAGGAAAAGGTTCAAGGATGTGCTCAAAACTTCTTTGAGGAAAATGCAATATCCCCACTGACTCCTGGGAATCTATGGCTCATGACCACCTGAAGCAGAGAAGGATATTCAGAATGGCATTGAGAACTTCAAGCCAATCCATTGAGAACACAGAGGAACCCTGCATAATCAGAGGAAGGAGTGGACTCCCTCACACTACCCACCCTCGTGTCCCATCAGGCACCTCCTGCCCCATCTGAGGAAGAGTCTACAATTCCCACATATATCTAATTAGCCATCTCAGAACCTACAAAACAAAGTGGAAGTGAGACTACCCAAGAAGGAAAAAAGAGGAAAAGAGATGGAGGAAGACAGAGACCAGGGAAAATAGGTATGTGTAGTCAATCAAAAGAGAGCAACTCAGTGTGGGATGTTTATATAATTAACTATATTTATTATTTTCAATTACATTATAAAGACCTGTCCAAGTTGCTGATAACAGCAATATTAGTGACAAAGAAAGCTGAGCAGATGAGCATGAGAAATACAGTGATGGACTGGAGGAAATTCAACACTGCAAGGATGGATCCAAGCATTATTTAAATCATGAATAACAGTAGAAACTGAAAAAGATTTAGGGTCTATGTAACTAGTTCACCAAAGAGGCTAATAAATCTAAAAGCTACAATATAAAGGGAATAGAAAGCCAAAGGAATTCCTAGTTACACACATTCAGAACACCAACTGTGGTATTGGGCACCTCTGGCTCTAAAGGAAATATTGCCATTCTGCACAAATTCACACGAATCTTGCCAGCACTCCAAGGATTAGATTATGCAGATAGATAAAGTAATATAGATTTGTATTTCCCAGAGTAATGAAGGTTGAGGAATCATTATATCGAAGTCTATAGGATAGTGTAGCAGTTAGTGTAATGCTATAACAGCGCCAGCGACCCAGGTTCATTTCCAGCTGCTGTCTGTAAGGAGTTTGTACATTCTCCTCGTGTCTGCATGGGTTTCCTCTGGGTGCTCTGGTTTCTTCCCGCATTCCAAAGACGTACGGGTTAGGAAGTTGTGGGCATGCTATGTTGGCGCTGGAAGCATGGCGACACTTGCGGGCTGCCCCCAGAACACTCTACACGAAAGATGCATTTCACTGTGTGTTTCGATGTACATGTGACTAATAAAGATATCTGATCTTATCTTACATGGAGAGAAGTCTCTTATAGCATTGGGGACATAAACTTTAAATCAGCTAAGGTGTTAAGAAGAGAAGTTGGGAAATTCTTCACACAAAGTATTGTGGAAATATGGATTCTCACCCAAATAATTGTGATGATTCTAGCTCAAATAAAATTTTAAATTTGAGACCAATAGATTCTCTTCCAGATGAAGGACCGTTGCTCTGTTTCTCTCTCCACAGATGCTAGCCGACTTCATGAATACTTCCAGCACTTACTACCTTTAATTAAGATTTCCAGATACTATATTCTTGTGATCTATAGGGTTTTTTTTCTGTGCTGAGATACTTGGGACATGGAGCCAAAGTGGGTTATGGCTTCAGATACTGGAGACACAAGAGACTGCAGATGCTGGAATCTGGAGCAACAAACAATGTGCTGGAGGAACTCAACGAGCCATGCAGCATCTGTGGGAGGAAAGAAATTGTTGATGTTTTGGGTCGAAACCCTGCATCAGGACTGTGGGAGATGATGGCCTGGTGTTTGTCGGTGGGGTCACCTTCCAGGGATTGTTAAGAGGAGGTATCCGAGAGCTGTCATCTGGCCTCTACAAGGTAGAAGTCAGTCCACCAGACTACAATGGCACCAACCTTGTCTGCGGATTTGATGAAGAGGTTGCAATTGGTGCGAAGTGAATGGAGGGCTGCGCATTCGGAGGGCATGAGATTGGAGCAGGCCAGGGGAGTGGAGAAGTCAAGGCGGTTGATGTCAGGGTGGCAAATGGAGACAAAAAGGTCAAGGGAGAGTAAAAGGCCCAAAGGGGATGTCCAAGTTGGAGATGTCCAACAGGGAGTGTTGGAGATTTGAGAAAGGGTCATCAGTGGGATTGAGGACTCCTTGCCAAAGAAATAGACACAGAGGCAGAGGCAATGGAAGAAGAGCTCCACATCATGGAGGGCCCACAACTTGATGAGGTGTGGGTGCAGGGGTACAAAGGTGAGGCCTCTACTGAGGCAGGGTTTCTGATGCAGGATTTTGACCCAAAACATCGACAATTTCTTTCCTCCCACAGATGCTGCATGACCTGCGGAGTTCCTTCAGCCCATTATTTGTGGCTTCAGATCCTGATGGCCATGATCTCACTAAATGGAGGAATAGGAGTGAAGGGTGAATATCCCAATCCTAATCCTTCTGTTTATAAAGTGGAAGATTAAGTAAGCCTGTACACCAAACTGAGGGATTTTCTCACATTTTCCACTTCTTACACATTGATAAGGGACTTGGGAGTCCTAGTACAGGATTCCCTTAAAGATAACTTGCAGGTTGAGTTGGTAGTATGGAAGGCAAATGCAATGTCAGCATTCATTTTGAGAGGACTGGAACAAGGATGTACTGCTGAAACTTTATAAGGCATTGGTCAGACTGCGTTTGGAATATTGTGAGCAATTTTGGGCCCTATAGCTAAGGAAAGATGTGCTGGCCCTGGAAACTGTTCGGAGGAGGTTCACAAGAATGATGCCAGGAATGAAAGGCTTGATGTATGAAGAGCATTTGTTGGCTCTGGGCCAGTTCAGAAGGATGAGGGGGGATCTCATTGAAACCTACCGGATACTGAAAGGGCTGGATAGGGTGGACGTGGAGAGGATGTTTCCATTGGTAGGAGAGTGTAGTGTCCAAGGGCACAGCCTCAGAGTAAAGGGACTTGTGTTTAGAACTGAGATAAGAAGGAATTTCTTCAGCCAGAGGGTGGTGAATCTGTGGAATTTGGTATCACAGAGGGCTGTGGAGGTCAAGTCATTGGGTGTATTTAAGGCAGAGATTGATAGGTTCTTGATTGGTAAGGGGGTTAAGGGTTATGGGGAGAAGGCAGGAGAATGGGATTGAAAAAAATCAGCCATGATCGAACGGTGGAGCAGACTTGATGGGCCGAATGGTCTAATTCTGCTCCTATATCTTATGGATAACTTACTTATTATTCATTGGGGTTTTTCAGTGTGAAGTTACGACTTTAATTCTGGCTGGATAATCTGAATCAGAGTTGCAATTTGTGAGGCCTTGAACTTAGTACAAATGATATGGTTACCAAGCAGATCCAAAAGGAAGGTACTGAATTGCAATACCAAAGATCCAAGTGGGCATTGAATGGCAACGGATGTATTATTGAACATTGGTCTGGATTTTACTGGCACTTCTCTGTGTAAGTGCCAGCAAGTCAAGGGATTCCCATGTGAATGGGAAAGTCCTTAACTTATTGGGCGAATCTCACTCAAAACTTACTGTTGGGTTCCACATGCAATCCAGTGGCAGAGCAGGAACTTGTACTTTGGAGAACCTGCTGTTGTGTTGGCTCCCTGAGCCCAATCATTTGTATGGCTGTGAGGAAGAAAGATAGAAATAGGATAGTTTGTATTTTTTGTATTTGGTTTAATCTTCTTAATTATTTAAGTATTTTTTGTTGACTATTATTTTTTAAACTTCTCATTTTTTTTTACATTTTAATAGTTTATTTTGTCTTTAATAGTTTTTAGATCCTCCTGTTTTTAAAAATCTTGACACTTTTGACAAACAGCAAAGCTGCAGATGAGAGACTTTGTCATCCGACAAAGGTTTTCAGAGGAGCTTCGTGGCTGGAGTTTTTTCCTTCTTGCTCGATGCTGTGTGTAACTTCGATGAAACTCTCAAGAAACCCCAAAAAAATCATTGCCTGTACAATTTTAAATATTTTTATGGAATATCTGAAACTTTCATAACAAATGCCACAAAGTTAAAAATCCTGAATCTGCACTTTAAAATTTGAATTGATAAATTATACTTCATCCTTTTTCCCAGTGAAATGTTCTCCTGCACAGTGTCAAAAACTGCAGAGATATGTGAGCAGCATGACTGAGACTCAGCCCATCCGTCAGTGTTCCAAAGAGCTGAAATATCCACTTTCATTGAATTAATAGGAAGGACAAAATGAAATACTGCATATACCTTGATAGTGTCAAAAGTCTCTTCGGAATTTAATACCATTTTTCTAAAGCCATTGAACAGAGTGGCAATTCTGTCACATCCTATAACATTCACTGGTTTTGACTACTTGAGAATAATTTCCTGGCCCTGGTGTTCCCTTTTAACATCAATCTTGCTCCATACCCTATAATTCAGTGTTTTTTTTCCATTCTGATATCAAACACATTGTGGTACTAGAAACTTTTCTGTTTCTATTTAAAAAATAAAGAGCTTTCAACTTTCATATATTTAATTGGTTAATGTTTTTATGCCTATTGGCCATAGTGATTGGATAAATTCACCAAGGTCAGTACTTGTATGTTTGCAACAATTCCTGAATTGTTTGGACAGTATTAAGAGCTAATCTCCAATGTTCCTGGCACCTTTTATGCTGCTAATTATGCAGCTACCTGAATTGAACTGTCCATAGTATTGCAGGCCAGAGTTAATTTTCTCATACATGATCAAGGAACAGTTGAACTATCTTTAAGTGGAAGTTTACTGGAAATCAGTACAATCCAGTTTTAATAAGTTCATCATTCTTCAAACAGAAAAAACATACAGTACATTGTTTTCATAAATTGAGTTTCAGTTGCTAGATGATGAAGTGGTATAATTTGCTGTCAAACTGATGATGAGACTAATGATGATTTCTGTAATTTATACACAAAAGCTACAGCAACTTCATCTGAAGGTAGATCCATGGCTAGACCCAGAAAGACAAAACCTGCTGTTGGGGATATAAGGCTCTACTGTCTGACAAATTAAATTACTCCATTGCATTGAAGGGTATCAAGTTGCTGAACTTGTGCAGTAGATACAAATAACATGCTAAGTACTAATTACTGCCAATCTCTTGCTCTGAAAATTGATCATTACAAGTGTGAAGTCTTATTTGTTCTGGCATTTGTTGTTAAGAGATTTTTTTAGATGCCAATTTGTTAACTTTTTTACTTATTTTTTACTAACCCTTTCTGTCTGAATTCTCCTGGTTTCCATGATATTCTTTTTACTACCTTTATTTCTCTTTTGGTAACCAATTTGGAATTAAATTCAACTACTCTTATACTTCCTCCTCACTCCTTTAATCTGATGGTTTGGGGAGGTGCACAGTTATGTTTCCTCTTATGTTCTAGATGTCTGGATTCCTTCAATGTGAGATTATCAGTTTGTATATTTGGCAACTTGCCAGACTAAAGATTTACAAATCTAAGCATACAAGGTCAAGTCTAACCAACAGCAGATACCCTACTACAGTAAATTCTAATTTGACCACATCAGTGTTCAGGCTCTTGTCTTACTTGGCTCCATTCCTGAAGACAGTCTCTGCTTATTTCCATTACATGGCAGGCTTGTGTGACTAGAGACGTATTGCAATAAAATGCTACTTTGGAAAAGAGTGATTGAGCTGGTTATATTTTCATAACTAGATTAACTTTGTCTGGAACTTTCAAAGGGATTCAATTTTCTCTTAAAAGAAGTTTCGCACATGCCTTTGCAAAGATGGTCTGCTGTCAATGTACTCTATGGCTTTCTCTCAACAACAGAATTATTAATGCCCAAGTCTCTTTCCATTTGCCTAAGGCCTTTGACATGGTTTTTCTCATTCACATATTGATTACATTAGAAAATATAAGCACCTCTCACTCACATTTAACACTTCCAGTGACATTGATGTTATCCATGGAGGTGGTCAATTGAAGTCTTCTGATGTGCTAGAGCTAAAAATGGTTTTGTACACACATTACCACTTGAATACAAACTGTTCTAATTAGTGGTATCTCATCCAAGAAAACATCTGTTATTCTCCAGACCACAAAGATCCACAGTAAATCTCTTGCCTTCATGTTGTATATTAATGATGTCCACATACTTCTGCAACATCAAAATTTGTCTTGAATATTGATGATACTCTCTTCACAACCCCTTCCTCAATCCAATGGAGCTCTCCACTCTTCAGTAAGGTACTACTTGAAAACAATGTTGCTACTGTTCCAGAAATTCTTTAATTTAGCTGCATGGCAATTTTCTTCTCTCCGTAAGCTTTGGTTCCTTGCCATGGCCCCTTGAATGGTATTTACTCTCTTGTACCTTATCTGAAAGAACTTTCATCATCTGAGACCCCAGTGCATGGGTGGGGGAAATGAGTAGAAGGTGATGATTACTGATCGGGGGGAATGGATAACATCACAGTAGAGTTCAATTCTACCTTGATGTGACTTCCATCCAAGCACTTTCAGCTGCAACTGACAATTTTTTTCAATAAGCAAAGTACATCCCAATCTTCTCCCTCCAAATATGGTATTAAAGGCAAAAAAAAAACAATTCTAGCAATCCTACCACTGTTTCAATCTATTTGGCCTGTGAATCAAATATACATGGCCCAAGGATATTACCATAAAGTAACATTTTAAACTGGATTTATCAGAAAGATATTACATTATTAATGATTCATGGGATCACCTGTGCAACATTTCTTACTCAGGAGAATAGGAATTCAATCTGATGATGTTCTTGATTTGAGAACTAGAAGATCACAAAGGAACTGGAGTAATTCACCTTCACTCTGGGAAAACTGTTTGAAGTTTACTTAAGGATTTTACCAAGAGTGTACAGGAATTTGAAAACACAAGGTGAACTTTGGGTATTCATGGTACTATTCTGTGAGGTACAATAGTTTCACACTAAATAACAATATAAGAACATAATCAATAGGAGTATGGATTGGCCATCTAGCCCTTTGATGTTGCTTCATCATTCAGTAAGCTCATGGTTGATCTGATCTTAGCTTCTCCACATTACTGCTTATTCCACAAACCTTGGATTCCCTATAATCCAAAATTCTGTCTAACTCATTGTTGAAAATATTCAATGATTCATCCTCTACATCCCTTTAACATGAAGATCTCCTAAGGTTCACAGCCATCTCAGAGGAAGTCCCTTGTCATCACTATCCTAAATGGATGACCTATTACACTGAAACAATGTCCGTGGGAGATTTTTAATGTCAGTAGATAAATTTTAGAAAGATCAGGGAATTGAAGGCTATGGGGATCTGGAACAAAGGTGGAATTGAGGCCTAGGGGAGATGAGCCATGATCATATTGAATGGCGGGCAGGCTAAAAGGGCCAGGTGGAGTACTCCTGCACCCATTTTCTTGTGTCCTGTCAGCTTGCATCGTGCTTATCCCTCTCAGGATATGCTGAATGAAGTAAACAAGTCAGGCAACGCACGTATGCATTGTGCACATCTGTCAACAACATACAATTTACATTCCCTCTCTTGGGCTTTCATATGGCTGGTGAGTGCAGTGTTGTAGTCTGCTGACAACTCCAGGTGGAGAAGAAGCCCATGAATTTTGGGGTGGGAGCTGAGCTGGGTTGGGGAGGCTATGATGGTGGCATTTATTTGTCAAAGATAAGCATCAGAAATGAACATCTCAGAACACAGAAATACCAGTGCAAAGTGGAACAAACTCCAAGTCAAAATCTAATCCGCTCTGAAACATCCACTGAAATGCTATCAGAAAACACCCAGAGAGGTGTTTTTTTTATATATATATTCCTCGGCCTGCCAGCCTGCTACACCAAGCTCTGAGAGGCTCTTGCTTCCTATTGAGTATAATCCTGCAGATGTTTTCTTACTTATTGTGAAAATTGGTTCAGTAATCAAATCACTCTTCAATAGGCGAAAAATGTATTGCTTAAACTATAAGCATATTTGAAAGGTTCATATTCAGAACATGTAACTAGTTTTACAAAATAAATTAGTGTCCTGGATTTTGAGGTCAGTGCCAAATGAAGAACGCTTGTCAATCCTTATACTTAGATATGCACACAGATATTTTGTGGGATTTTTTACCGTGACATACATGTAAGGTCCCTGTACATCCTCTACAGGGACCTTATTCTTGATTTAAGGAGGGGAAGAAGACAACAGTATGTCTCCTCACCCAATAATACTTACTCTGCATGTTGCGGTAAGAATACTTATTGCAACATGCAGAGTATAAATCAAGAAATGTAAGTTAATGTATTTAATTCCATGCCTAATTATTTAGAGAAAGTGAAATGGAGGGAAAGAAAGATAGGAAATACAGATGGAGAAGGAAGATTTGATTAATAGAGATGGAGATTAATAAAAAAAAGAAATGAAAGAAAATATTATCTTTTCATTTTTGTAAAGTCTCCCGTAATAATTAAATCTTGAAGTGATGAGATTCCATACTTATAAAAGAAATTTTTCACAGGCAGATAAGTTGTTTGATATTAATTAGGATCACCTTGCCATTAAAGGTTTACTTACATTGAATGGACAAACCCTTAATTTTTCTGGTATGTTTAATTGGTATTTGTTGAATAAGAATCACGAATGCATGCCCTTTCAAATTAGTGAATGCCAATTTTCTCTTTGACATACTGTTAGACCAGAAGTTCTGCAGGAGCACGGCCACTCAAAATGCACTTCCTGCATTTAAGTGCGCATGTGAAGATGTCAGAAATTAATTCTGATTTACTGCTTAATAATGGTGAACACTAATAGACTTAACTTTATTCCTACCACAAATCCAGGTCAATGTCAAAGATGCATATATGAACGTCAGATTTCCATAACTTAGGTTTTAATTTTGCTCTGAAACATGACAAATTTATTATGTTTATTGCATTGTTTAAAGGTCAGACATTCTAAAGTTAAATGTCAGCTGCAACTTCAATCTATTCCCACTTTGCCAAAGGGAAGGACAGTCTTCCTTTGCATAATAAGCCTTCCTGCTAACGATACTGAAGGTGTGCTTGTTCCAATGCAACCCTTTCACATCAGGAATTTTATTTTAAACATATTCTCCTCTATCACAAGGTTACTATATCTTCACATAGTGAAGAACAGAAGAATTATCTTAAATGTGTAAAAATATCAATCATTGATTTAACCCATATTCCATAATCAATTGCTCACTGCTTGGTTATTCACATATCTTCAAAGTTTTAATCATATAAAAATATAAAAAATTATTGTTTACATGGACTAGATAAATAAGGAGACTTGGATCGAGTTCAGGATCTGTTCGAGGTGATCTCTGTCATAAACTCATCATAACAGAACAACAACTTCCAATGTATAATTGATATAGAAATAATAATGGATACATATCAGTGATTCTTGGACAGTAATTTAATCAAATTCAAATGCTACAAGCTTGAAGAAAGAACTTGAAGATGTTTATAACTGTGAACCTTTGAGTCTGAAAACTACCTTCTAATCAGTTCCTACTGTCTGCTATTATTTTTAATATAAACTGCAATAATTTTATATATGGCTTTACCTGTTACTATTCAGTATATGTGCTAACAGTGACTATTAGCTTGGCACGCTTCATGGCTTTGATATATGATGCTATTAGCATGCTAATGATTTGCAACTTTGTTCCTGCAAGTTATCTAGAGGTTATCTGAGTTGACTGATGGGAAATTTTCTATCTAGTTCATATATAATTATAAAACTTTGTTGCTAAATCATTAGAATAATTTATTTTCATTCTATAGTTATTGCATATTCCAGCAATATGCCAAATATGTGAGTGAAGCCAGCAGGTAAGACTATTGGTCATCCTGTTTGTAAAAAAGGCCCGATATTGAGTTTGATTTTGTGCCCCATGTAGTAGTTCTCTGTTCAGGTGTCTTCTATCCTTTATCTTTTGGCCAAATGTGAGTTATGCAAAAACTATTCTTGTGAAGTGCCTAAAAGGGAAACTGTACTCCCCATATACTTGTGACAGAGGGAAAAGAGTGAAGATTCAGTAGATTGATTTCTGGGATGGCAGATATGTCATAGGATGAGGGATTAAGCAAACTAGACCTGTACTCCCTTGAGTTAAGAAGGACGGGAGGTGATCTCACTGAAACATACAAAATTCTTAAGGGCTTGACAGGGTGAATACAGGACTGTTATTTCTCGTGACAGGGATATTTAGAAGAAGGAGTCAAAGTCTGAAAATAAGGGGTTGGTCATTCAGGACGGAAACGAAAAGAAATTTCTTCCAAAGTAGTGAATTATTGGAAGTTTCCATTCAAAAGGGCTTTGAAGTACATTCAAGACAGAAATTGATAGATTGTTAGATATTAAGTGAATCAAGGAATATGAGAAGACTGCAGAAAAGTGGTGTTGAGGTTAAAGATCAGTCGTGATATATTGAGCAGGAAGAAACTGAAGGGCATATTCCTGCTCCTAGTTGGTATATTCTTCTGGTTCATATCATTGTTGTCCTCACAGCTCCTTAAATTCAAATAAAGGCCATTAAGCAGTCACATGATCTGGCTTTAAGAGTGGCTCTTTGCACATTCAGAATGATATCCTGGACTGGCTGCATTCCCGTTTCTATCATCATTTTCCTTAAAGTCCTAAACACCTGCTAACTCTTAATGAAACATCGTTGAGGTGCTATATCAAGGGTGGATTATAAAGTTCATGCAGACCCCAGACATTGGTTTATTAGAGATACTCTTGAACCTTGCCATCCTCTTATAATTGAATCACTTGCTATCAAATGTATGTATAACTTTTTATCTGAAATTAATGACATGCTCTGATTAATATAAAGATGGAGGTATCAAGAAAAGCAGACACCATTGTTACACAGACGTTCATGAACCCCAATTAGTGTGAATATGGTGACCAGCATATATTTTAGTTTAAAGAGATGGGAATGTAAGCAATTGTCTATTGTTAGATATGAAGCTATGGTACCATCGTTTTGGGTGTTTGAAAATAGTTGGCCCAAGCTGCCTATGAATTAATCATGAATTTGTGGGATTTAATTTGTATCACATTCACAGGTTAATATGATGAATCATGTGACAGTTAAATGTGAATTTTTTGCAGTCTATGAAATATCATTCCAAGTGGATTTTATGCAATTGCAGTCAGTGTGAGTATTATTTACTCTAATGTGCAGTGTTCCACAAAACAGTTTTTAAGGAAAATACCTCCGGTAATGTCATGTCATGTAATCCATGAAATCATTCCCATGCTATTGTCATATGGGCAAAATATCAAACACTATTTAATTTTAATGCAGCAATTTCAATTCAATCTAAGCAGCCCCATGGCTATAGTGGCAGATTGCTAGGCTTTCAACCAAAGTCCCTGATTTCAATTTCTTGCCAACATTCACTAGCTTTCAAACTTGACTAAATTTACAGGATGAATTTCACAGATGGTATTGGTTTTCCATCTCAGGACAAGAATAAGCTGACTCTGTAAAGATTGATCTGGGGTGCTACACCTCCTGCTACCCAGTTATTGAAGGAAATGTTCCAGAAATGGGATTTCAGTATTAAACCTGTCTTGCACTTAGTGCTAACATCCTATCAGGGAACTCCAAAAAATTGCAAAATTGGTAAGATTTATCTTAAAAGAATAGCTAGAATGGTTTTCAATCTAACTGCTATATTAAAACGTGACCTACAAGATTCCCAAAAACGAATGCCTGAGAGCTCTCAGTTGTCATGTCTTTGCCACTGGGAATCATAGGTTCATTGGTAACAAGTAACTGTCTCCATGGCAACCACAGTACAGCAGCATTATTTGGCTGAATATGAGGGAAAACATGGATGAGGGGGAACAGGTGTCTTCAGTATGTGTGGTCACATGTCCCTCATTCCATGATTGTCCTCGCAGATTGAGTCCCATACCATGGTTGGATCCATGCCACTGTGAGGCATAGGCTCATTATTCAGTCAGAGGTTGCAGGAAATCTGCGCTCCACATAATTTTGAAAGTCTGTAGTGTGAAGCTCAGAAATTATGTAGATAGATAGATAAATAGATATCTTTATTAATCACATGCTCATCAAAACACACAGTGAAATGCATCTTTTGCATAGAGTGTTCTGGGGGCAGCCCGCAAGTGTCGCCATGCTTCCGGCGCCAACGTAGCATGCCCACAACTTCCTAACCCATACGTCTTTGGAATGTGGGAGGAAACCGGAGCACCCGGAGGAAACCCATGCAGACAAGGGGAGGACATACAAACAGTGGCCGGAATTGAACCTGGATCGCTGGCGCTGTAATAGCGTTACGCTAACCGCTACACTACCGTGCCTGCAATGTACATTCAGCATTGAAACTCAGGCTGGCAGGTAGAAATAGCAACACACTGATGTTTCAATTAGGATCCTTTCAGAAATGTCACCCAATCTACTTGCTAATTAGTTTGCTCCTTGTCTTACTGGAGTTATAAACCATAGTTGTAGGCTGCAGATTATTACTCTGATTTCTGACGAAAAAGGAGAGAAGTGTGGCATGCCCTTTGACAACATCTTCATGTTCACGAATTATGTTGGCAAAATGTAGGCCAGGCAAATATAACTAATGGCTGGAAGTGCAGGTCCAATTTCCCAAAGGGTGGAACTTCCACCAGAAACATCACTATTGTTCTTAAAAACAAGTACAAGTGGGTCCAATTTCTAGGAAAATGCATTTATGTACACACAATGCCTTACACCTATAACAGCATCAGATAGATAAAACCATCCAGTAAGATTTTCTGTTTCCAAATGGTAAGATAGCTGCTGTTTGTCATAAAGATAAAATAGATGAGAAAATATGAGCAGATCTCAGCTGCTATAATAACTACCTGGCATCACTTCCCTCTCATTGCCTATTGCTGGTAAACATAAGTGCAGCAAACAAGTAGAATGTAGATGAAGCTATAAAAGCTTTTCCACCGTGGGAGGTAACAATTAGAGCAGCAGCAAGAGAGATGGCAAATCGGTTCAACCACGGTTCCCTATAAAGGAATTTATTAAAACCTTCAGCATTGTATAGGGCATGTGTGAATTAATGGAGCTTGAAATAGGGTGCCCAGTTTCAGAGAACTGGTCAAAATAATTTGAAATAGCAAAAGGATGATGACACCAACACATTTAATGTGCGCTATGGAAAGTGCTTCGTGCATCGGATGTGACTAAATCTGATATTTTGTTGAATGGGTTAAGTATGCGCGACAGTATGTCTTGGCAGTGCCCAGGTGGTTTAAAAGCTTCCTCAGTGATTGCAAGTTCTGCTGGATAGATTTATGCTGTATTTCTAAAGAAATATTTAACAGCAAGAGTCATCCATGCCTGATATTGTTAATGTCAGCACATGAGCATTTTTAGTTGAATATTTATTGGCTGTGTGCCTGTCTCCTGAAGAGTCCTAAGAGATGGCAATGAGGCTTTGCACAGGAGCAAAGTTCACACCTAGTACACCAGTAGGGATCTCAATCAAGTTTGCTCTACTTTTTTTTAAAATTACCACGGATTGCTCAATGGCAGTTTTAACCATTAGGATTTTTTTACAGACTTTTCCTTTTGTGTTAGAGCCTAGACTATCAGAAATCAATTTTAAATGAACGCCTTGGAGAGTTAAATTACATTGGGAATACTGCCAAACACCAAATACTGTTAGGCATTGCACTGTAGGTTGTAAATGTGGCTCTAATCCATTGTGAGGACGGCTCCTGTGTATCTATCAGTGAGCTTTAACTGGTTCTTGTGCTGGCAGAATGAGTCGCAGCTGCAGTGGATATACTTCATTACAGATTATTTTGGTTTTATGGGTATTGATTTGCCTTTCTGGCAATAGCTGATCTTTCCTGTGAAAACCTTCATGTACATTGCTGACACCACTTTCACAATGCTGCACGGAGAATCCACACAGGCTAATGAGGAAATCAGGTATGTGAGACTCTGCCTCAAAACTGGATTATGTCCAGAAACTGAGTGAGCCTGGAATAAGATCACCAGAGATCACCATCCTGAAGTTGCATTGGACACTTCTATGTGCTGTTTATTTTAGCACATCTGTTATTCTTCCTGTATCAGATGCAAACATAATGATATCATTATTTTCTTAACACCTATTTCCACCCTTACTGACATAAATTGTTGTTTTGGCACATTACAACTAGGAGCACATTGATCCAGTTTGTTGGTTTCTATAACATTTACAAGGAATACTAGGAAATAAAGGATTGCAGATGCTGGAATCTAGATGAAAAACACAATGATGCAGGAGTAACTCAGCATCCATGGAGAAAAACAGACGGTCAACATTTCAGGTCAAGACCCTTCTTCAGGACTGAGGATAGGAAAAGGGGAAGCCCAATATATGGGAGGGAAAAGCAGAGCAGTGATAGGTGGACAAAAAGGGGGAGGCGGGGTGGGCACAGGTTGGTGATAGGTAGATGCAGGTGAGAGATAGTGATACTGTAGGCAGGTGTGGGGGAGGAGGGGAGAGCAGATCCACTGGGGGATGGGTCAAAGCTAAGGAGAGAAGGAAAAACTATTTCTATTTACAAGGAAACTTTATTGACATTGAGAGACCTGACCAGGCAGATTTAGAACTGACTGCAGGTAGCTTAAACATTTTTTTCCATCATTTTTGGTCACTAGCAAAGCCAGCATTTATTGCACATCTGCTGCACTCCGTCAGGTACTCCCACAGTGCTGCTGCACAGAGAGTTCCAGGATTTCGACCCATCCATCATGAAGGACCGGCAATATAGTTCCAGGACAGAGTGCTGTGTGACTTGCAAGGAGAAACTGCAGGTGCTGGTGTTCTCCATGCACCTGCTACCCTTGTCCTTCTTGGTGGTAGAGGCCACTGGTGCCATCAGATTAGCCTGGCTGAGTAACTGTGATTCACTTTATGCAAGGTACAAGGTGCTGCCACTATATGCCAGTGATGCAGGGAATGCATGTTTAGGGAAGTTGATAGGGTACCAAACATGTGGGCTGCATTATCCTAGCCTATGTTGAGTTTATGAAGAACGCTCCTAACTTGAGCCTTATAGAAGGTGGAAAGGCTTTAGGGTGTCAGGAGGTGAGTAACACGTTGCTGGATACCAAGCCCCTGGACCTGCCCTAGTAACCATGGTACTTATGTGGCACATTCAGTTGAGTTTCTGGTCAATGATAACCCCCAGGATATTGATTGTGGGCAAATTGGCACCAGCGATGCCATTGAATGTCGCAGGAAGGCAGTTAGGTGGGTAGATGGTTAGGGATAGTCATTGCCTGGCACCTCTGTGGAGCAGATTTGCTTGCCAATTATCAGCCAATGCCTCATTGTTCCCTAGGTCTTGCTGCATACAGGCATGGACTGCTTCATTTGCTGACGTTTTAAAGTCCATAGGATGTGCTTCAACTACCATGCTGTCCTTTTACTGCACTTAGCACAAGTGCAGGCAGCTACTGACCCATAAAAACTCCCATTTATGACTTGGACCAATTCATCAACAGAGAGGTTCGAACTCCCTAAATCTGCAGGTGTTTGTGGATCATCAGATCAGAATCAGAGTTATTATTGCTGATATATGATGTGAAATTTGTTGTTTTGCGGAAGCAGTACAGTGTAAAGACATAAAGATCTATAAATTACAAAAGTAAATAAATAGTACAAAAAGTTTTCTGATAGGGAACAGGGCATACATGGGAAGAGAAGACTGATCTGCCAGATATTTTCAACAGCTGGCTGTGCCTGGAAAGGATGGGTCCTACGGGACAAGGGCTACCATACACTTCCTTGGCTCCAGATACCACTTCAATATCCTACCACAGTAGATGAGAGCTGCCATACTAAGACCCTGTCAAGCATCAGAATCATTGTGGAACATGCCACTAGTCACCTGAAGAGGAGGATCCAATGCCTGGATCAGAATGGGGGTGCCCTACAGTAAATGCCCCAGTAGGTGTGGAGACCTAATGACAGCAGGTGTGGAGGTGTGGAGAAGGGCAAATATGCACCAATCTATAGTGGGGGAATCAGCAGTGGAGAGAGTCACCAACTTTAAATTCCTGGGTGTTGACATATCCCAGCACAAAGATGCAATCACAAGCGCCTCCTTAACATATCCCAGCACAAAGATGCAATCACAAGCGCCTTTACTTTCTTAGAAGGTTAAGGAGGTTTGGCTTGTCACTGAACACTCTAACAAACTTCTACAGATGTACTAATGAAAGTATTCTGACCGGTTGCATCATGGTCTGGTACAGCAACTCGAATGTGCAGGAACGTAAGAAGCTGCAAAGAGTAGTGGGCTTAACCCAATACATCATGGACACATCCTTCTCCACCACTAAAAGTACAGTATCTACATGAGGCGCTGTCTCAAGGAGGCAACATCCATCATCAAAGATCCCCACCATCCAGGCCATGCCATCTTCTCACAGCTACCATCGGACAGGAGATACAGAGGCCTGAAGTCCCACACCATCAGGTTCAAGAACAGCTACTTCTCTTCAACCATTCAGTTCCTGAACCAACCGGCACAACCCTAATCACTAAAGTATAGCAGCACTATGACTGTTTTGATCACCTTGCACTAAAATGGACTTAGTTATATTTTGTTTGAATCATGTTCATTCTTTTTAAAACTTGTATAATTTATGTTTAATTTATGCTTTTCTTGTGCTCATCTGATGCTCTGTGCCTGCGATGCTGCTGCAAGTAACTTTTCATTGCACCTGTGCGTACATATACTTGTGCATGACGATAAATTTGAGTTTGACTTTAACTTTGACTTTGACCTCGTCATTATGTGCTGCACACAGACCTGGAGCCTGATGGACATGACATGCAGCCTGAAGAGGAGCAGGAGGACAGGGATGACTATTGAGGTTGTTCCAGCAACCAGAAACCATCAGTCTCATCAACCAGAGGAAGGAGGCATTGACTGCACGGGCTTTACAGACACCTCATAGAGCAATTCCACACATGCTGGCAAACCAGTTCAGTGTTTACAGCATTTATTGTTTTCACTTCAGATTTCCAGCAGCTGCAGTTTTTTTTTTGCTTTTCCATCAGTGAAGGAGCAACTTCAGGATCATAGGATCATACCTCCAGCATCATAGTATTTTTCATCTAGATTCCAGCATCTACAGTCTTTTGTTTTCTAGTACTCCTTGTAGAGCAGGATAAAATGTCGGCACAACATTGTGGGCCAAAGGGCCTGTACTGTGCTGTAGTGTTCTATGTTCATCCATTCATTGAATAGATTGCTGCAACTGTATTGGGCATCTCAGCCTTAGGACGCAATATTCTGCAGTGCTGGAAAGAGCGGCGGGGATTCTCCCAGCTAGGGGCACCTCCTGCCAGACTTTAGCAGGTCTCTTGCACTTCCCCCCACCAGCTCCACCCCATTCTCCCCCCCTCCCAACACAAAGGAGCTCCCTCCTGGCATTTATATTACTGGTGAGAATACCAGGTTTCTTTCACTAAACTTAGGGACTCTCCTCTCCCCTGCAGCCTCTGCCTCCTCCATGGCAGTCAACATTTGTGGATCTGGTACCTGGCTGATAAGAGGAATGAGTTGTTAGGGCTGACACTTTTCTCAGACTGATGTGCAGCAAATTGTCAGAGGTTGCATTCTGCCGAGCCAGTCCCGTTATGACCTGTGCATTTGCTTCCAGGTGTAAACCACCTTAACACCTTTTCAAATATCTTTTCAGCCAATTTCAAGAACTTTTCTTCTAAATAAATGGAAGAACCTTAGAGCCACAAGCATTGCCGGTTTGACAGACCAGAAAAAGTGAAATAAATTTCTAAGCAAGTGCATGCTTTTCTGAAGAATTCATTCAGGCCTTAGTTACCTTTGATTTCTACTTCCCAATGCAACACAGACCTTTCTTTTAAGGCACAGTAAGCACAATGATGTGGAGATTGTCGCATATCACATCTGACATCTGCAGTGTCTGACCAGGAAGGGCTGACGTTGTCATAGAATGTAAAGATTTTACTGATCCAGCCACCCATCACTTTGATGGCCAAGCATGCACACAATGTAATAATAAATCTACATAAGTGTCTGAGCCTAGCAATTATCATAGTTTCCAGCAAAATCAAATCAAGGGCCTTACTGAGTCCCATCTGTGCCATCTTTAGTTTTATTTAATTATACAATTGCTATTCTATGAACAAGTGTGGTTCCCTCCCAGTTATAACACTTTGTTTCTGCTCCTTTCTCACTCTGAGATTATGGCTGCATTTCAGTAAAGGAAAAACAAAAGAGAAAGAATTTTAATACCCCTGGGGCTGACCATCCACAGTTTGAAGAGAATGAGAGAAAAACATGATCTTTAACCATTATAATGAAAAAAACACTTACAGTAGCAGCTGGCATTTCTAAATTATGATTGTATGAAATGCAATTTCATTAGTATTAATAATAAAGTACAAGCCAATCACAACATGACTGCAGTAATGATCTCTCCACACTCCTGAGAAAGCAAACAAACTAAATGACCCCTTTAAATCTCATAAAGACTCAGCAGCAAAACGTAGAGTGTGAAAACATTTGAAAGACAGAAGTTTAAGAAGTGCTGTTTCTGCACTGGAGTGGTGAACGTCCTGGGGAACAGCACAATGGAAGTTTAGAGGTCTCGTGATGTAGTTGCACCCACAGCACATAGATAAAAGCAGGGGAAGACCACGTATACAACTCCTCAAGTCTGCTGTTCTATTCAAAGAAATATCAGTCATCTTCTACATTAATACTGTTGTTCTCGCATTCTCCATATACCTTGACTCCTCTGGATTCCCAAATTTTATCCATCTCATCTTATCTTCAGTTATATTTAATTATACAATGACTATTCTATGAACAACTGTGGTTCCCTCCCAATTATAACACTTTGTTTCTGAGATTATGGCAGTATTTCAGGAAAGGAAAAACAAAAGAGAAAGAATTTTAATACCCCTGGGGCTGACCATCCACAGTTTGAAGAGAATGAGAGAAGAACATGATCTTTAACCATTATAATGAAAAAAACACTTGCAGTAGCAGATGGCACTTCTAAATTATGATTGTATTAAATGCAATTTTCATTTACTCCTTGCATAAACATCCACTGTCCTTTAGATAGAGAATTTCAAAGGTTCATAGTCCTCTGAGTCAAGAACAGCATCACTGTGTCAAAGTTGGCTCGATGGCTATCAGACTGGACTTCCAAAATCTGTGTGATTCAAAGAACACAGAGACGAGATATAGAATAACAGCATGGCACAGATGTATGAGGCCCAGTCGAAAAAGATGTATAATTAAAATAAAGAACCTCTAATACTTAGACGTGTTAAGGGAAATGTAGCAAAGTATAAGAAGAAGTAATGCAGTGTTAAGTATATTACATTATGCATGCTAGGTTGAGGGAGTAATTGTATTGCAGGAATTTCCATGAGATAAGTGGATGAGCCACAAACCCCACTGATTTTTATATTTAATGGTAAAAATGTAGAAGGTTCACTTGCTCTGGAAGGAAAGGCTGAAGGAGAAGATGACATAAATCCTATTCTATGTGTTGTTAAGAGGGGGGGTGTGGATAAATTGGCAGAAATATAATATACAAATTAAACTCCCCGTGAAGCAGCCGACTTCATGTATAACCTCGGAGGCTTCAGGTGTATGCAAGTAACCCCATAATTCTATCTGCTGAGAGGCCAGGTGGTGCCAATCATATTTTAATTAGATTAATTTAATGGTGCTTTTCCCCGTGAGTTGAAGCAAGAAACTCCCTTGCAATGGCTTCCTGTGCTTCACGAAACTTGTTAATAAAACAGAAACAAAATTGAGCGGCACATCCCGGGTTAATTAACTGTCAGAAATCACAAGATTAATAAGGGCTCAATGTTCACTGCTGTGTTTCCAGTTTCCTCTGGAAATTGGTTCAGTGGCAATAGCTGTCGTGAACACTTAATTGTAGAGCTCGGAGGTCTTCACACAGAAGACTTTTGGCTGGGTGGTACCATAGCTGCCTTGGACCAGACTTTGAATGAGGAAACAAATCAGAATCAGCAGTGACAGGGCTTGTGGAGAGAGCTACAGGTTGAGAAAGGGGGAACAACAGGGATAGATCCAGTAGAGATAGGAGTGGCAACACGGGGAGCAACAAGGAGGGAAGCAACATAAGGAGGGAAGAGGGTTAAAAGTAACAGAGAGAGGATCAGCAGAGAGGGGAACATCAAAGTGGGGCAACAGGGTTCCCAGTGGCCACTGTAACTGCAGCCTGTGTATGGGCAGAGGCTCAGCTATGCAGAAATCTCAGAGCCTGTCTAATCTGGTGGTTGCAAACATCTGCAGCCTCCAAGGACAAGACCTGTTTCTTGCTAAATCTGGTAGTTGGGGGACCTGCACTGAACTATCTCTGGTCGTAAAGGTGGATTGCAAGTCATCAAGTTGAACCCCCTTCTCAGTTAGTTGGCTGATGACTGGTTGTCAAACGCCTTTTAATGCAGCTTGCTTGAGTCTCACTGGTAGGGTTTTTCAGAGTTGTCATCAGCCAACTAACTGAGAAAAGAGGGTTAATTTGCTAACCAGCAACCTACCCTTATGACAAAATGCCTTTTAAATGTTGTAATTGTATCTGCATCTATCACTTCCTCTGGCGGCTTGTTCCATATACCCACCACCCTCTGTGTGAAAAAGTTGCCCCTCAGATCCCCTTTAAATCTTTCCCCTCTCACCTTAAACTGACGTCCTCTAGTTTTAGACTGCCTGACACTTGGAAAAAGACTGTGACCATTCACCATATCTCTGTCCCTCATAATTTTATAGACCTCTGTAAGGTCACCCCTCAGCCTCCTTTGCTGAGGCTCACCTTTCTCATCTATCACATTGCCTGGTTTTACCCCATCGTACACACTGACACAAAGCAGTACTGTGACTAAAGAGCCACTTTTCACACATGTGGACCCAGCTAATTTATGTCTTCCTATTCATCAACAACTTAAAAGGCCAATTCACACAGAGCTTATAAAACAAATGGGCAATAAAGGAGATGTGATAGAAATTAATACATTTTATGTGACATGATTTAAAAAAATGGAAACAATAAATAATACTTTTCAAATACTCAGGTCCAACCCCATAGTGAGGTGCAATATGTTTATTTTCTTTTACCCTCCTCCTCAATTCGTACAGTTGCACAGAGTAGAGGCATTTTGTTGGATCCCTGCCTAATCAGGGCCAGAACAGATGACATTGCAACTGACTGGAAGAATTGGCCAGGCTGCTTGCTGGTGTACAGAGATGGGTACTGACACATACATGGGCTGAATACAAGTCTGCAAGTCGACAATAAAAGTCCATATCAGTCATCGTCTGATGAAGCACGGTCATTATGTAGTTTGGTGTGGGATAAAATGAAGTCCATCATGATGAAAAGTAGTGTCTAAATTGGACAGGAACTTGACTGTTTTAACTCTTGACAGCAGTCATTGTGTGTGTTATCCACCCAATGGTTAATGCGTTGTATGATATCTGTGTAGTGTTGCCAAATCCTGCAGATTTATAGACCTGCTGGACCATTACTTGGGTTTTCACATGGTGATTCACAATTCAAAGGTGAACTGTTATGGTTTATTGTATTCACGCAAACAATAAAACATACTACTTTTACCAGTAAGGTGTCAGATCAAATCATTAAGAGATTCCTGTCCATTCCTCAAAGTAGCATCTTACAACAAAGGGATAATTTACAGTTGCTGACAGGGAAGGCAGTGGGTGATGAATTTCCACAGCAGTAAAGAATTTCCACATCTATATCCGCCTTCTGTGCCAGGTCCACATCTCTCATACACGCAGTTCAAAATAGCTTGACTAAGATCAATGACACAGATGGAGTTGTGTTCGGTCTGTTTTAGGTAGTGGATGTTGACATCCAAAAACTGTGTGGCTTCTGCCATGACCTGCTTAGGCTTATTTGAGTATCATGATTTAATATTCTGTAGGTGAGTCTGGGCTCACCACAGCAGACAAATTTGTACTGCCTGCAACACCTATCCACAGGTATTTGAGCTGAAATCTTCAATCCTCCCAGCAAATGCAGGCACACTACATGGCAACACTGTCAGCACCTTACAAAGTTGCTGCTGTCTCTTTTTGTTTGGTCTTTTCATTGATGGCATTCATCATCTCTCTGCAGCTGAGCAGAGGTGGGAGAGAGCAGTTCCTTCCTCAGCAGACTCTCCACAGCGGCCCCTGTCGGCACCATCAGCTCTTCTTCACTCTTGAACTGTGAGTCACTCAGTGAAACACAATGAGCCATCCAACAGAAGTGCACATATATGGACTGGTGGTTGATGTACATCTGTGTTGGGTGCCCTTGTCAGGAATCAGCTCTGCCAAGGAAGTATTATCCAAAGACTGGTGTTTTCACATGCAGATCCGGAAAGAGGCAAGTTAAGAAATGAGTTAGTAATAACAATGTGAAAAATGTACCGTTTAGCAGATTTTAAATGATCCTATTTCACTCAATGCTGAAATCAAGTCTGCAATTTGCCTACTGCCACAGCAGATCTACAGCAGACCGGCTCTCCACTGGCTCTCCACTCGGCTTTGGAGCACCTAGACAACAGCAAAACATACGTCAGGCTGCTGTTTATCAATTACAGCTCGGTGTTCAACACCATCACCCCCTCAGTACTAATCAAAAAGCTTCAAAACCTGGGCCTCTGTACCTCCCTCTACAACTGGATCCTTGACTTCCTTATCAGGAGACCACAGTCAGTGTGGATCGGCAGTAACATCATCTCCTTGCTGACAATCAACATAGGTGCAGCTCAAGGATGCGTGCTTAGCCCACTGCTCTACTCTCTCTACACTCATGACTGTGTGGCTAGGCACAGCTCAAACACCATCTATAAATTTTCACTGATGACATCACTGTTGTTGGCAGAATCTCAGATGGCGATGAGGAGGCATAAAGGAGTGAGATAGATCAGCTGGTTGAGTGGTGTCGCAACAACAACCTCGCATTCAGCAGCAGCAACACCAGGGAATTGATTGTGGACTTCAGGATGGGGAAGTTGGGAGAACACACTTCATTGAGCGGTCAGCGATGGAAAGGGTGACCAACATCTAGTTTCTGGGTGTCAACATCTCAGAGGATCTGTCTTGGGCCCAACACATTGATGCAATCATGAAGAAGGCACGTCAGGGTTCTACTTCATAAGGAGTTTGAGGAGATTTGGTATGTCACCAAAGACTCTCGCAAATTTCTATAGATGTACAGTGGAGAACATTCTGACTGGTTGCATCACCATCTGGTATGGAGGCTCCAATGTGCAGGATTGAAAGAGGCTGCAGAGGGTTGCAGACTCAGCCAGCTCCATCAGGGGCACAACCCTCCCCACCATCGAGGACATCTTCAAGAGGTGGTGCCTCAAAAAAGCGGCATCCATCATTAAGGACCCTCACCACCCGGGACATGCCCTCTTCACGTTACTACCATTGGGGAGGAGGTGCAGGAGCCTGAAGACCCACACTCAATGTTTCCGGAACAGTTTCTTCCCCTCTGCCATCAGATTTCTGAATGGTCCATGAACCCATGAACACTACCTTGTTATTCCATTTTTTGCACTATTTATTTATTTTTGTAACTTATAATAATTTTTCTATGTCTTTATGTTGCACTGTACTGCTGCCACAGAACAACAAATTTCACAACATATGTCAGTGATAATAAATCTGATTCTGATTCTGATTCAGGTCAACATGGCCTGGTGTTATATGAATTGTGAATAAGTGTGGCTAAGAGAGGGAGTTGCTGCTGCAATTTCTTCAGGCAACTCTAAGCAAACCTTGGTGAGCTCAGCAGGTTCCTTCTTCTTAATTCCATCTCAGTCATTGAAATGTGCAGCTTATGAAAGTCTAACTTCACTGTTGTTTCTAAACGTTTCCATCTCCTCCAAATTCTGAACTTACATTGGCTCTTTAAGCAGACAAGTTGAGATGGGGTCATGTGAACATGTATCTTACCTATTAGAGATGCATAACCAAGAAATTATTGTAAACCTCTATTGTCAGAATGATGCCTATAGCCTGGACAGCAGCAATCACCAAACTGCTATTCAAAAGGGAGAGAGACGAGGGCGCTATAGAACAATTAGTCCAGCATAAAAGTATGCGAAATGCCTGTATTTATTATTAAGAAGATGGCAACATGGCATATATAAAACATAAATCAGTTCTGATATGTTATGAAAAGAGAATTTTGTTTGGAAATTTCAGAAACCACCCTTTCCTCCTTGGTTGCATTCTAGGTTTGGGGTCAGACCTGCCCCAATTCAGGACTGGGCCCTTCCACGATCAGATCTCTCTATTCCTCCCCACTTTGCTTCCAGGGTTAGAGATCAAATCTGCCCTATTGTCCAACCTACTCCAGAGTGCTCTTCACCCGACTGAAAACCCAGCCAGTCCTTCAGGCTGACTTGCAGGTGATGAGGTACTTGCCAGGGCCAAATGGTGAGGTGCTGTGGATTTAAACTTCCAATGCACGAGGGTCAGTACAGTTTTGCCACCCCCTTCCCTTACACTCCCCACTCCCAACATACATAAATTGTCTCAACAATTACCCAGGCCAATGTTTTTAAGATTATATGATGCCTTTCAGCAGAACTGAAAAAGGTTGAAGATGGAACATGTTTTAACAAGTAGGGAGGCAGGGAAAGATAAGGTGAGGAAAGAATGAAAGAAAGATCTATGATTGGGTGGAAGGCAGGAATGATTAAATGAAAAGAAAGGACGATGGTACAAAGCAACTGATGATTAAGTAATGTTCACAGTCCAGTCTTCTCTAAATCAGGGAAACCAAACACTGAGAGGTGACTGCTTTGTGTAACGGCTACATCGGCGTGATCTTTAATTCTGTTCACTTGCCATTTAATTTCTCTGTTCCATTTGTTCTTTGGCCTCAATCTCCTACACAGTTCAAATGAAGCTCAAGGGAAGTATCCTTCAATTATACATCTTATAAACTTCGGCACTCTGTGTTGAGTTCAACAATATCAGATCATAACCAGCATACCCATATTTTTGGATAGCAGCTCTTGGAGTTATTTCGCAACTCCCTTAGAGATATTAGACAAAATTAGCAGATTGGACAAGGTACCTACTTTTACTGACATGTCAAAGAATTTGCCTAACTATCAACAGGGAGGAGATCAGTTTTGTCCCCCAGTGTACTCTCATATATTTCTCAGGACATTGAGGGAGGCCATTCAACCCATTAAAGTCTATGCAGTCTCTCAGAGTAGTTCCATTCCCCTACTTGCATCCCTATAACTCATTCTCTGTCACATGCCCTTCAACTCAGCTCCTGATTCTTCTTGTGTTTTATTTACGTACCCTGGTTCTCATTCCTGTTGCCTTCTGCCCTCATTCCCTTTCATTCTTTCCTCACTCCCCCTTTTCCCTGCCCCAATCAGCCCCTACTAGCTGTTACATGTTTAACTTTTTCCACTTCTACTGAACAATGACCTGAAATATTAGCTCAGTTTCTTTTTCCACAGACTCTACCTGACCTGCTGAGTATATCCAATTTCTCCTGTCATCATTAGCAGCAGACAATTTCTTTGCTGCTGCTTTCTCTCAATATCTCTGCGCTATTCACTTATACCTACATTTTCACAATGGCTCATCAACAGAAGATTGCTCCCTCTTGGATTCTAATCATTTATACATACCTCCTATCTGTTGAATCAGAATGAAATGAGATTGTCAATATTCATTGAAGTGTATGTGGTGCATGCCTAATATGATAATAAAGTAAATATTGACTTAATTGGAACTTGCATTATTTCCCCCCTTATAGCACAGTTTATAATTGCATGCCAGATGGGTTTCATGGAAACTCGGAAAGCAAAGCAATGAATTTGTTTGTGGGGTATTTGTTTTTAATTATTTTGCTGAACTCTGTGTTGTCCCAAAGCACTGCAAAATTAAATAGTGTTTGTTTTATCAGTAAATTGGCACCAGCAAATTACCATTTCAACATTGATTAACATGGTAATTTATTCAGGAGCATGACAAGTGAGAGAAGACAGGCCTCGATTTAGGACAGCAGAGTCTTGCCTGATTTGGAGAAGTTAATGCCCTCTGGCCTCTGCTTTGAAGCACCAGGCCTTCCCCCTGGCTAAATGACAATCTATAACCTGCTTCAGGGCTTGATGTTTAATTGAAGAATCTTAATGCAGCTATTAAAAAATGAAGAGTATCACAAAGTTGTTTTGCGTTTTATAGACTTCATTGAAGTTGCACTTTTAAACTGATACTAACATGAAGCATTTGCAAAGTTAAGTTGTTGCATAGGGCTATGGTCAAGAAGGGGTATATGAATGATTTTTCTGCCACATATCGCCCCTGATCTCATTGAACTGAACCAGAGTACTCTCAAGTCCTCAGTGGCCTGCCCCTGTTTCTGCATTTCTATATTTTTGGCTTACAGTGACCAGCAGGTCAACTTACTAATGCAAATATGGGCAAACATTTTCACAAGGTACAGTTTGGCTTGGAAATTAACAGCCTTAGTTCACCTCTCCTATCCCCTCCCCCACCTGGTTCCATCTGACCATCATCCCTCCCTTATCTGATTCCACCTATCATCTACCAGCCACTATCCCAACAGTCCCCTCTCCCTCCCCCCTCCCCCAACTGGATCCATCTGACCATCATCCCCCCTCACCTGGTTCCACCCATCACCCACCAGCCACTGTCTCACCCCTCCCTTTCACTTTTATATATTGTCCACCTGCCCTCTACACTCTCAGTCCTGATAAAGGGTCTCAACCTGAACCACAGATGCTGCTTGACTGAGTTCTTCCAGCAGTTTATTTTTTGAGTTTAACATATACTGCTTTATATAGAAAGAGGTTCAAACTTCCACCATCATTTACGTCAAGAGGTGCTTCTCTCTTGAAGGGTTGGTTTTCTGTATTAAGATTATATCTACTTGTCCTAGACTCTGCAACAAGAAAGTTTTTGTTTTATTGATTACTTTCAAAAATCCTTAAAGATTACCTTGTAATCCTCTTCATTACAAGGAATACAAATTATTTAATTTCTCTTCGTAGTTCACACCTTGAAGTCCTGATGATAATTGGATAAATTTGCATTGCTTTCTTCCAAGATAAATATATCCTTCTGATGTAGTAAGCAATACTTTAAAGGTGTCCAAAGCGTTTTGTATAATATTATTGTAGCTTAACTTCTTTGTTCAATTGATTTTTAAACTGCTGGGTCCAGTGATGGCTGGAAGAGTGGACAAGAAGGATGACGGTCACAGGGAAAGATGGTGGTCAGGGCATCCGATAGTGTCATGGAATCATAGAGTCATACATCATGGGAACGGGCCCTTTGGCCCACTGAGTTTGCACTGATCATCAATCACCAATCCCATTTTATTTTCTCCACATTCCTCTCAACACTCCCAAGATTCTGCCACTCACCCGTGCTCATGGCAACTTGCAATGGCCAATTAACCTACAACCCTCATATCTTTGGGTCGTGGGAGGAAACTGGAGCACCCAGAGGAAACTCAGAAACTCACAGGGAGAACATGCAACATTGCTGGAGGTTCAGCTGTGCCAGGGGGTCTCTGGAGCTAAGAGGCATCAGTTCAATTAGCTGTGACACAATGCCACCCTATGTTCCAGTAGCAGGGTGGGTGGTAGATCACAGATTGGTGAGTGAGATCGATAGTTTATTGATATTTGTTGGCCCTGGCGGAAATACTTTTGCCCTTCCTACTTCACTACTGGTCTAAAACAAAAGATTTATCATGTCGACGCGTCTTCTTGCCTCTATTTAGCTGCCGAGTTTCTAACATCAGGGAGTTCTGGGAAAGCGTGGCATGCCACCTTATCGAAGTATTTAAATCACCAACCTGCTTCATATGAGGAGAGTAACCACCTGCCTGTCGTCTTTTTCCTGTTAAAGCCAGAACTGGGTGGGTTCAGTGCAGATTCAGTTCATGTTCCAGATGTTTAACGTCTTCACCCAATAGTCAAAGTAAATCCATTTGTTTCCTGGATAGGTTTACCATCATTCTGCCTGTGGGGGTAAAAGTAACCATGACATTCCATTTTTATGAACTCTTTGCATTTCAAATATTTACTGATGACAGATGTAATACTATCCAGTGGACATTCCTTCGGTCACTGACACCATTTTTAGAAGAGCAAGACAGGTTTTCACTCTGCCATCACAGTCAAGCAGCAGCGTGATAGAGTCAGATCATTTTATCAGGTTTCTGTGCTCCTGAAAGCGCAGGTGCAAAGTGTAGCACACAAACAACATTACAATCTCCTACAATAGGTCATAAACTTCCATGTTTTATATCATATTTGCATGGAAAGACAGTAATCATATACAGTTACTTTTGGAGCCTTAAATTGCTTTTTTAATTAATTCTGTTTAATATTTATGTTCACATATGACTATTTTGAATGAAGTACAACACTTACCATGATATTTAACAAAATCATTAGTTAACCAATTACACGGTTGAGCTGTAGCAGTAGATCCTAATACAACTGTAATGGCCTAGAATAAAATATTCCATTACCTTGCACGACCTTGAAATAGGTCCGCAAATTTATGGCTTTGTACTCAAAGGAGGATTGTTGCAACATTATGTTCAAGAAAATAATTAATACAAACTGGAAACTCCGCAGGCTTTCATTTCAGACTATTTTAAGCACTCAAAAACACGTGCATTGGTCACATAAATATCATTTTTACCTCAAAAAATCTTGTTTGTGACTCAGTCTTTTTTAGAAATTATATTATAGCTAAACACATGTTCTGACATGGCACTTTCATGGTAATTGATTAAGTGAAGCAATCAAAGTTATTGTGAAATGAAAAGCTTATTAATAAATACAAGTTATACGATTATCAACTCGTGCAGCTTTCTGCACTAAATATCTTTCAATTGGGAACCTGGCTGATATTTAGTTTCTTCTGAATCATTTTACATTTTTGATGAAAGTGGCAACTTCTCCCAATTTTTATAACTAGTTTGATCTCACTTTTTCTATCTTGAGTGGGCAGCACAATGGTGCAGCAGATAATGCTGCCCCTTCACCTCACAGGTTTGATCCTGAACTCTGGTTCTGTCAGTGAGGAGCATGGACCTTCTCCCTGTGACTGTGTGGATTTTCCCTAGGTGCTCCAGTTTCTCCAAAGATGTATGGATTGGTGGGTTAATAGGCTACTGTAACTTATCCATGCTAAGGTGGTAATGGGAGAATCAGGGCGGAGGTGAAGGTAATGTGAGAGAGAATAGGTTAAATGGTAATAATTGGGGGAATAGCCTCCATTGTTGTAAGAGAATATAATATCAAAGTGGACCTGATGTTCAAGATGATGGAGAAAAGTTTAAAGATATTAGCCTGGTAGATGGATCCTCTGCAACCTGTACTTTATCATATGCAAATTGTATATTAGGAATTGCATTAGTAATCATTTCCAGATGAATTCACGCTGATTGGGAAATTGGTCTGGGCACTTCTGGATGCAATTCACCTTTGTGCACCTGATGTTTTCCCAGTGTCAGTCACGCACCTAATGACTTCACAAGTTGTGTATCTCACGTTTCCTCCCTTGACATCTTAAATTAGAGGTTTTGAGTGCAACCTACAACCCTTGTTGAACGTTTACAAAAAAAAGAGCACATTGTGCTGAGATCAACAGAGAGATACCAATTAAAGGGTCTGCGATGGAGCATTGATGCCTTGCAGACAGCATCAGCTCTGCATAATGAAAACCTTATCACCATGTGCTCCATCAATGATCGCATCTATTCGTGCTGCAGTCTCTGCCCACCTGATTACCCTGCAGCTCCACTCATGGCATGGAACTTACACAGGGGCAAATGATTACTTGTAGAGTACCCACACACACCAGAGATTGCCAAATGCCTACTCCCCTGCTTTTTTCCTCACTTCCATGGCAGCCCTTTATACAGCTTTTCCGTGGCTGTCGTGGGGAGAGTTCATTTAAGGTCTGGCACCCTTCTCAGTGATTGGTGTGGTTAGAACATTGGTGTGGGAGCTGACAGAAACTGCATAGGACCTGTCTTAGCATATGATTCTGAATGTAAGACACCACAGAAACAGATATATTTCTAATATTTTAGCCAATACCATTTTCTTTTGGGATGTAAATGGCAAATAGCAATAAACATTGCACATATTAGTGTCTCAAAAAAAGGGTGAAGAACTAAGGCTAATAATCCTTGAAAAAAGTGAACAGCTGCTTAGACAAGCATGAGCAAATAATGGAGATCCAACACAGAATTGTTGAGAAAACATGTTTAACTAACTCCTTTGGCTAAATAAATCAGCAACAAACTAGTTAATTTCTTCCCATTACTTTAATTCTCCAACCCTGGCAACATCATTGTAAACCTCCTCTGTAGTCTAGTGCTAGCACATACACCATTTAATACAGAAACCAGTTCACTGTACTCTGGCTGTGACCCAATTAGTGTTTTAAACTGTTCTAGTATGACATTCCTGGCCTTTCTGTGACTTGATCATTAAAGACAAGTATCCTTCCTTAACCTACTTTATCTACTACCTTCAGAGATATGTGAACACATACTGCAATATCCCACTGTTCCTCTATTGCTTTGAAGACTTTGTTGAGGTTAGGAAATCTGGAAGCACATTTTAGCTTCCATTTCCCAGCTGAAGCCAACCAGGTTGCAAGGCTGATTGATTCTCAAGTCAACTAGTAGCGCTGCTACCTCACCTGAGTTCAATCCCGACCTCCGGTGCTGTGTTGGAATTTGCATGTTCTCCATGTGACTCCATGGGTTTCCTCTGGCTATTCCAGTTTCCTCCCATATCCCAAAGACATGTGGATTAATAGGATAATTGGCCACTGAAACTACAGAGAGCTTATGGAAATGTGGGAAGATTAATTTTAAAAATGGGATTAGTGTAAAGTTAGAATAATGGATGCTCAATAGTCAGCAAGGACTTGGTGGATCAAAGGGCCTGTTTCCGTGTTATATGGATGATTCAATTATTCTATGAACAGGCCAGAGGTGGTGAAGGAAACAAGAGACCTCTGGGGTGGGGAGGAATTGACCACCATGGGGAGGGAGTTCAGCAGAAAAGCTGGAGAAAGATCGGACCAGGAAATGTCATGGAGGAATAGATCAGAGAACTTATGAGGCAAAGTAAGAGTTGAGAGGAAATCAGAAGAATCAGAGAGATTCAGTCAAGCATAAGAAAGGTTTTGGGGAGATCAGATGATAAGGCATCAGATGAGAATTTTTGAAGAAAGATTGGATGAAACGGTTAAGGAGAGATTGGCTTTGGGAACATAAAGATCAGTAAAGAGTGGAAGAGATGGGGCAGTGGGTATCAGAAGTGCACAGGTGGGATTATGTGGGTTTTGGAAATTGGATAGGTCGAAGAAGATTGGGAGTATCAGGAGAAGAGTTGTTGGTACAGATGTAAGGAACAGCCGGTAATTCAACATAGACCTGTTGGTTTCTCCAAATATCATTTAAAGACAAAAGCTGCAATATCAAAAAAATTGCAATAAATTAGATGCTTTATTTTCCATCAAATGTACCACTTGTCACATTTTTAAAGTTGTAATTTAGCTCCTCTGCAGAGGTAAATTTACCCATAATGGGATACTTTAGCAACCTTTTGCTGAGACTTCTGTAAACGTGTGAGAATCCATGGTTGCAAGCAATATCTGGAGATTAGGAAACTAATTGGATCGTTAGGAATGAGGGAAAAAGGGGAACCCTATGGGCATATGAATTATGCACTGGATGGGAGCTTAGTATGAAGAATGAAGGTGACTTTATATATATAAATAAAAGGTAAGGACAAAAATAATGCTTTCTTATGGAAAAAAACAGAAAAGTAGTCAGCAATCTAATTTATCTTCCTTCATTAAAAAGGGATTATTGGTAGTGTATCACGTACAACTATCTTGATTCTGTAAAATGCATTGAAAGGTTTTGAGAAGCTAAAGGTGATATTATCTCTCCTCTGAAGGTTGCCCAGATGAATAAGCGACAATATAACACAGTAATGAGGACAGGCTGGAACAGGCCTCATCCACAAAACATTTTGGAAACTTTTAACTGATGGCAATACTTGGTTCCAGTTTTGTTAAAGCTGCCACTTGAGAACTAGTAAAACTAGTAAAAAGAAATGAAAAGCTCTCTTAAATAATTGAAAAAATAAACATTAAAAAACTCAAAATTTATTTTTAATATATGTATAATTTATGTTTAATTTATGTGTTTCTTGTGATTGCTTATATAATGCTAGGTGCCCGTGATGCTGCTGCAAGTTTTTATTGCACCTGTGCATACATGTACTTGTGCATATGACATTAAACTTGACTTTGACTTTGATAATTAAAAATTGTAACCTGTTCTTATCTTTCTTCCCCACAGCCTTACTATCCCCATTTAAATTAATGGGCCTGCAGATATTATACAAGGTCTAACCTGATGCAGGATCCAAGAATAGAATATCCACCCTTTAGGCTGGGAAATCTCTGAAACTCTTGCTCTGGCATTGGATTCCATGGGGGAGTCCAGTGGCAGAGCACAGCCCTGAACTGACCAGTGAAGCTCAGCTGGAGTAAGATCAGGACTTCCAAATCCACGTGAGAGTCCTGAAACATACCAGCACTTGTACTGAGAAACAACCAACAGCTCCATGCAAAACTGCTGTTGAAACCTACCTAAATCCAAGCTATTACATAGATTCTGCCTGCCATTTTCTTTTCTTGCTACATGGTGCCATCACTTTTTTTGTTCTCAGTGTTTAAAACACTAAAGAGTCAAATAATTACAAAATAGTTTTATCTTGAGCAGCTCTGGACAAATGTAATCACTAGGTGATGATTCAAGGAATACTTGATTGACATACAAATTCTCCATTTTATTAGAATGCTCCACAAATTTGTTTCCTTTGATATAGATTTATTTTTATTCAGTGAATCATTTTCCACAAAACACCCATACAGAATATCAAGTATTTGTAGGTTTGACTATAAAACTCTTCATCCATTAAAATTTAAATTATACGAGGCCTCCAAACCAAGGGGGAAATTGACCCTCACTCTAGAGTTGAGATGATGGTGTTTGGCTGGCCTGGAGCTAGAAACAATGTTACAAATGTACTAGTTAATTATGAAGTGATGATTAGTAAAGGTCAGTGAGGATTACTTTACCCATATTTTATTGGTTCAGAGGTAAATTTTTACATTGGACATTATAGAGCTGAAAGTGATTGCACTTGCCAGGAACCTCCTGCACTCATCCTGCAGAGATCTTGAAGGGAGAGACACTGTAATAAAGAGAGGGGGATATTTTAAGTAGCATTTCAAGATTTTGGGACTCTGGTCCATTCCTTTTTCCCTGTCGTTCTCTCTCTTTCATTCTCTCACACACACACAGTAGAAAGTTCTTTGATTTATCAAGAAAAGAAATTCCAGTATTCCGGGAAAATCTTCACAAATGATCAATTTCTTCATCAGTGACAGGGCTAAAACACCCTGAATTAATAAACAGAAGTAAAAGTGACCTCGTATATTTTCACCAGTTGAGAGGAAACTAAACGTAGAGCAGACAACACTTTCATTCCCGTAAAAGATCTGGACGCACCCTGTCTGGATTGAGCCTGTCTTCTTCTTCATGCTGGGAATAGTGGTGAATGGCAACTTATTTTTTGCTTCCTGCTTTATATTATTTTTTGAAAATGCTGCCATGTGCTGACCATAGTTCTACAAGTGCTGTTCATGTGTGAGTGTGTGTGTGTGTGTGTATAAGTGCACGTGTGTAAGTACATGTGTGTGAGAGCACATACATGTGTCTGTGTGCATGAGTGCATATGTGTGGGTGTGTGTATGCATGTGAGGTAGTATTTATCAATAAGGAAAAGAAAATAATTGGTATCAAATTCTCAGGTTGCCCAGGGTGTACCAGAGAATTGGAATCGGAATTGGAATTTGTTTATTATTGTCACTTGTACCGAGGTACAGTGAAAAACCTTTCTTGCATACTGATCATACAGGTCAATTCATTACACAGTGCATTGAGGTAGTACAAGGTAAAACAATACAGAATGCAGAGTAAAGTGTCACAGCTACAGAGAAAGTGCAGTGCAGGTAGACAATAAAGTGCAAGGTCATAACAAGGTAGATTGTCAGGTCAAGAGTCCATCTTATCATACTAGGGAAACATTCAATAGTCTTATAACAGCAGAATAGAAGCTGTCCTTGAGCCTGGTGGTACGTGCCCTCAGGCTTTTGTATCTTCTGCCTGATGGGAGAGGGGAGAAGAGAGCATGTCCCAGGTGGGTGGGGGCTTTGATTATGCTGGCTGCTTTACCGAGGCAGCGAGAAGTATAGACAGAGTCCATGGAGGAGTGGCTGGTTTCCATGACGTGCTGAGCTGTGTCCACAACTCTCTGCAGTTTCTTGCGGTCATGGGCAGAGCAGTTGCCATACCAAGCCGTGATGTATCCAGATAGGATACTTTCTATGGTGCATCGATAAAAGTTGATGAGTGTCAAGGGGGACATACCAAATTTCTTTAGCCTCCTGAGGAAGAAGAGGTGCTGGTGAGCTTTCATGGCCGTGGTGTTCATGTGGTTGGACCAGGACAGATTATTGGTGATGTTCGGTCCTAGGAACTTGAAGCTCTCAATGCTCTCGACCTCAGCACCATTGATATAGACAGGTGCATGTGTACCGCCCCCCTTTCTGAAGTCAATGACCAGTTCTTTTGTTTTGCTGACGTTGAGGGAAAGATTGTTGTCATGACACCATGTCACTAAGCTCTCTATCTCCTTTCTGTACTCCGACTCATCGTTATTTGAGATACAGCCCACTACAGTGGTATCATCAGTAAACTTGTAGATGGAGTTAGAGCAGAATCTGGCCATGCAGTCATGAGTGTATAGGGAGTAGAGCAGAGGGCTGAGGATGCAGCCTTGTGGGGCACCAGTGTTGAGAATGATCGTGCCGGAGGTGCTGCTGCCTCACTGATTGCGGTCTGTTGGTCAAAAAGTCAAGGATCCAGTTGCCGTGGGAGGTGTTGTGTCCCAGGTCTGGGAATTTGATGATGAGTTTGCTTGGAATTATAGTATTGAAGGCAGAGCTGTAGTCAATAAACAATAGTCTAACGTAGGTGTCTCTACTGTCCAGGTGCTCCAGAGATGAGTGTAGGACCAGGGAGATGGCATCCACTCAGAAGTGCCACCAAAGCAGGGATCCAAAGACAGCAAGTGATTGATAAGCAAATGACCAGAAAATCTACCTTTGCTACTGTTAATTGAGGAAGAGTTCAGTGCTTGTTGAATATTTCAATGAAATGTTTAACACCTGTCTGAGCCGATAGAAAGGGCCCTGGTTCAAAGTCTTATCCAAAATACAGCTTCTTTAACAATGCAGCACCCTCTCAGTTACACATTAAAGTTTTGATCTAGTTTTTGTGTTGCAGTGGGGTTGAGCCCAAGTTCCTTGGATATATTCTTTTGGATTGATACTTCTTTTAAAAAAATGTTATTTATACAGCATGGCAACAGGCCCTTCCGGCCCAACAAGCCCGTGCTGCCCAATTACACCCACATTAACCTCCTAACCTGTACGTCTTTGGAAATTGGGAGGAAACCAGAGCACCTGGAGGAAACCCATACAGTCACGGGGAGAACGTACAAATTACTTACAGACAGCGGCGGGAATTGAAGCCCAATTGCTGGCACTGTAATAGTGTTACGTTAACCGCTACCATGCCAACCATACTGGCTGTCATCTCTCTGCCATTTAGAATTACAAGAAATGGTGCTGGGGTCCTGACTGTTTTTGAATGGGTTTGCTACATTTATTTGTGATGCCAGTGTCCTGGGCTAGAAATTCTCTCATGTATCAGATGTTTTCCTGCACCAGTTGAATCAATTTTATCTAAAATCTCATTACTAAATGCTTACTTCCATAGATTTGATCTGGCCCTTTATGCAAGACATGTGCTACCAATGCAGTAATGTCAAGCAATGGGTAATGACCCTCTTGTACTCTGTTAGCAATGTGGGTCATTCACAATGAAGCAGGCCTTCAACTAGAAAGCTGAGGTCTGCTTCAGCATTAATTAATGGGATCCTGACCTTATCTGCTCCACTGAAGTAGAGTCCAAAGCAGTTAACAATTTGCAGGTAGCTTCTCTTTTCAGTTATTTCTTCTCCTATCTATTCAACCCATCACAACACTTTGCAAGGCACCCATTTACCTATCCAGCTAACCCAACCCCTGCCCAACAAGATCACTACCCGATCACTTGTGTGCCAGCCCCCTCATATGCCCAACATCACCCTACCCCTGACACCCCATGTTCCTGATGGCCCTTTCCTCAATGCCTGGGTGGCCCCTTTCCTCTCAGGGTTCTTTCTGCCGATGCTCATGCTCGATATTCCCGAAGCACCCTGAATATTCCAGACACAGATGATCCCCGAAATTCCAACTTCCAATGCTCTGGACACCCTCTTACAACACTGTGTATCATTGATACCAGTTTCCCTGAAACTCTAACCTCCCAAAACCCAACATACTGATCCACAGCATACCTGATTTCTTCCGCTAGTTCTGCAAACCTTCAAAAAAATTGGAGACACAAGATTGTGCAGATGCTGGAATCTGGAGCAAAACACAAAATGTTAGAGGAACTCAGCAGGTCAGGCAGCAACTATGGAGAGAAATGGGCAGTCGACATTTCGGGTCAAGACCCTTCATCTGGACTGCTCAAAAAAGGTGGCCACATTTATCTCGCCTGAAGCCTCAGGTCTTGTGTGCAATAGAATTTTACTGCTAGTGGTCCACATTCAAAGCCAGCATGAGCCCACCCCATGTGAGGTACTGCTTTAATGTGTCTTTTCCAGGCACTGTGGTGTTCCGAGCCTTTTTTTAACAACTGCTCAATTATCATGCTGAATTGGTTAAGCATTAATTGCGACTATAAAAAGTATAATTGTTTTGAAATAACAGCATAAGCATTTGTAGCAATACCCAAGGCTGGAAGGAGCATCAAAAGTTGTTACACAGGATAGGTATCCCTGAAGTCAAAATTTAAAAAGACCCTTCGAAGCCTTGTGCATATCTAAAGTTTAGATTTAAATAGAAACATAGAAAACAGGAGCAGAAGTAGGCCATTCAGCCCTTTGTCTGCTCTGCCATTATGAACATAGTTCATCATTATTCCCAATATCATATTACCAACTTCTCCTCAAACACCTTGGTGCATTTTATCTCTAGAAATTTATCTGTCTTCTTCTTAAAAGTATTCAGTGCTTCATTGTTTCTTTTGTTTAAATTTAGGAGCCCAGTTTCAGATTGAACTGCTTCACTTTTCTTCTTAATGAAGAATTCCATTATATCATAATCACTCTTTCCTAATGGACCCCACTTACCAACATTACCAACTCAGACATTTTTTTCATTCTTTAGCTTTATCTCTATGAAATCTGAGGCCAAAGGACCTGGAAGTTTCCTGCTTCTATTTATAGCAGCTATCTCTTGTGCCTCGTAAGGTTAAATACATAGTATCTTGTTGAATTGCTTGGAAAAATTATCATTGTACTTTATGCTAATTAGTAATGTAGGAAATTATGGATGAAATTATTTATAGCTAGAGGATTCCTAAATCTCTAAATCACCAATGCAATAAAAATTGGCTACTACTGTTAGCATACGTGACATTTTTGCCTGCTATATTGTTTCATAACTACTACTGAATTTATGTTGCCCTTATGTAATTAATGTAGAAGATCGTGATCGATTTCAAAGATTTTTTAATGCAAGCTTAAGAGAATAGTGAAAAATGTAACAAGGACTACTAATGCAGAGCAGCTTGGTATAATCTTTACATGGCAAGGGAATGAGCAGGTCAATGGAATCGCTGAGCTTCCCCTTTATAATCGACCATCAGCAAAGAATACTGAGGTGTCCATACAGAGGCCGTAACGCATAAGCTGAATGTGAGTGGTTAAAGTGTAATCATAGCTAAAGAAAGAAGAGATTAAAATTGTGCCATCTTAAAGAGTTGATTTTTTTCAGTTTTATTGTCTGAAAAATAGTTCAGAGAAATTAGATTTAATAATAATCAATCTAAAGAAATATAAACAATGTTGGAGATAAAATTCTGAAACCAGCGGATCTACTATCTGCTAAAGTTAGGCTGTATGTAAAGAGTAATATTAAAACCAAAAATAAAACCTTCATTCACATTGTTTTTAAATGTAGTATTTGTTAATCAAACTCAGGCTCCAAATAGCAAACTTCTAGAGTTCACAATCAGACTCTTATGTTTTCAACAATCCATTATGGAGACAAATCTCACAATCTCTGTCAAATGATAAGAAGCAACTTGTATTAAATAAATTCACAGCACAGGATGCTCTTCTCACCTAATATAAAGGTGAATGAGATGCGGGGGGGGGGGGAGGGAAGCAGAAATTTGAATAATCATTTGTTTTTAAACTTATTCCCTGCATTCAAATAGAAGTTCTGATTAATACTTGTAAATTTTTCCCTTATTGGGCATTTGGTAAACCACTGACTGAAGGGGGAGCAAGATGATTACTGGTGTAAACCCCCAATATGTGCTGTGTTTGCTAGTTTCACTGAGAATAGCCATCATCCCTTAATAATGACTTCTAAACCCAAGGCCATTTGGTGGGATCAGTAGTGGAATGGTGAAATTCAGCCAGTGCAATCCAGTGACTCAATCGGACACACAGACTGGGGCTCCAAATGGTTCTCCATCTCATGTCTGCTCTACATGGTAGCATGCAAGACATAATCTTAACCAAGGGTCTACAGTAGACCCAATATCAGTGCAGAAATGTATCATTGCCCCAGCTCTTTTCCAGTTTTTCTCACTGTAATGCTGTGCCTCACCTCCAACAAGCTTCCTGATCTATGAAGCTAATCTCCAGGATAAATAGGAAATCTGTGCAACCTCCAATCTGGAAATGAGCTCCCCCCCCCCCCAGTTTCATTCACCCAAGTGAAGCTTGCAAATGCACAAGTATGGAGGCTGAGCTCCAAGTCATCGTTGTCTCATTCACTGAACTACGAGGGAATGAGCCTTAGTCATAACCTCTGCAAAATCAAGATCCCCCTTCAATCTACCCTGCACCTCCCTCCCTGTACAACATCATCCTCCAGCAATAAAGGTCTGTGATGAAATCTTGGAAAACGTGAACTGCTTTCCATATCTCATATTATAAAAACAGGGGATGTGGACCTCAAGATCAAATAATAACAAATTCTGTGGCTTCATATCACAGGTAGTGACAGTATACTGAAAACAGGGCAACCAATATATTTACTGAAGCAAAAGCAGAATTAATCCATTGTAGCAATAAGATTATTTTTCTTATCCCTAAAGGAAGACATCCAACAAATATATATTTTGAATCATTTCATTAAGCAGTAAATATTCAAGCGACTGATGTGAATACACAACTCGAGATATATGCCCCAGAAAAAAATTGTTTTGAAGCTAAATCATTAGCAATTTTAAATTTGCATTTACCCTTTTCAAGTATAAGTGCTAGATGAAAGGTCACACTGGCTAGTTCACTAGTCTTCAGCAGATTACATGAAGGGAATGAATGGATGAATGTGATCTACATTTTCAATCAGTGGCCTCACTGTCAAATCTCATGAAACATAAATGCTGAACTCAGACCAGCTCTTTATCAGACATTTGTGCTTCCTCCACTTGAGACTGAGCAACTTATATTTTTCTAAGTACCTGGGCAGCTAAATCATGGAGCTACATTTGTCTCATTTTTCTGGACTGAATTCAGTACAGTCTCAAGGGCTGTACTTGGAAATAATAGTGTCATCATCAAAATGTAGTTGATTGGAGTGTGAATCTCTAACTTTAGTGATTTCTTATTTGGAATAATATTGCAATCCTTGTCCTATATTCTTTCATTTTTTTTATTACTGTGAAAGTCCCTATGATGAAATATCCAGCTGGATTGTGTAGGCATGGTTCCCCTGTCCAGAACTACCACTTATTTCATTGGCCCTCTGCATCCTGGTCGCATGGTCCGGACTGTGACAGGGCTTCAGGTGGTGTAGTGGGGAGGCTCTGCCTCTGAACACCCTCACTGACAATTGTTACGGACTCAGTGAAAGTCCCTTTAAGATAGAGAGTGTGTGTGTATGTGTGTGTGTGGCGTGCTTACGTCAATAGAAGATAAAGGACGTAATGACGTTGTTGAAGAGGTAAGAAGAAGAAGAAGAGAGAGAGAGAGAGAGAAGGGAGAGAGACACCAGCCTGCTTGTTTTCTCTATCGATGGATGAGAAACAATAACTGTGTTTGCCACTGAAATCCATGTATGGAAGTTGGAAGTAATCCGGTGGAGTTCACTTTGTTGCTGACCTGTAGAAGGAAACAGGTATTTGTGTGTGGACGACCACGGTTCGGATGCTTTTCGGGGTGAGGAAGTCACTACCGAGTAAACACTGAAGTGTCGTTTGGGTTCCATCGTGGAACATTTGGATTTCGTATGTACTCTCTCTATGTTTTTCTACATCTACATCTTATCTTCAGACAATGGTGGTTGTTGAAGAAGCCCTTGCTCATGTTTCACCTTATGGCTTGCGGAACTGAACTTTAAGAACCATTCAGGAACTGGGAGTTTTGGACTTTGTCACACACACACACGAAGAGTTTAGTTTTGGGGTTAACGTTCGAGGTTTAACATTCTTGAATTCTAACATACTAACATTTTTTTTTACTTTTATTTTACGTATTATCATAAGTAGTGATTAATAAAATAGTTTTAACACTGAATCATGCTCAGTGTGTTTCTTTTGTTGCTGGTTTGTGACAAAATTGGGGGCTCGTCCGGGATAGATCCAAAGATTAACGAGTGTCGTCTGGGATCGTTCCCCAGATTGACGAGATTTGTTCGGGATTCAATCCAAAGATTTTTGAGGGAGGTCTGATAAATTCTTTTTAATTGGCTTGTGTGTGTGGAAACCAGCAGCAATGGATATTAAGGCATTTTTGGAGTCACCAACCCAAAAGGGATTGGAGGTGGCGAAAAAGGATGATTTGATAAAGATTGCTACAAGGCTAAACCTTACAGAAGTAAAGCAGTCTATGAGAAAGGCAGATATTCAGAGATTGATAGCTGGCCATTATGTGGAAAAGAAGGTGTTTGAGGAGGAAGTGTTAAAACAGTTTCCTGGCAGTGAAATAGCAATTTCTGAGGCACAGGTGCAGCTGGCAAAGATAGAGGCTGAACGAGAACAAAAGAGATTAGAGGCCGAACGAGAGCAAACCCAGTTAAAGATAGAAGCTGAACGAGAGGAAAAGAGATTAGAGACTGAACAAAAGCTAACTCAGATGAAGATAGAGGCTGATCTAGCAATGAAGCAGATGGAATTGAAGAGGATGGAGCTGGATAGTGAGGAGAAGGAGAAACAGAGGCAGCATGAGTTACAAATGAAGCGTAGGAGTTCGGAATCTGATTCTGATGATGGTTTTTCAGCCAGCAGGGAGGTTCGATTAGTCCCTCCGTTTGAAGAAGATCAGGTTGATCAGTATTTCCAACATTTTGAAAAGGTTGCTGTGAGTTCAAACTGGCCAAGGAAAGGATGGGCTCTTATGGTACAGAGTGTGATTAAAGGTAAAGCTCAAAAAGCTTATTCTGCTTTGTCTGTTGAGGATGCAGCTGATTATACCAAGGTAAAACAAGCTATTTTGAAGGCCTATGAATTGGTCCCTGAGGCTTATAGACAAAAATTCAGAGACTTGAGGAAATCTGCAGATCAGACTTATATGGAATTTGCCAATGGAAAGAGAATATGTTTTGAACGATGGTGCCTGGCTAAAAATGTAGATGGGGATTACGATAAATTGACAGAATTGATACTGGTGGAAGACTTTAAAAGATGTGTTCCAGCTGAATTAACAACATATTTAAATGAAAAGGCAGTGGAAACTTTACAAGAAACTGCTAGGTTGGCAGATGATTATGCTTTAACCCATAAATCCAAATGGGGACAACCTAAAACCTTTCAAAAGAGTTACAAGGACAATCCAGGTAAACCAGAGATTAAATTGGGAGGTAATCAAAAAGGAAAGGATGAAAAGAAGCCAGGGCTGGAGAAACCTGTTGAGCGTACTTGTTATTACTGTAGGAAACCTGGCCACGTGATATCTAAGTGTGCCCTTTTGAAGAAAAAGAAGGAAGCTGGGCCCAATGCTTGCTTTCAGGCAATTAAAAATCAAAAAGGTTTAGGAGATGCTGTTAAAGATCAGTCCTTGCAAGAGGGAAAAGCGGAAAAGTTGGAGGAGGTGAGAAAAGAATTCCATTCGTATGTATCAGAGGGTTTTGTTTCACTGAATGATGAGTCACCCCAGGTGCCAGTGAAAATTCTTAGAGATACTGGGGCTAGTCAATCTCTCTTGCTGGACAGTGTTTTAAATTTTGGTGAAGAAAGTGACACTGGTGAGGTAAATCTAGTGCGAGGCGTTACAGGTGAGACCATGTCTGTCCCTTTTCACAGGGTGATTTTAAAGTCAAAGTTCGTAGAAGGACCAGTCGAGATAGGGATAAGACCTAGTTTGCCAGTGGAAGGAGTTTCTTTGTTATTGGGAAATGACCTTGCAAATGGAGAAAGTGATCCTGTGGTACGGTTAACAACCAAACCAAGGATTGATGAGTCTGAGGATGATTCAGATGTTTACCCATCATGTGCGGTGACTCGAGCTAGAGCTAAAGAATTAGCCAAGACAGACAGTCCGGTGCAGTCTGATGTAGTTCCTTGTGACAGTCCTAAACAGGAAGAAAATTTTGATGCCTTATCTGAGACTTTTCTGTCTTCACTGGAGGATCAACATCCTTACAGTGAGCCTGAATTTAAAGATTTGTCTTTGTCAAGGAAGGATTTTATGGTGGAACAGACAAAGGACCCTGAGTTGACAGAATTGAAAGAAAAAGCTCTCTCATGTGAGGAGATTGAAAAGGTGCCAACTGGATACTATGTCAAAAATGGAGTGTTAATGAGGAAATGGAGACCTCCCCATGTCCAAAAAAATTTAAAACTCGGTTGGAGAGAGTCTGCCAGCTAGCGAGAGAGAATCTGAAAACAAGCCAGATAAGAATGAAGACATATTTTGATAGACGTGCTCGGCCTAGGACATTCGCAGTGGGGCAAAAGGTGTTGGTATTTTTCCCTAGCCAAAATAATCCCTTGCAAGCTCGTTTTTCTGGACCCTATGTTATTGAATCTCGAGTGACTGATCTAACATATATAATCAAAACACCAGATAGACGCAAGAAAACACAACTCTGTCACGTAAACATGCTAAAACCTTATTATGAGAGGGATTCAGTTGTGGCCTTGGTGGATGGTGAAAAGGTTGTTTCTAGAATGCCTGATGTTGATGTTGAGGAAAGCCAATTTAGACCAAATATTGTTCCATCGAAACTGAAAAACCAAAATATCCTGGAGAACCTTGAAACGAAGTTGGACCATTTACAAGTTTCACAAAAACAACAGATGAGAGAATTAATTTTAAAATTTAAAAATCTGTTCCCAGATGTTCCAAACAGAACATCGATAATTACCCATGATGTTGATGTTGGGGATGCAAAACCAATCAAACAACACCCATATCGAATGAATGTGGAAAAAAGTAAACTTGTTGATCAGGAAATAAAATACATGTTGGAAAATGATATTATTAGACATTCTACTTCAAATTGGAGTTCGCCCTGTGTTATTGTACCTAAACCTGATGGAACTGTTAGATTTTGCACAGATTACAGGAAAGTGAATGCTGTAACAAAGTCAGATGCTTACCCTATTCCTAGAGTGGATGATTGCATAGACAGAGTGGGAAAGGCAAAATTTCTTACAAAGATTGACCTATTAAAAGGGTACTGGTGTGTTCCATTAACAGATAGAGGAAGGGAGATTTCAGCCTTTGTAACCCCTTCTGGATTGTATGAATACAATGTTTTGCCATTTGGAATGAAAAATGCTCCGGCAACATTTCAAAGAATGATTAATTCAGTGATTCATGGGTTAAAACATACAGATGCCTACATTGACGACTTAGTGACTGGGAATGATACTTGGGAAGATCACATCTCTGCGTTAGAAAGGTTGTTTGAAAGACTTTCCAAGGCTAACCTTACAGTTAACTTGGCTAAAAGTGAATTTGGCCATGCCACTGTGACGTATCTTGGTTATGTTGTAGGTCAAGGCAAGCAAGCTCCTGTTCAGGCAAAAGTTCAAGCAATATCTGAGTTCCCTATTCCCACAGGTACGAGGACTGTTAGAAGATTTTTGGGAATGGTTGGATATTATCGAACATTTTGTAAAAATTTTGCTGATATTGCTCTTCCCCTAACTAATCTTCTGAAGAAGGGAGTAAAGTTTGTCTGGACAGATTCTTGTCAAGAAGCATTTAAGAAGCTGAAAGCCATTTTATGCTACCATCCTGTGCTCAGAACACCTGACTTTGAAAAGCCATTTTCATTAGCAGTAGATGCCAGTGATGAAGCTGCAGGAGCTGTGTTGTTGCAGAAGGGTGACCTTGATGATATTGACCATCCTGTAGCTTACTTTTCAAAGAAATTTAATGAGCTTCAAAAGAATTATTCCACCATAGAGAAAGAATTACTGTCGCTTGTTTTAGCCTTGCAACATTTCAGTGTATATGTTTGCACCGCTCAGCAACCATTGACTGTGTATACAGATCATAACCCATTGGTGTTTCTGAGCCGAGTCAAAAACAAGAACAGAAGGCTGTTAAACTGGAGTTTAAGTTTGCAAGAGTTTGATCTCATGATAACTCACATTAAAGGCAAAGATAATGTGATTGCTGATTGTCTTTCCCGATGTTAAATGGGAAACGTGTATCTGTACTAATCTGATAGTCTGTAGTTGTGTAGCATGATAATTATTAACATTACTAACTGTATGCGCGGTTAAAATTTTCTTGGAAAATTTTTTTTTTAGGTGGGAGGTGTTACGGACTCAGTGAAAGTCCCTTTAAGATAGAGAGTGTGTGTGTATGTGTGTGTGTGGCGTGCTTACGTCAATAGAAGATAAAGGACGTAATGACGTTGTTGAAGAGGTAAGAAGAAGAAGAAGAGAGAGAGAGAGAGAGAAGGGAGAGAGACACCAGCCTGCTTGTTTTCTCTATCGATGGATGAGAAACAATAACTGTGTTTGCCACTGAAATCCATGTATGGAAGTTGGAAGTAATCCGGTGGAGTTCACTTTGTTGCTGACCTGTAGAAGGAAACAGGTATTTGTGTGTGGACGACCACGGTTCGGATGCTTTTCGGGGTGAGGAAGTCACTACCGAGTAAACACTGAAGTGTCGTTTGGGTTCCATCGTGGAACATTTGGATTTCGTATGTACTCTCTCTATGTTTTTCTACATCTACATCTTATCTTCAGACAATGGTGGTTGTTGAAGAAGCCCTTGCTCATGTTTCACCTTATGGCTTGCGGAACTGAACTTTAAGAACCATTCAGGAACTGGGAGTTTTGGACTTTGTCACACACACACACGAAGAGTTTAGTTTTGGGGTTAACGTTCGAGGTTTAACATTCTTGAATTCTAACATACTAACATTTTTTTTTACTTTTATTTTACGTATTATCATAAGTAGTGATTAATAAAATAGTTTTAACACTGAATCATGCTCAGTGTGTTTCTTTTGTTGCTGGTTTGTGACACAATATTTATCAGCCGAGAAAGCTGGTGATGAGGGAAGCCTGACTGGCTCTAATGGCTATAAATGACTTGGAAAGTTTTTAAATGTTTCTGGCATTCAAGAGACACTTAAAAACTGTAAAAGTTGAACTAAATATTTTAAATGTTAGTACATAATGGTAAAGCACAATAAAGTGAAGTCATTTTAAGAAGGGCAAATTACGTTCTCCTTTGTCTCCTAAATCATTGCAAACTTAATCAATGGAGGCTCTGATCCTGTGCCTGGCTTGACCTGGCACCTGATCTGAGAGGAATCCCCAGTGTAATGGCCAAATCTGTTTGTAAATCCTGAACTTTAGTGTTTGATAATGCATGCATGAAAGTACAGGACTTCAATTTTAACAACTGAATGCTAACAATTCCAACCGGAACTGCCAGCAAAGATCAGTGCAATGAGGTCCTCATATGCCACATACAAATATAATGAATAAATTTGCACTGCATATCAGTTTCAGGTTTCCAAGCATCAATGAAACATGGCACAAATAAAGAAATATATGGCACAGAGGTAATAACAGCTGACCACAAATTCACAATAACATGCTTATATTTAATGTTGTGGGAGTTTGAAACTTTCAGTGGCAGACACAAAAATGTTACAAATTAGCAAGGAATGGTGTAATTGAATTATTAATGGGCAGCTGAGCACTTCAATCATTGATTTGCAAACTTATCTGTGGCTCATACAAACAGAAAAAGTGTGAACAGAGTCTGAATTAGAGACCAAAGTATATGGATTGGAGCTCATTACAGCCATTATAAGACCCACAATGAGGGCAAATTTCATGGACCAACACCCTTTGCCTCAAAGGATATGTGAAATATAACCACCAAGATAAAGGGACAAGTCACTTTCAGGGAAAGAGAGCAACTCCAAAAGGCATGCTTTGGTAAATCTGTTCCATGCTCCACTTTATCCCTTCCATGTTCTAGATAAGGATTCTAATATCTGTTTTAATTACCATTCTGGGTAATCTGTTACCTTGCATGGTGCAAGCACTGGGCCTGAGTTATCTTTCATATGGATCAGTGGGGGAGATTAGTACATTTTTCTTAATATTGCTTTGGACCCAGGACAATCAGGAGCACTCCTTCCAAATCCACAACATCCCCAAGGGTCACAATTGGCCAACACCCTGTGGTAGTTCACCATCATTTTCAGTTAGGGAAAATTCATGTAAGAAATGAAAAAGTAAGTACAGTACAGTAACCAACTAACTTACAAATCCTCACGCCTTTTGGATATGGGAGGAAATCGGAGCACCCAGAGGAAGCCCACAGCATTGTAACAGGGAGAAAGTGCAAACTCCACACAGGTAGGACTACTGGTCAGGATTGAACCTAGTTCGCTGGAGCGGTGAGGCAACAGTTCTATCTGCACTACTGTGCTGCAGAATGTTTATAATAAATAAATCAAGATGACAAAAAAGAGAAAAAGAACATTTTGAAGAATTAAGTAGGTTTTCTAACTTCCTGCAAATAATTGGTCAAATAGTACTGGAAAACCAGGTTGTGCTTGCAAAATGAATCAAACTCTTCTATCTGGCAATCAGGAAACAGCTCCTTCATGCATTTTTAAACATCAAGAACATCCACTTCATTCTGTAAAAAGAACAGCATGTAAAACAATTTAATGCTTTGATTAACCGACACAATGTAATCTCTGCAGGGTTTTCCACATAAAGAGAAAAGTGCAGGAAATTGTTTGATTTATTATCATCCGGAATTTCAATTTCCAGGGAAAATCTAGTCCCTAAGGATCAAGTGTCACCTCTATGACAGGACTAAAAGCTCTGAATTAATATACAAAGGTAAAAGCAAATTCAATATACATTGTCACTGGTGATTAATGTTAAGCATGTCGTTCATCGTCAGTGTGCTGCAAGTTAATTAGAATGAACAGCCAGCAGTCAAATATTTTGTGTATCAATGTCAATAGAGGTAGAGTTTTGGCATGCTAGTGATGGATATGGTATCAGAACATTTTAATACGTGACATTTTTATTTCAATATTGATCCTGCTTAAAGCATTGAAAAAGTTTGATCAGATTTTGGAACTAGTTTTGGAATCAGTTTTATATTGTACATTGCTCTTAAATAGCAGTCTTTTAATTAGTGTGTTCTCCATTAGGTCCTGAATAGAAAAACATTATGCTTCTACCACATGCATGAAGAATCTAGCAATAAACTAGTTCTTCCAAAATGCACCTATAAGCAATCATATAAGCAAATATAGGCAATCAGGCAGGTACAGGACTAGATCAATCTCAACAGGTTATCTGGCCAAAAGCAGAAAATAATGCCTCCAAAGTAACAATTCCCTCACAATTCTCTCCTAAAAGTTTCCATACTGTTTCCTTGAGCAATCGATTATACACACACATCTGTTGAATGAAATATCTAAACCTAAGTGTCTCTGTATCCTACCTCATCTAAGCTGACACACATGTCCTTCATCACTGAATCACAGAATGATAGAGGTTTATGGCAGGAGGGGTCATTTGAACTATTGACCTCTTGCCTGTTAAAAAAAAGCTATATACCTTAATTCTTCTTCCCAGTACTTGTAGGTTACAGCACTTCACATGTCCATCCAGTAAAGGTTTCTCTTTCTGTCCCTGCCATTCATTCAAACAAAGAGTTCCAGACACCCACTGGGTGAAAAGAATCCTTTGCACCTTTGTAGTCACGCCACCAAATATCTTCAGTCTATGATCGTTGGTATTGACTTCTCTGATGAAGGCAATAAGGTATCTTTATTAGTCACATGTACATTGAAACACACAGTGAAATGCATCTTTTTGCATCGAGTGTTCTGGGGGCAGCCCGCAAGTGTCGCCACGCTTCCAACGCCAACATAGCACGCCCACAACTTCCTAACCTGTACGTCTTTGGAATGTGGGAGGAAACCGGAGCACCCGGAGGAAACCCATGCAGACATGGGGAGAACGTACAAACTCCTTACAGACAGTGGCGGGAACTGAACCCGGGTCGCTGGTACTGTAATAGCACTCTGCTAACCGCTACACTACCATGATAAGGTCCTTCCTTGTGGTTCTCAGCCCCTTATAATTTTATACACTTCAATTAAATTTCCATTCAACATTCCCTGGTTTCAAAGAAAACAACCCCAGTATATCAGCTTTTTTCCTCATGGTTAAAATTACCTCTAGCTGCATCATCTCCTTAGTGTTTTCTCTTGTGCAATTACAGTCTTCCTAGGCTTCCAGATTGGGAGCAATCACAAATGTTTTGTTGGGATTCGATATATGTGTTCTGGTAATAATCCTGAATGTGCAAATTATGCCTCCCCAAGCCTTCTTCTTTCAAAGATCTTGAATTTGGATTCCTTATAACCTAGGTTCCTTAATCTGAGTACTACCTTGGTTGCTCTTTTCTGGTTTTCCTCATGTGCTTGTATATCTTCACTGTAATACATTTTGCAATGACTTATTTTTTTTCCATTATAATATTGCAGCATTTTATTTTACTACACAAGCAATAACAAACAGAGCTGAACCCAGGAAATCAATACTTATTTATATTCAGTACTGGCCAAATACACATACCAAGTGTGATTGAAAATATAGAGTCACAGAGTCACAGGGTTATACAGCAGGGAAACAGGCCCTGTGGCCCAACTCATCCATGCCAACCATGTTTCCTACATGAGCCAGTCCCATATGCTTGCATTTGGCCCATATCCCTCTAAATCCTTCCTATCCATGTACCTACCTAAATGTCTTTTGAACGTTGTAATTGTACCTGCCTCTACTATTTCCTCTGGCAGCTCATTCCATACACCCCTTAGCCTCCTACACTTGAAGGAAAGCAGCCCCAGCCTATCCAGTCTCTCCTTATAACTCAAGCCTTCCAATCCCAGCAACATCCTTGTGAATCTTTTCTGAAACCTTTCCAGCTCAATGGCATCATTCTTATAGTTGGGCAACCAGAAATGCACACAATAATCTAAGTGCAGTCTCACCAGTGTCTTGTACAGCTGTAACATGATGTCCCAACTCTTGTACTCAATGCCTTGACCGATGAAGGCAAGCGTGCCAAATGCCCTCTTCACCACCCTGATTACCTGTGCCACCTCTTTCGGGGAACTACGTACTTACACCCCTAGGTCTCTTTGTTCTACAACACTCTAAAGGGCTCTGCCATTTACTGTGAAAGTCCTGCCCTGGTTTAACTTTCCAACATGTAACACTTCACACTTGTCCAAGTTAAATTCTATCTGCCATTCATTGGTCCACTTCCCCAGTTGATCAAGATCCTGTTGTAAATTTAGATAACTATCTTTACTGTCCACCATACTGTCAATTTTGATTAATTTTGAACAAGAGGGGACCCAGCATAGGTACCTGTGGCACACCACTGGAAACAGGCCTCCAATCTGGAAAACAACCCTCCACTACCACCCTCTGACCCCTACCACCAAGCCAATTTTGTATCCAATAGGCTATCTCTTCCTAGATCCCATGTGATCTAACCTTATGAACCAGCCTACCATGAGCGACCTTGTTAAAGGCCTTGCTAAATTCCATGAAAACAATGTCTATCACACTGACCTCATCAATCCTCTTGGTCGCCTCTTCAAAAAAACTCAATTAAATTTGTGAGACATAATTTCCCACACACAAAGCCATGCTGCCTGTAAGTATAAAACTCTGTGTAGGCTGTTCTTTGTCTTGTAATAGTCATTCATACCGCATAGCACTCATCTTCTAAATTCTCATCCATGCCAATATCAATTAATAGAAAATCATGGCTAAAGTAACTGCAACTTGATAGTTTTGTTTGTTTTTTTCTCCACAAGTGCTCCCTGACCTGAAGGCTACAACATACTGTATTTCCTTGGAAGGAAGGCATTTGCCCCATCAAGTCCATATCTGCTCTCAGAGCAATCCCAAAAGTCCCATTCACTTGTGTAATCTATTCTCTCTCACACACATTCTCCAACTCTTTTCTTCCCCCCTCCCCCCTCCCCACAAGAGTCTATCTCCCACCTACAGTAGGGGCAATTTACAGTGGCCAATTAACTTCCCGACCCGCATGTCTTTGGGATGTGGAAGGAAACTAGAGCACAGGTTGGTCACAGAGACAATGTGCAAACTCCAAACAGACAGAATCTGACAGCAGGATTTAACCTGAATCCCCATAGCCATGAGGCAGCAGCAACACTAGCTGTGCCACTCTGCAGCCCAGATTCCTTGCCAGGTGAGACTGTGCAGAATCTCCCCCTATTTATGAAACCCTCACAGACCATGTATCAATGTACAGAAAGTCCTTCTCAATTTAGTTCTGGATTCCATTAATATTAGCACAAAATCAAATTATTAGAATCCCTGGATTAAATGTGAATAACAGCAAGTAAGAATCAGAAAACTCCTATTTCTACTTCTGCAGAATTTACTGACAATTGCCAGAATTTTGCAACATTTTTAAATCAAGCAAGACCTAAATGGTTAAATATTTGTAATGAAATCATATCTGCTTATTCTGCTCCTAAAAGCTGTTCTTGACATCTCCCACCAGCTCAGGGGGTGGGTGAATGGATTATGTTCTCAGCATTAATGCAGCTCTATTAATCAGTCAAAAAGACATTGCTATCCATGGGGTAAGACAGGCAGGGAGAGTATCAAGGGTTCTATGTGATGGAATGATTCACTGAGAACTGAAGAAGCTTTGCAGATTGAACAAACTGATTGAGGTTCTATCACTGCTGGTAGTCAAGGCATTGGATGAGCATTTAACTACAGTATCACCAGGAGCTGACATTATACATACTTAATCAGATAAGATCTGCAAACTCTCTTACACATTCTAGTGAGCTTACCAATGGTTCCAGTAAAATATAATGACAACTTAGCTGCACTATATTTGCTGATTTGTGGAAAAATGTGACAAAGTCATTTATTAAATATGTATGATATTTATTAGATGAATTGTTCTTAAAATAGACAGGGCACAGATGTAAATTTGCATAATTCATCCAAGCTCCTATAATCTGAAAAACTGGCAAATGGAAAATATCTACCCATGTGAAAGTAAATAATGTGATGCTGATCAGGTCATTCATTAGTTTTGTTCGTAAAGATTAGAAATTATTATACTGCTTACAGGTGAGGAGACAAGTGGATTTTTGTAATACCTTCAGTGACAGAGGTATGTTGTATTAAATTAACAAGAAATTGATGATGAAATTTCCTATCAATAATAATTATAATGGCTAGACCTCTAGGTTATGGCATCACAGTATAAAACAACTTTGAAGTTTAGACTTAACTTCAATTAACTGAATATTTGGGAGTGAAGGCAACCAGTAATGACATGGTTAACGCTGGTGACCGAAGTAGAAATTTCCCTCCAATGTATGTCACACAAATTGTCTTGTGATCTTATTTTATTTAATTTAAATCTTGAACAACTTTTAGCCTCAAACAGAAACCTGAGCTTTGGGCTCACACATCTTATAAGAGGCAAGATGTTATTTTATTCCAAGAGATTGCTTAATTTCAAAAGACTGGCCTAATAGTTAGAGAAACATTGTTAAGACCTCTGAATGGATTGTGTGAGATCATACATTCATTTAAAATATTGTTATGATATATTTTATGAACAGGCCAGGCTTTTACCCACTATTGTTACTGTATACGAAACTTAATTCACAAACATGCCTTAATATCTCCCTATACACATATATTACATTTGTTGCTATGGTCTGCACTGTTGATGTTTCCCTTGTGATGTTTTGTAGCATTTGAAAGCCTAAAGACTTGGGCATTAGACTTTTATCATCACTGCCCGGGAGATCAAGCCAGGGATGAGAGCTCACCATTCATCAAAACCATTGGAACTTTATCCCATCCAGGAAAGTGAGGAAGATTTAGTAAAGGACAGCTGATCCTTCCTTCCAGGTTACAAAGACAGTTTTTTTATATGCATTGATATCTTACATGTATATGAATCCACGTCCTAAGGGCTGAAGTTTCATTTTGTTTTGATCTCAGATCAGACACTGACTGCATAGTCAGGGTCCACTTAATTTATCATTGCTTTTTTTTACATATTTATTTTCAGGATTTGGACATCACTGACAAGACCAGACTTTATAGCCCATTCCTATTTGCCCTTGAAGAGGTGGCTGTAAGCTGCCTTTGTAAACAGCTGCAGTCCTTCTGGTGAAGGTACTGAACTGTTGGGTTGGCATGTAGACCCAATAACAATGAAGGACCAGTAATCTATTTCCGATGCAAGATGGTGCGTGGCTTGCAGGGGAACCTGCAGGTGGTGGTGTTCCCATGTGCAGGCTACCCTTGTCCTTCTTGGTGGTGGAGGTTATAGGTTTGGGAGGTGCTGTCAGTGTAGCCAGGGTGGGCAACTGCAGTGTATTTTGTAGATGGTACGTGCTGCAGCCATGGTGTGCTAGTCCTGCTTTCAACTTGTACCTTCTAGATGGTGGAAGGATCTTGATGTGTCAGGAGGTGAGTCACTTTCACAGGGGCAGCACAGCTAGCAGATCTGCTGCCTCCAGGAAGTCTGGTTCAATCCTATCCTCAGGAGCTGTCTGTGCGAAATTTGTACATTCTCACTTTGGTCGCATGGGTCCAGTTTCCTCCACTATCCCAAAGATATGCTGGTTTGTACATTAGTTGGCTACTTTCAATTGCTTCCAGTGTAGACAGGTGGCATGAGAATTGAAGGGATTTGATTAGCAGGAGAAGGAGAACTGATTACCAGGAAATAATTGGGGAATTGGATTGCTCTGGGAGCTGGCATTGACTCGCTGGCATTGACTCGCTGGCATTGACTTGATGGACTGAATAGCCTACTACATTTTGAGAAGTGGAATACCTAGCTGACCTGTTCTTGTAGCCATAATGTTCATACAGCCGATCCAATTGAATTTCTGGTCATTCTGATATCCAGGATATTGATGGTGCAAGATCCTGGCAGTGGTAAAGCCATTGAATCGCAAGAGTAGGTAGTTAGTCTCTCCCTCTCTCCCTCTCTCTCTCTCTCTCCCTCTCTCTCTCTCTCTCTCTCTCTCTCTCACTGTCTCACTCTCTCTCTCTCTCGTTGATCATCATTCATTACCAGTTTTGTGGCATGATTGCTACTTGCCACTTATCAGCCATGCCTGAATGTTGTCTAGGTCTTGCCACACGCAAGCACACGAGCTGCTTCATTTGCTGAGAAATTTCAAATGGAATTTAACATTGTGTCGTCATCAGAAAACACCCTCAGGTCTGACCTCGGAAGCAGCTGAAGACAGATGGGCCCAGGGCGCTGCTCTGGGGAACTTCTGCAGTGATATCCTGGGGCGAGGGTGCGTGACCTCCAACAACCACAATCATCTTCCTATGCACGAGATGTGTCTTCCCACCTCCTGGAGTGCTTTCCTTTTGATTCCTATTGAACTGAATTTACCACAACACTTTGATACCACAGCCAGCCAAGCACTGCCTTGATGTCAAGAATAATCACTCTCACTTCACATCTGAAACTGAGCTCTTTGGTCCATATGTAGACAAGGTTGTGTCGAAATCAGGATCCAAGTGGTTTTGGCAAAATCTAAACAGGCCTCAGTGAATAGGTAACTGGTGAGTAAGTGCCAGTTGATGGCACTGTTGGTAAATGGTGCCAAGTGGCAATGCTTTACACACAATTTAAATTGTTTTATAAGTTGGAAAGATCAATTTTCTGCCTTGATCTTACCTGCTTACAACCCCACTCCTGCCAAGCTTATTGGGTTAAAATTTGGGCAAAATGTCTACTTATGAAAATGATTGTCTCGCCATCGGAATATAAAAACAAAGGTTTAATGGCCTGATTTGTAACAAGAATAAACCATACACAGATAACAGTGCTTAATTTTTCTATTCAAGCAGCACCAAGTATGTACCAACTATGAGAACAAATGATACCATTAAATATTAGCCTACGCTCAAAATGGGGTCACTGATTGAATAGAATACATCACAGATGTGTCAAATGAAGTAAAGGTTCCATTCTTAAAAAAAATCAACCTATAACTAAAGCTCATTAAGTTTCTAAATTGTTTAGACTAAAAGAAAATGAAGTTAAGTAGGCCAAATAAATGTATACTGTCTCTTAAGACTCTAAAATATTGTAATTTGGCAGTGACCTGACTCCATAGAAGAATTCCTAACAAGATTCATTTATTACTTTAAAGAATTTTGATAAAGATGGTGAACTTTCATAAAGATTGTGACAGTTCATTTAAAATATAATAGGAAAACAGTCAATCATTTCACATACTCAATCTAAATGGAGTAATATAATATCTAGGGAGCTTAGATTTTAAATGATGCGTATCATTAATTTATACAAGAGACCTGATTGTAACTCTCTAAAGACGTGGCTGTGTTTCTAGGCCAGAGTTTGATAATTAACTTGATTTGCTGCAAGTCTTGTTAAAAACGTGATCTAATAATTAAAAATATTTTCTGGGGCATATTGGATAAAGTTTCTAATTTCTTATTCAGATTGCTGTGTCTTATTGTTTAAATGAATATGATGCACTACCAAAGTTACTAGTTCAGTGAATTAACTCAAAAATCTTTCATTCTGATTGGTGCAAACGAAAATGTGGGTAAGTTATCGTACCTAGAAGGTTTTGCATTACTTCAGGCCTGTAGTTCCAACTCCGCAGTTCACTTTATCGAAAAAGCCTTCATTGAAATGCATGCCCTGTGGAGTATTTCTTAATCCCTTTGGTATAAAATTAACAATAAAAAGAAAATATGCATCCACTCATGAAATATTGCAGCAAATATTCAAAACTGAGAGCAAAACACTACTCAAAAGAAGCAGCCAATGAAAGTTAAACACCTTCACCTTCATATGGCAGCTGTGTAATCAAGGTTTTAAAAAGAAAGCAAATGCTGGAAATCTGAAATAACAGCAGACAATTTTGAAAACAGAAGGAAGATTCATTAGGGAAAGTGCTCATACATCATCTGATCAAATCAGCAGGATGGTACAAGGGTTTAACAACTACTTTTCAAGAGGGATCATATTTAATCTGTAAATCAGGCAATTTTAGACAATGTAATATCCCTCAAATAACAAACTAGATGAACAGTCAGTGAAACCATTTTGGCTGAAAGATCAATATCAGACAGAATATTCAAAGAACTCCCTATTCTGCTTTAATACTGTATGTGCCATGGCATTATTTACATTCACCTGAACAGGCACAGAGGGTCTTGCATTAACATATGAATGAGAAATTTGATACCCCCATTACCTTTGCTGAACTTTCTACACCTTCGTTAGTTCAATGATTAGTAATGATCTTATTAAATGACAGAACAGGCTCAGGGAACCTTATAACTACTCCTACTATTTCCCATTTTATTATCTAACCAATTATCATTATCTGAAAACCGAGCCTTTCAGAGACAGTTGACCTCCTTGGTATTTACAGCAATATTTCCTTACATATCTACTGCAATAAAGTAATAGAAAACATAGAAAACCTACAGCACAATTCAGGCCCTTCGGCCCACAAAGCTGTGCCAAACATGTCCCTACCTTAAAAATTACTAGGTTTACCCATAGCCCTCTACTTTTCTCAGCTCCATGTACCTATCCAAAAACCTCTTAAAAGACTCTATCGTATCCGCCTCCACCAACGTTGCCAGTAGCCCATTCCACGCACTCACTGGACTCTGGAACAAAAAAATAGAAGGATGGAAGAACTCAGCAGGTGAAGCAGCATCGATGGAGGCAAAAGGTGCAAGTCAAACTTTCGGGTCAGGACTAATGCAGGGTCTCAACCCAAAACATCGACTTACACCTTTCGCCCTCATAGATGCCGCTTGATCCACCAAGTTCTTCCAGCCCTCTGTTTCATGTTCCAGAGTCCAACATCTGCAGACTCTTTTGTCTCAATAAATTCATGGCTCACTGCCATGCAAGGCTCACCAGATAGAATAGAACGTCAAATTATTAGCACGTTGGCAAAAGTCAGATGTTTTGTGCTGCCAAAGATCATACAGTTATACCAAATGCAAATCATGCATCTGGACAAAAGATCGAACAATTAAAATTACAATTCATCACAGGGATTGGTCAGCACAGTGGAGTGGGTTAAACGTCGGCATTTTAACCCAAGGACATGGATTAAATCTTGGTATAAAATTCTTATGAAATTTTCCTAATTGATTTAGTCTAGTTCTTAAGGTGAAACATAAGAACTAAACTAAGTTCTTTATTTCCGTTTTTTGATTCACTTGATTTCTCTATAGTTTTAAAAATCCTGAATCATCTTTCCATACCGATTCTCTTCCCATATATTAAGGCTTGATTACTTCTTCGCAACCAGTTAAAAGATGAATAATTCTCAAAATATTTTTATAAAATCAATTTTAATAACACACAATATATGTTATATAGTACGCAAGGAAACTGAACACAATGATACAAGTAGAGCTAGTAACAATAAATAGATTGGGAACAGCCATCCAGCATGCCAAAAAGTGAGGATAAATGTGTGTTTGTAATGCCTTTCTTATAAAAAGCACAACAGAATTGGCACAGGGTGACCTTGCTTGAGAAACACCAAGACATCACACATACCATGTGTTGCTCAATTTACTGTCTGGACATTGCAGCTTTACAGTAAAAGATTCTTCAGATTTCTGAGTACATTTTCAGTGGTAACAAATCACCTGATGCATAATGCACTTGTCCTACTTAGAGACTTGCATATATGCTCATATTATATATTGATTGTTCATGTTTTGCAATATCAGCAATAAAAAATGACAATGTAAAACCTAAACTGGCAGCAACAGCAGTTGAGCATGTGAAAGATCACAGAGTGTCCCACTGACACATCACTCAAACATCCAATTGGGCCCTGTATTTGAATGTCTTTCTTAAATCTAAAATTGAACAAAATTTGGTTTCAGTTATTGCAGCTGGAACATCAGAGTTTTGAATTTATTGTAAAGTAACTAGTTCTGTTGGTAATGAGTGTCTTTCAGTATAGTGCAATATTTGTATGTTAACAGAATCTTATTATTTATACTTCCCAGCTCCGATTTCTCTTGTGAAAACCATGACAGAACTGATGGCCTTAACATCAATGCTCAAATATCCTCAATACTCATTGAGGTGAAGAGGTGGTGCCTCCTCCAAGCACAACTTCCAACTTCAATTCAGGCATCCCAAGTTTTTATTTCTGCACTTTGTTTCTCTAAGCATTTATCTCTCATGCTCCAAGTGCTGCTTGTCTCTGCTTTAGATTCTAATTGCCCTTTTAGCATTCCATCCACTGCATCAATAATGCTTTTCCATTAACAACCAGTTTAGGGAAAAGTCTGCTGATTGTTTCCTAATGAGCGTTAAATGAACGCAAGCCCAGAGAGATAACATGCATTGCATCTATTTACTCCTTGAGCAACTTTAGAAGCAACGCCAAAACCTTATGTCCACTTCAATAACAGTCACAGACAACTGACTACATCTTAAGGTACATTTAAAGGAGACAAAGTAAATCGGCTAACAATACAAAAGCAAAACACCCGAGATGCTAGAATTTTGAAATATAAATAGAAAATGCTAGAAATACTCAGCAAATTAGGCAGCATCTGTGGAGAAGTAAGCAGTGTTAATGCTTCAGGTCCTCTATTTGACCTTCTCATGCCATAAGAGAGGCATGGAGAGTATCAAGGGTTCTTCATGATGGGAAGACCAGCTTCAGTTATAGTGGGCTAACTGGGATTCTAACACTGTTGGTAGTCATGACAAAGGATGAGCATTTAACGGGAGAATCACCAAGATCTTACATATGTTTAATCAGTTAAGACCTCTTATACATTCTAGTGAGCTTTCCAGTGGCTGAATGAAACTGAATGACAGTTCAGCTGCACTACTATTGTTGATTTGTAGAAAGTGTGACAAAATCATTGTTTAATAATAATTATATTTATTGGATGAAATAAGTCCTTGAAAGAGAATGCTTCTTCCCCTTTCTGATTCTGATTCTGAAGTAAATAGATTATTTCTGTCCTTACATTCCTTTGCTCATTACCTTGCTGTGATTTCTACTTGAGGGCCTTGTTCACCCAAAGGGCACAGAGGCATATTGTATAATTCATCCTAGCTCCCATATTTTCAGAAGTGAAATGGAAAGGAGCTTCTGAATTCTCAACAATGGCAATATCACTGAGAGAAAGTCATGTCCAACGGAGCTATGACTTTCCAATTTGTGCTTCTAGTGGCCAAGATTCTGGGTACGGATGTGCGAAATCAATTTATAACATCCAGAATAGGCAGTGTTTACAGTTAGAGGAAGCCCTTCTCAATTTAAACTCCTAATTCCATTCCAATCTTATATTCAAAAATTTCTTGGATGAGATATAAGGAAGTATCAGAAAATTTCAACTTATACTTGCACATAATTTATTGCCAATTTTTCAAAATGCCACATTTTCCAGTGTTTTCCATTTTTATTGAAGTAAATTAACCGTCCTTCAGTTATTTATAATATAAATGTAATTTTCTTCATATTGATTTTGATGCATTTCTTTCATTAATTTTGAAACATATTAGATTATAACAAATGGTCTCCTCACAATCACCAAAAGTATGCACAGATCATGCCATTCAGTCCTTTAAGCTCACTACTTCTATGTAGAGTTTGTCCTAATACATGAAGTACACCACTTATTTTTAATCTGAAGGAACATTCCTTCAAAAACTCAATTTTGGCTTTAAAGCTAACTAAGCAAAATTTAATATATGCCATTTCTTCTATCTCTGCATTTGAATCCTCACTGCTTGCCATCTATAAGCAACTTTTTATAGGCCAAGCAAGTGTTGAAGTTCTGTCAGAAAAGGCCACCATTACAAATATCTTTCCTCCTCTGCTGGTATCTCAGATACCTGTCCTATAAAAATGCAAAGTCTCCAATGGCATAAAAGCAAAGAATCGGCAGTTCCTTTTAGTTTTCTGCTGATCTTTATCTCCCGTTGATCATTTGCTGCCAGCAACCATTACAACTGGATGGCTGAAACTCACCACTGCCATCCTGTGATGCCAATGGTGATGAATTGGTCAGCAATTGCCCAACCCTGCCTGTTGATACTATTACCCATCTAAAGGACACACAACCATATGGCAGTCTGGCTGATAATACAGAGATTCCTGTGGCTGCCAGAAATAAGGCTGTGTTTATAAGGGTGACTGCTGTCACTAGCTTCATGCCCCAGAAAATAACACTGCAGGCAGATGACTGTGTCTGCAGATCCTGACACGCAAGTGACAGAATTACCCTGGTAAATTCAGTAAGGCAAACTCTTCTTATCCCCTAGGGTGTGTGCATGGATGGCATTGTCTATATATTCATTGGAAGGAGATTGCCAGTAGGATGCCTTTTTAAAATATAGGATTGTTACAGCACAGAAGTAGGCCAATCGGCCTATCAAGTCTATGCCAACTAAAGGCAGCCTTACTTTCCTCTAATCAATTTATGCAGTGTTTTCTCCATAATAATAATAATAATAATAATAATGGCATGGAATAATTTGCCCACTGAGAATGCCAAGGCTGTTTCTCAGAAGCCCCTATGGTGGGTGAGGTAAAGGTATAAATATCTCCCAGTTTCAACGGCATGTCAGAACAATAAGAAGTAACACAGGAATAAAAACAGAAAATTCTTGAAGCACTCGCCAGGTCAGGCTATGGAAAGAAAAGCGAAGGTAACTTTCAGGTCTGAGACCCTTCAACAGGACCATCAGAAGTAATATGAGGGCATGTTATTACCAAGGATAAAGGTAATCGCTGCTGAAACTGTCTGCACATCTTTGGCTCTAAACCCCTTCAACTCTGTCTGACCAGGTGATCCTGGCAATACCCATGCCCTGTCTAAATTATCCCACAGAGCTTTGTGAAAATATTGGAACCAGGATGCACTTACTCATGTTGTTGAATTTACCATGGTTTAGTTGGTAGAGTATGTACTTCTGCAATTGTAGATCGTGGGTTCATGTCCCACTCCAGGAACTTCAGCACAAAAATCTAGGTTGGCAGTTGAACTGAATGATATGAGTAAGGGAGGGGTTAAAAAACCAAACTGATTAAAAATGCCCTTTCCCAAATCTCTAAGATTAATTAATTTCTGAACTGAAAGATAACACATGTAGAACTAAATGTTCAGATCTGCAGAGATTGTCTGGCAGTAATTCAGTTGATCCACAGTCAAATTTTCACTTACTCCTACACCCTCAGTTACTCCTGCTTGAATGAGGTTTCACACTTTCATTGTTTTTTAATGTAAGAATATATGTAAAAAGTTGAATTTCATGTCAAATCATTGAATCTGTGTTGTTTCCTCCAGCAAAGTTGACAACTGTGTATCCTGTGGAGGAGCAGGGTATCACTGACAGCAATTTCTGGATTTCTCTACTTAACTGCAGGTATATGAACGCCAGAAGTTGCTGTCAGTTTTGCACAGTAATAACAGCATGTGTGAGTTTTGTCATTAGTGCTACTGTGAATTCAGGGCCATTGGGTTATTTTCCACTTGTCATGAGACAAATAATCACATTTTTCTAATTATGCTAGTCTACAAATAGCAGGTCAGGGAGAAGGATGCTCTAATCTCACAAAATGCTACTCCCTGGCCTCAAAGCACATCTGTTATCAATGCAGCCCAGACAGTAGCTTTCCCGATAATCCTGAAGAAGATTGATGCTTAGACATAACTCGAGGCAATATTGTAGCAGCAAACACCTTAGAGTAAAATGAGACAAGAGGGATTTTATAAGACTGCTTTACATACAAAAGGGTGCAGACTTCATAATTTCTACATAATTTTTAAGATGCAGGATGTGAATGTACAGCACACAACACATCAGGGCCATGCACCCAGAAGAATTTTCAATAAATATGTCTTATCCACTATCTCCAAGGCTACCACCCCAATCGGGGAAGTTTATTCACAACCAGGATTTGCTTTACAGACACCAGCTATTTTAACTGTTGCTTGCAAAAGTGAAATATAATAGGACTTTTGTCTGTAACTCTATAGAGTAAACCAATTCCTGATTTTACTGGTAGGTTTCAGTAATGTTCAGTAATGTATTTCCTGACATTATACAACAGAATATTGGCACTGCAGTAGCATTTATATACTATATACATCAGGTACTATATCTCTACCATTTTTTACTCCTTTTCACATATGTCAAGCTGCTTCTAAAAAATTAAAATATTTATTACAGAACAAGGAAATCATTTATAAACTCATGTTGCTATCAAACAAATACATTAGATAAGCTTAAAATGCTATTTCAACCATGTGGTTCTATTGACATTTGTAATTACTGTAGTTTCATTCTTGACTTAGAAAAACCATCAATGCCCATCCAATGAATTATTTCTGTTGACCACAGTATGAACCATCTACAGCCAAATGGGGATTTTGAGTACAACTTTCCAGAAAGTTTGAGCTGCAGCATTTTCTTGGTATACACACAACAGTGAATATATCCAGTTCACTTATCTTCTTTATATAACAATATTAGTGGATAGTCTGGGTGTGGGTCTGTAGAATTATCCGAATTGGGCTTGGTTCATTTATTGTATATTCCAACCAGACAGGAACTAGATTCTATAGTCTATGAACCAAAGCACCTTACTTCAGAAGGAAAGAAAATAAATATTGAAATTTGCTCCATGTCCCTTAGTATTGAAACAATGGAAAGAGTAAAAAATTCAATTGCAAAGTTTCCACATGTAATGCCACACATATCAGTTACAGTGTAGGATTCCGTTCTTTCAGCTGTCAGCATGATGCCCAGCAGGTGTGATCTTTGCAACCAACTCTTAAAGGGAAATATAGGGGAATTTTTCTGCTGAATGAATGGATGCTGTAATGATGAAAGCCCCTCCCAGGGATTGGAGAGAACTGGACGGGCTCATGAAGAATAATGCCCACTGAAGGTATTTTTATTTGTGCAAGAGGGTCCCAAGGATTCTGCAAAGTTACAGTCAAGGTGCTCTGTCAGGACATGAGAGCAGTTTATGAATGTCTGCACTTTGGGGAAATTGTGTTGCCTGTACCGACTTAGTTGTTTCTGGGAGCTGATAGAAAATTAGATGAACTCTTTTGTCCTGAAACATGGAGTTTGGGTGCTCCCTGTAATGCAGTAGCAAGCAGCAACCTGGAGATGTGGCAGTGATTACTATATGCTACTTGGAATGATCCTAAGGCTAGAAAGTTAAGAGTGACTATAACCCTGATTCAATGGGCAAACAAGTCAAGACAGACACGAAATCTATTTGAGACTGTGGGCAATCATTGATCTCAGCAATGGCAAAGAATGTGTTTTAGTGTTGGGCCTTTGAATAACAAAGTTAAAGGGAAAAAGTGATTAGTAAAACATGGCTGTTTTGAAAACTTTATTGTATATAAATTTGTTGAAGGAGTGTTATGCTCAGGAAAGAGGGCTTGGAAACATAAATCTCATTGCAGTATGAGGAGACAGACATTAAGATTCCAAAGAATATGCACAAAATTACTCTTTGTGATTTAAGATCTTCAACAGCACAATGTTGTTTATTTCAGAGTTGTGTGAATGAATTTATAGCCCAGAATATGAGATTACAAGCCATCTACTGCTTTGGTGAATTATTTACCACATCTTTGTAGAGAACATGTTACAACCAAATTGGAAGCTATTCCACAAAAGAGAACAAAATAATGATCACCGGCCATTAATAGATAGGGTATATCACCCCTGAGGAGGTACCTTGCACTTGATTGGTGAAGGTACATCTCATCAGACAAAGTATGTCCCAAGCCCACTAGTGATTATGGGAAATGTCTGACGGTTTATGTTTAGAAAGGGGGATTTTTTAAAAAAGGAGTTGAAACTGGATCTCTGGGAAAGAGAATTAAGTGCCATTTCTTTGAGGCTCAAGAGACCTATCGACCTGATATGCTGGAAACATTCAGCAGGTCAGGCAGCATCTGGGGAAGAGAAACATTCCTCCTAACTTCTTGGCCCTGAAGTTAACATTTTTCAGGTCTGAGGTTCTTTCATCAGAACCATAGAACCATAGCCAGGCCCTTCGGCCCACCATGTTGTGCCATCCATCAAACCACCCTCACACTATCTAACCCTTTCCTCCTGCATATCCCTCTATCTCACATTCCTCCATATGCCTATCCAACAAACTCTTGAACCTGTCCAATGTATCTGCCTCCACCACCACCCCGGGCAGTGCATTCCGTGCACCAACCACTCTCTGGGTGAAAAACCTCCCCCTGACATCTCCCCTGAACCTCCCACCCATAACCTTAAAGCCATGCCCTCTCGTCTTGAGCATTGGTGCCCTCAGAACTAGGAAAGAAAGAAAACAAGTTATTTTTCAGTAGCAGAGAAGGTAGGTAGAACAAAGCAAATAGGGTGAGACCAAAGGAATTAATGTGACCAATAGAATCAGATTACACTTCATTGTCTGTGTTATGTGTTGCTACTGGCAGGGCTGTGGACAGTCAGCACACCACACTATACAAGTGGAAAGACAAAATCTGAGCCAAACTCACAGAGGACTGACATATAAAAATAGCTAGTTCAGATATTGACAGAAAGAAAGAATGAGTTACCTAATGTTGGATAATTCGATAATAAGTCCGGAAAGCTGCAACATGCCCAAGGCAGAAGACGAGGGCCTGTTCCTCAAACTTGAATCAGGCCTCTATGTAACAGTGAGACCACAGGCATCTCAGACTGGGTGGGGAAAGGAGAATTAAAGTAGAAGGCAACCAGAAGCTCCTCCTGTAGATTGAGAGCAAGTGCTCTGCAAAGTCATCGCCCAATCTGTATTTGTTTTCTCCAGTGTAGAAGGGACCATGTTGTGAACAGCAAATGTACAACACCAGACTGGAATAAGTGCAAATGAACTGCTGCTTTACCTGGAAAGACTATTTGGCTCCCTGGATGGTGGGAAATGAGGAGTTGTAAGACTAGATGTTTTGTCTCCTACAGTTGCATGGGAAAGTTCCAGAAGATGGGGATTGTATGATGGGGATGGAAGAGTGGATCAGAGAGTCACAAAGGTAGCAGTCCTTTTAAAATACTGAAAGGGGAGGGGAGGGGAAAACATGTCTGGTTGTGGAATCTTGGTGGACCACCCACCTAATCACTTGAATTGCACCTTCTGTCCAGCTTTCCAGCCCAATGCCAATGGCAAGATCCCAAGCACACAATCACCAGCCCTTATTACACAAATATAAGGGCCGATCAGAGCGAACGGCTCAACCAGTGCATCCCCACACTTCTGTCAGAGTATGATTTCTAGAATCTGTGACTTTCTATCTACCCTTGAAAAATAATGTCACAAATGAGCTCTAATTGTACAAAACAAGAAATAATAAATGATGACTATCACATTGATTTTGATGTAACATATTCTTAATTAATTGGGACCTTCTTCCCCTTAATGACCGCTTTATTAAAATTAACTTCAATCATCTGAGCAATTCAAATTTAGTTCTCATTGCTGAGACAGTATTGCAACTGAAAATGAGCAATGTTGCCAGTGACATGACAATTACAGAATTTTGGAGATTGAATTCTGTTTGGAAAAAAACTGAAATTGCTTAACTTATGTCACATTGAAATTTTTGTTTGGTTTGTGGTCATTCACTTTGTCATTCCTTGAAAGGATTGCAACCTTCAGTAGCGTTGATTTTTCTGAACGCCTCCAACATTCAGCATCCATAAACATTCAGAAACCACCAAAAATAAGTTAGAAGAACGTTACTTAAAACACTTAAAAGCAATTAACAAAATCAATTAATCTAAAAATTGTAAATTATTGCTACCGTATTGTTTAAACAATGCCATTAAAACTGTGATTAACTTGCAATTAATATTTTTAATCATGGCATTAACCAAGTGTGAACTCTTCGGACATTAGAGTGTAGTTTGTTGAGTCAGCAGGCACTAGCAGGCTGCACGCAGGCCAGAGACTATGATTAACTCCTGTGCCAACTGCCTACAGAATGAATTTGCATGAGTTCTATTCCAAAGGACTCAGATGGAGTGCAATACATGAAGCTGAAGCATGTGGACATTGAAATATCAGGGGCATTGGCAGGCCTGCTGGAAAGCTTGTGTGAAATGTCTTGGGTTGGGGAAATTTGTACTATTGCAGATTTCCAAGATTACACAAAGCTGTCCATGGAGTGTGGAGCCCATCATTTTCAACATGTACACCCAGCCACAGTGCTGTGTCAGATAGCTTCGGTCAGAAGCCACCCAATATATAGATGACACAAGCTCTTCCACTACAAGTGAGCAGTCATTCAGCAACTTGGCAGCAGCCATTGAAGGAATATTGTGTAGAGGTAGTAAAACAAGAAAGGCAATACACAAAAAGTGCTGGAGGAACTCAGCAGGTCAGGCAGCATCTCTGGAGGGAAATAAACAGTCGATGTTTCGGGTCGAGACCCTTCATCAGGACTGGAAAGGAAGAGGGCAGAAGCCAGAATAAGAAGGTGGGGGGAGGGGAAGGAGCACACACAGGCAGGTGATAGGTAAGTCCAGGTGAGACGGGGAAGGTAGGTGGGTGGGGGCGGGGGAGGAAGATGTAATGAGCTGAGAGGTGATGGGTGGAAGAGGCAAAGGGCTGAAGAAGAGGGAAGAGGTCCCGGGATTACTACAAGGTGATTGTTCATCAATTGTATAGTTTAGATACTGATTGGATTTACAAAATTGATGGGCACATAGATTTGGTTGCTTATTGTATTCATGATTTATGCTAGATAGACATAGATTATTAGCCACAGGGGGAGATTAAAATGGGAGCAGTGTTACTGTGGGACTAGGAGTCTTCCTTACTTGTGATCACTCATGAGAGGAGGGCAGTAATTGCTTGGTTTCTGTACCATCTACAAGGTAAGATCCAAATCACACACTGTCCCGATGGAATTGTATGTCATGGTGTGGCAGACAGCTATAATATTGGATCTGTCCATGTAGCACCACCATGGGATTTCCTTCACCACAAGCACTACGTCAGGGCAGGAATACAGCCCCTCACCACCTCCTCAAGTACAATCATGACAGAGCAATGCATACTCAGCTTCCTGTGATGCCCACCTCTCACGAGTAATCACAAGTAAATAGTTAGGGCTGTGGATAGAGCTTTAAACTAAGTGGTGTAGTGGAGGTTCTGGTGAGGGGAAAAACATAGAAAATTGAAGGAAAGGATGAAGTGGTAGTGTTAGGCAGAAAAATGAATAATGAAAAATCGGAATCTGTCAGGAAAAGATGGTGCATTCAAGTAGTATCTCTCCAACAACAGTCAAAACAGGGAATAGTGGTACAACGACAAAAATGAAGGGTATTTATTTGGTCACAGTCCAGATCCATAACAAGGTGGGTGAATCAATGGCATATACAGAAATACATGGGTATGATCTAGTTGCCATTACAGAGATGTGGTTGCTCGGTATTCAAGTTTACTTGAGAAGACAAAGGGAAAACTGAAAAGAGCCATGGAAGCCCTGATATTAAAGAATGGGAGGAAGGCAGATCAGAGGAAGGATCTTAGCTCAGAAAATCAAAGAAGAGAATTAGTTTGAGTGAATCTAAGAAATAAAAAGGGGCAGAAAATATTGCTGAGAATTACATATGTCCCCCCGAAACAGTAATGATAATGCAGGACATGGTATAAGACCAGAAATTCAAAGTGCATGCACCAAATCAAAGTGCAAGGCTAATATAACACTTTATATGTAGAATGGGCAAACCAAAATATCAGTAATACCGTGGAGGATGAATTCATGGAGTGTATAAGTGATAGGTTGCTAGATCAGTGCACTGAAACATCCAGCAAAGGATCTAGTTGAGATTTAGTATTGTGTAATAAGAATGGGTTAATTGACGATCTGGCAATTAAGGAGCCTTCATGGAACAGTGATCATAAAATGATAGTTTTATATAAAGATTTAAAAATCCATTTGAGTTCAGGGTCTAAAATTCGAATAAAGCAAACTACAGAGGGATGAGTTGTGAGTTGGTTATGGTAGATTGGGAAACTGCATTCAAAAGCATAACAGTAAACAGACAAAGGCTAACTTTTACAGAATTCATACACAGTCTACAAGTAATATATATCCCTTAAAGCCAAAATAAAATAACAGGAAAAGTAATCCAATCATGGCTAACAAGAAACATTAAAGGAAGCATCAGATCAAAGGAAAAGGCTTACTATGTTGCCACATAAAAAACAGCAAGCCTCAGGACTGGGAGATCTTCAGAAATCAGCAAAGGGGCCAAGGCAAGGGAAAGAAGAGTATAAGCTGCTATAAGTACATAAAAGAGAATAGGTAGGCTAAGGCTAATGTGGGTTACTTACAGGCTGAGACAGCAGATATTATATTGAGGAATAAGGAAATGGGAGAGAAATTAAACAAATATTTTGTGTACATTATCACAGAAGAAGGTGCAGAAAACCTGAACAGAAATAAGATGATTTCTTTATTGGTCACATGTACATCGAAACACACAGTGAAATACATCTTTTGTGTAGAGTGTTCTAGGGGCAGCCCACAAGTGTCACCACGCTTCCGATGCCAACATAGCATGCCCACAACTTCCTAACCTGTACGTCTTTGGAATGTGGGAGGAAACCGGAGCACTGGAGGCAACCCACGCAGACTCGGGGAGAATGTACAAACTCCTTACAGACAGTGGCCAGAATTGAACCCGGGTCATTGGTGCTGTGAATGAGAAGCTCAAAGAAGTTTATAATATTTAAAAACCAGAATTGGAGAAATAGCTGCTCTGGAATATGATAAAACCCCAGGATCTGATAACCTGCATCCCAGAGTTTATAGGACATGGCAATGAAGATAATAAATACACTGGTTGTTGTATGTTCTAGACTGGCTCCCAAAGATTAGAAGGGAACCAATGTAACTCCACATTTTTAGAAAGGAGAGAGAGAGAGAAAATAACGAACTACAGACCCTTTAACCTGATATCAATAGGAGGGAAATGGTGGAATCTATTCTTAAGAAAATGGTAACAGAGCACTTGGAATAATAACAGGATTGGGCAGAGTCAACATGGATTTATGAAAGAGAAATCATCAGTTGGAATTTTTTGAGGTTGTAACTAACAATATTTAAGCTTTCTTGCTCATGAACAACTTCAGATTCACAAATGGACTCATAATGCCACGTGTCTACAGTGTATCGCTCCTTGAAGTTTCAGAAAGCAACTATCTGACACATCAACAGCACACACATTCTGCTGCTTTCTATTCAAGAGGAGGCAGATGAACTTGCTCACTGTGAGTAGAACTTTCATGCCACAAATACAGCAGTGTGCTGCATGCTGCAAAAGGTGGCATAAATCAGCTGTCATTATCAGAAATAAACTGAAAGCTAAAGCTTTCAGGGTCACACAACTTTTGACTCTACAGAGAGAGCAGTCCAGGCACAAGGCACTAGCAACAGCTGGCAGAGCTCAGAGACTTCCACCTTTGAAAATCTTGGCATCTTGATCCATTGCACCTCTGACACATGGTTCCCAGTAATGAAGGACGGTCCCTCCAGTTGTTCCTTTCTCCCCCCTTCCTTTGGCCTTCTATTGCCTTTGGACTCTTCCTGGTCATGCTGAAGACCAGTGACTTCTAGCAAGATATATTTTTCCTCATTAAAAGTAAAGACATTTTCACCTCACCACAAGGAAACTTTTTTTTTGCAATCCTTACACCTTCAGCATTAAACTCTGTAGAGCACAAGTTCTCCAAAAACCAATAAATGAGGTCCCTTTTAAATAGCACAGAGTAGAGCTTCTTCCAGAGATCTATGATCCATATTATGTGTTAGGGTATATATAAGGCTACCATGGTGGGCAGGCATTGAATGAGTAGTCTGTGAGGAGAATTAATCACTACTTCATACTCTGCATTCCTCCAGCCTGTGTGCATAACATACATGAGTTAATATTGCGAGTCACCTAATATAACATTGGAATTGCAATTGAAAAACTGAACTGGCCACAAATTCTAAACAGTAGCCCTAAAATTTTGGCAAAATGCAACTTAGTTTTTTTAGTTCTTAAAAAGAGAGAATGAATGAATCATCAGCAGGGGAAATTGATCCCTTTCCTGTCACGCTAAAACAGTAAACAAGGAAATGTCTCAGGTATTATTCTGATAGTGAAAGAGATAAGCATTTAATACACAAGCAGAAATTATCATTCTCTGAGATAAGCCTCAATTGTCCATTCTGCTCTATTGAACAGACACAGCCATTACTGCTAATGTCAGGCAATTTAAAATACATTTGAAGCTCAATGGGAAGCTGAGTGAAAGGACTACTGTCCACTAATGTCGGTGTTATGTTCATAAAAGCTTTTGTATTTGGCCTTGAGAGTGACCTTGGCAAAGCACTTTCTGAGGAAATGCATGGGACTTTCCCAGTACTGAGGATGCACACAAATCACGCCAACAAAAGCAATAGCAACAATTAGTCACGAACAGGACTTTGGATAGTCAGTGCTGGTGATTATTTAAGTACATGCCCATAACAATCGCTGCTTTATGATAACCCAGGGTGTGCAATTACTCACATCTATTTCATTTGTTTGGTATAGGTAAAGCTCAGTATGGAAGAATCAAGCCAATAGCAATTAAAAAAAATATAATGAAATTAGACAGCACAAGCAGACTGAACAGTAGCTACCTTTTTTGCAAAATCAGAGGGAAGTTCTGCAATTTTACTGCTTGGTTCTCTCATTGTGTTGATTTTCACTTATAACAACAGGTTTTGTTAAGTTGTTTTACCACATCCTGATTTTGCACCAACAGAGTATTTTAAACTTCTCTTTTGAACACTTCAAGTTTAAATAGTCGTAATAAAAATGTAAATGTATTTTCTGCCTGACAGAATCAACCCTCAGTCCCACCACACACGCCATGTAAAAGGAGGTCAGTATATCTGTTGGGAGATCTAAATGATATATTCCCATGCATTAAGGACTGTGGGACCATCTGACTAGTTAATGTCATATTTTAAATATTGTAATCAATAAGAGCATCACACTAATGAGCACTGAAGTAATTTCCTGATTTTCCCTTAAGGAAAGCACTGTATACACTGCATGTAAGATAAGTCTTTGGAAACAATATATACCACTGAACCAAACTATTGAGCCATGCACTGTCATCTTACCAAGCTCACGAGTATTTAATTGAAGGAGGAAATATTGTCAATGAAAACAGAAAATGGTGAAAATAGTCGGTGTGTTTAAAGAAAGAAATAGAGTTAACATGACTTTTTATCCAGTCAGAATTGCCAAATATTGACAAGATTATTTGTTAAATTATGTACTTAACCAATGGTCCTGGATAATTTTTGATGTTAAACCATGAGCATTGGGATTCCGTCCCTCCTGACAGGGGTGCCTTCTCTGAAGTGTCTCTCCTGTCTGTGGGGCAGAGCATAGCTGGAGACAGTGATGGAGTCTGGAAGCTTAGCAGCTCCTGGGAATATAATTATTTTGAGCTGTTGTTACCTAGCCAATGGGACCTCTCTCCCAACTAGGATTCAGCTATGAAATGTTTGAGGTGAAATCACTTCTGAGTTATATAATGCAATGCTTAGATTGCTGCCAAAATATGGAGAAGTGAAATTACCTCCAGGGCCTAGTGGGTAAGGATGGCAGCTTTCCTTCCCCAAAGCAGATTAGTGAATCACTTGTCATTTTAGGGTACTTGAGAAACACACATGGTTATATTTTTTTGTTGCTAGCCCATAAATTTCCTAATTAATTGAATTCAGGTTCACAACATGAAATTTCTTATGAATCATGCCATTTGGACATTCTAGAGCTTTAACCACAGAGCCACCATATCTATCTTATATTGCTCTGTAAACATCAAGATCAACCTCACTCAGAAACCTAGTATGACTTTGCCAGAGGACCAGAGTCCTCAGCAATTAATTTAATGGTTGCCATAACTAGTACATTGTTGCTCAGTCACTTAACCAGCTGAATTAAGATATAATCCTGTAATCATTTGCATTGCGTGGATTGTTATAAAGTTTGCCATTAATAATTTCCATTGTGCAGATCATTGGTTCAATGCTCTAAAACAATCTGTTTGGATCTCATGAGGAAACAATATGTGGAATAATAGCTGACAGGATGTGTAGCACAGTGGAGTTTCCGGAGTCCTGGGCTATCGATCCAAAAATATCAGCTTGGTAGAGAAAATTAAATTCAACTAACTAAATAACTCTAGAATTAAAAAACTAGTAACCATGAAACACCCAAATTGTCATAAAGACATTTTTGGATCGCTAATCTACATAAGCCATCTATACCTGCTCTGGACTATATGTACATTCAGACCCACTAATGCAGTTGACATTTAACTGCCCTCTGAAATGACCCAGCAAACCATTCAGTCCAGGTATATTCAGGGATTTACAATCTCTGACCTTGTGAGTAGTGTCCACATCCTTAAACAAATTAAAAGAAATTGAAAAAGATTAAATAATTCCCAGCTAATATAAATTTATCAATCTCTCTAAGGGACCATTTTCGAAATCCATTTTCATGATATAGATTCATGATGTGGATGTTCATGGCATAGATTTCCATGGTCTCTGAATGAAATAGGTCAAATAGTTATTTTCACTAATGCTATCTTTTTAGTTAAAGATTTCTAAAACAAGTTTTCAAAATACCATGGTGGGAGTAGAACTCACTTTACAATGGTTGAATAGTCCAGGCTCCTGGATTACTGGTTCGATAACATAACAGTTAAGTCATTAAAGATCCAAGACCAGTTTTAAAGATTTGCAAAATAGAGTATATAAGTATGACAAATCTAAACTATTGAAAGGGGTTGTGGGACTGAATTACTAATGGCATTGCATCTAAATATCAGCAATGTTTCCAATTCCACAAAGTAATAACATCTTTCATTTGGAGTTAAATTTTAACTTCAGTTAAATTCTAATAGTAATTATTATTTTTATAGTGTACACAATAAATTACTGTTCATAGGCTGGCTTGTCCATTTCTTCACTCCAGTTATAGAACCATTTCAGAATATGTCACTGTAATTTATATGTTACTGACAGCCCAAAACCTACAGTGGAGATAGGACTTATTGCCTGAACAGTATCTATTTCTATCGGCTGCTAATAAGGATTTGAAGCAAATAAGAATTATGAGAGAATCATTAATCTTTCTCTGGAAATTAATTCTTCACATAAAGGATCTGGAGGAATTTATTATTCACTGAGCATAACATGATACAGGATTGATCAACAATGGGAGTTAGCTCTGAATTAGGGTAAATTAACTAGGACAATGTCACTTCATCAATGTTTGCCTCTATGAAAGCAATGATCTTAGGTCTGCCTTTCTATAATAAGAAAAATTGATATTTTTGAAGTCTGCAACTCACAATGGATTTAATTTGTCCTAATGTTCCCATCAGGACACTTAGGTGATCAAATCAGCTGTCTGTTTGAAACCATACCTAATTTTAGTTTTCTTTAAAGATCTATTCCTATGACTTTACCTTTGGGTGGGTTGGGTAAAAATTACCTCCCACATTGTGCACCGATTGAACAATGATATAGTGAGTTTTCAGTGAATGTATTTGCTTCATTCAGAAAAGTCAACAGAAGGTCTGGTGTGAGAAATGAAGATACTCACACCATTATATTAGGTCAAGCCTCATTATTGTGCCAGCATGTTTTATTCCATATACAACTTGAGAGAATTTGGACCCTTCATGGTCTTTGTAATTTGTTCATTGTGGAGAAAGATATGATGAAGAGGAGGAAAATGAGGACCGTTTTTAGTTGAAGCATGGTGGCCATTGTTACCCACTGGACAGCCACCTGCCTGCTGACTGAGGCCCAGTTACCTTTACATCTCTGTGGGAATCTGCATTCACACTCAATGCTCTCTATTGTAGAGATTGCAGAATTATGCTGTCTTCTCATCTGAGACCTTGACAAATTCAAAGACCAGGATGGCTTTGCCAGTGGCATAGAACAAATATCCTTGAAAATTTGTGTTCTGGATCCTTTCAAATAAAGGTATGGAATATATGCTAACTCTTTTAATTAACCGTTATACTGATGCATGTAACTTTGTTTAGGTCAAATATATATGGTAAACCATGCAGGAGTTCACTGCATTTTATTCTTAATTACTTCAGGCCCCAAAAAGAAAGTCTTAGCTTTTTGTTCCCCAGGCTTTCCTGATCCCATCCATGAAATCCAGTTAAATATCCTCCCCTGTGACTCCACTAATCCCATTTTTTATTCACCCCACTTTCCCATTCAACACCCCCCCTCAGATTCTACCACTCACTTACACATTAGGGGCAACATGCCAACCTGCACATCTCTGGGATGTGGAAGGAACCCAGAGCACCTGGAGGAAACCCACAGGGAGAACATGCAAACTCCACACAGACATACCCGAGCTGAGGGTTGAACATGGAACTGAGGCAGCAGTCTCATGAGCTGTGCTATTGTTGAATTTGGTCAAAGGTTGATCCCAGTGCACGGTCAACCAGGAGATAAAATTCCAATTTTTGTTTCTTGACCTCAGAGCTTGACGATAAATATAACCCGATATTCAAATATTTAGTTTCTCATGCCACAGATCTGGGGAATAAAATCTGGAAGTGACCATGTCTGTGAATCAGGATATGCAATTCCCTATATTTTTTTCTATGGACCCAGATTAACATCCTTTGCCAACTGATTGAATAACTGCTTATCTAGTGCCTAGGTGAAGAGAACTGTGCATTAGTGTAGCGGTTAGTGTAACGCTATTATAGCACCAGCGACCCAAGTTCAATGCCTGCCGCTATCTGTAAGGAGTTTGTACGTTCTCCCAGTGTCTGCGTGGGTTTCCTCCGGGTGTTCCAGTTTCCTCCCACGTTCCAAAGGCGTACAGGTCAGGAGTCGTGGGCCTGCTATGTTGGCCCCCAGCACATTCTCAGTAACACAAAAAGATGCATTTCACTCTGTGTTTCGATGTTCATGTGACTAATAAATAAATATCTTATCTTATAACAGGGTGAATAGCCTTCATTCTCTCTCTTGATTATTGCACAGTGACTATAGAGTCATAGGGTTTTATAGCACAGAAAGAAGCCATTTGGCCCAACTCATCCATGCTGACCCAGATGTCTACCTGAGCTAGTTCCATTTGCCTGCCTTTGGCCCAGATCCCTCTAAACCCTTTCTATCCATGTACCTATCTAAATGCCTATTAAACTTACAATTTTACCCACCTTTACACTTTCTTCTGGCAGCATGTTCTACATAGCCACCACCCTCTGTTTCCCCTCAGGTCCCTTTTTAAATCTTTCCCCTCTCAACTTAAATCCATGACCTCTAGTTTTAACCTCCCCTACTCTGGGAAAAAGTGATCATCCACCTTATCTATGCCCTTCATCATTTATAAACCTCTATATGGTCACACCTCAGCCTTCCATGCTCCAGGGAAAGAAGTCCCAGCCTATCCAGCTTCTCCTTATAACTCAAGCCCTCCAGTCCCGGTAACATCCTCATGAATCTTTTCTGCTGCACTGTTTCCAACTTAATGACATCCTTCCTATCGCTGGGTGACCAGTACTCCAAGTGTGGTGTCATCAATGACTTCTCCAGCTGCAACATGATATCCCAACTCCTGTAATCAATGCTGATGTCCTGTACTCAATGGAATTACTGATTGACCAGGTTTCTGGTGACAAAATCAGACAGCACAAATCCAATAGGCAGAATACTGAAGCCCTGTTATTGTTAAAATATGCAAAACTTGGTAAGAGCAACATAATTGTTTCTGAAGCCAGAAAATGATTTCCAAGTGCCCGTATGTGGATTGAGGGATCTATCTAAGAATAGAACTAACACACTTGAAAATTGGTCACCTATCAATTGATTAATTTATTTGAGGTCTTATCAGATACTATTTTTCATAATGTACTGTTATTAAATTTTAAATGGTTTATATATGAAATGATTTAATCAACTTGATGTATCATTGAAATTATCTCTAATAGGTCTATAATGTACTTCAGTTTAGCTACATGTCTGGCAGTCCCAAATAAGTTAGCCAAGTAGATACAGTCACATGTCCAACCATCTCTATGTTTATTCTTGCAGTTGTCTATTCTGTGATTAGACATCAAAGACTCAGCATACAGATAGCTCTCCATCCAAAGGTAAGAGCCATTAGATGGTCCTTGCTGGTGGTAGCCTTGGGGTTGGTAGGACTGCCTACAGTGAATGTGATTTAGTCCATCTCCCATTCAAGTACATTAGCAAAGCTTCACAAGGCTGAATGGCAGCTGTACAACTACGAGCAAGAGGAAGTGAGCTCTGCAGCATTTTGTTACTGTGTAGAAGGGCTAAGAAAATCACAACGAGTATAGCAAGGGAGGAGTATCTGCCTTGGAAGGGGATCAAGATTTGTTAATTTATACATTATTAGATTACACCATAATACTGCCTAAGAATGGACAGCTGTTCACAGGAGAATACTTTCCAAAATATCTGAAGAAATTTACTCTTTTGGACACCTTTGCTAAAGATCGCAAGTGTTCCTACAAAGTCTTGCTCCAAATGAAACCTACTCCAACAACTCTCTGGAAGCTTACCACTATCAAGGACATTGCAGACTGCTTGATGGACAACTCCACCACCTGTCTACAGCATCTACAAAATACATGCCCGCAACTTGTCAGCTCCTAAAACCCATGATCTCTACCAGCCATTTGGATAACGGCGGAAGGTGCATGAGAAGATCACCATCGATAATTTCCCCTCTAAGTCACACACTGCAAGAACATTGCTGATATCACTGCTAGCTCTAACTCCTGGAAGTCTGCCCAACAGCACCATGGGAGTACCGTGATGAGAAAGACTGCAATAGTTCCAAGAGGCAGCTCATCACCATTTTCTCAAGGCCAGTTAGAGATGGGCAATAAATGCTGGCCTTGTCAGTGACACCCACATTCCATAAACTAATTAAAAAATTAAACTGTCCCACAATTGGAAAACATTACCAGAATAGAAAGAACTTGCCGACGTTTTCAGCCATGCATGCTTCTAAGTACTGCTGCAATTTGTTTCTGGCATTCCACAATATTGCAAGGAGTGTTGTGGACAATTTGCATTGCTTCTATTGATTTGATATCATGGGTACCTTTACACTACTGCAATTTTATGGAATATATAATGATCCACTTTAATGAATACAAAGTGTAGATAATATATCCTACCATATCCTATAGAACTTGTAGGTGAAAAAAAGTCTGCAAGTAAAATTGTTTAAAAACTTAAATGAACCATGGAAGTTGCTATTATCCAATTCCTTTCCAAGAGTTAAGAAAAGCCTTGTTCCACTGTTGCCAGTTTTTAAATTCATGATTTGAATAAATGTTCTGCATATTCATTGCATGACATGACAAATATAATTTATCATAAATGTTATAAAATTATAGTGCAAAAGTGATCTATTTGGAATGACATTTTGTCATTTTATATTTAGTACACTACAAAAATACTACTTATGTCATTCTTTGCCTTATTAATCTTACAAAATGTATAACATGATTCATCTTCCATTTTTTAAATGCTGCTACTTCGTTGTCATACACTATTAAGGTTAAGTCATTATTCTCTGTTTCACTGGCAGGTTTCTTCCTCCTGTCAGCAGGACAGAGTCGCTCCCTGCGGGCACTTATAACCCCAGCAGCATGCAATATACAGGAAGATGACACCAAAATGAGGCACAGCCTTTGAGTCTCTGAATTCCTTCTGTCAGCTTCACCCGTGAAGCTCTCAAGTCCAAAATCCATCGAATTGCAAGTTTGAAGTGTCCCTTTAAATACTGGAGATGAAAACTACTCATGTGGATCATTGTCATTCTCAGTCACGGTAATTAGTCCGGAAACCTGTGTGATACAGTAAGGCACTGGTTGGGTGACAAGCCACTGACGGGCACTTCATACACTAGCTAATTTCCTATGCACCACAATGGACCAAATCACCATCCAGTCCTAGCGCATTAGGAAATACATTGCTTAGAGTCAAAGCCATAAAGGTCTATATAGCCCAACTTTTCTATGCGAATGTATATGCTGCTCTCATTCTTTACACCTAATCTTATTAGCATGTCTTTTCAATACCTTCTCACTCATACGTATTTAAATTTCCCTCCCCCTAACTTTCCTTAGTTCCTTTTTCATTGCCTCAAAGTCAACTTTCTTTCCAATCTTTCACTCAAAGTCTTACCTGCTTAATCATTATTTTTCATTTGGAATGAAAATCGATGTAAGAGTGAGAACATAAGACCTTAAGCAATAAGAGCAAAAATGGGCCATCTGCCCTTTCGTGCCTGCTCCATCGTTCATCACATTCATGGCTGATGTTCTACCTCAGCACCATTTTTCCAGCACCATCCCCCTATTCCTTAATTCACGTAATGCCCAGAAATCTATTGATCTGTATTTTGAATGAACACAACAACTGAGTTTCCACACCCATCTGGGGTAGAGAATTTCAAAGTTTCACCACCCTCTGAATGAAGAAATGTTTCTCCATCCCAGCCCTAAACAGCCTACCCCTTATTCTTAAACTGTGCCCTGGTCCGGGGCTTGTCAACCAAGGGAAAGGTCCTCTCTGGATCGAGCCTACCACACCCTTTAAGAATTTTGTAAGTTTTGGTGGAATATCCACCCATTCCTCTAAACTTTAAAGAATAAAGTTCCTGTCTGCTCAATTTCACCTTATACACAAAGCCACCATCCATGGAATTATTCTAGCAAACTTTTGCTGCTCTTCCTCTATGGCAATGCATCTTTTTTTTAGGCAAGGAGACAATTATCCAGGAACAGCACGTATTCACAAATAGAGGGAAAGATTTACCACTGGGAGTTTTTGGGTTTAGAGTCTCTATGCATTCACCTGTAATGAGGTAATAAATGGTGAAGACTGTATTTGTGACATTTTGAAGGACAAAGCAAGGAGAAAACTGTCTGCTAAGTATCCAGTGGGACTGAAGCTGAGGCAGAGCAGAACTATATTGGTAATTAGAGAGAATATGATAGGAAAATGATTAGGGAAAATTACCTCTAAGGAATGAAGTGACGTGGAATAAACATCGGGAGAGGTTATTAGGGCAGCTAAATGGATTCTGGGGAGAAGATGTTCAAAGATAGGCAATGGAACTGTAGGAAGGGCAATTGTCTTGGGAGGGAGGAATTCAAAGGTAAAAGTATGATAGATGAGCCAGGGATGAGTTTAGGGATTTAGGGACATAAGGTGTGTTCAATCATTTCAGATTTACTTACAGCACAGAACCAACCAAGAACCTGAGAGTGTCACTGTGTTTGGCTGGGGTAGAGAGAGGCAGTGCCAAAACAAAGAGCAGAGAGACAGCATTGGCATCCACGACATAATGATGGAAAGAATGAGTTTGTGTCATAGACAGAGTGATGGAATAGAGCATGGAATTTGGAGTAGAGAAATAGTGTCATCGTGCACTGGAAAAAGGAACAGATTAACTTCGGGGTCTGTGACGTGAGGGACAAAGTGGTGAGTGCAATGGAGAACCACAATGCCAGAGCTCAGGAAGGGGAGGGTGGGGGGAGTAGGGTGAAGTGACAGAGGTTGGAGAAAGGAAGGGCACAGTGCCGATATGGATTGGAGGGAAGGAAAGGGGCATGATGCCAATATGGACCGCGGAGAGGGGAATATGATTAGAGAACAACATGCACTGAGGTAAAACAAGATGCCAATATGAATTTTTAGTGTGGGAAGTATCAGCAGGAATGGGCAATTGGGAAGATTCGGAAGAGGATGCCAATGTGGGCTGGGACAAAATCTGAGTTTATTTTGCCATCCGCCCACACCTTTATTCTGACATACTTTTTTAAACCTCATATACAATATTCAGCTGGTGGTGCATCTAGGTATTGGTAGAAAATTGAGTTTATTATGTCAGGTCAAGTAGATCGAGTCTGAGAGCTTGAAACAACCATCACAAGGTGAGGAGGCCAAGCAGAACAGCAGCAAAAGTTTTAAAATAATTAAAGATCAACTGAGACTCTGAGACTGATGATGAAAAAATGCCTTGTAAATAGGACAGAGGGGAGACCCTTCCTCCCTCAAGGGTGGTCATGCAATCGATCTTCCCTAAGGAATTAGAGTCTCCAAATTTAAACGGGCCAAAAAATTAGATTCAGAAGCTTTAAGCTTGTATGGACACACTGGAGCTGTTTTATTTGCATATGGCTGAATTATTAGACAAATAGGAAGAATCTACTACCATAGCTGTGATGTACTGCAGATCATCTGCCGCAGGACCTAGAAATTGGGATAATCTTGCTATTGAAATGGCAATTGCCACTATTTTAGTGGATGCTGTGAACAAAATACTTTCATAAGATTTACAAGATCTGAACTCAAATGACTGAGTCTACGATGGCACCTCTGAGCTTGTGCTCTGTATCACTGGGCTGCAGTGTGTGGTCACAGATATTTGTGCCTCTGTAGAGGGTGGAAGTGAGCTTGTTTTTAGTGCCCACACATGATGGATTTGAAACTGTTAAGAAGTATAGTAAAAGCTCTGTTGTCAGTCTTAACAATTACCAGTTCATCAAATCTGCCAGTTATCCTGATATTAGTCTGGACACTCCCCCCAGGACACCCTGCTGCTGGCCTGGGTGCTCCCTTGGTGCTGTCCGAGTCTCTGCCCTTGTGCCAGATGGTGGAGTGTGCTGGTTAGAGAAATGCCAGTTAGCCAAACTTTTAATGAAACCTGACATTATGAGAAAATTCTTTTCTTCTTAGACAGTCCCTCAAGATTGAGGATGAATTGCTTCCAATGGAAGATGGACCCTCTGGGACTACTGTTTTCTTAAGAGAGTCATCTTAGGGCTCATTGGCTTCCTTGTTTTCCTTCAACCTTGTGTCACTCAGGGAGAGCCTTATGAGTGAGAGGCAGAGCAGAGGCATTGACTGGGAACAAAGCCATTAACAAGTAGTAGTAGATACGGCGATTATCATTTCCAGTACTATAGGATAATTGTCACTCTACAGGTATAATTCAGGCCCACTTCTGAGAAAAGACGCAATATTTGTAGCTTATGCTTCCAATTACAATTCTTCCTCCAAGAATGTTTTCTTTTAATGCTTTGCCCTACTTAATTGAAATTATGCCAGCTCAGAACTAATATCGATTGATTTTGAATAGCAAGTACCTGTTCTGACATGAAAACTCACAATAGCTGCTTCTCTTTCACACCATTAATAGCTGTTCCCCTGACCCAAGCTAAGTTTCTGGTGGACTCGTTTCTGCTGTGTTGGAAGAAGACTTCAGTCATTATGAAAACACTGTAAATTACTTACAATAGTAGATGTGGTTTACTCCATTTTTCATGAAAAGAGGAACTCACTGTTTGTGACAAATGTATTGTGTTAAAGACAATCCAATATCTATTTATGAAATTGAACATGTAAACAAATAAAATGAGTAAAAGAAATAGAATGATAAAATGTAAAGGAAAAAATCTCTCTTACACTGGGTACTGTGGTCAGAGGAGGGATGCACCCATTTAGCAAATTCCAATAAAACAGCCAGGCTCAGTCTGACAAGTATAACCATTTGATAACATCTAAAAACAACAAGCTTAATCGATTACCCATTTAAAGTCTCCACAAAGTAAAAATGGCCTGGAGAAGTTAATTTATCAAAATGCCATTTCATAAACTAGCTCCATTGTCAGTCTAATATTGTGCTGTTAAACATGATGAATCAACCTTATTTTGCTTCACAGATAAATTGTTTAGCATTAAGATAATCCTATCTGTCTGAACAATTTTTTGTTTGAACGGTGAATGATTTCAGGAACATATGCCTTATCCAGGCAATATGTGAAATTTTGTTTTAAATGTGTGATGAAAATTGTTAATTTAATAGCTTAATTAGTGAGCTCTCCCTAACTAAAATTTTGATCCATTTATTGATAATTAATCATCTTCTTGACACTCAAACAAGCACCATCAATCATTCTTCCATCTGATAGAACAGGGAATAACAAGAGATTTCCACCTTGAGACTTTCTGTAGGTTTATATCTGTCAGAGTAACAAAGCGTGCAATTTTTTTGTATCTTCAGTGTATAGTTCTATTTTGTAGATTCTTGAATGATGAGTGCACATAGACAGCCAAAGACAGTTTTTGTTGGCAATTTGTATCAGTGAGAGATGGTTTCATCAGCTTTCTATGGGCTAGAGCTGACCCCAAGCTCACCAGTTGAAACACTGCTTATTATGGCAATCCAATATCCTTCACCCTGAAATCTAGCCTCCAACTGACCTACAGCAGATTGAAATACTCAGTCCCCATAAAATACAAAGCACCATAATGAATATTTGTGCATAACAATGTAATTCCACAAATGGAATTTTTTGGCAGTCTAGTTGTTGGAGATAAAAGGCAAAGAATGAAATATCATTGGTTGTTACAGTCGTTAAGAACAAACAAATAAACACTGTTTGCAATTGACAATAGTGCTTGTGGAAACTTTCCAATTCACTGAAATTGGATTCATGCCTGCTTTATGAAGTGTGAACTGTGTGCAATGAGGCTTAATTTTGGGGAGCAAAGACAGAAGAGTTTGATTTATTATGCAAGCACACCCTGTCTTTCCAATGGCGTTTGATCAATTATTTGCAGAAGTTAAAAAGCCTATTTAATTTTTCTTTCCCCCTTTCTCTTCTCAGTGTAATTTGTTCATTATAAACAATACTGTGGCTTATAAAGCTGCTGCTTCATGGTTCCAGTGACCTGCGTTCGATCCTGACCTCTAGTGCTGCCTGTGTAGAGTTTGCACTTGCTCTCTGTGACCATATAGGTTCCTGCAGCTGCCCTTTGTTCCTCCTAATCCCAAAGACATGCACGTTGGTAGGTTAATTGAACACTGTAAATTGCACACACCGTAAAGGTGAATGGTAGAATCTGGAGGGAGTTGATGGGAATGTAGGTGTATATATATATTTGTATATATATTAGTGTAAATGGATGGTTGATGGTCGAAATGGATGCAGTGTTTCTATGCTGTATGACTCAATGACTGACTGACTAATATGTGAAACAAAAGGGCCTAATGTGTACTTCAGACCTCCTTAGAGAGTCCTTGGGCCCTACTCAGGAATTTTTTGCAAATTAAAAAAAGTCTCAGATCAATTTTAGCCCACTGGATCCAGGGAAAACTCTTTTGCTTTCTCTGAGATGCATTATTGTATGATATTTAACAAAGCTGGCAGATTACTGTTAAATTTGTTAGTGGGAAATATTGCAGAGTAATGAAATTAAACATTAGATCAAATGTTGGAAGTTAGAAGACAGACCTTCTTGATTTTGCCATCCAATTTTGTTTTTACCTGAAGTAGATCACACTAGAGATAACTTCCAGGCAAAACTGCATGAATTGCAAAATTGTGCAATGCTTCCGGGTATGATAAAGTTACACTACCTGACCATTTCCTGATGTTAGGTCCACACCAAATAATCTCATTAGTCAGGAATTCAACTGAATCTGCTTCTGTTGGGATCTGTATAGGTCCTATTTTTGCATTTGTTTCTCGACGGGAACCACCTTGTTTCAAAAGTCTTTCCCATCAGTTTCATGACTAATTTACAGGGAACCCAAACTGGCATTAGCACTGAACACAACCATGTTTCAGTGCACCAAGTGGTGGTGAAATGCAGTTGCTGGGCACAAAATTTTGGAAATGATTATTTACCTTTTATAAGCTGGAACTTGATCTTCCAGAATTTCTGCTTCATAAACCAAGGGAATGATTTAATCTTTTCAGTTATTTACAATTCTTCTCATATTTCCTTACAACACAAAGGAAGCCTGTTTGGCCCATCAAGTCAATGATAGACCTTGCCCATCAGTCCCATTTCCCACTTATCTCCCTGTAAAAGATTCTGTCTCACAAGCCCTTTGACTCCGCCTAATTCTATGTCCATCTACCGTCACCTGGGTTAATGTCTTTAAATATGGGAGGAAAACCAAGCATTGATTCTCAAGTTATGACCTAGATATTGAATACAGATGGGAAAACCTTGCAGTTATTACTATATTCCAAATTTGGAGCTATCATCTCCATCATGATACTCACTTCCTGACATTTAAAAATTACAATATCATGTTTAAAATGCCAAATGCTGTCTTATTAGCCAATAGAGCTGTGAAATAGTTCTACTATTCCAATATAAACCTGCCAGCTCTTTGTAAAGCTTCCAAACACTATGAGATACAGCCATTAAAGGGATCTCTCCAACACTATCAAATACACACAGCTGCAAGTAGTATTTGTTTTACAATGCAACATTGACAAGATACTGAGAGCAGGAGCTTACTCCAAGGTTCTTGGAAATGTGGAAGTCATGGAAATAACTGAAGAAAGTAGGGATGGGCTTTGTGCAAAGACAGGATAATCGAAGATCCCCTGAGTGAACATTGTGAGGTCTTGCAGATACTATTTAGTGGCAGGAATGATTAGATGGAGTCTTGAGGTCAAGATGTGTGTCTTCCAAGTTTTGAGCAGAAGCTCCAGAAGTTGTTAAGGAGCAAACGTCACTACTAAAATAGTGACTGGGAGTCTGCTGGGAATTCAGAATGACAGGACAGCAGAACACCATGTTCCATATTTCCCACTTGGGATTTAAGGCACTGCAAAAGAAGTGGTAATCTCATCAGACCCACCACAAACATCATTAAAAAGCTATCAGCTTGAACGTTGGGCACTAAAGGTATCTTCATGATCAATTTCCAGAGCAATGTTAATCTTGCTACAAAATGCTACGGCCACCATTTAGTCACTTTGTCACTTACATTCACAGTCAATGTTCAACTGAGAAAAGCAGCTTGATGGAATTCAATATCTAGCCCTCTGTTTCCCTAACGTTATACTTCATTACCACATCTGTGGTCTTTTTGGACATTATGGATATGAACAAACATTGCAAATGCTCAATTTTCCACCAGTTTCTAATATCCACATGGGAGGGTAGATTTTTTTCTTAATCAATAATGTATTTCAATTGTTTTTAGTGGAGAAAAGAATTGGAAAAATTACCATAATGCTTATTTATGCTTTATTTATAATTTATTTCTCAGCAATCCTGAGCTTTGTCATAAATATCTGAAGTTGTTTCATTTATCTTCTCAATCACAGTGCTAACAAAAGTCTTTATGTAATTTAAGTGTGCTTAACAAGTATTATAAATCTACTAAGGAAGTAATTTTCAATTCAGTTATTTATATTATAAATTTAATCCCATGCATATAATGGCCTGAAACAGAAAATGTTTTCATGTGTCAGTGATTCAATTTCAATGCAAAATTAACCGCAAAAGAAAATCATGATATCAATAGAAGGTCATCAATGCTCTAATGTACAGAGGGGTCAGGATGTGTGCAGTTGTTGAAGGGAAGGGCTGGTGGTTGGACTGGCAATAGAGTCCGGCATTGGGAGTCTGCCACATTAAAACTTAGCTGTTGCAGCGGTGCTCCCTCATTCACTGTACCTCAGCAATGCCCCCCAGACCTCAGTCACAACCCAATCACACATCATTTTACACATGCCAGAACAACCACCAGCTAACTACCAATCTGCCAACAACATCTCTACAATCATCAATCAGCCACAAAAGTAGTCCACTAACCAAACCCACCAACCCTTGTACCTACTGACCTTCTATCCTAATGCTTGCCCAACCTGAGTCAGCCAATCATTTCCACCTCTCAATGACATCATCAGACCTTCCAGGTCCCTCTTCAAGCCCTGACTGACACCCAATCCTCTCTTCCACAGCTAAACTTCTCTATCCCACGCCCACCAGCCTCCCCCAAACTGCACTCTAGACACAGACCCGGGCCTGGAAATGGACGCAAAACCTGTCACAGACATATTTTGCTGCTCTCTGCCATCATGGACCAGGCAAAGAAAAGGCTTTTCAGTGTCTAAGACCGATTCAGTGGCTTTGTGCACCACTGTCATTTGCAGTAACAAACTCTCAAACAGAATATTCATTAGCCCACCACACATCAGCCCATTATACCAGGTGTCTTTCTTCCAAAATGAAAAGTACAACTGAAAATAAGGTTAAAATCAATTGGGCCCGATTTTTAACTCTGAGCTAATTTCTGGGGATTAAGCAAAATAAAGTCCAGGCTATTTTAACTCATTGCTTTAATTGAATCTTTTCAGCTAGTTTTCCATGCAATTTGGTCAGGAGATTGGGTACTAGTGGCAAGAAATTGTGAAGTCAAAAGACCAGCCACCAATGTCAGGATAGAAGGTAGAACTAGTCACTTGAACCATGTCACGGAGATCCTCAGGTTAGGGAGGGTTGGGAGTTTGCTGCAGTGGTGGTTAGATTGGGAGGAGACGGTGTTGCAAAGCATTCTTGGTGGAGTCTGGAAACATGCTTATATCTTCTTGGCCAACGAAGAACAGGGAAAAAAGACAAAATACTTAGCCTTTAACTTTTAACAGAGAGCAGGGGTGGAAGGCTGTTATTCTGGCCAGTGGTGTTCCACAAGGATCAGTACTGGGACCTCTGTTGTTTGTGATATATATCAATGACTTGGATGAAAATGTTGGATGGATTAGCAAGCTTGCAGATGACACCAAGATTGGTGGAGTTGTGGACAGTGTAAAGGGCTATCAAAGAATACAGCGGGTTTTAGATCAGTTACAGATATGGGCAGAGAAGTGGCAGATGGAGTTTAATCCGGGCAAGTGTGAGGAGTTGCACTTTGGGAGCTCAAATGAAAGGAAAAAATATACAGTTAATGATAGGCCTCTTAATAGCATTAAGATACTGAGGGATGTTGGAGTCCAGGTCCATAGTTCACTGAAAGTGGCTACACGAGTGGATGAGATGGTAAAGAAGGCGTATGGCATGCTTACCTACATTGGTGGGGGTGTTGAGTATAAGAGTAAGGAAGTCATGCTGCAGCTATATAAAGCTTTAATCAGACCACACTTGGAATATTGTGTGCTTTCTGGTTGCCCCATTATAGGAAGGATGTGGAGATTGTGGAAAAGGTGCAGAAGAGGTTTACCAGGATGCTGCCTGGATTAGAGGGTATGAGCGATAAGGAAAGGTTGGACAAACATGGCTTGTTCTCCCTAGAGATCGGAGGCTGAAGGCAGACCTGATAGAGTTTTTTAAAATTATGAGAGGCATAGATAGGGTAGACAGTCAGAATCTTTTCCCCAGGGTAGAAATGTCAAACACCAGAAGACATGCTTTTAAGGTTAGAGAAGGGGAAGCTTAAAGGTGATGTGAGGGGCAAATATTTTAACGCAGAGTGATAGGTGCCTAGAATGGGTTACCAGGGGTAGCAGTAGAAGCAGGCAGTTTGGTGCAGTTTAAGAGTCTATTAGATAGACACCTGAATATGAAGGGAATTGAGGGATATGTATGATACACAGGAAGAGGACATTTAGTATAAATTGGCATCAAGATCAGAATGAGGTTTATTATCACTGACTTGTATGTCGTGAAATTTGTTGTTTTGCAGCAGCAGTAGAGTGCAAAGACATAAAATTACTGTAAACTACAAAATAAATAAATAGGGCAAAAATAAAAGGAATAATGAAGTAGTGTTCATAGGTTCATGGACTGTTCAGAAATCTGACGGTGAAAGGGAAGAAGCTGTTCCTAAACCATTGAGTGTGGGTCATCAGGCTCCTGTACCTGCTCCCCAATTGTAGTAACGAGAAATGGGCATGTCCAAATGGCCTGTCTAGTGCTATATTGTTCTATGTTAACTAAATAAAAGATTTTTTAACATTTTGGCCCCAAAGCATCTTCCCATTGCCTTTACCTGATAGGAAGCTCACTCTGCTTTCCACTCATGCCACAGAAGCATAACTGAAGCCATATAATAACAAACTCAATGTGATACAAATGTTAAAAAGCATCCATTTAGCTTTAATTGGGGAGATGGGTCACATTCCCCTACTCAGTTCAACATTAAAGTCAAGAATTTTCAACTCTTAGTGTTTCTTGGGCTTCTTCATACTTGAATGACATTAACTGCCCACACAGTTTCTGCCAAGTGTGTAGAGTTACAACCACAACCAACTATTTTCTTTACTTTGAAATGATTAGAGTACAAAGCACTGAGATCAATGACTCACCATAACCTTCTTACAATGAAAGCTATGTTGCATCATAGAATTTCATTTTGTTATTCTAACTAGCACCTCATAATCCTAAAACAACAGAATTTTATATTTCATTTGAGATTATGTGCTCCTTTTAGAACTTGATACAACCCCAACTCATCAATTTTGGGGTTAAGGTTCAGTTCATAGCCATTAGTCAAGTTAGGATTGGTTCTGTGAAGGATGGAAGAGGAGATGAAGGGATATAACAACAGGATGTGCAAATGTGATTTGGACAATTTACTCACATGGAAGGTTAAAGTCAATGCAGACTGGTTGGGTCAAAGGTCTATTTCCTTTTGAGTCAATTCTTTACTGGTTTAGTGCTTGGAATTTAGAATTCATCTGTTGTGCTGCAAAATATTTTAAATTTAATAGATAAAATTTGACAACTTGAAGAAGTAGGATGGGATGAGATGAATGAATCATATTTCCTCAATCATATGTTTTGAACTCCAACTTTAAATTGCTGTAGTTCTTTCATGCTTTTCAACAATTCTTTTCCCCAAACCAGTTTTCTGGTCATAACAAATGGAATTACCATTTAAATATGTCACAAGCAAACTAAGCTATAAATCTTGACTAACTGAGAAATCTTCATATATTGATTTTTGATAGAAAAATTGATAATTGCATTTATTAAAAGTGTTTCACAGAAATAAACTGTTATCAATCCATGTTTGTGATGTTGGACTCTACACAGTTTTACTAGTATAAAATGATTTCATGAATTTTATAGCATATATAGATCCAAGAAATACATTTACATCGTTAATTTCCATTCAAAGTAATAAATATTTTCCAATAAGTACTGGAAACATTTTGTGAAGACTAACATAAAAATATAAATGTTTTGTTAAAGTGATATGTGACCAACATACATAGTGCCAAACACTTAGTATGTAGGAGAATGAGGTATTTTAAAGACCCTAATATTTAGAAAAACAGAGGAGCTAGGGATTTAGTCACAAATGACAGATTATGGTGGGTGAATAATTATCCTCTCTATAAGAGTGCTGCTGACCCTCTAGCTGGATTTTGACAATGAGTTGACAAAATGGATCAATTGAGGAATTGCGAGAATACCATTGATGCCGACAATGTAATTATTTAAAATTATGGAGCTCAGACTGACAGTCAATTATCAATATAGAAAAACATTACAATCTTTTCCTCACTTTTCACAACTCATTGAATAAGGCTGGCTGTCTGTCTTTATGATTTTTCCTGTTGATTGTCGACCTAATTTTATGTGTCTAAATGAATACATATGTGACCCAGTTCTATGATCACATGAACAATTTACGTGAGTGTGAATTTATTTCAAGCATTAAGTAAATATCAACCAGTGACCTTCATAGATTGGAGCGTTCTAGAATGTGTTGACTAGTAAAATCTGTACAGTATTTACATACTAGCTTGGAAAGATGCTCCCCTGCACAGAACATTTCTGTTGGAAATGGTCTTCCCTATAAAACCAAGCAAAACAATTATGTACTTCAAGAATAATTGCTGCATTCTCCTCAAAAGAGAAGTAATTTGGATCATGCTGTCGTGCATGTTTTATCTTTTTTGACAATTAACCAATTTAGCAATGTAAAACACTAATCACTCTAACTTAAAGTGTGTTACAATGCTTTCTGGTATTTTGGATTCTTAGGAGCTGCCGCATGATTGCTGTAGAGCACACATCTCTCTTCCCTCATATGGTGACAGCATTCTTGACCTCACTATCCCACCACTGTCCTCTCCTCCAGTCTTATGCTGCTCCTGCTTAACGCATGGTCCAAAGACCAGCAGCAGGCCCCTCACTGCAAGTCACCAGCTTTCTCGAAGATAAGCAGCAACTATTGGCATAGTCCTCTGCCAGGCAGGCAAAAACTCTTCAAAGAAAGGTATTGAGGGCAACAAAAAGGTGATTGTGGATAATTGTATCATGGTTTGGACTGCGGATTTGCTCACTATCTGGTTTTCTATCATTGTGATCAGTCAATGGAGAGGTGAGATTCTAGTCAATGACTGGTCAGTTGGCCACAGACATCTCAGTCAGGGCCTGAGCCAATCTTAACTCTCCATTCTCCTCTATAGTTCTCAGTAGGACTAGTAATTATCCAAGGCCTCTGATGGAGACTGCAGGCATTTGAAAAAATAAACAAAATGCCTGGAGTGTTACCTTGAGCACATTTTGGTACGCTATATATTACAATATCCACCCCTGACTCCAGGGTCCCAATCCTGTTCACTGATAGCCACCACCTTTTCTGCTCGCTTGCCTGACTGTAATTTACTTTTCAATCACCCAGTTTTCCACTGTTCAATCTCAGAGCTCAATAAACACGTGCTTCACAATGCCGGTTTCATCTGGGAATCTATCAGGCTCACAAACGGCACCATATTCAAACAAGAATAAAATCTGAGAGCAAAGCAAGGACAACGGATGGTCAGGTGACTTAGAATGAGTCTTTGAGAGCTATCTCAGCAGCCCTATTTCCCCATTTACTCCCATGTTACTTATTTCTCCCATGTGCCCATCAACCGATCCCCCAGTCCTCCGGACACTAGAACCAATTAACAGTGGCCAGTCACCTACTAACCCACACATCTTTGGGATGTGGGAGAAAACCAGAGCACCCGTGGAAAAAGTCAGCAGTCACAGGGAGAATGTGCAAAACTCCACACGGACAGTGGTGAAGATCAGGAATGAACCTGAGTTGCTGGAACTGTGAAGCAAATGGCTCCACCTGCTGCACCCGCTGCGCTCTTAATATAATCTTGGTGCCTGTACCAGCTCTCTAAAAGAAGCTTGTTGAGGTGCCAGTTAGTGACTGAAAGGGGCCCTCATCAGACCCATGCGCGTCATGGTGCGAGGTCCAGGCTGGTTCCTGATGACAGAGCCCACAGTGATGCCTTGTGCCCAGTACTCAGGTTGACCACCTCTACCCAAGCCCAAGATTGGTCCCCGTTGGTCATTTCCTGGCTTGCACCTGGTGCCCAGGCCAGATGTTCTGGCTCTGGCTGGTCAGTGGTGGCCACCTCAGTCCCCAGAGCCCAGGTTAGACCCTGGTACCCAGACCCTGACTGTTCCTTGGTGCCCAGTCCTTGGGTGGGATCTGGTTTTTGTGCCACAGTCAATGGCTGGTGCCCAGGAGCTGGTTGGCTCCTGGTGCCCAAACACAAGCAACTCCTTGGTACTTTGGCCTTGGTTAGTTCCTGGGGCTGGGGCAGACGGCTGATGCCCAACGCCTGGCTGGTTCCCTGCTGCCTGGGTCCAGCATCATGTGGGACCAGGGCCTGGCATTTGGATGGGCACCAAGGGCCAAGCAGAAATGTGTCCCTTGGGGGAGATACCTCAATACTCCCTGGTCAGGGAGTAAAATGGATCCAGTAATGTCACCAGTCACTCAAGTTAAGGAGTGTGGTCCCTTGGGGATTCCTGACCCCACTCACCTTACTTGGAGGAAAATTAGCATCCCAAATCAATGTTTTACAGGACTGACACCTCCTGTATAATAGACAGACTTTTGGCAACTCTAACATCCACTTACTCAGTCTTTCTGTATCTACTCAGTTCCATTTACTCTCTCCTCCCCACACTCTCACTCCCCCTCTCCTGCCCTAATCTCTCATCTCCCCAACCCCCACTCTCTCAACTCCCTATCGCTCACTCTCAATTTCTGCTACCCCCACTCTCATTCTCTCCCTTTTCTCCTACTAGCCAATCTCTCTCTCTACCTTCTCTCCCGTGCCTCACGCACTCTCTCTCCCATTCCCCCACCCACCCACATTTATGTCAGTTCACAAGGGTGGCCCTCTGCTTCTTGTTACCTGTTGGTTTAATTCTCCATCCCAGTCCCACTCTAACCTGTGTATCCATGACCTCCTGTACTGTTCTAATGAGGCCCAACATAAGCTTGAGGAACAGCTCCTCATCTTCTATCTGGGCACCTTGTAGACCTCCAGAATTGAACAAGTTCGGGTAACTACAGAACTGATTACCCACCTATACATTAACTCAGTTGGTTTCTTTCTGCTAGCAGTTCGTGCAGCTCTTAAAACCTGCATTTCTTGGTTTTTTATGTGTCTGTTGATTTTTTTTCCTCTCTCTCTAACCACTTCATAATCCAGCAACCAAGATGACTTTGTCAACAGTTTATCACCATAGAAACCCTGGCCTCACCCGTCAGAGATATTCCCTTTGTCTTATCCATTCCTCCCCCACTAACATTATCTCCCTTTCCAAGTTCTGAGGAAGGGTCTTCATGAACATTAACACTGCTTCTCTTTCCACAGAGACTACCTGACCTGCTGAGTGTTTACAGCATTTTCATTTTTGTTTGGCTATAATTTTCAGAAACTGCAGTTATTTTGATTCTCTCTGCTCTGCCCCAACCCTGGCCCTCAAATCTCTCCACTCCTCCCCCTCCCCACCTTGGGGTTGATTCCAAAGATTGAGCCTGACGCTTCTGAGGATCAGAGGCCACTGTAAGTCACCTTCAGTTAAAAATGCTACAATTTGCTATTGTGTTATGGACACATGCTAACAGCTATGAATCGACAGTCCCACTAAAACACATCAACAACTAAAAACATTAAACTAAAGCGAAATGATTAAAGCATTCCCAGGTAGCACAGTGGTGCAGCTATAGAGCTGCTGCCTCTCAGCTCCAGCGACTTAGTTTCTATCCTGACCTCATGTGCTGTTGGTGTGGAGTTTGCACGTTTGCCCTGTGACCTCTTGGGTTTCCTTCAGGTGTGTTCCAGTTTCCTCCCACATCCTAAGGATGTGAACGTTGGTAGGATAATTGCTCTTAGTGTGGCAGGTAGGAATCTGGGGGGGAGTTGACAAGAATATGGGGAGAATAAAATGGGGTTAGTGTAGATGGGTGCTTGCTAGTTGGCATGGACTTAGTGGGCTGAAGGGCCTGTTTCCATGCTGTATCAACTCTATGACTTTTCCCTTTGACCTGCAATCCTCTGACCTGACTGAAATCAATGGGGTGTCGGACGTTATAGCAAGGTCCAAATGGGCACAGAAACCAAGGGGCAATTCAACACAGTAATGTTGTGAAATCCCAGCAAGTTGGGGCCCTTCCATTGCACTTCACACAGACTCCAACAGTGCAGCCACTTGACAGATTCTGCTACACACATCTGCGGTGAGCCCAAACTTGTGCAGTTCACGGCACATGCATGGAGGGTCTGGGAGATGCTACTGGTTGATTGCAACCACCAGCAGAAATAAACTTAGTATGATCTGTCCCAACATTTCCGTTCAGCCATTTTCAGGCAAAACAAATCCTACACCATGGCTCTTGACTTTTATCTGTTTGGACTGTGCAAATGTTATGAGGATGCAGTATAGTAAAACTCCAATAATTGCTATCTGACCATTTAGAAATCCCAATTCTTCAGCACCTGGCTTACCAGGTGATGTTTGCCACATTCCCTTTCAACTTGCCAGGGTCCCAGTTCCCACACTTCTTTTCCCACTTACTATGCCTTGTCTCCACAACTTCCTTTAAACTTACCAGGTCCCATTTCCTGTGCTCCCTGTAAATTTATTAGGTTCATTTGGAAACTTGCTATAACTTGTGTGACATCTGAAAAAAGTGAGTTAATAAATGCGTTGGGGGTGAAGGGAAACAACAATCCAAAAAATCTCTGGAGAAAAGCAGGCGATCAACCTTTCACCTGCTTTTCTCCACAGATGCTGCTAGCCTGCTGAGTTCCTCCAGCAGCTGCAGTCCCTTGTTTCTCTAATCCAAAAAAATCTGCTAATCTGGCATCACCAATCGCAAATGTGACAGATTATCGGAGTTTACTGTACTGACATTAAGATATATACTGTAGATATTATTTATTTGTCACATGTACATCGAAACACACAGTGAAACGCATCTTTTTGCATTACTGAGAATGTGCTGGGGGCAGCCCAAAGTGTCACCACTCTTCCAGTGCCAACATTGCATGCCCACAGCTCCTAAACAGTACGTCTTGGAACGTGGGAGGAAACCAGAGCACCAGAGAAGATCCACGCAGACACAGGGAGAACGTACAATCTCCTTACAGACAGCGGCAGAATTGAACACGGGTCGCTGGTGCTGTAATGGTGTTACACTAAGTGCTACACTACCGTGCCGCCCCATTTTGACAATTAAAATCGTCAAAATGCATGAATCTGTGGTTCTTTTATGAATCATGTGAAAGAGACTTAGTTGGAAAGCTAGTCAGAGGATGGTTCGAATTTAAAAGAAAGCGATTTCATATAATTTCTCAATTTGCAATGATTTGGAACCACCCAAATGATGTTGAACAATCAAAGGAGAACAGGCACAGTAGATTCATTGCCAAAACATTATTGCATTGCAGGCAAACCTTTCAAGGATGGCTTAAAGTCCTATAAAAGCTGTCAATACTGCATAGTACTTTTTATAAAAATCATGCCCGTAAGTCAAATGATGTAGTACATCCAATAAGGATGTCAAACCCTTCAACTCAAATTCTGTTTGTATATTTCTCAAAGTTTTTAAACAGCACTGTCGCAGTTTTCCATTCTGTAAGGAAGACATACGTAACGTGATTGTGTCCTTTAACTTGCCCCATACAGCTGTTTCCTTTTACTCATTCTGGCAGCTCATTTAATTTTCTTTCTTCCTCAGTTGGCCAGCTGAAATACAGTTCACTATAGCTTTGTTGAAATACTAACCCCCTAACCTACAATTATTAAATGGAGTATTTGGTAGAGTGCAGCTTTAAATAGTGCCTATAGGTCCCACTGCCCAATAAGTTACATCATGCTATCAGCAGAATCTGTCCTTTAAACCTGTTTTCAGTACAAATTTCCATCTTCATAATCTGGGTCCTGAAATGTAATATTGGATCAATAAATGATTGTTTATTTTGATTTATATATTTATAACTGGCCTGCACAGACTAATTTGCAGCTTGAGCCTTCATTATGTCTGAGCAATAACCCTTTAGGAAATTATAAATGTGTTAAGACTACTGAGGCAGTGTGATTTGTCATTATTAGTCAGTTGGTTTAGTTTAGTTTAGTTTAGTTGGTTTTGAGAGTGCATGGTGAATTGTCATATCTCTGGGGAGTTAGTAAGGGGCATCGTCTAAATTCTGGGGAGTGTAACATGGATTGAAATTGAAAGTTTTAGAATTTGAACAACTCCCAAAGCTCAAAAGAATAAACATAAGGAACATTATCAGAGCAATCCATCCACCACTTGATCTTGTTTGGAAATGTTTTGGGTCCTTTAACTGATCTTGTACCCTAAGCACTTGGATAATTTCCTTCCACACTCAAAGTGAATGCCTATTAATTTAATGTCAGATTAATATGAAGTACCAGCTATCCATTTTGAGCATTGAAAGGGAGGACATCTTCAAGAGGTGGTGACTCAAGAAGGTGGTGTCCATCATTAAGGACCCTCACCATCCGGGACATGCCCTCTTCTTGTTACTACCATCAGGGAGGAGGTATAGGAGCCTGAAGACCCACACTCAATGATTCAGGAACAGCTTCTTCCCCTCTACCATCAGATTTTTGAATGATCACTGAATCCATGAACACTACTTCATTACTCTTTTGCACTACTTATTTTTTTCATAGATTTTTATGCCTTTGCACTGTACTGCTGCCGCAAAACAACAAATTTCACGCCATATGTCAGTGATAATAAATCTGATTCTGAGGTTCTTCTAATGCAAACAGGTTTGAGGCTCAATGGCTCTTGCTAACACACCAAAGGTTTAGACAATGTTCCTTACTACCATTCCCTAGAGCTCAGTGAAATTCCCCAAAGGGAATACCTCCTCTGACTGTCACAAACTGAAGGTAACTTCACTACACTCTGAAAGTGATTTCCCTCACAGACTGTCACACAATGGTGTAGCAGCTAGGGAGATGACAAGTAGGGAGATGGGAGGGCATCCTGTTAGAGGGGGAGAGGAGGAGAAGGGAAGGGAGGAAGAAAGAAATAACTGGGTCAGGAACTCAGAAAAGGACTCACCAAGTCGAACCCCAGCCAAGGTTATCTAGAGCAGGTACAAAATACATGTGGTAGATTTTGTAAGTTGTGAAAGTAACTAAAGAGTTGTATAACTAAAGAGTTAATGTGTTTTAAGGTTGTGAAACTGAAGAGTTAAGTAATTGTTCAAATTACATAGTGAACCTTTGAGTTGTTTGAACTGATCATGATTAATAAAGCAGTATAGTTATTAAGCAAAGTCATCGTCTGGTGTGTTTTATTATGTGCTGCATTTAATTGTCAATACTGGAGGTAATTTAATTCACAGACAGTCACACGTTGAAGGTAATTTCACACACTCACAATTACACACTGAAGATGATTTCACTCACTCACCACCATAGCACATTGAAGGTGATAGACTGCCGCACACCAGTTGTGATTTTAATCACAGATTGTTGCATGCTGAAAAAGATTTCACTAATAGATGGTAGTACAGTGAAGGTGACCAATTTCAGACTGTCACCTAGTGAAACAGTGCACTCGTAGACGATTACACACTTGAGGTGGCTACCCTCATGTAATGTCAAACATCAAAGGCAATTGTCCTTGTGGATTGTCAGACAATTAAGATGATCGTACTCACACTGTGAAGGTGATGTATCCATTAACTGACTGTAAAGGTACACGTGTTGCCACACCATGAAGATGACTGTACTCACACGCACTGAAACAGTGAAAACTATGTACCCAAAATCTGTTATGCAGTGAAGATTTCTGTATTCATGGACCATGTTACAGCCAAGTTGAATGTTGCAGAGAGAAGGTGACTGGATTCAAAAACTGCCATGCTTTTAATTTTTTATTCCACAATGATTGGGCACTACTGGTAAAGCCATATTTATTGCCCATCCCTAATTTCCCTTGAGAAGATGATGATGAGCTGAGTTCTTATACCACTACAGTCTTCTGGTGAAGGTATTCCCACAGTGCTGTTGACTAAGTTCCAGGATTGAGACCCAGTGAAGATGAAGAACTGGCGGCATACTTCCAAGTCAAGAAACTTGGTGACTCTATTCACAGACCATTGCACATCAAAGGTGACTGTAGTCACACACTCGGACATAGTAAAGGTAACTGTACTTATAGACTGTCAAACGGTGAAGGAGATTCATCAACCACATCAAACATAGAAAGTGGCAAAGCAAAAGTCATTCGCATGGACTGTCATTCAGCAAAACAACTTACTAACAGACTAGTCACAGATTCCCCAAGTGGAGTTTAGTCATGGGCTAGTGTAACTGGTTATAAGAGAAACCCCATGGAGAACCACCTCAACTTTATGCTTGCTTCAAAAAAATTAATGTAGTTTGCTGGCCACTATGACAAATCAAAAAGATTAATGCAATAATTTTTACAATTAAATCAATCACACTATTGAAAATTGCAAGCAATCCGTTCACCACAAGAAGCTATGCCAGTGTTATAACAGATAAACGATCACTGCAAACAAAAGCACAAAGGCACCACAGATCGAGTTAGTAGCAAATCCTTGATTTAACAATACAGATGGAGCTCAATGCTGAGCAGCAGAAATGGCTAAAGATCAGCAAGGATAAGTTACTCAAGAGTGGAACAACGTTCAAGGATAAAGTGATGTTTCAACATAATCACACACAAACTGAAATTTACATAATTATAACTGTGAACATTGTGATCAGAGACATGTGGGAAGTATCATGAGCAGAATCAGAATATGTGGCTTTTAGGTGATGGCTGTAGAATGTAATTATTCACTCTGTTACTCATAAGCATAGTCATATAATGCATTGAATGCTAGAGAGGGCAGTGTGAAAGGGGAATGCAGTCTTCTGTGGAAGAAGCTGTCGAAGAGTTTAGAGTAAACTAATGCCAAGAGGTTACCACAAAGGTCATGTATGGAGATGATGAAGTTATGAAGAAGAAATACAGAGGCAGTGGGAAGAAAGAGAGCCATGTGATATCATAGAGGTGGAAGTAGGCAGTTCAATTAATGGGAGACGTTCTGTCTTTGAAGTTTAGCTCAGAGTCAGGTGGAACACTAACGTTGCACGGTTCTGGTTAAGCTTGAGTTCCCATCCGGGAGGCAGAAAACAATCAGGGACTAATGGTGGAGCCTCTGACTAGCACACAACAGGATGACATTTATCTTGCAAACAAGAGCCTAGAATTTGCTGAGGGCAGCTTGCCATCTGCACAAGCCACTGAGGTAAGTGTTGGTTGTGCACTTACCTGACTCTTATCCAGCGGGTTGAACTTGCTGAAAGGTAAGCCTGGAAAGGTAAAACCCACACAGCAATAACCTGTGTGCTCATTATCACTTTCCAGCCAAGCCAAGCCATGGACCCAGTCTCGCTGTATGTGGCATAAGTGTGGCCCATACCCCACTACTCTGCTGTGACAGTCACCCAAGTCATCTTGCGTTTCATCTGGGGATCCAAGATGAAGCACGTCCAATGGGGTATAATGTACAATTCTCCAGAGAATGGGGGGAAAGCGTACCCAACATCACCCTTATCCTGATGGCCACCTTTGTTGTGGCTGCATCAAGCTGTGTGTAGAACTGAAGTATGCAAGCACTAGGTGTCACTATGTGCTGAGGTTCTACCTGTTCCTGGTGTTGTGAAAGGAGGGCCTGGCCTTGTTGCCATGTAATGGTCCATTCAGTTGGACTTTGCCACACTAGCTGTCCTTCGTGAAAAAGTTCTTTCAGAAAAACACCTTAGACCACAAGTTAATCAAGCAGTAATCAGCAGAGGAAATCCTGCAGGCTCTGAGGGAGAAGGACATGATGGATCCTGTGAGAAAGAGTCCCAGGGGTGCATACTGAGACAAACATCAAGTGTCGCTGGAAGATGAACTCGCCGAAAGACACACTTTGGTCTGACCAAAACTTGTTGGTTTTCCAAAACAATGAGGTGTCCATTAGTGAATGCAACTGCCAAATGGCACAGTTCAAGCTGCAGGAATATGTGCTAAAGGATGCACTGAAGCTTGGTGCAGCCAACACAAAGGCTTTGGGGGAAGGACTGCAACCTAGGGTCTTGTCACAAATGGAGACTGAGGGCTTAGGTCCTGAGCAACAGCCCTGCAAACGCTTGAAGGGTGTATTGTCCAAGGAGCACACGAGTAGTATTGGTGCTTTGTAAATAGAATATATTAACTTGATGACACTACAAATGTATAGAACTGACAACGCTATGAATGTATAGACTGGACGACACTAGGAATGTAAAGAAATGCACTAAAGTTGCATTTCCTGTATAAATTTTGTATGATTAAGATTTATTTTTGAAGTAAAAAATAGCTGTCTGATCAGTCAAAAGCTCCATTTTCCTCTCTCTTCTTCAACCTTTCTTCTGTTTATTTTCACATCTTACTTGGCATTGAATTCATTCACTCTAATTTACACTTCCTTTCTAGTCTTTATGCTGTTACTTTCACAATCATTACAAGCCATGCCCACGACTTTGCTGTCTGTCAAAGCTAAGTACTTTGAATGCTGATAATCAGAATCAGTCCAAAGGTATTAAAAATTGAGTGAACAATTAAGAAAGCCAAAATATATTAAAAATGAATAAGAAAATGAAATTAAATCATTTTAAAATAATTAGCACAACTTTCAAATAACTTAAAAAAACTAAAGCAAACATAATTAATTAAAACTTATAACTTACCCTATTTTTACTCTTCACCTTTGTAGTGAGAAGTGACTCATGTGTTCTGCACCCTATTTAGGAGGCTGATCCACATTGAAAGCACAGGGAATATCTGTGAGTTCATAGTCCACTGCTGCACTCTATGCAGAGACAAATGGTGGAATGCAACCATGTGTTTGGACTTCCACATTCACTTTGGAGTCCTGAACTCATTGCCTGTTTTGCACAGGAACTCTGGCATTTCCCAGGATATTCCAGTTTGTTGGGCCTGAACATAGTGATCTTCAGCCTGTGGTTCCATAGAAACCCATTGGCTAACTTCAGCTACTTCTGAAAGCCAGTGCATCTGACTTCCTGCTCTGTTAATGAGCTCTCTACTGAGTCCAGTGGTGGAGCACACACATCCTGAGTTGAAGGGCTAATGCAAATCACACCTGAACCCTCAGCTTTATGCCAACCACAGCTGATATATGCAGCACCACCCAATTCATTTGAATGAAGCTGCTGAGTTTGACTTTACTTTTTGCATTTATTTAATTTTAATTGTTCATGAACTTTATCAGAGACATTTAAAACTGACTGATTTAAAGTCCTTTGACAGCAGTGGTCTGTCCAAACGCCATTGGGATGGTTCAGGGGCAGAGCCTCAGGATCCATCACCTGAGTCCGAGTCACCAGGATGACTGGACCTGTCGGGCAATATTGCAGGAGGTAAGCACAGGTGATGGGTCAGTTCAAGCACAATCTGGCCTATTGAGCTGCAGAAGATAATTCCTTGACTCGCAGGATTAAAATTGACTTTAGCACCTATTCTAATTGTGAAACAAGCAAAATATTTGCCCAGATGTTCTCAAACTAACCAGTAGGTAATCTTGTTTGGTATCATTTATATTCAAATGGTACAGCAATTTTATGTGAAAAGGAAGGCACAATTAAACTCAAAAATCAAACATCATTGTCCTTCCTTTCGCCGATGACTTCTTACTGTTCAGTGGTGCGTGCATTGAATGGTGTGAAGTTGCATGCTAGGCACAAATTGAACTCAACCCATAAAAGTTATGTCATTTCATCTAAATGCCTATTCAGTGCTAATTACTGCCAGTCATCCTCGCTGGCATGCAAAATTGACAATAACGAGTGTGCAGTCTCAATCCTTTATGTTGTTAGAGTTTTTTTAAAGTGAAATTTTAAAAATTAGCATGGTTTTACATCTCCTTGCTATCTCTTTTATCATGCCTCTTTATCCAAACTTTCTTTCTCTTTCATCTAAATTTAACATTCCTTCAATCTGATTTGCAGGCGCTCTTTAGCAAGGTGCTTGCTCTGTTCATTTAGATCACAGACTCTAATTTTATTCACTGTGACATTATCAGCTTGAACTTGCAGCGACTTGTTACATAACAGACTTAAAATCCTAAATGGGCAGGTCCAATTAACTATTGACTTTTTTTTTGGAAGCCCTATTGCAGCAATTAATGGGCCAATTGTGGATCTAGAAATTACCAAGACTTTAAAAAAATTGAATTTTCATGAAAATTTTTAATAATTATGCTTGTATAAAAGGCAATCTGAGTTTTCAAGGCTTTGCTGGCTAAGGGATTAAGGTTTTCATCTGCAGATGGAGGACTCTGTTCTCTGCCATTTGGAATGGTAATTCAGGGATACATTCTTCTAGGACAACTGTGTCAATTGTGTCACTTTGATGCCTGGCATCTAGAAGAACACACCACTGTCTGCACGGTGACAGCTTGAACACTGTGAAGGTAAAGAGACCAAGACAGGACGTCTCACAAATTGCAAGGTAGGCCTTTTGGGAGCGTTTCTTGGCCAGAACGTGGGGAACTCTACTATTTACAGTGTTGAAGTAGCAGCTGCCATAAATGGGGAGGAGAGGTTTTGTTGCAACACCACCTGGATCACAGTCCCACCCCAGTGTAACTAATATTATTTTTGAAGTGCTTCTGTTTTCCTATAAGGGTCACTTCCCCCAAATTAATTGATTTTTCTGCTTCCAAGAAACTAGACTGTTAAATTTCAGATGTCCCTGCTCCTTCACCATCACCAACCAGACATGCACGGCATTCTTGTTGCATAAATTACAGTTTATTCTGAACCACACTCTCCTTTTATTATGCAGCCCATTTGTGGGTGTGTTCAACCCAGCATGAGTGGAATTTCAATTGGCTGGAAAAATGGCAAGTGCCCAAAATTCTAACTCTTCCAATCCCGATAAAGGTTTCTTTGTCCATTTTGAAATGAGCCTAGTTTTGAGGCATATATGTTCTGTATTTTATTTGTTTCCATTTATATGTGGTAATGTTATTGAATCATGTCACATTCAGCTCAAAGTAAAAATATTTTAGAGCCTTTGATTAAATATTTTAGTGGCATATATCAAATCAGAAATTGGGGTTGATACCTTTTATTTATTATGGACTCCAAAGTAACAGAGTTGTCATCTCACCATTTGGGGACCAAACCCTTCTCCCCACTATCAGCCACTTTCCTATTGGAGTTTGTGCTATTGCTAATTACGAGATGGCACGATTGGTAATTAAATGATGGGACTCTCTCACCCATCTCATTGTTTAGTACTGGAAGTCCCAGGTGAGCACATTACAACTTGCCAGGATATGGTTGGCCCGACTTCTGGGAAAACAGTCACAGTGGAGGCAAAATGTTTGGAAGCTGGAGCTGACTAACTGTCTTGCTGGGCTGAAAGATCAAAGATCACTATCTGGTCACTCTCCAAGATCACTATCTGGTGACCTAGTCTGAAATATACATTTTATTAAGTGTGCACAGGATTATATTGAATTGCAATGCCCTCAATCCTTCCACCTCCAGCACCAACCCCCACCCCATTGCCCTTACTCCCCAACTATCAAATAGTCTGTACTCTGTCAACATATATTCCTTTGGGCAATATGAGCAATGGATATGTGAAAAGGTCTCTAGTTGCTCCTTATGCTACACTAAAAGCCTAGGCAAACATCAAGTCAGTGTCTTCAGGACTCTGGGACATAATAAATCAGAAATACTGTAGTTGCAGTGGATCATTATAGCCATTTCATGTAATAATCAATTTAACAACTGCAGCATCCTGAAGTTTGAGGGCATATTTTGCCTTCCCTTGCATTCATTTTCAGGACAATGTGATTTACAGGTTGATGTATGTAATCTATTCTAATCACAGTGTAAGAAGGATTATGATCATCAACCAATGAGATCATTAACCCACACAGGTAAACCAGATATCTTCATGCATTGAGCAAATGCAGAAATGCTCTCCAAAACACAATTCTTGCTAGAAATATTAAATTAATGACAAAGGTAAGGAAAAATATTCAATTAGCAAAATAACTGCAGTCTCCCATCTTTGTTTAATGAATGAATCTCAGTGTGACACTATACCATCCAGCGTTTGACTCTAAAAGCTATGATTGTATAACATTTAGTGCTCTGTGTTGCTGTCACTCCAAATTGGATTTTAAGACACTGTAAAAGGTGGGTTTGTCTTCCTTGTCTAAGGCTATGCTACTCTCTCTGATCTCTGCCTAGCCTGGCTCTGAAAAGCAAAGAAGAAAGTTTGAAGGTTTGATCCAAAAATGAAATGGAACTCTACATCAAAGGGGTGAAAGTAGCCCAGTACCTTGTGCTGCTTGGATTCATCCATGAATAATGTCCACTTGGATGAGCTGTCTGTGGCAGAAGTGTTCTCCAGAATAAGAGGAGGGGAAAATTTGTGTTTAAACCAAGATTATTCGTGATCTTTTAGTGTGGCTGTCAGTACAGACCAGTCACTAGAGAAGTTCTGCCACTGGATTCAGAAGTGAAGGCAACATACAAAATCCAATAAATATTAAATCATACACATTTAAAAAAGTATAAACTACCTTCTCTGGAGTTATTCAGGTACAGGTTTAGACAGCAGGCTTGAATTTTTCCAGATTTTGTAACATCTGAACGTTGTTATAATCCTATCATTTCCTGTTGATTCTAGAGATTCATTATTATTGTTATTTTCTGTAATACTTTGGAGCTAATAATCTGAAGAAATTCATGTACAATCTGACTATGATTAAAATCCATTTGGTGGATGATATTGTTCTTATTTCATTGCTACCTCAACAAAAATGACGTCCTTTGTACAACTTTACAACAAAGCTCTCTAAGACTAGGCAGTCTAGTGTCAAGATGACAAGATAATTTTCAGGTTTTCAGTCTTTCAGGAACCACTCATCTGGTCAAGATGGAAATTGGTCTGCTGCACATTTTCTTAATGTTCGACATCATTGCAAGCTGCCGCTTCTACCAGGTCAGTATAATGCTGCTATTTTGTCATGTTTTATGTATTTAGCAGCAAAAATTGATCCATCAACACAAAAAATGATTTGAAAGAAGAATATTGTGCTTTATTCTTACAAAGCCCACTGATTAGTTGGGAAAGGCTCTTTATGAAAAGTTTACATGAAACCATCTATTCTCTAGCTCTTTTGTGAATTTGAATGCATTCTCAGGATACCTTGATCTCTTAATGGAAATGGAATCAATGTCCATGTCATAACTTTAATCCCAAATTAGTTATTAAAATTCAGCAACATACTGTTTTTTTACTGCAATGAAGGAATGTAATCAAAAGCTTGTACTTCATGGTTCTTGCAAATTTGTTCAATACCCTCTGTACATGCACAATGGCATATAAAGACATACAATGCACTTTTTGAAGTCACTTGCTTAAATTTCATTTCTGCATGGCTGACCATGGACAGCAGAGACCCCCCCCCCCCCCCCCCCCATAAAGCAATAGACCTTCAAGGGATAGGTGATGCCTCCTGCAGAACAACTTAAAGGAACCAGCCTGACCAGGTCCATGGCCATGGGTGCTGGTGCATGATTCGACATATAGGTAGGTTTCTTTAAAATTTCTATATCTTGGCCCTCATGCTCTGTAGAATATTGCCACAGGGTCCCCTGCACAAAGCTATCATTGGCCCCCTATGCACCACCAGTTTAATTTGCTTTTGAGGCACTGAATAATTTCCAGCTCAATGTCCTGACAAAATTAACACATTTGACGGTATTTGGTAAAGAGCCTATTAATCCACGATGCCCTAAAAGAAAGGGGCAGGCAGCTGTTAAAGTAAGCTGTTGTACTCACTGCCCTGTGAATTCCTATACATTGCCACCTTAAGCCAAAATTTTAAGGTGCATGATAGAAGCAGAAATGCATCTCATGAATACAAAGATGTCACAGGATACCTACATATTTTTAATATCAAATATAGGTGGTGAAAATACAACAATACTGAGACCCCTGAATAAACCTCAGGTGGGAGAGATTAGTGTTGTAGGAGTCCTGGATTGAAAAACAACAAAAAAAATTTCTATTGTTGTTTAACTCGTGTGTGCATCCCACTTGCTCCTCTATATGGAACTCTAGGGGCTGCTGATGTGACCTTTAATGCTGCGCCAGTTCTAACTGGAAGTCTTTTTATACAGTCCTGACATTTTAAGTTGCTTTTCTTTGGAACTTTAATATGCCACATGATTTTCAGAGAAAATCATTTTCTTGACAAAAAGTCATGTTAAACTCAATTTGTCACAATCCATTAGCTCTCAAGACTTGGGCTTGACTATTTTGTAATTCTGGAAATCATTTGGCTGTTTAATAGCTAAACATTGCTACAGATCAATGTGCTATTATTAAAATGTCCAGTAATTTTTTATCTTCCACTGATATACCTTCTCTTAATGTTTTCTGTTCCTTTTGACCTTGACAAAGATTTAATCCTTTGTCCCAATGAAATTCATCCACTGCCAGATGTGCATATGATAAATGATAAAGTGATTCACATTTCCCAGAAATTATATTTCAGCACTGGTCGTTTACTGATCAGTTTTTGATCAGAATCGGATATGATTCTTCCTTGAACTCTATGAATAGCCATTGTTTGTGCACACATTGACAATATGAGCTTATTTCGTACAAACACCTCTCTTGAACTAATTGTATGAGTATCTGCTATTTATAATTAGGTCATCCTAATTGCATAATTATCTATCTCTAATGGATACACTAAATGTATGTGGTCCATCTGGTCTTCCACTAATAGTAACTGCGATAGTCTCCTGTGTATGTATTGGCAGATACATCAGCTGTAATGTACTCAGCGATTCAGAAAATTATGTTTGTTTAATAAAAGTAAGCTTAGCAACTTCACAGAGCCACAAAATAGACAATTGAAATCTAATTTAGAATATGTAAGATATGACAATTATTTTCAATATTCTTATTAAATCTGCAGAACATAGACAAGGAAAATATATTTCATTGAATATTTTTAACAGAAATCTTTAAACATGCACAAATTCCCTAAATAACAAAGCCATGTTATGTGGGCACCGGATCGATGAAGTACTTTTCTTGTCTCTGACTGACACAGCAGTTTATAAAGACTTATTTCCACATGGTAGGGCAGCACGTTTGAACTGTTTCATAAAACCTTCCACTGAATTATTTAATTTACTGCCAGAGGTAAGAAACAAAGTTCTGGTCTAAGCAATTGGTGATATCCACATATAGTTAACACTAGGCATCAAAATCTGTTAGATTTTCGAAACCCTGGTTTGAGATTTGCTGTTAAAGTATTTATTTTTTAAATATAGTCATCCTGTGAAATATTAATTCTAATAATTTTCCTTAAAAAGAATGCATAATAGCAGCCATTTACAAACCAAAACACTCCCCCTGATGGTCTGTACATATTGGCCCAGAAGTTTATGGACACCAGTGCTTGCTGTTCCCTGCTGGATCTACACTTAGCTTGAGCAGATCTTAAAGCTGTAGCTATCTGAATTAGGGTGGTTCCAACCTGATCAGGTAGGCGCTGTGCTCTGCAGTAAGTGGAAGCATACACTGAGGTCTGGACAAATACCATCAGTGGAAATGATTTGCAAGCCAGTTAAACCATGATCCCAGCTTAACCAACTGTCAAAGCTGGCAAACAATTTGCAAACATTCATAATTCAATAACTTATTAATCACAATATCAAAAGTTGTAAACATTCTTTAAAAAATTAGGACAATTAAAAACAATTAAATATATTTAATTTAGCTAAGTAACTCAAAAAAATAAAACTACCTGAAATTTTCTTTCTCTATTACAGCTGTTCTTCTCTCTTGAAATAGCATGGGTTCACCAGTACTTCTGCTAGGAAACTGCATGAAGCTGGCGTTCCGGTACTGGAATCTATGAAGAGTCCTATATCAGAACACAATATGAAAATTGCTGGTGAGCATCCCTCAGGACGTTTGGGATATCTGTATTCACACATGCTTTTGCAGGAGTTCCAAGCCTCCTTATGTTTGTGAGGCAAATACTGGCAGTTCCATGAAAAACTGTTGGCACTTCCCAGGGAAACCTGGCCCATTGTTATCTACTGAATGGAGTATGAGATAAATAGCTAAACATACCTAATATGTCCCTCACGTGACGACTGTGCAGTTAAACCATTGCCACCATACAACCAATTCATTGACTACTACTTAGGCAATATTAAGGGATTTAATTTCATGTGATTGTAAATTAGTTAGCAAGATTGCTTTGTATTTTCTGTCCATTATTTTAGTCCAATTAAAAATAACAGCACATCAACTATAATAAATTTTCCCAAGGTCTTCACAGCTGTTGAAAAAAGTTTGACACGGAAGCACAAGAGGCATTTAGATAACCAAAAGCTGGATGAGGGACAAGTTTTAGGAGAGGTGCAGCCTCGGCAGCAGATCTCAGAGATTTATAAGTGGGCACGTGGGAAGAGGTGAGGTCACGAAGGACTTCCTGAACAAGGAAGTGAATTTTAATATCGAGCAAGAATCAACACAGATCATCAAACACAGGTGATGGTGGACAAAGCCTTTCTGGATCATGAGGGCCAAAAGCTATAAATCTGTAAAGTTTGGAAATTGATGTTTATCATTTGTCTATTATTGGCAAATATAAAGCTTTAGTTGCCAATTGTCCCGAGGGAAAATTAAAGTAGTTGTTACTATGAAAAGAGCATAATAGACAGTCCTGTCTGTCCAATAGAGATGAATTGCCTCCATGTTCCAAATTGAAATGCAGTATCCAAAATATGAACATGCAGAAAAGAATGAGAATTTCATCTTGAAGCTTGAAGCTATGAATTATGTTCACTCTGCTGGTTCACCAACACCTCCTAGTGGACAGAATCTACAAAAGTGAAAGACCAATGATTCTGGAAAAATAAGCATCATTCTGATTTTTGTAAAAAAAGTTACCCACTAGCCAAAACATTTAAAAATAAAACATCATAAACCAATTAAGTCCCCATTCATTCATCAAACCTATTTGATGATTTTACGCTGTTAAAGTAAACATTTTACCATTCAAAATAAACCTGGTGCACAATAAATCTGCTGCAGATTTTATTAACAGCAAAAATATATTACTTAATTGCATCATTTTTGAAGTATTTTCTGGGATGTGAATATAGGGAAAGTCAGGCTGAATAGTAAATATGTAAGATTTGTTTTTTACATTGCTAAGTAAACTATTGACTGGCTTACGGTGTGGTTTACAACAAGGCTTCTTAAAGGTCAGAGCTGGTCTGTTCAGTAGTGCAATATTTCTTCAGACAATGGTTATTGGAATAGTGAATTCTCCCTCCTAAAAATCTGTTGAGGGTAGGGGTCAAACAAAAAATAGACTGAGATATTAAGGGTTACGCCACCAAGGCAGTTAGATAATGAAAAAGTAGAAATGAACCATAATATAACCGAATGACAGAATGGGCTTAGGGAACTTAATGGCTGCTCCCAGTTCCATACACTTGGGTGGAAGCAGGTGTGGAGATAATTTAGAGCCATTTCATTACAGGGACTCTCAAAATATATAGGATGTAAACTCTCCATGATCCGGAAGGGGCAATTTGATTAATTGCTTCAAGGACAAGTTGGCTCTCGTGGCTTCCCTGTGCTCCAAGTGACCTGTTAGGATTCTTTTGGCACTCCCTTTCTCTCCACTTTTCTACAGTTCTCTGCAGTAAGTACGGATTCTTGCTGGCATATGGCTTGCCAGGTGCTACCCACCTTCCAGAATTTTGAGAGTTTGGCTGTAATTCATGTGAGTTCAGACAATAAATGTCAAGAGGTTATTCAACCATGGACAGACTTAATTACTAACCAGTGATGCCTGCATTTAACAGCAGGATCCACTGATTACTGTTTGGGAATGGGAATCCTGATGACTTCCTCTCTCCCTAGTACTGGAATGGTGTGTCAAAATGCAGAGAACAAATTATTGCCCTGGCAGATATCAATTAACTCAACAGGAACAAAATTATTCTGAGCAAAATACAAACTTTGTTTAAGTTCCATCTAAAGCTTTTGATAAACTGCAAGATTTTAAATCCAGATTATAGAATCATGGAATCCTAAAATTGTTACGGCAGGGAGGGAGGTCATTTGGTCTACAAGTCTGTATTGGCATTTTGTAGAAAAATCTGATCAGCCCATTTCCTCAGTACTGATGAGGGTTTTGACGCAAAATGTCAACAATTCCTTTCCTCCCACAGATGCTGCTCCACCTGCTGTGTTCTTCTAGCAAAATGTTTGTTGCTTCAGTGTCTCCACCCCATTACCTTGTTCTATCCCCATAGCCCTACTTTTTTTTAACTTCCAAATACTTACCCAGTTTCCTTTAGAAAATCACAGTTGAACCTGCAACCATCTCACTTCCAAGGAATGCATTCCTGATCATAATTGCTCATGTCATCACCATGTTTTGACACATATTGACCAGTTCCTTGCTCAGTTCCTTTAATCTGTGCTCTCTCGTTCTTGACTCCATCCTTAATAGGAAGTTATTCTATATTCCCCTATCTCATTACTGATGAGACAACTGAAAAACAACTTCATATCTTTGATTCCTGCTGTGCACATTTAACAGTGCATTAGTGTTGCATCTTGAAAATGAAAGCCAAATCATTTTAAAAGACACAGCACCCCAAAATCAAATATTTCAAAGCACAGAAATCATGCTTGATTTTTCTCTAGATTAGTGTACTTAAAAGCTGAGATAAACTATCATATTGGAAGCAGGGCTTTGTTGAATTCAGCTGCAATAATTATTCTGAATGACTGAATTATTAATTAAGATGCAGGAACTGATTGTTATTTGGTTATAGAATCTAACCCCCAATTGATACATGGGAGAGATGTATGAAGTATTTAGTTTGAAAGCTTTACATATTTGATTCACTGAAAAGCTAAATGTGAAAGTAAGAATTATTGCCTAGAAATTACTGTTTGCAATATTAGCATATGAATTCTTTTTGTATGAATGATATTCCATTGTGTACTGTATTCATTGAAGCATTATTCCTTTGATTCATTGTCTGTTACATTGGCACAGAGATAGAGAAAAGCCACGCAAACCAGTGTTCACTTAATAATATTGTGAAAAGTCATATTTGGCTGAACTAACTGTGAAAAATATTATTTTATCAATAAATGAAATTGCTGCAAAACAGATTCATGCTTTTATGTGATCCCAGTTCCTCATTTGTATAACTGTCGGTATTCCTATTCTGCTTTTTCTTTATAGTACCTTTGAAGTTTAAAGCAGTTTCGCAAAGAAAATAAGTACATCAGGTTGACACCAACTTCTATTTATATAGTGCCTTTTACATGGGGAGGGAATGGGGTGCAGAGTACTGTTGGAAAATATACAGAAACAGAGGTTCAAAGATGGTTACTCCTATAGAATGGGATGAAGTCATAAATAACAAGGATTTTAAATTGGTACAGTTATAAGGGTCGATGTATGTAAGGATAGAGGTGATTGACAAGGAAGGCTCGTTGTAATAGGAAATGAGAGGATGTACTGACAAAATGGAGGGGATCAGCAAGAGGATTAGAGTGAATTCACAAGGATTAGAGCCACTTGGTCTGAAGGTGACAAAATCTTACTTGAATGAGATAGGCAGTGATGCAAATAGAGGTAGCCAGTATTATAGAGATAAATGTCACAGTCTTTGAGAAAGAGAAAAAAGGCAGGGGTGGGGTGGGGGGGGGGTGGGGAAGAAAATCAGCAGGGGATGGGGATTGGCGGCAGACAGCAACAAGGTTTTAAACAAAATGGTTCCACCTGATGTTGTGGTCGGAGAGGGTAACAAACTTACTGTCAAGGGAATGAAGATGTGGCAAGGTTTGAAGATTTTTCCCTGGTCAGACCCCACTTGGAGTATTGTGCTCAGTTCTGGTCGCCTCACTACAGGAAAGATGTGGAAGCCATAGAGAGGGCGCAGACGAGATTTACAAGGATGCTGCCTGGAATGCGGAGCATGCCTTATGAAAGCAGGTTGAGGGAACTCGGCCTTTTCTCCTTGGAGAGACGGAGGATGAGGGGGGACCTGATTGAGGTGTATAAGATGATGAGAGGTATTGATAGGGTAGATAGTCAGAGGGTTTCCCCAGGGCTGAACTGGTGGCCACAAGAGGACATAGGTTTAAGGTGCTGGGGAGTAGATATAGAGGGATGGCAGGGGTAAGTTTTTTACTCAGAGAATGGTGAGTGCATGGAATGGGCTGCCAGAAACGGTGGTGGAGGCGGATACGATAGGGTCTTTCAAGAGACTGTTAGATAGGTACATGGAGCTGAGTAAAATAGAGGGCTATGGGTAAGCCTAATAATTTCTAGGGTAGGGACATGTTCGGCACAGCTTTGTGGGCCAAAGGGCCTGAATTGTGTTGTAATTGTTCTATGTTCTATGATGGCTTCATTCTTCCCTACATTTAGCTGGAGGCATCAATGAGGTAGTGAAAGAGTCAGGAGAGATATTGGGGTGAGAGAGGCACATGTCATAGGCATAAATGTGAAAACTGACTCGGTGACTCTGTAGATTATGTCACAAATGAGTAGTATACTGGCTGAAGAGGACCAAAAGGACAAGGGGTGGACTCCTTAGGAGCTCCAATGTGGAGAGCATAGTGAAAGAAAGGAACGTTACCACTGGAGACAGTCTGTTAATGTACAGTGGAAGCTGCTGAGAACAAGCTCATGTAAGTCTGTCAGAAGAGGGGAGCTGTTGAAGGCTACATAGAAGCTACAAAGATTGAGGAGGAATAATTCTTTATGGTCACACCATTGTTTTGGTCCTGTAGGAAGAACAGAAATAAGATGGGGAGTATTTGAAAAGGCATCTACAAGAAAGATGTACACTATCTTGGAGCAAGATTTTCAAGAATACCGTTTGTTGTTGTTGCTGCTTATTTGTTCCGTTTATTGTGAATAAGACAATTATGTGGTAAATGCCTAAATGACAATCTGACCACTATTCTACCACCTCTCTAGATCTAAGAGAGATTGCAAAAGCAAGTGCATTGTGTTCCACGGCAAGTATTTTATTTTGACCCCTGAGTAGGCTTACACTTATCAGACATGGTGCATTTCAGAGAATGCTTGTGCATGGGGGAGTGTTTTTTGGCTATGGAATTGTTGTGATATCAAGGTTGGGGGAAATGGCCTGTGTAAAATGTAAAGGTGGAATATTAATTTAGATATTTTGAAGAACTCTAACTGAGAATCTTATGACATTCCAAGTTGCAACAGGGACTGACAGAAACACATAAAATTAAAAACTCAGTTACTTTTTTTAAATAAAGGAAGAAAATTCAGTCATTTCTACATCCTCAGCTGATAAGCAGCAATGTCAAAGTGTGCATATATTTTTTCATGAGAACAGGATGGAGGATTTGTATTATTAGTAAACTTTCATCAGGAGCTGTGAAATAAAAGTGTGCTGGAATTGCATTTTAGTCATTCTGCTATATAATCTTATTGAAATTTTGATTCAACATTTCACAAATGGTCACTTGTGATGAGAAACTGAAAGTACTACGGCTCAAAGTCAGAAGATTCAGAAAGACTTATTTTAAATGATTACCAATCTAACTTGCTAATTCAATGTAGCCAATAGTGTCCAAGCAAAGTAAGATTAGAAACCTCACACTTATGTACTTTCATATCCCTCTAGGTACATGAGCAAAATCAGATATAAATTTATCTAAAATTCATCCATGCAGAATATTGACTTGTTCTACCATGGTCTAGAGACTACAAATATACCAATTACTAGTATTTTGCCACAAGTAGATGCAATCACAGATGTATGATAACATTTTGTTTGATCTACACAGCATGAGGAGTGTAAATAAAAAGTAGCTGTGGCTCACTTTGTTGTTTCCAAAGATTAACTTATGCCATTTATAGTTATGGATGGAAATAAGTATCCCATTTAATAAATTGTTATTTCAATCCAAAAATATACTGGCCCATGTTAAAATTTTCACCATATTGTTCCCCAAATTCTGCAATACTAACATTGGTATTGGTTTATAATTGTCACTTGTACCGAGGTACAGTGAAAAACTTGTCTTGCATACCGCTCGTACAGATCAATTCATTACACAGTGCATTGAGGTAGTACAGAGTGCAATTGAGGTAGTACAGGGTAAAAACAATAACAGAATACAGAGTAAAAGTGTCACAGCTACAGGGAAGTGCATTGCAGGTAGACAATCCAGCAACTTGAGAGGAATGGAGAAGTAGAAAATCCCTACTATTATCACACTATTATTTTTACACTTCTCTGTGATTTGCCTAGAAATCTGCTCCCCTATCTCCCACGAACTGTTTGGAGGTCGATACTACTCCCCGGCAAAGTGATTGCATCCATTTTGCTTCTAAGCTCCACCCATATGTCTTCATCTGTAGATACTTCTATGATATCTGCCCTTGTTACTACAGAAATGATCCTTAAAATAGATGTAGTCCAGCCTTACATTTCTCCCATGTGCCTGGAGACTTTGCTTTCCTTCTATATTTGTCTGTTCATAGTCCAACTGTATTCCTACTCTGTGTCTTGTTCCACTGCCGAAATAATTCTTCCCCCACTCTACCCCACTCCCCAAGGACATTGGGCCTATTTAGGTAGCAACCTGTCCAACTTGTACATGTCCCACCTTCCCACCAACAGCTGTCCTGGTACAACCACGTTGACACCACGGCCAAGAAAGCTCACCAGTGCCTCTACTTCCACAGAAGGCTAAAGAAATTTGGCATGTCCCCTTTGACACTCACCAACTTTATCAATGCACCACAGAAAGCATCCTATCTGGATGCATCACGGTTTGGTATGGACTGCAAGAAACTACAGAGAGCTGTGGACACAGCCCAGCCCATCACGGAAACCAGCCTCCCCTCCATGGACTCGGTCCATACCTCTCGCTGCCTTGGTGAAGCAGCCAGCATAATCAAAGACCCCACCCCCCAGATCATTCTCTCTTCTCTCCTTTCCCATCAGACAGAAGATACAGGAGCCTGAGAGCACATACCACCAGGCTTCAGGACAGCTTCTATCCCACAGTGATAAGACTATTGAACGGTTCCCTTATGCAATGAGATGGACTCTTGACCTTGTTTGACCTTGCACCTTATTGTCTACCTGCAATGCACTTCCTGTAGCTGTGACACTTTACTTGGTATTCTGTTATTGTTTTTACCCTGTACTACCTCATGTATTCTGTACTACCTCAATGCACTGTGTAATGAATTGATCTCTACGAGCGGTACGCAAGACAAGTTTTTCACTGTACCTTGGTACACGTAACAATAATAAACCAATACTAATACCAATACCAATAGTATCGATGGGTACTTGATGGCTGGGACAGACATGTTAGATGTAGGGTCTGTTTCCATGCTGTATTACTCTATGACTGTCTTTCTTCCTTTATATTGGCAATGAGATTTCTATGCACATCATTAGAGTCCACTTTGCACATTGAAGATACTTACCACCTGAGACAGACCTACCTGCAACCACCTGCAGTTAGCCCTGCAAGATGTTGTGTGTTAATGGGCATGAATTTTTCCACCCTTTTTTGAAGCCTTTATAGCTCGCTGAGTGCAAAGTAGTGCTGTATTTTCCAAATGTGTGGATCATGGGTTACAGCTATAAAACTGCATAATTTGCTAAAAGGAATCATATAGTGAGCTGATTTCCTATAACCAAACAGAAATGCAGTCACTTTTTATTAACCTAAGTGTGATTAAAAACTTAGCTGATGAGAAAACAGAAATTAAATACCATGACTTCAGGCACTAGTTTCTAGTGATCTACAAAACGTGTTCAATTCTCCATGTTATATAAACAGTGTTTAAATCCTCTCTATAAAAAGATGTTCATTACATTGTAATGGGATTCTTATTCCATCTGTTACAAAAATAAATTAATCGGAATATTCGAATTTTTCACCATAGACATCTTCACCATTAGCTCCCACTGCATTCATTAGTGAGAATAGGTTTATTAATTTTCAGTTATGCAAAATACTTCGATGAAATGAGAGACATTCTTCATGGTACTAAGAATCTTCTGTTGTTGTTACTGGTTTTACATTGGTACAATTTTAAGACTGGTGATGCATAACAAGGAGTAAAAGGTCAATTGTCTCTCCACATTATTCCCAAATTACAGAATATTTAATAGCAGGCATTTCCAGTTGAAACAGTGCTAATATATCTTAAAGGGTTCTTTCTCTAACTTTATAAACAAAAGCTTTGAAACCACATCATTGGTTCAAAGCAAACCATTAGATACTTTAAATGGCTCATCCTGAAACAAATCTTACTAAATTTAAAAAGCACATTAGCTAATTTGAAGGAAGAGAAATGCAGATACTAGAAATCTGAAAAAAAACCAAACTGCTGGAGAGACTCAGCAGGTCAGGCAGGTCTGGGAAGAGAGCATCAAAATCAATGTTTCAGGTCAATGACACTTTTTTGGATAGTAACTTATTTTTTGGACAATGATTATTCCCAAGAAACTGGTAAAAATAAAATCTATAAAAATTATGGCCTGGAACTTTTTAAGATGTTAATCAATCTGGTCACCCTGTTTTTTAACTGTAACTTAAATGGTAATATTACTCATTCTAGGAATGTGTTAACTTCAGACTAGTTTTAATGGAAATTGAATTTGCTAGAATGGCAGTTATTCAGGTCCCAATGCCAGAGGCATCCTCGGCATGCTGAGAGAGTATCCAATAGGGAATTTCATTGTTTTATTTGCTGCTCATGAATGATTTGAAGTGGGTAATGATTTCATCAAATACGTTAGAAAGTACTATGATAGTACTTGGGTATTAGTATTCCAAAATGGACTTTGATGTCATTTCTCATCTAAAAGAAAGGAGTTTTGTTAGAATTGTTTTTCAGCATTGTTACTTTTGATGAAACTTCTAGTTAGTCAAGCAAGTTCCACAACCAGGAAAATCATTGAAAAAATATAACATTTTTTCCAAATACAAATGAAATAAATTTGTATTATTATGACATTGCAGGGATTCCAGAAATATTTCATTATTCTCACAAAGATGCATCTTTTTGAGGAATTAAAAATATACTGAAAAGAGGATCAAGTGTGGCTAACTAAAAAGTTGTTATGTTGAAAGAGAAGGCTTATAAAGTTATGAAGAATAGTGGCAGCTTGAGGATTGGGAGAAATTTAGAGATCAGCAAAAGCTGACTGAACAAGAATTGATAAAGACAGAGTAAATAGGATATGAGAGTAAACTAGCAAGGACTATTAAAATAGATTGTATGAACTCCAACAGGTATATAAAAGCAAGAGAGTGGCAAAAATAAACACTAGTGCATGAGAAGCTGAAGTAGGGGAATTAGTATTGGGAAATAAGGAAATAGCTGATATATTAAGGAATTATTTTGCAACAGACTTCATAATTGAATGAATATCAAATTATAGAAAGAAGTGGATAATTGGGTTGGAGGAACTTTATCTAGGTAGACAAACAGTACACGAGACTGCGTGCATGTGGGTTTCTGTGGGGTGCTCCAGTTTCCTCCCACCTCCAAAACTGTACCAGCTGATTAATTAATTACTGTAAGTTACCTCTTAATGCAAGTAAGTGGCAGAAGAATGAGAATTGATAACCATATGAGAACAAATAAGTTGCAGGGAATGAGCCTGATGGTATGACTCTGTTGGAGAGCACAGCGACAATTCAGGTAGGGCCGCTGCTTCACAGCTTCAGTGATCCCAGTCCGATCCTGATGTCTGGCTGTGTCTACGTTGAGTTTACACATTTTCCTTATGATCACATGGGTTCTCCAGTTTCCCCAAGTCACAAATGTTATACTGTCCTTCTCAAAAGGAGGGAAAGAGAAAGATGTAGACCCTAGGCTGGTTTAATAATCTGGAAATGCTGGAGTCTATTATTTCCATTATTAATGAAATAACAACCCACTTAAAAAAAAATCACAATGTGATTCGGCAGAGTTAATATAGTTTTTTTGAAAAGGAAATTATGTTTGGCAAATTAATTGTAATTCTTTGAGGATGTAATGAGCAGGCTGGATAAAGGGGGACCAGTAGATGTTGTATATTTGGATTTCTAAAAGATATTTGATAAAATGACACATAAAAACTTACTGCCCAAGAAAAGGGCCCATGATAAATAGGTAATATATCAGTATAGATGGGGATTTGATTGACAAACAGAAACAAAGAGAAGGGATAAGTAGGGAGATAGGATTTTCAAGTTGGCAAACTGCAACTTGTCAGGTGCCACATAGATCATTGTTTAGGCAATAGCTATTTACAATTTTTTATTAATAACTTTGATGAAGGCACCAAGGGAATGCTAGTCAAATTAGCTGATGATACAAAGATGGATGGAAAAGTAAGTTGAGGAGGACACAAAAAGTCTGCAAAGAATTTATGGGGAGGTTAAGTGAAGGAAAAAATGTGGAGTATTTGGACATTCGAAGGACTTTTGAACATTTCCCACATAAAGATTAGTGCACATGGTATTTGGTTGATGTTTTGTTGTGGATAGAAAAAATGGTTGGTAGACTGGAAATAAAGAGTAGAAATAACTGGTGCTTTTCCACATAACAGGCAGTGACTAGTAAGATACTGCAGGGATCAGTGCTTGAACCACAGCTATTCATGGTATATATTAATGACTTAGATTAAAAAAAATTACATGCAACCTCTCCAAGTTTCTGAACAAGCAAAGGTGGATGGAGTGTTATCTGTGAGGAGGATGTAAAAAGGTTTCAGAATGATTTGGACAGGTTGAGTTGTTAGGGATTATCCTGGAGTCATGAAATTATGGATAGCAGATATTAATTAAAATGAGGATGCAAGAGACTGCAGAAATAAAACTCGTTCACAATGTATCTTCAACTGATACTTCAAGGTTATTGAAACCAATCATTGGGTGTGGGACATTCTGATTCTGTCCCATTGAAATTACGCAGGGGAAGACAATACCTCTCGCTGCTGTTACGGACTCAGTGAATGTCCCTTTTAGAGTGTGTGTGTGTGTGTGTGTGTGTGTGTGTGTGTGTGTGTGTGTGTGTGTGTGTGTGTGTGTGTGTGTGGCATGCTTACGTCAATAGAAGATAAAGGACGTAATGACATTGTTGAAGAAGCAGAAGAAGAAGAGAGAAGAGAGAGAGAAGGGAGAGAGACACCAACCTGCTAGTTTCTCTATCGATGGATGAGAAACAATAACTGTGTCTGCCACTGAAACCCATGTATGGAAGTTGGAAGTAATCCGGTGGAGTTCACTTTATTGCTGACCTGTAGAAGGAAACAGGTATTTGTGTGTGGACGACCACGATTCGGATGCTTTTCGGGGTGAGGAAGTCACTACCGAGTAAACACTGAAGTGTCGTTTGGGTTCCATCGTGGAACATTTGGATTTCGTATTTACTCTCTCTATGTTTCTTTACGTCTACGTCTTATCTTCAGACAACGGTGGTTGTTGAAGAAGCCCTTGCTCATGTTTCACTTTATGGCTTGCGGAACTGAACTTTAAGAACCATTCCGGAACTTGGAGTTTGGGACTTTGTCACACACACACGAAGAGTTTAGTTTTGGGGTTAACGTTCAAGGTTTAACATTTTTTGAATTCTAACATACTAACATTTTTACTTTTATTTTACGTATGATCATAAGTAGTGATTAATAAAATAGTTTCTAACACTGAATCATGCTCAATGTGTTTCTTTTGTTGCTGGTTCGTGACACTGCCTTGGTGAAGCAGCAGTATAGTCAAAGACCCCACCCACCTAGGTCATTCTCTCTTCTCTCCTCTCCAATCAGGCAGAAGATACAGGAGCCTGAGGGCACATACCACCAGGCTCAAGGACAGCTTCTATCCCATGGTGATAAGACTTTTGAATGGTTCCCTTATACGATGAGATGGACTCTTGAACTCACAATCTACCTTGTCTGATCTTGCACACCTTATTGTCTACCTGAAATGCACTTCCCTGTAGCTGTGACACTTTACTCTGTATTCTGTTATTGTTTTTACCCTGTACTACATCAATGCACTGTGTAATGAATTGATCTGTATGAACGGTATGCAAGACAAGTTTTTTACTGTACCTCGTACAAGTGACAATAATAAACCAATACCAATAGATGAATGTTCATGTTAATTGGTACACATTGAAATCTTCAGGATGAGATCAGGGAAGGCATTAAGTGGTCATCTCCTGCATTAAAGGTGTAACCCTGCCACTTAATGCACAAATTCAGGACAAATCTGTTTTTGTCATTTAATATTCCGGCTGGTTGTATACTCATGCAGCCATCCCCCAACACTGTAACAAAAGAGGTATATTTTGGGTGTCTGGAGTTTGTGCTTAGCAGCTTTTGGGCCAGCAGCTAGTATTTTTAATATTCAAAAGGATTCTGCCAGTTAGGATGTGCTACCATTGTAAATATGTAATTGTGCACAGTTACCTGTCAAAAATTCTAAACGTTAAAGTTAAGTAGGTGAATATAGCCATTCAAACTGTAGTTAATCGTCTATTGTTGTCTTTGTGTTCATAAAGAATAAAACATAATATGAGGAGAGCTACATTTTCTCTCTCCAGTAGACCTGCTGTGTGAATAAAGACTTTTATATTTCCCAGTTACAGCTTCCGTGTGACTCAGTTTCGTCAGTCACAACAGAGTGAGTTGGTAAATGCATGGCAGATGCACCGTAATATGGCAAAACAGGAAGGCAGTTTATTATCTGAACTATGAGAAAATAGGAAAAGGGGAGGTGCAAGAAGGTCTGGGTGTCCTTGTATTCTAATTAAGAAAGGTAAGCATGCAGGAGAAGCAGGCACGTAAGAGGGTACACAGCTCTTCCCAGCTCAGAGATTTCTTCATGATAACAAGCTCAACAACAGTTATAGATCTAAAACTCCACTACAGGTTGAGTGGCTCTGATTTCACCACCACAATTCATCCTATTGCAACTTATGCCGAGTTAAATCACATCATTCCAGAAAAATGCCTTGGCTCTTCCATCACATTTTGGTCTTGCATGCCTGAAGTGATTTCAATGTCAGTTTATGCAGAGAATGATGTCATCCCCTGTGCAATGCTCCTCTTGGACAAGTATTCCAGGAATCACCATTGTTGGGCAATCCCAGGATGAATTTAATGGAACCTATGAATGATAAGTTCCACACTTACATCCATGTCTCTTCAACCCTCTAGTTTGCCTTGCAATCCTTCAGTCACCCCACTGACCCACCCACATCCCCATTTTCCTTTCAGACTCCCAAATTGGCCACAATCCATTATGGAACATCCATGATAAAAAACCTTATCTCCATTCCCTGCCCACCACTGGCCTCCCGACCCAGTTCTGACTTTACTCATTGACACCCATCCTCCCAACTTCCTTGCCCCAATCTTGTTCGACAACAGCCCTATTCTCAAGTTTTGATTCACCCTGCGAACATCAGCATGCCCCGCCCTGCCCAACCTCCAGCCACTTGCCTACACAACCCAATCCTCAAACTACAACTGCTGTCCCTCACAAATCTCAGTACCTGGCCTTGATGCCAGAGGTACACTTTCAACCATGGGTCAGGAAGTTTACCTGATTTCAATGAAATAACCATTGGCTTACATCTGCTACAAACATCTGGTGCACCCAATGTGGTGCGCCGGAAACTGCAGGGCAGGATAAGAATATACAAACATGACATAATAAATAAAAGCAGGAGTAGCATCTGATCTCTGAGCAAACCATTTTAAAGCATGCAATAAGATCTTTCATCTCAGCATTGCATTCCCCCATATCCTTCTATTCCCTTCATATCTAAATATCAATCAACCTCTGTCTTGAATATGTTTAACAAGTGAGCTGCCTCAGCCTTCCTGTGCAAAGAATTCCAAAGATCCCTTACTTCTGGACGAAGAAGTTTATTTCCATCTCTGTTCTGAATGGCTGACCTCTTGTTTTGAGACTATGACTCTGGTTATAGACAGCCCAGGCAGAAGAAACATCAACTCTGCATTCATCCACTCAAGTCCCTTAAGAACTTTGTACACTTCAGCAAAGTCACCTCTCATTCCTCTAAATCTAAGAGAGTAAAGACCTAGTCTGCTTAATCTCATCTCATATGTGAAACCCCTTATCCCCAGAGTCAATCTGGTGAACCTTCCTTTGGCAGGGCAAAATACATGCAATATTCCAGATGCAGCTTCACCACGGCCCAAAATAATTGATAGAACATGACTCTCCTCTCTTCAAATTCTCTTGCGACAAAGATCAGTATACTGTGTGCCTTTCTAAATGTGTGACGAAGCTACATGTTAACTTACAGTGATTCATGTACAAGGATACTCAGGTCCAACTGAACACAGACATCTCTCAATCTCTCATCATTTAAAGAATTGGGTTTTTTTTAATTTTTAAGTAAATGATATCACATTTTTCCACCCTATATTCCATCTGCCATTCACTTAACTTTCCATATACTCAAAGCCTTTCTGCATCCTCCCCACTGCCTACATTTCTACCTAAATCTTTCTTCAGAACTGACTAGATGAGTTTCATCTTTAACACATGAACAGTCATCAGATGCACTGGATTTTCCATTGCTTATAGAACCTGTACATTATTAAAATCAAAGTATATAAAATACTGATACTGTTATAACAGAAGCACAGGTTACCACCTGTGCAGTGAAAATAATAATTTATCCATGAATAGTTTATGAAAACATAGGCACTTTTCCTTGGCAAAATATCCTCTTGCACTATGTCCTTACTTTTAAAGTAATTCAAAGATATTTGTCAAAATTGATCCTTTCTGTCTTTGTCTGAATATGTAAAATGCTGCTGTTATAGCACCATTCATCTAAGGAAATGTCTCTAATATAATTGAGGTACTGCTATAAATGAAAATCAATTTTTAAAATAATAAGATCCAGCAGAAATTGCAAGCAAGTAAATATAATCAAAATGAACATTAGGCTTTATATTTTATATTCTTTTATCATATAGATACTTATTCAAATCTGTAAAATAGCAATTGCCAATCTAGTCTGAATTATGTATACAGTCATTCAGGAAATGAAAAGAGGTAGAGCTTTATAAAAACAATGCTTATATCTGTAATGCTTTAATTGGGAACATATACAAATACCTTTCAGTACAATGGATGTTTCCTGTTTAAATTGCTGTTGAATTAAATAAAAATCCAGTACCCATTCTGCAGAATTGCCAAATATTTCTTAAGAACTAGTAACAAGAATTCAGCTGGGTGGTAGAGTGCAAATTGTTTTAATGCCACAGAAAGCAAGAGGTGTTTTGCTTATGGGGTTAATATAAAAATTACAGGAATATTTCAGTCCTAAACTATTAGAAACTGTGAAGCAGTACAAACTTAGAACTAGGAATCGGGTGTTACACAGCAAAATGTCTCATTGAAGGGCATGCCCTGACACTGAAACTCCGGTACTATTGTAAACTGTGTGCTGTGTGACAAGTTTGTTTGTAGTTTAATCAAGAGTAAATTAAATTAATCAACACACAAAAATTTACTTTGATCTAGCATGCAAAATTGTTAAGTCAATGGAGATGGCATCTATCAATGTTTCATCCAATATCAAGGTACAAAGACAACTGCAGTTTATAATCACAGGGTGATAGCAAAAGCTAGAGTTCCAAAACAGAATGCAAAGCATATGGGTGAGACTGGCACAAATCACTGTTGTAGATATAACGGAAGCCACATGTGTCAATTCAAAATGGCAATATGTTCTAGCTGCCAGAAAGAGTATATATCTTCAACATGCAAGTCTAAAGCCAAGATAATTAGGCATTGCAACTCCAGTTGTCTATTTTTTTCATATAGGGGAAGTTTTCATAGCACGAATCCAAAGAAAGGAAGTTTGTACAGTATTGAAGCCAGTGACAACAATGCAGAATTGGGCTCATACAGCACTTACATCTATGGTAAAGGAGAGAAAACAAATATCTTCAAGAAAAATGTATTGAAAAGATTAGCACAGTGATTGCTCAATAATGGGAAAGGAAACATATCAAGTTCAGCCAGGTAGCATTAACAAAGTGAACCTGAAAATATATTCAGACAAAGTTTAGAAGACTATAAACCAAATTAAATGTTTAATGTATCACAGTGGTTAGCAATTGAACAAACAATTGTCATAATGAATCAAACAATGCTGATGGACAGAAGTTCACTCAAAAACTGGAAGCTGGACTGGAAAGAGATGTTGTTGTGTGCATGCTTCAAGATCACTTTTAGACAAACTATTGAGAAAATATGCAGAGATTTTCGAGGATACCAACACCGGAGTTACAGATTATAATGCTCACTTTGATAGCGAGCTTGATTACAAAACCAATCTATTGTAAACCTCAACCATATGCATTGGAGAAATAACAGAGTTGCATAACATCAAGCTGAGTGACTAGGTAATACTAATTGTAGTCGTGCCTAAAGTAGAAAAGACTATGCAGTGATTACCAAGTGACAATCCATTGGGCAGTTGCAGATGAGCAGTCTTCATTGACTACTTTGCATGATTTATATACTGAGTTGCAGCTACAAAGTTTTCACCAAACTCATTGTGTCAATATGTATCTGTTCAGATCAATGTGGATAAGGAGAGTCAGCAATATTTGACAATCAACACGCAAAAGGCTACTTTATTCCTATATAAAATTATCTATGGCTTGAAATTCTCACTGAAAATCTTAAAAGGTTAAAGTGGACAAGATGCAGTAAATTGTAGATTATTCTCTAAACAATCAGGATTATGAAAAAGAGCCAGAAGTACCAAAGAAGAAAATCTTTGAATATCATAAATCATAGAGCACAGAAAGAGGCTCTCCAGTCCATCACATCCATGCCAGCCATCAAACACTCATCCTTTTTTTTTCTCTCTTTCATCCTCATCATGTCCCTCTGATTCTTCTGCCATCCACTTACACTAAGGGCGGTTTAAAGTAGCCAATTAACCTACTATGCAGAACATCTTTGGCACATGGGAGGAAACAGATCACCTAAAGGAACCCCATGTGGTCACAGGGAGAACATGCAAACTCCACACAGGCAGCACCCAAGGTTAGGATTGAACCCAGGTCTCTGGAGCTGTGAGGCAGCAGGGCTAACCACCCTCTCTTCAGGTGTTCACACAAAACAAAACAGGCTCAAAAGAAGCAAGTATGCATTTGAACAAAAATATAATTTGTCTTGAGCTGCACATAGATGCAGATGGACTGCAACATTGAGGTACTGTTATAAATGAAAAATCAATTTTAAAAATAATAAGATCCAGCAGAAATTCCAAGCAGGGAAATCTGAAAACATTGATGAACTTATGTCCTTCCTAGGCATGGTACAGTACTGAGCTTTTTGACAGATCCTGCAACAGTGCTGATACCATTACATTGGTTACCAAACAAAAACAACAAAAAAAATGAAATTGGTGCAAAGAACAGCAAATTTCAAATGACTAATGCGAGAAGAGTTTTGGAAGTGCTTCACTGTGGTACAACATGTACATTGAAGCTTGTATGTAATAATTTGAATTATGGATTATAAGTGAGGTAATGAATAATGGTTTAGAAAAAAGAATTGCATTTGCTTCATGTACATTGATGAAGAGTGAGAGAACTTATGCTAAAATTGAGAAGGAGACACATGGAATTGCCCTTCAAGTGAAAAGTTACATTTGCCATTGTCCATATCCTTGGTCACAAAGCACAAGCCTTAATTAGCCAATACCAACAATGGCTGTGCCGCAAACACAAACGTGGGCCATTCTCTTATCTCAGTCAAAGTAAATGATCAAACATAAAAATTCCAAATAAAATACTAAGCAGTATCATCATCAAAGTTACCATTTGAAAATTCAGAAATGTAGGGTGAAGGTATGATTTACACATTGAAAATAGTTGAAGATGATTTTCCAGTTACAGCAATGAAGATAGCCAGAAGACATGAAAATATATCATTCTTAAATGGGAAAAGAGAGAAACATTTAAAAGGATGGCCTGAATTAGAAAAATATCCAGATGAAGACATAACTCTGTACCACAACTTAAGGTGATGGAAAAAGGTTGTGTTAAATGGGGAACAGAGTTGCCATACCAAAATTTATTGAGAAGGCAAATTTTAGAATGCTATTCTGAAAATTCTGGTATTGTAAACATAAAGGCAGTGGCAAGAAGTTTTGCTTATTTTCCAGGATTAGATAAAGAGCCAGTAGGCAGATGTACTATCTGTCAAGAAGGCATAGCCAATCCAGGGAAATTGCTAACAAGACTTTTCAAAGGAGTACATCTTGATTATTATGAGATAAGGTTTGATAAGTTCTTTGCTCTCATGGATTGAGTTGTTAGCTCCAGGGCTGCCACAGAGCATACAATTAAGTAATTGATCTGCATTTTCTGATGTCATGGCTTACCAGAAGAACCATTCTCAGATGACAGTCATCAGTTTTGTTCATTTCTATATGAGCATTTTAGAAAACAAAATGGTCTTAAGCACTCACTTATTTCAGTGCATCATCTAGCATCAAATGATGCAGCTAGGAGAGCAATGAGAATTTTTGAAGAAGCACTGAAAAAACAAATATTACAAGTTTAATAATGGGACATTAATTAGCAAACTATGGAACGTCTCCACATTCCACAAGAGGTAATATTCCTGCCAAGTTACTAATGCACGAAGTCTCAGAACACAATTGAGTTTGAGCTTTGTTCAGCCAAATCTTGAAGGAACAGTAGGAGAGCAATTGAGATAGAAATAAAATTATGACTCAAGTCATGGAGGAAAACAATTCAAACAGCATGATAGATTTTACTTGTTAACACCTCCTAGCAAATCAACAATTGGAAATGGGATATTGTAGCAATAGTTGATGTATGGGGTACAAAGGGGTGTCATTTGAAAACTGAAAATGAAATTCGAAGCAGATATGTATATCACTTAATTCCTGAAAGAGACATACAAAAGAGTATTGAAGAAGTATATGATTATGAATGTATTCTGGATATTAATCGAGCAGGGACTGTGGAAGAAGAGACGCAAGATTCCACTGAATGGAGTCAAGGAGTGACATCATCTTTAAGTCAAGAAGTGGATACAACACTAATGATGGTTCATTTGAAAAGCTGAAGAAGACTCAAAAAACTTAAATCTATAAATCATTCCTTCTTTTCAAAAGGGGAAAACATTGCAGTATGACTTATCTGTATAATAGATGGGTACAGGTGCAGTGTAATTATAGAGCTGAACACATGTTATGGAGACTGAGTCTCTTTGTGCTTCTCTATTTACTCTCTATTGCTCAGTTTCAAAATCAGGAATATGAGCACATGGACAAATATTACAATTATAATTTTTCATTATGCATCAAATGAAGCTTTGTCCTGGACTGGAAAGAAATCCACAAACTATGGCCACCCTGGAATACTGGAAAAAATGCTTGCTGGAATGAATATTGGATCAGTGGGCTGTTTAATGCAAGTTTAGCTTTTTGACTGACTGATGTAATTGATAACTCTGTGGTAGCCTGGACTGAGCCAGAAAGCAAGGAAGTTGAGAACTCTAGTAAACCTGTTTGCAGTGCTACGTTAGTTGTTGCAATTGGTTTATTGTGGAAAATGGCAGAATCCTGTGACAGTTTCCCTATAGAAGTTCAGCCTTTTAAATACACAGGTTCTCAGAGCACCATTAATATTTCTGGGAGTCTGAACATCAACGGAAGCATCAAGACTGCTGTAGGTACATTTTCTTCTGAAAGATTAGTTGTGGTTTTCATTATAATTGAGGGGAAATGACAAATGCCTCCAAGAATTTGGGAAGAATTCCATAAAAGATGATCTCAGAAATACAAATGTTTTGCTTGGTTCATGAGAAACAATAAATGGCCCTGAATTTCCTTGGGACCTAGAGAGTAATCCGGGTGAATGAGAACAGATGAGATGGGTTCTGCCTCTGCAAAGCCTTGAAAAGAGTAGAAGTGGTGCGATAGCTTCATTTGTTGGGTTTCAATGTCTCAAATAAATTGGTCATGATGTAGTTTTAGTCCACAAATATTTTCCAGTCTCAAATCATTGTTTCTGATATGAATGGCCATTTATACTGGTTTCATTGTCAAAGTAATATGCAAAACTGTTTCAGAGATCTAAGAAAAAAGTATGAATATCCATATCAAAGAAGCAGATATTAGGAGGAACCACAAGCTTTATCATGATTTGGATATTAAGGAGGGTCTCAAGTAAAGCAAGGAGCTAATACTGGCTAAGGGATAAATATTGTGTAGGACTCTGGGGATGAAAGGGAGAGTTTACATACTTGTCTCATTAATATGACAGTATAGATAATTTGTGTAGACATTTCTACAGTAGGACACATATCATTGATCTTCTGACTTCAAGGTGAGTGCCACCGTCTTCCAGCTGACACCTCTCATGGGACTTGAGATTGGCATTAGCTTGGATCAGCCTGAAACACTGACAGTAAGGGGACAGAGTTTGTGTTAGGGGCTTTTGTCTTTGATCTTGTTGAGCTAGAAATAAACATGGAGTAAACAAGAACTTGTACTTCTGTACAAATGAAATCAACCCCCACCCCTCCTCCGATAAAGGAAAATGGTTTCAAACCTTCTCAGCTTGTTCCATCTTCTCCACCCTCAAGTGGCTGATATGTATTGCATTTGCTTCCCCCACCCCACATTCAGTTTATGCCCCAGGCTTACTGATACTTACAAAAAGTATGCCTTACCTCAGGAAGTCTGGTTGGGCAAGATTCCCATATCACCAGCAAGGCAGAAATACTGCTTCTTCACAGCAATTCCCTTTTGGCAAATGCATATCTTGTGAGGCATGGTGAGAAATGTCGCAGAAATGTAATGTTTGCAACAATAATTACTGTTATAGCCTTTAGAAGTGCATTCTTAACTCATGGTAAACCAATATGAAAACTCTATGCCAGCAGGCATGAGGACCCAAGAAGTTCTGTGCTGAACTTTTGAAACAGGCTGTAAGCTGAGAGGAAATCCAGAACGACTTGTAAATACAAACACAAAAACCTCCTCTGGACCCCTGCAATGTAGCTGTCACGTAAGATTTATAAATCAATGGATATATTACAAGGGTTCTGCCAGGATATCTCATTCTGTCTTCAACAGGCTTTTAAAAAGAATCAGAATGGTCACTAGAATAGTATTCATTCATCAGCTTTTCAGAATGATCATAAACTTGGGTCTTTTCCTGCTCAAAGCATTTTTGTTGTGCTATTAGTCAAAAATAAAACATTTCCATATCAGGCACTTCAAAGGACTTGTAGCAGGCCATTGGTCTTAAGATGGTGTAATCAAAGGGGGACTTTGCAATCAAGTTGAGATAGGTACACTTTTTGGATTAAAAAGTAAGGAATGTTCAGGATAAACCTTGGTAACTTTTAAGGGAACTATGGACAGAAGTATCCACCTCTATAGAATCAAAAAGTGAGTAATATTTAAAGTTAAAGAAAGGCTTGCAAGGAACTGCAAAAAGAGTTGATCACTTGCATTGTTTCAGAGAGAAAGATATATGGATAAAAGTCATTGCTTACAGTTAAGGGTGGGAACTATATAAGGTATTGAGTACATAGGTCATATTAGTGTACAATAGTTTAGATCATTTCACATATAACCTTCATATATGTCATGTCATATTTGTAGTTTATATTTGTACTTTGTGGCATTTTCTTAATTTTAATAACTTTTAAAAAGGGTTTGGCATTGTACTGCACTGTGAATCTTGAATAGTTTATACCACCAGCTGGATAGGTTCAGAAAGAATTCAGAGGGTAAAAGAATATTAAGAGAATATCACCTACACAGTCATTGCATAAGTACAAAGATAAACGAATAGTATTACCTCTGTGGGAAAAAAATCTTGCATACATCATGTATTATTAAATATTCACTCTTTGCAAACTCTGTTTTTATGGGAATTATTTACCTGTTTGTAGTTCTGTCTATGTGATGGATGGTCAAGAAAGAAGATATTTGACAGGCAAGAATCTATCATTTAACTGATCCTTTTTTTTAAGTGATACATTAGTTTGAAAGAATACGTCCTCTGGGTATCTGGCTCAGATGCCTTCTTGATGTCGGTAGGAAAGGTTATACATCATGTATTTATCTCCTGAGATTAAATGGTTATTCCAGAATTTATTTTTTTCTGAGAAAACAAATGTTACTCCATATGATTTTTCAAAATAATTTTCAGTATTTCAGGAGCAAAGTATGAAAGTCTGATCCAACAAAGAATAACATTCCAATTACTTCATTAATAGCAGTTTTAGTAAATGAGCTACAGCTATAAAACTGAGTGACAAGCTTTAACAGACACTTCACAAAGAATAAAAAAATATTGATGCATGTCCTTAAGGTAAATGTTCGAGAAAATAACTTCAGTTAGCTGTATAGTTAAAAGAATTTATTTGACTCTCTTGGGAAAAAGAACAATACTGTTGGAGGCTTATCTATGTTTCCACGGGAACCATCTGGCCTAGCTGATTTCGCAGCATGATGTTACACGTATTCACAAGCTGACTGCAACAGAAACTCTCCCATGTTATTGAAGTGAAATGACAGGGAAGTTTACAATCAGAGAAGGAGGCCTAGCCGGTTATCTCCAACTTTTACAACAAAGAAATATCACATCACTGAAAGTTTCTCTCATTTCAGGTTTTGACCAGAAAAGTGTCCCTGACTTTGCAGCCTATTTAAATCTGAGTTGCATTTATCTCCTCATATCTGCTCCACTACAGAGGCTGTCTCCATTCATCTCTGTAATATGAGCCATGTCTGGGCCTATGCCGTCTTATTTGTTGTTGCAACTGTCATCAGTGTTTTCATTAGCTCCAGATTCAACTAATTTAACGTTTTCTTGCCTGACATGCTATTTTCTTCTCCACATTAACTTAAGACCATTCCCCTCTCTCCCCACCAATACCCTCAAAGCTGCCCTTCCTGGATGATAACCTGGAAGAAGATCCACTTGCATATCACTCCTGCGTTTCACGTTAAATTCTTGTCTCCCAATGAATTCTCGCACTGGCCTTTCCCATTCTTACGTGTCAATTTTTGTTTGCTTATACATTGACATATTTTCCCACATTAAAACCATTGCAAATTGTTGTTGTTGTAACAAAGGGACAGCCATGTTCACTGTCTGCATCCTATCTACAACCATGGAGTGGAACAGTGACACAGCAGATAATGCTGCTGCTTCCCAGATCCATGAAACTGTGGTTGATCCTGCCCTTGAGTGTTGTCTGTGTTGTGTTTGCACATTCTCCCAGTGTAGGTTTCTGCCAGGTGTTCCAATTTTCTTCTGACCAGAGTCATGCTGGTAGGTTAATTGGCTACTGTAAATTATCCCTTAATGTAGGTATGTATCAAAACAATAGAAAAACACAGGGAGTCGGAATAAGGTACAGGGAAATGAGGAGGGGGAATGGGGCTGATGGGATTGGTCTGCTGGGAGCAAGCATAGACCTGATGGACAGAATGGCCTCCTTTGTGTAGTAGGTAAATATGCCAAATCTTTGAAATTACCAAGGAGTTTACCAGGTGAAGACCAGTTTCTCAAGTATTCCTCCAAGCAAATTGCAAGAACTCTAATTTGTACTGGTTGTTTGTGCTTACATACCCCTGATATACACACTTCTCCCTCCTATCTGTCTCAATTGCACTCAAGGAGACTTCTATTTCCTCCCATTTTTTGAGTGGGCATAGAACTTCCTTGCAACTGGTCCAAACCATCACTATAAACTTCCCAGTACTGATAGAGTTACAGTACAGAGAAGGACCAGACAAGTTAGGTGAAACTTCACTGTCTGCTGTTTGAGAACTTTTCTCACCAGCAGCTTGTAACTGGTTTGTGAAAGTAAACAATAGATGTTGCATATTAAAGCGACAGAAGCCAAAGAAAACCTCTAGATTTTTATTTGACATTGTCAGTTGCATGATTGTGAAAGCTTAAATGTTTTAACATTCTGAATGACTTTGAACTCACAATATAGTCTGCAGACATTTCAAATATAGTGAAGTAATTTAAAAGAAACCAAGGGAGGAAGAATTAAACCTTGATTCCTTAACATGTGGTTTTGTCAAATTTGGTTTTTTTTATTTGCACCTTTGTAACTGAGTATAGTAATGACCTGAGATGGTAATAATAATTTATGATGAAGCAATCATGATTTAATGAATTAGTCTGGGCACACTACCAAGATTATGGATTTGATAAATTAGATGGAGATAAATTGTGTCAAGGCCATGGGGTTTGAGGAGGAGGGGGAATAAATCTCTTTGCAATAGTGAGTTTTTCAATTACTTGGAACCTCCAGGAATTGAGGATTGGACTTTTAGGCATTGCTGACTAACAGGAGGAAAAGTCCTTTTCATTTGTGATTCCAACTTAGATTCCTTTCTTTATGAGGCATCTATTTTTATTTTACCTCCATTCAATATGAAGGTCCTCCCCAGGTTACAGCACAGTTCCATCCTGTGAACTGTTTGTAATCCAGATAGTTCACTAGTCAGAATGACAGCAGCAAACCAAGATGCCTACAGCCCTGCAGCAGCTGGTATATCGATATTGGTTTATTATTGTCATTTGTACCGAGGTACAGTGGGAAACTTGTCTTGCATACCGATCGTACAGGTCAATTCATTAAACAGTGCAGTTACATTGGGTTAGTATAGAGTGCATTGATATAGTACAGGTAAAATCAATAATAATACAGAGTAAAGTGTCACAGCTACAGAGAAAGTGCAGTGCAATAAGGTGCAAGGTTACAACAAGGTAGATCGTGAGGTCATAGTCCATCTCATCGTATAAGGGAAACCGTTCAATAGTCTTGTCACCCATACCACCGATCTCCCAAATGCTCACTCGTATGTATGGACCGTACATACATTGGGCATTTGTAGCTTGGTATATCTATTTTATATCAATTTATACTAATCAACAAACAAAAACAAAACTAGCTGCCATTTAAAGAAACTCCAGGCTGTGTCAAAACAACCTTCAACTTAATTTTTGATTACCTTTTGCTGTGCTATATCATGAAGGCATAGGAAGAAGAGTAAGCTATTCAGCCTTGGAGCCTGTTCCTCCATTCAACAGAATCAGGGATGATTTGCATCAACTCAAACCACATCCTGCAGCCAACTATCATAATCTATCTCCCTTCAAGTTGCAGTTGTCTGTCAGCTGCTATGAGGCTTCCAGTAGTTCACTGCTTCCAGGTTCAAGAAGCAGCCTGGAATTTCTCCACAGCTGGTCCTTCTCTGCCACTGGATGTTCAGCAAAGAGGGCAGGAGCAGCCACAAGGAATTCTCTACCCATCTGAAAGAATTTCAGCTCTTTCCCACCAGCTGCAATAGGAAAGCAAAAGCATTGTTCAGATACTACAAATTATGGAAATCTCAAACATAAACGAAAAAAAATGCTGAAAATAATCAGCCAACGTACATTCTCCCTGTGTCTGCATGGGTTTCCTCCGGGTGCTCCGGTTTCCTCCCACATTCCAAAGACGTACAGGTTAGGAAGTTGTGGGCATGCTATGTTGCCGCCGGAAGCGTGGCGACACTTGCGGGCTGCCCCCCAGAACATTCTATGCAAAAGATGTATTTCACTATGTGTTTTTATGTACATGTGACTAATAAAGATATCTTACCTTATATGTAAAAGCAGAAAAAAAAGCTTCAGGCAGAGTCTGAGCAACAGTACATTAACATATTACATATGAACAGTTTACATGAAGGAACAGAGCAAGGGGAGAGAGCTAGGGCGAAAGAGGATTGAGATGAGAAGGATGAGATGTTAAATTGATTGGACAAAGAACATAATATCAATATCAAAATGTTGTAAGACAATAGGCCATGATGAATGAAATTAGATAGAATAAAAGTGAGCTGTTGCACAGACTAGTGACATTAAAGGGGGTAAGGTTGAAAACATGATAAAGTGCAGCAGGCTACAGTGGCCAATTAATCTGGTGTTCATCTGGCCTTCTACTTCTATCAGATCGCTGGGCCCGAGCTTTGCCAGGTTTTTCATGCTGACCAAATGTCATATGACCTAACCAGCAGGAACACATCCAACCAGAATTGGCAGCCTTCACTCCAGTGGCAGAAATAATTAATATTCTGATTACCTGGCTGGTGCAAAAACAATCTATTTGTTTTGCTAAGCAGCTGGCCTCAACTTCAAAGAAAAGCTGGATTATGTCTGGGCAGTAGGCCGAGTTTGTTTGGTTCTGTTCCTGTACGTTTTCAGTAAGTGGAAGTGAGGGGGACTCTATTCAGCACATATGTTACTCTGTTAGAAACTTAACTAAAATATCCAAGAATGAATTACCAACAGCCTGCATTCCGTTAGTTTAGAGATGGGTGTCAGCTAAGACTCAGTAGTAACAATCTCTCCACCAAATCAAAAGTTTGTGGGTTCAAGTCCCAACAGGGATTTGAACACAAAGTCTGGGCCGACAATCCAAAATAGGGTGCTACAGTGTAGGAAGTGCCTTCTTTTGAAAGATATTCTTAATTCAATGGTTTCTGAATTCCAAATGGTATTATGAATTCAATCTGTTTGTCAGGTATGTTGCCAATCTCTGCTACAAACAGATCCATTTGGGTTACAGACAGAAGTATCTTCAGATAAAGTTTCATAGCAAACAGCAGTGACAGCTCTCTCACTGCTGAACATATTGGTGCAAGAATGAAACCTAATGACCCAAAGAAATTAGGGAAGGCCTCCAACGCAGGCTAAAATGGGAAATAAATGTGTCAATCTGGGCCCTAATGGTGTCCAGTGCCAAACTGGTCAACAGAAGGGTGGAGTTAATACCAAACATATACTGCCCAGTTTTTCCAGAGCACACTACTGCCTTAATTGGACTGTTGGAGGACATCAAAGAGTAAGCATGTTTTTCTTTTCTCACTTATATTACTTAGCCTACGTGGACAGTGCTGTTCCCAAAGCCCACTTTCCAACCTCACCCCTTTCACTTCCAGCACTTTAACTGACTGTACATTATTCATCAACCACATCCTCCAACGTAACCTTGGGCAAAAAAAAATGAAAGATGGACTTCCTACGGTCTACACAAATGTACTTCTCATTCCCCTTTGTGAAGAGTATTCTTCGATTCTATTATCTTCCCTTAGTATACAGATCACGCTCTGCTTTCAGTTATGCTATTCTGCCCCACTGAGATTGTGGACTGGCAGCATTCTGGAATGGTTATATAAAGGACTGATGTATTGTGGTTTATCCTAAGACCTGTGAACAGTTTTTTTCTTTGCTTTTGATTACCGACAGCTAGCCTGCTGTGGTGATTGAAGATTTTCTCACACAAAATTACATTCATGAGTGGAGATTTCAAACCTCTTTTTCGCCATTCCCTTATGTAGACCTTCCAATCCAAGGAAAATTTTATAATGATGAAGACTTGGCTAAGTGATGAAGCCGAGAGTTCTTGCCATGATTTCTGGGGATGTGGAGACTCCTAGATTTCTAGAAATTTTGATTTGCAATGCACTCTTAATTCATTATTCCAGATATAAAATGTATTGGTATTTTTTTCAAAACTTTAAAACTTCATTTATACCGCACAGTAACAGGCCCTTCTGATCCAATGAGCCCGCGCTGCCCAATTACACCCATGTTAGCCTACTAATCTGTACATCTTTGGAATGTGGGAGGAAACCAGAGCACCCAGAGGAAACCCATAGTCACAGGAAGACTGTATAAACTCCTTACAGACAGTAGCGGGAATTGAAACCCAATCGCTGGTGCTGTAATAGTGTTACTCCAACCGCTACGCTACCATGCCACCCCAGCTTAATATATATTTTAATATATTTGCACCACTGATTCTTCAGAAATACAGAAGGCACCACAGCCAAGATGGTGGGCGTCCTTAATGACGGATGTCGCCTTCCTGAGACATTGCCTCTTGTAGATGTCCTTGATGGTGGAGAGAGCTGTACCCGTGATGGAACTGCCTGAGTCCACCATTCTCTGCAGCTTCTTGCATTGGAGTTCCTATACCAGGTTGTGATGCAACCAGTCAGAATGCTTTCCAATGTACAACTGTAGAAGTTTGTCAGTGTCTTTGATGACATGCTGAATCTCCTTAAACTTCTAAGAAAGTAGAGACGCTGGTGCACTTTCTTCATGGTTGCATCTATGTGCTGTGCCCAGGTGTTGACACCGGGAACTTGAAGGTGCTCACCCTTTCCACTGCAGACTCTTCAATGAGGACTAGATACTTGACTAGGTATGTCATCAGGGTCTGACACCTCACGAGGGTTCACCCTCCTGAAGGATGTTCTGACGTCAGCTTCCAAGACAGATCACAGGGTCATCAGGGTCTGTGGGGACTCGTGCAGGTGTGTCATTATTCTCCCTCTCAAAACATGCATAAAAGGCATTAAGCTCACCAGGAAGTGATGCGTCATTGCCGTTTATGCTGTTCATTGTCGCTTTGTAGGAGGTGATGGCGTGCAGGCGCTGCCACTTCTGTTGAGCATCCGTTTGTCTCTCCAGCTTCATTGGGAATTGCCTCTTCGCACTTGCAATAGCCTTCTGGTGGTTGTACCTGGACTTCTTGTAGGTCTCTGGATTGCCAGTCCTGAACCACAATGAGGTGTTCATTCCAATGCGAGTCACCATGATCTAGTTGTCAATTTGTTTTTTTTAAGCTGAGTATTTTTCTCTTCCCTCTTTTGATTGTTTTCAATTCAATTATTACATTATCCACAATATGTTCAGGACATCCAGTACTCCTCGATCAAATTATCCACCTGATCCATTATCAGGTCATCTGTTTAAAACCTAACTATGTTATTGCTTCAACCTGCTACTTGGCATTGTGGATAAGTTTCATATAGTGGAAGGGTATTGAGCCTCTCTCTCAAGGCTCTCTTCTGCCATACCTCTTTCATGACCTCTTATTATTTCATCACAATCTTGTTTTGATTCTTAACCACTGGATCGGTTTAACTGGCCCCACCCCTGAAACTCTCATTTGAGACTCATACTGTGTGCTAATCCATCAGCAATGTTTTAAAAACTGACTCATCTACTTGCACTGAGTTGATTATGTTGCAGAATGAGAACTATTGAGGCTTTAAAATTGAATGCCTAATGCTAACCCCAGTTATTTAAAGATGTATTTTTTTCAAATATCCTTCATAACAAAGGTTGATACAAAACATTCACAATAAGCTTACAATGTACAATTGTGGTATAACTTTCACTTTAAAATGCTGTAACAATCTATGAATTTTTCTTAACCCAATGACCTTTAAGAAGCTTTTGAACTTTTACCTTTTGCAATAGTGTGGTTGGCACAACAAGATCTACTGTCAGGATCTTCTTTACACAGTCACCCAGGCTGTTAAGGTAGCACATCTTCCAATTCACTGTACGTTTGTTTGTGCATAAAAATGGACCTGCAGTTAATGTGCATCTATCACACTACAGAAATCACACTCTAGAAAAGACATTGCAGACTTCACACATGGTTTATCACAGCTCAGACATCACATTTCAAACTGGAGCACTTGATTACAGATGCAAAGCATTTTTTTTAAAAGAGAAGGAATAAAGCCAGTTTCTTCAACCTACCATGACTTGCGTGTTTGTTGTTAACTGAACCAATAAAGGTATTTGTCCAGTTAATACAGATTCTCTCTGTGCCTAACCGATCATTATTGTTGAGGGTAATTATAAGCAACAGGTCCCAGCACTGATCCCTGCAGTCAGTAAAACAACTGGGGGGGAAGGGGAGAGGAGAACCAGAGAGGATTGTGGGGGGGGTGGGGGGGGTGGAGGGTGGGGGGAAGAACCGGAGAGGATGGGGGAGGGAGAACACCAGAGGGGCTTATGGAGTATGTGGAGAGTGGAGGAGCATGCTTGCTCTTCCTGGTTGCACAGATGTGGAAAAACCCAATTTTGGCATGCTCTTTGGCTGGACTGGTTCTTATAGGGACATAGGAAATGCAGGAGGCTTTAAGCTTCTTCTGCCATTCAATAAAAATCATGACTTGATCTGTACCCTAATTTTATTCACCTGTCCTTGCTTCACATCTTGCAATGTAGCCATCACAAATCTAAATTAAACTATCATCCACCAATGTGAGTGAGATGTTTCACAACTCTACTAAAATAATTATTTCCTAACTTCTATCCTGAAAGACACGTCTCTGATCTTAAGGTTATTTTCTCTTGTCCAACAGTCCTCCAGTAAAGGAAAAATGTTTCTCTGTCCCCATTCTAGCAATTTATTTCCAAATCCTGTCAATCTCAGGAAACATCTCCCTTCCATTGCAGGGAATACACAGTGCTCCTCAGAGCACACGTGAAACAGATGCCCTGCAATTCAGCCCAAGGGTGAAAATCAGGCTCTTTCACCCAGTTATTACTTTGAACAGTGATACCACCTGACCCAAGGTCACGATGTTGTATGCCCAGGGAATAACTGCTGCACATCCTACAAGCTAAGATACTGCTGATACTGCAGCTGAGAGTAGATGATTTTTTTTTTAGGTGATTACCACACCATTTCTTCTAGGCAAGAGACTACAAAAACTCATGGATTTGTGTGCATTGCAACATAAAGTTTCTGGAAGTATATTTTGGAGAAAGTTAACTTTTCTCCTTTGAAGTACTTGTGGTAAGATCTTATAGATGTTCAAATTACTTTGAAGTCAGATCCTTAGGAGAGTATTCTCTAATGATATCATGTTTGTAGGCTTTTGTTTTGAACCTTCACTGAAATATTCTGGTACCAGGCAGCTGAAATAATTGTACTGATATTTGTATGTAACACATTGCTCCATGCAGCACTCAGCACTTTCAGATAAATGGGTGCAAATAAAACAGTGCCCTACTAAATCCAGCATATATAAAGATTGGTGCGTGTGTTTAAATCAGTACATGGTGTGTACAATCAAGTTGTATGCATGTTGAAAAGATGACGTTGGTGAATTTTTCATAGATTAAATGCTAAAACATGAAATAAAAGTATTTACTTCCATATTTCTCAGCTTTATCTTCAATCTGGCTATAACTCACTTAAGGAGAACAAAATGCAAGGCAATGGGAAAAGAGCAGGGGAGTGGATTCGGATCTTCACCCCAAGAGATCCAGGCCTAGTGGGTTGCTAAGAATTTCTCACCCTTTTATACCCAGAGATGAGATATGCGAGGCAAGTTATTTTTGTTTACAGTGGTGAGTGCATGGAGTGTGCTGCCAGGGGTGGTGGTAGATACATTTAAAAGGCTCTTAGATAGGCACATGAATATGCAGAGAATGGAGGGATATAGACCACACATGCAGGTAGAAGGGATTAGTTTCATTAGCTTAATTAGTTTGGCACAAAATCATGGGCCGAAGGGCCTGTTCCTATGTTTGTATTGTTCTATGTTCTGTGTTGTACTGATTCCCTTAAACCTCTTACTACTGCACTATGAGTTCTCAGCTATGAATGGTCCACTATTCATCATAACATTGCTGCAATTACCAATTTTCTCCACTATTTTTGATGTTGTTATCCCCATCAAATTCCACTATTTTCTCTTACTCTAATCATTGGCCACGTATACCCATCTCTGCTCCTTGGATGTAAGCAGCACGGGCTTGACTATATTGGAAGAAAACTGATCTAATCATTCAAATCAGATTTGATTTTCCTAATATCACTATTGGAACCTGTTCCCCAAAATTGAAACTATCATTATTGAAAAATTATTCAAGAATGCAAAATTAATAACAAAAAATTAGTTTTTGGTAAATTCTATGTGGTTGACAATTGTGCAAACAAAGAAAGATTCCCTCCAACAAACAGATCCTGAAAACAAGTGATACCTGATTTGTCCCACACTTTAAAAAAAACATCAGTCATAGAAGATCATTCTTTTCCTATGAGTCCTGATAGAAATTTACTAGACGGAATTTTTAATTTGAAGCCTTTTCATGATGGCTCAATATCTAATATTTATGACAAGTTATTAGGAATGAGTAAGGTTCCATTAGATAAAATTAAAAATGCCTGGGAACAAGACTTGTGGATGTCAATTTCTGAGGAAACTTGGAATGAAATTTTAAATTGGTTAATACTTTGTCATTATGCACCCGTCATTCTCTCCTTCAATTTAAAGTGGTCCATAGAGCTCACTTGTCTAAAGACAAACTATCCCATTTTTATTCGGATATATCTCCTTACTGTGACAAATGCAATAACGGAGAAGCTTCTTTAATTCACAAGTTTCGGACGTGTCAGAGTCTTAAAAGATGTTGGACAGAGGTATTTTAAACTTTTCTGTGCTTTTTTTAAAATAAATTTTAAACTTAATCCTTTGACTGCATTATTCGGGATTGTCAGAGAAAAAGACATAACTTTGGATCTACACATTCTGGCTTTTATTTCTCTTATAGCCAGGAGGGCTGTGTTGCTTAAATAGAAGGAAGTTACTCCGCCTACTCATGCTCAATGGTTACGGGATGTTATGTCATACCTGAATCTAGAGAAGATCCGTTGTTCAATTCTTGAATCTGACTTAGACCTTTCAAACCCTGTGGGGACCTTTTTTGAATTATTTTCAAAACCTTTGATTTGGTGACTAAAGTACAGATATTGGCTGATATCATTATGTCTCAAGGGTCTTTCCTTGTCTCTTTTTTTTTAAACCAAACAGCTCCAGTTTTTTGGTAGTTGGGTGTAGATTTTTTTTTTATAATAAAATTACTCCATTTTTTTCTTTATTAACTAACTGTCACATGTGATTATTAATTTAGAGTATTGTGATCTCAAGTATGATTTAATGCAATGTATTCAGTAGTATTTTAATCCTCTTTGATGCATGTACTCTGTATTTTTTTGTGGAATTAATAAAAATATTGTAAAGAGAAGAATACAAAATTAACTTCTAACTTATCAACCAGAAATTGATTTCTTAAACTACTTCCCTTATCTCACCCATTCTCACCCGACCAAAACTCAGTGATTTCTTTGTCACAAAAATGGCAGCAATCCAATCAACTCCCCTGTTTTTCTCTCCCTTCTTCTATTAAACAGGGCTAAACCTCTTCTAAATGTTGCTTACTGTCTTGATAGTGAAATTGATTTACACCATCTCCTGCCTTGTTCTCTCAAAGCTATTCTTATCCATGTGACCAGTCCCTGTTGCCTTGATCCTACGCTGAACAAATTTTCCAAGGTCCAACATTAGCTGAACTAGTTAATGGCTCCCTCTCCTCAGATAGTAATTGGCTCCTCCCAATTACAAATTTGTTGTCATTACTTTCAAAAAAAGCCACCATTGGCCTCCTGGCCTCATTAATTACTTCACTGACTCCAAGTATCCCTTTCCTGCCCCAAGTCCTTGAACATATTGTTGCTTCCTAAATCCATGCCCACTTTTCCTGGAGTTCTAAAAACCAGTAGAGGCAGGTAAAATCAAGCTAAGTGTGATTAAAAATCATAGTCTGCATAAGGCTGGTCTGAATAGAACCATACATGGTAGTATACCTCAAATGCAAGGTGCATTTTCATTACATAAGGCAGTCATTTGATATAAAGAAGTGAGGGCTTTCTAGTAATGGTCCACAGAATAATATGAAAAATATGTACTAAAGATTTTGAATACATACGAACAGAAGAAATAGAAGCAACAGTAGGCCATTGGCCCCTTGTGCCTTCTTGCCATTCAACAGCATGACTGATCTTTGTTACCTCAATGCCACTTTTTCCACTCTAACCCACTTCCCTTAACTGCCTTAATATCCAAAAATCTATTGATCACTTTTTTGAATACGCTCAACAACTTGATATATTCAAGATTATTCCAAGGTTACTTTGATGCTTTACTGTCAAGGATATGAAATAGGAGAGCTGTGATTATAGGAAAGACTGAGAGGAAGCCATGAAACCCAGCAGAGGAAGAGATCATGTATATGGATCATTTAATGGTTTTGGAAGAGTTTAATAGTTTCACAGTTTAAACCTGAGTTGCAGCTGAGTAACATTAAAACATACTGAAACCCAAAATGGCACATGAGAATAAATGAAGTCAAAAAACTCCAGATGTTGGAAATCTGAAATAAATACAGGAAAGGCTGGAAACCACCCTACAGGCCAAGGCAGAATCTGTGGAAAGAGAAGCACATTTAACATGTCGGTCAAAGATCCTTCATGAAAACTGGGAACCCGGCTGTTTCCAACATTGTTCATTTTTCTGGGCACATTGAGATACCCTGACTCAATACCCAGTGTAATGCCCCCTTAAGAGTTTTATATTGCCTCTGGGTTCCTGTTTAAGAAAACACTGCTTATGCCAAACTCAAGCCATATCTCACATCCAGTAATGTATTGCTACCTCCCACCTTTTCAGGACTTATTAATTCCAACAAAATGGAGGGAATTTAATTTGACAGGCTGTGGGCAGGCAGAGGCACCAACATGCTGAACATCATGGATTTAAAGCCTGGAATATTTCAACTGCTTTACCTCATTTCCATTTATTTGGCATGTGGCCATCTGACTTTTATAGATGTGTAGGCAGCCCTCTCTGAAATGCTGTCCAGTCGCCATTGTAATGTGAGGAAAGACACAGCAAGATGCCATTTACAGCATTCTGACAGTGACCAGATAATCTACATTGTAATTTTTATCGAGGATAATATTGGTCACAGTACCAGGGAGAAACTCCCATGCTCTTCTGGAGATAAAGCCGAATGCCAGAGGAAAAGTAAGGAAGCAGAGCAGGAAAATGATTGGAGATAATTAGATTGTGTGAGAAATGGATAGAGTGTGATCTATCCAAACAAAAAATGAACAAGGCAAGAGAAAAATGGCAAAAAGACAAATAGGTCTACAGTACAAAATGAAAATGTTAGGATGTGTAAAATAGTTAAAAAGGTAAATTTCAAGGTGCTGTATTAAAATGCATGAAATTTTTCGTAAACAGTGTGGATGAATTAACAGCACAAATGGGTTATAAACAGTTACAATGTGATTGCCATTACAGGAGACATGGCTGCAGGTTGACCAGGGCTGGGAATTAAACATCCAAAGATATTCAATATTTAGGAAGAACAGACAAAAAGGAAAAGGAGATGGGGTAGAACTGGTATTAAAAGGCTGAAGTCAGTACATTAGTGAGAAAGGTTATTAGTGCCAAAAATGAAGACAGAATCATTTTAGGTGGAGCTAAGAAGCACCAAGGAATGAAAGTCATGAATGGGAGTTGTCTAAGGCCTTCAAACAATGGTGGTGGTTAGGGCTTGGCACTGAACATAAAATTAACATTGCATATAGCAAGAGTATGACAGTAATGGTGGGTGACTTTAATCTACAAATAGACTGGCCAAACCAAATCAGATGTAATAATTTGGAGGTAGAATTCCTGGTGATGTTTTTCTGAATCAGTCTGTTGGGTAGCAACAGGGGAACAGGCCTATTCTCGTCTGGACATTGTGAAAGGAGAATGGGTTAGTTAATAATCTTATCATACAAGATCCATTTGGGAACACTGACCATATGAAAATGGGAAGTGAAGTAGTTCAATCTGAACCTAGGGGTCCTAAATCTAAACAAGCTAAGAAGCATGAGGAATGTGCAGCTATGATAAATTGGGGCAGCTTCATTAAAAAGGCATAATTGTAGACAAACAATGGCTAATATTTTAAAGAATGAATGGTGGAGACTACAACCATTGTGCATTTCTGCCTGGCATAAAAATGCAGAAGGAAAAGCAACCCAATCATGGCTAACAAGTCAAGGATAGTATCAGATCCAAAGATGAGTCATATAAGATTACCAGACAAAGCAGTAAACATGAGGATAGAGAGGAGTTTAGATTTTAGCAAAGACGAGGAAATAAATTGATTGATAGAATGAAACAAAAGTATTAGAGTAAACTTGTGAGGTATACTAAAGTAGACTGTCAAAGTATCTGCAAATAATAGAAAAATATTAGTGAAGTCAGCTGTAGGTCCCTATAGTCAGAAATGGGGGAATCATGAGGAACAGGAAAATGGCAAACAATTAAACAAGGTATTTTGGTTCTGTCTTCAACATAAGGAGGTGTTAGTAATCTTCCAGAAATGTTAGAGAACCAAGACTCTAATGTAGGTGAAAAATTAGTGCAAGTAAGAAAACAGTGCTGGAGAAAATAATGGCCTTGAAAGCTGGTAAATTCCAAGGCCCTGATATTTTGCATTCTAGGTTACTGGAGAACATAGCTGTGGAAATAGTGGATGCATTGGTGTTGTTTTCCAGAATTCTAGAGAATTCTATGAAATAATCCCATGCCGATTGGAAGGTGACAAATGCAGTTCCACTCATTTAAAAAAAAGGAGTGAGTAACAGGAACAACAGACCAATTAGCCTAATGCTGGTAGTGGGAAAATGCAGGAGGCTATTCTAAAAATTAAGATAATAGAACACTTGGAAAACATCAACGGGATTAGACAAAGTCAGCACTGATTACAAGAATGCAAATCATATTTGACAAACCTGTTGGAGTTTTCTGATGTCCTGATTAAGGGAAATACTGTTTATTCCCTTCATAGATGCTGCCTGACCTGCTGAGTTCTGCCAGCATCTGCAGAATCTCTTGTGTCTCTGTGTCATAGTTTTCTGAAGATGTAATTGGTTGAATTGATAAGGGAAATCTAGTAGATGCAATGTACTAGAATTTTCAGAAAGCTTTTGATGAAGCTCCCATAGAAGATTAATGTACAAAATTAAAATGCATGGTATGGAAGCAGTGGTGATGGAGGGGAAATGTATTGGTGTGGATTCAAAACTGGTTAAGAGGCAGGAAACAGAAAGTAGGAATAAATGGATCTTTTTCAGGGAAGTAGGTGGTAACTAGTGGAATATTGCAGGGATTATTTCTTGTGCCTCAGCTATTTACAATATATATCGGTGATTTGGATGAGGGAACAAAATGTAATATTTCAAAGATTGCTGTGGGACTGTAAATTATGAGGACGATGCAAAGAGGTTGCAGGGCAACTTTGTTTGAGCAAAACTTGGCAGACAAAAGAGTGTGGATGATTGTTAAGTTATCCACTTTGTTAGGAGAAACAGAAAGGAGACGTTAATTAAATGATGTTAGACAGGGAAGTATTGATGTGCATAGAGATTTAGGGATTTGTTGTGCAAATCACTGAAAGCACACACAGGTGCTAAAAGCAGTTATGAAGGCAAATGCTACATTGGCATTCATAACGGGTAATAATGTGCAGGAGTTCTTTGGGGATATAACAAGCACAATGGATAGTGGGGAACTTGCAGAAGTAGTATATTTAGATTTTCAGAAGGCATTTGATAAAGCACCACATAAAAGGATGATGCACAAGATAAGAGCTAACAGTATTGGGGAAAGTGTGTGGGAACAGATTGAAGACTGTTTATCACATGGCACACAGAGTCAGAATAATTGCTACAAGTTTTATGTGCAGTTTCCAGTCTCCTTATCCATTAAAGTTTATACTTGCCATAGCAGGAACACAGTGAGGGTTTACCAGACTTATTCTTGAGAATAACAGGATTGCCAAATGAGAAGAGATTCAGTGGACTGGGTTTGTATACCATCCTAGAAGAATGAGGGGGGATCAAATTGAAACAAATTCTGACAGGGTTAGACTTGAGGTGAAGAGGATGTTTCCCCTGGCTGAGGTCTCTGGAATCAAGTGTTACATCTCAGATTACAGAGTAGGATTTTTAAAACTGAGAAAAGGAAAATATTCTTCATTCAGATGATGGTGTACCAGTAGAACTTGTTAGCACAGAGGACCATAGAGGCCAAGTAACTGAATACATTTTAGGAGGACGTAGATAATTTTTTTACGTGCAAAAGTGAGAGATCAGGAATGGCATATTGGGGGTAGATGATTGGCCATGATTGTTTCAAATGACAGAGCAACTCAAAGGGCCGAATGCATATTCATGCTATTTTTTCTAAGATTCCAGATGTATAGTTATTTGACTGTTAACAAAAGCAAAAGAAAGTAAATTATAGAAGGGAAGCCTGCCCGTGATTTCTCCATTCCTATCAGCCTCTGCCTTTAACCTGTGATGTTAGAATTTCCACTGTTACTTTAACTGGCCAGAAGTTAGACTGCTGTGCATGAATGACAGAGCTTAGGATTTTTACAAATCGTAAATCTGGCTATTTTAGCAGAAGTATTTTTCAGCGATCATCTTGGTTGAAGATACATGTGTTCTTTCTGTTACTTCAAGTTCACCAATTTGCAAAGTTAGAAAATGCTAAGTAAGCAGTTATCCTGGGAAATGTCTGACATTCTTAGTTACTTATAATACATCCATAACTTGGCATTTTATTATATCAACACTTCACAAAAGACTTCACCTAATAACTAACTCGAACTCCAATGACTGTCGTGTAGATAATGGGGCAGCTGTTCTATAACAGCAACAAATTGTAAACAACCATGGGATCAATAATTTGATCATCTGTTTTTTAATGGTACTGATTATTTGTTGAAGGAGGAAGGTTGACTGAGAATATTTATCAATTATAAACCAAATTATAAGTAATTATCTAAAAATATGTTTGTAGACTCAAGGCCTTTATTGACTTAGAATTGCGGCATTCACAGCTGACATCAAAGGAAGCTGCCCTCAAAGGCTAAATAAAATGTGTGGTGGGATTTCTTGATATCATCTCTATTTTTGAGGATTTGCTTATAATCAGCAATAGCAATGTCATCAAGCAGGCTCAGCAACCAATCACATTGAAGAATTCTCTGACAGCAAACCAGGACATAATAAGTATTAATAAATTTTGCTCCATGTGAAAAGTATAATTTTAACTATTTTTCTTAATGAGCACGAAATAGCTACGCATGAGATTAAGTCATGTACAAATTTTTAAAAATATAAACCATTAATTGTAGAATTTGTGGAATTTCAAAGTATCTGAGGAAATGACAATCCACATCTATCACCCACCAGCCTCTGTCTCTGAAGTCCCCCTTCCCTCACCTGGCTCCATCTGCCCATCACTCCTCGCTTATTTGGTTCTACTTATCACCTTCCAGCCTGTCTCTACCTTCACCCTCCCCCAACCTGGCACTATCTGCCCATCATTACCCACCTTAATTGGTACCAGCCCCTGCCTCACCCATCCCTCTCACCTCTTTACACTGGCTATCTTCCCTCTACACGCTCAATCCTGATGCAGTGTCTGAACCCAAAATGTTGACCATTCCTTTGCCTCCACAGATGCTGCCTGACCCACTGAGTTCCTCCAGCAGTTTGTTTAGTGCTCCAGATTCCAGCATCTGCAGTCTCTTGTGTCTCCAGCTTAACAAGCTTCTTTTGTCTCCTTCCCAGTTCTGACAGAGTCTTCAACCTGAAACATTAACACTTCTCCTCCCACAGATGCAGCCTGACCTGCTGAGTATTTCCAGCATTTTCTGTTTTTTTTCAGGTTCTTGGTCAGTTCATTAATTTCTGTAGATGTTTCCAGTGTAGGGAATTACTTCCAGCAACCTGGATTGCTATATTTTAGTTATAAATATGCCTATTCACATAGAGCAGTACATCACGGGAACAGGCCCTCTATCCCTGATAGGTGCCAAACTAATTAAGCCTAATTAAACTAATCCCTTCTGCCTGCACATGGTCCATATCCTTCCATTCTCTGCATATTCATATTCCTCTCTAAGAGCCTCTTAAGCACCTCTGTTGTATCTGCGTCCACCACCAGCCCTAGCAGCGCACTCCAGAAGTTGCTGACAGATTTTCTGCATTATGGTATTGAGTGCTAATACCCTCACCATTACTTTCCCACCCCCCAACAGATTCCAGCTCTATATGCTTAGAACAGGAATCTAAAATAGTAGCAGGGAAGTCCATGACAGGAAGAACCATCAACAAACTTGAGTTTAGATAGAGTCTACCAAACACATGAATTGATCAGAATTTATCTGTCAGAATAACAGTGGGCCACATTTCACTGGAAAGGGCCCATTGTCTGCAAATCACCACCAGTGGCCATCCCGCACTCACACTTTTCTGCTTGCTGGCCCAAAGTGTTCTATAATTTGGGGGCATGTTCTGCGGGGCAAAAGATATTCAGAAGTATGCCAATCAAAACACAAAGTCAAATCATGTGAGATAAAGCAGAAATATGGGTCAGTCATACTGATTTGGCCATTAAATAATTAAATTTGTCCATCAGGGCTGAAATGACATTACTTATGTTCAAATGAATCCATGGAACACTGCAGATGCTTTAAATCTAAAATAAACACAGAAATGCTGGGCAGGCAGTAATTGTGGAGAGATTAACAGAGTTAATGTTTCAGACTGATGACTTTTCATCAGGTTCTGATGATTTCAGGAAGCGGCATTGACCTACAATAATAACTCTATTTCTCTCGCCACAGATGCTGCCTGATCTGCTGGATAGTTCCAGCATTTGCTGTTTTTATTTGCGATATGTGTATCTTCTCTAGAAATCAAGCACTGTGGTGAAAGAAACTCATCTGAATAGAATTATCGTTTACAGTAGTGGGAATGAAGAGCAGATTATCTATGCTTAAAGAAGATTTCAGAAATAAACTGTTTTGACAGAGTCAGTTTGTGGAGAGTCACTGGGGCACATTCAAAGCAATTAACTGCTTAATCAATGAAATCAATTGATGCACTTACTCATTCGAACTCCATAAATTCCCAAGTGCCACAACTGAATAAAGAGAAGGAATGAAGTACCATATTATAGTTTGGACAAATGTTACTTCTTATGCATGGTTTACAGTTTTGAGATTCATCTATGGAATAAGTAATATCTATTTAAAACACTGGTTGACTGCATATAGTACTGTATTCGGAAACACCATTGAGTCTATTCAATTAGACAGACTGAAGACAAATGAGCATTGTATCTTTAACACTTGATGTCCCTGGAATCAATCAGATTGTGGAACCATGTGATCAAGAACCATATACCTGTTCATCACATCCCCAGTAATTCCTAATTAACCCAGTAACTCCTACCATCTCTTATTCTCCTCCATGGTCTAATGGGATTCATGAGAAAGTCAGCCTCCAGAAAGTACACATTCTCCAGCTGTGGAGGTCAGAAGAATTGTTTTTCTCCCAATTTGCCATATTGTATCAGATCCGAGTCACCAGTTTCTCATTCTATCTTATTGTCAAATATTAACCAGGAGGATCACATTTTATAATGCCAATGGAGAATAAGGGAATCCTAGCAGAACCAAAGAGCCACAGTAATGTATAACCAGGCTCAAAAATGCATTTCATGGTAATTTATGAAGTAGAAATTACTCCAGGCACTCCATTAATCATTTGATTAGAGCACACGTGCTTCATTTTGAAATCATTCAGCTGACTATAATGTTCTTCTCTTCCTGTGTATTCCTCAGTTAATCACTTTATCAAAATATAACACATAGGTAGATCATTGAAAATAGCATTTAGTTTTTACCAGAGTGACATTATTATTTTCTGTCATTTCCAAAACTGTCTCTTTCAAAGACTAAATTTGAAGACGTCAGTATAAAAGATTCACAATATGAAATCCAGTGTCAAAACTTTCATTCTCTGGATTAGATATGACAACATTGGTATTGACCTAGACAAGCATACCACATACAGTTTCCAAACAGGATCTAATGCATTGCTTTGGCAATTTTACTACCATGTGGCATGAGTTATGTCCTCACTTCATCAAGGCTTGCACCCCTAATCTGCACCTTTAATTTATAATTCTTCCAAATTGTGTCCATTTATACACTATTTCAATGCACTCACTGATGATGCTGTGACTATTGTTCCTCATAAAGTGACTGCAATACACATAGGCATATATATGTCAGTGATCTATTCTGACACCTCTCATACCAACCACTGGGACCAATGAGTTGCCAGCATCCACTTTGCCCTGTCCCTCAGGCAACCCTGCACTAATGGCACCATGACTTCACTGTCTAATTAATTGCAAAGGGAGTAGATAAGAAGACAGCTCTTTATTTAGACACTTGAACAGGAAAATTAAAAATGCTCTTTAATGCACACATGCACAAGGTTATTGGCCTTCTTTGAACACAGTGCTTTGAACATAGCACTTTTCCTTAATTCTTTGAACATGATGATTTGTCTGCTAACTTCCTACGGTTACATAAGTGGAAAAAAAATGTACTATCTGATACCTTAACCGGCAAATAACTAAAGTCATATTCACAATTTACTAACTGAATTAAATTAGATGCACTAATTTGTTTTTCATATTAATTGCTTTGTCCTATAATTGGCAAGACCAGGCACATTGAAAGTTTTATATGAAAATCAAAAGAGCAGTGGGAATCTGAAATAAAAAGAGAAAATGCTAGGAACACTTAGAAGGACAGGCAACATCTGTGGAAAGAGAACAGAGTAAATATTTCAGGTTGGAGACCCTTTGTCAGGAAAGAAAACGTGTTAGTATTACATTGTAGGGAGGGTAGGGGACAGATGGATAGGGCAACATTAAACAGTACAGCACAGGCCTTTGGCCCACTATGTTTGCACCAACAATGATACCAACCTAATAATCCCATCTGCCTGCACATGGCCTGCATCCATCTATTCCCTGCCTGTTTATGTGAAAGAGTTCCCACTGCTAGCCTTTGCTCTCCCCTGCAAATGATGGTCCCTGGATCATCCTGAAATGCAAAGATAATTCCTGGCTTCCTTCCTCAGCTACCGTTGACCTCTTACACCCCTCTGGCCCTTCCACACTCAGGAGGTCTGAAGAACTCATGGACTTTGACACTAAGATCGGGACTGTTAATTCAGTTACCACAACATCCACAGTGTGGTCTTTACAAATGCGGTGAGACACAACATATGTGTGCCCAAAGAGATAGAGGCAATACCACTAAAACTATTCCAAGTCTATAGTCTTTGAATGCTTACTGTAGATTTCACCCTTCTTGGCATGCTAAATATCTGCTAATGCCCAATCATAGTCAGCACAAATTATGAAATAGGCCGAAAATATGCTAAAACAGTCTTTTACATACAGAACCATGCACTAAAGCAGAACCTGTGTGGTTCCCGGAGGGACCAAGCTCAAGTCAACATGCCTTCTGACACCTTGTTGCACACCAGTCTGAGAAGGACATCGGACCTTAAAGGCACACTGCCTATGGCAGCAAACACTAGCATCACAGATTATTGTTGTCATGGAGGAGAATGAGGGAGAGGCAGGGAGCTAGCCAACGTGGTTAGTGAACTGGTATTCTTATTATGGTCACATGAGCGGAGTCAGTGGCTGCCTGCACTTGTGGGAAATCCCAGTACCAAAGATGGCATCACAGAAATCAACATACAACAACACATCTCCACACAAATACAGATTCTGTGGTGTGCAGAAATTAGAAGACATGGCAGAGATCTGCTGCAGATACATGGAATGATCATATGTGAGGAAGATGAGAGTCAAGTTGACCTTGACATCAGCATAAAGACCAGTCCGGGTACACTGAGCAGCCACCAGGGTGTGGTCTTCCAACGTCAACGAAGTGTTTTTTTAAAAATACAAATGCAAAAAAGTAACACAAAATACTCCAAGTTTTACCATGACTGTTCAGTGAAGGTTGTAGATCACACCCATAAACTCTAATAAATACCGCCGAGGGAGGAAATGTGGTATGTGAGTAGGGACATCACTAGGTGCAACTCTGACACTGGAGAATCGTCAGGCACATTAACATGAGTTGTCCACGGAAGTACCCAAGTCAATTTCCTGAATGGGCATGAGTTCACCAGAAATTGATTTGCTAGCATGACCTAATTTGAGTTAAATTGCTTTTATAGATGATTTGAGCATGAAGAACTGAAAGTAATAGATCCAATCTTTAGACTAATGTCTGTAACAGAGTTAAATTGTTGAGAAGCAGACACACCACATGACTCTGGTCTCAAAGAAGATCACAATACAAACACACAGATGGATAGAGAGAGAAGGCCAATTCTTAAAAAATGCACTATCCTCTGCTTCCCTCATTTTTTTAACCCAACAGTTACATACAAGTAACTTAACAATATACATATTTAATGAACAACAACCATAAATTTAGTCTAGTAACTGATTTTCAACACCTACATTTCCTATTGATTTTGGTTTGAATTCATTTTCAGAATGCTTGAACCAAAAAGCCTGAAACTAAGCATCATTATCAGAAACAAACTTGTCATAGGTGGTGCAGATAGCATTTGACAATGCAGGCAAACATTTTGGGACGTTGTGTGCCCTTTGGCTGTTTGTGAATGGCCTTTGTGTGGTCATGTTGCGGACACTGGAGATGGTCAGTGCCGTCCGTGATGCTCCTTCTCCACTTTGAGCAGTCACAGGCCAGGGATTTCTGAGAGTCAGTGAATATGGTACAATTTTTCAAGGAGACTTTGATGTTGGCCTCACAGTTCTTTCTCTGACCTACTAGATATCCTTCTCCATGCTGGAGCTTGGTGTATTGTGTTTGTTTCAGGAGACTGGTGTGACCCACCCACCAGAAATGAGTGCATGTGATTGGAGCCTCCACACAAGTTCTGTTGTCCTGGGAGAGAATGTTTTATCAGCCTGGCCAATTGATTTGAAGGATTTATTGAGACTTTGTTCGTGATACTTCTCTGGTGCTTTGATATGCCTATTGTAGGCTGTTCATGATTCCAAGGTGTGCAGGAGGGTAGGGATAACAGCTGCTTGGTACACCCTAAGCCTGGTGCTGGGTTTAAGGTCTTGGACTCCAAAAGCCCCTTTCCTTAGTTATCCGAAGGCTGTGCTGGCACACCAGAGAAAGTGGTGAATTTCTTCATCTACGTTGGTATTTACTGAATGGTAGATTCTGAGATACGGAAAGTGGTACACATTTTCCACTGTCTCAACTTGAATCTAAATTGTTGATGAGAGACTAGGTTGGTAGTGGACCTTTGTTTTCCATATGTTTAATGAAAGGTCCATCATCTAGGCTTCAGAGAATGAGTCAACAATGACATTGAGCTTGTTCTCATAGTGTGCACATAATTTCCAAAATCTACATCGAGAGAGCCTAATTACCCACCATTGACATTCAATAGTATCACCCTCGCTAAGTTCCCCACCAGCAATTCAAATGGACCAGCCACATAAATACAGTCAATAACCGTTTTATTATACTGTATTCACGTGCCTATCTAAGAGTCTCTTAAACGTCCCTACTGTATCAGCCTCCATCACGACCCCAGCAGTGCATTCCAGGCACCCACCACTCTCTGTGTAAAAAAAAACCTACCTATAACATCTCCCTAAACTTTCCTCCACTTACATTAAATAGACGTCCTCCGGTATCGGCCATTGTCGCCCTGGGGGAACGGTGCTGGCTGTCCACTCTGTCTATGCCCCTCATTATCTCACACACCTCTATCAAGTCGCCTCTCATCCTGCATCACTCCAAAGAGAAAAAGCCCTAGCTTGCTCAAACTTTCCTCATAAGACATGTTCTCTAATCAAGGCAGCATCCTGGTAAATTTTCCTCTGCACCATCTCTAAAGCATCCACATCCTTCCTAAAATGAGGTGACCAGAACTGAACACAATACTCTAAGTGTGATCTAACCAGAGTTTTATAGAGCTGCAACATTACCTTGTGGCTCTTGAACTCAATCCCCAGACTACTGAAGACCAGCAAACCATATGCCTTCTCAACCACCCTATTAACTTGTGCGGCAACTTTGAGGGATCTATGGACTTGGACCTCAAGATCTCTCTGTCCCTCCACACTGCTAAGAATCCTGCCATTAACCTTGTACTTCGCCTTCAAGTTCATTCTTCCAAAGTGTATAACTTCACACTTTTCTGGATTGAACTCCATCTGCCACTTCTCCACCCAACTCTGCATCCTGTCTATACCCTGTTGTAACCTATGATAACCTTCTACACTATCCACAACACCATCAACCTTTGTGTCATCTACAAACTTACAAACCCATCCCTCTACTTCCTCATTCAAATCATTTACAAAAATCATAAAGGGCAGGGGTCCCAGAACAGATTCCTGCAGAACACGACTAGTCACCAACCTCCAGGCAGAATCCTCTCCATCTACTACCACCCTCTGCCTTCTGTAGGCAAGCCAATTCTGAATCCACACAGTCAAGTCCCCCTTGATCCCATGCCTCGTGACTTTCTGGATGAGCCTACCATGGGGAACCTTGCCAAACGCCTTACTAAAGTCCATATACACTACTCTACCTTCATCAATTTGTTTTGTCACCGCCTCGGAAAACTCAATTAGGCTTGTGAGGCTAATTAGGCTCCTGTCCCTCACAAAGCCATGCTGACCATCCCTAATAAGACTTATGCTTCTCCAAATGCTTGTAAATCCTGTCCCTAAGAATCCTCTCCAATAGCTTGCCCACCATTGACTTAAGACTCACTGGCCTGTAATTCCCAGGATTATCCCTATTACCTTTCTTAAACAGGGGAACAACATTTTCAATCCTCCAATCCTCTGGCACCACTCCTGTGGCCAGGGAGGATAAAAATATCATCAATACCCCAGCAATCTCTTCCCTCAGCTCCCATAGTGACCTGTGGCATATCCCATCCAGCCTCAGGGACTTAACTATCCTAATGTTTTTCAGAAGCTCCAACACTATCACTTTCTTAACCTCAACATGCTCCAGCACATTAGCCTGTTCTACGCTGCCCTCACACTTGTCAAAGTCCCTTTCCCTAGTGAACACTGAAGCAAGGTATTCACTAAGGACCTCCCCTACCTCCTTCACCTCCAGGCACATGTCTCCCCCTTTATCCCTGAGCAATCCTACCCTCACTCTAGTCATCCTCCTGTTCTTTATGTACACATAGAATGCCTTGGGGTTTTCCTTAATTCTACTAGCCAAGGCCTTCTCATGTCCCCTTCTAGCTCTCCTGAGTTCATTCTTAAACTCCTTCCTGGCTACCTTATAATTCTCAAGAGCCCTGCCTGATTTTTGCTTCCTAAACCTTAAGTATGCTTCCTTCTTCCTCTTGACTAAATGTTCTACCTCTCTTGTCAACCATAGTTCCCTCACCCTACCATCCTATCCCTGTCTCAGTGGGACAAACCTATCGAGAATCCCATACGTGTTCCCTAAATAGCCTCCATATTTCTGTTGTGCATTTCCCCAAGAGTATCCATTCCCAATTTACGGTCCCAAGACAATGAAGGCTGAACAGTTTCCCACTCATCTTGTAGACAAATGTCACTCTGTCTGAGCTGATGTGCATTATTACAGTGAGGAAGACTAAGAAGAGAGTTGGAGTGGTGATGCTGAATTACCAAGTGGAGTGAATGGTCTGCTCTCTCTGTATTTTTCTTGGTTTCTTCTCTATGGTACCACCTAGTGGACTGAATCCCCAATGCAATTTTGGGAGGAGTCTTCAGACACTGGGAGGAGGAATTTGAGGAGGAGACTTGCAATGAAGTTTTCCATAGCAGTGCGGGGAGACCACTCTGTAATTTGCAAAAATCAACTTCAACAGAGAACCTAGTTACCTACCATTGACATTCAATGACATCACTCTCACTAAATCCCCACCAGCAATTGAAATGGACCAGCCACAAACACTGTGGCTACAGGAGCAGGTAAGAGGCTGGATATCTTGTAGCAAGTGACTCCTTTCCTGACAGTCCAAAGCTTTTCCACCAACAACAAGGCACAAGTGAGGAGTGTGATGGAATACTTTCCATTTGCTTGGATAAATGCAGCTCTTGAGAAGCAGACACCTTAACTAATAACCCATCAAGTTACCTGAACATGCATTCCCTTCACCACTAGTGCTCAATGGCTGGAGTGTGTATCAATGACAAAATCCATTGCATTTTCTTCTCTGGGCTATTCCTTCAGCATCTCCCAAACCCATGACCTCTACCACCACAACGGCTAAGAGTGGCAGGCAAATGGGAACACCAGCACCTGCAAGTTCTCCTTCAAGTTGCACACCACCCTGATTTGGAAATCTAACCCCAGTCCTTCATTATTGCTGGGTCAAAATCCTGGTACTCCCCACCCAAACTGGGGAAATACCTTCACCAGAAGGACTGCAGTAATTCAAGGAAATAGCCCACCACCACCTTCTTGAGGGTAATTCAGAATGCTGACCTCGCCAGTGGTTTCCAGATCCTGAAAAATAAACTTAAAAATTATTGCAATTAAACTGGTTCTTTTGTTGAAAATGGTCACAACTACAGTGTTCCTGGGGTCACATGGCATAAAGCAGACGAAGAGATGAGGTCATGAATTGGTGCCAGAAGTACTTCTGTCTCATAGTTTAGACTTCAGGAGGAGTTTTATTTGCACTGGAAGCCTTACCATTTTTAGCAGTTGAACGGGTGGTAAAACAGCATGACTGTCTACTACAGAAGTAAGTCAATGACACTTATGCCAAAGATTGGAAAAAAATCTTCAAAGTGTTTTTTTAAAAGGCAGTGACCACTTCTGTGTCTTTGGTAAGTTCTCCTCCATTCTTGGCTCTAACTTGACTGGATTCTTGGTGTGTTTATTGGGTGTTTAGCTGGAGAATCCATGCCCATTCATGGTTAGTATCTAGTTGCTGGATCTTCTGTGTTATTTAAGTCATTGATTATTTTGCTTGACCTTGGCCTATACAATTTTATTTTCCTCCCTTAAGATATAATGGTGTTTCTAGCCCAAGAACACTTTCCATTTATGATTAATTAGTTCCAGGGCCCTTTGGTGATTCTCATCAAATCATTCTCAAGGTCTCTTGGTAAAGAAGCCAAGAGTGTCTCCATAGTTATGGTAGACTTCAGGGCAGACCAGGCGCAGTAGGCATTCAGTGGCTCCTTTTAGTTGGCACTCAACAGGCTGTCCATAAGATGCTGTCTAACTAGAGCCTTATCTGCAAGGTCTTTGAGTTCTTCAAAACTGTTTCTCATATGGCACCTTTTCTGTTACCATTGTTATGTAACGGCCATTTTGATGAAGATAACAGTGAATATCAAAGCTGTTGTCAATAACACCTATTTTAGCTGTATCCCTTCAGTCCTTCACTCAAATGATGACTATCCAGCCAGTCCCAATGCCTGAAGCAAGGGGGTTGCTTTAGGCCTTGTACTCGTTTCTCTGATGAAACAGGGTGATGGTTATGACAAGCCCATGTTCCAAACATTTTGTTAGAGGAAGGACTGCAATGGAATTAGCATTCCTTATTCCCTCCTGCCTAATCACACTATTCCAGAACTTCATGTCCTTTCTGACTCTGACACTGCATTTAACAAAGGCAATTGATTCGTCTCCTCTGGGATCTGGCCAACTATGACTCCATCCAACATTCCTACTCCCCTCAAACAACCTTTGACATTCTACCTCCTGCACACAAACACATAAAGAGGACAATGATGAAGAGGTTACGGTAGGTTCTTCATCTCCTCAATTTAGACAAACATTGAGGAATAGTAAGACCTATGGGTGCTAATGGATCCAATTTCATATTAATTGGAAATATGGTTTATTACCATTTCATTGGTTTTCCTTCCAATTTGTTGGATTCTCGTTTAACAGTCGAAACAACAATTAACGGACTTCTGTAAGTGCTGTAACTAATTTGTTAAAACTATAAGAGCAAATGATCATGATGCCAATGTTTTCTGTGAGGAAGCTGTTTACTTATGCTGAAAATGCAACAGTAATCATTGAAGATAATGATTGGATATTGGCACAATCATCGGGTACTTGGATAAAACATCAAGCTTCAGATTTTAACAATCAATGAAGAAAGTTATTCCATTCCCATTTTATCATTTTTTTCTGATGATTTCCACTGGATGTCAATGAGGCTTGCCTGAACCAGACACTAAAATATCCTTCAAATTGGGATCCCACAACGTATAATGGAATTTTAACAGTGCATTGAAGACGGCATGAGCTGTGGACAGCCTACTCAGTAAAATATGGGAGTGGAGCAGAAGCAAAACAAGGATTAAAAATATTTCTATAGTGCTCAGAGCAGCATTACATCTGAACACAGACTTACCTGCCTGCTGGTTGTGTCGACTTCCAGCCATCTGATATTGAACAAGACCAGAACAAGTGAGCTGAGCAGGTCATCTGTTGGGCACCTGTATCTTAATGAGATCCCCACCTCAAGATGTTACAGGAGTGTTCAGAACGAGCTGGTGTGCTTCGCTGGTTAGCTGTTCATTGGTTAAAGTCTGTCCCATTGTCTCCTAGAAAACGAGAAAATAAGAAACAAAAAACTTTAGTGCATCCCTCCATTTTTGTTTGCATGATTGACACTGAATACATTAGGTTTTATAATATATAATACCTGTCTGCCATCTTGTGGTCACAGTGAACATTAGCATCGTTTCAAAGGGAATAACATTATCTTAGATCACACTTAAAGGTATTTTTTTCTATACAAGAAATTTATGAGAACTTATATGAGAAATTATGTAAGCTAAACAGACATGATTTACATTATCACCCTGATAATGGATTTAAGATAATTACAACAATAATTAAGTATCTATGGCTTAAATCATACTTAAATTCAATTTCTTATGTCACGTTTTGATGGTTATGTACATTTGCTTTATGCACACACAGGGCTCAGACCATCATGCTACTACTCTAACAGTAATTACCTGTTATAGGATATACTCTACCAATGTTGAAGACCAGTGACTCCATAATGATAATTTGATTATCTCAGTCATTGTACAATTAAATTTTTATTCATTATCAGTTATGGAAATTATCTGACCTTATCACCTTAACATACCATTTGTCTAAAGACAAGATTACCTGATGTGACAGATTTCTTCGAATGTACATTCTCCGCACACAACAGCACCAATTCTTTATCCAATCCACTGTTTCTTATTGTAGATGATGGTATTCTTAACATTCTTGTTGAGGTTTAAATGTTATCCCCTCTAAGCACAGCAGGCAACGTACCTAACCATTAGTTAGTAGGCAGGGCATTAAATCAGGTGTTATAATCTGGTTTCATTTTGGAAGTTAGCACAAAAGACTATGGGGATAACCGGAGAGAAGTATAATGTGCTCAGAATTCATTCATTCTCAGCATGTAGAATACCCAGTTGTTACATGTTTGGGTTTTTATGTTATCTTCCTAGCATTGTCATTGGCTTTTCCCCATGTACAAAATACCAAGGTTAATGAAATCAAGCCAAAAGTTAAACAGAAATAAAAAATAAAAACATTTGGAAGCTGTTTATTTCACAATGTTTAATTTGCATTTAAACCACGATTTTCTGCAACTCCACTGGTGTGTGATATGAGAATTTTGAATTCCTGACCTCCTCCTACCCACTTGTTCTGCTTCAATGACATGGAATTATTTACTTTGGATTTCTTTTCTAAATTCCAGACTCAATGCCCATTTCACATTGTGTGGTCAAGCAGATATGTGCTCATATGTATTAACACACACACAAAGTACTGGAGGAACTCAGCAGGTCAGGCAACATCTATGGAAGGAGATGAACAGCCGACATTTTGGGCTGAGACCCAGTCCTGATGATGCCTGACCTGCTGAGTTCCTCCAGCGCTTTGTCTGTTGCTCCAGATTTCCAGCATCTGTAGTCTCTCGTGTCTCATATGTATTAGTTGTTTTTGCCAGGAACTTGTATTTTAAGCATTTTGTTAGCAATGGCTTTCTTTGTTCTTTTGGACATTGAAATGGCAACATACAAGATAACGTGAATGGGAATTCATTCCCAGGCTCTGAGCATGATCAGAATATTATCACCGTCTTATATGATGTGAAATTGGTTGCTTTGCAGCAGCAGTAGAGTGCAAAGACATAAAAAAACTGTAACTTAACAAATAAATAAATAGTGCAAAAATAAAAAGGGAACAATGAGGTACTGTTCAGAAATCTGATGGCGGAGGGGAAGAAGCTGTTTCTGAATCGTTGAATGTGGGCCCTCGGGCTCCTGTATCTCCTCCCCAACAGTAGTAACAACAAGAGGACATGTCCCAGATGGTGAAGGTTCTTAATAGTGGATGTCACCTTCTTGTGGCACCCCTTCTCGAAGATATTCTCGATGGTGGGGAGGGTTGCGTCTGTGATGGAGCTGGCTGAGTCTACAACCCTCTGCAGCCTCTTGCGACCCTGTACAACGGAGCCTCCGTACTAGGCTGTGATGCAGCCAGTTAGAATGCTTTCCACCTTACATCTACAGAAATTTGGTGACATACCAAACGTCCTCAAACTCCTAACGAAGTAGTGCCTTCTTCGAGATTGCATTAATGTGTTGGGCCCAGGACAGAACCTCAAAGATGTTGACACCCAGGAATTTAAAGCTGCTACTGTACCCCTTCCACTGCTAACCCCTCACTGGTGTGTTCTCTCGACTTCCCCTTCCTGAAATCCACAATCAATTCCTTGATCTTGCTGATATTGAGTGCAAGGTTGCTGTTGTGACACCAACCAGCTATCTCACTCCTGTACGCTTGCTCCTTGTCATTTGAGATTTTAATCAATAGCTCACAATGGGCCAGTTTGGGCATGTCTAATAAAACCCGAGCCATTCTGTTCATATCTACACTTTATTTCACATGTACTTTGAGCAAGTTGAATGTGTTTTTTCTATTTCTTCTTCAAAAGACAGAGCTTTCAGAGAAATGCATATCTGTTGCAACGTCTTCCAAATAACACTGGAAACAGAAGTACACAGGAACAGTCAAGTATCTCTCCACTCTTACCTAATCCATTTCTGTTAAAGTCACTGCAATTAAGTTTGACATTCTTGCTATGCGATATGATAGCTACTGTAATGAAAGGCAAGTTAAACAAGTCTCAATCAAAATGTAAAAAGGGCAGCCAACAATATTCCATCGTTGTTATCCATGCAGCAATATCCCCATTTGAAGTGCAGAGTGACAATATTCACAAAAACTTTGATCTCATTAGCACTTAGGATACATTATTGCAGAGCTGAACAAAAGTTTTTTTTTTTGATCAAGTCTGTGTGGTTCTACATAATTATGATACACCTTAGCATTCATTCCAAAGCACCTGGTAATATTAACTACATCCCATAAGTACTTTCTAGGCTGCAAGTCCTTTGAGAAATTTAAAGGTCCTGAAAGGGAGAATACTAATTGCAAGATTATTTTTAAAACCAAAGTCTCTATTAAATAATGATGCATTATGCCATGAGTATTTGTAAAGTCCTAAAAATAGTCCCCAAGTTGCTTCACAGGTGTAATAAGGTAATACTGAGCCACATAAATAGATAAAAGGACAAGTGATTTAAGTTTGGTCAAAGGAGTAACTTACAGGACATAAAGAAATGGTAAGGTCTGTATATAATCATAACCAGAAAATAATCTTGATCACCATAATAAAACATCAGTAATGCAATTTGCAGAAAACATCCACAAGATGAAGACATTGCTAGCAAGGTTAGTATTTAATGCCCATTCCTAATTGCTCTTAAACTCAGTTGCTTGCTAAGCCATTTCAGAGGGCAAATAAGAGTCACAAGCACTTTGCTTTGAGGCTAAAATCAAATGACCAGATCATGTAAAGAAGCCAGATTATCTTCCACTCATCTTATTCTGGAGTTTAGCAACACTATGAGCACTTGGCACTAAAATGGACTTTATTTTGTTCTAATTGTGTTCCTTCTTGAAAAGATTGTGTACAAGTTTTTCTTGTGAATGCTGCTAATATGATGCTATGTGCCTGTGATGCTGCTGCAAGTAAGTTTTTCATTACACCTGTGCATACATGTACTTGTGCAAGTGACAATAAACTCCACTTTGATTTATTTAATTAACTGAACTTATTGTCCCAACCACTGAGCTGGATTTTGAACTAGTGTTTCCAGAGACTAGATCACCAATCCAGGCTCTGACTTGTTAGTCCAATAAACCAGGTACTGTGCTACCATATTACTTGGAATGATAAGGAAGCTAAACAAAAGAAACATTAGTTCCAATTGTTCATTGCTACCAGTAACTGTCAATTCATTCCTTAATGGCATATAGTTGATGGGCCAGTTAGCAAGCATCATTAACCAATCACTGATTAAAAAAAATCACTAACAAAGCAGCAATCATTGTGAGCTTTTGTGGTCTCAAAGAATCAGTTTAAAGTCTTCTCAGTCATATGGTTATCAGAGACCAATGAAAGTCACCAGACTCTGCATATCAATCCTAAATGTCCTACCCTGTATCCTGAGACTGTGATCCCTCATTCTGGACACCCCAGTCAGAAGAAATATCCTCCTACCCACTCCTAAACACACAGATCCAGTCCATCCAGTTTCAGAGATCACCTAATGAATACAAGCCAGGTCGACCCACTCTCTCCATGTGACAGTCCTGCCATCCTAGGAATAAGTCTGGTGAACCTTCACTCACTCTATGGCAAATGTATAATTTCTTGGATAATGAAACATAAACACACATTATGGCAGGTGCAGTCTCACAAAGACCCTGTAGAACTGTGGCAAGACATCCTTCCTCCTGTCCTCTTTCAATGACAGCTAATTCACCATTCACCTTCTTAGGTGCCTGCTCAGTTGCTCATTTGCTTATTTGCTTTTTGGGACTGGTGGACAAGGACATCAAGGTCCCCTTCTACATCACCATTTCCTAATTTAACCCCACTAAAATAACTGTCTCTTCCTGTTTGACCTACCCAAGTGGATAACTTCCCATTTATCCATGTTATATTGCATCACTCATGTATTTGGCCATTTGCTCAACCCATCTAGATTGCCCAAAGCCGCTTTCTGTCCTCTCCACAGTAGCACCCAGATTCAGCTACAGATGTGCTAGTAACTTACAAGAACAAATAATTCTCCATTTGATGCACTTTGCAAAGTAATTAAAGCATATAATCCTCACAGCACTGATACCTAGAAAAACATCTTGCTTACAGCCTATATGGTATGCTAATTCTTGACGTAACTTTACAAGAGAGCAAAACATTAATACTTTTTTTTAAAAAAAACACAATTCTTAAGAACTGTTTAACTAGAACTTGGGTTACCTAAATGCTTCATTTCCATGGACTACTTTGATTCAATTCCATCCTGCTAAGTAAATACATCATAAAGCAATTCTATTTGGTCTTCATAATCTAACCTCATCAAGAATGAAAGCTTCAAAGAAAGTCTTATCCAACATCTCATAAATCAGTGTTAATTCTTTTGCTTCAGATGGGTCAGAAGTGGAATGAATGGTCTGGGACCTCTCACAAGTTGTTTATCATATCAGACTGGCAGAAAAGTCAAGTGGAGTTTTACATTCTGGATATGCGAATTATGTAGCAACAGATGTTACAGGAGAATTTGGGTGTCATCCTGTGGTATTGGTTGTTTCATTTACCTATAATAACAAGTCAAGTGAAAAGGAAAATTTAATTTTAAAAAGCCCTGGTTAGAATTTAAATAAAATTCAGAAGCATCATTTTTATTTTTGTGTAGTCAAAACAAATCAGAGTTCTACCTATGCAATTAGCAAGGGCTTATTTCATTTTAACAAGCATCCTGTAGAACAGGTAGGGGAAAAGAAAATCCAAAGAGAAAATCTAATAGATTTCCCATTATAGCAGGTTTTTTTGCTTTGCCCAGGTTCTACAATGATTGTACAGAGAGGAAAAATAAACATTTAAATCAGAAGTGTGAGAAATCCACTTTATTTAATCGCTGGTATCTCAGAAGATCTCCAGCAGATATTGTATTAGAAGGCAGTGAAACTGGAACATAATACCACCCTCAGTGTTAAAGTGCAAGTCTTTTTGGATAGAAGCACTGAGAAGGTGATTATGGCTCTGGAATACTCCACTCAAATGGTAGAGAAGTACAGTGAGATGACGTGAAAATAAACCTTGAACAAACAATGACTAACTCCATCAAGCTTCGGCAAAGTAGTGGCAACGAAAACTTATACCATGTAAGAGTACCATTCTAAGAATTGTTGCACATTTGAACCCTAAAAGAATCAACCAAGGGAAAAGTGTTCATTTTAACACAATGCAAGGTCTTATCACCTGGATTTATTTAACAAGTGCATTTTGGAAAAATGCAGACATCTTGGACACAGATTTCACAATTTTAATAAACTAATGGAGTCCACTGAACATCTGTAGTCCAGCAACAGGTCTCTGCATGCTAATATTGCACACTGAACAGTACACAGTTCTTCGCCTCTGTTTTTCAGACAATGAAATGAGGTAATCAAGATTTCATAAATTCCATACACTAATCAAAAGGCAAGATGGAGACATGGCAAGAAAGACAAAGTGATCACAATGTAACTAAGTATATCTTTCTTATTTTAAGTGATACAAGTTTACTGAACACCCCAGGGTATAGGTTAACCACAGTTATTCATTTGCTATTTAAGAACAACTTAAATTTTGTTAGTTTTGTCGTTAGCTCGATAACATAAAAGCCAACATTGAACTGAGGAATGACAATTTTTCCCACCTACACACTTTTAAAGCGTCTTTTACAGTATCAGAAAAGCATGCTGTGGCTTATAATTTTGTAAATATTATTTGTCAAAACCCCAGTTTAGACATAGTTTGAAATCAAATTCAAAGCTCTGTATTAAAATGCAATTTTATTCAGCACCTTGTGCTTAGAGCTTTGCAGGAATTAAGTCTTCATATATTTACTTTTAAATTATATACATTAAGAAAATTAGCAAGTTTTAACTAAATGCTCAATTTCTCTATACCAACGTAGTTTAGATTCAAACATGGTAATTCCTCAAAATATACACTTTTGCATTCAAATTGTTTTCAAATCCAAGGCCCAAAAAGTAATGGCAACATAGCAAATCCAAAATTAGATCCAAGTCTGCAGACCTTTTAAACCATGAAACAAAAGCAATAAGGCATGGGTTCAGCATTGACATTTAGAAATCGAATTACAGGATACTGTAGTTCATATTAAGAAATTGGTAAGCTAGTAACTAGATCAAGCTATTAGATCACTGCACTGTGCCTTCATTAATCTTGACATGACAAGATCTGTCCTCAAACTTGAAGCACGTCATACATTAGAATTAAGCAAATAAATGCAGTCATGTTACAGAATAACCTGCTTCATCATTATTTCTTTTAAACCTGTTACTTTACTTCCTGAGCTAGCTTTTACTATAATTGTTCTTACTATTGCTTCATTTATACATTTAGAATTTTACTAAGAAAGTGTATACTACTGCTAAGTACATTTTCTAGCTTGAATTAGTTCATTGCACCCAATAAATTTCTATAAAGGGCCACAAAAACTAACAGGAAAACTTTTTTTGTGCAAGTCAGCTCAGCTATTGCCTTTCTTGACACTCTGCATGGGAAACAAGCCATGACACACAAAAGGTGTCAACCACACTGTTACAGTTATGTACTTTCAGTAAGTTTACGGCACTGAACAGTCTGTATACGTGGTGACCATGTTCCCTCTCCGCTGTGTGACAGTCTTGCATTGCTGCTTCCCAGTGCTTTGAAACTTCTCAGTTCTCACTGTGTGCTTGTGTGTGCTGCCAAAACTGCTGAATGAGAACATCTTTTCCATGTCTTCAAATACATCATCGAACAACCCACCTCCAAAAGGAAACTGTCTATCTCCAAAAGAAAACCTATGTGCATTTTGTGCTTCCTGATGTGCCCTGAAGTGACTGTTGAAGTGTTTCTTGTGATGTGCTCGGTGGCCAAAATCAAAGTCAAAATCCTTAAGGAGGTCATCAAAATTAAAATTAAAAGAACCAGGTTGATGGCCACCACTGCCTGCATTGAAAAACTGATGACCCACGTGATCATATTCTTTCCTTTTCTTCTCATCCGAGAGGACTTCGTATGCTGCAAAAATAAAAACAAAACTCAAGTTACACAGAAAAGGACAAACTGCATCATTTACAGTAGTAGTGGTGCTGCATAGTAAGAAGGGCAATAAGCTGAAGATCACACAGTTAGCACGTTGGCGAAAGTCTTGCATGAAATTGTAGGTTTTAAGGGATTCTCTTGTGTCTAGAATGGTTATTAAGCTGCTAGAGGTACAATCATGGAATGGCAAAGTGAGGGGCCAGAGGTTTCCATGATTGGATGGGGGGGGGGGGGCAAAGAAAGGGGGATAACATTGGTGGAAAGTTAGAAATGCATGGCAAGGTCTTTTCTGTCCTTGCTAAACACCACTTGGTAAGGAATAAATATAGAAGCAGATGGGCTGGAATATTCCAAAAGTGGAAAATAGAGAGAGGTTGTTCGAACACTGAGGTATCTAGGTCTGAAAATCATAATTGCATGGGAGGTTCAGCTACATTTAGGCTGAGATGCCAAATGTTAAGAGTTGGAAGCTGGTCATCTTTCCAACTGACTCAGCAGCTCAGTTCAGAAGTGAATAGGGTTCTCAAATTATCTACTGACGGCTTAAGATAATCACCTGTGAGGTCAATTGTTTTGGAGAAAAAGGTTCAGATTTTGTGGTGGCAAATGGTTGATTGTTGCAATCCTCCTACATGAATATAATGTGCATCTATAGATAATGCAATTAAAAGAACCACACAAAAGAAGAACCGTTTACAATTCCTACCTTCTGCAATTTCCCTGAACTTTGCCTCCGCATTAGGACTTTTATTTTTATCCGGGTGGTATTTCATTGCAAGTTTGTGAAATGCTTTCTTGATCTGACGGTCAGAAGAATTTTTTGGCACACCCAAAATTTCATAATAGTCTTTCTTTGCTAATATAAATTCTGATATCATTAAAATACAGACAGCAAAAGCAAAGACTGACTGTGCAGTTGCCATTATCAAGATTTCCTGGAAGACAAGCAAGATGTACATTAATAGTATATCAAAAGTAATCACAAGTTGCAAACACATTCAGACACACTATTCAGCCAGGTCTAAATTTCTCTCTCACAATTAAACTGCAGTTTACCTCAATCTCAACAACAAAGTCATGGGAAAGCCCCCCCCAGGTTCATTTTACCCAGCTAAAATGCAAAAGTCATAATGAAATAAGCAAAATTCCAGAGGCAGAGATAGGAGTTAATATACAGCATGATTTGAGCAGCTACCTCACAGTATCTAGACATCTGTTGCTCCAATTACATTGTGAAGCAGTAGAATATGCTCATTAGGAAAGCCATTCAAACTGCCTTGCCATCCTGCATACATGGGAGAAAGTCAGATTCACTGCAGTTAAGTGTACTGCAGTTCTACATGAGAAAGAACATTGTTATCTGACTATTGAGGTCTCAATTATGGCAATATCAGGTACTTGAACCACTGCTTATTTTTGAGCATGAAGTGATTTTCCATAGATTTGAAAATGTTTATTAATTATAGATATTTTGTATACTTACAGCTCTTGAATGAAGTCTGTAAGCCTCACTAATAATCTTGAACACTGATCAAGATTACTGAATATTTTATCCTTTAAATAAGTAATCCCCCCATCAAATTTAGGAAATTTCAAGCATCACTGGATTACTAAGTGCCAACTGAATTATTTGGGACAGAACTCTTGTTTCTGTGAGACAGAAAAAGAAATATTGCAGCTTTTTTGAAGCAATTACAAGTACATTCATATTTTTATTGGGGTCAACATTCTGAAAGATTATTAAGGAGTATATTTCAAAGCTAAACACTCATGGCAAGAGTGTAATGTAGTGACACATTGACAGTTCTATTAACTATTACACTCTAGGGGGAAATGTAATTCAATTTCCTGTACTTTATACTCAAATTCTGAATATGAACAATAGAAACTAAAACCACATTACCCAATCCTATCTGCACTGAGTTGGTGGTGGACAATGGAGATCCTAAAATAGGGCTATGCGAAATGTTAATAGCAGCAATAGTCTCAAACTCCTCTATAGTCAATCTCCTAGCTAGTCCTTATGTGCCCCCAGAAGCAAGCAGAGACCTATTCCTTTGTTAACAGCTTGATTTAAAGATACAGTTAAAAAGACAATGCAACCTTATATAGTCAATGATCCAATTTAAATTTAATATTTTTATCAAGCTGTGCTTCCTAATTAGTGTAACCAACACACCGAAATACAAATTTGACTGAAATAAGCTGCTGTACAAAAAAATGTTGAACACCATTATAACATTGTTTAACTACATTTCAGTCTCAAAAACCAGAAGACAATCCGTGCTCCATAATGACCCCCTCCCCCCAAACAGAGTAGGGCAGAATAGTATTTTGACAAAAATCCTTATCACATTAACGAATAGGAAACCAACAATCCCTTTGAAACAGTTAGGGATTTTCGACTGAAGCAGAAATAAGGTTTCTCGAACTGACTCTGCCAAAGTCACTTGCAAATCGAAGAACCGTACTTTCAGCAGCATCCTACGGGGCCACGGGGCCCGGCTCATTCCTCAGCCTACGCTGTGGCTTTCCGACAGCGAGACAGGATGCAGCCGGGGTACTTTGCGCCGCAGCCCGTCGCCTCAGAGGCCGCCACCCAGAGAGAGACACTCCTTGTTGTGAGGAACAACACCGGCCGCCGCACAGTAAACACCGTTAACGATGATGGGGCACATTTACGGACCAACAAAGGGAATCCTTTAAACCTTAACGACGGGATCGAGCAATTATGAACTGAACCAGAAAAGTAACACAGGGGAGGTTTGGGACGTGATCGCTGGCCACGGCCGCCCCTCCACCACTCACCTCCTCCGGCGGTTCCCACTCCGCCGACCTCCAGCCACCACCGAGCGCCCAGCACCGTCACTCTTCCTTCTAGAACCCGTTCCTCCACGAAGCACTCGCCCATTGGCCGCCTTCGCGGCACGTCAGCCCCAACGTCATTGGTGATCTCACGAACGCAAGTCGGAGCGCCTGCGCAGGCCCCCCGGCCGCCCGCTGGAGATGCCCAGGTACTGTGCGGTGGACAGCTGCTCCAACCGAAGTGGTCAGTTATCGGCCGACCGTCAGAAGCTGGGCTTCTATCCGTGAGTATGGGACCCCCAAACATCATTGGCGGCCTCAGTGCCGTGGACAGTTGCAGCGATGTTTATAATTGAGCAACCTAGGTGCAGGGCCAGGAATGTCACTAAGGTTTATCAGACAACGGGGCAATCAGGCTTGTTTTTAAGTCTTAACACTTTTGGTGCTGCTGCAAATTTAATGCATCTGATTTGAACCACTCCATCCAACATGGATGATATTTAGTTTGCAAAGCTGCAATTCACAGCTAAACGTGAATACACTGTGGCATTGTTGACAAGTGAGTTAGGATACACTGTCCGAAAGTACAGTATTATACTATTAGTGACCGAAGGATAACTTTTTTTTACATCACTAAGTATTGCAAAAGCTACGAGTAGGTATTTGCATAAAAAAAGGAATGGGCATTTGGGGCAACAACAGAAAAAGCTGCTATTAGAGTGCTGAAGGAAGAAAGGTGCTGAACGTATCTGTTCAAAGTTGATAAAACAAGGTATGCAGTGGGATGAAGGGAATAAGTACATTCGAGAAAAACACGAAAGGCCAAATAAAAGGTTGGATTAAACATGGTCCAAAATTTCACTAATGCTTCTGGATAGGAAAAGGTGATGGAAGATGCTCTATAGAGCAGGAAGCAGGTAGTAGGAGGCAGATCTGGGTAGATGATTGAAAACTGAGGGTTAGCACGATGAGGAAGTGTCAAGAATTGAAATGGAAAAAATGATTATCTTGTCTGGGAGCCAAAAGTTAGATGAGCTGCTCAAAAAGATTCTTGAAGGCAAAGACAGGGAGAAGTAGAGGAAATAAGTGAGAAAGAGTGAAGAGGGCTTCACCAGAAAGAGGCTCAGGTCTCAAGGGGAGGGTTAACCAGTACAGTGATGAGGAATATAAACAGAAAGACCTATGTACTTGGAGTTGTAGCTGGGAAGACAATGTCAAGTGACTCTTCAATCAGTCAGAGGTAAGTAGTGCAACATCAAACTGATATGTTCAGATAAAAGTTCCAAATAAGCTTAAATTATCTATGATTAAAATCAAATGAAAAATCGGACAGTGACAAAAGGTGTTGCAGTTAATTTCTAACACTCCAATGAAATATGCACATACACAAGACCATGTATTTTTAAAAAATCTAATTTCAAGGTCTGAAGGACTATATCCACCATGTAATTTATAAATATCCCAAGAAATGTGGGTTTTGAGGCAAATCTGGGCTAACATTGCAATAGGATAGTTTGAGTGTATTATTGGATGTTACATCCTTTTAATGATTTTTATTTGATTGTTGTGTTGTAAATAAAACATTCTGTAGTGAAACTCTCATAATCAAACATCACAGATCGAGGCAACACTGCTTCTCGTGCCTGTTCTTTTTTCTTAGTTATCCAATTTTTTAGCACATCCTAGCTCTTTTCTCCGTAATCCTACAATTTATTGTCATATATCCACTTCATTTCAGAAAGATACTAATGAATATGCTTCCACAGGCAATGCATTGTAGACTGCAATAGCTCTGCATTTAAAAAAAATCTCCACTACTAAAAATAGCTGCTGCTTTTCAGTGCATCATAGCCTGCAATCCTTCTACCATACAAAGTCAGAAAACAACATTAGCTAATTGTTGATTTCACTTCTGTTTACAGTATGTCTCAAAGTTTATCTGGCTATGGAATAAAAATGCAATGGAGACATTTTGATAATGTGTTATATAAATACAACGTTTTCCTTTTAAATTATATTGCACCAAGCGATGAGGTATTCAGAATATGTTTAATAAAGTGTTGGCAGAAGCTGAAATAACAGTATGTGTAAAAGGATAAATATAATTTGGCACACCAGCCCATGATTACTGACAAAAAATAAATTATGGGATGGTCAGCCTTGTTGTGTCAAAAAATTCAATTTCAGTAGTTGCCTGTGATGACTATGGTTATAACATAATTAATGTGCAGTTTATCTCCTGCAGGACATACCATCAATATTAAATAATGCAAGTTCCATATAAAAACAGAAGTGCTGGAAGCACAAGCAGGACAGACGGCATTTGTTGAGAGAAAGAAAGTTAAAGTTTTGGTTCAAAGACCCTTCATCAGAACTGAAGTTCTGTTATGATGTTGTGTTTTATTGTCAGCATCTGCAGTTTATTTTGATTTTTCAGTGCAAGACCAATATCAAATTCACGAACTACTCTCTTACCCAAACCTTAGTCAACTTAGATTCTATTTCAGCAATGTCTACTTGCTAACCTGATCGAATCTTCCATAAGTAATAAACTGGTTGGTCACTTAACCGTTACCTATCCTGTACTAAATTGTGGTTGCTTATCACCCATAGCTACATTGATTTGATTGGGTTGAAAGGTATAATTGCTGTGTGAAAATTTGCTTTGGCATTTCCTAATGTCTGTGTTAATGCTTGTGACAAACTAAGTTTCTATAGACAGAAACCAAGATCTTCTATGATTTTAAATCTGTAGCGCTTCCATGCTTAATACATTTCTTTTAAGCATATAGATGTCAAAGTGAGCTGTACTGTTTATGATCACTTCTCGATTTTAAAACTCATTGTTTAATTGAAAACCATTTATAGCCTAAACAGATTTCATAGATGATGGGTGAAAAGGAAGTAAAATTAATAACTGTACATTTAATAAAATCTAAGGCTCCATATTTTTTGTTTCTCCTGCTGCAATTTACAGAAGGTTGTTGCAGACTATGGGGTATATTTCAACTAACTTGCCCTTCACTACCTTAGCTTTCTTCTAGAAAGGAAGAAAAGCAATCTTGCTCTGGCCAAACAGACATGGCCTTCTGCACTCTAGGTTTATATCTTTGAAAAGTGAGTTGTAGGGAGAAAGTAAGATTAATACTATAATTTATTACACATAATACGTCAGTGATTGTTGAATTGAATCAAATATAAAAGTATGTAGTTGTTCTGTGTCATGTTCACATATTATGGAACTCAAATAAAATTAGTCAGCAAATGCAGTAGTTGCAGAACAATTAGGAGGTAAGGATGATCCATTTGAAAAATAGAAATGTACAGTTCACATGAAAGAAGCTTTTAACAAAAGACATTTTGATCACATTTTTTTGAAAAAAGGTTTTTCTTTAATTGGAGTCTATTGTGTTTAATGTTTTAATTTTAACAATTAGCTCAATATCTCAAAAGTCTACTTTCCATATCAGATACTTGGTACCATTACACTGCAGCATGTGCAGCAGTTCAGAAAACTGTTTCACAGCACACTAGATAAAAATTGTTATTTGGCTAGCATATTGTATTTTCTCTTTAAAAAGGTTTCCACTCCAAAACAAAGAAAGACTTAACAAATGGATCAAAAATATGAAAAAAGAGAACTGGTTCCCCACTAAGCATCAATGCATTTGTAGCGACCATTTTACTGCAGATTCATTTGAATGGCGCTGGGGTATACGCTATTTGAAGACGCATGCTGTACCAACTGTTTTTTCATTTCCAACTCATGAACAGGTAAGATTACACATTTTGAAAGTTAAAGGTTTAAATAGCATACAATGCAATAAAAGTCCACCTCATCAAATCAAAAGCATTAAAAAATTATCTTTCAGAATAAGAAGCCAAATTTTCGACATATTCGGAGAAAAAATATTTCACCTGAGGGAACATCAGAAACAAAACTGAAAATATTTGGTCCAGCTGCATCAGCTGAAATAAGCAGTGAAAGACTAGAATTATCAATTGCTAATGCACAGTATGTTGAGCAACCTGAAGGGAATTCAGAAATTAACACTGTACCAACTCGGACCAATGGAAATTCAGAACCTGTTGTTCAAGACACACCAAATGAACCCTTCACAATGATAAAAGAGGTTGAAATGAATCAATTGTTGAACAATAAGCAGTCTATTGTCACCGAGGTTCTACAAGTTGAACATTCGTATTGTAGACAGGATACTGACAAGGCCCTACTCTGGGAAAAAATTTCCAGATTGCAGAAGAAGATAAAAAAACTGCAGCAACAAGAACAGGGGACTGCAGCAGAGCTTAAGAGAATGGAAAAGCTGATTGAACAGCTGAAACAAGAGAATCTTATTTCTGAAGTAAAAATGAAGGTTATGGAAAATTGTTTTACAGAATTTGAGTTAACTGTTTTACAATAAATGTATTAATTGGTTCTATTATAGAAAATGTCTTTTTTAAATATTTTTGGACAGAAAACAATTTAATCAGAAAATCCAGCACTTTTCATCATGATTTTTTAGAAATTATCAGAAACTTATTTGTGTTAGAATCATGATGCATTGCTTAATTGGAAGTTTGGTTTCTAGAAATATTCAGTTACTGGGTAACCAACAATAATTACGCTAAGAACATGTAATGCTGACAAGATATTCAGATTACCTTTATGCAGAGTCAAATGTTTGCAAACTAAGCAGATTTTTAATTTGGAAAGAAATCTTCTTAATCCTTTAGTGATGAAAATAGGCCTATTTATAAGCCTTTTGAAATTGATATACAATTTCATATTACATGAGCTTTTGAGAAAAAGATGTACATATATTTGGAATGATCTGTCTGGATGGCACGCAAAACAAAGTTTTTCATTTTATCTTTCTACATGCGACAATAATAAACTAATTACCAATTAATTCTTAATCTAAAAGAAATTGTGATGAGGAAGTGGAATAGGAGTACACTGGGCCACTTGATGCAAGACAAATTTAGGTTCTGTGATATTTTGGCTCCTGCCACTGATAGAAACATCCCAAGGCACTAATTAAGTAATCGGTCAAAGTTAATCTCCTCACAAGCCAGTTGTGTAATCGGAAATATAGAAAAAATGTTCTTGCACCATCAACTGCAGTAGCAAAGCAAATGGTATATTGTTAACTTAAAAAATGTAGTAGAAGTAACAGAATTAAAAATGAAAACAGAAATTTCTAGAAATATATGTCACATTAGGCAGAATCTATGGAGAGAAACAGTTAACGTTTCAGGTTGATGACCTTTCATCAGTGTAATTGAGACATTGATAAATGATAACTTAATTTTTTTTCCACCTTCATCTTTTATTCCTTTTCAGTATGTTACTATATTTTTCTTCCTTATTTCACACCATGTCTGGAGGTTATTTTTCTTTGCTTAATACGATTAGAGCATGAAAAGATTTTGGTGATGAACTAAATATTGGATTATTGCTTTCATTTTAGTACCTAACTTCAGCCTCCTGGAAAGGCCAATATTTACTGCAGGACCAGCACCACCAGTGCAGCTGTCTGCTCACTTATCTAACTGCTGTTTGTAGAAGTTTGGTATGCTCAATCTGGTTGTCACATTTCCTATATTATGGTACTAAAAACATTTAACTGTAAAATGCTTTTTTGACATCCTACATTGTATAACATGCTATTTATCTGTTAGGTCTCCATATAACTAACCCTGCTCCTTTCCCTGCTTTTATCCACCCTCTTCCTTGGTCAGTGTTGTGGGTTCAGTCAGACATTCTCTGCTTCTATGACATTCTATGCCTTCACTTTCCAGCCAGTTAAAGGTAAGAGAAATTAGAGTCATAGAGTTATACAATATGGAAACAGGTCCTGTAGCTCAACTTGACCATACCAACCAAGTTACCTAACTGAGTTAGTCCCATTTGCCTGTGTTTGGTCCATATTCCCTCTAAACCTTTCCTATCCACGTACCCATATAAATGTCTTTTCAATGTAAGATAAGATATCTTTATTAGTCACATGTACATCGAAACACACAGTGAAATACATCTTTTTTGCGTAGTGTTCTGGGGCAGCCTGCAAGTGTCGCCACACTTCCGGCGCCAACATAGCATGCCCACAACTTCCTAACCTGTACGTCTTTGGAATGTGGGAGGAAACCGGAGCACCCGGAGGAAACCCACTCAGACACGGGGAGAACGTACAAACTCCTTACAGACAGTGGCCGGATTTGAACCCAGGTCGCTGGCGCTGTAAAGCATTATGCTAACCGCTACACTACCGTGCCATGACCATACCATGTTGTAATTGTACCTGCCTCCACTGCTTCCTCTAGCAGCTCATTCCATATACACACCGCCCTCTGTGTGGAAAAAGTTCCCCCTTAGCTCCCTTTTAAATCTTTCCTCTCTCACCTTAAACCTATGCCTTCTAGTTTTAGACTTGCCTACCCTGGGGAAAAAGACTGTAACCATTGATCTTATAAAAGAATACAAAATCATGAAGGGTATAGATAAGGTTACTCCTCCACCTCCTATGCTCCAGGAGAAAAAAAGGCCCAGCCTATCCAGTCTCTCCTTATAACTCAAGCCCTCTAGTCCCAGTAACATCCTTGTGAATCTTTCCAGCTTAATTACATCCTTCCTATAGCTAAGCGATTAGAACTGCGTAAATACTCCAAGTGCAGTCCCATGACCTACTCCACAATAAATAAATACAGGAAATCAGACTATTATAGTCCATACTGAACTTGCAATACTGAGGCCAAAAGATTATGACATTTGTTGTAGACTGGAAAGCAACTAGGGTTGATTACATTGTACTGAATTTTTATCTTGTTGAGTTTTCAATGAACTATGCTGCTCTGGGAAGAATATTTGGCTGTGAATTTATCAATTTTTACAATATTGGCAAGAATAGTTAAAGTGTTTATGAGTTAGGAGTGCTGAGATCACCACAACTGATGAATATATATATATTTACAATTTAAATTGTCAATCAACTAATAAATTACAATCATTTTTAATTGACTAGATGGTTAGTTTAAATAGTTTTAAAAACTTTAAAAAGTTTTAAATAGTTTTAAAAACGTGACAATGACCTTTGTTCTGATCCATTAATACATACATTTACTTTTTAATGTGTACTGGATTCTGAATATTTTAGCATTTAGTATGTTAATTACAACTCCCTTAATCCTGTTGCACTTGTTATTTCTGGATTCACTTACATCTTTACCTCTTGAATCAGGTTCTTGTGGGTCTGATCCTGTTCTGGGAACTTGACTACATAATCCAGGCTTGCACTGGAGTGCAGAATGAAGAACACATACATTTTTGTTGTGAATGATATGGTAAACATGAGTTTCTGCTCTTGGGTAAAGGATTCTCTGATGTCATTTGAAAGTCAGGAGAATTATCTAAATTCTGGCCAATAGTCAAACCTCAATCAATACCACCTAAATAAAGGCAATTTGGTCAATTACCTCAACCACTACTCATGAACTTTGCTGTATTTGTCATCATTAGCCTATCTGCAACAATGAGTACGGTTCCAAAGTATTTCACTGTTGTGAAACACTTGGAGCATACTGTTTTGTTCTTTCTTCTGGAATGATAATAGAGTCTTACTGCACAGAAATGGGCCTTCAGCTCACCACATCCCTGCTGACATTTTGTCCAGATCAATTTTAGCTGAGAGATTTACATTCATGTTTACTGTAAATTTATCTTAACTCCCAGACACGCATGAGTACAGATGCACACACACAATGAAGTAGCTATTCAACAATGCCTTGGGGGCCATAATGAATCTTTTTATAAAACTCTGGGTCAGCTACAACTGGGCACCACACTTAAGATGATGTAAAGGCTTTAGAAAAGGTGCAGAAATGATTCAACAAAATGATTCCAGATCTGAGGAGCTTTAGTTGAGTGGATAAACTGAGAGAAGCTGGGGTGGTTGTTCTGGAATTGAAGAGGTTTCAAGGAGATTGACAGAAGGATTTAAAATGATGAGAGCATAAACAACAGTGGAGAGAAAATGTTGTTTAACAGAGGGGTTAAGAACTAGGGAGCATTAAATGAAGATGATGGCTAAAATTCAAAGTGATGTGATTTTGTTTTACGTGACCAGTGAATGCAGTCCGGGCCTCCAGACAGAGTAGTAAGGCAGATTCAATTGTACTGTTCAAAAGGAAATGGATAAGTGTCTGAAATGATAGAATCTGTAGGGCTATGCAGAGAGGATAGGAGCATGGAACCAGCTAGATTTGCCATTTTCCTTGGAGTTTTAGAAGAATGAATCCAACATATGAGATCCTAAGCAGCCTTGACAGGGTCGTGATGGGATGTTTTCACTAGTGGGAGAGTGTTGAACAAGGGAACATAAGTACAGGATAAGGTGCTGGTCATTTAAAAAATGAGGGTACACAGAAATTTCTTCTCACAGAGGGTGGTGAATCTCTGGAATTCTCCGCCCTGATGGGTGGTGAAGTTGGATCATTAGAAATATTTCAAATTGAGGTGGATGAATATTTGATAGATCAAGGAATAATGGGGAATGGAGAAATAGCACAGAAGAGGAATTGAGACCAGCAAATATCGGCTATATTCATATTAAATGATTGGGCCAGGCTGGAAGGGCCTGATGATTTTTTCCCTTTACTATTCCTAAGGGCGGGCACGTTAGTGTAGTGGTTAGCATAACGCTATTACAGCACCAGAGACCCGGGTTTTAATTCTGGCCACTGTTCGTAAGGAGTTTGTACATTCTCCCTATGATTGCGTGGGTTTCCTTTGGGTGCTCCAGTTTCTCCCACTTTCCAAAGACATACGGGTAGGAAGTTGTGGGCATGCTATGTTGGTGCCGGAAGCATGGCGACACTTGCAGGCTGCCCCCTGAACATTCTATGCAAAAGATGCATTTCACTGTGTGGTTTCAATGTACATGTGACTAATAAAGATGTCTTGTCCTTCTCCTATTTCTTGTGTTCTTACAATGATGCCAATACAGACTCAACAAGCAGATGGCTTCCTTATGTGCTGCTAGAGATCCAAACTTACTGCATGAAAGGGTGGTGGAGTCAGAAACACTTGGCACATTTATAAAGTACATGAAAGTGCAACTGAAGAGCTGTGGGCTGCAGGGGTATGGACCTGGTACTGAAGGTGAGATTAAGCTGGGTAGCTCTTTATCAACCAGCACAGACATAAGGGGCCAAATGACCTCCTTTATCATAAATTTTCTGCAATTTTTCTATTGATGTTCAGGCAACAAATAAACATCACATTCTATGCTAAAATGAGATATCAGTTCCTTGCCTTTAGACAATTAGTAACTGTTCACATTCCAAAGCCATTAAACATACTACATTAAGCCAAGAGAGTAAAAACCATCCACTACTAAAAGCAATGACATTAAAAAGACTTCCCGATTCAGTGAGTTCACATAGCAGAATCACACAATCTAGTAAAAAAGGTGTAACAAATAATGCATAAGGTGTCAATAATAGTAATAAATTAACATGCAAGATAATAATAGAAAATGCCAGGAATACCAAAACAGGTCACATCACTCAAAGCATACTGTTGATTAATGACAGGTTACATGCCCAATCACTTTTCACTGTCCTTTCTTCTTATAAGTTTTTATTGATCCAACATGTATTTCTAGCACTTTATTTTATCGATCCAGGAAGGTTCAGGTTTGGAGACACAAGAGACTGCAGATGCTGTAATCAGTCCAGATGAAGGGTCTCAACGCAAAAGGTTGACTGTCTACTTCCCTCCACAGATGCTGCCTGACTCACTAAGTTCCTCTAGTGTTTTGTGTATTGATCAAGGTTCCAAGTTTGTTTCCAAATCAGTTAATTCTGTGCTGAATTAACTGATTTCAACCAAGGTAGAGGAGAAGTCCCTATAATTGATAATTGGACAAAAATAAGGGTGGGGTGGGAAGAAGACTTGCTATCTAGTCAGCTAGGTGAGATATTGGAGGCTGTGCATAACATATTCCCAAATGGAAGTCAACTTGGTGAAGTGTGCAGGGGACAATAGAAACATTTATTTACGGCAAAAATATCACTGGTGATTATATATCTTTCATAATGACAAACGATATATAATCACCACCATTATTTTTAAATATAAATAATTCACACCAAAAGGCCATTTATTCTAATGGAACATGCTGAAGTAACAATTCTGAAGATATATACATGATGTACCTTAGAAAAAAATGTCTCCTTTCGACATTCTCCAGGCTAACAAAACAGATTATAGGCATAGAGAACATAACTGCAATGGTACTATCGGAATAATGAAAAATAGTTGGCATTTATTGTTTATTTTTGTTTACAGAGATTCAATTTAGAATTTTTTTGACCAAGGCCAAAATACCAAAAATTAAAACAGAACACAACAACAAATTTTGATCACCAATTGTGAAGAAAGGACCTGTATATAATTTATCTTCTTACATTTAGTGTACAAATAAATACAAGAAGGACATACAGACATGACGTGTTTATATTGCTATTTATAAGAATAAAAAAACTAATCAGAGAAACATAAAAACTAAATGACCATACAGCCCCCTGGGGCTGCCCCATCATTCAGTTCGATCATGGTCGATCGTCTGCCTTGTCTTCTTTTCTACATGAATCCAATATGAACCAAAGGGCTGAATTACAGAAGTAAACTGACAGACCTTGACATCAAAGCAGCAAGGGAGTGTGGTATCAAGGTGTCCTGGTAAAAGTGAAATCAATGGGCATCAAAGGAAAATCACTCCAGTGGATGGAGTGACATGGAGGAAAGTGGTTAAAGTTTTTGAGTCAATCATCCCAAGCTCAGGCATCACTGCAGGAATTTTTCAGGGCAATGTCCTCGGCCTGACTGTCTCCAGCTGCTTCATCAATAACCTTCCTTCCATCTTTCAAGGTCAGAGGTGAAGATGTTCACTGGTAATTGTTCTATGTTCAATTCTATTTACAATTCCTCAGCAATTGAAGCAGCCCATGCCTGTATGAAGCAAGACCTGAACAATATTTAGATACATGCTGATAAGCGGCAAGTAACATTTGCACCACAAAAGTGGCAGACAATGACCATCTCCAACTAGAGAGAGTGGAACCACCAGTTCATAACATTCAATGGCTTTGCTGAGTCCTCTAATTTTAACATCCTTGGGGTCATCATTGACTAGAAACTCAGCTGGATCAGCCTCATGAATACATTGGCTACAGGAACCGGTCAGAGGCTAAGTAATCTATGGTGAGTTACTCACCTCCTAATATCCCAGAGCTTTTCCATAATCTACAATCCATGTCAAGAATGTGATGGAATACTCTATAATTTCTAGACGAGTACAAGTCCAGCAAATCTCAAGAAGCTCAGCACCATCCAAGACAAAGCAGCCTGCTTGATTGGCACTCTATCAACCACACTCCAACACCAGTGTCGAGTGGCTGCAAACGTACAATCTACAAAGTGCACTGCAGTTACTCACCTAGCTATTCCAACAGCATCTTAAAAACACAAAGAAGGACAGGGCAGAATGTGCATGGCACACCATCACCTGCAGGCACCCTCCAAGCTTCCAATTTGAATATTTTGGAGGATTCATTTCATTTGTAAAATGTCTTATTTGTCTGAGAACTCTTCATGCTTCTTTAAGTTGGCATTACAGTAGCACCTCCAAGGCAAGACCTCTCTTTGAAGACCAAAGCTGTATACAATTTATTCCAGATATTGTCTCAGAAACAAAAACCTGCATAATTACAGCAAGACTTCCTTAATGTGTACTTCAACCCTCTGCAATAATGCCAACTGTCATCTCCCTTCCTAACCACCTGTCATACCTGTATGTTAACTATGTGTGCTAAGAAAGGCAAATATCTCCATAAAGTTAACTGATTTCTCAGTATTTCTTTTCAAATCTGTTTATCTGTTCTTTATATCAAAATACATGACATTATTATTCTCCAACCCACACTTCATTTTACACCTTTTTTTGTCCACTCACTTAACCCATCTGTCATTATGTTCAGTCTTCGCACTCTCCCGACAGTTTATTTTCCCACCTATCCAGGTGTAGATACCTGACGCTTGCACCTTCTTTTATAAGAAGATAAGAAAGGTAAGCATTTTCTTTCACTAATTTCAGATTTATGCATCATAACTTTTATTTCAGACAAGTTCAAAGTTTTTGCTTTGTAATTTAAGTGTTGAAAATATTCTGAATTAAAACCTTCATAAACAATACTGTATTATGCAAGAGAAACAAAGGACTGCAGATGCTGGAATCTAGATGAAAAACACAATGACCGCCTGCTTTTCTCCACAGATGCTGCCTGGCCTGTTGAGTTCCTCCAGCATCGTAGTGTTTTTCACCGTATTATGGAATCTTTGTTATTCCCTCTTTCAGTCACTTGCCTGCCAGAAAAATTGTGATTTTTTTTAGTGAATTATAGCCTTGTGAGAAATGTTATTCTTGTATTAAACTTGCTATAATTAATTCCCTTGTCAACCTCACAGCCTATAAAAGAGTAGATTCAATTAACTTGTGTTCATTCCTTTCAATAGGAAGGCTATTGAGGGAAAATCTACGTTTTTACGTCAATACCTTAAGGCCCAGAAATGTAATTTTACACTTGAATCGAAACTGAACTCAGGAAGTTAAGCACAATGGAACCTATCCTCAAGTTAAAAAAAATCAATTAAACAAACTATCTAAAACATGCCAGATTTTTTGAAAAGTATGAGGAAGCAGAGGGCAGAGGAATACTATTTCAATAAAGAAATTAAATAAAAATTTTGACACCAACTGTTACCATCTCATGCCAACAGCAAATTGACACTCAATTATTTCCAATGATTTAGTTTTCAAGGGTCTTCTACTGAGAGGTATAAAAGCAACATTCCCCCATACAATACTTAATTGCTGACTGAACTCTAGTTTGAGAGGACATTGGAATGAGGATGTTGATGAGCACTCGGTAATATGATACTGTTGAAAGATGGGTAGGACTGGCTACTCAACATTCCAAGGTTTAGAATCTTCAGGCTTAGTAGGGAATGTGGAAGAGGAGGGAATCAAAGTGACCTTTACTATAGTAAGGAGAGAGGGTTCTAGAAGGTTCTTCAAATGAGGCCACATGGATGGAACTTAGAAACAAAGGGCAATAACTTTGCTGGGGATGTACTACAGGCTTCAAAACAGTCAGTGGGAGGTAGAGGAGCATATATATATTTAGGCACAGAGAATTGTTAAAATAGTAATAGTAGGAAATATCTACTTCCTCAATATTAAGATGGCCTTGGGTGAGACTTAGAAGAGTGAAATTTTTAAAGTACATCCAGGACATCCTTTTAAACCCAGTAGGTAGATGGTCCCACTGGAGAAGGACAGGACTGGGTCTAATCTTTGGAAACTAGGCAGGCAGATAGTGGGAGTGTTGGTGGGAGAACATTTTAGAGAGAGTGACCATAACTTAGTAAGTTTTACAGTTGTGATGGAGAAATAAAAGGATAAACATTAAGGCCCTGAAAGTCAAAGTCAAGTTTATTGTCACATGCACAAGTACACATATACACAGGTGCAATGAAAAACTTATTTGCAGTAGCATCACAGGCACATAGCATCACTCACAAGGAGGACTGGGAGAAGGACAATTTCAAAATTCCATGAGCGCAAATTTTATTCTGTATCTCAACATTTTGGGTAATGATTTGTTAATTCTGTAAGGGCGAATAGAACTATTATGCAGGGGTCATCTATACTGCACGAGTGTTTGTATGATTGCCATAATTATTGCTGAAGAACCTCCATAGCACTAAAAGTTTAATTTTGCAAATGTGGAGTCTGAGTCCTTGAAAGTTAGTTGGCATTGCAGGGTTCAAGATAATTTACTTAAATCCATGCTCCTTTTCCTGTGTTTTGTTTTCTGCTTGCTCAAATATCTGCAAACACTTTTTGGGCAGTCCTCACTAGAGTGAAGAACAAATGCCATATCATGACCAAAAACTGCAAAATCTGGGCCATTGATTCCTGTTAGTCTGCTTAAAATCACAGTGCAGTAAGGTTGATATCACCAATGCCTTTTCCTCTTTCTAGGTTTCGTATCTCATATCTCCTCCCTTCACTCAGGCTGCCTACTTCCATATGGTGTCCACCTTTTGTGGTATCATCTGCCTCCACAGTCCATCTGCTCTGCAAACTTTAAACTTCCTTTAGGTTGCTTCTTAAAACCTAGTTCTTTGGCCAAATTTTGGCCACTTCTTGTCCAGCTCAGTGTTTATTTGCATCGAACAGCCATTTTGCCTAGGACATTTTCACTATGCCTAAAGCCCAACATAAACAGGACATTTTATTGTTCCTTTTAGCTTTATTTATTCCCCAGTTCCTAATGCATTCCCATTTAAATGGGAATAAAAAAACCTGCATATTTTGGAATTCTGAAACAAAGAAAACAGAAAATGTTGGAAACACTGAGCAGGTCAGGCAGCAGCTGTGGAAAGGAAAACAAGAGTTAATGTTTCAGGTTGGCGACGCTTCATCATAACTGGGATTGAGAAAAAAACAAGCAAGTTGCAGACAAAGTGAAAGAAAGAATGGACAGCATAAAGGGAATTTCAGTGACAAAAATACAGAAACCACCGAGGCACAAGGCAAAGGAGAGATGGGCATCCCACCGGAGAATAGAGAACCTTCAAGGCTGGCATTGCTGAAGAATAGCAATAGATTCAACAAAAAAAAACTGTAAAAGACTGCAGACGATAGTTTGTTTTCCTTCTTGTCTTTGCAATTTATATCAGATATTTGCCTTGTCCCCCTCTCCTTCTCTGCATCTCAAAACATCCAGTCCTGACGACCTGCGGAGGCATTGCCCTGATGCAGGGTGTCGACCCGAAAACGTCGACAGTCCCTTCCTCCCCCACAGACGCTGCTCGACCGCTGAGCCCCCCTCCGGCAGAGCGTTTGTTGCTCTTTCTCCACGGATATTGCCCGACCTGCTGAGTGTTTCCAGCGTTTTTCGCGTTGCATTCACCACCGCCGCCGCCGCCCGCTGAACAGTGAGCAACACGACGAACAGCTCGGATTGAAGCTGCGCCACCAGTGAAGTTCGGGCAGGAAATTACGTCTCCGGGAGGTGGGAGGGTAGAGGTCACTGTGTTTCTTCCCCCTCCCTCCTTGCTCAGCGACTCGGAGGCTTGGAACCGAAATGCTGTACATGGCGCGCATTGATAGGCTCTGCCCTTAGCCCATGAGAAGCAGAGCGAGGGTAGCGAGCTCGGGTAACGGACTGCCGCCACCGCCCACCTCCGTTGTTAACGGGCTGGGTGAGGGGTTCACACCGCACCGCATGAGCCGAAGGTGCCCGCCGGCCACTGGCACTGACCCAGAGCCACCGTCAGCCCAGGAGCCCGGCGGCCGGCAAGTGGCGACCGTTCGCAGTGAGTCACTCATTCTGTGCTTTACATCAGCAAACCTAGGTCCAGGTTACCTCCAAGGCAGAGGGTGGATGGGTGTAGGTTGTGGTGGAATAGGCAGCCGTCCAATTATTTGCATACACTTGCCTTTCGTATCATATTTAAATCATTTTTCTAACATTTCACTGACGGTGTTGACAACGCCAGGGGGTCATTGTAATTCTGATTCTCGTTTCGCGTGTTTCTTGAAACTGCAGCTTGACGAATACTTTGATTTTTAGGTTTTCTTAAACATTTTATGGTTTCCTCGCTGCAAAAGAGGAAGGACGTGTGTTTTATTTTGCTGGGAGTCATTGTGTAATCCTGTTATTTTTCTTTCTCTGTAAGAGCACATTGGTGCGTTCAAAGCAGTTCCGAAAACCAAGTGTAACTTATTTGGAGCGTCCAAATGGCTTGGCTCGCACTTTGCTCGTTTACTTATGTGAATTGGGCATTACTTGTAGATTGGGAGGAGGATTGGTGATTGTATCATAATCTGAAAATATGTTGTTTCCATGTACTTGTGCAATAGTTTCTTGAAGTTACAGATTGGAAAGATGTGATTCATGTTTTTCTAACCCCCGCCCCCCCATGACGTAAGGAGTAAATGCATTTTGGGGTGTAGTTCTGCAGATCAGAGTTTGAAATGACTTGATATACAGAAAAAATTAAAACAAACCTAATATCCTTGTTACCAGTTTCATCACCTCACCTGGCCACGTCTCAGGCTTAACCAGGTGTTTGTCTCCCAGCAGATCTTACAACTACTGCATTTACTCTTGCATTGCCAATCTGTGGTTCATTGCCAAACTGGCCCATTGCTAACCTCACATCATTAACCTTGTTCCCTGTTTCTTTCTGAACTTGATTCTGTTTTCCCATGACTTTGGTCTTTCTTGTATTACTTTGACTCTTGGTACTCCAAATGCCTGCATAATTTTGTCTCAGTATCTGTCGGGTTATACCTCCTATCAAGTGATTTGAGATGTTTTCTTCTGTTAGAGGCATTATAAAATTGCAAGTTGTTGATTAAGGAATAATTACTGGTCAGAGTATAGGACAAACTACTTGGGGGTGGGTGGGTGGGTGGGGGGGGGGAAGTACTGTCATTCCTCTACCTGTTTTGTAAGTAAACTGAGTTTTAGTGTTTGCTCTGGAAGAGAAACTGGATATACTCGGTTTGTAAGGAAGTATCTGTGGAAAGAGTTAATGTTTCAAACTGAAGAGCCTTCATTGAAATTGGGAATGTGAGTAAATGAGTTAGTTTTAAGTAGCTGAGAGGGTGGAGAAGGGGTGAATAGGATAAAGTGAATATCTCTAAGGTGAAGCAAGGATTGTCCAGGTGATTCAAATGTTTATGAAGCTAGTTAATGGATTAATGAGGGCACTTAGAGGGAGAAAATGAAGTGATGTGTTATACCTGTGAAATGCAGATCAGAGCTGTTGGAGAACAGAGAGACCTTGGGGTACAGGTACATAGTTCCCTGAAAGTGGGCACACAGGTAGAGAGAGTGGTGAAGGCAAGCATGCCAAATGCTTTCCTCATCAGTCAAGGGGCACTGAATACAGGAGATAGGATGTCATCTTCCAACTGTACCAGTCATTTATAAGACCACGCTTGGAGTATTGTGCTTAGTTCTGGTCATCCAGCTATAGGAAGGATGTCATTTAGCTGGAAAGAGTGCAGAAAAGATTCACAAGGTTGTCATTGGGATTGGAGGGCTTGAGTTATAAGGAGAGGCTGGAATGGCTGGGACTATTTTTCCCTGAAGTGCCGGAGGCTGAGGGGTGATCTTATGGAGATGTATAAAATTATGAGGGGCATAGATAAGGTGGATGGTCCCAGACTCCCCGACCCTAGGAAAAAGACTAAAACTAGAGAACATAGATTTAAAAAGGGGCTGAGGGGCAATGTTTTCACACAGGGTGATGGATATAAGGAACAAGCTGCAGAGGCTCGTATGTTTACAATATTTAAAAGACATTTGGACAGATACATGGATAGAAAAGGTTTAGAGGGATATGGCCCAAACACAGGCACATAACACTAGCTCAGATAAACATCCTGGACGAGTTGGGCTGAAGGGCCTGTTTCCATGCTGTACAACTTTATGATTTTATGAAACCTGAAACCATAGACCATGAGATATAGAAGCAGAATTGGGCCATTTGGCCCATTGAGTTGCTGTGCCATTCAATAAGGGCTGATTTTTTTTTAAAACCCCATTCTCCCGCCTTCTCCCCGTAACCCTCAACTCCTTAACCAATCTCTGCCTTAAATACACCCAATGACTTGGCCTCCACAACCTTCCATGGCAACAAATTCCACAGATTCACTACCCTCTGGCTAAAGAAATTCCTCCTCATCTCAGTTTTAAAGGGATGTCTCTTTATTCTGAGGCTTTGCTCTCGGATCCTAGACTCTTCTACTAATGGAAACATCCTCCCCATCCAGGCCTTTCAGTGTCGGTAGGTTTCAATGAGATCCCCCTCTTATCCTTCTGAACTCCATCGAGTACAGGCCCTGAGCCATCAAACGCTCCTCATACATTAAGCCTTTCATTCCTGGAATCATACTTGTAAACGATGTGGATTCTTTCTAGTGCCAGCACTTCTTTCCTTGGATACGGAGGCCCAAAATTGTTCTCAATATTCCAAATGCGGCCTGGCCAATGCCTTATAAAGCCTCAGCAGTACATTCTTGCTTTTATATTGTAGTCCTCTAACCAGAAAGCTAATGTTGGAAATGTTCAACAGATTGAACAGCTTTTTTTAGTTACAGATGGCTAAATGTACAGCTTACTTGGCCAGTTCTGTTATAAATGGGAAAAATGAGGAACCTGAAATTATTGAATTCAATTTCGTCCCAGGTACCGCAGTGTCTTGATGAAAGACGAAGTCCTATTTATCAAGCTTGCATTGGGCTTTGTTGGAATGACCATGTGCTTTCCTATATTAAATTCCATTTACCAAGTTTTTACCTACTCTCTCAACCTATCTATATTCTTCTGCACAATCCAAGTTGTGTACAAGGAATCCCAGTTAATACAGTAAATAATTGAGGGCCAAGGATTGATCCTTGGGGCACTCCACTAATTGGTCTGTCCAGTCTGAGAAAGACCTATTGCTTCTGACTCTGTATTTGTGGTAACCAGTCTTCAATCCACATTAACACACTTCCCCCACTACTGTGAGCTGTTATCATTCTCGTCTATCCTTTTGTGGCAACCTTATTAAATGCCTTCTGGAAATCTAAACACACTACATCTATGCGTGCCCTTCTATTGATTCTGCAAATTTGTCAAACATGATATTCCTTTTATAAAGTCATGTTGACTTGGCTTGATTGCTTGAAGCTTTTTCAAAATGACAAGCTATGTATTCTTTGATCATAGGCTCCAACATCTTCCCAACAATGGGCATTATACTAAATGGCCAAAAATCTCCCACTTTCTGTTTCCCTCCTTTGAGCAAGGATGTGACATTAGCAGTTTAAATTTCTGGTACACTGCTGGAGCTAGTGAGTTTTGAAAAACTTCAATCAATTGCACTACTATCTCTGAAGTCACTTCCTGTAAAACCCTTGAATGCAAGCCATCGGGTCCTGGTAACTTGTCTGTAACTAATCCAATTAATTTTTCCAATGGAGACTGTTAGGCATTCTTCCCTCCTATTTGAAAGCAGCCCTCTGTTGGGATGTTTGCATTGCCTTCCACTGCATAGATTGATGCAAGGTATTGGTTTAAATTTCTTGTTTCCAGTTATAAATTCACCATTCTGACATACAGCCTTTTTTCAGAAGCTCTTGCTGTTTGTGTTGACATTACTTGCCAGATTACTCTATCAACTTTCTCCCACTTTATTAGCTTTGTTGGTTCTTGAAAAATTCTCACTCCTCTGGTCAACCACTTTTGCCACTTTGTATGCTTTACTTTTTGTTTTAATATTTTCTGTGATTCTTTTTTGTTAATCATGGATGGTTCATCTTTCTTAGTAAGTCCCTCTTTTTGATTGGGATAAATTTCTGCTGAGTTTTATGAAATAGCTCCTTAAATATCTATTGCTATTCATCTACCAACCTTTCCTTTAGCCTGTTTTCCCAGCCCACTCTAGACAACTTATTTCATATCTTTGTAATTTCTTGAGGGTACTGGTTTTGGCCTTAAATAGAATTCTACAATGTTGTGATCACTAGTTTATCCTTAACTAAAAGATATCTTGTTAATCCCACCTCATTATACATGACAAAATCTAAAATGGCCTGTTCCCAGGTGTTATATTGCTCTAATAAATAATCCCTGATGAATTCCACAGATTCCTTTTCCTTGGTATCTTTGCTAGTCCAATCAAATGGCAGATTAAAGTTGCCCATAATAACAGTTCCCTTCTTGCACACCTTCAATACTTCTGCATTTAAGCCTTTTCCTACTATGAGGTAGCACTTTGGGGCCTGTGGACCACTCCCCCATCCATGTCTTCTTTCCTTCTTTCCCCATTCCTCTTACTCTACCCAAACTGATTCCACATCATAATTTACCACACTTGTATTACTACTCACCACTGCACTGATACCCTCCTTGATTAACTCTTCTTTTCCTTGTGTTTTAGACCATCTAAATTCTTAGTCTTGGTCACTCTGCAACCATTTCTCTTGTAACAGCTATTAAATCAGATTCATTTATACTGTCAATTTGTCTGTCTTGTTACAAATATTCTGTGCATTAAGGTAAAGTGCTGCAAACTTTGACTTTCTACAATTATTACTCTGGTTCCAATTTTTGTCATGCACTTTTGCTTATATTTTCCGTCCCTTTTGAGTCATGCTTTGATTTTCATTCATCTCTTCATTACCCTATGCTATTGCTCTGTCACTTCTTTTTGATTTATTCAACTTCCTGTCATTTGAAACCATTCCCCAATTAGTTTAAAGCTCCATCTTGGTTAAGCTATTTGCCAGTACAGTGGTCCTAGTGTGTTTCAAGTGAACACTGTCCTAACAGAACAGCTCTTTCCTGCAGTGCTGATGCTGTTTCTCCCATATCATGAGCCACGTGTTTATTCCTCTTATTTACCCTCTGCTTTTCAATTTTGCCCCAAGCTGCTCATTATCCCTTGGCAAGACCTTCTGCCTTGTCTATAGTGTAGATGAATTTTGTTTTTAAAATCTGTGTTTCATTTGTGTCTTGCCTCTCATGCTTTGTATTTTATTGTATTTTCTTGTACTTTCCACCTTTTTGTCTCTTAAATGGTTTTGTGAATTTGTCCTATTGTCTACTTGTAGTGCAGGCATTTTTTTTGTTTGTTCTTGAACACTGAGCACAATTAAGAGTGGTAAGTCTTTAAGCCAGAGGTTAGAGAGCAGCAATGCTGAATATAAATGATAAAAGTGGACATCAAGTCACCACTTTGAGCAGTGTTTCGTGCTAAATCATTCGACAATGTCAAGTTTATTATCTTACGGATAAGTACCTGTATGCACAGTTGTAATGAAAATCTTACTTGCAGCAGCATCACAGGCACACAGCATCATATATACAGCATTCACAAGAAAAGCATAAATACAGAATTTTTACAAGAAAGAACACAATTAGAACAAAAACATCCATTTTAGTGGAAAGTGATCATAGTGTTGCTAAACTCTAGTGATTAGGGTTGTGCCAGTTGGTTCAAGAACCCAATGGTTTAATGGGAAGTAGCTGTTATTGAACCTGGTGGTGGTGTGGAACTTTGGGCTTCTGTACCTCTTGCCCGATGGTAGCTGCAAGAAGATTGCAAGGCGTGGGTGGTGGGGATCTTTGATGATGGATGTTGCCTTCATGAGGCATTGCCTCCTGTAGATACTACCAGTGGTGGTGTCCATGATGTATTGGGCAGAGTCCACTACTCTCTGCAGCTTATTATGTTCCTGTGCATTTGAATTGCCATACCAGACCACAATGCAACCAGTCAGGGCATTTTCAACAGTATAGATCTGTAGAAGCAGCATAAGCAAAAACTGCCACTGAATGGGAGTCAACAGAAATAGCTGCTAAAGTGGACAAAGAGAATTAACATTGAATAAGAGACTGAAATAACTTTAGCCAGGGATCCAGCTTAGAAACAGTGGGGAATGATGAAGCAGTTAAAGTAGACAAAGGAGTTCAGAGCATGTTATTTTTAAAAGGGAGTAATAGAGACATTTATGAAATACCAAATAAATGTTTTTTGTGCAGATGTCCTCGTGTTTTATCCAATGTATGACTGAGGTGCTGCACTGTCTGACAGACTAGCCCTGAGGCTCCACCTGTCCACTTGGGTGAATGTATAAGGCCCATGACACCTGTTTATTTCTAAAAATATATTTTCTTCATGAAATATACAGTGGCATGCAAAAGTTTGGGCACCCCTGGTCAAAATTTCTGTTACTGTGAATAGTTAGGTGAGTGGAAAGATGAACTGATCTCAAAGTCATAAAGTTAAAGATGAAACATTCTTTTCAACATCTTAAGCAAGATTAGTGTATTAATTTTGTTACTAAGTACTGACCATGCAGGGTGCCCAAACTTTTGCTTCGGGCCCTTTTCCTTTTTTATTTTGAATCTGTAAAAGATGGAAATCAAAAAGTGATCTTGCTTAAAATATTAAAGAAATGTGTCATGTTTAACTTTATGCCTTTTGGAAATCAGGTCATCTTTTACTCGCTTAGCTATTCACAGTAATAGAAATTTTGACCAGGGGTGCCCAAACTTTTGCATGCCACTGTACAGTTGTCCAAACAGGAGATGGCATAGTCTTCATTCACTGTACCAAGCATTTCACGTTACTTGCTTACAACATTTATGATGTATCAACATGCCATCAACTTCATTTCTAATCATTCTATCAGTGATATGTTTGAGAGATTATCACATAGGACCCAGACACATTATTATGTAGCAGGAGGACTCTATTGTAGCCTTTCCCCACAGTAACTTTGCAGCAGCTCCACCAGTCTTCTGTGTATCTTGCAGCATGCATTCCTGCACTTGGAATGTTCTAGACTGCAGCATTGGGTTGTGACAACTCGTTGCATTGGAAGACCACTACATTTAGAGCAGACTTTCACTGGGTTTATAATTTTCCAACAACAGTTGATGGTTGTCTCAGTATGCATCCCTGGGAACAGGCCATAGAGCAGTGTTCTGTGTTAAGCAGCTGCTTGGGATGAACCTTGACAAAGTCTACTGCATCCATTTCTAGACCTTCTTGGCCAACACCAAGGTGAATGATGGTTCATCTACACTGTAGCCATCTCAAGGGCAGTATGTGGTCCGATTGAGACTCTGGCTGTGCTTGCAGGATCTGATGTGTTGGTGCCTTCTCACCACCAGCCAAGTAAGGTCTTGGTGCATGTTTGAGAAGTTTGGTGGTGAGATATTCTGCCAAATGACTCTGACATTCTGCTCTGGGAACCATCTGACGGGATTCACTGTATCCTTCTTCTGCAGGGCCTCAAGAACACTGTGCAAACTACTGCCCGATTGACTGGTGGTCAAAGGTGTTTTCCTGCAGAAACTGTTCCACAAGGGACAGGTGGTACAGCATAGTGCAACTGAATGTGAGGTTCTACAGTAACAAGGCCTGGCCAATCTTAACAGCGCTCTGGATAGGTAAAACTTTGGCACGAAGTGACCCTTGGTGTTTATGCACAACTTGATACAGGCATACACAAAAATGGCCATCAACTTGAGGGCCACACAGGGACAATTTTCCTGACACAATCCATTTTGGATCTTTGATTGAAATAGAAGATGGCTCATGTGAGTACTGAAGCACAGGAGTAGGGTACGGGTCACACTTGTATCATATTCAACAACACCAAGTGTACCTTGCACCTGATGTCCAAATTCTTCCGTGTAATTAAGAGGGAGCCTGGCTTCTACATTCCTAGCTTCTGTTTCACCTAGTCCAATTCGGTCTAGCTAGCTCTTGCTGCATGCCTGTCTGCTCTGAACCAAGTTCCTCGCTGCTCCAGGTGTGAATGAATTGGTCTGACCTGTTACCAGGGACCATCACCCTTTGCTGTTATTGACTCTGGACCCTGAGGCCATTTCATACTGTTTGCTGATGCTCATCAATCTGCTGACTGACAGAAGATGACTTGTCCAGGTACAGGGAATTTTTGCCTTGCTGCCTGGGAATGTTACGTCCTTCTTCATGGATTTGGAAAGGGGTTAATGCAAAGCACAAAAAAGCTTAAGGAGAGAGGCCAGTCTTGCTTAATCCCAGATTTAATCAGGCTGTCTGTTTTCTACTTGTTAATGTGAACTGTGCTGTTGATATCCAGTTGTATCCAATTATGGATTCCCCCTCTAAAGTATGTTCACCCTCCTGTCATGCACAGAGGTAAATGTACGTTTATAGCACAAGGCCGTCAGGGATCCTCCTGTTAGGCGTATCACAAGTCTGGTGTAGGTGAATCACCTTGTACAGAATCTTATAATCCACATTTAACAGTGAAATGATTCACTAATTTTTGATCTCCCTGTCTCTCTTCTAATTGTCGATGAGATGCTCTCAGGTAGATGCACAGCACATTTCACTTCCATCAGGTTTGGCCCATCCAGTTCAATAGAGCTAAATGCAACTTGGCCTACAAGCCACCACTTCCTTGAGTTTTATCCATCTCAAAGGAATGGATAGACTTGCTTAGTTTATCCAGAGTTGATGGCTGGTTCAGGCTCTCCTGCTCGCTCTTGTCTAAAATGTTTGAGACCGAGGATAGTAAGTTCAGAGAAACTGTGCCTTCTTGTAGCCTTCAAATTGTACAGGCGGGCATAGAAGGATTTTCTGATCTTTAGTATGTCTGTCTCTGAGGGCATTACTGAATCATCCTCTTCCTTGAGGCTCTTAATCACGGAGTGCCTTCTCTGAGCCTTTTGGACTGAGCGTGAGAATGTCTCCAGCTGCTCTGTGAAGCAGTCTCTATATGGGAAGATGATTTTGGAATACTCTGAACAGAGTACAGGTTGCTGGATCCTTGCCTCCCTGAGTTCCTCCTCCACATCCATTCCAATCAAGTGCAGCAGGAACAGATTCTGCATGCTTTTTTGGAGTTGATGCATTTTGCTTTGACTTCTTTGCCTTTTGAACATCTTTGAGAAACAAAAACCTCTTGATATTCATCTTGTTTGTTTCCCAACAGTATTTTGGAGAATCAAAGAGGAGTTTTGTAGTTCTCCAGCCTGTGTAAAATGTTTGAAGTTGCTCTGTATTTTCTGGGATCAGCAGTTTCATGTACAGCTTTCCAGCAAGGAGGAATGAGAAGAACATTGGCGTGACATCAGTGGATCTGATCACGCGTGCTTGAGACCATGAACAGGAAGTTTGTCTGGACAAGACTGAGCCATCTGGAATTGACCAGGCGTATTGTTGTGGTGCTCTATCTGTAGGTTATCATTTCAGTCAGAACTCTGGAGATGGTATCCAGTTTGTTGTCAACTCTACCAGATCATCCAGCCACATTGATACAATTGAAGTTACCTGGCAGGATAACCAGCTGGGATGTCTCCAGTGGTGGGAGCTGCTGGAAGGCAGCCAGCTGTTAAAAGAACAGGGCACTTTCTTCAGTGTCTGGGCGAACATTTATCCCTTTTATTTTTTAAATTGTAATATGCAACATATCTGTTCATTTCCCTTGTTAAGGCTCTGGTGTGCAAATTTACTGCTGCATTTCCTACATGACAGCCATGCTTTTAGAGTACAAGAACTGCCAAGCCTATTACATTCTCCAGAGGTTCTCTGACCAAGCAACAGCCAAATTTTTTTTGAGTCTGTGATTGGTTGGATGCAATTCATGTTTCTGGTCAAAGTAATGCTTTTCCAGCTTAACAGTACAGTAGTCTGGAATTTGTATGAGACATGACAGCAGTTCCACATGTGACTGCTGGATGTTCCTCAGGTAACTTATCAAGTTTGAGCCTCTCACTTAAACAGGTCCCGACTGTCGATATGCCAGATTAGCTGTTGGAATCCTCGCAGCATCCAGGAGTGTCATGCCAACTTCCTGCAATTTTTCGGTATGTGGGCAGTATGCCTGTTGAACCTGTGCAGGCTTGCCTATGATAACTTACAATAAGGTAAAAGTTGCTGTAGGTTCCCTCCATTTCTAACAATGAGTAATGATGGGCTTTCCGTTATTATTATATAATCCTGGGCTCTTGTACAATGGTTACCTTATAAAACAGGATATTTCCTGAATAGCACCACTAAAAATCAGAAGTTTCCTATGCTTTGGGACATCTCTGAAGGTTAATGTAGTTTAACCCTTCCTTTACAGACACAATGCCAAAGAATAAGCAGGGAAGAATGGGAGAGGTTGGGATCAGGAAACAAGTAAACAGATGGCTGCTCATTAAAGAATGGGATATTTTGGGAGTGAGCAACAGGGATCTAGTTTGGAAATAAGGAACTGTCAAGATTGTAAAATATCTTTTTCCCCTGAAGAGTTGCTTAGGAATTTTTGAAACTAATGATCCTGTTCCACTGAACCAATCAGAAATCATGCTGGAGATACCAATCAAGGTATTGGAGCACTGGGAAAATTGGTTAATGAAGAAGTGAGCCTATAGGCCCCAAAATGGTGTTGAGTTGATTTCATGTGTAATGATGAGTATGTAATCGTGCAGCAATAACGAATATGATTTTGCCTTTTCAGAACAAAAAAAATACACAAAATTGAAAATGTGGAAACATTCTGGCTGCACCGGGAGGGGGGTGGGGGGGGGAACCAGCCATGCTCACCCAAATGCGTTAATTAGTGCCTTCACACTTATTTTCTACTTGGAAGTTTGAAATGAATTCTACCAAATAATTGAACTCTTACTTGTTTTTTCTAGGTGTGTCTACTATTATTAACAAGTGGAATTTGCCTAATCTTTTAGACTGCAGGATTGGGTTCCTTTTGTCAGTACAGATAAACGTCGACAGGTTCCACCCAATTTTATTCAAAACTATCTAACCCATTGCATTCCTGCTCTCTCGTTAATTACACAACTCTGCACGCATCCACTGGCTTTAAGTAACTCAAGTTGCGATTCACTGTGTAAATTCTTATACTAATGAGAAGTGTTCTTTTGAAGTTGGAATAAACCAGGATTATACAATTTGTGAACTCTTTTCATCTTTGGCTGTTTAAAGACTCTTTCATTATTTCAATTTTTTTTTGCGTGCGAGAGCCTTTATTACCCTGGATATGAAAATGCACAAAATCTTTGGATAAACTTGTTTGAAGGTGCTTCAAATTTCTTTTATTGTGATTTGATTATCAAAACATTTGGATGGAAATCTGTTGATAAAGGCAGGAAACAATTTACCTCTTGTACTGTTTAGTTTTTGTGAAAAAAATTGTTGTCTTGTTCCAACTTCAGAAGAGCACTTCTTATCATTAGGAGTATTTGCATTCCACATGAAATATCAATTTCAAATATCAAGTAGATTGGTTTTATTTTTCAAAATTCCTACATTGGGGAAGGCTCCAATAGAAGAGTAAATGTAACCTATATTCAAAGAAGGAGGAAGATGGAAACCAAGCAGTGATAAGCCAGTTAGTTTAACATCTGTAGTAGACAAAATATTAGAAGATGACATTAAAGCAGAGCAATTTGGGGGGGGGAATCAAGATAATCGGGGAAAGTGGGTGTGTTTTTTTTGAGAGGGAACCGTATTTGACCCATTTATTGGAATTCTTTGAGGAAATAGAATGTGCTGCAGATAAAGGTGCAATCGTGGATGCACCATGCTTAGATTTCCAGATAAGGTGCCTCATCAAAGGTGATCGTGGAGGATAAAAGCTCGAGGTTTAGGAAGTAACATATTTATGTGGAACCACCTATCAGTCCCTGCCTCAGCCCTCCCTCTCGTCACTTGATACTGGCCATCTCCACTCCATACTCAATTCTGATACAAGGTCTGGACCTGAAATGTCGACCATCCCTCTGTATCCACGGGTGCTGCCTGACCCGCTGAGTTCCTCCAGCAGTTTTCCTTTTTGCTCCGGATTACTATCTCTTGTGCCTCTAAATCTTACAGGGGTGTCACCTAGAAAGAACTTGGAAGCCATGGAGAGAAGTATGGTAGAGACGTATGATTAACCAAGGTCTTTGTGTAGGATTAGTTGACGGAATATTTTGTGGATGTGTTATGAACAAATTTTGCCTAATTCAGTTTTGTTTTGGATGTCCAATATTTTAAGGAAATTCTAGGTTTTTGAGCTGTTACATATTTGAAGGAAAATTGAGTCAGTAACTCAAATGTAATTCCCCATGCAAATTGGTTTTGGTTTATTATTGTCACATGTCCCAAGATACAGTGAATAGCTTTAGTTTTGCATGCCATCCAGACAGATCACGTCATGCATAATTACATTGTGGTAGTAGGAAGAAAACAGAATGCAGAATATAGTTTTACAGTTACAGAAAAAGTTCAGTGCAAGCAGACAAAAAGTGCAAGGACTATAATGAGAGATTAGGAGACTAAGAATTCATCCTTTAGAGTATGAGAGGTCCATTCAAGAGTCTAATAACAGAGGAATAGAAGCTGCCCTTGAGTCTGATTGTTTGTGCTCTCGGGTTTTTGTATCTTTTGCCCTATGGGAGAAGAGAGAATGACCAAGGTGGAAGGGTTCCTTGATAATGTCAGCTGCTTTTCTGAGGTAGTGAGAAGTATAGACTGAGTCAATGGACGAGAGATTGGTTTGCATGGTTGACTGGGCTGCGTTCATAACTCTGTGCGATTTCTTGCAGCCTTACAGTAGATCTAATTGCCTAAAATTAACGGATTTGAGATCATTGTTTAAAATAGACCGGCTCATCCATTTTGTGATGCAAGTAACCTAACTTGTGTCTTCAGTGGTGAAAGAGAGGTAATGAATGGTATACAGTGTAACACTAATTATCATTTCTGATATAAAACTGTCACCTCTATTTCATAATTTCCAGGATTAAGTTAATGGGATTTAATGTGTTTGCAGGTTTAATTTATGAAGCTGGAAGTGAAAATCCCTGAATGTATATTTGAAGATGAGGCGATTAAATAAGAAAAAGGCACTGAATTTAGTGAAGGAGCTTGATGCTTTCCCAAAGATTCCTGAAAGTTATATTGAAACTTCAACAAGTGGTGGAACAGGTATTTTAAATTTAGCTTCTTGGCTAATGTACTTTTAAACATCATTTCAAAACTCTTCTATTCATAATGTTTAACTACAATAACAATTATTTCTTCTTTACAGTTTCTGTAATTGCCTTTACCACCATAGCTCTATTGTCCATTATGGAATTTTTTGTCTATCAGGACACATGGATGAAGTATGATTATGAAGTGGACAAAGATTTTGCCAGGTGATTATTCGATTTGTTTACTTTTGAGAGCATTTCTTTAGTAATCTTGTCACAATAAGCATACAGTTGGAGGACCCAAAGGTGAAGAGGGAGCCAGTTCAGATGATGAATGGTCAGATGTGGAAAGAGCTGATGGGAAATATCAGTGAGCTGGATGTTCTGATGGCTGATTGCTTAGCCTCGGACCATGTTGTTTCTTCAAGCTTGGTCTTGAACTCAGTATTCTGAAAGGCTGCCAGCTGACTCTCCAATTGTAAGTGGCTGGTTCAGTTTCTAAATGGCCTTGACAGCTAGTGAGGCCTTTGCTCAGGCTCACCAGCTGTCAGAATCTCAATGCCATTAGTCACATTCAGAATAGGCTGCACATGTATTCAGAGTGGCAGTTGCTATTATTTTAAAATCATCTTTCATTGGTCCCTTGGTCAAATCTCCTTGCATAGATTGCAAACAGAGGAGACAAATCCTCAAGGTGTCTAAATAACATCATTAATGGAACATTTCCTAGCTAATGCTTTATCTGAGAGTTAAATTTCTGACTGTGCTTCCAGCTGAAGCCTTGCAGCGATGCTGATCATATGCCTGGGAAAGTAGACATGCACCATGTAACTTTAAAACCATAAGTATCAAGATGCAGTAAGAGTCCTCATTTTTATAGATACTGCCTGCAGGAAAGATTTTGTCAAAAGTTCGAGGTCCAAAAAAACCCCATGACTTTTAATAATCTTTTATCTAATTGACTATTTTCTAAAATGAAGGTGAAACTCATTGTGCATGCAAATACAAAAGAATGTTTAAGTACTTATTTTTTTAAATATGAAAAATCTGTTTTTTGCAGTTTTGTCATGTCATACTGAAAATTGTTTGCCTGGGGAATTAAGATAAAGTACTGTTAATTGCATGGGAAGAAATCTGAAGCTTCTGATCAGACTTTCTCCATGTCTCAGTCATCATTGACATGTATCTCCAGTAGTTAAGGCTCTGCAGAAAGCTGCCCACCATTGTGTTCTGTCAGCAGAAGGGCTTTGGCCTCTGTAACCTTCACCACCAGGGTTAGCTTTGTTGTGCCGTGGAGTATACTCAATGGGGGAATCTAGATCATCAACAGAAATGTTTCAGTTTGTGCAGCATTGTTGAAAGCGGTCAGAAAGGGCCTGTGGGAATCATTGTTTTAAAGAAATGCCTATGACGGTTTGTCATGCTTCAGAATCACATAACAGAAAATTAGATGAAAATCAAAGAACTGGCATTGTGGCAGTATGAGTATTCTCCTAGTACCTATGGAAGTACAATGTAGAGTCTGACATGTAAATGGCGGCTTTACGATATTTAAGTAAGCTGATAAAGTAGGTAAAGGGAAAACTTTCTGCAGGTTGGAGAGACTAGGATTGAAAGAGACTTTATTGGCCTTTCACAACTGAAAGTTAGAAGCATCTACACATGTAAATGGAAAATTTGGAACCCTTTTCCACAAATGGTACATGTTGCTGGCTCAATTTGTGAATTTTAAATCAAAGGTTAACAGAAGTTTGTTTACCATATGTATCTCAGCTAAGCAGAGGGAGTGAATGTGGTTGGTGTTCATAATGCTTTTAATTTTAGAATCTGGTTTATGACTAATTTAGGATAAGAAAATGATTTTACTGGAACAGTACTTGAATGTTTCTTTTTTTATCTTGCAGCAAACTGAGAATCAATTTAGATATTACAGTTTCAATGAAATGCCATTGTAAGTACACTGTCAATATTATACCAGCGTCTGTTCACTAGTATAATCCTAATTTAAGTAACTGTAGTGAGGGAAAAGTAGCTTGTTTGGAAAATAAATGTACTTTTTATAGCATGTGACCTGTTGATTCTGTGTATGTAGGCTCCTAACAGAATTTTACTGGTGTACATCACTTGTGAAGTACAGGATTAATAGGAACAAGAACTGAACTTTAAAAGATTTGTGGCCATACCAATTAAATCATATTAATCTTTATGCTGATTACCAAGCAATAGGCAGTATTGGCTGCATCATCAGCAACTGATGTTGGACAGCTACAGTTTACTCTCCCTTCATTGAATTAGGGAAAAATATAAGTTACAGAAACCCATTCTAAGTTGCCTCAAATGTCTGTCCAGCTTCAAATAATATGTTTATTTTATCTTATTAGAAATTTAAGGAAGGTACAGTGCTGAGACTTTTGTTTTCAAATTTGAAAGCTGGATGTAATTCCAGAACTACAGGATTAATTTTCATGTTTTGTTTCAAGATGTGTAGTATTGAAACAGCCTAATAATTGTTGACTTTCTATGAAATACGGATAAAGTAAACTTGCACCTTTTAGACCAGTAAAGTACAAGACTGCGTCAAATTGTAAATATAGGTCACCCCGTGTTATAGCTATTTGGGTTACGGGAATTCACAAGTCACTCCCCAAGAATGTGAGATATGGAATAAAATTTGCTCTTACGGAATTTATCTGGGGATAAAATTAAACTCATTATGAAAGAAAAAGAAATTCTTGTTTTTCAACACTCATTTCTATACACATAATGTGGTGTTTTGTTTGGTGGGTTCATTTTGCTGTCTAACAGTTTCATTTTCAACAGCTTTCCATATTATTTGCCCCCTAAGAAGTCTGAACCAGGGCCAGCAAGTCTCTGGGCTAGTTGTAAACCTAAATGATCACTGTTATTTGTTGTGGGTTATATAATTAAACTATCTTGCCTATATTTGATATGCATTTAAAAGTGTATGTCTCCATTCCAACTGAAGGCAGTATCTCCAGATGAAGCTGAGGGCCGCTTAAGAGATTTAAAAGATTGCTTGTCAGTTTCCAATGCAAATCTCTTAAATGCAGCCAGCTGCACACCCGCCCCCCCAACCCAGTGAACCAGCAGCTGTGGTACTCACCATTAATGTTGAGAGAAGAACATCCCATAGGAACGATCTTCACATAACATGGGATTCAATGGGGTAAAGGGTTTTGCGTTACAGAAAATCATGATACAGATGGTTTTCTAGGAGCACAACCCCTCTGTTACGCAAGGGTCACTTGTATTGATATTTGCTCCCTGTTTTTCTGTTGAAAGGAGAAATATGGATGTTTTCCACAAGAGAACAAGAATTGAAACCCTGTGGCTTAACAGAATAAGGATTGATAACTGTTTCGAAGGGGAACATTTGAATATGTGTGGGGAAAGGGCATGAAAGTTGAATGAATTGAGTAGCTTTCCAGAGATTCGGAACAATCGTGGTGGGACAAGTGGCTGCCTCTTGTTCTTCTTACAGTTCTGTGACTCAGCCTCTAATAGTGTTATTATTAATACATTTGAATATTTCACAAGGCTATATGAGCAAGTAAGCTCATAATACCATTAAAGAAAATTGTCAGAATTCAAAATATTTTTTTAAATAGTGGAATTAAATCAAGTGTAGATAATAGATTGTAGAATCACAGAATTGTACAGTACAGAAAGGTATCATCTTTGAAAGGATTGGTATATTGAGAGATGAACTTGGTGTTGGTAATATTTCTGTGTGCCTTTTCCTTTTTAAGTGCTAGTGGGCACAGTATTGGAAGATACTGTTGAACAAACTTTAGAAGTTCACATTATGCACTTTGTAGATGTTGCACACTGCATTGAGATTTTGAGGGAACTGAGGGGTTTATAATGTTAGTACTGTTGGTTTTGTATATATGAATTTATAATAGACACCTGATAAAGTATCAAATGTGAGGCATGTGCAGAATAGAAGCCCTCAAGATGTAATGTGCAGTGGCAGCATGAATGCAAAATAACTGAGGAACAGAAAATCGTTTATGATTTGGTTTCTTTTACTGGAGAAGGGTATTCCCCAAGGTTCAATAGTAAATCTGTTTTGTTTTCTTTAATATATGCTGATAGAATTTTGGGGATTTTGAAAAGTCTGAAATTTTCAGATGATATGAAATTTTGAAGTGAAATGTAAAATGAGGAAGATGGTAATTGACCTTGATGATAACAGGTTTGTGAAATAAGTGGACACATGGCAAATGAGATTCAATGCCCAAGTGTGCGATGATGCATTTTGGTAAAAAGAATAAGAGACGATAGAAGTTAAATGTTACAAGGGTGCAAGGACAGAAACCTAAAGGTCTTTGCGCACAATTCTTTGAAAGTGGTAGATCAAGTTTACAAATCATATGGTATCATGAACACCTTCAGGAGAGAGGTACGACAGCCAAACCTATATACTGTAGAAGTTTGATCTAGGATTATTTTGTTGAATTCTTGCTGCCACATTTTAGGAAGGATATGAAGCTTCTGGAGAGGGTTCACAAAATGATATGGTAGAATGGTTCCAGCATGAGAGATTATAGTCTGAAGAAGCTAGGTTGTTTTCTTTAAAGCAGGAAAGACCAAGGGATTTGATTTGGAGTCAACAAACAAACCATAATAAAACAGAAAATGCCAGAAGTACTCAGCAGATCGGGCAGCTTCTATAGAGAAAGAGAAAAACAGTTAACATTTCAGGCTCTTTTCTGTTTTTTGATAATGTCTGAAAATACTACAAAAGAGAATTGTGTTTTTTGACTTTGTGAATACCAGGATGATATTCACTGTCTGAATGCATCTTTCCAGGCAAGTGAATGCGATAGTTTGGTTGATTTGGACAATAAAGATATTGTTCAAAAATCCTGGGCTAGTGTGAGAATCTGTTACCATTGGAACATGTGTTTTCTGTGAACCTGAAACCATCATCTAAAACATGGAGACATCTTTTTTTCATGTATACATTAATTTTCATTATAGGTCTTGATCTGATTTTTAAAACCTACTTGAACATTCTTTTCTAGTTGCCAAATATCATTATCTGGCTGAATCTGATGTTCAGATAGGTAGTTAGTAGGAGAACTGCACCAATGATATATTAAATGACGTGTCAGTTCTCTTTTTGGAAGAAGTCCAAACAACACACACCATCGTGGCTGTACAGAGTGATTCTTATCTTTTAATATGATCTCCATTGAATAGTACCTTGCGCAATAAGTACTCCTTTGAATACCTTTGATTCCAAGTGGCATAAATGCTAACCGAGTTTTTGATGTGAGTTTTGATAAAATTGCCTTGGGTGTTTCCAGGTCAGATGCTTGTTACCTGAAATGTACTTATAAAGAAAATGATTTTCTATTTTGTTTTCATTTGTTGTCATATATGTGTACCATCCTCTGGAATAGTATATTTCTCATTAACTGCTTGCTTACTGAATATTACTCTCTAATACTTCTATTATATTTTCATCAAATTCAGTGGTGTGATTTATGAGTCACTATAAAAGAAAACATGGTTATTTCAAACATTTGTAATCCAAGAGTGTTTACTGAAGAAAGTTGATGCTTTTATCAGAGAGTAGCGAGAGAATGTGTCATCAATCACTAAGATAATACTCTTGTTTTTAAATAGATGTTGGTGCAGATGTCCTAGACTTAGCTGAAACAATGGTGGCTGCTTCAGAAGGACTGAAATATGAACCAGTATGTAAAGTTGTTGCTTATTGTTGCACTTCAAAATAGATGATTGGTGCTATTATCTACTTCACTGCTTAAGCTGCATTAGAGATCTGAATGAAGAATCATAATCATTTGGGAAATGTACATACAAATTTGCCTGTCTATTAGATTCTATGATCTCTGATAGTTTGTTCATTCCTGGCATGTGAATGTTTCTGTCAAGATCAGCGTTTTGCATTGCCCATATTTAGTTGCTGATGAGAAGTTTGTAGTTGTTGCCTTCTTCAACCATTATCAGTTTGATGTATTAAGAGGGCAGAGAAGTCATCTGCATTAATGTGGGATTAGGACAAACCAAGTAAGTTTAATCAAGCAGCTGGATTTTTAAGATTGCTACCCCAGTTTTGTTTTTATATTTTGATGAACTTATTCTCTGGAGTATTCCTACAGTCCTCCAAATCATAAGTTTGGTAACGTAGCTACAATTGTAACCAATGGCACGTGAGATGAGAATTTCCTGACAGCAGCAAGCCACCTCTGCTCAGCTATTTGCTAAGCCCAGACTTGTTTTGCAAAGAAGCCCGCCTCCAATTCTTAAAAAAAAAGCTGGCAACCAGCAAGGCAGCATTGCCACATTAGCTGGTTGTAAAAAAAAGTCAGAACAATTAGAATATGAATGGAAAAACTATTAAAATTACATTTATGAAAATATTAAAATGAAATTAAAACACTTGAAGGCAATCAAAGCATGTAAGCACAATTTAACTGATTTATTCCCAGCACAAATACACAGGATTGGAAGATTGTGGTCCATCCAATATTGGAGAGCAGTTGAGAAGTACCTGTTGGGAAACTACCCTACAAATTGCAGGAATTTTAGACTGATTGTGTGGTGATGTGAATGGGCATATAGGACCTTGATAAATGGAATTGATGCATAGACAAAAGGAGCAATAGGGAAATTAGACTATAAGTACCCACAAAATATGAAATCGGGAAGGTACATGGATTTAGAGAGAAGACGTACCATTAAATATTAAACAAAATTTTAGGAAACGTATTAGAGAAAATTAATTTTCTGTCAATTATAAATTCTTGATGGATCTTGGTAAGCATGTTGAGTACCAATATTAACTCAATCTGAATGACTTTCATTAATGGCTATGCCACTTCTACACAATTAGTATCCCTTGTAGGGGTTATACAATAGGATCCCCAGCTCATGACTTCTCTATCTGTAGTTTTGAAGGCAGGTGGAGAAAACTTGTTCTTTGTTTTCTGCACCATGATATGTACTATTTCTCAGTTGAGAATTTGGGTATTTGATCTGTTCGTAAACTTTATGCAAAGCTGCATGTGGCTTGTTCAGCATAAGGTTGTGTTCCATGCAATTTTCCATCCCTGTGTATCAGCATTGTGTTCGGCTTCATGAAGCCTGGAGGGAAGGAATACCATGTTCTAACCTTCATTTTGATATAAATTTTTGATATAAACATTTCATTTCTGCAAGTTGGTGAATAGTCCATTAACATAAAGATCACTTCCTATGGTCTAAATGTCTCAGCAATTACTTTGTGATACATGCTATGCCATTTTGTTCCTTTTTACAGTGTTGTACAACATACAATGTGGCAACATAATCACTAAGAATTTTCATTTAGAAGTTGGGCTCCTTAATTGATTTGCATTTCTTTTTAAATTGTAGACTGTTTTTGAATTATCTTCACGTCAGAAAATGTGGCAAAGGTAAGGAACAGATTTTAAAATTGTTTTATGAACATTTATGATTTTAATACAATGTACCCACCAACTGCTTCGTTGTCACAAACATTGCTGTGACTGTTGTTTAATAATTCAGAATATGAAATGTCGAATTGTCTGTGTGTCTGCTGAATGCAGCAAAACAAACATGATTCTTTTCACTTCCAACCAGCTCCAATCCCTTCCACAGTTTGCCAATACCTTTTGTTCCCTGACCTACTTGACAATTTTTTTTAGAAGATGTAGCAAGATGACTTTCTCCTAGATTCTGTCAGTGGTGGATTATAACTGAATGAATGGTGAGAAAATTCACAAGATGAGGCAACATTCATAGCCATGTTATTTTTCCCTGGGAAAGCAGTTTGACAATTCACCAGTTGGGAAATGTCACAACCAAGCAATTTGTTTATTATTGCCAATCATTCAAGCTGCTTTTTTTTTAACTTGCCACTCTAATTTGGTCATCAGAATGAAAATTTGCAATAATTTCATTAGATTTATTACCGTTAAGATGAGTTGGTTATATTTCACAAATAGCATGCTGATTTAATTAGAATAAAGACCTGGTAGAGGCGCAAATTATTTGATGTTTCCTTTTTAAGAACACTTCAAAAGATTCGCAAAAAAGTGCAAGAAGAACACTCTCTTCAAGACCTTTTATTCAAAAGTGCTTTTCGAGGCTCCCCAACTGCATTACCACCAAGGTAAATAATCCAGCAATATTTGAATGTTGAAACTTACAAGATCTGTTCTAGAGTAAATCTGTTACTGATTCTATTCTGATCAAATATGGACACTGAGGTATTGCAATAGGGGAACTTGCTATTCTTGCTGTTGAATATGCTCACTTATATTTTGTCTGTCAAAGGTAAATTACGATAGGAAACTGGTTTAATTAAAGCGATATAAGAGCAGGAGATGGCTCGGGGAATGTTGCTCTCACATTCACCCCAAATATTGTAGTTGATTCAGTCTTGATTACTTATCTCCTGATTAATCCTGTGCATGCTTTGTTGGAACACCCAATATAGGCTATGCACTTGTTGACAATTCTTGACATTATACACTAAGTGAAAGGAATGATATACCCATTTAAGTAGCAACTCAAGTGATCTGATTTAGTTTTAATTATGTTTATACCATTTTGTGAAAAATAAATTAAAGTACCTGCAAATACCTTTTACATATGAATGAATTTACTGCCCATACCTCCATACTTCACTGTGATGTCCAATTTTTGGTTTACCAGCCAAAAGAGGTCATAGAGGCAGAAAGCAGTTCTAGGAACTTCCTGTTTCAGCTATTTTTCTTTAAATGCTTGTTTTATGATGAGAAAAGATGTGCAATGCTGACCAATCAGGAATGATGTGTAACCTCCAGCGTTCAGAAACCAAAGTATTGAGAAAATTAATGCTGCAGGGTTGTTGAGACATGCACAGCTGAGGGGCAAAGTACCTTATGGAACAAAATGCTAAACTTAGTTCAGGTTACAGTTTATTCATGCCAGCTGCACCATGTTCATGTTTTGATGATTTGCTTTTTTTCTGTGAGTATATGTGGTACAAATTTTATTTTTTTTTAAAAAAAAGCAATTAAATACTTTATCAGTTTGTTTGTAGAAAGGATCCTTCAACATATTGAGTCAATACTACTAAGTGCGTACATTCTTTATGGTATTAATTATTTCCTTATAAACCGATTGACCAGTTGGTTACCATTGGGAATTCTCAACATAAGAGTTTTTGATGCAACAGTACAGTGTGACATTTTCTCAATCATTCTTGTTTTATACCTGCAGTGAAAGCTTTTGGTGGGATAGTCTCCAAGGACTTTCACTGTGTTCATAATCTACAAACATTCATTGTGGGATTGCACAAAGCACAAGCAATACCTTTTGAATTATTTAAATTGCACCATATAATTAAAAAGTAAACTTTGCTAATACTTTACAGTGCTTAATTTTATTCTCATATACGTTTAAATGTCAATGGACATTTTCATTAATTACTGTGAAATTCATAATTTTACATAGAATCAGAATTGTGTATTCTATTTGCAGACCCAATTAATTTTCAATAGTTTAATGGATTATCATAACTGATTAATATATCAAAATAATCTTGGATGCTTGTTAGATGTATTGCAGCTGTAAATAGCAGAGTAAATGAAAACTGACCTTTTTAGTTTCAATATTAGACGAGAAGATTACAGACTGAGGTGTCTGACCTTTGGTGTGCAGAATAATTCAATGTTTCCATTTCCCACAATCAGTAACCTTATAATCTTTGAGATTGCTGATTAGTTTTGGATCATTGTGTTTAATTCTTAGGTATTCATTAGCACTTGTAATATATTAATTGGTTGTGTCTACAGTAAATTTAGTGACCACAATGAAAATTATTCTTAATTATATTTCCAGGGAAGACAAATTATCTTATCCACATGATGCCTGTAGAATACATGGACATTTATATGTCAACAAAGTAGCAGGAAATTTCCACATAACTGTGGGCAAGTATGTGAATTTTCTTACTATATTATTAACCCTTCCTTTCCAAAGCAAATGACTAATCGGTTGGTTTACATTGGTAATTAAATTTAGAAGTTTTTATGGTCACTACAGTGTGAGATTTTCCACTGTCTTCATTTTTGTTTTGTACCTGGTGTGTGAATGTCTAATAGGGCTATCTCAAAGAGACTCTGTTCATAAGTCACATATACTCATTTCCTCTCTCCCTACTCTCCCTCCTGTGGTTGAATGAAGTGTCCAACTTGGCTATAGATACTTAAAGTTTCATGAGGTAGGATTACAAACAAACCAGTGGTGAAGTTGTGTTTCTTGGATATTTTACTGGTATGGCAAAGTAAGGTCCATTGGATAATTTATAATTAAAGTTTATGAGAGATAACCATATGTATCATTCAACTAAAACATTTGCTGTAATGTAAGATTTTCAAATGCATGGAAGTCAGGAAATGTATCAAATTTTATCTCACACATCAAATTATGCTGTAACTTAAATTGTAAGGAACAAGGGAGTTATCTCCAGTTTTGTGGCCAATATTCTTCACTTTTTAAAAAAGTTGATCAATTAAATAACATTTTGCAGCTCGTAGATGATTACTGTGTGCAAATTAGCTGCCATGTTTTTTTTACATTACAATGGTGACTACATTGTAATCAGCTTTGTCTTTCTGAGTCCATTAAAGGTACTACAGAAATGCAAATCTTCCTCTTGATAACAGACTCTAACCTCTGCCTTTTTTGAGTTGTCGGGAAATTTCAAAGAGAATTTTCACAGTGCTTTCCTTTTAATCTCCCACAATTGGGATAACAATGGCTTTATTCAACAATTATTCCAAACATATTTCTTAAGTCTACATTACAAACAATAGGTTTATTACACAGTAAAGACACCTACATTAGATTCTTGTTTATTGACTACAGCATTGCCTTCAATATTATAATTCCAAGCAAACTCATCACCAAACTCTGAGACCTGGGACTCAACACCTCCCTCTGCGACTGGACCCTTGACTTTCTGACCAACAGACCGCAATCAGTGAGGACAGGCAGCAACACCTCCAGCACGATTATTCTCAACACTGGTGCCCCACAAGGCTGCGTCCTCAACCCTCTACTCCCAATGTATGTGACTGCGTGGCCAGATTCTACTCTAATCCCATCTACAAGTTTGCAGATGATACCACTGTAGTAGGCCGTATCTCAAATAATGATGAGTCGGAGTACAGGAAGGAGAGAGAGAGCTTAGTGACATGGTGTCATGCCAACAACCTTTCCCTCAATGTCAGCAAAACAAAAGAGCTGGTCATTGACTTCAGGAAAGCGAGCGGTGTACATGCACCTGTCTATATCAATGGTGCTGAGGCAGACAGGGTTGAGAGCTTCAAGCTCCTAGGAGTGAACATCACCAAGAGCCTGTCCTGATCCAACCACGTAGACACCACGGCCAAGAAAGCTCACCAGCACCTCTGCTTCCTCAGGAGGCTAAAAAAATTTGGCATGTCCCCTTTAACGCTCACCAGTTTTTATCAATGCATCCTATCTGGGTGCATCACGGCTTGGTATAGCAGCTGCTCTGCCCAGGACCACAAGAAACTGCAGAGTTATGTACGCAGCCCAGCGCACCACAGAAACCAGCCTCCCCTCCATGGACTCTGGCTATACCTCTCGCTGCCTTGGTGAAGCAGCCAGCATAATCAAAGACCCCATCCACCTGGATCATTCTCTCTTCTCTCCTCTCCTATCAGGCAGAAGATACAGGAGCCTGAGGGCATATACAACCAGACTCAAGGACAGCTTCTATCCCATGGTGATAAGACTTTTAAACGGTTCTTTATACAACGAGATAGACTCTTGACCTCACAATCTACCTTGTTTGACCTTGCACCTTATTGTCTATCTGCAATGCACTTCCCTGTAGCTGTGACACTTTACTCTGTATCCTGTTATTGTTTTTACCCTGTTCTACCTCAACGCACTGTGTAATGAATTGATCTGTACAAATAGTATGCAAGACAAGTTTTTCACTGTACCTTGGTACAAGTGACAATAATAAACCAATACCAATATTAAGGGAAAGGATATTAGAAGATCAAGACCTCAGGCCTGACACAAAACTCATGATCTATAGGGCAGCAGTGATCCCTGCCCTCCCATATGCTTCTGAAAACTTTCTTTTTCAATCTTTTTATTAATTTTCAAATTAATACAGATCAATATAGGTAATATCAATGATTATACACGTGATACAAAGAGATCGGGAGGACAATCATGACTTATATAATCATAAAGAATAAAAAAATATGTTCTAGACCCCACAGTCTCTTAGTAAGCGAATATAATACAAAAAAAATCAAAAAGGGAAAGAAAAAGATTTATTGCATAATTTAAAAAAAAGAACCCCCAAATCAAAAAAATTATAAGTAATAAATCGAAACAAGCTTAAAAAAATTTCAAAAGAAAAAAAACTGGACTGATATTTCTCGATGAACAAAGAGCATTATTATGTCGTCAACTCTACTCTAAGTTCAAAGGTTATTGCAAAGGGATCTATATCATATGAAAATATTGAATGGACTCCAAACTTCCTCAAATTTAAGCGAAGAATCAACAGTGCCACTCCTAATTTTTTCTAAGTTTAAACATGATATAGTTTAAGAAAATCATTGAAAAGCGGTGGGAGGTATTGGATCCTTCCATTTAAACAAAATTGATCGCTTGGCCATTAATGTAACAAAGGCAATCATACGACAAGTAGCAGCAGATAAGTGGCCAGATTCCATCATTGGTAGCCCAAAAATTGCAGTGATTAGATGAGGTTGTAAATCAATATTCAATACAGTTGAAATAATGTTAAAAATGTCTTTCCAATATTTTTCCAAAAGAGGGCAGGACCAAAACATATGTGTCAGGGAAGCCACCTTTGACTTACATCTGTCACATACAGGATTTATATGGTGATAAAAACAGGTTAGCTTATCCTTAGACATATGGGTCCTGTGAACCACCTTAAATTGTATCAAAGAGTGTCTGGCACACATTGAAGATGTATTAACTAATTGAAGAATTTTCTTCCATGTCTCCATGGGTAAAAGTATCTGGAGTTCTCTTTCCCATTCACTCTTAATTTTATCAAGTGTCTCTGGACGTATTTTCGTAATTAGATCATAAATTATTGCTATCAAGCCCTTCTGATAGGGATTAAAACCTAAAATTTTTTCCATAATTTCAATTTTATATGGAGTCGGAAAAGCAGGTATAGTAACTTTTAAAAAATTTCTAATCTGTAAATATTGAAAAAAGTGTGATCTAGGCAAATTGTATTTATTAGACAACTGTTCAAAAGATAAAAAAACAGTTATCAATGAGTAAATCACGGAAGCATGTTATTCCTTTCATTTTCCATAAGGAAAAAGTTAAGTCAATTCTGGATGGTTGAAAGAAAAAATTAGATTGAATGGGACTTGATAAGTTAAATTTGTTCAATCCAAAGAATTTACGGAATTGAAACCATATTCATGTTGTATGTTTAACTATTGGGTTAGTCATATGTTTACTCAATTTAGTAAGTGCAAAAGGGAGTGAGGCTCCTAAAATAGAAACTAATGAAAATCCTTGCACTGATTCATACTCAAGGTATACCCATTTGGGTCATTGAATTACATCTAAATCTTGTGCCCAAAAAATTAAATATCTGATATTAATTGCCCAGTAGTATAATCTAAAGTTAGGCAAAGCCATACCACCATCCCTTCTTAATTTTTGTAAAGATTTCTTAGTTAACCTTTGGGTTTTTATTCTGCCATATATATGAAAGAATTTTAGAATCAGTAGTGTCAAAAAAAAGATTTCGGGATGAAAGTTGGAATCGCCTGAAATAAATATAGAAATTTTAGTAAAATATTCATCTTAACCGTATTAATTCGGCCTATCAATGATAGAGATAATGGGAACCATTTAGTAAATAATTGTTTAATGTGATCAATTAAAGGTAACAAGTTAACTTTAAACAAGTCCTTATGCTTCTTGGTAATTTTAACACCCAAATACATAAAATAGTCAGTTACTAATCTAAATGGTAATTGCCTATAAATTGGGATTTACATATTTAATGGAAAGAGTTCACTCTTATTAAGATTTAATCTATAACCAGAAAAAACACTAAACTGAGCAAGCAATGATAATACTGCAGGGATAGATTCCTCTGGGTTAGAAATACAAAGTAACAGGTCATCTGCATATAGAGAATCCTTATGAATCTCCTGTCCGCGAGTGATACCAAATATGTGAGAAGAATCTCGAAAGGCAATTGCCAAGGGTTCCAAGGCAATATCAAATAATAAAGGACTTAGAGGGCAACCCTGTCTAGTACCTCAGAAAAGCCTGAACAAAGAGGATCTCTGATTATTAGTAAGTATTGAAGCTGTAGGTTTGTGATAAATCAATTTGATCGCAGATATAAAATTGGGACTAAAATTAAATTTCTCAAGTGTATTAAATAAATATTCCCATTCGACTCTATCAAACTCCTTTTCAGCATCTAATGAGAAAACACATTCTGGAATTTTAGATGAGGGGATATATATAATATTCATTAACCTCCTAATATTAAAATGCACATAACAATTCTGAATGAATCCTGTCTGGTCATCAGAGATAATTTGTGGAAGAACCTTTTCTAATCTAGAGGCCAATATTTTGGAAAATATTTTGGAATCTACATTTAGTAAAGAGATGAGTCTATAAGATGCACATTGAGTGGGATCTTTATCCTTTTTAAGAATTAAAGAGATGCTTCATAAAAGGATTGTGGTAGTTTACCCACTGATAGGGCATCTTTAAAAATTTTTCCTAACCAGGGAGAAAGAAGATCAGAAAAGGATTTAAGAAATTCGACTGTATACCCATCAGGACCAGGTGTTTTACCCGAATTCATTGAAAAAATTGCTTTCTTTATTTCTTCCTCTGAAATGGGTGCATCTAGTATTGAACATTCATTTAATGATAATTTCGGAGTCTTCAAATCCCTTAAAAATTCATGCAGAATCCTCAGGGAATTCTGATTGATAGAAAGAAGTATAACATTTTTGAAAAGATTTATTAATTTGTTCATTGTCCACTGTGTAGCTACCATCTCATTTACGAATTTTAATAATCTGACGTTTAGTTGAAACAGCTTTCAATTGGTTGGCCAGCAATTTACAAGATTTGTCACCATGTATATAAAACTGACTTCTGGTTTTAAGTAATTGATTTTCAATTGGAGATGTTAATAATAAACTATGTTATAATTGAAGTTCTGTTCTCATTTTATAGAGCTCCAAACTAGCATCAGAGTATTTTTTTATCTATTTCTTTAATCTCATCAGCCAATATACGTATTTCATTATTAGTTCATTTTTTCAATCCAGCAGAATATGAAATAATTTGACCGCGGATATATGCTTTAAAAGTATCCCATATTATCCCACCGGAAATTTCTTCAATAAAATTAGTTAAAAAGAAAAATGAAATCTGTTCTTTTAATAAATTGGACAAAGCCTAAATCTTGCAATAGAGAAGGATTGAAACGCCATTGTCTGACGCCAGAGGGTACATCTGCTAATTTAATTGATCATTTCAACGGCACATGATCAGAAATGGCAATTGCATCATATTTACAGTCAATAATAAATGGAGCTAAATCTAGCATCGGTAAAAAAAAAATCAGTCCTTGAGTAATTGTGATAAACATGAGGGGAAAAAAAGAAAATTCTTTATCATATGGGTCTAGAAATCTCCAAACATCTAGAATTCTGGAATCAACTAAAAAGGAATTAATAAAGACAGCGGATTTGTTTGACATAGATCTGTCCATCGGAGGGTTTAAACAGCAATTGAAATCTCCACCCATAATCAAAGTGTATTTGTTTAAATTAGGAAAAGATGCAAATAAATGTTTAAAAAACTCGGGATGATCAACATTAGGTTCATAGACATTAACCATAACAACTTTTTTTATTATGAAGTAAGTCAGTAGTTAATAAAAATCTACCATTTGGGTCTGAAATTATCTCATGATGAACAAATGAAATTGAGGAGTCTATAAAAATAGAGACTCCTTTCACCTTTGTTTGTGAATTAGAATGGAACTGTTGACCCCTCCAAAATCTAAAAAAAAGCGTTGATTATCCTCTCTCCTAATATGAATCTCCTGCACAAAAATAATCTGAGCATTCAGTCTATGAAAAACTTTAAAGATCTTCTTGCGCTTAATTGGATTATTTAAACCTTTCGTATTCCAGAAAACAAAATTAATCATCTTATCCATTTTAATAGACTAAAAACATATGGTATGTAAAGGATACTTCTGAAAACTAGTGTGCCAACAGCAGGTATCTCAAGTCACTGTGGGGAGAAAAAACACCTGCGCAATCTCTACAAAATCCTCCAAATGCACTTGCAGGACAAGTAAACCAATATCAATGTCCTCTCCCAGATAAACATCTCCAGTATTGAGACCCTAGTTAGGTTCAGTTGGCTACATTGGACAGGCCTCTATATTCTCCTGTCCGATACCAGACTTCTGAAACGGACACTCTTCCATGCTCTTTCGTGGGACGTGATCATCAGATGGACAGGGGTGAAGATTCAAGGGCATGCTCAGAAGCTCCTTGAAGACCAATCCTACTGATTCTGGGAACCTCGGGTCCATGATTGCCCAAGATAGAGAAAGGCCACTCAGATGGTATTGAAAAACTTGAGTCCATGCATTGGGAACACACAAAGGTTCTGGCGTAAGGAGTGGCCAACCTCAAAGTCACTCCAACCATCACCTGTCCCATTAATGGAAGAATCTGGAGTTCCTACATTAGCCTCTTTTAGCCACCTCAGAACCCACAAGACCCATGAACGTCAGTCATCCTTGATCCCAAGCATAGCTAAGATCTTCACAGGATCTGTGAAGTAGCTTAATTTATTATTGCAGAGGATAGACATACTCTCAATGAAGGAGTTTTATTATGCATCATCATTAAGATATCTTTTAAGATATTTAAGATTTATTTATTAGTCACGTGTACATCGAAAGACAGAGTGAAATGCATCTTTTTGTGTTACTGAGAATGTGCTGGGGGCAGCCTGCAAGTGTTGCCACTCTTCTGGTGCCAACATAGCATGCCCACAACTACTAACCTGTACGTCTTTTGGAATATGGGAGGAAACCGGAACACCCGGAGGAAACCCACACAGACACTGGGAGAACATACAAACTCCTTACAGACAGTGGCCCGAATTGAACCCAGGTCACTGACGCTGTAATAGTGTCATGCTAACCGCTACACTTCCGTGTCGCCTTACCTTGTGGGGTGCGGGGGAAGAAAAGCATTTTATGAACAGTTTAAGTGTTACCAGCCTAATGACCTGTGAATGTGTACCCCCAGCTCCTGCTTTTCCACTCATTGTTATAATTGCAGTTTTTTTTTAATCATAATATATTTACTGACATTGAATTGCATTGTTGTTCATGGTAAATGGTAAAAGGCACTAAAACATATCAATAATTGTGGATAATCAATGGGTTATAGGGAGTGAGGAACTTAAAACAATCTCACCAGAGGGGAAAAAAAAGTACTAGACTGGGCCTGTAGAATAAAAGTCCCTGTGACCTGATGGCCTGTTTCCTAGGATCTTAAAAGAATTGGTTGCAAAGATAATGCATGTATTGATTGCAATCCAACAAAATTACCTGGATTCTGGAGAACATATTAATAGCAGGACATTTAAAAAAAAAGACAATCCAACAGAGCCATTGTGGTTTTATGAAAGGGAAATTGCATGTGACAGTTTTGCTGAAGTTCATTGAGGATGTAATAAACAAGATGGACGAAGAAAAACCAGTAGATTTAGTGTTTTGTGGATTTGCAGAAGGTATGTGCCACAGAAGGTTACTGTAGAATATAGATGTGTACAGGGTTGGGGGTGATACATGGGAATAAATAGGAGAGTGGCAAACTGAAAACAGAGTCAAGATAAACGTGTCATTTTTGAACTGGTGATCAGAAACTAATAGAGTGCCACAGGGTTCAGTGCTGGTGCCTCAACTATTTATAAACTATATTGATGAATTAGATGAAGGGGCTAAATACACTGTAGCCAAATTTACTGGTGATACATAAATGGAATGGGTTCAGGGATGGTATGTAGTCCATAACTCAACCCGGGGACAATTGTAGATCAAAATTTATAACAAGTCTGGTTCAGTTTAAGAAAAGTTGCCAAGGAGAAGGATGGAGATTGTACGCTGGGATACCAGGATTGAAGACAATACTACTGTTTTCCTATTCCTGTTATTTGGTTGGAAGCAATTTCTGCTCATCCAGTACTCGAACAGGATAGGTGGTTAACTATTTAAATATGATGGAAGGACCTAAAAAGGTGATAGTGAGGAGGAGTTGGTTGTGGAATAGTGTCTGTGTGGATCATGCACTTTATAGTGTTGTGGTAACTTCCTACCATCTCTCTCTCATGATCTCAGGATATGTCCCATCAGACACTGATTTCTGGTTTTCTTTTAACTAAGAACTACAGGGAAAATTTCTTCTCTGCATCATGAAGCTAATCTCAAGCAGTTGAGGATTTGCTTCTGTCTAATATTCTCGTTAGAAATATAACCATTACTTTCTACATTAAGATGACCTCTTGTTCATTGTAATCTATCCTCTACATGTTCTTTAATTTATTGTATTTGTAATAACTTAGTTTGATGCTTATTCCTTTTGTTTTCCATATTCCCCTAACTTAATGGCTTGCTGTATAAATGTTATCCTCATCTTTTTCTCTCCCTACTATTAGTTGATATTTGAATGATTTGCCTTTGTTCAGAGATATCTTATTCTGGCAGAATAACTCTTATTAACTGTGCTAAAACTGATAATCACATCCAAAAATGTGCAGTCCCTCCCTTTTCCTGATATCACATTTTTACCAATACTTTGATTTCCTCGTCGTTTTTCCATTTTCTGTGCTGGAGAAATAAACCTGAGATTACCTCCTGTAAAAGCCTGATCTGAAGTTTGTTTCCCAAACTTTTAAATTCATTTTGCAGAAGTTTGGTTTTTCTTTACCAACATCACGCCTCTTACAAGACCATGGAAATGGGTTTCTCTTCTTTCTCTTGTCATTTTTTTTCCCAGACTTGATCCCTGTTCTGACATTTTCAACAATGCTCGCAGGGCTGCTGACTCTACTTAAAGTAGCATTAGGGGAATTAACAGTATTTTCAGCATTGTTAACCAAATTCTCTCTTTCACCCGCCACCACTCACAAGCTGGCCTCTCCTTCACTACTCTGTACTCATTTTTCTGTTGAAGCCTGATCTCTTATTCTCATCTAGCTGAAGTTTACAGTCTGCATGGGAAATGAACATCAAATTATCTTCTGTATTAGTTTTATTGATAACTTCTATTAATACGTTGTGGCTTTTTCACAGTTCACTAATAAAAATACTGGATTCTTTGGGACTGTATCCAATTGACAGAAGTTCTTTCATATTAATTTCCAATGGATAAATTCTTTGCACTTTTAGGGCAATTCCTCACCCAAGAGGTCATGCACATATGGCAGCTCTTGTTAGTCATGATGGTAAGTGTTGATTAATTCTAGTCCAATATTATTATAGATTGATTAACATAGTTCAGAAAAAGTGTATTGTATTAAATGCAGGATGGTCATTAAAGCCATTATAAAACGTGGACTGCTAAATAGAGGGAATTTTTGTGTACCTTTCAGCAGTGGCTCAGTTGATGGCATTTACCTCTGAGTTAGAAGATTAAGTCCTGCTCGAGGGACTTGAGTACAAATCTAATTTGATATTACCATGCAGTCCTGAGGGAGTACGGTACTATTGGAATTCCTGCCTTTTGGATAAATCTCTACATCGAGATTCTGTATATAATTCTTGGCTCGTTATTAGGAAAATTCCTATTGCACTATTCACAGAAGATTAGGGAAGCTCTGACCAGTATTTGGTGCTCAATCAACATCGGTAAAGCAGATCATCTGACCATTGTGACTTTGCTGTTTGTGGGTGCCATTTGTGTACATATTGCTACTGTATTTTCTACATTAGAAAAGTGAATACACTTCAAACTTTTTTATTGGCTGCAAACCACTTTGGTGCAATATGGTTTCACGGCTGCTGGTTATTCCCTGGTATCTCACCAAAGTGACGTTACTTCATATGAGAGCCTAGAAAGTGAGCATTGTTTGTGGACCTGCTCATCACGGAGTATCACAGCTTGGTTTGTGGGAGTCCACTTTTGCAATTCCAGCATTAATCAATGAATAGCTATCACATCTGGAAATTGTGACCAATTTCACTTTCCCTCGGTTAAAAAGCACTCATGGCCAATTGACCACCCTTACATCACTGACCCCACTTGCATTAGTTATCAACATAGTCAAGCCTGATCTTTGATAAAATATGCCACTCAGATCAGCAATCAGTGCATTTTATTGTCTGTGGAAGTAAGATAGATTAAAGGTTCCTTTTAATATATCACAACATTATCATTCTGTTAATTGGTTTCTTAAAAGTTTTTTTTTACCTTTTGCCTTATTTTACTTCCACTATGTACAAGATTTAAACTACATGTTCTATAAAAATAACAGTAATGGAAAACCAAAAAATATTGTGGAGATAATGTTTTTAACCACATGGAGGTGCTCTTCAAATGTTTTGCTCCACATGAAAGTCTACTAGGGTTTAAAATTGCAATTAAACTTGCTTTATTTGGGTATTCATTTCTTGTGTGCTTAATATTGATCACAACTTCTGAAAAGAATTCTTTGTGTCCTGGGAAGAGTTAGAGAGGAAGAAGACAAGGAATGGTCGTTCTTCCAGTAGGACCATTTTTCTTTCAATGCATTTGCTTTATACTGGCTGTTTTGTTACTATCATTTTGGGAAAGCAGATTGATTTTTACAAGCAAAACCAACAGGTTTATGAAAATGTGCTTGTTATATCAGTGTAAAGGGAAAACTGGCATATAACAAGTTTTTCTTTTAATTTGTTTTCAGTGTACAATTTTTCACATCGAATAGATCACTATTCATTTGGAGAACCAATTCCAGGAATTATCAATCCACTGGATGGAACTGAAAAAATCGCCATAGATCGTGAGTTTATTTTGTTATTTTGTCCTTTGTAAAATGATTGGGAAAACTTCTCTATGCACTTCCTGTATTCTTGCATATGGAAAAGAAATGGGGGATTTCTTCCATTAATTTTATTTCTTTCAGTGTTCTCTACTCTCTAACCCTTTCTCAGCAGTTGTTGTTTCACCTTGACTTTATTTGAGACATTCAGGTCAGAAATTTCATTGAGATCATACAGTTTGATTATTATCTTCCCATTCCGTGACATGAGCTGTATTGATTTGATGAAAAATTGTTCTTGTGCTATTCTTTGCATGACATGGGAAGTTAACAGCAAGGAAGTGGAACTTCTCCAAAACGAAAAATTTAACAACCCATTGATCTAAATAAAGAACAGAATGTTCTGAAATGGGCGAGAAATATTCAGAGTTATTATTTACATTTAAATATCTTTATTTAGAGACTATGTACACTGAATAATGTATTCTGCATTTTCTTTGCATTTATGAAGAAAATTTTATATTTGCATGCGTTCTATAAAGGACTTTAAACTGAATTCAATTTCTGTAGAGCAAAATAGTTAAGGGAACACTGATTGAAATTAAAGTGGAAGTAAATGCATCTTGTAGCCATTAGTCATTTTCATTCACCTGGATACAACACCTAATGAAGCAAAGTTTTATATTTATCATCATGTCCATTAGATATAAATTCATACAAAGTCTGCGTACCTACAAAGAAAATGTGTCAGTTATGTTCCGTGTCTGGGAACATTACATATTATGATGCTGTAGATTACCAAAGTTATAGAATTCCTATAAAATGATGAAGCATTATCTTTGTTAATACACTATGCACCCACAACTAAATTTAAGCAATCTGAGGTATTGGTTCAAGATCAGATACATTCTGTTGTTTTAAAATTATCAACATAAACTCTTGTAGGACATTACAGAGTAAATGGAAGGGACTTTGGGAGCATTTGATGTACAGAGGAACTTTGGGGTGCACAGCTCACTGAAAGTGACAACTCTGGTGGATAGGATAGTGAAGAAGGCATTTGGTATGCTTGCCTTCATAGGTAGAGGCATTGAGTATAATAGTTGGGGCATCATGTTGCAGCTGTACAAAACATTGGTGAGACGGCATTTGGAGTATTTTGTACAGTTCTGGTTGCCACACTGCAGGAAAGATGTGACAACGATAGAGAGTATGGAGAAGAGACTCACTGGGATATTGCCTGGAATGGAGGGCTGTAATTATGAGGAGAGATTGGATGGGCTGGGTTTATTCTCACTGAAAGGGCCGGTTTCTGTGCTGTACAATGCTATGCTTAATATTCCTGAGCAGACTTTGAATATTATTTGCACATTTATCTTCATCCAACCATTTTGAATGACATGTTACTTCCCATTTCTTAAATTTGGTACAATTTATCAACTTGATGCTTGCCTTTGTATTTGATTGTGTAGTACTGTTAGGGTTTCCCTGTTACTCTTATAGGGCTATCGATAATCAACTCTCTCACAAGCTTGCTTCTAAGCTTTCAAAAAAAATGGTTGAACAACTTCTTTTCCTCTTTAGCTACCCCCTCCACTTATTTAATCTATCAATTGGAGGCTATTCTACTCCTGACAGAGGCAATTTAATTTGGTTATCTTTGGAGATACCTGCTTGACCACTGTAGCCAGTTTTATTCACTAGTTTGAGCAAGTCTACTGGCCATCAGAATGCCTCTGTTGGCGTCCCTGCCCCATTGACCAGCCTCTTCCTTCGCCAGTTTCACAGCACCAAACATTATTAGTAAAGCGTAACGATATGGTTCATTTAGAGCACATTTTAATACTTTAATAAACATGGATGAGCTTATTCATGGGAAATTGGCTGGCATCAGGATGGTGAAGAGAATATGCAAGGGAATTGGAGTATTACCAGTATGCAGAGATAAGAAATGAAAGTTTGCACCCAGCAGGTTATGGGAGTGCTTAGGCTGCAGATGACCTAAATGGGAGGAAAGGACCAAAGAAGCGATGAAGGTTGGTGAGGAAAAGAACATGGAAGGATTTGAAATGGTAAAAGTGGGGAAGGTGATGGCCAACAAGATGAAGGTTAAGATGATTGAGGGAATATTGGAGAGGTGTCATTAGCACAGCAAACTATGGAGAGGAAGGTGGAGGGTATCGGAGAAAGTGAGCAGCTGATGTAATGAGGAGGTGGTATTGGGAAGGAAGGTATTAAAGATTTTTTTTGAAAAAAGAATCCAGGCAGGAGTAGATATAGGAGGGTAGAATAAAAGTTGGCTGAAAGAGGTGGGTGTTGAAGATGTAGAAGAGAAGGAAGCAAAAAAGCTAGAGGGTTAATAGAAAGAATTCAAGAATTTGAGACCTCAATGTCTGGCACGGGGGGACAATAAGGGGTAAGATGCACAAGGTGCTTTAAATACTGTAAGCAATAGTACTAAACTGCCACATATGTATTTAGTTGATGTGATGATAATAAAGTACACTTGACTAATTTGTGTTTACAGGACAATTCATCTATACATTGTTTTGGCACATTTATATTTAAATATTCAGTAATTATGTCTTTTATGGTGCAATTAAACTTGCTGGAGCTTGAACTTGTAACTATAGAGATGTAAAGAATAATATTCCTGGTTAATTTCCATATTTGTAACTTTCAAGCTGTAACTAGCAATCATGGTCTAAAATTTCCACAGAGTTGCTCACTGCTTGTGCTTGTTGGTTGCCTAACTGGTAACCACACACTTAGTTTAAGTGAGTCCCCTGGTACAAACGCCTGTACAGAAACTGGGTCTGACCTGGAGGGAGAGGCCCTGAGTAGCAATGTACAGAAAAGCTTTGATTGATGATGATGCCATAGCACAGAAAGGGTAAAATTACAGGTAATAGACATAGTTCCCTCACTATTGAGATGAAAGAAGTTCCTGCACCTGTGCCGGATCTAACCTGGTTCAGGTGCAGCAAGATGATTTTCCAATATAACTGAGAAAGTGCAGAAATATGCATTCCACATTAACCTCAAATCCAAAACCAGTTGAAATGCCAGCAGCAATCAGCCATGTGCAAGTTTGGGATCTCCATGTTCATGTAGGAGAAGTTCTATACTTTAACACAGTTATTTAAGTAAAAAGCTGCCAATTTCTCATGAAATGACCAGCTTTGTAGCTGAAATTTCTGATTTAATATACCAACAGTGCACATGGGCCTCAATATCCACGAGGGATAGGTGCACTAACTTCCCACAGTTAACAAAAAAAAATGTAGGTATGACTTTGACTGCTGCAACGACATATCACAGTGGAATTGACTGTGGTATGTAATTTTCATCTTATCTGTTTCAGCTTGTCAGAGCAAGCTGAAACTTATCACCATGCCAGACTCCATTTCCAGCCACACATCTATCCACATCCCTGTCCCCTGGAATTTCCAACCCTTTCCCTGTGCCAGGCTCCCAGTCCAGCTGCACTCCAGACCCCCACTCTGGTCACAAAGGTACCCTCGTTCCTGACTCCTGGTATCACTGATCCACTCCAGCTACACACCTGGCCTATGCTCCTGTAATACACAACCGACCTGATGAGAACATAGAAAACAATGGCATAGTGTAACTGCATTAGTGTCATAGTCTATTGTGTTGTAGAGAAGTAGCAAATGCCTGTGCTTCCATTCAATGATTCCTGATCTAAACTTGACCATAAAGAGATGTTAATTGTAGAGGCAAGGCATGTTACCCACAAAGTGGGAAAATTACCAGAACACATGGTAATATATTGTTCACTGGTTACAGATTGGCATAAAGTGTATAGAACAGTACAGTACTGGACAGGTCATTCGGCCCACGATGTTGTGCCGACCTTGATGCCAGTTTGTACTAAATGTCATCCTCCTGTGTATCGTCCATATCCCTCCATTCTCTTCATGTGTCTATCTGAAAGCCTCTTACACTCCACCAAACTGCCTGCTTCCACCATTACCCCGGTAATCGATTGCAGGCATTTACCACTCTCTGCGTGTGTGTGTGTGTGTGTGTATATATATATATATATATATATATATATATATATATATATATATATATATATATATATATATATATACACACATACATACACAAAAAAGAAACTTGCCCCTCACATCACCCCTAATAAACTCCCCCCCCCCCCCCCCCCCCCCCCCCCCAGAAAACCTTAAAAGCATGTCCTCTGGTGTTTGACGTTTCTACCCTGGGGAAAAGATTGAAACTGTCTACCCTATCTATGTCTCCCCTCAGCCTCTGACACTAGGGAAGAACGACCCAAGTTTGCCCAACCTTTCCTTATTGCTCATACCCTCTAATCCAGGCAGCATCCTGGTAAAGCTCTTCTGTACCCTTTCCACAGTCTCCACGTCCTTCCTATAATGGGGTAATCAGAACTGCAACACAGTACTCCAAGTGCTGTCTCACTAAAGTTTTATATAGCTGCAGCATTACTTCCTCACTCTTATACTCAACACTCCTACCAATGAAGGCAAGCATTCCATATGCCTTTACCACCTTGTTCACTTGTTTAGCCACTTTCAGTGAACTATGGACCTGAACCCCAAAATCCCTCTGTACCTCAATGCTATTAAGGGCCTACCATTATCTGTATACTTTCTCTTTTCATTTGACCTCCCAAAGTGCAACACCTCTCACTTGCTTGGATTAAACTACATCTGCTACTTCTCATAGCTGTAACGGATCTACATTCCGCTGTATTATTTGATAGTCCCTTACACTGTCCACGACTCCACCAATCTTAGTGTCATCTGCAGACTTGCTAATCCACCCATGTACAATGTAATGGGAAACCTGACACTTGTCTCCATTCCGCAACTGCTTTTGTAAATTTCAAATACATTTTTTCTGTATTTTAGATAATCAGATGTTTCAATACTTCATCACAATTGTGCCAACGAAACTTAATACTTACAAGTTCTCAGCAGAAACCCATCAGTATTCAGTCACAGAAAGGGTAAGTCATTTAATGAAGTTTGGATTTATTTCATCACTCAGATGTGTCATTTAAACTGGGTCACATTTATTTCAATTGGTCTGTTTATTCCCTTTCCTGGTATGCATTCATTTTTGAGATATTAATGCCATTTGCTTGACAAATTGCACAGGGAGCAAATGCTAATGTAGTATTTCAATGAAGTTTAAAATGATCTGAACATCGTACATAGAACAACTCAAAAACAGGCCCTTCAGTCCATGATTTCTGCACCGAACACAATGCCAAATTAAACTAAATCTCTTCTACCTGCACGTGATCCATATCCCTCCAGTCCCCACATATTCATGTCTTTTTAAATGCCACTGGTATCTGCTTCCGCCACTGGTATCTGCTTCCACCACTACCCCTGCAGCCCGTTCCAGGCACCTATCATTGTGTTTTAAAAACAAAAACTTGCCCCGCACATCTCCTTTAAAGTTTCCCCTTTTGCATTAAAAATGCATTTCCTCCAATATTTGACATTTCTACCCTGGGAAAAAGTCTCTGACTGTCTATCCTATCAATGTGTCTCATAATTTTATGATCTTCTATCAGGTATCCCCTCAGCCTCCGACGCTCCAGAGATAACCAAGTTTGTCCAACCTCCTCTTCTCATAGCTTAATGCTCTCTCTAATCCAGGTAGCGTCCTGGTAAACCTCTTCTGTATCCTTTCCAAAGCTTCCGCATTGCTCCTGTAATGAGGCAACCAGAATTGCACACAATACTCATTGCACACATCAGTGTGACCTAACCAAAGTTTTATGTAGCTCTAACATGACTTCCTGGCTCTTCTATTCAGTGCACAGACCAATGATGGCAAGTATGCCATACGCTGCCTTAACCAGCCTATCTACTTTCGTGACCACTCTCATGGAATTGTGGACCTGTATACTTTCCCCTTACATTTGTATACTTTCCCCTTGTATTTGACCTCGCAAAGTGCCACACCTCACACTTGCTCTGATTAAATTCCATCTGCCATTTCTCCACCCATATCTGCAACTGCTCTGTATTCTGCTGTATCCTTTGACAACTTTCACTCTCCAAAACTCCACCAATCTTTGTCTTGTCTGCAAACTTACTGACCAACCCATCTCCATTTTCATCCAAATCATTTAAGTGTGTGTGTGTGTGTATCGCAAACAATACAGGTCCCAGCACCAATCCTTGTGAAACACCACTGGTCATGGAACTCCAGCCAGAATAACACCCTTCCACCACTACCCTCTGACTACTCTCTGTCTTCTATGGACAAGCCATTTCTGAATCCAAACTATTAAGTCCCCATGGATCCCATACATCTTGATCTTCTGGATCAGCCTACCATGAGGGACTTTGTCAAATGCCTTGTTAAAGTCCGTGTAAACGACATCCACTGCCCTACCCTCATCAATCACCTTCATCAGTTTGTAAGACATGACCTGCCCTGCACAAGGCCATACTGACTGTACCTAATCAGGCCATGTCTTTCCAAATGTGCGTAAATCCTATCCCTATCCCTAAGAATTCTCTCCAGTAGCTTCCCTACCACTGATGTGGGGCTTGCCAGCCTATCATTTCCTGGATTATCACTATTTCCCTTCTGAACAAAGGAACAACATTGGCTACCCTCCAGTCCTCCGGGACCTTGCCGTTGCTAGTGATGATGCAGCAATCTCTTGCCTTTTTCGATAACCTAGAATATATCCCATCAGGCCTTGGGAACTTATCCACCTTAATTCTCTTCAAAAGACCCATCACCACCTATCACATTAGCATGCCCCACACTGCTCTCACTGTCCTCCAGATCCTCCTCCTTGGTGAATACTGACGCAAAGTACTCATTTAGTACTTAGCTTGCATCCTCTGACTCCAAGCATAAATTCCCTCCTTTATCCTTGAGTGGTCCTACCTTCTCCCTAGTTATATGGTCAGAAGTGGGGATGCTTTTTGATTTCGTATTAAAGAGTTGCAAATAATCTGGAGTGTCAACCGTGTCGACGGCGAAGGGCATTAGGCACAAGGGAATGCATAACCTGCATGTTCTTTTCCCAAGTTCACTGTTCTGATTTGGGGGTATCTTGCATTCCATCCTCATTACTAGATCTAAATCTTGGGATACCCAGCATTAGGGATACCTTCACTAGATAGACTGCAGCAGTTCAAAAAGACAACTCACTATTACCTTGAAGTTGATGAAGGATATGGGAAAAATGCTGGCCTTGTCAATGATGACAACATCCTTTTAAATTAGTTTTAAAAGTTTTATTTAATAATTCTTAGTTAGCTCTTCAGAAAGGAATGAGTTAGCAATGTTTGAACCCAAGAAGAGTTGTTGTTATTAACATTTCTCCTTTATCTCTATTTTGGAAGGCATTGATTCCCCTTTTGGCTCTATTCCAATTACCTATCACATTTCTAGAAATTCTGGTACATCTAAAAGCTTGCACAAGAAGGATATAGCAGCAGGATGCCAGTGGCTACTTTGGTTGTTAACCTTTGACTGAATACTTAGAGGCTGGAATAGAGAGGTTGGCTGTTGAAGGATTGATTACAATGGGGTGGGAGCAAGAGACCTGTGTTTGAGTAGGATCAAGGTATCTGGGATTGACAGTTGAGTTGGGTCAGGTCAGTGCACTGTTGAGGGTTGACAGTTGGCTCGTATGAATCAAGGACCATTAGTTGGATCAATTGCTAGGGGAATGAGAATATTTGGGGAAGGAACTTTGAGTTGGAGACCAGCAGTTGGGAAGAATATGGGATTGGGAGTTATGCTGGCAAACCGGGGGTGGGGAGGTGGGGTGTTGTCAGGGGCCAGGGACCAGCGTTTTCAAGGTGATTTGCAGGGTCGAGGGAGGCGGGGCAGGCAGTCTAGAGATCAGGGGTCATGTGTTGGGGTCCACCCCAGTCAGTGTAATGTTTGGAGGGTTTTTTCAAAGAATAAAATTAAGTCATTTACTTATGGCATATGTCTTAATCCATCACTAAGATGTATATTTATTTATTAGTCACATGTACAATGAAACACAGTGAAATGCATCCTTTTGCATTGCTGGGAATGTGCTGAGAGCAGCCCCCAAGTGTCGCCACGCTTCCGGTGCCAACCTAGCATGCCCACAGCTCCTAACCTGTATGTCTTTGGAATGTGGGAAGAAATCATGGCACCCAGAGGAAACCCAGGCAGACACGGGGAGAATGTACAAACTTACAGACAGTGGCGGAATTGAATCCGGGTCACTGGTGCTTTAATAGCTAGGATGTCCATGTTGTACTGGGCTGCCCAAAGTTGGGTGTGCCCAGGACCATGTGGTCCATATTTTCCTGCAAAAACCCAAAAGGGACTGACCTCATCCTTTGCACATTGATGTGGAAATAGAGTTGGGTTCGCAACAGAGAGTCATACTAGGAAACACCTAGTCAAATTTCTCGAGTGAAGCATAACAACCAGGAAATAGTCCTTTTACATTTTATTACAGAAAGATCTATATTCTATTATATGAAGCTAACCAATAAAAAGTATTACTCAATTGAAATTCTAATGGTCTGTTATTTTGTTCAAGTGAACACTTGTGTATGAGTTCTGGTGTCAAGTTTGTGTTTTGGGCCATGTCATAGTTGAGCACAACACTGTCTGGTCTTGCAGAGATTATTAGATTGAGATTGGAAGTTCAATCTTATTTTTTAAATGTAGCATTGGCAATAATGATGCTCCAACATAATTCCAATATAAAACCTGAGCATTTGCCCAGGATTGAATTCTGGGAACGTCTCTGTGACTGCCAAGTTGGGGTATCAGTTTTCTTGGTAGGTTTTAATCAGACTTTTGTAACAAAACTGAAGGGATTTGTTGAACACAAAATGAAATGAAAGTCATTTTTTAATATTAAAAATACATTAATTGTATTAAAAGTAACAATTTAAACATTTTTGAAATGTTCTTGCTGTTTTTTTTTCTAGGAGCGAGTGATTAACCATGCAGCAGGCAGCCATGGAGTTTCGGGTATTTTCATGAAATATGATATCAGCTCCTTGATGGTTACTGTGACTGAGCAGCACATGCCTTTAGGACAATTCTTAGTAAGATTGTGTGGAATCATAGGAGGAATCTTCTCAACAACAGGCAAGTGCTTCAGTTTCATTTTGTGTAAGTAACAGGAATGGTGACTGCAGTTGAGATTTCAGTTACTTTATGCCCTGGGATCACAGAAAAATAACTTCTATGGCTGAAAGCATTATAGACTTATGAAATTTAAAATCATGACTTTTATAGTTAATAACATCAGGAGGTTACAGCCAATACATCTGGCAACACTAGGCTTCATGACATCCCCATTATTCACCAAGCAAAGTGAAGTGTTCAAGGTTAACCTTGGCCAGAAGTGCCAAGTTGAATATTTGTCTTGATTTCTTCCTCTTCCTGAGGTCTTCACCATAACAGATGTTGGTCTTCAGCCAAGTCAACCCATTGTATGCAATATCAAGAAATGGCTAGGTGTCCTGGCAAAATCATGGCTGACGTGCAGATAACCCATGCATCAAAACTACATGAAAACTACCCATGCTCTTAGCTAAACTCCTCCAGAAAAGCTAAATCCAAAAATTTAGAATAATTTACCAAAAATTCAGAATATTACAAACCTGAAGTCTTAAAATAATTGAAATCCAATTCAGCTAATTATTGCCTTAATTAACCATTCCCAATTAACAGCCAGGTAATGAAATAAGTCTTCAACGGTACTATCCAGCAGCACCTACTAATAATAATCTCACTGCTACATGGCTTAGATTCTGCCAGAATCACCCATTACAGGAATATGAGGTGAAGTGACAGAATCTGCTCCTTGACATCAATGCTACATTTGAGTGTGACAACAAAAACCCAATGGGCATCTGAGAAAAAATTCTCAAATGGCTATGTCCATGCTTAGCAGAATGCAAGACTGCTGTAGTCATTGGACACCTGTCATCTATATTGCAGGACGTTACTGCAGGAGTTGCTCGGCTGCTTTATCAATGCAGTTCAGAAGGGGTATTGTTACCTGGTGCTTGCATAGTATTTGTTTTTTTGCATCGAGGCAGCCTGTGCTGGCATGCAGCAAGTCCTGCAGTGACAATTGGCAGATTGTATTTGTGGCACTCCAGTGTCTGGCACTGAGCAGCTTCAACAAATGGGAGTTTTACCACTTATCCTTCACTCTGAAAGGGCTTACCATTGCTGAACCCCCAAGCAGCACCATCTTGAGGGGGTTGTCATTAACCAAAAACTAAATAGTTTGCGTAAATGTTACGACTGACTGAACAGACCAGAGGCTGGATATTTTGAGGTGGTTGTCTCCTCTCTGGTTTTCCCCAAAGCTGTCTGCTGTCTGCAAAGCAGAATTGTGAAGTGCGACAGAATGTCTTCTCCTTGCTTGGATTGATCCGACTGTGATAATGTTCCAGAAGCTCATCAGCCAGGACAAGTAGTTTGCTTAATCAGCACTCCCTCAGTCATTGAGCCACATTGTGCTTGTAATGACTTCTGTTTACACTGAAGCAACTTTGGTAACATCTCCAATTGCATAATCTTCCCCATCTGGTAATGCAATAGTGGCAAGGAACACCACAACCTCCATGTTCTCCTCCAAACCACAAACCAAATTGACCTGAACATCTTTCACCAATCCTTTGTTGCTGCTGGTTTAAGTCATTGAGTACCATGCTTAGTGATGTTGTGGAGCACTGTCAGCAAGCAGACAGTAATTCAAGAAGAAACCTAGCATCATCTCAGTTATTGTCAGGAATGGACAGCAAGTGTCAGTAAGACTATATGATGTAAAGTAATTTTAATCAAACTCTTTGACAGCTCTTCAGCTGCTGTTTCAGCATCTAACCTTGGCTTTAGTTATTACTATTCAAGTCAACTGAAACAGTAGCTGGAGATCTGTCACCTTTTGAGAAATAGTTCATCATTGCTCATTTATTTCCAGAAAGAAGGAAATAGAATAAATGTTGGCCACTGAAAATAAAGGGAGAGCTACAGAACAAAGAATCTAGTTCATTCTAAAAGTTAAAATTGGTACCTTAGCACTCAGAATGCCTTCCCAGGGATCAGCATGAATGGAAACAATACTAAAGGGGGCCATTACAGCACATACAGAGATATGTTACTAGCATCACTGCTGTGTTGGGAACTTGGCATAAGTCCCTGCCCATAATGTCCTGTGGCATAGTTTTAAGAGGCTTCTTGTGAGGATGGGGAGTGGTCAGTTGGGATGATCATGGTACATGCAGGCCTTTGCTGGGGTTGGCAGCATCTGCTCCATGTATTTACTTTAGAGAAATCTCCAGGATAGAGAAAGATGTGCAACCAAACAGAGGGGAGTCAGCAGTTTCCACCACATCTAATAGGAGATGATGAGAGAGACCATAAGATCTGCCAACAAATGGAGCAGTCTTCTCAGTCCCCATCAATGCCCTGCACTCACCAAGCAACCAGGAGATACCAGTGAGCTCCACCTTTCATTGTTGAGTGGCCACACTACTCCACCCAACCTGCCCAGCACGAGCCCTAGTAGGCACCCTCTGAGCTGTGGGAATTCTTTGCCGTGGGAGTGCCAGTGGAGGTCAGGGATTCGCACCAGATTGCTGATGACTCAACCCAGGTGGATGTCCTTATTATTGAATGGCTGGTGGGCCAATCAGTGCTCTGCAGAGTCCAGGGTATTGGAACTATGTATGCAAGAAACTCAATTTTAATCAAGTTCAGATTAAATCCCTTTTTTAATGACTGGTTCAAGAGGTCTGTGAATTAAATTATGCAGCATTTTTTATTGACTCTGTCCTCACAGCATGTTCATAATCCAACCAAATTTGCATCAATATTGAGATGGATGATAAGGAAAGATGAATGATGTTTCTAAAAAAAAAAAGAAAATTGTGCAATGATAGCAAAAGATTTTATTTTTGCTTTAAACAGAAGGCAGATTTTTCAGGCAGATGAGAAGCTTTATTCTGGTTGTAGTTGACCTGGTGATGCTTGTCGATGATGCGTGAAAATGACTCTTCATCTGATGCCCTTTCCTGCCTGACCCATCTTCCTCTCTGTTACCCACCCTCTCCACCCCAACCCCTCTCCACAATACCACCACACTTGATGAAACGTAATTGTGAAAAACATCATGATGTCCTTTTTCTAAACACAAAGTGTTCATTTTTTAGGATTTTTTTTCAGACAGTGTAGCAACCATCATTGCTGAACTTACATACGTAACTCTAGTACCCTTAAGTGTGATGAACTAAGGCTGAAATAATGAATTTTGTTTGGGCATCTAAGCAGGCTCAGGAATTCTGTCATTCCACTAAAATTAGCATATTCGGTAATTTTCTGTTTGAATGTGCAATAGTTTATGGCAAAATGGCAGAGTGCATGAAACTAGCATAGCTGAAATTGTTCAATGAAGCAGGCATCAAAGTGGCAAAAATTCAAGCTTGTGTGTCTTTCTGTAAAATAAAACCACTGTATACATTCAAATAATAATACATGTCATTTATTCAAGATCTATTAACAAATGTAGTTATGAAAAGATGCCATTATAAGTTCCATTTTCATTTACTACTTTGGAAGATATTAACAGTATTTCATGTCACTGGTTAAGCTACTGAATTTATCATCTTTAGTGACATCCCAATACATTTGTTTTAAAAGCATAATGTTAACCACTTTATGGTGAATTTCATTGCGATAGTTAAGCTGGAGAAAATTGTGTGTTCTTTCATAAAACTACTGTTGCCCAGTAAATGTCACTTAGCCCTAAACTTGATTGGATTCAACTGGCAACATACTTTCCCTTCTCAAAGCACCAACAACACCAGATGGAGTTCTGTTTATTTCTCATGACTAATCCATGAAAATAACTGTTGCATATGAGCAGTCCATTTTCTCTAAAATTCAACTTTGGAATAGTTTTTATGTGCCAATGAATTTTGGTTATTGATCATGAGATTCGGGAAAGTATTGTACTTTCTTTGGAAAGTAATTGGATGTTGCTATTAGATTTAATGGCATTATCTCGGAATTAAGCATGTTTTACTGAATTATGCTCAATGTAGCAGTTCAATGTTGTTGTATTAGTACAGTGACGTGTTGTTTACGTGCTGAACATATTCTCTCCTTAGGCATGCTACATGGATTTCTGGGGTTTTTAGTTGATGTCATCTGTTGTCGTTTCAAGCTTGGAGCTTACAAACCTAAAGCTGTAAGTTGATTTTATTTGTTGTGTTATTCCAGCACATTAGAAGTGTCCCAGTTTTAAACATTGCCCTTAGTTCGTTAGTGGTACAATGGTTAAATCTGAAGGTTCTTGGTTTAAGTAGTAAGAAAACCTGCCACTGAAGTTGGACTTTTTTGGCATGACTTTCAGTTTGCATCATCAGGAATGAGTCCTCTACTTTGAAAAAGACCAGAGGTTTTTGCAAATTGTATAACATTTTATGAATTGTAACGTGGGAACACAAGTTTATCTCTACATGAACTAAATCAACAGCATTAGACTTCATAAATGTTTTTAATCTCTCTTAAGAGATTTCCTAAACACTTGTAATCATGTTATTCTAACTCAAATGGATTACAATAATAAAACCAGTCAAACAAAAACCAAAGCAGGGACACACTGGCAAGCCTCAATGCACTAAAAAAAACGTTTTGCTACTGAGCACTCTTCCAGTTTTGTGTGTACCTTCAGAATATTGTGGTGTGTGAAATGTCCTTTTGTTTCGGCATTCTTTTGTCTGCAGCAGTTTATTTTCTACCTACTCTCGATATTGTCTTTTTAACTACACAGATGTGCAAACTAATGTTAAAATTCTTTTGATTATGAATGGGAATTATGATCCTCCTAGCATGGGAGGGGTAAAAAGCCTTTGACTTTATTCTCAGTACTGCCTGCTTGCAGCCAACACAGGTAGCTTTGAATAACCCATTAGCAGGTTGCAAGTTTTGAAAGGCACAAATGTCACTTACACTCAGGTTCAATAAAAAGAAATTTGAACAAAATGGGCACAGAAGCCCCATGAAGGCAGCATTTTAAGAGTGAGATGGGGATTTTTCTGCTATTTCATTTATGCATTTGTACTGAAACTTGAAAAATTATTCTGATTACTATTTATAATATAAAGTGTCATAAGCAATGTTAGAGCAAATGTAGAATTGCTGCTTTAAAATTTATATTCTGAGTATATTGTTCTAAAGATTGCACGAGCATGTTTAGCATGCTAATAATCCAAGCCAGTATTAGTGCATGATGAATTTATTGATGCATTGTGGAATGACAAACTACTATATGTTTATCATCATTTGAAACTTAAAGGGTTTAAGGTTCTGTGTATTGTTCCCTCCCAAATCTGGAATAGTACAGAAAGATGCACAACAAAGTTCTCTTTATTCTGCCCAGCATCTAACTACATGCTTATGCATAGCATAATGAATTTAGTTTAACTGCAGCAAACTGTCTCGTGATTTTCCTTTGTCTGCTGAATCATTGCCATTGTGAAAATTAGGAACTGTACGAGTCCATGAATGGGTTTAGATGATATGTTGTTCTTGAAGCCAGCAGATGGATGACCACCCATTTGTTTAGCCTGGACTGAATTTGAAGGCTAATTTCAGTTGTAAAGCCTGTGGACTAAAAAAAATCCCCTTTTATTCAATTGCTTTTGCTTTAATCATAGTGAAACAAATACCTAATGGTAGATGGAGCACCTTCTCACAGCTTGCACTCCTGGTCAACGTGGATGTGTTCTCTCAGTAACAATAGCTCACATTTCTAATCAGATGTTACACATAGTATGAGTAGTAATAACCATATCACGAACATGAAGTTTATTAGTTTCAAGGTCAGCATCATTTTAATACTTTAGCAACCTCCTAAATGTTTAAAATAGCCCTACTTAGGAAGTCGTGAGTTGAGAAACAGGAAGTAATATATTGATGGGTGACTTCAAAATATGTGGCTGTTTGAAATGTGTTTTCGACATCATGAGTGAATCTAAGCCATCTTTCCAAATAAATTTTAAACAGAAAATGCTGGGAATACTCCATCTGATGAAGGTTCATTGACCTGAAATCTAAACTTGTTTTTTTTCTCTCTCCACAGACACTGAATAACCCCAGCATTTTCCATGTTTTTATATATCTGATTTCCAGCATCTGCAGTTTTTTAATAGCCAAATAAATTATTTTGTGGGGCAGCCTTTAGGGTAGGCAGTCCACATTCTTGAAAGAAGCATTAACTTGAGGATATAGGAGCGGGGTAAGCCATCTAGCCCTTCAAGCCTGCTCACCCATTTGACCACCTACCTCCCTGCCATTTTCTAGCTCTGTCTCCATAACCTTCAATTCCCTAAATAGCCTGAAATCTATTGATCTGTATTTTAAATAAATGGTGACTAAACCTCCACAGACTTCCAGGGTAGAATATTCCATCCTTGGGGCTCATTTCATTACCAAATTGTGCCTCCTGCCACAAGACTCGTCAGCCAGGGGAACTTCTTTCCATGCATCTAACCTATCAAGCCCTTCAAGATTTTTTTTTGTTTTAATGAAATCTCTCATTCTTCTGAACTCTGGAGAATGTAGTCCTAATCTACTCAGTCTCTCCTCTGTGGTAATCTTGCCATCATATGATCATCATCCAGTCTATCTTTGCTGCACCACCTCTATCACGAGTACATCCTTTCTTAGGTGAGGAGACAAAAACTATACACAATATTCCAGATGTAGTCTTGCCAAGGGCTGTACAATTGCTTTAAGATTTCCTTACTCTGACAGTCAAATCAGTAATGAAGGTCACCATACCATTTGCCCTCTTAATTACTGAAGCTGGTTGCAAACACTTGGGCATTCACTTTTGCATTCAGTATGTTGGGTTCTGACATTATTCAGGTTATAGGTGTTCATGGAACCTGACCCCTTCTGTTATACATTGAATTGTCCCCCATCATTTACAACAGAACATGTCAGAGTCCTTTCTCTTTTACTCCTGAATCTCTTGTCCTGTAACCTCGGACTGTGGCCCTTCATTCAAGCCAGAGGAAATATCCTTCCCATATCCAGTCTATCTGTCAGGATTTTATGTTTCAATGAGACCCCTTCTCACTCTTCTAAGCTCTGGTGAATACAAGTCGAGTCAACATAATCTTTCCTCCTGTGGCAATCCTGCCATCCCAGTTATTAGTCTGGTGACTCACCACTGCAGTCCTTTTGTAAGGAGACCAAAACTGCACATAATACTGTTGGTGTGGTCTCACCAAGGGCCTATATGATATTAGTAAGACATCCCTGCTCTTGTATTTCAAATCCTCTTGCTCTGAAAGGCAGTAAAGCTTTACCTGCTTACTGCACCTGCATGTTTGCTTTCAGAGACTGGTGTACAAGAACACCAAAGTCTCTTTGGGCATCAATACTACCCCCTCCAACACAATTTAAATAACACACTGCCTTTCTGTTTATCTTATGGAAGTGAATAACTACATATTTATTGATGTTATGCTGCATCTGCCATATTTGTGCTCACTTGCTCAATCAGTTTAAGTCTCTCTACATCCTCAGAATTCATAATTCCACCTAGTATAGTGTTGCTGGCAAACTTTGAAATATTACATGTAACTCTCTCATTCAAATCATTTCTATGCATTCTACATTGTTACATGTTAGCCACTGTTTATCTACCATCATGCCTTTTAAAGAGCTCCCCAACCTAAAATAACCAACTGGCTCTTCGTGCCTTAATTTGCTTTTTGTTTAGATTTAGAGCCCTGGTTTTGGATCGAGCTACTTCACTTTCTATGCTAATCCTTCTAATGCATTTTATCATATTATCGACACTTAAGGAGTCACACAGCACTATTATTGACTCTGCCCAGTGTAGGACAGTGTCCTTTTCCCTAGTTTGCTGTAGCATACTGATCCAAAAAGCCATCCCATATACACTCTAAGAATTCCTTCTCCATGGTATCATTGCTGATTTGGTTTAGCTGGTCTATATGTAGATTAAAGTTGCCACGTGCATCTTTAATTTCCTGTTTGATGCCATCCCCTACTTTGCCACCATTGTTTGGAGACCTATAGGCAAATCCCACCAATGTCTTCCTGCGCTTGGTGATACAGAGTTACACCCAGACTGATTCCTTATCTTTATTTTTTTTAACTAATCTCCTTTCTCGCTATTGCACTGACTTTATTTTTTTACTAACCAAGTCCTGCCCTCTTTCCATCTTGCATGTCTTTTCTAAATATCAAATATCCTTGGATGTTGGGTTCTCAGCCTTAACCATTGCTCCAGCACAATGGCAATCATATTGCATCTGTTTACATCTGTTTGTGTTATGATAGTCCTATGAAAGCTTCATGTTGGATTCTGTTTTTAGATAGGACTGGTGCTGCTTTTGGTATCCTCTCCCCCGTATTAGGGTTGCTATTATAGCTTAATAGTAATGGGAGAATGAACAATCCTGTTTTCCCCCCAGTTCATTGCCTGCACCTGAGTGTTGCTGATAAGGCCAACATCTAATGCCTATCCCTAAATGTCCATAAGAAGATAGTGCTGAACTGTGTACTCTTTGTGGTGAAGCTGCTCCTAAGCTGCTGCTGTTCTGGACATTCAACATTTTGACATCCTATGAAGGAATAGGAATGAATGCTCAGCTTTGAGATTACACCTTGCGGTGAAATGCAATTCTGATGATGTTCCACAACACTTCATTGAAGTTCATTTTTGGGCTCTTAGATCTATGCTGAATCTACCTCTTTCATGCTGGTGCTAGTCCACACAGAACAATAGATGTTGTCCTTGGTATGATGATAGTACCTGCCACCACAAAGTCACAAGGTAGTCATTTCTGTGACTTTCTGTAACTTTGGGTAAGTATATTTGTGGCAGGTGGATTAGTGAAAGTGAAATGAGGTACAGTTTTCCTTTTGCGTTGATTCTCTCAGGACTTCTGATCTCCAGTAATGTACAAAAACTACCAGAGACGGAACATAAATAGGAATTGAGATTCTGGAGTCCCAGTATTGGTTTTAAGTTCTTATTCTGTGAATATGATTTTGAGGAGTTTGCTTCATTGGGTTATGATATGGCTTTCCCAATTTAAGCACATATCCCTAAATGTTGGTGAGAAGAACTTTGCAGTGTCAATTGTACTGTGCTTTGTCTTGGCCAAGATCAAAACTGGTCCTGTTTTATTATTGTTATTGCACCTTGTAGACCTGATTGAGCAAGGATAGCAGATTTCCTTCCATAGAGGACTTTGGTAAACCACGTAGTTTTCTGGTCACTATTTCAAGTAATAGATTTAATTCCAGATTTATTTAATTCTTTGAATTTAATCATCTGTTGTGATGGAATATGAGCTCTCACTGCCAGAATATTTGTCTAAGTCTCTGGATTACAAGGCCAGTAACAACTGCTACACTACTTTTCCAGTCCATTGTCTTCATGTTGGTCAACCTCTATGAATATAATACCTGAAAATAAACAGTGATCTGTTGTTTCTAAAATTAGTGATATTTCTGTAAGTGGAAATCAATTTCATTGATATTTTGGCAGAGAAAAAACAACTGAGCTTGGTTATGGAATACGATTAATGACCTTCCTGTCAAACTGATTTTGTATGTTTGTCTAACCATATTTATCTTTTGACTACTAAGAAATGCTTTTAAGTAAACCTTCCTTAATGTGTTTTTGTTTTTCAGGTAACTGCACTCGATGGCCACGTAAATAATCACTCCCTTCCGATTTTAGATGACTTTGAACACTAACATTAAGCAGGGATGAAATTGGATCAAAAGTTATCTTCAACTTTTGGTGTGTGCAAAAAATGTATTTTGGATTGCACAATCTTTGTCTAAATTGTTAATTACATTCTAAACTCTACAATTTCAATACCACTCAAGACGTTATTGGTCACGTTGTTTCTTTACCTCCAGATGATGGTCTGCCTTTTAAGTAGTTCAGAGTCTTTATGTAAAAACAAAATCAGAGACATTATTTGTCAAGTCATACCATGATCTTCAGATGATGGGCTGGTTACTAAATTCAATGTCTTCATTTTAAATAAAAAGGGAAAATGATCAGTACTTTGTGGTCATACTTCAACAATGAGATGACTGGAAATCTGACATGATTTATTTTTGCACCACAATTCAATTTGTAATGGTATAAATTTATTTCCCAGCTTCAGGTGAACAGTTAAAATGTCCGCACACAGGAAGGTTTGTATCAGATTCTTTATTGTAACCATATTAGGAATAAATTGATACAGGAAGTTGTGCAGTGCAGGTTAATCCTGCTACTGAATTATTACTTTTTGTTAAGAATAAAAGACATACTAGAGCCTGACTGGTTAAAGGCAACAAATTTTAACAGCATGACTAACCATGTTATCAGGAACTTACCAAGGTCTGTATATTTATCTTTGGATTTTCTTCCTACTGTCTTATAGATAAAAATTGACTGTAAATTAGTCTGAATCGCAGTAGTTGAGAATTATTGATGCATTAGTCTGTCACTGACTATCGCTGCTAAACACAGCTGGTTCTTGTCATTAGGTTGAATTAGAACAGCTGCCTTTCAATGATAGAATACTGGTAGTTTCGGTTCTATATGTGTTTCCAACTTACTTTATTAATTGAGTAGGTTGGTAATCTGACATTTAAAAAAAACTTCAGTCAGGTTTCTAGATCTTTGTGTGGATGCCTAAATCTTTGTATTCATACCATTGTAACATCTCTTCAGCCACAGTTGGGAATGAGTGTTTTACTCAGACTGAATAAAAAGATATTTAGTAGATGGAGCAGGAGTGTGAAATCTGTGTGAATGGATTACTGCCAGTGTTTTTCCAAATGAAATAGATCTATTATATTCTGCAAAATATAATTAAAGTTAATTTTAAGAAAAGATTTGTTCCTCCATTAGAGCCTATTCATGAAGCAGCTAGCTGGGAACTCTGTCATAAATGATTGTATATTTTGAAGTCCATGATGATCATGAAAGCCGAGTTTACTACTATACCTAAAAAGAACCTCCCTTTGTAGCTTTTAAGTACTCACACATTTTCAATCACAGGTGTCAGAAAGTAGATTGTTTTTGACAAACACACATTGCAGGTTTTAGTGAAATCTGCTAATAAGCCTGCAGGATTAACTTTGGTGGAGGTTTAAATTTTTTTTAAACAATGGAATAGTATTTTGTTAATGGGAGAAATAAGACACATTTTCAGGTAATATTCTTTGTAATGTCCTCATGTTTAATGCCCGTTCCAAATTAGTACAGCTTAACCTGCAGCAGAGTACTATGTTGGAAAATGTTTATTATATTCACAGAGGATATGGTTTCTGTATTTTGCAGTTTTTTAAATCCTGTAATTTATAATGTAGACCAAGAAATTGTATTGAATTTCATTTGAGCTGTGCTGTATTTAGCAAATTTTAAACCACCCCAGTTCTGTTTAACCTGATGATCTATAAATGCAAATTTAACCTAGTCTGTTACTATTTCTCTAAGGTAACAAATATTCAATAACATTTGCTTTTAGTGCTGTCTCATTGCTGAATCACACATGCTATTGTTACATAATTAAAATCCTTCAATTGCATATTTTTTAAGCTGGTATTCCTAAGCAAAAGATCTTTTCATAATATACATCACTTCTTATTTCTTAAACAAAAATAAACTGCCCAAGTTCCTACATATAGGAACATATTTGATCCAGTAAAGAAATACTTTTTGAAATGTAGTATAACATGCAAACCAAAGCAGTGTTTTCAGGGTGGTCTTTGAGTATTGCTTACCTACTCAGGTCACCACTGTTATTGACCTGTACCACTTAGCAGGCTGCTGAGGCACCTTCCCAAACAGGTGCTTCATTAATTAATGAAAAATGCAGTCCTGTTATATTGATAGATACAAGAGCTAAATATCAAAGGTGAAGGCTGAGCATTTGTTCTTTACAGCACTGAATAGAACCCATGAAGTCTTACTAGAACTGAAGTCATTGAAATTGCAGTGATAATTGTCCAGTGGCTAGATTCATAGTTGGTACAAAGGAGTATAGTTGTGATTGTTGACAGTTAACTCTGCATAATGTAAACTTCCTCAGGGCAGAGCCCCAGGTTCAACACCTTTCCTTCAGTTCAAAGGTGTACTATTGACACTTCCAAGATCTTCAGCCCATTTGTAAATCTTGTAAGGAAACAGTTCATTTCCATGTGTAGTAAGATGTAGGCAACATCCAGGCTTAGGCTAGTAAGTGACAAATAGGATTCATACCAAGCAAGTATTTGGCCATAGCTCAGGTACTAGATCTATTCTGAGGTTAGGGGTTCCACCCTTAGCGGCTCATTTTCTGAATTACCAATGTCTTTCCACAACCTACAAGGTCAAAACAGCAACACAATTCAAGAAGCTTGATACTGGGACAAAGGAGTCTGCCTGATCAGTATAACTTTACTGATCTCAACACCATGGCTGATTTGCAACACTTCCTGAGCACATGCCCTCCATCACTTGCAAGAAAGGTGATAGATGGCTGTGGCTATCAACCCCACAGGCTTCAGTGTACTGCCACTGCTTTCACTGTCACCAGGCTAAAATCCTGGAGTCTCCCTACTTGATTTTCATGGGATCACCTGCACCCTGATTGCTCTGCTGATGCCAATATTCTAATGAGTAAATAAAACAAACAGAGGATCTCCAATTAAATTCCAACCTGGATCCAAGCATTTACTTGTTGGGGTCTGGAAGAAAAGAACACCCCAACTAATCCCCCTGCCTCAGATTCCCTCTATATTCCCCTGCCCAGTGTGACTGCCGTCGGCCGCTCTGCTCTTCACATTTGTTCTGAGCAGTAAGTGGAATCGTAGTATTTGAATAAAATTGCTGCAGCATCCTGTGGCTTAAGCAGCACTCTGAAGTTGCTCACTGAATTTCCAGAAACTTGTTTAAAGTTCAAACTAGACCTTTCTGTGGTCAAATTAGGGAGCATCACATCAATGTCTTCTATTTCATGGCTTGTGAGACTAGATGACACACACTCAGGATCTCGCCTGTGGCTTTCTGTAAGAGGGTTGACAGGATATCTCAGTTTGTACCTCAGTAAGATTAGAGGGCAAAATCCCACATCAGACAACAATTGAAATTCAATATTTTTGGCATTACAGTGCTACCTCATTCTATGGCATGTTAATTACTTAATCCTGTTATTAATAACATTATTAGCCTGAACCACAGTTTGAAACTAAACTGTTTTATTAGATTGTAATCTCTCTGATAAAATAAATAGCACACATTTTATGGTGTATTGCTTTATTTCAGTAGATTGTGGTTTGGGGAAGCATCAGCTCTTTTATGAAGTTCTGGTTTAAATGAAAATTGGTAGATTTTGGCACAATTGTTTTTTGAGGTTGCTTTACATGATGAATCTTTTGAGAACTGTTCCCACACAGGAAAATTTTATTTCAATAAAAATTAAAGAAAATATGCCAAAATAACTGTTGTTTGTGTGATTCATTGTGCATGTACACCATGGAGTTTGGAAGTAATGGCTCCATATTCCTTTGAAGAGGATTTGGAAGCACCATGGAGGCTGTTATCAATGAAATTCCACTGGCCAAAAAAGGTATGATGTGAATGTAGAAATGGAGATGCCATTTCAAAGAAGTTTCATTTTTTCACTAGTTGAACATTTCCCCAACTGCACTCCACTGTCCTTGCCACTGGCCCCCACTAACTTATTTGGAAGCCAACAAACCACCACTTCTCACAAAAGCTGAATCTGCATTTTTCATGATCTGCATGGCCACTCTGAGAACACACATTGTTGATTAAGCACATCTCAGCTGTTAAGCAAGGATTTGAATAATCTGTTTGGGTTTATGGGTAATAAGTTTGTTGTCCAATTAAAGTACATAAGTATTCATTTGATTAACAGAGTTGAATGTTTTTCTGTGATTTGAGAAAGGCCGCATAATTGATGGACAGATTCTATGTTGTAATGTGGAGAATCTCCTCAGCTATTGGAAGGATGGGGACCCTAGAAAAATTGACTAAACTTTGTTGCCTCCACTTCATAACCAAGGATACTCCAAGCTCGGTCATTGATCGCGAGTACAGAGGTGATACCTGATGGGTCCACATGGGGCGGCTGAGCGCCAAGCTTTGCACAATGGATTCCAGAGTTCAGCGGTCTCAAGAGTGTGGACTTTGGTGAGTGAGGGAAGGTAAAGGAAGTATAAGTATTCATTATTTTACTTAGTTTAGCTTTAGTTAATTGTTGAAGCTAGCAATTATTAGTTAAATTTTCACAGGCTGTGCTTTAACTGACAAGGTACCTTTAATGGGGACCTTTTGTAATTGTAATTCTGACCTTTTCGATTGAAATCAATTAGGTTCAGCTGCCTGGTCCAGGGCTGTCTGAGTGGGTGAAGAGGCAGATCCTGGAGCACGATAATCTCGGTGTGTGGGCTTTGAGTAAGTGAGTAGTAGACAGTGGGTCATTTTACCTTTCTTTAATTCACCCAAGATGTGCATGCATGGCTGATTAGTGAGTATCAATCGAGTTATTGGGGGGAAAAAATTGTGAGGGACAGGATTAATCTACACTGGGAAAGGCAGGGATTAATCAGCGGTAGCCGGCACTGATGTGTCGGTAACAGATCACGTCTAATTTAGTTTTTTTTAAGAGGTAACTAAATGTGTTGATAAGACAGTACAGTTGATGTGGTTTACATGGACTTCAGGAAGGTCTTTGACAAGGTCCCACATGGAAGGCTGGTCCAAAAGATGAGAACACATGTGATCCAAGACAAATTGGCAAATTGGATCCAAAATTGGTTTGGTAATGGGAGACATAGGGTGATGGTAGACAGTTGTTTTGGTGACTGGAAGCCTGTGACCAGTGGTGTACCACTGGGTTTGGAAATGGGTCCCTCACTGTTTGTTGTATACATTAATGAGTAAGATGTGAATGTAGGAGGTATGATTAATTCTACAGACGACACAAAAGTTACTGATGATGTTGATAGGATGGTCCTAGGCTATGGAATAATATTGATCAGCTGGTATGTTGGGGAGAACAATAGCAGATGGAACTTAATCACAGTACGTGTGAGGTGATTTTTTTGTGGGGGAATGCTAATAAGGGTAGGGCATACATAATAAATGGCAAGTCCCGAGGGAATATTGAGGAACAAACTTACCTTGGTGTACAAGTCCAAAGATTCCTGAAGGTGGCAGCAGAGGTAGATAAGGTGGTGGTGAAGGCATATGATACTTGTGCAATGCACAAAGTGCTGGAGACCACACTATCAGAAGGATGTGATTGCGCTGAAGACAGTGCAGCGATTTATTGGGATGCTGCCCGAATTGGAATGCTTCAGTTATGAGGCAAGACTGGATAGGCTTGGTAAGTTTACAGATGACAAGAAAATTGGGCAGTTGTGGAAGATTACAATAGGATAATAGATTAGTTGGAAATTTGAGCAGAGAAATGGCAGATCGAGTTTGATTCTGGAGGTGATGCATTTTGGGAGGAAAATTTACAGTGAATGACGAGACACTCTGGAGCATTGATGTACAGAGGGATCCTAGGTTCATAGCAGAAGTGGATAAGATAGTACAGAAGGCATACAAGCTAGGGACGTATACAACCAACTCAACCAGTTAAGTGAAAGTATTCCATTACATAGTCCTTGCAGATGGTAAGGGTTTATTGGGTATGAAGTCCATAGTAAAGGAGTGAGTCACTTGCTGCCAAACACCCTGTTGTTTTATTCACAATTTTAACTATTGATAGTGTGGAAATTGATGATATTGCTGTTGAATACTAGTGGGGGGGGTGTAGGGTGTTAGTCATGAAAATATCTCTTATTGGCGATGGTCATTGTCTGACACATGAATGTTACTTGGATTTTCACTCTGAACCCAAATGGTATTTGGGTCTTTTCTGCATGCAGGCAAGGACTGCTTTATTTTGAGAATATGCAAGTGGAACTGAATTAAATCAGCAGCAAATGCTTCCATCATTAGTTTAGAATGGAAGTAAAATCATTGATGAAGCAGCTGTAAATGATTCAGCCTAGACACTCCTTGCCAATCATGTTTATTAGCCAGAGAAAGGTAGAAACTTTGCCACTTAAGTCATGGTGAAATATTAGTGGGTGAAGCAGACAAGTGGCTCCATGATTTTTTTGACTTGAGATATGGTTTCATTTATAGGTTGAGGTGGGGGGGCAAATGAAACAAAATATGGTGCTGTGTTTTAAAAAAAAATCTGGTACAATTTTATTTTAAAAACTGCTGAAGAAATGTGCATTGAGGAATTAATGTTTAGAGTTGTACAATAAAATCTTTTTCTAAGGTTAGCATTGTTTCAGAGAAATAAGTGATTATTCAGTTCTGTGGATTTTTTGTAGGATTCACTTAATCTTCACTAATAATATTTTATGCAACATTTTTATTTTAGTTTCATTTGCCCTTGTGCAGGGATATGACTACAATAGTGTTTGTATTCTTCAGTAGCCTTTATTGTGAATTTGGATATTGAATATTATGGAGTGTTTCTCTATTGAGAGGTCACCACAATCTTTCTTGACATATTATTTTCCACTTAGTTAGATCTCTACTATTTCCATTCTGCAAATGGCAGGATGAAGACTGAGTTTAGACAAGATTTCTCATCTGTGTTTAAACAGAGCTTTAAATTATTGGTAATTAACAAGAAATTTAAATAACATTCAGTTATTATCCAGTTAGTCTAACATCAGCAGTGAGGAAAATACTAGTGTCTAGTATAATGACTTCTAACAGAACACTTAGAAAATATCAATAGGATTCAACATGGATTTTATTAAACAAATATCAGGGACAAACCTACAGGTTTTTGAGTAATGAATTAGGAGAGTAGATGAGGAAGAACAAGTGGATATGATGCATATGGATTTTCAGAAGGTCTTTGAAGAAAGACAAAAACATGAGAAATTTCTTCAAATGGAGGGTGGTGAACCTGTGGAATTGTCTACCACAGAAGGGCTGGAGAACAAGTCACTGAACACACTTAAGGAGAAATTTCTAGCTATAAAAGGCATCAAGGTGTATGGGGAGAGAGTTCGTGGATCGGCCACAATCCTATCGAATGGTGGGTGAGACTCAAAGGGCTGAATGGTGCGCTCCTATTTTCTATGGTTCCAGATTTCAATGTTTTAAGGTCCTATCATTGTGCCCATACCTGATGAATGATCAATAAGGAGAAAAAAATATTTGTAGGCTTTGTCATATTGAACCACTGAAAAGGATAAAACATTTATATTGTTGTGTTAAAATTTAAAAAGCTAGGAGACTGTTTTACAATTAAATGCACCAGCTACAATGTAATTACTAAAAATAGTTCCTTTCCTGCGGGTTTGTTCATTGATAAGTACAGGTCCAAAATTCATTAGAATTTATGTTAGTGTTCCCCATACAGTGATGAGTGTACTGGTAATTATACAGTCAGATGTGCTGACTCTCCAAAAGAGGGTGGCATATGTGATAACTGACGGTCTCTATATAATTAAATATAAAGCTAGTGTAAAAATCCTGCATAATTAGCAATTATAAGCACCCGTTACTATGGAAACAATAACAGCTTCAGAAGGCACCAATAAGAAATAATTCTCTTGGTCCTTGGTAGCTCATTTAATTCAATCAGCATAGTTTATGGCAATAATCACAGTGCAGTGACCAATTGCTCTTCAGAAATATCAACATTAGACACTACAGTATTCTTAGCCTACTTTATTCCCAGAGACCAAATCATTCACTGAAGATGTTGGGGAGAATTTCCTTGGCTGGAGTTCCAGTTCACTTACATTCTATAATTCAGCTGTTTTAAGCTTCAGTAAGTCTAAATGTGAAAGTCCAAGGTTGACTAAAGTGGCCCCTGCATCTATCAGAATGTCCTTTTGCTAGACTCCACATTGTGCAATAACGGAGTCCAATTTTGCTGGGATTCCAGACATGGTAAAGGATCTGAGACCCCATTGATTTTACCAGGAATTCTACATAGGCCTCCAGATTAGGAGGTGGAGTGAAGATAAGCTTTAAAAAAAAGGAACTGTATTTCATCTCAATGGCTGCAATTATTTTCAAGTGTTTTCAACTTTTTCATTTTTACATGTTTTAATTTTTCTAAAATACCCCCAATACCAAGAAGTTTAAAGTTGTGTGGTGTTTTAATAGTTTTTGACAGGAGACACAGTTTTCGATCCTATCCCAATTTTTCCTTGTTGAAGCCCATCAGAGACATTTGCAGATTGTGGCCTCGGTACCATGTTGCTGCCTGGATTCCTGCATCTGGTCCAGTAAGTGAGGGTGTGCAGAGATGCCCTATTAATATCTAATTTTTGATTAGTACCAGGTGAAGGTGTGATGGCTTCACTGTGACACATTGACATGCAGTGGAATGTGATTATTTGGTGGTGGTGATTTCCATGGAAAGAGGAATAAATGCGGTCATGTTTGGTTAATGAACAAAGCTTTCGACTTGATAAAGAATAAAATATTCGGCTTCAAAGAATGTTAGTAGATATAATGCATTATTTTTTCAAAATGAATGGTCCTTTAGTGATGTTGCAAAGTGTAAATTAATATCTGATGTCTTCCAAATAAGTTTCCTGTAACCAGAAAGTCTAGAAAGAGACATAGCCTCAGTTTAGGTCTGCTATTAGGATAGAGAGGGAAAAGAACTTCCTCTGCTCAGCATTGTGCATTTTTGGAATTGTCTAAACCAGAAAGCTGTAGATACTCAAGAATGAAACTAATAAAGATTTGGTCATTGAGAGTCAAAGGTGATAATGTTAAAATAGAATTGAGTTAGACCAGCCATTATACCATTTGAATGGTGAAGCAGGTTTAAGAGGCTGGCTTACTCATGATCCTTTCCCCACTCTGTTTAATAAGATTTACCTGAATAGCTGTTGGATTTATTTATGACCTTTAGTCTGAGGCTTCCACACACAGAAATATCCTCTGTATGATTACATTAAGGAACTACATAATTTTAAAAGATTAGTAGGTCACCCCTCCCATCTTAAACCCCATCCTTTTTAGAGAATAGATTCCCAACCCTCTCAGTTCTGGGAACATCCCTGCTTTTTTTAACCTTCTGCATATTTGATACAATATCTAGACCAGAACGTGACTGACTTATTTGTATTTTATTTCTATCCCTCCAAAACAAGACCCAAGTGTTTTCTTTTTTTTTCTATGGTCTAATTAAATAATATTGCTACTTGTAGTGCTTTACATATCTGTACCTCTAGATCTCTGCCCAATTTGCAGCACTATGTAGTCTCTACTCTCCCTACCAAATTCTTTTACTAATTGCAAAAACTATTCTAAAGCTTTGTGTTGCCCTGAGGTTTCCTGGGGTCGAAAATTCATGGAACATCTAGCCCAAACTCTTAATAATTACATATGAATGTATTTGGAGGGTATGTCAATTGGGAATAAGGGATTGAAATTCTCTTGTGAACTATTTTTAACATGTTTACATCAAAATCCCCTGTGGACTATTTTAGCAATCATTAACCTAGTTTTTTAAAATAGATTATTGATTTTATTAAAATACTGCATGTTAATTGGACATGTACTTGCAAAAAAAATTGCTAATAACAGGAATGTTAACCTTTTTAGAAGATTAGTTCCTAAGGAAACGCATTAGTGAATTAAGCTTTATAGTTACTCAATGTTCCGCTTGTTATATAGTGACTTACTGACTTTAGTACTAGAGTTTCTTCTTACCTTTAGGTGAAAGGGAGGGACACAGTACAAGATTAATATTCAGCCATTTTCTCATTAAGTAATTGAATCACTGGGGCATTGCAATTCAGAATAAAGCATTCTGTGAAAGATTCCAAAGGGGGAAAAGGAAAATCCAATTATAAATGTAATTTATTAAAAAATGCTTCAAAAGGCAGGGAATAAAGTGCATGTGTTGTTGATTCTGTCTTTGAGTACAATGTGATTTGTGGGACTGATTAAAAACAAGCATTAACACCTTTGGTTTAGTTGGGAAATGAAACTTATACTAACCTGTGAATTTTTAACAAAGATGTGGGTTAATTACACTCAACCCACCGACCCCAGTCCTACTTGCCTCTATCTTTGCATTTCTTTGAAGGACATAAAGCAGGAGTAGGCCATTCAGTTGACCATTTATCTCAGTATCACTTTCTTATACCCATTCTGTATCTCTTGATCTCCATAATATCCAAAAATGTATTGATCTCTGTCTTGAACATATTCAACAACTAAACCTTCACAGCCCTCTTGAACAGTGAATTCCAAAGATTCACCACCCTGTGAGAGAAGAAATTCCATGCCATCTGAGTCCTGAATGGCTGGTCACTTTTTATGGGGAATGTCACAGCCTTTGGGTCTCAATATGAAATTGAGCAATTTCAGAAGTATTTTTCAGTTTGTAATGATATCCATGTATTATATTAACTTAGTTTACTTTCTCTACAAACAACACGTTCTGCTGGATGTCCATCATTCTGTTTGCTTCAGAAACAGCTTTGACTTGCATTCACAGCTTTAACGTGTCCCTTTACTTTGTTTTCTCTTTATAGCTGCTCTCATTGATCTATCAAACAGATGTCTCTGTAAATAGTGGGAATCACCTTGATAACCTGACATCATCCTATCAGAGAGATTAATTTTTGTTCTATTCATCCCTCCCTTGCCTCTTTGCAAATTAAAACCAACATGTTTTCTCACTCTGCCAGTTCTGATGTAAGGTCTTTGACCTGAAACATTGTTTCTTTCCACAGGTACTGCCTGATCTTTGAGTGTTTCTAGCATTTTCTGTTTTTATTTGAGCTGTTCTTAAGCCTTGCTCAATGATTTTTGTGTTCTATTCATGCCAGATTAATGCAACAATTGCATTATTAATCTTTTTCCGTACGAGAAATGCTCCAGAGTTATTGTCATTGATCTCAGAGGTGCAATAATGCAGTAGAATTTAACTCTCAATGATTTAATTTTAAAACTATTGGGAGGGGAGAAATTCAGCCCACCAGATGATTCTTGGGCATCTGGTGAAGACTGGGGCCACATCACCCTTTGACACCCAAGGACTATCTTGTAATATGTTTTTGCAAGCCTCTAGGTAGCTGATCAGTCTACCTATCTGAAGTGTAAGGTTGCTTAGTATGCACACCAGTATTTGCAGGACTTTCAGTGGCAAATTAAGGTAGATAAGGACAAGGTTCACCCGTTGTGCTGTGTGTTGAGTTACTTTTTAGTGGTATTTTAAAAATCAGTGGAGACTCCTCTTAAACTAAATAGCATTGAAAAGTTTTTGTCTAAGGCATACAGAAAGCTCCAAACACTGGAGTTCTTCCCTGAGTGCAACCCACATCCATGCACACCTGAGGTGCTGCTACTCTACACTCCCTGCCTTTCCCCAACTTGTCTGGCAGCTGCTGTTCAGCAGCTACATTACAATAAGGCTCGTAGCAGATACTCAACCAACCATACATAATGTAAGTAGGGATTCTGATTCCTCCTGTATCTCTCAGCTGCTGTAGCAAAACAGATCGAATAAAAGCAGTGATGTAAAATATTCACTTGCAGTCTAATAATGTCATCACTCAAATTTTTAAAAAAACATTTTGAATCAGTGTCAAATATTTCTTGTATTAAAATAAAAGTATTAACAATTTATAGCTATGTAAATATCTTAGATGATGGCACCTTGCAATAGGAAAAAAATAACTGGAGGGAAAATGAAAAAAGACTTCCCTCAACATAATTTTTAATGTCACATTTAAGCTTTCACAGGAAAAAATGCCCTGATACCTGGTTAAGGTAAGAAAGCTCACTGGCTTGTTCTCTGGTCTTTATTTCTGCCGTACTGTATCTATGCTGGCAAGATAGTGAAGGAAGTAATAAATTAATATTTCTGATTTTTATTTTCTGCCACTTGATGACAGGATCAAGTTCCCATTTCACTAATTAGATGTTCACAAGCCTCCAGACTTGAAATCTCCTTCCAGACACTGTCAATCAACTAGTAAGTTTGTGTTCTACATATACATTCCCTGAGCCTGATTAGCCAATGAGCTGGCCTGCAATAAGGTACAAGCTGAATTCAGTCAAACCCTAAAACCCCAATTACATAATGTGAGCAATTAAAGATCTGTACACAATGTGGTGCAAAAATTACTTGTGTAAAACAGTTGCTTACCATTTGTCATGCTGCTAGTGTTTGGAGCTCAGTCATAAGTTATTACTGAAATTACTTGGTATGCAGGAAAATACACATGAATGATTGACATCATTCAGACAACTGCCACAAAGTCACCACTTGCTAATATTTTGAAAATAAGGCATCAGGAATCCAGCTATCATAAAAATACCTGAGAGAGATGTGGGCTCCATACACCGATTATGCATACAGTCAATTCCCCACTGAACAAATGCATGGTAATTAATTATAGTGGATGATGTAAGTTACTAATATCCATAAGGGATGTGGCACAGCTGATAAATATTGTGTGCAAATTCCATGTTATGTCATATGTGAGCAAACAATAATGATGACAATACTTTATCCTACTGGAAGGAACAATTCATTTTCTGTGGGATTTCACTTTATGTAAGGTTTCTCAGGCAGTGTCATTTTAGGCAAATGGTGACTCTGTTCTCCACCATACATTGGATAATGTTTGTCACATTCAACATCAGAACCTATCTTACTGATAGTAACATGATATTAATCTTTCACGAGGGAATAATCACAAGAAACAAGAATTATTCTTACAAATATCCAAAGTAGTATTTAATTTCTCACCATTTGTGTTGGAAGCAATAACATTATCACATCTAGTACATCCACTTGTTCTACATGACGCACTTTTTCTTCCCTTTCAATCAGGATAGCCTGATGATAAATCTCATACCTTCTAATGATTCTTGGTCAGGCACAAAACAAAACTGAATTAGTTTCACACAGCTGTCCTTTTTATTCTGTTGTCATAAAAATGCACAATGTTGCTGCCAAGGTCTCCAGTTGGTAGCATGTTGACAAATTTGGGAGGGGAGAGAGGTGACCTTCTGCAAATATCAGGAATAAATTCAGAGGTTTTGGTCATGTTAACCTTTATGTACATCTTACGAGTGTAAAACACCCAGTACTGTTTGTTAAGCTGTCATTGCCGTTTTAGCACCAAGAAGAAGAACATTACCATGTTATTGCTGGAAAGTGACTTTCCTAGTACATTAACTGTACAATGGGGCACAAGCCATATTCACAAAAATAACTGGATATAAACCAGTTTTGGACACATTGGGACTAACTGTACAGATTCCCTTTGTGAATAAGGACCCTGCATTCAAAATGTAATGGTGCAGAAGAGACAATTTTGAACTTCACAGTCCATTCCAGCAATTACTAGTAAAGTCAAGCCCGGGTTTTGCATGACAGTGTCTAGATATACAGACATTGAAAAACTGTTTACACTGTCAATCTGAGCAAGCTGGTAAGATAGAAAACCAGAGGGTCACACTAGCATATGCTTGGTGAGGAAAATATCATTGTTCTTTATCATAATAATGGCAGTGTGTAGTTTGATTACATTGGAATGCAAAATCTTATTGTTTTCTTTACACTGACTTGGGAAGTCTTGTGACTTTTTTATTTGGAAAGTGAGCTATTCCTAATGAATTGTTAGCCATTTGGAACAAACTGATTCTTCAATTTATGGTTTGCCATGTGGGTTTGGCCTCAGTGTCGAATGGTGCTGGATGCCCTGAAGTAGGACAGGAATTTGTAGCATAGGCTCACCACAAAATACCAGATGTTGCGAGCCATTTGTGACCGAGCAATAAAAACACGCCAAATGAAGATGAGGAGAATGGTGTTGAAGGCATATCGGATGTTTCGTAGCCTGCCAAAACAGAAAGGTACCAGAGATCAATGTGCTACTTCATATTGTATTCAGTGATTTAAAAATGTCTTCATAATTGCAACAACATCAATCCTATCTGGGAATTAGAGAAGTCAATATTTGCAATTACTTTGATCAATATAGTTTAAGGGGCTCCCTACACCAGCTCCTCAGCCACACATTCATCTGGCCTATATTTCTGACCTCACTAGCACGTGGCACCAGGAGTAATCCGCAGATCACTACCCTTGAAGTCCCGCTTCTTCTTCCCTAACTCCCTATACTGATTCTGCAGAACCTCATCCATTGTTCTCCCTATGTAGTTTGTACCAATGTGTATAATGACCTCTGGCTGTTCACCCTCCCCCTCTAATGTTCTGCACCTGCACAGAAACATCCTTGACCCAGGAGGCAACACACCATTCTGGTGTCTATTTTTCAGCCACAGACTCTCCTGTCTGTTCCCCAAACTATTGAGTCTCCAATCACTATTGCCCTGTCTGACAACCTGAACCCACACATCCTCCTTTCAACAAGATCAGACTCTGGCAGTGCTTTTAAAGCAAGTTACGGAGATGTTGTTGAAGGGTATAAGGGTTATATTTCAGGTGAAGTAGCTGTCTTTGCTCTTTTCAGATAATGATGGACCTGAAAGAAATATTTCTCTCAACTAGACTTGTCAAGGTAGTTAATCTGTGGCCTTATACCACTAAGGGGAATGGGGAGAAGACAAACCCTTTCTAATGCAGAAACATTATTTTAGAAATTCTTCCAAACATTGATACTCAGCAGAACATAAGAACTATTGTCAAACATAGTAAAGCTGTCTCAGAAAAAAACCCTACAAAATATACCAGCAGGGAAGGTCAGGTAAACAAATAAATCATAAATCAAATCCAAATGAAAAACTACAGATGCTGCAAATCTGAAATAAGAACAGAAAATGCTGGAAACACTTAACTGTTTTTCTTTCCACTGATGCTGCTGACTTGTTGAGTGTTTCCAGCCTTTTCTATTACTTTAGATCTTGATCTTTATTCTATGGCTTTGTGGTGACATGTTGAATTGTTAAACTAAGGCAGATCTGGTTGCATTCAAGACCAGGATGTAGTAATAAGGACACTACAATCAACTAAAAGCTCAATGACAATGAAGGGAAGAAGACTCAAGACTTTATTTTTGATTTAATGTGCTTCTTTATTATTAAAAACTATTGTTACTTTTCCAAATACTAAATTCATACTTCAAGGAAAAATACTTTGACGGATCAGGAAGTGTTTCATCATGTCACTTTTCTCATATGGTAAGAAAAATACTGAATCACCTTGTGACAATTTAAATTTGAGAAATATTTAAAATAATGATGGTTTCACAGACTATATGGAGAAATTGTTAGTGGCAGCAAGTAAAGTAACAAGACCCAGAGAAAACAGTAGTCAGGGCTTGTGAGGTGGCTGAGTGTCCCACAGTGAATGCTCCAGGAAGTTACCCAGTCCACAACTGGAGTTCAGGAGAGCAAGTGAGTGGTTATCTCAAAGGGTTGGAAGAGCAAGAGGCTCAAGATGAGTGCTATTCTCAGCATGATGACACATTGACGGAGTGCTGGGCAGAACAGTGAACTGTGGAAATGCAGTAATCAAAGGGATTACATAGTTAGAAGGACAGATAGGCATGTCTGCAACAATTAGGGTGAGGAGTGTTTCCTCTAGTTCCAGAATGAAGGACATCAGCGAGGAAGGCAGAGTATTCTGCGCAGGGATGGGAGTGGGCAAGAGGCTGTGGTATACATTGGTGCTAAGACATAAGGAGAGCAGGAATACTCCGGTACTCCACTTGATGCTGATTCATTAGCGTTCTTCACCTGGAGTCTGAATGCCTCCAGAACCTAAAACTTAGCATTTATTCCTACGCTCCCTCTCCTGCAGCAATGAAATGGCAATCTCATCACCAAATGGCTTGGGGTGAGGTGAACCACCCCACTGACCACTGGCTGCTCAGCACTGAGATGTAGGGCTTGGACCTGCATCTTGGCCAGCACGGTGACTGTGGGCCATTGCTGGGGAGCATCAGTGACTGTTCCATATGTGACAGACGGCCAGGAACTGAGGGTCTCTCTCAGAACTTCCTCTTGGAATGTGATGGAAGTTACTATCTCCTCTTTGGCTGCATACCTCTCCCAGGGCATTTCTTTCTTTTTCAATCTTTTTATTAGTTTTCAAATTAATACAGATTAATATATCAATGTTTATACATGTAATACAAAGAGATCAGGAGAACAATCATGACATGGATAATCATAAAAAACAATAGAGTATTAAAAAAATCTGTAGATCCAATGATCAGCCCAGGGCGTTTCTAACATTGTCCTTTTGGTTTTATGTTCAGCAGCACCTCTGACCTGAATATCACAGCTTTAACAATCCCTGTTTACTTCCATTTCTCTCCACAGATGCTGCCTGACCCGCTGAGTTCCTCCAGCCTTTGTGCATGTGTTGCTCCAGATTCCAGCATCTGCGGTCTCATGCGTCTCCTTTGTTTATTTTCTCCCTCTAGCTCTCATTAAGCTATTAACCAGATAGCTCCATAAACATCGGGACCCTGGCCTCGCCCTATCAGAAATATTCATCCTATTTGCAACCTAAAGCTAATTTGTTTTCTCAATTTCCAGTTCTGAAACATTAACTGTTTCTCTTTCCTCAGATACTACCTGATCTGCTGAGTGTCTCTGGCATTTTCTGTTTTTAGTTCAGATTTCCAGCAGCTGCAGTTTTTGTTTTGTCAGTCTTCAAGGGGGAGCTGAACAAGTATTTGAAAGGGAAATATTTGCAGGGGTGGGGAGAAAAATAACTTGAGGGATCTTCCCATGGGACAGCTGAGACATAATAAGATAGATGACATCCTTCTGTGCTGTAATTCTTGCATGCCCAAGCTATCTACCACTGGATGATTGCTGAGGGATATCTATCAACAAGCAACAGCAACTTACCATTGTCTTAACATGTGTCTCTCATCAGTTAAACAAAATGTTTTCTATATAATATTATTTTCATGAGAATAGAGTTGAATCTGGCCATGCTCTGATTACCAGATGCGTTCCAGACACACGAAATTAAAAAGCATCTGAGATACAGAGGATCTATTGGGAGTTACCACTGATAGTGCTTTCTTCAAAATTGAATTGACTGTAATAGAACCTTTGTAAAAGTAAACAAGTGGTTAGGTGCTTGTACTCACTTCTTTAGGTGCTGTCTAGCTGCTGGAAGTCCAGACATATCTTCATTTAGCACATATTTCTTTGTTCCTATGCAGTAATTCTCGATGTACTCTGGCCAGTGAAGCTGGCGGACATCGAAATTGAATCCCTGTGGGAAAAGTATTAAAAGTTGATCCGGGTGTCCTGATTGTCCATCATTTACTTAATTCACCCACCGCAGAAAGCTTGACAATTTCCAGGCATGTGATACCATGCATGGATATCACTGTCTTCAAACAAAACACCTCAGAAGGCAGCAGCACGAGTGACCACAAAATACACATAGTGACACTTAAATCAGGTCCAGGGTTCTTAGCTAACATTAATATCTCTGCAGTAAGTGTTTAACCTTGGCTGTATACCTTACAATTCCCATCCACAGACTGTATCCACACTCAGCAACTGCACCCAGAATGCTGTCAAATCAGAATCATGGGAAACTTCTATCAGTGGGAGAAGAGGAAGTCCTGGAAAGAACTGAAAGGGAGGGGAGAGGAGTGTAAGAAGAATGCCAACATTAATCTCTGACAGTTTGAAAAGAGAATGCTTTGTGAGATGAGTGGTGAACAGCCTCTAATCTGGGAAGGGAGCAGGGTAAATATTGGTAAACTGTAGAGAGGGGTTAATGGTGGCTGAAATAGCTTTTGAGGAAGTGATGATTTGTTGAAAATCTAAACGTCATCTCATTTCCTCTTCTCCAGTTTAAAAATTCATCAGCTGGAAGGTATCCACAATTGCTTTGCATAGGGCCATTATTTGGAAGCTACTTCCATAATTCTAAAATTGGCATCCACAGTCTGACTTGAATTATTATTTCTTAATAATGCATCCAGTAACAGATAGCTACTGGTTCTGGGGAAGAACATTTTCAAATAAGGAAAAAAAAACATTGTCAGATGACAAGTTGTAGCTTTCAACATGATGAACAAACCACTTTCTATGATAAATGCCGTCTCATCTTCATTTCAGACTAGAAAATCCAACAGATGAAAAAGAAAATCTGTCTAAAACTTAATATACTTGCACTATATTGTCCCCCACATTAGTGAAAAAAATGAAAATCTGAAGAGACTGCAGATTTGGGAAATACTAAATAAAAATACAGAACATGTTGGAACCAGGGAGCATCTGTGACAGAGACAGTGCTAGAGTTCAGAGTGGTAGTGGGATGGGGAATTGAAATCATAGACAACTGTAAGCTCAGGGTCAATCCTGTAGACTGAATGCTGGTGTTCTACAGTGTTCACCCAATCTGGTCTGGCTCCTCCAATGTAGAGACTATATTGTGGCTACTGAATGCAAAACACTGGATTGGAACAAGTACAATTTAATGTTTGCTTCACCTGAAAGATTGTCTGGGCCCCTGGATGGTGGGAAGAGATGAAAGCCATAGGTGTTACATCTGTGGTTGCAAGGGTAGAATATTGGTTATACCTTCAATTTAAGCTATAATGCATATATCCTATGGCACCTTCAGGAAAATGATTCGAGTTGTCTGCACTTCTGACACAATGTTCAGGGATTGCTGCTTTTCAGGTAACTTGATAAACCAAGGTCCCCAAGCGTCTATATCCTATGGAACTATTCAGAGAAAAGCAGCAGGTCCCCTTGGTTCTGATGCAAGTTCATTGACCCGACACACTTCCTTTCTTTCTCTCTCTCCACAGTCTGACTTGAGTGTTTCCAGCATTTCTGTTTTATTTGGGTTCTCTGGCCAGTATTATTTAAACAACCATACCAGAAATGGATTAACCGATTATTTATTTTGTTTTGTTGCTTGACACTTTTTTTTTTTACAAATTGGTTGCTATGTTTGAAACACACGAGGTCTCAAAATGAATTCACTGAGACTGAAATGTTTTGGGTTGTCCTCAGTTGTGAAATTCCAACCAACATGTTGTTTGCCTCTAGGTTAACTGCAATTTTTTTAATGTAATCATTCCTAAAGTTTAGTTTATCCTCCTATACATTTGTTTTACTCTGTTTATTTACTCCAATTCCCCAATATGCAGGTTTGGTATGTGGGAATCCAAATTTAAAAAGATGTTTGAATTTGAGTCACTTCTCTCTCCTTCTGAGGGGTTTAGTGGTCGTTATGCTAAGAACTAATGTGACTTGGTTTCTAAGCAGTCAGTAAAGATTTTCAGATGAGGGAGAAGATGATTCAACAAAAGAAAGGTAAATGCACAATTTTCTGTTGGGAGCTAAAACTAGACAATGAACATACATTTGTAGTTTCAAAGAAACCTACTGGATATTTGACATTTGAGCACTAAGGTGGGATGATTCTGACGTGTTTTGACTTCTGCAATTTCATGACTAACCATTGGGTGGAGCACTTCCTAAAGAGAACCTGTCCCTCCTTCGTGAGGGAATCATTACACCGGTAGCAAGAAATTAGCATCATAAACATCCATTTCTTGAGTGCTACACGTGTTTGCAAAACTGAGTACTAATTGTGAAGCACTAATTCAAAAGAGTGGGTATTAAACAGCATTTAATGTATAAATTAACAATTGGTGAGAAATATAAGCCTGCTTTCACTGCAAAACAAATTTCTGACACAACCTCATGTCCATAATTCCAAGATTTCAGTCCCTATTTCTGACCACAGGTCCCTTGAGAAAAACATCTCCCACTCCACCACTGTGACATTTTACATTTTGTGCAACAGTTGTTTATCTAATTCCATCTGAGAAAGACTTCTAACTGGGTGTAGAATTACAGAGGTTATGGACTGTTCAAGCTTATTTCTCATGAAGTCTAATGGTTGCCAGAGCTTTTCAACCCATTGGTCCAAACTGGTCAAAAGGATCCTCAGTGCCCTTTTCACCACCAGTAACACTGCTCGTTTTCAAAATATAACCCACCCACCAGTGGCTACACTTAAGGCCTCCCCCCCTGTCTAACCTCCTCGTGCATCAGGAAGGTTTTAGCACTAAGATTAATCCCATTCCCTCCAATATTGAAATAGGGATTCGACAAAAGGAATCTCCTGAGTAACTACCAGAAGACAGATTTGTACTGCTTTTGGCTCAGGATAACTGCAGTTTTATCCTGGCTGAGATAAAGTCAATGAAGGACAAACCAGGATGAAATCTGCAAGATGTGGCTTTGAACTATACTTGCAAGCAAAGTTAACAAGTGACCATTCTAGGTAGCCCATTTAGCTGTATCCAGAATAATGAAAAATTAACCTAAATTAAATACTTATTGATGTGGAGGAGGTTTAACTGAAGCTTCCAAATCAGAAACTGCATCTGATATACAGATTAGTGAAGGTTGATAATGATAGCTGCGACTTCCCCATTGCTACTCCTGCTTCAGTGAAGTAGGCAGGAACTTGGCCAGCTCACTCCTTTTATATAAAGCCATCAGGACTTTTTGGCCTGTTGGCATCAAACAACCTCAGGAACGATGTAGGGTGTATCTAGTGCCTCCAAATGAAACTCCAGAGTTGTCTGATACAGGTTCTGTGCCTTGAAGCCAAACAACATTCCAGTCTTTACATCCCCTTCTAATTTTACCATACCCAAGTTTAAAAACTTAGGATCTATGGAAATATTAGAATACATTTTGTATCTGTTATCCAGATTGAAGTATTACCTATACCGTTATTCAAAAGGATTATTGCTCTTTGTGCTTCCAACTGCTGCATTGATTTCTCTTTGATAGGTCACTCGAGCTGCTGAACCCTCTAATCAGTCAATAGCCTGAAAAAACCACTTCAGCCAACAGCAGCAGTTACTGAATAATTTACACTGTGTTGTACTAACATTGTTAAGGACTGACAGTTCCTGTAGCTTCTCTTTAACTGTGTTTTATAAAAAACCTCCTTGCTAATGCTCTGCACTGTAATTCTTCATTAACCTTTTATTGAATCAATGAATTTCATTAATAAATAATTTTAAAACTGCAAATAAGAGACAGCCAGTAATCCCTTCAGAAAGTAGAGTAGAACTTCTTCAAAGTTTGCATCCCTTGAAGAGACGTTAATGCTTTTTTCCTTTTTAACTGCCCTTATTTCATAACTTCTATTTTTCTTTCTTAATGTTTACTCCCTCTAACTTCCGTTATTAACATATGACCTGAATGACTTCATCTACAAGTCGGCCTCGCCCTATTAGAGACATCCAACTTGTCCTATCCATACCTCCCCACCATTTCTGCAACTCAAAGCTAAATAGTTTTTTCTCTTTCCCAGTTCTGATGAAGGGCTCTTGACTTGAAATGTTAATTTTGTTCCTCCTTCCACAGATGCTGCCTGACACACTGAGTGGTTCCTGCATTTTCTGTTTTTATTATGATGAGTTTCATTCATCTGATAGTGACTGAGGAAAAAAAATGCCTAGTATTATGTCATGGATGTAGCAGGTTAAAATGTAAATTCAATTTACTCCTCCAGCCACCCAGTGGGGACAGTATTTATGTGAACACTGCAGCTGCATGATTTGAAAACATCAGCAACAATATGAATTTCAACATCCAAGGCAACATTAATCAAGGTGATTACAACCATGGCAAAGGCCTTTTACAGTGAATAAGTAAACTACAACATGGAGGACAAAAGGGTCTGGGCTACATAACTGCAGAGCTCACCGTCTCGTGTCACTGTTACTGGGGTACTAGTGTCCCGATTCCCACAATCTCGGACAGCCTCAGCTGCTGGGGTTCCAGTGTACTCTGGTGCTTACCCTCTTATCCTCAAGGCTGAGTTGACTCATCAGCATGTTCATGTTCTCTGAACTCCAATCCCAGGACTTGCTGCTGAAATATTCCAGTAGCATCATGGATTTGTGAAGTCTGTTGAAGATCTTCATCATTCTGCAATTACATGCGCAATTAGGCAGGGTCTTGCATTTATCCCTCACATCTTAAATCAGTAAGTATTGTCTGATTGCAGTTATTTTGATTGAAATGACAGTGGTTCATTTATCCAGTCGATGCAGTCAACATATTATCAACGGTTTATTTCAAATTAGCACATTTAATATGGTGAACCTTTTTAAGTGCTTTCCACCTTTAAATGTCATGTTAAAAAGTTTTTATAAAAATGCTCAATACATCTTGCTTTCTTGTCATAGCCTACGTCCCGCACAATGGGTGGTGTTTTAGACAGGAACTATTCCATTTCATAATTGGCAAACTAAAAAGAGCTTTGTAAAACCTAAATAAATTAGTTCCTGATTTGATTTTCTATCTGGCCCTTTTCGTAAATTCTAACACCCAATTCGGAATTTAAACATTTAAAACAAAATACATAGAGCAATTTTTCCACTGCTATTTATCTCTCAGCTTTTACTGAAGGCCAGGGTCTTTTCCAAAATCCTGGCCAATTATGTGCCATTACTGCTAAACTTGGATAAACAGATGTAGGCTCGTGAGGTCTTTAGTCCCCAATCCTAGCCACCTTGTGGGGATGGCTCTCATGTGAACACTGCAGCTTGAAAACATCAGCATAGCATGTGAATTTCCAGGTCCAAGGCAACATTAATCAAGCTGTTACAATGAACAGCAGTACTTCATGGAAGGTAAAGGGGGACCAGGATACAGGTGCACAGCTCATTCTCCTGGATAGGTTTGGCTGTTGGGGGATCAGTGTGCATTGTCTTATATGGTTCTACTACTGACTGCTCCTACACAGCAGTTTACCTAATCCCATCAGTGGCATTGATAAGGATATTGAAGAAAATAAAATGTGAAAACTCCAAGTAAATCAATGTGAAAAATACTGAGGAATTTGCAGAGACATTTTAGAAATATGTGAAAATCGACATACTAGTGCATAATAAGGGCCTTCAACTGTCCAATAGGAAGAATCTGTAGGGTAGAGAGAGGAAGAGTTTCTGAAATGGGGTTCAGGAAAATTTTCTTAATCAGTACATTCGAAGCTCCATAAGGAAGGAAGAATCACTGGGCCTGGTTCGAGGAAATAAGCCAGGTCAAGGGGAGCAATTAACAATGGGGAACATCTGGAAAGCAGTGATCACACTATCACAAAGTTTACAATATCTGGGAAAAGGCTAATTTCAATAGGAAGAGAACAAGTCTGGCCTGATATACAGGAACAAGAACTTAGTATGCATAAATAAAAATGAGGTCTTTTAGTGTCAGCTAAGGTCAAAATGTTTTCCTGTCTTTGTTATAGAGGGGAAAAATAACTGGAACAAGAAAGCTAAATTCTACATTTTTACATGAATAGAGCCTTCTCAATACTGAGAGGTCCAACCATTTCAGACAAAGGTGTAAAGATCTACTTACCGTGGTTTTTGTCCTGTTAGTCTCAGATAAAGATCATAAAGCAAGGCAGGGGCTTTATGACTGACAGCAATCCAGTACTGATTAATCAAGTAGTTTGATGTAATATTTGCATTGGGCCTTCTAAAGGCTTGATCCAGTGGGTTCCTCTTAAATGTGGAAATGACATGGTACTCTGGAACGAGGATAACAAGATTCAGTTAATTTTCCGTTTAATGCACTAATCCCTGAAAATAGGCATGACTAACCCCATTCATTGCTTCCAATGAAGTCAGCATACCAACTTCATGCTGCCTGTTCATCTGCTTGACCACTGCTCGAACATTACTACCACACTGATGAGTGGGCACAAACCTTAGGATGAGTGCAAAATTGTGAGTAAACTAGTTTTGCTTAAAACTAGCCTGTACTTTACAAAATCACTTGAACTGTAGATGCAAAGGGACTGTAAGGAGTTAAAGGAATTTCTCACAAGCCAATCTGGTTATGATTTGTTGACTAAAGGGGGAGTGCAGGGTCCAAGATTTTTCCACATGGTACAGGAGGCCTTGAGAAAGTGATAGAAATTCCAGAGGGCTAGGAGCGTTTCAGACAAGTTTTGAGATGGCTGTGTTGCCCAGTACCAGGAGTCAAGCTCTACAGACCTGGATACAACAGCTGAGGCAATGCCTGCATCTTCAATGTTTACGCACTACTCGCTTCAGACAATAAGCAACTATACTCCATTGCTCAACTACTGATGATTTCCATCAGTCAGGATTCATACCTAAGAACTCGGGTTCACCTCACCCACTTGGCATCAATGCAAATCTTGTGCCCATATCTCACAGTTTATATACACCGTTAATTGTTCAACTTTTAAAGGCAAGTATTATTCGTTGCCTGTGGTAGGGCAACTTCAGGTCTGCAAGCCCCATGAATGAAGAAAAACTCTTCAGTCCTAATACATAACTTAAATGAGGAACAGTGCCTCAACTTTAGCACATTACCGTCTTCCAAATGTAAATAATTTCAAATGATGACTGTTCCCATTTACAATTCTTCAAGACCATTATTATTTGTTCCAATACTGCCTCTCTAGTCATGTACCATCATCCCTTTTGTCATGTAATTACTACAACTTCCACCCTATCACAGATCTTCCCTTCTGTTCTTTCCTCACATTTGCCAAGCTTTTTTTTAAACGTAATTATATTCTTCCAGTTCCAATGAAAGATCATCAATCTGAAATAAAAACAGAAGTTGCTGCAAACATTTGGCAGGGCAGGCAGCATCTGACGAAAGAAAAACAGTTAATGTTTCAGGACAAAGATCCTTTTTGCCAGTTCTGACAGAGTCTTGACTGAAACGTTAACTCTGCTTTTCTTTCCACAGATGCTGCCTGCCCTGCCAAGTGTTTCCAGTATTTTATTTTTTTTAAATTATTTCCATAATCTGCTGTTTTTTTGATTTTCATCAAACTGTCATGCTGCCTGTTGTTTCGCTCCACAGCTGGTACTTGATCTAAGTAATTACAACATTTTCTAAAATACATGGTGCATTTGGCAGGCCTGTTAGTGCATGGAACTGTCTGATGCCAACCTTCCAAGCCATGGAAATTATCCATTCCTTCTAAAATGGATGTAGTGGCCAAGTCCAACAACAGAAATATGGACCATGGTCTGATGGCTGATGTCTCAGCTTTCATTGTGTCACAAAACTCAGACTTGTGTTATGCATGTTCATTCAGTTCTCACACAAGCTCAGTTTGTTGCCATAAATACTCAGACTGCAGTCATCATGGATATCAATGTTTAAAGAAGCTTAATGTAAGGCTGCCAAGTATGGTACAGGTTGTGATTGGTGCTCGTTTTGTGTGAGGTTTGTTATTTGTCTCCAAGCATAAGATTCCATGGTTTCTGTAACTTTTTAGTTATCAGTCAATTTGGAGGTCAATGGCAAGTCACCAGCGTCAGGTCGATATTAGTTGTGGAGTTGTAACTATTAGAACAGCTTGGCTAGAGTGCAGGTATTGGTTACTGCAGCTGGGATGTTGTCTGGTCCCATAATGATATCCAGTGCTCTCAGATGTTTGGAATCATGTTGAATGAATCAAATTTGCTGGGGACTAGCTTCTATGATGATGGGAGATCTCAGGTTATCATCTATTTGGCACTTCTTGCTGAAGATACTGGTGAGTGCTTCAGCTTTGCCTTTACCATTCGTGCTGGGCTCTGCTGTCATTGAGGATGAGCATTCTTCTGCCATTAGCTGTTTAGTGGTTGAGTTACTGGAGCATCAATGAGCAGCCTGGATTCTTGATAAGGTTGAATCCTATTATGTCAGTTGGAGAACTTAAATTTTACTAATGAAATGTAACTGGAATAGAAATAGCCAGTACCAACAATGGTGAAAATGAAATGGCCAGATTGTCATAAAATCAGAATATCAGTTTCTCATCAGATTCAAAATAGGAAAAGAAATCTGCTATCTTTATCGGGTTTGCCTCACATTCAACTTCAGACCCATCACAGTCATTTGGGATTAGGAATCAGTAATAAATTCAGTCCTCGCCAGCAACAGCAACATTCCGTGAATGAATTACAAAAAACTTTTCCTCCCTAAAATTCTGCAGGTTTCCCCTTAAACCAACCGTCCTGGTAAAAATGCATCTTTTAAAAAAAACATTTTCCCCCCACTTTGACTTCCTATAAACAAAAGAACAAGCATGGAGAATTGCATGCCCTTGGGGAAACCTATTTATTTCCTACCCTGTAATTTAAATAAATGTAAAATCAATCCTCTCTTCCTTCAACCTGGGCACTTGAGCCCCTTGAAGCCAACTCAAAATTAAGAAAACACTGTGCAGCTTATCATAGTGATGTCAATTTATATTCTCTATTTAAAAAATTCATTCAGATGTGAAATAACAAATTATGTTGTATGATGGAAAGCTGAAAGGCAGATGTCACATGTAATGTCACTTCTCTCCATCCTAAATCAGTGTTTTCCATTGTGACTCTGCAAGTCTTGTAGCAGGTGTTAATAATGCTGGAGCTCTGAACTAATAGGACCAGCTTCAAAATGTTCACTTGTAAACAATTCAGTTGCAGCAATGCAACAGAAAATTTATTCTTTATATCTAATATTTACTGTAGTAGACCTTGGCATCCATTAAATTATTACTGTAGGTTTAGGCCAATTATTGTTTCCTGGATGAGTTAAACATGATGAAAGAGACTCTTAGCAAGAAGTAGGGGGGAGGGGGGCATGGTCAGTTGTTGTAGGGAAGAATGGCATCAGATCAATCCTAAAATAATTTCAGATAAGGAGGGCGAGTTGCCTTTTTTACTTTATCTTATTATTCCATCCTATCTCTGAAATAATTCCATGAGATTTTGCCTCCACCACTCACCCAAAGTTTATTCGTAATATCCTACGTGGAAGATTTCCTGACATAAAACATCAAATTACTCTGATAATATTAGATAAGAAGTAGTCATTTAGGACCTTGTCTACATTGCCTGATTCCTGCACAAATTTGGGCCTGAGAAGTCCCACACCTTCCTGAGCTACCCGCTTGCTCCTGACATTCTTACAGAATATGTCGGGATTCTCCTTAATTCTACTTGCCAAGGATACTTCATGGGCCCTTTTTGCTCTCCTAATTTCTTTCTTAAATTTTCTCCTACACACCCTACATCGCTGAAGAGACTCCTTCAATACCTGCCATATGCTTCCTTTTGTTTTCCCTGATCAAATGTTGCAGATCCTTTGTTTCCAGACACCACTAAATCCGCCAAGATTTCCAACTCTATTTTAATTTTTAACATCAGCACTTTGTATAAGCATGTGTGCCATCACTCCTTTCCTTGACGTAGCATTTTCTGCATCAAATTTAATCTGCGTTTTACCAACTTGTAATTTTCAAGATGCCACTGGCAATTTATTGCACTCCTGGCAACAGACCTGTAATTTGACCACTCTGTATTGACATTCTGCAAATAGTATTGTGGGAACACCTTCACTAGACAGATTGTAGTCTTTCAAGAAAGCAGCTCGCCACCAGCTCTTCAGGACAACGAATGCTGACCTTTTCCGTGATGCTTTTGTCTGGTAAATGAACAAAAAAAAAAGTCCTGTCCACACAAACCAAGGTTATTGCTTGAATGATTTGCCTTGTTTCCCAGCTAGTTAGAGATAAAAATCAGAGTGGCCAGACTGGAATAAAGATAAAATGTAATTTCAGTTACCACATTAGACTTTATTTTGTTGATCAGATCTCTTGGTTCTGCTGAAGACTGGACTTTCATTTTCTTCCTCTTCCCCCACATCAGTAATTGTATTTTGAAGAGACTGTTAAAGCTATTATACTTCAGCAACAGTCATTTCGTTTGACTACACTTGCATAAAGAAAACTCTAAATAAAATTTTTAGACAAAATTCTAATGTTTCCACGCAAGATATATTGTTCTCTGCTTCGGGTAAAAAGGGAGAAACACACTTTGTTTTGAAACGGAGCCTAGTGAACTAGAGAATGGAAGAAGCAACAGAAAAACTGTCTCTGTAGTTTAAGCTAATTGGTAATTGTATGGCTTGGCTCCATGATTTATTAATCAAAAGGCTTTTATCAGAAATATCTCATGATATTCTATATTAAACTGTTGTTCTAATTTTTGATGATGCAGTACATACAATAGATAAACAAGTGATGAACAGAAATGTTAATGATATCTATAATGCCCCTGGGCTAATTGGATGCAGCTGAAACAACATCATTAAAACACACTGTTGTGTTTGAAATGGAAAATGCTGCCCAACCTATCTATGAAACAGTGCCATTATAGCAAAATCAAAGAGTGCTGGTTGTCTGTCCAGCAGCCAAACTGTGTGGGTTACAGCCATTTAAGTGGCTGTTCCGCTATCAGCAAACAGTGCAGCAAGTGGCATGTGTTCAACCATGCAACATAGAAGAGACAGAAGCCAGAGAGTGTGCCCTGACATATACACACACATATACATACATATATATAGAGAGAGAAATGTGGAAGTTCTGGTGGAGGAAACAGAAGGGATCTGCTTGGTGCATGGGAAGTCTGATAAGGCAGTCTCTAGAAGGGATGAGGTGGCAAAGGAACTGCCAGCCCAATTACAGTCCTCCTGCTGAGATGTGTGCCTTCAAAATCTTGAACAGCTTCCTGCAGAAGTTATGACTGACCCTTTAAATAGCAATGATCTCAAATAAAACATGGCCTGCTGGGAGTGATGAACAATTGTCCATGAAAAACAATGGACACCAATATCTCCTGCCATCATAGTTGCCATTTTGTTGTTTATTGATCCATTTTGGATCCTATTCCACTGAAATAAACAGCGTGAAGTAATCCAGTATCTAAGCTCTTATCTCTGAGCTCTTCCTCCAACTACAAGCATTAGAACAAATGACTTGACAAGACAACAATTCCTGTAATACATCTGTATAGCTGCCAGACCTGATTTCACTGGCTCGAAAGCTACTGCAAACATGGCAAGAGTTCCAATTGCCCAAGTGACCTGCTCTGACCCTGACAAATCTAAACCTTTCCCCAGATCCTGAGAGCTTTCATACCCGTGCTTGAAAGCTTACAAGAGAAACTGGACACCTACAGCAGCGTCCAGTTCCTCTTGTAAGCTTTCAAACGCAGGCATGAAAGCTCTCAGGACCTGGGGAAGAGATTTCTTCTTATGGCTCCAGCTGTTATCAAATTTTAAGAATACGGAAACAATCCTTTAATCCTTTTGGAGCCTTCTGCAGGCAATTATAATTTCCACCATATTTCCTATTGGCTCAAACTGCTGTGTGCTTATTGACAGCCAGTGTGAGTATTTCTCACCATTGAGGGGGGAAAGTATCATGTATGATATCACATTGTTATTATTTGATATGTGTCCATCTTCTAACCTCCAGCACAGGCATAGCCAAAATCTATACGGCACAGTAAAGAATAGGCATAAAGCATTTCTGGCTTTTTCCAGCCATTTTCCACCTCTGAATCCCTCCGTGTTGCCAACAAACACATTGAACAGCTGAAGAAAATCCTGATATGATTGATTTGTTATCTAGGTTGCTTAGTTTTGCATTAAATTTCCCACAGGCTGCAAAAACATTGTGTTTCTATTTCTGGATAACAATTAAACTATTAAAAATAAATTGCCCTAACCTTGATCATTAGAGAGCTTTGTTACTTCTGACAACTATAGCTAAGACACCTTTAATTAAAATAAGCAGTCCACTAAAATATAGTAAAAATCTTTTTCTCTTGCATTATGTACAGGAAGCTTTATCTGTGTTTCTGCAGGTTTGAAAAATGCTATGTCAGATATATTTCATAGGTCACTGTATTTAATGAGTTACAACCACTTTTTACACCGGCTGATGTTTGGGTGTACAAGATTCCTCTGGTAATTGCATCTATATATCTATAAATGTATTCACAATGTCGATAGAGATTGCAACTTGAGCATTTCTCCCCAAATGTTGATTTAGTAAACATACTTCATATTCCAAAATGCCTTTCAATTTGAAATATTTTGATATATTGCAGCTTTAATAATAAAAGACAAACAATTTACTTAATCTCACGTGGCTTTCAGCCATAGATAAATCATCTGAATCAGTATTGTTCTTGAATGCAGCTTTAATATTTAAATTTAATCTTACCAATCTCTCCCCAATGAAAAGGGTTGATGCCTCCTGTGGTACAATTGTAAATGAGGGTAATTTTTGGTCTGAAAAAAAAGCACAGGAAGATTCATGAAATATTTGAGATGTTTGGAATAAAAAGAGAAAATGCTAGAAATAGTCAACAGGCTAAGCAGCAGTTATGGGGGAAAAGAAACAATACTTCAGACTGATGAGCTTTTAGATCAGATCAAGCTAATACTGTGTAACTAATAAAGTTATTCATCTGAAAGAAGCATTGTAATCTCAGTCAACCATCTACAACACTAATTGAAGAACGATAGGGACCACGACTGTTCTGCAGTGACATTGAAGTTGGGTAGGCTCCCTTTGATGTTCCGAGTAAGGGAAAAGCAGAGGAGAAACAAAAAGAAATCCATACAATGCATTAGCTTTTCTGTCTTCTTCCTTGTTCAGTAATGCAAAATGTACTTACTACATTCAATTAAGTTTGCTCCTCACTGCCCACTCTACCTATGTCTTCTATATTCGTACAGAATCTTCATCACATCAGGAACAATTAGTGCTATTTCCCTAGTATAATTTATAGTTGGGCTGTATAATTTATGTAGTACTTGCATAGTTTATGCCAGTATTACCCACCCCTTTTCACTGAATAACAAATTGAAGAGAATGAGGTTCAAGGCAAGCCTCATCCACATTAGAAAAACCAGGACTACATACACGTAGGTGAGCTCACTCCACTTGCCTGCCACTGAGGCAGTTTGCTGGTCTTCCACTCCCTGTTTGTCTCCAGCTCCTTCCCTGTTAACTCCTTCCTTTCATTCAACCTTTCCTCGCCCTTCATTGCTCTCATTCACTTTCTCCCCATTCCTCACCCTTTCTCTCCCCTTACTGCCAGTCCCCTTCTGCCTCCTTCCTTCTCTCGGATCCAATTATCATTCCCACCCATTTATCCTTCTTCAGATGGATATGGTACTTGGACATATCCTGGGAGATTGCACAACTGTAAATAAAACACCACAAGCCTGTATAATGCAACATGCAGTTCTTGAGGCAGAAAAACAAATTTGTACTTTTCCTTCAGTTGTGGAGTTTGACAAACCATCACTGAACAAAGTCCTTCCATCAATTTTCTGAGGGTTGCAACTGACCAGAAACCTACTAACAGGTTACAGAAATAAACAGACTGCAAGAGCAGATTGGAGGGTAAATATTGAGTGAGTCACCTCCCAATATCCCAAAGCCTTCCCACCAAAAGCACAAATCAAAAGTGTGATTAGAACATAACAACATAGAGAACGAGAGCCGAGATGGCCCATTGAGCCCATTGAATAGGATCATGCTGATCTGATTGTTGGCTTCAAATCCACTTTCCTCCTAATCTCCTGGATAAGCGTGGGCTTCCACATAATCCAAAAAATTCATCTAGTTCAGATTTCAAAATATTGAATGACAACATTCAGAGCTCTCCTGAGTTGAATATTCCAAAGATTCATAACCCTGAGAAAAGAAACTGAGTATTTATGTCCTTTAAAGTCAATTAAAATATAACTGTAAAGTACAAATATACTTTAAAAAGTGAAATGGATTGGCAAAAAAATGCATATTAATATACTGCTTACAGAAACTGTTTTTGTAAATAATGGCTTTATGGCTAAAATGTAACAAGTTTTAATAAGTAAATTTTGAACAGAAGATATATGGTAGAGAAACAATGGTTCAGCTATTTACAGCTTTTATAAATGACTTTAACAAAGGGACAGTGTGTTTGGTGTGAACGTTTGGTAACATCCAAAGATGGGTAAATTGTGAGGAAGTCATGTCAGCTCTATTGGACCTGCCATGTTGTTTGCACGTCTGACACCTGATTCTCAAAACAAACTCTATTCCAAGTTCTGTTATGGGAAGAGATCACCAGAGAGACAAGAAAAAAAAATCACGGGTGTGCTAAAAGCCAAGAAATACAACATCCCAAAGTGGCTCTTAAGAGACTCTGACTCACAACTGTTCAAGGAGGAGAAACAGCATTCAGGATAGAATTGGAAGCCTCAGGTCCATGCAGGTGGGGGCTCACAGAGGCCCTATGCAAGTGGCAGGAGCAGTTCACCAACTCAAAAACTACCCAGCCATCTGCCCTGTTTGGTACCTCCTACTCCATCAGTGTAAGAGTGCTGGTCTCACATTGGCCTTATCAGCTACCTTAGGAGCCATTAAGCTTAGTGGAAGCATGACATCCTCAATCCTGAAGGGCTGCCGAAGGAGAAGTCAGGTCTGCAAAGGGATACATGTTAAGTGAGTTAGAGATGGAATATAATGCAGAGAATTGTGAGGTTACCCAGATTGGTACAGAGGATAAAAATACAAATTATTATTTAGAATGTTATTAGAATAATGAATGCTGATGCTCAGAAAAATCTGGATGCTCTCGTTTACGAAACAAACTCAGCCTGCAGGTAAAGTAAGTAATTAGGGAGGCAAATAGAATGTTGACCTTTATTGAAAAGGGGTTGGAATACAAGAGTAACCAAGTCTTGCTCCAATGTATTGGGCTCTGGTGAGACCACTCCTGGAGTATCGTGTACCTGGGTAGCACTGTGCAGTCAGGTGTTCTCTGCCCTCTTATTTCTCATTCTGCCTCAACCATAAGAAAGAATTAAGAGCAAAAATAATACGTATGGCCCTTTGAGCCTGCTCTGCCATTCATCAAGATCATACTTGATCCTGTAACTCAGTGCCATTTTCTGCATTACTCCCAGATCCCTTGATGCCCAAAAATTTATCAGTCTCTGTGAACAGGCAGCTGGGGTTTTGCCATTTCCTTATTTTAATTGCTAATCTCCTGATGCATCTCCTAAGGGACCAATGTTTACTTTTGCTGCTTGCTTCCATTTTACGTTCTTGTACACACTTGCCTGGGTGAGTGCAGCTCCAACGTCATGTGTATTATTCAACATCATTTCCGAGAAAGCAGGCTGTATGAATGGCACCTCCAGGTTCACTCCTTCCAGCAGTGGTGCAGCATGACTACAGAGCATAATACCTCGAAAATGCACTGCAGCAACCTACCAACCTTCTTTAACAGCACAACTCAAACCTGCTACCTCTACCATGTAGTGAATAAAGGATAGTAGGGACATGGGAATGTCACCACCTGCAAGTTACCCTCCAAATTAAATGGCACCCTGACTTAGAAATGTATTGCTTTTCCTTCAGTGTTGCTAGATTGGAATCCTAGAAATTCACAAGGGACAGCACTTTTGCCTGAAGCACTGCAGCAGTTCAGGAAGATCCTTAAATATTGTAAATATGGGATTGGGGTAGCACCCCAGGGAGCCACACGAGTGGCATCGGCGCTGTGGTTTTTTTAATAGAAAGGTAACACTAATGATTGATCTGTACACGAATGTAAAGGTTTGCACTGTTTTATTGTTGTATATAGTTTGTTTTTTATGATGAATAAAGTTTATTTTGGAATTAAAAAAAACAGTTCAGGAAGGGCAATTTGGGATGGGCAATGCTGTTGGCCTTACCAGCAGTACCTATATTCCATGCATACATGAAAGAAGACACAAAAACATAATGTTTGCAAAACAAGAGTGAGGGGAGATTAAACTGTACACATTAATTTAAAAGAGCAGAGAATTAGAGAAGACTTGCTGCTTTTGGGCATTTGTTGTGTTTGTGTTAATGTGGTCCTATTATAAAGTATTTGCAATTTCAGTGCAAAGAGCAAAGAGAAATTTCCATTTTAAGTGTTTGAGGAAGGGATCTCAATCAAGAATTTTTCCAATTCTATCTTTTTATAACCTCCATTAGTTGAGTCCTCCCCTGGAGTGAACAAGAAACTAGTGTCAATTGTTGCAGACTAGAAGCCAGTTTTTCACCTAACAGACACAAAATCAGAAATAGCTGAGAATAATTAGGCTTCCTACAAAAGTGCAATTCTTGCATCTATTTTCCTACAAGAACACTTTAATGGATAATGAGAAGCCCAGCCCTTACAACATTAAACAGGACACTGACAGAGACAAATCAGTCATGTATACAAGGTGGATACAATGTGGAATATACAAATCTCTCACCTGTGAACTGCTGTATACCAGCCAGCTGCAAGTGTGAGGTTAACGACTACGTCAACAGGGATCAAATCAGCCACTGCATTGTTGGTTGCTCTCATAGTGCGAAGAATCCCTTTACCTGCCTGCAAGACAATGGAAATAACATTATAAGTGAGTATTGCAAAATCATTTCAGAAACTGACCTTCAGGAACCAGAACCAGGGGAATATCAGAAGCAAAAATAATCAATGTCACATAACAGAGCAACAGGCATGTAATTGGTTCGTGAACATTTACTTTGCTCTTCAAACTAGGGCAATGGTTTAAACTGAAAGTTGGAAAAATACCTTATTTTATTAAATAATGAACTAATTAGTTCACTAAACTAAAAGTACTGATTGAGTAAAAAGATTGAGTAAATATGCAGTGCTCGGCATAGCTTATGTTTTGTGCTGCAGATGGGAGCTAATAGAGACCTGTGAGATCCTAAGTAAACAAGAACATCTGCAGTAAGTGTCTGCATCTTGAAGACACCTGCTCAGTGCTGCTGATTCCTCTCTCCCTGATGCATTGCAGCTTGTAATCTAATCAACAGCAACAACAGGGTGGGGGAGGTCCTAAGAAAGACAAATTGGGAAGGGAGGGAGGGATGCAGCAGAGAGAGAGCCTGATCACAGAAAATGATAGTAGAGAGATGAGGTCTTAACTCAGAAGATCAAGGAATAGAATCAGTAACAGTGCAGATAAGTGACAAAATAAGCAGTTTGATCAGTAGACACACCGTTAAAGAGATTATTGATTAAAAAAAGAAGCCTGCAATCAAGGTAATGCAAAAATCATAGGAGATATGAATTTTCAAAGGGACTAGACAAATCAAATTGGAAAACTGGCTTAGAAGACAAATTCAGGAAATTATCTTGAACGCATTCTCTAAACAATACAATGTTGAATGTACTTTCAGCCTCTTGTGTCTACAACCACAAAACAGGATATTTTAGATCTTCTCGTATAGAAGGAACCATTACTTTTATAGTAAAGGATCCTCTGGAGAAGAGTAATCAGAATAGAATCTTACATTGACTTTGAGAGGGATATACTTAGTTAATTGAAGCTCCAAACTTAAGTAAAGCCAATTTCATGAGGTAAATAATGTGCATTCAAATCAGAAATAAAAACTATGGGGAAACTAATCCATCTGTGGCTGTCTTCACAGATTAAGGTTAACATTGCACTGATATTCTGCTAGGCACTTCTCTACAGATCCTTGATTTGTTGTAGTACTCCTGTCCTCCGATCTGAACACTCATCGAAACATTCCTTTCTGTAGTTTTAAAAAAGATGTCTCCTGGGTCTGTACTCTGCTGTGCCAGAAACCTGGCACAAACTTTTGAGAAATCTCTAGGCTGGTGAGAGCCATGCTGCCAAACAAAGAGTGGGGGAAACAACAGCTTCCATCACATCCAATAAATGGTGATAAAGAAGATACGTCAACGTATGGAGCAGGTCTTGTCAGTCCCCAGCACTCACCTTACGGATCAGACTGCAACCCAGAGGCCCGAGTATTGAATGATCACACTGTAGCCCCACCCCCAACTCTCACAGGCAGCATCTCCACATAGTGCCATGGAACAATTCATTGCTGGATTTGTGCCAGGTTCCTGTAATTAACACATTTATCTCTATATATAATGCTACAATGGTCCCTTTTAGCATTTATTCCATTAGTGCTTTTGCTCCTGGGAACGAATTCTGAGTGCTTGGCAAGGTACCAGCTTACATGAAAAATAGTAAGCCCAAGGATTGGGAGAATTTTAGAAATCAGCTAAGATGGCTAAAACATTGACAAGGAAAGGAAACAGAAGAATAAACCACTAGAAATTGTAAAAAAAAGATAAGATAAGATCTTTATTAGTCACATGTACATCGAAACACAGTGAAATGCATTTTTTGCGTAGTGTTCTGGGGGGCAGCCCGCAAGTGTCGCCACGCTTCCAGCGCCAACGTAGCACGCCCACAACTTCCTAACTGTCCATACTGAAGAAAGAAAGAAAAATGTCACAAAAATGTAAAAGGAAGTTATTGCAAGAAATAAGCAGTGAATAATGGTAAATTTAAAAAATGGCTGGTATGTTTAAAAAGTATATTTTTTTTAGAAACTCAATCATGTAGCACTATTCCTAATTTGGGTGTCTGTCACCAGTCCTGCTTTCTAATCTATTTAGATCCACTGCAAAGCGTGCAGCTTATAAATGCAATGACTGAAGCTAACATTACTATGCTTTCTTAAAGGTAAAGAGTCTTGAACAGTTAATCTGTTAAATTATAAAGGACTGTGGGAATTTGAAATAATTGATGATTTCCTGATCAGATCAGGCAAAGAAAGATGAGTTGCTATCTGGTATGGTTAAGCAGATTGATTCAGAAGCAGCAAATGACTTTTGAAATGATAAGCCAATTCACTTTGGGAAAGTGATGCACTAGCCAGGTGGATCACTGTGTTACTGGCCTTGCCGAACTTGGACAACCTTCAAATTTTACCAAGCTAATGTATTATGGAAGAAAATGTTATTTATGTTCTGATCATCTCCTCAATCTTTGCTTCTACAACCATCTTCTCAATTTCCAACCACCACCTCCTCAGCAATCCTCAGCAGGGATTGCCACCCAAAGTACCCCCTTTGTCACAATACAGCCTACCCTGAAACTACTGCCTAACACACTTCCTCCTAAATGTCCTCACTCTGCAATGACAGAAATTCACAGAACAAAGGCCTATGTACATAATCTGCTATACACAATGTCTTCAGCCTTGTGCACAGAAAGCTATCCAGTGACGTGGAATCAGATCCCACCAAGACAATAATGAAACCAACCAAAAATTATTTAACAAAAAAACCATCTGTCACTAGATTTCTTTTAAAACCCCATCTGGTTCACTAGTGTCCTTCAGGGAAGGAAATCCATCTTCCTACCCATTCGGCCTTGTATGTGAATCTAGGCCCCCCAATCTGACAGTGTAGTTAAATCTTTAGTTCAGGAGCCTTTGGGGATCAACAATAAAAGATGGCTCTGCCAGCAAAATCTCATTCTGCAAACAAAATAAAATCCAACAAAAATTAAGAAATAACCACATTGGAGACAGGTCAGAAAACAGCAGAAGGACCAAATTTTTTCCTTTAAATCTTTGGACTCGCCTACTGTTTGGGATCAGGTACATCTGCTAATTCCTTCTGCATCTCCCAATGTACTCTTAAGCCCTCAGGCCAATCTCCCAGCTGTGCCACAGCAAGGGCACCGTCATCAATAAGCACTGGTACCGACATCAATAAGCAGATACTCTGACTTTAGAAATGGACCAGCTTTGCTTCAATCTGACTTGTTCCTAACTGACCTCATCCAGGTAGTTGGCTCCAGGATCACCTCAATAATGTTTCCATATCATGGTTGCATACTGTTCTATTGCACAGTGCAATTTCTATCTGTATGTCAGTTTTTAATTCTTTTACATTAAGCTTTTCCCCAAAATGCTCCCTCAAAACTCAGCATTTTGAATTTATTACAAAAACTCCTGTATAACCAAAAGCTTAACTTTGGATTGCATCAATTAAACCACAACTGGTCTGCAAAAATCAGGTTTTGTCAGCTTCTCACCTCCATTTTCTTCCTCAGTGCCATATTACTGTACTGAAGAAATACACCCATTTATCTGTGAATGGCATCTTCATAAATCTTCAGATCCTTTTCCTATATGTAATTGCTTCAAGATACCAAAAGACATCTATCTTCATGGATCTCCTATTGAGAGTTCCCTCAACTCTCAGTTAAGCTTTTTTTTCCCTAAGGTCCTATGCTTCATTAATTTAAAACTTTCCTCAAAACTAATAAAAAAGTAATTTCATACATCTTGAACTTTAATGCCAGAAAAATGCAGGGAGTTGCATGAGCTACTGACCCAATAGAATTTGACTAATTTAATGACTCTTCAAAACCAATATTAAACAAGATTAAAGTTCTGGGAATAAATGTCTAGGGAACAAGGAATGTATAGGAAAGCAATCTGTAAGTGACAGAAGTTTGGTTTAATGCTCTGATTAACTGCAAATTGCATAACACAACATATACAAGTGCTGATTTCCCTAGCATTCAACCAGGAATTGAGCACCATTAATGTGCAAGGTTCTGGATTAAAGGACAGAGACCCTGTTGACAGTCAATCTTTTAACACTGGGAAATGCTGAGCTTTCCTATGGGGATAGCACTATACATGAATGTAGAACAGTGTTAATAAAATAAGATGGGCAATTTCCACCTTTTGCCTCTTTTTCTAGATGTTATGCACCCACGCAAAGGGGACCTTGAAAAAGCTGGCAATGTCATTTCTCTCTGTCTATGACAACCAGTGGATCTGCAGCTGTTTCAGTGGCAGTTTGAGGATCCCATAGAAGAAATGTATCCCGTTTCTGTGAACGTGCTTGGTCCTGGCAAGAGACTAGCCTATGTTACGACTGCCCAAGCTATTTAAGTAGCCTAGGATATGACACTGAGGCAATCCCAAGTCTGAATGTGTGGCGTGCACTTTGGGAATGCTGCTTCATTTTAGTACATGGGTATGAGGAACCCAGGAATATCTACCATCATTATTTTTTTGCTTATAAATTCACTAACTTCTAAGAAAGATTTATTTACGTATAAAAACATAAATGAAGAACCTTTACATACAGCAATGAAAAGCCCACTTGGTCCATTGAAATTGTCGATCCAACCCTATTCAATTAAAAAACGTCAAGAAGTTAGTTTTTTAATTCATGACTTTATGGTCACAGTTAATATAATTGTAATCAGCAAAGTGTTTTGATTTTACAGACAGGTTTCCACACACTACTACTTCAGTAACAGGATGTCAGATTATAGTCTTTGAAAATATGACGTATCAGCATTATAAACAAGAAACAGATTCCACTTTGAAAATGTTATAAAAAATTTAAAACAAATTGATTCAGCAGATGAAATATTAAAGGAAAGATACAAGTATGTTGAAGGTTGAAAAGCTACTTCAGGTTTCAAAGTATCAAATGAACAGGACAATTTATGACCATGACTTTTAAAAACATTTAAGTGGTACTTAGAGCCAGATAAATGTTTATGTACTCTCTTCATTTTTTAGCTATGAAGGCCGGGGAGGAGTGCCGGAAAATGGACTTAGTATATTTAGGTACTTCATGGCCAGCACGGACACGGTGGACTGAAGGGTCTGTTTCTCTGCTCTATGGCTCCATCCATGCACATTTGTAAGATTATGACATTAGAACTAAGTCACCTTTTCATTCTAGTAAACGAGATCTAGTTTGTCTACTGAATTGTGTGCTGAAATTAAGATTTTTTTAGAAACAATTTTGCTGTAAGTTGCAAGACATTGAGCTTGAACAAAAGATTATATTAAATTAATTTGCTGATATCAGCCAAGAAACCCAAGTAGAAATCCTTTGCAACCAACTTAAAATAAGACGCATCTCATTCCAGCTCATGGGTGCTGCTGATCTGGAAATACTAGAATTAATCTCTCACCATTCTTAACTAGACTGCATAGTTACATATGCTCTGTAGGTTAACAATTTTAACATAGAATTTCAAGAAATACACATTTTCCTTGTCGCAAAAGTCAGTATTATATGGGAAAAATAGTTCCCCTGTTCTGAGCATTCTATTTATATTTTACATTATCGGTTACAGCGATGGGAATTGTGATCAGGAAGTTTGTAACCATATAGAGATCGAGTTTACAATTTTAAATTTTAATGACAATATTGCCTAAAATACACACATCTATAAAAGGAAATTTTCCAAAGGAAAGCAAGAAATGGTTGAAAATTTGCATCCATTCCCAAAAGTCAACAATTGAATAATTATTATGTGTTCTCTAGAGGCAAAAGCCCTATCTCCACTACAAGCCACAGCTGCACAGTAACCAAAACCAATCTATATCAATCCCAGGACATTTATCCAGCTATGGTTTAAAATACTGAACCAATGCCCTTGCACTGTTTTTCCTGATCCAAACCATATAAAAAAGTTTGATATTGGTTATTAGGTTTGATAAATTAAAACCATAAATTAATACAAATCCATCTCATTTAAATATTTAAAGTGTAAATAGATACATTTTTGAAAGGTCAAGGAATTAATCGTCTGCAGTCTTTCTTTGATTTCCAGATATTCAGCTTAATTCACAACATTGAACCAAAACAAAGGAGGCTAATTTACACGCTATAATACTGTACGGATCAGCCTACCAGTTGTCCGAACGGAGCAGGTGAATCCTCTGAGTTGCAACCATTACTTGAGTCAACATTGTGCACTTTGTAGAACATTTAAATTTTAGTTTGATTGCAGTGTAACCTACATGGTGGTCACAGCCAAAAAACTGTCGATTTGAAGAGCCACTTAAACTTGGCTCTTAACTCTCAAAATGCCTCCTCAAAGTGGTTTGGTTCCCATGTTCTCAATAATTCTTATCTTATTAGAAGGCACAAACCCATCCAAGACCTGAGCAGTACTCACATATTCACAGAGGCTCTTTGACCATCCACCGCATACCTAGCACTAATAGACAGCTACAGATTTGAACATGATCTCCCTTTTACCTCTAGCAACATAGTGGACTCCATGGGAGTTCATGTGCTTCTCTGGATATAATAGCAGGGATTAGTTATGAATGAACTGTGAATAAACAGAAATACACACATTTTGATGCCTCTCTCCTCTTAGGTCCACCCAACTAAATGGTTCCCTCCTCATGTCCACCCAAAAGATGAACAAGATTAAAAATACAATCGGTACTCTGCCTCAGAGTTAATAGTAGCAGCACCCTGATAAAATGCATTGGACTAAAACAAAATGACTTACTGGGAATGGCTCCTGCCAACTTGCTCCAACAATGGAAGGTCTGATAATGGCAATATTCAAATCCCCACCCTCTTGTTGGACCACATACTCTGCAAGTGCCTTTGTATAGGTGTATGTGTTTGGCCGGTCTCCTATCAGTTTGGGGGTGATATCTTGGATCATGCTTTCATCCATCCATCTGGAATAAAAGACATTTAATAAAAAAAATCATGAAAAACTGCCATGGTAAGTTTAATGATTTAAGCCAATAGGATTCATTAACATGACTGACAATGACAGGCATTTGATTAATTGAACACGAGGGAAGAAATAACCATACAGGTAATCAGACTGAATAAACCACTTGTTAGTTTCCCCCCACTAATGGTTGTGTTGTATTGGCAAAAAGAACAGCATGAAAAGCAAAGGAAAGAATTAAATTGTAAGACAGAAACATGGGAAGATTGTTTATAGTCTGATCATCCTAGTCAATTAAGTGGAGTCTAAAAAGCAAATTAAAAAAATGTAGTTATATGAACTTTACCTGTTCTAACTTTCACAGTTTGAAATGTTAAGAAATGACAAGTTTCAGAAAAGCTTTAAGACTGATTTGCAACAAAATCCTTCAGAATTCCAAGTAAAACACGATGAAGCAACCATTGTTTATCATCTTACATCCCAGATAAACCTGCATGCTTAAAAACTGGCAAAATTGAAAATTAAATATAAATTTTATATGAAAACTCATAATGTTTTACATAATGTTATTAATTGTATGCATTACAGTCTTTTCTTCATTAAGTACTTGTGAAGAATGACAACACTGTGTGAACAACCGAGGAATAGCCAGATGCAGAGGAAGGTAGTGTTTGACATCCTGTAAGTTTCTTATGCAGAGCTAATTCAGGCTCAAACAGGATGTTTGATCATTATCTCTCAAACCAGTGCTCAGTCATAGCTTTAACGATAATTAACCTGCATCTTAATGCCTTAACATGTCCTACTGAAATTCAGATTTAACAGGTTACTTGCCCAGCAAGGCTCCTGACAAAACCATTAGAATTTCTGCCCTCAAACAGAAGCTATAGCAGAGGGGAGTGCAGCCAGGCCTGAGCACATTGTATGCCAACTCCTCAGAAGGTTAGATTGCTCACCAGTTCTGCTCCAGTGGACTTAGATAATGACCACAAAGGGATGGCCTGCAAGAGCAGTGTGGGTGGAAGTGCCTGGCTGTCTTGCCAGAAAGTCTGTCAGAGATAGAGGACCAGATTGCAATCTTCTCCTATCTTCAGCTGGGCTGTGCACAGAGCCAGGAGCCCAATATCACCAGCCGGAAATTGGTAGCATAGATCCCACCACTGTGCAGCAGGTGATGGCGGATATCTCAACTTCCAAGCAACTCAAGTGGAAACAGTGTCTCAGTTTAGTTGTGGAAGCTCAGACCATCCAGGCTTTGCTTGGTATTAGCCCAGCCTACACTCCTGCTATCAAAGTGGTCACACATGCATGATTCATCAGGTCCAGGAGTCATATCAATGCGAAAGAGAACCAGCATTCTGTAGTCAAAATCCATATTGCCATTAAGAATCATATTCAAAAGTGGGCTTCCTTTAATTCAGAAGAGCTTATTTTTAACGTCAATGTGGAGCAACTTTCTGTTCTGGTACCTATCCAGTGAGTGGCTGACTCGAGATAATGTCAGTAATGTCAATTGAAGATAGGCATCATTTAACCACAAGTCAGCTGATATTGCTAATCCTGCTCTGATTTGGAGACATAAGAAACGTAACAGAGCAGCTGTCAAACATGAGTCTGACTGTTAAAGAGAAGCAATGGAATGGAGAAGCAGCTTTTAGCCATATGGAAATTTCTGGAGATCCCACAGCAACATGGAGGTAAAATAATGAAGTACTTTCAACCTAAATATACAGAGTAGACTACAGCTTCTAGTTTCCTCTGAGCATAGACAAGGATCTCTTAATGTCCTTAAAAAAAAAGCTACTGCCTGTGTGGTTTGTGGGGGAGTTAAGCAAGAAGCAAAGGTAGAGTCAAAAGTGGCACTTAGAATTCATATAATGATCAGGGACCCCTATTTGCAAAGGTTGATCATCCTCATTTCTGAGAGAATCAAATGTCCACCCAGATCCAACACTGCCTGATAATCGAAATGCACAGACTTTCAATAATAATTTGAAATTTTGCTCCCCTTTGTCATCGTGTTTACAGGGAAAATAGGGAAATGACAAGTAACCACTAACGTAGAGTCATTCTGCCCAGACTGTGTTTTCCCAACAGACCCAAGATGTTCTTATTTAAAGACAATATATTACTTGAAAGCACGCTCTCAAGTGACCTAGGTTACTCTATTCAAGCACAGTTTCCAATACGTGTGTACCCTGCCAAAGACAGAATCAAACCATAATTCTTTATTAAACAGAAAAATTTGAAAAGTGTTTTGTGTAAAGATCAACTGAAGCATATGTACAGGACAAACCCCATCCAGGTTTCCAAAATAGTTCTCACAAGCTACATGCTCCATTACTTCAACCTGGCATGAGCCCACAAAATGCAGCCAAGGCAGAGCATTGTGAAGAAACAAAATAAGGAATTAGCAGCTGTTGCGGCAACAGAGACCAGTTCTTGAGCCACTAATTGCAGAACATTTCTTCAGTGCTAAATCACATTACCCAATTAACTGTGACTAAACATCTTGTGCTATATTGTAATGATCAGTTCCCTTTCTATTATTATTGTTACTTGCTATATTGAGAGTGATTTCTGAAGCATTGTACAGCAGAAGTGTGGCAGGGCTTTGGAAATGATGTGACCATCTCCATCTTTCCGAGTGCCCATCCATAGGGATTGCCAGGATCAGATGGCAGACTTTGATAGGCAGTTTGGGATTATGGTCTTGTAGTCTTGGGCAGAGCAGTTGCCATACCAAGGTGTAATGCATCCAGATAGGATGCTTTCTATGGTGCATCTGTTAAAATTGGCAAGAGTCAACAGGGACATTCTGAATTTCCTCGGCCTATTGAGGAAGTAGAGGTGCTGGTGTGCTTTCTTGGTCATAGTGGCTATGTGGTTAAACCAGGACTTTCAGGATGTTGATGAGATTTCTGATGGAGATGAGGAAAAATATCTTCTCTCAGAGTTATGAACTTTGGAATTCTCTGACTCAGAGAGCTGTGGAGGCAGAGTCATTGAATCTATTCAGGAAAGAGACTGACAAACATTTAAATACAAAGGAAGCAAGAAGCCTGGAGAGTAGGAAAATGATGTTGAGGCCAAGTCGAACAGACTTGAGCAGTTGACTGGCTGACTCCTGTTCTTGTTTCTTAAGATACATATAAAGCAGCTCACTCTATTCTTAAAACAGAATAGTTTAGCAATTTTGAACAACTGTGCTGATTGTATCATATTCCAATTTGTAGACAAGCGAGTCACAAGATCCTTGAAGTAAAAACAAATAAGCTTTGTGTGATTCCAAAACCACCAGAAGCTCGTAATTTTAGTACAGGATTCCAGAGAATAAATGACACCTTCCTTACAACAATGTATAAATAAGAGTAAAAGGAATATAACGAGAAGGCCATACAGCTCTTCAATCCCTTTTAACAATTTGTTGATTTTATAGCTAATCTTCCTTGACTCCACTTTCCTGCCAGATCCCTTTGTTAAAGGATTCCAATCTACTGATCTCAGCTTTGAATACATTTAAGAACTAAGAATCATCAGATCTCTGATGCAGAGAATTCCAAATATCCACAATCTCATAAGTAAAGAAATTCATCCTGACCTCATCCAAAATGTCTCTGACCCTTTATCCTGAGTCTCTGTTGACAAGTTCTAAATTCCCCAGCCAAATGAAACTTACTCTCAGCAGTCACTCAATCACTTCAGAATCTTACATACTAAACTGAGATTTGGATTTAAATGGTCTCAAAAAAAAACTCAGCGTACTACATTCTTTTCGGTTTTGATTCTCCTTGGCATCCTATTCTTGTAGGCAATATAATGGGGTGGGTAGGAGGTTCAGTATCTTTCTTAGAAATTACTGTTGTAAACTTGGAAAGCAAAATTAAGAGTATTGAATCACTATTCCTAAGCCCCTGCTTTACTTAGTTATTAATTTCTCAGGATCTGGGTATCTTTGCAAAGCCCACCATTTATTGTCGAGCATCCAGGCAAGTGCAGAGTATTTCAACATATCCCTGACTTGTATCTTGTAGATGGAGAGGCTTTTGGGTGTCAGTGGTTGAATCACTTGCTGCAAGATATCCAGACTTTGGCGATCTAGTGGCTACTGTATTTATATGGTTGGCCTGGTTGAGTTTCTCGTCAATGGTGACCTCCAGGATGCTGATGGGGGGGGGGGGGGGGGGGCGCGGGGGTTGCTTAGCAATTAGAATGCAGTTGAATGTTAAGGGTAGATGGTCAGACTCCCTCTGACACTTTTGTGGTATGAATATTATCTGTGACTAATTAACCAATGCTTGAATGTTATCTAAACCTCGATGCCTGAAGACATACTGCTTCATGGAATTGATCATTGTAGAATCAGCAGCAAACAACCCCATTTTTGGGCATTTAATGGAGGGAAGGTTATTGAAGAAACAGCTGATGACTGGGTTTAGGACACTACCCAAGCTACTACTGCAGCAATGTCCTGGGGCTCAGATGACTATCTTGGTGTGAGATATGATTCCAACCCCTTAATGTTCATTACCTTCAGTTTTACTAGGGCTGCTAATGTCACACTTGGCCAAATGTTACCTTGATGTTAAGACCAGTCACTGTTACTTCACCTCTGAGATTCAGTTCTTTGATCCATGTTTGGAAGAAGGTTGCAATCTCTGAATTAGAGAGTCCTGGTAAAATCCAAGCAGGGCGTAAGTCAGCAGGTCCTTGGTGAGAAAGTGTCACTTGGTAATGACATATTCCATATTTTAGTGATGATTGGGAGGAGACTCAATGGTTGGTTACTAGCTGGATTGGATTTGTCTGCTTGTCGTGAACAGAACATAGCTGGGTAGATACTAGTGATATATTTGTATGGGAACAGTTTGGATGGACACACAGTTAGTTCCTGCAAAGCAGGTCTTCAGTGTTACAGCCAGAGTGTTGCCTGGTCCCATAGGCTTTGTTATATCCAGTGCTTTCAGTCATTTCTTAATATTATGCAGAGTGAAGTAAATTGGCTAAAGGTTGATTTCTGTGATGGTGGGAATTGCAGGAGGATCTCTTCAAAAGGGCTAGCACATTGAACTATTCCAGAATGAAACATCTGCTTTATATTCAAAATTACAGATAAGAGGTTTGGGGCATCACACACACACCATACTGCATCTTATTCCTCTTGCATTTTATAACTGATCTCACTTGACATTTCTCCAGCTTCTGGACAATGATGTGTTTCTCAGAAAAAAGAACTGGGTAATATTGATGACAGTGCTGTTTGTTGATTATATTTCCACCTTCAGGGAAATTAAAAGAAACACAAGAACTAAAGTGCAATATTTGTGGTCTATTTGTTTTATCTTTCAGAATTATCTTTTAATACGACTGCTGATAAAACATTTGAAAGTGATACAAAAATTGATATTTAAAGATCAAGGAAAGCAATATACATTTACCAGCAATATTCTTCAATGAAAATTTCAGCTCTTATGTCTCCTTACAAAATGCATCCTGTAGCAGCCTTAAAGTTGCTAAAATTTGTGAATCAGTGCATAACATTTCTGTTGTAATGGCAAAAGTGTTTATAGAGAAAAGCTTTTAAGCATTACAAGATAGATGTTTGGACTATTTCAAAGATTGAATGCTGGTTGGCAGAGCACTGCAGATGCACGGTTAGATGGAAATACAAAACACATGAGAGCATAAATTTTCTCACTGTACATCATTTCAATCAAGACCAAAATCAATAAAACTGTATTCTAACAAAAAGATAAACAAAAATGCCAATAGAAAAATAAATTTTAATAAGTATGTTCAAACAAAAACTTAATGGCTGCATTACTCCATGCTGCTTTGTTTTACAATCTTTGTAATGGAAACTTTCCAACTCAGTTTCATTTCAGGGGTGTTCCACAGACTTTGGTGTGGTCTCATTTCTCTTGCAATTTCCAACTAACCTCATCGAACCTCTCTCTAACGTCTGGGCAATGATTCAGAAGATCAGATAAAAGGCTTTATGATGTTAGAAGCTGTCTGCTCCTTAGTTTGGTCAAAATTTTGCTCCAGTTAAACAGAACCCAGCTGAAACCACATCAAAGAGACTATGTACAAGTCTGGTGTCCCCATTAAGGAAGAATATCCTCGCAATAGAGGAAGTGCAACGAATATTCACAAACTGTTCCTAAGATGGTGGGTTTGTCATATGAGGAAACACCAAGCAGATCTGTACTCAATTCTTGAACGTAGAAAAGTACAGCACAGGAACAGGGCCTTCAGCCCATTAGGTCTCTGCCAACAATGATGCCAACTTAAACTAATCCCATCTGCCTGCACATGATCTATATCCCTCCATTCCCTGCCTGTTCATGTGCCTGTCTAAATGCCTCTTTAATGTTACTGTCATATCCATTTCCACCACCTCCCCTGGCAGCACATTCAAGGCACCAACTGTGTGTGGGGGGGAAAAAAAAACTTGTCTTGCACATCTCAAATTTTTCCCCTCTCACCCTGGGAAAAAGACTATCTACCCTATCTATGTCTCTCATAACTTTATATACTTCTATCACGTCGTGCCTCAACCTCCACACCCCAGAGAAAACAATCCAAGTATGTCCAACCACTCCTGAAAGCTAATACACTCTAATCCAGGCAACATCCTGGTGAACCACTTCTGCAGCCTCTCCAAAGCTTCCACATCCTTCCTGTAATGCGGCAATCAGAACTGCACACAATACTCCAAATATGGCCTAACCAAAGTTCTATACATCCATAACACGACTTCCCTACTTTTATACGCAACACCCCGAATGACGAAGACAAGCATATATACGCCTTCTTTACCACCCTATCCACTTGCATCGCCACTTTGAGAGCTGTGGACTTGCACCCCAAGATCATGCTAGTAAGGTCCTGCCATTTACTATATACCTTGCTCTTACATTTGACCTCCCAAAGTTCAACAGCTCACATTTGATTAAACTCCATCTGCCATTTCTCTGTCCATATTTCCAACTATATCCAATGAGGTAACCTCATTGAAATACACAAAGTTCTTATCGGACTTGTCAGGGTAGATATGGAGTTGATGTATCCCCTGGCTGGGGTATCTACAACCAGTCTGAAAACAAAGTCAGTCTTTCGGAACAGAAAAGAGGAAATTTCTTCACTCAGTAGAGGTGATCACTTGGAACTGTTTAACCAAAAGGGCTGTGAAGGCACAGTTGAGTATATTCATGACAGAGATCCATATATTTTTAGGTACATTGGTAGCCAGCTAATCACCATCTCACTGAGTACTGATTTATTACAGTGCATTGTTCCCCCAGAATGAGCACTCACAGGTACATAGTCCCCTGGCTGTACGCTGCTGTGCCAGCAACCTGGCACAAGCCCCTGCCCACTGCTGGTACTCCCCCACCTAAGCATTGCCCCAAGGCTCAGTGTGGGGAAGCTGCCTGTGAGGACTGGTTTTGGGCAGTTCAGGGCAAGCAGTGTGGCTGCTCAGTGCCGAGATGCGAGACCTGCTCCAGGTGTTGAGAGACTAATCACATCCTACGGTCTCATCAACACCTATCGGATGTGTTGGAAGCTGCTGATTCTCCTCTTGGTTTGGCCGCACAGCTGCCCCCGGACCAGAAATTTCCCTATGGCAAGGAGCTCAGGGATCAGCAACCACTGCTGAGCTTATTACCATAGAGAAATTTCTGTGCTGCGGAGAATTGAGCAGCCAAACAAAGAGATATGGAGTCAGCAGTTTCAATCGAATCAAGCAAGTTGTGATAAGAGAGACATGATCTGTTAACACATAGGGCAGGTGCTGACAGTCCCCAGCAATGGACCACACTCACTGTGCAGTCTTGAGTCATACCTTTCAATGAGCGTCCCTATGCTGAGCCCAGATGGTCTACAGGTGAACAGGGCGAGTCTTTCAGGGGGGAAGGGCAGAGATTCTTACCAGGGTGCTGACACCCAAGTTCCTGGGAACAGCAACAAGCAGCAGAAAGGAGGACAGAAGTTCAAGCCAGATTCCTGCACAGCAGTTCTGTCAGTAATGCAGATCTATATGTGTAACACAACACTCTTGGTACTGATTCAATTCATGTTTTAGTTCCTGGGAATGTATCCCAAACACTAAGTGAGGTATCAGTATTTCAAGGAAACCAAGGTGTATGAGGTTAGTGAAGGAAAGTGGCAAGTATCAGCCAGAGCAGGCACATGAGACCAAATAACTGACTCTTGCTTCCTTTCCTTAATGTTATGTTCATCCATTTTGGAGTATTTTCTGTACTGAAAAAAATTCCAACATTCCAGCATCAAATTGTTCAGAAATCCTGATTGTTTAGAATCTGACTCATTCATTGGTCCATAATGATTTTATTTCAAAAACAGACTTTATTCATAATAATGTTATACAAAAGAAGAAACTGTGCAAAACTTTTACATTCATGGTCATTACATTCAGTAGGTGCCCTAATGTGAGCCAGGGGTTCAGAGTGCAAGCGAAATGTGCGGCCGGAGCCAGGGTCTGAGTGCTTGTGTATTTCCCACTCCCATTAAACTCACTGGATTTACTAGAAAATTTGTAAAATGTAAAATAGTGAAATAAAGGTGTATTTGGGTACTAATGGGAGTAACATCCAATAACCTGGAAAATCTGCTGGTCTGGCACCAAAGTCCCGAGGGTGCCAAAATTTTGCTGTATTATGTTTTTTGTCAGTTTCCTCCAATCCAGGCAGAACTACTTTAATATATTCAGCAGATGCCCATTGGCTTTTACCGTATATACTTTGGAACAGGGTTAGTTGCTGCAGCAAATTAAGAACCATTGATTCACAATCAGAAAGGGGCAATATGTGGTGGACTCCTCTGATTTTAACCATTCAATCATCATAAAGTGGTTGGGTTAAAATTGGGTGTGGGCCTTAATAAATCTATACAATTTTAATAGGACTAGACAGATGGGATGCAGGGAAAAGGTTCCGCATTGGCCAGGGAGTCCAGAACCAGGAATCACAGCCTTCAGATACAAGATATGCAATTAAGAACTGAAATTAGGAGAAATTTCTTCACACAGAGGGAAATGAACCTCTGGAATTTTCTATCACAGAAGACAGTGAAGGTCAAGTCAATAAATATATTCAAGGAAAGTTTCTAATGCCAAAGTGATCAGAGGACATAGGAAGAAAATGGGAACTGAGAAATGAAGTGGATGATAAGCCAAACTCACACTAAATGATGGAGCAAGTCTGAAAGGACAAATAGCATACTCTTTTTTTTCTATGACTTCTTCATTGTCTATTTACTTAATGTACATCCTTTTCCTTACCCTCAATTGTTCCCTTATATCTTTATTCATTCATGGAACCGCAATCTCATAAAGGTTTAGTTTGTTCTTTCATTCTGGAAGAATAAATTGTTCCTGCACTTTGTGAACCACTGTTTTAAATGTTTCCCTTTGTTGTTGATATTGTTACCTATTTTATCTTCACAAGCTCTATTCTTAGCCTCTCAAAATCAGCTTTTCTTCAATCTGTTAATCTGGTTAGGTTACGTCCTTCCCTATTATTTTCTTAAAGATATTATATCATGCCTAGATCTTCCTACTTTTACTTGAGCCCCCAAATAATATACAGTACATGAACTGGCTTATTATAGCTACTCTCAAAATAAGGAATGTCATCATTATAAGCACATACAGCACAGAAGATAGCTTATATATTTATATATATGCAAGGTTCACTGAAAGATTTCTGACATGGTGTGATTTGACCATACACCCTTTGTAATTGTGTCCCAGTCCAATAGTAATCATTGGGCAATCGAACTGTTGGCTTCCATAGAGCATCATTGACTAGGTGCGGTCTACATATCAGCATATTCTGGACTTTGCACTTGCATCCTGCTGCATGGAAATCCAGAACCTGCTGGAGCTCAAATATGAACACAAGACCTCTTGTTCTGGCAATGTCCTGAGCCAAGGGAGCAGAAACACATTTCCATTCAAGCCAGCAATCCCACTAAAATGAAGTGTATCCTTCCCTGCAGCTCAGTACTTTAGTAATGAGCCCAGTGACAGAGCGATAAGAGAGATGTGTCCATATCCAGCATATTCCGTACTTCCGTGCTGTAGTACACATACAAGTCTGGAATGCATTAACATGCACATTGTAGCTAATCAGTGGTTCCCTACAGAACTCTTGGGTAGCCATGAGCAGGATACAGCCAAAGATTATTTACAGAATGAAATGCAATTGCAATTACACTGGATTCCTGATTATCAGAGATGTGAAGAAATGGTGAAAAAGGCTTCTGATTACAGAAGTTGCTGCATCAGTGAGGCCACCAGGACACTGGAAATTACACTAAAAAGGTGGTGGCTTTTTCACCAAGAAAGGTGAACACAAGTAGTGGCTAGATCAATTGTAGCTTCATTTTAACAGCATATTTTTGTTAAAGGTGGCTAAAATTCCCAGACCTAATGAATCCAGCAGGTAAAATGAGGTGAGCGAGACAGGATCCATGAAGTGAAAGCCTTTCTGTACTATCGGTGGGTTAGGGGAAGCCCACTTTCAAGTGGTCAGCCAAATATTGGGAACTTGAAAAGAGCACTGCCACCAGTAAGAGGAAAAACTAGTTAATTAGTTCCCAACTGCAGACCAGGGTTTACACCCATGGCCTGATACTTGCAGTCACAATTATTGGATGTTCAAGAGAACTGTGATTGGCAGGCAGAATTTAAATGCAGATTTCTTAATAATTTGAAATATTCCATTAATCAAATCACTGAGTTCACTGCATGGACAGGTGCGGTACTTGCTACCCCGGATGTACTGCATGTTTAACATCGACATGCTGCGCTCTTTTACCAACATTAGATATCTCCTTGGCAGATGCTCAGTGGTGAGCAGAGCAATTTGAAAAATGAAGTGCTATCCCTTTCCTTGTTCTACAAGGGATTGTAAGCAAATGGGTTGATTGAAGTAGCTGGAGATGATCTACTCAGAGAAGGCCAAGAAGATATTAGATAGAAGTGTTTAAAATCTGGAGGGATTTAGATAGAGTAAGTAAAGAGAAGCCATTTCCAATTATCTGCAAGGTTAATAATCACCAGAGAGAACAGATTTAAGACAAAAACCATGGGAACGTGAGGAAAAAATTATTTGTGCAATAAGTAATTAGGGCTTGTGATACACTATCTAATAGGATGCTAGGGAAGATTTGAATGTAGTGGCCAAGAGGGAATTGGGTAAATAATTGAGAGAAAAAAAATGCAAGCATATGCGAAGAGAGCAGGAGAATCAAATTAACAGGATCACTCAGAAGGACAGGTGCAGATTTGATGAGCCAAATGGCCTACTTCTCAACTGCTTTATTCTTTAATTGGAATGACAAGCACGGGTTCAGGAAATAAAATATATACATTTTTAAATCCCACTTGACTTGTCATCCTTACCTACATCTGCCAATTAAAACTGTTTGCTTTACTCCCAAGAGTGTCTGCTGACTGCGTTTACCCTTGTGACAAATGTAGGTCACTTGGGATGTTAATTCATTGCCAGACCTGTACATTACGAGAAGCTTTCTGATGGTGTGCAAGCTCTAATCAATGCTGTGCTGGCACATTTTTTTTTAAATTTAAAACAGTATTTTTTAATTGAGCTGTGAGACAATTGGATCCAAGGCCAAAAATATAGGAGGCAGGACCTTATGTCATTTCTTTCTTTGCTGGTCATTTGGTATCACTTGCTTTTACTTTCAGCCAAAATAAAGACGAGTGGAATAAATCCTCAAACAATGGAATCATAGTATGCAAGAAAATTGTTACATTGGCCAGGAAAGGGACAGGAGAAGCAGCAAGTAATTTACAAGCTAGTGGAAAAAAAGGGATCATAAATGTTGGGAATGTGGTTTCAGTGTTCTTCATCTGTGAAGCAGTGTGTGAAAACAATAGAAGAAAACTGATTGAAAATTAGAAAGGAAATAATTTTAAAAATACTGTGAATGAAGCTTTTTTTAACAACATTGTTTTGGAGTTCAAGATATTGGGACAAGAATGGTTTGTATGGAATTCTAGAATACATCCTACATAAAGCCACAATCTTGATACCACCATGCAAAATGCTTCCACTTAATCAATCTGTTATCAAAATGCTATGCATTTCATCACCATAACCAGTATGTAAATTCATGGAATACTATTTGACCATTAGAGAACAGATGAGGCTTGAATCACACTTAATTCATGCAGTGTGTGCAGAGCAATAGCTTCATCCTTGACAAATGCAGCTGATTTAAAAGAAATGAGAATGGTTTGTACAAATGTGCTGCAGTTCTGTGGAATGGTTAAACAGTGCACTTTGCAAGTATCCCGTGGTAGCAGTGTGATTACAAATGATGCTCAAATAAGACAGAAAAGCCAGGGAAGTTTAAAGCCAGGGAATTTTAACTTTCATAATAGATTGGGATAAGCAAACTAGCTCATATATGAAAGATGATAACATTCGGAACTGTATCAAGAGTAATTTTCTGCAACAATGGTACAGAAACTCCTGCCAGCGGCAAGCCGCTGCCGACCAACACTAAACCCTAACTCGTCTTCTGATGATCCACTGCTGTCAATATTCTGTGAAATGCTGGACAATCAATGACAAAGCCTTCCACTTTGGCAGGAACCTACATAGTCCATACCAACATATGATGGTGGGGTTTGATGGGGAGGGGGGAAAACAGGTCCCTTACGGTAATTCAGCAAATGAATGGAAATGCTGGTGCAGACTTTAAGTTGTTGCTGAAAATGGGCCTGTATGTCTGAGAAACAATTAGGAAGCAGACAATATTAGGTTTAATATCAAGTAATGATCAAGACTAGTTAATAGTCTAATAATGTCTGAGTCTTAATCTAATAGTGATCAGTATACGATCAGTTTCAGTTTCAATGCAGAGTTCAAAGTGGAGAAACCTGAAATAGTTCCTTAGATTCTAATTTGGGAATGCTAAATTTCATGCATTTAGGCAGAGACTGTCCATGTGGATTGGGCAAATCTTCAGACATCTAAAACTACAGAACAGCACTGAGAGCAGTTCAAAAAAATTCATTGTGATACAATATCAGGCGCAAGAGTGCTTGTTGCCATGAAGAACACCAAAGAACTAAAGAAGTAAAGAACATAGTAAAAACCAAAAGAAGAAGCACTTAAACAAAAAAAGGCTAAAATAGACCTCAGCAACTGAGAAGGATCCAAAGCGCAAGAGACCAGGAAACATATTAGTATTCAAAAGCAAAACAAAAAGCCTCACTTTAACCCGCTGCTCCAGCCAGCTCCCAAAGTTAAATGACAAAGTAGGATTTGATCCTAATAGACATTTCAAGTAAAAATCATGTCTGCCAACAAGTATGACCAGTACTGTCAAATGTTTTCCAGAAATGCAGCCATCTAAAGTTTATGAAAACAAACATGATCTTCACCAACTCATAGGATGGTATCAATAATTTTTGTGGCATCAGAGTTCATGAACCAAGGAATTACCTGCCAAATTTATCTGTGAATTAGATTTAATAACATATAGCTGATTTCATGTAAATCACAGAAGTAGCACTGCTTTTGTGCTAAAAGAACCCAAAAATTCCTGCATGGGTTAAGGTGGAATTCGTTTTCTAGGAACAGAAAGCAGGGGTGTAATCTGGGTAGGCATTTTCCAATGGTGTAGATGTGGACTAAACTGCAGACCACGTCTTCTCTTTACTTCAGAGCAATGTATCTTAAGGAGTTACTGGGCTATGCTGATTATTCTGTTCATTAGTCACACAAACAAAACCATTAATACTTGAGGTGTCACTCACATATGAAAAATTCTATTTCACAATAACATGATTTGACTTAATTATATTTTATGTCTTAGGATCCTTGTTAAAGTTTTACTCAAAGGCTTTTGGAAAAACTTAAGGTATGGCTTGATGATGTCTCTAGAACAGTCACTTGGACAGATGAAGAGTGGCAACTGTTACACCGGTTTCTACAATTTTGAAAGTAGGAACAATGTAGACAATCCCTTAGTATACATCAATACAATTTCTGTGCAAAAATGAAAACATGGGAAATTTAATATCAACAAACCTGATCTTTCACATGAAACTGAAGGGGAAACGAATTTGATATTCAAATTGTTTGTGCCTGGAAGTGTCCAAACCACCAAGTCAAAAGGTAACAATTTTAAGCATGCACAACACATGCCAGAATTATGTACTTGGTACTTTGAAACAAGAGCAAAATGTTGTAGATTTTGAAAATTTTATATTACAGCATTTTCTATTTCAAGTGTCTTGAATATACTTCTCAAAACCCTAACACAAAATTCTCTATCATATAAATCATATGTGCTAATATATGATATAGGGCAAGAAACTCTAAAGCCTAGAAACTGCATGTTACGCCACATTCACGGCTTACACAGTAATTGAAAACCAGGTGCTCAGAGCACGGAGTCCTCAACTTTCATTCTGGATCCTCTTTTGTCTGATCTGGCATGGAAGGTACAGGGAATGGGCAGTGGCATCCAATGCCATGCAAGTCGATCCTATGTGCAACCTCCATAATTTTCATTCAGGCATGTGTCACCTATATTGCCCGTGGGTTAATCATGCACGAGCAGGTTTTCACAGAATCAATTTGATATTTAGGGGACGTGCATGAACAGAATGCTGACCAGCATTGGGAAACATGTAGGCCACATTAAGGTGGGTAGTTAACTGGTTCTACTTTAGATTCCTAATTCTGGTGAGCTCTCATTTGTACCCCAAGCTTATGATCCTTGTCCAAACTCCCCTCCCACTAAAGATCTGCTGAACCAGATCTCCACATCCTGATCTGCCAACCTGACCCATGATTATACCTCCTATGCATTACACCAGCCCACAACCTCCAAAGTAACCACATCAATATAATGATTATACCTGACTACAAACTTCATCCCACTAACTGCTGATCACACTTCTCAGACCACCCATTACACCCTCCAACTATCCCAACCATGATCACACTCCTCCAACTACCAGTTACACTTTCTAAGTAAGAAAATCCCACTGACTGCCAAATCTACTCGCCCACCACTAATTACATTTTCTGACTATCAACCTCATCCCACTGACTGCCAACTACACCCCCCCAACCACTATTACATTCTGACTACTAACCTCATCCCAACTACAGATAGCACTCCCTATCACTGATGGAGCCCCCAATTAACCTAGGTTATTTTTCTCTTTCTCCTTCTAGTAAGTCCAGGTTCATCTCTTCCCATTGACATCTTTCCCAGATATACTTCCCCTGTCATTCACTGGGCTTTACCATCTTTTAGCCAGCACCACCAGCACTTCTGTCATTTAATTACTCCTGGGGTACAACATATCGAAGACCTTCCCCTTTGTCCTCTCCAGCCCTCTCCTTTCTCTGCAGCTGTCAATTTTGATTCACAGCTGATATGACAACAAACATGAAAAGTGGATTAATAAAAAAAACTACAAAAGACTTACTCTAAAGAGTCAATGAGTTTCTTTGGCTCTACGGCTGGAGGGTAGATGACCTCCTCAACATGGTTCCGGTTGCAGTTTGCATAAGCAGTGGAGATGTGGATGAAGGCATCAAGCTTCTGCATCTGTCGGGCCAGTACCAAGAGCTGCTGTGTGGCCACCACGTTCAACTGCAAGGCATGTCTGTGCAAGATGAGAAGAAAGGAAAGTAGGATCATGGACTGGAATTATTGCTCTCCAAACAAGGGAAATTATTGCACAACCCAGTTCAAAACATAAGATTTTATATTCTTGCCAGTAAATAGGACTCATAACATGCAACATTATCCTTAATTTAGAAGAATACAATTATAAAAAGAACTAAATGGATTTGCCAAAACAGAGACAGCTTGGAAGATGGTGAGATTGGACAAACTTGAGGTTGTTTTCTCTGGAGCGGAGGCTAAGGGGAGGGGTGGTAGTTGAAGCAGATACGATAGTGGTGTTCAAGAGGCATTTAGATAGGCATATGAATATGCAGGGAATGGAGGGATTTGGATCATGTGCAGGCAGAAGGGATTAGTTTAATTTGGCATCGTGCTCAGCAGAGACATCATGGGCCAAAAGGCCGTTTCTGTGCTGTATCGTTCTACGTTCCATGTGATAGAGCCCTGAATGGGCTGATCTATTCTCAATTTAGCAAGATGGAATACACTGGGGATACTTCAGGCACATTGACATAACAGGCTGCATGGCATTGCTGAACCATCCTCCATCCTATTTCAAATGCGATTTCAGTTGTGTTGCTATGAAGAACCAATGGCCTAACCTTGAAATGCTGGAGTGTGAACTGTCACCACAATACTGCTTTCTTAACAGTTGGGTGAAGAGCAGTATTAGTGGAAACCTTGGAGCTAATAATTCCTTCTGTAGGAAGTCCATGGCCTGATAAGACTTGAATGAAAAGAAACAGTTCTTGTTACCCTAAAACAATGTGAAAATACAAGTTCTGTTGCACTTCTTATGCATTATTTTGAGAAGTTTGAGGTACTTGGCCAGAAGGGGTTGGTGCTTTTCTTAATGCATGATTGAAATATGGAAAAGCCTGCTTCAGATTCAAATTCAAGATTCTGATAAGTAATTATTTTAATCAAATTACTCTAACTAGGGACATAAGATATTTTGTAACAATAAATTATGCTAATAACCAAGTTTTTCCTCTTTACAAATGTAGAAGTGCTGTTTTCAATTAGAAGATACACTAACTTCCACAATTTATTCAACTGCAGAATTGTTCTTATAAACTTTACAATGTCCGAAGTATCAATATTGTGCACAATGATATCTTCCAATTAATAACTTCTGACTTGCTCTGTTATAGCTAAGTCATCATATCGTGAAGCAAATCAATGTTTGGATGGTTCTTTACCAGCATTAACTGTACTTTATTTTTATGAGACCATTAGATGAGATTATCTCAAAAGTAGACACTGGAAAGATTACATTGACAGATATCCTACACAAGAGTTAGAGGAAAAATACAACAGTGACAGGGCAACAAATTAAACTCAGTTATCGCCTGGGCTATAAACAGCAACAACTGAAAAAACTTATGCAAAGCTAATTATCTATACCAATTATTGGTAAACAGCAAAAGCAGCTATTTATAATATGCAACTTTTAAGCCACTACAATTTGACTGCAAAGATATTCAAGCGACATACTTCAAAGGCTCGTCAAATCGTATGGTGGCTGCACAGTGGAAGATTACATTAATGCAGGAGAGCAGACATTCGGTGTCTTCTGAGCTGATGGCCAGGTTAGGCTGCATCAGCTCACTGCCAATAGGAATAATCTTTTTCTGGAAGTCTTCTCTCACCCTATCAAACAGCTGCAAAGAAAAACAGATCAAAACATTTGTTAGAATCTTAACCCATAAGCAAACTCCTGTGTATGCTAGAAATCGGAAATAATAAGAGAAAATGCTGTAAGTACATGGAAGTACATCTGCAGAGAGGGCAACAGTTAATGTGTCCGAATGATGACCTTTCATCAGTTCACTGACCTGATAAGCTACCTTTCTTCCCCACAACCCCCTCCCTCCAGACATACTATAAATAATCAGAAAACTCAGGCAGTATGTCATTATTACCATCTCTAGTTTTGATTACTATATACTTTGACAACATATTGAACACCTCTTCAAGTACAGATCACCCATGCACTTTAATTGTTACTGGGTCACAGCTATTTAGAATTCTTGCCTTGGGATGAGTAGAGTCTGACTGATTTAAAGCACATCAGTACTGGCTGGAGTTATCGAACAGCAAAATAATAGATGCTGGAAATCTGAAATAAAATGCTGCAAAACTTCAGCAGTTCAAACAGCATCTGTGGAAAGAGAAACCACACTGACCACTGTTCTAGGTCAGGTAATTCTGATAATGTTTACCATTGGAAAGGATATTTAACTCAGCTTTTGCCTGACCTGCTGAATGTATTCAGCATTTTTTGTTATATTCACGGCTGGAGTTGTACCACAAGCTGGAGCAGCTCCTACACCTCTGGTTGTCAGTGTCCTTTCTGTATTAAATACATCCAAAGCCATTAGAAAATGGAAATCTAGAAACCAGTTTTAATTTTCCAAAACAAATCTGGTTCACTATGTGCTGATAAAATAAAACCTTAACATACCAAAAAAAAATCAATAAACCAATCAATTAGATAGCCTAAAAATAAAGTGCTTAGAAAAGAAACAAAAATCTAGCAGGAGCAGCTGGGGTAGAAAATACATTTCCTTGCCCTTTAAGTAAAAATGGACTGGATTGCGCTTGCTCTAGCCCACTCATTGCCCTCATCCCACAGAAGTTTTTTTCTTTTTGTGGTTGTAGGGGCCCAAATGAACTCCAAGTAACACTGTCGTGACTGTGCCACAGGGCAGAGCATTCTGTGAGCAGTAATCAGGCTTCAGCCAATGGATACCAAGCATCATGCTGGAATCTGGAGCAAAAAAAAAAACTGCTGGAGTAACTCAGCAGGTCAAACAGCATCTGTGGAGGCAAAGGGATGGTTGAAATTTCAGGTCAAGACCTTACGTCAAGACGTCCTGCCTGGACATGCGGCACTCGATACTCGCTTGTTCCCAATTTTTCTTCATACAAAACATTGAACTGGCCCTTCACATCTGAGAGGTATTCGGGAAGACAAAGCCCTTTCTTCTTGGGCAATCCCACAAGATTAAGGATGACTTGGTTCCATTCCAACTTTGTGGGTTCTGAAGTGACTGATGAGCCAAAGTGGGAACTGCAGACTCTTTCATAGATGGAACAAGAGGTGGCTGATGAGGCAGGTGGCTGGGTAATTTGTAAGGTGGTACACTCCTTCGGCTATTTACGCAGTGATCTTACGTGCTCCCAATGCATGGCCTCTTGGTTCTCAATATCATCCCTAATACTCCTTGATTTTGACAGGTCATGGGCCAGGGATTCCCAAGAGTCAGTTGAGAATGTTGCAGTTCTTCAAAGGAGCTTTAAGAACATCCCTCAATATTTTCCTCTATCCACCCAGAAAGTGCTTATTTCAGGACTCTGGTGTCAGGTATGTGAACAATGTGGCCTGCCCAGTGGAGCCAACTGAGTGTAATTAAACCCTCAGTATTGAGAACATTGGGCCAGTAGACATTACCGACATTGGTTTGCTTATGCTTGTGGTAGATCTAGAAGGTTTTGCAAAGAAAGCATTGGTTGTATTTTCCTGTGCCTTCAGGTGTCCACTAAGTTTGTCCTGGTCTCAGCTTAGGGCAGGAAACACTGCTGCCTGGTAGACTGTGAATTTTATGCCAGGTCTGAGGTCTTGTTTGTCAAATAGCCTTTTCTTCAATTAACCAAAGTCAAGTCAGAGTCAGAGTCAGAGTCGAGTTTATTGTCAGGCTCTGCTGAGGCAATGGTGAATTCTATCATATATTTGCCTACATTGAGTCATGGCTACTGAGATATTGTCAGAGAGTAGTGTGGTACATTGGACAATCTGGTAGAAAATCTGTCTTGTGGACATTGAGATGCAAAGCTCATCTCCTCGTACGCTTCAGTGAATAAGTTGATAATGGCTTGAAGCCCAGTGTGCATTTGATGGTTGCTCAAAGATAACCATCAAATACACACTGCAGGTTGTCTGCTGAGGTACAGATGAAGTTGGTTCTAGAATTTAGTGAATTGAACAGTTTCCCATTAGTTCTGAAGAAAAGTTCTGCTTCCGCAGCAACTTTGTTGAAGATGTGATGCAACTTTGTGGAGGGGAAAAAATAGTGAAGACAATGAAGCAAGCTTGTTTCAGGTTGGCTCTGTTGTAGATGAGTTGATTAGTATCATGGCTTGCACACCATCAAGAAGCAAACATGGGCTAGTGAATTTGTGTGGAGTGATCAACAGATTGAAAAAAAAAAGCCATGTATAGTGGTTGGCATTGCTCCCTGAATTTCATATCAGAGAGACATCTAACAAGGTGAAGCAGGCATCATCCAGCAGTTAGGCATGAGGTTGCATATCCAAACAGCCTACTCCCACAATAGAGTAGGCCTATTAAAGGCTTTTTGGCTAATTAGGGACATTTAAAAACTATTCAAATATTTTTAGAGTAACATTAAAAATTGCAAAATATAAATAACAATTAAAACACACAAAATACTAACAAACAATTAAATAACAAAGTGCATTCTGGCCCCTCTCCTCAGCACATCAGTGGAGAGTAGGATGCACAGAAGTCCAAGACATGCTGAGCTGCGAATGGCTGACAGCCTGTAGTTCTCTTCAAAACTGCCAGCTATTAGTCAATGTCTCAGTCTGCTGTTCATTTTAATGCAGTAGACCAAACAGTTCTATTCTGTCCTATTACTTATTTTGGAAGGTGCTACAAAGGTACTACTTATGTTGTTATTGAAAGTGAACACTCAATGTTTAAAATAATCAAATCAGCAATAAAGTCTGTAAATGAACTGAGACATTGGAGGTCAAACCTTTAAACATTTTTGTGGAATAGAAGCTTTCAAAAGGACCATTAGAACCAGAGAGCCACGTGAGAACTAACCATGATACCTAACCACATAAATCGCCATTATAAAAGGGACACGTACAACACTGGCAGACAGCTAGTCCATCCTTCAACATATAAAACATAATGTTCTGCCAATATATCAACATCTCTTGTGATAATTAAATTTGCATTACTGAGTCTCTGACTCACAGTTACTGATGGAGTTCAACTCCAGGCTAAAGTGGAATGATGCCAGACGTTTTCAAATGAGTGTCAAGGACAATGCTGAAGGAAAGTTCTGGAGCACAGAAGCAGTAAAATTAGTTCAAATGTATGAGACAGTTAAAAAGAAAGAAAAACCAATGCATCTTCACTGCAATTATAATATTTGTATGCAAGAGCAAGGGGAATAAGAAACATTCCAACAAACTTTCTTCCACTGGAGACACCAAGATGGAAAGCCAAATTCTACCTACTTCCTCTGAAAAGCAAAAAAAAGAGACACCCAAAGGAACATTATTTAACCTCTTTTCCTGAACTCTGGGCCTGGTCAATGGATATTCTCCAAAAATAGAACTGGATTTGTGAAGTCAGCGTATAGAAGTGTAGCAAAAGACTTGAATGGCAATTTTAAACTAGATCAGTGCACTGTTCCATCTATTGGATCTCAGCGAATAAGTCAACGTACTCCTGCCATCCCACTGCTGTTAACATTAAGATTGCCATCTCAAATATAGTGCCAAGCAAATCAAATTAACTTGTACCATATTACTGTACAACAGAATGACTATTTCTTTTATGAAATACAATAATTTTTTCCCCCATTGGTGAATGAGAGCTCAGGATGTAGCTCTGCTGGTGATTTACACAATTAAATATCCAAAAACAATATGACACCTTTTAGTCCATCAATATTTATTACTCAGACTCAGAGCAAATGGACAAAATGCTATAGACCAGTGTCACCTATACAGTTTAAATCACTAGCAAAGTGACTTTTCTTTTTATAAATCTTTACAGAAAAATGTATGGAGTTACTGAATACTTTCTTTAATATTCCACTAAAATATGACATTCCATCATTATGAACTATCAGACACTTTCATTCCCTTCTAAAAAAGATAATGGGAGAACATAACATACAAGCAGCAAGAGTAGGCCGTTCATGCATGCTCCACCATTCAATAAGATCATAGCTGATCTTTTACCTCAGCACTAGTTCCCTGTACTAAACCCATATCCTTTGACTACCTTGGTTTCTGAAAGTTTTCCCAGTTCCGTCTAGAATATACAGTTTTCAACAAATAAACCTCCAGGTAGGTAGAGAATTCCAAAGCTTCACTATCTTCTGAGTAAAGAAATTCCTTTTCATCTCCCATTTCCCAGTTACAGATGCTCATTCTAAAACAGAAAAGTGCAAAGTTATCCATTAAAAAAAAACTTATTTTTTTATATATATTGGCAAGGTGCTGATTAGTGATGCATGATAGGTTACAATAAAACAGGCTATAAGATGAAGTACAATAAAGAAAGGATGTATGATTAGCTAACATGAGAAACATACAAGTGAAGTTACCCAAAATGGTGCTGAATTTACTAAATCCAGTTCATCAAATGCTATGAACCCTTAAAGCACTGACAGGAGCAAAGTGAACTACTGATAGGTAGCATTGCAAATGCTAAGTTTGAGTGGAACTGAAATGTGTGCATGAATACAATATGATTCATAGCCAACTAAAATTTGAGAACAGCTTTGCTGCAATTGGATACAAACTGTGAGATTTAAATGTTTGTTCATTACCTTCCTCCGCTTCAAAAAGCTCCTGCAAATGAAAAGAAAATGGTACATACAATATACACAGACAAGATTTCTCTAAATCAGAAAAGAGAAAAATTGTCTATTTTTCAAGAAGGTATCTTCTTCCATCTACATTGATGATAAAGGAACTTCAGGATTTGTGGTTAGTGAACACAGGAAAACTGAAAAGGCTTCATGAGATTATGGAGTAAATAATGCTTATTTTCACTATGTGCATGCTCTGTGTTGTCCCGATTTTAAGTTCCCACTCCTGTCTGCTGCAAAGTAACACAGTACCACAGATTAATTCTGTTAAAACGCTTTTATTAGCAGTATACTGCGGGAGAATTCTCCTCAAACTCTCATGTAGAGTCTTTATCAGAGGTCTCCACAGTCCAAAGGAGCAGACAGAAATTTATACAGGTATTGTCATGCATACTTAATGAATTTGGCTCCACGAGTTTCGGTCAGGCCTCAGAGGTCCAGAGACAGACATTGCACCTATTGTCCAACATAATTGAGTTATAATCAAGAGATTCAAAGACAGGCATCACCCTCATTGTTTAGGACAAGCTTCCCACTCACTGTTTATTGCACCGACCACCCTTATTGTCTAGTATAATTGTTCTGCAACCAAGGTTCCGGACACAGTAATTAACACCTGTCCATGAGTCAGCAGCTTGCATGCGAGGTATTTTTCCATCAGCTATATGTGTAGTTACAGTCAGTCACAGTTTTTAACCCTTTACTTCCTCATCTGCAATGTCCAGTTTTCTATTCCCATCTGTTGGAAGAGAAAAATGGACAAATTGTGTAGAAAAATGGACTTATCACATTAAACATCACGTGTTTTAACTCCTGTTGTTTCTTCACATTGTATATTTGTCATCAGTTTTTCTCTTCAAATAAGTAAACAAAATGGGCTCCTTGTCTGTTCCAGGATCATCCTACATTGCAAAGGTTTTCTCTCAACTGCAAAACTTGTTAAACTTTTCCCCCATCATTTCCTGTCCTCAACTCCAACATACATGAAGAGTTCATGGACTTCATTGTTCCCAGGTCTGAGGCTATCCTCTCACCTGCATTTGCTGTTTCCTCCCTTTTCATAGCCCAGCAGGCCAAATGTTGACAGCTCAGTCCAAGTTCTAGTCTCAGACTTGCATCTTACTTCAGTGTCTATGCTTTATACTTTCATGCCCTCTCCAAGCTCATTTGTCCTGGAAACCTTAAACTATTCCTACCAAAATGCTGACCACATTCTTGGCCTCTTTGTTAAATGCTTTTAGTAGTGGTCGTCTCTCTCATTTCTGTGGAGGTGGAGTCCATCTCCTCTTCAAAACTGCTGTCATCAAGTCTTTCCTCAATAGAACCCAGTGTCCCATATTTCCATCCTTCCTTTCTCTCAATCGTCATTGAACGTATTCAAACCCCTTGTTCGTATCAACCATCACAAAGCACCTTGTTTGAATTCCTCCAGGAAGATTTTTGGCCCCGTCACAGTAGCTATGGTCAAAACTAAACTTGCTAACAACATTCTATATGATTGCAATAGAAGTAATCTATGAAAGTAGTAATTACCTCATCTTGTCCTTCTCAACCCATCCAAGGACTCTGATACAGTTCACCATATAAAATCCTCTCTAAAGTTGTCCAGGCGTATGGTACCTTACAGGTCTAATTCTACTCTTACCTATCCAGTCATGGCTAGAGCATCAGCTGCAACTGCTTTGCTTCCTGCATCTAGCCTGTTACTTCTGTTTTCAACCAAGGGTCTAAACTTTGCTTCTGCCTATTTCTCATCTTCCTACTACTCCTTCAGGATCATCATCTGAAAACACAGGGTTTCCATTTCCATAACATGCTGCTATATATTCCAGCATCAGCAATCCTGACCATTCCTCTGGCTCTAAATTGTCACTTTGCTTACCTGGCACAGTAGTAGAGATGCATTATAGAGATAAATTTCCCCCAAGTACTGGAAAGACTATAGTCTCTGTCTTAGGAAGCCATCACAAACTCTGTTCCATGGCCATTTCCTCCATCCTTCTCTCTGGCAACTAAATGAAACTGTTTGGAACCTTGAGATCCTGGTTATTCAACTTCACGATTGATCAACAATGGCTCAGCTCATCTGTGGCTCAAATGTTCCACTGTTGTTTTGTTATCACTAACCCTGACTATTGCAACTCACTCCTGGTCATACAAAACTCTTACAGCCATGTCCTAACCTGGTACTATATCATACTCATCACTTTGTTCTTGCTAACCAACACTGGCTCCAGGTTAAGAAACACCTGCATTGTAGAACGCACATCCTTGTTTTCAAATACCATGGCCTTGCTCCTCCTCCTTGTGTCTTTAAATCTTCTGTGCTCATTTAATTCAGGCCTCTTGATCAATCCCAAAATTAGCTACTAAGAGCCCAAGATCAGGGGCTTGCTTTCTAAACCTCACTGCCTTCCTTGCATCAAAGCACTTTAAGTAGTTTGATTGATATCAATCTTGTGAACTGTCTTAAGATGTTGGTTAAAGGTGTTATATAGATACAACTTGTTGCTGTATCTTTTAAGAGAAAACCTTATTTAGCAGTAGAACATCACTCAACATCCTTAATTGCAAGACCGATATTGTGTCAACAGTTTTAGCTAATTATTGAGTTTGTGTTGCTCAAAACTCAGTTAATTTACTGTGCCCTAGCATATTAATCCGATTATGCATTCACAAAATGAAACTTGTAAATTCATTGCCTTTTATGTCCAGTCATTCTGGAAGTAAGCCATAAAGTTGGTTGTAGAATTTAGTTTCACATTTTTCCTTATGAACAGAAGACTTTGTTATCAAGCACTGAAATTTCTAAAATCATCCACTAAAGTGCTTGAAGAATGAGTGGGTATTACAAACAACTTCCATTATTGTAACATAACTCCAAGTATTGAACCAATACAAAAGGAGGTAAAGAAGGAGAATACTTTTGAGAATTTGTACATGTACTAAAGTCAATGTCAATTTTATTCTGTATATTCCCTTTAAGAATCAAACTGCACTTGCCCAAAAATGCATTTCAAATTCATATTGCGATCTCCTTTCTCTCCTTTCTCTCAGCCCTTTTACCCACAACAGTATGGTTCCAAAGGCAGTAACAGCTAACAAGTGGAATTATTGCTCAGAACCTGAAAATTAGTTACTTAGTGACAAAGCCAAGGGGGAAAAGAGAGATCAGCAAAATGGGGCTGGAATTTATCCTAATCTGGCAATCACAAGCACTTGTCAACAAGAATTACTGAATAGGCAGCACAAATAGAAACTCTGCTCTTTCACCTTCTGTAACTTGGGCACTGGAATCAGATTTCAGTGGCTAATTTCACCATGTTTCATGGTAACATGTAGGTAAGAAATGCTGGGTTCTGAAACTTACAGAAAATCTGGGATGAAATTGCTTTATCCAGAACAATTGCTATTAGAATATTGTGTGATTTGCTACTGATGTAACCTAAAGCAAAGAATGCAGAGACATCAGCCAAAGCTGTCCTGGCAATGTTGAACATAAATTAAGCACAAAGAACGAGTGTAGAACCTGTCCTCCAGACCCAAGCCCAACAGAATCCAACTAAATCTGCCAGGTTCAGACCAGTTCGGGTTCAGGTCAGGTTGAGTTAGGCTGGGCTGCACCAAACAAGCTCAGTACATTTTCCCAGATCAGGGTTATTTGCTTAGTATCATCTATATGTGTGCAGTTCTTGATCAATATTTGATGTTTCATTCTCAAACAACTTGTCTAGGGTTCCCACATTCACAACAATGGTCATTTCAGGTTGGGCATAGAAAGTACTCAAGCTTGGGTTAGATTTAATTTTATACCCAAGATGACCTCCACATAAGCATTCACTAGAGATGAGCTATAAAATCCTTTATTGTGTAAGAGTGCACAATGGACAATTTCAGAATATAGTCAGTTCAATGAATCAGTCACAGGGTTCACACACCTAAAATTTTAGTTCGATTGATGAGAGGAAGTGAATTTTAGGTCATTTAGTGAACACACACATTTTTACTTAGCAGTTCTGATATTTGAGCTGACCACCAAAAATTTAAAAAAGTAGAATCTACCCAAGAGTAGAATGCGATTAGATTGAACACAGCACTGCTGACAACTAGCTGGAGAGTCAGAAGTTTGTCACTGGAGCCCTTCACCAGGCAGAGGTAAAGCACACTGTTCCATCAAAAGCAATGAAGTTCAACAGAACCACAACACCAAACATTCTCAAATTAAATATTGATTTTTACTTCATGATTGTTCTCTATCTTCCCTGCATGTAAAATAAAAATCTGCATCTCCTGTATCGTGTTTCTTTATTAGCCTCATAACTTTAAAGAGACATTTATCTGTTTGATAACTGAGTTTAAAAGAAATCATTATTTACATTTTCTTTCTATTCCTGCAGTATAATTCCACCAAAAGACAATTTGATCACAGACTGCTGGAGCTAACTGTTTGGAAGGACAATAACAATGGTGACTTGGTGACTATTGTGCTTCCCACTCCTTTGACCAACCACCAGCAGCCAAGCCTGCAGACATTTGTCCCCTATGTTAAGGAATTTCTGGCATAAGCTCCCCAGTTCTCCACCCACTCAGCAAACAGTTTGTATGTGAACAGTCAGTGAATCATGCAGGTAAACATCTGGTATCCAGACAGCTTTGATGCCTTCATTCTATGCAAGCCTAGTGTGCCAAGTGGATTTAACGCTCCATGAAAATCATAGAGCCATGACTAGCACTATCTGATAAGACATGGTTGGTGGCTCCAGCACTCCTGACTTAGAAGTAGTCAGATCAAACTGAGTATACAATTAAATGCCTCAATCCTGCAACCATGCTTTATTTATTTCCTTCCAGTAATAACTGTAACGCAATTTTACTTCCAGAACAAAATAAATCTTTTTGATAAAGCAAAAAAAGCAACAGGCCAGAAATTACAAATGATAAATGCCACATAATTATTTAAATATCAAATTATTTCAGAATCAGGTTTATTATCACTGACATATGTTGTGAAAATTGTTGTTTTGTGGCAGCAGTACAGTGCAAGACACAAAGACATAAAAATCACTATAAGTTACAAAAATAAATAAATAGTGCAAAAAAGGAATAACAAGGTAGTATTCATGGACTGTTCAGAAATCTGATGGCAGAGGGGAAGAAGCTGATCCTGAAATGTGGAGTGTGGTTCTTCAGGCTCCTGTACCTCCTCCCTGATGGTAGTAACGTGAAGAGGACATGTCCCGGGTGGTGAGGGTTCTTAATGATGGATACTGCCTTCTTGAGGCACCGCCTCTTAAAGATGTCCTTGATGGCAGGGAGGGTTGTGTCCGTGATGGAGCTGACCAAGTCTACAACCCTCTGCAGTCTCTTTCAATCCTGCACATTGGAGCCTCCATACCTGGTGGTGATGCAACCAGTCAGAATGCTCTCCACCGTACATGTGTAGAAATTAGCAAGAGTCTTTGGTGACATACCAAATCTCCTCAAACTCCTAATGAAGTAGAACCACTGGCGTGCCTTCTTCGTGATTGCATCAATGAGTTGGGCCCAAGATAGATCCTCTGAGATGTTGACGCCCAGGAACTTGAAGCTGCTCACCTTTTCCACCACTGACCACTGGTGTGTTTTCTCCTGATTTCCCCTTCCTAAAGTCCACAATCAATTCTTTGGTCTTGCTGACATTGAGTGCGAGGTTGTTATTGCGACACCACTCAACCAGCCAATCTATCTCCCTCCTGTACACCTCTTCATTGCACAACAGTGGTGTCATCGGCAAATTTATAGATGGCATTTGAGCTGTGCCTAGCCACACAGTCATGACTGCAGAGAATAGAGAAGTAGGCTAAGTATGCACGCTTGAGGTACGCCTTCTTGATTGTCAGTGAGATGTTACTGCCGATCTGCACTGACTGTGGTCTCCCGATGAGAAAGTCAAGGAGGTACAGAGGCCCAGATTTTGAAGCTTGTTGATTAATACTAAGGTTGATTAATATTTTCACATCTACCTGCCATTTTACACAAATTCACCCCTCTGAAAGTGAAGAGTTATACAAAATGTTAAACATTCATTTACTATTATTACTAGCAATAATCTCTAGCCTCATATGACAGATAACATACAAAGGAAAATGATTAGCATTAAAATGGGTTACTGTTTGGGTGTGACCGCTAATCACAACCCTGGTCTGCAATGGTAATCACTAGAGAGTCAATACCCAAATGTTGATTTTATTGCTTAGCAATTATAAACAAACTTATACTCAGACAAATAGTACAGACCAGATCCTGAGTAACTGTTCAGCAAAAAAAAATCTGATTCCCTTTCATAAATGGAGCTAGAGTATGTTCATTTCCTATTAGATTGGTGGCACACCGGATTGTTTGATACCAAAACTTGAAAATATGCGAATAAATAACTGGGATAATAACCCAATACATACAACAAATGATTAGAATGAATTCAAATTCCCCATAACAATTGAAGAATTTAAACTGTTCAAAACATTGAATTAAAAAATATCAAAATGATGACCACAAAAGCACCAGATGGTTGTAAAAATTTATCTAGTAGAGAATTCCAAAGATACGCAACTTTCCGAGAGTGCTTTCTTACATCTTAAGCAGTCAATTCCTTATTCTGAGACAATGCTCCTAACACCTACCCCTAATTCAACCCCCTCACAATCTCATGTTTTATGTGAACTCATTTCTTCATTTTCTAGACCCTGGAGAGCCCAGCCTGCTAAATCTGTTCTCAGTGATATAGCCTCCCACCCCAATCCAAGTCAATCTGAATAATCTTCATTGTGCTGGGTCTAAAACAAGAATATGCTTTGATAAAGGAAGGGTCCAAAAGTATATGTAGTACTCCAGGTCTTCCCTATTTCTGTAGTCCATTCCCTTTGCAATAAAGATCAAAATTCTATCTGCCTTCTAAGTTACTTACTGTACCTTATTTACTGTTTCTTTGAGGACAGTGAGATTTCTCCAAATAGTAATAGTTTCACACAATGTAAACATTCTGCTTTTCTTCCTACAGATTGAAAATTCCACAATTCTTCACAATACATTCGATCAGCCACTTTTTTGCCCACCCATTCAACCTATCTACATCCCTTTGCAGACTATGTGGCTTCCTCTCAACATATTTTGTCATGCATCTTTGCACTGTCAACAAACTACTACAAGTTTCACTTAGTCCATTCGTCTAAATCAGTAATAAAAATTATATATAGATGGAGGCCTAGTTCAGACTCCCAAGGCACCCCACAACTAACAGCTCGCCATCTTGAAAATAGCCTATTATCCCTAATCCACATCTCTGTCCCAGAGGCCATGTCCAGTGCCACGTGAGCTTCCCCAGAGTAGATTCATTTTGCAACATTTAATCTGCTCATTTGTTACATTTGCAGCATCAAGAGGCCCAGTATCAAGTACAAGTTGCCTCAACTGGTAAAATTCTAAGGTGGTAGGAACTCACAAAATGGTAGGTCCACCAGGTTTGTCCAAAGATTTTTATTTTATACTGTTACTTGGCAAAAAATCTACAGAATTTTATTGCTCTTGGGGCAGGCACAGTAGTGTAGCAGTTAGCGTAATGCTATTACAGCACCAGCAACCAGGTTCAATTCAGGCTGCTGTCTGCAAGGAGTTTGTACATTATCCCCGTGTCTGCATGGGTTTCCTCCCACATTCTAAAGACATACAAGTGAGGAAGCTATGAGCATGCTATGTTGGCGCCAGAAGCGTGGCGACACTTGTGGGCTGCCCCCAGAACACTCTACATAAAAAAAAGATACATTTCACTGTGTGTTTTGACGTACATGTGACGAATAAAAATATCTTATCTTATACTGATGGTGGCATTGATCCCTTTATAGAATTATTCAGTGAGTGATGAATGCCTTTTGAAATATACTTTTGTTTTTCACATTTTAAACAAGGGTCAAACTTTACAGAATAAACTGAACAAGGAACCCACAAAACATTTCTTCATTTTATTTTTAAATGTGTTAGTGTTTTATTTTAATCCTGAAAAATGTCATTCAGTGCCGAGTTTCATAATGCTCATCAACATGTATTTGCATCTCTACTAAAGATTTACTTTTTCTCTCCCTTCTGGACTAACAAAATTAATATGAAGCAAGCAAAAAATGGAATTAGTGGAAGAAAATCTGACAGAATGTTTAAAGGGCACGTGATCCTTCTCACCATATCTTCATTTCAGTATTTCAGCCAGAAGATCAATGATTACGGCCTATGTGCCAAATATTCACCTCAAAACAACTACCTTAATTTTACCAAATAAGCAGGATGTATGCAATAAGAGTGAACTTGTAAAGAACAAAATATCATTTTAGCTCAGGCTTATAAGTCAAAATTTAAATCCAGTGGGAAATCTATAGTGTAAATTAAACCGGCAATAACTGAGCCAAAATATTTTAATTCCTTTTTACAATAATACAGTTTAATGCATTTTACATACTTAATTGTAGTAGTTTTTGAACATCCCTGAACATCAGAGATACTTAAAAACTATTAATTGACCCTCAGCTTCAAAAGCTCATTGTCAGAGCTGTCAGGGATACTTCGGGGCAGGGTTCCATCAGTGCTCTGCTGGATTCCCAGCTTTTGATTAATCTATGCCAAAGGAGCCCAGGACACTTTGTGACAGTTTAATAGGCCTCTTTTCCAGGTAAACTAAGCAATTCCAAACCAGCGACAGATCACCCATTAAGAGATTTTGGAGGTGGAGGTGTGGTATTTGCGGAAGGGGGAAATGAGAAGAGGCACTCAAAATTTACAACTCATTTTTCTCTTCAATCAAATTCAATGGATTAGAAACATAATATAATTTATTAGATTTCTTTCAAAGTAGTAGCACGTGATCACATCCGATCCTTCTAAATTTCAATGAGTATAGCCCAATAGCATAACCTTTCCTTAGGGTTCCCTTCATCCCAGGAAGGAATGTCCCACTTAAACATTATTTAGATCTCTTTGCAGATTGTGTCCTCAAATTTGTTTTCCCATCTTATTTTGTATCTTCAAACTTGGTCCATTCCTTAAAATCAAAATATGGATAGCAAGTCATTCAAGCACCATCACCAATTCCTGTGGCACCTGACTAGTTACAGTTTGCCAACCACAAAATAATTAATTAATCCAGATTCGGTTCTCTATGACTTCATCAGTCCTCCATCCCTGCTAATATACGTATACTTCCATTGACACAAGCTATTATATTGTGTAGTAACCATTGTGGCACCTTATCAGATGCTTCTTGAAAATCCAAACACACTACAGAGTAGATGTGGCTAGGCTGTTTCCCTTGGTGGGTGAGTCCAGGACCAGAGGGCACAATCTTAGAATTAGAGGGTACAGTTTTAAAACAGAGATAAGGAGAAACTTCTTTAGCCAGAGGGTGGTGAATTTGTGGAATTCCTTGCCAGGTACAGCAGTGGAGGCCAGATCATTGGAGGCATTTAAGGAAGAGATAGATAGATATCTAAATAGTCGGGGTATCAAGGAATATGGGGACAAGGCTGAAAATTGGGATTAGAATAGTTTTTCCCCCTCCCCCCCCCATTTCTCATTTCTTTTTCCCCCTTTTCCTTGGAGCAGACTCGATGGGCCAAATGGCCTACTTCTGCTCCCTTGTCTTGTGATCTTGTGATCTGCTGGTTCATCTTGACTAACCCTCATTGTTACATCTTCAAAGAACTCTCGTAAATTTATCAAATATGATTTCCCTTTCATAAAAACGACTTTGTTTCTGTCAGACTGGCTTATGATTTTCTAAATATTCTGCTGAATAATATATTCCGGCAGTTTCCTAACAGATGCTGGGCTAACTAGCCAGTAGTATCTTGTCTCTTGCCCCCTCCTCATGCTTGATAAAGGGTACTATATTTGCACTGTTCCAATCCACTGGAGAATTTTGGAATAACACGACCAATGCATCCACCATCTTCGCACCTACCTCTATTAGAACGCTCACGTGCACGCCATCATGTCCAGGGGACCTATCAGCCTTTAATTCCTCACTTAAGTGATAGGAATTGTTTTAAATTCCATTTTCCTTTTTATGCAGAATCTTCTATTGCTACTGCCAGCTTACACTCAATGTTTTTCCTCTCTCATTATTTTTAAGTCATCCTTTACTTGATTCTAAAGAGTTCCCAATCATCCAGCCAAATACTCTCATCCACAGAAATAATGACAATTGGCTCAATTGCAATTTCGGGTCATGCAGATGTGTCACTTTGAAATAAATTAAAAATTTAGCAGTGGTATTGGTTATTGATCAGTAACAACAATCATTACTCAATACCGTGAGACCAACCATCCAAGATGCGCTAGAACATGAATTAAAATCACAAAAACAGCAATTCTAAACCAAGGTGTTTAACAGATCAACTTTTATTCTTATGCAAGCATCCAACAATAAACTGGTTAACTCTTTTGCATTCATTCTCATATTACAGAATTTCTAATCCAACAGGCAACTTAAGTGTACTCAAACAAGCACCGCATGTTTCACAAGTAAAAACAGAACACTCAGTAACTCAGGCAGCATCTGTGAAAAGAGAAAGAAAGTTTCATTTCAAAGACGCTTTGAACTGAAAATCTGACATAACATGTTAACTCTGTTTCTCTTTCAAAGATGTTGCCCGACCTACTGAATGTTTCCAGCATTTTCTTTTATTTTCAGATTTCCAGCATTTTTATTTTAATTTACTGTTGAATTCACTGCCGCTTCTCTTCCAGGTAAGCCAGCTTTGAGGAAATCCAGTGGGATTTCCATCTGTCTCTTTTGTCTTGTTCATCCTCGGCGATTTCTGTTTCCCTACTTGTCTTCAGTAAGGTTTTGACCAAAACTCAGTTCCACAGCCACATCTTTTCCCTTAGTAAATGTCTGTTTTGACAAAGGACCGCCAAACTGAAACATAACTGTTTTGCTTTCCGCAGATGCTGCCTGACCTGCTGAGTGGTTCCAGCACTTTCCGGTTTTATTTTGATTTCTAATATCTGTAATTTTTTTTGATTTTCATTTGCATGCACTACAAGTCCTGTCCAGTTCACATAATAGTGGGTCAGATCATATTGACTTTTACAATAGAACCATAGCTTCAACCGTCAAAACTGCATTAAATCCCTGACTTACACATACATGCCAAAATGTGCCAGTCTTGGACTTGAGGTTAGATTCAGAAGGCCAAATCTGTTAGGGTCATTCTGTCACTGCACGTGGAGTCCCACAGTAGGCCCTAAACTTGCTGGGATTCCCTGGCAAGACACAGCGCAATCACCTCTCAGATACTGCCCCAGGTCAGCACAGACTTGGTGAGCTGAAGGGCAGTGTTCATGACACTAGTACAGGGGTCAAGACCCTAATAGCTTCAATAGGAATTCTACGGCAAAAGATTTAGAAAGCAAAAGGTAAGTAACCTTTTTAAAAATCACCATGCATTTGCCCATTTTGAATTAAGTATTTCATGTATTTTAGTTATTTTGAAGAATAAATCTAGATGATTTTTAAATGTTATAATAAATATTATTTTTTTTAAAGTAATTAAAGAAATAGTGGGCCATTCACCAGCCCTCCTCACTTTCAAAGGCTATCAGTAGCAACTCAAGGGCAGAGTCACCTCACTGCTCAGAATTGAACTGTTGGTTTAATTTGGATGCAAAAATCTTCCGAATTGCCAACTTCATTCCTGTTAAGGATATCTAATGTTATGAGATGAAAGAGTAAGTTATATGGTAAAATAGACTAAACAAAGAAAAAGATAGTCAAGTAGCTTGGGACAAAAAGAAATAAAAATATTGCCTGCAGTCAACTCAAAATGAAAAGGGAAAAACAACATGAATTGTGAAAGGATCATTTATTTTTAATGCTTGTATTATTTTGAATGGCTTTTACCATATTAGAGTCAGAGTAATACAGCATGGAAACAGGCAATTCAGCCCAATGTATCCGTGCCGACCAAGATGTCCATCTAAGCTAGCCCCATTTGTCCAAGTTTGGCCCACATCCCTCCAAACTTTCCCTATCCTAAAATAGTGGTACATTGACAGTTAAGACAGTTATCAAAAATTACAGGGGCTCTTGATCAACCAGGTAACTAGGCAGAGGAATAACAAATGGTATTCAATTTGGATATTTGTGAGGTGTTGCATTTTGGGAAGCCAAACCAGGGTAGGACTTTCACAGTGAACGGTAGAGCCCCGGATAGTATTGTAGAACAGAGGGACCTAGGAGTACAACTACATAGTTCCCCGGATGTGGCATCACAGCCAGGCAGGGTGGTGAGGGTGGTGTTTGGAACACTGGCCTTCATCACTCGGGGCATTGAGTACAGGAGTTGGAACATTATGTTGCAGTTGTACAAGACGTCGGTGAGGCCACACCTGAAGTATTGTTTACAGATTTTTTACCCTGTTATAGGAAAGGCATCATTAAGCTGGAAAGAGTGCAAAGATGATTTATGAGCATGTTGCCAGGACTCAAGGGCCTGAGTTGCAGGGAGGTATTGGGCAGACTAGGACTTTATTCCTTCGAGTGTACGAGACTGAGGGGTGACCTTCTAGAGATGGAAAAAATCATGAGGGGCATAGATAGGGTGAATGTACAAGTCTTTTCCCAGGGAAAGGGAATCAAGAACTAGTGAGTTTAGGTTTAAGGTGAGAGGAGAAAGGTTTAAAAGGGACTAGAGGGGCAACTTCTTCACGCTAAAGGTGGTATGTATATGGAACAAACTGCCAGAGGAAGTGGTTGAGGCAGGTACAGTAACAACATTTAAACATTAACCTACACTTAAAAACATAATAGCTAAGAACTTCTGCACAATAAATGGTACAAGGCCAGATCCACAGTTAAAACCAAACATCCAAAGGTTGTGCTCCTTCACTATTAGCTCAGTAAAAGAAATCTCTCTCAATCTGCACATACCACTCCACAAATCTCAAATCCTTTCAATGACGCAGTGCAATTTACTGCTAAGCAAACTTTATGGGACTAATATTAGTGAAGAGTTTCATTCTTCTGTTTAAAATCATTGTTAAGCCTTCAGAAATCTGTGTATTGAGCTGAATGCAGTATGGGAACTATGCCTTATTTAAGCTCAACTAATAAACTTCGGCAAGCTATTTGACTAGAAACATTTAAGTCCTAATCTATCCTCAGGTGACAACTGCACATATGCTTTGCCATCAGGGGTCAATGGACAGTGATTAGGACTTGCAGACCTGGCCAATTTTCTTCACCTAACCTGCAGGTATTAATGACAATTGCAGCATCCCACTGCCATCCAGGATTAGGTTAATTCACTTGGCACTGTATCAAGAAATAGGAACCTCCTGATTGACAGGGGCAATTCACTCTTGCTAGTGGAAGTGGCCAAGAATATCAGTTGCTTTCAAGTCTCCCTGCTGAACATGACCCTTCTCTGTTTGTCCAAAATAAATGCCTCTATCACAATGACAGTTCAGCTCTTGCAGAAACCAGTCAAAGCCTCCTTGCCAAAAAAAATGGAGTAGTGTATGGAGTAAGCCAAATTTTAACTCTCAAGATCAGTTGGTAAAGTAGTAAAAGGAGATCCACCGTTCTTCATACTCTGCTTTTGAATTCAAATTCTACTGACTTCATTGCAAAGAAAATAGGACAGAGTGTGTAATCCACAAAATCCCATTTCTTGTCAATGTCCAAATTGAAAATTCCCCTCATGAAGTTGAAAACTGGAGATCACTCACTTCTGAACACAATTCCAATACATCATCTTCATTCTGGTCAAACAAATTAGTCATTCTAATTACCATAAGATCATAATATCTATAAAATCTAAACACAATGGAGTCTCATTATATGCTGCTAACAGAAAAACAGCATTTTATTCAGTGAAATCTGTAAATTAGGGACATGAAAGAATTTGCATCAGAGGCCCTTTATTGATGGTGGCCATTTCAAAATTGTTAATGCTTTTGCAGTAAATCAGGTGACCCTAATATTCAGCAGCAAAAAAAAACGAACTGCTGGAGCAACTCAGTGGGTCAAGCAGTATCTGTGGGGGGAATTGTCGACGTTTCAGGTCGAGACTCTGCATCAGGACTAATATTCCATGGCTAGTTGAATCCCTTGCAGAGTCCCTTTTTTCTTTTATCCTCAACTAGGATGATGACTGATGGCGGTCATGCCGGCAGATTTTCATCAGCTTCTGTTCATTGTTTTTTCTGGCCAATTTCCATCCCAGTGTCCTTTTCCATCAATGGAGGGATTACTTAGTCCAGAGATCTGCTATTTTGGGAGCCTGCACAAGGCTGTTTTACTGCTAGGGAGCTGGAGATCCTAGTCAAATTGGAAGGTGGATGGTGGGGGGGGGAAGAAGGGAAACAGGATGATTAGAATTAATGTGATGCAGGTTTTGCCTGGGACTCCACCCCTCAACATGCTGAAGTCCAGGGACTTGAATAGGGCAAGGGGGTGGTGGTGTGGGGGATGCTGGAATGTTTATCATTACCTCATTGTTGCCATCTCAGGTTCAAGGTGTTAACAGAGTTTTGATCACACAATACTCTGACCATATTAAATCTGATCATGTAACATTAGTACACAACTTTTTGAAACATTACTAGAATTTATTTTCAAGAGTTGTCTGCCCTGTGGTTTAAAATTTTTGCTTGCAGTTTTGCACCAGCAGATATTACAAGCAGCCCCAATCCCAAAATGTCAGCCAAGAGTTGCTGAATGAGAGAAAATGATGAGGAGAAAGAGGCCATTTTCTCCATCTCTGCCCTCAAGTTCCAGTCAACATCTCTGCCCTCCAGCCTCAATTCCCCACTCTCAATCTCGCCAGAACCCGAGATCCTCATGATTTCACTCCTTTTCCTCAGTTCTGTTTAAATCATTCTCCTGCAATTTCAGAAGCCCCAATTACCAACAACCTCGCTTCTGATCAGTAATTTCCAGCTCTTTTAAATATACAGTATGATCTATTTACTCAGAATGCAGTGGGTAAGAAACTTTTCCAACTGCAATAGAGCTAGGTAAGCATTTGGTTCCAGTGAAGGGGGAAAACAGGTGACAGTGGGAGGCTCTCTCCCTCTACATGCTGGTTAAAGAGAAAAAGCCATGTTATTTACAATCACTACAGCCTCACTCACACACCTGAATGACAGTTTTTGTTTTAGTAAACATTGTGGGAACACAGAAGACTATCCATCTGTGTGGTTTTAGAGAGGAAAATTTGCATCCATCATTGGCATGAATCATTTTTGACAGCAATGCTTGTTTGTTACAGCTTTCACTGTATATACACATAAGACAAGATATCTTTATTAGTCACACATACATCGAAACACAGTGAAATGCATCTTTTTTTTGCATAGAGGGTTCTGGGTGCAGCCCTCAAGTGTCGCCACACTTCCAGCGCCAACATAGCACGCTCACAACTTCCTAACCTGTGTCTTCAGAACGTAGGAGGAAACCGGAGCACCTGGCAGAAACCCACACGGACACAGGGAGAACGTACAGACTCCTTACAGACAGCAGGCAAGATTGAACCTGGGTCCTTGGCAGTGTAACAGCGTTACGCTAACCGCTACACTACCGTACCTGCCCTTTAAATGTACTGCCCTTTAAATAGTACTTCAAATGGCCAGCAGTACACTACAACATTTTATTTTAGAATCAAAAAGGTGGGAAAGGTGCAAGCAATATGGACTTCATGCTTTGCAAGAAAGTTTTTCAGAATAATCCTGATTTATGAGTGATCAAATAGCTTTCAAATCTGAAACTCAGAAGATCAAATGGCACAATATTTTTTTATTACTTGAATGTAACTTGGTAAAAGAATAGCTTCACAGGTTTGCATACATTACTAACATATATTTAAATAGGCTCCCTCCTGATCACCTGTAAATTTGCAGTGTTCAATCTATAATGACGTTAATTTACTAAGCCCCTGTAGAAGCACATTTCATGTGTGACACGAGATCACCTTTGCCATGAATATCATGGCTACAACATTCTCAAATTCCTTTGAAGATTGGCTACTGACATCCCTTGGAAAGTGAGTCTGGGGAACTAATAATGGAAAATGAATTACACAGACACATTGGTCTTCACTATAGAAGATGCAAGGAACATCCCAGAAATAGCTATGAATCAGGAATTGGTTAGTGACCCTGGGCACAGTCTTGCACTGGGAGTTTGGCTCAGAGCCAGTGACTCCCCATCCTAGGCTCAGCGTCATCTTTGACATTTACAAACGTTCAAAAATTCACTAAGACCAGTTAAAACTGAAAATGTTTAAAACATTAAAATTATTTTAATTAAAATGCAAAAAAACCCAAAATACTTAACATAACAATGTATTAAAACCAACATAATTAAAATCAAACAAAAAGGTCTACTTCAACAAAAACAGAAAATGCTGGAAGAACTCAGCCATTCAAGAGTGGAAAGAGAAAACAAGCTAACATTTTGGGTCAGGGACCCTTCAATTCTGAAGAAGAGTCCCATGACCTGAAGCATTAAATCGTTTCTATTTCCATGGACGTTGCTTCGTTGGATAAGCTCTTCCAGCATTTTCTGCTTTTGTTTCAGATTCCAGCACCTGCAGTTCCATTTGTTTTCCCAAAAGCTCTACTCATCTTTCTCTTTGCAGCCAAAATCTCTATTTTTACTGCAATGACTGTACTTGTGCATTAAGCAAGCAAATAGCCCAGCCCAAGATCTAGGAAATCAGCAGAATTTAGTGCTACTCCTTGGACTCCATGCTCGTGGATCTTTGTGGAAAGTCTGCCCTATTTATTCAATGTTAGTAGAGTATGATAGACCATGAAATGATTGTAATGCAACAGTACATGATTCTGTACATATTGATGAGAAAAATGATATAAAACTAGTCAGTCAGGAACTTTTAACATTAAAAATCTGAACTTACCTTTGCCAATGTCAGAGCCATGATCAAATGTAATAAATTAAGACCCAAAAACTGCAAAAAAAATCTGATATGTTGGTACATGATCTTTCATTGTTGATGTTATGACACACATTTGAAAATCCCATTTGTGCCAAAAAGATAATGTGTTACTAATGATGTGCAAACCCTTACTGAGGGATTCTCTGCACTAATTAAATAGCTCACCAAACTGAATCTACCTTGAAACTACAGATGAATCCATTCCAGATAAATCCAATTTTGTAATCCAAACATTACGAAAGTTGTATGACAGAATGCCAGATGTTAACCACCAAAATACTACATATATTCCCAAATACTTAAACATGTTGATAATCAGACACAATGTATAGTAATAAATTCAGTTCACTGCAGCAACATTAGTATGCCAAAAAAAAAGTGGTTAATGAAGCTTCCAAATATCAAAAGAGAAATGATTGATATCAACAATAGCTATCGAGTTACTTTTTGCAATGCATGAATTTAAATGTTTGTGGTTTAGAGAGAGGTCAAAGTGATATTTGGAGATTCCCAAATTTTACATTCTTCATAATTACTTTTCTTTTTCAATTTTTTTAAATTAATTTTCAAATTAGTACAAAATATATATAACATTAGTAATTATACATATAGTGCAAAGAGATCAGGATAGCAATCATAACAGTTAATATGTGTGTGTGTATGTGTATGTATGTATATATATAAAAAAATCATGAGTAAAAAAGTAATCTAGACCTCCCGTTCTCTTAAGTGAATAAATACAAGAGGAAAGACTGAAAAAAAAATTTATATGAAAGAACCACCCCCAAATCGAAAATATTCTTCATAATTAATTTTAACAATTGCTCATAGCAAGTTCAGATTCAATATTGCAACCGGTTCCATGCACCTCTCAATGAGGGGACGGGGTCATTTTTATGCTTCCACTGATGTAAAATAAATGACATAAAACTCATGCATGCTAAACATTAGAAGAGCATGCAACAGACAGAGCTAAGTAATCTGAATATCTGGTCACTCATGGTCAGGAACAGTTAAATAGGAGGTGGTGGTTCCATGAAGATACCAACAATGGTAGAATCTAGCAATGCACAAAGTTATTCATTTTTGCCTCCTTCCAAGGTCTCCACCCTTTGACTAAATCAATTCACAGTCTTTGACCAAATCAATTCACTCCATCAATATCAAGGAATGACAGAGGCAACTGGATAAGACCTTGATAAGACCCAAAGTGATTCTGAACCAGCTCAACCTCTAGCCAAGCTATTTCAGCATAGCTGCAACCCTGGCATCTACTCAACAAAGTGGAAAATTAGTTAGCTATGCCCTGTCAACAAAAAGGGTATCTGGCCAGGCCACCAACCCATTCTCAAGCATCAACAGATTGTTTATCATCAACATTGGCATCCATTGTGACTTAGTAATAATCTGCGCCTGAAAACTCAGAATGGATTCTAGCAGGACCACTGTGCAGCCACCACTATAACCTTAGTCCAACATGGTCCTACTCCCAACAATCTTCAGCTGCTTCATCAGTGATACTTGCCATTTTGATCCTGTGATTGAAAGAATGTTTACTGATGATTGCAGTGTCTGCCTTAAAAATGTAGAGTTTTGTCTTGTTTGCCATGACACTTAGCTCCAGAACTCATCATAGTCTCAGCCCAAACACAAACCAAAGAGCTGAAATCTAACTGAGCATGGCATCAAAGAACCTGGTAAAACTAATGTCAATAGACATCAAGAGGAAAACACTTCAGTGGTGAGAGCCAAACTTTGTAAAGAGGAAGACAGAAGTGGTTGGAGATCACTAATACCAGCCCCAGGACATCACTTCAGGAGTTCCTCAGGGCAATGTCCTATGCCAAACCATATTCAGCTGCTTCATCAATGACCTTCCTTGCAGCATAAAGGTCAAAAGAAGGAATATTTTCAGACAACAGCACAATATTCAATTCTATTTACAGCTCCACAGTTAATGAAGCAGCTCATGGTTGCATGTAGCAAGACCTAGGCAGCATTCAGGCATGGGCTGATAACACTCACACAACAGGCAATGACCGTCTCCAACAGCGAGTGTCTAACCACCACCCTTGATATTCAATGGCATTATGATCAGCAAGTCCCCCAACACCAATATCTTGGTGGGGGGGGGGGGGGGGACCAGAAACTCCATTGGACCAGCTACATAAACACTGTGGCTGCAAGAACAGTTCAGAAACTGGTATCATGTGGTACGATTCTTCCCATATCAGCTCAATGCCTTTTGACCATCTACATAGCACAAGACAGGGGCGTGGGAATACTCCGCATTTGCCTGGATGATTACACCTCCAACACCACCGAAGAAGCCAGACACCAGCCACGACACAGCAACTCACCAAAGCTCTAAGATTTCCCCCAAACCAGCAACTTGTATTACTTGGAGAAACAAGCACAACAGATGCCAGTACCCACTTATATCATTGTGCTTTCATCGTTGCATCAAAATCCTGTAATTGCCTCCCTAACAACACTATAGGTATAGCTTCAGCACAAAACTGCTGGTGACTTCAAGGATACTTGCTCAAATACAGTTTAGAATGGGGAATTTTGTCAACAACATCCATTTCTCTAAATCATGAGTGGGGAAAAGGGAAAACCTTCAGATCACTAGAACCTCTTGATTGTCTCTGCTAGGTTATACCTGTGCTCCCCTGCATCCTCCAAGGCTCCTTGTTAGTAATGGGGCCATTTGTGGTTTGCACCACTTAATACAGAAAGCTTAGTTTCATACCAGAATCTATTAATAGCAAAAAAAAAAATTCAATAAACTACCTCCAAAAGTCATGACCATTCAGACAATGATCAAGAGTATAGCTGGTTCCAGTAAATACTTTAAAAAGCTGAACAAAGTTCCTACAGGTCCACACCCTGGTCAAAGACAGTACTCAGTTCATGCAGGGACAACATATTTGTACTCTGCAAGTACAATATTCCCTTGTTTGTCAAGTAATTTCTCATTCCAAGAGAATTACATACTTACTAAAGTGTCACATTTTCTGGCATAAATTACTTGAGTAAGGTAATGCTGTCTTATGAACTTTACTGATTTTTTTGTGCAGGTAATTAAGAAAAAGGCAAGGCAGTAGACATAGTCTACATGGACTTCAGTAAGATCCCACGTGGTAGGCTGGTCCAGAAGGTTAAGGCACAAGGGATCCAAGACAAGCTAGCTAACAGAATCCAAAAGATAACAGATGGAACTTAGTCCAGAGAAGTGGGAGGTAAAGCATTTGGTGAAGTACAAGGAGGAAAAGGAATACATAATAATTGACAGGACTTTGAGTGTCATGGAGGAGAAACCTTGGAGTTTTTATGCAGAGATAACTAAAGGCAACAGGATATGTCAATAAAGGCATTTGTTAAAAGGATATGGAATATTAAAAACTATTAGCTAAGGCATGGAATACAGGAGCATGGAGATTATGCTATAACTGTATACCACACAAATTAGGCAAAGTTAGAGTTATTATCATCACATTAAAGGAACAACATCATTGCATGGGAGAGGATACAAAGCAGATTTACAAACATGTTGTCAGTACCAGAAATTTGTAGCTGCAAGGAGAAACTGGATAAACCAGAGTTTTCATTAAAACAGGATGTTCAGGCAACTCATTGCAAGCTGCTCTCTGTAGATCTACTCATTACTTCAGATGTATAAAATTATGAGGGGCCCAAACAGAGCAAATAATGAGGATCTATTTCCCTTAGGGAAAAGACAAAAAAAACAGGAGGAATAGATTTATAGTAAGTGACATAAGGGAGATGTGGACTTCTTTGTTTAGTCATTCAGAGGCTAATAGACAACTGGGATTCACTGCCTGAGAGGGAGGTAGAGGCAGAAACCCTCAACATTTAACAGTACTTGAATGTGTAGTTGCAGAGTTGTGACCTGCTGGGCTATGGACCTAGTTCTGGAAGGTAGGGTTAAGCTAGAAAGCAATTCTTCACTTAGCACAAACAGTGGGCCATATGGGCTTCCCCCGTGTCATAAATGTATTATGATTCTTTGAAATCATCTCATGTACTCCCTGAGTAGAGGTCAAAACAACCATTCTCTCTCAGCACAGGCTCCTCAGGGGGGGGTTTGTTGTGGAACTTTACTGTATTGAAACTGTCAAATAGACTATCACATACAAACAAAAATAATGGGTACAAATGCGCGACTAAAATAAAAAAGGAACTGCATAACTCTCCTGAACTTTCCAAAATGTAATTTGATTTGAATTTAGGTTGTGTACATCACCATTAGGAATTATCTTATCAGTTGTGTTAGGTATCAGCAATGCAGAAGTTTTATTCAACAACTGCCAATAGATTTGAACCTCAATTTGTCTACCTGCCATAAAAATTAATCATGTTGAATTTTTCATTTATGTTAGTTGTGCAACATGGTGATGCAATCTTCAGGTTATATGTGCATACTAACGTAAAAGGCTGCAATTGAAGAGCAACCAGCAGACTGAAAATGCAGAACAAGGTTATTCAGATACAAAGTCAGTCTTACTAGACTGTACACAAGGAAAACGACACCAAAGTTCATGCCCCTTATATTTGTAATATCAACTAATATAAGTGGCTATACGAAATCATAACAGTCCCCAAGGATTGGTTTCACCTGGAAGACTTAAAGAAATAACATGCTGTATCAATACCAAAAAATCACACACCCAATTAAACTTTTTGCCTACACCACTTAACCAGTGTCAACACTTTCCACCATCAAAGAGAGTGCATTTATCCATTGATAAGCTTCCATAGGCATAATATATAATAATGGGCAAGAAAAGCTGTGACAGCAACATACAAAAGTAAAAGATAGAACATGAAGCTTCAGCATTGGGACTGATTATAACCATGTATCAAGGTCCAGGAGGGATCAAACTAACGCCATCAGGCACTAGAATAAATGTAAAACTCCCTGAAGAGCAACAGGGCATTAATTAGTCCTAAGCGTGTTATTATTATTGTTGATACCCTGAAATTACAATTACTTTAAGCTTGGTAAATGCTGTATTGAGAAAGTGATCAAACTCAAATGTTACATAGTGGTTGATTGAGAGACCAGATCTGCCGCAGGAATCTGACAACGCAAGTTATTATCAGCTGACCAAGAGCAAGATCACGGATTGGATTGGGGGAGGGAAATGTTTTGCTGCCCGGGAGACAAGGAATGAAAGCTAAAAGCCATGTCAATGCACATTATATTCATTGACTTTAAAGCACATTTAAGAGGAGCACACGCTGATGTGCTACCTTGAGGAATCCAAGTAGAGAGATAACAGAATCAGTAAATATAAAAAGAAAAGCAGCATCACTGAACATGTTAAGAAAGCCACTGAAAATAAGATCAAAGCTCAATAATTCAGAAAATTATCCTAACACAAACAAATATCAAATGATCCAGTAACATAACTCCTGTGTAGGTTCTGTCAATGTTTAAATGGAATTTTACTGTTTTACCATTTCAGTCTTAAGAGCTCACATCTTCGATTACTAATCAAATCACCTTCAGCCAAATTGCAATGGAGTCAATTAACAGGAAAAGATGGTTTTATTGAAAAACAATAGGGCCCTTTTTGAAGTATGCTCCAAACACAAATTGTAAATTGAAAATGAGAGTTGACATCGCTAAGAAACACAATGAGTCGTTCTGAGCAGGCTGCAACTTGGACTGCAGAAGTGGACAGGCACTTCTGTTTCATTAGATGACATTCTCAGCTACAGCTCCCCCAGCATTCCCATCTCAACCCCAGTGGAATCAATTAATCATGTGTTTGTTCACATCAACAGTCTTCGACTAATTACACCAAGTGATTCTGTACGAAGGGAATAATAACAAGTATACCACTGTGGAAAGCGAAAGGTAGCCTCTGGCAAAAGTCAGTCAACAATGAGTAATCATTCACTTCCTGTGTTTAGCTTGTAAAAATGACAAGAACAGAATAATTACAGAAACACAGGCCAGGAAATTCAATCAGCCCCATCTTTCATGGTTCAAAGGAACTTGGTGTACAGTCCATATTGAACACTAGATCCCTGTTAGCATATGAAATTGTTGTTGGAGCTTCATCATACTGTGCAAGTGTGCTTCCAGTGCCACCATCATTCGACTGGACATCTGTGTGGGGAATGTGCTGATAAAAGTGGAAAAAAATTGAGCTCAAGTCAAGTCATGGCAATGCACAATCACAAGGGAGGAGAACTCTGACTACAGACAGGGAGGAGTAAAGCAATGGCTGCTAAGGACTGAAATGGCATGCAGATTTTGAACTGATGCCTTAATAGCCTTGTAAGTCAGCAAGAGCGAGATCATCCTCCTCACAGGGGAAAGAAGCCTTCAAGCAATGCTGCCCTATCAATAGGGAAAAAGTTTCAGTGTTAGTAAGTGCCAACACATGGTTATAATCTAGGAAAAGGTTTGATGACCTCATGCATACAATTGTAACATGGATATTTTCTAAACACAAACGATGTTACTGACCTTGCAGGAGAAACTAATCCAGAATTTGAGACCAGTGGTTGGCACTGGATGAGGCTAAACCTGCCAGCACACCACCCATTCATCCCTCAAAGAAAAACACATTCCTCATCACAGGAAAAAGGTTCATGCCAATAGTGTAAGGTAACAGAGATGCAGCCACATAGTAATCCTCTTGCACAGCACAACAACTTTACATACCATGCCAGTGAATTTTATCTAAAGCCCGATTCTGTTCAGCAGCCCTTTCAGGCTCTTTGTTCTGGCTGCCTCATGAGCACAGCATGCAGATGCACACCGGCCATTGAGCATGCATAGTAAAGTCAAATATTAGGCAATGCACATCTTGATACCACTTCCACAATATTGTGTGCACACAAGGTCTGAGATCAATACAGACCAATGACTCCAAAGCAAGCCTTAACCAGAGGGATGGGGCCAGCTAAGTATTAGTTAAAATGGAAAAGGAAGAGAAAGGAGGAAAGGTGAAAAAGAGAGTAAAGGGCATAAAAAGTGGGGAAGGGATGAAAAAGAAGAGAGTTGGGGAAGAGAAGGATATGGGCAAGAATGGAGAAGGAGTGGGGCAAAGTGGGAAGGGAAGGAGATGGAGAAAGGAAGCAAGCAATACAGGAATACAACATACCCGATCCTCTGCCCAGGAGTGCCCTACATCCCTCCATTATGTCCTCTTTAACTACTACTCACTACCATTGTATTCAGGACATTCATCGGTCTGACCCCAAACCTCTAACTAATCCCTCAGACACACAATGCCACCAATCTTCCCAAATTTCTGATATGAAGGACCAACCCCTCAGACTTTCAACACTAGGAAAGGGTAGGACTTTATTCTTTGGAGCACAGGTGACAGAGTGGTAATCATATAGAGGTGTATAAAATCATGAGGGGCATAGATAGGGTGAATGCACATAGTCTTTTTCCCAGGGTTAGGGAATCAAGAATGAGAGCATAGGTTTAGGGTGAGAGGGGAAAGATTTAACAGGAACCTGAGGGGCTATTTTTTCCAAATAGAGGGTGGTGCATAGATGGAAGAAGCTGCCAGGTACAATAACAACATTTAAAAGACATTTACACAAGTACATGGATAGGGAAGGTTTAGAGGGACATGGGTCAAACGCAGGCAAATGGGACTAGTTTAGATGGGCACCTTGGTTGGCATGGTGAGTTGGGCTGAAGGGCCCATTTCTGTGCTGTATGACCATGACCACCTATTTCCTTAAATGTTGGTGATCCTGACATTAACCATCCTAAACTGCAAGCCTAATCTCCCCTCCCTCCATAATCCCATCTGCAGTCCACCTAATCGTGCTTTTTCTGTTGCCAAAGCCACTGAAGAAAAGACCATGTGCACACAAAGTACAGAAGGTTTGTTCCATTTCCCACAAAAGTTTGGGCCTTGTGTGGAATCACCTTGCAAAAAGCTGACCAGGACCACTCATGTACCGCCACTTAAAAAAAAATGCTTATTCAGGTACTGAAAAGTTTCTAGTCCGCAGGATTTCTTATTCCAGAGGAGGATTAGCACATCAACCAGTGAGACCCAGGCTCAGGGGCCCTGCAGAGCAGTTCAAGGAGCTCCTGGACATGGCCTTACAAGTGTCCCATTTAGTAACAAACAATCTGCTGGAGGAACTCAGTAGGTCAAGCAGCATGTGTGGGAAGAAAGGAATTGTTGACTTTTTGGGTTGATCAGCATCAATCTGATGATTGGGTCTGATGCATGGTCTCAACCTGAAACGTCGACAATTCCTTTCTTCCTAGATGCTGCTTGACCCGCCGAGTTCCTCCAGCAGACTGTTTGTTGCTCCTGATTTCAGCATCTGCAGTCTCATGTCTCCACAGTCCTATTTAGTAGACCTGTGTCTAATAGGAAAATCGATTGCGTATTTTAGCTTAACTCTAGCACCAACTTTCCCAAGAAACCGACAGATGCTGTAGGGATGTGGCTGGGAATATCCAGAACAAACCCAAATTAAAAGGAGCATCTGGTGACATCACTACACTATGTAAAGCGAATTTAAGAGCTCAACATGAGCAGAAGCAGGAGACCATAGAATGGGTGCAACTCCCCACTGCCCAGTTCACTGGAACCCACCCAACACTGGCTTGGACCAAGGACAAAGGGTCCAGATTGGGACACTGTCATACATGTCTGTTAATGTATAACACTGGGATATAGCATTGGTTGTCATAGATCTGCCACTATACAGCTGGGGTACAGTACTGTTGGACAAGAATCTATGAATGTACAACACTTGTATAGGTAGAGACAAGTCTCTCTCTGGCACTAATTACAATTTCAAAGATTTCTTTTAAAGAGCTAGTAGAAACATAATAGGCTGCAAAATTCATTGAATTACCATCCCTGTCACAGCCTCCCTTCCAGATTTGTTAGAATGAGGCACGTGCATGTGAACTTAAGGGATTCCCAAAGTACCGTGGTTATTGAGGCCAGACAGGGAGGAAATGCATCCAGCTTTCTGATTTAGAGGAATAGGAAAAGTTTTCCCTCAAGAGAAGGTGTGAACACCCTGCATTTTGGAAAAAAGCTTTCATGTTTTTTTCCCCTGAATGACTTGAGATATTCACTTTAGAGCTCACCTCTGACTGTAATACCAACTGAGGTGGTTTCAAAATATTCCCAGGTTACAGAAACAGGTAAACGGGAAGATCCCACATTATATTTTTCCCTTTTTCACTCACTTTTTAATTTCAGACAATGGTCACAGTTACATGATATAGTTTGACCCAGAGTCTATACTGCTCCATTTTATGTGTAATGCAATGGGACTTTCATTGCCTGCCCACAATGGGGTTTGGAAGGACTCCAATTTGGTGTGTTCCTAGGACCTTGATAATGTTAATTTACCACTGACTCTTTTCTTGTTTCCATTCCTTACTTAACTCCACCGAACAAATCAGTTTTTTTTTAAAAAGCAGGAACCTTTTGCTCTCTCTCAACATCCAGACCTAATTGTTGTTCAATTGTCAGAACTACATTCACATGAGGAAACAGCAGTCATGTTTCTTGGTGTAGTTTCATTTAATCTGACCACCACAAGCACCAGCTCAGAAGTTCCTCAGATGCCACTCTCCATGTGTAGGATGTAGTATGCATCTTCAGCAGTAAAAACTTGTCCTCAGGAGGTCAAAAAGCAAATATCCAAATTAGAAAACAGGTCATGAAGCATTGAGGTGTTTACCACAACCTCAAATGACAAAGCAGCAATCTGTATCATGGACAAGCCCGTTAAATTATGCTGCTCTAGGACCTTCCCCACCTAATCATGCTCAAGTTGTTTGGCAAATTTATCATGGTATTGGTATATTGTCACTTGCACCGAGGTACAGTGCATACTGTTCATACAGATCAATTCATTGCACAGTGCATTGAGGTAGTACAGGGTAAAAACAATAACAGAATACAGAGTAAGGTGTCACAGCTACAGAGGAAGTGCAGTGGAGGTAGAAAATAAGGTGCAAGGTCAAACAAGGTAGATTGTGAGGTCAAGAGTCCATCTCATCGAATAAGAGAACCGTTCAATAGTCTCATCACCGTGGGATAGAAGCTGTCCTTGAGCCTGGTGGTATGTGCCCTCAGGCTCCTATATCTTCTGCCTGATGGGAGAGAAGAGAGAATGACCTGGGTGGTTGGATCATTCTTTCTTCTCTCCTCTCCCATCAGGCAGAAGATACAGGAGCCTGAGGGCACATACCATCAGGCTCAAGGACAGCTTCTTGGTGCTCAGGCAGCTCCTTACTACAAGAAGATCCCATAACAAGTATAGTTTCATTAATTAATTTAATCAATAATTTAAATAAACCTGGCATGACTTTGAATACTCAAGAAGCAGCTCACTCCAATAAAAAGGGGCATAATGAGTGGTTTGCCATATTAGAACTGCTGTTCACTGTGTTTGATAATTAGGTACTGTGACAACAAATTACCAGATCACTTACTTGGGAAACCAGAGACATTTCTGAAGACACCTATAAAACGCTTATGCCTAGAAATGATCTGTGGATATCTGCCATCATGTAAAAGCACATCTAGATTTGCTCTCTAAGTTATCTGTATAGTCATCAGGAAGAGTAGCAGGATTCAACATGCTCTTCTACATAACAGAATAGAGATTTATGCTCCTATTCCCTCATTCAGACTCTTAGGCTGCTTCTGAACGAAGCAGGATCAGAAAATGTCTGTCAAGTTTCTGTATTTCCCCATCAGCTTATTCAAGAGTGACATTTGAATGTTTTGACAAAAATTTTTCTATCAAATAGAAAATTGCATTTGGGACAAGTCAATTTTGAAGCACTGACAATTCACAACCTGCCAGCAGTATCTGATGGTACATAGGGTGTGTCAAAGGAGTGCATTATCCTCACGTTTTTTCTTTAAAGTTTCTAGTTTCTAACCTTTAACCACTTTTCCCAAAAGGAGTACTTCACGATGAGATCCATGTTGACTTACTGAATTGAAATTCACAATCTACAATCGTAGGATATGAATTCGTGCCTCTGGTTTACTACTCCAGTAACTTCTGGCCACACTACCTCACCTTCATACTTTCAAAGAACATCTCTGGCTGTAAAGCGATCTGGATGTCCTTAAGTTACAAAGTTACAAAAGACAATATAGAATTTCAAGTGTGTTCTTGTTGCTCTGATGGTTCAACTGTTAAATACAGTTTTCAACTCTTAAGTGACCAATATAGATCACTGTTTCTCTTGAGTTAAATGGTCTACTGAAGGATGAAGAAGCAAGTAGCACATTTTACACTGTTCACCCCAGTATGATGAAGAGTATACATTAAAATGGTACCTGAATTATAACCGTCAAGACAATACTCTCAGGAAAGGAGGGGGGAGGATTGGAAAATGAAAAAGAAAACACTATTAAAAAGAAACAGAATGAGACAAAACTTGTTAAAATCATGGAAGGTCAAGCTTTTGTAGATGGGACACTATATTCACAGAAATGGTGGAGAATGGTGAATTGGGATGGTGGATTTTATTTCAATGGGATATAGGCATCACCACAAAGTCAACATTTATTGTCCACCTGTAATTGCCCTTAAAATGGTAATGGTGAGCCATCTTCTTGAATTGTTACAGTTCCTCTGATGAAGCTACTCCCATAGTAGTGGTGGAGAGGGCGACTCCAGGATTTACACCCAGGAACAAAGAAGGAAGACAATCTATTCCCAAATCAACATGGAATGCAATTTTGAGGGAAGAATCCCAAGGCTCCTGTTCCCCTTGCCCTTTTTGGTGGTAAATGTTATCACTTTAGGAGGTATTGCCATAGTAGTCTATAGAGCAACTACAGTACATTTTGTAACTGGCACACAGTGCAGCCATGGTGTGCTGGTGGTTGAAGGAATAAAGTTTGAGTAAAGTATAGGGTGCTAGTCAAGCAGGCTGCTTTGTCCTGGGTGGTGCCAGTATTCTGCATATTGTTGGAATTACACACCCTAGGGAAATTGATTACACAACACCCCTGACATATACCTTGTAGGTTGGTGGGAAGGATTTGGCCTGTAGAGAAAGGAATTGCTTCTCATAGGATACTGGCTTCTGAACTAATAGTCATTGTGTTTATATGGTTGGTTTTTTTTTCGGTTTCAGGTTAATGTTGACCTCCAGGACATTGGTAGTGGGGGACTTGGCGATGATATGCCACTGAATATCAATGGTGGTGGTTGGACTCTTGCTTGTTGGAGACGGTCATTGTCTGCAAGTACTTCTGTAACATTTTGTGAATGTTTACTATAAATCAGCCCTTGCTTGGATATTGTCCAGATCTTGTGGTAGGCAGGCAGGCATGGACTGCTTCATTTACTGATGAGCTACAAATGGAATTGAACATCATGCAATAGTCTGGAAATATTACCACTTCTGACCTTATGATGGAAGGAAGGTCACTGATGAAGCAGAAGATGGTTGGGCCTAGGATACTGCACTGAGGAACTCCTGCAATAATATCCTGGGGCTGGGATGATTGACCACCAACAACCATATTCATCTACCTTTGCCCTAACTCACACCAAGTCTCATCCATCCATATCATCAATGCTCAGGAGCTGAGTTAACCAAAGCTGCAGATTTAACATTTTCATCCTTGTTTTCAAATTCTTTTGTGGTCTCATACATTCCACTTTCCATAATTTGCTCCAGCCCTGCAATCCTCTGAGATGCCTGTACTTCTTCAATTCTTGGCTTTTGCTCATCCTGAAATTAATTGCCAGCTGTGCCTCTGTAGCAAAGGCACTGAGGTTTGGAAGCTCCTCTCCCATTGCCCTTTCATTTTCCCCATTTAAGATCCTCCTCAAAATCTGTCAATTGACTAATCATTTGGTCACTTGCTCTAGTACTTCTTTAAATGGGTCAGGGTCAAATTTTGTTTGATAAATAGGTCTCTGATGCGCATTGGGATGTTTCATACATTTAAGGACTTGGATAAAACACCCACAGTAAAGGGTAGAGTAGGGCCACTGAAAATGGGATCAGGTGACAACATGACAACTGATGCCACACAGCCGTAAGTGCTAATACACTGCTTTTCCTCCCCAGAGAAAAGAACAAGAACAGAAAGGAAACTAGATGGTGTTGCAGATGTGAATTGTTAAACCATTTAGATTACTATCAGAATGATCTGTGTGCACGCTTAAGCTAAATCAACCCAAGGGATGGAATAAGAAGCATTCGTGAGTCTCTAAGGAATGGCAGGATGAGCTCTGGCATGGAACTCAGTGAATACTGAGATGTGCCTCAGGGTTCAAGAAGACAGATGTTAAACATAAAAATACAGTCAAAATAAAGAAACTAAAGATTAAGCTTTGTGCATACTTTGACAGACACTAAAAATCTTTAAAAGATATCTTAGACATTTTAAAATGAATAAAATCACAAAACACAGCTCATCTGAATTCATGAAGGAGAAGTCTTGTCACATCAACGTCATAGCTTTCATTAAGGACGTGACATAGAGGCAAGCCAGTGATACTGGTGTACCTCTGTTTCAGAGGCTCTGAAACAGTTCTTCTGAAGAGTAAGTTATTTCAAGAGAGGGAAATAACAGAATAGAATTACTCTAAGGAAGACTGGAAATTTGAAGTGTGATTAAATGAAATTATCCTGTTCAGGGTGACAAGAACCACCAAAATTCGGATCATTATCAAAGTAATAGAAAACAGCTCTACCTGGAACTTCAGCTTAATCACATTGTTTTATTCCAGACAATTAGCCCTGAATCAGCACTTCTCCTACAGATTTTGAGTGCAACTTGAGTTTCTGCAACCTGTACACTCGTTTCAAAACATTAGAAACAAGCCCCACCCTAGAAAGTGAGAACTCACTCCAAGTGTGAATTAAACATTCTGATAGTACTCTGAACAGTGTCACAACTGACATCTGTAACACCCTTTCTATATTTGTCATTTAAACAAAGTCTTCATTAAGGCTTTAAAAAAATTAAGCTTATAAATGCAAGGACATTAACTGATATACTATATTTTAAAAGATCTTAAATGCAAAATTTGTTTTAATTAACTAAAGTACCTTTGACAGAAAGCAAAAAGAGAGTGATTGAGGATTTAGTAGTAGTAGTAGTAGTAAAAGAACATGATGATAGTGGCTACTAAAGCAAAAAGAATTAATTAACAGATATAGGACACAAAACCAGGAAGATTGGGTTAAAACTTTATAAATACTACCTGGGCCACAAGTGTGATTGTGTCCAATTCTAGAATATTATATCAGCTTTACCAGAGTGGTTCCAGGGTTTTCAGCTTACAATTAGGCTGGAGATGCTCAGGGTTTCTTTGGAGCAAGGAAGGTTGAAAAGAAATTTGAAAGAGGAAAACTGGGAGAAAAGATAATTCAAAAATCATGGAATACAGATTTAAAGTGATGAGCAAAAAAAAATACAAGGAGATGCAAGGAAAATCTGTTTACACAGAGTGGTTATGATGCAACTTCACTACCTGAAAGGGTGGCAGAAACATGGTCAATCAGGGCTTTCAAATAGAATTGGTTACACACTTGAAGGGAAATAATTTGCAGGAGATACAGAGAAAGAGAATGGGAATGGGACTGCCCAGACAGCTCCAGAAAGCCAAAACATATTTGGCCGACTCAATTTGTGCCAAAATAATTCAATGTAACTGAATAATTTATCCAATATAACTAGTGAATGCTTTACATATTTCCCCCGCCCCCCCACTGTAAGTTTTAGTCATTTAAAGTCAGGTGACTCGGAGAATGAAAACTCTTTGTGATTAAACATACTCAGCTTGGAAATCCACTGGCAACAAAGGGGATGTGTCCTTGACCTGAAACATTAACTGTTTCTCCTTCCACTGACCCTGCCTAGCATTTTCAACATCTGATCAGGGAGAACCTCTAAAATCATACTGCTGCAAACATGACAATGCAATGAAATCCTAGGTGCCCTGACAGTGCCTAATGGCATGTGTACCTCAAAATATTGTAGGCAATTATTCCCAGTAACCTTCTATTGGAGCTTTGCATCAGAAACTAGCTTAGTTGGTACATATTTGATGTGGGAAATACACGAGCAGCCCAACCATGGTCCAGAACTGTAAGTGTTCAATGAAGTTTCACAACTACAGCAACTAAACCCAGGAATGTTCCACACTAGAAAAGAAGTCAGATACATAACAATGGAAAAGAACCAAATATTTGAATTTTGTTATAAGCTCTTTACAAACAAAATGTAGAAACAAGTGGTTCAAAACTGCATGAATGTACTGGATCCTGGCAGATATTATATTCAGCAATATGCAAATATTTGCGGCGGCGGCGGAGAGAATGGGAATAAAAATCAGTCATGCACACTGTAAAACCAATGTAATTTAGGGCTCACTTTGAACAGGAATGTTAATTGCACCCAAAGTAAAAGTTCTGCCCCTCATTCCCTATGTTCTAAACTTCCCTTTAAGAATTGGAATATTGCTCTGTAGTGTTCAATCTTAAATTTTAATCATGGTGCATCCCATTTAGATCTTCAAGAGAAATTGGTAATTTTCTGATCAGAGTGACCATCATGGAAAGGTTTACAACGACCAGACTGTGAATTGTTCTGAATGTGTTTGAATGTCCAGAGGCGAACAGCAGAAATATCAATTGCGACTCGTTAAAATTCTAGGATAGTACATTACTTGTAAATATTTTTGAATACTTAAAACTTAATGACTTTTATTGCCCGAGTTGTATAGTTATACAGTTGTACAGCATAGAAACAGGCCTTTCGACCCACCACATCAATGCCGACCATTATACCTATCCATACTAATCCCACTTGCCTGCATTAATTTCATATCCCTCTATGCTCTGCTCATTCAAGTACCCATCAAGATGCCTCTTAAAATGTTGTTACTGTTCCTGCCCCCAGCACCTCCTCTGGCAGCTCATTCCAGATACCAACAACCCCTTGATATTTTTGTTTCAAATAAGCTATCATGTATTGAACAGGCTCATAAAAATAGCTCACATTCCTGATCAAGATACAAGAAAAATCTTGCTGACAAATAAGTTATCATTTTCTGTTCTAGTCTTTGTTTTATAACCATTCTGAACTTTATACTTGTATTTTTCTCTTAAACTGCAAATTCCCCATCCTACACACCCTGAAATGTCATTAGGCTAAAATCAAACCACCTCCTATTTTTCTCAACGTCTCAAAGCTGCTGAGCTCCTTGGCCCCGAATTGCTTCCTGCCACTCAAAATTGTCATGTGGTCAGATGGTTGTGGTGGGGTATAGCAAAACATTTACATCTGGGTGCAGCAATTTCAGCATTGATCCAACAAACACACAAAGGAGAGCAGCATAAACTCAGAAAACTCACAGCCAATGTCTTCCCACAGCCATCTGGTTTTAAAACTCAGACTTCATCCTATTATGGTTAGCTCCTCTTTTCAATCTTCATGCTATTCCTGCCATTTCACCCAGGTTGGTTAAGAAAGGGCAAACAAACAGTGTAAATGAGTAGGTGAACACACATGAACAAGACAGGACCTCCCACATCCGCCTGGTAAGCACTACAGCTTATCAACAGTTCTAATAGGCATCCTGTTGCTGAGTACTATTTATTATTGTATTAAAATAGGTATCAGGAAATTTGGTCACATATTACTGCCTTTTTTGGCAATAAATGGAATAATGGCTGAGTTCTTCCAGCAATTTGCTTTTTGCTCCTGATTCCAGCATCTGCAGTCTCCTGTGTCTCCATGGAATAAAACTGATGTTTTCTGGAGTGGAAAAACAACAGATGCTGGAAATCTGAAACAAACAAAATGCTGGAGGCACCAAGCAGCATCTGTGGAGAAACTGTTTCAACTCCCCATGAATGCAGTGTGACCTGCTGAGTCCTAGCATTTTCTCAGATTCTTGGAGATACACACAATGGAAGCAGACCCTTTGACCCACCAAGTTCATACTGACCATCAACCACCTATTTACACTAATCTTATATCAATCCTCTTTTTTATTCTCCCCATATTCTCATCAACTCACAGTGATGCTGTGATGCCTTTGGGAGTTTTTGGGCACCCCTAGTATCTGGAAAGTCAACTCTAACACTCTGCTTCCAAAGTGCTGATTATATTGAGAAATCAAAAAGGTAACAGCTTTCTTCATATTTAAAGGAACTAAATACTGCAGTGATAGTAACAATCAATGCCCATTATCACACTATTACCCACAATCATGGCACATAGAATCAAGAAACAGTACGAGCTCTAAGAAATTGAAGTCCAGTTGCCTTTTTCCAAGGGTCTTTTGCATTACCATACCTTGCATTTCATCATATCCATGACTCTCTCCTGCATTGACTGTCCAGCTTTAGGTCTCACCAGAATGTAGATGGCTTTCACCTTAGGGCAGGACCGCAGCAGCTTCTCCACAAGTACTTTGCCCATGAACCCCGTGGCTCCTGTGATGAGCACATTTTTTCCTGCATAATATGCAGCGATCGATGACATCGTGAATAGCCTTTCTTCCCCCTCTTGTGGTCTTCCTTGATTGAAAAAATATGAACAGTATTTGTATATGAACTGTACACAAACAACATTTCCCTTTATTTTCTCGTCTACAGCCTCGTTTTTCTGTGCAGTATAAACACCTGGCATGTAACCATTTGTTCTTTCACTTTAATATTAGTTTAGTTCCTTTCTCCAAGATATGTTGATACCCATCAGAAAAACTGACTAAACCTTCATAGGTAGGACAGCTAACGATTAACTGCCAGGGAGCAGACTAATTTGAGATAAATTAGCGCTAGCATTCAATTGCAGATTCTGATATTAAACTTTGTTCTGATGTGATACACACAATTGGAATAATCAGCTCTTGATGGCCTGTCCCATAGAACCTGTCACCAGATTTCTTGTTCTTGGTTGTCTTTAACCAACATTTTTAAAATAGACCATAAGAGGAGACAACCATGGAATTTTCAATAAATGTTCCAGGATCCAGTTTTATAATCTTTATGAATCTATGGAGGAACTCAGTAGGAAATATATTAATGAATACAAATAATTCACCTACACACAATATAACCTGATGAGCAAAAGAAATAGCTGACTTGCAGAGTTGTGTAGGATATCACAAAATACTATACTCAGTACCATTATTACTGTTAGTGAGGTTACCAGTACAAGTAATGACAAAGGATACCAACCTGCAATTCTAACCACATTTAAACATAGTGGGCAAGAACCCACATTTTCCCACACTATCAATGGACCAAAATCTGGAATGATTCTATTGTAGGCACTCAGCCAACTGCAGAAAGCATTTTACTCTGTACAGTCTGTAGTGAATAGCATTCTGCTCCAACCGCCGTCGTATTTTACTAATCTCAGTTAAAGAATGATGGTTGCACCTCTTGTGAATAGTGGATTTAATGATCACTGCTACTGGGCATTTATTGAGCAGTCATTTATACTGTTTCAGTAACTTTTATAGTAATAATTAGATATTTTCATTTTCAGAATAATGAGCAATGCAGTAACAGTGATTCAAGCACTTCCAGCATTCTATAAATAACTCCTGGTAATCATGAGTGAAAGTGGTACAATATCTGCTTGTGACATTTTAAGCATACTCAGAAAGATTGTGCTTTTCCCATATTCATGTTGATGCGACTTTTGTAAAATCAGCGAATCAAAAGTTGATTACCTACTGTTATTAATCTCATTAGCACTAATGCCAAGGTTTGAAAACACTACCTGCCAAGCAGCATTGCCCTAATAATCTGTTCACCATATTGTGATTCCATAATCATGAGCAATTCCATGAGGATTTCAGTAGTCAGCTAACAATAAAATTACCTGCCATAGCTACACCTGGAGAATTCAGTCATTGTTTAATTGATCGTTTTTAGTTCTGATTGTCAGTCAGCTTCACAATGTGAATATATTTTCACATATTGTTAGCAGCCTTGTTCCCACCTTGCGAGGCCTGTATTTAACAGCTCATATGTACAATGTGCCCATGCATACATAAAGCCTGGAGGATCTGTTGAGCAAAGGCTGCCCATGAAGCTTTTGTAAAACCCAGCAGGCTAACACTTGATGTCCATTCTGAATTAATATAATTATCATTAATTTTTATGTTGTAGATAATGATAATTTAGCGTTACATATGCCACTGTCCACTAATTACAAAGCATGTTTTGCAATTTAGTTTCAAAATAATGAATATTTTAAAAAAATCATTAAGTAGCTTCAGAAGGGTCCAGGTAACTCAGTCATGTTTATACATAGGAGTAGCAAGAGAACAGATTGTGGCAATCTCTGCTTCCTGCAGAGATTCCATCCAGCTCTCAAGCCCTTCTCCAGACCAGAATGCTGGTTTCTGCAATTAAGCTCATTAAGCATTTTGCATTTAAGTCAAAATTCACTCCTAGTTTTTTTTAAGTCAATATGTTACGATTCACCACAAGATCATGACTTATACAACTACCTTCACAAATTGATTCAAATCATTTGTTACAGCTCCCAATCTTTATAAAAATAGTTACCTATTGTGGACCCATCTTGCAATTATCATGCTTTCTCTCTGCATCAGTCTTTCCATCATAATTTTGGAATTCATCATGAAAAAATATTTCAAAACTAGTATCATAATCGAGTTTAAGGAGATAATAGTATTTTGGCTTCCTGTAATCTGCAGCCAAGAGTTAACATACATTTGTCTTCCTGTAACCACACTATCAGTAATTAACTGATCCTAGAATTTACTTACCTGTAACATGCAACCTTAAAAGAACACAGCAAGTTACACCTAGCTGAACTTCAGAAACAGAAGCTAGAGAGCACATCCTTGAAGATATTAGGCCCAGTTTAACACTCAACTTAAATTAGAAACACTGCCACAGCATTGCTATTCGACCACATGATAATGAAGGAGTTCTCCATCATCCTAACCCCATTCCCTGTCTCAGTGATAACAGTCACAGAAGGCAAAACACATTTTCAACTAACAGTTTGGTGTGGTACAGAGACTGCCTTTCAGATGAAAGATAATTCAAAGTTTAATTTCAGAATTCTGGAGATCCAGTTTGCTAGAACTGTTGATATAGCAGAAGTATTAAAGACACAAGCTCCAGGAAAAGTAAAACAAAATGAAGGATTTCATAATTAAGAGAATACCAGATGCAAAACACATTGCAGAATCTAGTTCCAAATGACAGTTTTGCTTCCTTTTAAATAATTTTTCTGCTTTTGGTTTAATTACTTACCTACCTTCTCTCAAAATTCCCAGCCCAAAAACACCTGGATAATTTTGACATTTCTGTGACAATTACCCAAAAACACTTGGATAATTTTGACATTTTTTGGGATGCACCATGATTATAATAAGGTTGAACACTACAAAGCAAATTCCAATTGGAAGTTTAGAACATAGGGAATGAGGGGCCGAATTTTTGCTCTGGGTGCAATTAACATTCCTGTTCAAAGTGAGCCCTAAATTACATTGGTTTTACAGTGTGCATGACTGATTTTATTCCCATTCTCTTCTCCTCCTCAAGTTTCAACTCAAATATTTGCATATTGCTGAATATAATATCTGCCAGGATCCAGTACATTCATGCAATTCATATGATCCACCTGCTTTCTTTCCTCCACTGACCATAGGAATAGTCCAGTGTTCTGGCATCCTGTGATACTGCACACTAAACCTTTATCTTCAAGTTTCCAACTTCAGAAACATACAGCAAAATTCTGCACAAATAATAAATCAGATGACTGCAGTTTCTTACCACTACATAATGTTTATGAAGCAATGAAATATTCAGATGGTATAGGTTAATATTCAGAACATTTGCTGGATATGCCAAAATGAAAAATGAGGATTCAGTTGTCAAACTTTAATCTTTAATGAAAAAAATCACCTAAGGCATTAAAATCAGTTTACGGTTTACTGTCCTGTCACTGAATAAGTTTGCAGTTTGAGAAAGAGAAAAAGTTTGAGAAGTTGTCATAAATATATTACTATTAGAGGTACATGGTTAGGAAGGAATGAGAAAGATCCTAAATTAGAGGCAAGAGGAATCAATGATCAGATTAGTTTTCTCTTGTATCTCCAGAGTTTAGATAGACATGCAACAGATGAGCAATCTACTTTAAAACAACCTTAGCAAGCATGGAAGAAAATGTACAGGAAAAGCCTGTATGAATGAAGGCAAAACTATTAAGGGGTAGCCAGAGTTAGAAAAGGAGTTGAAGAAAACATTGATATCAAGAATGAAGAGGAAGAGAATGGGATGGGTGAATGTATGAGAGCAAGAGTAAAGAAAAACAGAAACTTGAGTAATTTCAAAAGAAACCTGGCCTTAATCATGGTAGACTATTATAACCAGTTTATAGTTGCATGGTGCCAGATACCGAAAAAAAGCTCAGTATCTAACACTGACATAATTGGCCTCATCAGTATGCAATGTCCTAGACAATGCCTTACATTTTTCGAACAGATGTATCCCTGTTGGCAGTCTCATTGACAAGACTAAAGAGCAGCTAATGTGAGATCCTAGCCATTTGTTTATTGGTATCAGTGGAGTGTTTACACTGTTGTTTCTTAGGTGCAAGTCCTTAATTCCACTTGTAAAACAATGCGTTCACTTTGATTTATTTCAAAATGGAAAATACAAGGCAAACTGGATACCATATGCTAGAAGGGAAAATCTATTAAAAGAAACAGAGGCCCAAGTAACAGTTAACTAACCACTCTAGAGATGCCCACCCAAGTACATCCATAATAAGCAGAATGCAAACTATTCTTAATGTCCCTTCAGTTGAGGGAATACTACCCTCTCATTTATTTCCATATACAAATTAGTGAAGGGGTGTTAGAAAGACAACCAGTTTAAAAAGAGTTTAATCAATAAAATTTTTGACCTGGTCAAGAGGAGCTTTGCTTTTCAAATGAGAAAGGTTCAGATCTTCCTTTGGTGTCCCTTGATAGTAACATGTCAGAAGTCAGGAATCACTGATGAAAGAAATTAGCTCCAATTCTTCCGTCCTACCAACAATCCCACCCACTGCTGCTCTATTCTCAGCAACTCAGGGCCTCATTCATTCTGAGCAGAATTAAATTTACTGCAATTTCAGGCTGAGAAGGATGATGAATTTTGCATGCTTCTAACCAATCATTTCAGTTTATACACTGGTACAGATATTATTGGAGTCAGGTACAGTGGGGAAATCAGAAGAGAACGTCTTCTTTCCACCACATCACATCAGACTAGGAAATAGATTAATAACTACAGAATGGGCCTAGATGGTGGGGAGAGACAATGAAAGTTTCATTTGCTTCAAAAGTTACCGCAATAATTTTATGTTACAAATTGGGTCTGTCACAGATAGATGCCAGTTGGTTTCATAGGCATCAGCTATTCCCATAAATAAATCCACATTCCTTCATGCTACATCTGTTTCACCGCCCAATATCTCTCACTTAATAGCATAATTCACAGGCTGTTACAATCCCCCCTTGACATACAGGCTGGACACTCCTGCACAGAAGTTTAACCCCACTTGTTAGTGTGAAATACGCTCTAAAGCAGTAACAACATGCTGAACCCTGCCTCAGAAATTTATTCCAAAAACTTCAATGGAATGAATTTCAGAAGCAATATACAATGCATTACACCACAATGTAACACATTCTGAGCTACTGACTGATGTGTAGGCATGTGCTTCTTCAATCCTTCAGTAACGGCCTGTGTGAAGTGACCTTCACTGAAATGAGACCAGGTTGAAACATTTAGAACACCCAGAACAACTTATGATGAGACCCAACAAATTCAAATTAGCACAACTTAAATTTGAGTAAGAATAAAAAAAGTGAACATTAGTGGATTGTCTTACTGGACAAATTCAGCAATGCTACTCTTGTACACCAAACTTCCGTGTCAGGGTAAAAGCCCAGTAACAGCTGACCATTTAAAACCCAACTGTCAGTGCCTATCAGCATGTTCACTTTGTCTGTTTAAAGACAGGAAGAGGAACATTTCAAGAATGAGTGGGGGGGGTAGGTTGACAAATGCTGGTCATAGAACCCAGGACCGAGTACTTCCCGACGATAAGTATGAGCTGTCTTCTGCAATTAACCTGAAAGACCAGATTGTCAGTCATTTCAGACCTTTGGGGGAAACAGTATCAATCCCTTTCTCATCAGCCTTTTAACCTCATTTCAACTGGGTATTTGTTTTTAAAACTCATTTGAATACACGATTCATTGAAATCCAAAATTGTACTGTGCATTAAAAAAAACCCACAGTCTCAAAAACTGAAGAACATCAAATGCAGATGAGGCATGTTTAGTAAACAACATGTGGTATGTTTAGCAAGCATTTCGTAAACAGGAAACACAAGAATTGTTAAAGATGCAAGACCAATTAAAGGACATCTTTTGAGGCTGGGAATTGATAGTTTACAATGATTCTCAGAGTAACGTAATTAAAATGATAAGATTTCTTTATTAGTCACATGTACATTGAAACAGTGAAATGCATCTTTGCGTAGACTGTTCTGGGGGCAGCCCGCAAGGGTCGCCATGCTTCCGGTGCCAACATAGCATGCCCACAACTCCTAACCCTTACGTCTTTGGAACGTGGGAGGAAACCGGAGCACCCGGAGGAAACCCACGCAGTCACAGGGAGAACATACAAAATCCTTACAGGCAGCAGCTGGAATTGAACCCAGGTCGCTGGCGCTGTAATAGCATTACACTAACTGCTACACTACTGTGCCTGTCCGTTACATGAATATGATAAAAAGGGTTTGGAGCAACTAGACAGAATGAGAGAGCAATTGTTCCAGAGAATTATTAAAATCAACAACAAATGCAGGAAGCCCAACCCGCTGCATTCCAGAGTGGTGAGCAAAAACTCAGAAAATAGAAAAGGTTTTTGTCATAGTTTTCAGACATACTCAACTTTAGAAGTTGTGCCTCTGTTCAATCAGGACAAAATGGTTAATCACCAAAAACAGTCTAACAGGCATTGGACAAGTTTCTGCACAACAGTATATAAAATTATGTTTCATTTAGTAAGATGCAAGGTAATTAACTTTTGAAGGATCAATGCTAGGTCTGTTCTCTTTACAGAAGCCGACTGACTCACTCAATAGTTTCTGCATTTACCTCAGATTTTCAGTATTTTGCTTTTGGATAAGTTAATGCGGGATCAGATCTGAGAAAAGACAGCAAGTCAAGAAAGTTAAGAGAATCCTGAGATCATGAAATGTATTGATAAAAGACATGCTGCTGTCATTATTCTCAGTTTTGAAAAAAGGTTTCATATCCGGCCATGATGGATATTTAACAGTGTTAGAGAAAAAGTAACAGCATGAATATAAAATTAGAAGACAGAAAAGATGTTGTGTCCAATGGTTGTTTTTCCAGAATTGAGGTGGGCAAACTGTTAGTGGGCCTTAAAGGCCAATACTGGGACCTGTATTTATGAAAATTAACTTGATTCAGGTTGGGGACATAATACTACAATTACCAAAAATCTACTGGAAGCACCAGCAAAGGTTTGCAATGAATACAATTTCAATTTAAATGCAAACCCAGTAGATTCCAAAACCAGGATGTGAAGTCTAGGTCATCCTAATTTAAGAAGGGTGTCAAGACCTGGGAGAGTAAGCTGCATTACAAAGAGTTAAAGAAACTGGGGTTCTTTTCATCTTTTATATATTATTCATATTTAAATAGGGGTTTGATAAAGCAAAACTGAAAAAAAAAGTATTTTCTCCTTTCAGTGTTAATAATTACAAGGCACAAATTTCAGATCATTGCTAAAAGGAAGAGGAGAATTTTTTTTAAATTAAAAACAGAGGGTTAGGGAAACAATGGGCAGAAGCTGAATTAATTATATTTAATAGGGAATTGAATAAGAAAGACAGAATCTAAGTGAAGAGCCACCACAAGTAAAATGGACACAAGAGCCGACTTTCATGCCGTGAAATTTATGGATTCTATGAAACCCTCAGGTGGAAAAACCTTCTGATGAGGAATCAAGAATACTAATACGAAGCCAAGGTAGGATACTCTCAGAAGATTGTGGCTTCAAAGTTGTATTTCCAAGACACTAACACTTGAACTAACTGAATGCTTCACTGTCAGAGATGGACTTTGACAGAATCAAAGACACACCCGGTTTTCCAGTTTTAAAGCCTAATCCACTTTTCAATAAAACAATTCATAGATAACTGGATGAGTCCAAATGAATATTACCCTGCTAACCTTCATCGTTTAAAATGCTATTTTGCCATTAACCAAACTTAAGTACATCAGCCGATGATTACTGCAAGGATTTTGAACCAACAATGAAAGAGCACCCAACAAAAAGGCAAAACAATTGTGAAATGAACATGCCTTCAAATAAAACAAAGCACTTGAGTACTTTCTCTCAAAAGTAATTCAAGTCAATTAACATTCTTTTAGCTACTATAAATTTTACGTGCACCATAAATGGATGAAGTAGGTTCTAACACCTATTGGTGTTGCAACTGGCCTCTTCCTATATGATGCAGTGTAACAAGCATCATATTTATCCTGGGAACCATTTGAAATTAAGAACACAGTCACAGCTCATCCTAATAGAACTTAACAGTTATTCACTGTATGTTACTCTAATAGGCACTGCCATTGCAGAATTAAGGGGAATTGACAAGTTTCTCAGAGCTGTTGTCCATTAAAATCCCTTGCACAATATTACTGTTCAGTGACTATTAATTGTGCTTTCCCTTTCCTCTCTCAAATGAAATCTTGCGTTCTCCTCCCCCTCCAAGAAATTCATATCATCTTTCATGAACTATACAAAAGGCTTTATAATCAGCTATAGATAAGTAGCTTTGATCTTCAAATGTTCTCCAAATTTTTACAAATTTACTTCTTTACTCACTGTTCTTATTCCAGTGAAACCTATTGACTGAAACATTGTGATGAAAAAGAGTTTTAATACTATATGAGAATTCTTCTCCCCCAAGTGCAATGGCTATTCTTCCCCAAATACAGGTTTTCTGAACACTTACAGGAAGAGCATCCCATTACTTGTCTCCAATGTAACTGGACAAACTGATAAAAATGTTGTTAATAGAACAGAACTTCATGGGCCAAAGGGCCCACTCCTGTGCTGTACTGTTCTATGTTCTAACTGCAACCTTCAACTGAATTACCAATTACCAGAATCATTTTTCAAATACATTTTGACAAAATTCCTTTGATAAAACTTGTTCTAAGTGGTTCTAACAAGTACTTGTTCAATCCTTGTGAATTTGATCATTGTGACCAGTTTCTCTTTCTTATTTAATCAATTAATGTGGTAGAGTACAAGCTTTATGTTTAGAGTGCAGTCTTTATATCCATAAGAAATATGCCCAGCTTTGGGGAGTGGGAATCCAGGGAGAGCGAAGTGAGAATAAAACCTGGAAATGGTAGAAACACTCAGCAGGTCAGGAAGCATCTATGGAAAGAGAAACAGAGTTAATGTTTCAGGTTTTAGACCCTTTGTCAGAATGGGGAAGTAGGATTCACCTGAGGTGTGTGACTGATATCTTTAGGTTTGTTTTGAATGGCCTGCCAATGTGCCTTTAAAGTTCAATGCTAGACTTCAGAAGAGACAAGAGGAAGATTCTATATTATATCTTCTCCCCCACCCACCCTTCTTTCACATCATTCTTTCAAATTATTTTGCTGCAGCAGGTCTCAGTCGGATAGAATATTCAGCAAATTGACAGAAAATATCAACCAGTACTTTTAAAAAAAAATATAACAAGATACATTAGATAATGGTGACTATATCATTTTTTTTTGTAAAAAAGTCCATTTGCTGTTTTTCTCCTAGCCATGTATTTCATTCAAAGTATTAAATAGCTATAAAGGATTTTATTATTCATATTATTGAAAATTTTGGTCTGCATCTTTCAGGAAGATCATGCTGTTTGGAATACATTTAGTCTGCACCCAAGTTCGGACTGGGGAAAATAGTCAAATGAAAGTAAACAACAGATTCTTCTTCGTATTCACTTTGCAGTATCCAGCTCTAATGCCATTTCCATGGCCCAAATGATTAGTGACGAATCAATGGATTTAATTCCTTTCTGAATCTCCAGAATTTGACAGATAGCTTTTGTAGGCCTTGCAAGACCAAAAACAGTGCTGCTAATCCACCTCTAATCAGAGGTGTAAAATGACACCAGTGCAATGTCGTCATTCAGAGGTTGCAAGTTCAAAACCCACCAGGGTGCATTGAGAAACTCAACATGAAATCTAGAAAACAAGAAAATGGAAGTATTCAGCAGGTAGAAAGTTTTACTTCAAGAACCTTTCATCAGAACCGAGTTAGTGCCTGCACAGAAAGAATGTCCAGCTTCTCAATTGAGGGGATTGGAAATGTTTGCCCTCTGAGATGACAGGACACAAAAAAATCTAAGAACTCAACAGATTATCCAACAGGTTAAAGAAACATAGGATGTGGACTACCATCTTGTCATAAAGACCCACATCAGTGTCATCCTTTATCCTCAACTGCAGCTTCTGCTCTACCATAGTTGACAGGGTTCTCAACCATGCTTCCTCTGTTTTGTGCAATAATGCTCTCAACACCCCTCTCCTAAGAAGATGCACTTCCCCTTGTCTTCATCTCCCATCTCACCAATGTTCACATCAACCAATCAGCCTGCAGAATTTCTACCATCCTCAATGAAATTCACTAGACACATCGGGAAAGATCCCTCCAGAATCACATTTTGCTCTTTTAAGATATCTTTATTAGTCACATGTACATCAAAACACACAGTGAAATGCATCTTTTGCGTAGAGTGTTCTGGGGGCAGCCCGCAAGTGTCGCCCCGCTTCCGGCTCCAACATAGCATGCCCACAACTTCCTAACCTGTACGTCTTTGGAATGTGGGAGGAAACTGGAGCACCCAGAGGAAACCCACGCAGACACGGGGAGAACGTACAGACTCCTTACAGACAGTGGCCGGAATTGAACCCAAGTCACTGGCGCTGTAAAGTGTTACACTAACCACTACACTACTGTGCCTGCCGTACTGTTACACCACCGAAATCCTTCTGCTTCCAAATCCTTCTCATGGCATTTTCCATGCAATTGCAGGAGATTTAACACCCGAGTTTTTAAAATCTTCCTTTCCCACCCTGCAGGCACTCAAACAGTCCTTCCAAGAGAAGCAGCAATTCATTTGCATTTCTTCCAATTACGTGAATGGCATTCAATGCAGCCTCCTCTGCATTGGAGAAACCAAAAGCGCATTGGGCAACTGCTTTGCAGAAGACCTCCATTCTATCTTTAAGGGCAACCCTTAGTGTCTAGTCACCTGTTGACTGAATTTTCCATCCCACTCTTACCTCCCCTTTGACCTATACTGACACAACAATGCCCAGTCGTAAGGTTGAAGAACAGCATTTTGCTTTCAGGCAAGTTGTAGTCCTCAGGACTTTAAATTTAGCAATTTCTGGTAGCTACCCATTGTTTCTGTCCACGGGTACACTCACAGCATTTCAAAATCTAGACAAGCACTAGACAAGACATAGAAGGCTACAGACCAAGTGCTGGTAAATGGAATCGGTATAGATGGGCATTTGATGGTTGGCATGGACATGGGTTGAAGGGCCTGTTTCTGTTCAGTATGACTATGATGTGGCTGCACCTTTATTTCAATTACTTCTTTTTCATCTCCAAATATCAGTTTTTAAAGTAGTTGCTATTTTGACAACTTTAGTCCGCACCCTCTCACAGACATTTCTTCTGCTCTCTCTCTCTCATCACCTTAAAATACACTTATTTCTTCATTTTTTCCATTTCTGCTGATGGGTCCTTAGCCTGAAATGTTAACTGTTTCTCTGCACAGATGCTGCTTGACCAGCTGAGTGGTTCCAGCATTTTTCGTATGTGTGTCATAAATATCCAGCTAGTTCACTAACAGAAGTACAGGGAGAACAAAAAAAACACTTCCCTTCACCTAATGCAAGTCTGATCCACCTACATGGATGTGTGTGTGGATCCTCCCTATTCATTTGTTCCAACTTTGGGTTTCCACCCCACAGAATTAGGCACAAGGGCAGAGCTTTCAGATTAAAAAAAACATTCCAGTATTGCCATCAGGTGAAAAATGAAGAGATTCTTGTGGGAAGGGAAAGAAACATTTAGTATCAGCAGCTACTCAAACTGGGGAACCTGCGAAAAAAAGTTAATCAATCAGAAACACGATGGAAAGACAGCAATGCAGCAAAGAGAGGATGTACAAAATATTAGAAAAATCAATTTAATGTTCACACATGGGGGGAACATGTACTTTTGCATCAAGCATTTGTGACAAGCAAATAAAGATCTCTTAGAACATTGCTAAGAGGGGTTTGAAAATATAGCTAATCAAGCTGAGAACTAATAGATCTGGTCTTCATAGAAACTGTCTTCACAGCAAGTGAGCTATGGAGAACTTAAGACAAGAGAAACAGAGGATCTTAACCCGCATTTCACATAAATTGGACTCTATTCTTAATTTGAACTTTAAAGCTCTACTGCACTCAGCAAGCTTTGCCCCACCATCCCACACACAGCCCTCCCTCAGTATTCAGGAAGTGAATCATTGACATCTGCAATCCATTGCTAGTCATCAGGAAACAAGCTGGAAAACAGTACAGCCACACCCTTTTTCTGATATTTCCATTTTCAGTCTACTTAGTGGCTGCATTTCATGCAGGCCACATAATTAGTTGTTTAACTTCATAAAATCAAATTATATTTTACATCAATTTATACAGCAGAGGTTTATGGTAATGAATAATACTAATGAGGTACACTACTATCCCTTTTTCTCAATTTCTCTGCCTCCGCTGCATCTGCTCCCGTGATGAGGCTTTCCACTCCAGGACATCCAAGATGGCCAACTTCTTTTCTAACCAGGGCTTCCCCCCCACCGTGGTCGAGAGAACTGGCGCCTGTATCTCTGCCATTTCCCACACCTCTGCTCTCACCCCCACCCCTCCTAGACACAACAGGGATAGGGTCCCCCTTGTCCTCACATTTCATCCCACCAGCCTACGTATCCAACACATCATTCACCGCCACTTCCACCATCTCCAACAGGACCCTACCACCAAGCATATCTTCACCTCCCCACCAGTTTCTGCCTTTCGCAGGGACCGTTCTCTCCACAACTCCCTAGTTCACTCCTTTCCCCCCCCCCCCCCCCCCCCCGCGCCCACTCCCACCCCAGGAACTTTCCACTGCCCCCACCATAGGTGCTACACCTACCCCTACACCACCTCCGTCCAGAGACCCAAAGAGTCCTTTCATGTGAGACACAGATACACCTGCACCTCACTTAATATCATCTACTGCATTCGATGCTCCAAGTGTGGCCTCCTCTACATTGGTGAGACCAAACGCAGACTAAGTGACCATTTCGCAGAACACCTATGCTCTGTCCGTAACCAGGATGTGCATCTCCCTGCCAGTCACTTCAACTCCCCCTCCCGCTCTCACAGATATGTCAGTCCCTTCCCCACAAACTCCCACCATGCTTCTCTTCTTCCCTTTCCTAGCTTTTTTTTCTACCATTTTTTTCCTTTCTCTCCTTACCTTTGACCCATCCCCTGGTGGATCTGCTCCCCACCCTCCCCCGCATCTGCCTATCACCATCTCTTACCTGCATCTACTTATCACCACCTTGTGCCCACCCCACCTCCCCTCTTTTGTCCACCTATCACTGCTCTGCTTTTCCCTCCTATATATTGGGCTTCCCCTTTTCCCCCATCTTCAGTCCTGAAGAACTGTCCTGACCCGAAACGTTGACCGTCTGCTTTTCTCTACGGATGCTGCCTGACCTGCTGAGTTCCTCCAACATCGTGTTTTTCATTTACTTTTAATTGTTCATTACGAGCAAGCGTAAATATTACCATCACAGAATAGACCACCATCAAATCTTGGGAAGAACATGGACCAGTCACAAAAATAGTGGCTATAAGAGCAGATCAGTACAACAGCTTTTTCCCCCCCAGGCTGTCAGGCTCCTAAATACTCTGGAGACAGTTTCAGATAAATGCCGCATCAAAAGCCCTAGTTTGCACAACAGCGTACAAGAACTTTAGCTGCTGCTGAACATGTTTATACAATTAGTGCAACACACTGAGTTCTGTATTTTCTTCATCCAACTTGGTTTTGCACTAACTCTGCACTAAATTTGTATTCTATATATACCGTTTTTTGCACTATTTGCACTTGTACAATTTTTTTTTGTCTATGTTTATTGTATGTCTTCTGTTTTATGTATGTCCTCTGTTAGAGTCTGGGGGAAACGACATTTTGTTCCTCCATGTGTTTTTATAGAATATGGGTGAACGACAATAAAGTAACTTGAACTTGAGATCAGGAGTTAAATAATACTGAAACAAACAGGTCACTTCCTGACACCTCAAAGGCTTTCCACCATCTACAAGTTACATCAGGCATGCAATGGAATACTCTTCATTTATCTGGAAGGATGCAGCTCCAACAGCATTGGCAGTGCCCTTGTACCACTAAAGCAGCTTGACACCATCCAAATCAAAGCAACCCTCTTAAATGAAACTTGATCCTGTATCTCAGATATTCATTCCTTCCACCACCAATGCACAATGGATGCAGTGGGTACAAATGCATTGCAGTAACAAAGACATCTTCAACTATTCAGGAAAAGGGCAGCAGGCACATAGGAAGGCCACCACCTTCAAGTTCATCTCCAAATCACAGAATGGATTTAAAAATCAATATGGGATTACCTTCACAAGGTCTGCAGCAGTTCAAGCAGGCAGCTCAGCTGTACATTCTCATTTATGCAATTTATAACACATTTCATAGCACTAATAAACAAGGACATATCAATAATTAATGGCATGTAATATACAGACTGTCTATATCATTGCAGTTCAAGCACTTAACACTATAACACAAAAAAAAGTCTGTGCAAAAATATCTAGAACGGTTGTTTTTTCCTGATCATATTATCTGTAACATTTTCACTGCTTACTACATAATAGTTGAGATGTCAATTTGTATTTATAGGGATGTGCTTATATCAGAATCAAATACCTGAGTTTCCCCTCCTTGTTAATATGGAGACAATATTCATTTTTAAGCTGGTGTCTTAATTCTGTTCCATAGATGGAAAAGACAAAAAAATTAAACTCTCACACAAGGAAGCATGGTAAACTTGAGACGGAGATAATGAGATAACAATAGCTATACTATAGTTCTGTTCCATTAATCTATCTTGTACTTAGATAACGATTAACCTCATCCCATTTACAAATTACATTTCAGAATGGCCCTTTTGTGAATGCTGCAGGAATGAGAGACTAGACTTTAATTGCCAATGATCAGTATCAGGCACCAGTGCTTCAGCAGGTAGACAGAGACTCAAGTGAATGCCACAGGTGTACATGGGTGACCTAACATATATATATGGTGCACATCATTGCCTGCCAATCTACAACAATTTCCACAGCACAAAAAAGGTTTATATCAATAACAATTGCTACTGGTCTGGAACCACTGCAAATGTTCAAATAAAGTGCCTTAAAAACTATTTTGAGGGGATTTGTTACGGAGTTTTCAGAGTAAGGTCATAAGAAAGCTTATCTAAGAAAATTAGATTGGGGCAACCTGACTAACTTTATATTTTTAATGTAACTTGGAAGCTCCCTACATCATAGATACATGGAAACCTAGAAAATAAGAGCAGGAGTGGGCCATTTGGCCCTTTAGGCTACGCCATCATTCAATGATCATGATTGATCATCCACTTCAATACTCCGTTTTCATTTTATCTCTTGATCCTTTTAGCATCAAGAAATATCCAACACCCTGAATGGAGTTTTTTTTTAACGATTTGGCCTTCACTACCTTTTATGGTAGAGAATTCCAGAGGTTCATCATCCTCTGAATGAAGAATCAATTCTAATGGACATATCCTGTATCTGGAAGCTGTGACCCCTGGTTCTGGCCATCAGGAACATTCACCCTGCATCTACAGTGTTCTATTGGATCACATCTAATTTTGCCAGCTTCCGGTGAATATAGCCAGGACCAATCCAATCAGTCTTCATACCTGCACTTCCTTGCGAAGAACATCCTTCCTCAGATAACCAGACAAAACTGCACACAGAGCTTCAGAGGGGCTCTCACCACTTGACACCTCCAAAGCCTTTCCAACATCTATAAAAGGTACGTCAGAAGTGTAATGGAATACTGTCCACTTGTCCCAATGAGTGCAACTCCAACAGCCTTCAAGAAGCTCATCACCATCCAGAACAAAGCAGCCAGTTTGACTAGCACCCCATTAACTACCTTAAACCTTTCACCACCAGCGTACAATAGTTGCAGTATGCATCATCAAAATGCACTACAGGTAGACACCTGGGCAATTCATCAGCATCACCAAAACCTGCTGCTGTCTCTACCACCAAGGACAAAAGGTGATGATAGGTGCATGGGAACACCACCATCTGCAGGTTCCTCTGGAAGTCACACAGCATCTAGATTTGGAGATATATTGTTGTTTCTTCATTGTCAGTGGGTTTAAGTCCTGAAACTCCCTACCAACGGCATCATAGAAACAGCTTCATCTAAAGGACTCCAGTGATGGCAGACAGCTACCACCTTCCCCAGGGCAATTAGGAGTGGCCAATGCCCAGGTGCTAAAATATGAATATCATTTAAATTATTTAAATTATTCAACATGTCACACAAAATGCTAATGAATGGCCTGACATTTTCTCCCCCTAATATTCTGCATATTTGAGAAGGTATAATGGGGGAAAGTGGGAGTGGTTAAAATTGCTTCCTTCTCTAGATGCTAGGCCGAAATGAGTGCAAGTTCTTTCACATTCTTGTTAGTCTGATTTCATGAGACTTTTCTTAGCGCACAATCTCATTTAGGATTTTGGCACAGAATATTAATTTTAGATCCCTTCTGTGCATCAGATGTTTTACGTACATTAGTGACTGCATTTGTAAATAAACTTCAGTCACAAGTACTCCAGTTGCTTGGTTAACAAACATTAATGATAAATTTGAATAAACAAACAAAACACATCAGAAAAATTCACTCCATTGTACTTCATAGAGAAAATGAGAGAGTATATCAAAAACTGCACCAACTCCCTGTAATCAATCGCTCCTAGGTTTAGATAAAAGATGTAAGATTACGTCATACTACATACATATGGGCACTTTCTTGTACAGCAAATTGCTACTATCTTTCAGGAAAAGATAACAGCAATTTACCCTGGTTAGATATTAAACAAATTTTATTCTCTATCATTATACTTAAGTTCTCAGAAATACTCCTGCATTTCTGTAGGCATGCACCATGAACATTTACTGCAATAATAAAAAAAATAGAAAGTGTTGGAAATACAATAGGTCAGGCACCATTTGTGGAGAGAACTGACGAAAGGTTATTAATCCAAAACATTAACACTTTCTCATTCCACAGATGCTGTCTGATCGGATGAGCATTTCCATTATTATTTGTCAGATTTCCTGTCTCCACAGTTTTTTTTACTTTAAGAGTTTTGAGTTCATCAGGCATAGGATCACTTAGTGTGGAACAGATGCGAAGCACCATGTATTTCTATAAATAAAAAAAACTAAGCAAAATGTGCTCTTGGAATTGTATTTCTCTGCCTTTGTGGATGTCAAGCAAAACAAGCTTTAGGCCCCAGTTGCTAAAATTGTTGTTTACTTATATGGAATAACCATTGTTAATATACTAGAAGTTAGATGATTTCCACAATATTATAGGACAGCATCAGGAGTTACTGGTTTCAGGACAAGTTTTTTGCAAGGAAATCCTGCTTTTTCATAACTTTGTTTAAAGACAAGTACCAATTTTAAAAATGATCTGATTATTAAAACAGAAGTATTTCCTGTGAGACTGATCAGAATAAGTAATACATCCTGCTTTATTTATTAATTACTAACACTTGAATAATACATTATACACATTTTCTTTAAAGGCAATAATTTCTGAAGCTTCTATCCATATTCATGCATCAATGTACAATTTGCATGGTTCCCAGAGAAGAACAATTAAATGCCTTTGCGTATTTACCTGCAAAAGTCCATGGATCTGGATAGTAGATTGCTTCACAGTGTTCAGTGGTACTACAGGAGGAGCTCAATGTCATGATTAATGGTCACGTTGGATTAGATCACTTGACCATATTCTGGGTAGGATGGTGATGCCTGGTCAAGCCTTGCAGTTCTGATGTATTTTTTTTATATATACAAAAATTCTAAATCTCATGGGTCAAACCTGAACTACCTTTCCATTTCCCAACGATTTGAGGTTTTTTTTTGGATGAAACAGCCTCAGTTTTACATTCAAAGAACCATCACAGATCCAACGTCTTTTGAAAAACAAGTATATTTCTCAGTTCATCTTAACATGCTTGCATCAGCCAACATTACCAAAACAAAAACGAACTAAACTACTAGTTGTTCTTTTTGTTGGTTCCTGCAATTCATGTGCGTTATTCTTGGCCCAGCTATTGAATTTTATAATACAGTACCCAATTTGCCAACAGAGAACAATTTGCAAATATGTAGCATTTCCTGCATCCTTTTCAGGGAATGCCAAAGTGCACAACAACCAATGAAGTACATCTGAAGAAACACAGCAGCCAATTTATGTACATTGGGTGGCCACAAGCACCCAACATGATAAATAACTAAATAATCTGTTTTCAGTCATATCAGGCGAGGGACAGATATTAGCCAGGATTTCAGGAATTACTATCCTGCACTTCATTAAAATGGTACCATGGAATATTTTACCCAAGACAGCACATAGTGTTTGACACATTATACAAAAGACTATCTAGAATTTAGATTGCTATTAGATTGAAGATGTACACCATAGAAACACAACCACCATCTTCTTCTTCAGCATTTTGCACCACTCCAACCTAGCACTTCCCACCAACAGTTGTTGGCTGCCACCTCTCGTACAACACTCCTGGGGAAATTAGATGGCTTAGACGGTTGTTTGGCATTTCAGGGACAATTAGATTCTACAACTGTGGAATGCATCTTCATGATATTTACATTTTAGCCTTTGCCTCCTCTCCCCCATAGAAATGACCATCATCATGACAATGATGCCGTTCCTTCCCCATTACCACCCCCAGTTAACATCGCAACTCCAGAGATTACAAAGACCCCATCCCCCAGGCCACTTTCTAGATTCGCAACAACACCTCCCCTTCCTGGCCATTTATGAGGAAGTTGGCACACCAGTGCAAACATCTGTGGTAACACAGGACTTCCTCACTGAACTGGAGCTCAGTTTCAATTTTTATACACCCATTTCTCAAGTGGGATCTAAACTGATTCAAATGCAAAAGTGCCACCAATTAAACTAAATCTAATGCTCATGCAGTAATAAGAGAACTGCAAATAGTTCTTCTAAACTGATTTTAGGATATTTCTTTGAAAAATATGAAAGCATTTAATGGTTTGTTCCATTTTTCCACTCTTAAATCTTTTCCCTCATGTCAGGAAGTGAACGAATGACAAAAGTGCTGTGCGCTGAAAAATTTAAAGAATTATATGCTAGGCAAACAGCAGGGCCAATAAGGCCCCAGAAAGCCATGTGAATTTAAAGCAACAATGGACTGGCTTTAAGTGCATAAAATTCAGAGACTGGTTCCTTTGTTAGTAGTTATTGCAAAGTATATACAATACTGTTACAAGACCCCTTTTCACCACTTGAATGAACTGAATGCCAGTATCTTGCTCAGGGAGGCAAGAGGAACAGAAATTCCAGTGCATGTTGCCATACCATGCCTTATTCCTTCTTATAATGGCAAGTTTGAAAGAATTGGCGGAACTTCCACTGATCTCTGCCCCCACAAGAAGGTTTCCGCAATCTGCTAGCTTCTGCTCCCTTAAGTTTTGTGAATATGTTTTGACAAAGACTGGCAAAAAGGCAAAGTTTGGCAGCGCTCAGTGGTTTAGATTTTAATGCTAAGATTCTAGAAAAGGCAGGCTATGGAAGCAAGGAAGACAAATGAATGGGAAAGATGATGAAAATATATATTTATTTCAACTAAGAGATTAGGCAGAGGCAGGATATGTCCACCAAAGACAAAAAAAAGTTCTTGATCAAAAGTTCAGATTTCTCATTTGAATTATTTTTTTTACATTCACCTAAAAATATTACTTTTCACCTTTTGCTCTTTAATAGAAAAATCTTCTAATGAACAAAGTTAAGAAATTAAAGCTAAAGGGCATAGAAATCTGGTCAAAAGACTGGCCCGGATTATCCTCATGGTGATGATGTGACAACGCTCAGCTCTAACCTTGAAGAAAGCTGCACACAAAAGCCATGTGGGGACTCTCTCTTTTCCAATACCAATTCTTGACAGGAATAGTTCTGGGAAACACAAAAGACTGCAGATGCTGGAATCTGGACTGCATCCAGTCCTCATGAGGGGTTCAACCCAATACATCAACAATTCCCTTCCTCCCACATATGCAGCTCAACCACCGAGTTCTTCCAGCAGATTGTTTGTTGCAGTCCTAGGAAACCCTGCCATGCAGTAATAATGATGTCATCAACACTATGATGCTGGAGGAACTCAGCAAGCCAGGCAGCATCCATGCAGAAAAGTAGGCAGTCAACACTGACTGCCTGCTTTTCTCCATGGATGCTGCCTGGCCTGCTGAGTTCCTACAGCATCATAGTGTTTTTCATCTAGATATTCCAGTATCTGCAGTCCTTTGTCATCAAGCTGGGAGGCACTGAATTCAAATAGGCAGAGTTGAGGAAATAGGTAGTGAACAAGGAAACAAGGACAATTTCAATTAACATATGCAATGTACAATAAAGATTTCAATATAAATATACGATTAAGGTAGATGAAATACCATGGATAAACAAAGTAGTTTGAAATAATATTAAAAAAACTTGTTCCATTAATGGGTTGTCAATTAATATACCTTCTAAAACTTACAAACGCCTTCTGCAACAGAAGAGTAATATTTCCATGGTATTTTACAGCAAGATGAATTTATAAGCATTTGAAGTTTTTGTCAGACCACTGATTTCTTAACTTTATGCTGGCAAAGTCTGAATAAAGCAGTTTTTGAAACAGCTGTCCTAACATCTGGATTTTTGCATTTAACTGCGACTCCCAAAGATGCAGAATGGAAGAACATTAGAAATTTACAGCAAGGGAGGCCATTCAGCCCAACGTTCATTCATAAAGCTGCAAAATCCTGGGGAAAATTACACTTAAAGCAATGGGACATGGCAAAGTTTTCCTTACACCTCTGAAGAATTCATTGCCACTAAAGTAAATGGGGCAAAAAAGTCACACTGCGTTCTGACTATTGAGGATAGATCATTTCCCTCAAACATTGCAGCACAACAACACCCATTTAGAATAGATACTTCCAGTCAGGAATTTCAAAAGATAAAACATAGAAATGAGAGAGAGAGAGCAGTGCGAGTAAAGAAACGTATGGATCCTTGTCTAATATTTGGGAACATTCCTTCTAGTGGCGTTGCACTTACCAGCGCCCGCTCTGCGACTTCAGCCTCCAGTGAACGCCAAGGAATAGCAGTTGGGAAAAGTTCCCCGGCACCATGGAAACCAACACGCAGGTGGATCAGCGGCAGCAACGGGAGGCCGGTGGCGCGAAACTGCCGCGCCGCTTCCGCTCGACTCGCCGCCAGACCAGTGGGGCGAGGTGGCAGCGGAATTACCGCTCGACAGACTCATTCCAATCCTGCATTTTCCCCTGCACGCTGCCTGCGGTCAGAGCGAATGCAACTGTTCACACTCCAAGGGCAGAACAAACCCACGTCCCGCCTTAAGACGACTTTTCTCCCATTCCGAATTTTATTCCCCAACCCCCACCACGGTCGTTTAGTTTGCCAAGATGCAAATCTGTCCTTTAACCTTGCTTCCACTCGCCACAGCCTGCCCCACGCCTTCCCCACCGATTTTGGACGAGGTCAGCAAGCCGATGTTTTGTTCGACTGCAACACGGCTTGATCTCTGATGCAAAGAATTCTTTACTCTCCCCATTTCTGCACGGCGCTGAGATATTCCCCTAAAGCATGTTTATTATTTCCGCAGGGAGGGAGTTCACTGGTCTTGACATTCTACCGTGTATCACAAGGTTTTAATGACACCCTTCGTTCCAAGATCTTGATCTTAAGAGACATCCAAAGTCCCAAACTCATCACCAGAACCACCACCAAACCCACGCCCAGAGCCAGTCCCAGATTCCCTAAGATTACTCGAAAGCCCACGAAGGAGTCTGTATGCAGCAGGCATCATTAAATTTTGCTAGGGTGAGCCTACATCCAAAACTGCTATTGGCACACTGCCCAACAATTGTTGCCCACATCAACATAACACAGGTGAATTCTGTAAGTCATAGTTAGGCCAAAATGTTCTTTTCAAAAAAAGATTTAGTCACATTCATGTGAAAGTTGGCAAGGTTGGAGATGAGAAATAAAGAGCTCAATTATTTTTAAAATGATACATAACAGCAATCAGGACACATGTACACTGCCAATTTAGCACCAGTGGGCAGGAATACTGACCTTACCAAAATGGTATCAAGCAATGGAAGCCTAGAGTTGGGGCTCCACATAACTCTGGTGCAAAGCAGGGCAATACTGTTCTGGGGCAGCTAAATCACACAGCTTTGGAGACTGTACAAAATATAAATACAGTGTGGTTTGCAAAAATATTTGCCAGATACTCTAGACACACTTAGCACTTTCTAAACTTGTATGACCTCAGTTTAAACATTTAGAGAACAAGCCTGTACAAAACTCACAGCCACAAGAACTAAAATTCCAGTTAGGTGGCAAACTTACAATAAAAACACACTTATACATGACTATTGTTATTTCCCCCTAAGGGTGCAAGCACTTGACTGCCACTTTTGTATGACTATGAAAAAGTATAAATATTGTGTCTTCAAGAACAGGACAGAGGTTAAGTGCTACTATCAATGAGAAACATTTAAAATGGCATCCAGAGCACAGGAAAATTCAAACAAATTAAACATTGGTAAGACTTTATGGATGAATAAAGACAGAGGAACAATTGAAAGTATGAAAAAGGCATGCAAAGTACTCAGAAAACAGAAGAGTGTGAAGGAGATTTTTTTAAAAATAGTCTACGTCAAAAAAGAGAGCAATCTAAGGAACGGATAACAGATATACTGCTACACAGGATTAATAATGCAACAGAATCGCCAGTAAAGAACATTTCAAGTCAAGAAGTATAATAATGAATAGTCATTGTGAATTTCAAAATGGGAAAAGTCTTGCTGGACCAATATTAATAATTTTTGGAGGAAACAATGATAATGTAGCAGGTCTAATTTATCTACACTTTCAAAAGGTCTTTGATAAGATACCCTATAATAGATCAGAGAAGGCAGAATAATGGAACAAGTGGCATAAAGGATTATTTGCTGGCTTCCAGACAAAAAGGCAAAGAACTGCAGGAGAGAATAGCTATGAAAGAAGGTAGTCAACACATTCCACAATCAGTGCAGGGGCCACTGTTGTTCATGATTTATGTGAATGATTTTTAGACTTTAATCAAAGACATAGTTTCTAAATTTGTGAATGGTGCAAAATTGGAAAAATAGTTAATACTGAAGACAGAAAAAAAAGGTAATATTAACAAACTTGAAGAATGGACAAATAAATTTCAACACAGACAAATGTGAGGTAGTCCATTTTGGTAGGGAGGATGTGAGAAGATAAAGGTACAAGCCTATGCGGGACAGAAGAACAAAATGGATATTGGAGCACAAATACACCAAAAGTTGCATCACAGATTACCAACACCATAAAAGCTCAAAGATGGATAGAATTGAAAAGTAGAAAAGATATACTACCCCTACAATAAACTTTGGTTAGATCACACAGATAATTACATCCAGTTTTGGTCACCATGTTATAGAAAGGATATAGAGGGTCTCAAGAGGCCACAGAGATTTATTTGGGTGAAATGGAAAATGTGAGGGCATACCAATCAGGAAAGAATGAACAAATCAAAAAGGGGAACCCATAAGACATCGGAGCAGAATTAGGCCATTTGGCCCATCGAGTCTGCTCTGTCATTTGATGACGGCTGATCTTTTTTTCCCTCTCAACCCCATTCTCCTGCCTTCTCCCCATAACCTTTGATGCCCTTACTAATCAAGAACCTATCAACCTCCACTTTAAATAAACCCACAGCCGTCTATGGCAATGAATTCCACAGATTCCATCTCACTGATTAATGTGGATTATTACAAGATTCTGTCCAGGGTTATCACTAATTGAGCCAAATCTGCTCTGGGGTCGGTCATTCATCCAGATCGGATCTGCCCTGGGCCAGCAGGAAAACCTCTCAGCCCGCGGGGATACATTTTCCCATGTAAATGAGACAGAAAGGCAAGGCACAACCAAGGAGATATTTGCTTAATCAGCTTGGAAGAGAAGGCCTCTAGCATAATATTGGATACATACATGATTGACATGCTCTCCCAAAAAGGAGTTTAGCAAAGGAGTCTGCAGTAGGATATGACAGATCCACGCACACATCAGTAGCATAATCCTAATGAATGGAGGGAAAATGGAAAGCTTCCCAATCAAATCTATATTTAGGTATAGCTTCCCTCTCTCATCAGTCTTCTGTTTATGTTCCATCAAGCCCCTTGCTGAGTCCATCAGGCTAGATATGGGTTTAAGAGGGGTGACAGTTCCAGACAGCAAAGGCACTCAGGTCAAAACCTTCCTGTACATGGAGGACATGCCACTATCTGCTCAGATCCACTGTCAGTCAAGAGGGTTGAGCACCCGTGACCAGTCGACCTGCCCTCTGGGACTGGGATTAATAACAAAGTGATGCCATATTCTTAGGCAAATGGTCCAGCAATCCTTTGACCATGCTAAACATGCCATGGTCTGCATGGAATGTTCTCAAGATCCCACAGGAAAAGGAGATGGTGGATTGTTTTCAATGGTTTCCTGAACAAATTATTAAGGTCACTTGGCAAAATGCCTCCACCAGAATTTTGAAACTTGCACCAGCCCTGGGCTTGACTGCAGTCACAAAGGAGTGGTGGGATCACATCTTAATATTGTGATTAGGTTGGATCTCCCAACCAAAGAAGATGGATATACTTAAACTAAAGAATACAACAAAGATTCATCAAATTGACTTTTGGTTTGGGGCAATTGTCCTATGTGGAAAGATTAAACAGTTTAGTCCATTACTCTCCAAAATGGAGAGTAATAGAGATGATCACAATTCTTATGGGACTTAAAAGGGATAATGTTTCTAGAACCAGTCATTCACAAACTCAAAATGAGGCGTTGGCCATTTAGGGCAGAGACACCAAGAAACTTCCATACCCAAAAAGCTTAGTGAATCTTGTGTGTTCTCTATTAAAAGACATAATACAGGTCTATTGAAAAAAAAAAATCACATCACAAAATACAGTGTGGTTTGCAAAAATGTTTGCTGTTCTACTTTTCTACCTCACTGTTGCAGTGGAGAATGCAGAGGACAGACAGTTCGGTGTGGGAATGGGAAGACTAGTTGAAGTGACAGGAAAAATGGCCATTGCAGACAGTATAGGTTCTCCGCAAAACAGACACTTATTGTACGCTTGGTCTCACCGATGTAGAGGAGGCCACATCGAGAGCACCAAATGCAATCCACAAGGTTGGAAGAGATGCTAGTGAATCTCTGCCTCACTTGGAAAGGCTGTTTAGGTCCCTGGATAGTGATGAGGAAGATGGTGTAGGGGCAAGTGTTGCACCTCCTAAACAGTTGCGTGGTCAGGGAAGGATGAGCGGACCAGGGAGTCATAGAGGATATGATCCCTGTGGAAAGGAGAAAGGGGGTGGAAAGAGGGGAGGATGTGACAGGTGGTGGGATCCCATTACAGCTGGCAAAAATGGTGAAGTATAATACAGTCAATCCAGAAGTCAGGAGAGGTGAACTCTGTGAGGAGAATGGAGGTGAGAGCAAATGTCTGGGAAATGGAGAAAAATGCAAACAAGGGCTCTATCAACTATGGTAGAGGGGAAGCCACATTTCCTGAAAAAGGACCATTTCAGAGGTCCTGGAATGGAAAGCCTCATCTTGAGAAGAGATGCAGCAGAAGCAGAAAATCTCAGAAAAAGGGATGGTGTTCATACAGGAGACAGGGCGTGAGGAGGTGTAGTCAACACAGCTGTGGGAATCTTCAATTTATTGTAGATATTGGTGGATAGCTCGTCTCCCGAGATGGATACAGATAGATCCTGAAAAGGCAGAGAAGTGTCAGGAAATGCCAGAAATGGTCAAAATGAATTTAGTTATTTGTGGAAGTTAACAGCAAGGGTGATAAAATTGATGAGTTCCACACAGTGCAGGAAGCAGCACCAATGCAGTCATCAATGTAGCAGAGAAAGATTTGGGGAGTGGTGCCAGAGTAGGTTTGGAACAAGGACTGCTCCACGTAGACAACAAAAAGACAGATGTGGCTGAGGCCAGGCAAGTGCCCATTGCTGCACCTTTGATTTGTAGAAAGTGAAAGGAATCAAAAAGGAAGTTGAGGGCAAGAACAAATTCTACCGTGCAAATGACAGCATTAGTGGAAGGAAACTGGTTGGGTCTTTGTTCCAGAAAGGAGGTGGAGTGCTATAAGACCTTGCTGATGTAGATTGATTTGCACATTATTCTCTACTGCATAGAAGAACCAAACCTAAACTGCAAACTTTGCAAATTGTCACCAGGATAAGGGAGAAGTACTGAGGAATATTAAAACTGTTCCATTGTAGGAGTTAGAGACATCCAGTATGTAAACAAGCCTTTCAGCCCACCTGGTCCATTCTGACCATCAACCACCCATTTACACTGATCCTCCATTAATCTGCTTTTTTTTAAAAAAAAATTCTTCTCACATTCTCATCAACTCCCTGCAGATTCTACCATTCAGCTACGCATTATGGTTAATTTATAGTGGCCAATTAACCTACCAATCCACAGGTCTTTGGGATGTGGGAGCAAGCTGGAGCACCTGGAGGAAACCCATAAGGTCACAGGGAGAATGTACAAACTCCCCACAGACATGCCCAAGGCAAGGACTGAAACCGGGTCTCTGGTACTGCAAGGCAGCAGCACTACTAGCTTGGCCGCTGTTATAATAATGATATTTAAGCCAAATTTTAGATACATGACATACTTTTAAGTGCAACACTTCCAGTGTAATGGTTGCACACCTCTACATCTCTTATTACATTTTCCACTATTAATTGTAAATTGAAACATATCCTAAGAAAATATGGGTTATACTTTATAACACACAATGTATCATCAGCACCACTGATGTTTCTGAATAAACCAAAAGAACTCCAAATGTAATACTTTGGGATTATCTTGTTCCCAATTTTTTCCCCTTTTTGTGTTGTAATAAAACCAGTGGTTAAAAATCCTCATTCTTTTAGCCACGTAGTTGATCATTAGCACTTACTTTGCTGGTTACCATTTTGCCATGTGACAATCTACCACATATTTAGTAATGCGATGCAATGGTGGGATAATCACAGTTTAACAGCAGTGGGATTTTGACAGTGGTAAGAAATAAACCTGAAGTTTGGTAAAGCTATATTGAAAGTTCAAGTTTTCAGGGGAGGAACTGAGGATTTCACATCATTGGGGTGGCTAATGTACTATTGTTTATAAGTAGTGGGGGGAAGGCGGGGGTGGGTTGAAGGGTTGGAATTTAGGAATTTTCAGAGCAGTGGAGAGAAACTCCGGCTCAGGAGCACAGCACATCTTGTTTATTTCCACATTTGGGATGAAACCACAAATCTAAACTGTGGATTGGAAGACTATCCATTTCTTCTTCTTGATTGAGAACTCAGAGAGAATAAAGTTGCCTCTGGTTATCCCAACCAAGTACTCCATCCATAATTTCATGAATGCATCAGTTGTTATTCTTTCAACCACAAAGCAGTTGAGGACCAGGTGACATTGCATGTTTGGTTGATGCTGCAATAAAGTTCACTGGTGATTTTCCTGTAATACATTTCCACATAACAGGATGGGAGATTTGAGATGGCAGTCATCTTCCTTAGCTTACTTCAATCTCCTGGAAACTTCTGTTGTCACATGCCCAAACCACTGCACAGCACATCAATTTTTATGAAACAATAGAAGGAAACCATCATCCAGAATAAACACCTTAACCTCCAGTCCAAAAGTACAGCCTCCAGGTTGCGACCTATTACATAAAAGGTACTAGATGAGATCCACTGGTCACTTGTTGCACAAATAGTGTATTTGGAGTTCTGCAGAACATGAATGCAGTAATCCTGAACAATCTACTGATTGTGTAACATTATGCCCTCTGTGTAAATTTGACAGTGAAATTACAGAATTACATTCCCTTTTCTCAGCAGCATTATATTCATCAAATAAACTTAAAGCAGCAGTTATTAAGTAAGCCATGCAAAGATCTCACACCAGTGTATGGTATGAGATCTTTGCACACATTCCAAAATGTAACTACTCTTAGATATAGCAATGTCATACTATGCAATCTGCAGTAAAAGTCAGTTTGAAATTGTCAGAAATCATTTTACAGATGACAGCCTGCCAAAGGTGCAGAAGTCAGAGGTACTGCTTAATAACTCCAGAACCCCATGTTTGATAATGATATCAGGTGTTGCCGGCGAGAAATCTGAAAATTCTCACTGTGACTGCATAGGTTTCTGCTGGGTGCTCCAATTTTCTCCCATATCCCAAAGATGTAGGTTAATTGGCTGTTGTAAGTTATTCCTTAGTGAAGGTAGGACTGATGGGATTGTGTTGCTGGTAACCAGCATGGATCCAAATTGGCAGAATGTCCACCTTGTGTTGCAATGAATAGATAAGAAGATATTTCATCCATCAGCCCAGACACATGGTTTTACATTTGGTTTTAAAAACAGAGCTGCAAACTCTGCATTGAATCGGCTACAGTACATGGTGATCAAAGATATACTTACGTTAAACATGCAAATTACAAAACCACTGATGAACGTCATCTTCATTTCTAACAGCAATATGAAAATGAAATAGAAACAGGCAAGCTCTGGTCCTTTAACAGAATAATTTCATAAGTAATTTTCTCACAAGACAAATCTGCAATTAACAAAAATCAAATGCATTTTCTTTAATTTCATTTTATTAATGCTGCAATTTCATGTCGTAATTATGTCAACATATTCTCATGTTACATTTCCCAAGCTGACCTTTTACCACACTTGCACAATAGGATGTTGCAAACAGGAATTAATAGCAAATTACCAATCTGCAATTTTGAACATAAATCTGTATATTTAAGTGTTTTATTTTCCCTGCATTAGTAATTAGAAGTGCCATGGTATTACTGTGGATGACTTCATTTAAAGTCAATGGACATCAAAAGGAGAACACTCCAATGGCTGGAATTATACATCACACAAGGATGGTTGTGATTGTCAGAGGTCAATCAACCCAATACCAGGACATCACCTCAGGAGTTCACAGTTAGTGGCCTAGGCCTAATTGTTTCATCATCAGGTCAGAAGTGGGGATGTTCAGTGATGATTATACAATGTTTAATTCCATTCACAACTCTTCTGCAAATGAAGCAGCCCACGCCACACCTGCATGCAGCAAAACAGACAACATTCAGCCATGGGCTGACAAGTGGCATGAAACATTTATGCTGTAAATTGCCAAGCAATCACCGTTTCCAGTAAGTGTCTAACCACCTACTCTTGACATTCAATGGCATTACCATCACCAAGTAAACCTCCCCCCCCATCTATACCCAGGGTGGGGTGGGGGGGTGGGGGGGGTCCACTATTGACCAGAAACTCAACTGGATCAACCACAAAAAACAACGGCTACATGAATAAGCCAGAGGCTGGGTATCCCGTGGCGAGTAACTCACTTCCTGACATCCAAAACCTTATCATCTACCAGACAACTCATGATAATGAAGTGAAAACGGACAAATTCTGTTCCTTTAACAAACAGAATGATGTCACGTGTTGTACTAGGCACAACCTGGAATTCCCTCCCCATGAGAGAAGTATAGTGCCAATCGTTCTCAAGGTTAACAGCATTCAGGATGGAAGAGCCCACTTGATTGGCACTCCATCAACCTCCCCAAACATTCATTCCCTCCACCACCAGCCCCCAGCATACCAAGTACAAAAAGCTACTTTTTGGATAGCACCTCCCAAACTCTACAACCAAGGAGGTTCAAAGCAGCAGCTCACCAATAGCTTCCTACCAGGTATTTAGTGATGGGCAAGTATGCCCAGATCCAGTAAAGTGAATAAGTAAAAACAATTGTAGGATAAGCTAAAATAGCCAGAAAGCACAAGAGTAACCAATGTGTGACTGCTTTGCCCAATGTTCCAAATAGTCGTTTTACTAGGAAATGTAAGCAACATGTATCCACTATAACTTTTCAATGTTTTCAGGAAGTGTGGAGAGATGATGTGTTCACATGAAGAGCTGTGCTTATGCCACTTCTTGCACTGTGCCAATTTATAGTTATTCAAATGAAATGTCATAAATTAGTCCTTCAATACTTCAGTGTTGAAAGGGTGATATGGCTTTGTAAAATATTGATGAATAACTGCACTACTACTTGTCAGTCAAACTGCCAGGTTGAAGACATCAACCAATGTGCATTGCTCTCACTGCCATCATCCCTTATAGTAACAGTAAACAGGTAAAAGATACATCCACCAAAAAGCTGCAATCAAGGTTCTATTTAAACTGGCAAAATGGAAAAGAATCAGACATTCATTTGGTTTATATCTGTTGCAAAGCATGGTTACAAATGATCCCTAGTACAATTTGATCATTGACAAAACTGAAGGCGATGGCTCCAACTGTTAAACCTCACAGTACATATTGTGCTCATAATATTACTGTGAAGCAAACAACTTAAGCGTTTACTTCTGTTGTGAGCGCTAAGATTGGAATCATGCATTTCTCATACGTGAATGAATGAAAGTGAATGAGGCACATATCTAAATGTGCAGTTTGAAAGTTTAAGAGAGCTATGCCATCATTTTGTTACACAGAGAAAAGACAATTATCCAGCCTGGCACAGTTACAGAGCTACACTATCAAGGCACCAAGAGGCATTAACCCAGAGATGAGTTGAAAACACAAACACTTCCACTACAAGTCTGGCAGTTCAACTTCTTCAATCAGACTCAGTAACTTCTCCAACAAAGTTTTGCTTACAGTTATAACAATTACTCCAAAAAAAAAGTTGACATGGTTATTTTATGTACAAATAAGGAAACCAGCCAAAGGAGTTCTCAAACATGAATAAAGTCACAAACATGAATAAAATATGAATATATCCATATTAGGACAGTGTGGGGCTTGGTGCCAGTGGCATTCACATATAGCTGCTTCTCTTGTCCTCTTAAGTGGAAGAGGCTTCAAGTTTGAGAGATGCTGTTGAAGTCATCTTGATAAGTTGCTGCACTGCATTTTGTGGATTGTATACACATCTGTGTTGGTGGAATATCTTAGATGGAAAGACAGAGTCCCAGTTAAGTAGCAGCTTTGTCCAGAAAAACATTGAGCTTTGATTATTACGTTGATTATTCACCCAGGTAAACATTACTCTATTACTCCCCTGCCACATAGAAGGCAGAAGGGAGATACAACAATAATGCCAATGAATATCAAGGAGTGGTGGATTGATTCTCTCTTGCTGAGCATTGTCATTGCCTGGCAATGTGGCATGAATTTTACTTGCTACTTATCAGCGTAAACCTGATTGTTATCCAAATTGTGCTGCATATCATTACCTGATAAGTTGCTAAGGAACAGGACACAAGCAAGAATTATTAAACAGAGGTCATTGATAAAACAACTGAAGGTCAACAGTTGTTCTTAGAACATGGAGACATAAGAGGGATTGCAGATGCTGGAAATCAGGAGCAACAAACACAAAATGCTGAAGGAACTCAGCAGGTCAGGCAGCGCCTATGGAGGGAAATAAACAAATCGACATTTCAGGTCAAGAGCCCTTATCAGGGCTGAAGAAGGCTCTTGGCCCGAAACGTCAACTGTTCATTTCCCTCCATAGATGCTGCCTGACCCACTGAATTCCTACAGCCTTTTGTGTTTGTTGTTCTGAAAACAGTGCTTCACGGAACTCCTGAAATGATAAGACAAGGTGATTGGCTCTCAGTAACTACAAATATTCTTTTTATGCTAGATAGGTTTCCAATCAGGAAGATTTCCTCTAGATTGACAGCAGCTTCAATTTTATCAGGGATCTCTGACATCAAATAAGGACACAAGAAAATAGGAACAGTAGGAACTAAGGCCCTTCAAATCTGACCCACCATTTAACATGATGACCGATTTATGCTGGCCTCAACTCCTCTTCTGAACCATTTCTCCATACCTTCAATTCCTTGACCTGTCAAATATTTATCCACCTCCAGTTTAAATATTTCTAATGTTCCAGCTTCCACCAGCCACTGGGGCAAAGAATTCCAGAGATTCACCACTCTGCAAGAAGAAATTTCTACATATCCATTTTAAATGAGCAGTCCATTACCTTATAGTTATTCCCCTTGTTCAAGACTCTCCCACCAGTGAAAACATCTCCACACTTACCCCTTAGGATCTTGTATGTTTGAACAAGGTCACACCCAACCCCAACCGTCTAAGCTCTGAGGGATAAAGGCCCACACTACTTAGTCTCTCTTGGTAAGACAACTCTCTCACATACCAGGAATTAGCCTGGCGAGTCTCCTTTGTACTGCCTCCATTATTACTACTTTTTTTTAAATATAAGGCAAGGGTGAGGCCTAACCAACACCCAGTACAATTGCAACAAAGCCTCCTCATTTTTAAACTCCAACTGCTTTGCAATGAAGGCCAAAATACCATTTGCGTTCTAACTACATGTTGGACCTGCTTGCATCCTTCACATAGCATCACTAAAACTCAAGTCATTTGCCCCTTTAGGACCAAGGGTGTGACGAAATCTAGAGTTCAATGGTGCTTATGGAACCAAACTAAGCATGAGTGGGTGAGTAATTAGCACTTGATAGAGGTCAATTACTCCTTTCATTACTTAACTGAATATAGGAGGGGGGGGAAAAAAAGAGCTGGTGGGATGGTAATTGATCAAATAAGATTTTCCTGCTTTTTCTGGACAGATTATACCTGTTCCATTCACACTGCTGGTAGTTAGAAGTGTTGCTGGTAGTTAGAAGTGTTGCTGGTAGTTAGAAGTGTTGCTGGTAGTTAGAAGTGTTGCTGGTAGTTAGAAGTGTTGCTGGTAGTTAGAAGTGTTGCTGGTAGTTAGAAGTGTTGCTGGTAGTTAGAAGTGTTGCAACAGGACTGAAACAAGGAAGAAAAATCAGGAAAACTGCAGATGCTTGAAACACTTAGAAGAAGCAACATCAAAAGAGAAAGAGTTAACGTTTCAGGTTGAAGACCACAGATGTTGTGCAACTTACTGAGAATTTTCAGCTTTTGTTTCTTAATCTACCACAGCTAGTTCTGGAATGCAGATCTTTTGTACTACAACCAGGACGCTGGCATCATCTGTGAGATTTAGTGCATCTCATGTACTTAACATTTCTTGACATCATGTGGAAAGAACTGAACTGGCTGAAAATTTTGATTATGGTGGGAATCTCAAGAGAAGGACATTGTCATTTATGGCTTCAAACTGGTTACACACATTTTCACCTTGCCTTTTTAACTTGCGTGCTAGCCTCCCACATTACAGCAAAATTTGGTTAATCCAACATACTCTGAACATAGAACAGTACAGCACAGGAAGATGCCCTTCAGCCCACATTGCCTGTGCCAACCATGATGCCAATTTAAACTAATCCATCTAATCCGTGCACATGGTCAACCTTCATTTCCTGCCTGTTCATGCACCCGTCTAAATGCCTCAAATGTTGCTATCATACTTACTTCCACCATCTTGCCTGGCAGCACATTCGAAGCACCTACCACTCTTTAAAGAAAAAACTTGCCTCGCGAATCTTCTTTAAACTTTTGCCTTCACAGTTTAAACCTATGCCTTCTAGTTTCCACTCTGGGAAAATGTCTGTACAAAATACAAAACCATATCAGGTTGTCCCTCAGCTTCCAATGCTCCAGTGAAAACAATTCAAGTTCATCCAACTGCTCCTTATAGCTAATACTCTCTATTCCAGGCAACATCCCGGTGAATCTCTTCTACACACTCTCCAAAACTTCCACATCCTTCCAGTAATGTGGCGACCAGAACTGTCAGTAACTTTAATGCCAGACTAGCAGATTTTCCAGACTATTGGATTTTTCCAAATATAAATACAGCAACACTTTTTCCATTCACTTTTTAAAAAAAACAATGTTACATAGTAGAAAGATAAATGTTCCAATGAATCAAGTTTAAAGGGAGCATGGGAATCAGAATCAGGTGAGTGGGAAAGGAGCATGAGAAGCGGCCTTGGTTAATGGGGTGGGAGCTGATGAACTAGAGGATTATCAGTTTTACTGTATTGAGGATTGAGACAGTCATGAAGTTCAGTTCATTGTTAATAACAGGCCCCACCTTTCATTATTAGATCATGCAGGACATCAGTGGTTTGATCAATTTTTTGTTCCTGTTCTTGTCATGTTTATCTGCATTTTCCACTGAACCATGGCTTGAACCACCCCATCACCCTCAATGATTAGCACAGAGTCTGAAATGTGTTAGGTGAAAGATGACCCAATGGCCTGAATGAGAAAATGAGCATAGACTGATATACAATTTATTCACAGTCCTATCAGCTGTTCAACTGTCAATGCAGCTGAGTATCTCCAGATGTAGTTACTTTTCATCAATGTCTCTGTTTTTCTGTACCTCCGTGCAAGGAGGATTATTGTACTGTTTGGCTAGTCCAACTCAACATGATCAGGTGGCTCAAAAAACTGCCTTTATGGCAAAACACAAGGTGGGCAGTTTAAGCTTAAGCTCGTTTCCTTCACTACTCCCATACCTAGCACCTGACAGAAGTCTCAGCAAGAGACTTTCAGGCATAGCCAATCCACAAAAGTACAATAGTGTGTCCTGTATCTTTTGAAAACCTTAAGTCAAATGCTTCAAGCCCACACCTATCCAAGTCCTATCACTGCTGCCTCTTCACCACCACAATTACAACCAGCTGGAAACAGAGGAATTAGGGCAAGAGAAAAGATGAAAATGAGTAAGAATAAAGTGAAGGGAGTGATGTAACCAAAGCATAAAAATACAGATGAACAAGTAGAGAGGCTGAGCAGATAAGAGAGGTGTATAATTGGATGAGAGAGACAACCCAAATTAAAAGCAGCAAAAGATGTACAGAGTTGAAAATGATTGAAGTAAAAAGAGTAACACATGGAAACAGACAGGAATGAAAGGGTAACACACAGTGTTTGATTGCAAGGATCAAATGCACTGCATCATTACATTGAAACTAATAGAATTTGTGTGCATTGCTACTATTATTACAATGAATGGTGAAAACCCAGGAGGAGAGAGAAACTACCATTTCCCTGATGCTTCTAGCAATACCAAAATGGGAAGTTCTGGGAAATGTTGGAGAGGGTTCAGAGGAGATTTACGAGAATGATTCCAGGAATGAAAGGGCTTAAGTATGATGAGCGTTTGTCGGCTCTTGGACTGTACTCGCTGGAGTACAGAAGGATGAGAGGGGACCTCGTAGCGACATTTAAAATGTTGACAGGTAAGGATAGAGTAGATGTGGCTAGGCTGTTTCCCTTGGTGGGCGTGTCCAGGACCAGAGGGCACAATCTTAGAATTAGAGGGTACAGTTTCAAGACAGAGATGAGGAGAAGTTTCTTTACCCAGAGGGTGGTGAAATTGTGGAACTCCTTGCCACGCACAGCAGTGGAGGCCAGATCAGTGGGGGTGTTCAAGGAGGAGATAGACAGATATCTAAATAGTCAGGGTATCAAGGGATATGGGGATAAGGCTGGCAAATGGGATTAGAATAGTTTTTTTTTCTCTCTCTTTTTTTCCCACCCCATTTCTTTTTCCCTTTTCCTTGGAGCAGACTCGATGGGCCGAATGGCCTGCTTCTGCTCCCTTATCTTGTGATCTTGTGATCTTGTGAAATTAACAAAATAACAATAACAAAAATTGGTAGAGTAAATGTTGCTGATTCACCATCCCTCTCGAGCTAATATTTCCCTTCCACTTCAAAACAAATACAAGTTCAAAGTAGTGGTAAAAAGACTTCCTATTTCACTTTCTCCTTTTAAAAATAAATCATTTTGAGAATCTGGGCAACACTGGCAAGATCAGCATTTATTACTGCTCCTCAATTGCCCTCAAGAAGGTGGAAGTGAGGTTGCTTCCCAAACTGCTGCATTCATTCTGAAGGTTCTCCCAAAGTGCTGTCGGACAAGGTAGTTCCAGGATTTAGACCCAGCAATTAAGGAACTGACATACATTTTCAAGTACCCTGGATAGGGCCCTGCAGGTGTGCACTCCCACACCTTGCTGCCTATGTACTTCTTGGCTTTAAAAGTCAGTTTGGAAGGTGCTGTCAGAGTGCCCCGATGGGTAAATACATTTTGTAGATAGTACATAATCACAGCCACTGTACACCTGTAGTGGACCAAATGAATGTTTAGGATGGTTGATGTTGTATCAATCAAGTGGGCTGCTTTATTATAGATGGTGTCAAGCTTCACAAGATTTGTAGGGATACCAGGTGACGAGTCACTCACTTAGCATCCAAGACTCTGGTCTAGTCTTGTAGCCATGATACAATATGGCATAGCTAATTGAGTTTTTGGTCAATGATAAACTCCTCCTCCACACCCCTTACCTCCCCTCCAAGATGTTGGGGGTGGGAACTAGGTTATAGCAATGTTATTGAAATATCAGATCAGCAGTAGGCGGTTAGAGACTCTCTTTTTGCAATATGGCTACTGCCTGGCTCCTGAACACATGTTCTCAGAACATGCCTGAATGTTGTCTAGCTCTTGCCCTAGACAGGGAAGGATTGCTTCATTTGCTGAGAAACTAAGAATGGAATTAAACATAGTGCAATGACTGACAAATTCCCACTTCTGATCTAATGATGGAAGGAGGCTCTTCGAGGAAGCAGCTGATGATGATGATGATGATGATCCAGCCCAAGACACTACCCCAAGCAAATCCTGGAGCTGGGATGACTGACATCCAACTACAACTCTCTACTTTTGTGCGAGGTACCAATCCAGCCAATGGAGTATTTTCCCTTCAGTGTCCATTGACCTCAGTTTTACCACAGCTGGACACAGTTGGTCAAATGCAGCCTTGATATCAAGCAGAGTCACTCTACCCTCTGGAATTCAGCTCCTTGATCCATATTTAGTCCTGGCAAAAGCCAGATTGGGCATCAATAAGTAAATGTCACCTGATAGCACTGTTGATGACTGTTTCCATCACTTTGCTGACAATTGAGAGTAGATTGGGTAGTAATTAAAGGATTAGATTTACTTTTTGATGAATGGGACATACCTGGGCAGTTTTCCCACTTTCCTTGATAGTAGCCAATGTTCTAATTGTAACAGAATAGCTTGGTTAAGTGTGCAGCTGGTTCTGGAGCACAGGTCTTCTGTACTATAGGTGAGATGTTATCTGCATCCATGGCCATTACTGTAACCAGTACTCTCAGCTGTTTCTTGATATAACCTGAAATGAATCTATTTGGCCGGAGACTAGCTTCTGTGATGGTGGGTACTTCAGAAGGTAATGACTACTATAAAACTAATGCCCTAATTTTGCTCTTAGTGATAAAGGAAGTTTTCATAGTTCATTTGACTTGTGGGTACATCAGAGATTTTTTTCCAGATAAGCTAGCTAAAATGGTACAGGACTGTGGTATCAGTAAAACTGAGCTTCTTCAACTGATCAAATTGAAGAATTCTCCAAAGCCATGCAGAGCCTACAGCAGTTAAAAATGGAAATCTAAATCACATACAGCAAGAGAAATAAAGATAGAATTAAGGGTGAGAAATAGTAAACAAAAATATCAAAAAAATAGTTTTCAGGCTCCAACATTCTTCTGGGAAAATAAAACTTCCCACTTGTAAAATTAATTTTTGGGATGAGAGCATTTAGTAGTTATTGCCAATTATTATGCTGTTACAAAATGATTCCCTCCTGAATGTACTATTCTTATCTTTTTCAGTTGTTTTTAAACATTGAACTAGACAATAAGGTTAGCACTGCAACAGTATATCCAATAGAAATGCAGTAGCTTCTGGAATTCCAGAGATTGCCATCAGACTTCAACTGTAAAATGACTGAGTGCCTGGCTCTTATCATCAATGCAAAAATCTGGGTGATACAACAAAATATTCAAATGTTATACATCATTTACACTGGCACTGTGAGAAGAGAGAAAGATATCACTTACGTCAATTAAAACAAATATGGATAGGAGTTGAAGGAGGAATGTAAAATAAAGAGAAAGCTGTAGTTCTGAGCTCTGAAACTGCAATGTTACCATGCCCACAATGACATCAGGGTAATTAATTTTTTTCTTTCTGTTAGGAATAACAATTCACACAATCAAACAACAATACCATCAAAAGCATTGGTTAATTAAAAAAAATAGTCACCTCAAGAAGAAAAATGCAACCAATTTTCTGTTTCAACCCAAAAAAAACAACTTATCAATATAATTTTGAAATGGAAGAGTAGCTTTAGGTTTGCAGATGCAGTACAAGACCAATTTCTTTACAACTCTCACTTTTTACAAATGTCTTAAGCACAGGTGCAGGGATAAAAACTTGCCAAATGAAGGTCCAAATTTTGCACTTGGATTAATGGAAAATTATTTAACCTTCATCATTGCCAGGTGAAATTGACAACAACATGTTAATTACACTAAGTCCTCATTATTCAGGACAGAAAGACTTCCCACAAATTAAAAACACAGATACCACTAAGGCTGCTGGCAATCACACTAAAACTACAATGGCGAACAGCAGTTAATTGCTCCATGGATATAACAACTTTCACACAAGCTTCAGCTTGTCAAAATAAACTGAAGCTCAAAAATACTTCAGACCATGACCCTAGCCTACCTATGGCATTCCTAACCCCTGCCCCGACAGCAAACCCAGTCCATTTCAGTTTAAATGTAGGTATATGGCCGCACAACTCAAAACTTAAATGCCCATTCCAAATCAAAGACCTCCTTCTCTCAGAAGGTGGTTTATAAATCATAATTTTGGTGGTTTTTCCACAAAAAAAATACATATAATTTACAAAGAACATTTCACAAGGCAAAAGCCAATGAAATATTTTGACGATATTCCAAGTATGACCAACAGCAATAAGATAAATGAGTAAAATACATGATGGGTCAGTTAGGTTAAATGATATACTGGATAGAACACAATACCATGGTGAAAAAACACTAACAGCAAAACTATTTTACTATCAAAAGACTTAAGAACTTTTCCAGCCACCTGATAACAGAGTAGGCCTCAGTTTAATGTTTTAGATGAAAAATGTCTCTCCAATATTGCACCATCCACTCTAAACTTCATTTATAATCAGTCTGTGTGGAATCCACAAGTTCTTAAGGGAGGTGCAAAACACTCATCCATGCCTTTGTTTCTAATACGGTCATGGGTGGCCTTCCATCTTCCACCCTCCAAAAATGTTGCCATGTCCTAAGGTGCACCTCTGAATGTCTCATACTTAAAATTTAAATTCTTTCACTAAATTTCTCCATCAGCCCATTTCTATCCCTATAATCTTTGACAAGAAAAAAAGATTGTAACATTATATTTCAGTGTCAAAGGATTTGCATGGAAGTAATGAGGCCTCATCATAATCCTGAAAAGGAACAGACTGAAATGGACAATCCTTAACTTTCTATGGCAAATTTAATCTGTTTCTTGCATGCCTGGTATCCGAATTTCATCCCATTATATTTAACAAGGGAGCCAGAACAGCAAGTTTCAGATTTCTGCAAGTAACTTTTTGTCCACCCCAACCTGAAATTTCTCTGATTAGCACATAGATCATGAGCAACATTAGCACCACACTTATTTTCACTTAAAATCTGATCTGTCATGATTGTGCCTGCAGAGAAACCAAGTGTGGATGAATTGCCAAGATTCTACTGACAAGCCTTTGCAATGGCTAAAATAGAAAACCAGCAATCTTCCTCACTCTATTGCAAGCCAACTGAGGCAGAATCAAGGCAACCATGGAAAGAAAATGTTTAGTCATATAGCAACTGAGCACATATTTGCTAAAATTAGAGTATGAACATCCTAAAGAGATGGGTGTTCCTTTGTAAAAAGTTTTCATTTTGATCTTTGCCTGTGACAAACTGACACCCCGATGGATGTAACAATAAAAACGCAAGAAACAGGAGTAGGCTAATCAGCACCTGGAGCCTGCTCTGTCATTAAGATCAAGGCTGATCCAATCACGTCCCCAACATCATTTGCCCATTCTTTGAACCCTTCGATTCATTGCAGTTCAACTGTCTGTCAATCTCTACCATGAATATATTGCCTCCTTAGCTCTCTGGAGAATTCAAAAAAAAATCTCCAAGTGGAATTCCTCAATTTTCCCACACGAAATGGGCAATTCCTTTTTCAGAAACTATGGCTTTCAGATCTGAATATCTGCACTAGAAGAAACATTCTCTCAACATCCACCCCCTTGGAATCTTGCATTGCAATCTTTCATTTTCCAAGTATAGACTCTATCTACTAGGAAACAGTAGATACTATCTACTAGTATAGACCCAACCTAGGAAACAACCTACTGAGTGTTCTCGGCACTGCGTCTAAAATAAATATATCCTTCATTAAGTATGGCAACTAAAACAGTACAGAGTATTTCAGGTACTATCTCACCAACTCCCTGTAAAACTTCCATGTCTCTTGCAATTAAAGAGCAAATTCCATTTGCCTCCCTAATAACCCCTATGCAATCTTTTTGTGTTTCACGAACCTGGACCCCCAGAAGTCCTCATGCCAAAAACATTCTGTAATCTCACTTGCTTTAGATGATATGCTTTTTCATCTTCCTTCCAAGGTGCTGAAGTTTCCTGCATTAAACTCCATTTATCAGCTTTAAGCACTCACTTACCCCATCTACATTCCTTTGCAGGCTCCTTGTGTGCTCCTCACGACGTGCTAACAAACCTATCTTTGCATCAGGAGTAAATCTAGCCACAGTACATTTGCCCCCCCCCCCCATGTCACGAATATAGATTACAAATAGAAGAGGTCCTATATTCATCCCTGTAGCTCCCCACAAGTTACTGATTGTCAAAAGTTTCCTGCTTGTCAGCCACACCCTTCTCATACCAAAATATTACCCCCAACCCCATGTGCTCTTATATCGCACAGTAACATTGTATGTAGCATCTTACTGAATGCCTTCTGGAAATCCAAATACACTACATCTTCTGGTTCCCCTGTATCCAGTTGTGCAGCTTTCAATTTGAATTCTTGAGTACTAAAAGAAAAACACTGCAAGCAAACATTAATTCTGCAGTGTCGGTTTTAACGCTGTATACAGCAACATTCACCGAATTGCATAGTACAAAGTCGAAGGCACCGCCCACTACACAGCCACAACGCACGCCATCCCCAACAACATTCTTTATTCATTCTTTTTATTAAATAATAAAATGTTTGTAGCAATGTTTTTCCCAAAAAATTAATTCTTCTTTCCCAAACCAAGTCTCTTCAGAATCCAACACTTCTAGCTTAAAGAAGTACTAACTAGAGGGTAATTTAAAAAACACTTGGACGCGTCATTGCATAACCCGAAGGTTCCTTTCAAACACCAAAACATGTGTCAACAGCTCCATGGACATTAAACAGCCCTATCCCACAAGATAGATAAACGGAGTATCTGACCCCGCGCAAGTGTGTTCGCTCCATCTTCCTGAGCCCCATTACCGCGAACTGTTCCGGCTTACGTTTCTTCTATTTTGAATCACTGTTAAATCAATCTAAGCAAAGCAGGAGGCCTTACACATTCATTAAATTAAAATGACTTCACTGAGGTTAAACACCACTACTGAAGACACGATTTTCAGAACAGCAAAGGGAAAACGCCGAGTTCTCACACCAACATTTAACCTGCAATCAGGTGAGAAACAGCTAACTAAGGGAATTAGATTTTTCGTGCTGAAGGCAGGGAAATAAGATGGGCCGAATGGGCCTCATCCGTTAGCAATTTGTTCATAGTGACATATTTTATTTCTATATCATATCCGCGAAAGGATGCGGCTATGCTTATTATATATGCAGCGCAACCACAATCAATTGTTGTTAGCATTTTGGGTGGGGACTCAAAGTAGAAGCAACAACATAGTATTTATTCGTATTGTTAAATATAACACGTGGAATGCCAAAGGAAATGGCAGAGCTTTCTAGCAGTCAATAACGTCCAGCCATCTGCAGCAGGTCCACACCCGGTCTGGAGTCTTCCCAGCCCCTTCCCCTGAAATATCACCGCGGGTGCTTTTTTTTGGGGGGTACATCTTTCAGTTCTACACTCAGTTCCTCCGAACCTTATTGCGAAACATTTTTAAATTTAATTAAAACTGCATGAGACAGTCACACTAAGAGTGAACAACGAAATGACAGCCTGTATCCATTTGCACATCCTATGGCACGCTATCTGCATTCACTGATAGCATTGCTGGATTTTGCAAAAGATACAAGAGGCAGCTCCAGCCTTGAAGGAGCAGGTGAGTTTCACATCGAGAAAGAAAATAACGGCAGGCTTTCGTCCTTACCGTGTACATGGGTCGCTATGTGCGGTGCTGCTGTGATCTCGCCCTGAAACCAAAAGAGCGATCGTCGCAGCCAAGGCTGCTGCTACCGCCCTGGTTCCTCCTCCCGCAGCGCAGGCGCCGTTTTCTCAGCCCCTCGCACCAACCAGTCTCCGCCGAGCAGCATTCAAATAAATCTCACACACAGGGGGGAAAGCGCGCCGACAACCGTTCGTTCTGGGACTTGTAGTCTTTGCAAACCCATTCCTAACGGCATCCTCCAGCACGCCAGGAATGCTCGATACCGAGGAGCCCCGTTTGATAAATCGCACTGCAATAAATCCAGATCATCGAAGTGTTTTAAAAGCATCATTTTTAAAAAAATTAAAATACTCACACATCTTAAAATATTTGCGTTAGCATTAAAAGCAAAGTGAATCATCATTATACCGCACCGAATCCAGCTGGAGTTATAACTCACAAAACATTTTATAGAACCTTTTTTTGACCCACGGTAAATTTTGCCAAGCACTTGGACTTCAAAGCAAGTCTTACAATACATGGAATTATTGCATTTCCTTGTTAGGTTCAGTGATAGATAATCCCGCGTCATTAAAGAACGGGCGACTGCACCGAGTTGAGCGACAGCTGCCGGTTCCGCCGGTAGCTGCCCGCCTTTCATGGCTCAGATCGGCTTGGACTACCGCGCATGCTCGGCTGCACGCAAAATCCGATGGGGAGGGGGGAGGGGGGTCAATGCCCGCGCGTCAGACCCCGGGCTCTGCGGCTGCACCGGCCACGAAGGGCACCGGCGTGCTGGGGAGGGGTCCCGGTGCACTTTGGTTCTGACCCCTAAAGGTTCATGCCATGGATAGCTGGCGCAAGAATAGCCATCCTAGTTCTTTGAATGGACTCATTTACCCTGTGGGAAAAGGTACATGAAGTTTCTTTGAGTTATTTTCATGTTTTTACATTTTTCCTTGGCATTTTAAGGTACTTTAGTTATTTAATTTAAACTTCTTCAGTAATTGCTTTTAAATATTTAAATCAATTTCAATATTTCCTTTAAATCACTGACAATCATCTTTTTAAAAATCTGTTCAAAGGCCTTTGACAGCTGTCAAAGACTGTCAGGATGTTGCAAGGGCAGAGCCTCAGTGGTACTCTGCCTAAGACCAATTGCTGTGTAGAGGGTGCTTGATCTCTCGAGTATGGAGGATCAGTTCATCCAGCCCTCCACATCCAGAAAAGGTTAAACTCAAGTGGGTTGGTATTGTGGCTGGCAAATCCAGGCAATGGGCCAGGTCCTCCAGCATGATTTGGCCCATTAATATAACCACATTTTATAGAATTGAATGAACTAACTGCGCCAAATGTTGGGGTTATTTCAAAAGACCAGCTGAAAGAATAACCAAGGATACATGATCACTTACTCCTTTTCCCAAAGCAACATTTCATTTTAACCCAGCCCCCTAATTCACAGAAGGATTTCTACTCTGATTCACATTTCAATTGTTCCCACCAATTTCCAAAGATCAGAAGTGGATTAAATAGTGTACAGGTCAGCAATCATTAGTACCTGTCCTGATGTGGATAATGATCCAAAACATGCCAGGGCCCAGATCAAGGCTGTTGCCATGAGTTCTTGTACTTGTCTCATTGGTGAAGCAGGGTGCTGGTAATGAGAAGACAGTATTCCAAAGATCTAGGCAGAAAAAGGATTCTGTTGGAGTTAGCTTTCCCTGAGTTGGTCTTCTTGTGCCAGAAACATAGTAAGTAGGAGATGGGCTGTCTTTTAAGAATGTTGAAGAAGCCATCACCATTCAATGAAAATTTACACAAAATACACATTGCTTTTGCACCACTAAATATGAGAATATGACTAACCAAAATAGTACATGCTTTCTGCAAGATTGGAGACCTGTGATTTTTGTGTTATCCATATTTCTCGACAACTGGAAGAGTCTCCAGGTGGACTTCTTTAAGACTTCAGGCCCCAAGTACAGTAGATGATGCTTACAGTATTCAAAAAGTTTCGTAGGTTCATGTATTTCCATAAAAGTGCTGTGATACTTAAGATTATAATAAACGTAACACACTTGGTCACTTGAATCTGCCCCTCATTAATTAATAATCAATCTAGTGTTGCACATCAACTGTTGCGTGATTTTCATTTTGACAACAAGGGCCAATACAGCTAAAAAACTTGTGCATCAGAACACCCAAACAGGATTCACCTGTTTGCTACGTGTTGATGTAGTAAAGAGTAAATGGAACCCTTGCTAAATAAAGAGAAGCCGCAGCTGCAAAGATGCCAGTTTCCAAATTGGTATTTCTTTAATCTACAGCAAATTATTGATTGTGTAATGGAGACATTTGTACATCCACTACAAATCACTTGACATCCTTGGGATCACATGGGATCCAGGGTGAGCTAGCCAACTGGATACAAAATTGACAGTTGTAAGAGTCAGAAGGTAGTAGTGGAGGGTTGCTTTTCAGATTGAAGGCCTTTGACCAGTGATGTGCCGTAGGGATTGGTGCTGGTCCACTGTTGTTCATCATCTTTATTAACAATTTGGATGAGAGTTGGCAAGGTGACTACGTTTGTGGATGACACCAAAATTGGTGATATGGTGGACAATTAAGAAGGCTGTTTAAGATTACAACAATCTAGATCAACTGGGAAAGTGGCCAAGGAATGGTAGATGGAATTTAACTTGGACCTGTGTGAAGTGTTGCATTTTGAGAAGTTAAACCAGGGCAGGACTTAGTAAATGACAGAGCCCTGGAGAGTGTTGTAGAACAGAGATCTTTGGGTACAAGTACATAGTTCCCTGAAAATGGCAATGCGATAGACAAAGTAGTGAAGAAGCTGTTTGCTATACTTGCTTTCATTGGACTGCTATGTACAAGAGTTCAGACATCATGTTACAACTGTACAAGATATTGGTGAGACCACACTTGGAGTATTGTGTGGATTTCTGGTTGCCTAGCTATAGGAAGGATGTCAATACGCTGAAAAGGGTGCAGGAAAGATTCACTAGGATGTTATTGGGATTGGAGGGCTTTGGTTATAAGGAGAGACTGGTTAGGCTGGGTTCTTTTCCCTGGAGCATAGGAAATTGAGGGCTGACCTTGCAGAGGTTTATGAAATCATGAGGGGCATAGATAAGGTGAATGGTCACAGTCTTTCTCCTCATAGTAGGGGAATTTAAACTAGAAGGCACAGATTTAAGGTGAGAGGGGAAAGATATAAAGGGGACCTGAGGGGCAACTTTTTCCGCACAGAGGGTGGTGGGCGTGTGGAATGGGATGCCAGAGGAAGTGGCAGAGGTGGGTACATTTAAAAGACGTGGACAGGTACATGGACAGGAAAGGTTTAGAGAGATATGGGTCAAACACAGGCAAATAGGACTAGCTCGGATGGGCGACTTGGTCGGCATGGATAAATTGGGCCGAAAGGCCTGTTTCCGTGCTGTATAACTCTATGACTCTAAATAATTTAATTTTATCAAATGTAAATAGCATGCAGCTGATGCAAGAAAATATTTGTAGAATGAGAGGAATTGTTGAATCATTACAACAGGAGGAGGCCATTAAGGCCATCAAGTATGTGGAGCAATCCATTTCATCCTGCTTTCCCTAGAGTAAGTAAATTATTTTCCCTCAAAAGTCTACCTAACTCCTTTCTGAAAACCATGTTTGTCTCTGTTTCCACTACCCTATTAGGCAGTGAATTCCAGATCATAGCCAGTCTATGCATAAAAAATGTTTTACTGTGTATTCCTACCGTCTTTTCTGAAAGTTTTGTTCCCTGGCCCTTGAATTATCCACCATTTAGAATATCTCCTTTCTATGTCCTAATCTTTCTATGTCATAATCTTGCAGATTTTTGTAAAATCTTCTTTCAAACTTCTTTCCTTCAAGGAGAACAATCTCACCCTCTCCAGGCTTACCCCAGAGGTGAAATCCTTCATCCCCAGAACCATTTTAATGAAATTCTTCAGCATTCTCCCTTCCAAAAGTGTTGTGACCAGAAATGTGTAATATACTCCACTGTTGTCATATCTTAACATATACATTGAGTCAATAATAAATATACGGAAAGTAAAAACAGAAAATGCCGGAAACACTCAGCAGGTTGAGGCAGCATTTATCTGCAGAAAGAAAAACAGAGTTAATATTTCAGTTTACAGATCCTAGGTCAGAACTGGGAAACAGAGAAAAGAAATATAGAATTAGTGGATTATCTACAAAGGCCAAGAACTGAACCTAGCATGACTCCTTAAAGGACACTATCCTACAGTTGGAAAGACAAAACATTATATCATAATTAACAGTTCTCTTGCTTGAGTCTCAATCTTTAGTTTAGGCTGTCATTGAACCCATTATTCCATGGGCCTCAATTTTGTTAATCAATCTTTTATGTTGGACTTTATTTAGGAACACAACCCCTCCATAATGCAGCAGTCACCTGTACCTCAGTGCAATTCTAATACAACTCTTCAAAGCAAAGATAAGGTAATACAAATGATTTCTTATTAATGTGAACTGTGGAATATAACATGGCTGTTGACATCTCTGCACAATCCCATACTCCAGAAGAAAATAGATCAAAGTATTGCCCTGACTGAGCAGAATTCTAAAGGAAAAGAAACATTACAATATTTCTAAAGGAAGATCTACAGTATTATGCATAGAGCAGTGTAGTAAGCCAGGGACTGCAAGTAGGAGACTGGTACATTATTGGTAAGATATTCCAGTGAGCTGTGGAACTAGATATTATCTTATTTGGACATGTTTACATTTAGAGGACTGGTATTTGCTACCGCTATGTAAATATTGCTGTGTACCACATGTTTTCTTTGATTTTGTTTTGAACAACAGCTAGCTTATTTTTGTGTGGATGAATATAATGGTTAATTGCAAATGTTCAGAATAAATTCATTCAATTGCCCGCCCTGCATCTTTAACCGCAAGTCAGTAAGGCAATGTATTTTCTCACTCAATTGCCTCTTGTGTATAGTTAACCCACTCAGTGATGGTAATTGATGTGCTTTACGACGAAGTACTTCACAAACTGAAGGTATAGGACAGGTAAATGGCAGCATAACCAACTGAGAAGGACTAACAGTAATGAATTTGCCAAGACATTATTGTAGGGATAATGTGAAAATCTGGCTGTTGGAATTTTCCTTATAACCTTCTAATTCAAAGAAAAGTTTCTTAATAATAACCAAATATAATACTTTTAAACGTGTGACTCAGATGTGTGTCCCATTACCACACAAAAGGATATAGAGAATTTTGGTTCTTCAACATGAAGCAACTAGTTCCTTATTAACTCTTCCCTCACCATTATTCCTTACTCCATTCAAAGGTTTTTAAGTCAGATCATTCTCTAGATCTCTGACGAGGTAAACAATAGCTTTACAGATCACCTGTTTGTGGAAAGGGGCCAAGAGAAGAAATATGCAGACAAATTAGGGAAATGAGTAAAAAAATGAATAATCATGGAGGATTTTAATTATCCTGATTTTAATTAAGCCAAAGAGGTAGGTGAAGGGGATAAGGGAATGGAGTCAATATAACATGTAAAGGATTCCTAATTCAAAATGTTTTTTTAAAAAAAAGCAGATTTGTCAATTGATCAAATAACATGGTATGAACCAGAACGGGTAATGGAATTAAAACTGGGAACTATCTAGACAATGATGACCATAATGTGGTACAATTTAAGATGATAATACAAGAGGACAGAACTATGATGGAAATCATGTTAATAAATTGGAGAAGAGATTTTGAGGGACTGAGAGTAGAATTTGGGAAGATAAAGTAGGCAACAATATCGATAAACATGGATATAGAATAGCCATGATAAACATTTAAAACAGTATTCAAGAGAGTGCAGGAAAAATATCTTCTGCTAAAAGGCAAGAATAAACTAAATTTTAGTGAGATCCATGAATGAACAAAGGCATAAAGGAATAATTGAAGCTAAGGAAAAGGGCATACATGAAGTATATAGACAACAGAGGAGTCTATGATGAGAGAGAATATGAAGCAATTAGAGTACTCTAATAGACAATTAGGAAGGCAAAGACGAACTATGTAATTAAATTATCAAGGGACCTAAACCAAAACATTGAAATGTTTAACAGACACATCAATTAAAAAAGAAGGGTTAGTATGGGAATAGGGACACCGAGGGACTGTTGACACGTCAATGCCACGGATAACAACAGGGAGATGACAGAAATATGAAATCATTGTTTTGCTTCTATATTTACAAGGGAGATAGAACAGATGGATACATCACTGGATAATGTGAAGAATAATGAAATTTAGTGCATTTGAAATGGAAAAAAATAAGTTAATCAAGAAGGATAAAACCCCATGTCAAGACAGATTGCATCCATGCATTTTTATAGAAAATAACAAAGACATAGTATAAGCATTACTGCACATATTTAATAACTTATTAAAAATGGTATAGTGCCAGATGACTAGTGGATAGCTAACCCAATATTATTTTTGAGAACAGTTAGCTTAATATTAGTGGTCAGAAAAATAATGGAATCCTTATGAATGAAGAGAAATAGAAGAACATAGAGGGATAAAAAGTATAAAAATGAATAATCAGTAATGGATAACAAAAAGGAAAATCTTACTTGATCCAAGTCATTGTAATTTTTTGATGAGGTTAAAGAGAGGATAGACAATAGTTAATGCTGCAAGTAATCTATTTCCGAATAGCCTTTGATAAACTACCCCATAATAGACTAAAAATAAGGTGAGGGAATGCAAAACTGGGGGACAAGAAACATATTCGATTACTAATAAAAGCAAAAACTGCTGGAAATACTCAGTAGGTTGGGCAGCATATGTGGAGAGAGAAACAGAGTTAATGTTTCGAATCAGTGACTCTTCATCAGAAACATTTCAGCAGGGTTTCTAACAAAAGGCCAATCAGCATCTGTGGAGAGAGAAGCAGAGTTAACTTTTCAAGTAAAAGACATTTAGTTGGAAACTTTGCTGAAGGGTTTCTGAAGAAAGGTCATCAAACTGAAATTTTAATTCTGTTTCTCTCTCCTGAATACTTTCAGCAATTTCTGTTCAGCTTTAAGATTTCCAGCATCTGCAGTTTTGTGTTTTTTGAGGATGTCTTGTTACCTGGGTTCTGGACAGACAGCAGAGAGCAGGAGTAAAAGGAAACTTTGAGGTGGAAGAGGGATCCGTGGCAGGGGAGGGGGCAGGGAGCAGGCAACATTGTTCAAGTGATTTGGACTCTAGAATCAAAAGTATAATTACTAAATTTGCATAAGGTAGAAGGGTAGTCACAACTGAAGAGGGACGTAAAAATTACAGAAGGACATTAATATGAAGTTCAGCACTGTTAAATACAAGATAATACATTTTGTCGGGAAAGATAGAGAGGTAACCTGTAACTTGGAAGATGCAAGCCTGATTTTGGTAGAGGAACAAAGGGATCCTGGAACACAAGTATCTCTTTTCCCATTCTAAGTTCAGTAATTTACAGTTCCCTAGTACAATAAGATGGACTCTAGACCTCACAATCTACCTCATTGTGACCTTGCAGCTATTGTCTACCTGCACTTTCTCAGTAGCTGTGAAACTTTATTCTCCACTCTGTTATCATTTTACCTTGTACTACCTCTATGCACTGTGAAATGAATTGATTTGTATGAACAGTATGCAAGACTAGTTTTTCACTGTACCTCGGTACAAGTGACAATAATAAACCAATTCCAATTATGTGTACACCTATTCTATCTCCCTGGTAAATATCAAACCAAAGTAATAATTTAATATTTTTGCTATCTCCCTATCATTACCCACAGTATTGACCTGTATATACCTTAAAGGCACTTTTCCCATCAAATCTTCCTTTTATATTGATGTGTCTGTAAATTACTGAAAATTGTGCTGTAGTATGGCAAAGTATAAAAAAGCAAACCAGGCACAAGGGTTAATATCTAGAGAGACAGAATGAAAAGTAGGGAAGTTGTATCAAAGTTTGGTTAGATCATTGAATACAATTCAGATTGTTATATTATAGGAAGGATATTAAGGGACTGGAGAGAGTAAAGAGAAGATTTACGAGGATGATATAGAAATGTGAGAGTTTATATATCAGGAAAAGATGAAAAGATTGGATCTCTTTTCTCTTGAGGGAGGGGGACCTAAAATTATGAAGGGATTTGATTGGATGGGTGCTGTGTGATTGTTTCCTTTTGTGGGAAGGCATAACAATGGAATTCAGAGTGGACAGAATGTGGAACTTGCTACCACGGGTAGTGATTGCAGAGTACAGATGCAAATGCAAGAACATAAGAAACAGGCCTCTCACGCCTGCTCCACCATTTAAGAAAAATGTGGCTGATCCATTCTTGGTCTCAGCATTATTTTCATGCTCTCCCCATACATCTTGGCTCCCTTGTAGTTAAAGTATCTGGCAATCTCCACCTTGAATATAGTCAGTGACTTTGCCTGCACAACTCTCTGGTTTACCAAATTCTAAAGATTCACAATTCCCAAAGAGAATTACTCCTCATCACTTATTCTGAAACTATGTACACTAGATCCAGACATCCCCCACTAAGACATTCTCTCAGAACCACCCTCTCAATCCCCATCAGTATCTTTTTTTTGTTTTAATAAAATTAACTCTTATTTTTCTATTTTCCCCTTGATTACTGGCCTGACCACTAACCGTTCTTAAAACATCAACTCCTTCGTACAACACATCAACCCAGTCACCCCTCTTCCCTGCCTCAAATGCAAACATGTCCTCCCTACATCCAAAACTGTATGCAGTACTCCAGTTGCAATCTTACCAGCATCCTGCAAAGTGCCATCAAAACCTCCCTACTTTTACACTTCAAACTCCTTGCAAGAAAAGCCACTTGAATGATGCTTCACTTATCAACTGAAACATTTATTCCCTTAATCACTAGTGCACTGTTAGCCTTGCTAATTACTTGCTGTGCATGCCATGTTTGTGTGGTTCATGTGCTAAGACCCCCAGATTTCTCTGTGCCGCAACAATCGGTAGTCTCACTCCATTTTATAATTTGCTTTATTACTCTTCCTTCCAAAGTTACATTTGCCCATATGGTGCGCCATCTGCCAACTTCCTGTCTACTCACTTAACATATATATTTCTCTTTGTAGATGGCTTTTTATTCTCCTCACAATATGCTAATGCATCCATCTTTGTATCATCGGTAAATTTGGTTACAATACACTCACTCCCTTCATCCAGGTCACAAATATAGATTATCAACAGTTCAGGCCCCAGCACTGATTCCTATGACCATTCTCTCGCTGCTAATTGCCAATCTGAAAATGACCCATTTATCCTAACTCTGGTTTCCACAGTTAACCACTCCTTATCTATGCCAATATATTGCCTCCAACCCCATGTGCATACCTTGTGCAATAATCTTTTATGTGGCACTTTATCAATTTCCTTCTGGAAGTCCAGGTACACTACATCTCCTGGTTCCCCCACCCTGTTTATTACATCTTCAAATCTGGCAAATTTGTCAAACATTTTCCCCTTTCATAAAACCAACTTTCTACAGTTTTCTAAATATCCCACTGTTTTCTGCTTAGATTCCAGCATTTTCTCAATGACAGATGTGAAGCTAAAAAAAAGGGGCTTCAACAAGCTCCATGGTACAATGGAAGATACTGGGAGCAGCACAGATTAAATGAGCCAAACTGAAAGGGAGATGGGGGCAGGGACAGAAAATGTTATACAGGATCTTCCACTTACCTTTTCCTGAAATCTAACACTGAACTCTAAAGGCATACTCCAGACCATTCAAAACACATTTAAAGGCCATTTTTTTTTACAAGCGGCTATCAGTTTGCACATTGTAGAACAAGTGAATTCAACTTCCCAGTTCTGATAAAGGGTCTCTAACCTGAAAAGCTTACTGTTTCTCTTTCCACAGGTGCTACCTGACTTGATGAGTATTTCCAGCATTTTCTGTTTTAATACCAGTTGATGTGAACTGTCCTATTTCATGGCTGACTCCACGCTCCCAAAACACTTGCTCTAATCCAAGCTCCATCACAGGAAGACAATACCAGATGAAAGCAGAACAGACGCAAGATTTTAGAATGGATATAAGTATAGTAAAGCTTAAACTAGATTAGGATAAGGGAGAGTGGGGAAAAAATAGGATCAGATTTACTATCATTGACTTATATGACGTGAAATTTGTTTTGAACATAGGAGCTAAACCCTTCTTTCTCATTGGAGTCTAAATGACAGATGTTCCCCATCCAGTTCTTAATGGGTATCGTTTTCTGTATTGTTTTGTAGAATATTACCTATATACAGATTAGTAATTTGTTTTGCAAGGAAAACAATATATAATACACTTATCAATAAGGTATTATAATAACACATCATGACAGGAGATCTGCAACTCTGAATTTCATGCATTATAGAAGAAAATAACTTCTGGTTTGTTTTGTCATTTTATCATGATTATTTCTAATATGGGACTCGAAGGACTGAGTCAGGACTTAAGGGACTGAGTTATGGAGAGAGGTTGAACAGGATGGGACTTTTTTCATTGGAGCATAGGCGAATGAGGGGTGACCTTATAGAGGTGTGTAAAATCATGAGGGGTACAGATAGGGTGAATGTACTCAGTCGTTTTCCCAGCGTTGGGGAAAGAAGAACTAGCAGGCATAGGTTTAAGGTGAGAGGGGAAAGATTTAATAGGAACCTGAGCGCAACTTTTTCACCCAGAGAGTGGTCAGTATATGGAATGAGCTGCCAGAGGAAGTGGTTGAGGCAGATATATTAATGATGTTTATACGGTACTTGGACAGGTACATGGATAGGAAAGGTTTAGAAGGTTATGGGCCAAATGCGGGCAAATGGGATTAATTTAGATGAGAATTTTGGTTGGCATGGGCCAGTATACCTGATTCCGTGCTCTATGACTTGATGACGATGTAATGCCAAATTTACAGAATCATTTTCTGCTGGTTTGAAAATACTATCTATAAGCCATGTTAATATTTGCATTAATTGATATGTAACAAAGCATGTGTGGAAGAATTTTAAAAATGTTTAGTAAATTGCTAGAAGTTCAAGGTTTTAGAGTTGGGAAGAGAGGTCAAGAAAGCTAAAGCCTTCCCCAGTGGGAAAGAAAATTAAGAAACAATATTTCTCATGACATAGGAGGCCATTCAGCCCATCAAATCTATATCAGCTCTCAGAGCAATCCCATTAATCCCATTCCTCAATTGTTTCCTTGTAACGAGTTCCCTCTTGCACGTTTATCAACTCCCCTGAATTTGCTACCAGTCACATATGCCAAGGGCAATTTACAGTAGCTAATTAACCTACCAACCAGCAACATCTTTGGGATAAGGGAGGAAACTAGAACATCAAATCTATATGATCTTAATCTGACATGTATTCATAATGTGGATGCAAAGTTATTGTATGCACAGCAGATGTGATTAAAATCTGAATATATTGTGACCCAAATTTAACAGAACAAATAACTTCTTCCTACGTGTTGAGTTATGGAGCACACTGCCACCTAGTGCAGTCAGTAATGTCTCAGCCTCAATAAGGTATATTGAATGGATGGTTTCAGCACAGAGTAAAAGGATTATGGATTTAGACTAGGAAATGAAAATGAGAAATGATTATACAAGGTCCTGAAAATGAATTATCATAAATTTGTTGAAATTGTCTTTTCTTCCTGTACTCTTTTTTTTCCCCGGAATATGTTACTGTAAATGTTCCTGTCTTCTATGCCTTCTTTCCTCTTCAGGACATGAGCTTTACGCATATAATATCCCAGCCAATGTTGTTTTGAGTTGTCAGTTGAATACTTGCAGATCTATAAATCAATATTCTCTTTGAGTGATATTGGGTGGCCCCTCTTTGCCCTACTTTTTTTTTGAAGTACCCCCATGCAATTTATCCTCCTGAGGTGCCTCACCTCTTTTCTGTACTCCATATCTGTCATCTGCTTACTTTCTTTTTCTCTTGCTATCTTGACTCCACCCTTTCTCCCTAATCCAGTCCTCTTTAATAGTTGGCAGTTTCTTGGTCCCAATTGGCTCATCTTCATCACGGACATTCAATCATTCTATACATTAATTCCAGACCAGAGGTTCAACTGGCAATTGTTCTTGAATTGAACAACTCCTCCTTTAACTCCACACACTTCCTCCAAGTCAAAGGTATACTGTAGGAACTTGCATAAGCCCAAGCCATCTCTACATTGGATCACTTCTTTTTCATTCCTCTCTCAACTCTTCTTTCTTTAAATTGATGAGTTTATTGGTGAATAACACAGAACGTGAAAATTTCATTACTTTTGCTGTTAAATTCCACCATACTCTCACTTTCATGTGGTCCATATCTGACCCATCCTTCCATTTCTTGACCTCCATTTCAGATACGAGTTTAGTGACCAATATCCATTCTAAACCCACCAACTCCCATAGCTATCTCAACTACACCTTCTATCAGGATTGCTCATGATTCCCCATTTTTTCCATCTCCATTACTATCAATTCTGATGATGAGAATTTCCACAGCAGGTCCTTTAAGTATCTTCTTCCTTAACTGTGGCTTCCACTCTACCATAGTTGATAGGTTTCACCACTGCATCTTCTCTATTGCTGGTGCTTTTGCTCTCACCCCATCTCCTCCCTGTTAGAACAAGGATAGGGATTTCCTTGTCCTCATCTCTCCTCTCACCAATCTTCACATTCAGTGGATCATCCTCCATAATTTCAGCCCCCTTCAATAGAATTCCTCACCAGACACATTTTCCCCTCCCTCTCAGCATTCTAAAGAGACCATTCCCTGCACAACGGTTGATCTTCTCTTCCATCTCCTCCAACCAATCCCTTTGTCACAGCACTTTCCCATTCAACCACAGGTGATGCAGCAACTGCCCTTTCACTTCCTCCCATGATTCGGGGACCCTAACGGTCCTTCCACGTGAAGCAGAAATTCACTTGCATTTAGCATATTGTGTTCAGTGCTCATGATGTGGTCTCCTCTGAATTGGAAAAACCATAAGCTGATTGCATGGCTGTTTTGCAAAACACTTCCGTTCAAGCTGCAAGAGTGACCCTGAGCCTCCGGTCTCCTGTCACTTTAATTCTCTATCCTTTTCTCACATTGAACTCTGTCTTCAACCTCCTACATTGCTCAATGATGCCCAATGTAAACTCAGGGAACAGCAACTGATCTACCATCTGGTCACGTTGCAATCCTCAGCATTAAACAATCTCAGGTAACCATCCTTTTTTTTACTTCTCTCTACAGATATGACTGTATATTTCTTTCAATTTGTTTTTTTTTTCTCTTCTGTCTCTATCTGCCAGTTTTTAAAGAGATTGTTACCTTGACAACTCTGGTCTGTGCAGACATTCTCTCTGTCCTCTTCACCTTCCCACTTTCTGCAACTTGAAACACTCAAGCCTCGTCACTTTTCCAGTTCTGATGAAGGCTAAAATATTAACTTGGTTTCTCTCTCCCATGGACACTACTTGTCTTGCTGAGTGCTTTCAGCATTTTCCATTTTTTGCCTCCTGAGACGGCAGTTTTGGAATTCCCTTGTGGAATTCTGGAATATAGCAACAAAAGTATTAAAGCATGGAATACAAGAGTATCTGGTCTTGCAATAGAACTGCACATGATGCTATTGAGGTAAGCTAGAATATAGTATACGCTATAGTTCACTACATAACAGGAAGGATTTGAACGCACCAGAAAGTTTTGCAAAAATGCTCCAGAGGAGACATTTAGTTCTGAGGAAACATTGGTGGAGTTTGGGTTGTTTACTTTTGGCTGAGGGGAGACTTAAAGGTGTATACAATTATGTAAATCCTAGAAAAATGAATAGGGAGGACTTATTTCCCATAGCAAGGAGTTGAACAGGTTTAAGGTAAAATGTAAAAGGATTAGAAGAGGAGTTAAGATAATTTTTTTTTAACCCAAGGAGGAGTAGAGAGAGTCTGGAACTCATCGCCTGAAAGGACAGATGCAGCAGAAACACTCATCACATTTTAAAAAAGCATCTGGCCGACTACTTGGTGGATTTTAACCTGCAAGAATACGTACCAAGAGCTGGGAAGCAAGCTTTTAAAACATAGAACAATACAGCACAGGAACAGGTTCTTTGGTCCACGATATCTTGATGAGCATGATTCCAAATTAAACTAATCCCACAAGGTCCATATCCCTCTATTCGCTGCATATTCATGTGCCTATCTAAAAGCCTCTTGAAAACTACTATCATATCTGCTTCCACTACCACCCCCATTCTAGGCACCTACCACTCTGTGTAAGGAACAAAAACTTGTTCCGTGCATCCCCTTTAAAGTTTCCCCCTCTCACCTTTAAAGCAATGTTCTCTAGTGTTCAACATCTCTACCCTGTGAAAAAGATTCAGGCCATCTCCCCTATCTATGCCTCTCATAACTTTATAAACTTCTATCAGGTCTCCCCTCAGCCTCTGGCACCCTAGAGAAAACAATGCCAGTTTGTCCAACCTCTCCTTATAGCTAATACCCTCTTATCCAGGCAGCACTCTGGTAAACCTCTTCTACAACTCTCCAAAGCCTCCACATCCTTCCTGTAATGAGGCGAGCAGAACTGCACACAATACTCCAAGTGCGTCCTAACCAAAGTTTTATACAGCTGCATCATGACTTCCTGACGTTTGTACTCTCTGCCCCTAGCGACAAAGGCAAGCATGCCGTATGCCTTCTTTACCACTCTATCTACTTGCATTGCCACTTTCAGGGAGCTATGTACTTGGACTCCAAGATCTTTCTGTACATTAGTACTATTAAGGGTCTTGCCATTATCTGTATACTTTTACAGCAGCACAGAAATTATGGGCCCATAAACCTATGCTGCCATTCATTTAGATCTGCAGACACAAGAGACTGCAGGTGCTGGAATCTGGAGAAAAAAAAAACTACAGAAAGAACTCAGCAGATCAAGCAACATCTGTGGAGGCAAAGATGATGGCTGGTCTACACCTAAACTCCACCTGCCATAGTTCCATAATGCTTACCACCCTTAAAGATCTGTTTCAGCTTTGAATTTATCAACTGAACAAGCCTCACTTGCTTTTTTCCTTAAGGAAATGGAGCTCCTGGTTTCCACTACTTTGTGTGAAGAATCAGTATGTGCAGTATCATAAAAGGACATAACAAGGATGCTGGTCTGCAATTCCAAACATGATAAATCACAGATGATGAGCTGGGGTCTGAGGAATGGCAAATCATCAGTTGACTTGCACTAGTTTTTATATGCCTTGTTGAGACTGGATACAGCCTAACACTTATAAAACCTTTGATCAGATCATCCGTTTAACATTTGAATGGAATCCAGCATGTGAATCCTGAATCAATGGTATAGTAGAAAAAGGGGAAGAGCCTCCTACCTCCAATATATTTGACTGGAAATTCTGAAGTAGTACATTTCTAATAACTTATAAATGTCTCTCTGAAGCTCTGAAAATACATTCTAATAATTTCACTATCACCCATTTTACATATTGCCTGTTCTATGCAGATGGCCACCATTGAACATAAAGCTCTAGTTTTCAAAGCCAAGTTAATTCTAATATGTGCCAATAAATCTTGAAACAATAGAAGAGAAAATATCAAAATGAAGAAGTCTCATAGCTGAATTGTAAGTACATTGGCACAATATTAAGTTTTATAAAGACTGTTGGAACTTGTGCAGTTGAGATGTGTCAGCAACTAATTGAACCCTGTGCCAGAAACCACAGAACTACGTTGATAAAACCAGATAGTAGAGAGTAATGGAAACAAACCACTGAAATATATTTTGGGGAAAAAAAGAACAAAGAAAACAAACAAGCTGTTAAATGAGCAGAGCAACTTAAGATCAGGTCCAGGTACAAGTAAGTGGCAGAAAAAGCAATTTGAGTTGTTTAAAAAGCACATTGGGTCCTGGCTTTTGATAATAGAGCCAAGGTGGAAGGAAAATACAAAGTAATGTTAAACCTACGTAAATCATCGATTAGGCTGTGGTTGGAATATTTGGTTTGTTTTGGAGAAAGATGTCAAGGCCATGGAAATATTCACGAAAAAGAATTCCAGTGTAATTACTCCAGGGATAAGAGACTTTGGTTTTGAGAAAAAACTATATGACCGTTAGGTTCAAAATAATGAAAGGTGTTAATATCATAAATTGGAAAAAAATAGTTCCACCAGTAAATAAGCAGAAAATTAAAGGGGATTTAACATTATTACCAAAATAAAAGGCACAGCACATCTCCTTTATTTTAAGAATGAAGGAGAAGTGATATTGATCATTTATATTCTGTCTGCGGCTTGCATGATGCAAAGTAGCTCTGCTGTTTTTTTTAAGTTGCAGCAATAATGGAGAACTTTAAAGTAAGCATTTCTGAAATCACATGAAAATTCTCACAGGATCAGAATTTTGAATTCTGAACTGCATACGTTGCAAACATAACCAGGAGAAATTAAGAACTTACTACCTTGGCAAATGTATGTTTGAAAAACTTGGACCTGTTAAGTGCAAGAATGAGAATATATGCAATTAAGCAAATTTACTACTGCCATAGATCCTATACAAATTATCAAATCACGTGCCATTTAATTTAGAGAACAAAGAATGGTATAGCACGAAGGGCCATTAGCCCAATGAGTCTGTGCCAGCTTTTTCAAAGAACAAACTAGTCCCACTCAGCAACTATTCTGGCTTATCCCTGAATAGTACTTTGTCCCATTTTAAAGCTGCTGCTGAATTTATGTCTGTCATCCCATCAGGCAGTGCATTCCAAATCCTACCCCTCATTGTGCAAAAGAGATTTTCCTCATGTCCTCTCAGTTTCTTTTATCAATCATCTTAAATCTTAATTAAACTGATTTTATTCCCATGCAGGATGGTGAAACCAAATTTACTGCACATTCTTACAAAAATTAACTACAAAGAAGTACTGTTACTAAATTGGTAAAGAGTAGAGAGCATGCAAATGAAGCTGACACAAGAAAGGCAGGAGTAGAGAGAGGGAATAAAGGCACAAGGACTCAAGTCCGAGTGACTGTCCTAATTAAAAAATAATAAAAGGGATCAAGTGGAAACACATGGGCAGGAGAGCAGCAGGAGACCCATGACACCTGTTCCAGGTAACACCAAGTGCTTTAGTACACAAAGGAGACACAAAAAATTCTACAGATGCTGGAATCTGGAGCAATACACAAAAAGGGCTGGAGGAACTCAGCAGGTCAGGCAGCATCCGTGGAGGAAAAACAAACGGTCAACGTTTCAGGCTGAGACCCTTCATCAGGACTGGAAAGGAAGAGGGTAGACACCAGAATAAGAAGGTGGGGGGAGGGTGAAGACCACACGCAGACAGGTGATAGGCGAGTCCAGGTGAGGGGGGATGGTAGGTGGGTGGGGGAGGGGAAGAAGATGTAATAAGCTGAGAGGTGATAGGTAGAAGAGGCAAAGGGCTGAAGGAGGAGGAATCCGGTGGGAGAGGGTAGTGGACCATGGAGTAAAGGATGGAGGAGGGGAGGAGAGGAGATGGGCAGGTTATCAAGGTGGGGGAAGGGAGCCACAGGAATGAGGGAAGACAAAGGACTTGGGGGGGTGGTTACCAGAAGTTAGAGAAATCGATGTTGAGGCCATCAGGTTGGAAACTCCCAAGGCGGAATATGAGGTGTTGTTCCTCCAACCTGCATCTGGCCTCAATGTGGCAGTAGAGGAGGCCGTGGATAGACATGTCAGTATGGGAATGGGATGTGGAATTGAAGTGGGTGGCCACCGGGAGGTCCTGGCTGTTGTGACAGGAGGCCGCACCAGATGCAATAAATGACACCCCCGGACTCGTAGGTGAAGCGTTGCCTCACCTGGAAGGATTGTCTGCAACCCTGAATAGTGGTGAGGGAGGAGGTATAGGGACAGGTATAGCATTTGGTGTAGTTGCAGGCATAGGTGCCAGGGCTTTATCAGTGGAGGAGGAATGAGTGGTCAAGGGAGTCACAGAGACAGCGGTCCCTTTGGAAAGCAGAGCGAGGGGGTGGGGGGAAGATGTGCCTGGTGGTAGGATTCCATTGGAGGTGACAGAAGTTGCAGAGAATGATGTGTTGGATACGGAGGCTCATGGGGTGGTAGGTGAAGACAAGGGAAACCCTGTCCCTGTTATATCGGGGGGGAGTGGAGGAGATACAGGCAAGTGCAGCATTGATGGTGATGGAAAGGAAACCCCAGTTACTCTAAAGGGAGGACACCTCTGATGTCCTAGAATGGAAAGCCTCATCATGGGAGTAGATGAGACAGAGGAACTGGGAAAAGGGGATGGCGTCCTTACAAGTGACAGGGTGGGAAGAGGTGTAGTCAAGGTAACTGTGGGAGTCAGTGGGTTTGTAGAAGATGTCTGTGGGTAATCCATCTCCGGAGATAGAGAGATCCAGAAAGGGGAGAGAGCTGTCGGAGATGGAACAAGTGAATCTAAGGTCAGGGTGGAAGTTGGAGGCAAAGTTGATGAAAATATCAAATGGAAGGATCCAATACCTCCTACCACTTTTCAGTGGTTCTCTCAAACTATAGCATGTTTAAACTTAGAAAAAATTAGGAGTGGTACTGTTGATCCTTCGCTTAAATTTGAGGAAGTTTGGAGTCCATTTATTCAATATTTCCATATGATATAAGCTGACCTTTTTCAGATCCCTTTCAATAATTTGAATACAGGGGAGTGGAGTTAACAACATAATTTTTTTTTAAGTAAAGAAATATCAGTCCAGTTTTTTTTTGAAGTTTTTGGTTTCTTTTGCTTTATTATTAATTTTTTTTTGATTTGGGGGTTCTTTTCTCATATAATTAAATCTCTTTTCAATTTTCCTTTTGTATTATGTTCATTTAATAAGAGAGCGGGAGGTCTAGATTACTTTTTTTTACTCCTTGTGATTATATATTAACTGTTATGATTGTTATCCTGATCTCTCTGCACCATTTGTATAATTACTAATGTTATATATATTAATTTGTACTAATTTGAAAACTAATAAAAAGATTGAAAAGAAAGTTGATGAAAATGACGAGCTCAGCACAGGTGCAGGAAGCATCCCCAGTGCAGTCACCAATGTAGCGGAGAAAGAGTTGGGGGCATTACGAGTGTAGGCTTGGAATACGGACTGTTCCACGTAGCCAACAAAGAGGCAAAGCTATTCTTTCATCATACAATGTGAAGAAATGCATAATAATGGCAGCAGTGGCACCAATAGACTACATTGGTAATTTGGAGCTTTTAATAAGACTTTCAGAGTCATTTTGAACATAAATGGAGAGCCTGTGTTCTTCAGGGTAGAAACAAGGACAGTGAATGCAAAAACCTTATAAAGTCATAAAATAATAAATGCAGTGCCTAACTTTAACAGCAATGGCACTTACAATATGTCAAATGTTAACTAACCTGATAGCATCAATAAAAGTGACAAATCAACCTCTTTCAGAAGTTGTGAGAAACTTGCAGTTTTACAATCCCAAACCCTTTGAAGTTTCAAAAGTTACACCTTTGACACAAGGAACCACAAATTTTGATTTCATTGTAGCACGCAATGCTCAGGAAACAAATGAGTTTTGAGGAGTGAATTCAGTCACTTTGTTTTGAACTGTTAATTAAATCTAATTTAAAGCCATATTCTCATTAGATTTGCAGCTTTAAGCTGTAGTTTGCATTTGAGGTGCTAACAAGATGTTATCATTTATTATGTGGAGGATTGAATATAAAACTAGGGAGATTCTGCTTCAATTATAGGGAGCTTTGTTGAGATCACATCTGAAATCCGATATCTGCAAATAATTGAAGGCCAAGAACTGATCCTTGGGGCACTCTACTAGTCACATCCATCAAGCCTGAAAAAGACCCACTTATTCAAAACCATCTATATCTTCCTGCAATTTAAAGCTTTCTTCCTCACTGTCAAACACAGAACCACTTTTTGTATCATTTGCAAATTTATCGTGCTCCCTACATTAAAGTTTAAATTATTAACAAAAGCAAGGCACTGAGCAATGGGCTCTTGAGACAGTGAGAGGGAGAACTAACAATATCACTTCCAGTGATCATAGGCTTATAATTACAGAGGGGGTGGTTGGGGGCTGAAATACTATGCCTTTTTAAAGAAATATGAAACACTACCTTTTTGTGATCAGGGAGAAGCAGGCTACAAAGTAACAAACAATCTGCTGGATCAGTGTCCTGATGCAGGGTTTTGACCTGAAACATCAACAATCCCTTTCCCCTTGCAGATGTTAATCGACCTGCTGAGTACCTGCAGCAGATTGTTGCTCTAGATTCCGGCATCTGCAGTCTCTTGTGTCTCCATTATACCACTCTGCTGCGAAGTCTCTTTAACGTATGCTGACTTTGAAGAAGTTTCCCTCCTCTCTCTGACGGGAGTTCTATGAGACCCTTTCTCACCCTCTGTGGTTTCTACTGCTCTCTGACTCTTCAACCTTGTTCTTATCAAGACACGCTACTATAGCCACATATCCTTCCTCAGTCACCAATCACCTCAGACTCAATTCTCACCACTCTCCTCTTTATATTGGCCATCTCGCCTCTCAGTCCTGATACAGGGTTTCGACCCGAAACATCCACAATTCCTTTCCTCCCACAGATGCTACTTGACCCATTGTGTTCCTCTAGCATATTGTTTGTTGCTCCAGATTCCAGCATCTGCAGTCTTGTGTCTGCATTTCCTGTACAATTTTTTTTTATTTTTGTAATATTGGAGTATTGCAGTGTTCCATGTACTGTGTATATGAGATTTCTCTTTAAATTACTGCATCAATGCTTCCCATTTATTGCAGGATGCAGCTTTTAAAACATCATTACTCACTATTTACAATTTGTTTAGGTCATGTAGCTTGCCTTCAGTTGTCCATATTTTGCTTTTCACGTAGTTTATTTCCAGGCCAAATAAGAGAACTTTATATTGTATAATCTTCAATTCCAGCATTTCAAGAATTTCAGCTAGTGGAGCAACACTGTCCGAGTAATCCAGGTGAGTAAAAACCTTGCTGCCATGGATTGTTCCCAGCTGCAGGATCCAGTCCAAAGGTACAAGGAACAACCTCGTGTCGAACAGCTTTTGATAATGAACCAAATCAGAGGACTCTTCTATGCAACGTATGTAAGAAGAGTACATATATTTCCAATGTATATGACTTTGGTGTGTGTTATCTTTGGAAAATTATGATTGTAGTCCAAATCTTGTTGAATAATTTGGAGGATTTTTTAAAATTTGAAAAGTAATGTAATACACACATCTTGTATGTTTTCCAAGTGCACAGGAAATACTTAGGTAGTGTTCATAATAAGAAATGAAGCAAGCCATTATTTGTTGGTCATTTGAGTTGGAAACTGATCCCCTGGCATAAAGATATCTGGAATAAGTGGGAAAGATGCTCACTTGAAGAAAGTAAGCCTGGAAGTACTTCTACAATGGATTTCGTGGTACTGCTTGAACAGCAGGAGGGTTTTTCCCATCTGGCTAATATTAATTTGTTAAACAACATCACTAAAATTTAAAACTAATTGCCTGGTCATTAGCACCATGCTATTTCTAGGATTTCCATGCATGAATAATTAAGATGCTAGGAAGACTAGGCCTGTACTCTGCATAGTTCCTAAGAATGAGAGGTTATTTGATTGAAGTGTACAAAATTCTTAAGGAGTTTGAAAGGCAAGATGTAGGAATGATATTTCATACAGCTGGTTTGTTGAGAACAAGGAGTTTGCCTCAGAATAAAGGACTGTCTTTTCAGGAAACGGGTGAAATGAAATTTCTTCACCCAGAGTGCAGAGAATATCTGAAATTCACTACCCATGAGAGCTCTGGGGACTCGGTATATTCAACTAGAGACCAAACCTTTTTTCTAAATATTAAGGGACTCAAGGGAAATGGGATTAGTGCAGGAAAGTGGTGGTGAGGTAAAGAATCTTATTGAATGGGAGAGCAAGCACAAAGAGCCGAATGGTCTTTTCCTTCTATCTCCAGGGTAAATTTATTCATAAACATCTTGCAATTGCCCCATAATTACCATCAAATCAGCCGTGATCTTATAGAATTGCAGAGCAAGTTTCGGGCTGTACGACCTACTTCTCTTCCTGCTTTGAATTACTTAGGCATTGAGTATGCAGGTACAGCAACTACTTAGGAAAGCTAACAGTGTTATGGATTAGGTTACTATTTGGTGAATGTCCCTTTAAGACATAGTACAGTAGTGTCTGTGTGTGTGGCATTATTACGACAACAACAGGAGATAACGACGTGCTGACATTTTGGTTCAGTCAGAGTCAGGAGAGAGAGAGAGACACTGCCTGCTGGTCTCTTTATCGATGGATGAAAAACAATAACTGTGTCTGTCACTACAATCCACGTATGGACTTTTGGAATAATCCAGTGGAGTCCACTTTGTCGTTAACCTGTAGTGGGAAACAGATATTCGTGTGGACGGCCACATCTCGAATGCCTTTTGGGGTGGCAGATACTTTGGAACAAAGCAGTGGAGATCATCAGTGACTGAGGTGTCATATGGGTTATCGTGGAACATTTGGATTTCATAATGTCCCTATTCTCTCTCTACATTTTCTCTTCAGCCAACGGTGGTTTTGCAAAAGCCTTTGCTCATGTTTCACCTTATGGCTTGCTAAACTGAACTTTGAGAACTATACCTGGACTTGGAGTTTGGGAATTTGCCACACACACACACTTCGGGTTTAGTTTTGGGGTTAATGGTTAATATCTGACATTTTTACTTCTAACATTCTAGCATTTTTACTTTTATTTTTCTTACTATCATAAGCAGTTATTAATAAAATAGTTTCCGACACTTATACATGACTTGGTGTGTTTCTTTTGCTGCTGGTACAAATCCTGGATGAGACCCCAATTTTGTTACGTACCAGCATGTATAAGTGTTAGAAACTATTTTATTAATAAAATGTTGAATGTGGGTCTTCAACCTCCTGTACCTCCTCCCTGATGAAGGTACAGGAGCTTGAGAAGGGGGCATGTACTGGATGGTGAGGATCCTTAATGATGGACGCCACCTTTTTGAGGCACTGCTTCTTGAAGATGTCCTGGATGGCAGGGAGGGTTGTGCCCATGATGGAGCTGGCCGAGTCTACAACCCTTTGCAGCCTCTTTCGATCCTGTGCATTGGAGCCTCCATACCAGGCTGTGATGCAACCAGTCAGAATGCTCTCCACCGTATATCTGCAGAAATTAGCAAGAGTCTTTGGTGACATACCAAATCTCCTCAAACTCCTAATGATGTAGAGCCGATGGCGTGTGTTCTTCATGATTGCATCAATGTGTTGGGCCCAAGATAGATCCTCTGAGATGTTGACGCCCAGGAACTTGAAGCTGCTCACCCTTTCCATTGCTGACCCCCTCAATGAGGACTGGTGTGTATTTTCCCAACTTCCCCTTCCTGAAGTCCATAATCAATTCCTTGGTCTTGCTGACGTTAAGTATACAGGGTATGGGTGGAACCACTTCTGGAGATCTGTGTACAGTATAAATCTCCATATTTAAGGCAGGATGAAAATGCATAGGAAGCAGTTTTACACTGATATCTGGAATGGGGGGGGGGTTGTCTTATGGGGAAAAGTTAGACACAATAGGCTTGTATCCATTGGACTTTAGAAGTGAGGAGTGACTTGACAAACCAAATGTAAGATCTTGAGGGATTATGACAGGGTGGATAAGAAGATATTTCCTCTTGTGGGAGATTCTGGAATAAGGAGCCATTATTTAAAAATAAGAGGGTCACCTATTTAAGAAAGAGATAAAATTCTTTTTTCTCAAGAAGTTGCAAGTCTTTAGAATATTTTTCCTCAAGGGCATTGGAAGCCATGGGTTTGAATATTTTTAAGGCTGTATTTTTTTTAAAGAAAAGAGTGGAAGGTTACTGCAGGTGGACAGTAATGTGGAGTTGGATTTGCAATCAAATTAGTTATGATCTTATAGAATTTCAGAGAAAGTTTAAGATACTGTTTGGCCTACTTCTGCTCTTGTGTTTTTTGCATGTTCATTTTCCAGACAATTTAGCCTTGCAATTTTCAAAGGTCTTGTCTCTAGTTTGTTCCTTGCATCCAAATAATTCTGAAATCAATAGCTGTAGCAATAAGTACAAGCTACTGTCAAGCAGTGGCCCAGCAATGTTGTCCCCACAAAGAGTGAAACATAATTGCGGTTAGTCAGTGTACACCTTGAGACCATTTCCTAAAGTGATACAGGTGGAGGTTATGAAGAGATCCCTAGCCTAATCCATACGATGCAATGCATAAATGCTGTTCGCAGAAGTAATTTGAATTGTGGATCTGGCCCTGCATCTAAGGAGTTCTACACCACCAGCTTAAGATGTCTCGTCTTCTCACTTTCTTTTCCTGGAAAAATCACCTTGTCAGCATGCCTTTAACAGCTGGGTATCATCAGAAGCACACCATTCAGCTGTCTGCCCTCTGGAATTCTTCTCCCTGCCTCTTCTTATCTTTAGATCTACCTTTAAGACAGAATGGCAGCCGTTATTCCAAACTCCTCTACTCAGTGTTGGTATTTCCTAGCCTTTGTGAAGTGTCTTTGGAAGATTCATAACTTTACACCTACGACTTGTTTATATCAATGCTGTTGATCATAAATTTGAAGGACCGGGTAAAATCTAGTCATACAACTGCATGTGCCACTCTATAATGACATCGACTCATTGTATCACCGACCCTCTTATTCTTTTTAGTTGTAAAATTAATTTATAGGACACGATACTATTTGAGATTACATGTGATTGGACTATGCATCCCTGTTACCTCATACATCTCTTTTCCTGTACATTAGCATTTTCCAACATTTGCTCACATTAAGATATGCTAACAAGACACTTTTGTACAGTTCATCACCATTTAAAAAAATATTTGCCTATTATTCTTGTAGGAATCAAGGCTTTGAAATCAGCAAAGGAAGTGGAAAAAGAAAATCAGGCCAAAAAGTACAAAATAGCTTCTGTTACAGTGCAAACTTGGGTGAAACTAGATGCCTCTGTGCAAGTGGTTTTAATTATTCCAGTATGTGATATGATTTAAGCTATGTAAAGGTTACTGGAAAACATTGTTCCACATTATTATATTCAGAGTCACATTTGGCAAGTTTTTTTAACCTTGCTATCTCTGGAATCGGTCACTTCAATAGAACACTAGCTCCATCTGTAGTAAGCTGAAAGAAAAACTGAAATGCATTATTCTCATTGAAAATTCAAACTCGTAATAGAATTCCCAATAACATGAACTTGGATACACCTTAAATTAAACTAATGGGTTTATTGAACATAATAGACAAATAAAGTGAATAGGGAAGTTGAGGAAAGGGACCAAAAGCCCGACAAAATGTTACAATAAGGTTAAGTTATAAGAAATAGCCTCCATCTAGAAAATGGCTTTAATAGCCTTGGAGCATCCCAAAGAATCTGTCAAATAAGTACTTTGACATTTAGGTCCTCCTTAAGCACTCTACCATCTGTTTTTTCCGCTTTTTCTGAAACTTTCTTTAAATTGATGCACCTTGAACAGAATCAAGGATCACTTCATCTATTTTTTTCTTCCTTTGGCCTTGGCATTCATTAATTTGATTATATCTCTGTAACGTGTCTTTCTTTCCTACAAAGTGCATGTTGTCGGTGGAGCCATTATTGCAAGAAGATTGGCGATCTTAACAATGTGAAGCAGTGGGACACTTGCCATTAATAAAATACAAGGGGCATAGCTTCACTGTGTTTATGCAGGCATTGTTTTTGTCAGGAGGTCCCAGTGACATGCAGGACTGAGCCTGCTCCCAGCTGTTAGCTATAGTAAATACTAAGTTATTTTTGCAAATATTTTTTCCTCCTCAAACTCCGTTGGTAAAGCTGGCAGGATGGGATTGGGTACTGATAATGCACCATGACCATTAATTTGGGTGGTGGGTGGACCCCTGTAGGTCAGGTAGCAGGATTGCTTCAGCGTCCGCTGGTTACTCCAAGTGACTGGCCTGGCACCATGGAAAATAATCAAAGGTGATTCTTGTTCCAATAACCAAGGGAATATTGGTCATATCTCGGCTGGAATATTGCTTACAATTCCGCTCATTACAATATAGGAAAAATGTGATAGTGTTGGAGAAAGTTTAGAGGAGATTGAGCAGAATATTGCTTGGGATCGAGTGTTTCAGTCTGGAGAGGCTTGGTCTGTTTTTCTGTAGAGGAGGAGATTAAGAGCGGACATGATTGAGGTATCTGTAGTTATGAGGGGTATAGATAGGGTAGACTTCATGAAACATTTCCCCTTATCAGAGGAGAATAAAACTAGATTTAGGATAAGGGATAAGAGATTTAGAGGGGATCTGAGGGTGCCTTTTTCACCCGGAGAGTGGTGAGTACCTGGAATGCACTGCTGGAAAGAGTGATGGAAACAGTTGCTGACGGCAATTAAGTCTAGATGAACACTTAAAGTGCTGAGGCAATTGCTGGAAGATGGGATTAGTATGGATGGGTGCCCACTGGTCAACATGGACATGGTGGGCCAAATGGCCTATTTCCATGCTGTATGACTCTATAGGCACATACGCAGAGGGAAGTGAGCTCAGCTGAGGCGGTGTGGATAATGGACACTGTCTTCAATTCCTGTTGCAGCTGCCTCAGTAACTTATGCCTCCATCTCCATTTCCTTGCTGCTACATCTGCTGTTTCTTCTGGCTCACAACATCCCTGCTGTACTGATGTTTCCCTTCATTGATTATCCCAATCAATTAGTGTCAGCCATTAATCCTCTGTACCTTGACTTAAAGGGTTTTAGGAATGTCATCAGAAAAATAAACATCAGCTCTTACTTGATGTGGATGTGAAGGGCCTATTTTTCTAGGCTGGAGCACTGTGGGGTCCAGTAAGCTTGGTCTCAGCTCCAGTATGTCCTCTCGCACTACAGGAAGGACATCCCATCTTCCTCTGCCAAACTTTGAGAGGCAGTAAGGCCCTACCTCCGGATTTGTTAGCTATAAAAGATAAGAATGGCATTAAAATAGTTTTTACATATTTCTAACATTCAGAGACATTTAAGTACTAAAATTGAAACAAATAATTTTAAAAAGTATGTAGTTTAAAAAGAAATGAAGTTTAAAAACACCTAAAATATAGATAATTAAAAACATTTAAAAGTTTAAAAAAATACTTTCCCTTCTCTGGCTCCTGTCCTATAACCCCACTGAAATTAATGTGGTCTTGGATCTGATGCTTGGTCTGACCTGGCACAGGATCTGAGAACAATTTGTTTAGCATAATGTGGAGTCCAGCAGCAGAATGAAATTACACATTTGCCTTCTGAATCTGCAAGCCAGTACTGGACTCCTGCATCTGATAGTGCAGGTGTGGAAGTCCTGGCCTTACTGATAGTTAAGCAACTTAAAGCCAGCAATAGCATTCAGAACATCTGACAAAAGCTAGTGAAATCCAGTCCATATTGTTGGATCCTCATTTCCCTCAAGAGGGAATTCCTTAATTTGAATTCAGTCTTGCTCAGTCTAATCCTGTAAACCCCATAACCACAGCATCCAGTCTAGTATCACTCTCCTTTCACTCCACCATCAATTATCATCTAACCCAGTCTACTTCTACTTCACTCTCACTCACCATATCCATTAATATCTATTATAATCCCTTTCTCTCCACATCTTCACTATCTCAACCAGTCACCCTCTCTCCTGCGCTCTTCAATACCCCACCATCTGATCCCACTTTCCACTACCTTCCAACTTTAAATGTAAGAGGCATGTTATACATGAGACTTTTTAAGACACTGGAGGGGATTTAGGGCAGGAGGTTTTAACAGAATTTTGGAAGAATTAGAGTCTGTGCAAAGAAGTGTTAAGAAAGTTAATTAAGATAACATTACAACATTCAAATTAGTTAACTAAAACATCAGTGAGTTCCCAATCCTTTAGCATTTTTTTAAGTAAGTTCTTAAGCTGTATGATGACTTTGACTTCTTGCTTAAATTTTTTAGATGTTGTTATCATAAGATGCCAATGATAAATGGATATTTTTAAATGACAGGTAGGCCCCAGGTTATGACAGGTTCCGTTCCTGAGAACTATTCATTACCGGACCTGTTTGCAAGCTGGAAATGAACAGAAACAGCTGTGACAGGAGAGTGAACAGACGCAGGAAGAGCAGGCACCAGCTGCCCTCACTGGCTCAGTGTGCGAGTCTGCTGAGTGGTCCCAGCTCTGCTCAGCTCAGCTCGACTCAGCCCTCAGTTGTTGCAGTTTTGGTGATGGGTGGCATGTGGGGAGGAGGAATGAGAAGGCACAAGGAAATGCCCTGTTCCCCTCAGGCAGAAGACGCCTGCTGCAGGCAAATCCATCCCACCAGACTCCCAAATGCTCATTCATAAGTATGGGGTGTCAATATGTCAGGCATTCAAAACTGGGGGAGGACCTGCACCTTTAAATTTAGTTGCTTTCAAATTAATAATAAGCAGTGGCCAATTTACATTGCTGTATTGTGGAAATTGTGGATCTGTAGCATCAGATCTCTGTCTCTGCTTTGTCCACAACTCAGTTGCAATTTTTTGAAGTTTATCTACCATTTAGGGCTTAGCAAGAGGTGGTATCTCAGAACGGTCACAACAAAAGTCTAAAATATATGGCAGTAACCTGTGCATTTTGATATTTTTGTTCCAAGAATACGATTAGGTCTCGTACTAAGGTTCTACCCAAACAATGATCAATTGTGAGTTAAAACCATGTGTATTCTTCCAGTAAAGCAGGCTTAGAGATTGAAGGTAAATTATACACATGGACATATTTGAGTCAAAAGAGAAAAAGAAAGAGATACTCAGCAGGTCAGGGAGCATCTGTGGAAGAGAAATAGAGTTAATATTTCAAAATGAATATTTTTCATCAGAAGAGTAACACACACACACATGCTGGAGGAACTCCCAACCTGCCCCTAACCCACACCGTCTCCTCTCTGGTTCCCCACCTCCTTCCCTTTATTCCATGATCTACTGTCCTCTCCTCTCAGATTCTATCTTGTTCAACCCTTTGCCTCTTCCACCTATCACCTCCCAGCTTCTCATATCATTCCCACTTCCTCCCCCCTCACCTGGATTCACCTATCACCCACCAGCTCGTGCTCCTCCCCCTCCTCCCCACCCCTTTTATTCTGGCTTCTGCCCTTTTGTTTCCAGTCCTGATGAAGGGTCTCAGCCTGAAACGTCAACAGTTCATTTCCCTCCATAGATACTGCCTGACCTGCTGAGCTCCTCCAGCATTCCGTGTGTATTGCTCCTCATTTCCCTCTCCACAGATGCAGCCTGACCTGTTGAGTATACCCAGCATTTCTTGTATTTATATGATGACCTTTATGCTTAAAACAAAATCCAGGAATTTAAGAAGCAATTTTTGAAGATGGAGAGACATGGTAAGATATGAGAATTTTAGGGAAGAATTTTGTAGAGATGGAGACTAGGGAAGCACAGGCTTCTCTCTGGACAGCATTAGAAAATGGAAATGAGAAACTAAGGTGTGACAGTCACACCACAAAAGAAACGTACAGTTCCAATGGACTGGATTCCACTGGCCAACTCCATCATATCTGGAACTGTTGTCCACAGACCCACCTTTATCCCATATAGAACTTGGCTGAGCCAGAGGTGGAGTAACTATCTTATTGACCATCCAAACCCTAGAGTCCAGCAGTGTGGCCCAGACAGTGAGTGGGCCTAGGTGATCTAATGCAGAGCGCCAGAACTGATACAGCCATGACAGCCAGCAAAACCAGAAGCGGAGCTTTGCTGTTGTGAAAGCTGTTACTGATAGTCATAGCTTCCAAATGCCTGTAATGTTCAGAGATATTTATACACTATTAAAATCAATATCTTAACAATTATTTTAAAAGTAGGTAAATTAAACAGACAAATAATTATGTACATTGCATTAAATCAAAATAATTAAAAATGGTACCTTGCCTTCCACTTTGTCTCCAATTATTGCCTTGCAATCCCCATTCAAATGAGTGGCAATTCACCAGGTTGTTGCTGGGGAATCCCAGCACCTGGACCCAACTGCTGTACTCCAAGCCCTTGAAATCTTCAAGTCCCTAACTTCTGCATTTCACAACGCATCCAGAAAAGTCCAGCACTTGCTGTAGTTTCAAAGCTGAACACCAGTGGTTCTGATCTAATGGAAATGACCGGCAAAAGTATCATGACAAAAATGTCATATTTGGAAATAAGCTTTCATTAAGTAGCAAATACATTCATATATACAGTTATTCATCTAGAACATCAAACACACTTTGAAGAGGCATAGCTTACTACTCTTATGCTGAAATATATCAAGTTCAAGTTATACTTTATTGTCATTCACCCATATGCTGTAAAACACACGGAGGAACAAAACGTCGTTTCCCCCAGACTCACACAACAGAGGACATACATAGAACAGAGGACATACAATAAACACAGACAGAAAAATTGTGCAAGTACAAATAGTGCAAAAAATGGTATATACAGGATACAAAATTAGTGCAAGGTTAGTACAAAACCGAGTTGGACAAAGAAAATATAGAACTCAGTGTATTGCACTAAGTGGATAAACATGTTCAGCAGCAGCCAAAGTTCTTATGCGCCATTGTGCAAAGCAGGACTTTTGACGTGGCATTTATCTGAGACTGCCTCCAGGTATTCAGGAGCCTGACAGCCTGGGGGATAAATCTGTTATACAGTCTAGTAGTTCTGGCCCGGATGCTCCGGTACCACTTGCCAGACGGCAGTGGGACAAGTAGGTTGTGGGAAGGATGAGAGGGGTCATCTATGATTCTGCAGGCCTTACGGGTGCATTGTGTGTTGTAGATGTCCAGGATGGAGGGAAGAGGTACTCCAATGATCTTTCCAGCTGTGCTTGCAATTCTCTGCAGTGTCTTGCGGTCTGAGGTGTTACAGTTACTGTACCAGGCAGAGATGCAGCTGGTCAGGACACTCTCAATGGTACCCCTATGGTGAGGGTGGGGGAAGGGCAGGTTTGCTGTCTTCAGCCACCGTAGGAAGTGGAGATGCTGCTGTGCCTTCTTGGCGAGGGAGGAGGTGTTGGTTGACCAGGACAGGTCGTCTGCTATGTGTATTCCCAAGAATTTATAGCAGCTGACTCTTTGTACAAGATATTATGAAAGAATCCATATCTAAATTATTGGACAATCTTCAAAAAATTGTGGCCAAGTCGTGAACAATACAGACAAAATTGTGGACAAGTAATATTATTACTGCTAATACTCCATTTCTGCTAATTTTGCAGAAGTTAGCAGTGATGAAGGCTGGAGATCCCAGAGTTTGGAGAGCTCAGGGTTGGCAACTTGAATAATCCAGCCCATTGTGTGATTTGTAATATCGTAAGCAGTTGAGCATTATTCATGAAAATGTAATAAATCATAATCAGTTAATGAGCAAGTAGCATTCCTTAGCAATAACAAATAGCCAATAACTGAACTGGAACATTGATTGGCAGAGCTTCTAAAAAGGAGGTATGAATAATGGACTATTAGATTTTTAATCTGTTCTCATTAGAGCTTGTAGCTTTAAAAGATCAGGACAGCAAGCAGTTTTCTCCAAGACAGTATCCTTCACATTTATTGGTAAGGAGCTTTCAAGTCTTTGGACAGGTCTTTTTGATGACATAATGGTGCTTGCCTCTCACAGCTACCAAAGTAGGTGGCATGATTGACTGCTTTTATGATGTTCATTGATGTCAGTCGGGGGGGTTAACTGGCCTCCAAAAATTGTGAAGGCACCAGGCTAGCTAATGTACAAGTCACATTAAAAAGTTCTCAAAGACAGCAAAACTGCTGTGCAATTTTTAAATTTACCTTCTGAACATTTTAAATAAAGATTGAAACATACACCATAGATTAAAGCAAAATATCATAAATAAACAAAAATAGGAAGTTTGAAATGTATTGGAATATTTATGGAAGAAAATTACAATTCACATACATGAAATTGGATTTAGGGTCAGAATATTTGATGGCAGAATAATGATCCCGTACGCCCTTAATGTCTTGGAGCTCACGCTACAATGCATAACAGTTTCAGTGTACTTTACAACAAGTTCATAAATATCTGAAGTTTTTTATCAATACAACAGATTCCCCTCGATTGCATTGGGAAAGGCTGTACAATAACACTGCATTCAGAGAAGGACTGAATCACTGACATAAATTTTGGGATCACCACGTTAAATTGTACACGTGTGGAAATCTTGAATTTGCTCTCAGTTGCACGACAGTGAAAGCAGATATTTTCTTATAACTATAAAATCCAGGTCATAATCACTATCCCTTCTCATCATGCAACGTATTGTGTGCTTTGTGCTCTAATGCTCCTGCTATTAAATAATAATGCTTTGTCTTACTCATTGTGAGCAACATCATAGAATTATACTCAGGAAAATATAATCACATTTTCAAAAATAGAACCATACTCTAAACTGCAAAAGTCAACTGTAACTAATATTACTTCTTAAATTGGAACAGTAATATCAGAGACAGCAACGGATATGGAATCAAACTAATGAATCCCCATGAAATGAACCTGTCTTGCAGTGCCTGATTTGGTTGGTAGGGACCACTGGAGGCTCACTGTTCAAGAGGGCATTGGAAGAGACGAGAGGTTGAAAGCTCAGCTGGCAAAGGAGAGGGCTGGAGAAAACAGAGACTGCATATTTTCACCTGCCCACTGCCTTCATCTGCAGCAAGTGCAGTAGAGATTACCACATCCGACTGGGGTTCCTGAGCCACATCAGACAAAGGTCAACATAGAGTTAACCACCACTGTACAAACTTTCATCTTATGGGAGGGGAGGCAGCCTCATTTATGTTGGAAAGCATTTGAGAGAAAGCAAGAATATTCCTCCAATATGGAGTATGACGTGCAAAAGGGAAGGAAATATTTTACAGCCCATGAGAAAAATTATTTTAGCCCTTTGGGCTGCTGCTTGAATATAAACAAGTTTCCTCAAATATTTGATTGTATCTATGACTGCCTCTAATTAATTAACAGTACAATTCATCTTCTAAAAGTTAATTGCATACACATTAAAACATACACAGAATTTTAAAAGCTAACAATTGATCTCTGGACCAAGAATGGGAAACAAAATCAGTTACAGATCCTGTTCTTGATTAATAGGAATACAATTGTGTAATGTGCTTATATGCGTCATTGAGTGAGGTCAGGATTAGCCACAGCTGGATTGTCTTCCATAGTTAAATAGCTTACTGACACTCACCATCTAGCTTATATTTGATAAATGGTCATATGAATGAATGTCAAACTATATTTTCATACAAGTTCAAGCCTTCAGGAGAGGAAGAATGAATATTGGGAGGGAATGGGGCTAGGATAAATTGGGAAAAAATATAAGGAACTCGGTAGGTGATGGGTTGGCCTGCAAATATCTTGCAGGTCGAATCATCAAAAAGCTCAACCACATCTCTATCAGACTTCTGTTTTGTTCCAGAATGTTTAGAGTGGATGGATTAGATTTGTGATGACTGGCTTCAAACCATATGAGTTTGAGCCACTTTGGCAGCAAAAAGAAAATCTGCTCTTGTAGTTAAGTCACAAGAAATGGGTTTTAATAAGTTATTCTGAAAGTGATATGGAATAGGGATTGTGCACTGTGTTATGTTATTTATATTAAAATGATCATTTGTGTCTCAGGCAGGGAGAAGCATTTTATGTAGCTCTGTAAAGGTTGCTTTTTGGGTCAGCAGAAGGGAAAGTAGATAAAGCTCTAGTCTGATTTCATTGCTTAGCCTCACAATCAGTATCAACAACAGAGGTGGTGGTTATTCGCATAGATGGGGGAGAAACAGTTGTATTGAAAACATGAACAGATATTGACTACAGACTCCAAATAGCAAATAATTCCCTCATATGATTGGATGGAGTTTGAGAGATCCAATGCATGCAGTCAAAGATACTAATTTGGCTCCTCATTAATATATCTTTAATTTCATTTTGAGTATTGAATTTTTTTTGTACAGGTAATCAGCCATTACTAGTAAATTGTTTGTCTCAACATCTTCCGACACACTGTGAAATTGGAGTAGCATTTGGATTACAACCAGTTTATTTTCTCTTTGACACTTGTTCCCTTACTTTGTGTAATTATTTGATAGGGAAACAATAACTTATAACTTGGCTGAACTTCTTGGATCTTGAGATAAAACCCTTTAGATTCAATAGCAAGAAACGAGCTGCTGGAGGAACTCATCAGGTCAGGCAGCATCTGTGGAGGGAAATGGATAGTCAACGTTTCGGGCCAAGACCCTTCTGGTGGACTGAAAGTGTAGAGGGGGGATAATATAAAAGAGGGAGGGATGGGGCAAGAGCTAGAAAGCAATAAGTGGATCCAGCTGAGGAGGGGTTGACTAGGAGATGGAGTCAGGTGGGGGAGGGAAGAGTAAAGATAGCAAGAGAGGCTGGGAGTTGATAGGTGGAGGCAAAGAGCCACAGATTATGGAATTACTATGAAAGGAAGATGAAGAATGGAACCAAATAAAGGAGGGATAATGGGCACATGGAACAGTGGAGGGAGGGGAAGGGGATAGGGGACCCACTGGGAGGAATTGGAATTGGTTTATTATTGTCACTTGTACCAAGGTACAGTGAAAAACTTGTCTTTCATACCGTTCATACAGATCAATTCATTACACGGTGCATTGAGGTAGCACAGGGTAAAACAATACAGAGTGCAGAGTAAAGTGTCACAGCTACAGAGAAAGTGCAGTGCAGGTAGACAATAAGGTGCAAGGTCACAACGAGATAGATTGTGAGGTCAAGAGTCCATCTTATCGTACTAGAGAACCGTTCAATAATCTTATAACCTTTGAGCCTGGTGGTATGTGCTTTCAGGCTTTTGTATCTTCTGCCTGATGGGAGAGGGGAGAAGAGAGAATATTCTGGCTGGGTGGGATCTTTGATTATGCTGGCTGCTTTACTGAGACAGCGAGAGGTATAGACAGAGTCCATGGAGGGGAGGCTGGTTTCCGTGATGTGCTGAGCTGTGTCCACTCTGTCTGCAATTTCTTGTGGTCCTTGGCAGAGCAGTTGCCATACCAAGCCGTGATGCATTCAGATAGGATGCTTTCTATGGTGCGTTGATAAAAGTTGGTGAATGTCAAGGGGCACATAGAACACAGAACAGTACAGCACAATACAGGCCCTTCGGCCCACAATGTTGTGCCAACCTTTAAACCTTGCCTAAGACTATCTAACCCCTTCCTCCCACATATCCCTCTATTTAAAATTCCTCCATATGCTTATCTAGCAATCTCTTGAATTTGACCAATGTACCTGCCTCCATCACCACCCCAGGCAGTGCATTCCGTGCCCCAACCACTCTCTGGGAAAAAAACCTTCCTCTGATATCTCCCTTGAACTTCCCACCCATTACTTTAAAGCCATGCCCTCTTGTATTGAGCATTGGTGCCCTGGGAAAGAGGTGCTGGCTGTCCACTCTATCTATTCCTCTTAATATTTTGTACACCTCTATCCAGAGTTTTATAGAGCTGCAACACTACCTCATGGCTCTTAAACTCGATCCCTTGACATATGAAAGCTAACATCCCATAAGCTTTTTTAACTACCCTATCCACCTGTGAGGCAACTTTCAGGGATCTGTGGATCTGGACCCCCAGATCCTTCTGCTCCTCCACACTACCCAGAATCCTGCCATTAACTTTGTACTCCCCCTTGGAGTTTGTCCTTCCAAAGTGTACCACCTCACACTTCTCCGGATTGAACTCCATCTGCCACTTGCCAGCCCAGCTCTGCATCCTATCTATGTCCCTCTGCAATCTTCGACAATCCTCTACACTGTCCACAACACCACCAACCTTTGTGTCGTCTGCAAACTTGCCAACCCCCCCTTCTACCCCCTCATCCAAGTCATTAAAATCACGAAAAGCAGAGGTCCCAGAACCGATCCTTGTGGGACACCGCTAGTCACAGCCCTCCGATCTGAATGCAATCCCTCCACCACAACCCTCTACTTTCTACAGGCAAGCCAATTCTGAATCCACATGGCCAAGCTTCCCTGGATCCCATGCCCTCTGACCTTCTGAAGAAGCCTCCCATGTGGAAACTTGTCACATGCCTTACTAAAATCCATGTAGACCACATCTACTGCACTACCTTCATCAATCTGTCTGGTCACCTCTTCAAAGAACACTATCAGGCTTGTGAGACATGACCTGCCCTTCACAAAGCCATGCTGGCTATCCCTGATCAGACCATGATTCTCCAAATGCCCATAGATCTTATCTCTAAGAATCCTTTCCAACAGCTTGCCCACCACAGATGTAAGGCTCACTGGCCTATAATTCCCTGGACTATCCCTACTACCTTTTTTGAATAAGGGGACAACATCTGCCACCCTCCAATCCTCCAGTACCATTCCCGTGGACAACGAGAACTCAAAGATCTTAGCCAAAGGCTCAGCAATCTCCTCCCTCGCCTCACGGAGCAGCCTGGGGAATATTCCATCAGGCCCCGGGGACTTACCTGTCCTAATATTTTCTAACAGCTCCAACACATCCCCTCTCTTGATATCAACATGCTCTAGAACATTACCCTTACCAACACTGTCCTCAGTGTCATCAAGGTCCCTCTCCTTGGTGAATACTGAAGAGAAATATTCATTGAGGACGTCACCCACTTCCACAGCTTCCAGGCACACCTTCCCACCTATCCCTAATCAGTCCTACTTTTAACCCCGTCATCCTTCTGCTCTTCACATAAGTGAAAAATGTCTTGGGATTTTCCTTAACCCTACTCGCCAAGGCCTTTTCATGTCCCCTTCTTGCTCTCTCAGCCTCTTCTTAAGTCCCTTCCTTGCTACCCTATATTCCTCAAGAGACCTATCTGATCCTTGCTGCCTAAACCTTATGTATGCTGCCTTCTTCCGCCTAACTAGATGTTCCACCTCTCTTGTCACCCATGGTTCCTTCATCCTGCCATTCTTTCTCTGCCTCACTGGTACAAATTTATCCCTAACATGCCAAATTTCTTTAGCCTCCTGAGGAAGTAGAGGCACTAGTGAGCTCTCTTGGCCATGGCCCTATGTGGTTGGACCAGGACAGGCTACTGGTGATGTTCACTCCTAGGAACTTGAAGCTCTCAGCCCTTTCGACCTCAGTACCATTGATGTAGACAGATGCATGTGCACCACCCCACTTCCTGAAGTCAATGACCAGCTCTTTTGTTTTGCTGACATTGAGGGAAAGGTTGTTGTCATGACACCATGTCACTCAGCTCTCTATCTCCTTCCTGTACTCGAACGCATTGTTATTTGAGATACGGCCCACTACGGTGGTATCATCTGCAAACTTGTAGATGGAGTTACAGCAGAATCTGGCCACGCAGTCATGAGTGTATAGGGAGCAGAGTAGAGGGCTGAGGACGCAGCCTTGTGGGGCACCAGTGTTGCAGATAATCGTGCCAAAGGTGTTGCTGCCTATCCTTACTGATCGCAGTCTGTTGGTCAGGAAGTCAAGGATCCAGTTGCAGAGGGAGGTGCTGAGTCCCAGGTCTCGAAGTTTGGTGATGAGCTTCCTCGGAATTTATAGCATTGAATGCAGAGCTGTAGTCAATAACACAATAGTCTAACGTAAATGCTTTTACTGTCTAGATGCTCCAGAGATGAGTGTAGGGCCAGGGAGATGGCATCTGCTTTAGACCTGTTTCGACAGTAGGTAAATTGCAGTGGGTTGACGTTTTTTGGGAGGTTGGAGTTAATGTGTGCCATGACCAGCCTCTCAAAGCACTTCATGATGGCCATTAAGGCACATTACCTTGTTTTTCTCAGGCACTGGGATGATAGTCGTTGTCTTAAAGCAAGTGGGAACCTCAGACTGAAGGAGGGAGAGGTTGAAAATGTCTGCAAATACCCCCACCAGCTGATCTGCACAGGATCTGAGCACATGGCCCTGGGACACCATCCGGGCCAGATGTTTTCCACAGGTTAACTCTCCAGAAGACTGATCTTGTGTCTGCAACAGCGACCATGGGTTCAGGTTCATTGGAAGCTGTCAGGATGGGTGGTATACCAATCCCCTTCTGTTCAAAACATGCATAGAATACATTAAGCTCATTGGCAAAGGATGTGCTGTTGTCGGCAATGCTGCCCGACTTCATTTTGTAGCCCGTTATAGCATGTAAGCTCTGCCACAACTGACAGCTGGTCTGGGACTGATATTGTCTCTTGGCATCTCTGACAGTTTTACAGAAGTCATATCTCGATTTCTTGTAAAGGTCGGTCACCTGATTTGAATGCTGAAGTCCTAGACTTAAGTAGTGAGTGGATCTCCCAGTTCATCCATGGTTTCCGATTTGGGAGCACCCTGATTGTCCTCTTTGTTAAAAGTCCGTGATGGTAGTGACATACTCACCTAGGTTGGCAGCTGAGCCTTTGAACTCTAAGAATTACTAGCAATGTTCTTTTAAATCCCACAGTGCATGGGTGATGGGCAGATGGAGTAACTGGGGGAGGGAGGGTAGGAAAGGAGGACCTGGTTAGATCAGAAGGAGAGAGAAAGGGACAGAAGGGGAGCAGGTTACCTGAAATTGGAGAATTCAGCAATCATGCCATTGGGTTGTAGAGTAGCAGGCGGAATATGAGCTGCTGTTCATCTAGTTTGCATTTGGCCTCACCCCAGTAGTGGAGGTGGCCAAGGACAGTCAGATCAGCGTAGGAATGGGAATTAAAATGGCTCACAACCGGGAGCTCCAGACTGCAGACAGAGCACAGGTGCTTGGCAAGGAGGTCACCTCATGTAGAGGGGGCATAAGGTTAGAGGAGTGCATGTGAATCTTTGCCTCACGTGGAAGGACTGTTTATATCCCTGGATGGAGGTGAAAGAGGAGATGGAGGGACAGGTGTTATACCTCCTGTGGTTACAGGGCAAAGTGCCTGGGGAGGGGCAGGGATGGATGGGGAGGGATGAGCGGACTAAGGACTCGTGGAGAGAGTGGTCCCTGCAAGAAGCAGAAAGGGGAAGGAAGAGAAAGACGTGACTGGTGGTGGAATCACGTTATAGCTGGTGGTTATGTTGAAGAATGAGGTGCAAGACGCAGTGGCTGGTGGGGTGAAAGGCAACTCTATCCCTGTTCTGTCTGGTGAGATGTGGTGAGAGAAGAAGTGGAGGAGATGTGGGTGAGGGCGCCATCAACCACAGTGGGGGGCAGGGGAGAAGCCACATTTCCTGAAAAAGGAGGACGTCTCGATGTCCTGGAGTGGAAAGCCTCATCTCGAGAGAAGATGCAGCAGAGATGGAGAAACTATGAGACAGGGATGGCATCCTTGCAAGAGACAGGGTACGAGGAGGTGTAGTTTAGGTAGCTGTGGAAGTCAGTGGGTTTGCACTAAATGTCAGTGGATAGTTTGCTCCTGAGATGGAGACAATGAGAGCAAGAAAGGGGAGAGAGGTGTCAGAAATAATCCAAGTGAATTTGAGGGCAGGGCGGAAGTTAGTAGTGAAGTTGATGAAATTGATGAGGTCCTTTCATCCCACCAGCCTCCACATCCAGCACATCATTCAACATTTTCACCGGCTACAACACGATCCCACTGCCAGCCACATTTTCCCCTCCCCACCCCTTTAGGCTTTCCACAGGGACCACTCTCTGTGTAAATCCCTAGTTCGCTCATCCCTTCCCCTAACCCCCCCAGGTACTTGCCCCTGCAACCGCAGTATGTGTAACACCTGTCTCTACACCTCCTCCTCCTCCACCTCCATCCAGGTGAGGCAGAGATTCACATGCACCTCATCCACACTCATCTATTGCATTCAGAGCTCTCAATGAGACCAAGTGTAAACTAGGTGACCCCTTCACCAAGCACCTGCAAGAAACTGCTCCCCCCTCTTTTAGATGTAATTTCTGGTTGCCATTTCAAGTACTGAAGTGACAGCAGAAGGTTATGACAAATCTTTTTAAGACAGTTGGTTATAGATAAGGCTCATAGTGTAGGAAATCAAAACTGATCACAGTATAATCAAATTACTGCTGGTATATTAAACCAAGTATTCCCTTAAATTTTTACATGACTAACATTTGATTTTGCTGCTTTTTCCAAGTATAAAAAGATTTGCATTTGAATGTCTGTGGCAAGATTCAATAGAAAGGCACATTTACAGTATATATGCAGAATAGTACTTGTTACATGCTCCAAGCCATCATCTTAACCTTTAAAATCGGGGAGATCACTCACTCATACTATGCAAGAACAAAGAACACTTGAAAGTAGAAAAATATGACTGGTGGAAAACAAAAACACACTGTCAGCCTGGTACAATCGATAAAGGCAAAAGAATGCTTTGAAAAAGGATATAGGAAATTATCTGTAGTCATAATTAGGAAAGGTATATGACAACCATGTCCACAGCAAGATTTCTTAAAGGCTATTCATGTGCCAGAAAACTAGCAAAGGAGGCCAGCTTCAGTGCAAGTCAAGGCTAATTTGGAAATAGTGCCAATACAATACACACAAATAAATGCCAAGGGCTATCAGAATCCCAGCAGGCTGCCACAGAATCTTGCAGCTGCCAGTATTTTTACTGCTTCAGTATAGAAGCACTAAGGATATATTATAGATTAGGTGTCACATATCTTAAGTAAACCGCAAACACAAATGCCAGGAGAATTTCTTTTAAAAACAACATGCATAATGCACAAAAGGATATTAATAAATGTTCTGCATTTAATTTGTGTGATTTTTTTTCTGATGATTAATGTGAATTTATGTGAAATAATAAGCAATACAGCAAAAGAGGCTTTAACTGTTGTCACAGAAGCGCACTGAAAACCACAGCAAAAGTAATCAGAGCATGTTTTGGCTTATGTAGAATAGCTGATCAAGCAGTTTAAAGACTCTCGTGTAATTGTAGCTCAAATATCATTGTTCCATGCTGAACTGCAGTTTTGGTAACTAAATTTTCACTTTTGTTGCTGTTAACACTTGAAAATTTCTTACATTCAACATCCTCACTTTTGCATGTACTGTATATCCTGCATCTCCGATGCACAGTAGTACATCCCTAATTGCCCAATCAATACATAAAATCAACAAGATTCAGAGATAGTGCAGAGAACCATTATACCTATAAATCAATGCACTAAGGAGTATAGAGTATAGGAAAAGAACCATACCTTTGACAAGAGAAATACCTCATGCTTCCTTTGAGTAGTTCATCTGCTTTGGTCCCCACCTATATCCAGCTCTCTCACTTGAGACTCCAAGTGGATGATTGGATAGGGCAGGATCCTGCAGACTAAACTATTAAAGAGTGCGATATGTGTCTCCTATCCTTGGTGAAGTTGGGGTATGACTTTTCTCTATCATTTGAGAACTTTCTGGTGGATTAGGCAGAGAAGATCAATAACAGTCACGAAGGTGGTGCAACAACATGCTCTGGACACTAACAGCATAACAAGGTGTTGAAAATGTCATGACTACGCACTGCAGCTAGGGAAGGAGGGATGGAAAGTGTCAGCTGGAAAGGATCATTAGCAGTCGCATCAAATTCCTGCATGTTGGTATCCTTGGGACAATTAATTGCTCTCCTCCATCATCTGGAAAGTTTGGAGCATCCCAGGCAAATGAGCAACCTTTTTAGAATAATGTTGCTCACCCTTTTTAAGAGAGGGGGCAAAAGTAGGTGTCCTAAACACTGTCCATTACATTTGTTCAGGTAATACCATCTTTCATACCAGTGCTTCCAATATACGTTCCTTTTTGTTCATCAGTTCTGCTCTCACCCTTTTCCTCACACCCAGAATCAGCACAGGGTTCTCTTGTCCTCACCTAGAACCTCCATTTTAAACATCCTCAATAATTTACAACACCTTTTGCCTTCACCAGATATTTGTTCCTCTCTGAGCATCCTAAAGGCACAGTTTGATCTCTACACCCACATGCTTTTTCATTGCACCCTCCTGTGCCAGCCTTGGAGCTGCCACCCCTGCCCTTTTCACCAGTCTCCCATCATCCAGGACCTCAAAAGCTTTTGCTGATGAATTATGGAATTACTTGCATCTCTTTCAACTTAGTGTACTGTATTCATTACACATAACAAGGTCAGTTTTACATTGGGAAAGCAAATGAAGATTGAGTGACCACTTTGTAGGATACCTCCATTTGGTTTCCATGTATGACTCTAAGCTTTCAGTTGCCCAACACTAATCTTCTTTCTCACTCTCATTCCCATCCTTAGTCTCCCATACTGTTGTAATGAAGCTCAATATAAACTCAATGAATAGCATGTCATCTTCTGACTGGGCACATTACAGACTTACGGGCTTAACAATGAGTTCAACAATTTTAGATGTTTCAGTGTTTGCATTTCACATTTCTGACATTCACTTTCTTTATATTTCTAGTAATTTCACATTATTATTATTCCTTTGCTCATTTACATCTCATGAGACCAGCTATTGCTATTCTAATTTGGGAAAAATGCAAGCTAAGTAGTAGGAAGAGAAAGCTGTAGCTTGACACGAGGACAGATATGGAATTAAGTTGTAAAGTGGACATAAGGAGGCTGTAAAGGATTGTAGATAGATTAAGTGAGTGCACAACAATCTGGCAGTGTTACAGGAAAATGTGTAAATGCCCATTTTGGCAGGAAAAATAACAAAGAGCATATTATCCAATTGGTCAGAGGTTACAGAATTCTAAGATTCAGAGTTGTGGGTGACTCAACATATGATTCCCAAAAGGCTGGAATGCATGCAAGGCAGGTGATTAGGATAGCTAATAAAATGTCATCATTTATTGCTCGGCAATCTGAATACAAGGGGAGATTTTATAGGCATTGGGGTGAGACCACAGCTAGAGTATAGTGCACATTATTGGTCATCTTATTTAGGGAAGCATGTTAATGTACTGGAAGTAGTTCAATGGAGGTTTACTGGACTAACACCTGGAATTCCAGCATCCGCAGAATTTTTTGTGTCTCTGTCTTGGAATAGGTGGGTAGTCTTGTGAGGAAAGACTGGGCAAGTTAGGCTTTTTTCTGCTGGTGTTTAGAAGAATGAGTGGGGACTTATCTGAGTGATGGAGAGATATTTCTTCTTGTGGGAGGATCTAGAATTAGAGGTCACTTTCTTAATAAAAATAAAGAGTCACTCATTTATGACAGAGATGCAAAGATGAGGCAATTTTTTTCCATCAGGTCCCAAGTCTTTGGAACTAATCTTCAAAGTAGAGCCTTGAAATCATTCATTTGACTCTGTAGCTGGTTCTGTAGGACAAGTAATAGTTAAATATTCGAAGTGCAGATCTGTTAATTTTATTCTGACAATTGTTAATTAAAGTAATTTGCACATTCACAAGTTTGAAATCACAGGTTTGGAATGAATCAAAGTAGAGTTAAGTAGATTCTTACAAAATGTGGATATATCCTTGCGAAGCAAGGGGTTGATAACTTACCAGTGGTGGATAGGAATGCAGTCACAATCAGATTAGCCATTGACTTGGATCAAATGGCCTACTTCTCTTCCTAATTTGTATGTCATTATAATGAACACAAGGAGGTTCTTCAATCTCTCACAATAATTCCTGGATTATCCAAAATTCACACAACTTTCCTAAAGTCAATGGATGACAAAAAGACATTTTTTTTTACAGAAATGAGCTGAATACTTCATCAGTAAAGTCAACATATCTATGGTCAATCAATGGGGCCTTGATCTGAGTTCACTGTAACCTTTGCCAGTTCTGAGGAAAGGTCATGGACGTGAAACTTTATCCTCTTTTCTTTGTCCATAAGTGCTGCCTGACTTGATGTTTATTTCTAGCTTGCTTTGTTTATATTTCTTTTGCCTTTGATTACAATTCATCCAAAACATAGACAAAATTCTTAGGAGGAAATCTTGAATGACTTCTTCCTTCTTGATCTCAACGTCAGATAGGTTAAGAATATTTTGAAGATATCAATAATGAAGAGTTTTTGAATCTAAATAGAATGGCTGGAGCCATTGATTCATTCCAAACATTTGATCAACTTGTGATTGTGCAAATTACTCTAATTAACTATTAAGTCAGAATAAAATGAACAGATCTGCACTTCAAATATTTAACTATTAGTTGTCCCACAGAATAAGCTACAGAATCAAATTACTTATTTCAGCATACAAAACGTATATTTTCTGCAACTTGCAGAAATAGCTTGCTGTAACCAAGTTTTTGTGGCATGACTAATAAAGAAAACACATTAAATAATCTACCATGGGCAAAAAGTCTTCATGCCATATTTCCTTTTGGCAATACTTATTATCATCCTTCCCTGTCATATGCCTTTGCAATTTTGTTGCTTTGGTTGAATATTCAGGCCTCTTTGCAAATTTTCAAAAGCATTCCTTAATGATCCTGGCAGTAGCAGAGGTTTCATTTGATGTCAGCTTTGCTTCTATCCACTAGACTTTTCAAAGAGGGCTAATGGCCATGACTGTTCATAGGAGAGCAAAACTATCCTTCCATTGCTAAACAGATGACTGACATAAAGTAAAAACACAAGTGTTGCTCAGAAAGTAGGCATGATCTGGTGTACATCATCACAGAGCTGCTCACATATTGGAATTGTCCAAATTCTGAACGGCAACATGATTATAATCTTTCATCCCCTGATACATTAGCTGGATGAATAGCTGGAATATATTTTGTAGCAGGCATTAATGTCACATTTAAGGTGGTGATTAATTACTTTTAATTGGACAGCTGACTTACTAAATACTAGATGTCAAGCCCACAGAGATGAGAGAAATGCTTAATTTGACCTGCCTGTGAAAAAGCAGGAGAGCTGATTGGTTCTTGCTCTTGCTTATTCTCAAGACAGGGTCCAACAATCAAGTCTTGCACAACTTTATCATGTCCTAGAAGGGATGAATGATTCTGGTTCCATCCAGATCAGCCAGTGAAAACACCAACTCCATTCCTTAGCTGTCTTGTCAAACTCTGTAAGAATTCTGTACATTTTAATTAATTATTTCTCATTCTTCAAAACTCTAATTCATCATTTTTTTCATGAGTCCATTGCTTAATTATAAATATAACCTTGCATTACAGATGTTGAATACACTTCAGTCCAAGCTCATTACCCCTAGAAGACCTCGCACACAGATTTCAGTTTGTTGGCATTCTATGGAAGCATTGCGAGAGGATGGTTCAGTGTCCACCTCCAAGCAACTTCTCTTCACTGTGACTTTCTACATGGCCTAGGACAAAAGACCTCTGTCCTAATCTCATCCCCTCCATCTGGGTGTCATGGTCTGAAAACTGAGGATTTGCTCTTCCCCCTCTCCTTTCTCTCTGCCACTTCTGCAAAAACAGCACCAGCTTAATTGTCAAGACCTGCACTGCTGGACTTATATGTTGTGCTGGCCAGCAAGAACACAGCTGTGCTCTTATACAGGCTTTACGAGCTAGTCACTGAACCATGCAGTGCTGAACTACTGTTCCAATTTAGGGGCAAAAAAATTCTCGACAGATGTTTTTCATTATTTCCTGCATCTCTTGTAGTGTCACAACTTTGAAAATATTACCAATTCCATTGCATTTCTCCACATCACCAAGGATTTTTACAAGAGAGTAAGCTCAATAATTTGGCAGCATACTTTTTCTTGTTTCTGTTATTTATTAATTTCTCAGGTCTTGTGCACTGTTGCTCATCCCTAATTACCCTCAAGAAGGAGCTGGTGAGCTGCAGTCCTTCAAGTAAAGCTACTGTAAAAGGTCATTGCAGATCTTGTTGCAGATCACCATTGCTTGTCACGTTGATGGAATGGATTTAGTTGCCACTGATCAGCGCATGTCTAGGTCTTGCTGCAGGCCTACGCTGCTCATTCACTGAGGAGTTGTGGAATCGTCAGTGGACATCCCCACCTCTGACCTTTTGATGGAAGGATAATCTTTATTGAAGCAGCTGAAGATGTTCGGGCCTAAGACACTGCTCTGAAGAACCTCTGTAATGATGGCTTGGGGCTAGGATACATTTTTAAATACACTTTAAATGGATAAGTTGTGCATTTAAGTTGAAGCCATGCCCAGAGTTTAATAATCGCTGGTAGCTTTAGCATAATAGCCAGGTCAGTCATAATGAAGTGAAGCACTACGTCAATAAATCTGTCAAATCAGTTTCTCGAATGATCAGAATTCCCTAAAGCTGAAATATTTGCTTATTAATGAGGCAAAAATAATGTACTTAAAATTGAATTGCTTAAATTAAATAGCAATATTGCTCATGGATGTGGGTAATTAAGATCATCCATTGAATGTCTTAGCTTGTTTGTCCACTTCAAGGAGATAGAAACAGCAAGGAAAATATTGGGATTTGCAGATGGAGTAGACTGGTATATTTATTATTTTTCTAGCAACATTAATTAGACAAGAAGTTGTGGGAAATGCCAGTGGTTCCATGCTGAACAGCTGGCATTCACCCTCCATAAAATGTCAGGTGGTTTGGGATTCACACGCAAATGAGGAAGTCCTGAGCTCTTGCCAGTGATTTCCCAGTTGGTTCTAACATTGGACTTCAATAAATAGTCCAGTAGCAGAACACAAACCTATACTGGGGAATTGGCCTGCTGAAGCCCAGCCAGTTTGGAAGTGATGCAGGAATTGCGAACCAATTTGTCTGAATGGAGAGGAAGGGCTGGAAGGGTAAATACAACATCATTTACTTTTAATGAAATACTTGAGTTTGTTTTAGTATTTTAATTGTTCCAAAGTGATTCAAAGTGATTTTTAAAATTATTTTTAAAAATGTTTTTACAATGTCATTGTTCCATGGATTCTTTTTAATAGTTTTGAAAATCTTCAGATGTTTCTGTCAAGAACATCCAGAAGCAAGACCTTGACAACTTTGACTGCCATTTTGTGCCACAAAAGGCAAGTCCATATTTTTCCATTGGTCAGCAGCGAGCAATGGAGCATTAGCCTGTTATTTTTGTATCCACTATAGTGGCAGTAATGAGTAAACATAATCAATAGTTTCAAAGAATGGGGACATCACATTTAAGTTCCTGTGATGAATGACTGCAAGGGCATAAGTTATGCAAGAAATGACAGCTTCACTCTGAATTAGGAGGATTAGAAGACAGTATTGGTGCAGTAAATGTAGGCAAATGGAATCAGAATCCTTTGATTATGAAGGACCCTGGAACTAAGGGAAAAAGACCTTTTATGCTTGTCTTTCCCTTTCTTTTGAACTACATTGCTTTGGTTTGAAAATTTCCTATTAGGCGGAATGAAAATTTCTTTATCTATATCCATGAACTACTTTTTTAAGCAGAAATTGTGGCAAAGAGCCCAGTATATGATGCAATATATTTAGCAGAATTGAAATAAAAGAGCAAGGTAAGTAAATCGAAGTTAATCAAGAAATCGTGATCGGCTGCCACTATGGCTGGGCACCTAAAACCTGTAACAGGAAGAGAGGTAATTTTGCAGTTTTCAGCTACTCAGCAGGAATAATTTGGAGGATTTAATATAATGAGTATCAATGCATTAAAGGCAAATGTTGAATTCCATTTGTATAACTTAAAAGTCACTGATAAATAGCAAAGCTGAGAGGACTGTTTGAATATGTAGTAACAAAATGTTTGCAAGTTGATCAGTTTATCAAATTGTACAATCTGATATTTTTTATTACGCACCATTTGTTCAGTTGGACTTGTGGTGCCTGGATTATTTTGAAATGTATAAAACCTCACAGATTTTGTTTTCACTCTGCATGCATCCCAAGATTCATGCCAATGGAAAAAAAAGGAGCAAAGAAATCCAGTTGAGCTCATTCTTCAGGTGGTGTCCGAGGTCATGGATATTTATTTTGGCTTCATTATTATATTAATGCCCATTGGTTGTCTCCAGACCTGTCATTCTTTTTCCTTTCTGGACTATTTCATTTTTACTGGTGTTACTCCAGACTGGCTTTGGGAGGATTTGTTTAAAAAAAACAATTATAATTACTGCACTCCTTAAAAATGAGCCAAAAGTAAACCTTAGTATATTTTCCTATCATTTCTGGCACACTTTGAATCGCTCTGGAGTAAAAAGTTACTCCTGTAATTCATAACAGGAGACCACATTTCCTTAATTTTCTTATCATGCCCTGTTTTTGGTGCAGTTATCTATTTTTTTAAATTCCTTTTAAGGGAGATCCAAACCTCACTGATGGAGTCACTCTTTACTTATCCTGACTTTGCATGCTTCCTCTTAGCTCAACTCTTTCAAACAAGTTCAGTGGATGATATTAGTTTAAAGAAAGGCATCACATGGCTTCCCTTGGCAAATTATTACACTTAGCTAAGCACTAACCTTTTGAGTTTTTGCTGTCCAAGGAAAGTTCTTGAACTGTGCTTTGGTCAGTTTAGGATTTCAGTTCAGATATTAATCCTAACCTACATACACATATTTTGAAATCTTAAACACTTCAGTTTTATAATTATTGTGACACATCCCCAGTCTCAGTTGCTTATGTCAACATCCATATTTTTACATCCACCACCTATTGAAAAAAATGGAAAATAACAGAAACACTGAGCAGGACAGTAACAGCAGGGAATCTTTGATGTGTGCAACAACCACTGCCTGAAAGTTAAACTACTCATCTTCGGAAACATCCTCAAAAGATATTACTGGGAGGGCTGGACTGTGGATGCCTCTACACATACATGCTGATGTCTCTTCTGAGCAGCTCACTCAGATTGTAGCTAAGTAGTATGAACGAGAAAGTGCCTAACTGGAACAGTTGATTGTGAGATGAAAATAACATCAAAAAATGAAATGATAAATTTTCTGATGGGCATTAATACACCTGGAAAGAAATGTAAAATTGCATCACTCTGAGTTAAACTAATTTTTAACAGAACAGCATCATTTTACAGTTATATGATTGAATTTTGAGCCCAGAGTGTATTGCATCTATGTTTGCTGTTAGAACAAACAAGGTTATGTGGAAAAATGAGCTTAGTGGACACCAAGGGAGAGGTTAAATAGATTACGAGATAAGGCAAGGTGGCATATTAATTATAAAATAAAAACAGAAAATGGCCACATTATTTCACCCTGTCCCATTGTTCCACCCATTGCCCTTCGCCACCTTCTCTGCTGCTGGGACTAACTTGTTTTTCTCTTTCTCAGTTCTGATAAGTGTCCCAGACATGAAAAGCTAACTGTTTCTCTTTCCACAGATGCTGCCTGGCCCACTGAGCTTTTCCCGCATTTTGGTTTGATTTCATATTTCCAGCATTTGCAGTTTTTTTAAAATTTTTATTTACAGCAGATTAATATAGCACAGGAAAATGACAAGTAATTCATTTTGATGGAAAGAATAGAAAAGTACAATGGATAAGAAAGTTAACAAGCCAATCCATTAAGGAGGGTCTGCATGGTGGGAAGCGGTAGGAGTAACCACCATGATAAATACTTAATGGAAAACCTAATTCCATGAAAATACATGCCTCAGACACAGCAAGTACAGCCCATGTAAGATCAGCCTTTTTTTTAAATAACACTGAAGCTGGTCTCAACTTGTCCTGGTTCAGTAAGCCTCGTTATTCCTCATTTGCAACAAATGAGTTTTGCATTCTATTTGACATCGCTCCCCATATCACAAGTAACATTTTGTAGATAAAGAGACCAGACCTATGCACAGTATTCTTGAAGCACCTCACCAGGGCTCTACATGAATGGAACAGGATATCACTATTCCTATACTCAAATAAAGCCAATATGCAATAAAGACAACATGCCATTTGCCTTCCTAAGTCCTTGATGAAACTTTGTAGACATGGACACTTATGTCATTCTGATCTTTCAATCTCTGACCATTTAAAAAATACTCCACCTTTCTATTTACCCAACCAAAGTAGATGACCTCATATTTTTCACATTATTAATTCAGTTAGCCTGTCTATATGCCCCTGAAGCCTCCCTGCATTCTCACAACCCATGCTGCCACCAAGTTTGCATCAGCAGCGATCTTGGATATATTACATCAGATGCCTCATCTAAATCATTGAATTTAGATAGTGAACAGCCAGGGTCCCAGCACCATTTCATGAAGCAACCCACTGGTCACAATGTCCCCACCCAAAAATGATTGTTTATTTTAGCTGATGGGTGCCAGTCAAGAGGATACTTTGTCCTAGATTGTGTAAAATTTCTTGAGAGTTACTGGCACTGCACTCATCTGGGCAAATCATGGAGGTGTATAAAATTGTGAGGGGCATATATAGGGTAAATGCACATAGTCTTTTTCCCAGGGTTAGGGAATCAAGAACTAGAGGGCACATGTTTAACGTGAGAGGGGAGAGATTTAGAAGGAATCCGAGGTGCACCCAGAGGATGGTCCATATATGGAATGAACTGCTAGTGGAGGTGGTTGAGGCTGGGACATTAAAAACATTTAAAAGTGACTTGGACAGGTACATGGATAGAAAAGGTTTAAAGGGATATGGGCCAAATGCAAGCAAATGGGACAAGCTGAGATGCGCATCTTGGTTGGCATGGACCAGTAGGGCCGAAGGGCCTTTTTCTGTACTGTGTGACTCTATGATTCTATGACTAAGTGGAGAGTATTCCAGCACATTCCTGACTTGTTACTTTCAGGTAGTGGAAAGGCTTTGGGGGTTGTCAGGGGATAAGTCACTTGCCCAGGAAACCCAGCCTCTGACCTATAGCCAAGATATTTATGTGGTTGGTCCATTTGAGTTTCTGGTCAATGGTGATGCCCAAGATATTGATGATGGGGGACTCAGCAATCGTAATACCATTAATTAAGAGTAGGTGGTTAGCCTGCCTCACGTTGAAGATGGTGATTAGCTTACAATTTTGTGGTATGAATGTTACTTTTCACTTATCATCGCAAGACTGAATGTTGTCTAGGTCTTGGCGCACGCAGGCACGGACTGTTTCACTTGCTAATATGAATGGATTTGAGCATAGTGCTATCATCAGTGAACATTCTCATGTATGACCTTTCGATGGAAGGAAGGTCACTAATGAAGCAACTTCAGATGCTTGGGCCAAGAACACTGTCCTGAAGAACTACTACAGCCAGGGTTGATTGACCACCAACAGCCACAACCATCTCCCTTTGTGTGAAGTTTGACCAACGAGTAGAGTGTTTTCAGAGTACCTAGATGTCAGGTGCAGTCACTCCCACCTCACTTCCAGAATTCAGCTCTTTAGTTCCATGTTTAGACCAAGGCAATGATAAGGTCTGGAGACAAGTGGTACTGGTGAAAGCCAACTGGACATTGATGAGTAGGTTATTGGTGATGAGGTGCCAAGTGATAGTACTCTTGATTGAAAGTAGAAAAATTTCAAAGTGCCCCGTTAATAATCAAGAGATCATCATTTTTTGTGGTTGTGCTTTCTTAATTTGGATTCCAGCCACTCAAATTCCTTCAGCAGAACCACCGACTTTGTTTGGTCTCTACAGTGCACCTCACATGGCCACAGCTACTGGATCATTCTCCTCCCATTCCCAGGTCCCCGCCTGCCCTGAATAAATGTCCTTAACCCCATTAAGCAGGTAACTCAGAACTGTACCTACCTCCCCTGTCTGTCCCGTTTTACCATTACATTCCTTTCCACTCCTCCAAATTGAATAGACACCTGTACTATGGTGCTGTGGTTAGTTTACTCATCCACTGTGCAGTCCCTGCTCTCATCCACACAGGCTGTAATAACCTCATACCTCTTGAACAAATGCAAGGGTGCTGGCTCCTTCAATGCCTCCTTCTGCATCCTACCTTGCTTCTAGTTACATACTCCTGCCCCCTTTAACGGCATAATTCTACGGGAATTAACCAAGGGGATCTGGGAATGATTAATTCCAGGATACTTAACTTTGAAAAAGGAGGTGGGTAGGGATCTGCTGTTAAAGAATGGGATAGACCCAGTAGAAAGGATCTTATCTCAGCAAATCAAGAAGTAAAGCCAGTTTAAGTAGAAATAAAGGAGCAATTAGTGGAAGTTGTATTTAAGCCCCAAAACAGTAATGCAAGGCATAGTATAAATCAGGAAATTAAAGGTACATTTAATAAGGGAATGTTGCACGGTTTTAATCTAAACATAAATTAAGGACATGCAATATTAAACAAAATTAACAGTAAAGTGTGCAGGGTGAATTCATTGAATGTTTAAGAAATCATTTTCTAGATCAGTATGCTGATGCACAAACAATAACAGGAGATTTTAAATATGCTATTATGCAATAGGAAGCATCAATTGATGATCTTATAGTTAAGGGGTCTTCAGAGAACAGTGATTATAACATGATAAGATAACCAGAGCACCCGGAGGAAACCCATGCAGACACGGGGAGAACATACAAACTCCTTACTGACAGTGGCCGGAATTGAACCCGGGTCTTGGCACTGTAAAGCATTACGCTAACCACTACACAACCGTGTATTTAGTATAAAGATTTAGTATAAAGAATTTAGTATAAAGATTGAAAGTGATTTAGTTCAATCTGAAACCAGGGTCTCACAGCTGAATAAAGTACAATTTGAAGCCATGATGTGCACGTTGACTATGATGGATTGAGAAACTATATTAAAAGATATGACAGCACAGCAGTAGCAAATTGTTTATACAAACAGCGATATATAATCTCTTAACAACAAGAGGAAATGTGTTTCGGCTGTGGCGATCAAGAGGAGTTAAAAGGTAGTATTATAAAATAGAAGGAAAATGTTTACAATGTTGAAAAATAGCCTGAGGATTGGGAAAATATCAGAATTCAGCAAGATCCCTAGGACTTTGATAAGGAAAGGTAAAGTAGAATAAAGAACAGCTAGCAGAAACAGAAATAAATTGCAAGAACTTCAATAGATTTGTAAATAAAAGGGAAAGATTCATAAAAGAAAGTTGGACCTCACAGACTGTGACAGAAGAAATTATGCAGGGAAGTAAGGAAATGGCAGAGAAATTAAACAAGTATTTTTGTCTGTCTTCGTGGAAGATGCAGATAACCTTCTGGAAATAGTGGCCAACAACAGATCTAGAGTCAATGAGGAGAACAAAGAAATTATCATTAGTTAAAAACTAGTACTGGAGAAACTAATAGGACTGAAAGGTGATCAGTTCCCCAGGACCTGATGAACTGCATGCTTGGGCTTTTGAAGGTGGCAGCTTGGGAGATAGTGAATCCATTGGTTATCATCTTCAAAAATTCCTTACATTCTAGAATGATTGCAACAGATTAGATGGTAGCAAATGTAAGAAAGCAGAAAGAGAAAACAGAGTACTGTAGACTGGTTAGCCTGACATCAGTAATAGGGAAAATGCTGAAAACTATAAGAAAGTGATAATAGGCTTTTTGAAAAAGTAATAGGATTGAGCAGCATCAACACAGATTTGTGAAAGGAAAATCATGTTTGACAAATCTGTTGGAATTTTATTTTGAGGGTGTAGTTATCAGAATGGGTAAGGGTAAACCAGTTGTTCTGGTCTATATCGACACTCAGAAGGCCTTCAATAAAGCATCACACACGAGGTTACTGCACGGCATTGGAGGTAATATGAAAGGCGAGGCTTGAGGATTGGTTAACACACAAAAAACAAGAATAAATACATCTTTGGGTTGTAAGTCTCTATCCAATTTGAAACCACAGGGATCTGAGTTGGGACCCTGGCTGTTCACAATTTCTATTGATCTATAGCAAATTCCTGCAGATGCCCCATTTAGCCTTGAAGCTGATTCCTAGTCAGTGAAAAGAAATTTCTTTACCCAGAGAGTGGTGAATCTTTGGAATTCACTATCCAAGAGTGGAAAGGAGAACTCAATCATTGGGGATATGGAAGACAGAAATTAATAGATATTAAGGGAATCAAGGGTTGTGAGGTTAGAGGATGAAAGTTCACTGAGATATCTAAAAGTATCACCCATGGTCTTATTGAATGGCAGAGAAGACAGAAGGGGCTGACCGGTCTACTCCGGCCTTTTCTTATGACTGCCTCCTGAAGCACTGTTCAGGTAATATTCCCCCTTCCTGATGCATTGCAGTGTCCAAATCTTGGATTTTAGATCATAATTTCTGAGCCAAAGTGCTTTGAGCTGCAAGGCTTAGTCCACATATGGTCAGCATGGATCCCCATGGTTTCAATCAACTCCCGCACACTGCAGCTGTGACACATCATCCACCCCACCTTTGAAATATTTATCTAAATTTATCTCAGCCTCTCACCAAAGTAGGCATTCAAAATCACCACTCAGAGCATCCCATGTCAATACACAAAACAGAAAATGCTGGAAATACTCAGCAGGTCAGGCTGCAACTATGGGAAGAGAAACTGCATTCATGTTCCAGGTTGGAGACCCCTTTGTCAGAACTAAAAAGGAGAAAAAAAACTTGTAAACCTAGGGAGGGTGGGGAGGGGATCTCCCTGATAGGGCGAAACCAGGGTTGCCATGCAGATAAGCTGTAAATCGGTTACCTGGTCAATGAGTGAATAGGAGCAGTTAGAGAATGAGAACATTGAGAAACGAATGTGGGAGTTGCAAAATGCAGAGGAGGAGGGCAGGCTGAGCATATCCTCCACTCCCAGAGAGGAAAAAAAACAGCATAAAAACATGCCAAACTAATGTCACAGAAAGATGACTGATACAGATGGACAAATCAATTTACCCGAAGTTGTAAAATTCAGTATCGAGTCCTGAAGGCTGCAACATGTCAGATAGAAGATGAGCTGTTCCCCAGGCTTGGGTTGGGCCTCACTGTGACAGTAGGAGGCCACAGACCAATAGGTCAGAGTGGGAATGAGATGGGGAATTTAAGTGGCAGGCAACGGGAAGCTCAGCATTTTCTGTTTTTGTTTAGATTTCAAGAAGATACAGGAGCCTAAAGGCAAGTACCACCAGACTTAAGGACAGCTTCTACCCTTCTGTGATAAGACTATTGAACGGTTCCCTTTTACAGTGAGATGGACTATGACCTCATGATTTACCTTGTTGTGACCTTGCACCTTATTGCACTGCACTTTCTCTGTAGCTGTGACACTTTACTCTGTACTGTTATTGTTTTTACCTGTATTACATCAATGCACTCTGTACTGACTCAATGTAACTGCACTGTGTAATGAATTGACCTGTATGATCGGTTTGTAAGACAAGCTTTCCACTGTACCTCAGTACAAGTGACAATAATAAACCAATACCAAGTATCTGCAGGTGTTTTTGATTTTCACAATGTAAATGTACACTGAGCTTTTAGCTGGCACCACAAATTTATATCAACAGGTAACAGCATAAGTCACCCGACTTTCATTGGCCAGTTTTGGTTGGTTTCACAGTCATCAGGGAGACTAAAGACTTCTTGACACGTCACTGCAATTCAAACTACAAGGTTAAGACAAACTGTAAAATCGAATTGAATCAGTAGGTTGGAAGTAGGAGAATTGGGTGGGAAAGTAGATGTGAGATACAGGGTTAGCTGTGCTGCTGTAGAACACTGGAACAAACTTGAGGAGCCACGGGACCTACTTTTGCTTTACTCTGTCATGCTGTTTACAGGCAGCAGGATCATTCACTAATGGCATTTAAAGTGTTCATCTATCACAAGCAGGATATGTAATGATTTGTCTTTTAAGTCTTGTGATTAATATTTAAGCACTTTTTGGCCTGCTTTCTGACATTAAACTGAATTCTGACTTCTAAGAAGAGATTTTTGCTGGTGCTGCATTGTTTTTGGCTGCCTTCAAAACAGTTTTACCAAAGTCCTGGGTGGTCTGGTAAAGCAGTCTTTGGAAAGAGGATGAGAGGGAGAAGGAAAGAAGACATTACGAGGAAATGGGAGGTGAGGCCATTGCCAAATCTGCAGTTATGCTCACAGTGACATTTCAGAGAATATCTTCCCAACACACTTACTCAGAGGAGCAATATCTAAAGTACATTTATTTCCCAAAGTAAGCCATCTCCAACAACAATCCGCTGGAGGAACTCCGTGAGTCAAACAGTATCTGTGGGAGGAAAGGAATTGTTCAGGCTGAGAGTGGAGAGGGGAGATGGCCAGTGTAAAGAGGGGGAGCGATGAGACAGGAGCCCAAGGTGATTGGTGGACTGAAGAGGGATGAAAGACAATAGAGAGAAAATTCCCCTAGTCCTCGCCTTTCACCATATAAGCCTCCACATCCTGCATATCTTTTGTCATTTCCGCCAGCTGCAACAAGACCCCACCACCAGCTGTATCTTCCGCAGGGACCACTCCCTCTGTGACTCCCTGGTCCAGTCATCCCTCCCCACTCACCCCTACTTGACCCCTGGCACTTTCCCCCACAGTCGCAGGACGTGTAACATTTGTTCTTATACCTCCTCCCTCACCACCATCCGGGGACCTAAACGGCCCTTCCAGATGAGGCAAAGGCTCACCACCTCCAGCCTCGTCTACTGCATTCGGTGCTCCCGATGTTGCCTCCGCTATGTCAACAAGACCAAGTGCCAACTGGGTGACTGTTTTGCAGAGCACCTACGCTCTGTCTGCAATAGCCATTCCAAGCTCCCAGTAGCATGACATTTGAATTCCCTCCCATTCCCACACTGACCGTCCATCTTCGGCCAGAGTGAGTCCCAACGCAAATTAGAGGAACAACACCTCATATTCTGCCTGGGTCGTCTACAACCCAGTGGCACGAACGATGAGTTTTTGAAGTTTAGGTAACCCTTCCCTTCGGTGGTCTTCTTCCCCCTTCCCCCTTCTCTCCTTCTGATCCTCCCATTTTTGTCCCCCTTCCCACCCACCCCAGCCCCAGCCCCTCATCTTCGTCCGCCTCTCCCTCCTGGTTCCATCCACCCACTACGCACATAGATCACCCACAGGCTTCCCACCCCCACCCCCCTCCATCTGGTTCTGGTTCCATCTGCCATTCACCTCTCCCGGAATGGTTCCCGTTATCACCTCCTTTATCTATCAGATTCCAACACTGGTCGCCCTTTGTGTTTCTGCTCATCATCCTCCAGCGGCTGTCTCCACCTTCACCCTCCCCTCCTTCCACCTTGCTCCATCTGCCTCTCATTTTTTTTCTCTTTGTCTCCATCTACCATCCACGATCTCCGAACACCACCCACCCCCCACATTCCACTACCTGGTGCAACCTGCCTGTCATCTCTCAGCCCTCCTCAGTCCACCAGTCATCTTGGCTCCTGTCTCATTAACCACCCCCGCCCCCCCCCCCCCCCCCCCCACTTCTCTTTATACTTACCATCTCTCTCAGTCCTGATGCAGAGTATCAACCCAAAACGTCAACAATTCCTTCCCCCCCAACAGATGCTGCTCGAACTGCTGTGTTCCTCCAGATGATCAGTTATTGCTCCAGATTCCAGCATCTACAGTCTCTTGTGTAAGCCATGTCCAAGCTCTGTTACTTTTTGCATCTACATTTTGAACAAGATCAACATTGTCCATAACTATTAAGGTTACCGAGGGACCTTTAATTTTCATGCCTTTTAAGTCACAGCAAGTGAGATCAGTGATAATTAAAAGCCCACCTCTATATCAGACAAGCGTAATCAAGCCCCCACATTGCTTGCCGACTATAAGAGCTATCTGGTTTCAACTTGACGTATTACTTTCATCATGAATCCAGGCACAACTGCAGAACTGGCTTACAATGTCATCAGAAACATTGCTGAGCAGCCACTGTGGTCAGGTAATGCTTCAACTTCCATTCAGCACCCAAGAGCAGCTTAACCTAACACTGTAACATTTTACAAGTTTGTGGTTGCATGCTGCATGTTCCAGAAATATTCAGTGACCACCAGTGTCCCTAGTAGCCAGATCTTGCAGAGGGTAAATAATTGAGGAGAGCTTCATTTCAGCAAACCCCTCCAGTGCATTTCATCAACAGTTCATCAATCCCAACCACATTACTATCAGCTTTGACATCTTTCAGCCCAGCCTCAAGCGTCTTGTCACTTCACCAGAAATATAAACACCAACACCAAAATCAGAATATAAATAAATTTTGTGAGGAATGAGATATGGTTTATAAGATTTCCACAATTTAGAAATGAGTTTTCTCACTCATGAAAGAACAGCATTTTCCCTGTGTGTTTTTGTTGCAATTAGTAGCTGAATGCAATTCAAAACAATAGTTGTAAGCCATGCCATTTGACCTTGGGTGGCTGCAAAGTGATTTTTATATTCACCTGTAGAGTAAGGCATAGTGTGCGTGAGTCACGTGATTCATAAGAAGTAGAAGCAGATGCAAGCAAATCAGTCCCTCAGGTCTGCTTCATTATTCAGTAATGATGACGGTTGATTTGATTTTGGCCTCAATTCCTTTTGGATATTTTGCACAGTTGCACAGGTTAGCCATCCATAGTTTCAGGCGGCATGAGCAAACATGAATTGATGGGCATAAGATCCTGTTAAGCAGGTGCTCCTGAAGTAGTTGTTTCGACTAGAAATGCAAATGGAAATAATAGGGATACTTTTGGAGGGACTAACGTGAGATCTGTCAAGATGATCATGGAAGCAGGCAGCCCTCATCTCCAACACTGGTTTGGGGTTCAAGATGCAGATCCACGAGGGAGAGAATTAGAGTGCTCAAGGGCATCCTCTGCCCAAAGAAATGCAGAAGGCTTCACTTAGTGCTCAGAAATCTAGTCCATTATTGCACAGCAGCTGAATCCATTTATATCTTTCTAACAGATTCCTCAGCAACAATGCAGATAAGGATTTTCGCTTATGTGAGGCATTCCCTCAAAGGGACCTGCTGTCAGACCCTGCTTTCCTGTTCCTAGCCCAGACTATTTTTAATTAGCGTTCTCAGTCCAGTGTTGCAGCAGCAATATCACTGTTCATGTTATGCTATGAATGATGTCACCGTTGTGTGCCACAGTACCGTCTGTGTGTATGCATATTTCCTGCATGGAAATGTGAGACCCAAAGTTGCATTGTACACACAAGGAAACCCCAAACGTGTTTACAGATTAGCTTTTACATTAGACTACAACCACAAAGCTCATAAATGCACGTATTAAGTGTTTGAATTTCTAGGCTGTGATGTGTAACACCATATGAATTTCCTAAAAAATTTTTAGGTATAGTTAGAGCCAGATATACAGGGACAAACTCAAGCACCAGCAACACATATGATGATGCATCAATATTTTTTTAACATTTACATCTGGCCTGAATTTCAATTGAAAGAAATCTTCATCAGGGAAGAAGAAAAGCAGGGAAACCTGCCTTCATGTACAGTTCTTACCAGCACCAAAGGTTTGAGTTGATCAAGGAAAAGTAGGGAAAATGGATTTTCTAATTTCAAAACCTGTTACCAGATCAGTTCTATGTTTGCTGTTTTCCACCCAAATTAGGCCACCCAAAGTAATATAAAGAGCAATTTATATCGTAGAGGTTAGCGCGACACTATTACAGCGCCAGCGATCGGGGTTCGATTCCCGTCGCTGTCTGTAAGGAGTTTGTATGTTCTCCCCATGTCTGCATGGGTTTCCTCCGGGTGCTCCGGTTTCCTCCCACATTCCAAAGATGTACGGGTAGGTTAATGTGGGTTTAAAATGGGCAGTGCGGACTCGTTGGGCCGGAAAGGCCTGTTACCGTGCTGTAAATACAATTTTATTTTAAAAGTCTCATGGCCTCAAGGAGTTCCAAAGTATGTCACTACCAAATTGCTGTCATTGTTAACAGGAAATGTTGCAAGAGCTGAAATATATGTCAGATGTGTAGCCTGTATATACCAGTAGCCCATCCACGAATTATAATGGGAGGCCAGGTTTGTTTTCATGACCAATCACCAATCCACCCAAGATGTAAACCCATGGAATGTAATAGCAGTGTAGGTAGTCGCAGTCCTTTCTCAGTTCCTGCCAGAGATGAACTTAACTCCTTAAACTTATTTTAAAATCTCTTGTGGCCATCTTTGGTTCTTTCTCTAAAAAAAATTAAACAAGGATGCAATTTCTTGAAGTTAGATCCTGTGTTTTTCATCAGGAATTATTTTTTTCCCAGGAATTAAATATCAGGTACATGTAATCCAGCAACTGCTATTGTTGGGTATGCACTTGCTTTTAAATACAAATATATTTTTTGGCTGTGCCACTGCTTCCTAGACCAATTAATTTATTAGTTTTACTAATGTGGAAAGAAATCAATTTAGCAAAGCATAGCTATAGTGTAGCTTTTGGCTGTTTAACTCTGAGTGCAGGCATTGATAAAGTACTTGCAATTTTGTCTGCATGTTGTATTGAAAATAGTATAGGCTTCCCGCTGTGAGATTGCAGTTACTTTTAGGAGCATACAAGTGAAACACTATTTCAGCTAAAAAACGTTAATTGGGAAGTCCAAGAACATGCAGTGACACAGAGTACATCATTAGCAGCTGATCTGGGAGAAAGACTAGTTACTGGGATTAAAGATTAATACTTTGACGTTGAGAAACACAAGGAAAAACAAACAAGATCATCAAGATTGAAAGAATAGGAAAAGGACAAGTTTGAAAGTAAATCTGGTTCATGTCATTATTGGATTTTTGAAGTCTGAGCTTGAAGGAAGAAATGAGGCTGGGCAGAAGCACTACCATTTGGTGGTCTTGGGAATAAAATTGCCCAAAGTCTTCCCATTGTTATTTTTGACAAGGTCAGTTGTCCTGTAGAAGTAGATGGAAGCCTCATTAACTTACATAAATCATAGCCCAATAATGTATTTAGGAACCAGTACAACTTAAAAGAATAGCTTTGTTTGGCAACTTTTTTGGTTCAGGGTGACCCACACTGATTTTTGTTGATAATCCCCAACTCCGTCACCAGCTGTTTGAGGCATTTCAACAGTTGAATTAAGTTGAGGTCTGACCAACAAAACTGATCAAGTTTCTTACCAATACTTGGTGCGATTGGTCAAGCCAAAATCAGGGCAGGGAGAAGTGGGTATGAACATTGTGCAGTAGTAGGAGGGACAAGGAACTCAAATCTGTTCAATTTCCTTTTGGTTATGGTCATGTGAGTCAAACCGGGCATCTGACGCTCTTGCCTTGAGACAGATTTGAGAATGGGAGGGGGTGGGATAGTAACAAGTGAAACTCAAATGGAATCACCCTGGTGTTGGGATACATTTCTGTTTCTTCTGGGTCTACAGCATTACTTAAAGCAAAAATAATCATTTATTGTAAACCACAGCTAAAGTCACAGCTGCCACTGAAATCCTGAGCTAAGCTAGACTGGCATTGAGTCCTCAAACAAGTTTCAGACAGCTGTCAGAGAGAAAAAAAATCAGATCCAGAAAAACATCCAGGTGTTTTTGAGATACAGGATACAGGTCCTTGAAATAGACCCTTTTTGAGCAATGAAGTCCAATTTCAACTCTAAAATCATTTGCAAAGTGCTAGAATGGGATACGATATGCTACAATACAATGAGTTCTGGAATGGCAGTGGAGTTAAAATGAGATGATAAACATCATCCCAACGCACTTTAAAGCCAATTAAGTATGTTTTGAAATGTTGTTACTATCACCCATTACATTCGAGCAAGCATTCATTTGCTTTTATATTCAAGTTAAATTCTACCCCAATTTCAATGAATGGAGTCAGACAAAATTGTAGGGCAGCCTATCTGGAGTGCAGCAAAAACAAAAGGAAAGTTCCGAAGTACACAGATCAGAGAGCACTAAGAGAGGCTACATAGATGTGCAGCTAATGAGGTGCACCAAGGGGTCATGTTTTTCTTTACCTTGCACCATTTTCTTTAAGCAAAGATATATTTTATTCATAAAAGTTTACTTTCATACACATATACCACAACAGCCATAATAGAGTTAATGAAATGATGAATCAGACTCTGCTTTTCCAATCGAGATTTGGATTCATCCCAATCCAGTGGCTGGAAAAAGTTATGTCCTAAATCTTGCCAACAAGTGAATATTGATTATGATTTATTAGAAGTCATTTAATCCTCTTTTGACCTGTACAGGCCAGAATACTCAAAACTGATATTATATTCTTCTGATTCAAAACAGATGATTTCAGTTTTCAGAGTAATAATGCATCACATGTTACGAGTCACGTACAATGAAATGGGAATGAAGGTTTCCAATAAGGTCTACAAATGCCTGTGAGCTAGGGCTACAAAGAGGACAAGCTGGAAATATTTTTTTAAGTTTTAGATGAGATAAATGGAGAAGCATTGTTCAGTGAGAACACACCAACACCCATATACAGCATAAAGATCATTTTCAGCAGGATATACGACTGCATGAATTTGTTACCATATTAAAGCACTGGTATTAGATAGTGTAAACATATGTTAATTATAATCATTGAATAACCTTAATGAAGATTTCAAAAAGACCAACATCACAGCATTCTGCAGATTTATAAACAACAAGGCAAAACAGGACATGCTGTGATATTATTTCTGCATGTGATTGAGCAGCGAGCTATGTCAGCTCATAATCATTGACTTAAATAAATAAATCCAAATTCTCCTTTGGCTGATGGAATAAAGGTGGCTGGGTAATGGCAGTTTCATGGTAATTAAACAGAAGCTGAAATCTGGATACCCTCAACTGGTTCAGATTTTAGCCCAACTTTTTCCATATTTACTTTAAAATAATGCCATGAAACATTTAGACATTTTAAAAACTTACGTCTTTGATAATAGACCTCCAGGACTGTAGCTTTGATGAAATATGCACTGGACCCCATCATAAGCACAGCAATAATGAACCATCCAATAGAAAAGTATGAAAATTTTGCTTATTTCTGTCCTTTAAATGGGTTTGGTATTGATGAGTATATCTGATAACAAATCTTCAAAAAAAAACCAAATTCTAGCCGCCTAAAATAGATGGGTCTCCAGTACTATAAACATTCTTCATTATGAATTTGTCATGCATTACTAGTTACACATGCCACTACTGTTGTCATTGTTTTCTATTTCACACTTGGTCTTCAAGTAGTTGAACACAACAAAAAAAGTGGCAACACTGGACAACATAAGCAGTCATTTAATCACACACCAGGATGCACCAGCTCTGACTGGCTACACATGGTTTGAGTAGGCTACTGGAATCTGCATATTGAGATGTATTCAGCACTTTTGTGTAGAAATTTAGCTATCCCAATAAAAGATGATGCAGACAGTGCAGATAAAGGCATTGATGGCCCAAATTACTGGACTGTCTGCCAGAAAGGGTGCAGAAAAGCTGGGCGAGTCTTGTGTATAAAGACCATTCCATCAGCCTCATAGTAAGTGGCCAGATGTTAAATGCTGCTGAGCTGTCTTGGTATCTATGACAGCTCTGAATGTTTAGGTAGGAACGCCAAAATCTTAGTTGAGGTCGAGCATCTCCTCTGGAAGTGAAATATGTACAAGAATCTAGAGTCAGACAAAAGGAAATATAAGTGCAATGGACATCAGATCTTTGTCTTTTACATGGGAATCTTTTGTTCCCAATATTTGCCTTGGGTCGACCAGCACAATTTTGATTAAGAGTTGTATTATCTGAGAGTGCTAGTGCCACACTGGCTGGGGATTGGTGAAATATCAAATTCCTGTGGAGACGCAAGAGACAGCAGATGCTGGAATGTGGAGCAACACAGAAAGCGTTGGAGGAACTCAGCGGGTCAGGCAGCATCTATGGAGGGAAATAGACAGTTGATGTCTTGGGTCAAGATCCTTCATCTGGACCCTTCATCAGTTCAGGTGAAGGGTCTTGACCCGAAATGTCGACTGTTCATTTCCCTCCATAGGTGCTGCCTTACCTGCTGAGCCTCTCCAGCATTTTATATGTTGTATCAAATTCCTATGCCTGTTTATGGACCCTTCTTCTGCTTTCACCTTTTAGCTTTAGATTCATCCATTCCAAGATCTGTCCAGCTGGGATAGAAGCTGTGGCAAGGTTTTTAAATGAGATGATACAGAGAGACAAGCACTGGGATAATAGGTTTAGATTAATTATTGAATTTTGCAACTAATTTTGGCAGTGTTGACTGTTACATGACCTGTAGTGTTGTAATCTCAGGATTACTCCCCGTGCCCTGTGGTATTGAGGCAAGAAATACAGTTGAAGGTGTGGCTAAGGAGCTGCTGCAAAGGGGAGGACCTCTCTTCAAGTGGATGTTTCCCATTACTGAGCGATCCATTACCAGAGGGCATGCATTTAAGGTGAGAGGGGGTAGGATCAGAACAGACATCAAGGGCACGTTTTTTACTCAGAGAGTGGTGGATGCCTGGAATGCGTTGCCTGATAGGGTGGTGGAGGCAAATTCATTAGGGGCTTTTAAGAGGGACTTGGATAGGTACATGAATGAGAGGAAAATGGAGGGATATGGGATTTCTGCAGGTAGAAAGGATTAGCTATGTCAGTACAACATTGTGGGCCGAAGGGCCTGTTCTGTGCTGTACTGTTCTATGTTCTATGAAGCTGTACAAGAAGGATGGATTGCACCTAAACTGGAGGAGCACCAATATCCTTGCAGGGAATTTTGCTGGTGCTCCCCAGGAGAGTTAAACTAGCATGGCTGGTGGTGGTCGGGGGGGGGGTGGGGGTGGTGCGGGAGGTGAGTGGGAAGCAGAGCAGTAGGTCAGCAGGTTGAGGGGAAGGTAGAGGTTAGATCATGTAAGTCTGAAAAGGACAGCTCTGGCCAGATTAATGAATGCAGTGGGACTGTTGGGCTGAAGTATATTTATTTCAATGTTAGAAGTGTTACAGGTAAGGCAGATGAATTTATAGCCTGGATTAGTACATGGAACTACGATGTTGTGGCCATTACAGACACATGGTTGAGAGAAGGGCAGGACTGGCAGCTCAATGTTCAAGGTTTTCAATGTTTCAGACGCATGTGAGGTGTTCCACTTTGGGAAGCTAATGCAAGAGGAAAGTAAACAGTAAATGGCAGGACCCTTGGGAGCACTGATATACAAAGGGATCTTGGGTGCAAGTCCATAGCTTCCTGAAAGTGGCAACACAAGTAGATAGGGTGGCAAGAAGGTATATGGCATACTTGCCTTTATAGGTTGGGGCAGTGAGTATAAAAGTTTGGCAAGTCATGTTGCAGCTGTATAAAACTTTGGTTAGGCCACATTTGGAGTATTGTGTGCAGTTCTGTTTGCTGCATTGCAGGCAAGATGTGGAAGCTTTGGAGAGGGTTCAAAAGAGATTCACCATGATGTTCCCCAGATTAGAGAGTATCAGTGAAAAGGAGGGGCTGGACAAACTTGGATTGTTTACTCTGGACAGCAGAGGCTGAGGGGCGATTTGACAGAATTATATAAAATTATGAGAGTCATAGATAGGGAAAGTAGTCAGAGTCTTTCTCACAGGATGGAAATACCAAATACTAGACAGGACATGATGGAAGCAGATACGAATAGCAACGTTTAAGAGGCATTTGGATTGGCACATGAACAGGCAGTGGATGGAAGGTTATAGACCATATGCAGGCAGATGGGCTTAGTCTAAATTAGCGTCAGACATTGTGGGCCGAAGGGACTGTTCTTGTGCTGTGCTGTTTTATGTTACATCAAAAATCACAGCAGATTATTGATCCAGAACTTCCTGCCAGCAGTGAGCTGCTTGTGTTCACTGCTGGCATATGCAGACTTTTCGCCAATACCCTGATGTCAACTTCCCGGAAAATGCTAACCTGATATTCTAGATGTGGCCGTGTGTGGGGGGAGGACCTTGTGCACAGAAACCCCATCATCCTGGGGGTGGGGATGAAGAGAGAGGCAAGGATATGTTGAGTCCCTTGCTTAGCCAGCTGTTAAACCTTATGAATGTTTCTACCATTCAGAAAAATGCAATAACTATTAAGTCAAATAAGAGAAACATATTCAAAATAGTATAAAATCCAACACTACAATACTTACCTCTTAAACAACAATTTAAAACACATAAACTATTTTAATTCATAAGTATTTAAATATATTATCACTTGTTCCCTCACAGTTGTTCCTCTCCACTTAAATAATTTTCTCTGGCAGAAATTGTAACAACGTTGCACTCTGCCACTGGACTCTATAGTTCAATTATGGAACACAGTCATAAAAAGACTGGCAAACAGCCATCAGCAAGTAGGTAAGAAGTCCCAAATAGTGATAATTCATGGGGAAATGCAAGTTCTGAGTGGAACTACCATCTCCCTGCAAAATGTGAGCTATTTTTGCTGGGGGACTTTAGGAACAGTTTTTGCTCAGCAGTTCTTGTGTAAACTTCCTTTGAAAACTTCTTGTTTGATTTGCTATTATGGCTGAAGTACCAATAGGAGAAAGTGCTGCAAACTTAATGCAAATAGAAAGAGGAAAGGAAATAATGTTTGTGTATTTACAGGTCAAGAATATTATACTTACAGACAAATGAAGAACAGTATGTTAGTTAGGCATGTCTTACCAGATGACCTTGGCCATAAATTTAATTATCTCAGCCTCATTCCAAACTGCAGCAGTTGACACAAGCAACATTAGTCAATTTGTAGTTCATTCTTACTTTCAAAAAAATCCACATATGCTCTCTTCACTAAAGCAAGCAATTTTACCTCTTTCCCTATTATTAAAGTTTGAGAAAATGACTTCAAACTAAATTCCAAGTAGAATAGTAAGTCATAAATTTAAATTAGCAAAAACGCAGAAATTATAGCAAGGAAAGAGGCATTTGATTCAACCAGTCCACGTTGATATTTAACATCCACACGAGCAGGAGTCCCAATCCAATAAATTGACCTTGTTCTTGTATCCCTTTATTTGCTTTTTCTTCAGCCACCTGAATGTTAACAAGGTTCCTGCTTCAGTTACAAACGTCAATTAATGCATTTTACACCCTCAATTAACTTTATAAAAATGTTTCTGCTGCTCTCTTTCTTTGCGGATAATTAGTTGGAAGGTGCTTTGGCTCATCCAGGTCTAAATGCTAGAAAGAGCATAAGCAGGTGTGGCAGCAAATGGCACATGATTAGGTTACGATGCAGTGACATCACTCACCCAGGTCCTGTGCTCACCATTTTATTATATGCCATAGAACCATAGAACAATACAGGACAATACAGGCCCTTCGGCCCACCATGTGCCAACCTTCAAACCACACCTAAGACTAGCTAACCCCTTCCTCCCACATATCCCTCTACCGTAAATTCCTCCATATGCTTATCTAACAATCTCTTGAACTTGGCCAGTGTACCTGCCTCCACCACTACCCCAGGCAGTGCATTCCATGCACCAACCACTCTCTGGGTGAAAAAACCTTCCTCTGATATCTCCCTTGAACCTCCCACCCATTACTTTAAAGCCATGCCCTCTTGTATTGAGCATTGGTGCCCTGGGAAAGAGGCGCTGGCTGTCCACTCTATCTATTCCTCTTAATATTTTGTACACCTCTATCATGTCTCCTCTCATCCTCCTTCCCTCCAAAGAGTAAAGCCCTAGCTCCCTTAGTCTCTCCTCATAATCCATACTCTCCAAACCAGGCAGCATCCTGGTAAATCTCCTCTGCACCCTTTCCAACGCTTCCACATCCTTCCTATAATGAGGCAACTAGAACTGGACACAGTACTCTAAGTGTGGTCTAACCAGAGTTTTGTAGAGCTGCATCATTACCTCACGGCTCTTAAACTCGATCCCACGACTTACGAAAGCTAGCATCCCATAAGCTTTCTTAACTACCCTATTCACCTGCGAGGCAACTTTCAGTGATCTGTGGATATGGAATCTAGATCCCTCTGCTCCTCCACACTACCCAGATTCCTGCCATTAACCTTGTACTCCGCCTTGGAGTTTGTCCTTCCAAAGTGTACCACCTCCGGATTGAACTCCATCTGCCACTTCTCAGCCCAGCTCTGCCTCCTATCAATATCCCTCTGCAATCTCCTACAGTCCTCCACACTATCCACTACACCTCCAACCTTTGTGTCGTCTGCAAACTTGCTAACCCACCTTTCCACCCCCTCATCCAAGTCATTAATAAGTATCACAAAAAGTAGAGGTCCCAGAACCAACCCTTGTGGGACACCACTAGTCACAGCCCTCCAATCTGAATGCACTCCCTCCACCACAACCCTCTGCTTTCTACAGGCAAGCCAATTCTGAATCCACTCGCCCAAGCGTCCCTGGGTCCCATGCCCTCTGACCTTCTGAAGAAGCCTACCACGTGGAACCTTGTCAAACGCCTTACTAAGATCCATGTAGACCACATCCACTGCACTACCCTCATCAATCTTCCTGGTCACCTCCTCAAAGAATCCTATAAGGCTTGTGAGACATAATATTCCCTTCACAAATCCATGCTGGCTGTCCCTAATCAGTCCATGATTCTCTAAATGCTCATAGATCCTATCTCTAAGAATCCTTTCCAACAGCTTGCCCACCACAGACATAAGGCTCACTGGTCTGTAATTCCCTGGACTATCCCTACTACCTTTTTTGAATAAGGGGACAACATTTGCCACCCTCCAATCCTCCGGTACCATTCCCATGGACAACGAGGACTCAAAGATCCTAGCCAACGGTTCAGCAATCTCCTCCCTTGCCTCACGAAGCAGCCTGGGGAATATCCCATCAGGCCCCAGGGACTTATCTGTCCTAATATTTTCTAACAGCTCCAACACATCCTCTCTCTTGATATCTACATGCTCTAGAATATTAACCTTACCAACACTGTCCTCAGCATCATCAGGACCCCTCTTCTTGGTGAATACTGAAGAGAAGTATTCATTGAGAACCTCACCCACTTCCACAGCTTCCAAGCACATCCTCCCACCTTTGTCTCTAATCGGTCCTACCTTTACTCTCGTCATCCTTCTGCTCTTCACTCACCAAGGCCTTTTCATGTCCCCTTCTTGCTCTCCTCAGCCCCTTCTTAAGTTCCTTCCTTGCTGCCCTATATTCCTCATGAGCCCTCTCTGATCCTTGCTGCCTACACCTTATGTATGCTGCCTTCTTCCTCCTAATTAGTTGTTCCACCTCTCTTGTCACCCATGGTTCCTTCACCCTGCCATTCTTTCTCTGCCTCACCGGGACAAATTTATCCCTAACATCCTGCAAGAGATCCCTGAACATCGACCACATCTCCATAGTACATTTCCCTTCGAAAGTGTAATCCGAATTTACATTCCCAAGTTCGAGCTTTATAGCCTCATAATTTGCCCTTCCCCAATTAAATATCTTCCTGTCCTCTTTGCTCCTCTCCTTGTCCATGACAATGCTAAAGGTTAGGGAGCGGTGGTCACTGTCCCCCAAATGATCACCCACCGAGAGATCTGTCACCTGACCCGGTTCATTACCTAATCCTAGATCTAATATGGCTTTCCCTCTAGTCAGCCTGTCAACATACTGTGACAGGAATCCGTCCTGTACACACTTAACAAACTCCGCCCCGTCTACACCTTTGGCACTAAGTAGGTGCCAATCAATATTCGGGAAGTTGAAGTCTCCCATGATAACAACACGGTTATTCTTGCGCCTTTCCAAAACCTGCCTCCCAATCTGCTCCTCAGTATCCCTGCTGCTACCAGGGGGCCTATAGAATACTCCCAGTAGAGTAACTGCTCCTTTCTTGTTCCTAACTTCCACCCATACTGACTCTAGAGAGGATCCTTCTACATTATCCACCCTTTCTGCAGCTGTAATGGTATCCCTGACCAGTGGCGCCACCCGTCCTCCTCTTCTGCCCCCCTCCCTATCCCTTTTAAAACACTGAAATCCAGGAATATTCAATATCCATTCCTGCCCTGGTGATAGCCAAGTCTCTTCCAGAGCCACAATATCATAGTCCCATGTGTTTATCCAAGCTCTCAGTTCATCACTGTTATTCCTGATACTTCTTGCATTTAAGGAAATGCACTTTAGCCCATCCACCTTTCTACTTTTATACCCTGTACTCTGCTTCTCCTTCCTCAAAGCTTCTCTACATGTTAGATCTGACTTTTCCACATCCACTTCTTCCTCTGACCTACCCCTCTGCTTCCCATCCCCCTCGCAAACTAGCTTAAACCCTCCCGAACCACCCTAGCAAACCTGCCTGCAAGGGTATTGGCCCCCCTCGGGTTCTAGTGTAACCCGTCCTTTCTGTACAGGTCCCACCTTCCCCAGAAGAGATCCCAATGATCCACAAATCTAAAACCTTCCCTCCTGCACTAACTTCTCAGCCACGCATTCATCTGCCATCTCCTCCCATTCTTACCTTCACTATCGCGTAGCACTGGCAGCAATCCTGAGACTGCTACGCTTGAGGTCCTGTTCTTCAGCCTTCCGCCTAGCTCCCTAAACTCACTTTTCAGGACCTCATCCCTCTTCCTACCTATGTCGTTGGTACCAACATGTACCACAACTTCTGGCTGTTCTCCCTCCCGCTCAAGGATACTGTGGACCCGATCAGAGACATCCCAGACCCTGGCACCTGGGAGGCAACATACCACCTGGGATTCATGCTCATTTCCACAGAATCTCCTATCTGTTTCCCTGACTATTGAGTCACCTATCACTACTGCCTTCCTCTTCTCCTCCCTTCCCTTCCCTTCCCTGCCCTTGAGAATATGTGCAACACAGTTTAAAAGATCCACTTTGTGAGATGCTGCTTATGAAGGTGGCAGTACATTGTTAAAAAACTCTTCAATATGCTACCTTGTTGAGACTTTGGCCATATCTTGTACCTCACTATAGGTATTCCATTAATATTTATCACTTTTAAATTCAGAAAGCCTCATCATACATTCCGTACTGAAAAACCCTTCACATCAACAAATTATTGGGCCACAACTGAAAAGCAGGGGCTGATGATTATTTCCAGCATTTTCTGTTTTTATTTCTGAAGGCTGCAGAATGGACTTCTCTGAGAAGCAACAGGAGGCTGTATGAGAAGCCAGATTAAATAGCAAGACAAGAGCAGAGTCAAACCATCACAGCTCTGGCCAATCAAGACCTCTAGCTCTAAAAATTATTTTGCAAATGAAAGGAGTACTAAATTTGCACTGTGTGGGAAATCTTTGCCGTTCATGCTGGTGCAGTTTTCAATTATGGTCTCAAATGCCTGATTTGGATATGCAGTATTTGTTTGGCTTGTTACTACATAGTTACCAATTATTAGTAGTCTATTAGTAATGACCCACTCATTCCACAATTGATGTCAGGCTCCAGCCCTCAAGGGTACTTGACTATTAAACTACTGCACTACTGGAAATGTCTGTGGTGGTTTGTGGATAAATTGTTTCATGGAATGGTCACCCAGGAACAGATGCCCAATACCTAACCCACTGATATGGACCAAAGCATCCATTTAATGTGGATGGAGAAGCAGAGGAGATACTTTGCACCAGGACTGCAGAGGGAGCACCCAGGGCAATAATGAAATTTGACATTTGAGAGGTAGCCAAAAGAAAGTTATAACAAGGAGCAGGACACCAATTGTGCATTAAAAAAAATCCATGCCTTCACTAGTTTAGGGAAGGTGAACATAAAACAATAAGATCATTTAACACTTCTGGCCAGGCTGTTCTAATGTAGCTACAACACTGGCCATTAACCATACGTCCTTGAGAATATGTGACATGTGGAAAAATTACCTGTTCACAAAAAGCAGAACAAGTCAAAGTTAAGTTTATTGCCATATGCACAAGTACATGTATGAACAAGTGCAATGAAAAACTTAACTTGCAGCAGCATCACAGGCACAACATTCACAAGAAAAAGTATAAATTAAACAAATTATACATAATTTTTACAAGAAAGAACATAATTAGAACAAAAAAAAGTCCATTTTAGTGCAAAGTGGTCATAGTGTTGCTATACTGTAGTGATTAGGGTTGTGCTGATTGGTTCAAGAACCAAATGGTCCAATCTGGCAAATTGCTATCCAACCAGTCTACACTCAATCATCACCAAGCTGTTGTCACCAGTATCAAGCAGCAATAACCTGCTCACCAATGCCCAATTTGGATTTCGCCAGGACCACTCACCTCTAGGCCTCACCGTAGTCTTGGTCCAAACATTGTAAAGAACTGAATTCCAGAGATGAGGTGAGGCTGCACACCCTTGATGTCAAGACAGCTTTTTATTAAGTGGTATCAATAAGCTCTGGCAAAACTGAAGTCAGTGGTCACTGAGGGGAAAGCTACAAAGCAACATAGTTGTGGTTTTGAGATCAATTCTTCCTGCGCCCCCCTCAGGACACCACTGCAGGAGTTCCACAGGATAGTGTCCTAGGTACAATCAATTTCAGCTTCTTCCTCAATGACCTTCCTTCTGATTCCTTCCGGGATCAGAAATGTGGATTTCCACACAATGCTCACTTTCATTTGCAGCTCTTGAGCAAAGTAAGTAGTCCATGCCTATAAGGACCAAAAGCTGAACAAAAATCAGCTATGGGCCAATAAGAAACAAATAACATTCATATCACAGAAATGCCAGTCAAAAGTGACTATCTCTAACAAGAGAGAATTTAACCACCCATCCTTGACATTCAATGGCTTTACCAACACTAAGTCACCTACTATCAAGATTCTGGGATTACCATTGACCATGGAACAGCTACATTAATAATGTGGCCATAAGAGGTCAAAGGTTGATATCTATGGTGAGTGATTCCCAACACACCAAAGCTTTTCCAACATTTCTAAAGCACAAGAGTATGATGGAATACTCATCACTTGTCTAGATGAAGACAGCACCAACAACTCTTAAGAAGTGTAACAACATTCTGGATAAAGCAGCCTACTTGATTTGTATCCCATCCAACACATCGCCAACATCTATTCCCTACACCACTGACACAGTGGGTGCAGTGCTTATCATCTTCATCTTCAAATACTCACCTTGACTACTCCAAAAGCACCTCCCAAACCTACAACCTCTTCCAGCAAAAAGGACAAGGGCTTCAGATCCATGGGAAACCACCTATACATTCCCCTCCTTGTTACGCACCATCCTGACTTGGAAATACGTGGCCATTCCTTGTTTGTCTTGCGTTCTAAATCAGGGAACTCGTAACCCAATAGCAAAATGAGAGTACCTTTACCTGAAGGACTGCAGCAGTTTAAGAAACCATCTTCTCAAGGACAATAAGAGATAAGCAATAAATGTTAATCTTGCCAGTGGCATCCAGATCCTGAGAAATTAATAAATTGTAAAAGAGGCAATCTAAACCACCAAGTGCAGGTTCTTTGTAGAATGGTCCCGTTCATCACGTCCTCCTGCTCTTTCCCTGCAGCTTTACATTCTTGTTTACCTTAAAATATTTCAAAGACACAATTAGACCTGTACCATCATATTTCTGATGCAGCAAATTTAGATCACAATTAATCGCTAGGTAAAACAGTTCAACCTCATGCAATCCATGGATCATTTTAAATTTGTATCTTGCTATCTTTGGTCCCTCTGTTATGGGAACCTTTTCTCTCTATTTGTCCTATCTAAACCATTCATCATTTTGCACACCTCTAACACATCACCCAACATTTGCTTCTCCAAGAACAATTATTCAAGCTTTTTCTGGTCTTTCCTTGCAATTTCAATTTACCCTTCTTGGAATCGTTCCAGTAATTCTTTCCTGTTCCCTCTCTTGGGATATCACATCCTTCTCAAAGTAACCCAAATTATTTTCACTGTTCTAGGTATGGCCTAAACAATTTTTTCTAAAGGTTCTTTATAATGCAATTGTCGTCATTACATATTTTGATTGATGAATATTTGCATTTATTTTTATGTGTAATCGTCCAATGAGGATAGTACATTCTGACCTTGACTCTAACTGATAATTGTAGGCATGCATTGCACACACACCCTCACTAATACATTCGGCATAGTCTCAATATGATGTGTTCTGCAATACAACTCACAGTGCACATCAAACGTGATGTACTGAATAATAGCAGTCATGCAATAATAGCCCGTTGATATCAACTTCTTTCTGTGTCTTGCAGGACATCAAAAAAAACAGACAAAATGGGAGGAGACCCTTCCATTCAGTAAGACTCATCAGGCTGAAAGAGAAAGTTCTCCTCCTCTGGGTACAGAGACTACACAGTTGGTCATTCCTGCTGGATTTCATAACATTATGAATAAGGAAAATATTCAAGGTATGAGGAAAAGATTACAACCATCCCCCTTTAGATAATTACTTTCTTCATGACAAAGAATCGTCTTGTCCGTGTATATCTACTGTTCACACTTCCCAACAACATCATGACTTAACCATCTTGACATTTTTCTTTCTCTCCTTATGAACTTGACACTCATCACCTACACAATGAAGACTCAAGCAACAAGTAGGAGGAAGAAGTGGAGAATGCATCATATTGTGACAACATTAAACTCCAGTTCAAAATATGGCACCATGAGAGTCAATAAGGTACTTCATCTGGAGAGGTAAATTGTACTAGAGAGTGAAAAAGGAGGAGGGATATGAGAGCTGGATTTCCCTGAAGGGAAGATCACTCATTAATTCTGCTTTGCAGGATTCCGATGATGCAGACGCCAGCTGGCTTATCCAGGACCAGTTCAGTTTGTATTCATTTATCAAGACCACCTGCTGCTCTAAAACTGAAAGGTGCAGCCAGATCCTAGCACGGATATAACCATGGGGTGTGGGAAGTTTGAGCACTGCACAGAAGTAGCTGCCTCAGCCGTCAAGTTGCAAAGCTACCACAAAGTGTAAGCACGAGTATGAGTAAATGATAGTATAACCTGTAAATGTCCTTTGATTGAGACTTCAAAAACTTTTACTAGTTACAATCATCAGTTTCACTCTAAAGAAATATCCAGAAAGAACAATGGAGGGAGCTTTGGAAGAATGAATTATTACATGGTGCAATTGTGCATGTTACCTTTACACTTCAATCAACGCATGTGCTTTTGGGAGACTAGACACATTGTACAAACTAGTTTCCTCCACAACTTATACAATTACAAGCAACACCTTGCGTAGAGGTGGGGTGTCCCCTTTCGCAATTCCATGTGAGCGGTAAGAGGGTAAAATTGTGTTTCTGGCACATGCAGTAAAAGTTGGGGGAAAAGGTTTCAAAGTGCAACAACTTTACACTGTGGTATTAATCGTCACTGGTGGTGCTTCCTTTGTGGATTTCTCTTTACATCCACCTCATAATGGAGGCTAAACCAGACCTTTCCTGATTAGAGAAGTATCATGGACAGTTATCCCTTGGAGAATTAGAGTTGAAGGTGAACGGATGATGATGTCACCAGCTGTGCTCAGCCTTGAGCAATGTCAGGGGAATTTGTGCCAGCATGAAGACGCACCCAAAGTGGGCCCCGGAGCTCTGGCACAAGCACATGTTGATACATTTGAAATGGCTACCGACTTGGCTTTGAATTGTTGACAGGCAATTCTACTGTTCAGTAATGCACAATTACTTCGGTAAAGGAGAGACATCCTCCAATAGTTCTGTAGCTAAGTATCTTTTTCTGCATCTCAATGCTGAGCTATGGATAATGCTTTTATGAGGTCCCAGTAGCGACTCTTGCAAACTGGCCAAAACTGATCTCTCAGAGTTAGTTTGGGTCCTATAATAATCATGGGTTTTCTAGAAGTCTACACTGGCTAATCATTTATAATCAATATCATCTGATCATGACCAGCAGTGGAGAAATGATGTAGCAATCTGATGGGGAGGTAAAGCTATTTCCTGCATAATGGCAAGGATGCATCAAGGTCAAAGTCAAGTTTATTGTCATATGCACAAGTACATGTATGCACAGGTGCAATGAAAAAACTTACTTGCAGCAGAATCACAGGCACATAGCACCATACAAGCAGCATTCTTAAGAAAAACATAAATTATACAAAATTTTTACAAGAAAGAACACAATTAGAACAAAAACAAAGTCCACTGTAGTACAAAGTGGTCTTAGTATTGTTATACTGTAATGATTAGGGTTTTGCCAGTTGGTTCAAGAACCAAATGGTTGAAGGGAAGTAGCTGTTCTTGAACCTGGTGGTGTGGGATTTCAGGCTTCTGTACCTCCTGCCTGATGGTAGCTATGAAAAGATGGCATAGCCTGGATAGTGGGGATCTTTGATGATGCATGTTGCCTTCTTGAGGCATTGCCTCCTGTAGATACTACTAATGGTGAGGAGGGTTTTAGCTGTGATGTATTGGGCAGAGTCCACTCCTCTCTAAAGCTTCTTAAGTCCTTTATATATTATTCCCAGTAACTGTTTTTAGCGTCCATTTTGCTGAGCACTGTGAAATCATTGAAATTTATATCACAACTGGATAATGCAGTATTTCAATGGAATGAGCAGGCTTGACAGCCACCCGGAATTTATTGCCTACAACTGTGATAGAAATAAAGTCAACCAGGGCTTTCAAAGGGAATTGGATCACACGTGGGAATTAACAGAAATGGAGGGAAGCAGCACTGATGAGATTGCTCTACTAGCAGCTGGCATTAGATTTACTTATGAATCAAAAGGCCTCCATCACTGCCCTAACAATTCTATACTTCTAAGATTCTAGGCACTATTGACAGTACTGCCACATGGAACAATGTGGCCACTGCTATGTTCTCAAATCTATTATGTAATATGATGGGAGATACCATATTTCCTGGAGGGCATCCAATGGTTTCCAGTCTCCAAGAGCTCTGTTCTTTGCACCAATAAGATTTAATGCTTTGATAAACTGGTTTGATTACTTTGTCTAAGTGTCAAAAAATGCCAGGGACCAGGATTGTGTGAGTCTCATATTTTGCTACTCACTCCAAGAAAGGGCTCCTCAGGATTTAATGCTGGACCACAGTTACACACCAGTTAGTATGCTCTGGCAACTGCTGAGTCTGTCATTAAGTTTTGTTTTTATGATCAGCACAGAGCATTAACTGTGAAGGTGGTTGTACAAATTGTTGAAACAAATAATTCCCCTTATGTTCATGATCCTTAAGGAAACCAGTTGATCAATCTTCATGATTTTTGGAGTCTTAAAGAGATACATCACAGAAGCAGGCCCTTCGGCCCACTGAGCCTGCACTAAGACTCAACCACCCATTTTACACTAATCCTACAATAATCCCATTTTTTAAAATTCTCCCCACATTCTCTTCAACTTCCCCAGATTCTACAACTCACCTACACACTAGAGGCAATTTACAGTGGCCAATTAAGTTGCCAATCTGCACGTCTTTGGGAATTAGGAGGAATCTGGAGCACCCGGAGGAAACCCAAGCAGTCACATGGAGAGTGTGCAAGTACCACAGAGACAGTACTTGAGGTCAGGAACCTGAGTCTCTGGTTTTGTGATTCAGTGACTCTGCTAGCTGCACCACTGTGCCAACGATCCTTCTGGTATAGTGTAAAGTCAGCAGCAGGACCTGGCTTCATGAAAGGCCTCTCCATATTAGCTCTCAAACACAGACTCATCAGAATTGTACTGCTTGAATTATCACTTCCTTTCTGTGAAAAAATCGAATTCTTTTCACAGAAAGGAAGTGATAATTCAATCAGTACATTTTCATTGTTCCATAACCTCCTGAGGAACAGTTAGTTATTTACTGGAATATATTTGGCTACCCTGATCAGCTTGCATCAGACTTTTACTGCGGATATTGTTCATTGTTCACTGAACCAACTGTTGATGAAACCCATCAAGATCAGTGTTTAGTCCAGCTCACAAAGATCACTTCTGTCATATGTCCTTGGGTACTGAATACTAAAACCAAATGGCATCAAAAAGGTTCATCATTGCCCCAGCTAATATGACCCAACCTACACTGAGAGTTACTTGAGAAGTGTCTTCAAGACTCTCCAGACAATAATACACACCCTACATCAAAGTGACTCATTGTTGTTGTTTGCTGAAGTTCTCCTCCTGGAAGCCTTCAGGTAATGGCCAAGCCATCCTGACAGCAAAATTGTGGAGCAGGTAGCAGATGTTGTAATAATCAACCCTCTGTGTGGGGGACTGCAAGGCACCCCTGGAATGGTGTACATATCAGAATCTTGATTGGGGGATCCACTAGACTAGAACTCACCAAGAGGGGAGGGGATAGTGCTCTTTACCTCTCAACCCGCCAAGGGCTAATGTTCCAAGTGGGGCAGAAGCAGAAATATGGCAAACAATGCAGACTGCCCAAGAATAAAGGAGTCTTGCGAGTTCCTAGAAACCCAGCACTGATCATGAGACATTGCCTTATTGTAGAAAACAAGTTAGACATTCCGGAAGTGATAACCCTTCCATTTCACTTGGAACATTTAATTTAGGCAGCAGTTAGCACTCCAGGGACCCAGGTTTGATCCTGATCTCAGGTGCACTCAGTGAGGAATTTGCACGTCTTCCGCATGATTTTAAGGGTTTCTGTTTGGTGCTTGGGTTTCCCCCAAATCTCAAAGATGTGCAGTTAGGTGAATTGGCTTTTGTAGCAAAAAATAATCATGGATTACAATGGTCGCGTGAACAAAAATAAGTTGGAGGGCTACAGGCAAATAAGAAGAAGGGAAGTGGGACTGATGGGATTTGCCCTGCTGGGACCAAGCATGGATATGATGGGTTGAATAGCTTCTTTCTATGTTGCAATAAGAAGGACTTTGCATCTCTGAGACAGCCTAAAGCTTTATGAGTGCTATCATGAACCCTCCTGCCCCGAATGTCATAAGTATATAATCCTTCAAATCCACGTGCCTGCTACAATCAATGGTTCTTGCTCTAGTGACCTCCAAGACATTGGTCAATTAAAGTCACTTATTGATCCAGAAGTTTGGAAATTCAAGACGATAGTCACCATGACCTCTACAGACAAAGCAGTCCTGGAATGGATGCATAGCAAGAGATCTCCCTGCAGATGGTTGTGGATGTGTTTCATGACTGATATAGAAAACTTCAAGATATATTGCTATGTGGAGAATTGAATCTCAGGGCATGGGACTCTGTACACTTTTGACGGATAGAGCCTGAAAGCACAAGCCCTCCTTCCCCTCCTCCAACTGGGATCCCAGGCATATCTGCATTAATCTTGCATCATGATCAGCAGGACCACCACAGAAACACTAACGCCAAAAAAAGGCCACGGTACACCTTACCCAACATTTCAAAAACAGATTGCAATAGTCTTCCCAAGTCCGTAGGCAGCCTCCCAAATGTGTTGCAGAAGCAAACTGCAGAAATAAGCAAAGAAATCTGAGTGGCCTTTTAAACAGCATAACTGTCATGAATGAAGCACTATGGAAACAATGCCATCAAAGCAGGAAAATGTGCCCAAAACCCCGTTGTTTACTACTGCAAATGATGTAATTCCACGTGTGGTCCACTGGCCAAACGTCATACCTGTGCGTGTACATACTGTGCTTTGAAGACTAATGGAATTTCATGAACTTTGCAAATATGCACACATAAAATTATAGAGTTTCACCTGCACAGTGTACAAAAATATTGTGAGAATGTGAATGAATTTCTAGACTACAGACAGCCACATCTTCAGAGACTCCTCCCAGGAACTCTGTTTCAGAAGGTTGCATTTCAGTGATGAAGCTGTGGAGCAACACTCTTCTTTGCAGCAGCCAACCAATGTCCATAGTGAAGATCATAGCACTGTAGCACAGCAAGTGACCACAAATCTCAACTTGACAGCTCAGACTTATTTCTTAAGTCATGCCAGAGTGGTCAGTCCACTATATTTTCCCATATAAGGGAAGCCTTACAAATTGTCCTTCAAGCATGGAGGCAATGAATACATAAAATGGACTCCAGATATAGAAAAGCAGAAATATAAACCTAGTATTGGTTACACACCATTTAGATATTGCAATGTGGATATTTGATGTTCTTCTGTCCAGAATAACCAACATGGTTTATAGCTTTTCTCATCTGCAATTATCTTGTGAGAAAAGTTGATCTAAACTCAATATATTGATCTGAGAGTTGAATACTCTCCTAAGAGTGCTGACAGGACACCCTTAACATTCTAATCAGCCACTAAAATACTGCTTTTCCTGTCCCAAAACAAAACGAAAATCCATATCAAAATTACTATGGAGAACTTCATTGATGTATTAATGAATAAATAAAGCTGTCCAATAGTGGCTTTGTACTGATGTCATCTTTCTACAGTATTTGTACCTTCAGTCAGATATGTAAAAATGCTTTTGAAGGCATTTTGGATTTCCACTAGAGGGCACCTCATACATGCCTAATAGTTTTAATGATGACAGAAAAACTGCATCAGATTGCAGCCTGACCTTGAACTGTATCTGAAAAAGTTTATTATTCACATTCCACCTATTAACACACTTAATGTTTTTGATACATTGGTAATTCCAAATAGACTTAATTAGAGTCAATGATAGTAAGTGACAAAATGGAATTAATGTTTGTGATTGCTACAGAAAGCCAAGGGGCAAACACCTGCAGTTTTCAGTGGATAAAATCATGCTGTGGTAGACCTGGTACACAAAGTGGTGATCAACATAATGGGCAGATGTTTCAGAAAACCTGGTGGATGCAAAATCCAAGTGCAGAGAAATCTGGAAAAAAAGAATTTCACCACTGGCAGTATACAGAGAGTTTTGGAACAATAAAGAAAAGTGAGCTACATCTGCACTTATGGTTTTTCCACCTAACAAGCATGGAGGCCCTTCAGAAGGAGAGATACTGCCTTATCATCATTTTCCATAAGTCTGAAAGCTAACCATATTGTGCAATATTGGCTCATTCACAGCAGTATAATTATCACAATAATTCTAGACTGAATCAAATCCAGGAACAAGACAGATATTTTACACATTCTGCCAAATAAATGTGCTTTAAAGTTAATGCTATACCACAAGTGTGTAATAGTTTAAATGGCCTCAATACAGTAAAAGCTTAATTTTCTGGCATGCACTGGAATTGATAAATGCCAGTTAAACAAATATGCCAGTTAACTTGATGCCAGCCCAACAGCTTTCCAAACCATATCCTAATATCAGCCTGGGCACCTCCTCAGAACTATCCCAACATCTATCTGGTATGGTATGGGTACTATCCTGATGTTGGCTCAAGTGTTCCCTTTTAAATGTCTGTAACTGGTGCATGATAGTTAATGAAGGGCCAGATAACCAAACTCTACTGTAATTGAAATTCCCAGAGGTACCATTCTTATAAAGTATACAATACAATAATTGTGGTGCTTCGTGATATATATCTGGTCTTTCATTAAACTATTGGTGTGGTCTCTGTTTCATTACATTATATAAAACTGCCAGGATAAAATCATGATCTCAGAAAAATGGGCTTCATAGCCCCATGTACTTCATTTGCTTATCCTACTTGCCAGCCAAAAAAAATTAACTAGGTTCTTTATACTACATAAAACAACACATTGGAAATATTAAAAAACCAGCACAATCTCCAGAATCTGAAAGCTGTAAACTGCCTAAGATTTACTCCTATGGCTTATGATAAGCAGTGCCACTGTAATCCATTCCAATTATTATTTCATAAAAATCTGAGCCTTCATCTTTAAAATGAATTAATATTTAATTTAGTAAGTTATTCATCTGTATCTTATGTTAAAGCAAGGGTTCTCCATTTCTGTTATTTATTTCACATTGTATATTTACCTACAGTCAACTACTATTCTTTCTCAATGCCGTAGCAGCACATGAATTCAGTTCCACTGTTGAGCAAGTGCCAACCTTAGATCTGTTCATTAACAAAAGCATTAAAGATGTGAACCTTTAAAATCAGTTGGTTTGCAGCAGGGCACAACCCAACTTATGCTAGGCCACCAATGGATGCAAGTGACAATATGTCGCAAAATTTGTCCTATTTATCAGGACTGGACCACACAAATTAATTGTGCAGCAATTGAATATTGCAAATTAATCACCGACACCACTCAGCCTTCCAACTTCCATCATACCCCAGGTTCTGGTCTCATCATCTTTCCATATCACTTATCCCTAACCATTTGCCCTTTTTCTCTCCTATTGAGCCAGGAACCCATACCATTATTTAATGCTTTCACCAAGGAACTGTTTAGTGCTTCCAATAGCAGTCAGAACCACAAGAGTATCGCCTGTAAATCATAAATCCTTGATCCTCCTAGAAGACTTCTCATTATGATCTATGTTTCTTTTAAATATAGAAGCAAAGATAATTCCCTTCAATCATTGATCTTTAATGAGAATGCATTCTGCCTTGTTTTGTCTTCATGGTACAAGGAAATATTCTTTCTCGCCTTTCTCAGAATTGAAACATGCCACCCTCAAAGAGAAATGTCTCCCAGGGAGTCTAAGTCACACCTGTATTTTGATAAAAAATTAGCAATAGAAGGAACAAATTTCAGACATAGTCCCTTATTGTTGATCACCCCCACTAATTGCACTGATTGCTGTCAAAAGGTACAGATTTATATAAAATCATAATTGGAATGGAGAACAGTCATAATGTTGATGATCATAAACTAGAAGAGCAAAGCTTAGGTAATTTACAACCTTCAGAATTTGGAGATTGTGCTAGTTTTTAATATTTCCAATGTGTTGTTTTATGTAATATAGAGAACCTAGTTAATTTTTTTTGGCTTGCAAGTAGTTTAAACAAATGAAGTACATGGGTCTGCAAAGCCCATTTTTCTGAGATCATGATTTTATCCTGGCAGTTTTATAAAATGCAATGGAAACTGAGACCTTACCAAGAGTGTTGATGAAAGGCTAGATATATGCCAAAATGCAAATCAGGGATCTAACACTTGTGTTAGGCCACAACTTGAAACTCCTCGTAAAATAGACAGAGCATGATATTTTCAGGTCCACAAGGTTGCTGACGAAAAGATAATACTTATTTTTTTCTTAATATTTACTTAACACTGGAGAAGTCCCTTGTGATTCTACAATACTTCAACCCACTGCCAGCCTGGGCTCACCCCTTTCTGGTTCACCTCCCTCCAGGATTTCTTACTCCCCTCCCCAACCCTATCCACACCATCCCTCTCCCAGGATCTAATTGAGCCCGGCCAAATTATTGCCTCAGGAAGCCTCATTGGTGTTCACGGCTCGTTAAGCAGATGAGATCCAATTTCCCAGCAAGTCTTGGACTAACACTGACAATAGTAAGCCCAATCTTCAGTTGCAATGTTTGTTTTTGCTAGTTCTCAATTTTTTAAAAAAGTACTTTGCCATTTTTTTACACTTAGCTCTATGGCAGCTACTGCTTCTCAATACATCTCTTAAGCTTTTCTTTTGCCTTACCTTGTCAAAACTACACCTTACTTGTTATTAACTTGTCATCGGTAGCATATCAGTTTACACACATTAAGCAATATTTGTTAATCCATCTCAACAACGTTTGTAAATTTTTCCACAAGCTACTTTACTGTACCCTAATGTCCTCAGTACCCTTAATGCACTACTTTTAATAATTTAAAGACCAATTACTATTATAGACAAATGATATACAAGACTGACCTCTACTGCTGTTCAATTAGTGCGCTCTCTGTTCATTTATACATCTTGTTTTCTATTACGTTGCTAATTGATTAATCTCCTTGATCCACAAGCTTTCAGTTTTTGTCAAACAAATCTGAAAAGGCAAAGGATAATAGATAATTCCATTGCTCTGAAACACCTTCAGAAGAAAATACACAATTTGGCTGAAAATATTGACCATTTTTGCTCAATTAGCTTGCAGATTTTAACTTTTATAAGCTAACAGACCTATAATGCATTTTCGGGCTGTACCTACAAATTGTAGCAATATTAATTGTTTTCCTGTTTACTGGTACTATATTTCAATGAACTGTGAAGAACTTCAGCAATGGCATCCCTTTATATAATCTTTACTGACCTACGTTGTTTTGGATTTAGGTCATCCATTATTATTGCATCAATTACTTTAAGCTTTTGAGCACCATTCATAAAGTCAAAATTCTCTCCATTTAATCTGTCTGGACCCTTTAAGTGTCTTTATCAGATTCCCTCTCAAACTCCTTGGTTCCAAGAACAACCTAAGCTTCTCCAATTTATCCACACAAATAAAGATCTTCACCTCCAGAATCATTCTGCTAAATCTCTTCTGCACCTTCTTTAGTGCTTTTGTATCTTCCTAAAATGTAGCTCCCAAACTAGCTGTGGTTGAACCAGTGTTTTATAAAGGATCATCATTTCCTTGTTCTTAATGCTTTTATTTAAAAATCCCATGTTGAACTTTTTCTTCCATCCTGCTGACATTTTTAAAAATTACACACATTTTTCTTCAAATCTCTGTGCCTGGATCATTACTGGTTTACATTGCCTCTTCTTGCTCTTCCTACTAAATGTAAAATTTCACACTCTTCTACATTTCATTTATTCTGTTATGTCTGTCCATTCCATATATGTCTGTACACTATTGAAATCTATTCCTATCCTTATGATGATTCACTATGCTTCCTAATTTTGTGACATCAGCAAATTGAAAATTATGGCCTGTACACAAATCCATATTATTAACATGTGTTAAGAAATGCAGTAAGCCCCATTTCAAACTCTGCACAGTTTCCTTCAAACAGAAAAAAATTTCACCAATAATGCTTCCTGTCATTTATCCAATGATCCACCCGTGCTGCTACTGCCCCTTTTATTCTGTGGATTTCAATCTTGATGACAGGCCTATTGTGTGACATTTTATCAAATGCCTTTTGAAAATCCATGCACATGACATCAATGAAATTTCTTTCATCTACCTTCCCTGCAACCTCTTCAAAAAACTCGATCAAATTAGTTAAACATGATTTTCCTTCAGTAAGTCTATTCCGATAATAAGGACCCTGATTTCTAAAAGTTTTTCCACACTGTGGTTAGATTAATTGGCCTGCAGTTGCTGGGTTTATCCTTCTATTTTTGAAGGAGGACATAAGAAATTAGATTTTAGCTTCCTTTGGTATGCCAAATGGGTGAAGCAATTAGCACTGTTGCTCAATCAGCTCCTTCACGAAAACAACTGTAAAATTGATCACCCAGAATTATGCACCGAGAGGGAGTTGCATGGCTCCAAGGGGAACTCACTCAATGCAGTGCATCAGTTCCAGAAGGGGTTAGCTTTCAAGGCCCACTCCCCACTGCAGCCAAACATATCATGGTTATGATAGAAAGGGAGACAAAGTTCCAAAGTTTATCTAGCGGAGCATTGAGGTGCTGATGGGAATGACAGAAGCCATGAGAGAGGACCTCTGTTCAAGCGAGGCCGAGAGATAGGGGCACACAGACAGACACAGAATAGAATTTGTATTTTTCTGGAACACTGACAGGAAAAATCAGGATAATCTGCCTGTGGAAGATGCCAAATTGAGAAGTTGTGTTGATTATGACAGATGAGGAAACTGAATAAACTAATGGACGATAATCATCATTCGCCTGCTGTTATTTGCACTTACAATAGTTCAAGATGTTATTTTATCTGTCACTGATGTTCAGCCATGTAACACCTGAAATGGGGCATGTCACCAGTGATTGAGGAAATCCAGGCCAATGATGAAATGCAGGCCAGATGTAGCAACAATTTGCACATTGGAGACAACTCTGAGCTGGAAGTCCAGTAATTCCAGTAAATATCAAAACTCAGACTCAAAGAACACACGAGAAGGGTTACTTCAAATCTTCAAAAGTAAGCTGGACATTAATAAGGTAAAGGTGGAGGAGTGAACTGGGAAACAGGAAGTTAGATGTGTAGTTCCTAAAATGATACACTAGTTTTTCTTTGAGATTCCTCACTCCAAATCAAATGTGCCTCGAATACCAAACAATTCAGACTGTTGGAGTGCAATTGTTGACACAAGAGGAGAACCTTTTCACCAGCTCCATGTTCACATACTTGTCTAGGTTACGGCATGTTACTTTTCCACCTCACGCTTAGTGTCTGGTGGACCTTGGAACAGGAAGTTTAAATAATGTGAAGAATGAATCGTTTTCAATTTGTTTCTAAAAATAGTTGAACACAGTGGGTGATGTTTGTCTTAAACCATGTGTGGCAAAGCTGAACTTTGCTGTCAGGTCTGCTTGCAGCCAAAGATGCTTGCCAGTCTCCTGATTGCACCATTTCTTAAACAAAACATGCATGTCTTCCAGCTATCTCCTTGTACAAGAAGCCCACACAAAATGGACAAACAGTTTTGGACATGCTGCAAAAAAATACACAGCATTTAATTAGTTCATTTGATTGATGAAAATCCTAATCTCTGCAATTGGATTTTCTTTCGTCCAATGCTTTTTTATATAAAAAAACAGGCAACACCACAAAACTCGCTGAATTTTAATATCAGTTACAGCAAACAGATGAGCATTTAATATTGCATGTTACAAATTAAAAAGAATGCACAACTAAATTGAGTTCAATTACAAGTAACAGTGCAATCTTTTCCCAGGGATACAATTAATACTAATGCACAGGTATAGTGGGACACATATAATTAAGCTGTTAATTAAGGAGTAAAAAATTTTAATAATCAGTACTATAAATCAGACCGCTAGAATTACATTTTAGCAAAATGATTTCAAAACACCAGCATTATCATAGAAGACATAATATTAGGCTAGAAATTGATGGGAAATTGTTTTGTGTGTCAATCCCAGCCAATTCAGGATACTCACAGAAAAAAATGGAGGCCCCATTCATCACCAGTAATTTCACAAATGCACTCCAATGTCGAAATCCTTATGGAGTCTTGCATAGGATTGTAAATAGGGAGAAGCACTCCAGCACTAAATCTGAAGAATCTGCACCATTTGAACAAAAAGGTCAATAATTTCAATGGTAATATGTGAGGGAATTTACAATGTTTTGAATTAATTGAGCTCAAACTTGCTTAAATGTTAAATGTTTTAAATGTTTAAATTTTAGTTTTTTTATTTCAGCATCTTAAAATAATTATACATTTCCAATTGTTATTGTTTGAATATCTGACATTCAAAAACATTCAAAGCTTTTGAGGACTTTGACAGTGAATTGAACACCGAGGGCACAAGATAAACGGGTTGGTGTTGCATCGCCTGCAAGTGCACAAGGAGCTAAGACAAAGGGAAAGGCAATTAGTGGAGTTGCAAACATGAGCTAGAGAATTCCAGTGGGAACAGCCAAAATAAAACCACATCAGAGCTACTGGAAATTGCATAGAATAATCCACTGAATATGAATACTGGTGGGTGGAAAGCACAGACAAGAGGAATCCTACCTTGCTTTTTGGAATTTTGAGAGCTCACAGAATCTGGGATACACATCTCAAAAGTAAAGTTGAAAATACTGGCATGCATATATAAATTAAGAGTCCAACCCATGAAGATCCTGTAGCAAACTTGACTTGCCTTGAGGCAGGAACTCATGAAGAGCTTATCTATGCAGTCAAACAAATCATCCTTAAAGGAACCACAGGATAGGACATAAACAACAATAAAAATTCAAAAATATATTTATTTGAAGGTACCACTGCCAATCCAGTCACCAATTTCCAAGCCAATCACTGAGCCCTCGATTACCACTAGCCCCAACAAAGAAAAAACACCCTTTAGTAGTGTCTGGGGTGAAAGATGGTACTTCAGAGAGCACAGCATTCTTTCAGTTATATAGGCAAAAAGCCTACAACATTGAAAACTTCACACATATAATATCAATGACGTTTTACTTCCTTGTTACGAGTTCACTACAGGACATGAATAAATCTTTGGACAGCATTTATATAAGTGCTTGTCTGACTAATTGACTTTTGCTAATTTTAGATGCACTTATACTTCTGTTAAACTCCAGCTTTGCATCATGAACTCAAAAAAAAGTGGATTGAATGAGATTCTCACATCACATCCAGTTAAGACCACAGAATTCACAAACTGCACTTTATAAAATCTGACTTCAAGTCTGCTGCATCCATTCGATCTGTTGTAAACCTATTTACCTTCAATCTAAATAGAGAATGCTGGAACTTCTCTTTGTTTTCTAAGCATGTATATTTTAAATTGCTGTGACAGTTTTAGTCATATCTTTATCTGGATATGCATGCAACTATCTCCTGGGCATGATTTTTTTTCCCCCAATCTGAGTCCCAATTAAATGGAATGTGTCATAATTTATTCATAGTGATCATAATTAAGACTCTTAATTGTAAACTATTTCGTAGTTAATTTGAATAATACTATTTAATAATGTTGAAATTTTTCTTGTACAACAAATTACATATTTTCACTGAAGTAATAATCAAATGTACAATGAGCAATAACTACAATATTGATCAAAAAGTTAAACAATTCAATTATCAAGGTAAAAGTAGATTTTAAACCTGACCTCACTAAGCTACTTACTGACATCACCACACCACATTATTCTGCAATATTAACTTTTTGATTGATTAAATGATAATCCTCTAGTCATTCCAATGTCAAATTAAACAGAGGCAAGACTGAAATAGAGAAACGCAGAAGTTAATCAAGTTTCGGCCTGACTTACAAAATTCTGATAACATGTGGCAACCATGTTCTGTTAGCTTGAAAAGACCAAGTTCTGGACTGTCAGTCCTTTGGAGGAATGCTGATTGAAAGTTATTCTTCCACCTAAACTCAAAGGGGATTTTGTGCACAAAAAAAGGTTTGTCATTCCATTAACAAATTCAGACTACAGAATAAATTCTAAATAGATTCTGCCATTTGTTCCTCAAAAAGGAAATACAAAATAATAATAGATTTGAGTAAGATTAGACCATTTCCTTTACAAAATGATGAACAGATCCTAACATATGTCATTTTATTACTTAATGGGCTTTTAAGTAGGACATGATAATTGCCAGTTTGATCTGATTAGTTGATTGTATTATCTAATCACCCTATATTTACTTACGTATCAATTCTGTGATTTTGCCATTGATTATATCACCCAATATTGTTTCCAGTTGAACCAATCTGTTCATAAAAATGGAGTATCATTTGACTCACTTAAGTTATTATTGCAATCCAGGAAACACGGAAGCAAATATGCACACAGCTCTCACAAAACCATAATGCAATGATCAAATAATGTTTTATCATGTTGAGAAATTGATATCGATCAGGACATGGGGTGCAAACTCCCCTATTCTTCTTCAAAATTGTGTCAGATGCATCTTTTTACATCAACTAAGACAGCAGATAAGATCCCAGTTTAGCATCCAATCTGAAAGATGACACCTCCTATCAAGTAGCATGCACTTAGTGCATGGAGTGTCAGCCTAGGTTTCAGAGGTCAAGTTTCAGGAGTGGGACTTGAACTCAAAAATTTGTAACTTACCAGTGAAAGTTCCTGTAACTAAGAAGCAGATGATACAATAATATTTCCTCCTTTGGTTTGGTGTCAATTTTTAAATCAGATCATGTTCTTGTGAACAATCCCAGGAAATTTTCCTATATTAAAACTATATATTATACAAATATAAGCCTATTCAGCCCATCACATGAAAGGCAGCCAGAAAACTCCCTAGCCTAATCACATGCCAACTCTTGGTCTGTAGGCATATATACAAGTTGACAATGCTGTGCCCATCTATGCATTTTTTTTAAAGGCAATACAAGCTTGTCTTTACATCCTTTCAGACAGTGAAGTCCCGAACTCCACCCTAAACAAGGCAAAGCCTCTTTATCCTTAATACAAATTCACTGTAGTATAAGACAGAGGCTATGTATGCTCTTCTAAAAGTTCTGAATTTAATTTCCAACTTTCCACTGACTTTTTTCAGCAACTAACACTGTTCTTCCCTATAAATGACGCATCCATTTTTTTGTATTATCTGCAAAATTGCTTATATTTTGCCTCAATTGTTGATTATGAAAGAGACCCGGCACCAAGCCCAGCAGAGATCAACCTTCATCACACCAACACCTGGACCATTAAACTTGCTACTTTGTCAGAGGCAGTTGTGTATTCAACTTTCCACTTGGTTTTGGATGGAATGGCCTTTTCTATTCAGATCAGCTTGCCATGGAGAATTTTGTCAAATGCCTTGTAAACATACGCTTACATTACAACTGTATTACACTCATTGGCCTTCCTTTTCCTTCCTCAAAATATTCAATCTAGTTTGTCAGGCATGACTTTTCCCAACCAAATCAAAATTTACTGGGTTTGATTAAAACATACCTTTCTAAATGACAATTAACGCTGCTTTTCATATTTTTTTCCTGTTTATTTGCTTATCATTATGAATAGGCTGCTAAGTTTGCAATTATTCCATTTATCCTTTCTTTTTAAAAGCAGAAAATACAAAATAACCTGTTATTGTTTGACTATATATTTGAGGTTTGAAAAGTCCTGAGCATTCTCTGACAGCCGTAAGTCATTTGTTTTCTACCTCTGGCTTTTATCATTAATAAGACATCTGTCAAGGTCATCTGTTCTGCAGTTGTCATGGATTAAATGAGGTTTTTAAACAACATATCTTATGTTCTCAAGTCTAATACATTTCCTTTTGCTGTACTTTATCACTCAGTTATGTAATTGAAGTGTCAATTTTTTTCCTTTTTCCATGTGTTAGATATTCCTGAAGTATTGAAAGAATTTGTGATGAATGACCATGCTGACAGGAGGTGTACAATTTGCTATTATTTGAATGTATAAGCATGTTTTTACAAGTTAATAAGATGAGCCTTGCAAAGATGATCTAATCATTATGTTTACCCCCAGTCTTGCCAAATTTGCATGGTGGGGGTTGGGATGGGGATAAGGGTAAAGTGAACTACGAAGATGTTTACTCAGGGAGCACCAATTGTTTATTAATATTGCTCAGCTGCTGCAGTTAATGGTTTTCTGCTTTACTTACTAGTACTCTTTAAATATAAAATATTAGCATTGAAGCAATAGAAAGTATACACTACCATAAAGGCAGATCACAATAATGTAGTATTTATCGTTTTGCCATAGTAAGGAAGCCAGTCCTAATGAGACACTGAAGGCCAGAGGTTCTCACTGAATTGCTTAAAAAATGATTAAGTAGCAACATTACATTTTCACATCATACAGGCAATTTCTTTTCTTTTCCTGTTTCAATCTACATAAAATTAGCTTGAATGTTCATACCAGAAGCCAATATTTCTAAAATAGATCATTACCTTGTTGAATATTTTTTAACCTTTGATTTCTACCCCTGCCAAATAGAGAAATCATGACAAAGGAGCGCAGTGCAGAAAATACCTTGATTAAAATGTTTAAATATTATGCTTTGCAAAACCTTGATTCTACATAAACATAACCAAAATTAGTGAAATACAATATGGCAGAAAACTTGACCCAAAACAGGGAAAATGATCCCCTCATCTAATGGGGACCAATAGTCCCATCCATGTTTTAGCTGTCATGCTATATATGGTCACGTAAGCATACTTGTGAATTTAAAAACTTAAAATTGCAGATGCTGGAAATCTGAAATAAAAATACACAGTGGTTTCCATTCGGTGAAAGGTAATTGACTTGTAATGTCAAAACTGTTTCCCTATCCATTGATGCTGCCCAACCAGCTGAGTATCTGTAGCATTACCAATTTGCCTGCACACACACAATTGCACAATTTTTTTAAAACTTTTCCCATTGACACAATAATTAGTCTTCAATTTCATTCAAATGATCTCACATGTTATAAACTAATGGAAAGCAAAGTATTACACTATTTCACAGACATGCTGAATCACAATGCTAACAAGGGATTATAGCTGTAAAGTTCAGCTCCCATGTGTGCATATTTTGGACCTCTCAAATGCTGAATTAATTTCAAAATGGTGCCCACCACAGAATAATGCCACAAGTTGCACATGATGACTGTAAAAATCAGAAGAATGCAGGATGGAGATCAAGATGTTAAGAAGCATGTACTAATGGTCAGCATAGACCAGCTAAGCAGAAGGGCCTGTTTCCGTGCTGTATAACTTTATGACTCAAATGACTAATACCAGTCTTGCATTTGAGAGCTCAGTGCTCCAGTCGATGGTCCGAATATGCAAGAATAAAAGTGCATTAAAAAGAATAGGCCAAACCGAATTTGATTGTTCAATGAGATCACAGCTAAATTTTTCGTCATCTCCAGGTGTTCGACCATTTCCCCATATGTCTTCATGTCCAAAAATACATTAACCTGTATTTACTGTACTCTCTTACTAAGAACCTCCAGTCCTCTTTCTGAGGATTCATAAGCATAAGTGAAGAAATCTTTCACCTCAGACCTAAATGGCTAATAACTTAAAACTGAGATTATGATCCATAATTCTAGACTTTCTAGGGGAAACAACAAATTGATTTTGAGAAGCTCTCTAAAAGTGAGACATTTCAATTAGATTACCTCTCATTATTCCAAACTCACAACTTAAATATTTGAGCTAAAATAAAAGCAGGTTTTGTATATTGCTGTGATAAGTTCAATATGAATTCAAATTAATAACCAAGTATTTTGATGTGCACAACTATCTGGTAAGCCCCTTAGTTGCAAAGAAAAACAATGAAGCAGGAACCCATAAAAAGTATAGTGTTATTTCTCAGCAGACAATATAAAATTAAGGAAACTAAAAATTTCTCATGGAGGATGTACAAGATCACTTAAAACTGGTTTAAAGTCCCTATTGTCCAAAACTCTTCAGTTGTTGCAAATGACTATGATTAAGAAATATACACCTGGCATTAGATAAAGGCAATTTCAGTATCTGTACAAAGTTGGTATTTATAGGTCTCATATTACAGTGCTTATAAAGTTAAAGCTTAATGACATATGAACACAAGGGTGCCCCTTTTGTGTAAAATTAATGTTTATAAGCTTAATGTTACTTCCTTTATTAAGCCAGCTTAATAGTCTTGTGCCAATTAAGTTCATAATTTTTTTTGTGCAAACAAAAGAGAATCTGTTTTGAAGGTCTTTAAGGCTGCTACTGACTTCAAGTAAATATTGCGCACACATTTTAAACTGGCATGCACAACAGGAATGGCATATCCAAACACACAGAAACCAAATGGGTGGTGTCAGGTTTATTGTATTATTGTATTTGGTTTTCTTGCTTCATCTGTTTAAACATCTTGAAGTTATTCAATGTCTTGTTCCACAGCTAAAGGCATATCTTCCAAAAGTGCAGATAACTGCTTCTGTGCACATGATAGAAACAGTCCCAAACTGGTTAGGTTACGCTGTTGAGCCATTTGGTCAAGCTGCAAGAGAAAAATATTCATAATAAACCACTGCTGCAAAGCACAACATGAACCAAATTTTAAACAGATGCATGAAAACAGAACACAACAGATGCCATCAACACCATAAATACAAAGAACATTGCGAATGCCCAACTTATGAACAAGCGCTTGGGAGAAGGGCAGGATGGATGGGGAAGGATTTACCGACTGCTGCAGGGCTTCAGGCATCTTCTGCCTGCTGGGAATGGGGCATTTCCATGTACCTCCTCTCTACCCCCTCCCTGCCCCAAGTCCAAGCTGCAACAATCAGGGGTTGCGTCAAGCCGAGCAGAACTGGAAGTGCTGAGCAGACTCACTTGCTGACTCACCCACTGAGTCAGTGAGGCAAGCTGGCAGCCGTTCTTCCTGTGCTTGCTTGCTTGCTGTCCTGTCACAGCTGTTTCTGTGATCCTTTCCCAAATACTGTCTTTGTTCACTTCCGACCGACAAACAGGAACAGAACCTTGTTGTAACCTGGGGACTGCCTGTACAACATTCAAGTACTACAGATACCACTCAGATTTTTGGGAGATATTCTGTAGTGCTTGAATGTTATATTTTTAAGTTTCAAAACAAACTCCGATGAGTCCACTTTGATCCAGTGTTTCTTCCAATAATTGCGAGGAGGTGTATAAAATTATGAGGGGCATAGATAGGGTGAACGCACACAATCTCCCCCCTCCCCCCCCCAGAGTTGGGAAATCAAGAACTAGAGGGCATAGGTTTAAGGTGAGAGGGGAAAGATTTAATAGGAATCTGAGGGGTGACTTTTTCCACCTAGAGTATGGCCAGTATATGGAATAAGCTGCCAGAGGAAGTGGTTGAGGTAGGTACATTAACAGCACTTAAAAGGTACTTGGACAAGTACGTGGATCGGGTAGGTTTGGGGGTATGGGCCAAACACAGGCAAATAGGACTAGCTTAGATGGGCATCTTGGTCAGCTGAAGGGTGTGTTTTGTGCTGTATGACTCTATGACTCTAAGACTCAATTACTTCATTATCCCTTTGCGACCAATTAAAATACTAATCAGACGTTAAATAATATTCTAACCTTGGTAAGTACAAGGATGGTATCTGCTTTCCCTGGTCACAGTATTATGAGCAGGCAAAATCAAGCAATAACATTGCTCTGCATATGTCTCAAATACTTCCAGAAATATAGGTTTCACCAAAGCTTTCGATCCACGGCCATAGCATTTTTGTAGTGGAATTTTCAACTATCCAGTACAGATAGAACTCTACCTTGCATTTTATGTAATAATAAGAAACGCCTTTCAACATAAAGTAATTTATTCACAACATTATAGTTTAGGTTTTAAGGATTTTCACCAACTGCCAGTTGAAAATCCTTTCAGACTTCTTTCCAATAGCAAAAAAAATTTGCTACACATAGAATAAATGTAATCATACCATTTATGTAAGTAACAAAATTTTACTATATTAATACGAGGTTATCTTAAAATATTTGCAAAATGCAGAAACAACAGGCTTAGAAAAAATTCATCTGCCACCTAGGATGATTCCTGATGGAACATTGTTACAGTCTTGATCACTATGTCAATTGGTCACCATGTCATTCAGCACCTCCTCAGATCAACTATGCAACTGAATCATTTGGTATATGGCATATAATCAAAGCAACTTGGAAATAAAACCTTCTTGGAGAAACACTAGCATATACTCCTTGTTAAATGTATTTGGTTTAGTCAGCTTACAATTACCGATAAAAGTGATCCAAAAATATTATTTGAAAGGCTGAGGAAGGGAAAAAAAAGAAGAGGACATATTGGTTGAATACATCTAGTGATGGGTCACTGATAACTGGGGTCGAATGGAGCTTGTTTAAGCATTCAGTGACAGTTTCCGGAGCTTTCCTGAAATTTCCAGAGTATCTTTCTCTTTTCCTATTTCCAGGAGATACAATACTGGTTATCGTGCAGAATGTGCATGAAATTACATGATCTGATGGAGATGACCAAGAACAGGTTAGTTGTTCTTTTTTGCCCCCTTCGTGTGCCTGCATAAATGGCTAAGAGATAAACACATGCACTTCAAAAAGCAAGAAAATGGAAGGAAATGGAGAACAATGAGGAGGAGAACCTGAGATCAAGTTAAGAGGGGCAGGAGTTTTGAGTCTAGCTCCTAAACTTTATCTAGATTATGCTGCTGTGCAGAAAGAATTGATTTTAAAGACTTAGAAGGGAAAACTTGGTGCAACAAAATAAAAAATAGCAAAAGTACTCTGGGTTTTGACTAATTCTAAAAAAAATTCAAAATCTCAATACTTCCTTCAAAATCTTTATGTGCACTGTATGTAATTTGCTTTAAGGCAAAGAAAGAGTGCCTGAACTTACCATTTGGCATTTCCGTAAAGTGCTCATTGCCAATTTTGAATCAAGCTGCACACAAAGGACTAATGGTCTCTGTGGCATGGATTACCCTTTCCTGATGTCAACTGCTATCAGATATCAGCTCCAGGGGACCACTACCAACCAGCAATAATAGTTTCATCAAGCAACCTGAACATCCAATCATATTAATGAATTTTCACCCACAGCAAACATGGAAGCTAAAAGCTATTTCCTTTAAAAAAACACTAACCATGTTAATATTTTACAAACAAATAAAGTGGAACATTCACGTGTGAATAATGTAGAAGCTGAAAATCAAACAGCATAAAAATTAAAAGCATGGAAATTTCAAATAATCAAGAACACAGAACAGTACAGCATTGGACAGGCCATTTGGTCCAAAACGTTGTGCCGATCTTGATGCCGATTTATACTAAAAGTCCTCCTCCTGTTTATCATCCATATCCCTTCATTCCTTTCATATTCATGTGTCTATCTAAAAGCTTCTTAAACTCCACCAAAGTGTCTGATTCCATTACTACCCCTGGTAACCCATTCCAGGCAAGGACAGCTTCTACCCCACTCTGATAAGACTATTGAACGGTTCCCTTATACAATGGGATGGACTATGACCTCATGATCTACCTTGTTGTGACCTTGCACCTTAATGCACTGCACTTTCTCTGTAGCTGTGACACTTTACTCTGTACTGTTATTGTTTTTACCTATACTACATCAATGCACTCTGTACTAACTCAATGTAACTGCACTGTGTAATGAATTGACCTGTACAATCGGTTTGTAAGACAAGCTTTTCACTGTACCTCGGTACAAGTGACAATAATAAACCAATACCAATACCACTCTCTGCATAAAAAACTTGCCCCTCATGTAGCCTTTAAACTTCCCCTTTATGGCTAAAATATCTTGTTAAACAGTAATTTAGATTTGTAAATTACTAAAACCTCAGCTATATCTCATCCAAAGAGCAATATTTTCAAAGGCTTTTATAATTATGAGAATAGTTTGGAAACAGTTAACGTTCTTGTCAGTATACTGATTATTCTGCTGCATAGTGCACCCCATTGAGCAGCAGCAGATCACTGGCAACAGCTTCTGGATTTAATTGTGCACATACATACCCTAAAAAATGCCTTCAGGTTTTCTTCAGTATAACAATAATTAATCTCATTGCATAAGTTGGGCTAATTTTAATCTTTAAAAAATGTCCAATTGTTCAAAATGATCATCAGCATTATGCATTGTGAGGAATGCAAGCAATATACATCATTAACAAGTCCCAAAATACTCAAACTAAATGGGTGCTGGGTGCTTCAAAGCTATTTTCTTTTAAACACTCTTCATATGCTCACAGGAAATGGTATAAGTAGACATGGCCACATGTACATTTCCATACCCGGTGGGGTTCTGTACAAACTTGTAATGCACAGACAAAATTTGGTAAATAGAATTGTCCATGCACAAATAAAATCTTAAATCAAATACAGAATTGAAGACATCCAAGAGTTCACCAAAACAATGTACAGTAACTTTCTGGTGCAATGAAAGACCTTGTCCAATGAAAGACATTGTGTTTTAATATTGCAATACCATCAGAATATTCTCAGGGCTGCATTTGGATGAAGGATGAGCAAAAACACACAAAGATTAATTGTGCAATTTCTTAGTGTAAGCTCTTTCACGAAAATTGGCTTCTGATGCATTCTCTTTCCTCCTTGGATACTGATTTTGCTAGTGTGCCATTACATAGGTACTGGTCGACTTCCAAAGCCTTGGCTAGGGGAGTTGTGAATTCTGACTCAATTCATTGGCAGGCTATTTAGTTGCAGCAACCACAGTCCAAGTCCAATCCTTCCAACATCACTCACATCTACCACCATTAATGGACAGTAAATTTCAACTGGGCGCAGGAACTCAGTCTCACATCCTCTTCTCCAATGCTTGGAAACCACAGTAGATTGTCATAAAATTAGCTGTTGCTCTGGCTAAAATCAATTAAGTCCACACCTGAGTTCTTCTTAGTTGTTGAAGCTCAACTACCCACTGGAAACAAATACCAGAAATCTGGAGCCTGACAAAAATACTGATTTCTGATCAATTTTGTTTTTTTTTAATTAAACATTCAATGAAAGAACTGAAATACAGATTATCCACTATAAACAATCTAGAATTCCCATATTGCTTTTTATTCAATTCAAAATGTCAAGCATTTAAGAATAGCTAACATTAGAAAAGGCAAATCTTCTTCCTGATCAAAGCATTAGGACATTGAATTTAAGTGCATGAAATTAATACAAAAGATTAAATAAAATAACAGTTCCAGGATGAAGACTGCTTATTTCAGTGTATTGAAGATCAAGGAGCATTTCTGGAATATTATGAATCATTCCACGAACTTCCGGCGGTTTTGAGGATACAACTGTACACAATGACTTGCCCAACAAAAATCGAGCATTTTATTAACCAAATAGATCAAACCAGCAAAGAGATGTGTTATACATATCAGTTAAACATCTGCAATGTTCACAGGTGTACAATTTAAGGCAGATTTAAGTTAAGAGTTAGGAATAGCTATAGTCAGTTTAGTAGGAAAATTAATATTAATTGCCTTTATCATCTGAAACCTTGTGGTATATGTGGCATTTTAGCTGCAAAGAGATAAAACATTTAACAGCAAAAGTATATTTTCTGGCTAGGGAACTGAAACTTAACTCTACAGAAGCTTGAACATACTAATGGCACCTTGGATTAGTGATACCTCTTTATAAGCACCCTTTAATTAAAATAGTATCATGATGCTTTTGTAGGAAGATAAAATTGCAATAATTATCTTGTTAATAAAAACTTCAAATTAAACATGCTTATACAAGTAATAATGGCACATAAGAAGTCTGGCACCTTGAAATAGATTTTAAAAGTAATGGCAGAATATGAACGTCTCAAATATCTTTATAGCAGTTGGGTAATAGAGCTTGCCAGGTTGCTATGTGGGCTTGCAGCAAATGCAGGCTGTCAGACTTTTATAATTTCACTAGTCATTTTATGTGGTATTTGTGGATACTTTCCCAGTACCCGAAACAGTTATTCATTTTCACTGAATGACTTCATTTTTTCCTACAAGCATTTAGGGCCTTTTTTATCCCTTTTCCTTGCAGACTTCTAGAATTTCTCATTCTAAAAGACCCTTCAGGATTGACACCACATTCTTTTGTGGGGGGGGGGGGGGGGGGGGGAGGGGGAGAATTGGCCTTTCAGCAGGTATGCCAGTGCTGAATGCGTCCGTTTTCAACCCTCTACTCTCTTTATCTCTCCCACAAACCATACAAACTCCATGCTTCCCCTCTGCAATTAGTTTATTAATATGATGGTGAATTGAAAATATGCTTGGGCCTACTTCATCACTACATGAAGAAGGCTTGAAGCACAGAGTATTCAGAGTTGAATGGGAGATGCTGTCGATCATGTGCTTACAATTGTTTTGCTTCTCAATTTTGGTAACAACTGTCAGTGACAAATCTTCAGGGCACAGTTCTGATGGAGAATCATCGAACTGAAATGTTACCTTTATTTCTCTCTTCACAGAATGCTGCCTGACCTGCTAAGTATTCCCAGCATTCCTGTTTTATTTCAGATTTACAGTATCTACAGTTATTTAATTTTCAAGAAAACCACCTGCCAGGTTCAGCAGGCCAAGTCAAACAGGAAATTAGCCATCAATGTGACAAGCGATCATTAAATAGTTGACAACTTACAAATAAACCTTGGAAACCAAAACAATTGTTGCCGTTGTCGTCGTGGCTATCCCTCGAGGTCGAGGATGATGGTCTTCGTTCCATTGATCTATTTATGGGCTGTCAAGTGGCTTATTAAAACTAAAAGCAAAAGGACTATTAGACAGAGTGGTAAATGGTTATGAATCAGTGGGTGGGACTTGCTCTGTCTTTGTCATGAGAACATCCATCTTCATCAATAAGGTCCCACAATGAATCAATGAAAAGTACACTGAATCCATCCAGTTGTCAATTAAGGCAAGACACTTAACTCCTATACTTTATTTCTAATGCAATGAAGGCCAATGCACCAGTTGCTTTGCGTACCTGAATGTTAACTTTGTGACTTGTATACACAGACATCCAGATCACTGCGACACCATTATTTCTCAATCATACATTATAAAAAGTTCTGCTTTTCTATTTTTCCTACCAAAGTGAACATCACATTCTTTCATGTTATATTCCATCTATAATTTTCTTGCCCACTCATTTAACCTGTCAACACACTTTCTCAACCTATTGTGTTTACCTCAATTTACCCCTTCACCTAACTTTCTAGTCAGTAATATATTACCCACAGACCTTATGTTTGTCATTGACAGATTGCAAATAGTTGAAAAAGAAGCACGGATTCTTGCAGTACCCAAACAGTTAAGACCACCAGTTGAAAAATGAACCATTTTCACTGTTTTTGTCCATTTCCACTCCTTAATGAATGTCAATGTACTACCACAAAAATCATGAGGTGTCTTGTTCTTTTTTTTTGCAATTGCCTGTGTGGCACCTTTTATTTGAAAATTCAAATATTCCACATTGACTAGTACCCGCTCATCTGCTCTGCGAGTTAATATTGCAAAACCAATAGACGTATCAAATAAAATTTCTCTTTTATAAATACATTTTAACACCTTGATTTTATGTTATACTTTTTTCTGGCTGTCATGTTACCATGAAACTAATTGCAGATTTTAGCAGTCTCTCTACAATGATTTCAAGTTAACTGTTATAATTTCCAGTTTGTTCTCTCCAGCCTTTTTTTTGAGTAGCTGGGTTTAGATTTGCTACTTCCATCCAGCACGAAACAATCCTAAAATCCAGAGAATTGTGAAGATCCAAAACTAATCCTTCCACTATCACTACAGCTATCTTATTAAAATCCTATGACGTAGGCCAGAGGATTTGTTTGTTTTTAGTTCCATTAATTTCTCCATTGTTACATCTCCACACAAGTTGGTTGCCTAAGCTCCTGCTTCCCACTAGATCCTTGGTTCACTTCTATTTCTGGGATATTTTCCAGTAGCAAAGTATTTCATTAATATCTCTGTTACTTCCTTATTTTCTGATATAGTTTTTCCCCCATTTCTGCCAGGTAGGGACCCATGTTTACTAATTATTTCCTTTGTTACATAAACTATGAAGGCGTTTGCAATCAGTCTTGTGTCTCTTGCTGGTCTTCAACTTCTGTTTTCTCTCTATCAATTTCTTGACCATAGATTGCTGAATTCTAAATTCTCTTGATCTCCAAGCTCAATTTACCTCTTGGGGAATGCTGACTGGACTGCTTTTCCCCGTGTGTTTCTTAGGAAAATCAAATCATGATGATTTATGGGTATTTTTGTAAACAGATACCTGCTATTGCTTATCTTACATTATAAATCTTTTTAGCCACTAGGTCCTCACACATAGTTTGCTTTGCTGTGATTTTAATACTCTGATTTCAGATAATTAAATCACTCTCAAACTTGCTATCAATCTCCAAAAATTGGGATCGCTTTTCCTCATCTTAGGCTCTTTTACTACAAGGTTATTAATTAAATGTATCTTACTCCAAACTACCAGATTTAAATCAGCCTGTTCTCCATGGCACACTGATAGGAAAAAAAAGTTAGCTTGAATGTATTCCATGAACATCATCCACATCATTACTGCATTTTTCTTCCCTTGTTACATTTTCCTTGTTGCATTTTGTCCCTTGTTGTTTCTTCCCTTGTAAATACATTTTTCTTCCCTTGTTACATGTACATTCAATTGCATGCCTTAAATTTTGGCTAATAAAAGATACATTATTTAACATCTCCTCACATCAATAATTTTTTTGCCCATTGCTTCTTAGTTCGACTCAAGCTGAATTTACATCTTAAATTCCTGTGATATCCTTTCTTTTTACAATGTTTGTAACATACTTTCTTATTAGGGCTTCCTCCAATTCTTTTCACTTTGCCCATCCCTTCTGAAAGTCAAGTATTCTAGAATATTTGTGTTCCATTCTTTATCATTTGGTAACCGTATTCCCAGAACAATTATTGGACCAAACCCGTTTTATTTCTATATTTTCTAATGTTCAATATTTTCCACTTATTGTTGATGTCACTGTACTTATTAATGCTCCGTTAACCATTTTATGCTCTCTATCCCTTCTTAATCCACTCTATTATCTTTCCAAAATGACTATTCTGCCCTGTAGCCTTGACCTTTCAAATTCAGCTACCTTATCCAGAATCGTCCTTCGCTTTGATTAGTTTTAAATACTAGTTATTTGATACTGGTCATTGAGAACCTACCCCCAAAGAACAATGCTCTTGCACTTCTACTGCTATGAATGTCTTGAATAGAAACTCCAGACTCCAATTTTACATCCACACATTTATCCATCTATTAAGTTGTGATGACAATATGTGTGTGGCTCAAGTAACTATGTACATACTTCTGGGTTTTATTTTCAATCCAAGCTGCTCAAACTCTGTTGCAGCTACATTCCTAGTCTATCTTAGTCACTAGTTGCCATACGAACTATAGTTGTACAGTTGGGTTCTCCTACGTCTTCTTCAAGTTCCTCTCCAGCTGCAAAATGTCCTCAATCTTGCCGTCAAGCCAGCAACACAACTTCTGGAACTCCAATCATGGCAGTAGATGATAATAGCTATTGCCTTGAACACTGCACTTGGGGGTCCCCTTATTTGCCCAAGTTGCAATAAAATGCTTCCATTCTCAATCATGAACCACACTTGTACCTCAACTTATCACAAGGATATGAATGCCTCCTGAATCACGTTCCAGTTACTCTTAACATCTCTGAAGCCCTAAAGTGTCTGCTCCTCAAAGACCATCTCAACAATGCTGATCTATAGCTCCATGAGTCACAAATAGTTATTGCAGATGTAGTTGTCAGGGATCACAACTTTCACCACAACCTCCCAGCATTTTGCAGCTGCACTACACCACCTACACTTTTACTCCTATTTGATTCTTGAATTCAACTTAATATTCTTAAAAAAACATCTTAGTTTTTAATATTTAAGTAACAGGTACAAATTAGTTACAATTTAGCCCAATGTTTACATGCCATGGCAACACTGCAGGATTTTCTTCCTGCTGCATTGCTCAGTCTCCATTAATTTCTTGAACAGCTATTCTGGATTCTTGCTCTTAAAGAAATGGTGGAGAATCACCTTGGCCTTGAGTATGTAATGATTTTAATGGGAGCAAGGATATAGAATGCCAAGACGGGCTGAAGTGAAACTTGAGATCAAAGCAGACGAAGAACTCCTCTATAATATGAGGGCATTGCTAAAGGAATGGAGGATTGCAAATGTTATACCCTTGCTCTAAAAAGAGTGGTGAGGAAAATAAACCAGGCAATGACAGCTCATTGACTATCTACTGCGGAAAACTTGAAGAAATAATCTGGAGAACATTAACATCTACTTGAACAAACATGGATCTAAGAAGTCAGTAAAGACAAATTGAATAAGGAGGTGAGATAACAGAGATTATGTGAGAGCAATGGCACTGATATACATAAATAAATATACAAAAGGCATTTGCTGAGAAACAACAGGTGCCATTACACTATTGTACTGGTTGCCAACAAGTGGGAAGGACATAGAGAAGCAAATTTGCAGGGAAATTACAAATGTGCAAAAGCTATGTGTGGTTATTATGGGGAATGTCAATTACCCTAAATATAGACTGAGATAGTAATAACAAAGGAAGAAAAGGAAAAGAATGTTTGAGGTGTACTCAGCACAACATCCCTGACCAGCATCTTCCAGACAGAGGAGGACTAGACTTGTCTCTGGGGGTTGAGGCAGGCCAAAGTGGAGTGAGTTTTGAGATGGACATATAGAGAGCAGCAACAATTGTATCATTAGATTGAGAACAGCAATGGAGGAAGGATTAGCCACACTAAAGTAAGAATAGTTAGTTTGAGAAGAGTCAATTTAAATGCAATGAGAACATATTTGATGTGGTAAATTGGTATCAAAGATTGACAAGTGAAACTGTAATTTACTAATAGATGGCCTTTTGGTCGATGATCTGGGTGCAGTCTAGGTGCACTTCCATATGGGAGAAAGGATGGACAGTCAAAGTCAGAGCTCCCGAGATAACCAAAATTGAAGTGTAAAATAAAGCAGAAAAAAGGCTTAATTTTTAAAAATGTTTTAAAATTTTAAAAAATTTTGTTTTTTTTACAGCATGGTAACAGGCCCTTCCAGCGCTTATCGCAGATGTCAAATTAAAAAGGCAACTGAGAAACAGACCCATTATAGAAAGTGGCAAGTCAAAGCAAAAAAGAGGTGAGAACCAAAGACAGAGTGAGAAATAACCAGTAGTAAACATACTGGAGTATATGAAAATCCTATAGGCATCTAAACACTTAATGGTTAGTGATCAGGGAAAAAAAGACCTTCACCTGGAGGAAGACACTGTATGAGAAATAATTGAGGTGGTTGTGGAAGACTGGAGAACTACAAATGTTGCACCCTTGCACAAGAAAGGCTGCAAAGAGAAATCAGGCAAATACACATCAGTCTGTTTAATTTCAGTGGTGGAGAAGCTCTTAGAAATAATAATCAGTGCCAGAATTAACAGTCACCTCAACAAGTGTTGATTAAGGAAAGCCGGCATGGATTTGCTTAAGGCAAATCATATTTAACTAACTGGATAGACTTCTTTGATGAAGACAGAGATGATGAGAAAAATATTGTTGACTTGGTGTAAATGGACTTTGAAAAGGCATTTGATGAAATGCGGCATAATTGGCTTCTCATCAAGATTGAAGCCCCTGGGGCAGTGGCAGCATGGAGAGAAAATTGGCTACATGACAGGAAATAGAGAGTAGTAGTGAACAGTTGTTTTACGGAGGGAAATGTGGAGTAGTGTTCCTCAGGCTTTGGCACAAGGGCCACTGCTTTTCTTCATATACATTTCCTTCATATACATTTCCTTGGACTTGCATACACAGGGCACAATTTCCAAATCTGCAGACGACACAAAATTAGGAACTGCAACAGACTTTGGTCATGGTAGCAATAGCCAGGCATGTGACAGATGAAATTTAATGCAGAAAAATATAAAGTGTTACATTCCTGGAGAAAGAATGAGGACAGGCAATATAAACTAGATGGCATACTTCCAAAAGAGTTAGAAGAACAGCAAGATCTGAGGTTAAATATGTCTAGAGCATTGAAAGTGGCAGGACAGATTAAATATTTTAAAGAAAATAACATTCAGGATTCTGGTCTTTGGAAACAGATGCAAAGAAATCATGATGAAATTATATAAAATGTTGGTGTAGCCACAATTGGAGGACTGAATCCATTTTAGACCATAAAGGCATCGGAGCAGAATTAGGCCATTCAGCCTTTCAAGTCTGCTCCGCCATTCAATCATGGCTGATTTATTTTTCCCTCTCAACCCCATTCTCCTGTCTTCTCCCTGTAACCTTTGACGTCCTCACTAATCAAGAACCTATCAACCTCCACTTTAAATATACCCAATGACTTGGCCTCCACAGCCGTCTGTGGCAATGAATTCCACAGATTCACCACCCTCTGGCTAAAGAAATTCCTCCTTATCTCTGTTCTAAAGGGATGTCCTTCTATTCTGAGGCTGTACCCTCTGGTCCTAGACTCGCCCACTACTGGAAACATCCTCTCCACGTCCACTATATCCAGGCCTTTCAATACTCGGTAGGTTTCAATGACATTCCCCTCCCCCCCCACCATCCTTCTAACCTCCAGCGAGTACAGGCCCAGAGCCACCAAACGCTCCTCATACGTTAACCCTTTCATTCCCGGGATCATTCTTGTAAACCTCCTCTGGACCCTATCCAATGACAACACATTCTTCCTTAGATATGGGGCACAAAACTGCTCAATATACTCCAAATGTGGTCTGACCAATGGCTTATAAAGCTTCAGCATTACATCCTTTTATATTCTAGTCCTCTTGAAATGGATGCTAACATTGCATTTGCCTTCCTTACTACCGACTCAACCTGTAAGTTAACCTTTAGGGAAACCTGCCCTAGGACTCCCAAGTCCCTTTGCAACCCCAATTTCTGAATTCGCTCCCCATTTAGAAAATAGTCCACGCCTTTATTCCTTCTACCAAAGTGCATGACCGTACACTTCCCTACACTGTATTCCATCTGCCACTTCTTTGCCCATTCTCCCAACCTGTCCAAGTCCTTCTGCTTCCTCAACACTACCTGCCCCTCCACCTATCTTTGTATCATATGCACACTCAGCCACAAAGCCATCAACTCCGTCATCCAGATCATTAACATATAATGTGACAAGTGGCAGACCCAACACTGACCTTGCGGAACACCACTAGTCACCGGCAGCCAACCATAAAAGGGCCCCTTTATTCCCACTCTTATCCTTCTGCCAGTCAGCCAATCTTCTATCCATGCTGGTACCTTTCTTTTAATACCATGGGCTCCTATCTTGTTTAGCAGCTTCACATGCAGCACCTTGTCAAAGGACTTCTGAAAATCCAAGAAAACAACATGGACTGACTACTTTGTCTATCCTGCCTGTTATTTCCTCAAAGAATTCCAACAGATTTGTCAGACAAGATCACCCCTTAAGGAAACCATGCTGACTTTGGCCTATTTTATCATAAGCTTCCAAGTACCCCAAAACCTCATCGTTAATAATGGACTCTAACATCTTACCAACCACTGAAGTCAGACAAACTGGCCAATAATTTCCTGTCTTTTGCCTCTCTCCCTTCCTAAAGAGTGGAATGACATTTGCAATTTTCCATTTCTCCAGAACCATTCCTGATTTTAGGACCGATATGAAGGCCTTGGAAAAAAGTGCAAACAAGATAGACCGAAAAGATTCAAGTAATGACCCTGATGGAGGTTCTCATCCTGAAACATCGAGCATTCCTTTCCCTCCACAGATGCTGCCTGACCTGCTGAGTTCCTCCAGCAGTTTGCTTTTTGCTCCAGATTCCAGCAGTCTCATGTCTCCGAGTAATGAATTTACTTGCATAGACTGAAGTTGTTCTCCTTGGAATAGCTAGGATGGGATCTGAAGGAGGTAATTAAATGAATGGACAGTCTAGAAAGAGTAGATGGAGAGAAACTATCTCCAGTGGCAAAAGATTCAAGCACTTCAGGACTTCAAGCACTAGAATAAAGATGGGCCAGAGAAGTAAAAAGACATGAAGGAAAACTATTTTGATTCAGCAGTTGGTTGAGGTCTGTAATGGATTGCCAGAAGTAGTAGTGGAGGCAGATTCAATGGCAGCATTCAAAAGGTACTGGATAAGTACTAAAAAGGAAGAGCTATGAGGAGAGCGTAAGGGAGTGCTATGGCTGCACTGCTCTTGCATAAAGCCAGCACAGACTCAATGGCCTCCTTCTAATCAGAAATAATTCTGTAATTCTTTTAATAGCATCTTGCCCAGCAATAGGGTTTATCTATGCTAATCCACCATGCTACGGTGTTCAATAATACTGGTACAATTGACGATGGGTTGGGATGGGGGAAACTGGAGGAGAAAGCGGGTAAAAGCATGAGTGCTAACATGACTGCCATGTAAAAAATTAAGGTACAATTTCTTACATGGATAAAATGTAGATTAACAAAGATCGAATCAGTGTACTAATTGTTGCTTGGCTGCTTGCAAGAGCCATGATGCAAAGGAAACCTACAGGTTTTTACCATAACATGCAATAGCAGTTCAGTTACATGATATAATTTGAACTGCAAGTTTTATTTTGTTATGCATCGGAAAGATGAAGTAGAAGGTTGGACTGCTGTAGCTCTAGTGCAAATGCCATTTCAGACACTTATGTGCTTTTTACTGAAAAAGAAAAAAAATATTCTTTTAAGAACTTTTTGATTGAGCTAGTGTTTTCATGCATTCCTGGACCCAATTGGGGCACAGCATGGCTCTTTTCATGATTGGTACATTTTCTTCCCTTGTTTTCAGAACTAATTACAGGTGCTCGAATGGTGTCTCTTACATTTTGTTATGATTTTCTTTTCTTCTAGCTACACTAGTTATTTTAATCCTGGGAAAAATGTTGAAGCATGAAAGGGAGGTTCACTAACTGAGCCTTGACTGTTTTATTTCTGTTTATTTTGTATGATTTTTAAACAGAGAGGCCCATAGTTTGTCAGCACAGAACCACCAGCATTTACCCGTTATTTTCTGCTCATGCATTGTCAGTCATGAAGTCCATAACTTATTGACACATTGCAGTAGAAGAGTTCTATCTTGCTGAGATTCTCCAGCATTTATACTGGGTCAATCACTACTTGGATCCTTTGCCTGGTTAGACCTGATGCAGGATCAGAGACTTCACCGAATTCAACTGGGAGTATAGGACTGCAGATATAAAGCAAAAGAGAAGGCAGGTTCCTTCTCTACAAATTATATTTATTTTCAAGTGTTTTTGATATTTAAAACAAATAATAATTTTATTACTTATTTGCTAATAGTTTAAATTTTTTGAATGTCAGAGATATATTCAAATTATTAAATGATCTGCACAGATTTTATGGCCAAAGCTGGAAAGGGACTTTGCAAAGGTACCAGTGGTTTCCTCATCACACCTTTATAGGCCCTGCCACATTCAGGTCACACTTTTGGGAGTATGGAAAACTTCATGCTAGCAAGGTATGCCCTCTGCATCCTAATCTAGCAGGTGTGGTTGTGAGGACAGTGCTCCCAGGCATGAAGATTTGACCCAATAATTTTGTTGCTAATTCTGTCAGTGGAACTGGATTTTGGGGGGTAACAAGGGAAAAGAGTGTCAGTCAGCATGTTTTCACAGTCTAATTCTGTTACCCATTTTGTCAGCTTCCTCCAAAACACAGAATCAAACATCAATTCTGTGGCTATCTATTGGCCCTCTATTGGGTCATCCCTCTGCACTATGCAAGAGCTTTCCCAGTCAAATAATCCAAAGAAGCCATTGGTGCTGAGTTAAATTTGTTAAAATATTTATAGAAAGTAGATGGAAAATTAACACAAGAAGGGTCAAAGCTGAGCATTGCTCTGTGCATCGTTTTTCATTGGAATGGAATATGCCAAAATGGAATCTTAAATTAATTACAATTTATGGAGCTGCAAGAGACTGCAGATGCTGGAAACCGGAGCAAAAAAACAAACCACTGTTGGAACTCAGTGGGTCAGGCAGCATCTGTGGAGGGAAATGCACAGTCAACATTTCGGATCGAGAGTCTGGACCCTCCAGATGAAGGGTCTCAACCAAAACAAAATGAGTGTCGTGCCAGGTACAATTTACCCATCTTAACTGAGATTAACAATTTGGCAGGCATAGACTAAGTGCACTGCGATGGGGCTAAATATTAATACATCAATTCACTAAACTTAATTGCACAGAATTTCCCCTTTAACTTTTTGTTATTGCTCTGGAAAAGGTGCATTTGTCATGAGTTTTATTTTACACTCCTAAATATTTTAAGTGGATATTTAAAAATTTGAATTGCCTCTACAATTACATTGAAGCATAGAACCATGCTCTCAAAATTACAGAACCCTATTTGTTATAACTTTAGCCAGCTAGGTTAATGCATTCTATATGAGAGGTTTCACAGTGAAGTATTCTTCCCATTTTCAAACTTTTACTGACATTTGCATAAATGTTTCAATCGTCACATAAAAATCACCAGAATGAGAAATTCCATCATAGATTTTTCATCTAAAATTGTATGTTCAGTTCATAACCTTCCTGCACCTTCATTGTATTATCAGCCTCTCCAATTTCATCCCTAATGCTTTAACACAAATGGCTTATCATAGTTGCAAGCTTTTTTTTAATGCTAATCCATAAATGTAAAGCAGTTCAGCCAAAGTTGTGTAACTTATGAATTATACCAGACTGGACAGACTTCACATTTAAATTAGATATTTTAGTTAGTTCATGTTGGTCTCACTAAAATAAATAAAATAGGGAAAACGACTGTGCTTAATGAATCTCTAAAGTTCTGCAGAAGAAAATAACACTAACTTTGAATGAAGAAATTTCCTCCCAGATTCCTAAGAATGTTTATTGCATGATATCAGAAAAATAGGTCAGTATTTCTTTAGAAAATGTTTTATGTATCATGAGCTACATTTCATTCCAGCAATTTAATTTTACAAAATATTTTTACAATACATGATGAAAACCTCCCAGTAGCAACAGAAATTCTGGAATCAAAGAAAAAAATAATTTACAGGGAACTTTTTGTAGAGGAGCTGTTACATTAGAAAGGATTTGGAGATTTAATTTTTTTCTGATGATTTGAAATTTAATCTATACATGCCAAATAAAAAGAAATATTAAGACTTTAAAGCTGTTATTTCTTTGTGACCTAAAAGAAAGGAAAACTGTTTTGAGAACACTGAAATTAATACCTTCACTTTACAACTTAAAAAAGAAACTGACTGACTGTCAGTGGTGGATTCCGGTGTTCACATTCCCATTAAACTTACTCTTGGGAAAGTATAAACACAGTTTTTGTACAGAATATTATTAACATCCCACCAATGCCCTGGTTTTACTGTGAATTGCTGGCAACCAACATGGCAACAGCAGATAGATCGGCCAATACCTGATAACACTACATGACCATTTTTTTTATAAATCATATGTTAAGTAGTGTACAACAGTTTGGCTTCTCCCTACAAAATGTTTACTTTGAAATTAAGAATATTAATTAAAGGATAGGACCATTATCAATCACAATCACAGAACTAAATAGCTAATTAATTGTACTCGCGTCCAGTACATTTTTGAACAAAATCTTTTAAGAGTTGTTTTTAATAGAGTGAGAACGTTCTTACAAATTAAAACCTTTAATGATGTGATTTTGTACTCAAATTACTTTACCCCCTCCCAATTTTCTGTTCTCCATTTGGCATGGACTCCTGATGGGTTACAGTTCTGAAAGGTGTTGGTGGCCCTTCAATACCGCTCAGTAGTAGTCATTCTTCATGTGCAAGTTTGACAGCAAATGTCAACAAAAAAGTCACAGATTTCTCATCTGAGTCCAATCCTTTCCTCATCTAATATCCACTTTCCAACAAGGATCAATGGGCAGCTATCAGGATGATAAACATGAGATGATGTTTCTCTTCCCAATCAAGTCACAGAGTTTGAATGCACTGCTTCCATATGGTTTTATGATGATTTCAATTAAGTAGAGATAATTATTAAACCAATGGTTTTCTGAACTATACACCTTAGTATTGGAAAATATACAGAAGAATTGAAATGCCATAATTAAAAACTGCCATTTACATTCCACTAGTACAAGGTAAAAATGATCAGGCTGCTGTTGCTTGACCTGAAGAAAAATATCTGCTACCAAAACCTGCTGCTTGCAATAATTGCATGCATCACATGGGCTATACTATTAAAAAAAAAGACAAAGAACATCTATTCTCAAAGATCAAAGACAATTTATGTTTGTGTTTTTTTTCCTCAGCATAAAATTGTAGTATTCCCTCTAAAAGGAGTTATTTACAATCATTCCAAGTTTCAGAGGATGTGGTAGATAAAAGAGAAAATGTAAAATACTGACAGGTAAAAAGAAATAAATCTCATGTTGTCATATCCTTTGCAACAGAATGAAGATAGTTCATAATTTTTGACAATATTTAAAGCACACAAGTTTGAGAACTATTGTCTACAGGGATAGTAGATTTGTCCAGCTGAGTGAACATGTGAGCTGCACGAAGATTCTTTAACAAAGAAGATCCACATGCTTTTCTTGATTCTCAGTTAGACAAAGTTGGAGTGAATGCATGTTTGACTTAAAATTCCTTACAATAATCAGAATCATATTTTTTTATATAAAAAGAGTATTTGATAATGTCTGCATATCACAACGTCTCAGAAAGCAGTGCATTTCTGGCCAAAATTTTCCAATGTGGTAAACTTACTCCTTGACTGAACAAAACATCAAAAATCCATGGGATAATGGGGAAAGAAGGATGCAAAACTGGCTTAACAGCAGGAAGCAAAGAGTAATGGTTGATGGGCATTTAATGACCAGAAAGATGCTTGCATGGGGTTGCTGGGTCCTTTGTTTACTGTGTGTCAATGATTTAGATTTAAAGGTCGGGGTCATGGTTAATCTAATAGATGATCCAAGAACAGGACTGAATATCAAAAAAAAATCAAAACTGCAGGTGTTGAAAATCTGAAATAAAAAAAGAATACTCTAGAAACAATTCAGGAAGCATCTGATGAGAGAGAAACAGAGTTAACATTTCAGGTCAAAGATCCTTCGTCAGAACTGGTAAAGAGTGAAAAGTAATTGGCTTTAAGTTGCAGAGAGGATGGGGAAGGGATGGACAAAGAGTGTATCTGATAAAATGAGACCAAGGTTGCCAGGGGGACAAACTGTAAATGAGGTCATCCGTTCAAATGGGTTAATAGGAGTAGTTAGAAGAGAGAGAACCAAAACAAAGAAATACAAAGGCTATTAAAGTGGAAGATGGGGGAGGCTTTCGAGAGTGAAAACACAAAAAAGGAACATAAACATTGCAAAATGCAGAGTGTACAACATGCCCAGCAGGTCAGGTTGTCCAAATGGAGAGAGGAAAAACTGAACTATTATCACAGATGGACTGACTAGTTCTGAAATTTTCAAGATCTGTACAAGTGCAGAAAGAGCACCACAGTCTCTGATGTACCAAAAGAGTTAAATTAAGGACCCCCCCACCTCCCCACCCCAACAATAGGACAGAAACAATCAATAAATTACCCTTTGTGATTTCTGGGACCTTCAAAAAGATCCACCACTAGATATATTATCCCCTAACGTCTCCTGTCAGTATTTTGAAGAGATTCTTCCCTTCGTGAATCCCTAGTTAACTCTTCCATCTCCACTAACCATTCCCCTTCTTATGTCACTTTCCCAAGCATTCGCAGAACATGCAAAACCAGACACTTCTCTTCCTGCCATTCCTTCCAGATGAAGTAGCAATTCACTTGCTCTTCCTCCAATCAAATGTATGGCATTCATTACTCATGATGTAGAAAAACTAAATGCAGATTGGGGGACAGTTCAGTGGGGTGACCCAAGCTTCCTGTTGCTTGTCATTTTAATTCTCCATCACACTCCAAACCATCTGACAGTGCCATCATGCACTGTTCTGGCGATGCCAAACACAAGCTTGAGGAACAGGCTTCTGACTGGGCACTTTACAATCTTCAGTTCTCAATAATGTATTTAACAATTTCAGGTAACAAGCTTTTCGATTTTTTTAATATTTATATCAGAGTTGGCTAGCTCCGCTGAAAGATTAACCATTTGTAATATATTTATTTCCACAGACACTACCTGATGTGCTGGCCATTTCCACCATTCTCCTTTTGGTTTCACTTCAGCAACAGCTATGACCTGCATTTTACAGCTTCACATGTCCTTCTGTTTCATGTCCATTGCTCTCTATAGCTGCTCTCGTGATCCTGTTAACCAGATAGCTCTGTAAACTTTGGAATAGCCTCAGCAGTCCTGGCCTCACTTTATCAAAGATATTCCCTCCCTTAACTCTCTGCAACTCAAAACTAATCTGTTGCCCCTCACTCTCTCAGTACTGATAAAGTTTTTGCAAACATTATCTGTTTCTATTTTCACAGATGACACCTGATCTTGGGGGTGTTTTGAGCATTTTCTGTTGTTATTTATCTAAGCAAGGAAAAAGTAGTAGATTGCAGAAAGATATCAATAAATTGGTCAGGTTGGCAGAAAAGATGCTAGTGGAACATATTGTGAAGATGTGGATTCTGGCCAACATTTATCCTTCAATAAACTCTTCTAAAAATGAGAACTAATCATTATTGTTTTGATGTTTGTTGAAGCTTGTTTGCCACACTTCCTATATTACAAGTTAATCAGTGTTAAACAACGACTGTAAAGCACTTTGAAACATTCCGAAGAGAATGTGAAAGGCACTATTTTATGCATTTCTTTAGATCTTGGGATACCTGGACCAGTAGATAAGGTGGCTGAGAAGGCATACAGATTACTTTCTACTATTCAGAAGCAGATTCAAGCTGGATCTATACGAAACATTAGTTGGGCCACGGCAGCTCAGACTTTAATCTGTGGCCTTGCAGGCATAGGCACATGAAATGCTCATTCAGACACACAAATGTGATGAGAGCTTCTGCCTCCACTTTTTTTTAAAAAAAGGAAGTGTTCCAGACCATTAGCACAAACAGGGTGAAAATTTTCCTTCAGGGTCTCCTTATTAAGTAGCGTTCAGTTTAAATCCCTAGTTATATTTTTTGCTATGCAAAGTAAGTTAAGATAAGCTGTCTTTATTAGTCGCATGTAGACGAAACACACAGTAAAATGCACCTTTTGTGTAGAGTGTTCTGGGGGCTGACCACAAGTATCGCCATGCTTCCGGCACCAACATAGCATGCCCACAACTTCCTATCCCGTACGTCTTTGGAATGTGGGAAGAACCCCAAGCAGACACGGTGAGAACGTACAAACTCCTTACAGACAGTGGCCGGAATTGAACCCGGGTCGCTGGCGCTGTAAAGCATCACGCTAACCGCAACACTACCGTGCCTCCTATTCCCCTTATCTGTGCTTCTCATAATTTTAAGCACCTTGATTAAATGTTTCCTTCCCTGTTCTGTGGAAAACAATCCCAACCCTTCCTTGTAACTGAAATTCACAACCCTGCAACATACTTGTAAATTTTCTCTGCATCCTCTCTTGGGTTATAGCAGCCTTCTTGTAATGTGGTGACCAGAACCAGGTACAGTAATACAGTAGTTTAGTTGTGGCCTAACTAGTGTTTTAAACAATTTTAACATGACCTCCTTGCCCTTCGCATTTCAGCCAATAGGTACCCCTATGCCTTCATAACCTTACTCCCCACTGTGCTACCATTAGCGATTTATTACATTCACTCAAACGCCCTGTTCATCAGCAGTTCAGTCCTCAACCATTTAATGGGCAGAAGTGTATTGGCTATGGCAAGCAGTTCTGAATACAACCACCAGCATTCAGGCTTTCAAACTGAAGTCCCAAATTTATATAGATGTGCATCCCAGAGTCTTGGACCTACTAACAGATACTTAGGACATATCTGTTGTTGGACTCCACATGGGCTTCCCCAGATTAGGAGGCATAAAAAGAAATTCCAAGATCCAAGACTGTGACTGAAAGTGTTGCATTTTTAATCATTCTGGTGTTATAATTTTTTAAATTTCTTATTGGAAAATTGCCAATATTCTGGCCTTGTAGCTTTATGGCAATACAGTCATCCTGTTTAAACCTTGTTGCTCGGCTCAAGGACACAGAAGCAGAATGAGACAGACCCTCCTCGCTTCGTCTGTGTATGGTGACTGCAGAAGATGAGCCTGATCCAGCATGATCTAACCTAATCTGCATTTCCCAGTCTTTTCTGTCCTCCCCAAATGCATTCTGACACTTCTCCCAGCTCAAATTTAATTTGCCATTTTTTTCATCCATTTTTATCCACCTGCAGTATCTTGCTGCCAACCACATGGGCAACTTTTTAAATCAAACTTCAGACAAGATGATCCCTGCAGAAATTCATTCCAAACAGCCCTCTGCTTCCTGCACCAAAGCAAAAATTGGATCTAATATTCTCTTTCCCTTGGGCCCTCTGATCTTCTGCATTTCAGATCAGTCTGCCATGTGGACATTTGCCTTGCTAAAATCCACAGACTACACCAAATACGTTACCCTCATCAACTCTCCACTCCCCTTCTAAAAAAATCATTTGTTAGTCAGATAGTTTTCTTCAACAAATTCATGCAGACCATCCTTAATTAAACTGTGCCCTTCCAACTGATGATTTATACTGCCCCACAGAATTTTTTCCATAATTACTTGTCACCATGCTTAGGCTGACTGGCCTTTGATTTATCCCTTTCTGCCTTTTAAAACACAACACCACATTAGCAGCTGATTTGTCTTTCACCACAACGCCTTTAGCCAACTGGGATTGTAAAATCTCTGACAGAACTGCTTTTTCCTCCACTGCTTCTCTTAACCTAGGATTAAACATCAGTGCCTCAATATACAAATTTTTCAAGATGCAAATTCCTTCAATAAAATTGAAATATTGATTGATGAGATATTTGTATTATTGGCAATACCAGGATTTATTATTCAGCCTAAATTGCCCTAAAGGCAAGGTTAGTGGTCACTTCTTGAACCACTACAGTCTTTGTAAAGGCTTAGAGGGACAACATTTTTGAGAGAGCCAAAACATCGATAGCCTTACTAGAAATGCCATGTCAAAAGCTCTGGTTTGCACAATGGTATATAAGAACTTTGGCTGCTGCTGAACATGTTTATACAATGAGTACAACACACCAAACTTGTATTTCTCTTGTCCAACTCAGTTTTGCACTAACCCTGCACTAAATTTGTATTTTATATATACCGTTTTTTGCACTATTTGTACTTGCACTATTTTTTTTGTTTTTTGTTGTGTTTATTGTATGCCTTCCGTTCTATGTATGTCCTCTGTTGTGAGAGTCCGGGGGAAACGACATTTCATTCCGCCACGTGTTTTTATAGCATGGATGAATGACAATAAAGTAACTTGAACTTGAAAAGGATAGTACTGGACCTAATCTTTGGCAATATAGCCAGGCAAGTGCTGGGAGTGTCAGTGGAGAGCAATCTAGAGACCAACCATATGGGAAAGGACAAGGTTGGAATGGAGATTCAAATCCTGAATTTGGGGAAGATTGATTTTAGTATGATAAGAACGGACACGGCAAAAGTGGACTGAAAGCAGCAACTTGCAGGTAAGTCCACATGCAACGAGTGGGAGTCACTCAAAAATGAAATACTCAGAGTTCAGGGCCAATACATTCCCATAAGGATGAAAAGTAAAGCCAACGTCCAAGGAACCCTGAACGTCAAGTGATATCAAGGGCTGGACAAAATAAGGTAGCATATGGCAGATATTGTGAACCAAAACAGGAAAAGCCTTACAGGAATATAGAAATTGTACAAGGGTATAAAAAATTAGCACAGCAAAGAATGGCACTGGCAGAAAAGATCAAGGAAAATCCCAAAGCGTTTTTATCAATATAGTAAGGGCAAGGGCCCAGCAAAGACCAAAATGGCAATCTGCATGTTGAAGTGGAGTACTTGGATGAAATTTTAAATGAATATTTATTATGGAGAAGAGCATTGAAACTTGAGAATTCAGGGAGGACGTATTTGATACCTTAGTGGGTTTAGAGGATAAATTCCCAGGGCCTGAAAAGATGTATTCCAGGCTGCAATGGAGACAACAGAAGAGATTGCTGGTGCTCCGACAGAAACTTTCAAATCTTCACTGATCACAGAAGAAATGCCAGATGACTGCTGGTACCTGTATTCAAGAAGGCAACAGGGATAAGCCAGATGATTACAAGCTGACACGTCTAACATCAATGGTAGGGAAATTATTGGAACTAATTCTGAAGGAGGTGATTAATCTGCACTTGGAGAGGCAGGGATTTAATCAAAGAATTAATCTGGAAGTCATTATTGCTTTGTTAAGGGAAGATTCTGTTTTACTAATTTAATTGAATCTTTTGAAGAGGCAACTAAACGTTTTGATGGTGCAGTTGATGTAATCTATATGGATTTCAGAATGGCATTTGATAAGGTCCCACAAGGCAGAATGATACAAAAGGTTATAACCCATGGGATCCAGCAATTTAGGAAATGGGATCTGAAATTAGCTTGTTAATAGGAGGCAAAGGATGATGGTGGTGGGTTGTTTTTGTTGTTGGAGGCATGCAAGAGATGGCGTACCATAGGTAGCATTGCTGTGACCTATGCTGTCAATAATCTGGAGGTATAATTAGTAAGTTTGCAGATGGCACAAAAATTGTTGTTGTTGATTGTGAAGAGGGCAGTCTTCAACTGCAGAACAATATTGATCACTTGGTAAGATGGGCAGAATCATGGCAGATGGAATTTAATCTTGAAAAAAATGAGGTGATGTATGATGGTAATTAATGGATTGGACTACTTCTGCCTTCTTTGCAGAGAGACTATACTTGTGATTTCTCCAAATTTTCAGTTAGACGCCTTAGTGTAGCTGGAATTTAACAGCTTGGCTAGAGGCATGTCCACTTCTAGAACCTGCCTTCAGCACTAAAGTTGGGATGACATCGATAAGAGCTTTTAATCACTAATACAATTCCATGTACAGTCAATTAAACTAGCTGAAGACTAGCTTCTATGATGGTGTGGACATCAGGAGGAGGTTGATATTGATTACAGCACTATTTAAGAATTGTCAAAGTTAAGCTTTATAACTTTGACAAAAGGCGGAGTTCCACCCTCAACTTTGCCTTCTGCCAATGCCTACCGCAGGGCTTTCTGGTATTGGGGATGGAATCTCAGCAACACATTATGCAGGCTTATCTGCTGCTGAAGAGTCGCTATGTCTCGCCACCTAGGTACAGAGGGTCAGATGGATGCATTCTCCACATCCAGCCTAGCAAAGTATGGGTAATTGGAGGCTGTGGGCAGCAATTCTGGACAACCAGTCAGGTCTAACATGATCTGACCCATGAAGGTAAGTCACAGGTCAGCCATGGTCTGACTAAATGTCTTCAGGATTTGACTGGCCTACTCCTGTTCCAATTCTTACAATGATAGCAAATGCAGAAAAGGCTGTGCACAGATAATTTCAAGTGTCAAGTTCTCTCTTAGTACATGAAATTTGTTCCATTGATAATTCTGTGAGGTGACGCAAATTAATTCCATATTCCACTACTCCACTATTGTGTGCTTCAATATTTCATTAGTTGGTGTTGACCAGATAGGCATATACGAATCAGTGCTGTCAGGTAATTCAAGACAACCTAGGGAACAGCTCAAACTAACAACTTTCAATTATGCTTGCTGACATTTTACTTGTTAAATAAACAAGGGTATGTTGTTAGCAAGCTATTTATTCATTGTATCAAAATTCCCCAGCTGCCAAGATGCAGGTAACCATCAACCAGGTGTAGCAGTTTCATGCTCTGGCAACTACTTCAATGTTACTTGTTTTGTAGCTGAAAGAAATTATCCTGCCTCAGTGTGTATTCCATGGTAACTGATGCAGCTTACTTTGGAAAACTATTCAAATTCCATGCAAGCTCAATTATCTTCCCGTAACAGTAAAGAACTTCTTAGCTTTTCCAGTGCCATCGCACTAGTTCAAACAATGTAGCATCACACCATTTACTTGGCATACCCTGGAGGCCTTTAATGAAAGAACTGTTACCAGCAAATAGTTAATTAAAAAAAAAGTATCCACCTAATCTAAGTACTTAAATCAACAAATCATTTCACTGCAGGGGCCTTTTGAAAAATCAGTGAAACTATAGAGTTGATAACTTAAAATTGTTTGTGGCATATCCTATGTCATTCAGGAATTTGGGTATTTATCTGAGCACTACTATCATCCAATAACCACTAAAACTAAAGTGAATGGTGCCAAGTGGCACAGTAATTATTGGCTGCTGGTGTGGAGAAAGTGAATAATTTACTTAAATTGTATCAAGTCTCAAATTAGATCAACAAACTACGCTTAAATCGGTACCACTTCTGGCTGAACACGAGTAACCTTTCTGCCTTAATTATGGCAGCCTGCAGGAACTTGGTTAAATAATCTTTGTGTGCACATGACTGAAAATGAAGAGAGAAAAGCAGAATGTGCATGAAGAGAACATATTATTAATGAAACTGCAGAATAGAGTATTTCTCCCCCCACTGAAGTTTCCACAAACTCTAGTGCCACATTCTAGTTCCAAAATCAAGTTACTACGAGTGGTCCGAGTACTGAAAATATGCTCTCACCTTGTAAAAAAAAAGTTAATTTAATTAGTTTCCTGAACAATTGAGATACTTCCTCCACAACACCCAGTGCAGTCCAAGATTCTTCCAGCAATTTATCCCAAAAGAGATTTCTCAATTTTGAGATACAAAGTACAATTTAAACCTCCTACCTGCAATTTTTATATTTCACGATATTTCACAAACTAAATAACCACTTTCAGCCATAGTGACGTAGAAGATCACCGAACACGTACAATTTCCAGAAACAAATAAAAAGATCCAGAGACAAAAGATACTCAAGCCATTGGCACATATTAACATTGTCAACTGACGACCTACATTAATGTGGGAGAAGTATAATGCATTCTTCTACACCTTTCTCTCTCATCCTTAAAAAGATTCTCCCAAGCCTCCTGGCCTCAACTACCTTGGTATCAAGATTAACATTTTAACCACTTGCTAAACACATTCTAACCAATCTAGATGAAGAAATTTCCCTTGGAATTCCAAACTGAATTTATTAATAACTAGATTAGATTCCTTTATGTGACTTTAGTGGCATGCCAAAGGTGATGTCTTGAGTCTTCTCTTATCATAATGACCAGAATATTACAGCAAAAGGTGTAATCTAGTCATTTTCATAGATTTCTTTGGATTATAGTTTAAGAATCTGGCACTGGTAGGTAAAAAGATGGTTTTGTGATATAAAAAAAGATAGGAAACAAAATATTCCCAATCTCCAGTTAACTTTAAATATATCAAAGCTCTGGATGCTACACCAAAAGGAGAACAAGTAATTTGAAAAATATTCATTTTAAAAATGGCAGCAGTGTTTGATAAGACAGAAACCAAAGAAAAGGTATTTTCCAGAAAATAAACAATATTATAGCATTGTTCCTTTTTCTAATATTCTAATAGAGAAGACAAAAAAGTAATCACTTTGTATCAAGCACAACTCATTGACCTGAAGCACGCCAACAAGTTACAAGTTAAAAACACTACGATGCTGGAGGAACTCAGCAGGCCAGGCAGCATCCGTGGAGAAAAGTAGGTGGTCAATGTCTTGGGTCACGACCCTTCTTCAGGACTGAAGATAGGAAAAGGGGAAGCCCCAGATGCTGCCTGGCCTGCTGAGTTCCTCCAGCATCTGGGGCTAGATGGGTTTTTCATCTAGATTCCAGCATCTTCGGTCCTTTGTTTCTCAAGTTATAAACACATTAATTTGCTTTTATTATTTACTTCCTTTCATTATAGTTCAAACCGATCATTAAAGCTTAACTACTTTGGATGTCTCATTGACAATGCGAGTTTTCATTTAACAATATTGCACGTTTTATTATGTCACTGCAAGTTATTTCAACCAATTAAACCATTCTCCCTCAATTCTCAAAAACTTTCCAAAATCCTTGTCTACTTTTCTAGTCTTATCCATCTTTCAGGCTTCAATAAACCAGCATAGAATCAAACTAATAAGGTTGGTTTTGTGCCCAGAGCAGAAAAGCAGAAGGTTGCCTGAATCAGAGTACTTCTTCAAAAGAGTGCCGTATAAACATTGTGCATAAAAGGAAAAAACATCTGTAACAGATCAAGAAACAAAATTACAAGTAATGGATTAAGAAATTACAGAGCAGGTTGTGTTTCTGAAATGCAGAACATGGGAACTGTAGACAGCAAGATAGCCCAGAGCAAACACAACTGTAGAAGATACGTCAAATCTCTCTGGCTCTCATTTCTAACTCACATCTGATAATCTGACATATAGGAACAGGGAGGAGTATCTGTACCATGTACCAATCTAGACCTCATCACACTTCACTGAGAGATGCAGAATCAAAACAGGAAAATTACTGTAGTTACTGAAAGAAAAATTAAGGAAAAGGACCTCAGGATTATAACTAGAACCAATACAAATTTTGTACAGTAAGCAGATTAAGGAGGTGAGCATGTAGTTAAAAAAAGTCGGATGCAAAAATGGTATTCTATTTCATGGTATACTAGGTAACAGAGCTAGATAAGGAAGATGATGCATCATTGAGGTATCTCTACTTGAGTTGACCCATGTCCAAGGAACCAGTTGACAACATAAATAAGGTAGTTACAGAGAACACAAACATGGAAACACTCAGGGGAGAATTAGATCACTTTTAAATAAAGGGATGCTAGAATAAACTAAGAGTATAGACACTCTCCAGGTATAAAAAAAAACACAGGGTACAGGGGCAGAATTAGGCCATTCAGCCTGTCAAGTCTGCACTGCCATTCAATCAAGGCTGATTTTTATCCAACCCCATTCTCCCGCCTTTTCCCCGTAACCCTTAACCCCCTTACCAATCAAGAACCTATCAATCTCTGCCTTAAATACATACACCTAATAACCTTGCAACAAATTACGCAGATCCACCACCCTCTGCCTGAAATTCCTCCTCATCTCAGTTTTAAAGGGATGTCCTGTTATTCTGAGACTTTGCCCTCAGATCCTAGACGCTCCTACTAATGGAAAAATCCTCTCCACGTCCACTCTATCCAGGCCTTTCAGTATCCGTAGGTTTCAATGAGATACCCCCTCATCCTTCTGAACTCCATCGAGCACAGGCCCAGAGACATCAAACGATCCTCGCACCTTAAGCCTTTCATTTCTGAGATCATTCTTGCGAACCTCCTCTGGATCCTCTCCAAGGCCAGCACATCTTTCCTTAGATATGGGGCCTAAAATTGTTTACAATATTCCAAATGCAATTTGACCAACGCCTTATTAAGCCCCAGCAGTATATCCTTGCTTTTATGTTCTAGTGCTCTTGAAATGAATGCTAACATTGCATTTGCCTCCTCTACTACCTATTCAACCTGCAAGTTAACCTTAAGAGAATCTTGAACTAAGACTCCCAAGTCCCTTTTCACCTCCAATTTCTGAATTCTGAAAATTAAAGGATGCAAAGCATTTAAGTTAGCAGGAAGAAATCTGAGATTAAAACAATAAGGCAGAAGAGCAGATTAGTGTGTGTGTCCAAATAAGCATTCTTTATTGAAATACACCACTTATACACTATTTAAATAGTGACAAATTGAATGAATTGTGGGCAAAATTTGGAGGGCATGACATCGTGGCTATTACTGAAGCAAGGATGCAAAGCAATAAGGTCAAGGAATTAAATATAAATAAACTAGTTACAGGAAAAATAAGGAAAATGCTAAAGGATGAATAGGAGCCTTGGTGATTAAGGATGAAATTGGTTCAGTGATGCAATGTGATACAGTGAGATAACAGCAGACAATAAAGAATTTATGGGCAACATTCTCAAGTAGAAAAGGATTTTTTTTAAGATTCCTGTGGGGTGTTGTTTTGAGCCCTCTGGTGGCAGGTAAAAAGTGGTACGATGCATAAATGTAGAGAGTAAACAATGTACCAATGATGAAGTGGATTTAAAGGGGAATTTCAACATATATTTAGATCTATTTTTTTTATAAAGGACCACTTTACTTGCCAAAATATACTTCCATGGGTGTCTAAAGAAATGGGGGAAGATATAAAACCAGAAAAAGAAAGACATGCAAAAAGGCAAAACTAGTACAGACTGCGGTGACGGGAAGAAATCCAAAAGGCAAACAAATAATAAGCTATAAAAATGGGGTACGAAACTAAGCACAAAATCTATTATTATTATTAAGAAAGGTTTCAGAAGTGTGTGGGCTATTTGAGAACAGGTAACAGTGGCACTATAAATGGAAGGAAATGGAAGAAATGCTGAATGGTTACTTCCATTAATATTTACAGATGAGAAAGAAAATAGCTTGCTGGACATACCAAGAAAACATATGCTGAAGCAAATATTGAAAGGATAGAGAGCCTCTAAAATTAATGTAAGTAACAGAAATTCAGCCATTTCATAGTGTATTAGAGAGTAACAGTCTTGGGATGAGCTGGCTTCCATCCGCGTGTTTTAAGAGAGGCAAGCAAGCAAGAGCTCCAAAGAGACGGGATCATTAAAGTACATTATATAGATGATTAAAATATCAATGTATGGTTCTTAAAATAATACATTTTGGTGAATAGAATGCTGGCCTTTATATCTAAAAGACTGGTGCAAAAATATCATTGAGGGTGTAGAAGTAATTCACAACGATATACAAGCCAAGTTTGAACATCTCTGATCATATCTGAGCTGCAAACCCAAGGAAGAAAATGTTAGTGTTGCAGAGTGCTGCTTAGATTTACCCGAATGATAACTGCAATCCAAGAATTACATTGCAAAACCAGGTTAAACAAAATAGGGCTTTAATTTCTGGAACTCAGAATATTAAAAGATGGTTGATGGGAGTTTTCATATTAAACAAAATTTGTGGGTAGATTGAGAGGATCTATTTCCACACGTTGGAGTGTTTGGTATTTAAGGGACAAAGTATAAAATAAATTAGAGCCAGACCTTTCAAGACAGAGGTTAGGAAACTTTTATATGCAGAGGGTGGCAAAAACCTGAAACTCTCACAAATGCCTAGGTCAATTGTTACTTCAAATCCAAGACTGATAAACTGCTGATACCCAAAGTGTTCAAGGATATAGGGTTAAGACAGGTATACCCAAATTACATGTATACTAGTCTTGAATAGCTTAACAGCCTAGTCCTGCTCTTATCTTCTTAAATGGGTTTGTGGATTGGCATATGCCTGACATTACGAGCCAACTTTCAGCATAAGGAATGCAATCAGGGCAAGTTAATCATGTGATCAAAACATGGGCCAGATAACTCACCTGAACCTTAATGCAATCAATGTAAAGATGCATCTGACATTTTACTGTAAAAGTGCTCTCTCAACATGTCATTCAAGTTCCAAAGAAACAACTAATCTCTTCACTTTTTTGATAGGGCTGCATAAATATTATTGGAACAACACAGTGAACTCCTTGTCCATAGCAAATCAGGAAAATTTCATTATTACTAATAATAATCCATCATATTACTAATGATCACAAATAATACATAATTAATGCAGGCTATAGGTCCTCTTGACTGTAATGTGCAATTTCTGAGAGGCAGGTTTTCCCAAATATCACATCTCAATTCCTCAGTTTTTCAGTTTTGCCCACCAGCTTCAGACATGGAAAATAAGATAAGGAAAACAAAGAACAAGGATGAAATTGATGTTCATTGAGACAAAGGTGTGGCTAATAGTCCTATCCAATGGACTAAATTGGACAAACTTCTAGAATATGCATGTTTTGAGTTAAATCAGTAAACCTGAATTTGGAGGTCCAATTTACTTTGCTCCCTCACATAACAATACCTTGTTGAGAGAGAGACAGCATTAAAAGTCAAATAAATGACATGAAACTGCACAACTTGTTACCCATTACACACACAAGTAAAAAACAGGGTTAACTTCATCAATGTAGGCACAATTTTTCTGTCGTTTTAAATCATAATTGTTGCCAGACAATTTTTCTCAATTTGAAAATTTAAATTTTATGTCTGAGGTATCATTCCCTCATAATTTAGTGATGGAGATTAAAAAGCAAATTTCCCGATTTCTATTTCATACAACTTTGAAGTACATATTTATCTACTCTCCATTTTCTTTTTTAGTACATGATATAGAGTCCAATTTAAATGTTCCAGTTTAAACTCTGCACATCTTGGTGAGAATTCTTCAGTCTGATTGGTTGAAGGACCTTGCCTATGCCTGCCCTATTCCTAAATGCTATTGAACCCTTATAGCAGGCACTGTGCTGGATTACGTGCACGATGACAGCAAATCTGAGAGCTACAGGTCTCCTAAATGCCGTAAACTGTCAGCATGCAGAATGCCAATTCTTCAGCATTTACTACAGAAAATCTTCTTCCTTATTTTACACTGTTATTGAATTTGTTGGATATGGGTCAATCTAGTTTACATTGTATTTACTTTAATTGTCTAATGGATGTTAATCAATAGAAAACTAAACAAAAGCATGTCAGGAGTCAATATGATGCTTTATAATCATTTGATTTTCAAGGTGTACCTACAGCAACATCCATAAGCAACATAGGAATAAAAAGGACCAGGATACTTGACCACAGGAAATGCAGAACAAGTCCAAATCTGTGGTACAAACACTGATTATTTTAATTCTATGTGGAATTTGATTTTGTTTTCAGTCTATAATGCTGAGCTATTCTTAGACACGTCCGACCCTATGGGCATATCGTAATGAATACTCAAAAGGCCAACATATTTCAATGCCATAACTAGATTCCAAATCAGATAATTCAATTTATTCTATGAGGAATCCACTTTTAAAGAGGTAATGCTGCTTGAACTTCTTTATTCACAGGTTCAGTGATACATCACCCCACATTATAAAAATTTAGTGACTCCTAATAACCTTGAAGCTCTTTGTAGATTTCTGTTCATACTAATCGAGTTAATCCCAAACCCTGACTCCCATAGCTATACCGACAACGTACAGGGAAATCCCAAGCAAATAAAAATCAAAAAGTATATTAGCTGTAGATAGTGAAGACGATTGCCCAAGGACACAGAGGGACATAGATCAGCTGGAAAGTTGGGCAGAGTGGTGGCAAACAGAATCTAATTCAGACAAATGTGAGATAACACATTTTGGTCGATCTAATACTGGCCAAACATATTCAGTAAACAGGAAGGATCTTAGAAGAGTTGACGTACAGAGGGATTCTGGGGTGTAAATTCATTGCTCCCTGAAAATGGGGACACAGATAGATAGTGAAGGCAGCATTTAGCTTGCTTGCCATCATAGGCAGTGGCATTGAGTATGAGAGTCGGGGCATCGTGCAATTGTACAAGATGTTGGTTCGACCACATGGAATATTGTGTGCAGTCTGGTCAGAAGAGATTCACCAGAAAGTTCCTTTAGTTACAAGGAGGGATTGGATAGGCTGGGATTGTTCTCACAGGCACACAAGAAGCTGATGGGTGACCTCAGAGGTTTATAAAATTATGACAGGCATAGATTGGGTAGATAGTCACAGTCTTTTTTCCAAGGGTAGGGGACTCCAAAACTAGAGGACATGGGTTTAAGCTGAGAAAGGAAAGATTTAAAAGGAGATCTGATTGGCAAGCTTCTCCCCCACACGGATGGTGTTGGGGATATGGAACAAACTGCCAGAGTAGATGATGGAGGCAGGTACAATCACAGCATTTAAAAAAGCATTTGGTCAGATACATGGATAGGAAAGGAATACAGGGGTACGGGCCATATGCAGAAAAATGAGATTAGCGCCAATAGGCATCTTGGGCAGCATGGACAAGTCAGGCTGAAGGGCCTCTTTCTGTGCTGCATAACTCTACACCTTCAAATAAAATCATGAGATACTGTGGGAAAAAGCCTCGGTCAGAATTAATCAAAGGTCAACCATAAAATGTATATATTATTACATTATTGGCAGGTTCTCTTATTTTGACTGTAATATTACTTTAATTTTGAATCTATTAAAATACCCATTTTTCTAGGTTTTGAAGATGGATTCAGCCTAAAATATTAAATTGTCTTTTTCATTGTACAGATGCTGTCCGACCAGTTGTAATTCTCCAGCATTTACTACTTTTGTTTCAGATTTCCAGTTGTTGGTCTTTTTTTTAAAAAAAACTATCCCATTGGCAAAGGCAGTTTCCTCAGGACAGCATGCCATGGAACTGACAGCCATAATTTGCAGAATTCTAAAACCCAAGTCCATGGGAATAAGGAATGAGAGAACTGAATAACATCTGCAGGGGGAATAAAACTCAGAGGAAAGCAATGAGGAGAGTTACAGGAAGAACAAACATGCTAGTGAGGCAGATTTTGTGCAGGAGCATTCTCTATACAATGAGTTGGAAGGAAAATACACAGACCTAAAGAACTCCTCTAATTCTTAGACTAACTTTGGAGCAAGATAACACTATCTAACCAAAAATTTTCATTTTCCTTAAGCATTACTTTTTGCACAGATTCATCAATAATGGTCACTGAAGTTTCACAATAGTCAATATTATGATGGCACACTTTTGGTACTGTACTGAAAATTGCTTTATGGGGATTTTGCCCGTGTAAATGAAAACATTTACTGTGCACAAGTATAGCTTGCTATACAATTAAACAATCTTTTCTCCACATGTATAAATGATACCAGCTAAAATCACTGTTAAGGTATTGAAATATGCAAAAATACAGAACAAATGACAAAAATTATATAGGATGCTTTACTCTGTGGTGAGCATTGCTAGTTCCTTACTAGTAGAAAGGAAGAACAGATAGAGGTATCCATAAAGAGTCAGATGAAAGAAGCTCATACACCTGTACAAATTTACAATTATATATTAAACTCATAAATGGAATAAATCAGGGAAAGAATTACCATTTGTTTTTAAACAGGTTACGAGATAGATCCATACAATTCCTGGTTAAATGAAAATGTGCAGCTTGACTTGCCTGGGCAGCAGAAGCACTGCAGTTAACACTCTCAACTTCAGGAACCCAGGTTCAATCCTGACCTCATCCGCATGGATATCCCATATTTCCCCCATGACTGCACAGGCTTCTACTGGGTGCTGATAGTTTAATTGGCTACTATAAACTACTCCTCAGTGCAGCTAAGTGGTAAAAAGGAAGAGTTGATGGGCACATGAGAATGGCACCGATGAGACTGCTCTACCAGGAGCTGGCATGATCACGATGGGCCAAATGACCTTCTTTTGTGTTGTACTGTGTAAGGACAGCACTGTCATCGCACTGGGAAAAAAACACAATTGAAATACAACAATTTCCCTTTCACTACCAACAAGGAAATTGGATGGAACTAGTTTGTTGCAAGCCCCAAACGCCAATTTAATATCAAAGAACTTCAAAGCAGATTCTTTTCCTTCTTTCCTCCCATGACAAAGTGTAAAAGATAGTTCAACCTGAAATATACATAATCAATAGGTGAAAAAACTAAATTTTCAATTAATAGAGCAGTGCAGCATGGAAACAGGCCCTTCAACGCACCTGCCCATGCTGACCAAGATGCCCATCTATGCTAGTCTCATTCGCATGCTTTAGGCCCATATCCTTCTAAAGCTTTCCTATCCATGTACCTGTCAGAATGCTTTTTTAAATGTTGTTATATTGTACCTGCTTCGACCACTTCCTCTGGCAGCTCATTCCATACAAGCACAACTCTCTGCTTGAAGAAATTGCCCCTCAGGTCCCTTTTAAATCTTTCCCCTCTCACATTAAACCTATACCTTTGAGTTTTTGATTCCCTTTCCCTGGGAAAAAGACGTGTATTTACCATATGCCACTCATGATTTTATATACCTCCATAAGATCATCCATCAGTCTCTTACACTTGAATGAATAAAGTCCAGGCCTACCCAACCTCTCCCTATAACTCAGGCCCTTAAGACCTGGCAACATTCTAGTTAATCTTCTTTGCACTCTTTCCAGCTTAATGATGTCTTTCCTATAACAGGGTAACCAAAACCGTACACAAAAATGCGACGAAAATTATTTCATATTATACACTGAGTGACATGACACATCTTAGTTTAGTGAACTGTTTGTCAAAAATCAGAGCAATAATTAATAGATGGTTTAATAAAAGCAGCTATTAATTTCCTGTAGTACTCAGTAAATCTGTATCCAAACATGTGTTTAATGGCAGCATTTACCAAGAATCTAAAGGAACCTGAGAACTTCTAAAAATGACATAATAATTAGGATACAATGACAATATTAATTATTACATAGTCTGTTGTTTAAAAATTTTATTAGAGTTTATACATGGTAATTATCAAAGGGGTTATGGCACAAAAACAGCGACAGTGAATCATAACACAGATATAATATAAAATATCAAGTATGTTTTTTCATCACTTGTAATCCTCATAAATCTAAACAGCACTTGAGTCATATAAAGGCATTATCTCACAAATAGTAATTCAATGTCTTTCACCTGGCAGACTAGAAAGGAGAGTTTAAAAAAAACTCCTGGAAAAGCAGATTCATCATTTTGTCTACTAAAACTTCATTGCTGTGCTCATTCAACAGCTAAATCCATTTCTTTGTAAGGTCCTGAACCATACAATTCAGTGCAGTCCAGCCAACAGAGTAGAACATTTTACATACTCCTCAAAAATGATTTAAAACATTATGAGATGAAAAGTAGAAGTCATAAATCATAAGGTGGTTGGTGGAATATACACTTGGAATCACTTACCCTCTTTTGCTCCTTGATATATTTTACCATATCCTCCCTGGCTTTTTGAATTGTCTCCTCTACAGCTTTCTTACTTTTTTTTCGTTCTTGATTTACTGCTTCCCTTATGGCTTCCTGGTGGGGTAAAAAAAGGGATTCAATCAACCTAGAAGTTGCTGTGGTATTAATCCCAAATCCCTACACTTAAACATAAACAGGTTTGAGAATTGTTATCAGAGTTGCACCAATGACAAATTACTGTTGCCCCTCGTATCTTACACCTCTGCCCTCCAGTTTTAGTCTCCCTCACCCCAGGAAAAAGACTCTGACTTTACCCTATCTATGCCCCTCAATTTTATAGATCTGTATAAGGTCACCCCTCTGCCTCCTACACTCCAGTGAAAATAAACCTAGCCTATCCAATCTCTCCTTATAAAAGTGAAGTCCTCCATTCTTTATGGAAGGCACACCAGCATCTTTACTTTCTTATAAGGTTAATGAGATTCAGCATGTCATTAAACACTCTAACCAACTTCTACAGATGTACTGTTGAAGGTATCCTGACTGGTTGCATCATGGTCTGGTATGGCAATTTGAATGCACAGGAATGCAAGAAGCTGCAGGGAGTAATGGACCCTGCCCAATACATCACTGACACATCCCTCCCCACCAATGGAAGAATCTACATGAGGCACTGCCTCAAGAAAGCAACATCTATCAAAGATCCCCGCCATCTGGGTCATGCCATCTTCTGGCAGTTACCATCGGGCAGGAGATACAGAAGCCTGAAGTCCCACAGCACCAGGTTCAAGAACAGACACTTCCCTTCAACCATTTGGTTCTTGAACCAACCTGCACAATCCTAATCACTACCTCAGTATAGCAACATTACAATCACATTGGACTACAACAGAATTTCTGTTGTTGTTGTTGTTCTAATTGTGTTCTTTGTATAATTTATGTTTAATTGATTTTTTTTGTGAATGTTGTGTCTCTAATGTTATGTGCCTGTGATGCTGCTGCAAGTAAGTTTTTCATTGCACCAGTGCATACATGTACTTGTAAATATGACAATAAACTCAACTTTGACTTAAACGTAAGCTCTCTCATTTTTGATACCCCGACAATGAGAAAAAGATTCTATCTATCCTATTTATGCCTCTTATAATTTTACATACCTCTATCAGGCACCCCTCAGTTTCCTTTGCTCTAGGAAAAACAAGTACGCCATATCCAGTCTCTCCCCATAACTAAAGTCCTTCAATCCAGGCAACATCCTGGTAAATCTCCTCTGCACTCTCTCCAGCACAACCACATCCTTCCAATAGTGTGGCAACTGATATGTTTCAGGAAAATATGGGAAACAGGCTGAAAGGTGGATTTGAAGCACAGGGTGCATCATGATTCTACTAAATAGACAAAATGGCTCAAGGGGCCATGAGATCCCATCCTGTTTCTACATAATTTCATTGAAGCAATCAACAAACAAAATTCAAGGCAGCCATGTAAAAGAATTAGGAGAGGTGAAGAAAACCTTGGCCAAAGGGAGAATTTTTAAACAGCCTTCTGAAAAGGAAGGCAGGAAGGGCAGAGAAGTTTATGGAATAATTCCAGAGTCTAGGGTCAAGGCAATAATGAGCACAATAACCAATGGTGGGCCAAAAATTAAAAAGAAATGGAGAAGGAACTGGAGAACTGCAGTGATCTGAGAGCTGAGACAGCAAGACCTTCCACTTAAGTCACGGGTTAATTTGAAGACCAGGATAAGAAATTTTCAATTGAGGCACTGCAGCCGTAGGTCAGCAAGCATCGTGAGATACGTGAATAGGATGATGGAAGTTTTATGGGAAGTGGAACTTTAAATGGCCTTAGATTTACAGAACATGCAAAGAGGGAGGCTGGTTGGAAGCACATTGGATTGTTGAGTTTCAAAATAATTTAGTTACCTTTACAGGTTTCAACATGTAAACCTAAAGGGAGGGAAAGGCCCTATCCCCACAGAGAACAGCTCAGCAGTGCAATTGGATTCTTGCCACCTAACCTACTGTGCCAGCTTCGGTTTCACCAGGCATTTTAAACAAGTAGCCTTTATAAAACTTACAACATTTTTATTCCCCATGTGTATCCAGTTAAGTTGATTTCATTCAAGTTTACCCCACAACTTTAAAGATGCCCTTAAACTCTTAAAACAAGCCCCAAATAGCTGGAAGACTTGGCTACAGATATGAAAATGGAGTTAACTCTAATGACCAGAATAAAATGACTATCAGACTTCAGATGACATACCCACCTACAATCAATGTGTGCAAAATTTAGAGGCCACATTACAAATGTCTCCTGCAATGATGTAATCCATAACAGCATGGAATGGTTTGCCTTCCTCTCCATATAACTCTTTCTTAAGAGCCATAAATAAATGCAAAATTCAGTTTAAATATCAAGCTCCTCTTAACATCTCACATTAGGATTCCGAAAGCATCAATGTTGCTTTCATTAAATTCCCTCACCCTCTGAAAGCTGTGGTAACACTAGCTGAGGCGCATTGGTACCTCACCGACGTGTAGCACTTGATAATTTTTTGCCCACCAAAGTTATAATTTCTGGTTGAATTCATGGGTCAGTTTTAGTTTTTAAAATCGGTGTTCGGCAAAATCAGATAGTTAAAAGTAACATGCATCAACCTTTGGTCTTTGTGAAACACAAGTGAATCAAAATTGCTCATTATAATTATAGACTAGTTCAGTCTTTACCTCAATTATTTCTTCAATAAAAGCTTCATTTTCTTTCATGCAATTGCAAAAACCTTTTGTTTATCATCCCTCTTCTGCCTGTGCTTTCACTCTTCCAGTTATTTTTCAGCCACATCATGCCACTGACTAGTTCATCCCAAAAACAAAATGGGAATGATCGGCAGTTATGAGCGCATAAGGTTGTATGTGGCTTTTAATAAGCCAGGTGAATGAACACAATCACTGATTACTGGGACAGAGTCCTATCAACAGGTAAAAATACAAATCAAATGTCCAGGTAAGCCTGAAGGATATATTATTATTTCAAGTATGTGTTAAAATTGAAAAGCTCTAACTCTATCCACATGCTCCTTTACCTACCTGTATGCTCTGACATACCCTAAGCGGGTTTAGAGAAGCAGAACTGGGTCCAATTTTGTCTGCTTTGAATATCCACACTTTCAATGATAAATCCTGCCTTATGAATAACCAACAAGGCATTAATGGGTTCAAATTGGTCACTTGTAGTACGTAGGGCTTTAGGATTGGTGTAACAGATGGCACTTTTGGGCTGAGAATGGCCATGGCTCAAAAGTAGGAAGACATTGTATAGAAGACTAAAACTAAGATGGTAGATGTAGAAAATTACCTAAATGGAGAGAACAATTGCTCAGTTATAAGCTAAAAGAGGAGTGAACATTATGGTAATGTTTTGGTATACCTCTGCCCAGCTTGGATATATCTGTGACTGACTGACATACCTCTATTTCAATTCATATCTTCTTTTAAAATTATGAAGCAGATAGTTATTGTGGTACTTTCACCACTTCAAACATTTCTCTCTAAATAATCAAGTCATGGAATTCCATGTTAAAGTCTTAGTTCAAGATTCTCTCACAAGAGGAAACATCCTCTCCACATCCACCCTGTAAGATTCAGATGCGCCCAGAGCTATTTCAATCCATTCCCCTTTCATTCTTCTAATTCCAGCAAATATCAGCATACCCTATCTACCCATTCCTCAGAAGGGAATCCAATCATTCCAATTAACAAGTCCATTAAATCTTCCTTGAACTGCTCCCTGAGTGTTAACATCTTCCTTAAATGAGACAGGCAATACTGTGCATAATACTTCAAATGTGCTCTCACCAATGGGCTAAGGAATGGAAGCATAACCTCCCTCCTTCTGCATTTAACTGTCAATTATATTGTTTGCTTTCCAAATTACTTTCAGTAGCCTTTTGCCATCTGAAATATTCACTCATTTTTAATCTGACCTACATTTTAGAGCTTTATATTTCCCTTTGTTTTTTCCCCCCTCTTTCTCTAACTGCCCTAGTTAATCAATTAAACAGATGACTCCACAAACATTGGAATCACTTGGGTAATCCTTGCCTCATACTATCAGAGATGTTCCCTTGACACTTTTCATCTCTTCTCCAGCCCAGCTGCAGCTTAAAATTAATTTTTCTCATTTTCCCAGTCTTCAACTAGAAACTTTAACCGTTTTTCTTTCCACAGACACTAGCTGACCTCCTGGGTGTTTACATAATTTTACTTTTATTTTAGATTTCCAGCATCTGCAGAGTTTTTGATTTTCAACCTTTTACAATCATGTACTTGTACACAATGATCACTTTGCAACTCAGAGCTCTAATCTCTCAACATTTAGATTAGATGTTTCTTTTTCAGTCCTCCTGCTGCCAAAATGGACAATTTCACATTTTCCCATATTATACTCTACTTCCAAATGTTTGCCTATTTAATCGATTTTTCTAAATCGAGTCCCTCCCTACATCATCTTTACAAATTATTTTCCAGCCCTATGTCACCAGCAAATTTAGCAACCATACTTTCAGTGCTTTCATCCAAGTCATTTACATAAACTGTAACAAGATGAGGTTACGGCACTGATCCCTGTGGCGCACTACTCATTACATCGAGCCAACCAGTAAAAGACCCGTGAACAAATGACGCATAAGCAGATCCAGATTTGAAAGATCTTAAATTTGCATAACTCATACTTCACCTGGCTTTTGTTCCTCTCCTCTTGCAACGCCTCCTGGATAGCCTGCTCAAATTTTTCTTGGTCCTTGCCACGCTCAATTTCCCATAGTTCTCTTTTCTCCATCTGGATCTTTTCCATCCTTTCTCTCTCCACTTGCACAGCTTTCAAAACAGCCTCTGTAATGATTTCCTTTTCTGCCTGTGTTAACAGACCATTGTTCAAACGGGATTTTAACAAAAAAAAATCAAAAGATATTTAAACCAAATATAATACCACATAAAAATCCATGGCCATATACTAAATAAAAGATCAGAGAAACTAACAAATGTGTGTTGAAAAATGATTAAGTCTGCCAACTTCAACAGGAATTGGATTACAAAGCTGGAAGCAGATGCTTCAGAAATATTGTTGTCCCTGTTATTATAGCATTCCTTGCCAATAATGCAAATTTTTCTTGTTACAATATTGTTACAGTGGCAATGTTCAGAAAATGGCTGCCATTGGCAAACACAGATGGTCTACAATTTCAAGGGAAGAATCAATCTTCAAAGGACTACAGAAAACAGATGACAACAATACTGTAGCATCAACTAAAAATTAAGATAAAGTTAACATTTTTTCTAATCACCACCTTACACATAATGTACCTTGTTCTGATGCATGTTTTTTTTAAACAGGGTTTTTATTATAAGGGTTAGATTTTGTAAGCTTCTTTTTTAAGTTGTTTTATAAGTTTTTAATCGGGAATAGTGGGGGCTGCACTGCGCAGGCGCGTGACGTTGGCAGGTAAGGCGCGGGCAGTTTAAAAAGCAAACCGCCATATCCAGCGGGCAGCATCGGAGCGGGCAGCGGAGTGAGAGGGAGCAGGGTGGTCAGGCTTTGGCTTAAGGGGCTTAGGCGTAAAGGGGCAAGGCAGATGAGTAGCTGATAGGTAGGTAAAGGTAAGGTTTACCTGTTATCTGTTATAAATTTTTTAAGTAGAAAAACTAGGGGGAAAAAAGAATTAGTTCAGATGGAGGACATGGTGGTGTGCTGCAAGCTGCTTGATGTGGGAGCTAGTGGACCTTGCTGCAGTCCACGATGGCCACATCTGCAGTAAGTGCTTGAGGCTGGAGGAACTTTGGCTCACGATCGATGAGCTGGAGTTGCAGCTTCAAACACTGCGCAGCATCAGGGAGGGGGAAAGTTTTGTAGATACTGTACATAAGGAGACGGTCACCCCCCCTTAGATCAGGTAATTCTGGAGTCCAGGAAGTAGATAGAATGGTGACTGTCAGGGGAGGGAAAAGGAAAAAGAAAACAGAAGACAAACAGGCAGATGGAGCAGAGGACCCCAGAGGCTGTTCCCCTCAGTAACAGGTTTTCCGCTTTGGAGGCTGTTGAGGGAGATGACCTGCCGGGGCCTAGCAGCAGTAGCCAGGTCTATGGCACTGGGACCGGTCCTGCTGCTCAGAAGGGAAGGGAGGAGAAGAGGAAGGCAGTAGTGATAGGGGACTCGATAGTCAGGGGAACAGATAGGAGGTTCTGTGGCAGTGAGCATGAATCCCGGATGGTGTGTTGCCTCCCAGGTGCCAGGGTCTGGGGTGTCACTGATCGGGTCCACAGAATTCGAGAGTGGGAGGGAGAACAGCCAGAAGTCGTGGTTCATGTTGGTACCAACGACATAGGTGGGAAGAGGGATGAGGTCCTGAAAAGTAAGTTTAGCGAGCTAGGCAGAAGGCTGAAGAACAGGATCTCGAGGGTAGCAATCTCGGGATTGCTGCCAGTGCCACGCGATAGTGAAGGTAGGAATAGGAGGAGATGGCAAGTAAATGCGTGGCAGAGAAGTTGGTGCAGGAGGGAGGGTTTTAGATTTTTGGATTATTGGGATCTCTTCTGGGGAAGGTGGGACCTGTACAGAGAGGACTGGTTACACCCAAACCTGAGAGGGGCCAATATCCTTGTGGCCAGGTTTGCTATGGTGGTTCAGGAGGGTTTAAACTAGATTGCGAGGGGGAAGGGAACCGGAGGAGTTGGTCAGAGGAAGAAGGGGATGGGGGAAAGTCAGATCTGACAGTAGAGAGGCTTTGAGGAAGGAGAAGCAGAGCACAGGCTATAAAGGTAGTAAGGTGGATGGGCTAAAGTGCATTTAAATGCGAGAAGCATCAGGAATAAGGGAGATGAACTGAGAGCTTGGATAAGTACATGGGACTATGATATTGTGGCTATTACAGAGACATGGCTGACATCAGGGCAGGAATGGATATTGAATATTCCTGGTTTTCAGTGTTTTAAAAGGGATAGGGAGGGGGGGAGAAGAGGAGGAGGGGTGGCGGTACTGGTCAGGGACACCGTTACAGCTGCAGAAAGGGTAGATAATGTAGAAGGATCCTCTCTAGGGTCAATAAGGGTGGAAGTTAGGAAAAAGAAAGGGACAGTTACCCTCCTGGGAGTATTCTATAGGCCCCCCGGTAGCAGTAGGGATACTGAGGAGCAGATTGGGAGGCAGTTTTTGGAAAGATGTGAAAATAATGGGAGACTTCAACTTTCCAAATATTGATTGGCACCTACTTAGTGCCAAGGGTTTAGACAGGGCGTAGTTTGTTAAGTGTATCCAGGACGGATTCCTGACACAGTATGTTGACAGGCCGACTAGAGGGAATGCCATGTTAGATCTAGTTTTAGGTAATGAACCAGGACAGGTGACAGATCTATTGGTGGGTGACCATTTGGGGGACAGTGACCATTGCTCCATAACCTTTAGAATTGTCATGGACAGGGATAGGACCAAAGAGGACAGGAAGATATTTAATTGGGGAAAGGCGAATTACGAGGCTATAAGGCGAGAACTTGGGAGTGTAAATAGGGATGACATTTTTGAAGGGAAATGTACTATGGAGATGTGGTCGTTGTTCAGGGATCTCTTGCAGGATGTTAGGGATAAATTTGTCCCGGTGAGGCAGAGAAAGAATGGCAGCGTGAAGGAACCGTGGGTGACGAGAGAGGTGGAACAACTAGTTAGGAAGAAGAAGGCAGCATACATAAGGTGTAAGCAGCAAGGATCAGACAGGGCTCATGAGGAATATAGAGTAGCAAGGAAGGAATTTAAGAAAGGGCTGAGGAAAGCGAGAAGGGTACAATGAAAAGGCTTTGGCGAGTAGGGTTAAGGAGAATCCCAAGGCTTTTTTCTCGTACGTAAAGAGCAGAAGGTTGGCTACGATAAAGGTAAGTCCGATTAAAGACAAAGGTGGGAGGATGTGCCTGGAAGCTGTGGAAGTGGGTGAGGTTCTCAATGAATACTTCCCTTCAGTATTCACCAAGGAGAGGGGTCTTGACGATGCTGAGGACAGTGTTGGTGAGGGTAATGTTCTAGAGTATGTAGATATTAAGAGAGAGGATGTGTTGGATTTGTTAGAAAATATTAGGACAGGTAAGTCCCCGGGGCCTGACGGAATATTCCCCAGGCTGCTTCGTGAGGCGAGGGAGGAGATTGCTGAACCATTGGTTAGGATCTTTGAGTCCTCATTGTCCACGGGGATGGTACCGGAGGATTGGAGGGTGGCGAATGTTGTCCCCTTATTCAAAAAGGGTAGTAGGGATAGTCCAGGGAATTACAGGCCGGTGAGCCTTACGTCTGTGGTGGGTAAGCTGTTAGAAAGGATTCTAAGAGATAGGATCTATAAGCATTTAGAGAATCATGGACTGATTAGGGACAGCCGGCATGGCTCTGTGAAGGGAAGATCTTGCCTCACAAGCCTGATAGGGTTCTTTGAGGAAGTGACCAGGAAGATTGATGAGGGTAGTGCAGTGGATGTGGTCTACATGGATTTTAGTAAGGCGTTTGACAAAGTTCCGCATGGTAGGCTTCTTCAGAAGGTCAGAGGCCAAGGGATCCAGGGAGGCTTGGCCCTGTGGATTCAGAATTGGCTTGCCTGTAGAAAGCAGAGGGTTGTGGTGGAGGGAGTGCATTCAGATTGGAGGGAGTGCATTCAGATTGGAGGGCTGTGACTAGTGGTGTCCCACAGGGATCAGTTCTGGGACCTCTACTTTTTGTGATATTTATTATCGACTTAGATAAGGGGGTGGAAGGCTGGGTTAACAAGTTTGCAGATGACACAAAGATTGGTGGTGTTGTGGATAGTGTGGACGGCTGTCGAAGCTTGCAGAGGGATATTGATAGGATGCAGAGCTGGGCTGACAAGTGGCAGATGGAGTTCAATCCAGAGAAGTGTGAGATAGTACACTTCGGAAGAACAAACTCCAAGGCGGAGTACAAGGTAAATGGCAGGATTCTGGGCAGTGTGGAGGAGCAGAGGGATCTGGGGGTCCATATCCACAGATCACTGAAAGTCGCCTCACAGGTGGATAGGGTAGTTAAGAAAGCTTATGGGATGTTAGCTTTCATAAGTCGGGGGATCGAGTTTAAGAGCCGCGAAGTGATGATGCAGCTTTACAAAACTCTGGTTAGGCCACACTTAGAGTACTGTGTCCAGTTCTGGTCGCCTCATTATAGGAAGGATGTGGAGGCGTTGAAAAGGATGCAGAGGAGATTTACCAGGATGCTGCCTGGATTAGAGAGTATGGATTATGAGGAGAGACTAAAGGAGCTAGGGCTGTTCTCATTGGAGAGAAGAAGGCTGAGGGAAGACATGATAGAGGTATACAAGATATTGAGAGGAATAGATAGAGTGGACAGCCAGCGCCTCTTTCCCAGGGCACTAATGCTCAAAACAAGAGAACATGGCTTTAAGGTAGTGGGTGGGAAGTTCAAGGGAGATGTCTGAGGGAGGTGTTTCACCCAGAGAGTGGTTGGTGCATGGAATGCGCTGCCTGGGGTGGTGGTGGAGGCTGATACATCGGACAAGTTCAAGAGATTGTTAGATAAGCATATGGAGGAATTTAAGATAGAAGGATATGTGGGAGGAAGGGATTAGATAGTTTTAGGTGTGGTTTGAAGGGCAGCAGAACATGGTGGGCTGAAGGGCCTGTATTGTGCTGTATTTTTCTATGGTTCTATAAGTAAATGACTGGTGTTGTTTTACATGTAATGATGTCAACCTAAAGGCACATAACATTAATTAACCTCCATTATTGTTTCCATAAATTAAGTACTAGGTTTCCAACATAATATTTTTGTAATAGGGTCATTACAGCATATACAGTATATCTACAAGGAGACAAGGTGAAAGAGCTCGGCCTTTTGCAGATTATTTTAATTCTGGCCATTTGGGACAAGGCAAGAGAATTAAGGCTTGATCACATCAAATTATTCTTTTCCCTGTAAAATGACAAACTGATAAACTATTACAAGAAGTCCACAACTGAAATGAGATGCAGATACATTGGTAATTAACTACAAGCAATTGCAGTTGGACCTTGCATTCTGGAACTCAAAGTGAACCTTCACTGCACCTTCTTTCATCAGATATTTTATGTGCAAATCTTGTAGAATTCAATAAGCTTTTTAAAATCAACCAATGTGGATTCAGGAATCAAATAAGATAGCACAGGCAAAAATCCTTCTTGCAGAAGGAAGATTAAACTTGAGTTTTTGAAGCACTTCAAGTACATTGTGCTGACTATTACCCAAATACTGCTCACTGTGAAACAAACCTAACTATCCATTCCTAATTATTTTCATATTATCTGGAGAATACAAAAAAGGTTGATAGAATAAGATAATCACTGCTCATAACATTAAAGAATATTGATATCAGAATTTAATTTTAATTTTACATTAAATGAAAACTCTACGTTTTTGATTAACTAAAAACAGAAGTTTTGTTTAGTAGTATAAAATATGCTAATAGATAATGATTAACAAAGATGAAGCATAAAATTAAAAGACTCGTATTTTTGCAAGGTTATGACAGTTGATTACAGGTCCTCCCTAGCTTACGAACGGCCAATTTATGTACAGTCCGTACATAAGGGCAAACCCTTGGGAGACAAGCAGTATGGGTTTGCTGACTGCTGAAGGGCTGCAAGTATCTTCTGCTGTGTTGGAACACTTTTTGTGGCTGCACTTCCGACTTGCAAACTGTTACAAACAGTTCACAGGAACAAAACACTACCATAAATCTAGGGAGGACCTGTTCTGGGAAATTATACATCTAATAGATTAATGCAATATTGCAATGTATAAAGGAAGATGAAAAGGGATCTACAAGGAAGAACATCTCTCCTTTAAAAAGGGGAGTATTACAGGTCTTTTGGTAGGCAAAACTGATTATCAAAATACCTGTACAACTTTTTCCATTGCCTCCGTGCTTCGTAGCCTTTCTTCGACCACACACTTTTCAAGTACGTCCTGTAAATAATTTGTCAGAATGTTCAGGTTTTTATTTCGTGGCCAAGAACAATATTAAAGGTTTTTTTTTTGAAGAGAACCAGAACTTCACCTTATGCTGTTTTGTTTGTTCCTCCAAAGCTTCTTTTATCTTGTCTTGCAGTGCACATTTTTCTTTTTCCAGTAATTCAACAAACTGCTCATGCTGTAGGATCATACAGTTGACAGTGTCAGCAGCAAATCACACAAAATGTGAGTTTCAGATAAAGTATTAAATGATTTTAAATTATAAAAGCAGCTTATTCAAAATAAGAAATGTGCCAAATAGTCTGGGGTCTATTATAACTTCAGATAGGTTTCAAATACCCTCCCTGAGCCTTGTTAACATGTTACCAGACCATTTCACATCTCTTCATACCTGAAGGTGGATGGAAAGCAGTTGTCAAACACTAGATAATCCAGCGATGAATAGGGGACAAGCAGTTCTGGACTGGTTAAGTAGGAATGAAGGGCTCAATTTTCACTGTGGTTCTTGAAGAGGTACTTCTACCCCATAAAGGAAAGTGGAAAACTTAGCTGTTTGGGTCTTTTTGGCAGACCCAGATCATCTCCCGCACAGCAGGAAAAGCCACATAACTTTCACATTCAGGCATGCATTAAAATTTTAGTCTGCTTAAATTTAAAATTGAATTCTACCAATTTTTGATAATGGCACAGAATCAGAAGCACAAAAAAAACTGCAGCTGAAGATTTGGACAGTTTTCTGGTGGATAACCTCGAACATAATTGCTTACCATTGCATCCCTGTTCATCAGTAGGACTAAAATCAGCTTTATTGTGATTAATAGATTACATTTAGTACATATACTTCCCCATTTAAACAAGTTGATACATATTAAAACCTTGGTAAAGTATTACATATTTGAGCCATAACAATATTAAAAATGTCTGGACTTCAATGCCTCCTTCAAACTCAATTGTGTAAAGATGTAAGAAATGATAGAGAAAATATTCAGAAAGAAACAAACATATTTCATTCATAAAAAGATTAAAGAAGCAGATTGGTTCTGTATCAAGGACTTGATGGTGTTCTCACCCTGCTTGTTTCCTAATGTAGTGACTGTGATAATATGCAAGTCATTCCTTAAGTTTATGTTGGATGATAGTAAAACTAAATTCCCTGGTGTATAAGCTCAAGACCCACATGAAACTTCCGCTTATACTTTTATTTCATATTCTTACCAAATATGTTAATATTGAATGGTCACTTAACCATTATAAACAGTGCAAGACAGTATTTATTAAGCAACAAAGTTCATGGGAAGGAGGAAGTACTTCAGCAGAATGCAATGGTTCTCCAAAGCTCTGAGAACACACACATGCCCTCTGGCTGTGACGACTTGCCTCCCAGATAATCTGCATATTCTTCCCATCTGATAATGCAATAACAGAAACCCTCTTGCAGTTCTTCTGTAGTCAATATAAGCAAAGGATCTAGAAAGTAAAAGAGCCATAAAATGTGCTACAAGTTGGAAGGAAATAAGGATTTTTCTGTCAATTTTTTCTTCCTCTCCAACCTCCTTGTCAAATCCTGCTGTCTCTCTTCCAACTGAACACCTACCTAACCCCAAAAGATCAAGTGGCTGAAAGGTGCCTTGATTTTAAAACAGATGAAATAGAAAATGAAATGACATTTTAGGAGGAATTTCTCATTAGGAATTTCTGACTTGAGGAATAAGCTGCCAACTGATCCTTGGAATGGACAACCTGATTTTTACAGAGAAGAATTAACTAGAGAGAGGGGAATAAATTCAATCTCATGTACTTTTTATTTTATTGAGTTGCTTTAATTGTTCGTTTCCCAGATTTGTAATTCTTAAATAAAAACCAAAAAGAAATTAAAACTTAATTTGGGTTAAGTTGACGTCTGTAAACCTGAATGCATCAGAACATTATCAACGCAACTTTGGAGGCAGAGGCAAATCAGAAGGGCCATGCACTGCACAAGACCTTACTGAGCAGCTGGCAGTCAGCTTTCTAGCAGAAAACTTTCTCCAGGGACCCACTTGGGGCTTCAAGAGCTGGCAATTCTATACCAGGCCTTATGCAAACAAGTACAAAATCTTCCTGGAAATTCTAGACAGGCTTGCATTTACTCTGAACATTTGGCTTTGTTGAACCTAATGAACTAATAAACATTTTTCCTCTGAGATAATATCTTCTTTTTTGCTTCTTTTATTGTACAATCATATATAGCAAAAGTTCTCAGTGAAGTGCACAAAAACAAGTTTTATCACATATACTGCAATCAAAGGTGGATAAAACAGTGACAATAATATACCACTTCCAACCATTCTTCAAATAACATCTATTTATTCTAACACTTTAACCTAGAAATATAATTGCATAACTCATATTTTAATCACCATGCAATTGATGGGCAAAACCAATTGCCAATTATAATCAGATTCCCTGTACCATAATCAAGAATGTGATCCACACTTAGCCATATACACTCCTGCCTGGAGTGCTCTGTCTGTAGATGGGAAAGTTGCTATCTCAATGAAAGGGAAGTGGAAGTGGGAAGAACTAAACTCAAGTGTGATGAGGCAGAAATAGCTAAATGCTTAGAAGCACATACTATAACATACTAGGAGTAGACGCTTGCAAGTGTTGCAAAGGATGATTAACTCTTTGTGTGAGAACATTCTGTTGCTAGGGACGAGAGATGGCTGATGGATATTGTTGATGACTGAATCATGAAGGTATGGTGCATAATGTAGTGTGCAAGTGTGGTGGTGCATTTACTGGCAGATGAGCTTTTTTGGTGCTCACATTGACCTTGATCACCAAACTTCTTCCAGTACTGGGTACCAGATCCCTGAGACATGACTTGTGGAAATGATCTTCGTTGCCAATCTCTTTCAGGGCTTCTCTACTTCTACCTGGAAGTTTCCCGAGCATCTGAAAGTTTAGGATCTGTCCAAACTTCCTACCCCCACCTCCTTTGAACAGAATATCAAAATCAACATTGGTTTAACAGGGTGCCACTTTCCAGGTCTTTATTGCCATTATATTGTATTGTTTCTCCAAGCTATGCAATTACTTCTAAGTGGTTGGAAATACTTACTTCTTTACAGAATTTACATCCAGTCATGATACGGATTAGAACAGGTTATTTAATGAAATGTTATTGCCTTCAAAAACATTATTTGTGCAAAACTGTAGTCTTGTCCATCCATTCAACAGCCTAATCTCACTGTTTTCAAATGGTGTCATCCCCTCAACCTGCTGCTTACTGAGAAAATGACAGAAACAAAAACATTGGGGCAATGGGAAAAGGGAACAGATAAGATGGAGTTTATGGCTTTTGTCTCATAAGCATTATATGGTGCAACAATGTCAAAGCAACTGTAAGAAAAAGACCTCAATATGAAGAACAAGGCAAGTAACTATTTATTCTTTCAGCTTTGTTTTATAAATCCAGCTAAAAACTCCCTTAGAGTTGTACTGTATAACATAAGTTGTATTTAGATGGCACTTCCAAGTTAAACACATGTGGAACAGCAGCTTGTCAATACAATCTTCATCATAACACATTCTAACATTTAGAGTCTGCAAAACACTCCAGAGAACCATTTATTTGGTTTTACTATTTCCAGTAAATCATACCAGACTTTCCCTCTAAACGAAGGCAGACCTTTTATCTTTAAAACATTGAGATATGGAAAATTTCTTTTGGATAGAGGGTAAAGTTTACAATGGAATAAAATATTCAAGTATTAATTATTAATTAAAACAAAATACAAACACAACTATAATATTCAATGGTATAAATTAATCATTAAAATTGGATAAGTCAGAAGAAAATACAAATTCAACATAACGCCCTGTGTATAATTTGCCACCTTGCAAACATAAATATATCTGCATTGGCAATTGTTTTGATAGCAACTGCACTGGGACATTTTAGGAGGAAGTTGGTTGGTTAAAAAATGTCAATTTAGTGTGATGCTGGCTACAATCAAAGTTGAACAGTGGAAGAATGGAAGGGAAGGGAGGAATTGTGGATTTTTCAGTTAACCATAGATGCCATCTGTTCATTTAAAAATAATGAAAATTGCCAATATTTTTACATTTATTTATTATATTTTACATATTCTTAAAGTAGGATAAGTATTCTGCAGAAGCAGTATGCTGAATCCAGTACTTTGCACGCTCAATCCAGGGGTGAGGAAACACGAATGCTCACTGAGAAATAATGACAAAATAAAAGCAAACTTTTTTTCCTTTTTGACAAAAACTACTAGAATACTGCAAACATTTAGCATTGCTTCCTTGAGCCAAAACAATGATTTTGGATGTTTTTTTATATATAGAATTAAACAATAATCAGGTGATATGCACACCTTTTCCAAAAGGGAATCCAGTCTAATATCAGATATCAATAGTTAATTGTTTTCACCAGAAGCAGCAGGAAAATAGATACTGAAGCAGAGATTAATGCATGCTAAAAATGTCATAGCTTAAATAACAGCTGCTCTGATGTAATGTAAAAATTAGTGCATCAGGGTAAAGCAAGGCCTGAGGCAGCAGAAACAATGGACAAATAACTGACTGATTAGCTGGAAACATTGCAGCCAGCTGGAGTTCCCTGCTCTCCATATGCACTCTTACATTATACCATTAGGGAGCCCAATCATAAACTGACACACTCCTGTGCTTCCTGTCAACCCATTTGAGTGTGGTATGGAAAACAGATTTGGATGTTAAAATAGCAGACAGGAAGAAAAAAACATATATAAATAGTTCTACATCTTTTTTAAAAAAAAGAAGTGGCAGTTCTGCGAATAGATAATGAGTCAATATACTTCATCGTTCAAACATTGTGACACAATCTTTTCATGATGCAGTGGTGCAGATGCACTGAACTGGCTCAAGTGTATCAATGCAAGTGTTCTGACATCAGAAAATACTATATTATTAAATTTTAGAGCAGCAACAGTTAAGAAAATTGATGCATCAACTGACGACACTAGCTGAAAGTAAGTGCCTCAAAAATAAGAAGAGTTTCTTCCAGCAAATAAATACAATTTTACAGCAAATAACATGGGTCTATGAATATGGCAGGTTTTGTGCCAGCTTTACCATTCAATGAAATCGTGGCTGATCTGCAACTCAAGTCACTATACTGTCTGAAATTTCCCTCATCTCTATCACAATAAAGATGTATTTCCCCCAAATTAACAACTGAGCTAACACTGTTCCATTTGTGAGCTGGAATTCCAAATTTCTACAACCTTTTGGAAGTGGAAATGTTTGCCAACCACTCTGCTACCATTTTCAGACTAAGTTTCTCAACCTAGATCCTCCCACCCCCAAAACAATCAGCAAAAATAGTCTCTCCACAAGTCCCACTAGCTTCTTCTCTTCATATTTTGAAATCTTCATTTTCTAAGGAAACAACTCTACACAATTCCTCTAATTTCACCTATGAGAGTACAGGCAACATTCTGGTAAATCAATGCTGCACTCTCTACAAGGATAATAAATCTCTCCTGAGGAGTGGTACTTGGGAACCACATAAGCTGTGGATAAAATCCACCCACATAATAATTCCAGTGCTCTAAAAACTACTCACTATATTTTTTTGGTATTTTCAGTATCATGTAACTTGAACCCCAAATGTCTGGACTTCCAATGTTGCTTGCTTTTCTTTAATCAGAAAGTACTCAGATTTATTCATCCTAGGTTAAAGAAGAATGACGAGTTCAGACCATGAAATTTGTCCGTTTTACCTACTTATATCCATTAGTACCACAAATTTTAATGTTTCTACTTAAAGTTGCTTACAATGCAAAGCACCAAGACATAAACATATATATAGTTCTCTACCCCATAATTTAAGTATTTAATAAATATTATGAATAGTTGTGGCATTGATACGGACCTTTTTGGGCATAAAGGTATTTGGTCTAACCACTCATCATCTCCACTTTGTCTCAAGTCTCTCAATCAATATTTTAAGTCAATAATCTGTTCTTAATTCCATGAATTTCAATTTCAGTTAATTGTCTCTTAAGAAGGACTTCATCAAATGCCTTCTGGAAGTCCATACCAGTAGCATTTATAGACATTTTCTCTTCCAATACTTCAGTCATATCTTCAAAGATTTTAATTTCATCTGTCAGGAATGAATCATCGTTTACACATCCACACTGATTCTATACGATCTGCTAAAAATATTAATAATGATAATTCACTCTCTTTAATTACACACTCCAGCAATTTTCCAACAACTGGTTTTAGACAGAGTGGTTTATAATTCCACGGTTTCTCAATCAACTTTTTTTTAAAAATAATAAGGTGATCTGAGCAATTTTCCAAACTAAAGGAATGATTCCTAAACTGACAAAACTTTGAAAGATTACACTTATGGCATATGCAATATTTTCATCTCTTAAAACTCTATGTTAGAAACCTTCTTGCCCTAGGGACTTGTCTTTCTTTAGAGTCATCATTACGATCATGTCAATTTTGCTGAGTCCTTTACCCCAATTCAACATTAACTTCCATGGAACAACTAGTATTTCTCCATTGCAAATAGTGATTTAACCTGTCTTCCCATTCTGTGTTTTTATTCACACCAAATCAATTTGTACCTGATTATTAATGCCTCCTAACATAAATATACATTACATCTTGATTATGCTAACACTTACAAATTTCTTGTCAATCTCTTAACTTTCATTTTGTTGGATTTGGTTATTTTTAGTACTGCCACTAGCTGTGTTTTTTGCATTTCTGCATGCTTTTTCTCGGATTTATTTTCTCCATCCCCTCTCTCTTTTGTAATCAATGGCTGTTTCTTTTGACAAACAGAGCCCTTGCCCCTTGATTGCATAAAAGAGTCTCGTCTCACATTACAGTTACTAATATTATACAATTTTACTCATGAACACATTTTGTTTCTGTTTTGTATGAGTCCATGGCCCTAAGTTTCAGTCGTCTAAGGCAATACTTTCAGCCCAACAGAAATTTCTACTTAGAACAAAGTTCACTCAAACTAGTTCTACTTAATTGTCTAATCAACTGTTAAATGAAAAAAAATCAAGTAGGGCTTGTTCTCACTTAAATTGGATCCAACCTTACACGGAAAACTTAAAATCAAATAAGTCACTGCCTGGAAATTTTGCCTTCAAATAACCCAAGATACAACAGTACTTGTTAATGACCATCAACTGGCCCACTTCTTTATTGCGATCCTCAAAGGAAGATCTAGTCATTACAGACCTGGATATTTCCTAAAATATTTATACAATTTTGTTTGCTAATTCCCTCTTGGATTGTAAAGCAGTAGAAAATTTATGTACCGTACTATTAAGTTGCATGGATTTATCTATCTTAATTCCACCATCCGCTGCTTGGTTTCTAAACCTTCCCAATCTGCATGGATGCTTAATACTACAATGATAGGGAGTAAATATGGTTCGTTTTGTACGTGGACTTGCTTGGAAGGAGAACAAGTTTAAGGCAGTCTTTCTAAAGTAATAGCAGTGTTGTCCCTTAGGCTTCAGCTCAGGGACAATATCTGTTCATAATGCAAATGAATAATTTGGACACAAGTCAAATGGTTCCAGAATTTATAGAACAAACATGCCACAATAGGAAAACCAAAGGAACCTGGAATGGAATACTCACTAAAGCCTCTGACACCATCAATTAGAAGGAACCGTGGAACGGCCTATTCAAATTCAGCTGCCCATTGAAATTCATCTCTATCTTACAGTTTCTCAACAAAAGCATGCAAGCCTTTAAAGCATATTAACCAACAGGTCTTCAACAGAACATACTCATTGGTGTCAAACAAGACTGCATTGTGCCCCAATATTTTTAAACTTTCTTGCAATAATATTGCATCTCAACTCCAACAAACATCCCACAACAGTGGAGCTAATCTTCAGAACTAATGGGAAGTGTTCAACCTACAACTAGCCCCCCCCCCCCCAGAAATAAGGTTGCCTGAAGCTGGGTATTCATGCTGCAGTATGCAGACAATGTTTTCATTTTTGCAGGCTCAGGAGGTCAAGCTCCAAGCCATCAGTGGCACATTCACTGAAGCAGACAAGAGGACTGGCCTTACAATCAACATCTGCAAACACAAGTCTTCCACCAACCAAATAAGGAAAAGGGTTTTCGAAGATAAAGATTGAATACCTGGCACAAAACTGGCAGGGCTGATACCTGCCTTCCTTTGTGCTTCTGAGACCTCAATCATAGCTACAGTATATTTCCATACTTCTCCTCCTCCACTGCCAGGGTGAGGCCCAACATAAAGTAGAGGAACAAAACCTCATATTCCACCTGGGTAGTCTACAACCCAAAGATGTAAACATTGAATTTTCCAATTTCACCCTCCAAGACAGGATGCATAGGAATTGGAGCAACACACACAAAATGCTGGAGGAACTCAGCAGGCCAGGCAGCATTTATGACCTGCTGAATTCCTCCAGCATTTTGTGTGTTGTTCCAGATTCCAGCATCTACAGAATCTCGTGTCTCTCTATGGATAGCAACTGGTTGGGTAATATGGCATGTTTCCATGTTGTAACTTCCAGGTACTGTATATCCATGTACAGTGCACACATTCCACAATTGATAAACAGAATCCATAAGTTTTTCTTTCACAGCTGCAGTATGTCCCTACATATTTTTTAGACTTGTTTTAACTTAGGCAACCAATTTGCGCACAAAGTCCTTCAAATCCTACTGTTATACATAAGCAGTTAATCTAACAGTGATATTGGTTGAGGAACAAGTGTTGATTAGGTCAACAGGAGAATTTCCGTGCTCTTTCTCAAATAGTATGATGTAATATTTTGCATGCATATGAGAGGCAAACTGAGCTTTATTTATTTTCATCTCCTTTTGCAAGGTAGCAAATTGCTATTGATGGCTCCTCCCCTTCATTTGTACATGTTGAGAATGGAGTCTAATATTCTCAAGGTTCTCCACTTCATCATTATCTACTTCAGTACATTTTCTTTTCCATTTTATCTATTGTTGTTCTGACTATAGTTTAATCAACCAAGCTACCTTTCCCAAGTCTGCTGCTGCTGCCTACCCAGTTTAGTATAATCTCTAACTCTGAAAAATCCCTGTCAAAAAAAAATCAGAAACCATATACTCACCCCCCCCCATAAGTTCTTAAAACCTTAATACAGACAATTTGTCTCCTCCAGTTTCTGTCAAGTTAAATGTTCTTTGAACAAACTTGTGAATTTCTTTCCATGAATTTCTCATGGTACAATGGCAAAAATCATTAGCGTTATTTGAAAGCTACTGGGAGTAAACCAAACCCCTTTGATAATGTTAAAATTAATGTACCGTTCAGTCATTAGGTAGTTAACTTTGCTGTTTATATTTTGACATCTGCTTGATAACTTTAAAGATTATTTTATATTTCTACTACAAATTGAGAAAACCTCAGCACCTAATAAATGCTATTATCCAAATCGAATTTAATAATGCACTCACAATGACTTCTTTAAGAAAAGGTTTATTAAATGAAGCTGCTTATTTGTTAAAGATGTCAAATAAATGATTATAATGTATGAACTATACTAAACAAACAACCATGCTTCAAGAAAAAGTGCTGTACAGTAGCTTGGTCAACACATGCAGAACACCACCAGTACTGTCTCCACAAAAACAAATGAGAACAAGGAAAATGTAACCCATTTCTATCTGCCAACCTAAGTGAGAAAAAATATTGGCGGCAGGAAGATTTTTTTTCCCCACAGTTCTAGAACCAATAAAATTTTTAAATGTTGTAGAACTGGCCTGTACCACTTTAGCAGAAACACTTTAAATACTTTAAACCACTGTCAACTTACTTCACAGGTGCAAAGAACATACCCCAGAATAAGGTAAAACAACTAGTAAAGTGACAAATTTTCTTTGAAGGAGAAATATAAAGACTGATTTTTTGGGCTTCGTACCAACCAGAAATTTGAGAGGGCGAAAGTCAGAAAAATACCATGAGAGTCACTTTGGTGCTGCCTGTGTCCATACTGAACTCACCAACTTCATCAACTCCACTACCAACTTCCACCCTGCCCTCAGATTCACTTGGGTCATTTCTGACACTTCTCTCCACTTTCTTAATCTTTCTGTCTCCATCTCAGGAGACAAACTATCCACCAACATTTACTACCAGTCCACCGACTCCCACAGCTGCCTACACAGCTTCCTCCCACCTTCTTTCTTGTAAGGACACCATTCCTTTCTCTGAGTTTCTCTGTCTCCACCACATCTGTTCTCGAGAAGAGGCCTTCCAGTACAGGATAAATAGGTGTCCTCCTTTTTCAGAAAACAGGGCATCCTCCCCCACCCCTAATGTGGTTGATGGAGCCCATACTCACCTCTCCTACATTACCTGCATTCTGCTCTCACCCCACTTTCCCCCAGACAGAACAGGGATAGAGTTTCCTTGGTCCTTACCTTTCGCTCCACCAGCATACACAGCTAGCACATCATGCTTTGACATTTCTGCCAGCTGCAACATGGTATCACCACCAGCCATGTCTTCTTCTGCACACCCATTTCTGCCTTCTGCAGGGACAATTCTGCTCATGACACTTTGGTCCACTCATCCCTCTACACCCATCCTTCCCCCTCCCCAGACACTTTTCCTGCAACCGTTCGGTGGGGGGGGGGGAGGGGGGGTGCGGTGGTGTGTAACAACCTGTCCCTACACCTCCTCCCTCACCACTGTCCAGGGCCTAAACAGCCCTTCCAGGTGAGGCAGAGGTTCACATGTTTGTTTATTGTATTCGGTGCTCTTGATCCAGCCTCTTCTACATCAGTGAGACCAAGCGCAGACTAGGTGACCACTTTGCCGAGCATCCGTCTACCATGGCCACCTAGAGCTCCCAGCTGCAAGCTATTTTAATCACTCTCCCCAGTCCCACACCAACCTATCTGTCTTCTGCCTCCTCCACTGTCAGGGTGAGACCAAACACAAACTTGAGGAACAGCACCTCATATTTCATCTGGATAGTCTACAACCCAATGGCATGAACACTGAATTCTCCAATCTCAGGTAATCTGCTCCCCCTTCTCCCTTTTCTGTCCTCCTGATCAACCCAGTTCCTCCTGCACACACCTAACGCTCCCCCCAGCCCCCAATCACCCTGTTTCTTTTCCCTTCGCCACCTCTGCCATCTGCCCATCACTCACGCACTACCCACACTGGCTCCCACCCACCCGTCCTCCCTTAACTGGTTCTATACTCCACCTTCATCGCCTATCAGACGCCATCACCTGCAGCCCTTTGTTGCCTCCACCTATCACCTCCCAGCCTCTGGCGCTACTTCCACTCTTCCCTCCTCCATCTGCCTGTCATCCTTCCCTCAGTTGGATACACCTATCGCTTACGAGCTCTTGCTCCACCCCTTCCCCTCGCCTCTTTCTATTAGCTATCTCCCCCATACTCCTTCAGTCTCGACCCAAAATATCAACTATTTCCTTCCACAGATGCTGCCTGACCCACTGAGTTCCTCCAGCAGTTTGTTTTTCCAGATTCCAGCATCTGCAGTCTCTTGTGTCTCCATACCTGGCCCTTCATCTCACTGTTATTTGCTACATTTCATTACAACAGCAATAACATTTCATAAGTATTTCGGAGACTGGAGTGTTTTGGGATATGCAGAGGTAGTGAAAGGGGCAATATATTAACTACAATTTCCATCTCTTTTCTTATACTGAAGACAGAATATAGCTGGGGCTGCAGGAAACTCTCTTCAGAAGGCCCAAATACATCAACTTATACTGGAGTTGTACAGAGGGTATGATTCGCTAAATGCGCCAAACTGATGCAAATTTTATGAATGGCTTAATTTCAATTAATTTATAGGCAAGTTGTTGGTGAATCTGTCTTGTTACCAACCACTGGAAGTTATAAACCTACTTTAGTAAACATCTTGTGTGGAAGAAACACATCAGAAGTTAGAAACATAATCAGGACAACGGTAATAAATGAAGTAAAATTTAAGATTTTCAAACACATCTGATTATTGAACGCACATGGTGAAAACAAGAAATAAGGTGTCTGTGTTCTCAGCCAATATTACCTGAGCAGTGAGCAACTCTTCACATTTCTGCATTTGTTTTTCTATGGCTGATTGAAGACATGTTCTGCTTGTTTCTTGCTGCTGCAGTACAGCAGACTTTGTTAATGCCTTGAACAAAGAACAAGCCAAGTTAAACAGCTTTTGAACACACCAAACACGTTTTTTTTCACCAATTTAGTCATTAAAAAACAAGCATAAAATTAAATCCACATCTTTCAGAAAAGATCAGTCTTGATTTAAAAAGTTAATAAGTAACAAAATTCAGTCTTGTATAAATGGTTATTTCTGCATTCCTAATATCCCAGTCAGCATTCCCTTTACAAAGACTGCACCGCCTACAAACCCAGACACATCACAGGCAGCTGGGAAGGTACTGGGTTCACTTGACTAAAGTGGGCTCGATTTAGTGAACTTAAGACAGACCACACAGAACGCAGGCAAATGAAACCTGCTGAAGAAAGAACCACCAGACATATTTCACTAACTGACAAATACCACATCCTCTACACATTAAATCTGCATGCTGTTAAATCCCATGGGCCAGCATGATGTTAAAAACGTCAAGTAAAAGCAGATGGAAATTCCGAGAAGTGGAGCATAAAAGGCAATGAGGCTGACACCCCATTGTGTGGGTGCAGCAGAGCAATTAAGAGTATCCCATGCAGATCCAGTCCATGAGTCTGATCTTAGGGAAAAAGAAGTACGAAGGCATCAAAATAAAAGCTACCAGACTGTACCAAGACCTAGAAAATATTTTATAATGCAAGGCTATAGCTCTGAAGGATGCGACTCCTCTCATCCATTCCCTGGATTCATTGGACTATCCCAATTTCACTAAATACAATCTTTAATTTTAACATTTGGTAAATTAGTGTTATTTCACCATGTTGTTGTCCAACATTTCTTTCCGTCATAGGTACATCAGTCACAAAATACCTGAAACCTAAAAATAAATCCCAGATTTCAAAGATTGCACAAAATGATGACAATGTTGAGTTGCAATAGCCAGCCAGCAGCAACTAGGGGCATTTTTTGCACCATTCATACAAAATCATATTAGATTTGAGCCAATAAAACAATGCAAGACAGATTTCAATTAAATGTAATTTGAACAATTCTTCTTTCCTAAAGGAAAAAATCACAGAAACATAGAAAGTAGGAAGAAAAGTAAGTCTTTCAGCCCTTTATGTCTACTTTGACATTCAATATGAATAATCATCTTTTCCAATACCATATTCCTGCTCTCTCATATACCCCTTTGATGCCTATTGTAACTAGAAAGTTATCCACCCCCTTTTAAGTGTATTCAGCAACAGGACCTTGACAACCCTTTGCAATAGCTAATTCCAGAGGTTCACCACTTTCTGAGTGGAGAAACCTTTCTTCAACTCAGTCCTAAACTTCTGTCCCTGTAACCCAAGACTGTAACCCCTCAATCTAAATACGCCAGCCAGGGGAAATATCCCCCCTACCTCCAACCTGTCCAGTCCTTTCAGAATTTTATGTTTCAATCAATCCCTTCTCATACTTTAAACTCCAGTGAATATAAACTCAGATAACAATCACTCCTTATATAACAGTCCTGCCCTGCCATCTCAGGAATCAATTGAATTAACTTTTTAAAAAAATCTCCCTTAGCCACAGAAGACTGGAAGGTGGATAATGGTGTCCCTTTATTTAAGGAGGGACGCAAGGACAAGGCAGGGAACAACAGGCTGGTGAGCCTAACATCAGTGTAGGTAAGTTACTGGAGGGAATACTAAGAGGGAGGATCTATCTGCATTTAGAAAGGCAAGATGGAGCCACGAGACTGCAGATGCTGGAATCTGGAGCAACAGACAATCTGCTGGAGTAACCTAGCAGGTTGAGCAGCATATGTAGTGCAAAGGAATTGTCCTGATGCAGGGTTTTGATCTGAAATGTCAACAATTCCCTTCCAACCCCACAGGTGCTGCTTGACCTGCTGATTTCCTCCAGCAGGTTGTTTGAGATCAGATATCTTTATTCGTCACACACAGCGAAACGCATCTTTGCGTAGAGTGTTCTGGGCACAGCACACAAGTGTCGCCACACTTCCGGCGCCAACATAGCATGCCCACAACTTCCTAACCTGTACATCTTTGGAACGTGGGAGGAAACTTGAGCACCCAGAGGAAACCCACGCAGACATGGGGAGAACGTATAAACTCCTTACAGACAGTGGCCGGAATTGAACCCGGGTCGCTGGCGCTGTAATAGCTTTATGCTAACTGCTACACTATCATGCTTGTCTGCTTTGGCAAGGCAAGGACTGATTAGGGATACTCAGCATAGCTTAGTGTGTGGGAAGTCGTGTCTTACGAATTTGATTGAATTTTTTGTTTGAAGAGATGACCAAGAGGATTGACGAGGGCATGGCAGTATATGTTGTCTTCATGGACTTTAGGAAGGCTTTTGACAAGGTCTTGCATGGTAGACTGGTCCAGAAGGTGAGATCACATGGGATCATGGTGAGCCAGATGCTGAATCATTGGGATTTCCAAATAATCAGTTTCGTAGGTAAGGAGATCAAACCTACACTGCAAAACTGCCCACCCAATGCAGCACTCCAAAAACATTGTCTGTCATTTGGCAACAATGAAGATTTTGCAAGATACATCTACGCTAAACTTTTTGTTTTGGTTTATTTGAGTACAGCGGTGACAACAATAGTTAAAGTGCAGAGAGATACAGGAGTTCATGTTCAAAAATCCTTAAAATGTCATGAGCAGGTAGAAAAAGAAATTAAAATACTCATGGAATTCTGGCCTTTATTTCTAGAGGACTAGGACGAACAAGAGTTGAAGTTATCTACAGCTATTTAAGACTGTGCGGCTCTGGAAATAAATCTGAAAAGGAAAAAAAAACAAAAAACAAACTGCATATGCTGGGAATCCAAAATCATCACAGAAAATGTTGTAAAGATACCCAGGAGGTTAAGTAGCATCTGTAGAGGGAGAAACGGTCAATATTTCATGTCAATGACTCCCATTTCTGACGAAAAGTCATCAATGCAAAATGTTGAATCTGATTCACTCCCCACATGTACTGCCTGACTCGCTGCAGTTTTACAGCATTTTCTGTATTGACGTCAAGGTAGAATATTTTGGCCTTGAAGGGAATGCAGCAAAAAAAAATCAGAACACCTAGACTCCAAGCATAACATTACAAGATCACACAGACGAGGGATGCATTAACTGGAGTTTGATCAAATCAGTCATAGCTTTCCAAAGTTTAAGATATCATCGAGAGTTTACGGAGCTAATAGAGGGGAACTATTTCTGCTGGTTGCAAGTATGGAACCAGGGTTTTTGTCAAACAATTGGGCTTATGAGGAGTGAAGTTAGGAAACATCTCTTAATGCAAAAGACAATGGAAAGTTGAAGCTCTCTACACCAAATGGCAATACATGCCACAACAAATGATTTTAAATCTGAGATTGATCCATTTTTTTGTTAAGCAAAGCCATAATGAGATGTGGAGACAAGTTGGGGATTTAGAGTTAGGGTACAGATCAGCCAGGATCTCAATGAATGGTGAAACTGTTTCAAGGGACTAAATGGTCTATTCCATTTCCTCAAGACACTGTGGCATTATTTACATGATGCAGGCTTGCATCAGGGACACCCTGAATAAAACAAATTTCATACAGACTAAGGTACGTTCTGAGGCTTCATTAATATTGCTCTATAACTGAAAACACTTCATAAAGGGCAGCATAACAAGTGTTCTAGAACAATGTTTTCTGCAAGATACAGAAGATCAAAAGCAAAAGAAAACACCCTTTTATATACAAAATATTAACTATTCATTCAGACATTCAGAAATTTTAATTCTGCCATATATGCAGGGGAGGATATTTAGCTCCGTAGTCATTTCTCAAGCTCCTGCCAAATGCTGTCACTTCCAGTCTTTCCTGCAGTTGATGTCAGATGATGAATGTATCTACATAAATGACGGATGGTACAAAATAATTTTCCATCATTGCTGCCACCATTACTGTCATAGCAATGGATTTAAATTCTGCAAGATCCCATGTCCCAGTCTGGAGCTACCATTTTTCAAATAAAATTACTGAGTTTAGTCCCAAATGCTTTTACACAGCTAGTCCTGTTCTAGTCTGGCAGGTTAGAAGCCTACAATGAATATTTTGCTCACTCCCCACTTTCCTCCCCAATCACAAGGACAGATATCCAATGGAAAACTCAATACAATTACGCCTATTTGGTTGGCGCACCAAAATTCACCAGCATCAATGGGAAAGGTGGAAGACACAAAATGAAAAATCCCACAAAGGCTTTTATGAAGTTAGCGTTCTTTGAAATGTTATGATTGCCTATAATCTTAATGTTTAATTACAATGCAAGTTTCAATTAGTGACACTATCAGCCTCAAATATCCTACTAAATATTTAAAGGATTATTAGGAAGAATTCCTAAATTATGCCTGTTTAATACTCCAAAGGGAATACAAAAATAACATCTGCTTAAACAAGTACAGTCTCTGCAAGGTTCAACATTCAACAGGATTAGAACCAAAATTACTTTAAAAGATAAAATAGAAATTAAACCAATATAAGGTATTGAGAAAAGTCAAAATCCAGATTGCAGTACATACCAAATTTGAAACCCTAGTACAAAGTCTACATAAACCAAGAAGTGGTAACATATGATACAGAAGAGTCAGAGCAGAATGTCAAATATAGTGCATTAAGAAGATTGCTGACCAGAATTGTACTGGCACTGAAGATAAATCCTGGCAAACTGAAAAGTACGAATATGAAATTAAAACAGGAAAAGAGTGGCCTGTGGCCCAATGAATGGAGGTGATCATTGAAGCAGCACACAGAGAGCCCTGAAAAGTGGTTGATCTCTCCCTTCCTGTGCTAAATTTCTTAAATTTAAGTTCAATTTCATTGAGATCACGTTATGAAACAGACCTCATTATATCCACAAAAATATTATTTATTTTCAGAAATCTTTTTCATATGTTCCTTTAAACAGTACACAAAAGTGATCAGGAGTGACATTCTTTCCAATTCCAGCCATTCAATATCAATCATTCTACCTTCTAGTTAATTACAAGCCTTCTGCAATGTTCTTGGACTGTGATCCAGCAATATGCTTTCGGACCAAACTAAAAGGATTCCTTCTGATCCCTATGTCATCTTTCCTTTTCCCAGAATAATCAACTGTGTTGCCACACTTAGTAGGATTACCAATCTTGTTCGAAATCAGGAGTAATTTTGTCCCATGGATCCATGCCTGATAATAATTGGATTATAAAAACCACATCCATTACATTTAGGACCAGCATGGTCAGAAGACAGAAACCCTCAACTCATTGCTCTGAAATATTTGTGCATACAAGGCACACGAGGTGAAAAATCATACATCTATCTTCAGAATTTTAAAAATATTTCATTATGTCACATATCACAATCAAACTGTGTAACAAAATTCAACAAATGTACAGGGAATTTACTCTTATTTGACAATAGACGCTTCATATTTTCCATATTCTTTCGATAATACTGAAATGATAAGTCTATAATATGGGTAAGAAATTGTAGGCAGAAAAATAACTATTTACCAAAAAATATACAATTTAGTAAACAACTACTTAGTAGTCAAAAACAAAACCACAACTACAGGTAAAACTACTTTTGTACGGGAGCACACTTTTGTATGAATATCTGTTCATTTGTATGAATGTCTGGTCATTTACTGGACTTTAAAATACTTGATCATGCTTGCTTATAATCATAATTTTTGCACCTGAACATGTTAAATATTAACAATATTTTTCAGAATAGTTTAAAATCCTCTTGACATTTTTTCAGAATTCAGTAATGAGTACTGTATTTCTTCAACTTCCATGCAGAGTGAAACCATACCGTGAACTACAGGAAACAATATAAAGTTTTAAAGGTGATCAATGATTGGAAGCTGCCAACATTTCTATTACAAGTTGACAGCAACTTATCCATGTCTCAGGAAGATACAAAGCAGATTTTATTCTTTGTGCTATTTTTTTTTGTACAAAGAGGAGGATCAAAATTAGCCCAGCAACTGACCAGTCTGCCCAAAGCAACCTCCAATATTTACATAGGCAAAAGACCGAATTATTACTTGTCCCACCAAATTGGCAACCACACTCAGTGGTTAGTGCAGGAAATGTGAGCTCCCAACTATTCAAGGAAAATGCTTTAGAGACTAAAGTTGGTCATTTAGGGCAAAGTAAATAGAAATTTTAATATTACTTAGTTGCAAATTAAACTTATCCAGATCGACAAACTCTTGATCTGGAGAAATCCTCCAATAATCATTGCCTATAACTGTTTATTTCAAGCAACACAAAAATTCTTGCCGATGAAAATATTACCACTCATGACACTTAAAAACTTCTGAACTAATTATTTAGCAACATACACCTTATTCTTCTGTTGGACATACTTGATTGCTGCTCTGAAATTCACTTCCTGATAATTTCATTCATGGTTATAATTGAATATGCGCACCCTTGGTTTGCAATGAAAAACTGTGTAATACATGCAAGCGCAATGAGGATTATATACCAAAACTGACAGATACAAATCAGCCAGATAGACAAAAGATCATTTTATGTTCCTTCCTTCAATATTTAGTTGGTACCATTACTTGTTTAGTTTAAATCCACATCATTTTTCATTTAGCACTAAAATTTTAAGAAGAATGGCAGAGCCACCATTTACTTGTCAGCTGGTTACAGACATATGAAAACAGCGTAATGTATATATTTCAATTCTGATTTTTGCTTCAGGTAATCATTAGCCTATAATTTGAAAACTACAGTGATGAATAATAGGTCTGAAGAACTGAAAAATCATTAGTATGCATTCTGGCAAAGAACTATGGACAATCAAGCACAGCAAGGATTCTTACATTTATGTTCTTGCCCAATAAAACTATTTCTCTTCACAACTAACTCATTACAGCATGACTTTTAAAAAATTAAATGATTAAATGATGGTCTCCCTGGCCCTCCTGGGCTCCCTGGTGAAACAGGTTTCCCTGGTCCAAAAGGTGAGCGTGGTGATTCAGTGAGAATACCAGGGTCTGTAGGACCAAAGGGAGATCCCGGACGAGCCCCCGATTTTGTTACGAACCAGCAACAAAAGAAACACACTGAGTCACGATTCAGTGTTAAAAACTACTTTATTAATAACTACTTATGATAATAAGAAAAATAAAAAATAAGAAAAATTACCAACAATGGACATAGACTACAAAACTGCTTTCTCGTCAAGTTCCCCAGTAGAGGAACATCTAGAATAAGTTAGTCCACTAACTTAGGATATCACTAGTAGCACTCACACCTTTGAATCCGAAGGTTATAGATCCAATTCCAAGAGTTTTGAACCCATAATTCAGTTGAGTTCCCAACACAGTACTGAGGAGTGTTGCCTTAACCAAAGTCTTGTCTCTTTGATGAGACATTAAACAAAAGGCCTCTGTGTCCTCTCAGGAATATTTTCAAGAGACCATGGCTTTATTTTGAGAAAGCACAAGAAATTGGTGGCCAATAATTTCCAACACTAATTACTAAAGCAATGGCTCAGATCTTACTGAGTGGGTCTGCCGTCTGCACCAGCCACTAAACTACATCAATTATAGTGGACTTGCCTCATCCACATAGAAAGACATTCTTGTTCACCAGGAGCCATGAGGCAAAGCCCTGTATGGCATCAGGGTCTTGTGCAGTATGAATGAGATATACAAGTTGGCCATGGCAAGTTCTGCTCTCAGATTTCCTCTGTTAAAAACTTTGTAAGCAAAGCCATGGCCAGGACTTTGCTATCTGCCAAAAAGGTCAGATTTTCCAATGCTGCCAAATACATTTTGACAAAGTAAAACATTCACAAGCTTTCAAGAATGATACATTAAAATAATGTTTTTTTCTAAAAATTTACAATTAAAAAATGCAACTATCCTTAATCATACCCTTCTTCACAGCTGCAAATTCTCCATTCAAAATAAATGGGCTAGTAGATCGGACACCTGGTCCAACCTCATGCAGGACCTAAGAGCGGATTTCTCAATGTAAACCCAGAGCATAACTAGGAAGAATTGCCAGCAGGTTTGGGCCATCTGCATTTCCTGAACTTACTGGCACTCGCAAGGATAACTGAAGTGTTATCGGCAAAATCCAGCATAACATGGGCCAAGTTATTTGGTCATTTATTCTTCTATTTTTTTTTGTGGGACCGTGTGTTCAATTTGGCTGTTGCATATCCTATATTATAGCATCTACACATCAAAAGTAGTTAATTGGCTGCAAAGCCCTTCAGACATGCCAAGGCCACGTACATTGTGTTCTTTCTTTCTATTGCCTTTGGGACAGAACAGCAATTCTGGAAATGTATTGAAAAAATGTCAAAAAAATTAAATTACATTAATCTCTACATTCCTTTTCAGTTCCATTACAAGTCACAAAGCTTATGTGTAAAAGCTTAAAGCATGCAAAAAAGGTTGGACATTTAAGAGCCATTTTTTATATACAGCAAGGTTCACTAAGATAATACAAGTTATCAAGTTCAGTAATTGTCTACAAAATTGGATTTTTAGTCTATGCCAAATGTGCATTTCAGGAAATTGCATACTCAGACACTATGATTTTCAATGTATTAATTGTGAAAAAAGGAATGTATGCTTAATGGTTTAAGCTGGAAATAAGAACTATACAAATTAGTTTTTTGGTGGGAAGGTGAGGGAAATGAAACTTTAAGTGTGAAAAAAAGCTGTTAATGGAGTTAGCGAAGCTGTACTTTGTCAGTTGATGAATCCTATATAATATTCTCATAGATGATTTGTCTTGCAGGCTGTTAGGATATACTTCTACAACATGGTTAGATTCCTAGAAAACCTGTAATAATGTCAGACTCTTCCATAACCTCTTCCAATAAAACTCCAATATGCAATTAATCATCCCTGCTGCGACCTCAGGATCCCAATTTTCCTCCATTTCAAAAGACTCTAGAAAGATTATACTATGATAACACATATCCAGTATTCCCTCAATGTGGTAATACATTCAAACATTAAAACCTCCCATTCCACCAATCCCAAAGCCCCTGATTACAAACAGCTCAGCACACATCTTCCACTGTCAGGATCTCAGAAATCTCCTTCAAAAAAATGTATATCCCAGAGATGAGCAGCATTAAGGGAACTCTGCTAGTTCTAACTTCACATTTAAAAGGCTCTGAACAAAAAGGAACTGCTATAATCTAAAAGAATAGCATTTGTGACACATTACCAGATTGCAGCAATGAAATTTCATCAAACTCCAACTCTAGCTGTGCTTTGCAAGATAATTGCTTGTGCAAATGGAAAGTTCTAACGATGTTAATTTTCTATGCATTTTGATTCTGATGACTGGAAGTTAACCAAGTTTAAAATCTATCCTTTTAACTTATTAACATCATGCAGATACAAGTTTAATTTGCAACTTGACAAATTATGTTTACGTGCATTCCATCCCACCCAATAACTTTTTTCGTTTTTTTAAAAAAAAATGAAAACAGGATGTAGACAGAATTTGCATTACTGGATTTACATTCCACCTTCTCAAAGGAATAGTCAGAGGACTTGGTTTTCACATTTATGAATTGTACCAGAGTGTTATAGATGCACCATAGAATGCATCCTACCTGGAAGCATCATAGCTTGGTATAGCAACTGCTCTGCCCAAGATCGCAAGAAATTGCAGAGAGTTGTGGTCACAGCTCAGTTCATCACAAAAACCAGCCTCCTCTACTCTACCAGTCTATTCTGTCTACACTTTCTGCTGCCTCAAGAAAGCAACCAACATAATCAAAGACCCCTCCCACCCAGGACATTCTCTCTTCTCCCTCCTTCCATCAGGCAGAAGATACAAAAACTTGAAATCACGCACCACCAGGCTCAAGAACAGCTTCTATCCCGTTGTTGTAAGACTCTTGAATAGACCTCTTATACGATAAAGATGAACTCTGGACCTCACGATCTACCTTGTCATGGCTCCTGAACCTTATTGTCTACCTCCACCGCACTTTTTCTGTAACTGTAACACTATATTCTGCATTCCCTTTGTACATTCCCTCAATGTACTTATGTTTGGAAATGATCTGTATGGATGGCACGCAAAAATGTTTTTCACTGTGTCTCAGTACATGTGACAATAATAAACCAATTACATCATCTCCTAGTCCATCAAAAGTGTCAACTTGAAATTTACCATCCCTATTTTCAAATCACTACATCCTCACTCCTCCCACCTCTCTCCCTTCCAGCCCAACAACCCTTTACGTCACCAAATTTTAAATCACAATTCCCTTTTTTTCAATTATTTATTCACGTTTCAGGATATGGGTGCCACTGGGTTTGCCCATCCCTAATTGCCCAAAATGTGCAGCTCGTAAGGCAATATTATAGGGAATTGGAGAGTCAACCATATTGGTGAGTCTGGCATTCCACCAAGGCAAGGATAGCAGATTTGGGGCAGCAAATAAAGCTGCTGCCTCGCAGCTCCTGCGACACAAGTTCAATCCTGACTTCTGGTGCTGTCCACATGGAGTTGTATACTCTCTCTGTGACTGTGTAGGTTCTCTTGGTTGCTCCAGTTTCCTCTCTCAGTCCATGCATGTTAGTAGGTTAATCAGCCACTGTAAACTGCCCCAGGGTGTAGGCAAGTGGTGGAATTGGAGGGAAGTTGATGGGAATGTAGGGAGAATAAGAAGGATTAGTGTAGATGTCCTAATATTTCCATGTCTAGATGTTTTTTCAAATGTTAAGTTCCTTGAGATTATTTGCCATGTTAGAAATAATATACATGCATATTGTTGTATACACATCACGTGAGCAAGCAAACCAGATGTAGTTTAATGTGGATAAGTACAAGGTCTTTCACTTTAGACACAAAAATGAATACCTTAAACTATTTTCTAAATATAAATAATTAGGAACTGTGAAGAAGCAGGCAGATTTGGGAGTCTAATTAACATTATTCATTTAAAGCTAATTGGTACAAAAAAAAAACAAAAAGCAAATGTATTATTAGCTTTTTTTCCCTACTAATGGTAAAGTAGAATAGAAATGAAAAAACAATGTTTCTGTTGCACAAAGCTCTTGTCAGATCCTCTGTAGAGATGGCTCTCAGTTTCAGACAGTATATTTCAGGAAGGTCATTAATGGCCATGAGGTGTACTCAAACAGAGGGTTAAACAGAGCACTAGTTACATAAATGTATAAAAAGATTGAGCTATCTGCTAGATACGTAAAATATTAAAAGCTTTCAATACGATATAGTAAAACTCTCCCAAACAGCTGTGGTTGTTAAGATATTTAGCTTTCAAGATCAAATGTGATATATTTATGTTAAGTAAAAGAATCAAGCGATGTGGACTGAAAGCCAAGGTAAATAGAAAGGAGGTACGAACCAGCCATTGTCTAATTAAATCTCAAAGTCTCAAAGATTGAATAATTCCCTGGTCCTATATTCTTAACTCCCTTCAAACACAAAATATCTAATCACTATTTCCATTCCCTCTATATTTGCAATAATTTCATAACTGTGAAAATAACAATAAAGACAAATTAGTGAAATATTGCTGAAATGAATTTTTAATATTTAAAATTATAGTAGGATATATGAACTTGATCAGATTTCCAAGCAGAAGATACAGAATGGCCTAGATTACAATGCAATGCCATCATTTATGGTATCTCAGAGTGATAGATCATATTCAAAAGGAAAATTAAAATGATATTAACTATCAAATCAGCCAAAGCTGAGTATTTCCATGTCTGCAGGAAGTGTTTTTAGAGCAACCTGTTCCAGGAACTGATCTAGTTCATAAAATTGCCTCTTTAAGAGTAATCAACCAAGTATGGAAACTTTGAAATATGCAGTATTAACGCAACATGGAGAAAGCTTGTTTTAAATCACAGTGCTTGAAAATAGTCCATTAAAGGTATTAAAATTCTATCTTTAAATCTAAATGCATTCTTTTATTCTAATAAATGCAAAATATTGATTTTTTTTTACATATATATTGAGATTTAGTAGATTACACCAGGCAATATTCTTTTCAAAATAACCGAATTACTAAGACCCTGTCTGACTTTAGGGATAAGCTTTAAAAACAAAACTGTGGCTGAGATAAATACACCACAGATGAAATATGAGAAAAATATTTACTTTTATTAATTGTTGTAATGGGCAGTCAGTAGTCATGTTCACTTCTGAAGGGAAACATCAGTTAAATTACATTAACACTTAAATACTTTTAAAAACATTAAATCATGGTATTAGATTGCATTTATGGAGTATTTGACTTTAGTAATTATTATTACTTTTTCAATAAATATGTATTAGTGATCTGTAGTTCACTAATCCAGGGATTTAATTGGTTTGGCTGCAGGGTCTGCTGTAAAAACAGGCAAGGACTGAGATTGAAATGAGCAGACAGCACATCCTGGGAGTGGCCAAAGGGAAGGCCAGAGACTCCAAGAGTAGCTGAGATGCAAGCCAGAAATCCAGGGAGCAGATCTGGCCCATTGTAGTAGACCGTTGATATTGCAAGATCTGCAATTTCTATAACATTGCAATTTATGGATTTATGAATTAATCACACATGCTGGAGAGTCCAGTCACAGATCTTAACCTGTGTTGTGAAATGTCCCCTGCTGTGTGTAACAACTACAGTATAAGCAGTTGTTTGACCAACAAAATTAAGATTGAAACAAAATTTATGGTCTAATTTAGTATTATTTAGTAGAGTATCAAACTTTAAGTACAGTACAATGCTGCAAATATCAGTATTTTGCCTATTCTTCAACACTTCTCTCCTCTTCCATCGGGTAGAAGTTACAGGAGCCTGAGGGCACGTACCACCAGATTTAAGGATAGCTTCTACCCCACTGTGATAAGGCTATTGAACGGTTCCCTTATACAATGAGATGGACTATGACCTCACGACCTACCCTGTTGTGACCTTGCACCTTATTGCACTGCACTCTCTCTCTAGCTGTGACACTTTACTCTGTACTGTTATTGTTTTTTACCTGTACTACATCAATGCACTCTGTACTAACTCAATATAACTGCACTGTGTAATGAATTGACCTGTACGATCGGTTTGTAAGACAAGCTTTTCACTGTACCTTGGTACAAGTGACAATAATAAACCAATACCAATACTTACACACTAGCAGATAATGAACTGCTGATATATACTTCATACCAAACAACTATCCCAAAAGAGTAACATTTAAGCAAAAGGATCAATATACTGAAAGGATGCTTAACTGATTTTTTTTAAAAAATATGGCACTAATGAAAATATTCAAAACTCAATGTTTGGCATTGATACAAATCTTAAAGGGACAATTAAATTAATACTCACACACACCACCAGATGGGGCACTTATGAAAACAATGTCAAACACAAACAAATGTTTGAAGAATTCAGCCAGTCAGGCAACATCTTTGAAAATAATGCCCTGGGTTGTGGACAAGGTTGAATCAAGAAAGACATTTTGAACTAATTTTTGCATTTGTAACTAATTGAAGTAGTAATTTTTGATCATAACTCAAAATGGTAAGTTTATTGATGCTTATTCTTGAAAGGAGGCAGTATTGAAAAAGAAATTATACCTGAAGAATACCAACCTTAAATTCATCAATGATAATGCTAAGTGCACCATGGCCAGCTTTTCTAAGATCTTCTAACTGCTGCTTATGTTTTTCCTGGAAAATAATATTACATTTTTGTTAATGTGTGAATTATGAACAGATTTAAATGTTATTACAAAGAATGCAGCCATCATCAATACTACGGCAGTAACGTTTTAATGCTGAGTGGAGAATTATTAGAATTTTTATTGAATAATGGTAATTTAAAGCTGCTCAATATTCCCAACTATCTACATGCCAGTAGAAAACAAGACAACCTAACTTAGTCTATTACTTGTCTAATTCAATTCTATGTAAGGTTTTAGCAGTTACTGAACTTTCAGGCTGTCAGCATAGTTTACTTAACTGTTCATGTCTACATGTGGCTTCACTCTAATGCAATTTTACTATACTTTGCTGAGGGAGTTTTGCAAGAGTGATTTAAGTATTTGAATGGACGCATGATCAAGATTGTCCTCAAAAATGGATTCCTATATAATTTGAACTGGGTATTAGAAACAAATGTGCTGCTGTTGTGATAATTAAGGCACAGAGAATGAGTAAAAATTTTATATCTTTGGAAAGAGAAGAACAAGTTAAGCATTATAGTGACAAGAATTGTTTATCATATACTCTGGAACAACCAGCAATGAAGAGTGAAAAGTTATACCACTGCTACTGACAGCTATAGCAAATTCAATACTATTTACCCACTGAACTATCCACTTATCAGAAATATTTTCAATTTGTAGGTAATTTTACAATCATTCTTTCAATTCAAGATAATTATGTTCAGTTTTCACCAAAGCAATGTCATACAAATACTGATTAATGTGGACCGATTCAGTTAAACCCTGAAAATGTGTTATGGTTACTCACTTGGGTAACCCTGGCAGCACCTCCCAAATCGATATACCTTAAAGTCACGTGCAGCAAATGCATAGAAGCACTATCACATGAAGGTCACACACTATCCTGACTTCGAAATAAACTCTATTTATTTGAATCTTGGAACTCTTGTCCTAATAATATGTTGTGAGCACCTTCTCCAGAAAGGCTGCAGTGGTTTAAAACAATAGCTTCACTTTAAGGGTGAGGAAAGATAGACAGTAATTGCTGACTTTAATTAAAAAGAACAGAGCCCATTTAGAGAGGAAGGGGGGAATATTTGCCTCAAGATTTCTTAACAACTATGATTTTTTTCAAATGCAAGCTCCTGGAAAACATCAAAGGTAACACTTCTACAAAGGAACAGATGAAGAACAAATTGCAATTACATGCTACTTTCACCTCAAAGCCCTACAAAGAAATTATGAGTAAGGAAATTGACAAAGGGAAGGAGCAAACACGCAAAAATTTCCCCATAACAATAATGAATAGAGACAGGAAGCAAGCACCTTTCTTTCCCCTAATTTAGGAAAGTTCAATGGCTGACTATAAATTTACTACATTACAAGAAAAAGATGCAAAACAAATCATGAGAAATTGAAATCATAAGAACTTAACCCGACATCATAATGATGCAAACTAATGGTACTCAATGCTATATAAATATACTGCATGAAGGCAAACAATGAAATTATTTTCAATCTACACAGGTAGGAAATTGTACCACATACTGAGAACATTCACTTTAACATTAATACATCACTAAGGAACTTATTTGGCATAACTATTGGACTCCAATACACAATTAACTGGCAGGAAACAATTCTTGGATCTTCATGTGTTAGTTAAGCTGAGATGTCCTATTTAACTACCTGTCCCAAGGACAGGAGTTTCCAAAGTTACTACAATTGTTCCTTCAAAGTATTCATGACTGGATTGTTGGCTTGGGGGCACAAGTTAACAATATCCAGAACAGGATCTACATTTGCCGAGATGAAACCAGATGTGTGGAGAGTGGATTCTGCTATATTTGGGACAAGAGTTTAATTTCAGCAGACTATTCAGATATGAAGGTTTAAATTCAGATGATAAACAGAAAAAAAACAAAGAATTATTTGTAATTCATAAGCCGGAGTAGCCAGGAAACAAGGGATAAAATTTGACAAGCTTTGCATGCACTTTCAATTATTTGTCAGCAGTTGCCCACCAAGGAGTGGAATTTTGAAATTCTGGGGAGGTATAAAAGGTGATGGGTCAAGTGTTCCTTCCTTTTCTTTTGTTCATAAACAAGAAATTGCACTGGAACAGCAATGCATTTATTGAAAAAGTGTTTCCCAAATTTATACTGATGTCTGATGCATTAGTGTAATTGATGATTGCCAGATGACTTGTTAGGCTTCAGGAGGTATCTACAAGGTTAAATGCCCTGACAAAAAGGTGCTCTCTTTGACCAGTGATCGAAAATATACAGCCACAAAAACTCGTGCAAGCCAAATGCCTCCTTTTCAGAATCAGAATCAGGTTTATTATCGCTGGTTTATATGATGTGAAATTTGTTGTTTTGCAGCAGCAGTATAGTGCAAAGATATAAACTACTATAAATTACAAAAATAAATAAATTGCAAAAGAGGAATAACGAGGTAGAGTTTATGGACTATTCAGAAATCTGATGGCTGAAGGGAAGCTATTCTTAAATCGTTGAGTGTGACTCTTCATGAGAAGCGAGCATATCCCAGATGATGAGGGTCCTTAGTGATGGATGCCGCCTTCTTGAGGCATTGACTCTTAAAGATGTCCTAGATGGTGGGGAGGGTTGTGCCCATGATGGAGCTGGCCGAGTCTACAACCCTCTGCAGCCTCTTGAGATCCTGTGCATTGGAGCCTCCATACCAGGCTGTGACACAACCAGTTAGAATGTTCTCCACTGTACATCTATAGAAATTTGCAAGAGTCTTTGGTGACATACAGAATCTCCTCAAACTGCTAATGAAGTCAAGCCACTGGCATGCCTTCTTCATGATTGCATCAATGTGTTGGGCCCATGATAGATCCTCTGAGATATTGATGCCAAGGAACTTGAAGCTGCTCACCTTTTCCACCACTGACCCCCTCAATGAGGACACGTCTGTTCTCCCGACTTCCCCTTCCTAAAGTCCACAATCAATTCCTTGGTCTTGCTGACGGTGAGTGAGAGGTTGTTGCGGCGCCACTCAACCAACCGATCTTTCTCACTCCTGTACACCTCCTCGCCACCATCTGAGATTTTACCAACAACTGAGGTGTCATCTGCGAATCTATAGATGGTGTTTGAGCTGGTGGTTCGCCACACAGGTATGAGTGTAGAGAGAGAGAGAGCAGAGCAGTGGGCATGAGGTGCATTTGTGTTGATTGTTAGCGAGGAGATGTTATCACCGATCCTTATTGGCTGTGGTCTCCCAATAAGGAAATCAAGGATCCAGTTGCAGAGGGAGGTACAAGAGGCCCAGGTTTTGGTGATTAACACAGAGGGGATAATGGTGTTGAATGCTGAGCTGTAATCGATAAACAGCAGCCTGACATATGTTTTGCTATTGTCTAGGTGCTCCAAAGCAGAGTGGGATTGTGTCCGCTGTAGACCAGTTGCGGCAGTAGGCAAATTGTAGGGATCCAGGTCCTTGCTCAGGCAGGAGTCAATTCTAGCCATAACTAACCTCTTGAAGCACTTTATTACAGTAGATGTAAGTGCTACCAGGCAATAGTCATTAAGGCAGCTCACCCTGCTCTTCTCGGGGCCTTTTGTAACTAAAACTCATTTGCCTATTATTCTAATGCCTGTTTAAAGAAAAACTTTGAAACAATGGCAAAGGTAAAGGAGTTTTTTTTAAAAAATGTGTGAGTTGTTTTCAATGCAAGAATGTTATTATCAACAAATGTTTTAGTTTCAGAACTGTAATTATCTCATTCTTATGGAATGCCAGGTATCTTTTATTTCACCCTTTTTATTAATGATGCAACTCATTGCAAGTGGTAGGTATACATGGATAAATTAGTTTATTAAAATTCCAACACTATTAGTGATCTGATAAATACAAATGTGCCTGAAGAATTTCATTGTTTAAAGAGGAAATGAAACAATAAATTCTTATGGGTGATTCTTCATTTCAACGCTCTATTAGAGTTTGAATGAATGATGAATAAGTAGATATTCCCAAAACAAAGTAGAGAAAATACTTTTAAAGTATGCTTTAGACTGCCAAGAATGAGTTTCCATGTGCCTTGTATATGAGCTCTTGACGTAACTTCCGCTGGGGTTCCCAATACAGACCATCCCCAGGCTACAAATGCCCTGACTATTGGGCACATCTACATATGAACAGGTTCACATAACAGTATTAAATTCAAAAGTCCAACATGCATATGCACTCACATTCCTACAATCAGCAGATTTAGTTTCCTCTCTCGCTCCAGTTTTACTAATTGTTCTTCCTTATGTGATTTTGATGCCATTCAGTACAATAGTGTGGAGGTATGTTTACCATATTGAATCTTTGGTGGCTCATTCCAAATACACACCACCCTTTGCATGAAGAAGTTGCCCCTGATGTCCGTTATAAATTTCTCACCTCTGATCTTAAACCTATGCCCTCTTGTTTTTTGCTCCCCCTCCCTAGGAAAAAGACCATGTACTTTCACCCTGTCTATGCCCCTCTTCATCTTGTACACCTCTCTCAGGTTACCCCTCAATCTCTTATGTTCCAGGAATAAAGCCCTAGTCTACGCATCCTCTCCTTGTAACTCAGGCCCCCAAGTCCAGGCAACATCCTTGTAAATCTTTTCTGCACTCTCCCTAGTTTAATAACATCCTTCCTATAACAGGGTGACCAAAACTGTACACAATACTCTAAGAGTGGCCTCACCAACATCGTATGTAACTGCATCACAGCTTCCCAGCTCCTATACTCAATGCCCTGAATGATAAAGGCCAGCATGCCAAATGCCTTCTTCACCACCCTATCTACCTGTGATGCCGCTTTCAGTGAACTATGCACTTGCACCCCTAGGTCCCTCTGTTCCATAACACTCTCCAGGACCCTACCATTCATTGTATAAGTCCTACCCTGGTTTGGTCTCCCAGAATGCAATACCCCACATTTATCTGGATTGAAAGCCATTTGCCAATCCTCAGCCCACATACCGAGATGATCAAAATCCCCCTGTAATTTTTCACAACCTTCTACACTATCTACAACACCATCTATTTTAGCATCATCCACAAACTTACTAACCACACCTTGTACATTCACATCCAAATCATTTATACAAATTACAAACAACAACGGTCCCAACACCAACTCCTGTGGAACACCACTAGACACAGGCCTCCAGTCTGAAAAACAACCCTTGACCATCACCCTCTGCTTCCTAACACCAGGCCAATTACAAACCAAATCCGCCATCTCCCCCTAGATTCCATGCGATCTAACCTTCCAGACTAGCCGTGAAGGACCTTGACAAAAGCCTTGCTAAAGTCTACATAGACCACATGCACTGCCCTACCCTTATCTACCCTCTTAGTTATCTCCCCAAAGAACTCCAAGAGATTTGTCCCACGCACAAAGCTGACCGTCTCGAATCAGACCCTGTTTCTCCAAATGTTGGTAGATCCTGGCCCTCAGAATCCCCTCCAGCAATTTACCCACCACTGATGTCAGACTCACTGGCCTGTACTTTCCTGGCTTGTTTTTTCTATCCCTTTTTTAAACAATTGTACCACATTAGCCACCATCCAGTCCTCCAGAACCTCATCTGTGGCCAGAGAGGAAGCAAAAATCTCCACAAGTGCCTCCGCAATTTCTTCTCTACCTTCCCACAAGATCCGAGAATGCACGAGGTCAGGCCCTCAGGATTTATCCACCTTAATGCACTTTAAGGCCTCCAATACCTCCTCCCTGCTAATTTGGAGACACAAGATTCTGCAGATGCTGGAATCTGGAGCAAAACGCACAAAATGCTGGAGGAACTCAGCAGATCAGGCAGCATCTACGCAGGGAAATAAACAGTCGACGTTTCAGGTTGAGACCCTTCATCAGGGGTGGAAAGGAAGAGGACAGAAGCCAAGAATAAGGTGCTCGGGGGAGGAACACAGGCGAGCAGGTGATAGGTGAGTCCAGGTTGGGGGGGGGGGGGGGGGGGGGAGGGGAAGGTAGGTGAGTGGGGAAGAGAATGATGCAAGAAGCCAAAGGTGATGGGTAGAAGAGGCAAAGGGCTGAAGAAGCAGCAATCCAGTAGGAGAGTAGACGAGGGAATAAAAGGCAAGGAGGTGGGGAATACATGGACAGGTCATGAGGACAGGGGAGGGGAAAGAGAAGGGTTGAGGGGGTCACAGGAATGAGGGAAAACAAAAAGCGGAGGGGGGGGGGAAAAGAGGGGAGGGTTCACCAGAAGTTTGAGAATTTAAAAAAAATCGATGTTAAAGGCCATTCCTCCCCCACTTTGATTTTTTTTGGGATTTTTGTTTCTCCTTGCCCTCCAGATCCTTTTAATATCCTCTTCTTGCCCTCTAACTTCTTTAAGTGCACTCCTACACTTCTTGTAGTCATCAAGAGATTCACTCGTTCCCAATTGCTTATACACAGTGCATGTCTCCCTCTTTTTCTTAACCAGATCCTCAGTATCTTCCATCAGCCAGGGCTCCCTCAACCTGCCAGCCCTGCCCTTCGCCCAAACAGGAATATGCAAGCCTTGAACTCTGGACATCACAATTTTAAAGGCCTCCTGCTTGGCAGATGCTCCTTTCACTGCAAACAATCTCACCCAGATCAACCCCTGCAAGATCCTGCATAATGGCTCCCAAATTTAGAAAAACATCTATCAGAAAATTACGGTTACAAGTACAAACACATTCTTAGCTGAACTCGATTTCCCACCTTTATCCAGAGAAACTCAGGACCAAGAGAATTTCCCACAGAGTTGATAAAGGTTTATGTAGCTTCCATAGTTAATGAATTGCCATCCAAGGGCAAAAGGTGAAGCGAAAAACTGATGAAAAATAAGAACTGTGCAATGTATAACAAACATAATATGGGACAGTAATCTAATTTCACCTTGAATCATGATGTCCATTGACAACAAGTGCATAAGTGCACTACTCTGTGTTACAAGAACTCCGCTGCATTCTGTTTTTATTTCCTTGTGCCTATCTACTACATTCACCTCAAAAATGTACTGGTTATTTTAAGCTTTAACTTATTAATTACAAATGTATTTGGACATTTTTATCAGTACCTTGTTTTAACATGGAATTCAAATATTAATTGAAATAAAAAGCAGTAATTTTGGAAATTCATATGTTAAACTCCTGAAGAATGTAAAGACAGAAAATGCTGGAAATACTGCACAGGTCAGGAACATCTGTGGATACTGAAACAGGGTCAATGTCTTTCCAAATTTACAAATTCTGCTTGACCAGCAACGTATTTCCAGTAATTTTAGTTTCTTACTTTAATTTGTTTACCTTTATCAAAAGTTGAATGGTTTTGATTAAAATTATTGAAATGTTAGAGTTTTTAGATATTAAATGGAATCAAGGGAGGTGGGACTGATGCATGAAAGTGTTGCCAAGGTTAAAAATCAGCTATGATTTTACTGAATGGCAGAGAAGAAACTAGGGCCAAATGACTTACTCATGCTTCTATTTCTTATGTGCTTAAGAACCATCACGATAAAATTTTAAGAGTTCTGTTTCAACTCAGCTCTAGATTTTAATAAAATCGTAATGTATTTCTGGCACTAAAAACAAAGTTGGTCCAACCTTGAAAGACCATATGTTCAATAGTTTAGAGGTAGAAGACAACAGAGCTTAGTGGGAAAGCAACTGAAGAAAGCACAAGCTCCCAGAGAGCAGCTTCGAATTCCAGAGGACAAAAAATAGAGAAGTCGAATGGAAATTAGTAGCAGCCAGGTACGACACAGATCGCAGAGAGAAATAGAAGGGAAAAACAAAATCACAGTGCATAGCATTACCCAAAGTGAAGGATTAACAAAAAGATAAAAGAATGAGAAAATGAGACAAGAGTTGACATTTTCTCTATTGATTCACAAACAAATTGGCATGCTGCAAGTGATACAATCATGATGGTACACTGATTTCAATGTTATTTTTATTAAATACATAATATTAAATAGAATATTATAGAAAACCCAATATATAATCTATTGGGCAATCATGCAGCCCATGAAATTAATGAAATAAGTTAAACAACATTTTCAGTGATAACCTCATTCGTTCAGGCCTGAAGATCTCAGGAAAAAAGCCACAGGACACTGAAAGAAGCACTTGGCATTTCCTTATTTGGCATTGATAATTATTTTGCTAGCAAGCTGTCAGATGTTTATGCAATTCCACATAAAAAGTTCATCTGATTCTTTTAAGAGTCATTTTTGTTTGATGTTACAAAGTCACTCTTCAAATTGCCATTATTAACATTTTAGTCATGAGAGTCCAGTGGCATGAACTTCTAATTGTGAGTATTTTGTGTTTAAATTTTTATTAGTGGAGAAACAAAATCTGTCAGTCCTGAACTCATTTTAAATTTATTTTGAGGATGCCACACAGCTAGATTGTAATGTCAATGGGGTTAGTTGAAGTAGGCTGGTGAGAGGCTCATATGGAGTGCAAACTTATCAGATTAATAGTATGTTTCTGTGACGTAAATACTACACAATGTTATTCAACTTTCAGCAGTAAATCACTGAGTGGAGGACGGTGACTAGTGGTGTTCCTCAAGGATCCCTGCTGCTTGTGATTTTTATAAGTAACTTGGATGAGGAAGTGGAAAGGCGAGCTAGTAAGTTTGCAGATGACAGAATGGTTGGAGGTGTTATGGATGGTGTAGAAGATAGTTGTAGGTTACAACAGGATATAGACAGGATGCAGAGTTGGGCAGGTGGAGTTCAATCCAGAAAAGTTATACACTTTGGAAGAATGAACTTGAAGGCGGAGGACAAGGTTAACAGTAGGATTCTTAGCAGTGTGGAGGAACAGAGGGATCTTGGGGTTCAAGTCCATAGATCCCTTAAAGTTGCCGTGCAAGTTGATAGGGTGGTTAAGGTGGCGTATGGTGTGCTGGCCTTCATTAGTCGGGGGATTGAGTTCAACAGCTGTGAGGTAATGTTGCAGCTCTATAAAACTCTGACTGGACCACACTTAAGAGTATTGTGTTCAGTTCTGGTCACCTCATTATAGGAAGGATGTGGAAGCTTTAGAGAGGTTGCAGAGGATATTTACCAAGATGCTGCCTGGATTAGAGAACATGTCTTATGAGGAAAAGTTAAGCAAGCTAGGGCTTTTCTCTTTAAAGCGACAGAGGATGAGAGGCAACTTGATAGAGGTGTACAAGATTGAGGGGCATAGATAGAGTGGACAGCCAGCACCTTTTTCCCCAGGGCAGCAATGGCCAATACCAGAGGACATCCATTTAAGGCAAGAGGAAAGTTTAGGGGAGATGTCATAGGTGTTTTCATATATATAGATATACAACACACACACACACACACACACACACACACACACACACAGAGTGATGGGTGCCCTGAACACGCTGGCAGGGATGGTGGTAGAGGCTGATATAATAGGGACATTTAAAAGACTCTTAGATAGGCACATGGATGTAAGAAAAATGAAGGGTTATGGACTGGGCAGGAGGGAAGGGTTAGATTGATCATGGAGTAGGTTCGTATAGGTCGGCACAACATCATGGGCCAAAGGGCCCATACTGTGCTGTACCGTTCTGTTCTGTTCTTTGAAAAAGCATAGGATCAGCAAATTGTTAAATAACCATTTGTTATGTTTCTGATACTCCCAAATAGTTAATATTAGTAAACATACATTAAGCTTATCATGGTCAACATAAATTGAAAACATTGTCCAAATCCTTTGTTTGTAAATTATGGTAATCAAAGTTTCAATATTATAAACATTGATTACGCAGACTTGAATGCAAGTATGTCTTCAAAAAAAAGAAAATCATGTCTTCTATTCCTCAATTTTGGCTCCAATTTCTGTGGAACCTCCTCAATAATTTCACTATAATTTTATTGGAAGATCAGTTAAAAATGAAAAAGTAAAGGAATAGGTAGCCATTCATTTCTCTGCAAATTGCAGAGAACACAATCACGAAAAATCTGGTACAACAGAATAGTATGATGCAAGGAGAAACATTTAAACTATAGCAATATATTTCATTATGGTAGCAAGTTTAAAACTGGACCTTCTCATGCATAATGTAGAAAATCATGAAAGAGTGAATGAAGTATGATTAGACCCAAATTAAGAATAGGGGATGGGGGAGGGGGAAGGAGGAGGAGGAAAAAAAAGCAATGAACGAGATTAGAGCAGTTAGCTCCAGTTGAATGGTTAACAGTAACTCAGACATTCTTTGTGCTGTAGTTTGAGAGTCTATGCTTCGTGCTGCAGGTTAATCTTTGAACCGATCAAATAGGTTTTGGCTATTGAATTCTCATAGGCATGCATGAGAGAACACTTCCTTTCCAAGATCAGAACCATCAATTGAGTACTTTATAAGGTTGCACTCGTTTCCCAACATGCCCTCAAAATCCTTCAGAAGGCAAATGTCTTGGCATAATTAAAGGGAACTTTTCAATAAATACTGTATACATTTATGCATGTGCTTTAAACAATGGTACTGGCAGAAGACAAACCAGAAGGACCAAAGTAACTTTAAATGGTACCCCACTCAGCACTACCACATACAGCACTGATACTGCTCTTAGTCTGAATCCAAACAGGACTAAGAGCACTATAATATACTTCAGTGTTGTTCAAAAAAGACATCCCCTGCATGCTGCTACTCTGAGAAACCTCTGGTGGCATTTCATTGCCACACAGCTCATCATAGAGTAAACCACCCAGGCAATATGTGTAGGCTGCCTGAGTGGGCTTGGATGACCATTGAGAGCTGAGATGCTATACTAAGAGGTGTAGCCCAGCCAGTACAATGAGTGATGATGCGAGTGCTTGGGACCAGCAGTGACTGCTTTACATAATGACAAACCAGCCAGATCCTACAGTATCTCTCATCACCTCCTCTTGCAGAAACAGCCATTGAACTTATCACCACAAGGAAATCTACAGGAGGCTGAGAGAGCTCAGTAGGTTAAAAGAGGAGAGACAGCAGCTTCCATCACATCCAACAGGTGGATCCAGACAGTCCCTCAACAAATGGAGCAGCAGCCAACCCAGCCCACCCAATACCAAGCCATGATTGTTTCATTGCTGTAGGAGGACTAGCTCTCAACTGACTGAGCTCTCAACCAATTCCTGGCTCACTAGCAGGAAGACCAACTGTTCACGTCAGGTTCCCAGCACAGAAGGATTGTGGATTACGCAAGTCTTTTAGTACCGATTCCACAACCCTCTTGTTCCTAGGAACGCATTTGTGAGTGCTAAATGAGACACCGGTGTTTTAACAGCAGGATTGATTCATTAGTCATAGGCAATTGCTTACTTGTGGTACGCAGTAGTCATGATAGTGTTTCTATCACACTATATATGGCACAAGATCTTAACCCTTATGTGATATTCAAACTCAAATTATTGATGTTTTTCATTTTTTGTTAAAAAGGTTTCTCTTCCTCTGCAACCACTGTCAAAAGTGAGAACAAAAATCTTTTAGAATAACTTGAGAAAGTAGTAATCATGTCTGGAAAGAGAAAAACACAATAATAGGTAGCACACAAAGTCCAACCCAAGAGTTCCTAGATTCAGTTTCCATTTCCACAGATGCCACCCAACTTGTTGAGTAGCTTCAGCACTTTCTTTATTCCTTGATTCTTCTAAAGTGTTCCAATTGACTTGATGGCTATTGCCCTGGATTAGTTTATGGTCAGATTTTGTTTCCCTCACTCTCAATGGGAAATCACTTCTGCCTTTCTCCACTGAAAAGCTGGCTGGAATCTCTCAAGAGACAAAAATCACCCACCACCATATCACTCAGCTGCCTCAAAACTTCACATTTTTAAGACTGACAACATTGAAACTGCCATTATTTCCCCCCCAGAAAAAGGTCTACTATCTTAATCCATATAAAAAGGTGTACCTCCTCGCAATTCTCCCCATTGAAACCCAAATTAGTTAAGTGCCTTGCCGCAACGAAATGTAGTGCTTCATGAATACATTGTTCTTGTTCAAAAGCCTCATTATGTAATTGCAGGCTCAAAATGGATTATATTTGCCTTCCAAGAATTTCCAAGAATGGAGCCAACCAGATCTATGACCTTGTATGAATGCAAATTTAAAAATTATACAGAGCCACCCAGCTGAATCATTTCCTTTAATTGTTAGGTTACCATTTTAAAATGCCGAACAACAACAGTGGTAATCTATGTGCAACATGATAAATTTAGGACTTGCCTATATGGTGCAAGCTGAATATTTTTCTAATTCCAACACTATTTATGAACTCAAATGGCATTCAATTACCTGAAGTTGATTGTAGTGATCTTGGTGTGCAGCTTCCTCTGCTTTTTTCTCTTGTAAATATTCTTCCTCTAATGTTGAGTACTTCTCAAACATCTCTGCTAATGCCTTGAAAAAGTTTAAATAAATTGGCAAATAATAACATAAAACATGCTTACCAGATAACATACAATAAAATTAGCTTATTTATGCTGTTAAAGCAATACTTAAAATAGGCAAGACGAAGTAATGTTTGTCTCCTGTAATGCTTTCTTAAGTTTTTTTGCTTACAGTACTCTGAGGCATGATTGACTTAAAGAAACAGCCCAGTTCGATCATAACATATTCCACTGAATCAACAAATACTTGAAAGAGGCTAAAGTGGTTGATGTGAAGTTGGCTTTAATATGTAAACACTCATCAATTACAAAATCATTGGGCACATTAAACCAGGAGCATGATATTAACTGGCTGCAAAATGAAGTGATAAGAAATTTGAATGGAGTTTGTGCCCAATCTGAGTTCAAATTCACACTAGGTTTGCTGATGCACTTCTGATTAAAATACAAGAAGAATGTAATTTGTGGTTAGGTGAATGCATTATGTGTGAAAAGTTTGTGCTTTTTTGAGAAACATGCGACTAGTAAGGATGTTTGTGGCTATTTTGTTTGATAGAGAAGCTTTCCAGGAATCAGGCAAGGAATGTAGAGCTAAGCCAATCTGAATCAGCAGTGTCAGACATATTCCCAGTGGAAAAAAATTCTATTTAACAATGGAAATACTGCAAATAAGTACTGCGTCAATGACTTAAAAAAAAAAACACACAATGCACACCACAGTACCTTTTTCATTTCAAGTTTTTCCTTCTCAGCAGCAGAAAGTTTTTCCTCCACATTTTCCAGTGTTTCTTTTGATTTTACTTCAAGCTTGTGTGTTTCTATGGGCATTGGGCATTCTGCAAGATCTGTAGATTGTCGAGGATCCTTTTCCTGCAAAGTTGCTGATGCCACAACATTATCAAATAATAGTTGAGACGTCTGCTGAACCTGCAATACAGTTTTACAAACAATTTTAATGGTGGACTTAAAATACATACCACAAAGTAGCAATTTAAACAAACACAAATTTACAATTTGACAAATAATAGAATATGAAATCTTAAGTGTTATCACTTTCAATTTTGTTACTTAAAGAAAATTACTCATGAATTATATGCACACAGAACCAGTACCGTGCAGCCCTTAGTTTCCTTTTACAATGCTGTCATGTGTTTCTCAAGCCTGCTCAGCCCTTCAACTGCCCACTGTTGATACCATGCATCATCCATTTTGCCATCCAATCCCCATTCCCTCCAATTTCCTTAGAGATCAAAATCATATCAAATTTAGGCTTGAATACAGTTAATGATCAAGTATCCATAGCCCTCGATAGAGAATACCAAAGATTTACAACCAACTGTATAAAAAAATTTCTCCCTCAATCTCAGATGACCAACCCTCAACCCCCAAGCTCCATCCTCAGCAGCAAGAGGAAACAGCACCTACCCTGCCAATCCCTTTCAGAGTCACATATGTAACAGCAAGAAATCCATCAAGACCAAATATTTATCATTCATGGTAAGTGATAAACTAAATGAAACTCAGGAACAAATATACAAATGAGATCCAGAAACCGAGATAGAAATCTGCATTTTCATATATATAATAAAAATCCAGTTTTAAAAGGTTTATTGCAACTAAAGTTTCCAAAATTACTTTCTCAGATTACCCAATTACCTATTCATCCCATAATTTTTGAAAATTTACCTTTGACAATTATGTTCACATGCAATTGCATTTAAATTTGTCACCTTTCCATTCTTGGACATAACAGAAGGAGATGCAAAACTTGGTACAGCACTCTTATATTCACCCTTACTGCTGCCCAAACTTTAGCTTTTCCCTTAAACCCATTTTTTGCTGACCTATTTTGAATTTAAACCTTTAGATTAAGAGACGCTACAGCAACACAACTTTAAATAAAAATTACATCAGCACATACTGCATTATCAAATCATAATTTTTGATCTCAAATAGGCTGCCTTGGGAATGTAAATATGACACCTTTCCCAAACTTAAGTGAGGCATATTTCTGAAATTTTATTTTCACACAACGTTGGTCTGAATGGAGCATGCCACGTAGTACATTCTAGCATACCCACTAAGAAAATAAAGTTAATTCACAGCAAACCTGGAGCATCCCTCAAACAAGTCCACCACAAAAATGCAAATAAGAACTACACTTTATTTTGACTTTAACTTCCTGATTAACAGTCCCAAAATTGACATCAGTTTGGTATGGAATTCTTTCATCTTATCAAATAATAACTTGAATTACATTGCTCGCGTAGCTCACTATTTCAAAAAGAAATCCAAATTTCCACACTCTCTCATAAAACCCAATCATCCAATTTTATAAATGAACATCAGTTACTCTTTGCACCGCCTCCATGCCTTTAATGTTTTCCTTGTGTCTCACTGGCCGACTGGAATTTGTCATGGCATGGAGGCCGTGCAAATACATCAAGGGCACATCCCTCTCCACCATCGGAAGAATCTACATGAGGCACTGCCTCAAGAAGGCAATATCTATCATCAAAGATCTCCACTATCAGGCTATGCCATCTTCTCGCAGGTACCAACAGCTACTTGCCTTCAACCATTTGGTTCTTGAATCAACCTGCACAACCATAATCACCACCTCAGTGTAGCAACACTATGATCACTTTGCACTACAATGGAATTTGTTTTTTTTGTTCTAATTGTGTTCTTCTTGTATAATTGATGTTTATGTTTTTCTTGTGAATGTTGTGTTTCTGATGCTGCTTCAAGTAAGTTTTTCATTGCACCTGTGCATACATGTACTTGTTCATATGACAATAAATGACTTTCAACTTTCATGCCATCCAAGGCATAATCTAACAGAGTAATCTGCAGTTTAAATTTGCATATGTTCTAAGATTACACTCGAGTCTCCTGCAGATTCTCTATTAGAAAAGTTACAAGAGATGAGAAAAATGCCTTTAAAAGCTAAAAAAAACATTGTATCAACTTCACTTCTGAGCTCTCTGGTGAATTTATACTTCCCCAAATAAGGTGAAGGTAGCAAACAGAATTACATTGTTAGGAAAGAAAATTTAATAAATGCATTTTATCCAAAAACTTGTAAATAAACCAAACAAAATTTACTTTTTATTCTAAGCATTTAGATTTTCAGGGGCATGTGTATGCAAAATTTACAATACATACAGCTAATTAGAGAAGTTCTTTCTAGATGTCAGATGAAAAATTACAATTAAAGAAAGTTTGATCAATATACTTGAAAAAACCAAATCTTAATTTTTGATTTCAATGTCCCAAATTTCCTCAATGTCAATTAGGTCATTATAACATCAGAGCATAATTATTCATCAGTTACACACAAGTTTCCTGTAATTATACTTTCTAAATACTTTTGGTGAAATTTTGCTGTAGATCAAGAAGAATAAACATGCAAAATACTGACCAAACACAAAACTTCACACAATTACATAAAAGTACAATTTCCAACTTCAGCACATTACTATCTAGCATCAAAGCGAATCAACAGATAGGTAGTTCTGCCAGTTATTTCCAAAATATCACCTAATGGCAAACAGTAATACACAGGAGCATTACCATGGCTAGTTTGGTGTCAACTGAGCCCAATGGATTTGCCAGTTGAACAAATGGAAGCTCCACATTCAGTTTCACTTGCGACGACTTCTGTTGTGCACAGATCTTTCTTTCACACTCTCACCCAGGAGCTTCAAGACTGGTCCTTCCAAGTTTTTCCACTGAGCCAGAAACCATGTCCACTTCGTGCAGGAAACTAGCACCAATTCCAAACTTCCTCACCAGGACTGATCAGCATTGTAATATACAAGCCATCAAGGCAGGCAAGGGTAATACCACCTCATTCCTGCCCAACAACACTACATTCAGAAAATCAAATTTGTTTAGAACAACCTTATGCATTCGACCTTTTATCCAATCAGCCTTATATGTCAGAATTGAAATTGGAAGTCTTCTAACTGCACCCTGAACTGGTACATACACTGGCTTAGAGCTACTAAGGAAAGAGTTTAAATTTACTATGTATTTTGGAAACAGATTGAATGAATCCAGAAGACCCATTAACCACACACTACTAGTTATAATTATAATAATTATAACTGAATCTGTACATATGAATTCCAATGAAAGATCGTTTACAAAACAAACAAATCTTTCCTGGTTAACATGCTGAACTAAACAATGATGTAAAATCACGAACAATAAAAATATTTACAAAATTACTTTATTGAAGGAATGATAGTTAACCACAGACATAAAATGCTGGTGATTTTGGTAAAGGGATTTTAGGTGCTGTGGCAGAGCAGAAAGCTTGCTTGATGGAGTTGTAGAAAAGGAAGCAGAATGAACAACACGGTCAAGGACTTTAAAGGGGAAAGGTACTTTGAAAGTAGGGTGGTAGTTTGGAAGGATGTAGAGTTTAGGAATGGTGTAATCCTATGGAGGAATATCACCTGAGCCTCAGCGATTGCGCTGCAGTACGCAGGTAATGCTTATACCTGTGTGTGGTTGGAGGCCAAACACGAAGTCAATGCCAACTGATTTACTGATGTATATTTGAAAATGGACTTTGCTCTTAACATCTGCAAGACCAAGGTCCTCTACTTTTAAGAGGGGCTTGGATGGGCACATGAATAAGAGGAAAATAGAGGGATATGGGTATTCTGTAGGTAGGAGGGAATATCTATGTCGGCACGGCATTGTGGGCCGAAGGGCCTGTCCTGTGCTGTACTGTTCTATGTTCTAAGTAATTCCAGAGTTTTGAACGCTACACCACTGAGTTCTTGAAAAAATTCAATTATCTTTGTGCCAGGGTTTAACAAGTTGCTAAATTAATTGAGAGTCTGCGATATATATGCCTTTCATTCATTGTGAAATTACTTGAATGCATAATGACAGTACATGGTGTGGAACACATATTTTGACATCATTTACGCAGAATTCAGTGTGTTCATCCATGTCCTGCTAATTATGTGGCTATCACACAGAAGCTTTAACTAAACAGTTGGGACCTGCTTCTGGCCTGATCCAATTCATAGCCATCAAGTCTAGTGCCTTGATCCACAAGAAGGTTGATCCTGTATTTCCATAGAACAGAGAAGGCCATTCAGCAGAGTCTAAGTAAGAACTCAGAGCAATCCTGTCTATCTTAATCCCCTACTCCCTTCCTGTTATTTATTCTTTCTCACAGACCCATCACCCACCTGCATTGGAGGTAATTTACAGTCACCAATTAACCAGCACGATTTTGGGATGTGAAGGAAACCAAAGCACCAGGGGAAACCACGCAGGATCAAACCCAGGCTCACTGGAGCTGTGAGGCATCAGCAGTACCTGCTGTGTGGTCTTATTTCAAGGTTTTTATCTACTGCTCACGTACACTCTTTCCCCTCTCCACTGATGTTAGCTAGAACTTCTCCCACATCCACACAACTTGAGATGAACGTTTATTGCTTTCCAACCATCTCCAGAACCTGGGCCAATTGTTTCCCTAATCACCCAGCCCTACTCTACCACAGTCTCAAATACATCAAACTTCAAAGTCACTTCCAACTCATATTCCCAGCCACAATTCTTGCATTCCTCTCTCAAATGTCCCCCAGCCTCAACCCAGTGATCAGGAGCCTGAAGACCCACACTCAACAATTTAGGAACAGCTTCTTCCCCTCTGCCATCAGATTTCTGAATGGTCCATGAAGACTACTTCATTATTCCTTTTTTTTGCACTATTTATTTTGTAATTTATAGTAATTTTGTGTCTTGTCACTGTGCTGCTGCTGCAAAACAACAAATTTCACAGTGATGATAAACCAGATTCTGATTTCCTCCATTAGCTTTGCCATTGCTGGCAGAGAAAAGGCCACATGGGGCATTTGCACAAATTAGGCCCATCAACTGCACCTGATCCCTTGGGCTTCACACATGGAGAATGATGCTGCGTGGGGTGGGGAAGATCCACAGACAAAGTAGGTGCAGACTCTTCACACCTTCCCAATTTAACTCCAGATATGTTCTCATCCAGATATTATTAGAAATCAGGATACATGGAGGAAAGGGCAAGAAAATGGTGCTCAAGTTTATATACACACACATATATATATGAAATCAGCTATGATCTTGTTGAACGAAGTAGCATATTCAAAGGGCTGAATGGCCTACTCCTTCTCCTATTTCTTGTATTCTTATTAAAGAACTTCCAGGGCAGCTTAAATCCCCACAGATCACAGTGCTTAGTAGACAGTACTCCAGGTGCAAACTACTCTCAATTCACAACTTTTTTCTTGATTATCATTTCGAATTAATTTTCCTTTTTAATTTTCACGTGCATTAGACGGCCTTCCTAACTTGATGGACACTTTAATTTCTTAATCCAATTCTCCATTAACATATACTTTTTGTACCACTCAGCTGACCACACAGGATCATTCCCCTGCTTTTCTCTCCACTCCTTACAGAGATAAACTAGCTGACAAATTCCAAAGCTTTGTGCAAGGAATAAAGTAGACAGTTATAACTATAATATTGTGTAATATTTGTTTTGCTGGATCCATCAATCATAATATTTTTCAGTCATTTCAACTTAAATTTATATTTGGAAGGTATCCATAGCCTTAAATTCAGTAGTAGTTTCAATACTCTACCTTTTCTGATGATGGAATTTGTTCTGCAATGGCACTTTCCATTGACTCAACTCTCAAATCAGAGTCAGGCTCAATATCTGGAAAGAGGGCAGATTTTGAAATGTTCTTTCCAAATGATTGTGTTGTCTGGTTGATGAGGATGTCTGGAGGATTTCTTTGGCCCAGCTCCACTCCTGGCCCTAAGACAAAAATATATCCAGTGACATTATAAGGCCTCAGATGAATTAGATTAAAATAACCCAATGACAACTACTAAAATCACTGAGCATATTGGCATTTGATATTTTACACATATGTAGCTACAAGCAGCATGATATTTTTAGTCTGTACATATTTGAAGCATTGAGTATATTGTATTAAACTTCTAATTTAAAAGATTTTCTCTATGACAAAATGTAACTTTATAACAAGGGACTTTTCTCAAGTCCATTACATCATACTTAACAGGCAAGCAATACATCAAATGGAGTGATGAAAGTTAAAATTTCATCCTTTGTTAATCATTTTTTTGGAATGTTCCATGGCACATCCAGGCATGATGCAAGACACCAAAGCAGTATAACTGCTCAAATTTTTGTTGAATACTTGTGTAATATTTTTGATGCAGAACAACTTCCCCTTCATTCTCTCTATCCCACCTTCTAAATACTGCAATAATAATTATAAATGGACAATCTATTCAAGCTTAATTCCATTTCTTCTTATCAATGAATTCCAGGTTTTTCCCCAGGCAATACTGAGCCTGCCAAAAGATGCCAAGTGAGGACAACATAAAACAGCAACTGTTCTTTTCCAAAGCTGTAAGCCTCAATATTGACTGAATATTCAGTCATCTTTTCCTCAAATTTCCCGAGTCAAAGGCTGAAAAGCTCCTTACCTAGTACAGCTAGATCTGCATAAAAATTTAAATCTACAGGAAATTTGCATGAAGTACAACATTGTTCATATTTCCAGTTACTATAATTTAGAAAATATTAAACACTACAATCTAACTTGCATAAAAACTGAAAATACTAGAAATACTCAGGAGGTCCAGCAGTATCTGTAGAGATTTTTAAAAAAAATCAGCATTTCAGGTTGATGGATTTGTCATCAGATTTGTGAACTGTTAGAAATTAGTCATGGATTAAAATTGCAGAGCACGGTGAAAGATATGATGAGTCCTCATCTAATTTAATACACTGTCTTAACTGCTCACAATTGGTCACCTGTACTCCAGGGAAACCAAATGCAGAGCATAACCATTTTGCAGAACACCGCCATTCAGTCCTAAGCAGTACATTAAATTGGATGAGGTACAAGTGAAATGCACCTATACCTAGAAGGAGTGGTTGTTTCCTGGATAATTGCAGGGAACAGCTAAAGTTGCAGGCACTGTAGCTATATAGGAAGATGCCCCAACAAGGGGAGGAGGATGTTGACGAAGGTGGAAGAATGAATGAGAGCATCGGAGAGGACATGCTCCGTTTAGAATTTTGAAAGCGGAGGGGAAGATGTATCTGGTGATAGCAGAAACTAGAGAGGTTGAATCACTGAATGTGAATGCTGGTGGACAGAAGGTGAGGACAAGGGGAAGCCCAACAAAGTTTTGGGCAGAAGAGTCAGTGAAAACAGCTAGTATTGAAAGGGTTAACCACAGTTAAGGTAAAATGATACAATGTTGGGAACACTGGTGCAGAGTCAATCATCAGATATGATGGACTTGGGGGAACTGGGAGAATCAGGGTGGGAGGAGATTATAGTCATGAGAGATGGGGAAAGCTGCAGGCTTATAACCGAGCATTATCCTAGCCCCTGAGAACTTGAGAAAGGGAAGAATCAGAGTTAAATCATGCAAGTAGGGTGGAAATTGACATCAAAGGTGATGAACTGGAGGTTTTTATGAGAGCAGGATGTAGCACCAACAGTGTCCCCAATGTACTAGAAAAAGAGGCAAGGAAGAAAATGAAAAAAATTTCCATTTATCTCACAAAGAGACTGGCATAATTTGGATATGCTGTTCCTATAGCAACACCTTTGATTCAGAAAGTGAGCAGAACTAAACTGAGATGTTGTTCAATGCTCAAATTCAGTCAGGCAGTGGCGGTACAGGAAGAGTAGTTGGGCCTGTTTTCAAGGAAGAAGTGAAGCGCCCTCAGGCTGTCCTGGTGTGGAATGGAGGTGTAGAGGAATTCTATCCAATGCGAAAATGAACAGATGGATCCAGGAAGCTGTCAAAATGGCAGAGGAGGTCAGTGGAGTCAGATGTAAATTGGAAGGGGAGAGAGAACAGAGACAAAGCAAGAAGAAATAGGTTATGTGGGATGTGATCAGGCTGAAACAATGAGCTGGTCAGTCCTGCTAATGCACCTTAACCAGGAGATAGAAAACACCCCGTATGTGATTGAGGAACTAAGAGGCTGATACCTGTGGAGCCAAGATCATCAGAGGATACAAAGTCAGTGTCTGGGAGTACTCTTGCCTTCAGAATCAGAATGCACTGACGTTCACCAGTGGGTGCATGGTCCAGAGGATTGCTTTGTAACAACCTAACTTACATGAGGTAGATTACCTTACTGCACATTCAAACACTGCAATTCAAAGAGAAAGCAAATGCTTAAATGCAGGAAGGATGATGAGCAAGGATATATCAAATCCATATACAGAAGCCGGCATACTGGCTGAAGGGTCTGATTCACACACACATACAACAATGAGAGTTTTTAAATGCATAGCAAAATGAATATTCCAGGCAGCTGTTTCAAATCCAGTTATTAAATTCAAGCCAACACAGCCTCTCTCCTGAGCTAAGACCTCTCCTCAAGTAAGTCTCATGAGAAGTAGTGAAATAGGATCAGAGAGTATCTTATTCCATGATCCTCATACTAAACTGACTGCACTGGACAAGAAAATCTAGAACAAAATTTGATGCATGAATGAAAGAACTAGCACCTCACTATCCCCTCGGGATTCCCCATTTGTTGAATGAAGGTTGGCTAGAACACCAGTTGTTCCTGCTCTATTTAAATAGCACTATCAAATTAGTTATTTCCAAATGAATCAGCATATTGTATTTTGGTTTAACATTTCAAATAAAAGATGAAATTTCTAACAGTCAATATTTCACTGATATATCAATCAAGATTAAATATATATGGATTGGAGTGAGGCTTGAAACAATGTGTCCTGTCTCCAGGCAAGAGTACTAGCAGCTGAGCCAAGCTGACAGTTTTGCACCACCTAACTAGATTGGGTTGAGAAGGATCAAGTACTTTGCACAAAGTATTTTCATTTCTTTTTAGATGCACATTTATTCTGCTGCCATAATAGGACATTGTGAAATGATACCACCTATCCAGATGTGTGATGTTAGGGGATGATCTCTGGCACTAACCAGAAGAGAGAGCACACACCTGTCCAGCCTACTAGATAGCCTTTCAATATCCTGCTGCTGGGCAGGTACAGTTTTGTTTTAAATATATAGAATACCAGAACTGATGCTTGCAAGGAGGATAGCAAAAAAATATGATTTGCCATTTTATTATCAGCTTTCCCAGACACTTACTGCATCCGCTTCTCTTGGTGTCATTCAGACTCCAGAGCTGACTCCACAACGGAAGAAAATCAGTGACTGTACTTATAGCTGTACATTATTTATGTTCAAAGCTAAATAGTTACATTTTAAGATAAGATACCTTTATTAGTCACATTACATCGAAACACACATTGAACTGCATCATTTGCTTAGTGTTCTGGGGGCAGCCAGCAAGTGTCACCACACTTCCGGCGCCAACATAGCATGCCCACAACTTCCTAACCAGTATGTCTTTGGAATGTTGGAGGAAACCGGAGCACCCAGAGGAAACCCACACTGACACGGGGAGAATATACAAACTCCTTACAGACAGTGACCAGAAATGAACCCAGGTTACCAGCACTGTAAGTGTTATGCTAACCACTACACTACCGTGCAATATTATGATTCCTGGAAATGTAAAATTTAAAGCTGAAAAGGTAAGTAAAGCTCAGGAGTACAGGTCAGGAGGCATGTATTTCTCTCCACACTTGCTGAATATATACAGCATTTTGTTAATATTTGTTTTCAGTTAATTGAAGTAACATCAATTATTCAAATAAAACTGGCTAATTGGTAATCTATAAAAGCCTCTTAAAAACTGCACTTTCTAATCATTGTACCTTTAATAAAACTTGTTTTCAAATCATGAAATACAGCAGATCACAATCATCTCTGTGCTGGAGTATTTGTACTTCATATAAAAATATAGCAAATTTAAATGTTTCACGTTTAAATATTAACATTACAAAACCCCTTGAACTATTTGACTGTCAGCATTCATATTCAGACTGTAGAGCTGATGTACCAAGCAAAGAACCATTCTATGACAAAAATGTTATTTGCACAGTACAGCACCACAAAATGACAATAAGATACACATTTTTACCCCTAATATCAATATCTTGCATATAAATTGCACTTATCCAAAGGATACAGTAACACAGGCAATCAACTATAAAGCTTCTGGCTGCAATCGATATGCTATGTACCAATTGAGTACAGAATTGGTCAAGAGAATAGAATCGTGAGAAAAAGGCACCTAGCTTACGATTCACAGTATTGTAAATAACCTGCTTTCATCTTCATTATCTTTTGACTCTCAACTTGAAGATCTGAATTATAATCACTCGATCTCTTTTTCAATAAAAGCAGGTGCAGTTTGGCAACTATCTTTTATAATTTGGTGCTCCAAGTCCTGTAATTATCTTGATAATTCAAAACAAAAACACACAAATCTTCAAAACATTAATAGCATTCCAACTTGGTATGAACACTTAGATAACTGAATATTTCCATCACAACTGGAGCCAACGTATTAACATTTCATTACAAATTTGGTCTCCACATTAAACTGAGGCACAAGAGAAGATGTAACAAAGATATCAATTACCCCCATTAATCAAAAGGTTAAGCCTATCAGAAAAGATCAAAAAGACTATGGTCATTTTCTCTCAAACTAAAGTTGAGAAATGACCTGATACAGATCTTTAAGATTATAGAAGGAATTGAAAGGATAGGCACCAAGATTGTGTTTCTGGTTGAGGGGAGTCCAAACTCCTGGTCAAAGATGTATGACATACACCAATAAAATCCAGTAGGGAATGCAGGAGAAATATGACCCTGTACTAACAATGCACGCATGACTAATGCCACAGATAGAATTTTCCACCATGAATCTGCAACGTGCGAATGGCATTCATCTCTGGTCCAGAAGTTGACATTACCTGAAGGGTAGTTAAATTGTTCAACAATTCAATTCTAACATACACAAGGCATTGCACGTTAAAATATTATGCACCCGCCCCCAATCAAATCATACTGTAGAACATCTAACCCAACGAAGCTCAGGGAGCAAAGCATTGAATCAGCTGAAATGCGAGCCTCCAAAAGATCAGGGTGAAAGAATGCCAAATGCACAGCAGGCTACAACCAAATAAACTGAGCATTCATAACCAGACAAGTGTTAGAGGAGATTGCAGAGGCAAAAAGGTGCACAAGGCATGGTGTAATTTAAAGATAAATACAAGGATTATGAATTTAATACCCAGCAAGGGCAGGGGGAATCAGTATGGGTCAGCAAGGAATGGATAATGGACAAGAAAATTTTCAGATGGAGCAATGATACTTGCAGCAAGAGTTTAAGCCATTCTGGAGCATGTAGAGAACTGGAAATCAGGAAGGTGATCACAGTTTTAAAAATCATTCATCCACTGGCAAACAAGCATTGTAGTCCAAGGAATCAAGCTCCAAAATATCCCTCACCCTCCTCCACTAAAACTTTTCTTAAAATCTCTTGGAAAATTGTATTATTAACCCAAGTAACTTGGTGTCAAACTTCACTTGACAATTAGGATATTTTACTACATTAAGAGGTAGTATCCAAATGCAAAATTGCTGCTGTTGAATGCAACAATCCTTAACATTTCCAGCAGTTTTATTGCAGAACTAGGGGGCAAGTACCTCAAGTTCTTGCCAAGTCTATTAATGAAAATTGCAACAGTGTACTCTTGTGTAGAAGGGTATCACTAACACCATCTGTATTTTACTCTTAACTTCATGTACATACACCAGAAATTGCTGGTCAGATTTCCTCCATTATATGACAGTAACTGCAATGTTCATCATAAATTTCCATATTTTCTGCCTGCTATCTTGTGATGGATGCCCTACGGTCCTGGAGTGTTAATGAAGAATATGAAGCAAGGGTAACTGGGTTTGATGCCACATCCAGAACCCCCATGTGGAGCATATAAACAATTATAACAGGACACCAGACACACTTTCCTCTCCCCTGAACTCATTATTGATATTTCAGCATACTGCTTCACACACGACCTGACCACATTGTTATAGTTATTCAACATGTATAACACTAATAAGGCTATGGTCTCCAATGAACAATTAACATGAAAAAAATCATTTTACACAGGAGTACAAAACATCATTTGTTAACATGTCTGGAATCCATTTGAAATGGATAATCAATTAGTGCAGAACTCAACAGATCATAAAGAGTATGTTATGACAAGCCACCAAGCCATTTTCCATTCTGGCTTCTCCAAAACGTAACTGAAGTTCTTTTTACTTTTAAGGAGTGTGCATGTTATTTATAATTCCTTTTTAAAATAAAAACCACAAAATCGAAGTTATAGGAATGCCTTTAGTTATGCTTTCCTACACAACATCTCAAATCTCAGCCAAGCCACAAACATATACAGGTGGTAACTTCAGAATGCAACTCTTGAATATCTCCATTCAAAATCCACGCTCACTTTCCCCACGAGTGATTCAAATCAACTGCAAAAGATCTACATGTTCCATAAATCTGAATAGAACACATGCAACCCTGGGGCATTTTTCATTTGAATTCAATATTGCTGATACTTGATCAAAATATCCTGCTCATTGTTTGTACAAGTTAACTTTTGGCATATATTATTACTTAAAAAGAAATCCAATGCCAAGATTGCATGATACCTGTACTTTTAAAAGTCAGCATAAAATTGTTCATACTGAAAATAAGTATTCCCTCAGTAATATCTGAAATTATTCCAATAATAACTGTTTCAACCCACAGTATCAACAACACTCATTGCAATATTCTTCATTATTTTTATCTTGAACTATCATATATAGCTAGACAATGCTTCTTGAGACAAGGAACTGAATAGGCTTTTCTTTCACATAAAAGATGACTAAGATTTAAATATAGTCAAACTAATCTTTACTAGATCACACAATTGAACCATGAACTCCCATCTGTGAACCTTCAGTCAGTAGATGGATTAAAAGTTAGATACCTTAATTAACCTAATAACTTACCTCAGCAGAATCATTCACTTCCAACCTGACCTCCAAGCAACTGCCAAGAACAGGTCTTATTCTCTCAAGAAATAAACACCATGAGTAACTTCAGTCTTGCACATCAATAGGATCAATCACATTCATATAACATATTTTGGAAATGTCCAAACATTTTTTAATTCTTCTCTTTAAAATAAGAAGTTTTAAACCTAAGGAGTCAATTTGGTGACAACAACAAGTGTCCACATTAATATGCAGAAACTGTAGTTAATGATCCCTGTGTGCAAAACAGATTGAAAGCACCTGAAGAAAATCTAGCAATCGATAACAGACTAAAACTAACAGAAACACACACACCTATTAGCATGTACACAAATGCTCTATAAATATTGGAGAAATGTGCATACAACCACAAGCAATATGATTTTTGTCTGAAGTACTAAGACTGAGGACATGTGGTGGAGTTGTTCTACTCTTACAGGAATGAAGCAGATCACTGGAAATTAATTTCTCTAATCATCAAAATAATTTGCTACTTGCAACACAATTCCACAACTCATTGGAACCACCAAGGTGCACCACAAACCACTTGGATGTGGATTCATGCATGTGATCTGCCATTCACTATATTCTGCATTAGGTGGTGCCATACATTTTATAGAGCTTTCATCTCAGTGAACAAACTCAAAAGTTAGTTTCACATATCTACCAGAAGGTTTCAGTACAGTTGAAGTTGAAAAGACATCACAACATGGAAAAGAAACAGATTGGCTTGTCACACAGTATCACTTGCATCTCCATCATCACACAGAGCAATGCAAGGGATTTCCCAAATATGATTCTTTTCAAGGATTAAGATCTTCTCTAGAGCAAGGTGTTCTTGTCAGCATTTTACCAATTATGTACCTTTTGAAAATAAATGAAGCAGCTATATACAGGTGAATTTGGTGGGGGGGGGGGGGGGGGGTGGTTGCAGTGTTGGCAACTGAATGACAGACTGAAACGCAAATAACTCACTGCTTTTGTAAGTCTGCTTTTGTTTCATCACCTGTAGGTCTGGATTTTATGATGATACCAGGAAGCATCATCAGTCTACAGTGAGCACAGTTGAGAATTACTTCAAATGTGAGTATGCTGAACCACTGGGCCTATCACTATCAGTTTAAAACTGATTATGAGGCATTTTCAAAACACGCGGTCTCCAGAGTGCAACACTAGGATGTGAAAACACATGATAATAAAATATAAACCATGTTTCAGCATTAATTACATATATTTGACAGATTACTCACTTTAAATCTAATGAACCCTTTTCACATTGTATTTTATATATATATTTTAATACATATATGTATTGTATTTTATATAGATAGATAGATAGATATGTTTTTAGAAGAAATTTGCTCAGCTTGCCATTTTCCAAGAAAAAATTCAATTCAAATTCTATTGAAAACAGGTTTACAAATCAGGAAGACAGAGTTAATGGATTAATAGGTTTTATTTACCTGCTGAAAATGCTGCCCAAGGAATGGCTGGGGAGACTGACTGTGTTCCCGTTTCACCATCTTCAAAGTTCTCTGCTGCCTGAGCATTTTTTTTTGAAAAAAAAGCAGAGTTTAATTTGGCAGTACTAACTTATTTCCTAAATATATTTAATAGAAGAATGAAGAGTCATCAGAATTTGTTCAGAATAAAAAGGCAAATTCAAATGAAAGATGAGAAAGTGTTGGTTGAATCAAGCTTGGGGCTGACTTGGAACCTATTTTATAAATGTCCATCTGAATACAGTTAGGCATATAAAGGTTTGAAGTCATATCTTGATGGGATGTTTCATCCTTGAACAGAGTTGCTCATTATGAAACAAACCTACTGCCCCTCTAAACCCAAGTGAAAAATTAACTTCCAACCTGCCCTCCAAGCAGCTGCCAAGAACAGGCCTTATTCTCCCAAGAAGTGAAGACCAAATAAAGAAAAAATACCATGTAACTTCAGTCTTAGACATCAATAGTAACATTTTTACACTCCCTTTAAGGCATAAATTCAAAGCTATGCTGAGTAACTTAATTGTGAAATGTTGCATAAAAGCCAGTCAGACTGCAAGTTACAATCAGTGGTCTGTTCATTGTTAATGGGTGTAAGCTGAGTTGGCCTTGACAATTAACCAGCTTCTCAGATCAGAGAGGAGGGAAGGGAAGAAAATTCTACAAAGACTCCAGTCCATGGAGCGCTGCTGAAAAGTTAATGCTTGCATCTATTAGAAAGAAATGATTTATTTTCTTCAATAGTAAATAATGTGACTTCAATCTGAACAAATTATTCAAATGCCAGGTCCAACCATATGAGGAGAGAATGGACTCTAGGACTAAACACATGAGCCAACTTATACATGCTCACAAAAGCAGTCAGTCTTGTTTTGAAGCTTCAGCAAGTAAATTAAATGCACAGTGGATGCCAGAAGGTTCAACTCGATTGCCCAGGTGCTGGTACTGTTACATGAGGCTCTGTGAAAGATACTACAAAAAATGTTCCAAGTCTATGTTCCAACAAGGGCCCCTACAATGCACATGAGGGGTTGAATTTTTTTTTTAAAAAGTACTTTTCTTTTAAATATTCTGTATATTTTGGCATATTCCACTTTCTTTCTTGGGACCTGGATTAGAATCCAGACCACACGAAACAAATGAAGGGTTCTTCTCTTCATAAATTAATTTGGGCAGTTTCAGCTCATTACCATTGTACATGAGCCACACTCAAATTGTCAGAAAAGCTAGAAATTTAACTGAGTGGTTACAAGGTATCTAATATTTGCAAAGAAGTAAAAAGATTCTAGAATGGCACACTAAAGAATGGGATAGAATGACATTATTGTAGCGAAGGAAGAAAGGGTTTAACAGTGTTCTTTTTGAACTGTTGTGCACTAATGCTAGCAGCATTCAATAAAAGAGAAATGGGTTCCATTCCCTGTTTCTAATCTCCTTTGATAAGCAAAGAAAAAGAGATCACATCAAGACCAATTAAAAAGCACATCATACAGTATTCAGGAACTTCCCTAAATACAAGGAACATGAAAAGAAAAACATTTGATTCCCTTTACAATCACTCCCTAAGAAATTACCATTCACCTGGTCTTGGAACATAGCCAGAAAGAGGTCCTTTCTAGCAAATGTGAAAGCAATTCTGTGTACCAGTTTCTTCTGGGAACTGCAGACAGACTGCCAAATCATATTTAAAACTTCATGGTCTAAAGCTAGCTGAGATTTTTATTCCCATCTGTCCGAATCAAATTTAAAACACAATTCCAAAACCAAACCACAGTACTCTACCACAATGTACCACCCATCATTATTAAGGGACATGCCCAATGCTAAACATAAAAAAAAAGGCAGAATCTGAAACTACACATTTTAAACACGTACCTCAAATCCTCCAAATTCATCATCGTCCATCCTTCACCGTGCACCTACAATAATCAAAATATCACACATTTACAATGGTAGTATACCACAAAAGGAAAATGTCAGAAAACATTTACTATGTTTTTTTTTGAAAAGCTAAGATGCACTTTTTCTTATGTACTCAAAGGGTTTGACCTAATTTCACAGCGGAAATGGCCAATTGCTTCAGTATACAATCAGAACAAAAATATTAATTGTTCTCATAAGCAATACCAGTTAAAACCTTAATTAAAAATTCTCAATCCAGAATGTTTCATTAACAATATCTTTCTATTTGCTTTGAAATGACTGTGGCCCTGAAGTTTTTTGTTTAACAAGTACTCCATTGTTCATTTTTACCCAACATCACATTAATCAATCCACAAGGAATAAATCAGAACAAATTAAAACATAAAGAAAAATTAAAAGGTGCTTTTAATTTCTATAAATATATTTTCAAACAAGAAAAAATCCATATTACTTTGCCTGTGTTTTTTTTCTTTTAAATGCACTATTCCAAACATTAGAACAGGAATATTAACAACCAAACAGATGAGAGAAAGTGACTCCAAGAACAAACCTATCCTTGATAATGACAGAGTTCGGCACAGGAATGCCAAATGTTGAAGCACTTGTAGCCATTTTTAATCAGGATGCCGAGAGGATAATCCACTGAGTTGCTTCTGGTGCCTCCACTACAAAGCACTGGATGCAGCAAAGGCCATGGGTGCTTCCAGTTCATCCTAGCTATTCATAAATTAAAAGCACACTTCCATTGCAAAGAAATCAGCCTAGTCAGTACAACATTTTGACTTCTAATTGTCAGCTTGTCAGAAATGCTCTATTAATACATTCATTTATGGAACGTAGGTCACCATTTACTACTGAAACCTGATTGCCTTTATTTTGATGGCAATGGCAAGCTTCTACCTAGAACTGCTGCATTTTCCTGGTGAAGGTTCCCCATTATTAGAAATTTCAGAATTTAGACAACACAACAATAAAGGAAATCAAAGATTCCAAGTCAGGATTGTGCGCTACTTGTGGTGGGGGGTGGGGGGTTAACACACAGTAGTGGTTTTCCAATGTGCCTATTGCCCTTGTCCTTCATCGAGCTGGGTGGTTAACACCAAGCTATGCTGAAGACTTGAGGTCGAGAACAAATTACAGCTCCAGACAAGCCATGTTGCTGACAGTGCCACCGATAACCTGCTCACTGATACTCAGTTTGAATTTCACCAAGACCACTCAGCTCTAAACATCATCACAAAATCAAAAGAACTGTATTGACATTCAAGTCATCATGCCATCAATGTGGCCTCAAGGAGCCCTCATACAATGAAATGAATGGAAAATTCTCTATTGCTGTAGTCAGAACTTAGAAAAATGGTAGTGGTTGTTAGAGATCAATTACTTCATCCCCAGGACTTGGCTTCAACAGTTCATCAGGGCAGTGTATCAGACCCAGAAATCTTCAGTTGCTTCAAAGAACTTCATATGTTCAGATGTGAGGAAATCTACTGATGACTGCATAATGTCCAATCTCATTCACGTCTCCTCGGAAAACATACAGCAAGGTTTAGACAACATTTCAGTACTGGCTGAAAAATGGCACGTAAAGTAACTCGTGTCAGGCAATAATCATTTCTAACTAAAGAGTCTGATCACCAACTCTCAACATTCAATAGCACTACCATTGCCAAGTCCCCATCATCAACATCCTAGAGTCACCATTCACCACAAGTGCACCTGGGCCAGTTCTATAAATACTGAGGCTACAAGGCAGGTCAGAAGTTGGGTATCCTGCTGTGGGTGACTCATTCAACTCCCCAAAAGGCCTTCCAACATCTACAAGGTGTGTGATGGAATACCATCTACTTGCCAAGAGAAGTGCAGCCCCAGCAACACTCAAGAAGCCCAGCACCATCCAGGACAAAACAAAATTTAACAGATATTCCATCACAACTCTAAAAATTCATTCCCACCACTACCAACTCACTCAAGACTTCACTAAGAACCAAGAAAAGAGAAACAGTCAACACCCACTGGGAGGAACACTTCAAAATCCTACTCAATGGCAACCAGCATTGACATGAGCACCCTTAACTTATTCAATCAAGAAGGCCATATCACAATTGGTAAAACAACAAGACCTTGAGAGCAGACGGTATTCCTGCTGAAGTTTAAAACATGGTGTTGAAGAGCTTCAGTCACAAATCCACAATGCCATCTTCGACATTTAAGAAAAGCAGGAGACCTCAGAAATGCTGTAATTATGACCATCTGCAAGAAAGGTAACAAATCCTACTGTGGTTACCACTGAGGAATAGCCAGGCTGTTTGCCACAAGGAAAGATCACCAGGAACGTCCACAACTTGCTCCCTGAAATGCAGGGCAGATTCTGTCCATCAGGAGGTACGGTGGACTTGATGTTTACTGTGTAACAATTTCAAAAGGTACTCAGGGAGCAGCACGAACTACTACACTTGGCCTTTCTCAATCTGACCAAAGCCTTTGATACCATCACCAAGGAGATATAACGAAGCATTCCCCTCAAATTCAGCTGCCCACAAAAATTCATATCCATCTGCCAGAGGAGGTGGCAGAAGCAGGTATAATTAAAACATAAAAAATATTTGGACAGGTACATCAATAGGAAAGATTTAGGAAGGATACTAGCCAAATGCATGCAAATAGGATTAGGTTAGATAGGCATCTTAGTTGGCATGGACAGGTTAGTCCAAAGGGCCTATTTCCTTGCCATATAACTTTATGAATCTTGAATTTGCTTCACGACGGCACGCAAGGCATGATCGTAACCAACAGGTCTATAACAGAGCCAATCTCAGGGAAGATTGGTGTGAAACAAGGCTGTGGCACAGCCCCAACAGTTTTTTCCATCTCGCCAAGAAGCTTCTCCCTGGAGCAGAGCTAATGTCCAGAACTAACAGGAAACTATTCAATCTAGGAAGACTATACTCCAGAACCAAGGTTATCCTAACCACAGCAGATGAAATGCTACATGCCAAGGATACTTACGCTTGCTTGCACTCAGAGGCCAAGCTTCAGGCCATTGTTGACTTGTTCACTGAAGCACGAAGAGGGGCCTTGCACTCAGCATCTGCAAGAGAAAGTTTCTCTTCCAACCAGCCCCGATGAAACAACATTGGCCTTCAACAATAAGAGGTTCACAGTGAGCCATCTCTCAGCAAAAGCTGAATTCACCATCACCTTCAATATGCCAGCAGAGCCTTTGCTCACCATAGGAAAAAGAAAGATCAGAACCTCAAATCTGCTAAAACAAATTATGGTCTACCAGGCAGCAAAGAGACTATAGATGCTGGAATCGAGAGCAACACACAAATAGCTGGAGGAATTCAGCAGGTCCGGCAGCATCTTTGGAGACAAATGGACAGTCAATGTTTTGGGTTGGGAATCTTCATCTGGCCTCTCTGTGCTTCCATATGCTTATGAGACCAGGACTACCTACTGCAGGCACCTGGAGTTTCTGAAAAATATTCCAAACCCACTAACAGAATAAACAAACCAATGGCAGCATCAAGTCCCAAGCCAACATTCCCAGCACTGTGGCAAGAAACGGGAGGATCCGGTACGGAGAGTCGTGCAGTGCTGGTCTGAGGAAGTAGATGAGCTCCTACGTGACTGCTTTGAGACAGTGGACTGGTCCATGTTCAAAGACTCAGCTGCCAGCCTTGATGAATATGTCACCACCATGACGAACTTTATCAGCAAGTGTGTGGAGGACTGTGTACCAAAGAAGACAATACGGGTGTTCCCAAACAGGAAACCATGGATGAACCAGGAGATCCACTCCCTACTGAAGGAGAGGACTGCTGCACACAAATCTGGTGATCCTGATCTGTACAAGAAATCGAGGTATGACCTTCAAAAAGCTATCAGGGATGTCAAGAGGCAATACCGACTCAAAGTAGAGTCCCTGACCAGCCGCCAGTTATGGCAGGGCTTACATGCCATATCAAGCTACAAGACGAAGTCGGGCTGCATAGCTAACAACAGCGCATCCCCTCCTGATGAACTTAACGCATTCTATGCGCCTTTTGAACAAAAGGGAAGTGGATTGTCACCATCCACCCTGACAGCCACCGACGCAGATGAACCTGTGATCACAGTGGAGGACGTAAGATCAGTCTTCCGGAGTGTGAACACGAGGAAAGCACCTGGCCCAGATGGTGTCCCGGGCCACGTGCTAAGATCTTGTGCTGATCAGCTGGCAGAAGTATTTGCGGACATATTCAACCTCACCCTGCTTCAATCTCCGGTTCCCTCCTGTTTTAAGAAAACCACTATCATCCCAGTACCAAAGAAAAGCAAGGTAACATGCCTCAATGACTACCAACCAGTGGCTCTGACATCCACCATCATGAAGTGCTTTGAGAGGTTGGTCATGGCTCGCATCAACTCCAGCCTACCAGACAACCTGGACCCATTGCAATTTGCCTATCGGCGAAACAGGTCTACAGCAGATGCCATCTCCCTGGCCCTACACTCAGCTCTGGAGCATCTGGACAGTAAAGACACATACGTTAGACTATTGTTTATTAACTACAGCTCTGCCTTCAATACAATAATTCCAAGCAAGCTTGTCACCAAACTCCGCGACCTAGGACTCAACACCTTTCTCTGTAACTGGATCCTTGACTTTCTAACAAACTGACTGCAATCAGTGAGGATCGGCAGCAATACCTCCGCTGGTGCCCCACAAGGCTGCGTCCTCATCCCTCTACTCTACTCCCTATACACTCATGCCTGTGTGACCAGATTCTGCTCTGACTCCATCTACAAGTTTGCAGATGATACCACCGTTGCAGGCCGTATCTCCAACAGCGATGAGTCGGAGTACAGGAAGGAGATAGAGAGCTTAGAGGAATGGTGTCATGACAACAACCTTTCCCTCAATGTCAACAAAACTAAAGAGCTGGTCATTGACTTCAGGAAAGGGGGCAGTGTACATGCACTTGTCTACATCAATGGTGCTGAGGTCAACAGGGTTGAGAGCTTCAAGTTCCTGGGAGTGAACATCACCAACAGCCTGTCCTAGCCAAATCACGTAGATGCCACAGCCAAGAAAGCTCACCAGCGCCTCTACTTCCTCAGGAGGCTAAAGAAATTTGGTTTGTCCCCTTTGACTCTCATAAACTTTTACCGATGCACCATTGAAAGCATCCTATCTGGATGTATCACGGCTTGGTACAGCAACTGCTCTGCCCAGGACCGCAAGAAGCTGCAGAGTTGTGGACACAGCCCAGTACATCACGGACACCAGCCTCCCCTCCTTGGACTCTGTCTTTACCTCTCGTTGTCTTGGTGTAGCAGCCAGCATAATCAAAGACCCCACCCACCCGGGACATTCTCTCTTCTCTCCTCTTCCATTGGGTAGAAGATACAGGTGCCTGAGGGCACGTACCACCAGACTTAAGGACAGCTTCTGATAAGACTATTGAACGGTTCCCTTATACAATGAGATGGACTATGACCTCACGATCTACCTTGTTGTGACCTTGCACCTTATTGCACTGTACTTTCTCTGTAGCTGTGACACTTTACTCTGTACTGTTACTGTTTTTACCTGTACTACATCAATGCACTTTGTACTAACTCAATGTAACTGCACTGTGTAATGAATTGACCTGTACGATCGGTTTGTAAGACAAACTTTTCACTGTACCTCAGTACAAGTGACAATAATAAACCAATACCAATTACATCCTGGCAGCTCTTATGGGCAGGTTACATTGTTCCCATGCCTGACACTAGACTCCCAAAACAGGTACTATTCTGAGCTTTGTAGTGGGAAGACATTACCAACCAGACACATTCTAAAAGCCTTCTTCAAAATATGCAACTTTTCCACTGACTCTTGGGAATCCCTAGCCCACAGCTCCATCCCTAGATGGAGTAGTAGTATCTGAGAATTTTGAGTCCAGGTATTGGGTGTACACAAAAGCCTGGTATAAACTGGCAAAAGAAGCACATCCCACCTAACGTACTATCCACTCACTTGATCCATGAGGCATTCCTGCCCCCATCTGTGGAAGAGTCTGTAGTTCCCCATAAAGGCCTCATTAGTTCCTCACAACCCACAGAACCAGGGTGAGCATAAATTATCTTCGATCCTGAGGAAATGCCTAGGAAGGGCCATAGACAAGAAATGGGAGAAGAGTCAAAGATGCATCATCTCAGGGCATAGATGATATTGCAATATGGAGGCAAGATGAAACAAAAAGCATGCACTGACTATGTAGGGACAGTAACATTGTTTTGTGTACTACTAAAGCAGTGGAACTAGAGTAGATCCCACTGTCAGATATAAAGGTTGACAAATACCCAAGACACAGCTATCAAGGCAGAAAAGAAAGTATCGTTTTCAGTGAAGGTCAAAGGATGACATTTCTGACTGTCTAGTCATTTCCTCATTAAATCCCTTAAAACGTTGTTCTGGTTATTAAAGCTAAGTGAAACATGTCACTCCAGTAAAGCTACTGTTACCTAGTCATCCAAACACCAAGGAGTTATCACAAAGAGAAACTTTTGAATAAGTAGTGTTTGATTCTTCACATTTTTTGTGACAAGAAACCATCCTCAATAAGGCACTGTCACTATAGTTTCTTTTCCATGCAAAGTTAGACAAGAACTGCAGCAAGATTTTAATCGCACTGGCCACATATGTTCATATGTATTTGAAGTGCTTTTCTCAATTATTTTGCTCAATAACTTTGCCCATGCACTCAATAACAATGAACCAGCAGAAAAGTACTCATATTCCAACCATTCAAACCTGGCTATTCCATCTCTTTTAAATGTAGCATATTAAGTGTTTACAGTAGGAGGGGATTTACTATATCAGAAGCCGAACAAATCTCAACATTAAGAGATGGATCTTAGAAATTAATGATGAAGCTCGAGTACATGAGAAACTTCTCCATGGGAATTAGAGTTTACATTGCAATATCCAAAGTTGATGGTGCCCTTCCTTGACTTCATCACAAACTGATTATAGAAACACGACAAACACTTCGGAGAAACTGCTCTTTCAAGGTGACTAATCTTCTGGTTAATGAAAAAAGTGTTTTATATCATCCAGCTTTATGTTCAGTAACAATTTTCAATTATGTTGGAAAATAGATTCAGCATGGATTAAATCCAGAGAGAAAACATTTTATGCTCGTTAAAGAGCTGATACATATGAATCTTCCTTCTTTTCATTTTTTTACGATTTGCTAAAATTATCTACATTTAAGCATTTTTAGGAGTTATGCATACTTGGTCTTTGAGGGATCCTGCTTTTATTTAATACAGTATTAACAATAACACAATAATCGAATAACCAGCTAAACCCCAAAGCTGCATCATTCATTTTTGTTTTGTTTGCATACCAAATGTTGATGAGTATGCTGGTGCATTTGCAGAAAAGGCAACAATATAGTCATTAAAACTTCATATCCCATCAACAATGAGTCCAGAAAAGTTTGCATTCTGATGCAGGAAGATTTTTCAAATTAATATACCAAAAAAGGAAAATCTAGTTATACCAGTATTTCAAGTTAATAGTGAAAAATTTCATCAAGGTGATAACTTTAAGAACAGAGCTCTATCATTCTGTTACAAAGTAGCTTGTCTTTTTCCACACTAATGGAGTTATTAAATGCAGAATGCAGGAATCTGCCATGGCAAATGGAGTATAATGTTGGATTTGATTAAATTGCATTAAGCTCATATGCAAGTAGTATAAATAATTAATGAAGCTAACAATGTTAAAGTTGATGTGAGAGGAATTTAATAAAACTAGGAAATTTATATTTTAGGATTAATCATCGAGACTATATCTGGAATACAGGCAACCCCCACATTACAGCCATTTGGGTTATGGAAATTCATCCTTAGGGTTCACAAATCGTTACCAAAAATTTTGTGATACAGAATAAAATTTGTTCCCATGGAATTTATGTGGAAAAAAATTAATTAATTAACACAAAGTTAATTTTACTTCACCCTTTGTCAACTGTGCTTGCATCAAGAAACATGATTTTGTGTTACAGAAAATCATGATTGCGTTTCTAGGAACGCAACCCCTCCCCCCACAACACCAGGGTGGCCTGTACTATGTTCAGTATTCATTCCCGTATTAAGGAATGATGTAAATATGTTGGAAGCATTTGAAGGATGTTTACTAAAATGATAACTGGAATGAGTGGATTGTCTTATGAGGAAATGTGGGGATCGAGGTATGTAACAAAAATTGGCTGGAGTGGATAGCAGACTGTGGGAGTGGCGCTCACTCTCAACGACTAGCAAGAATCTGGACAACAGGTGCAAGGTGCTCCCAGTGTTGCTGTACTTGGTGCAGGTGTGGCCCATACCCCACTCCTCCATTGTGACAATCACTGCCATTTCATCTGAGGATCCGAGATGGAATGCATCCTATGGGTTGCAAAGCACAAGTCCCCAGACAATAGGGAGAAATGCATACCCAACGTTGCCCTCGTCCTGATGGCCACATTTGTGTGTTGGTTTATCAAGCTGTGTACAGAACCGAAGTGCGTAATCAATAAATGTCACTATGTGCTGAGGTTTTGCCTGAGCCCAGTGTTGCAAAAGATTGGCCCAGCCTCATTGCTGCACAATGTTCCATTCTGTTGGTCACTGCTGCACTACCCACCCTTCTTGGAAAAGTTCTTTCAGAAAAACACCTTTGACCACAAGTCCATCAGGCAGCAGTCAGAATGGAATGTCCTGCAGACACTGCAGGAGAAGGACACAATTGATATTTATAATTATTTGGCAAAACGCCTCATTGCCATATTCACCAACAAGCACCAAGACCTCACTTGGCTGGCAGTGAGAGAGGCCCACCCCATTAGATCCTTCCTGCACAGTTGGACGATCACAGCCAATGCATGCTACCCTTGAAACAGCTGCAATGAGGATAATATGATCACCCACCTCTTTGGGGACTGTGCATTTGCAAAGGGGGTCTAGAAAAAGATGCAAGGGTCCTTATCGAGGTTCATCCCAAGAAGTTGCATAACAGAGGACTTTCTGACCAACAGGCTCTTCCCAGGGGCACATACCAAGACAAACATCAAGTGCTATTGGAAGATCATCAACTCGGTGAAAGATGCTCTTTGGTCTGCCCAAAACTTCTTATTCTTCCAGTACAACAAGATGTCTGAGGGAATGCTGCCAATTGACACATACCAGGCTGCAGTAGTACATGCTAGAGAAGAACTGAAGCTTGGTGCAGCTAATGTAGAGCCTTTGTGGGGAAGGACTGCAGTCCAAAGTCCTTCTGCCACATGACATTGAGGGGCTAAGCCCTGTGAAGGTGCCTCTCAAACTCTTGAAGTTTGAATTTGCCATGGAGGCCATGAGTGGCAATGGTGGTCTGTATACAGAATATGCTAACACTACAAATATATAGAACCTATAATACTCTGAATGTATAAACTGAACAACACTATGAATGTAAAGAAAGCCATGCAGTGCTTTTTTGGCATTCCTTGTATATATTTTTTATGAATAAATTTTATCTTTGAAATGAAAAACACTAGATAGGCTAGGCTTATGTCTACTGGAATTCAGAAGTGTGAGAGAACTTGGCTGAGACATACAAGATCCTGAGCAGTCTTGACAGGTTGGATGTGGAGAGGATGTTTCTTTTTGTTGGAGAACTAGAACCAGGTAGTTGTTTAAAAAAAAGAGTCACCTATTTAAGGCAGAGATGAGGCAAAATGTTTCCTCTCAGAAAGTCACAAGTCTTTGGAACTCTCTTCCTCAAAGGCGTGACCTTATGGAGGTTTATAAAATTCTGAGGGATACAGATAGGGTAGATAGTCACAGTCTTTTTCCTCAGGTGTTGGGGGGGGGGGGGGGTGGGTGTCTAGCGGTTAGCATGACGCTATTACAGCGCCAGTGACCCCGGTTCAATTCCCACCGCTGTCTGTAAGGAGTTTGTACGTTCTCCCCATGTCTGTGTGGGTTTCCTTAGAGTGTTCCGGTTTCCTCCCGCATTCTAAAGACATAAGGGTTAGGAAGTTGTGGGCATGCTATGTTGGTGTCAGAAGCGTGGCGACACTTGCAGGCTGCCCCCAACTCATTCTCAGTAACTCAAAGACACATTTCACTGTGTATTTTGATGTACATGTGACTAATAAATAAATATCTAATATCTAAAAATATCTAAAACTAGAGGGCATAAGTTTAGGGTGAGAGAGAAGAAATTTAAGGGAAACCCAAGCAGCAAGTTTTTCCACACAAGAGGGTTGTGGTTATAAGAAACAAACTGCCAAAGGAGGTGGTGGAGGCAGGTACAATTAGTGTTAAAAAGGCATTTGGATAGGAGAGGAGTAAAGGGGCACAGGGCTAGTGCAGGCAAATGGGATTAGCGTAGATAGGCATCATGGTTGACATGGACAAACTGGGCCAAAGGGCCTGTTTCTGTGCTGTACAACTCTATGATTCTAACTATAGCATGCAGCCACATTAGAGTCCCTAGATCATTTTAGCATTGAAGTATTCAGCATTAAAAGATGCTTCAACAAAGTCAATAGGGATGGTTCTACTTACAGTTTGGTTAGCAAACATTGAGAAAATCATTATAGATATAAGTAAGTGATTGATATGCCTTAATCCTATTTCCTTCAACAAGCATACAGAATTTCAATATACTAGAGGAAGCTTTTCGACTTTTGACCTGGTGTTTTTGTGGGATTAAACCACTACCCACTTTCTCCAAACCCCAATTTCTCTTTGAATGATGCAATGACCTCCACCATTCCCTGTAGCAAAGTGTTTATGGTCCAACAAATCTCTTGCAGTTTCCATAAGTACAATTTACTAAACTATTTATGAACGCATAAACACCAGTGATAGAACTTTTCATCATTGTACAGAGCTTGTCATGGGCCATCCTGTTACTTAGGTTTACTACAGAAACGAAACATCACAGATCCCCAAACCTGCTGGACAACTCGGCAATCAGGAGCCACCATCCAGCAGATGTACTTCTGGAAGTTGTCGAGGCGGAAATGCAGATCAATGACATTGGGGTTGCCCAATAATAGTTATACCCCCTTGCTTCTAGGATCCAAAGACAGTTTAAAAACAGTCCTCCAGCAAATAAAGTGAACTGTAGTTATAAACATTCAACCGCCTTCTTATTGCCAATTCTCGGCGTGTGGACAGAAGGAATTAAGGCCAAAGGTGCTACAGCAGGTCTCCCAACACATGATACCCACGTAAGCAAGGACCATCCGGACGGCGAAGGGCGCCAGGCGCCGTGGGCGAACCATAACTTCCCCGGGCCTACATTTATTCCAAACCAAAAGCTCCTCCACCAACCGTACACAGGACCGAATCTCTCACCCCCGGGGCATCACCCAGTGAGCGCCCATAGCAGCTGGAGACCCACTGCCGGTGGCGGGCCCAGGGCGGCGGAGATCCGGTCACAGGGACGCTGACTGGCTGCTCACCTGCTCAGCGGCCGCCGGCAACCTGGCGCCCGAACTACCTGCTCCTCACAACAACAGCGTCCTCTTACCCGGAAGCATTTGTAACGTAGCCACGTTGCTCTGATTTCCATGTGGTCGCTGGCTCGCTTATTTTTGAACGGGCACCGTGAGGAGAAACAGCTGAGACAAAACACCCCCCACCGCCTCAAAATGATTGCTCCACAACATCGGCACCAACGTTGGATGGTAACGACGGTCCCCCACTGTGTGACAGATGGGAGCAGCAAGGGACCAAACTGTCGCCTGGAACCGCCAGCCTTGTGAGGAATGATATAACATAAAATAAAGGTGAACTACACCCGTGTATAAAAAGGTGGGCTTGCATTTTTAACACCTATGCGGCATGCAGTACTAAATTCGATACAAGGCAAGGCAAGATATCTTTATTAGTCACATGTACATGGAAACACACAGTGAAATGCATATTTTGCATAGCGTTCTGGGGGCAGCCCACAAGTGTCGCCACACTTCGGGTGCCAACCTAGCATGCCCACAACTTCCTAACCTGTACTTCTTTTGGAATGTGGGAGGAAACCGGAGCACCCGGAGGAAACCCACGCAGACAGGGGGAGAACATACAAACTCCTTACAGACAGTGACCAGAATTGAACCTGGATCGCTGGCGCTGTAAAGCTTTATGCTAACTGCTACGCTATTGTGCCTGCCCTCTACACTACCTCTGACAGATGAGTAAAACAAGAGAAAATGCTGGAAACCTTCAGTGGGTCAGGCAGCATCTGTGGAAAGAGAAACCAAGTTAATATTACAGGTCAAAGATGCTTCATTGGAACTGGGAATGGGAGAAAAAAGAAGTTAGTTTTAAGTTGGAAAGAAGGTAGAAGAGGTCCAACTAGTTCTCTTCCACCAATTCATCCGGCTGAACCTCACATTGAACAAGAAATTGTAATATCTGCCCTTTCACCTTTTCCCCACCATCCAGGGACCCAAGCAATTTTTCCAGGTGAAACCATGATTCACTTGCACTTGTCCCAATCTATTGTACTGCATGCAGTATTCACAATGCAGCCTCCTCTACGTTGGAATTTATTTTCCAATTAAGGATGCCAGATTGGACAGCTGCTTTGTGCCGCACCAGCATTGAGTCTGCAGGAGCAATTGTGAGCTTCTGGTTACCTGCCACTTTAATCCTGTGTTCCACTCCCAATCTGACTAATCTGTCTGTGGCTGCACGAACTATCACAAAGCCCAATACAAGCTTGAAGAACAGCTCATGTTACATTTAGGCATATTGCAGCCTTCTGGACACAATATCAAATTCTCTTCAGTAACACTTTCTTTGTGTCTGTATCAAAACTGGCTATTTCTGCCAGTCACCCATCTGTGATTTGGCTCAGTTTGTCTCTCTCCCTTAATATCCTTATGGGATACTGACTTTCATTGCTCGGGGCATTAAATACCAAAGTAGGGAGGTTATGCTCCAATTTTATAAAACCTTGGTCGGCCCTCAGCTTGAGTGCTGCGTGCAGTTCTGGTCATCAAGATATAAGAAGGATGTGATGGTGTAGAGAGGGTGCAGAGGAGGTTCACCAGGATGTTGCCTAGATGGAGCAATTCAGTTATGAGGAGAGACTGGAGAAGCTAGGTCTGTTCTTCCTGGAGTGGAGGAGGTTAAGAGGGGACTTGATTGATGTATATAAAATTATGAGGGGTAAAGATAGGGTAGACAGCAGGAAACTTTCCTCCGTATCAGAGGTGGATAAAACTAGAGGACATAGCTTTAGGGTAACGGGGAAGAGGTTTAGAAGGGATAAGAGTGGTAAGTACCTGAAATGCACTACATGAGTGAGTAATTGAAGCTGGGTCACTGACAGCATTTGAGAAGTGTTTTGATGAGCACATGAATCGCTTATGCAAAGAGGGCTATGGACTGTGCTGGGCCATGGGATTAATACAGAAGGGTGCCCACTGGTCAGTGTGGACAAGTTGGCTAAGTGGCCTGTTTCCATGCTACATGATTCTATAATTCTAGTCTGGGCATGTTTCACAGCCTGCTTTTAGCAACATATAACACAAATAAAGAAGCATAATCTGCCTCTGATTAACTCATGTGGTTTCCTGAGATGCTGGAGGAACTCAGCGGGTCAGGCAACATCTATGGAGGGAAATTGACAGTTGATGTTTTGGGTTGAGGCCCTTCGTTTTGTCCATTTCCCTCCATATCTGCTGCCTTACCTGCTGAGCTCCTCCAGCATCTTGTGTGTGGCACCAGATTCCAGCATCTGCAGCCTTTTGTGCCTCCATTTGGTCTTACTCTATCAGAGATACTCCCTTTGTGTAATCCATCCCTCCCACCTCTGTAACCGAAAACTAACTTGTTTTCTCTTTTTTACGGTTCAGACGAAGGATCTTGGACCTGAAAAGTTAACTCTGTTTCTCTGTCCACCGTGTTTCCAATATTTTCTGTTTTAATTTCTCCTACAATTCAACCCAATTGGGGCCTCTCCATAGACACTGCCTGATATGCTAGGCATTTTCAATATTCTCTTTTCGGTTCAGTTCTCAGCAACAGATCTAACCTGCTTTTCATAGTTTTACATATCCCTGTCTTCTCTCTCTAACTGCCCTCATTAATCTGTCAACCAGATGGTTTCATAACATAATCACCATGGCAACCCTGGCATCACCCTATCAGAGATATCCATCCCTTTTGTCTTATTCATCCCTGCCCCCACTCTCTGAAACTGAAGACTGACTTGTCTTCTCTTTTTTTTATCCTTTTCTGATGAAGGGTCTTTGACCTGGAGCTTTAACTGTTTATCCTTCCATAGATGCTGCCTGACCTGCTGGGTGTTTCCAGCACTCTCTGTTTTTGCTCTTAGAGGAGTGTTGACCAACGTCCATGAAGGAGGTTTTGTTGGTAGGTATATCCTCATTACTTGCCTTAGTAAAGAGCAACACAGAAGAGCTGGCAGTCACCACATTGTTGATGACTTTGGGATGTTGCAGCTTGAGGTAATAATGAATGGGGTTTTCTTGATAAAGCAGTAGTGATTGCAAGCGCTGGATATTGCAATTATGTCAGCGTGCTTGAGAAATGAGAGAAATCTCAACTGTTTGTTGTGTATATAGACTAATTGAAGATATTCCTGAAAGCAAATAATATCATTGAAATCACAGGAAAAGGCACAGAAGACAGGATTGTAGCTGTACTCAAAAAGTGGAAGACAACATTGTTGCTGGCAGTGGGGCCTGAGACACATAAGACATTGGTGAGTTTCCAGTACCCCAGATTGGGATATTGTAAAAGTTCTGATGGGTCATTTTAAACCAGCGACTTCAAAGATTTTCGAGAGTTACAAATTTGCCATATGCAAGCAGAGACCAGAGGGAATGGTTAGTGAATATCTGGTCGGCATAAAAATAAAAGCTAAAAGGTGCAACTTTTGGACCTTTTTGGATGAGTTGTGGGATTGTTTAATATGAGGGCTGACATGTGGGAGAATCCAAGTAAAACATTTAACACACTGGATGAAGGAGTATGAAGAATCACCAGCAGAACTCAGATGGCACTGAAAAATATAAAACATTTTACTCAAGGGTACGATTCTGTGATGTAGGCAAAAAACAAGCTCACAGAAGTAGCAATAGTGACATGGCCTTCTTTACAGCCAAGTCATGTACGGCACAGTGATGCCTCACAGTTTCACCAACCTAGGTTTGGTTCTGACCTCTGGTGCCTTCTGTGTGGAGTTTGCCTGTTCTCCCTATGACTGCTTGAGGTTCCCCTGAATGCTTTGACTTCCTCCCACCTCCCAAATATATGCTAGTTGCTGGGTTAATTGGCAGAAGTAAATTGCTGCTAGTCTAGATGAGTAGTAAAAGAATTAGAGGGGTGTTAGTGGACATGTGAGGGAGAATATTTTACAGGGAAATAAGTGGGGATTAGCCAACATTGACTCAAAGGATTGAAGGAAATTACAAGCAGCTTTGGTAAGAGACTAGTAATTCACCTATGTGCCAAAGGTGGGAAGACTACAAGACATGTAGGTGTAAAAAGTAAGAGGTCTTACCAGGGACATTATATGAGTCACAAGATAATTATATCATTGATTAATTCCATCGACGTCCTTTATTCAACAAGTTTCCAAAGAGAAAAACATGTTGTAGCGGCTGCTACCGCGATGTGAAAGCAAGACACTAGTCTGTGGGCTGCAGAACAAAAACTGATTTATTTTCCGGCCTTGCGCGGGCCTTTTAAGAGGAACGGTTCCCGCCCACCGAAAACGGAAATAATATATGTGCTATGTCATCAAACTTTTCCTGCGCACGGGTTCTCCCTGTCGCTTGGGGAAGACGAAGGCCCAACGCCATCTTGGGCCTCACCGCTCCGACGACGCGCGACCCGACTGCCAAGCCAGTTCGCTTGCTCAGACGGTGAGTCACTACACAACACCACCACCGCCCCCGCCCCCCCCGCCGAACCGGCGATATTGTCCCCAAGGTTCGCGGGCTGTGCTAGCCGTTGCTTAGGAGGTCGGCCTCTGTGTCGCAATGTTGGGACCTCGACCGGTTGTTGTAGATCTAAATGGGCCAGTTTGAGGCGGTCCGTCGTGAAGACCTCTTCCTTGCCCCCAATGTCCAAAATAAAGGTGGAACCATTATTCCTGATGAGCCAGAATGGCCCCTCGTATGGTCGTTGCAATGGTGTCTGGGGTGTGCCCTTGCGAATGAAAACAAACTTACAGTCTCGTAGTTCCTTCGGCTCACAGGATGGGGCTTGACCATGCCGCGAAGTGGGAATCAGTGCCAAGCTGCCGAGCCCCTCGCACAGTCTTTCCAGGACTGCCATGGGTTGTTCCTCTTGGCCCCGAAGGGCGGGTATGAAATCCCCTGGGACGACCAGGGGCGCCCCGTACACGAGTTCAGTTGACAAAGCGTCGATATCTTCCTTGGGTGCAGTGCTTATGCCAAGCAGGACCCAAGGCAGTTCGTTGACCCAGTTAGGACCCTTCAGGCGGGCCATCAGGGCTGATTTTAGATGGCGGTGGAAACGTTCCACCAACCCGTTTGATTGAGGGTGGTAGGCCGTGGTGGTGTGCAGCTGCGTCCCTAGCATGTTCACTAATGCAGACCAGAGGCTGGAGGTAAACTGGGTGCCCCTGTCTGAAGTGATGTTGGCTGGAACACCAAAATGTGAGATCCAAGTTGTGAGCAGCGCCCGGGCGCAGGAATCAGTCGTGGTGTTGGACAGAGGGGTTGCCTCTGGCCACCTCGTGAACCAGTCCACGATGGTAAGGAGGTACCGGGCTCCCCTTGAAACTGGCAGGGGACCAACGAGATCGACGTGGATGTGGTTGAACTTTCTACGGGTAGGCTCGAACTGCTGTGGCGGGATCTTGGTGTGTCGTTGGATTTTTGATGTCTGGCAGTGCGGACAAGTCCTGGCCCACTCACTGACCTGTTTGCGCAGGCCATGCCAGACGAACTTGCTGGCAACCAGTCGAACAGTTGATCTGATGGACGGGTGCACAAACCCGTGTACTGAGTTGAAAACACGTTTCCGCCAGGCTGCAGGAACTATAGGGCAGGGTTGACCTGTTGCAATGTCGCAAAGGAGGGTCCGCTGACCTGAACCGACTAAGAAATCTTGGAGCTGCAGGCCCGAGATTGTAGTTCTGTAGCTGGGCAACTCGTTGGCTTGCTGTGCGTCAGCCAGGGCCGTGTAGTTGACACCCAGGGACAGGCTGTGGATGGTGGGTCTGGAAAGCGCGTCAGCAACGACATTGTCCTTTCCGGAGACATGTTGGATATCCATTGTGAATTCGGAAATGTAGGACAAATGTCGCTGCTGACGAGCTGACCAGGGATCAGAGACCTTGGAGAAGGCGAAGGACAAAGGCTTATGGTCAGTGAAAGCGGTAAAAGGCCTGCCTTCTAAAAAGTACTGGAAATGCCAGACCGCCAGGTACAGCACTAGAAGTTCCTGATCAAAAGCGCTGTATTTCAGTTCGGGTGGTCTAAGGTGCCTGCTGAAAAATGCCAAGGGTTGCTAACGGCCTTTGATTAGTTGTTCCAGTACTCCACCAACCGCAGTGTTGGATGCGTCCACCGTGAGGGCGGTTGGGACGTCTGTCCTAGGATGTACCAGCATTGCGGCATCTGCCAGGGCGTCCTTGGCCTTAACGAAGGCAGCCACGGCCTCGTCGTTCCAGGCGATGTCTTTGCCCTTGCCAGACATCAGCAAGAACAAAGGGCGCACGATACGGGCTGCTGCAGAGATGAACCGATGGTAAAAGTTGACCATCCCCAGGAATTCCTGCAGGCTTTTGACTGTGTTGGGACGGGCAAAATGGCGGATAGCGTCTACCTTGGCGGGTAGGGGTGTTGCTCCTTCGCTGGTGATTCTGGCCAAGGAAATCAATAGAGTCATGTCCAAATTGGCACTTGGCCAGGTTAATAATGAGGCCGAAATCATGGAGACGGGAGTACAGTTGGCAGAGGTGGGAAAGGTGTTCTTGGTGGTCACGGCTGGCAATTAGTATGTCATCTAAGTAAATGAACGCGAAGTCTAGGTCTCGGCCTACTGCGTCCATCAGCTGCTGGAAGGTCTGCGTGGCGTTCTTAAGGCTGAACGGCATTCGAAGGAATTCGAAGAGGCCAAATGGAGTGATAAGCGCAGTTTTGGGGACGTCGTCAGGGTGGACCGGGATTTGGTGGTATCCCCGGATGAGGTCCGCCTTGGAGAAGATGTGGGCCCCGCGTAGATTCGCCGCGAAATCCTGGATGTGAGGGATGGGGTAGCGGTCTGGGGTGGTGGCGTCATTCAGCCTGCGGTAGTTGCCGCAGGGCCTCCACCCGCCTGTGGCTTTGGGGACCATGTGCAGGGGGGAGGCCCAGGGGCTGTCTGACCTGCGAACGATCCCCAGCTCCTCCATGCGGTGGAACTCTTCCTTTGCCAGGCGGAGCTTGTCTGGAGGTAATCGTCGTGCTCGGGCATGAAGGGGAGGCCCTGTGGTAATGATGTGGTGCTGCACCCCGTATTTGGGCATCAAATTTGTAAACTGAGGTGCCAAAACCGATGGGAACTCCGCTAGGAGCTTGGTGAACTCGTTGCCAGACAGTGAAACGGAGTCCAGGCGCGGGGCTGGTAGTCTGGCTTCTCCCAGGGGGTAGGCTTGGAAAGTCCTGGAGTGCACTAGCTGCTTCCCTAGCAGGTCGACTAACAGACTGTGGGCCCAAAGGAAATCGGCTCCCAGGAGTGGCCGGGCGACAGTGGCAAGGGTAAAGTTCCAAGTAAAACGGCTGTCGCCGAATTGTAATTGAACTGTACGGGTACTGAAAGTCTGTATCGTTGTGCTGTTTGCGGCATTGAGTACAGGACCTTGTTGCCTGTTATGAGTGTCACAGCCAGTCAGGGGCAAAATACTGACCTCTGCTCCAGCATCGACAAGGAAACGAGGCTCGGACTGCTTGTCCCGAACGACTAGGAGGCTGCATTGGCGGCCAGCTGCCATAGCCATCAGCGGTGGCTGGCCCTGGCGTTTCCCTGAAACTGACAGGGTGGGTGGCATCAACGGGCCTCTGCGCCCCACCTCTGATGATAGAAACACAGCTGGTCGCCAGTGTCGTCGTCTGTGTTTCTGGGGTGTGGTCGCTCAGTTGCTGGGACTGGTTTAGGTAGGTGTTGGGCTCGCAGCCTGGCGACTTGGACAACAGATGACCCACTCTCGCATTTGGCCTTCCACAGGACATCTGCCCGGGCAGCTACCTCACATAGTTTGCTGAAATCGGCGTCGGCCAACAGCAGGTGAATGTCATCAGGTAGTTGTTAGAGGAAGGCCTGTTCGAACATTAGGCAAGGCTTGTGTCCCTCAGCCAAGGCCAGCATCTCGTTCATTAGGGCCGATGGGGATCTGTCCCCCAGGCCGTTGAGATGAAGCAGGCGGACGGCGCACTCGCGACGGGAGAGGCCAAAGGTCTGAATAAGAAGGTCTTTGAAAACTGGGTACTTATCCTCCTCCAGAGGAGACTGGATGAAATCTCCGACCTGGGCAGCTGCCTCCTGGTCCAGAGAGCTGACCACATGGTAGTACTTTGTGGAGTCGGAGGTGATCTGCCGTAGTTGGAATTGTGCTTCAGCCTGGTCGAACCAGACGCTGGGCCAAAGCGTCCAAAAGGTGGGCAGCTTGAGTGCCACTGCGTCGGCTGCTGCGTTGTCGTCCATTGTGTGGGTCCAAAATCCATTTGGACAGTCGGGGTCACCAATGTAGTGGCTGCTACCGCGATGTGAAAGCAAGACACTAGTCAGTGGGCTGCAGAACAAAAACTGATTTATTTTCCCGCCTTGCGCGGGCCTTTTAAGAGGAACAGTTCCCGCCCACCAAAAACGGAAATGACGTATGCGCTATGTCATCAAACTTTTCCCGTGCGTGGGTTCTCCCTGTCGCTCGGGGAAGACGAAGGCCCAACACCCTCTTGGGCCTCGCCGCTCCAACGACGCGTGACCCGACCGCCAAGCCGGTTCACTTGCTCGGACGGTGACTCACTACAATGTTTAACTATTATCCCAGAAATTCTGGATACCGGATGACTTATTTCTAATCTGTGTAAAATTTGCCAATGCCTTCAATGATTATTTTTTCCTCAACTATATGAATTAAAGATGCCATTGATGTTTCTCAGCTACTTTTTAATATGTCCATCTATCATTCAATAATGGTCATTGGCATATAGTTCTTTTAATAATCTAACAGAACCAAAGGAAAGCATTTTTCTAGAATCTATTGCTATGTGCCTTAAATTCACTTCACTGTTCTCTTGGTCTTCCCACATTGCCCAATTACCCCATTGCATCACCTGCTCCCATAGACAAATAAAAACTGTTGTAATATTGTGAATGTTGAAGAAATTTCATAATTTCATAAGGAATAGGAGCAGGAGTAACCATTGGCCCTTGAACCTGCTCCGGCATTCAACAATAACGGTTTATCTTTTACCTCAAACAGCATTTTCACTTTGTGAGAATAATTTCTATCTGGCTTATTTTCTTGTATTTAAAATGTTCTGGGAATTTTGTAGTGTTTTTTTCAGTTCTTACACTAACTTGGAAAAGGAAAATTGTATCAATTTACACTCTGTGCAATTCTAAAGCAGATATTGCCAGACTATGTTCAGAATTGACCAATTCTGATATTAGACCATCAACTTGTAACATTAAGTTGTTGTTCTTCTCTCCATGAATACCACCTGACCTGCTGGATATTTCCAGCATTCCCTCTTGCTTTACATTTCCAGTACGTGTTGTGCTCTGTATCTCACAGTACCTGAACTGTTTTTCTACTGTAGCGGTTGCTACCACGAAATAAAACAAGATGCTAGTCGAAGGATTGCCAAACAAGAACTGGTTTATTTTCCCGCCTTGCGTGGGCCTTTTAAGGGAGACTGTTCCCGCCCAATGCAACCGGCAATGACGTATATGCTACGTCATCAAGTCTTTCCCGCGAGCGGGTTCTCCCCGTCGCTTGGGGAAGACGAAGGCCCGCCGCCATCTTGGGCCTCGTCGCTCCGACGTCGCGCGACCCAACTGCCGAGCCGGTTCACCTGCCTGGACGGTGAGTCGCTACACCACTCTCTTTTACCCTCCCTCTACTTACATTGGGAGATCAGCTACCAAACATTTACCACCCTCTCATTTGTTTCACCTGGATTCTCTTGGTCTCTATGATATCACAAACAATTCCTTCCTTCTAGCCATTCCTTTCCCTTCTCTGCAACTTGAAACATGCCTGTTATCTCGTTTTCCAGTTCTGATAAATGGTCGTCGACATAAAAGGTTTACTCCATTGCTCTCTCCACTGATGATGCCTGACCTGCTTAGTATCTGCAGCATTTTCAGCATTATCTCATATTTCAGGCACCTGTATGTTTTGTTTTTAGACTACAGCACCTGTCAGATTTTAGAGAAACAAAGGACTGCAAATGCTGGAATCTAGGTGAAAAACACGATAATGCTGGAGGAACTCAGCAGGCCAGGCAGCATCTGTGGAGAAAAGCAGGTGGTCAACGTTTCGGGTCAGGATCCTTCTTCAGGACTGAAGATAGGAAAAGGGGAAGCTCAATATCTAGGAGGGAAAAGCAGAGCAGTGATAGGTGGACAAAAGAGGGGAAGCGGGGTGGGCACAAGGTGAGGATAGGTAGATGCAGGTAAGAGATAGTGATAGGCAGGTGCAGGGGAGGAGGGGAGAGCAGATCCCCGGGGGATGGGTCAAAGGTAAGGAGAGAGCAGAAAAAAGGTAGAAAAAAAGAGGCTAGGAAAAGGAAGAAGAGAAGAAGCATGGTTGTGGGGGGTTGTGGGGAAGGGGGGTGGGGATTACCTAAAGTGGGAGAATTCAATATTCATGCCATTAGGCTGCAAGGTTTCAAGACAGAAGATGAGGTACTGTTCCTCCAGTTTGCACTTGGAATTCTCCTGGCAGTGGAGGAGGCTGAGGTCTCTCATTACTGTCAGATTTTGGTCTGTGGAAAACTCATCTCTTTTTCTAGGTTATTTATTGATAATCATATCAGAGCTGTTGCCTACTGTCACTCTGAAGTGAAATATTTTTTGAGTTTGCTTCCATTCTCAAGTGCTTGCTCACCTTCACATGATCAAACACTGTGTCTGTTATGTACTTTCATGGGGATTGTGCCTTTAAGGGTGATGTCATTCTCAGACAGATTTGTAGCAAACATTCAATTAAGCCCAGTCCTATCAGGGACTACACAGGACCCAATTTTAGCACATGTTTCTGAGTGTACAAGATTCCCACTGAGTCCAGACAACCTCTAGGCCACGATCACAGTGGAGAAGGAACACTCGGGATGGTATTGAGAACTTTGAGTCCATGCATCAGCAGCACACAGACGCCCAGCATAAGTGATAGAGGGAGAACACCAGGCACCTCCTGCCCATCTTTATAAGAGTCTGCTGTTCTCATATCATCCTCATCAGCCATTTCAGAACGCATAAAACAGGAGTGGAAGCATGCCATCTCAATCCTGAGGTACTGCCCAACAAGAAATGGATCTAATCAGGCCAAAGCTATATACATGGCATCTCTGTAGTACAACAGAAAGGGTAAAAAAAACTTTTAAAGATACTCCTTTAGGCAATTGTTGACCAAAATATTGAACTTTCTCTTACAAAATCAGGTGATGCCTGAACCTATCATAATGTTATTTAAGTATGATCGATAGATCTTTGTAAGTCCGGGATATAAAATGATATGGAGCCAGAGCATGTAGATGTAGGAGTTTAAAAAAGAGATCACATTGATCTCAATGAGTGGCAAAATAGACTCAAGGGCGAAATAGTGTATTCCTGTTTCCATGTCCTAATTGTCAGATTTTCTTTGTTTGAATCACTCATTCTGTTCAGATCATTTCCCATAAAATACAAAAATCCAATTCTGGTCCATCATTTCTACTTCTTTTGGTTGTTTACAGGACTTAGTAACATAGAACATAGAACAATTACAGCACAATTCAGGCCCTTCGGCCCACAAAGCTGTGCCGAACATGTCCCTACCCTAAAAATTACTAGGCTTACCCATAGCACTCTATTTTACTCAGCTCCATATACCTATCTAACAGTCTCTTGAAAGACCCTATCGTATCAGCCTCCACCACCATTTCCGGCAGCCCATTCCACGCAGTCACCACTCTCTGAGTAAAAAACTTACCCCTGACATCTCCTCTATATCTACTCCCAGCACCTTAAACCTATATCCTCTTGTGGCCACCAATTCAGCCCTGGGGAAAAGCCTCTGACTATCTATCCTATCAATACCTCTCATCATCTTATACACCTCAATCAGGTCCCCCCTCATCCTCCGTCTCTCCAAGGAGAAAAGGCCGAGTTCCCTCAACCTGCTTTCATAAGGCATGCTCCACATTCCAGGCAGCATCCTTGTAAATCTCCTCTGCACCCTCTCTATGGCTTCCACATCTTTCCTGTAGTGAGGCGACCAGAACTGAGCACAATACTCCAAGTGGGGTCTGACCAGGGACCTATATAGCTGCAACAATACCTCACAGCTCCTAAATTCAATTCCCTGATTGATGAAGGACGATACACCATATGCCTTCATAACCACAGAGTCAACCTGTGCAGCTGCTTTGAGCGTCCTATGGACTCGGACCCTAAGATCCCTCTGATCCTCCACACTGCCAAAAGTCCTACCATTAAGACTATATTCCGCCAACATATTTGACCTACCAAAATGAACCACTTCACACTTATCTGGGTTGAACTGCATCTGCCACTTCTCAGCCCAACTCTGCATCCTTTCTATGTCCCTCTGTAACCTCTGACAGCCCTCCAAACTATCCACAACACCCCCAACCTTCATGTCATCTGCAAAGTTACTAACCCACCCCTCCACTTCCTCACCGAGGTCATTTATAAAAATCACAAATAGTAAAGGTCCCAGTACAGATCCCTGAGGTACACCACTGGTCACCGACCTCCACTCAGAACACGACCCTTCAACAACCACTCTTTGCCTTTTGTGGGCCAGCCAGTTCTGGATCCACACTGCAATGTCCCCTTGGATCCCATGTCTCCTCACCTTAAGAAAACCTTTTGTGTTGTCTGGGTGGGAACAAACATGAAACTTTACAGTGAGACCCAAAGGGAAAGTGACCCTTTGCAAATGACCAGAGGAATCTTAACTTACTACATAACAACAGTTATTTTAAATTTTAATTTAAACTGCACATATTAATGATTCTTTTTCTCCTCTCACATCTCAGCAAGAGCCACTTGGTTTCTTCAATTGATCAAAGTTGCCAGCATATTGAGATACAGCTGAAAAAAATCAAGATCAGTGATGAAACTTGCAAAGGATGCTATTACCGAGAAACAAGTCTGTGAGTCCCCAGGCGTTTGAATGAAGTTTCAAAAATGAAAACTTATGGGAAGTGAAGACAGATGCACAAGCAACTCAGAATTATTGGGAGTGAAATTTGACTTTGTCAGTAGTATAAAATGATCAACAGTGAGTCAGTTGACCATTTTGCACAATAGTCAATGGAAAAGAAAAATCCAGTGAGTTGTAAAGTGGGGTATAGATTTACAATCTGGGTTGACACTACTACCAAAGTTGAATTTCACCCTCCTTTCATTCTGCTATCAATGGTGACTTGGTTTGTCTGGTTACAACGGACATCCAATGTACTAGAAAAATCAGGTCCATACTAGAAGTAAATTACATTTCAAAATTATCATTAGCAGAACAGTTTGTCCAAAGCTACCCCTAAGGTGATATTTGTATTGCACTGAACTAACTTTTCCCTCATCCTAAGGCAACTTAGGTCTCATGGTTGGTAAACCTCACTGATGATTGGTTGTGCAGCCTTGCAGAAAGTATGTTTAATCTGACTTTTTTAAAAATCCTTGAATAGTACATTCTTGTGCTTGACGGAGCATGTATTTATAACTTTTTATGTTCAAGAAGGATCATAGCTATTTTACAGAATAAAAATGAATGCAATAGTGAAGAGGAATTATGCTAATGGCATTAAAATTAATGTTTTCTTCATGATGCAATAACATTCTTTAACATTAAATACACTGTCAGGGACATACAGTGCAAAATAATTATAGATCTAATAACAATTTCATGAAAAATCCCTTCATTTTTTATTATCTAATATATAAACAAAATGCTGGGATGTGGGGAAAAATCATTTGAAAGACCAGCATAGCTATGACAGACCCAAAGCTTCCTACTGTGCTGAAAATTTCTATGATCATGTTATAAATAAAAAGTACTTGTGGAATAAACTTATCATCATGTACTGACTTTGAAAAAAAATGGATCCATCCTATTGATGAACCAAATAAATAAATTCACCTGCAAAAAGACATCAGAACATAAGAAATAGAAGCAGAGTTGGCCATCTTGCCCCTTGTGCCTCCTTGGCCATCCCTAGAATCATGGATGTTTTTTTTTCTCAGTGCCACCTTCCTGCAATGACCCTATGTCCCTTGATTCCTTTAATATTTAAAAATCTATCATCCTTGTCTTAAAAGTACTCAGTGACTGAGCCTCAACAATCCTCTTTCAAAGATTCACTTTTGTCTGTGTGAGGAAATTTCTTCTCAACTGTATCCTGAATGGCTGATCCCATATTTTGAAACTGCAATCTCTGGTTCTAAATGCCGCAGCCAGCTTGCTACAAATGTGTTGCAAAGGAAGAAAATTAAAGTGTAGTAAGCAGACATTTAAATGCAGTCTTGTCTTGTTATTGTCAAAAAGTAGTCCAGCAAAACCTCTTGCAAAACTATTAGAATTAATTATGCTGCAGTGCTGTGTAATCTCACTTAATTCCACTAACAATCACTGATATTTGGTTTAAGGTGTTGTATGACCACCTCACTGTAATAAAACATCATTTTTTTAAATTTTAATTCCATGTTCTTACACAGTTTTATTTCAAAAATATTCATTTATTCTAAACATCTGACCTCAACAATACTCTTTTTTGTTTGTGGTAACCCACATAAAAATTAGATTAGGTACTTACCAGAAAAACTATAAAGCTCACAAAACAATAATGCAACTTGATAGAACTGATTTATCTATGTTCACCTCATGGCCATGACATTTAAAGCTAAGATTTTGCAACAGCATAGACTTAAAATTTTTATCCCTATTTTTAACTCCTTTTATGGTCAAGTCCCTCTCTTTTTCCAAAACCTTTTACGTCCCTACATTTCCTGCTATACTCTACATTTCCCTGCAATCCTATGGCACTGTCTTCTGGTAAATCTCTTCTCTATTTGCCTTATCTTCAGCCATCCAGGTCCTAGGTTCTGGAACTGTCTTCTTAAAACATTTTCCCCTCCTTCAAAATGTCTTTTGAAACGTCACTTTTATTCTCCCACACCTGGAAGAGAATTTGAATTTGGTTGTAAAGATAAATCAGGAAAACAAAGCAGCATTGAAGATGAACGTACTTTGAAGAAGGAAGTGCAATTATTTTCAAGCAGTCTGGCTTATATTGACATCAGTTCCATAGACAATCACTTGGTTGAATCCTGGTTGCCTTCTAACACAACAGCAAGTTGTGATAAATAAGGTGAGCTAAAAATCCGAGACAGGTCTCTGAATGAATGTTAAAACAATTACCCATCTACCATCTCCTTCATTGGCTTGTTGGCCATTTTTATCTGATCATGCCTATATAAAGAGCCTTGAGACAGGATAAATGTTTACTCATCAAAGGATACCCAGCCTCTGAACCGATTTTCTAGCCACCCTATTTATGTGACTGGTCCAGTTGAATTTCTGGTCAATGCTGATCTCCCTGGATGTTGACAGTGGGTTATTTGTCAATTGTATGGCTACGAAATGTAGCTGTTAGATTCATTGTTGTTGGAAATTGTCATCTGGTGCCTTTAACATAAAACATAGAATAGTATAGGACAAGAACAGGCCCTTCGGCCCACAATGTCTGTGTCAACCATGATGCCAATTTAAACTGCACATCTGCCTGCATGTGTTCTATATTCCTCAATTCCCTACCTGTTCATGTGCTTATCTCAGTGCCTCTTAAACATTGCTATCATATGTACTTCCACAACTTTCCCTGGCAGCGTATTCAAGGCACCTACCACCCTCTGTGTAAAAATCTTGCCACTTAAATCTCCTTTAAACTTTTCCCCTCTCTCCTTAAAGCTATACCCTTCAGTTTCTGACATTTCCATCCTGGAAAAAAGACTCTATCTACTCTATCTTCTTACCTTCTCATAACTTACATACTTCAATAAATTTACATACTTCTCATAACTAACATACTTCAATCATGTCACCCCTTAGCCTCTGACGCTCCAGAGAAGACAATCCAAGTTTGTCCAACCTCTCATTGTAGCTAATACTCTCTAATTCAGACAATATCCTGGTGAATCTTCTGGATCAGTCTACCATGAGGGACCAAGTCAAAAGCTTTACTTAAGTCCATGCAGACAACATCCATTGCCCTGCCCTCATCAATCATCTTCATCACCTCCTCAAAAATCTCAATCAGTTTGTAAGACGTGATCTCCCCTGCACAAAGCCATGTTGACTATCCCTAATGTCTATGCTTTTCCAGATGTGAGTAGATCCTATCCCTAAGAATCTTCTGCAATAATTTCCCTATCACTACCACCACCATCATAATGGATCTTTCTTACCTGTGGAATAGGATGTACCCAGGGAGTGTGATGGAAGATTCTGGAATATTGTATGTAAGGTATGATTCAATAAGCATGGCTGTGTCAAGCTATTGTTTGACTAGTCTGTGGCATAGCTCTCCAATTTTAACATCATTTTATTCATTCAAGGGATGTGGGCTTTGTAGGCTGAGCCAGCATTTAATTGTCCCTCCCTAATGGAGTATTTTGAAAGTTGACTGGACCAGACCAACTTGCTGCATCCAAATTTGATCCATAGGTTGACGTCAGGTGATCTGCCCGGTTGTATTCTTTCCCTGTCTCAACACAACAGCTGTCATACAATTGAGTAGATTGCAAGACCATTGCAGTCAACCACATTGGGTCAGGAATTGCTTGTCAGCCAGGATGAAAGGTTTCCTCCTCTGAAGGCATCAGTGAATCAGATGGATTTTTATAAAAATTCTGTGGTCATTGCTACTGATGATTTTTTTTTAATTTCCAGGTTTTAAATGAATTTAAATTACACACCTACCAGGCTTTTAGGCTACCGGTCCAGTAATTTGACTGCAATGTCACTGCTATACCCGTTCATAAAAGCCCAAAATATCAAATTGACCTTGCATCCTATGCTGTTTTTCAATGACCAGTTGTATTCCATGAAGGAATATTTCACAGCAAATAGGTAACAAAGAAATCAATGGACTCCTTGAGAGATATTAGTAAGCTTGATATCTATGACTAAGAAATTGCTGATGTTGTCACCTACTTGTTTGTGTAAGTGCTCAGTTGCATTCTTCTCAAATACTTTCAGTCTGGACCTGACACCACACCAGAACTCTTCATCCTTCACAACTACAGCAAATAGCTTTGTGGACACACAAAAGCCACATCCTACAGCACTACATCGTGTCTATTAACTAAGCTACCTTATGGCATTTATGTTTTGTATGCTGGTGATGAGGATACTTTAAGATGGCTAACGCTAGTGAAGTACCAACATTTGGTTTAATGTCTTCTTCATATGTGTGGGTTCACAGCACAGGTAATTCTCAAGTGTGTGCAGTTAGAAAGTGGCAGGTTTGACAGAAATCAGCATTGCACACTGGATTGCATCACTGTCACACTACTCTGTACACTTTTAGCAGTCATTAGGTAGCCTTCAATGTGCACACTAATCTTTACCATGATGCATCCTCCACATTTTTCTGTCAAAAGTATGTATCTGCCCTTGGATGCCATTTTAATCATTAGACACTGAAATGCTACCACACAGACCAATTTAGCCTCCAATAACTTTAAATGTTACCAAGTATAGCAAATGAATCCCTGAGCTATTTTTAATTAAAAGTATAACTGTTTCTGTGCTACATTATTTAGTAAGGATATTCCTGTATTACATCAAATTTGATTTTACAAGATCAAAACAAATGTGACAGCATTAACATCAGTGAATGGCCTCTGGCTCAGTTGGTACAATTACAAAGTTTAATTTGGAAGTTTTAAAAAGGTATTAAATAAGGATCTAAGATTTACAGTGGAAATTAGGACCACCTGGATGAGAAGCTAAGCAAGGAACTAAGGAACTAACCCTTTCACTTCTTGGACATGCACACAATAATGTAAGTGATGTGATTGCTGTTGTGACACACTGTAAATGAATGTAACACAGCTGTATACCAGATGGAAATTTTGTGCTGTGGTTAAGACTGCACCTGGGTTCTAAAGGAAAAAATACTTCCATTACGTTTTTTTCCACAAAATATCTTGGGGCATTTCACCCTCCCAATTTCCAATTATATTTTAAAACTAATAAATAATAAATGATGCCAGTTCAATATGTTCAATCATATGCTTCAGTAAACAGTTTTAAATATAACTTTTGTCCGGGGACAATAAAAAGTTACAATGCACTCCCTCAGGAAATGATGACTCACTCACTGTCTAAGTGTTTTCACAATAAGTACATTTAGATTCACATCACAACCGCTAATAATAAAGGAAATTTTTAGCAATAACAAAAAAATACAGTGAAAGTTAAATCCACAGGTTGTAAATCATGAGAATCTGATATATAAATTTTAGTTAATTTCACTGTTAAACAATTTTACAGAAAGCTTTTAAAGTAACAAAATAACAGTATTATCTACAATCATCACAAACTACACTGGAGCTGCTGCTGTTACTTTTCTTGGCATCAAATTGTTGCTTTGTAGTGAAAACAAGGCAATTAAGTTTCAACAACTGCCATCCCAATAAATTTCAATAAAGTTAAGTAAGAGTTAATGTTACACAGAAATAATAGTCTCCCAAGTAGATAATGATCTTGGAAATTGGGACTAGCTGGGTGGGCACCGTGGTCAGCATGGACTTGTTGGGCTGAAGGCCCTGTATCTGTGCTGTATTGCTCTATGACTCTACGACTCCATGATCACAACATTCCAATCCCAACTGGCAATACATGTTTACATAAGCATCATCAAATATGTTTCTGTGAAATTCCAAGGGAAATACAAGTTAGATTTTCATTATGTTCTACACCAGGCAGTGATTGTTAAAACAGCTTTTTAATCCAATAGAAGTTGATACAACTCATCCATCAGATATATAAAGTAATTGTTCAAATGATGAATAATACTGAACTCAAATGGAATGCTCTAATTTTATACATTTGACTGCAGATTAAAACCTCATCCAACTGATTCTAACTCAAACATTGACATCAAAAAAAACTAAACTATGTCCCAATGATTACTATTGAAAGAACTGTTGATCTTATTTTACACTTAAATCAAACCTTACACCCATCTAAGTGCAGTGATCACATATTAGTAAAACCAAACAATATGTAGAAATTTCATGTGAAAACAGGAAAGCTATATATAATGTATTCATATATACAAAATACAGTAAATGTTATGAAAAATTTCCTCAAGATACTGTCAGTTCAATTATCCTGTAACACTTTTCTATTAGATTTCAAGAGTAGTGGAACTTAGCAACATTCCATAACTGGAGGTTGATCCACAATGCCAGTTTAATCTGCAATATGAATATCCAAAGTAGGTTGCATTATACCAATGGTGAATCTGTTGTATATCATATGAGATGTATTATTTTGTGGCTGAAGTATAGTTAAGACCAAAAGATATAGGATATTGGAGCAGAAACTATCAGAACCTGATAGTTTCATTAGAGCCAGATTTAATAACTGTGATCTATACAGGGGAGCTAAGCTTATTAATGTTAACAGATTCTTTAATTGATTAGAGGATGTCTGCATGTATTTTATGGCAGTATTTTCTGCATCCTCTTTGGTAAATTAGCGGCTGTTTTGAGATGTTAAAATCTGTTGGAACTGGTGAAAGACTTCCTAATTTTGTTTCTAATTTGTTTGGCGTCTGTTTATCAGACTGGCAGCTGATACAGAAGTGTATCATTTTCCCACTGTCAGCCAAGCTGGTCCGTCCCAATAGAAAGAAATAAGCCAATATGCCTGGTGCCAGCTTGACTGAAGGAGCTAGTGGCACGAAGATCTTCAGTCCATCTGTCTTTTGGGATTCTTCTTCAAGATTGGTTGCCAACCCATGCTGACAATCCCAGTCCACCGTACCATTGCATCTGTATTTTTGGTGGTATTATTTTCAGCAGGATAATAACTAGTACACCTCTCTAAGTTGCTCTTCTGCTGGAAGGTTTTGGCAGCATATTTCCCAAATCCAGCTTTCAGCATTGATCATTGCAGGTAGCACCATCTATATCATTGGTATTGGTATTGGTATTAGTTTATTATTGTCACTTGTACCGAGGTACAGTGAAAAGCTTGTCTTACAAACCGATTGTACAGGTCGATTCATTACACAGTGCAGTTACATTGAGTTAGTATAGAGTGCATTGACATAGTACAGGTAAAAACAATAACAGTACAGAGTAAAGTGTCACAGCTACAGAGAACGTGCAGTGCAATAAGGTGCAAGGTCACAACAAGGTGAGAATGAGAGAATTCAGAGAATGACAGAGCATAATAACAGACTCTGCCACCACACTGAAGTTGACCATCAAGCACCCAACTACACTCATCCCTCCTTTGCTATATAATGATAGCGGATGTATTCTGGTAGGACCTGACCAAATGCCGTAGAAAAATGTGTCTATGGGGCAGACTAACACTTAGATGTGACAGACTCAGCAAATATGAATAGGAGCAGTTAAATTCTTTAATTATCAGATAGACTCTGGTTAGATAATTAGTTAACTTCAAATTCAAACAAATGTCTTTTTTTAATTGAACAGGAGTATGTTAAGGAAAGGTATTTGTAGTTACTTAATATACTATATGAAACTTACGAAACATAGCCTAACTACTAAACTACATACTGTTTAATTTCTGGGAAAGCAATATCAATATAATGTCCTGGCTTTTTAAAGTATTTCACTTATGTGTTGGCATTGGCTTAGTGGTAGTACTCTCATTTTTGAGCCAGAAAATTGTGAATTCACATCCAGAGGTCTGAATATTCTCATGCACCACAGAAGGAATGCTACGCAGTAGAGGTATCCCCTTTCATTCTTCAATTTTTACTCAAGTTCTTAAATATTTAGTTGGTTTATTGGATTTCCCCTTGTTACCAATAACCCCCATCATTCCCCATCACTGCTTCTCTGTGTGCCTCATTCCCGTTCCCAAATACAAACTTCCCATTTAACAAGTAATGAAAGCATGCTTCAGGGCACTGATTTATAAAGCTGCATTTTACTTTCTTTTTACAAGCATGAAGAGTTATTATGGCCTTTGCTTTCTGGTCCCCATTGTGTATAAACATCCCTGATTTTGTTTCTTTTTTTACCTCACCATAGTTACACCTTCTCGTAGAACCATAAGCACATTTCCTTGTGGTGAATTTTAGTGTAACGCCATACCTTTATTGTTGTAGGTTTTTTTTTAAATATACCAGAAAGGAAACTTAAAGAATTCCAAACAATAAAGATGTCACTAAAAATCCACATGAGCAACAGAAAAGCTAATAGAAGCAAAAACCTACTAGAAACCAGAAGCCTATGTTTTTCCTTGCTCTCACAACTCCCTTTATATTCTCTGTACCTTAACTAACCAGCTATAAAAGCATAAACAGCAGCACATTTTAGGAACAAGCATTTAAACAATTAATGCTGCATTTAGTTACATCCTGGATATCCTATCACTTTTTGTGCTCTTTGTATGAAGTATTGTATCCTTGACAATTTCCCCACTGCTTGTGACAAGTAACATTTTCTGTTGCACACTTTATCAGTGTCCATCATATATATTATCCCTCCTCTGTAAGCACATTCCTGGTTTGTCCAAATAAGGTTCTTTTCTATTAATATGAAGTAACAAGCTAGAAGACTGTTACCCAGCATAGAATTAGATAGGGCTGGGAATTGTTGGAAGCCATCAGAAACTGGGGACATTTATGGTGAAGGCTGTTCCTCACCAAATGATACTGTAGATGTGAGCCCTGACATCTGTTACCAACAAGCAGAGGAAGCGAGATGAAGTAAGTATGTAAACTGAAGACAAGGCCAACTGTAAGAGTGAGATGCCAATGGCTACAGAGTTTAAATGAAGAAATTTGAGAAGACCAAGTGAGACGTAAGTCATGACCTGGTGTACAAAGCCAAAAGCCAAAAGTATTTTTCTTTTTTTCCCTCTTAACTTGACTGCTTTGGTATATAATTTTAAAATAACTTTTGCACAAAAAAAGTCTATATATATAATTTATTAAAATACCACCTCCCTCATCCAAGGTGCACTGAAATCCCTGTGGCACCCATTGGCTGCCAAAAGATACACCATACATCCTCTCCAGCAATATCCTGGCATTGTGCAACCTTGGAAGAAGGCAAGCAGTCAGGATGAATGTACTTCTCAATGGCCCACTGCCTTGACTTATGGATGGGCACGCTGGTCAGCCACAGGGACAAACCAATTAGAACAATCCTACAGCAACTCATCCCCTTCCACAGCAAGTCCCCAAAGATCAGGACCATTAATTTCAGGTGTATCCAAAGCTTGCAGTGTTGCCTTTCAGGTATTATAATAGGGGCTGCAAACTCTCATACACTTTATATAAAGATAGCCTGGGGTTCATAAACTTTGTTTAAAATTGATTGCTGTGTTACACACTCCACCCAGTCCCCTGAGGGAAAGACAAGGATTCCTGCATAGACTGTCCTCCACTAGGGGGCTCCCATGCCGCCAGATATCAAAGCAGTCTGCCATGTTTATCCAGATGGCAATTGGAAATGAAGATTGTCCAAGAAAGGTGTTGGAAATAAAAGAAGCAGGTATCTCTGCAGTGTCCATTACCGCCCTTTTAATAAACTAGCGGACTTAAGAAAAAGAAACAATCTAACCTTGCCTTATGTTAACGCTGCTTGCCCTCCTCACCAAAGCCCAGTGTTCATCAAAGCCTTTACTTTAACCTACCAGCAACACTTCAACCTCAAAGCAGCCCTTCCCAAAAAATATAACGAGCTTTCTTTGTATCTTGGTAACAAAAGCAAGATCAGGTGGGACCAAAGTGACTAAAGTGGCCATGTGGTTCCACCAACATTCTCCCCCTGTAGATTTAAAGAGATTGGGAGGGTTTAAACTAGATTGGCAGGGGAGTGGTATCCTAAGCAGCAGGGAGGCAAGTGAGAGGCTGGAAAATGATGCAGAAGTCAGCGACAGCAAGTTAAATAGACAAGACAGGCATAAGCACAGCAGGGAGCAAGGAAAGTCTATGGGATTAATTTGGATTCACTTCAATGCAGGAGGTCTGACAGGTAAGGCGGGTGAAGTCAGGCCATGGATAGGTACGTGGGACTGGGATATTATAGCCATTACAGAAACATGGCTAAGGGAGGGACAGGACTGGTAGCTTAATGTTCCAGGATACTGGTGCTCCAGGCAAGATAGAGGTGGAGGAAAGAGGGCAGGCTGAGTTACATTTCTGATAAAGGGGAACAACACAGCAGTAGTCAGAGACAAAATTACTGAAGGATCATTCAGTGAGGCTTTATAGGTGGAGCAGAGAAATCAGAAGGAGATGATCACCGTGTTGGGGTTGTACTATAGGTCCCCACATAGTCAATGGAAATTAGAGGAACAAATATGCAAGGATATTGTGGAGAGCTGTTAGAATAATAAGGTTGTCATAGTAAGGGATTTTAACTTTCCAAACATAGACTGGACTGCCATAGTGTTGAGGGCTTAGATGAGGTGGAATTTGTCAAGTGTGTTCAGGAAAGTTTCCTCAGGCAACATATAGAGGGCCCTACAAGGGAAAGGGCAAAACTCCACCGACTCTTGGGTAACAGGGCAAGTGACTGAGGTGACTGAGGTGACAGTGGGGGAGCACTTTGGGGCCCGTGACCATAGTTCTTTCTTCTTCAATCTTTTTATTAGTTTTCAAATTAATACAGAGTAATATATAACATCAATGTTTGTACATGTAATACAAAGAGTTCAGGAGAACAATCATGGCATAGATAATCATAAAGAACAATAAAATATTAAAAAATGTAGATCCAATGATCTCTTAGTAAATGAATATAATATAAAAGAAAGGAAAGAAAAAGATTTATTATATAAATAAAAAAAGAGAAAAAAAAACCAAATCAATAAGAAAAATTATAAACAATATATCAAACTAAACTAAGCTAACCAGAAAAATTTCAAAAACAAACAAACAAAAAAAAAGACTGGACTAAAATTTCTCAGTAGAAACGGAGCAATATTATGTCGTCAACTCCGTTCCTCTAAGTTAGAAAGTTATTGAAAGTGACCATAGTTCTATTAGTTTTAAAATAGTTATGGAAAGGGACAAAACTGGTCCACAGGTTCAAGATCTAAACTGGGCCAAGGGAAATTTTGATGGTATTAGACAGGAGCTTGCAATGGTTGATTGGAGTAGGTTGTTTTGCGGACAAAGGGACCTCTGGCATGTGGGAAGCTTTAAAAGTGAGATCGTGAGAGCTCAAGGCCTACATGTTCCTGTTGAAGTGAAGGGCAAGGCTGGGAGGAGTAGGGAACCCTGGATGACAAGAGATATTGAGGCCCTGACCAGGATAGAGAAGGAGGCATGAGTCAAGTACAGCCAGCTGGGATCAAGTAAATCCCTGGGGGAATATAGGGGATGCAGGAGTGTACTCAAGAAGGAAATCAGGAGGGCAAAAAGAGGGCATGAGATAGCTTTGGCAGAGAAGATTAAGGAGAATACAACTAGATTTATAATTATATTAAGGGAAGAAGAATAACTAGAGAGAGAATATGGCTCCTCAAAGATCAAAGTACACATCTATGTGTGGAGCCACAGGAGATGGGCAAGGCCCTCAATCAATATTTCTCCTCTGTTTTTACTGTTGAGAAAGACATGAAGACTTGCAAATATACTGCAAATATCTCAGCCAGGGCTCCCGCTATTTCTTCTCTTGTCTCCCTTAGTATTCTTGGATATACCCAATAAGGCCCTGGAGATTCGTCTACCTTCATATATTTTAAGACATCGAACACCACCTTAACTGTAATGCAGACTATCCCCAAGACATCCCCATCAACTTGAACTAGGGAAACTTAATAAGGAACTGAAGAACCAAGGGCCCAGTGCAAACAGGCCATGAAAGAAATTAGTAAATACAACTAGAGTGTTTAATGAGCCTGAAAACTGATAAATCCCAAGGACCTGATGATCCATATTCCAGAGTTCTGATAGTGGTGATTATTGAAATAATGGATACTGTGGTTATTATCTTCCAAAATTCTACAGATTCTGGAATGGTTCCTGCAGACTTCAGGCAGGATAGCACATATGACCCCAATACTTAAGAAAGGAGGGTGGTTAAAAACTAGGGAAAGTTAATAGGGGTGTCTTGGGGATTGTCCACATTACAGTAGAGGAGGTGCTGGACATCTTAAAATATATGAAGGTGGACAAATCTCTGGGGCCAAGAACACTGTGGGAAGCTAGAGAAGAAATTGCAGGAGCCCTGGCAGAGATATTTGCATCACCGTTAGCCAGGGGTGAGGTCCAGGAAGAGTGGAGGGTAGCGAATATTGTGCCTTTATTTAAGAAGGACTGCAAAGAAAAACCTGGGAACTATTGATTAGTAAGCCTAACTTCTGTGGTAGGTATGATATTGGAGAGGATTCTGAGATAAGATATACATGTATCTGGTAATATAGGGGTTCATTAACAGTAGTCAGCATGGGGTTTGTGCGTGGGAGATCATGCCTTATGAACTTGATTGAGTTTTTTGTGACCAAGAAGGTTGATGAGGGCAGGGTTGTAGATGTGGTCTATATGGACTTCAGTAAGGCCTTTGATAAGGTTCCACTTGGTAGTCTGTTCTGGAAGGTTAGGTTGCATGGAATCGAGGGAGATTGGACCAAGTTAATGTCTGAAGAAAAATGATTATGAGAAATTTCAACTTAATATGATGGTGGATAAAAGATCTGTTTTACCGCAAATGTTTAAGGCTGTTCTGATTTCAAGCAAGAACACAAACGGCGATAGAAACCATACTGTATAATTGTTACTTATCCCACAATGAGAAAGTATAGGCTAGAACGCAGGCAAGCCGGCTGCCGAATGGCCATTTACACACAATTCTTACAGAAAGAATATATTTCAATGGGAATGAGAAGGTTCCTAACTGCCACAGGTGAAATGACAGTGTTCAATGCATGTGCGGCCTCAGCTGCAAAAGTTTTGTTTTACAACTTTAGCAAAACATTAACAGTAGCTCTAAATTAGATTTCATGCCCTTGGTTTCATCGGGAAAATGATAACTATTATTGGGTGGCGGTGGAAGAGGGGAGGAGGAACATGCAAGTTTATGCCGTTTCGCAAGAACGCTACCAAGCCTTTAACTAGTTACTTTATTTAGCCACCCAATGATTTTATTTTTATAAGGGGCACTTGGCCGGACAGAATTCGTCATTCATGAATAAATCGTTTTAAATAAAGCGTTTTAAAATGCTATATCTTCAGAACCTAACCGATTTTTTCCGGAGTAGGTTACTTTTAATGGGTGCTGTTGAGATAACATCGTAAAAATTGTAGCATTATGCAGCTTTTAAAATCTTTACCTGTGAGTCAAGCGGCGGAATGAAGCAACCACCGGTCTCGACCAGTGGCACGGAAAAAAGATCAACCAAGAAATCGCCCCCTTTCCTTTTATGGCGGCAGCAAAAGGGGAATCAAGAGTGACCGCTTTATCTTTCGGGTTTAGTTTCTAATCTCTAAATAACTATTGTGCGTTTGTTGTTGCATCTTTGAAACTTCCCAGCCGTAGTTCATGTGCAAATGTCAGCATGAAAAGTTGGAGCAACCAAACTCTGCAAGCACAATGTGGAAGAAGATTACTGGGCAATTAAGACTACCTGTCTCCATTCGTAATGGTATCTTACTTTTAGGAAGTAATTCCACCGTTGTCGATTTATTTTATTAATGGATAAATTACGCGAATGTGATTTATACAATAATCGATCCAAAATATCTTATTGGCCATTTTAATGATGACTTTGCCATAAGTCGCCAATGACATATATGCTATTAAACATGTTCTAATTTCATTCTGAAGTCTGCTCTCTGCATTACTAAATATATATGTTTTCACCATTTTGTATTTTTGCATATCTATAATCGTTGGACTGTCGTTCTTCAATGCCGATTTAATATTTCCATTCCTTTATTCCTGGAACCGAAATGACCCCAAAAGTATGCCACAATAAGATTGTAAGTTAACAGGGAGTGGTCATGAAATGTTGGGTCTAAACCAGTGCTCGATCGGCTGGAATGACTGAAAGACTTGCCCTTGAAGACATCCATCCGAAACGTGAGCATGATATCGAAACTTCCACCGAATACTAGAGTCTGTCTCCTTGCCTCCTATCTTGGTAGCTAGAAAAACTAAACACGCCTCAAAACGCCTTCCAAGCGATCACAGTGAATGCTACATTTATTTACATTCCATGTAGACGTCAGTGGGAGATAAAGGTGCAGGAGCCTTGTTGTTCCACCTGTGCGATTTGGGCACACGCTTGATCCTTGGGTGTCGATAAATAGACGATTTCTATAATCCAATTTGGTTGACTTGTGAAAACAAACAAAGTTCATTTTATTTACGCCTATGTCTTTTTTTTATATGTATCCTTGCATATCGCTGAGGCCTTTGTTCCTTGGTTAAAATGCTCACTGCGTCCTGAAAACCTCAGGATTGTGGAAATGGTGGGAGATTCACGACGCCTCAGCAGTGTTTTCACTTCAACCAATAACACGCCTTTTTGCAATGCATCACTAAACTGCATTCTCCGAAACACAATAGCACAATTGTGGCCGGCTAAACAAGTCAGCAGCCTTGAGGAGGTGTCTTCCTTTTCTTAGAAAGTGCCTTGGATCGAGGTTGGCTTGTTTCCGCGTTAGTTTTGTGGTGATTAATGGGGCCATTGCGGGAACAGTAGACCCCTCAATGAATGGGACAGCAGGTGGCCAATGGAGTAGGTGGGTGGGTAGTTTGTGGGGTATTGTGCTCCTTTTCCTCTTAATGTGGACCTTCCATGACCTCCTGGTGTATGGACTTCATCCCGCAGACCCCAAAATGCAACAAGCCAGAGATTCTCTGGAATCAGTGGGCATGTTCCAATTTTCATGTAGGCTTTGAGCACGTCCTTGAATCTTTCCTTCAGTCTGGTCTGCCTGATAATCAATTCCCATGACAGAGCTTGGAATGGAATGACTGATTTAAGAGACTAATGTTGGGAATACAAATAGTGTGGCCTGCCCAATGCCTCAATATTAGGGATATGGGCCTGGCAGGGGATATTGACATTCGTTTGCTTATCCTTCCAGTGAATATTTTTTTGGAGACAGCATAGGTAGTATCTTTCCAGGGGCTGGAAGTGTCTGCTGTAGTTAATCTGTGTCTCAGAAAGACATTGCAGAGCAAAATCAGTGTTGCCTGATAGATCATGGGTTTTGCAACAGGATTGAGGTCTTGATCAACCTCAATCAATTGTGGTGGCAGATGAAAAGCAGCAGTGATAAACTTCATCGATGTCTGCCTTTGCTGTGAAATACCTCTTATAGCGTGGGAAGTGGCACTGAAGCTGGGTGCAGCCAATGCAAGGGCTCGGTGGGGAAGGACTAGAGTTTAGGATTCTTCTGCCACTGGAGAGGGAGGGGCGGGGTCAGGCAAGAAAGCCCCTTAAATATTGTAAATACTGGATTGGGTAGCCCCCCAGGGAGCCACATGAGTGGCATCAGTGCCGTGGTTTTTATATAAAAAGGTAACAATAATGATGGATCTGTACACGAATGTAAAGGTTTGTACTGTTTTATTGTTGTATATAGTTTGGGTTTTTTTATGATGTATAATATTTATTTTGGAATAAAAAAGGGGCCCACGTTTTCTAGGGCCTTGCTGTTACAGAGGTCAGTGTGGTGCAGTTGGGGCAGGTTGGTAGAAGATCTTTGTCTTGTAGATTTTGATTGTAAGGCCAATCCTCTTGAATGCTTCAGTGCAAAGTCAACAATGGCTTGGAACTTAGCTGCTGAGTGTGCACACCACAAGCACCATCTGCATGGTGCCACTTGACTACAGAGGTTCTGAAGTGTAGTTGCCATGGGTTGAGTAGTTTCCATGCTCCTTCTGAGGATTATATCGACTCTTGCAAGAAGTAAAGTGGAACCTTATAGTGAGAAATTCTGAGAAATGTGCTGGGGAAATGACACAAGCTCGCTTGACACTGACCTTCACTGAGATCAGTACTCTTGTAAATCCATTGGCTAGGATCATGGCTTACATGCTATCATGGGCAAATGTAAGATCAAGGTGAATTTCTATGGACATCTGAATTTAAAGAGTGTGTACCACAGTCCATCTGGATTGATGGAATCAAAGACTTTAGAGAGGCTGAAGAAGACCATGTATAGTGGATGTCGCTGGTCCTTGCATTTTTCTCAGAGTTTTTATATGGTAATGTTCATGCCTTCTGGGAGTTTAGATGAATGGAATCCACACTGCAATTTGAGGAGCAACTGCTTGGCCACAGGGAGAAAGCAGTTGAAGAAGACTCTCATGATGATTCTCTTTGTGGCAGACAGCAGGCAGATGTTCCTGTTGTTACCATAGAAGGGCCTGTCTCCTTTTCTAATGATGGTCATAATTACAGCATCTCTAAGATTCCTTGGTATATCCTCCTTTTCCCAGAGGCAAACAATGAGATTGTGGATTCATGACTTTATTGACTGAGTTTTAGGATTTCAGGGGGGGATACCATCTGCTCCAAAGGCCTTGTTAGTTTTTCAATTAGATGTGGTCTTTATGACTTCTTGTCAGTCAGGAGTGATGACAAGGCTGTCCTGAATAGATGCGATGGAATTGAGTCAAGGGTGATCATATCACAATTGAGAAAATCTTTGATGTGTTCCTTCCAGAGTGTGTTGAGTGTATCTCTGTACTTGATGAATTCATCCCCAGTTTTGGCTCTCAGTGAGGTGGGGCATTAAGTGTTTGGTTGCTTTTACATTGTTGCCTGCAGAAATTATATTTCCCCTGGAGAAATGATGGAGCTTCCAATGTAGGAACAACCTTATGTTTGTAGCTGAAAATGAAAGAAACCTGCAGATTCTGGAAACCTAAAACAAAAGCAGAAAATTCTGGAAATACTCAGCAGGACAGGATGCATCCCGGTATTTCTAGTATTTTCTATTTTTGTTTTAGAATCCCAGAATCTGCAGGTTTTTTTTTTCATTTTCACCTACTTGTTGAATTCAGTGCCACTTCTCTTCCAGGAATGCCTGGCCTGAAGAAGTTCTACTCTGGGATTTCCATCTGTTTCTCTCGCCTTCTTCACCCTCTGTTGTGTCTCTTTCCCTCCTGGTCTTTGATAAGATGTTGACCAAAACCCACTTCCACAGCCACATCTCTTTCCTTAGCAAATATCTTTGGCTCTGACTCATCCAACATGGATTCCAACTGAAATTCTTCACTTCACAATTCAAACCCACCGGGATCACAGGTATGTGCAAAGCATCAAACATTTCTGGAGGTACAGTTCTCTGCACATCCACAGAGATGTGGCCCGACCTGCTGAGCATTTCCATCATTTTCTGTTTTTGGTATGCTTATGGTTATTTCATTTCTCGATCTCCTGGTCATTCTCATCAAACCCGTCCTGGTTCTTCTTGATGGAGAAGCCAAGAGTCTCTTCGCAAATCCAAATTATGGCAGGCTTTAGGACTGCCCATAAACTGTGGACTCTATGCAGCTCCAGTTGGCTGGGAGTTGACAGGTTGCCTCCAATGCATTGACTGAAATGAACTGACTGTGTGGAGTCCATGAAAGTTTCAACATTGATCTTCTTCTGGTAATGCTTCTGTGATGTTTTCTGGCCAGGCTGGTGAAGATAACACATTGGATTAGGTGGTGGCATTCTAATAGTCATTGGTATATGTCATGGCATAGGTGATGTGGATATATTTGTCATCCCTCACTCAGCTAATGATATAATCTAATAGCTGTTGATGCTTGGAGGGTGTTGCCGTGACATCTTGTGTTTGTTCCTCTGATGAAATAAGATATTTATAATGACAAGACCATGCATCAAGGATTTTTCAAGAGAAGGGTACCATTGAAGACGCAAGAGGGACTGTAGATGCTGGAAATCTGGAGCAATGCACACAAAATGCTGGAAGAACTCAGCAGGTCAGGAAGCATCCATGGATGGAAATGAACAGTCAGCATTTTGGGCCAAGATCCTTCATCAGGAATGGGAAAGAAAGAGGGCAGAAGCCAGAATAAAAGGGTGAGAATATAGGGAGGAGAATGAGCTGATGGGTGATAGGTGAATCCAGGTGAGAGGTAGGTAGGTGGGAGAGGGGGGAAGTGCAAATGATGTGAGAAGCTGGGAGGTGATAGGTGGAAGAGGCAAAGGGCTGAACAAGATGGAATCTGATAGGAGAGAGCAGTGGACCATGGAATAAAGGGAAGGAGGTGGAGAACCAGAGGGAGGAAGGTGTTGGGTGATGGGCAAGTCGTGAGGGTGTGAGGAGAGGAAAGAGAAGGGCTAAAGGGGCCAGTGGGATGAGGGAAAATGAAAGAGGGGGGAATGGGGAGGGTGGTTACCAGAAGTTAGAGAAATCAATGTTGATGCCATCAGGTTGGAGACTACCAAGACGGAATATGACTTCTTCCTTACTAATGTGCCTTGCCAGATGGTTGTGACCCTTCCCACCCTGGTACTGAAGTCTCAAAGGAAAAACAGTTTGTCTCCGATTGGGATGTGGATCAGAGTTTTTCAAGGCTGGCATAGAAGTCTTCCTCAGCCTCATCTGAAGCTCCCAGGGTTGGGGCATTTGCACTAATGACCATAGCATGCTGGTTCTGTTTTAGACTAAGTCAAAGGGTTAGAGAGTGTTCATTAATTCCACAAGGAGAGTCACTGACATGCTGGACTACCTCTTTCTTGATGGCAAAGCTCATTCTCTGAAAATGGCTTTCCTCTTCTGGTTTATCCCTACAGAAGAAGATAGAGTTATGATTTCCTTTTTCACTCTTGGTCCTCCAGTGAAAACACTCCAAGACATACCTCACTGTTCTTTGAAAATGACGTGGTGTGTGCTAGTCTACCAGAAACCCAAATTCCAGAGACCTGGCACAAATCTCTGCCCTCAACTGGTGTTTCACAAGCTATGAATAAGCCCACAGCTCAGTTTGGAGAGGCTGCCCGTGTTGGGTAGGCCAAGTCAAGCTAAAATATAATCTCAAATATTGCCACCAATAGAGATTAATTGTTACACAGTCTGTGGGATCTTAATGCATGCAAAATAATTGCTACACTTATAGAGTAACTGTTATGTTTATGAAAATGTTGAAAGTCACAATATTTCAAATGTGAAAAATATTCTGGAAGAAATGTGATCCAATTGTCATTGCTTGGGATCTTGTTGGCCATGTGGTTGGTAGTGGGGAAGAAAGCTGTAGAGTGCAGAAAAATCTCAACGAGCTAATCTATTGGGTAAAAAATGGCAAATGGAATTCATTCATGAAGTAACACATTTGATGAGAGCAAACAAGGCACAGGAATACGCTATAAATAATGGGACACAGAGAAGTGTAGAGAGGCTTGGCAGTGCAGGTCCATAGATTCCTGAAAATAGCAGGACAGGTAGGTGAGGTGAGGAAGGGCACTTGAGACTCCTTCCTCTATTGATTGAGGCCAAGAATAAAAAGGTCTTACTTGAATGGTATAAACGACTGGTTAGCTCAAAGGCAGAGTACTGAATACAGTTCTGGTCACTATGCCACGGGAAGGATACGATTGCACAGGACATAGTATAAATGTCACCATGGCATGAAAGTAAAAGGGAAAGATTGGCTGTACTGGGATGATTTTCTTTGGAATAGAGGAATGTAAGGAGATGTTGAATTGAGAAGTGTAAAATTAAGAGAAGCTTTGGTAGAGCGGGTAGGAAGGAAATATTTCCTCTTAGCAAGGAGATCAGTAACTGGGGCAGCTGAATAAATTTCCTGGTAGAAGAATTTGAGGGGAGTTGAGAAAAAAATATTCACCAGAGGTTCATGCGTTTCTGAAAATCACGGGTAGACGAAGAAACATTCATCACATCGAAAAAGTACTGAGCTAAGGGCTTCATGCTCCATAACCTAAAAGACCACGGTCAAAGAGTTAGAACGTGGGACTGCTCTTTTTTTGTCAGTCGCCAGGTACACAGCAGGCAGAATGGTCTCGTTCTGTGGCGTAAACTTCTATGAACCTGTGAGTCTGATCATAACTACAACTCTTATTAATGAAGTTTCACAATTTGAACAAAGCCTCTCCTTGTCTATCGTCACTTGCTCTGCATGGGAGACATTGGTGAAACGCACGCCAATCCCATTTAGGTCACTATTATAACCTCCGATCCCACGACCGTACGTTAAGTGTGAGCCAATTCTCATAAAAGTGAAATGCTTCGAATACCCACAAGAATGACTGGTACCATTGAACTTGAGAAACCATCTACGGTAGATCTAAATACATAGCTATTGTCTACATGCAAGTATTTCTTTTCTTCTTGGAATTCTTTGCGTGCATTTAAAAATATACGTAGATTATCTTCTGGCCAGGTTAATGCAATTCCAGCCAGGCAGTATAAAACCACTTTCATGTTGGCGTAAGCTGGTGCTGTTGGCTGGCTCACTCCCTGTGGTCTCATGCAACTGCAACTGGCAGCGTGACCAAAGTACATTTTCCAAGAAGACCCATCTTGTGGTGGCCAAGCTTAGCAAATCCCGCCAAGTCTGCTTTCAGGGAGCCATCGGCTATACACGATATGCATATCAGGAGCCAGATACACGAGGACACGTCATAGTTGATATAAGATCACTATATAGAATCTATTGTATCGCACATCCAGATATCCTACCACTGCCTGAAAGCACATCTGAATTCACATGTCACAGGCGACATGGAGAGGTGGTGATTGCCTATACTCAGAGAAAACATCGCAAATTGACCACGGCATTAAAAAGCAAAAAAACATTGTCAAATCACCACAAATGGTGTTAGGAGAACCACCTTGAAAACCCATGAAACACAAACTATTGCCAAAATAATGCTATCAGTAGTCGAGGTTAGACAGACACAGCACTAAGAAATAAAATAACGCAATGTAATCCTGATTAAGGGCCTCGGCCCGAAACGTTGACTGCTTATTTCCCTCCATAGACGCTGCCTGACCTGCGGAGTTCCTCCAGCATTTTGTGTGCGTAACACAATACAGTGTTGGTTTCCGGCAAAAAAAAAAACACAAATGGAAGACCCAGGTTCTGGGGATTTCCATTTGAGCCTCATGAGGAAAGTGGCTCCAATTCAGTGCCGGCAACTGTGAACCGATTATTGAACAACTGGTTTCAAAAGCGAAGAATGGGAGGACAGTGCAGGGGTGCGAAGTAGGACAATCAGATTTCACTGTCGAATCTTTTACATTGGCGAAACCGGAAGCAGATTGAGTTGCCACTTTGCTGAACACCTCCATTCAGTCTACAAGGGTGCCCTGGTCTTCCAATTGTCTGCCACATATATTGGCCATCACATTCCATTCTCTCTGTCTTTCGCCTCTTGCAGTGTTCCAACAAAGCCCAATTTAAGGCCGAGGAACAGCAAACCAACTTCCGATTTGGCGCGCCATGGCCTTGGGACTCAAGGATGACTTCAACAATTTCAGAAAACTGACCAGTTCTGATGAAAGATCATCAATCTGCAACAATGATTCAATTTTTTTTCCTTCATTAGGTTTGTCTGGTCTGTTGAGTATTTCCGGCATTCTCCTATCCCTTGGTTTCTTAAGATCTCAGACAAGGTGAAGTTTGGATTTGGTGTGACAGGTTCATTGTGAACTAGAAATCTAGCATGGGAGCTAGAATCTAGCATTCTCTTTTCAGTGGCAGCCAGACCATATGTGCAAAAGAAAGATCTAACATCGATAATAAATCAACGTGTAAATTACGAGTTTAAATTGTTTTTTATAATTAATAATCGGGCTTATACGATTTTGTCATTTTTGTTAAATTAATCAAAATTTTTTGCATTTTTCTGTCATTATATATATTTACACTGCAGTAAGGAAGACATGCTAATGTCTACGCTGAAATAAATAAAAGTAGACCGGGGAATATTTTGATTTCCTCCTTCAGAGAGTCATCAGAAAGCATCAAATCACAAGCATTTCCATCAAGGTTCTGTAGGTACCTTTGCAAAGCATTTTCCCTGTCTTTTAACCAATTATGATTTAATTTTCTCGAGAAAGAACAAATCTGGTAATCACCATGGACAGCTCTCAGTGTTACGCAATTGGCTGCAAAATCGAAGCGCTTATGATATTTCCTCCGTGTTAATAGGTACTGACTGGACCAAAACAGCCCCATGTTCCAGTGGAGTCTGCTTGTTAATGAATTTACACTTTCATTGCTTTTAAATGCGAAAAAAGTTTTGTTGGGCACATGTTGGGACTAATATGACTGAAGATTACCGGTTTCATTGTATACAGGCAATATCAAGTACCTATATAGTGAGATTGCTGTGCCGTACCAGACATAATATCCGATGTATCGCGGTCGTTTCAAAGCCAATTCTATACAATTATATAGACAGTAGACAAACGTATACAACATACCGGGTGTGAATTGATTAAGCTACCGAACATAATTTTATTTTCACTCAAGGGCGTCAAGTTATGAACAGGTGGGCGAATAAAAAGTAAATGTTTTAGGTCAACCAGTTAATGTTACAAGTCAATAACTTATCAGAAGATTTGCCGAATATTTTAGTATTTATTTCCATCAGTATTTTTTAAACTTATTTGTGTCAACTTAAGATTTATTCGTCAAAGACACGAAACGTAGCACAGAGGAGGGGATTTCTCGTGATTCCTCCCCAGTAATGGCTCTTGCTTTGGGAGCCAGAGAAAGAAGTTCTGCTGACAAAGTGATTGCTACCTGGCTGCAGTTGCCTAAGACTATAATGAAGTCCATTTTATTGTTAACCTTCGTGAGACCATTGCCAACATTTTCTTTTTTTCTTTAATGATTGTCCTTTTTGTTCCAATTCACTGGTTTTGCATAGCTATGCGGATGTGTTCAACAGCATCAAACCGGCGATGACTTAGTCAAACGCAAATTAACGCGGCGTGATGTCAGAGAAAAGGTGCTTATCAAGGCTAGGTCTCGGATTGTGAAACCCTGGGCAGAATCGGTGCGGTAAGCACGCGTGGCACATGCAAGAGCTAAACTCGTTGATTTCTTTTATTAGCCTCGAATCTGTTCGGCGAAGATCCAGTTCTAGTTTCAAAGAAACATACTGAATACCATTGAAAACTGTGAATTCAGAGATCTGCCCAAACTTGCGACCTGAATTCTGCTCTAGTAAGTTATCTGTCAATGTACTGGTGAGTCTTAGATGGGGTGATGATGTTCAACAGATTGAATTTCCTAGTATCACTTTTGCAAGGTCAAACCTTCCAGGAATTTCTGTAATGCACACACGTAAAATGCGCGACGGGCATAATTATTGTAAAACTGGCAGGTATTCTTCTGGATGAAGTGCTAACTATTATATCAGAACTTCATGTTCCTATAAACTTCAACGAAACGTTTGCCATTTCAATGCTTCTTTAAGTACCTAGAGGCTAGATAATGGACATACTCGGTTTGAATGTTTGCAAAAGAGACCCAGCTTTTAAAACAAGTCGGGATTAAAAAAAAACGTGAGCTATTTTAAAGTTCACTTTTACCATGAATGTGCCCGATGCGACGGTGCAGGGGGATACTGTGTCTTTAATTTGATTAGTGAGTTTGAATTCTGGAATTCTGGGCGCTGGTCTGCACGTCTCTGGCGTAAGAGAGACTCGGCTAGTTCCAACCACGCAGCACGCTGTCGATGGTCCTACAGCAGGCGATCCAGCTGAATTGGCATGGTTTTTAAAAGACTTGCACGGCTAGATAAAATTTTGCAATTCACTTACCTTTCTGTTTCGTCCTAGAGAGCACCTTAAGACGGCTATTGTTCAGTAAAGCATCAAATTTAGTCAAACGTCGCAGGAACTGACCACCCTGAAGTAAGTGAAGGAAGAGCAGTCGGTTTACATGTGTAATATAACATTGTTTTACGATTCTCACACAGTTTCTTTGTGGAAAGACTTGAGATCGTACGTAGTAGCTGGCGGGATTCAATCCTGTACTTAATTATAACTCGCAAACTCATGTATTCGCAGGTTGGGAGAGGTGAAATGTCGAACACCAGAAGATTGTTTCAGCATCTGAGCTTCGCGATATTTCTCTTATGTTGTTCAATGGCTACATATGGGAAACCAGTGGACGAAATCTCCAATATAAAGTAAGCTTTTACATATTAGTAGAAATTGGGCATACGGTCCGGTTTTAGACTGCAGGGTACATGTAGCATTCAAGTGACTCCCTGTCAAATAGAAAAAGGATAGAGCTTTCTATTTAATGAGCATAGATTGTTCTGTTTTTATTTGGTATTGCACCTGATTTGCTGGTTTTCGCCAGCTTTGGTCTGAAGGGTGTTCGGGTCGTGGAAACGTTAGTGGTTTTATAATACAGAAACTACAAAGTGAAGAATTTGTGCTCGCTGCGCTGCCAGCACCTTGGGTCAGTAACTGATCCCGTTTAAGGCTTTTTTTTTACCCTGCGCAGGGTGCTTATCTCGACAGAAGCGCTGTGCTGCCATCCAGTTGTAGAGGTTTCCCGAAACGCAGCGCACACTGGTGTATTGATTTAACGCGTAGGACTGTGTTCGGACCGATCTTTTGCTTTGGGCGTTGAATATTTGACGCTGGCATCTGGAAATAAACGGCATAAAACCTTTCCAAAAGGAAACAGCGTGTGTTAAGAATGTTGACTCTAAAATCACTCCAGCGTAGTAAATTCAGTTGGAATGCAGTTCGGAGCGTTCTTGGTACGGTCGATCGGAATTTGATTGTCGAGTTTTGAAGTGGTCAGAACTGGTACTTGAGCCTGTGCCGAGCTGTCTAATCTAAAATAATACAAATCTCGTGTCTGTGTTTTGTAGGAAGAGGTCTGTCTCGGAGCACCAGTTCATGCATGACAAGAGCAGGTCGATCCAGGAGCTGCAGAGGCGGATCTGGCTGAACAATGTAATGGGCGAGCTGCACACCGCAGAGGGCCGGGGACTGGCTCAGTCACAACCGCCTCGCAATCCCAAACACCCGGCGACGTGGCCGGACACGCCGGACCTCGCCGAGCTACTCATCAAGCTGGCAGCTAACAACAGCAACGACGAGGGAACCAAGACGCCGCTGGAGCAGTTGCAAGAGACCAATAAGCCCGGTGCTTTAAAATACCAGAACGCCAAGAAGAATGGCAAGAGGAAGAAGCAAGGCAAGAACAGCAGACGCAAAGCGCAGAGGGGTCGTGAGGAGAAGAACAGGAGACACGCACGCTCCGCCGCTTCCGAAGTCAGGGATCCCAGCAGCGGACCCGGTTCCAAGCCGCTCCTCACTGCCGTCTTTGGGCGGCTCTGGCACTGAGGGGCCAACCTGTAAAATACATTTTTAGGTAACTACACAGTACTCTCCCAGTCCATTCTCTCACACTTTGCTTTAAAGTTTAAAGACTGCAGGCAATGCCCGAGCTGTGATGTGCTGTAAACTTGTACACAAAGAGATCTCAGATTAATAAGCTGATCCAGATACAACAAAACACTGGGCCGACTGCACTCGAACGCTTGGAGGCGTGTGCACCCGTTCAGTTACATCTTAACGTTAGCAGGGAATAGGCGGGCAGCGATAAAATCAATCAGTTCACATTTGTGAAGTGCATCCTTGCGCAACGTTGCAATATCACGTCAAGTGCAAACTTCACTTGGCTTGAGAGGGCATCATACAGAGCGTGTGTATAGTACCGGAGTGTTCGTTCAGCACCCAAATTACGCTTTTCTCATTGATGCGTGCCCAAAATCATACTCCATACATGCGACTGACAGCATAACTAGTCATATATTTTCTTTCCTTTAGAAGTTAATAGACAAAAGCACTTTAAAAGTGAGAGTGTACCAAGAAATGTAGCCAGATAATAGCTGAAGACATCCAAACAGCATTATACAAACATAATCCCTCCTAAAAAGCCTCTGTTTGCAGTGACGATTCTAATTTTGTAGCATGAGATTTGATTGTGCACCAACGCAGGTCAGGGCCAACTCGAAACCCCAGCGATGGCAAACTCCTTCAGAAGTCAATTTTACAATGTCTGGCTTGTTACGGCGGTGAGCACTCGCGTGTTCACATAGCAGGTTTAAAATCTGTTCCAACCCATTGGATCTCCTTTTAAGTTAGAATGCATAGTGTGAGTAAGTGAGCACCATTATTCAGTCCTCTTCGCTTCCCCCACACCCCAAATAAAAATAGGCGCAGAAGGAATGAAGCATTATGCGGGCTCGCGCAGAACGTGTTCAATACCTTTAGCGTAGGAAAACGACCGAAATATTTCACAGTAACCGTCTGGCAAACTGAGGCTAAAAAAATGAAACAGACAGATAAAATCTTCCTCAAGTTTGGTAGCCCTTAAGATGAGGAGAGAAAGAGGGGCGGAGAAGCTGAGGAAGAGGATTCCAGAGTTTGGGGCCTAAACGTCTGAACGTGAGAATGCATTGATTTTTCGGACGCTTTTGCAGGCTGACAGAGATTGCAGATAAAGCAGGGATGACACCATTTACACTGACTCACAACTACGTCCAGCACACCTATATAACAGCTGTGCTTCTGCACCTTACAAGCACATAACTTGAGTGGATACTACAATCTCAATGTAACTGTGCAAGTTGAAAGCAAGGTTAAAATCTAAACCCGTAGTGAGCTTCAGGGAGAAGCACAACATACTGTTGAATCCATTCTTAAAGTATCTATGGGGCTTCCTGGATATCTGCTGAATTGAGCATAAGATAATTTAAACGGCATGCATTCTGCGAGCAGCACTTCAGGTTTTAATCACTGGCAGAGGTAACCACACGTGTGCAGGCTTCTCTTCTGGATGAGAAAGCTCTTAGTTCCAGCAAGGTTTCAAATCATAAATCCACAACATCACCAAGTTTCCTTCTCTGTAATATTACTTAACTCTGGCCCAGTTTCAGCTCATCTGCCAAGGAAACCACCACCTCGATTTGTTACCTCTGGTCATGACTTTACAGTAATTATTTTCAGCTGTCAATGCTCTACCCTTGCTAGACTGGAGGTCATCCAAACCTCTGCTTCCAGGTTCTAACTTGCACCAAGTCCTGTTCACCCATTACCCCTGTGATCACTCACATCACTACATGGGATCCTGGTTAACCAATGCCTTGACTTTAAATTCTCACCCTTGTATACAGTTCCCTCCGTAACCTCGACCACCCCTATCTCATTTAGTCCTAAAACTCCCTTAGGTAGTTGCACTCCCCTAATTCTGGCTTCATGCACATTTCTGATTGTATTGCTACAATCATAATAAAACCATGCTTTCAGCTGCCAAGGCCTGAAATAATGAGATTCCATTCCCACTCTTGTGACTCTGGATTAATTTTAATTTACAATTATTTACATAACACCACATTGTCTTTGTCATACAAATATATCCTGGGAAGAAGCACTGTTGTTCTAATAATTAGAAATTGTTCTTTACCATAAAGAGATCACTCAATGCATGTTCTTTAAAGTCCAGCCTTTTCAATGGGTGAAATAAATATTATTATTGAGCAATAGATTCTATTTGGCAAAAATGACTGACCCAGCGTTTAATTTAAATACTGCAATTGTTATGTTTCCTAGCTAGAGATTCATAATTGTATAGGTATTACATTGAGCTTCTATAAATGCAATCTGAGGAAAACCTAATAATCAATTCAGAAGTTAAGTATTTTACAACGTTCACTTAAATTGCCTCTGACACAACTCATCATTTTTTCATAGCATGTATTCAAGATAAAAAAATGATTGAAAATGTACAGAAGGTTTGAAAGTCTTCTTGAATTTTAAAGGAAGCACTTGCTAATGATGGTGCAATCTTCTGCAAAGATGCCAAACGTGTAATTCTGAATAAACAGATGACTAAAAATCGAAATTAGATCATTGCAAAACAATATGAATACAACTTCCAGTAATTTACCCACTGAGCTTTTTGACGTACAAGACTACCAAAATATACAGTGCATTGGGACTTCTGGTGGATTTTGCTTGATTTTAGAATTGCGCTTTTGAATGTGAGAGTTAATCTTTAGATGTAATGACCAAAAGACTCTAAATCAACTACATATGGTGGCTGCTTGGATTCTCCATCTGAGCTTTATACTTTAGACTCTTCCGATGAGAAAATGCATGTTTGATAGGATATATTTACCCGGCAGCAGTTGTTTGGTAACTGATAAGAAGAGGACCTCCCCCTCCCCCGTACCTATCTATCATGCATTGTAGTTTATGGCACCGATCAGCATTGACACAAACATTCGAAATATAAGTTCAATTATTGTAACTAATATAGTAGTTATTAGTTTGAAGATGGTAGTTCTTTAGAGGATATAGGATAGGAACTAACAGCTCTACGATGTTGGTTCCCATCCAGTAAATATAAATATGTAAATATGCATGACTGAAGCCATACACAGCACAAATATTAGAAGACAGTTAATTCATATTAACGCAGAGACGCCCAATTAAGTTTCTACTTGCTGCAAAGTTATCAGTCATTGTTCATAGACAATATTTTTAAGGCGTTAAGTTGGTTGCTTGTTTAAAATATCTGGCGACCGTTTAATTTTCCTTTATTTCCGCAGGTCTGCTCTGCAGGTGAAGACTGAAAAAATATCTTTTGCAGTATTCTGTTCGTGTGATCATTATTAAAATATTAAACATATTTATTGATTGTAAATATAAAACACACAAGAGAATAAAAACACGAGTGTACACTATGGAGCTGTACATTGGTCATTGTGAATATCTGACAATTTATGATTAATGTCACATACCGTAATTTATTTGTTAAATCATCTATTTATTTGAACTGTGTATCATGGTGCTGCTAACTTTTGATATATTGTAAAGATATGCACTTTAGAGTTCAAGTAATGTTGTTACATGACCAATAATAAAGTGATTTCATGGTTTGTTGAATTGGAAAAAGGAGTAATGCTCTTTAATAACAACGCTTCAATGGTTATTTTTCAAAGTAATTTATATAGCAGCAAAGTTATTGGAAGTATTCCAGTATATTTTACTAAAAATACTGACAAAAGCACAGGAAAGTCTCGATAATACCGTTCAGAAGAAGAGTAGACACACCTGCTCAGCCAGGAATGCTTTGTGTGCCCCAAACGTCCCTCCTAGAAAAATGCTACCTTTTGAACTTCGGTTTTTGATTTGAGGGGAAAAAACTTGTTTTTGAACAGTAATATAACCAAAGGATAAATTTGTATTTAATGCATCGTCAGGCTTCATAAAACATATCCCAGCAATGGTTTTATTGGGTAAAATGGGATCGGTTTTATTCAGGTTAATCCTACGAAACAACATTGGGACATTACTTGCCCCCCATGGTGATTTTCTGTGAAGGAGAAAGACGCCATTTATTGGATCAGTTTTCTTTTGCAGTAAATTGACATCATAGTTCATTAAGCCCTGCGATCTGAAACTGTTGGAAAAACAGCAGATATTGAATCTATGGAAAGTTCATTTCTTCCGTGTACCGCTGGAGGGCAGAACGCACTCAAAGTGTAATAGAGGAAACGCTGAGATTAATTTCCAAACTAAAGCACCCAGGAAAAATGTAAAGGGATTCCATCCGAAGCTTTGAACTATGATACATATTAAATCACCTCTTGTTATCGTTTTGTCGAAAAAAGGGCTAGCTAAAGAAAAACGTCTCCAATCCGTTCAGTGAATGCCATTTAATTACCTAAACCGGCGGATTGAAGTTAAATTTTGAACATAAGAAATAGGAAATAAGAAATTGTTTCCTGAGCCTTTGTATATAACATCTGCTTTTGTTCCTGAAATGCTTTTTAACAAATGAAAGAAACGATCATCCTTATTTAGAGTTAAATAGTAACCACAACTGGTAAGCAAACGATTAATCTAATAATACAAAAACGCACATCAACGCATGGATTGTGGTCTATATCAGGGGTGCCCGTACTTTTGTGTTTGGAGGGACATTGTCCGAAGCAGAAGGCTCGGACAGACATTGTCGCTGGCATTTCCGAGCACACGTCCTGCCAGCTCCAGGAAGGGAGGTGTTTTACACAATGCCAACAAACGGCAAACCCTGCCCATCTGGCGGCACGCACAAAATGCCATTGCGTACCCGAGACCTCGATCCTTTGCCCAACCAACCCCTTCATCCACTCAACATCCTCAATCACTCCTGCCGCTTGGGTAGCTTACAACCCAATGGCATGAGCGTTGATTTTTCCAATTTCAGGTAACCTACATCCCCGGTGTTCTTCTCCCGCACACACTCACCTGCCCACCGAGTTTTCTTCATCCTTTGTTCATCTTTGCCATCCCCTCTCACACCCCCGCCTCTCACCTGGTTCCATCTGCCCATCATCCCCTCCTCATCTGGTCCCACCTATCACCTACCAGCCTCTGTTCAACCCCTCTTCCATGCTGCTATGTATTGGCAATCTTTCCTCTTCTCTCTCAGTGTTGGTACAGGGTCTGGACCCAAAGCGTCAACTTACACCTTCTTGCATCCACAGATGCTGCCTGATCCCCTGAGTTCTTCCAGCATTCTGTTTTTTGCTCCAGATCCCAGCATCTATAGTCTATTTTGCTTTCACCCCTAATCATTTGCTCTATTCCTCACCTAACCATTCGTTGTGATCCTCCTCCCAACTTCACCCGTGATCTTCTTCCTAGTTCACCTCCTCCATAATCTTGACTCTTCACAAAGGTGGGAAGTCACAGAGAAAGTCCTATTTCACCACTCACTACTCCTTGATAGAATTTCTGAGCTTCCTTCTCAGGAACACTCTTCTGCAGAGGACTAAGACAAAAGCTGGGGTCATTGTTTGGACATAGCTGATCTAGATCTTTGATCTTTCATTGAGTGCACAGTACTATTACCACATATATAAAGAACTGTATTTCATATTGGGGAACTTAAACTGTTTTGCATTATATATTACTTTGGCCCAGTTCAAGGAGTGAATCACAAGATTTTAACCAAAATGATTATTTTTATACCCTGGATCAAACATCCATTCCAATTCACTGAACACATTTTTAGATCTGAGGATGAAAATTCTTCAGTTGTCCTTGAACAAGAAAGCTTTGCTTGTGTAAATATTCACATTTCAGGTTCCATTGAAATTTCCTGTGGCAAATACTACCATCACAGGTCACAAAGTTCAAATGAAAGCAAATTATTAAAGGAGAACTGTCTTCAAAAAGTTATTTTATTTTGTTTGCGGAAGTGAAGAGTTAAAGGTAATTTACATTGCAGAAGTGATGCTTTTCAATGTGATGTATATGATCGTAAATTAGTGATCAAGGTATAAAGTTTACAGAGTGCTTCACAAAGAGGGTGGCACCCTCAACCTTAAATTTCCGAGGCTGTATTTCTGTGTGCAACTGTGAACATGTGTGTGTGAGACTGAGGTGATCTAAGGTCAATCAAACATTTGTAAAGCTGTCATTAATTAAAATTTTCACTTAAGTTTCCAAAATAATCAGAAAACACGTAAAATAGATCATTCACAGATGTGCTTTGCTTATTTGTTTTCTTCCAGTGTTAACTACACCCATTGCCCTTGAGTTGGGCCCACACAGATCAAAGAATACATTTACAACACGTGGCCTTTACTCAATTAAATAAAAGAAAAAGATCAACAATAAAAATGTTAGCTCTTGTTCCATCACCTCCCAACCTAATTCCTGTGGTGGAGCATAATGATATTGTGAAAGACAGGTTGGGTGATGACTAGCTTACAAAATAAAGTCATCTCAGCATGAGGGCATTGCTGTTCATCCCAGATTGTGGCTTCTTCAGCCACTTCATCAATTACTTCTCTTTCAACATAGACTCTGAAGTGAAGTTTCTCAATGATGATTTCATAATGCTTAAATCCACTTTCAACTCCTCACAGAATTGGGAATGTATTCACATGCAACACGACCTGGACAATGTTCTAACAAAGGCTGGTGTGGTGAAAATGTTTGCCTGGTAAGTGCCTGGCAAAGACATTTTCAAAACAAAAAGGCAGAAGGCAGATTCTAACCAACATTGATATTCTATCATCACCGAATCTCCCATATCTGAGGGATCACCATTAAATAATGCTGTTTTTTTCTGTAATTAACTATATTTATACAATTTTAATTTTTTAAATTATTTACTCCAATTTTAATAGCGTTTTTAAAAGATTTTGAATTCAGATGTCAATGACTGCCAGAGGAATTTCAGGGCTGGGTCTAGTTGCCATGCCTGGACTCTGCATTGCAAAGGCTGGTTGGAGAGGCCCCCTGCATCTACTTTCGACAACTGGCAGTCTGAAATGGGGGTGGGGTGGGTCATGGGAAGGGATTTTTGGTGGTGGTACTCAGGCTACATGATCTGTCCCTTGCATTCCATCCTCTGGCTACCATTTCCATCTCACAAAACTGTTTGAAGTTGTGCCAGACATTTACAACCTTGATCTTATGTTTGCCACACGGTTAGGTTTTATCCACACATCTGTCCCATTACTAAAACTGTCCATTTCTATCTCTGTAAAAATCACCTGGCCTCAGCTCAATTGTTGCTGAAATCCTTGCCTGTGCCTTGTTTTCTCTACAGTTAAATTTTCCAGTGCTGTCCTCTCTGGCCTCCCATACTCTACCAGATGTAGATTTGTGGTCATTCAATCCTCTGTTGTGTCTTATCTCATTCATGCATTACACCTGTGCTTATCCCTACCGTGGCTTGGGTCAGAACAATGTCTCAATGTTATCCGTCTCTTGCCCCCACCACTTTCCCAGAAACTCCTTGCAGCCCTAATGTCTCCAGGGTCTTTGCCTTTCTGCCCTTTACGCACTCCTAATTTTAACTGTCAAGGAACTTACTGTCTATCTGGAGAGTGCTTTCTGATTAATAAAAACCACTCATTAAATCTGGTCAGGCAGAAAAAAAAATCGGTAAATCGAACAATAAATCATACAGATATGGGGTTTACCTACATCTCAAAATCGATCTCTACTGGGGGTTGTTTAAGCTTGGGGCATAATGTTTTCCATGCGTTGGTTTTCGATTATAAACTAATGATCAGACGAGAACAATGTAAAGTAAATGAACATAATAGTCTCCCCGCCCTCCCAAAAATAAATCACAATCCTCCTTTGATATAGAATTAATCAAACTTCCAGGAAATCAAGCAAGAAGATAACCGGATTTCACAATAAATTGCTCAAACTGCCTGAATTAGAAGTGAAGTCTCATGATAATGGAATGAAAGAGGAATCGTCTTCCTGGAAATGGAGTGGGAAACTTTACATTATATTTAAATACTATTACATACTTGTGTGTGAGCTTCATAATGATTGTATGTGAGCGTTATTTGTTTCCTTACAAGTAAGACGAGTTATCATAACGAGGCTCAAAACAGTGTTTAAACAGAGTTTTAATGAATCAGTTAAGAAACAATTCCGTCACGTACACGACCAGGTTTCACTGTACGCTGATGACACACAGTACCACCTCTCACTTCCTCCTCCGCCTCGGCAATTTTAGACTATTCGTTGAACGCCAAGTTCTGGATGTCAAAATGCTGGGAAAACCGGAACCATTAACTACACCCCAACTACAAACACCACACCTTGTCATTGACCCCATTCCCTCTCGGGCCAATAACTTATTGGTTCAAACTGTTCATTGCCTCAACTTCCAACTTGTTTCAGAGCAGAGTTCAGACACAAAGCTGAGTTATTTCCACCTCTATATCAGTGCTAATCTGCTCACTGACATGACCATGTACATCAGGGCTGCATTTCCTGCTTTTATTACCTGCAGATGTGAGAACTCTCCAGATTTGACTCAGAGTTTCTGGGTAGGTGGAAAATTTGGAGAGACGCGGTTCTCCAACTCCGCAAATATAAAAACAATTATTCTAACGCCTCCTAAAACATAACACCTTTAAACAGGCTTTGCGCTATTCCGCCCAACATCTGGTCAAATCTTATTTTACCGATTACTTTCCTGGCAACCTCGTATGGTGCGTTTCGTGATAAAGTCATTATCTAAAAGCAAGTTGCTGGTTTTGTCTTGCATTTACTCTCAACACACCTCCCAGCGAAATCCTCTCGATCATTTTACCATGCTTCACTCCAACAGCAGGGTCTAAGAAACCCACACAAATTGGTTAATTATTCACATCGAGCTAATTTTCGTAATCGAGACGTGAACTGACTCGGGCTCTTATGCTCCTTGAGGGTCGAATTTGTTAACATGTGATGGTTTGGGGCGTTTTCCTAACGCCATAAGACGTTAGGAAGCCCTGGTAAATTATTGCCAAGTGACCAACCTTCAGTCAGCGAGTATTGACGCCGTCAGTGTCCGCCTGTCACCAGGCGCCTGACTGCTTCACTTCACTGTGTGTCTGCAGAACACCCAGGGGTCATCTTTGCCAGGGTGTTCGCTCATTCGCTTCCCAGAGTGTCTTTCATTCCGTATAAACCCGCTTGGACAATGTCCGCGGCACATTTCATCCTCCCAGATCCTTTCATCACCAGAGCTCTTCTGGGCTGCTCGCTGCCCTTTCGAAGGACCGGTTATAAAATGTCCCAGTCCCGCTCAGCCTCTGCTGTAGCTGCCAGCACTTACTCTCTGTGACTGCCTCCATTACCCGATCTGGATCATCATGGAAACTCACTAACCCCTAGCAATGGCCATGGACGCAGTCACGTCGGTGTTCTTGTGAGCCTCTCTGTAGCGTTCTCTCTCCGGCGTAACGCCACAACAGCAGCAGAGAACTTCATCACCGTCTGCGTATCTGAATTGTCTTCTTCTGAACCAGATGGAGGATGGCTTGTTTCCGGGTCTGTAGACCTTGAGGTGACTGATGAGGCCGCAGACTCTTCCACGGGGGGGGGGGGGGGGGGGGGGGGGGGGGCAGGAGGTGCCTGGTGGAGCAGGGAGTGGGTAGCTTGTGCACCACTTAGAGTTCTAGGACTAGAGCCAATCTACAGAACTAATGGGAACCTACTGTCCATCCACTCCAGAACCAAGGTCACCTCAACTTTAGCAGTCAGAAGGAAAATATTTTTGAAACTACTTTGTTTGCATCCAGAAGCAAATGCTAAAACAGGATCTGTACCGTTCCCAACAGAACCAGGCTCAATTGAATGCCTGACTAATGAGATTATTTGATGTGGACCTGGCATCAGGAAATGATCAGGTAGTGTAACGTGGATCATGCCCAGAAGCATTGCACAATTTTGCAATTCATGTGATTTTGCCTAGAAATTATCTCTGGTGTGATCTACTTCAGGTAAAAATGAAATTGGATTGCAAAATTAAGAAGCTCAGCTGTAAGTCTGAAATTATTCAACACAGCTACATACATTATGTCCCTAAACCCATCTCTGGCTCATCTATCATACTTTTACCTTTGAATTCCTCCCTCCCAAGACAATTGCCTTTCTTACAGTTCCATTACCTATCTTTGAACATCTTCATCCCAGAATCCATTCAGCTGCCCTAATAACCTCTCCCGATGGTTATTCCACTTCACTCCTTAAGGGTAATTTTCCCTGATAATTTTCTCATCATGTTCTCTCTAATTACCAATACAGTTCTACTCTGCCTCAGTCTCAATTGCACTAGATACTTAGAAGTTTTCTCCTTGCTTTGTCCTTCAAAATGTCATGAGTACAATCTCCACCATTTATTACCTCAGTATAAGGGAATGCACAGACACTCTAAATCAAAAAACTGAGTGGTGAATCCTTCCCTCTATTTGAGATACTTGCTGTTCCTAGATAATTGTCTCCTTACCTAAAAAAGGACATATTACCATAGAGGATACCTGGTAAGCCCATAGCACTTTAACTTTGATATCAACCTGTCTGATTCTGCTGGTTTAGGAAAAGAACTTTGCCTATCATAAGTTTTACTGCTTTTTTTCCAATTGAGTCACAATCATATTTCATCCATTCAATAAGACTACACATTATCCAATTTAACCTGTAAACCTATCCTCAGTGTGACTTCTTCTACATTGTATGTAAGGTCACACACGGTTGCTATACAGCCATGAGATTATAATGAAATCCCAGACTATGGTATGAATGAGAGTAGAACATCAGTAAAACTCTGCTCTTGGGAATAAATGATAACATTATTGGTAGCATTGGTTATTTATAATCATATAATAAATATCGAAGTGGTCTTTAAATATTATTAATGCTGCACTTGAATATGCTCAGACCTTCACATTCAAATTTCAAAAGATCGACATGTAAAATGTTCAACAGAATGTGGGAGCTAAAAGCGACCTCAAAATGGGATGACAAATGAATGCAACTTCTGCTTCACACCTTCCTAAAACAGTCAACAGAGGGTGCTAATACTCTGGACAGAAATAGGAAGTTCAATTTCATCATTACTAAAGAATACAAATTCAAGTTATTGACAGTGGTCTTATATTTCCTCTGCAACATAGGACTCAATTGCCAAATATCTCCAAGAAACTTGCATTCATAAATGACAGTGTATTTTTCATTATTATATAAACATTGAGAAAAGGTCTTGGCAACATTCAGACTGTTTTTATATCAGCAGGAAGAGAATATCAAATAGATGCAAACTTCCTTTGTACTGGCTTAAAATGCTTCTTATGTCCAGATAAAATATTCAGAATTTCTGAAGAAATGTGAATTTGTTTGAAATGCTTTCTTAATGAAATTACATGTATGACTATGGATGGATATTAATTTAAACATTTTGTTCAAAATATTGAGTAATAAACCTGTACCCTCATTATCTTTAGTTCAGACAGAATACCAAAGTGGAATTATAAATATTTCAAATTTAAAAGCATTTATCAGGTTGGATTAAAATAACTAATCCAAGGAAATTGGTCCAATCATCAGAATATCCGTTATTGTTCATGAGTGGACTGGATGCCATAGCAAGACATTGCGTTAGACTTCTTCTTGTGTCTGTCACTCTCACTGCTACATCACAAAGTAAAGATGGACAGGGAAAGATATTCTATTTAGTTCATAAATCCAAAGATATCCTACAAACCCTTTATTAAAGCATCTAATCTTTCTTAAAATAGTGTGTCTGGAAATCTATTTCTTTAGCTGCTCACTGTGAGAAAAAGAACTTCCTGAAACTAATCTTAAATTGCTTAAGTAGTATGAACTTTAATTCTCTCATCACATTCAGTTTAATTTAGTTTGAAGAAGAGAAGAAAGGATCCAAAATGAGCATTCTACACTTAAATTAGATCAATTATATGGGCTTGAAAGCAGAGCTGGCTAAAGTGAACTGGCAAATTAGGTTAAAGAGCAGTCAATTGACATTCCATTGGGGACATTTAATAGGATCTATCAGAATGCATAGAATAACTGAATAACTTATATGCACATACCACCAGATCTGTCTTTTCCTGACTCAGTTTTAGATTGTGCTCTCTAATTCATATTTCCTCTTCCCAACAAAATGAAATATTTTACAGTTCATACATCCAAATGACTGCATTTTCTGCAACAAAAAAACAGAATGCTGAAAATACTCTACCATTTCAGGGAAAAAGAAATAGGGTTGATGACTATTCATCAGAACTGAGTCAAGCAGGAAATCAAACATGTTTCAAGTTGCAGAGAAAGGAGAAGGGTAGAGAGAATAAAGGGTGAAGATTGAAAGAGACTGAATAACACAAGTGATGGCAGTGCTGGCTGAGAGAGGACAGCGAAGGCTCATTCATGTCTTACTTGTACATGTAGAAAGACATGAATGAAATCAGGAGAAACAAAAAAAAGTAAACTGCTAGAACAAAGACCCATATACTGGTGAAGCAAAACAATGCAGAAGGTGGAATTCTGAATTAAAAATAGACAAATCTGGGTATACTCAGCAGATCAGGCAGCATCTGAAAGCAAAATAGAGTTAATCTTGAACGTTTATGACCTCTTCCAAAGCCAGTCTTGACCTTATGAGACTGTAATTACTGTTCCCTAAATGTTATCCCACTCATCCTTGCTCCTGATCCATCTATAGCAATGTCTCCTTTCTTATTTCAAAGGAAATGTGTTTAGAACTTTTGACAGATAAATTTCAAAACTTCCTCCCACTTTTTGCCTCTTGTGGTACAATTACCCCAGTGTATATTTGGATGACTGAAGTCTCCTGTTATCATTGTACAGCAGCCGTAATCTTCCTGCAAACTTACTCCTCTATATCCTCCCCATTAGTTGATGGTCCATAGAATAGCCCCAGTGGTGCAACATCACTATTACTTCTAATATGAATGAATATATTCAAATTCCCCAGTTTTAGGTAACTCACCCTTTCTTTCTGTCTGTATCAGAACTGGTAATTTCTGCCTACCACCATTTTGGTTCAGCTTTTCCCTTTCATTTAGATTCGTCCTGCCTTCTAGCCCTGCTATTAGCAACACGTATACAGATGAAAAAGCAAAATGGGCTTCTGCCACTTTAAGTACTTCGGCCAAAGGCTGACGTAAAAAATTCATTTAGTATCTTAGCCATGCCCTCTACCATACCATAAATAGATATCTTTTGTTCTCTGTTCAGCCACATGTCTCCTTTTCTCTTAAATCTGATGAATCTCATCATGTCTTAACTTACTTTGTCAATAATTTTATTCTCACTGGTTGTGCAAAAGATGCTGTTTTGTGCACTGTACCTATACATATGAAAACCTTTTCATTTTCGTTGGCTGCTAAGTAAGATTTTCACAGTGAACTTTTCAAATTTCTCAAAATATTAAGATCTCTCTCCCTACTGTTTCTTCCCATAATCCCTCTCAGCTTTCTACATTTTAAGCATACAGAATTTTGTTACATATTTTACAGCAGATCTCACTTAAATGCCAATATCCATAATTTGCTGTCCAAACAATTGTGTTTTTGCACTATCTTTGTGAATAAAATTTCTCCCAGTCTGCCTCACCATTGACATCCTTCTAATGTTGTGAAGTGGACATATTTGTGGGGTAGATAATGAAGTAGACTTGCCAAAGAAAACACAGGGTTAAGTCTTACTGGCCTGAGCCAACTGCACAGAATTGTCACCTGGTGTCCACCTGAGCCTTCACTTACCTGGTCTGGGTGCAGAGGGCTAGTCTCACTGCCCCAAGGTATCCTGGACTCCACTGGCTTGGCCTGACCAGTGCATGGGCTTTCAGGAGTTCACTGAGACAGTTTGTTCCTGAGAATCATTCGGGATTGTTTTAAAAGTTTTTAAATATCTTAGATATTCAGTGACCTGCAACAGGGCAAAAAAGGTCACCATGGACATGATAGGGCGAAGGGTCAGTTTTTGTGCTGTACAGCTCTTGACTCTATGTATTAAAAATGAAATAATGCCAAAAAGTTATTAGTTTTTGTTTAAAAAATAATCTAAAATACTTGTTAAAAAATTAAAACATTACACTGAACTGAAGTTTAAAAAAGATCTTTTCTTTTGCCTCTCTTCATATCTGTAGAATCCCCATTAAATTCAATAGGATCTCAGAAGCTGTGCCTGGTCTAACCTGAGGCAACATTCAAGATGTGATTTCCCAGCCTAACTGGTAGGGAATCTCAACAGGATTGAGCATAGCCACTGGACCTAATGTCGAGTCCTCTGGTGGAATGCATTAACAGATAAGGTGCTATCTATTGTCCAGTACATTCAGAACATCCACCTACCACAGTGTATGTCCAGAAGTCCTGGAACTGGTATTGGTATTGGTTTCTTATTGTCACTGGTACCAAGGTACAGTGAAAAACTTGTCTTGCATACAGTTCGTAGAGATCAATTCATTACACAATGCGGATACATTGAGTTAGTACAGAGTGCATTGAGGTAGTACCGGTAAAAAAACAATAACAGAGTACAGAGTAAAGTGTCACAGCTACAGGGAAGTGCATTGCAGGTAGACAATAAGGTGCAAGGTCAAATAAGGTAGATTGTGAGGTCAAGAGTCCATCTCAACATATAAGGAAACCATTCAGTAGTCTTATCACAGTGGGATAGAAGCTGTCCTTGAGCCTGGCGGTATGTGCCCTCAGGCTCCTGTATCTTCTGCCTGATTGGAGAGGAGAGAAGAGAGAATGAGCCAGTGGGTGGGGGTCTTTGATTATGCTGGCTGCTTCACCAAGGCAGTGAGAAGTATAGACAGAGCCCATGGAGGGGAGGCTGGTTTCCATGATGCGCTGGGCTGTGTCCACAACTCTCTGCAGTTTCTTGTGGTCCTGGGCAGAGCAGTTGCCATACCAAGCCGTGATGCATCCAGATAGGATGCTTTCTATGGTGCATTGATAAAAGTTGGTGAGGGTCAAAGGGGACATGCCAAATTTCTTTAGCCTCCTGAGGAAGTAGAGGGGCTGGTGAGCTTTCTTGGCCATGGCGTCTATGTGGTTGGACCAGGATAGGCTATTGGTAATGTTCACTCCTAGGAACTTGAAGCTCTCAACCCTCTCGACCTCAGCACAGTTGATGTAGACAGATGCATGTTCACCACCCCCTTTCCTAAAGTCAATGACCAGCTCTTTTGTTTTGCTGACATTGAGGGAAAGGTTGTTGTCATGACATCACGTCACTAAGCTCTCCATCTCCTTCCTGTACTCTGACTCATCGTTATTTGAGATACGGCCTACTACAGTGGTAGCATCTGCAAACTTGTAGATGGAGTTACAGCAGAATCTGGCCACACAGGCATGAGTGTATAGGGAGTAGAGCAGAGGGCTGAGGACAACAGCCTTGTGGGGCACCAGTGTTGAGGATAATCATGCAGAAGGTGTTGCTGCCTATCCTCACTGATTGTAGTCTGTTGGTCAGAAAGTCAAGGATCCAGTTAGAGGGAGGTGTTGAATTCCAGGTCTCAGAGTTTGGTGATGATTTCATTTAAACAACTAAATTCCAACAGTTCTGTTCAAAACCTCTGGCACTTGTCAAGGACATCTGGTTCTAAGTCCTGTTATTTCAAGTGCAAGTACCCTTTAATAATGCAATTCATTGATAACTGCCAATCAATCTCCTGTAACTAAAATTTTTACTGTTACAAATACTCCTTCTGGATTGTTTATTCTATAAATATCCGCTCAGTTTTAGATTCCTCCACAGCTGGAGACACTTCAACTTTAACATCTCAATACCCATCAGCGTCTTGTATCAACAAGATCACCTCTCATTCTTCTAAGCTTCAATGTGTACAGTCCTAACCTGCTTAACTTTTTGTCATAGGGCAACCACATTACTAAGAATCAACTGAGTAAGCCTTTCATAAACTGCTTCCAACGCAGGAGACCCAAACTGTATGCATTGTTCTAGCTTTGGTCTCACCTGTGTCTGGTACAGGAAGACATCCATTCTTTTATGCTCTACCTTTTGCAGTAAATAACTCCTTTCCTAACATCTGGCTATACCTGCATGATAACTTTCTCTGCTTCATACACAAGGACAGCTAAATTCTTCTGAAGAGCATCATTCTGTATTCTCTCTCCGTTTAAACATTTTGCTTTTCCATTCTTCCTATTACAGTGGATAACCTCACACATCCCCATATCATACTCAATCTGCTAAATTTTTGCTTGCTCACTTCATCTGTTTATATCTCTTTGCAGGCATTTTGTGTCCTTCTCATAACTGGCTTTCGCATCTACCTTTGTACCATCAACAAATATGGCTACTTCATCCTAGTCATTATCACAGATTGCAAATAGTTGACTTCCTGGCACTGATGCCTGTGCAGCCCACTGGTTACAGCTTTTCAACCTGAAATAATCCATCTATCTCAACTATATTTTCTGTTAGTTATCCAATCCCCTATCCATGCTAATTTATCTCACCGAGACACAAATATATTCAACTACTCAGCTTCTCCTGCTCTCTGTGCTGGGGTACTCCAAAGGTTCATAATCCATTGAGCAAAGTTGCTCTTCATACTTGTGTTCAGCATCCATTGCCCCTGCCTCTAGATTCCTCCATGAGGGGAAATATCCTCTCAGTATACATTCTCTCAAGCCCCCTTAGTATCTTATGTATCAATGAGATCACCTTTGAGTCTTTAAGCTTGTTTAAGTATAAACTTAACCTGTCCTCATTAGACAGCACTGTAAATCAAGGAATCAACTAGTGAACCTTCTCTGAACTCCTCTTTATTACCTCCAGTCTTGCTTTGTGCAGAAGCTTTTTAATGTGGCACCTTACCAAATGCCTTTGAAAATCTAAATACTTTGCATCAACTAGTACCCCTTTATTGAGAAGAGACTGAGAAGCAAGACATTTTCTTGTGACACTGGTCTCTAACCAGGAATTTGCCAAGAGGTGGTAATCTCAGGGTGACAAGTTCCTATGGACAAATTCCACTGTATTAACAAGCATAAGAACTTATAAAAGAAGTTAACACAAGACTATGACAAATACACAATAGCAGCAATGTTTTAATGTATTAGAGATTTATAACAGTACAAATATTAAGTTATGTCTGCCAAAAATTCATTGTTAATTGAGCACCCTCATCCAATCAGATCCACTTTATGCCTGCTTGCCTATTATTGCCACGCAAATATTCAACAAAATAAATTAAAGATACTAAGACAGAAACAAATATTAAGACTTTGCAATGGATTCATTTTTAAATGTAAACTCGGAGTTTAGAAATTCAAATTTCAAAAACTCAATTAGATGTAAAACTGCAGTGATCTGCAAGTTAGAAAGCTGGTGAGATACTGGTGAACTGTCTATATAAATTATATTAGAAACTACTGCATTGTGGAGTGGCCACAAAGCATCTAAAGTGAGTTGTTATTATAATGTAGGCATACTGCATTAAAGGCACATTGTAGTTTCACTTACAGGCCTAACATCATACTTTACTGGAAGATAACTTTGCCATCAATTTCCTCTTAAAGAACAAGATTGGAGACTTCTCTCAAGTGGCTATCATTAATCACTGCATTGCATTCATGCAGTTAAGTACCTGACAGATTGTTTCTTGTTTTGCAATAAATATAATTCATTATGTATTTGTAATCCAAAGCAATTCATTACTCTTAGCCTTTTAATAATGATGCTTGACTTTGTTTCCCTAGTGCTATGTTTATGGAGGTCCTTTTGTGTAGCAGCCAACTATCACTTGTGCAACAATTTGTAATGTGCCTTTACTCACTACCTGACAGCAGCGATCAGTTCAACCCTCTTTACATGAGAGCAACTTAGCATAAAAATAAACCAAATTTTAATCATTTAGTGATCTTGCTACAGTAATATCAACCGCATTTTCACACCAAACAATACTTTTTTTTAAAGTCCATTAGGGTAATACAATGAACAGAGTAAAATGTTCTGGCCAAATGGTGGAAAACGTCGGAATGCTTCCCACATATCTGAAAAGATGTTGTATTTCAAGAATACTCGATGTTCAAGGCTGGTTGATAGTGTAATATCTCTGCTTATGATGTAGATTCCGTCATTGTGCAATGTAGAAGTTAAATTTAGTCCAGATTTTGATGTGTTTTCTTTAAGGTAGAGCCATTCCCTAGTGCTCACATTATAGGACTGTACAGTGAGCATGTCTTCAGTATGGCTTCCCTTTTTGCTTCCACCTTTCTCATGAATGCAGCCACCCACAAGATAAATAGTATCTTCCACAGAAACCATCTGTTGTTTACGAATATGAACCTCACAGGATTCTATAACAGTCCAGGCATCTGATGTAGGGCAGTATCGCAATATGTTCATGTTTCTATCTGGAATTAAAAGTGATTTTAAGTGAACCCAAGAACAAAATAATTTTAAACAAGCATTACAGTGCTGTCACACTCTCAGTGCCATCACACTCTCAGTGCAGTTTTACCTTCTAAAGGTTCTTAACCTTCTCATTTCCCATGGATTTTAAGAGATAAAGGCAATGGGGCAAAATAGGCTCCATTGACAGCTACGAGAACAGCAACTAAATAAGGTCAAGTCTTACAGAAACTCTTATACCAAAGTATCCAAGGGGCAGTTGAACAGTTTAGGTGTTACATATGTTAACCCAGGGCATGATTCTCCAAATAGACTTGGAAATCTATTTTACTCCCCCACCCCATGGAAAAATTTTCCTCACAGAAATGAAATATTACTAGTTTAGGCGTGCATGGGAATGGTACTACACTAGAGTGGATACAAATTTAAAGGTGACGTTTAATCATTAATTTCCCCACTGCCGTTTCCTCTTTCCAATTTCTAGTTTGGAAAACAAATCAAATGAATGGGACAGAGCCACGTGTCACAATCAATGTGCAGACAAAGTCAAAAAAAAGAATTAACATAATTGTGTATTTCAAAATGGTAATGAAATTATCCACTTTTAAAATTATAAACTACAAGCAGGAGCTAGGCTGTTAAATTCTGAACGATTACCAAAAACAATCTTATGGAATCAAAGAATCATTACAAGCACAGGAGGCTGCCACTCAGCTGATTATGTCCATGCTGGCTGCTTTTACAGCAATCGAGTCAGTCCTATTATACTGCCATCCCAATAGCTAATAGATGACAGAGCTTCTGTGGAGCCTTTTTTGCCTTTACTGCATCAGATAACTTTTAGGAATTGAAATTCTCAACCTTTTGTTCCCAAAACCCACTTGTAGGGGACACAAATTCCTGCTAGAAAATCAAATCTCAACAAAATGGGGAGAAAAGTTCGATCTTGGATCATTGTGGTTTGAAATCTTCTGATGGCAAATTCAGAATAGCATTGGTGATAACTGCTAAAAGGCCAACTATTTTTGATATAAATAGTAGAAGAATAGAAGCAGCTTTTTAAAAGTACGATATTTTGAGACAAAATAAAGTAACTACTGTGTCAATATTTTTTTGATTCCAAGGAATACCATGTTCTGAAAAGTTTATATCACAAACTTGGCAGTGTTGAAACTGATATTACCTTTGGTTCAATTGTGGTTAAAAACTGCATAGGGTCACCTTGATGTTACACCTTTATATGAGCATATTATTTCTTGCCAGAAAGCCCTATACCGGATGCCTCACAATCCAACTTTTCTTACAAGTCTGAATATAAATTCCAAGCTTCCATTTACAACATGGAACCAAGACCAGGACCTTGACATTGAAAGAGAAAGTCAAATCAGTGACTCTGTACTACTGTGATGCTAGTTGTAAGTGCACCAATGGCATTATTTGTTAAAATCTGATTATGTAGAAAGATCAATCTCTTCCAAAAGCCATGCTGAAAAAAAATGGTAACTCACCCCGTGTTGTATATCCACCTATTACATAGATCATCCCTTTGCATTCACAAGCTGAGAACTCCACAAGAGGATCTGGCATTGAAGCTACAAAACTCCACCAATCCATCTCAGGATTGTAGCATTCAACATTGCAAAGTGACTGTCCACCTACAGCATATAATTTCCCACATACAGCCAGAAGCTTAAAATTTGATCTGAAAGAAAAATAGGAAAAACATGAACAGAGCTTCAACAAGAATATAGAATTTGACCATTAAATATAATATGATGGCCAAAATGGGTACACAAGTGTTAGGCAAGAGAATATTTTGTTTGCCCATCGGCACTCTCAATCATTCCCAGTTCAGGCGAGGCATGGTCAAATACTGACTGAAGTTCCTCTATTCTGCTCTCAACAAGTACTACCTCAATCTCCACTCCCAATGCATAGTCTACTGGATTAATGCTATTTCCCAGCGCTCACACCAGTCAGTGTTTTTCATCTTGAGTGAGATTGATGATACAGTGCTCATTAGTGCTCAGGTTTAGACAACTTAATACTGTGGGCAAGCATCTAAAAGGCTGGGATTGATCTAGCCCATTTCAGATTCAACATTTATAGTCACTAAACAGGAGAGTTGAGCACTGTTGAGTTTGACTAAATTTAGCTCCAGATTTTGGAGTATTATAAAAATTCATTGGAAGTCAAAATGCATGGTGGAACTTGCCAGTTCCATAACGTGGCTGCAAGGGTTGGCTTGTCAGAAAATAGAAGAGCAAGAGTGAGCTAAAAGTAACAAGGCCAACATGTAAAACACAGCAGATTTCATATATTTACACGCTATTACAAAGCCAAGATATCACCAAGCCACTGGAGATACATCATTAAAAGGCAATTTAGAAAATAATTGAGGATAGCAGTACAGTTCCTTGCTTAACATCCACTGCCATGATAACTGTTCTCCCTTGGCTTGTCTGAGGTTTCTGCTATCACCCTACCTAAGTAAACTAACATCCATACTCCAAATCTTGTCAAGTCACAAATGAAATAATGAGCTGCCTTTGCTCTTATCTGGAACATTAAGTCCTTTACGTCAATGTTTTCTTCGGGTACCAGTACACGTGTGGGAAGAAAACTATAGGAATTCCTCAAGACTACTTCAGGTTCTGCATAAAACACATCCACATGGTAATAATTTGAAAAACTCAAATAGAATTGGAGAGTTGGCTGGCACATACTGGACTTGAGAAAAAAATAGCACTCATATTAGAATCTGAAGAAAAAGTGTTCATTCTTATATTGAGGTTCAGAGATTCACGTACATCTGGGGAAAGAAGAGGATGATAAAAGTATAGTCACACTGTAACAAAAATCATCCAACTGTTCTGAAGTTCTGCCAAGGGCAGAAGGGTAACACAAATAGGATAAACTAGTGGCTGTTTGAATCCTTAAGAAATTATAAGTATACAAAGTGTCCTGCAAATTAATTTGTTGTGTGCCCACTTCCTTAACCAGAGAGAAGCATACAGGCTTTTCGTGAAAAGGATCCAATGGAAGAATGCAGACACTTACTGGTTTGTCTTCCCTACTAGATGTAGAATTCTTGCTCACAGAGAGAATGTATCTACCAAGTATTCTGCAATTATAGTCTTCTATACAGATTGATAAGACACACACTGTTATGAATGTTACATAGCTACAAAATTACTAAAAATGCTTTTTGCACATTAAAAACAAAAACATCTATTCGCAACCTAACAACTATATTGAAGACACAAGAGACTGCGGATTCTGGAATCTGGAGCAAAAAGTAAGAACTGCTGGAAGAACTCAGTGGGTGAACCAGAACCCATAGAGGCAAAGGGGTGGCTGACAGTTCAGGTCAAGACTCTACAGCAGGACCAAGAGTGTAGAGGGAAGATAGCTGGTATGTAGAACTGAGAGAGAGGGTTGAGACAAAAGCTGGTAGGTGATAGGTGGAACCAGATGAATGGGGTGGTGATGGGCAGATGGAGCCAAGTGGGAGGATGGGGAGGGTAGAGAGAGAGGCTGGTTTGTGATAAGAGAGGGATGGTGGACAGATGGAGGAAGAGGATAGGAAAGGTGAACCAAGGGAGGAGAAACCTAGGTTGGTAGGTAAGTGGATGATGGGCAGATGGAACCTGGAGGGTGATGAATCTGGAAACAAGGGCCACAAGGAGGAAGGGATGGAAAAGCTGAACAATGGGACAGAGACCCTGGGTGGACTGGTGGGAATAGGAAAGGAACTGGGGGGGGGGGGGGGGGGGGGGGGGGGGGGGGGGGGGGGGGGAAGAGGGGGAGGGGGGGGGTGCGTATCCTGAAATTGGAAAATTCAATGTTTATAGAACTGGACTGTAGCCTGTCCACAGAAGATGAGATGAGGTTCTTGTTGTTGTACCTGGCTGTAGCAGTGGAGAAGGCCAAGGACATAGAGGTTGGTGTGGGAATGGGAAGGGGAGTGTAAATGACATGCAACTGGGACCTCAAGCTACACTAGAAGAATAGGTACTCGAATGAGCAGGGCATAAAGGGATATGGAATTAATGCAGGCAAGTAGGATTATTATCTATGGGCATAATGGTCGGCATAGATGCGGTGGGGTGAAGGGCCCATTTCTCTGCTGTACAACCCATGACTCTACCAGCCTCTGTATCAACTCAATTCCCCCTCTCAGCTGGCTCCATCACCCGCTTCCCCCCCCCCCCCCCAACATCTGGTTCCACCCATCATCTACCAACCTCTGTGTCATCTCTCCCTCTCACCTGTATACTGGCTGCCTTCCCTCTACTCTCAGTCCTGATGCAGGGTCTCAATCCAAAACGTCAACCATCTCTTTGCCTCCACAGAGGCTGCTTGATCTGCTGAGTTCTTCCAGCAGTTTATTTTTTGCAACAACTATACTGCATTTACACTTACCTCTTCCTGCAAAAGATTTGTGTTTTATTTTAAATATTGGCATGAAATGATCAATGTAGATAAAACAAAATCATACCCTTACTGGTACAATAGTGGAAAGGCAAACTGTCATCACAAAATAGTGTCAACCAATTTACTGGACTTCAAAAACACTCACTTCACTTAACTTTGTTGCAAGTGTTACATTTAGGAATGAACAGGTTCTAATAGTGGTAAGCATCTCAGCTGATAAACTCTGCTTGATGAATTTAACATGTTTGACCTATGACCTATAATGTGTAAAACACTGGTCAAGTCTTGTGGCAAAGTTACTTTCAGAGATTTTGTAGGATGAGAATATTGAAGTTGAGTAATGTAAACTTACTTTAAGTAAATTAATTTTGCAATGATTATGGTAACAAAAATGCTTCTTGAATGGAGGTGGAGTGGGAGAAAATATTTCAAATATTATCAAGTGGCAAGAATGTATTACATCATTCTAGTACCTTTTTTGATTCATTGGCGAAATCTGATTCCATTCGTTTTTGCAGGGATTGTAGCAATGAGCTGCCGCAATTTCCTGACTCGTCATCCTGTATCCACCCACGATAAAAAGGTAATTATTTAACACCGTCGAGCCATAACCCCTCACGTTCACCATGTCAGGAGGGAGGCTGTTAGCTAGGGGAAGCCATCTCTGGGCGACCTCATCATATCTCAGCATCGACCACGGTTCATCGGGGACCAGGTCCAAGGAGGTGCTGAAGAAATCCCCAACTGCTACCAACACAGCTGTGCCTTTAAATCGCATCTCCTTAATCTGGCGACGTAGAGTGTTCGGCAGATGCCTAAATTCTTGCCTCCTGAGCATGGGGTGGTAGTGCCACGCCATAAACCTGAGAGAAGCATTCATTAGATCACCAATTCCATAAATTTCAGAAAGTTTATATAACTCTACACAATTGTCCACCTTCAACTCCGAGAGAAGCAGCTTCAATATGGAAGTCACTTGGAGAAAAGATGCCGTTTCCACCAAATCTTCCAAGGCGTCGTTCTCAAAATGTACTTTAGAGGTGTTGATGAATTCAATGACAAGCTCCAGTCCATGAACACTCAAGCCCTGCAACTGAACCGAATCCTCTTCGGATTCCTTCATTCCAGACTCATAAAGGGCTCTGAAGTAGTCGCTTTTCTCAATTAACTTACTTTTGCTGACATTGTACGTCTTACCTTCTATGGAGATGGCAATGGTCTGGTCGGAGGACATGGTATCGGGGTGGGAATGCCCGGCCATGCAATCGTTTTCCTTAAGTGGGCAGCTGCAGCTTTTATTTACATTTACCCAGACCTGCGCGTTGGTCCTCGCCTTGCACGGAGGGCCGACCTGAGGCAGTGCACGGCTCTCAGCTGATTTATCAGCATTAGTGTGTTCAGTTGTGTTTAGCGGCAGAATGCTGCGGCACTCGCTGCGTGTCCCCACTTCTCACTTACTCTGTTTTCAAGGAATTTCAGATGAAGTTTCCGAATCCGCTCGCTCATTTGTTGAATCTGATTTCCTTCTCATTTCAGACTCGTCACTTCTCGTTCCGTTTTCACCAACCAATCACCGACCGTAAAAGGCAACAACCAGCCCGATCTGCTGGTCTCCGACCTCACCATTTAAAGGCTCTCTGACCGGTTAGGAAATGTTTTCGACGAATCACTTCTGTCGTCTGGTGCAGACTGTCTGCATAGGTCGTGACTCTGGGAGTCATGGCTATCTAATGATAAAGATCGCTTCCCAGATATTGCACATCTATTTTACACAAAATTCAATAAACTTAACGGATCAAAACAAGCATGAACACACAGTAAACAACACGAAATATATTTATTAAAGAATTAATGTTTGTCAGTACTTATTTTGAAGTAATAACATATACCCCATTAAAGCAACAGTATCCTGAGATATAACAACGAATCCAGTGAAATTGGACTGTGGCTCCCATTACAACGAACAGTACAGTGCAGGAACAGACCCTTCGGCCCACCATGTCTGTGCTTACTATGACGCCAATTTAAACTAATCCCACCTGCCTACACATAGTCTACATCCCTCCATCCTCTTTCTGTTCACGTGCCTGTCTAAATGCCTTTTAAATTTTGCTATTGCACCTGCTTCCACCATCTTCTCTGGCAGCACATTCCACGCATCTAAGGTTCCTTTAAATTTCCCCCTCTCAACTTGAATCTATACCCTCCACTGTTTGACATTTCCACCATGGGAAAAATACACTGACTGTCTATCCCATCTATACCTCTCATAATTGTATATATTGCTATCAGGTCACCCCTCAGCCTCCAATGCTCCAAGTTTATCCAACCTCTCCTTATAGCTAATACTCTCTAATCCAGGCAAAAACCCAGTGAACATGTTTTGCACCTTTCCAGACCCTCCACATCATTTATGTAATGCAGGGACCAGAACTGCACATTATACTCCAAAAGCAGCCTAAGTAAAGTTTTATACAGCTGCAACATGACTTGCCAACTTTTATACTCAATGCCCCAACTGATAAAGGCAAGTATCCTGTATGCCTTCTTTATGACTCTATCTACTGATGTTGCCACTTTCAGGGAGCTAAGGACTTGCATCCAAGGATCCCTCTGTACAGCGATGCTCCCAAGGGCCATGCCCTTTACAGTAATACTTTCCTCTTAACTTTGACCTCACAAAGTATATTCCTCACACTTGCTGGACTTAAACTACATCTGTTATTCCCCCCCCCCCCCCCATATATCCAACTGATCTATATGCTGTTATATTCTTTGACAACCTTCCTCACTATCCACAACTCTGCCAATTTCCATGTTGTGTGAACTTACTAATCAATCCACCTACATTTTCATCCAAATCATTTATATACATTACAAACAACAGAGGTCCCAGCATTGATCCCTGTGGATCACCACTCTTACAGAGTTTCAGTCAGAATAACACCCCTCCACCACTACCCTCTGTCTTCTATGGCTAAGCCAATTTTGAATGTAATCTACCAAGACTTCATGGATCCCATGTACCTCAAGCCTCAATCTTCTGGATCAGCCTACCATGAGGGACCTTGTCAAATGCTTTAATAAAGTCCTTGTAGACAGTGGAGATACAACTGGTAGCATCTGTGGAGGGAAATGGATCAATGAGGCCCTTCATCTGGATGTAGCTTGTTGCTTCCTCCACACCCTTACCATCATGCTGGCAAAGCCCTTACATGGAGTGATGGAACAAAATTAGGAAGAAGCAGAGGAGGAAAAGAAGGAGAAACAAAGGAGCAGGTGTTGATAACAGCCCCCTTTAGGGCCTATCATTTTCCTATTGTTCCAATGAGAAGGCTGATTTGGATCATAAAGCCTGAGAAATTAAGCAGTCCATGATTTGCTACCTTCTCACAATGGTTCTAGTAAATCTGCTTCTTCTTTGCAGAGGAGGAGACTATGGATGAGCCCAAAGATTGACCTTGACCTGGAGCTAAATGGCCCAGAACTGCCACTGAGTCACAGTAGTTTGTTGAAGTTAAAGGACAAGCAACAACAATGGCACTGGTTATGTTTCAGTGACAGGTGACAATTTATTCCAAATGCTTCATGCTGAGAATGGATGGCTGTAGAGTTACTGCCACTCCATCAGGTGGCACCTGGCTCAGTAATCCTAGTAATCTGTTGAATGACAGATTGCCAGAATACCACAGCACCCTCAATTCCATTTGAACAATGGTACCCAGGGCCACGATAACAGAAGTTTCAGCTTGCATGTCAGAAGTCAGTTTCTATTGTAGCATTGAGAGGTTTTTGTTTGTGTTCCACTAAAAGCTGAGATAACAAATGAGATTGCCAGATACTATATGATGCGTGGGTCTGCAACTGTTAAAATAAAGCTGCCCTCCATCTTCACGGTAGCGTAGTGGTTAGCGTAAAGCTTTACAGCGCCAGTGACCTGGGTTCAATTCCGGCCACTGTCTGTAAGGAATTTGTACGTTCTCCCCATGTCTGTGTGGATTTCCTCCGGGTGCTCTGGTTTCCTACCATATTCCAAAGACGTATGGGTTAGGAAGTTGTGGGTATGCTATGTTGGCGCCGGAAGCATGGCGACACTTGTGGGCTGCCCCCCAGAACACTCTACACAGAAAGATGCATTTCACGGCGTGGTTTGATGTACATGTGACTAATAAAGAAATCTTATCTTAATCCTGGAAAGACTGAGCTTCAGGTTGTATGTAAAGCAATATGAAGGTTGATGCAGGATATTCTCCTTGACATTTCACACAGAGCTGCCAATGTTGCTGTCATCTTGATGAAAATGTTCAACAGTCTTTGCTGTTTAACTGCCCTGTAAAGATGGTTACCTAAATTCTTCAGAATAGAATTCAACTGTGAACTTGATGTGCCGGGACTAGGCACTTGGGCTACTCTTTCTTAGTGCCTTGGTGGTGAGATGACGTGGCAGATGAAGTGATGGGACTGCCATCCATTAAGATGCTCAGGTGCTACCGCTTGGCCAAGTGGAAGCTCTTTGTTATCTCAAAGAAGAAAGACGCTGGGGAAGGACACAGTGAGGGGAAAGGGGGAAGATAGGAAGTGCATGGATATACTGTCTGAATTATGCAAGTCTGAAGAGGTTGTGCAATAAAAGGAAAGGGAAGTATGAGATGAAGGATAAGGTTGAGCATGCTGCCATTTTCACAAGATCACAAGATCACAAGATAAGGGAGCAGAAGCAGGCCATTCGGCCCATCGAGTCTGCTCCAAGGAAAAGGGAAAAAGAAATGGGGTGGGAAAAAAAGAGAGAGAAAAAAAAAACTATTCTAATCCCATTTGCCAGCCTTATCCCCATATCCCTTGATACCCTGACTATTTAGATATCTGTCTATCTCCTCCTTGAACACCCCCACTGATCTGGCCTCCACTGCTGTGCGTGGCAAGGAGTTCCACAATTTCACCACCCTCTGGGTAAAGAAACTTCTCCTCATCTCTGTCTTGAAACTGTACCCTCTAATTCTAAGATTGTGCCCTCTGGTCCTGGACACGCCCACCAAGGGAAACAGCCTAGCCACATCTACTCTATCCTTACCTGTCAACATTTTAAATGTCGCTACGAGGTCCCCTCTCATCCTTCTGTACTCCAGCGAGTACAGTCCAAGAGCCGACAAACGCTCATCGTACTTAAGCCCTTTCATTCCTGGAATCATTCTCGTAAATCTCCTCTGAACCCTCTCCAACGTCAGCACATCCTTCCTAAGATGCGGGGCCCAAAACTGCGCACAGTATTCCAAATGAGGCCTCACTAGCGCCCCGTAGAGCCTCATCAACACTTCCTTACTTTTATACACTATACCTCTCGAGATGAATGCCAACATAGCATTCGCTTTCTTAACCACCGATCCAACCTGGTGGTTAACTTTTAAGGTATCTTGTATAAGTACCCCCAAGTCCCTTTGTACTACCGCACTATCAATCTTCTCTCCTTCTAGATAATAATCTACCCGCTTATTTCTACTTCCAAAGTGTACAACTGCACATTTCTCAACATTGAATCTCATCTGCCATTTTCTTGCCCATTCTCCTAAACTGTCTAGGTCCCTCTGCATTCTTTCTATTTCCTCTATGCTCCCTACTCCTCCACTTATCTTGGTGTCATCCGCAAACTTAGCCACACAACCATTTATTCCATCATCCAAATCATTGATGTACAAGGTAAAAAGGAGAGGCCCCAACACCGACCCTTGCGGCACACCACTAGTAACCGGTAACCAACCAGAACGAGATCCTTTTATTTCCACCCTTTGCTTCCTGCCAACCAGCCAATTCTCCACCCATTTTGCTACCCTGCCCATAATTCCATGACCTCTCATCTTATTAATCAGTCTCTTGTGAGGCACCTTATCAAAGGCCTTTTGAAAGTCTAAATACACAACATCTACCGCCTCTCCCTTATCCACCCTACCTGTGATTTCTTCAAAAAACTCCAATAGGTTGGTCAGACAGGACCTCCCCTTCACAAAACCATGTTGACTAGGTCCTATCTTGCCTTGCGCCTCTAGGTATTCGGTAACCTCCTCCTTGAGGATAGACTCCAATAATTTTCCCACCACTGACGTCAGACTAATAGGTCTGTAATTGCCTTTGTGCTGCCTCCCACCTTTCTTATATAACGGAACTACATTCACTACCCTCCAGTCCTCCGGAACCATGCCAGAATCTATCGATTCCTGAAAAATAATCGCCAACGCCTCCGCTATCTCCACAGCCACCTCCTTCAGAACCCGGGGATGCACCTCATCCGGTCCGGGAGACTTATCAGCCTTAAGCCCCTTTAGTTTTCCAAGCACCTTCTCCCTATTAATCTCAATTGAACTCAGCTCCAATTCGTGAGACTCCTGACTAATGGGCACATTGCTTATGTCCTCCACGGTGAAGACCGATGCAAAATATTCATTCAATTCCCTTGCCATCTCACTATCATCCATTATAATACCTCCTGCACCGTTATCAATTGGTCCTATGTCAACCCGTGTCTCTCTTTTATTCCTTATGTATTTAAAAAAACTCTTAGAATCCTTCCGAATGTTGTCCGCCAGCTTCCTTTCGTAACTCATCTTTGCTTTCCTAATGACCTTCTTAGTTTCTCTCTGCAGATTTTTAAAATCGTTCCAATCTTCTGTTTTCCCACTAATTTTTGCTACTTTGTACGCCGCCCCTTTTGCTTTTATTTTATCCTTCACCTCCCTCGTTATCCACATCTGTGCCTTTTTTCCATTCAAAACCTTCTTTTTTCTTGGAATATATCTGTCCTGCATTGTCCTTATTTCCTGTAGAAATTTCTTCCATTTTTCCTCTGCCGTCCCTCCAGCTAACTTACTCCTCCAATCAATTTGGGCCAACTCATCTCTCATACCTTTGTAATTTCCCTTATTCCACTGAAATATCGATACACCAGTTATCAGCTTCTCCTTCTCAAACTTGAAACTAAACTCAATCATATTGTGATCACTTGTTCCCAGTGGTTCCTTTACCTTTAGTTCCCTAATCACCTCGGGTTCACTACACAGCACCCAATCCAAAACAGCCGATCCCCTGGTGGGCTCCTCAATAAGTTGCTCCAGAAAAACATCCCTTAGACATTCCACAAACTCACTCTCCTGAGTACTACCGCCTTGCTGCATTTCCCAGTCCACCTTCATGTTAAAATCCCCCATAATTATCTTCACATTGTCACTCTGACATGCTTTTTCTATCTTTGCCTCACTATCAATGATCTTTGCCTCACTGTTGGCCACAGACTCCATAGTGGCAACACCAAGAAATGCTAGTGCTCTCCCCTCCAGGCCTGTGAAGCAGAAAAATACAGACTGGTTTGCCGCCTGTTGCTAGTGATGGTCACATAACATCTCCTCATATGGCAGGAAAAGATGTACTAGTGACTGAATGTCTGGCTGATGTATCTACCCTGGTTGAATATTTGGCAGTGTATGTAAGCTGTAAGGCTTGCCATAGTGATAAGCTTGTGTGGGTGTGGCGAGGTACATTGATATTAGACAGGAGACCTCAGTAATGAAGACTGTTGCAGAGAAGTGACGGGATTGTAGAGTGCTGTGTGAGGTGAATAGTGCAATTGTTACGAGAAGGGATTTAAAGACAGTTGCACTGACCTTAGCCTTGGCAATGTGGTCATAAATCATTCTGTGGCAATGTCTCCATTTGCTTAGGCATTTACTTCTGGCATCGTCCTTGAGTATAATTGCTTCCCACTTCCACTCATTTCTAGATCTGGAGGGTAATTGGTTTACCGAGGTACAGTGAAAAACTTTGTTTTGTATGCCACCCATACAGATCATTTAATCACATCAGTACATTGAGGTAGTACAAGGGAAAAGCAATATCAGAATGCAGAATATTGAGTTGCAATTATAGAGAAAATGCAGTGCAGGCAGACGATAAGGTTCAAGGCCTTGACGAGGTAGATCGTGAAGTCAGGAGTCCATCTTATTATATAAGAGGTCCATTCAATAGTCCTATAACAGTGGGATAGAGGCTGTCCTTGAGCCCGTGATATGTGCTTTCAGGTTATATTGGAGTGTGTCCACTGCCAGCTTCCTGAAGTCAATGACCAGCTCTCTTGTTTTGCTGACATTGCGAGAAAGGTTGTTGTCATAACACCACATGCTACTACCTCTCTGTCTCCTTCCTGTACTCCAACTCATCATTATTTGAGATTCAGCCCACTATGGTGGTGTCATCTGCAAACGTAGATGGAGTTAGAGCAGAATCTGGCCATGCAGTCATGACTGTATAGGGAGTAGAGTAGGGGGCTGAGGACGCAGCCTTGTGGGGCACCAGAGTTGAGGATAATCATGGCGGAAGTGTTGCTGCCTATCCTTACTGATTGCAGTCTGTTGGTCAGGAAGTCAAGGATCCACTCGTAAAGGGAAATGCTGAGCCTTGGTCTAGGAGCTTCTTAGGGCTTTCTGAGCCCCTGAGAATAGACTCTCTCATTCTATCCACTAAGGCACCTGGAGCTTTCAACAGTTTTTCCAAATATGTGGGGTGACTTGCACTAATGATTGCAGGTGAGATGACCTCCTGTTAAGAAATGGAGACATGGCTTACTCCAGTGTTAGCTAGCTTCAACTAGTATAGCCATGAAATTAAATCCTGTGGGTAAACACTAAGGCAGTTAATATGTGATTAATACTGACTGGATCTTGAAAGCATGATAATGAAATGTTCATCCACCATCAAATCAAAAGGGCAAAGGTTAATTGCACATTGTGATCACAAAATACATTTTCAGGAATTGTCCAATTTCTCCCCCAATGAGCAACAAACAATCTGCTGAAGGAACCCAGTGGGTCGTGGGGGGAAAGGAACTGTTGATGTTTCAGGTCAAAATCCTGCATCAGGAGATTGCTCCAGCAGATTGTTTGTTGCATCTGCAGTCTCTTGTGCCTCCATTCTCCCCCAATGAGTTTGTAGCAGGAAATTAAAAAACCCTCTGGTACTTCAATAGGTCACATGTTGAATTCTACCCTATTGATGTCTAAGTTCTGAAAAAAATTCAAAGCAATAACTTTAGTTTTAGGAATTGAATCATGGGGAGATCTTGTAGCATTTAATCTCAACGAAATTAATAACGAGGGATCCTGAGGCATGAATGGGCATAGAGTCCAAAAATTATTTCTTTTTGCAGTCATTGGCCTCTGGAATAGACTGCCAGAACAAAAAATGAATGTGAATTAATTACTGTTCTTCAGAAGGGAGTTGGGTGAATTTAAGTGAAGAAATCTTAAGTTATAAATAAGGGAAAATCTAAATTCCTAATAGAATGTAGATGGACTAGAAATCACAAGAATCAGTATTTATTGCGGTCTCCTCAAACTTGCTGATTACCTTTCTGAGAGCTGGGTGTCAGCGCGACATTTGTAAATATTTCTCAAATTAGTATAAGGATTTCCCTTTATTTTAACACATTGGTGAATTAGTTTATTGCGAAATTAGTTGATGGTACAAATAAGCTGCACCATATCTGAATGGGACATGCTGAAAGGATCGGAAAAAGTCTTTGTTTCTCTCCGCTGGCTGTTAACATTTGATGTGAAATAAACGTACAGATGTCAGCATATTGGACTTTTTAAGAACATGTTCCTAATTTAGCACAAGATATCAAATGCACTGAAAAAAATTAACAATGATGGCTGGTCCGGTACCCCCGCAAGGTCATCTTGGTGCATTAGGGGGCTGTTCCAGTTTAGGTTTAAAGCAATGACTTTTAATTTACACCTGCCTGTGTTTTCCCTTGCCTGCCAATATTCATTATTGACAGTAGGTGCACGATATTGGAAAGCGATCTATTCTCCAGCACATCTCTCACCTGCTGAAGCACAATACCAGAATAACACAAAAATGCCAGTGCATCAATTATTTCTTTGCTATCTCTGAATTATAACAGATGCTAAATATTAATTGTATCCGAATACATTTCATTCGTATACTACACAATCCAGTCACATGTTGGCTAGGTATAAATTCAATACGCTTTTAAACATACAATTTAGAGAACCGCGCAGAAAGTATATACTATTCTCAGCCCAGATGCTGAAGATCGCTTAAACTATTTAAAACAGATACGAAAGGTGTTTATGTTCCATCGGTGTCTTCATAAATCAGTTTTAAGAGGAAGCTTTGCTATGATCCACGGTACTACGCCCTAAGTAGAAAACTGCCCTTGGAAAAATAATCTTGTTCTAATTACAGAATGTTGCGTATTTAAGTTGCATTAGTATAAATGTGGTCCCGGTATGGTTTTAAGCCGTGGGTACACTTTATACTCAGTTTAGAATTAAAATACATCTTACATCGCTTATGATTCCCCTTGAAAACAATGCTTTCATTCAGCTTTGCCAAGTGTTGACCAATTGTTTGCCCTGATTAATAGGTGCTATGCAAGCCTCGCTCGACATGTTCTCCAGTGAGATCACTGATACTGTGAGTGTCGGTTTGGGGATACTGCGTGTCCTTTTGTGATTTGCAGGTTTATCAACAATGGCATGTTTCATCGGTTTATGGAAAGTCATATGTGCAGGACTTATCTCCAAGAAGAATCGCCATCAGCTCGCTGATTTTGTTAAGTCCCTGTCCAGATATGACTTTGTATTTTCCACATTATACTTGATGAACTAAGTGCATAAAGCAACCAAACGCTAACGTTCACTGCAGCCCAAATCCGAAACAGTAGAAAACATTTCAGTATATAGGAGTATCTTTGTAACAATGTCACCAAAGTTCATCTTGTATCAAGGATAAGGAGAGTAATATCGAGACAATGAATCCTGACGCTGTGAAGTAATTCATCAATTCGTCGAAAATCGATTGATCTATACATTCTCTACGTTTTTTTTCTAATTCCTTGTAAAGATGTGCACGAAGGAAAAATCGATAATCAGATTTATTGTCTTTTTAATTTTTTTAGTGCAACTAAGCTCCATTGGATTTTATAGTCTTGGTGTTCTCAATTTGACTTTTAAATTTCATCTCAATTTTGTTCGAATAAAAAACGGGGTGCAGGGAATATATTCCTTTGACACACTGGAAAATCATCTGCCATATCTGAAGAATGAAGAATTAATTATTTCAAAAATATCAGTAACCGCATCCACTCCCACTTTCTCTGTAATTAAAATCTTGAAGCAGTGCCATGGTGAACATGTTCATTTCTGACGCAGAAGTAGCATCTCACCTTGTGTAAGAGCGCCGACACAGCGAACAGTGTTTGCCCAGTGCAGATCTGAGCACTCAGTGGCCATGATTCTCACGTTGATTCTGCTGATGTTCTTTCCGGTCCTTCAGAGATCTACTCCTCGATGTTCGCCCACAGTGTTTTATCGAAACTGCTGGCTGCGTCATTTTCCTGGCGTACTCATAGATCTGCCACTTTCCAGAAGCAGGGGCGCCCACCTGGTCAATTATTACCACGCGAAGACTGCTCGACAATGCAGCAGAACCTGCTGCCTCCTTCAGAATGGTGAGTTTGGCAGGCGACCGTAGGAAGAGTTTTCACCCTGCCTTCAACATACAACGCGCCGGGATTTTCATATCAGGATATCGCCTCGTGTTTGGTTGATCCCCCAAATCCGACTAAACAACCTTTACTATTCATTCGCGTGGTTATTCGACGTCCGCAGTTGAAGCGGGGATGCAGGAGAATTCAGGGGTGATCCTCGAGATGAGATAGTTATTAAATATAACTAAATAAGTTAATCAGAATGACGTTTGATCACTGGGCTGCAAAACAAGTTTTGACTAGTGAAACCGTAACAAATTTAATTGTGCCAGACAATTCAATTATCCAAGAGTTATAATGTTATAAAGAGTTATAAAACAATAGAAGTTTTGATTCAAAGTTTAAGGACCGTCAAAAAAATATATAAACAGGGCTGAGCGATACATTCAAGAAGCAGATTTGAGTCAAATAATAAGGAAAGTTGCTGATCGATAAAAGTGACATTTTGGCTAAGTATTAAGTTTCATGAAACTGAATCCAGTTCTCGTTCAGTACAATGATCTTTGTGTTCCAGCAATCTCAGCCCAGCCCAGGTGTCGAACGACCTTTCCCCTGTACCCTGGATACCACGCTGCATGTTCTCATTCAACTGGTAACAATTACTGTACTGCTTCTTTCTTCCATTCAACAGGGTCCTTAAGCTCGAATGTACTTTCAGCTCTTCTACATGTACAGTGCCCCATTCATTCACACTCTCCAATTTAACTCAACCTCTTTTAGTCTTTCTTATCTGCTGCTCTATAATTGAATGCTGGCGTGCTGGCCCCTAAACAATCAGTCTTCAGGAAACCTCTCTGAGGCACCAGCAACCCGTCCCACCCACCCCCGCCCCCCTCTTGTAAACTATTTCTACTCATTGCATAAATATTCGAATTAATTTGTTCCTATTTTCCATTTATTACAGACACATGTAACATAGCCGTCTTCAGCTTTGCCCAAGAACAGGGCGGTTCCAACTGTTTTCACCTTAACTGCCCAAATCAGGAAAGTTGCATAATGAGAAGAAAGATTGATTTTACACTATTTAACATAACAAGAGGTAAGTCCACCATTGTTTTCCATTTTAACATGAATGAATAGAAAACAGAGCAATACATTTTTATACTTCATGCAATTTGAAAATAAACGATAAAACGACTTATTAGTTTGTGTGGACCGGCTGCATCTGTCCAGTATTTATTCCTCAACAGTTCATCCATAAATGGATTAAGCGTTCGTTTATCTCTGATGCAGTTTTAAGCACACTGTCCTGTAAATTCCGTGCCAGTACACGCTAGTAAGAGTGACTTTGCTATTAATCACATTTGGGAATGCCCTGCAGAGTTGAAGCCTCTGTAGGACTTACACGCAGTCGAAGTAAACAGATTTTCATCATATATGGTGGTTAAGAAGCAAGATGCTGGAAGATGGTTTGCATTACTATGAGACCGAACACATCACCTTCACATGAGGATCGAGTGTGTTCACGAGTTGAGTTCGTCCAGCTGCAGTCGCCACTCGCAATCTCAGAGTAAATGAAAACCAAAAGAACAGTAGATGCTGGAAATCTTAACCAAAAACAGAAAATACTGGAAAACACTCAGCGGGTCAGGCAGCATCCGTGGGAAAAGAAACGGTCGACGTTTCGGGTCTGCGGCCCTACGTCAAAACTGGGATCCTCTACCCAGAGCCAATGTTCCGTTATGGAAGGGGGCGCTGTCCATGATCTTTCGACTTTCATTTATTTTACCACTTACATCACAGTGTCATTTGAGATCGCTGATGACATGTTGACTTAATTTCGTAGCCTCATTTTTCCTGCAATTACTTCATAGGTGAAGATCCAGATTTGCTTGTTTTTGGAGACCGTCGAAATAAAGCCAGAGAGCCAAGCTTCCGATTTTCCACCAACATGTCAAGACCTAATAATTCCGGATACCTTGGGCTGGACAAACAACGCTATTACAACAGGTATGCTTCGCTTTCATCACAAGCAACTCTTTCCACCTACGACTGGTACACAAATGGGTCACTTCCATCACGGACTCCACTTCTTTCCCCATCGAACCCGGTGTCGGTCACTGATTCTCTGGACATTGGGAGAGGCGTAAACAATAGCCGAACCGACTCGACTGAGCCACCAGAAGCGCTAGCCTTAATCAAAGGTGAGCTGGTCCCTAACGTTGCGTCGGAGACCACTTTCCAGCCCTCTCACTTTCTTATCAATGCAACTGATGAAGAATCAAGTAATCTCAAATCGACTCCTAACACCCACTCCTTCGGAAAGGCAAACAGCACTATAGGGAGCATTGGCAAGAACCAGACGATTGAGGGCACGACAACCACGACACCTTGGCAAGTGGATCTAGAGGTTTTACTGACTCCATTATTGATGTTATCTTTAATCGCGTTGATTTCTGTGTGCGGTATTGTATGGGTAGCAATATGGTGCAAGAAAAAGCGAGGTTACTACAGACCGCTCCAGCCCGGTGGTGCTGGAAAAGACAACATCGAAATTAGAAACAGGTTATTTTAAATGGTTTGAATTGACAATTATTGAAACAACGGGCCATTCAAAGAACGCTTTATTGTTTTGACTTCATGCTAAAATTACACGTCCTGAAATTTGTCGTCTGGTAAATTGTCTTTTTTTTCCCAGGATTATAACTTTATAGAACCGACAACAATCCTTGACGTTGGCATATGCCCAGTTATATGCAAAATTTCGGAAGCTGTTTTCAATAACTCTCCTCTCCTGCACGTCATATGTGCTGTTGCATTATTTGCCGAGGCAATCAGCTGCGAATCAGTATTTGACCTGAATGCCAATTTATTTACCCAGAATTCTTGACATAAAAGCCATGGAAAATATTACCTGTTCCATGGGTTTCACCCAGTAAGTTTTTGAACTATATACTAAATTAAAATTATAGCTGAACAACCTCTCTGGCCAGATTAACCGACTTCATAATTATGGAATGTTAGTCTTTCCATGACAAAAACATCATTATTGATAATAGTATGTTAAAAGTAAACTAAAAGAAAACATTACATCTATTTTTGCACATGCACGTCGCGACCTTTATCTGACAATTTTAGAAACAGCAGCCCATCCAAAATTTATTGGTACAAGGATATCTATCTATATGTAACCTGATATAAAAGCTTTCTCTGTAGGCATGAGGTTTATTTATACAATATTTCTTTTTGACTAATTCTTTTAATGAAGGGTGTAACTAATTTTCCAGACAACAAAATTTCTCATCAGTTTTGGTAACTGAATTAGATGCAGGTTTTTTCCTAATGTGTCACGCTTCTGTTTATTCACTCATGATAAGAAAAAAAGTGTTTTGTTAAAAGGAACTGTTGTGGATCTTAGTCTGAATTTATAACACAATAATCCAAAGTGGAAGTGAATTATAGGCTTGATTCCACTATTATTGATTTTGAAATGATGGAAAGTGGTGACACCAAGAAAACATGTATATTCTGACACAAAAATCCCAATTAACTTGGAAATATTAGGTACATATTTTTAAATGAATAATGAAATGCATATGATTTATTACTTCAGAATGGTTCATAATTTACCTATAGGAAAAAGGGTGAGAAGCAAAGAAATTTAATTTTGCTTTCTTATGTCCGATATGTGGAAACAGATATTAGCTTTAAAATTATATTAATGAATATTAGGTTATTTTTCATTACGACTTAGGTTGAAACTTAAATTGCGTCAGGTAACAGTCACTATGACACAGATGTAGTGCATAATCTCAACATGTAACCCACACATAGCTCTTTACCATAGAAAATAAAATGCAAAATATTAAATACTTCTTCAGCATCATTTGTATATCAAAAGAAAATAACTGATTGATAGATTTAATTTATCAAGTATGCCAGTTGCAAGTTCAGTATGAACAAGGTCAAATGCTACTAACATTAAACTTGCCAGTTATCTATTCAAAAGTGCTACGGAATAATATTTTATGTCACAATTATGATGACATGTTATGTTTATATTTCAAATTATTTAAATTAAAAGGTTAAGTGATTTTTTTCAGGCAAAAGAAAGTAGTATTGAAATGTGTACAGATGATGGCAGGGCTACTACAACAATAAAAAAACCGATAAAACACAAATCACATTTCCCAAGAAAGGATCAATTAAGTTTATGTGTATATGTTTGCAATGTAGGGTATGTTCCAATCAAAGTGAAATACATGCAACAAAGTACATTTGGTTTTGAGAGGCTTTTAAAAGAAAAAAATGGTGGTTATTGGCCTAGAACTTGGTTGCAGTACTGAATCATGATTTCACATAAAGCTCTGTGCTCCAATCACTGTCCACCTACCAGCATACTCTCATGGTCTATGATGTCCTGAAGTAATACAATACCTTAGAATGGGCTTTAGAAAGATGCTAGTCCAGTATCAAATCATATTTACGTAGATGTGGCAAGTTGGATGCGAGTGTGCCACACAAATTTAATATTGAATCTATGCCAGTAATGTGGATTGCATGTATAGGCATTAGGTCAGACATTCCATTAAAAGGAAATATATTGTAAGCAGCTGTTGGCACCCAAGTTATCTTTCAGCTGAGTAGGGTTTTCTCTGACTAGTGTCTTCATGGGTCTACTTACATCCTTTTTGGATAATGGCAACTTTACAAAAATAAAAACATAAACGAATTAATCAATGTGACAATTAGACTAAAGCAGCTTATAGGTGCTCCTGAAATGTCTTTCTTTTTCATTAAGTATAGCTTCCCCGCTACAATAGTTGGCAGAGTTCAACTAACTCTCGACTACTTCCTGCTCCTCTTCCGAGGAAGAACAAGGACTGAGTTCCCCGGCCTTTACCTTGCAGCCACCACATTCAACAGATTATCCTTTGCAATTTCTGCCACCTTCAATGAGTTTCCACTGCCAGACATATCCTTCCCTACCTTCTTCTTTCCTTTCAGCACTGTTCTCTTTGTGATTCCCAGTCATGCTCTTCCATCTCTATCAACGACTCTCCTTCTCACAGCAGTTTTCCATGTAATAATGGCAGGAGATAGAATCAGAGTTATACAGCATGAAAATAGGTCCTCCAGCTTACTGATGTGCCAACCATTGAGCACCTTAATCCTATACTGTCCATTTTCTTTCCTTGACACATTCTCATCAACTCCTCCCCTCCTCCCGAATTCCAGCATTTGATAATACACGACCGGCAACTTAATGTAGCCAATTAAAATACCAACTCACATGTCTTCTGGGATTGGGTGCAAAACCAGAACACCCAGAGGAAATGCACAAGATCACAAGGAAAAGATACACACACACACACACACACACACACACACACACACACACACACACACACACACACACACACACACACACAGAGTTAAGGTCAGGAATGAAGGTTGCAATACCTGGTCTTTAACTTCATTCCTTTCCATCATCCAGGGACAAAAACAGTCTAGAGGAACAGCACCTCATATTCTGCCTGAGTTGCCTACAGCCCGACGGCATAAACATTGAATTCTCCAACTTCAAGTAACCTGCTCCCCTGGTTTCTTTTCTTGTTCCTACTACACCCACGACCCCAATCATCCTGCTTCATTCCCCTCCTTCACCCACTCTATCTGCACATCACCCACAATCTCTTCACACTCGGTCTTCCTCCCTTACTGTTTCCATCTGCTCACCCCACCTCTCTTATTTGGTTCTACGCTCCACCTTCCTTTCCTATCAGACTCCATCATCTTCAGCCCTTTGTTACCTCCACCTATCACCTCCCAGTCTCTGTCACTATTTCCACTCTTCCCTCCCTCATCTGCCTATCACTCCATCTCACCTGGATCCAATCATCACTTGCCAGCTCTAGCCCCACCCCTTCTCACCTTTTTTTTATACTGGCTGTCTCCCCTCTATCTTTCAGTCCAGATGAAGGGTCTCGATCCAAAACCTCAACCGTCCATTTCCCTCCACAGATGTTGTCTGACCATGAGTTTTTTTTTTGAGTTTTTGAGTTCCTCCAGCTTTTTGTTTTTTGCTCCTGATTCCAGCATCTGCAGTCTCAGATGTTTCCTGTGTACCCAAACAGTCCTTTCAGTTGAAGCACAGATTCTCGTGCACTTCTTCCAATCTATTTGTTGCTTTCCTCTACAGTGGAGATACTTAATGCAGATTGAGTCACTGCTTTGCAGACCATCTCAGTTCAGTCGGCAAGAGCAATCCTGAGCTTTTAGTTGTAGTCATAGGGCAATACAGGACAGATACAGGCCCTTCTGCCCAACAAGTCCATGCTGACCATGGTGCCCACTTATCTATTCCCATTTTCCTGCGTTTGGCCCATTTCTCTCAAAGCCCCGCCCCTGCACGTGCCTATCCAAGCGCTTCTTAAATGATACTATTGTACCTGCCTCAACCATCCTCTGGCAGCTTGTTTCATATACTCACTACCCTCTGTGTGAAAAGTTGCCTCTCAAGTCCCTTTTAAATCTTTCCCCTCTCACACTAAATTCATGCCCCCTAGTTATGGACTCCCCTATCCTGGGGAAAAGACTGTTACCATCCACCTTATCCGAGACTCTCATAATTTTAAACACTCATTCTTGAGTTGCCCCTCATTCCCCTACATTCCAAGGAATAACATGGACTGGCCAACCTAAAGTAATCCAATGAAGCCTAATGTAAATTTGAGGAACATAATTTCTTCTTTCATCTGTGCACATTGCAGCCTCCTTTTTCTGCTGTAAGGTTATCAACCTGCAACTTTAACTCACTTCCTCTCTCCACAGACACTGCCTGATTTGCTGGAAATTTCCAACATTCTTATTTTGATTTAGTACTCAGCAACAGCTCTGATCTGCATGTGACAGTGTTTACATGTCCCTTTGCTTATTTTTTTCTCTAACTGCCATCATTAATTTATCAACCAGGTGGCTCCCTAAATTCTGGAGTTACCTTAGCAGCCCTGCTCCCACCCTCTTCAGAGATATTCCCTGTGTCCTACCCATCTCTCCCCACCCTCTGTACAACTTAAAACCAACTTGTTTTCTCACTTTCCCAGTTCTGATGAAGGACCTGAAATATTAACTCATTTTCTCTTTCCACAGTATTTTCTGATTTTATTTCAACTAGATTGTTTATACAGCTCCAAAGTTAATTGAAGTTGAGTTACTTTTTTTTGAAAACTCTCAGTAAGAAACAGTTTAAAAATGTTTGGGCATAGCAGAAAAGCAGACCTTATGAGGAAACCTCTTCAGCTCTAAAGGCCTCCTCATCTCAGAATAACTAAATAAGCATCTACAATTGTTAAACTGAGTTTACCAATCTGGCTACTTATCTCTAATACAAATATATATATATTTTTAACATAGGATATCTTTAATAGTCACATGTACATCGAAACACACAGTGAAATACATCTTTTTGCGTAGTGTTCTGGGGGCAGCCCGCAAGTGTCACCACGCTTCCGGCGCCAACACAGCATGCCCACAACTTCCTAACCTGCACGTCTTTGGAATGTGGGAGGAAACTGGAGCACCCGGAGGAAACCCATGCAGATACGGGGAAAATGTACAAACTCCTTACAGAAAGTGGCCGGATTTGTACCCGGGTCGCTGGCACTGTAAAGCATTACGCTAACAGCTACCCAATGGTGCTCATTATTACATAACCACATATTTATTCAAATAAAATAATCTTGCTGTATCCTTAGAATATAGGCTCACTTAATTTATCAGTTTTTAAAAGCTCAAAATACATAGCATGTAATGACACATTCAGGTGTGATTTGATAACAGAAAGCAGGATTACGTGGGCATTTTTGACAAAACCAGCATTTAATGCCTATCCTAAATTCTTCTTGAGAAAGTGATCGTTAGCTCCCTTCTTAAACCACAGTCGCTCCTATGGTGAGCAAACTCTACGGTGCAGTTAAATAGGGAGTTCACAAATATTAACCAGCAACAATGAACAAACAGCAATATATTTTAAAGTCAGATTGATGTGCAACTTGGAGGTACTGGCCATCTAATGTATCTGTTTCAGATTTGAGAGGTGGTGCCATAAAGATCTTGGCAAGCTGATTGTGTGCATTCTGTGGATGCCACAAGACTGCAGCCATGATGTGTTGGCTGTGGCGGGGGGGGGGGGGGGGTGGTGGTGAGGGAGAGAGGGTGGATGGTTGTTTAAGGTGGTAAAATATGCACCCATTAAGCAGACTGCTAAGTCATAGATGTTGCTGAGTATTACTGGATTGGCACTCATCCATAGAAATGGGAATGGGAAATGGCTTAATTACACTCCTAACTTACGCCATTTAGATGGTGGGGAGCATGCAAATCACCCGCAGAATAACTACACAGATTTAAAATTTTGGGCAACATGTACAACGTTGTGTGGAAAAGCATTTTTTTTAATGGAGTGGTTATCACCTTATTGCCCGTAGGGATGGTGCAAACAAAATCAATCTGTGCCTTCAGAAGGACATTGGATAGGCAATTGAAAGGGAGTAATTTGTAGGACTATAAAGAAAAAGTGAGGTGGGGGATGGCAGAATGGGACTTACATAACTGCTCTGCTGGGAACTGGTGTAGACTCAGTTGGGCAAAATGGCTTCCTTCAGTGTAGTAATATTACATTTCGACTGAAGCAATCACATGATTGAGATAATTGGCCTTTGATAACCACAATCCTCTTCCTTTTTGCTGGGCATAATGCCTGAGATTGGAGGGTTTTCCCTTTGATTCCCGCAGACTTCAACTTTACCTCTGTGAATTGGGGCTCCTTCATCCAGTACATGGTCAAGAGCTTCCTTAATGTCAAGGGCAGTTGTTTTTACCTTACGTTTGTAAGTCAGCTCATGTTTGGGCCAAGGTGTAGAGGTGAATGATCATACCAGAGCTTGAATTGAGTCTAATATTAATATGAACTCAGATTGTTGGTGATAGCACTGTCAATGACACCTTCCATTACCTTGCTGCTTGTTGGCTGGATTGGATTGGTCCTGCTGATTTGTGGTTACAATTTACCAGGGCAAATTTCCAAACTGTCAGGTGTTGAAGCAGCACAGGAAAAAGTTAGCTAGAGACGAAGTTAGTTCTGGGGAACAAGTCTTCACCACAAGCCAGCATATCATTCAGCTTTAAAAGATGAATCAAATTGATTGAATACAAGCTCCAGAATTGGCCTTACTTGGGGAGAAGACCAAGATGGAAAATCCACTCAGCACTTCTGGTTTGATGGCTACAAACCTTCAACCCTGTCATTTGTTCTTATGTGCTGGCTCAAATTGTCATTGAAGATTTTGATATTCATAGCCCCCCTTCCCATTCATGACCAGATGTGGCAGGAAAACAGAAGTTTTAATCTGGTCTGTTGGTTATGGAATTGCTTCGTGTTCTTTGCATCCAATACTGTATTGTAGCTTTAACAGGGTGCTGCCTCAGTTTTATGTATATCTGTTGTTGCACCTGGCATACTTTTTGGTTGAGTGAGAAAAAGATGTGCTTTACAGCTTAAATGAGAATTTGAGGTTTCAGGGCACATTCTAACTCTCCAGGAGATTTATATGTTTATGAGAGTAACAATTTCCTTAACTTTTAAAGAATGATATCTACGCCAAAAAGTAAATTATAGTTTAAGAAAAGCAGATGATAGATTTGATATTTTTGGAAATGCACAAATCCATTTTTTCGTCTCATTATTTGTGTAGCTGCTATACAGGCACATTTTGCTAGATCAAACCAAAAATTAAATAATCCTGTTTTGCTATTGAATACTTACACTGAGATAACTCTGAGGTTAAAAGCCTTGAAGCTGGGAAGACACAGAAAGCCAAATCAAGTGGCATCCTGAATACCCTAAAGAAGGTTTATTATTCTTTTAACTCAATCAAAAAAGCATTGAAGTCTCTCCAGACCTTTCTGGGAGATGAAAATCATAATTAAAATGTTGCACCTTTGAATACACATGCAAAATTGATACTTAAGATAAGGGACACAGCAGAATTTTTTTCCCCAAATCTTTCAAAATATTAGCATGTCTGCTTTCATATTGTACAAGTAAAACAAAACATTGAACAGGTTTCCATACAAAATTTTTCACTCTGTAAAACATTTAACCTACTTCAATCAAGTTTTATTATGAAACCTTTACGTGATCTTAGTGGACCAATGCTTTGTGCATTTCTATTTTTCTCATTTCCCATTTTAACACTCACTGAATAGTACTTCATAAAACATGAACATGTGAGACATTTACCCAATAATATCTTCTAGGTTATATTTTCAATGTTATTATCAGAACTATTACATTTATTATGAACGTGCAACCTTGCCGTTCAAATACTTAAAATGTGACTCCTGTGTTATGTGTGACAATTAAAACAAAAGGCTGCATATAACGACGACACTACAGCCAGCAGGAATGAACTTTATAATTTTATTGCCAATATATCTTGGCGATCACATGTAATCTTATGCAACTAATATGTTACTATCCCCTCCTCACTGCAATTTTGCCTGGGAAAATTACTCTGCTTTTATTGGGAACATTTGCTGTAGTTTCTGCCTTCTCCAGTCTTTGGAAAAAAAGAGTAAATTGACTTTGCTTCTGAACAACAGTTTGCTTAAAGTGGAGAAACAAGAGACTTCAGATGCTGGAATCTGGAGCAACAAACAATCTACTATTTATCTACCAATAGCATCAGTGACAATTCCTTTAAAAGAATTGTCAACATTTTGAGACAATTTAAAATGAATTTTAAATACTGAAAATTCACACCATTTGCACATATATACAGTATATCTAAACAATGACAAATCTGTTTAGATACTAACATTTGTTTTATATTGTCTTAACTCTTTCCTTTCATGGTGTCTGAACTCATCTATTTTGTAATTCTTTAATGTATGGCTATCAGTACTTGATATCTTAGCATAATAGATTGTAACATTAACATTAGGCCCAAAAGTGAAATGCAAAAGCATAGAGCAGGCAATATAACTAGAAACTGAGCAACAGAGGCTTCATGAATTAACTTTCAACTGTATCTTTAGATGAAAACAAAACTAAATCATATATCAACACTGCAGTAGTATGTGCTTTGATATTTCCAAACGGATTTTTCTTCATTTATGCCCCACAACAAATTTACATGATAGTAAGAGGGAAAAACGACACACCAGATTGGATAGTAATTATGTATTTTTCAAATGAATTAAGCTATAAATTCAATTACTTAATAACATAGGTAACTAACACAATGTTTGAAGAGCTTGTCATTATTAGCTTCAGATGATGATTGAACTTTTTGCGGAGTCTTGTTGAAGTATGGTGGCAAAATGTGCCACTAATTTCCACAAACGATTAATGGCTTTCAAGAAAAATTATAAACAACTTTCTCAAATTTTTAAAATACAAGTAATAGTAGAATTATTTAAAACAAAGTCCAAAAAATGGCAGAATGGGACAGGGGAATAACTGAATTCTCTTTTCAGTCTGCAAGGCTAACTGACACAAGCAAAATAAGAAGACTGAACTGCTAACTCAACTGTTTGTCATTTACTATTTTCAAGTAAAATTTACGTAGGTTATTCTAAAACATCGTTGTTAAGTTTGGTATGGGGTATTTGACAAACTTGAATAGATATGATGAACATGGGATCCAAAAGATATAGTTTTGCCTGGAACTAGAGCAATGCTTTTCCACATACCTTTCTCCAAAATACCAGCAAATACTATTAATATTGTAAGAATGTTTACATTAATGCCAAGTTGATATTCACAAGCAGAATTGGGATTTTTATGCTGAAAACACAAGCCAGAACATACATGAAAAATGTTACATACCTGTAAAACTCAAATAGAATTTTCAAATCTGTTTGGTAGATAAGTCACCTCCTGGCAAAGCATCCAGACACAATCCACTACTAGAATGAAAAAAAAAGCTTTTTGCACCATCATGTTGCAAAAATCAAACAACAATGTAATTGAAACTACATTCCTGTTTTCTCACTAAAACTACTGTAACAATGATCACTTTGCTAAGGTATCACCATGACAACTCTACTGCAACACCAAGCTTTTCCAAAGAAGATATTTTGCAACTAAATGTTTAATTAACTTTTTTGTAGGAAATGAGCTAAAAGTTGAAGATAAGGAGAAATCAATATGCTGGGTATTCATAAATTATTTTGTTAGTACATAAGGTTTGAAAGGAGCTGACCTGTGACTGTGTTGGACTTCTGACAACATTCTGCAAAGAATGAAACCACTGTCACAATGAAATACAGTATATTTCATTAACAAAATCCAACATTTGAACAGGAATGTCTCAACTTGGGTGGTATTTAGCCACAAACCTGAGATTTATGTTTGTAGTTTAGTAGATATACAATGTAGGAATGCTATTACTTATGGCAAATTCTTATTTTCTTCCTGTTGTATTTTTTAAAATGTTATCTTTGACGAACCTTACTTGCAATTCACAATTAACTGGTGGCTTTTTACTTAAACAAAGTTATAAGCAATCTCTATTTTAAAGCATTATTCTTGCACACCTGATTTGCAGGCATCATCTTACACAAAATAAAACAGGCTGTAACTTCAGAAAAGCCAGGCTTGATTAATATTACATCCTGTCCAAAGAAATAAATAGAGGTAAATGGAAGAGTCATGTAGCACACCTTCAGAATGCTTTTCTACTTCTCAAACAAATGACATTATTCAATTCTATATTGCATTCAGGCTAAAAAGAAAGGTTTCGTTCTTAACTTGAAGCTGAATTGGTTCCCCTGATTTGTACCTGTGGTTCTAAATGATCCACTTTACTGGAATAGTGTTTCTTCGATCTAAGACAGGCATTTGAAAAGAGAATGTTAATTCTAATCTGTGTTTATTAAACTTTCAGTTTTGAGAATCTTATGAACAGATAGAAGAGCTGTAGCTAGCCTTTCCTTCTGAAGTTCTTCAGTAAAAATGGTTGATATCTCCCACAAGAAATCCAACATTGAAAGTGGAGATACCTCAAACCTACTAGAAATGCAAAAGGTCAATTAAAAATTATAATTTTAATAGTGAATAGTATCAAGTGTATCATGCTTGCTTGGCACAACATATGTAAGTTTCTTGGGTGTTCAAGAAATCTAATTTATTAAAAAATCTATTGAAATTCATACTGTTATTCTTGGTATGTCATCCTCATTTCATTTCTTTTCAGATGATTCACGTGTTACTAATCATTCCATTATGATATAATCTTTGAATCCCAAATGAAAGCATTCCTTAATATTGATAAAACTAATAACATTTTACACAAAAACCTGAAAAAACAAATCCACAACCTATATTTAAGATTATCCCACAGCTTCCCATGCAGCAGAATATTTATTTCAATGAATGCTAACAGTTCCATTTGCTATCATCAGTGCACAAACAGCAGGAAACTGCAAATTAGATTGAGCCTGAGAACTTGAATGGCACCTCCACTCAAGTGAAGAAAAAAAACTCATTTATAATTCACAGTATCTTCAAAGATACACATGGAAAGTGCTGGAAATACCTAGCAGATCAGGGAGCATCTATAAAGAGAGAAGCACAGCTAATATTTTAGTTTGATGATCATTCAGCAATATGTTTAAACCTTTTGCACATTTCAATAACCATTACCCAAATAAAAAAGTCATTGTTTTGATCTGAATATAGAAAAACTTCAAAGAACTTTTTAGAAGTTGAAAAACACAATTGCATAGATTAAAAAAGGATGGCATGCATTGGGTAGTGTGTTAACAGCTTGGTTAATATGATGGCTTTTGAGGAAGAACTTAAAAGATGGGAAGGAAAATAAACGGGTGCAAAAGTTTTGGCAGAGGTATTGTGTACAGCCTGTGTATGGATTGTACAGTGATGGAAAAAGAAAGTCAACATTTTATTCACAGACTTGAAATATTTGCAATATAAGCACAGTTGTAAGGCAAAAATACATTTGTTTACAGAAGTTAGAATTTAACACTTTTCTCCAGTCAAGACCATTTACACGAACACGCTACTTCATCAAGGTTAATGACAAAGTCTGTATAGCCAACATTCTAATTGAACATAAATCAATCATGTCATCTACAACATCTTATGGATCATGCTGCAGTGGGCAATCTTAGCAGTTTTTTTACAGATTCTTTGTACTGTAAAATGTTATCTTCCGTTTCCCCCTCATTTTTAATATTCACTACCGACTTCTTGTAGTTTTTGACTTCTGGTGAATTAACCACTTCTTCTTTTGGGATTGATAAGAATTTTTCTGCTTCTATCATCCTGAAGATTGTGTCCAAAGCATTTTTCTCAGATCGACTATTCTCCCAAATAAATTCCTCCATGTCAGCTTCAGTTTTGTCAGATTCCCATGCTTCTGTTTTCTGGAGAAGAGGAAAAAAGGCAACATTTGACAATAGTTTAGTTGCGTGTTGCACAGAACAAGCTGGCTATTAAAAATTCCAGACTATGGACAAATTTTGAAGAGCATAACATTTCTCAACTGTCTGAATTGTTTGGATCACATGCTGTTACATTTTCAACAAAGTCCTCAGGTATAAACAGGATATACAAATCCACATTATAGAAATTAATTGATTTTCATTTTCATGGCCTGTTTTACACCCAGTGGACTGAAAATCTTCTCCACCATCCATAAAACCTAGTTGCAACTTTGAAACAAAACCCAGAAAGTCAAGGTTTCTGGACTAAGGTTGAATGTGGACTGCAAAGTGATTTGTCTGGGTGAGAATTTTCATTTTAATTAAAAAACAATGACTATTTCCTGAAATCTTCCATAGGGCATGGAGAGATATTTAGGACAGTGAGTCATCCTTCCAATAGTTTGGATTATGCCAACACCTCACACCAGTCTGCAGCTGAACTGAACATCTGCAGTTGCACAGCTCCCAATGGACTGCCAGGGTAGCTGCTGCAATGCTTTCATGAGGTGCAGGGTACTGTGGGAACGAGGAATCCATATGTGGACCAGTCTGATGACCTTCTGAGAAATCGTTGAAAAAAGATTAAAATCTGGCAAAAAGCTGAGGACCAGGTATGAAATACAAGTAGTCCCTCAGCTCAGCAATTTATGGAATGACCCTCGACTCAATGGTGAGTGCAAGGGCTGAGTGGGAAGTCAGATGATCTCCCATGCATGCTCAACTTACATACTGCAGTGTGCAGGCACAAATGTCCATTATGCACCATTGTGCACACTGCAACTAGCCAACTGTTCTTGCAAACATCATGGCCATAAGTATACTCCAATACCAAGGAACAGCACTGTCACCATCTGCACTTGCACCAGTGAAAAGGGAAAGTAAGAGAAACAAACTTACTGAGCCACCTGGGGGCAGCATAAACACTATTAGAAAATCTCAATAGGTAATTTACACCACAATAACACTGTAATTTGTGTCTTGTGAATAGATTCGGGTTTCTATTAAATTATTTTTCCTTCAAAAACATGTAACCCAACATACAAAATATCTTTGTATGATATTACACCAGACAAAAATGTGACAATCAGGCTGACATTCTTGTACTGCTATAAGGGCTTTTAACTTTGCAGCTGCATGAAGCAATGGGCCAAAACATATTTACCCATTGCTGCTGGTTCAGAAAAGAACTATTGGCAAGATGCTTTTTGCATGTTCCTGATTTTCACTTCTGTGCATTGCAGTGCAGAAGTCAGGAACATGCTGGTGATCAGATACCAGCACATCTGGTCTCTTGTTCTGCAACCACATTCAGCACCCCGGGGTTGGAGTTCAATTGTACTGTTGAGGGGCTGGATTCACTTTGTGTCTGGCTCCACAGCTTTAAAACAGCCATGCAGAAGAGCCACATTCATCTGAACAGGGTGGCTAACCTAGATAAAAAGTGAATGTAAATGGTTCTGGTTCTTCAGCTTATTTTAATTTATATCAATCAAATGTTTTTTTAAATTTTTTTTCAATTCTATTACAGATACTTAGCAATAGGTGAAAAGACCCATGACATCTTAATGCTCCTGGAATGGGATATTAGGATCCACTACCTAAGATCTAGATTTTGCTCATGGACCAGTCTACTTTTCAGGACAGCTATGGCAGCAAAGTTTAGAGCTCAATTTGACAAGTGGGACTGTGACTTATTATCATGACCAAGGAGATCAACTGGAGCATGGCTCAGGTTGAGCATTATCTGGCCCAACATTGCAGATAGAATTTTCCACAAATGCACTTACTAGTCGCAGTTCATTGAAAATTAGTGAAATAGTGTGTTTTAGGTGGAAAACTCCAGCCCGTAACTTTAAAACTGACCCTTTACCTAAGAATTCACTAAGCAGTGCAAATAAGGCAAAGAGAGCATCTCCTATTCCTTTCTACATTTTGGATTAAGTTTTACTCCATACAATGGATTTATAAGGACTCCATTAAGCAGAGTCTTTTGTAACGTTTTAAGGAAGCAAGTGTTTCCATCCATACTTTAAAAAAAAAGGCTGGATTTTGCAGAGAAATGTCAGCATTTATCCATGCAGCTGTTGACATTTTCCTATTTAACCATCAACAATCTTGACACATCTGTTTGAACGCAAGGGAGTCAGCTGTTCCTGGATTTTTTAATGAATGCGTTCTGACTCTGCATTCCTCCAATACAATTCAACAGAAATATATTTGTTCTTGTTAAAAAAGTGCTCTGATGTAAAATCTCCAACATTTGGTCAAGATTAAATGAAAGCTTTAAGTTAGAATCTAAAGCTGCTGTTTAAGGCACAAACAGTGCCTTAAACAAATATGGACAGTGTTTTCAGCATATTAATACAACAGCATTCTTCCATTGTGTATTTCACAGAGAAGGCTGATAAGAACATAAAGCAGTAATCCATGCTATTAATTTGATCTATTTCCCAAATCTGACAACTCATGCTCAAAAGACCACTTAGGGATGTGTTCTAGGAATCAAACGTTTTCTGCTGAGCAGTGAATGTCTCTCTTAGAGCTGACAATCAAGCACTTTAATCACTGTTATACCAAGTAAAACATGCTTTTCCCACACATATTCCTAACTTCTCCAATAAACAGAAATATAACATGCTAGCAGACATTAACTTCAATTTAAACAAAATATTATTCCAGGAAAGAAACACATAAGTAACTTTGCATCATTCTGTTCCAAGACAAGCAAAGTTTCAAAGTCCAAGCAGAAAAACCCAGACAGACACTGAGCATGAGCCTGCAATGAAACTTTTAAGTGAGAAATAATTTCCCATGGAGTCCCTATTGACTTTGGCACATTTGGTACACCAAAATAGGAAACTGTAGTTTAATTATATACTTCTTTACTGAATATCCTCGCTGAAACACCTGAAGTCATAATGTTCTTCTTTACATTCCATAACAACTGTCACTCTATAAATTGCTTGCTGTAAGTACCCATATTTTGTTAAATAGAGCATCATTGAACGCATTTTAACTTTAGATATTATCATAAATTCAGAACTTGCATCACTTGATGTAAACCATAACCTAAAGAAAATGTCTGAGTATTTGTTTCAAATATATATTAAACCAATCCTGATATTTGCAAATGATGTTTTTATCCCATGTATGGAATATCACCAAGAAAACCAGGCTCTCATGGACTGATGTGGGCCATGTTCTCACATTGCATTTTTTCATCACACAGTAAAGTTACACTCACCATAGCATGTTGGTATTTTGTTAACTAGGCAATCAATTCATGGATTATGACTGTATTGATTCTTACTGCACAGCTTACTACAATAACTAATGTCTAAATAGTGCAATTATTTAACAGTACTCATGCTCATGAAAGTGTATGAGACAGGTGCAACTCCTGTAATGAGAAGCTTCATCATCTTTAAGCTACCTGGAAAGAGATTGTATTGACCATGGAAAATCAAATATGTCACAGTGCTTGTTAATATTTCACAAAAATCAAGTACAATTAGAACTGATTGACACGTCCATTAACTATTGATGTTGGTTCTGAAAGGTAATAGAAAGGCAGACATTTAACCAAAGGCTTTCCTGTGTATTCAGAATATAAAATACACAACACAAAAATATCAGGTAACTTGGCCTCCCCACCTAAGTAACATTATAGTCAGAAGAGTGCGGGTTTACCTACCATTAATAAACAAGTCATCTCCTAATCTTTCATCATTTGTACTCTGCTGGCATTGGAAGTTTCCACCTGCCACCAGCTCAATAGCTTTCCTTATCAGTAATAAAAGATTAGTGTTTAAGCATTGATAGCAATGGAGTTTGGAAGTGTAAAATAATGAATTTAAAGCATTTCATAAGGGGGGGGGGGGGGGGGGAGGCCGGCCTCACTGCATAGGTTGATGTTTGTTGACCTTGGAAATCTTGCTAAATAGCATCAAGTTATTCAGCATTAATAGATGCATAATAATTCTTCTTTTAGCTAAGTCAGTATTCAAAGAAATTATACATGAAAAACACACTTAAAAAACATAAAAAAGATGAATTGTAAGTAATCATAACCACCATATATCAACTATTGCTCTGTTCTCAAAAATGTTCACTCACCCATGATTCGTGGTATAAAACAGTGAGTAAATACAGGGCATAATCATAATTCTGCCGCCGCAGTGGACACCTGCAAGAAAAGTATTCAATATGTGTAATTCATATACAGATGTAAAGATAATGTAAGCAACGCAAGATATTCTTATCAAGCATTTTTTCTTTATCTGGAGGCACTGAAGTATCTCAGTATTTAGTTCCTCAGCTGAATGTTTACAACTTGTTGAGCAAAGGCAAGTTTAGTATGGTTAAGCCATGGTAGATACATGGTGATGTCCAGGGAGTGTTGGGCATACTAGTTAAAACATTTGAAAGAAGATGGGGCTTTCCAGGTTCCAAGTTTGGGGAAGGGCAAGAGGTAATGATGGGGAAATGTGGATGAAACTTTTAAATTCAATGCACTGGGAGGCAGGAACAAATTAAAAAAGATTAAGAATGTAGGGAAAAGTGGAGCTTAGTACGGAGCAGCAACCAGATTTTACAAATGCAGCTTTGAATGACAGTAATAAAGATTTTAGAACAGGCAAACCTTGAGATAATAAAAGCAAAGGATATGCTTGTGGTAAAGGTGGTTGGAGAAAGTTTGTGGTGGGTTTAAAACAAAGACAGCAGTCAACAGTTTAAATAATGGATAGGAAATTGAGTTTTTAGAAATTGAGCAAGGGATTAATAGGTGGCATCATCATATTTGCTCTGAATAAGCAACTCGGGAGCAGTTGTAACCAAGCCAAGAGTGAAGGGATTCTGGCCAGAATCAAATAGGATGGCTTTAGACTTGCTAACATAAGGTCACTGCAAGTTACAGTTCAACCACTGCTTAATATCACTCAAATAATTTGACAGCAAGCAGGCGGACTAATAACTGATGATGATGACGACAAGTAGAACTGGATATCGCCAGGTGGATCTCCAGAGACAAAACTCTTTAAGGGACAACATATGAATAAGGAAAACATACAGCCAACCATGTGACTTTAAGACACTCCTGAGGCAATTATGGAGGTAAAGAAAACAATATCAGAGGCATGCAGACTCTCTCAGACAGGTAACAATGGATCAAGCAAAAGTGATTTAAAACAGCTGGAACATACAGAAGAGACAAGGGAGAAAGATGGGAATGTAGAGGTCAAAGAGAACAGAGTGGGATAGCAATTTTTTCTTCATAGAAAATGCTGGAAGTATTCAAGAGGTCATTGAGCTTCTGTGGAGAAAGATTCAGAATTGACATTTCAAGTCAAGATCCTGTTAGCAGAACTGGTAAAAGAGATGCAAGAGGCTTTAAGAAAAGTAGTATCATCGGGAAGGTGTTGGGGTGCCAGGGGAAGGTTGGGTGGAGCAGAAAGAGAAAACGAAAGATGTCTGTGATAGGGTATTATGAGAGTAATTAAAGATGAGATGCAAAAATGTAAGAATGGAAATTAACAACTGGGCCTGGAGAAGTTTAAAGTGACAAAAGCAAAATAATTATCAGAAATTGGCGTCTGGAAAAAAAGAGGATACGATCTGCAATTATTGAACTCAATGTTGAATCTATAAGGCCATTAAGTATCTTAAACAGAAGACAAAGGGCTGACTTTTGAGCTTCAATTCGGGTCCATTAGAACAATGTAGTAGGCTGGGGACAGAGGGATCAGAGTGAGAGTGAGTGAAGCAAAATGACAAGGTTGAGGACTTTAATCCTAACTTTAATCAAGTACGCTACAGACTTCTATTGCATCATTCCTCCCCTTTCTTCCTCTGTACTTGCTTAAAACCTATTACATTTCTAACTTTGTCCCTATTCTGACTAGACTATTGACTTGAAATAATAAGTTTATCCTTCCACAGATGGCATCTGTTCCATTGCAAAATTAAAAATAGTCAATTTGTTTTGGTGGAATTTTTTTCTTTCCCAATTCATAATACTGAGTTCAATACATTAGATAATCCTGAGGCAGACACAGCATGGAAGCTGAAATTCTGGCTGCTTCCAAAGCAATCAAAAACTGTAATGTTTTGACTATGTAACATTGAACAATTATACTTAATGGGGAAAAAGCTGCAGGACTCTGTAATCTCACTATTATGCATTAGGGTTTATTGTTTCCTAATGAAGACAGTGATTAAGTGCTTGGTGACCTTAATTCTTCTTATAACTGACATCTGTTTCATGTTACTGTACCTGTCTGTTGTAATGGTAAGCATATCTGTATTTTTGTTGTATCGACTTCCTACAAGTTTAATGAGCTTCTTCATGGCATGGTCATCCAAATTGAGACTCGAAAGTCTAATCTTTAAAATACAAGAAGAAAATTATACAGTTTTCACAGACAATATATGACTAGAATTATATTGGTCAATTATTAAATGAAAAGGAGATAAGCAAAACCATTATTTTCCCCCAAGAGACTGATGTAACCATCTGGTGCCTTTCTATGCTCCAACAGTGTTTCAAAGCAATATTTTATAAACCTGAAGTTATAGCAATACAGTCCTTACATAAAGTTACCAATCCTCAAGTCAACCTTTTCAATGCATTTAGGAATAACATTACGGCATATATTATATCCTAAAACACAATATCCTTAGCTGCTAGTGATTGATTTTGAAGGGAAGAATATTGATATTCGAAATTGGATATGAGCAAATAGGCACTTTGTCTCCTGTCTCTGTTGATGGAAGAGGTATTAACACATTGAATTTCATTAATCCTGTTCTCATAAATCACTACTGTAGTTTTGTCAGGGCTCACCATGCTCAGGAGACCAATTTACCAGCAATAATGACAATTACCAATGTCCACCATGAGATTTCATTTTCCAAAAGCCAACTTGAGATTAAAACTTTGCTTCTTTCTTCTATAAGAATATGTTTGGGATCTTTTCCAAAAAATATATTATATTTTTGCAACTGGGTATGGGGAGAGAAGAGGAAAAAGGAGAGGGGTATGTTGGTGGGAAAAGACAGACACAGATGAATGCTGAGCTTATTCCACCCAATAACACTGTGATTCACCACCATCTTCTCAGGGGAAATTAGGGACAGGCAATAAATGCTGGTCTTGCCACTGATCTTGAATAAAAAAAATTCCAAAGTACAACCATAATAAACAAAAAATATTACATTTAGGAACAAGTTCCTGGTGGAAAATTACTGTAGCAATATTTCCCACAGGCCAGCAGCAGCAGGAAGCTTGTGTTCTTTTTGTATTTCCTGCTTATTCAAATAGCAAAAAAAAGGACAAATTAGCTCCAGAGTCCTGGAGATCAGAGGCCTTTACTGAGTTCTAGCTAAGGATGGAGTTTCAGGCAGTTACATCGTCCCATGGAGTCTGATGAATGATTCCATGACCTTGGTCACAGAAAGGTGCTCGAATTACATCTTAGGTTCCTTCATCATTACCAGCAGCTGCCAACCTGCTTGCACTAGGAAGGAAACCTATGGCTCTTAAAAAGATGGTGTAAAATCAACAGCACTACTTAAAACAAAACAGAGCTGATGGTCTCCTTTGTGTAATACTACACCATCTCAGAAACAGCTGACTGTACTAAAAAGCTCTAGTTGGGTTTCTTAGCAGCTGCCAGCACTTAAAAACAGCTAAGAACCCAAAAAAACCAGGCCTTAAAAGGAATACATGAACAAAATTACCACCATTTTCTAGGCACTGAAGTTCTGCTTGTTTGCATGTGGTAGCTCCAGTGATTCCCAAGTTTACTGAGAGGAACCTCAAGAGTTTGCTGGATAACATCACCCACATCACTTTAGAAATTTCTACAGATGTACCGTTGAAAGTATCCTGACTGGTTGCATCATGACCTGGTATGATGATTCCAACACAGAGGAAAGCAAGAAGCTGCACAGAGTAGTGGACACAGCTCAGACCATCACAGGCAGAGCCCTCACCACCACTGAAAGCATCTACAAGAGGTGCTGTCTCAAGAAGGCAACACCTATCATCAAGGATCCCCACCACTCGGGTCATGCCCTCATCTCACTGCTACCATCAGGCAGAAGGTACAGAATCCTGAAGTCCCACACCACCAAGTTCAGGAACAGCTACTTTCCAACAACCATCAGGTTCTTGAACTGACCTGCACAACTCTAATTCTACCGCTTGCACTACCATGGATTTGTCTTTGATTTCTTTTTGCACCAATGTCTTGTTTTGCACACTTTTTTTCTTCAATGTCTTGTATAATTTACGTTCTGTGTGTTGTCTGAACCTGCATGCTGCAAGCAAGTTTTTCATGCACCTGTACCTTAATGGACATGCATAAACAATAAACTGGATTTGATTTGACTCAACTTTAGGAGGGAAGGCTATTCAAGGTGGTTACAGAAACCCACCAGGGCCACAGTCAGGCATTCCTGGCAGAAAGTTTTCATGGAGGTTTCTTTAAAGGCATGAGTACAACCTATGAGTGTCTGCCCACTGAGGAAGCTGCAATGGCAGCAAACATCTGTGGTCAGTTTGCCTGCTCCTGTGGGCAGATCAAGAATAGACTGCTAATCCACTCAACCAGACAGGATAATTAACTCTCTAATGCAACAGGAATCAGTAAACTATTTTGCTTCATAGATCAGCACTTGTGGAATAGAAGTAAACCTGAAGTTGAGAGAGGACATTCTGGACTGCCAGTGTGCAAGTAGTGCAGGCATGTGTGCAAGCTTGTACTGGAGATTTTATTAGGTCACAGATGTGAGTAAGGACTACTTTGTTGAAGCACAGCCTGTGTAGGCATTACTGTTTTATGAAGTGGATAACAAAGACCCCTGTGAAATCTGACAGGAAAAGGTGCTTGGTGCTGAGCTCTCCTTGCTCTCAGATTGTTTGGGCGCCTGGGAGCTATCTGTTGTATGGCCATGTCACACTTGAAAAAGTCCAGACAACTGGCATTGGAAGATGGCTTTGACTCCAGCATAAAATGTTTCCAGATACAAGGAAGTCTTAGTCTTCAGTGGGAGCTGTGTGTAGAGTACACTGTGACCAAGTACTGTGGTGTGCAGCAGTTGGCTGTGAAAGTAGGTTTAATATGATTGGTCTCTTAAATAACTTTCTGAGACTTCAGCATTAAGAAATGCTGGCTCATCTGTGAGTTAACAATGACTGTCTTTTTTTTCAACCAATGTGATTCACAATCTCACAGGTTGGTCAAACTTGGGACGTTCTCCTTAAAGTCTAGGATGCTGAGGGGAGACCTGACAGATTTTTTTAAAATTATGTGAGACATAGACAGGGTAGACAGTCAGAATCTGTTCCTCAGGGTAGAAATGTCAAACACATCAGGTTAAGGTTAAACGGGGGAAGTTTTGTTTTACGCAGAGAGCGGTAGGTGCCTGGAATAGGCTACCAGGGGTATTAGTGGAATCAGGTAATTTGGTGGAGTTTAAGAGGCGTTTAGATAGACACATGAAAATGAAGGGAATGAAGGGATATAGATGACACACAGGAGAAGGATACACAGGAAAAGTATTTCACTGTGTGTTTCGATGTACATGTGACTAATAAAGATCTTATCTTAAGAAGGATATTTAGTATAAATTGGCATTAAGATCAGCACAACATTGTGGGCTGAATGGCCTGTCCACTGCTGTATTGTTCTATGTTCTAGATGATGAACTTTGGACAGTGCACGACTGTTGATGTTATTTAGGCAAGCTTAAAGCTAGAAAAATAGCACTAACAAGTAAGGAAAGCGAATGGTGGTAAACGTATTCAGAATTTTTTTTGGCATTGTACAAATTTTTGTGCCATGGTATTCACTTGAATAAACAGAACATGTTCCCTCAAGGCAGTATTTGTTATCGTCCTAAAATGTAAACTATAGATGACTGTGAACTTTTCTCCCCTTTTTACTGAATATAAAAGTCTTGTATTTGCTTGTCATATATAACTGTGCTGCTTGTTCAGTCTTTAAGATCATTTATTTATTTTTTGGTAATTTAACAAACCAATACCAAAAAATAAGATTCTCTACTTCACATTAGTGAGAAATGTTATACATTTTGATTGGGTCAACATTTGTCCATTGTAGAGTCTCTCTCTCTCTTGATATTTTATATTAGAATGATCTGCAAGTGTACTTTAAGTGTCCAAGGTTGTCAAAACAAAAGCTATTTTTCAATTATCTGGCTAAACTTTGAGAAAACCGAATAAGTCAATTAAAAGGACTACTGGGACTGTAACCAATAGTGAGGTGGTTTCTAGTCAAAACAAATGAATGGATAAAGCTGGACATAAAAGAAGTTCCTCCTCACAACACTGAATAAAACAGTACCACGCAACTGGAAAAAGACTCGACACATAGTAGTGCAATATTGTGTCCATTTCTTGGCTTCTTAGTGTCTTGCAGGAAATTTGTTCCCTCAATTTCCAGCAGAATTTTCAATAGCACCAGAAATATTGATACCATGTAAAACTTCCCAAATGACATCAACATCCAATCTTCAGCTCCAGCATGATTTTCAACCTCCCTGGTCTAATAAAAATGAGAATTCTTGTCCATTCATTGAACAATGAGCTTTTACTGACCCCATTTCTCCTGAAACTATGCTATTTAAAGGGTTGGGTCAAAAATAATGCTTTGCCTGGCTGCTCCAGTGCACTCTCCAGCCTCACTGCTTATTGCTTTACACACCATTCATTCTTAAGACAGAGGTTCCCTTGCCTCTTCAATGACTTCTCTGCACGCAAAACTGATTTCTAACAGTCGTTTTGCTGAATGGGAATGGACTACAGGCATCAGAAACACCACAGGTAGCCATGGTGATCGTAGGACATAGAATGTGGCTATTGGGCCAGCTCTATGCTGGGTTTTAGAACAATTCTATTTATTTCCCTGTAACCTATTTTGTTTCAGATGCCCACTAACTTCACTCTGATTCTCCTACATTACAAGCAATTTACAGTAGCTAATTAACCTACGAATGAGCATGTCTTCTTGTGATTGCATGGGTTTTCCCATGGGTCTGGTTTTTATCTCCTTTGGATGTGGGAGGAAACCAGAGTCCTGGAAAAACCCCTGGAATCACAGGGAGAATATGCAAACAGACAGCACCTGACATCATGATTGAACCTGGATCAGTGGAGCTATGAAGCAAGCACATGGAAGCAACCAATGAAGGGCATTACCCCAGAGTTTACAACAACCAATACTCAAAACTTAACTTATGATAAGCAATTACTATGCAGCTAAACTTCACTTAGACAGCCCTAAGACCTGCGACTTTCTTCAACTTAAAAAAAACAACCTCACATATGCCGCAACTAATAGGGATCACAGCCATTCTCTCTCCCTTTCTCTTAGATTCTCCCATTTCTAGTTAGGTAGAGACCCCAGGAGTGATTCCTGTGGTAGCAACCAGATGCCCTTTGCTGCAGTGAAATAGATCTATTCGCAAGCATCCTTTTTCCTACTGGTCCAATCAGTTTTGTATCCACTCAGAAAGCTTTACTTTTTTTCTGTGCCTGCAGACTAATCATTATAAGTTATTAAAATCTTTGCTGAAATCAGAAACACAACTTCAACTGCGAACAAAATAAATTAATTCTTCAAGGAACTGCACTGTTTTCAGTAAAACCTCCTGACCACATCGTATTTAACTAGGCATTCTATTATTCTCTCTTTCAATATCTTTTATCATCCATATATGTGGCTATTAAATTGTTATGGACGATGTTACCCAAGAGAACACTGACCCTGTGACTGTGCACAATGTGGATCATTTCCTCAGCCTTTGCTGACATAATGTCTCTTTGTCCTCTAATCCTCATTTTCAAATTCCTCCAGCATCTCCCAGCACCATAACCAATCTCCACAATCTTTCCATTCGACTCCAGCCTATTGTGTAATACCCACTTTCAGCCACCTGAATTCTACATTCTGAAATTACTTCCTTAAATTCTTCAACTTCTATACCTCTGCATGAGATCCTCTTTAAAAGGAATCATTTTATGATGCTTCCTTATTTATTGAGAATACATCTGTAATGGGTTCTGGGGCATCTTTCTTCATTAACAATGCTGTATAAAAGCAAATTGTCCCCAAGACTATCTTCTTTATTCTTGGAGAATTCTGTTTCACTTTCTTCAGACCTCTTTATATTAAATCCATCTGAACCATTCATTTATAGTAGTTGGTATACGAATGACATTGGTACTGTTTGTTTCAACTTTTCCTGAGATTGTGTTTTAGGAAGTTGAAAACCATCTTTATACATGATGCCATTTTTAATCACACATTTATATATTTAACCAATTCCTTCTCAAATTGTTCAACACATAATACAATCTTGCAACACTGGTCTTTTGAGCAATTGGTTCAAAGAGTGTCTCATCTATACTAACATAGGTAGAACAACATAGACTACATTACTTATATTTTGCAAGTTTCAGAGCTTTGCTTGAAGCTTGGTACTTCACAAAACAAAAGTGTGAAAATGGTATCACATTTTACTGGAATGAACAAGATTTGTTCTTTAGAGTGAGAGAAGCAGAACAAAAAGAAATCATTCACTTCAGGATTGCTTTTCCAGTAATAGCATGTTTCAGCTAAAGGAAGACATTATCAGCCTCGTTTCCGCACCACAAACTTGTATCCAATAGGTGACTTCATGAGTTGAAAATATGGGGAACGAGCTAACTGCCCAGAAACTATCCATTTTATCCATGTTGTTTTGATTTCAGTGAAGCAGCTCACAAAATAGCACATTTATTAACAGAATTCAATTATTATCTTGGTAGATCAACCGTCAGAAATTCATTCTGCTCTTTGCTACCATTAGCAAACCCTCAACAAGAAAGGTGTTTTATAAAGATCACTGTGTGGAAGAATTGACATAACCTTAAATTATATATGATGGTCCTTTTCCATTAGCAATTCATCACTTACCGTCAAGGTGACCACTCTAGCATTCGGATTTCGGACAGAAGGTCCTGCTGCAACATAATCAGTTGTCTTAATTTCAATAGGAAAATGCTCTTCACATTTTTCATCATTACCAAGTGCTGCTGGCCAAACAGTGCAGAAATCTGACATCAGGGAAATAAGTAAAAAGCAAAAATATTTAGGGCACTTAATACTAAGCAATCAATATTGTTAATTCTATTGCACTAACTAATTAGCTAAAAGGTTTCTATTCTATTACTTCAAATAAAGATCTTACCACTATAAAATTATACGTCTGGTTTAATACAAATGGTTTAAGACAAATCGTGTAGTGTACACTATTTACACCTTAGCAAAGTGTTGAGAAACATCACATATAATGGTTAGTAACAAAAAATTTTAAATTATGTTCATGTATATTTTCAACTTCATTATGTTGGCGGACCCAAGACCAGCACAGTATTACCATTTTATTTTTACACTCTCTAATATTCAATAAAATTATGGCTATTCTTCAACCTTGCCCATTTTCTCTTGATCCTCATATACCTTAATTCTCATTGTGTGTCATCTCAGCCTCAAATGCACTGAAATGACTATCTGCACACTTCCGTGATACATAGCATCTGAATGATGGGATTTCGCACCTCAGTAATAAGTAACTGACCCTTTATTTGGAGACTAATGTCCCCTTGTTTTAGCCAAGCCTAATGATAGCATCTACACTGTCAATCTTCCACAGAATCTTGTTGATGCAATGACATCACCTCTTACAGTTTTAAATACATGTTGGCGTGGGTCAACCTTACTCAGTGTCTTCTCACAGAACAACCCCTCATCCCATGAAACAATCTAATTAATTTACACTATATGGCCTTGAAAGCAAGTATATCCTTTCTCGGATTTGGGGACCCAAACCACAGAACATTCCAGTATGGTTGTCATCAAAGCTCGGTACCATTCCAGAAAGATTGTCGTAATCCTGCAAGTCATTTACAATGAGAGACAAAAAAATGATTTCCCTTCGTGATCTCTTGCTAAAACTACATGTTAATTCTTTTACTAGTGCCCCTTAATCTTTAATTTCTATGTTATTGTGTTAAATTAACAGTACCAAATGGAGAATTTAAAACACTATATATTGCAACATGAGAACAAAATCCACTGAAATGAACATGAAGCATTAACAACAATGTAGGGTCATAGACCAACACTATCGCTTATCAGCAGCAGTGGATTGATAAATTGACTGTCACTGCTAACTCAATAAATTCACAAACCAGCAGACGTAAGTAAAGAAAAATACAAGCAGACAGAGCAAAGTAGTTACAAGTAAACCAGCGTTATTTAAAAACTGAACAACAGGCAAATTATTAAGCAGGCACTACTGAATTGTGACACCTATTAAAAATTATCTTGGTAACTTCAGTTCTACAGCTAAATAATATGAAATGTAGCTCTGGCATTCTTATCATTGTAAAGGAAGGGCAGTTCCAAATCTTACAACATCTACCACAAATTAGACATTTAGTACAATATGACACCTAAAAACAATACAATACCTACCTTTTAAAGCTGCACAGTGGCTTTTTATTGCAGGGGGAGTAAGATGCAAAAAGTTTGGAATCTGAAAGAAATTTAGAAACAGGAAAATCCTTATATTTATTACAACAATAAAAATGAATCAAAACTACAAATGAAGCTTCAAGTTTAGTACACGGGTTCCTACACTCCAGTAATAGCTATCACATATTATAGGCAGAATGAAAAACTCCTTAAAATGTGGCTCAAAGTAAATTCAAAATACTGTGCCATTTACTTCTAATAATGTTATCCAATGTTTACCCATAATGGCATTCACGATTTCTATTTTGTGCTTTGTGCAAATGAAGTTGGATTCAATTCATCAACATTTTTAGAAAATTGCTTTCTGCTTTACACTGGAGTTGAATAAGTAAACTATTAACTTTAGAAGGTTATAACCAGCAATAATAGATTTTGAAACAATTAATCTGTAAAATCTCTTGCCCTTCCTAATTATCAATACAAACTTTATGCATTACACTAAGTGAAATTACATCTAAAACACATTTGGAATTTAATTATTTGAAAACGATGTCCACTTTTTAAAAAAAGAACAAGATATTCTATTTTTAAATATTTTTGGAAGGGCAAAGTTGTTTCTCATACAGTTCTGGTGATGATTAAAAACAAATCTGTTCAATATACCCAAGTCGAAAATCATTGAAAGGAGTTCACTACTAGATGTGGGTCTGGATAAACAAGTCAAGAAACCCAAGCCAACCTCTTGTGGTTTTACAAGTAGTTCATATAAACCAAAGGATTATATGAAAGATCTACTAATTTTAGATCCCAAAACATCCTTTCGCAAAAAAGATATAGTACAATTACATATTTGAATCTTTGTTTTTTTTAAATCCTAATTTTAACTACTATTTTTCATTAGATTTGTGCTTATAGTTTCAATGATGTTTGTGATAATCAGGTCCAAATTACATCTTGTGATTCCAATGTTTTTCTCTACTATCATAGAGTTATTAATGCAATTGTTTCAAACTGGCTAATACCTGTAAAAAGAAATGTCACCTCCATCAAACTTCCTACAGGACTGCAGTCAATGTTCAGAACTAATTGTTCAACCTACAGCAACTACATACCAGAGCTAAAGTCACCAGAATCTCAGTAGTTGAGTTGGAGTATCCAGACAATGCATGTGATTGGAGGCCATACTCCAAGCAATTGCTGACTTGTTCACTGAACTATACAAGAGATGGCTTTACACTCAAAATCTACAATAGAAAGGTTCTCTACCAACTTGCCCCTGATGGACAACACTGCTTTTTAACCACAAAGGCTCAGGGCAAGACCCTGGAAAACACAGACCACTTTCCATTTCTCAGGATCTCTCCCTTAGCAAAAGCAGGTGTCAATGATGAAATTGCATTGCTTTCAATGCACCAGCAGAGTCTTTGGTGATTGAGGAAAAGAGTGTTTGAAGATCAGGACCTCAGACCTCACACAATACTCATGATTTTATCCAAATAAAATTAATGTTGGAAGTGTGTCACTAGATGTAATTTGGGAATATAGGTCTGAACCTCCATGCGAGACTGGATCTGGAGCCAAATGCTTTTATCTGGGATTGGTGATTTTTGCTATTTGGAGAAGTTTTAAAATGAGTGATGTTCTTCATCTTGCTCCTGTAAACGACAACATTCAGACAGGATTGTGATAACCTGTGTGGAATGATATCCAAGCAATAAAGATATAGGATATCCAACTTCAATAGATATAAGATGATAGCTGCACTTCTACCCTGTTCTTATAAAACTAGAAAAGTCAAAGTACACTAAAAATAAATTCTGCAACATCTCAGCCAGGTGCAAGTTATAAACACAAGGTGCAGGGAGCTAAGACAAAACACAATTTTTTTGCTGCAGTTTTATACGCTTCAAACTATTGGATTAAAAGTCTGAGCAATTGCATGGGTATTTCTCCTGAATTCTTGTTAGGTGGGGATATTTATAAGATGGTTTACTGCTCATCATGGACAAGAATTGCACCAGCTACAGTATACTTAATTTAATTAGATCAGGCTATACATACTTTTATAAGTTCCAGGTTTCCTGTTTTGTTTGGTGGTACGCCTCTCTTTACTGGATAGCCCATGCGAACAGGAAGAGGCACAACAGAAGGTTTAAATGCTGCAGCAGTTGGGTACACATTGCACCAATTTTGGTCCACTTCCATCTTTTCAGTCCTTGGAGCCGTGGGCTACAATATAAATTATATATTTTTAAAGGATTGTACATATTACTGATCACATTCTTACAGAATTATCACTAGGTATATAATTAAAGGATCCTTTCTTCATTCTCAGGATGTGGATGTCAGTTGTATATTCCTAAAAGGTGCGGACTTGGCACTGAGCTGTCTTCTTTAACTGTGTGGAGAAAATGCTTCCACAGTACCATAGTTAGGGAGGGACATCCAGGATTTTGATCCAGAGAACATAACCAACAGTGATACAGACCAAAGGCAAGAAGCTACAATGACCTGGAGGAGAGCTTAGAGGCAGTGATGTCCACAAGGACCAAATTCCCAGGCTGTCCGTGCACTTTCAGGTGATAAAGGTCAAGTCTAGGTGGTGATTCTAAATTCTTGGTGAATTTCTACAAGTCAACTCATACATAAAACATTGTGCTCACAGTGCACTGGTGAAAGAGAGTGTGGGTATTTGGATGACTGAATGAATTGAGGCACATGTTTGACCTGTTCAAGAAATCATATTGTTCAGTGATGAGATAATCAATATCAGCAGGGAAAAGATAGAATATTTACAGTAAAAATAATAACATTAAAAACCTATTCCTCTCTGTTTGTGCATCCTTCAAAAAGAATGTCAAAGATTAAGGTGTTCTTCTTCATCATATCTTGAAACTGACAACTTCTGCAGGATGACTATGCATAGCTAAGTGTGTAAATCCAGATGATGATTCTGTCCTTTGCCACAATGTTTGCTGTTTGCAGCCTGCTCAAAGATAATCTTCATTAACAATGACAATTACAAACTATTCTTGCTGTAAAAAGCCAAAATTATATGCATTGCCTCACAAGATGAAAATTAAATTTAAATTTTCTTAAAATTTTACTTACAGAGTGGTGACAGGCCCTTCCGGCCCAACGAGTCCGCGCCGCCCATTTTAAACCCAAATTAACCTACCCGTACGTCTTTGTAATGTGGGAGGAAACCGGAGCACCTGGAGGAAACCCACAGAGACACGGGAGAACGTACAAACTCCTTACAGACAGCGATGGGAATCGAACCCCGATCGCTGGCGCTGTAATAGCGTCGCGCTAACCGCTATGCTACTGTGCCGTATTAATTGAATTTTAAATAACACACTAAAGTAAAATTACAGTGCAAACTTTCTGGTCCTGAAAATTAATTTCATGTATATTTTAGCCATTGATTCAGTTATTTCAAAATTCTATGGTTTCTAATTTGCATTTATGATTTTATGGAGTTTTTCATATTTCAGCTTTTAACTTAATCTTATATGTATTGTGCTCTTTATTTGAGGCTTTGTGAGAATATTTGAAAATTTACTTAAAATTTGTGCTTTTTACTTCCTGCTGTGCTGTTGCTGTCAGCAAAAAAACTTCTTCACTACTTTTGGCTATTCAGTCTGCTTTCTGCAATATTGCTGGATTTCAGAGCTTCCTTGGCACCAGTGCTTGACAACAAGTAACAAATGGGAAAGGTGAAATCACACCTGTAACCTTGAGATCAAATATGAGCCTTTGTGGATGGCTCTCTAAAGCTCATCAACAGGGACCATTGCTGTGCTGCTGAATGCAAATTCCAGGATTAAGGATGATGTACAACTGTTATTTTGTGGTGCATTTGAAAAAAAAACTTGGCCCTACTTACTTTAATACATAACTGTATTAATATTGCATAGTACAATAACAAGTGCTAAGAACAATTGTTTTACTATGGGCAAATACAGTATTTGTTGTGGTCAATAGAAAATCGAATCACTAAAGTCTCATTTTTAACCCTCATTTGAACCTAGTCAACTGAATTCACTCAGGGCAATAACAGGAAGTATCCACAAGTACAGATGCTACAATTCCCACTTCTCTAGTGTTCCTCAAGGGTCAATGCTTGACTCGCTCTCATCTTTGGAAAAAACAGCATCTATTTCCACATGCTAATAACACACAGCTCTGACATACTTTCGTCTCTCTTAATCTCACCACTAACTGTTAATTGCCAGACAAATTGTTTGACATCAAAACTTGGATAACCAACAATTTCTACCAATGGAATATTAAGATCAAGGACCTTGAGCTCATTCACCACCATAATCTCTGTTAATCAGATCAGTCTCCAATCCACTCCCTGGCAATTGTCAGAAACTGAACCAGAACATTTGTAACCTCTGGGTCAGTTACAAGCTCAAGAGTGCACATTGCAGCATCCTAAAAATGAAAAAGTGATAATGAAGCTGAAATACAATACTACATGCATGCTAAATAGCAAAAATAACATGCAAGAGATAGAGATAAGCAACCTCACAACCAACAGATCAAATCCAAGCTTTGCAAACCTGCCACATCTAGTTATAAATGGTGGTGGACAATTAAACAGCTAATTGAGGAGGAGGCTCCAAGAACACGCCCATTCTCAATAATGCTGGTGCCCAGCACGTGAGTGCTCAAGAAAATGCTGATTGTACTCCTTCTGTGGCCTAACAGGTACGTTAAAAGATTCAGTGACTGCACTCATTGCAATAGAGAGAATTAGCTGTGAGGGCGACAGGTCCACATGATTAACTTTTAATAATTTTTGAGTAGTTTTCAGAAATAGTCTGAGATCTCTGAGGTAGTTTCTCTTCCCCATGATTTAATCAACTATGAAAGCAATTCTGGGAGTGTGGTCTGGTATTCACAATAGGAAGGCCTTGAACAGTGAGGCTCAGCACAATGCAAGGAACTTTAGGAACTTTCTCCGGGTAAGCGTGCATGGGACATGAGTGAGCACAGGCAGTTTCATGCTCACTGAGAAAGGCTAAACAGAAATGTGTCTTAGGCAAGATATTGTAAATTAAAGCAGTGTACTTGCTACTCTATTGTGTTCCTGACTGGCTTTGCTTCTTCTACCCTCCCTAAACTTGAGGTCATCCAAAACTGATTTGAAAAATATTTTAAGTATTATCAGATTCCATATTGCTATTTAGCAATATGATAAAGTAACTATCGAGAGAAAAATCTTAGAACCTATAAAGGAAATGAGGAAAGTACAACTGCTCTATTTCTGTACTGTAAATTATATCTGTTTTTAAATAACAATAACTTGAACAATGCAATAATTACCTCTCTCCTTTGTTTTTCTTTTGTTGGTCTATTGTCTCGTATTGCAGCTGAAGAAATACAATAAAATTAGTGAAAATAACAGGACTGTTCTTGAAATATATTTAAAACATATCAATATTGTCCTTATTTTCAATAGATAGTGATTACAGAAGAAGGAGAAAATATGGAAACAAAAAACAATAACTACCCACACATTCTTCCATTAATATTTTTGATGACTTGGATATTACAATTTAATTTTTGCTAAGAAATTCATTTTTTGCACAGACGGAGCCTTTTTTAGTGGGGTACAAGAATAAACAAATCATAAAACTGTTTTTCCAATATTACAAATAATAGTCACATTATTTTGGGCACAGTTTAGTAACACAGATTGAACAACAATAGGCTAACAATTTGAAGAACCTGACATACAAGGATAATCTTGACAAAAAATTAGACAATAAAACATTTCTGATCCTTGGCACACCATATGTGGACTTTGACCACCCAAGAATTAATAATCAATCTATTCAAAAATATCAGGATTAAGAGTAAATTCAAAAATATTTAGTTATCTTCAAACTTCAATGTTTCTACTGATCACCAAATTGATTGTGCATACCCACCATTGTGGATTTAAATCTGTATTGCATTAAAGCATGGCAACTATCCACTTGATGACCATAGTTGACATAGAATCGTATAAGAAAATATATAATAGAACAGAAAGAAGTCATCAGCCCATCATATCTATGCCACCAGAAATAGACTATCTAGGTAAATCCTACTTCCCACACCTAGTTCATAGCCTTGTTAAGAATTATGATCCTTCAAGTCCTCATCCAGATACATTACACATACAGTAAATATGATGTGGACAATGAGTTACAGAACATCATTCATTGAGTGAAAAAGTTTTCCTTCCCTCCAATCCTTCTACCAATTAACTTAAATTGCCCTCTTTCCCCTTTATTGCTGTCTTTACTTGGGGAAGTAAGTTTTTACTAATAATTTTCTCATAATTATACTCATCCTATCTTCTCAGTCCCCTTTGCTCTAAAGTACACAGCCCCCAGTTGAAATGGTCTCTTCTCATGGCTACAATTCTGCAGCCCTGGCAGGACCCTTGTACATCACCACTATACCCTTTCTAGCGCTATCAGATAATTCTCTAATGTGGTGACCAGAGCCAGACAAAGTACCCTGGTGTGCTTTACACTATTCTGGCATGACATCGCTGCTTTTGTATTCTAAGCTTCAGTTAATAAAAGGAAACTATCCTGTATTTACCACCTTACCTGCTTGACTTGCTACCTTCATGAAATTGTGTACCTGCATTCAAAGATCCCTCCGCTCTTTTACATTTTTTAGTAGCCTACCATTTGATGTGCATCCCTTGCCCTATTTACTCTCCCCAGTTTCTCTGGATTGAATTCCATTAGCCACTCAAGCGTCCACCTAACTAGAACATTAATACCTTTATCTTCTTGTACGCTAGAACTTTTTTTCTCATGATAAAACACAGTACTATTTTACAACGTTTTAACTGTGGCTTCTACATTTACATCAAAACCACTTATACACCCCGCAAAAAGGGGCTTAATACTGAGCCCTTTGCTTTCCACTACTATGCCTATTGTGAATCTAATTTGCAATTCTTTTCGGATTCCATGTATTTTACATTTTTGAACAATCTGCCAGATGGAATTTTGTTTTCAAGAATAACCATTGACCACTAAGCTGCACTTTTACATTCTGTTACTAATATATTTTTCAACAACATTTGATAAAAGATAGGATCTTTATTAGTCACATGTACATCGAAACACACAGTGAAATACATCTTTTTGCGTAGTGATTTGGGGGACAGCCCGCAAGTGTCGCCACACTTTCGGCGCCAACATAGCATACCCACAACTTCCTAACCCGTACGTCTTTGGAATGTGGGAGGAAACCAGAGCACTCAGAGGAAACCCACGCAGTCACAGGGAGGACGTACAAACTCCTTACAGACAGTGGCCGGATTTGAACCCGGGTCACTGGCACTGTAAAGCATTACACTAACTGCTACACTACCGTGCCTGCCCATTTTTAAACAACATTTTTAACATTGTATCAACATTTTATTGTATTCCAGATAATTATAATAATTAATGCTATTTATTTAGCATCATATGAACATTCATTCACCACAACAGGTAATAAGACTGCAGAGAACACCCCCGGCTTCCCAACACCAAGATTCTGTGACAACTGGCTATACCACTGATCCAACAGTTTCATCTTGCTATATTTATTTTGTATAAAAGTAATCCAATAATCTGGTTTCAGTTAAGATGAATGGGCTGCAATTGTTTATTTTTAACCATATCGGTGCTCCACTGCCGGATGGGCAGCTAACAGGATGGAACCACACAGCAAATCCTAACCAAATTTAAGCTCACGGTGAACAATGTTTAATTAACCCAAGTCATACTGTGGCTTTTGTGCAAAACATGAAAATAGTACACAATCAGAATCTGAATTATTCATACCCTAGTCATCGTTATCCAAAGATTTAATTTTTATTTCAAAATACACTCGTATAAATACATAAATAAATGTGCAGTTTACAAGCCGAACCCCAGCTTTTACGTAACAGACTGAGTGACCGAGGCCTTGTTTTTACCAGGCGCGGCACCTCTCTGTCTAACTGTACCCAATGCTTTCCCATTACCTTCGGCCGGAAGGGAAGAAGTTACCGAAAACGCCGTGGAATATAAGACAGCGCGTCTGAAATGCAGATTTGCCCGACACAAGACAGTTAATGATCCCAAACTGCATCGTGTTGCCGGGACAGCCGCCATCATCTTGTCCTCCAACAGCCCAGAGTGCACCGGGCGGAGCGGGCCCGATCCCAGGCGGGAGGTGTGCGCCGTGCTCAGTGACAGGCTCAGATCCGCGCTCGCACACGGAGCCTTGGGGAACGGGAATCCATGGAGCAAGTTATTAGTATTCTGGCAGCAGGTTAGGGATGGGGTTGCAGTGAGATCACTTTGCGGAGGTGGAAGCTGAGAAGGTCGCCGAGGCTGAGCTGCAGTTGGTGGGGTCGGGAACTCTCTGAAAGGGCAGAAAACCCTCCTCACATTCACAAAGTACTTGGATGTGCCGTAAATTTATTCTATGGTATCTAACTCAAATCCTGACCTGCTGAGTATTTCCAGCATTTTGTGTTTTTATTTCAATGTGCAGATAAACGAGTTGATAAGTTTAATGGTGATGTGAGTCAGCTAGGGAATGAATGGCCTCCCTTTAAGTAGTTTTCGCTTTTGCAGGTCTTGATTTCATACAGGTAATTTGAGAATTTGGCAACAGTGTTTGGGTCAAATAGATAAGAGGTTTTCAACCTGTGGTCCGCAGACCCCTGGGGGTCCGCGGTGGGTTGCCAGGGTGTCCTCGAGCAAGCCAAGAAAAAAATGGAAAAGTGACCTGTTACAAAGATGTAGCTTACTTGCTTGCTCCAGTTTTCCACTATTCAGAAAATCGGCCATATCTATTCTATTTGTTATAGGCGACAATCTTAGAGAGTTAGACGGTGTTCCCTTATGGTAAACTGCTGCTTAATATTCGATTTGTGTAGTCAGAGTAGTTAGTAGTGTTCACTACTCACTACTATTCTGTTGTGCACTGTAGTGTTAGTGAGACTGAGTGACATTGTTGGTGTGCTTTAATCATATTGCTTACTTACCGTGCATTTACGCCACAGTGACGTCACTGTTAAACGAAAAGTGCGCAGGTGTGTAAATTTTAGATTAGTTTTGATAATTTTGTTTATCAGTAATAGTAATTAAACTGTCCAACGTGTATTGCTGAGTATGGAGAAATTTCTGAAGAGAAAAGCTGACCAGAAACCGGAAGATTCTGATGACGAAGGGGATAAGGGTGACCGAAAGAAAACAACGCAAGTACGATCCAGAATACATTTCATATGGCTTCATTGCAGTGGGGACAAATGCGGACCAACCTCTCTGTGTTGTGTGTTTGCAAACACTGTCCAACGATGCAATGAAACCAGTGAAATTGAAGCGCCATTTAACAACAGTGCATCCAGATATTGCCAGTAAGTCAAAGGAATATTTTGAGCGGCAAAAGGAGCTGTACCTCAAGCAGAAAGGTGCCTGCGCCACTGTAAATGAGAAGGCTCTTCGCGCATCATATTTGGTAGCATTACGAATAGCACGTTCCAGAAAGCCTCATACAATTGGAGAAGAGCTTATACTGCCTGCAGCAGTAGATATGTGCGAAGTTGTACTGGGAAAAGAATCCAGTCAAAAACTGAAAGCCATTTCACTGTCTGATAACACAGTAAGCAGAAGAATTGGCGATATGGTGGAAGATATACAGTGCCAGCTGATAGCACGTCTTCAGCGTCAGATTTGCGATTCAGCTCGATGAAAGTACTGATGTTGCCAGTGCTGCGCAGTTGTTGGTTTATGTTTGATATTGCTGGGAAGGTGAGGCTTTGGAAGACTTTTTGTTTTGCAAGGCGCTACCAGGGTGTACAACCGGTGAAGAACTTTTCCGTGTGCTTGACACTTTTTTTGTACAATCGGCATTGGCGTGGACACAGTGTATTGGAGTATGCACGGATGGTGCTGCCGCAGTGACGGGACGGAAGTCAGGTCTAGTTGCACGAGTGAAAGAAGTAGCTCCACATGTAGCAGCAACCCACTGCATGATTCACCATGAGGCTTTGGCTACAAAGGATATGGATGAAAATCTTGCGGATGTGTTTTCCACGTGCATTAAAATTGTTAACTTTATCAAAGCCAGACAGCTCAATCATCATTTGTTTGAAAATATATGCCGTGAAATGGAAGCTGAGCATAAGCACTTGTTGCTACATACAGAAGTCAGATGGCTGTCACGAGGCCGCATTGTGCAGCGTGTATATGAATTGTAAGATGAACTGCTCGTTTTTCTAAATGAGCATAATGGATCATTGGCACAGTTCTTGACAGATGAGATGTGGGTTGCCAGATTAGTTTACCTTGCAGATATTTTCAACATTTTGAACAGCTTAAATCTATCATTGCAAGGACCTGGCTCAAATGTTCTGAAAACACATGACAAAATCAATGCCTTCCAGAAAAAACTCCATATCTGGAAGGGAAGATGTGAGCAAGGTGTCTATGATATGTTTCCGTTGCTGGCTGACTTTCTGACGGTGAATGAGACTAAGACAGAGGCCATTGCAAGTACTGTTTTGAACCATATTCAACAGCTGTCACGTTATTTCCATGAGTATTTCGGCGACGGTGACACGAGCATGTTTGATTGGATTTGAAATCGTTTGAATGCATGCTTACTGATTTAACTGGACGTGAACAAGAAGAATTGGCTGAACTGTCATCTGACAGGACTTTGCGCATGCAGTTCAACCAAATATCACTGTTGTCATTCTGGATAGCATGTTCCCAGGAGTATCCACTGCTGTCCGGCAAAGCCATCAATGTTCTGTTTCCATCTGCAACCACTTACTTGTGCGAAATAGCATTTTCTGCAGTCACTGCCATGAAAACCAAATACAGATCAAGACTGAATATTGAGGATGACATACGCATATGTTTGTCGCACATACCACCACGTTTGGACAAATTCTGCAGTGCAAAACAGGCACAACCTTCACATTGAACTGAACACTGAAGGACACCGCTGGTAATTATCTGTGATTGAAATAGTCACTATTTCAATAGGGCCTATGTGCAGTAATTTAAGTGTTCTATGCATGAATTATCGATTGTTTGACTTTGTGGGCTTTGGGGGGGTCCGCCATCTAACAAGGACATGTTCTGGGGGGGGGCCACAGCATGAAAAAGGTTGAAAACCACTGAAATAGATAACACAGAAAGTACATTCCGGCTCAGTGGCCTCTTGCTTCTGGGTGACATTGGTCAAAGTTAGTATGGAGAGTGAAGGTAGAAAGGTCGGGAATAAAACTTCTAGTGATACACCAGATGTAACCATGACAGGAGAGAAGTACAACACACTTTCAGCAACGTGGTATCTTCAACAATTTGTTAAGAGCAGAATCAGGAGATAACAATACTCCAGTAAGTACATCAGAAGATAAAAGCATGGTTACATTTGAGAATAAGAAATAATTGGGAATCATGGCCACCCCCTTTATTGATTCACTTAAACAGAAATAGTAGCAAATCAGGACTGTAAAGGTAGATTTAAAGGAAATAAGAAATGAGAAATGTGGCCATAAAAGAATACTAGAAAATGTTGTGTTAAAACTAATTCATTAGGAAGACACGCTTAAAAATAAAGACGGAAATGGTGGAAATTCTCAGCAGGTCAGACAGTATCCGTGGAGACAGAACAGTTAATAATTCAGGTTGTTGACCTTCTGTCAGAACTGAGAAAAGTTAGAAATCAAACATGGTTTCAGTTGCAGCTGAGAGAAGGGGTAAAGAGGACAAAAGGAATTTCTGTGATGGGTCTGAATGACACAGTTGATGGTGGTGCTATCTGAGAGACGGTAAATTGTCTGCAGGAAGTGTGAATGAAAACAGGAGTAGAAAGAAAAAAAACAAGATTAAAAAAAAATAAAAATGCTGGAACAGTCAGATACAAACTAAGGAAACAAAACACTAGATGCTAGAAATCTGAAATACAACCAGATGATGCAGATCAGGCAACATCTGTGGAGAGAGAAACAAAGTTAATATTTCAGGTTGATGACCTTCCAGCAGAACCAGAAAGGTTGTTATCTAAAATTGTTGAATTCACTGTTAAGTCCTGAGGATTGTAATATGCCACATCAGAAGGTGTTGATGTTCCTTGAGCTTACATTTGACCTTGATGGAGAAGCTGGAGAGTGGAAAGACAGAGAAGTCAAGGTGGAGTTGGGAGGAAAATTGACAGGCAATAGGAAGCTCACCCTATGTACTGGATGGAGGTTTCTGGCAAAGTTGTGGTTTTGTTTTTCCAATTTGGAGGAGACTACGAGCACAAGTGTATGTATAGTCATAGAGCACAGAAATAAGCCTTTGGCCCACCATTTCCATGCTAATTATTAAGTATCCTTCATTACTGATCCAGTTTACCATCACTTGGTCTATAGCCTTCTATGCCTTGGCAATTCAAGTCAAAATACTTCTTAAATGTTACCTGCTTCCACCACTTCTTCATTCCATATTCCAACCACCCTTTGTGTGGAAAAATCCCTTGAGTGAAAAAATCCCCATTAGATCCCTTCTAACCCTCTTACCCCTTACCATAGACATATATCCTCTAGTTTAACATATCATTGCAATGGGGAAAAGTTTTTTTTTACTATCTATCTATGCACCTCATGATTTTGTATACTTCCATGAGATCACCCCTCAGCCTTCTCTGCTCTAACGATAACAAACCCAGCCTATCCAATCTCTCCTCATAACTGAAAAGCTCCATCCCAGGCAACATCCTGCTGAATCTCCTCTGCATCCTCTCCAATGCAATCATGACCCCCTATAGTGTTGTGATCAGATCTGTGCACAGGACTCCAGCTGTGGCCTCACCAAAGTTTTATAAAGTTGTACCATAAGCTTCCTACTTTTATATTCTATACCTTAGCTAATTAATGCAAGTGTCTCATGCTTTCTTCACCATCTTATCTATCTGTGCTATCACCTTCAAGGATCCTTGGACATTTACACTGATGACCCTCTGTTCCTCAGTACTCCCAGAGGCTCCATCATTCATTGTGTATGTCCGACCTGTATTAGTCCTTCCAAAGTGTATCACCTCACACTTAGCAGGATTAAATTCCATTTGTCATTGCTCTGCCCATCTTATCAACTGATCAATATCATTCTATAGCTGTTGACTAGACTTCTCACTATAAACAACACTGCCAATTTTTGTGTCATCTGTAAACTTATTAAACACGTCTCTTCCATTCATAGCTAAGTTGTTAATGTGTATAAAAAAAATCTGAAAGGGTCACAGCACTTCTGTGGTACACCACTGGTCACAGGCTTCCAATCACAAAAATAACCCTTCACCATCACTCTCTGCCTCCTATTGACAAGCCTGACTTATGTACGGCCCATACATATGAACGAGAGAGACTGGCGGTATGGATTTGCTGGCTGCTGTGGGGCTGCAGGCATTTTCTGCTGCCTGGGAACTCGATTTGTGGCCACATTTTCATCTTGCAAACTGTTCAGGTTACAAACAGTTCACAGGAACAGAACCCTGCCATAACCTGGGAATGACCTGTAGTATATTCACATGGCTCTCTCCTGAGTAGACTGTCCAAAGGTTGCTTCATCGCCAGAACTCACCATCAAGCACCAAGACCTCACTTGGCTGGTGATGAGAGCAGACCTCCCTGTTAGATACTTGCTGTATGGTTGAAATCTCACTCCCAATGCACACAGCCCACTCCTTTGTGGATCATGTATTCAAAGGAAGATCTGGAAAAGGATGCAAAATGCCTTGTCACAGTTTATCCCAGGCAGCTGTGTAACAGAGGACTCTCTGATCTACAGGCTGTTCCATCGACTCATACCGAAACAGACATCAAGTACTGCTGAAAGATCAACTCAGTGAAAGGTGCTCTTTGGTCTGCCCAAAACTTGTTGATCTTCAAGTATAAGGAGATGTCTGTATGGGAATGCTACCGACTGGCACATTGCAGGCTGCAGGAGTACATGCTGAAGGACACACTGAAGCTCGGTGTGGCCAATGCCAAAGCTCTGTGGGGATTAACTGCAGTCTAGCGTCCTTCTGCCACTAGATATTGAGGGGTTGAGTCTGGGGTAGAAGCCTCTCAAACACTTGAAATTTGTATCATCCCAGGAGGCCATATGAGTGGCAATAGTGCTATGTACACAAAATGTGTGAACATTACCAGTGTTTAGGACCGATAATACTGTGAATATGTGGACTGAATGAATCTATGAATGTAAACAGTCATGCACTGTGTTTTTGTACCTGTATATATTTTCATGAATAAAGTTTAATTTTGAAATAAAAGTTTATAGTAGAAATTCCTCACTCCCACCCTCCTCAGTTTGCAACTCTCTCCATGCCCAACAACCTGTTGACCCAATGCCCCCCACCCCAAATCCCAGCGACCTCTGCCAGATCGGAGCCCAACTCTTGTTCCTACTATTGCTAGCCCCAATCTTGGTCCTTCTATCGGCCCAACCTCACTGCTCTTCTCAACCTGCTGAACAAACCCAATTTTGATTCCGATTCTCTTTCCCTCTCCACAGCCTTGGGCCTCTCTCTTCCACAGTGAACCTTAAAATAGAACAGACATTGGTTCATCATGAATGGACACTTTAACATGCGTCGACATGTACCTTTCAATTTTTAGGCAACATATTTACCTATTTTAGATCCAAAGTGATTGATGTTGCATTTACCCCTATTGAAATTCATTTGTCACAATTTTTCCTTTTTGATCTATTAATATCTCTTTGTTATAAACTGCTGCTACCTGCTGCAAAACTGCCTACTTGTGGGATCTTATATGCCAAGAATTTCTACATAAATTTTGAATTCCAACATCAGAGATCTGAATCAATATTCCCAAAGGTGATACAGAAATTATAAGTATTTCTTACTTAAACAATATAACTGTGTATGAGTGTTTTGCACTATTTAAACAAAGTGTCATTATTATGCACATGACACAAGTCCCACTGCCTCTTTTCAATCCCCAATTTGTGCTTTGAGAATCCACAGTTGATGATTTTGCACAAGCTTGGATTAAATTTCACCTGCTATGGTTTGTATCATATTCTTAGTCAATATTCCTGCATAAATTCCTTTCATCTACACAAGTTATTTTCCAATTCTGTGTTATCTCCAACCTAGAAATGCAATTTTGTCTGATAGATTCAACTAACTCCCCAAAGATAAGAGGTAATACAGAAAAGTGGCAGTTATGGGGATTCTACAAGGATAGCAAACCACCTTGCAATGGTGGTCAAGAATCCTGAAGCCAGTATTGCCTATTTGAGCTTTAGCTTATAGAATGATAAATTGGAATCAGTCTGTATTGCAAACAGTATGTAGCTGAGAATTTGTTGATTGTGGTAAATTGATGGGAGAGAAGTGAGAGGATTTTTTGAACAACACAAAATCAGCAAGTCAGAGCAACTAAGGACTTTTAAAATAAATATTTAGGTTGAGCACATATATACATACAATATTTGGGCGCTTTGTGTTTCATATTTATTATTTAGGTTAATTATAAAGATAGCTAAAATTTAGGTTCCTTTTGACTAAGGTTTTGGTGGTTGTTCTTAATCTCAAGTAAATAATTTAACATTTGGTTGGTTCGCTTTGAGGATTAAGTAAGAAAAAGCTCTGCTGTTTGACATTGTCAAAATCAATTATATAACTAATCACCTAATATCTAAGGATTTTATTTTGCATCTCTAATTAGAATGGAGAGACAGGTGCAACCCGTAGCGTGCAACTTGTCCCGGGTGGGAACTTAAGGCAGTTCAGGTAACTGAGGCCTGTGTGTGCAAAATATGCCTGCAGTTGCTTGAATTAATGCACTTTTCTACACTTCAAAGGCACTTAGATTCTCTTCAGGGATTACAGAATGTTTCCTGGATTGCAGGAACTAGGAGATGGTCATCCTATAGCCAGATAGAATTCAGAGTAACAAATAGATGGCTGCCTGGAAAATTAAAAAGAGGCAGGCAATGCAGGAATTCTATGGGAGTGTGGCACTTTCATACCAATATTCATTGCTGAGTGTTGGTGTCTGTGATAACACCTGGGCCTGGTGCCGTGAGATAAAGAATGAAAGAGGGTTTGCAGCAGAATGTTGGAACACAGCTGTCAATAGGGATTCAATAAATGCAGCACAGTGAAATATGGATCCAGTAGGGTATGTTGCCTTCTTGGTGTTAAGTTAAGGGAATATATTAGGATGTTGATGTAGTTCATCCCGTGAGATGAATGGAAAGAATCAAAATGATGTTCCGTGTGCTCCAATGACATAGGGAAGAAGAATGATGTTTTCTAGCTCCTTGAACTCCGACTGAAGGACAAGTTAAATAGCAGTCCTCAAGGTAGTAATCACTGGATAACTCCCAATGCTATGTTAATTTAGTGAGTAAAAATAGATGGGTATGACTGGTTTTTGTGCAAGTAGAGACATGGTGCAAGAGGGAGGCTTTTAGTTTCCTGAGACTTTGGGACCAGTACTGTGGCAGGAAAAACTTGTTCAAGAAAGACAGGTTGCACCTGAGCAATATAATGTTTGGCAAGCAAACTGTTTTTCCAAGAAGTTGGATACCCAGATGTCATTATGAAAAGTCAAAAGTGAGTGCACAGAGAGCTTAAAGAAACTAATAGAATTATAAATAATGCAGAATTTGGTTGGATCATTGAAAATTGCCTGGATTAGAAAGTAATAGTACAAGGAGAGGTTGGACAAACTCGGATTGTTTTCTCTTGAGCATTGGAGGCTAAGGGGAGACTTGATATAAGTCTATAAAGTTATGAGAGACATAGATATAGTAGATAGTCAGAGTCCTGTTCCCAGGTAGAAATGTCAAATACTGGAACACATAGCTTTAAGGTAAGAGGGGGAAAGTTTAAAGGTGATGTGGAGGGCAAATTTTGCCTATCAGGGGCAGTGGTGGAAGCAGACACAATAGTGGAGTTTAAGAGGTATTTAGAGAGGCACACAAACATGCATGGAATGAGGGGATACAGATCACATGCAGGCAGATGGAATTAGCTTAATTTGGCATCATCGTCTGTATTGTTCTATGTTCTAACTACTAAGATGGTCCTGGGGAATGGACTGAATTAGGAGAAAAATTTTACTGACAGGAAGCATTTTAAGAATAGTGATTATAATATCTTCTGATTTAGAATAGTTATGGAGAAGAATAAAGAGCACTCTAGAACAAAACAAGTAACAGTAGGAGGGATAATATAACTGAATACTTGAGAGTTATTGCCTTTTTAAATTAGATAAAGTTCTGGTAGATAAGAACAATGAGTGGCTTTTAAAGGGGAAATAAATCAGTATGGGGCTGCTGATTTTACCAATAACAGATGAAGAAATGGAAAGAATGCTGATTGCACTTGGTTGGGTGACTCAGTAAAGATTGTGTTTGGGAGGAGAAAGTTCCAAATGGACACTTACAGACTGAGTGGCCAAAACTAATGGAGATTCAGTATTGGGAAGTGTGAGCAAATTCACTCAGAAGCCTCGGAAGCAAGGTTGAGTATTTTCTCATATTTGAGTCCTGATGCAGGGTCTCGACCCAAAATGTCAATGATTTCTTTCCCCCATACAAATGCTGCTCAACTAGCTGAGTTCCACCAGCAGGTTTTTCCCCTGGATTCCAGCATCTGTGATCTCATGTATCTCCTGTATATTTTCTAAATGAGAAGAACCTGGAGATTCAGAGGTTCAAGTACAGAATTCACTAAAAGTTACAAAGAAAACTACAAGATAAATGAAGAAAATAATGAAAATTTGAAGGTAGGTCTGGTGTGATGGATTGGGAAATTACATCAAATGGTATGAAGGTGGATAGACAATGACTAACATTTAAAGAAATAACACATTATGTGCAACAAATATAAATTATTTTAGGGCACAAGGACACAACAGGAAAGGTGGTCCAATCATAGTTTCAATTAAAAGTAATATTAAATCTAAGAAAAAATCTTATAATCTTATATATTGCAAAAAAAGTAAACCTGAGGATTGGGGATGAATTAAAATTTAGCAAAATTTGATAAAGAAGTTGATGAAGGGAAAATAGAATATGAAAGTAAACTTGTGGGAAACATACAGGCTGGAAGAGCTTCTATAGGTATGTAAAAAAGAAAAGATTCATAACAGCAAATGTGTGGTCCCTTACAGGTTGAGGTGGGACAATTATAATGAGGATAAGGAAACAGCAACAAATACTTTGAGTATGTCTTCACAGAAGATGGCACAAATAATCTCTCAGAAATATTAGAGAACCAGGAATCCAGGGAATTAATGAGCCTGAAAACTCAAGGAATTGATGTTCTACATCTCAGAGCTTTAGAAGTGATGGTAATGGTGATTTGGTTATAACCTACAGACTAAGGAATGGTTCCTGAAGATTGGAAAGTAGCAAATGTGATTCCACTGTTTAGTAAAGGGAGGAGAGAGGAAACAGAAATTTACTGACCTGTTAGCCTGACATTGGTAGTTAGGAAAATGCTGGGATCAATAATAATAGATGTGAAATCAAGGTAGTTAGAAAATAATTATATGAATGATCAGGATTTATGAAAGGGAAATCAGGTTTGACAAATCTTTTGTTCCTTGAAGATGTATTTAGTAGAGAGATGAGAGGGAACCAGAAGATGTGGTGTATTTGGAGTATTGCGGTTCCCACACTGGCCTCAGCATCCACCTCAGAACCCACAAAGCTCAAGCGGACACAAGTCATCTTCATTCCCAAATGATTGTCTAAAAAGAAAAGAAAGTTGCATGGACAGCCTTTTATTCCCTTCAAAAGAAAAAAATTACAGGTTGGTCTAAATGAATTGATTAAAATGATTAAAGTAATTTGTTACGTTAGATAGATAGAAGCTGTTTCCTTTGGTGAAAGAATTGAGAGTAAGGAAGCATCATCTTAAAAGTAGAACCAAGGTATTCAAGATTGAAATTAGAAAGCACTTTTGTAATAATGGGATAATGGGAATCTGGAACACTTTCCCTGAAATGCTGCTGTGCCAAATGAAAATTTCAAAGAGGGATTGACAGTTTTTAATTAGGGAAGCCTTACAGAACCAAGATAGGAAGATGAAGCTAAGATATAGTTAATCCAAGATCTGCATAATCTAACCTTGCAAAAAGTAATTTACCTTCTGAGTTACCAAAGCCTTTTCACTATCTAAAAGGCAGAAATCAGAAGTATGATGGAATACCCTCCACTTGTCTGAAAGAGTACAATTCTAACAACATTCAGGACATTTATTTCCCATCTCTAATTTCTCTTGAGACGGTAGTGGTGATCTATCTTCTTGATCTGTTGTAGTCTATATAATGAAGATGCACCCACAGCAATTTTGGATCTGGAGTTCCATTATTTAGACAATGAAGGAATAGCAGTACATTTCCAGGTCAGGATGATGGTGATTAAGGGTTGCTACAGTGCAATTTGTAGATGGCACACACTTGAAACCATGATGCACCAGTGAAAGATTGGATAACAATTGAGTGAGGTGGGTCCATCATGGACATGGATGTGGAGCTTTCCTGTACCATATACTGTTTAAAGCTTAATCATGCTCAGGTCTCAGATATTTCAAAAATAGCTAACTGCTGTTAAAGGGCTTGACAGGCTAGATGCATGGAAGATGTTCGGGCTGAGGAGTCAATGACCAGGGAGCACAGTTTCATAATTGGCAGAAAGTTATTCAGGACCAAAATGAGGAGAAATCTCTTCATCCAGAGGGTGGTGAACCTTTAGAATTCTCTTCCCAGAGTGCTGAGACAGCTATTTTGTGTCCATATAAAATAGTGACTGATATGTTTCTGAACATCAGTGAATTAAAGGTTTTTTGAGAATAGTGTTGGAAAATGGCACTGAGGAAGAAGGTCAGCCATGATCTTAATGACTGATGGACCAAGCTTGAAAGGCCAGATAGCTACTACTATTTTTTCTGTTCTTACAAGAAAAAATCTTTGATATTACCCCAATTGTTTTACTTAAGATAATTTTATTATTTATGGTACACTAATTTCTCCAGCAATCTGACACCCCTATTCACATGTTCTGTTGGCCCTTTCCTCACATTTAAAGGCATTACCAGGATTTTTCCTCTTTCTGACTAACTAATTTAAGAAATAGGAAAATTGATCAGGAAAATCAGGAAATAGAAATTAAGAAACACAAAATTTGTGTTTCAAAAGCAGGAGCAAAGGAAGATTAAGGAAGTTAAGGAGTTAGACATTTTATTAGTCAAATGAAGAATAGAAAGAGCTATAGTTTGAAGTGGTTGGTATACGGGAAAGAGGAAGAATATGTAGAGAAATAAGGTGTTGAGAAGAGCATTGACCATTGTAATATTTACATAGACAAGGAAATTGAGACATCAAGGCCAGTTTTCTCTTCAGTATAAATTGGTCACTGATCAGGAAGAAAGAGTACAAAGGAATTTATGAAAGATGAATATGTTTCCACATTTTCCAGAGTACTGATTTGTAGATTGTTGGAAGGTAATTAATGTGAATGACTAGCAAATTGGCAACCACAGAACAAAACAACACCAAAGTACTGCAGATTCTGGAAATCTGAAAGAAAACAGAAAGTGCTGGAAATATTCTGACTGTGGAGAGTGAAACAGATATAACATTTTAGGTTGATGAACTTCATTATTGTGTCCAAAGATTTGGAAGGCTGCTAGGCAAAAGATGAGATGCTGTACCTTGATGTTATATAGAGTTGCTTTGTTACAGGATGGGATGTCAAGTTAGAGAGGCAGAAAAATGAGGAATAGAAGGAGAGAATAGTATGGAAGGTCTGGTGATATAGTCAAAGGCAGGAAAGAATAAATGTTAAAAGGGATGGTAACAGAAGTCTGGAATTCAGAATAATTATCTGAAATTAGCAAAGGAATATGAAGGAAATCTGAAATGAAAATGTTGGAAATGCTGATTATATAACATTGTTGAATTCATTGTTGTGTCCAGAGGGTTGGAAGGTGGCTAGGCAACAGTTGGGATGCTGTACCTCAATGTTACATTGAGTTACTTTGTTACAGGGTAGGGAATTGAGATTAGACAGGCCAGAGTGAGAGTGATATGGAGAATTAAAGTGACAGGCAATTGGAGATGTTCTACAAAGTGGCCACCTAATGTGTGTTTGATCTTATTAATACCGAGGAGATCATATTGTGTGCAGTGAATGAAGTATACTAAGTTGAAAGAAGCACAAGTAAATTAGGAAGAATATTTAGAGCACTGGATGGTTGGAATGGAGGAGGGAAATTGATCAGTGATACATCTTCTTTGGTTGCACAGGAAGGTTTCATAAAAAATAGGGCAGGTTTTGGTAGAGGCAGAAGAGTGAATCAGAATGCCCTGCAGGGAATAGACTTGAATGTCAGCACCTCAAACATATTCCACATGGATTCCAATTGAAATTCCACTCTTCATATTTTGGATCCAGCTGCAGTTACAAATACATTCAAGATACTCAGCTGATGCTTTATACCATGTAATGGCATAAGAATATGGAGCAGGAGTAGGCTACCTGCCCCTCAAGCCTGCCACTCTTCAATAAGATCATGCGTGATCTACTGTAATCTAAATTCTGCATTTCTGTCTACCCACAGTACCTTCCATCCCCTTGCTTAGCCCTGTCTTAAAAATGCTCATGTACACTTCTGTCACTGCCTTTTGAGCAAGAAAGTCCCAAAGACCCACAACGATCTGAGAGTTTACTTTTGGTCTCATCTCTGTCTTAAATGGTGATCCCTTAATTTTATCGGTGACCTGTAGTTCTAGAGGAAAACATCCTCTCCATGTCCACCTGTCAAGATCCTTCAGGATATATGTTTCAGTCGAGTCACCTCTCACTTTTCTAATCTTCAGCAGGTGCAAACAGAGGCAGTCCAGTCTTCCCTCATAAGCCCCCTAGCCCCCATCCCAGGTATTTGTCTGGTAAACATTGTCTGAACTGCTTCCAATGTGTCAATATTCTTCCTTAAATAAGGAGACCAATACTCCAGATGTGATCTCACCATTCCCTATTTAACTCAAGGCATAACCTCCCTATTTTTTCAATGTCCCTAGCAATAAGTGATGACATTTTGTTAATTTTCTTAATTACTTGCAGTATCTACATGCTAGCCTTTTGAAAATCACACACCAGGACACTCATACTCCTCTGCATCTCGCACCCTGCAATCTCTGGCCATTTAAGTCATACTTTTTCTGTCATAATGGCCGATTTCACATTTTCCTACATTATATTCCATTTGCTAGATATTTACCCACTCACGACTTATCTATATCACTTTGTAGGCTTTTTATGTCCTCAGTGCAACTTACTTTCATAGAGTTATACAGCACAGAAATGGGCCCTTTGGTCTGACTTCTTCCATGCAGACCAAGGTGCTGCACTGAGCTAGTCCCATTTACCTGCGTTGGGCCCTTTCCTATTCATGAACCTGTCCATCTGTCTCTTAAGTGTTGTAATTGTAACCACCTTTACCACTTCCTCAGGCAGTGTGGTCCATCTATCCACGACCTTCTGTGTGAAAAACCTACCTCTCAGGTCCCCTTTAAATCTTTCCCCTCTTATCTTGAACCTGTACCCTCTAGGTTTTGATTCCCCTACCCTGGGAAAAAGACAGTGTCCATCCACCGTATCTATTCCCCTCATGACTTTATAAACCTCTATAAAGTCACCCCTCAGCCTCTTTCACTCCAGGGAAAACAGTCCCAACCTATCCAGTCTCTCCTTATAACACAAGCCCTCCAGTCCCAGCAACAAGTTATATAAATGTTAAATGGTTGAGGCCCCAGTACCAATGCAGCTTAACATACGCCCAAGAAGCAGCATCATCTCGTCAGATTAGACATATTACAGACTTTCTGACCCAATAGTAAATTCAATAAATTGAGATAATGAGCATCTCCAGCATTTTCATTAAAGATTGCAGAAAATGCTGTAAATATTAAGCAGGTCAGGCAGCATATGCGGAGGAAGAAACAGTTAATATTTTGGGTCAAAGTCCTTTCATCAGAACTGTCATTTATTTTAAATCTCCATCATTTTCTTTTTTTGATTTTCATTTCAGATTATTGCGCCCCTCATCTGGTTCCATTTATCATCTACCAGCCTCTCTCTCTCTCACTTCTATAACTGGCTATTTTTCCTCTTCACTTTCAGTCCTGATGCACGACCTTGACTCGAAACGTCGACCATCCCTTTGCCTCCACAGATGCTGCTTGATCCACCGAGTCCTTCCAGCGGTTTGTTTTTGCTCCATATTCCAGTATTTGCATTCTCTCGTGCCTCAAGTGTTTTTATTTTGTTTTCGGATCACAGAATAAACTCTTTTTAAAGGCAGAAGTAAGCATCGTTGCCATACCCTGTCTTGTCCGACGATTATGTGCGCACATTACACTTCTAGCAAGAATTACTAGAATGGAATCAACAATACAAGCTCTGTCCGATTCACCTTTACCGTGCAATTTGGCTGACGCCTATTGCACGAACCTCATCATTCCTATTCTGTTTGAGATGGACAAGATGTCCGATTTGCATGTAACAACTGCTCACCTGGTTAGCTCGCTGATTGCAGAACCTTTGGTCATGCAACATTTTACTCAGGATAGAGCGGTTAACGTGAGATAGATAGTCGGAACCATATTAACAATCGAAAGGTTCAACCATGATTCCAAAACCACTTAAAACCAGATATCTATCTCTCAAGCATTATCAAGCAAAATCGAGAAGTTGATCCAAATTGCATCAGTAGGCAGATCTGCAAAGGGGCACACGGATGAGTGAGCCTCCCGCCAGAACCCATCCCACTGTGGGGGTTTGGAACAGGTGCGCGCTCACGTGCCCGCGCGGTGGCACCAGCCGCGCGCGCGGATTCACGGTGCTCCCAACGCTGCCGCGGGGCTGTCAGCACCACCCAGCAACGGGACAGGCGCGCATGCGCACCACCTGACGGTAGCCGGGATTCTGTGAATGGCGCGTTCTTCAGTGTCACAATCACCCGGCGTCGATGATGGGAACGGGCGCTCGTGCGCGCGCTGCCGCCGCCCCCGCACCCCCCCGGCCACGCGCGTGTCGGCAGCGAGCGGGCGCGCCTCATCATCAGCTGCTGCTGCAGGTGAGCTGGCAGCGGCGGCAACTTGTTCAGGTATTGTTTGTGCGGGCGGAGATGGAGACAGTTAGAAAGCCCGCGTCCCTTCCAACCCTTCTGAAAGAAGGTAACTGTTGAAAGAATGCGTTGAATGGCAACCTGCAGAGTTGGGTGGTTTTATTTTGTAATGAAACTCGAGTCAGATAATCGAAAGCACACATCTGTGCTCTTGCTGCAAATGCTAAATTAGTCAAAACGAGACATAATTCTTCACATGTGGATGCTTAGTTCTCGTGCACCGTTTGTTTAAGTGATTTGTTAAAGCGTAGCCATCTCCGTTTTCAAAAGATGGAAGTTGTTGAATGTAATTTTGGTCTTCATATCCTCCACGTTGTCCTTTTCTTCTCGTTGATGCGGACGGATTAAGGTTTTATTTGATTTCAACCCTCAACGAAACAGCTGCTTTTGTTTCACTTTTTGACCTTTCCATTGCTCGTGTGATCACTGGCGGAAGAAGCAAGATTTGTTTTCATTTTTTTTAATCTCTCTTTCAGTGCACTGAGCTGTGATTTGAAGGATTGGTTCGCCACGACTCTAAGCCAGCACTAATAACGTGTAACGGCAGATTATAGTCTGCGGGATAAACGACTCCTTTTCTTGTCTTGAATTAAGAACTGCACCGGGGACCAAAGGTAAAAGGACGGCATGTCGTATTCTAATGATGAAGCTGACGGGTTTCCCATGTACAGTTTGCAGGAACAGGTGAGTGTTACCGAACATGTCTAAGCTTTTTGGGAGTGGCAAAGAAGGGCACTGACAACTGCTGTTCTCCGGTTTCACTTGAGCAGGAAGATGCCACGGGTTATAATGGATCAGGCATTCCTTGCAGTCCCGAGACTGACAGGAATAATTCTACTCTTCCGAGAAATGCTGCATCTATGGCCTGCTCGGAGACGCTCAAAAACAATTCGTCGACCCGCTTTTACCGACCTTACTTGACCAAGACTAGCGTGCAGGGAGATGTGTACAACTTCTTAGAAAGACCCAGCGGTTGGAAGTGCTTTTTGTATCATTTCTCTGTGTAAGTATTGACTCGCTGCTGAAGAGAAAACTTTGATATTGAATATTTGTGAGAGTTCATGTCACTATACAGCGCAATAACAAATACTTGTAGGAATTCGTTTCGTTTGTGGTAAAATAAAGCAAAAAAATGAATTCGATATGTTTTGCTACAAATGTCCTTCGAAAGTAAATGACTGAATCTAGTTGGAATTCTTTTTTCTTTGACTAGAATTAATTTCCTCTACCAAGTTCGGGCAGCACTGGATCCTTTCTCTTGTTTTTTTTATTCGGTTATAGTGTATTACCCCTCCCAACAGATTCTTTCAAAAGGATACACATTCCCTGCAAAGGGAATCAAGTCCACCAAATATTTTCCAACATTGAGTAAAATTGGAATTTCTGTAACTTTATAACTGCATTTGTCGTATTAAATAGTCACTTTCCGTAATTTTATAACTGCATATGTTGCATTAAATAGTCAGTTAAGTTTGTAAATTGTTTTCCAGTCCAAACTTTTAAATGGATATTTTTTGGTTTGAAATGTATACTGGAAATGCTACTGTTTTTTCTGAAGTTCATCCCTGAATTAACTCGTGGACCCAATGACCAAACCTGGTCTCCAAAGAACAATATTGCATCTTTTGAATGCCTATTAAAGATTTTTATCTAAAAACTTCTCACACAGTGACCTGTAGTAAGAAATATATTCCATATGAACTTTTACTTGCATTATGCAGTTAATAAACATTTTCTTAATCTATATAATTATTCTAAAAATGTCATAGCTACCCTTTTCAAAGAGGACAGAAGTTGGTGGGTGAGGTATTTTTCTGATGAAGTTGTTTAGTCCTCTGGTAGTGAAAGAGCAGTGACCCACTGGCAGGAAATTTTGTTTAATAGTGATGTCTTCTTGGCAACTACGCATATTAAGTATGGTGAAATCTGGTCCTTATCATTTGGTTATCTTCTGGAGAGGCTTGGACTAGCTCTATATATAATCTTAAAAATGAAAGTGTTGTAATACTTAAATAGAGATATGGTTTCCAGTGTTTAATTTTGGAGGTTTTCTTTTAAAAAAAAGGTGTGCTGGTATGCACATGGTTAACAACAACTGGGCTGCTAAAGGAACAAGACATGCAAAATGCTGGACGAACTCAGCAGGTCAGGCAGCATCTATGGAGGGAAATAAATTTTGGGTTGAGGCCTCATAGATACTGCCTGACCTGAGTTCCTCCAGCATTTTGCATGTGTGGTTCCAGCTTTCAGCATCTGCAGAATCTCTTGGGTCTCTGGGCTGCGAAAGGATTGTTTTGGCTAATTGCTTGAACATCATCTCATCAAACATCTTAGCAGCTGACATTTCTCCTTTCACATATCAATGTACTTAAGATGAGCAGCATTAATAAGAATAGTCGTTATTTTTTTAAATATTTGTTTGGCAGAGTAACTACTCACCCAATGGAAAATTTAACAGGTAAGGGTAGAGGTATCTGGTACAGTCAGTGCAATATGATATCAACAAACTCTAGATTTCATAATTATCTAGTGTATTTATTGAAATACAGTAACTGAAATCGATAGTTTCATTTGATTAGCACTCCTGTCAGTTTTATTTTTAATGGTTCTAAAATGATCGTACTGATTCTAATATACTGAGAGTTTTATGACCGTTCTTACCATCCTTTATGCTCATTGCTAGTCCCTTTAAATTCATGTACCTTAGCTTTTTCTTGGAAACTTTCAAAGCACTGGCCTGGTTCTTGCAAGTAGACTTTCTATAGGTTGTTTTTCAGCAAATGAAGGAAAACAATACATTGAGCAAAGTTTTCAAAGGCTCTTCGCTTATAATTAGGATGGGTATTCAAAACTGCATTATTGAGATAATTGCCTGAAATATGGTGTAATAATTAATATAGTGATTCATTGTGAACCTAAGGCATACATTTAAGCAAGACTTCAAATGCAGTATTCTATGTTTTGTCCAGGTGCCAATACCATATATGGTAAAGGTGCTAGTGCAAATGGACTGGAGAAAACTGATGATTCTCTTTCAGATTACCTTGCCAGAAAGATTTCTTTAGTTAAAGAACTGTAATCTGTACTACATAAGGAAACATAAAGTGGAGAAGTAAACTTTAAAGCATTTTTAAAAAAAAATGCGGCTGTAGAAGCACTCCGTATAAAGCTTGGAATCAGAAGACAAAAAAAGCTCAGTAAAGAATAACTATCATGCTCTGAGAGGCCATTTTATCAAATAAAATGTCACTATTGCTTTTAAAAAAAAATGATGCAGTTCAAGCACCCAGAAGGAAATGGAGTAATAGAACACAGAATCAGGTCTTTTGTCCCAACTGGTCCATGCCGAACAAGATGCCCATTTGCCTGTTTGGCCCATATCCCTCTAAATCTTTGCTATTCATGTACCTGTCCAAATCTCTTTTAAATGTTGTAATATACTTGCCTGAACCACTTCCTCTGGCAGCTCATTCCATATACAGACCACCCTCTGGGTGAAAAAGTTGCCCCTCGAGTTCCTATTAAACCTCTCCCCACTCACCTAAAACCTGTGCCTTCTCGTTCTTGATTCCCCAGCACTGGGGGAGAAAGACTGTGTGCATTCACCCTATCAATGCCCCTTATGATTTTATACATATCTTTAAGATCACCCCTCATTCTTCTATGCTCCAATGAATAAAGTCCTAGCCTGCTCAATTTCTCTCTGTAACTCATTGTTGAAAAGGCAAGGAGTTTCTTTATTCAGAGAGTAGTTTGAACAAGGAATAATATTACACCGCTGGCTGTAATTGAGATAGAGATTATGGAACCATTGTAAGGACAGAATTGTTAGACATTTGAACTATAAGATGATACAAGGCTATGGGAGTACATTGTAGTACAATTTGTAGTTTTTGAGCTGTGTGACTTTAAATTGAATGCAAATGATTTAGTGAAGTGAATAACTGCAATCTTTAAATGATCTTCCACCAAATTATATTTACAGCTGACTATTTTGCCCTTTTATTGCTGTTATTTTTACAGTTGATGTAATCATCAGTTCAATATTCAATCTATTCTTCCAGTTTGTTTAACTTTGTTTAACTCCCTTCAAGGCAGGGACATCCTTTCTTGGGTAAAACAATAAACTTGAGACAGTATTTCATACATAGTCTCAGTAAAGCCATGCATAACTGAGCAGGGCTGTCTTACTTTTGTACTTGCAACCTGTTTTGCAATAAAGGCCAAGCTAATGTTTATCATCTAGTCCCTTCTGTACCTACATGACAGTTTTCTGTGATTATGTCTAAGGACACCCAAATCCCCTAAGTATCAACATTTTACTATTTTATCACTTTTTTGAAAAATTGCTCTTAAAATTATGGTCTATCTCTTGCCAATTGATACATATCTCTTTGCATCCATCTCAAAGCTTATTTTTCCACCCAGGTTTTTATCAGTAAACAAATATATTGCCAATGGCTTAAATGAGAGGATTGAATGCAATATATAGAAATAGTTGAAGACCAAATAGACTGATCCTTGGAGTATTCTACCAGTTACAAGTGGCAAACCTGAAAAAAGTTGTTTTATTGCTGCTGTTTTCTGTCTGCTAACCAATTCCAATCCCTTGATCTCTAATTGTGTGTCACAAGAGTTAACAATCCAAATATTGTGTCCACTGGGTTTCCATATCTATTTGGCAGCTACACCCTCAAAATTGTTAGATTGGCAAACACTGTCTGTTTCGCAAAAGAAATCACTATTGACTTTTTGTTCTCCCATGGAATGTAGATGCCACTGGCAAGACCAGTACTTGTTGCCCATCCCTTATTGCTCTTTGAAAACAATGGTGAGTTCTCTCCTTGAACTGATGTAATTCTTGTGTTGAAGATGCTCCCAAAGTGCTGCTAGGTAGGGAGTTCTATTATTTTGACTCTGAGAAAGAACAAAAGGCAATTATGGTTTCACTAACTTGAAGGGATATGGGATATTGTTCCAATGTGTCTTCCTTTGCCTTTCTAAATAGTAGCGGTACTGTCCAGGTCTTGGTAAATTGCTGCGGAGTATGTTGTAGATAGAACACACTTTAGCTACGAGGAGAGTGAATGTTCAGAATGGTAGTACCAATAAGTGGGTTGCTTTTTTTTCCAATCTTCCTGAGTATGGTTGGAGCAGGACTTATCCAGGCAAACAAGGTATTCTGCTGTCCTGTATTCTGCTTTCTAAATAGAGAATTACCTTTTGGGGACACAGAAAATGTCACTTATGCCAGAATATGGGACCTATGGCCTGCTCCTGTAGCAGTGTTTTGAGGCTGGTCCAGTTATGTTTCTGACCACTTGTGATTGCCTTTTGTCACTGCATGCTTAAGGTCACACATCTGGCCATGGAAGGCTTAGTTATCTCGGAATGCACAAATTGTGCAGCTATCGGCAAACATGCCTGCTTCTAACCTTATGGAGGGAAAGATTAGTATATGCAGTTTAAACTGCCCCACTATAAAGACATTAAATCCATAGAATTTAAATTCATCAGGATTAGATCCAGGAATGTGATACTGCATTTACAAGAAATGCCTTGACATCTGGGAATGTTTTCATTGACATGGTGCAGGCTCAGGAGGAATTTAGCAGAAACTGTTTAAAATTGGTAAAACAGGAAAGAATATTTCCTCTGAGCTTCCAATGATGAGGGTTCATCAAATTAGCATTGTCACAAGGAATGAAAAGAAAAGTTGCAAGATTTTTTTTCTGGTGACCGCTTTCAAAACTGATCCCTCAACAGGGAATAGTTGAAGTGTACTGTGCATACTCTTTATTAATGAGTACAGAAATGGTTATTATATTCATGTATACTATATACAAATGAGCATTAAGAGTACATTCCTAAAAATATGGCCTACTATTCATTTTTTTTAATAATCAGAAATGCAATTACTACATAATTCAAGATATCCATAAATGGCTAACATAAGGGGAATACAGGTATAATTAATCTTCTTACAAAGGCATTTCACTATTCTGTCTAAACTTAATAATGTCTTGCAGAGTTGTATGCATCTTCTTTTGAGTGGATGGGGCATGTAGCGGACTGCTCGTTTGGTTTCCGTGGTAAACCTTGCATTGCACATTTTGATTTACCATGTGCCATTGACTGCTAACCTCTGGTACTGTCTGCAGAGTTGCATGTTTTTCCTTGTCTGTGTCAGTTTCCTCCATTAGCCCCATTTTTCTTCCATATCTTGAAGATATGCTTGTTGCTAGGTTAATTGGCCCTAGTAATGTAGATGAGTGGTAGAATCTGGGGGAGTTGATGAGAATGTAAGAGGAATAAAATGGGATGAGTATAACTGGGTGCTTAATTGACAGCACTGTTTGGTGAGTCAAAGGACCTGTTTCTGTGCTGAAAGATTCTATCTTGCCAGAGCTGCTGCAAAGCTACCTATAAAGCATTGAGCATAGTCATATCAGGTTAAATGTCACTCCCAGTTTTCTAATGTTTAATACCTCTCTTAAAAGTAAAGCTAAAGTCATTGAAAAGTTACAGTTTATTTTGATGTTGCATGCATTCACCTGGAAGAAATGTATATTAAAAAATTTGATTACCTTTAGTTTGTGGTTTAGGATCATGTTATTTTTCTGTCTCTCAAAGTGATAACAAAATACATTAAGCGTTCCATGGATTTTTCCAGATTCACTGAGTTACTGAATTTATTCTTAGCTAACCTTTAGGTGCTATGAAAAGATGTCAATATTGATCAGTTCTCAAACAATCTGAATAACCTACATTGAGATCTGATACAAGGACTTACTTGGCAATCTATTCAGCAGGTTGGGTGCACTTCTTTAACATGAGCATGAGTTATTTCTACTGAAGCATCATCCAGTGTCGCACATAGTTGGAATTTTCAAGAAAAAGACAAAGCGTGGATGCACATAGCCTGCCATGCAATGGAAATGTAATTGATTTATTAGCTGTAAGAAACAATAAAAGATAAAAGTCGTGTTTCGATTCATACAAACTATACATTTTCAACCTTTGTTATGCTGGACGAAGTGTTCTGAAAGTGGCATCTTATGCAATCTCCTCCTATTGGATTTGGACTGTTGACTTAATTAACTTTTCATCTTTTCCAAGTAATTGTTCCTACTTGCTCTGATCTCTATTATTGATACAAATTTTGATGCCCTTCAATTCCAAAACACTCATTGACACCTTGTTGCAGCATGTTTGCAGCAACCAAATTAGATTTCCTTCACACTTCCAGTTGACTCTTGAGGGGGCACAAAAAACACTGTGAACCCATTTCAAATTGTGTACATAAAGTTGGTAGGATCACATTAGATCATTTAGGTATTTTTACACTACTGAATGGACCAAATTTGTGTAAGCTCAATCTGGAATAGCCAGAAAAGGATACTTGTGCAATATTATGACGAATCACAAAGCCAGAAACACAACCTACTAAAATTTCATTTGAATGTCTGAGTTGAAATAACTATTAACTAAGATATTATCCCTTGATACATTATCCAGTTTCTTTTTTTTTTGGAGGTGTAATGAGTTATGAAGTATAGATAATAATAGTGGAAGTTAACAACTGGGGAAATGTTTCCTGCTGGGTGTTCATCTGTTTTTTTTTGCAAGTGCCACTTCATTCCTAACTTTGAAAATGCTAGTCATTTTTTTAGGAAATCAGTAATTGAATTACTCGAAACTTGATGCTTAGTCAGAAATGAATCTGTTAACATTCTGTTCTGACAAATGGAAATCACCTTCTCCAATGCAAATAATTGTAATTGAAACTACTTCTAGGATTATATGGAAAAGGAAAAATCTATTGCACTCAGTATTTGGTGTGAGGCCTTTAATGTTGCAAATTTGTGTATAATTGTTTGCACCATTGATTAAACATATTGATCAATGAATATGAAACCTAGAAGCTTTGTGTTTGAGCGAAACCATACCTTTCTGCCAATAATTCAGACAGTGGCCTGAAAATTGTTTTAGAATTAATACGGCTGGGAATTACTCCAAACATTTTTCTATGTTAAAGGAATGCTGTAGGTCACTGCAATGCTGTTAGTGAAAATTGCATAAAGATCAAGATTTTCAATTGTGAAGTTAACAGTTATGCTTCCCTATATAATGTTGTGTTGAAACTGACATGCATATAGAATTCTTGCACTTTCTCAAAGGTGTTACAATTTAACATCATAGCTGGAATCATTATAGGTGGCTCTAAAATAAGCACCTCTAAATTGGTATTGCAATGATCAGTGAGAAGTTGAAAGTGCTCCCAAGGGGTTAGTGTCCTGGACAGACAAATGAAGAATAGTTTAAGAGGGGAACTATCTCTTATGCAAGGCACCATGGAAAGCCTCCAGGGTCACATCAGACCCTCCTGGCAGTTGGTTGCCAGAATGATTTCTGTAGGAAATAGAAAAGGAGCAGGTGTAAGCCATTCGGCCCATGGGGCCTGTTCCATCATTCAACATGATCATGGCTATTCATCCAGTTTAGTGTCCTGTTACTGCATTTTCCCATAACCCTTGATCTGCTTACCATTAATAAATATATCTAACTCTTCAATGAGTACATTTAATCACTTGCCCTGCACTATGGTTAAAAATTCCACAGGTTCACCACCATCTGTGTGAAAGGATTTCTCCTAATCTCGGTTCTAAATGGCATTCCTTGTATCCTGAGGCAGTAATCCTTGGCTTTAGACTGTCAGTCATCAGGGACTTCCTCCCTGTATCTAGCCTGTTGAGTCTTGTTAGAATCTTGTGGATTTCTGAGATTCCATCTCATTTTAAATTCCAGTGAGTATACACCCAATTGACCCATTCTTTCCATGTATGTAAGTCCTGCTATCCCCAGAATTAATCTGGTAAAGATTTGTTGCAGTCCTTCTATACAAGATCAACCTTCCCAAAACTGTACATGTCCAGACACTAAGGCCCTGTACAGTTACATCTGTGGTACTCAAATCCTCTTGTAGTAAATGCAAACAAACCCATGCTGATTTTGTTCATTCCTGTTAATATTTTCCAAGCATTCTGCTATTGCACCTTTTATAATGGACTCTAGTGCTTTCCTCACTATTGACGTTGGGCCTTCTAGTATATCATTCACTGTTTTCCTTTTCTCTTTCTAAATAGTAGGATTACATTTGCCACCCTCCAATCTAAAGGAACTGCTCCAAAAACTAAAGAACTTTGGAAGAGGACCACAAATCATCCACTTTTTTGAGCATCACTTCCTCCAGTACACAGGAATATAGCTTGTCCTGGGACTTTGTCAACTTTTAGCCCAGTTATTTTCCCTAGCACTACTTCTTAAACTGACTTCCTTCAGTTCCTCCCCTCCCTCTCTAGACCCATGGTTCCCTAATGCACTCGGGAGTTATTTGTGTTTTTCCTTTGTGGAGACTGAACCAAATATGTGTTCTCAAGTATAATCTTGCCTGTTTTCTGACTGCTGGGGATTGCACTTGTCTTCACTAAACTTTTTCTCTATGTACTTACAGAAGCTTTTACTTTTCATGTTCCTGCGAGCTTACAATCACACCATATTTTTTCTTCACCTCCCTATATCAATTTTTGTCTTCCTTTGCTAAATTCTAAACTTTTCCCAATCCTCAGGCTTGTTGCTTTTTCTCCGAATGCCTGGGCTTTGAGGAACGCAACAATACTGGCTAATGCCTGTCCCTGCTCTGCATGGTCTGGTGGTTTGAAGAACAAATTGATGAATTTTTCTGTCATTGAGTATGAAGTTTGGGTGAGCTACCTAATGCATCTGCAAGCAGCAAAATCTAAGAAGTGGTAGAGATCAGCACCAGTACCTTGGAAAGATTCTCTGGATAGGGAATTGAGAGACTGGGCAAAGCAATCAAAGCATATGTGTAATTTTGTATCTAAGGTCACAATCTTGGTGAAGATAAAGTATACAATGTGAATGTTGGCCCTTGAAAATAGTGGATGTTTTGGGAAAACACTTAGAAAAAGCTGGTTGTTATGTGTGTACATTGGAACTGTTTGTCAGACCAAAAAATTGAACCCCTGATGAATTTTGTGTGATGTACAAATGGTAACATTGTTTGGAGAGGTTTTGTGCCTGACAAAGTGCTAATGAGAATGAAAATCCTGCCGTACATTGTGGAAATGAACTTCTTGACTGTTACCCAAAAGTTCTGATCAGTATCGTTTGTGTAATGTATGACCAGTTATTCATCAGAACCACTATATTCACCTTGTAATTCACCTCTCCCTAGAGAGTTATTAATCTGCTCTGAATCACCACAATTGCTAACTTCATCCATGCACAGCAGAAGGAAAGTCAAACTCTAACTCTTCTAAGAGTGAGCATATTTTATTATGTTTGTCAGTTTCTAATGGAAATTGCTTCCTTCATGAAGGTATTATATACATATACTATATATCATCTGGCTGAGGTTGATTTATTTAAAATCAAACACAGCTGTTTGTTTGATAAGCTGCTTGCAGTTTTTTAGCCTGATTACCCAAAGAAATCCATTAGTGCCATTGAAGGAAAGGCAGGAAAAAAAAATTGATGTCATTTTGCAAATGTGAGTATTTTGTTATACTTGTGAAATATAATGTTGAAAAGTAGATCACCTTACATATGGGTTGTTATGTTAAGTCATGTAAATTTAAATGGAGATCTGGTTATGAAGAATATGCCTGCCATGTATCAATTTTTTGTGAGATCTCACTTTTATTAATTTGTATATTCAGTTGTTAAAAATTATTTCTCATGGGTAGATAAAATGAAAAGAAAATGTGAGCAATGTACATTTCACAAATGAAATCAAATAGCCTACTGTTATGTACACTTGCAATTTAAGACTTGGGCTCCCATTGTGATGAAAATGTTGAACAATATTATGTTCCTGTTGATTGAGTAACAGTAATGTGAAGCATAATATCAGTGTTTTCCCAAATGAGAACTGAAAGCTGACTGAAAGATGTCCTTCATTACTATTTTAAGTAACTCTCAGTCAGTGATTCCTATCTATTCTTTCAGGCCTTACACTGAGTAGGAAATGAATTATGGACTACAGCCATAGATAGTAAATTTTAAAAGGGTCATTCCATACTTCATTTTGAAAACCAATAGATGAAAAATAACAACAAAATGCTATAAGATGCTTCTTTACTGGCTTCATTGTAATGTATGTGGTATAACCAAATGCAATATGGTAATCTTGTTCTGATCTCCATGTGTAATTTTAGCAATTAATTGGAATTAACTATGAAGAAATATTATGCAGAAATATACAAGCATCAACTGTGTATGGAATTTATCGAAGTAACAAGGTTCATGCATAATGTATTAGTTTTGTGCCTTGCTCATTATAAGTAAATTCTTTTGGGTAATTTTGGCTCGAACTCAGTTTAAGCAATATTACAAATAATAATGGAAAAGAAATGGAGCAATTTTTTGACTAATGCAAAGAAATTAAAAGGGAATTTGGTTCAGCTTAAAAAATAGTTAATCACATTTGCCTCCCCTATAACTTCAACCCCTACCTTGTTTATCCCACTATCTGATATTCAACGTTGACATGATTTCTGCTTCCATTAAATTCCACTTCCAATGTGACACTTCAAACTGTGCAGGACTGGGTCGGGAGGGAATTTAAGTTTTCTTTTTAAATTTCAAGATTGAATTCAACATTCCTCAAAGAAATATCCCACCCCTGCCATCCCCACCCCCCACTTTATTTCAATTAAGGCAGGTGGAATACAGTGATCAATCCATTCTCAGCTGGTAAATCAGTAAAAGCTCTGAAGGAGGTTGCATGCATCTATAGTAACACTTTCTATTTTAACACCTATCAACTGGATTTTCTCCCTTATTTAGCCAAAAGGTGTGAGAAAGCTGAATTAAAAATGGTAAATGCCTTTATGGAGCTGCTTTTCTGCCTACAAGCTCTCAATCCCCCTCTACCTCCAAGATCTCTTCCACCCCCACCTCTATCTCTCCTTGCCCCCACTGTTCACCCTTGCAACTATCATATTGCCCCAAATCATTAGGTGGTCTTCATTGCCTATTGGTGTTCTTTCCCCCTATTATTTGCTTTACTGTCTACTATTCTTTGCTCTACACTACTGTTTGCTCTCAGCTGGTAAACAGACAGCAAATGTAAGATATTGTATGTCTGTAGTTTGGAAACTACAGTGTATTTGGGAAGCCAATCTCTCTGGGTTTCTTTACTGTGACTACTTTTCCCTTTTATGCCCCTGTACAGTTTGGAAAATGTGCCTTGCTAAATAGTGAGGTCTAAGCTTTCCAAACATCAATTTTAAGTATTTGAAATCAAACCTATTAGAACCTCAGTGGGTCAAGAGGAGGCTAACCATCATCTTCAGAGGAGCTGTGTATGAGTTATATATACTGGTCATAGAGAGATTACAGCATTGAAATAGCTGCTTCAACCCACAGAGTCCCCTCCAGTCATCAACCATCTATTTGCATGAACGCTACATTCATCCCTTCGCGCGCGCTCTCTCTCTCTCTCTCTCTCACTCTCCCCTCTTCCCCCCCCAACTATGCACTAAGGGTAAATTATAGTAACCCAATTAAACTACCAATCAGCATATCTTTGCTATGTGGGTGGAAACTCCATTATCCAAAGGAAACCTACATGGTCATATGGAGAATGTGCAAACTCCACAAACACATGCAAGGTTTGGATTGAACTGGGGTCTCCGGTACTGTGAGGCAGCAGCTCCATTAGCTGTGCTATGATACTGCAGGTCTTGGCAGCAACACCCATTTCCCAAAATGAGAAGTAATATCTTCACACTAATTAGACCACCATTTCATAATTTTAAGTATGCCAAGTATTTGTTGGCATTCTCATGAGGTACAAATTTTCATATGTATTAATTTTGTACTTCACACCAGATAATATTTCAAGTGAATAACAGCAAACTTATTAGTTTAATACATTTGGAAACTGCAATTGGCTGTACAAACCAAATGTAAAGAATCTGTAAAATTTTGACACCTTGATGAAAAAGAGGAGAAAATTCATTTTGAAGGTATTGGTAATACTGTTCTATTAATGTACAGTTAATGAACATTCTGAACCATCCTGTCTGATCAGCAACACCAGTCTTGTATGGCCAACCCTCACCCACCTTACCTCTGTATAATATTTTAGGCAGACAGTAGTTAAAAACAAGATGGTATAACCGTTTGTATTAAAACAGGACTTGGGTTCTTTTTGGTTCCTTTTGAATAACAGAATCTGTAATGAAAGACTCTACAATTTCACAAAAAGTTTGAGTAACTTTATTTAACACAACTAAAATCAACTCAGCAAAGGAAACTACAGCTCTAACCATTAATTTAATCTAATCCAAAATAAAAGAAACAAGACCAAAAACCCAAACTCTCTCACTTAACACTTCCCTGGTAAAATTGAGCTCACGTTTGCATGCAGTTCTCAGTGATACTTATCAGCATTCAGTACTTAGCAACGTTGCGTTCTCTGCCTATCGCTGAAGGGGGGGGGGCCCCCTGGGTACTTCAGTAAGATGTGAAGGGGCTTGACAATCACCAGATGTTGGCCGCGTACCAACCCGTGGAGAAGCTCTGGAGGACTCTCTTGTGGGGTGCATCTTTTTCGTCAAGGAGGGCTTTGTGACCAGTTTGGTCCCAGCATAACAAAGGATTCCACACCTTTGCTAAACCTTCCCATTGTTTTCGAGAGTCTCATCAGTCATTAGTGCAGAAAAATTCCACTGTTAATGAACAGATAAAAATTCCGATCTTCTAGAGGGTAGGGGGCTCCATGAGTGTGTGGCCGAGAAAGGTTTGTGATGAACTCAAAGCCCTGGGATCTTGTCCGATGGGACAAATTAACGGTCCCCATTGTCTCTCTTGGCTGAAGCATACCCTGATTGTTCTGCAAAGTTGCCCATTTAACTGCACACGATTAATGCTGAGGGATACCTTCCACATTGATGTCTTGCTGTTTCAGTAACTCCTGGGGGAAAACAAAATAGTCCTAGTAGAGAAAGATGCTTCTTTTAATCCTTTAGTTACATCCAGCCATTGGTAGCTGTTACAACAGGGAAATCATTGATTGTTTTTCATCTCACCACACCAATCTATTTCCTATAATTTCTAACAGTTTTCAAATGATACCAAGAATATTAGGTAGACGGGGTTCTCCCTAAAGTACAGAAATGTAAATTGGGACCCTGTTATACCATAGGACCATTAGCCACTTTTAACTGGTAGAAGCAAATATGCAATCAGCCTGAAGATAGAGGTCCATCAATTAAATTTAACATTTTGTTTTGTGGATTCTGAAAGTACATGTATCCACTTTAAATTCATATAGACTACATCACATGTGCTTCCCATAATTATCATCCTTTTAACCACCTCAAAGATTTTAGTCAAATTAGACAAGCATAGCCTTCACTTGCCTATCTAACTGAAGGTCCTGAATAGTCCATGTCATAGTAAATAGTCATAGTACATTAGAAGTAGGAGTTTGTCATTCAGTCCCTTGGCCTGCTATGTTGTTCAATAAAATCAAAGCTGTTCTTTTGCCTCGATGCTACTTTCATGAACTAACTCAATAATTACTTGATTCCTGTAATACCTGAAATTCTGTTTCAACACATTCTGCATGATTGGCATCATTTTTAACTTAACTGGTCATCATGCTTTGCTTCTTGAATATACTCCATGCCTGAGCCTCCACAACCCTCTTGGGTTGTGAATGACAAAGATTCCGTACTCTTGTGTGTAGAAATGTCTTCTGATCTCTGATCTGTATGACAATCCTGCCATCCCAAGAATTAATCTGTTGAATCTTTGCCACATGTCACTGCAATTAATATCCTCCTTGGGTAGGGAGACCACATCAATAAACAATATTCCAGATACAATCTCACTGAGCCCTATGTAATCTCTACACGAATCCTCTTGCAGTAAAGTCGAACATGCCATATTGCTTTCCTAATTGTTTGTTGAACCTGTTAATTAAATGTTATAGATTTGTTTACTAGGAAACCCAGATTTCTCTGTTATTGTGCAGTTATAATAAAGAACTACATTTCCCAGTAGGCAATGCAAGGGGTCACATGGAGGAACAGGAAGTGGCTGTAAAAAGAGAGGGAAAGCAAGCCAGTCTGGTGTTGGTTAATAAAATGTTCAGATGTTAAACCCACGCGAAGTTTGTCTCTTGATGAAGAACAAACATAACACAGTCCATACTGCAACCAAGCTTTGTATCATCAGCAAACTTGCATGTGTTGCACTTGGCCCCTTTATCCAAATCATAGATACAGCTGGGGCCCAGAACTGATCCCTATGGTACTCCACTGGTCACAGCCTCACAACCTGAAAAAAACCAATCCTGAATCCTCGTCAGCATATTATCCCTGTAAGTTGTCTTTTAAAAAAAACCTTATTTAAGGGCTTATGAAAGTCCATACACACCACATCAACTGGTTCACCCATATCTTTTCCGCCTCTGGATCTTTCCAATATTTTTCAGCACCACTAGAGTTAGGCTGAGTGGCCTGTAGCTATTTGGTCTAATTCTTCTTCCTTTTAAAGGTAAAGGTACTATATTAGTGGTTTTCTAGTTCTTTGACATCACATCTGGAGCCAGGAAAGCTAGGGGAAAAAATTGTCAGAACCTGCATTATTTCCTCCCTTGTTTTTCTGTGATGTATTTCATCCATGTCTAGAAATTGGTTTTCTTTCAAAAATGGTTATCCTTTGATATTTCTTCTCACTATATTTATCCCATCCAATATTTCAAACTGTTATGCGGCAAGCTGTTGCTTCATTATATTAGCTCCCTATTTTGTGAATATACATGCAAAATATTTGTTAAGAACCAAACTCATGTCTTTAGCCTTTATAGTTATCTTTTTATTCTTTAATAGGCCTTACTTCATGTGTAGTTATCCTCTTGCTCTTTAGGTATTTATGAAACATTTCTTGTGTCTTCTTTTTGGGAGTGTTTTGCAGCTATTGCCCAAGTTTACTTTGAATGTACAATGCAGAATTGCAAGTGCCAGTGCAGATTACATTGTATTGACATGATAAATGGAACTTGAAATGCATTCATGGCTCTCATTTATATATTAGTGTATGAACAGACATTATAATATGGAAATATCATACTTAGCTAAAATAACAATAGCAAGAGAATTTCTTTTTGAAAATGCTATCCTGCTCCTGTGAATGTTGGCATCAAACTGTCCTCAAAATGTGAAAGATGGGAATATTTTTTCTGCTAATCGAGTTTAAATATCATGAGTTTGAATAGATGAGGTTTGCAAAGATGATCACAGATCTTGTATGAAAATGGAAAAACTGCAAATGCCAGAAATTGGAAATAAACACGGAAAATACTATAAATGCTAAAGGGTCAGGTGATATCTATGGAGAAAAAAACAGAACTGGAACAAAATTGAGATAAAATTGTGAGGTGGATAGAAAAAGGCAATAATTGGAGGAAAGATCATGTTGCAAAGATGGAAAAAGCAGTGACTAATTAAGAAACCAATTAAGAATTGCTTTGGAATCACATATTTGAAATGCCAAGGTATGTGCAGGCATCAACATTCTGCTCACAAGTACTGAGCCACTTGGAATGCCAAGACTCAGCATGAGTACAAGAATCGGAACATCATGCTACAGCTGTACATAGATAAGATGGATTCTCACAGTCTTTTTCCCAGAGTATGGGATTCTAAAACTAGAGAGCATGAGTTAATGTGCGAGGGGAATGATTTAAAGGGGACCTTGGGCAGGTTTTTCACACAGAGGGTGGTTAGTGTATGGAACAAGCTGTCAGAGGAGGTGGTAGAAGTGGTAAAATTATAATGTTTAAAAGACAATTGGACAGGTACACGGATAGGAAAGATTTAGAGGGACATGGGTGAAATGCAGGCAAATGGGATTAGCTCAGGAAGGTTCATCGGTTGGCATGGGTGAGTTGGGCTGAAGGGCCTGTTTCTGTGCAGTATGACTACAACATACATCTGAGTGTTAACAACAGTTAATTTGCAAAAAATAGAATTTGTTTAACTCGCTTGGGCTACATAAATTTTGACAAAGAAATTGATATTGGTTTAGGTATAACATGTCTCATAGATAAACATGATCAAATAAACTCCTTTTGTAAGAAGGGCATAAATTCATGGCAGGCTAATTTTAATATTTTCTTTTGCTGAATTAATGCCCAAGACCTTTGTGATGTAATTCTTCAGTGATCTCGTAAATGGAAGAATTGCCTGCAGTCAGAAGTTGCCAGGCAGCTACTTAAGTATACAAAGCCAGCTATATGCAACTAATTAGAATTTTCAGGTCGAAATGGGTGGATCATATATGGTGTGCAGTTATAAGAAACACTCAGTGGCTTAATCACCAACCCTTTAAAGCACTGTTGGAGGCTGCTCTAATAAATGCTCAGGATTTTATTGTACATAATCTTTTATGGCCCCCCCCCCCCCCCACTTTCCTTTAGCTAACTGGACAGATCAGTGTAAGTCAGCCTATATCCCATACCCACTATTGGCTAGCTTCATTGAGTGACTAGTAGATTGTTTGTGTCTCATGCTGATTTAACCAGATTGCCTACTTTAGATATCAAAATCTAATTCATCCCCAATATTCTGGAAGGAACAAATAAGAGTGATTCACAAACATGTACAATTTTGCAGGTAGGTTTTATTTTAAACCAAATTTGTAAAAAAAAACAAAATTAGTTTAACAGGCACTTTGAGTTGCATAAAAGAAACTCTTGTCTAGGTATGTACCTAGGTAAATTGGGGAAAATTAACTATTATTTTCAATATCCTTTCAAACTAAAGTTAATGAAAAGGTTCTTGTTGTTGTGTTGCTTTCTCCGAAAATTTCTGACACAATAGATTAGTTTGTGGGGAAGAGATGCTCATTGAGCAATATCCTAATTTCTAAACTGTTGAAAACAATGCCTTCTTCTCTAACTACCCTCTATCCTTCTAATTTCAAACCTGGTGTGATGCAGAAGTATGCATGATGGGGTGTCATGAGCGGCATGCCCCTTATGCAATTAGAACTAAACATAAGGATGCATACATATTCTATATACCTGTCTAGCATCCTTGAGAATTGAAATTCCTGGCGTGCATTTGGGGTGGTATACAGATGTTACTTGTTTTGAAAGCATGTATTAAATGCACGCTTCTGTAATTGCAGTAGTACAATTGTGTTGTATTCTCCATTTCACAGACTTTTACTCTTTTGATTTGTTTGTCATTTATGCTAGTTATTTTCTTAATTTAACAGAATTCCCATGTTACCCATTCAGTAATGAAAGTAGATTCTATGTGTTACAAGATATGATTAATTGTTTCTATTCGATTGGGGCAAGCATTTTTGTTATTTCACTAATTTGTACTGAAAACCATTTCAAACTTTCCAAACGAAGTACTTCAATGAGTAATCTGTCAAAATTGTTCTACTTCTAAACTTAAAAATGTGCACACTTTTCATCAATGCTTGTCAGCATTATATTAAACGAAGCATCTCTTGAATTTGAAAAACAATGAACTAACTGATTATAATGGCTGGGACCATTATGTAACTCAACCCATGAAGTGTTAATGGGTGTGGGGGAATGGGGTGGAGAAATCATTGGTGATAAACCAGATGAACTTTCACAGGTTAGTTAGCTTTACAATTAGAAAAGAGAATTGAAAAATGTTGGATTTTATTTCTATCCTCTTCCATCAAAGTAAGATTTGGCCATACTAATGTAAGCTGTTATTGCTGTTTTGGGGATTTACAAAATAGGGATGAGATAAAATAGTTACAAAAAATTAAAGCAGGTTCTATTTGTGTGTACGTTTTTGTAATTTTGTTTTTAGCATTCTAAAGTTGCCATTGTTAGCAGAGGAAATTGAAGATCCAAAAGTCAATAGATACAACAGTGTTTTTTCACAGCAGAAACAATGACTGTATGTGCTTGGTTGGTGGGTAGCATCTTTTTTTTCCAGTACTTGAAATGGATATTGTTGTTCTTGGTATTAATTGGGGCAAGTTGAACTATTATATGGAAGAAAATGTAGAGGCCGGAAGAAAAAGTTCAAGCACCAATAACAACAAGACCTTTTTATTTAGCACTTTTACCATTGAAATGTCTCAAGATATTTTGCCCAGACCTTCGTAAGGCATCGTAACATCAGCAATTGCCGCCTGTCTGATAGAATTGTAAAGGTCAGCACATTCTTCACTTTTGCCCCTGTGAAGCGAAGAGTGGAAATAGAAAATACACTGGAGATTAGATGCCTGAGCATCTAACCTTCTGCTCCACCATTGAACTTGGCACTGTCCAGAGGTGGAGCTCAGTGGTGCCGAGCGAGGGACTGAATACTCTTGTATGCTTTAGGCCACCCATGCATGCTGCACTTAGCATGACCCCATTCATTTGAATGGGATTGTTAACCTGAATGGAAAAGTTAAATAAGGGTATGTGTTTTTCCCCTTTTAATATTAATTAATATTACTTTTCTTAATTTAAAAGAACAATTACTTTTTTTAAATTTAAAGGCTTGTTTTTAATGTTGTAAATTACTTAAATCTATGTCAGTTGTTTCTAAATGTCTCTGATTATCAGGTATTTAAAAAAAACAATTTTAAAGGCCTTTTTGTTTTATTTTTTTGAATCTGCACACTGCTGGCAAAGCCAGCATTTATTGCCTATCCCTAAGCATCTTGGCCAAGATGCCGATGAGCCACTGCCTTGAACCAACGCAGTCCTGCTGGTGAAGAAATTCCCACAGTGCTGTTGGGTAGGAGTAGTTTCCAAGATTTAAACCCAGCAATGATTAAACATGATGATATATTTCTAAATCAAGCTAATGTGTGATTTGGAGGGGAACGTGAGTGGTGTTTTCTCCATGTGCCTGCTGCTCTTGTCATAACTTGGTGGTGGAGGCATTGTTGGATTAGTCTAGGTGAGTAACTGCAGTGCATTTTGTAGATGTTGTGCACTGCAGCCACCATTCATTGGTGATGAACGGAATGAACAGATGGAAGGGCTTCTATGTGTCACAAATGAAGATGGGATTGATGACCAAGTTTTGCTCTTCATAACTTATTTGCCCTCAGTTCTATATCCTAAAGTCAGGGTTTCCCTTTGAGTCCCCTTCACAAGTTATTATTCAACATGGTGGGCAAACTTAAAGAAACTTCCAGTAATACTGAAGCATCCCAAGGAAGAAGCAAAGCTTAGTAACATTTCTCTCAGTTACCACAATACTGGACCAGCAGCTAGACTTCTGAAGTTCCTGGAGCATGAAGCAAAAAAGATTGGGATGCAAGTACAGCGAGTAATTTGGAAACCTAACAGAATGTTAGCCTTTATTCCAAGAGGTATGGAATATCAAAGTAGGGAAGTTTTGATGCAGTGTTATAGAGCACTGATGAGACCCGGAGTACTACATTCAATTTTAGTTTCCATATTTAAAGAAGGATGTACTTTCATTGGAGGCAGTACACAGAAGGTTCACATGGTTGATTCCTGGGATGAAGGGGTTGATGAGTGAAGCAGGGTTTGGCCTACACTTATTGGAATATAGTAGAAAGTGGAGTAAATCTAATTGAAGCTTAAGAATCTGAGGGGGATTGACAGAGTGGGTGCTGAGAGGACGTTTACCCCATCGTGGCTCTCTAGAACTAGGAGCATAATTTCAGAATAAGGTTTGCTCAATTCAGACAGAAGGGAGAAAGAAATCATTTTCTCAGGGAGTCGTAGATCTTGGGAATTCTCTACCCTCCGCTTTGATCCAGAGTAGAGGAACAGCACCTCATATTGTCTCCAACCTGACGGCATGAACATCAATTTCTCCAACTTACGGTAACCACTTCCCTCTGTCCCCACCTTTGTTTTCCCTTATCCCGTCGGTCCCAATACTTCTCCCCCTCCCCCCCCCACTCCCTCTCCCTCTCGACCTGCCCTTCACCCACACATTCCTCCCTCTGGTTCCCCTCCTCACCTCTATTCCATGGTCCACTGTCTTCTCCTATCAGATTCAATCTTCTTCAGCTCTTTGTTACTTCCACCTATCACCTCCCAGCTTCTTGCATCATTCCCACTCTTCCCCCACCTCCCCGCTCCCCTACCTGCCTATCTTCCCCTCTCACCTGGATTCGCCAATCACTCACCAGCTCTTGCTCCAGTGCCTCCCCCACTCTCTTATACTCCCCTCTTTCTTTCCAGTCCTCAAGAAAAGTCTCAGCTCGAAACGTAGACTGTCTGTTTTCCTCCACGGATGTTGCCTGACCCGCTGAGTTCCTCCAGCATTTTGTGTGCTGCTATGGAAGTAGAGTCTTTGTGCACTTTCAAGACAGAGTTTGACAGATATTTCAACAATAAAGGAATTAAGGGGGTTTGATAAGAGACTGGGAATGTAGTACTGAGGCCAGGATTGGATCAGTCATGATATTATCAATATCAGAACAGGCTCAAGGACCAATTGGCATACTTGTGTTCCTGTTTCTTAAGTTCTTATGTGCCCTGTATGTCTTTTAAGTGCATATTTAATGGTGCGTGGCATAAAACAAATCGACCTTGTTAAAAGTATTGAGACCTTATCAATCACGCAAATCTTGAGGTGGACACTGGATATTGCTCATCAATGGTACTGCCTCGGGGAACATCAGCCATGAGATTTCCTGCTCAGTGTGATATTCCCTCTTCTGCTCTAACATATGGAGTTCCTTAGCCACATTTGGATTAAAGTTATAAGCAACTAGTCTTGGCTAAAAATAAATGGCCTTGTTTCCTGAAAAAATTGTGATCTTTGTATACAACAATACCACTGTATGAGTTAGTGAAGAGATGCCCTGAGTGTTCTCTTAAGTTTCTGCAGGCCTGAGGTGCCATGCCAACATTCTACATTGCCATCCGATCTTGGTGTAATCCACGTTGCTGGTTCTTTCCCATCAATATCAGCTATATTGTGTGCTTGACCATGATCATTGGCAGTTTTCCCTCCATTCCCTTGTAGCAGACTCTGCATAACACTCCTTGGTTATTTGCAGGATCTCCCCAGATTATAACTGCAGAGTGGAATATACCTTATCAATGGAATTCCATTGAACAGCTGCTCCTGTGTCTTGACCCCTTGATGAGCAGTCCACGTCCATATCATTTGCCAACTTCCATTTACCATAACCACAAACTTGTAATCACCACAATGCTGTTAGTCTGCATCTGCAGTGGCAAATATACCATTAATTATTGTGCTTGCAGCACCCCAGTTTGTGGAACACCTGTTCGTGACCACTTTCCATCATGCATATGCTGGCTTTTCCTGTGCTTTGGGTGGTAGTTATTCAAGAATTTATTACCAGAATTATTTTCTGTAAATACATGACCCAACTTTGTAGCATTTAAGGAGATGCTGCCATTACTAATGTAATTTTGTTTGCTAGATTCTTGAACTTCAAAAAAGGAACCCAAATGAAAACTACCTCATGTTGTAAAGCTTCTGATGTGGCCACTGTCGACCATTATCACTACCCTACTTAGAAGTCCATTCTCTGTTTCCATTACTCTAGATTACTGTCTTGCTGTTCCCTCAAGCAGCAACATCACTAACATGAAGCCAATATAGTGTCTGTCAGTTTCTTTGTATTGCTGTAGCACAGACAATGAGATGGGGATGAAATTGTAAACAAAATATCTTTTATTGAAGGCAGTAGCTCTCAACTGAACTGTGATGTTTAGAACAGCAATCTATCAAAGTAATATCAGTTTTTAAAGGTAGCCTTTCACTTGTACACATTACAGAACCAAACATAAACTACATGTTCCTGATTTTGTTTTGTCTCTGGAAGTTAAACATGCAATTGTTACCTTTCCAACAACTGTTTGACCATATTGGATTGGATTACATTGATGGTTTTAATCAGCTGACTACAGCACAGAAATATGGAATGTGCTCAGGGTAGGATGTGGGTACATCTGACCTCTTGCTTTAAGACATATCACTGAGACCAGGGCATTCCACAACTTATTGAGCTGAGGAGCTAAAGATACTTCACGTTTGATCCCTCAGGTTTATGCCAGTGTAGACTGACATGTCTCATATGGCTTATTTCACTTGAATAAAATCACTAACTTTCATTAAAGGGGTAAATGGTTTGTTCTTTTATAACTTTTAGTTGATATTAATGTTTTAATTTACATCAATCTAATGTGCCATTTAAGTTTTGTTTTTAAACCTTTTACTTATATTTAGATATTTTAAGTTTTTTTTCAACTGTTTCTAAATGCCTCTAATAAACAGAGACTAGAAAAGAATGTAAAGGTCATCTGACAAAATGAGCTACGTGAAAGCCATTAAGGCAGTCTGAAGATGAGGCCTTAGTTTTTGTGTCTTGTAACTTGGTGATTGTTTGCCTTAGAGGACCATCGCAGTAATGACATGTTGGGAGTTGCGTGGTGCAAATAATTCGTGCAGCCAAGGGGCTAGCATGTGAATGGGGAGTGGGATGGGAGTTTGGCTGGGAGGTACAGGTCGGGTTCAATGCTCTCTGGGGTATTATCTGGAAATTTGAATCATTGTTTAATATTAATCACATTAATACACTTTTTGCATATTTTATGCCTGAAATTAGCTCGCAGAAAAATAAGATGGTGACTTAAAAACGTTTTAAAAAATTGGATTAAAAATATGCGATTGACTTATGAAAGGCTAATTTCTTTAATAGAAACTGCTGTCATTTAGCTATTTTAGTTGAATGCAGAAAAGAGCCACAAGGCTCATTCATAATTTGGGCCGCCATTTCTATGAGGAAATACTGGAGAAACTTCACTTTTCTGCATCAATAATAGAATATTAGTGATTTGTATGATTAGAAAAATAAATTAATTAGGGTGTAGGCCAAGAGATCACTGCTTCAAACTAGAAAAATAAATGATTTCGATATGTATATATTGGCAAATGGGGTGGACTTTAAAAAGAGAACCTTGTGTTTATGTAATGTCTTCCACAGCTTTGGGACATCCCGGAATGTTTTACATCTAATGAAATACTTCTGAATTGTATTCACTTTTGCAATTTGACAATTGTAGCTGCCACTTAGCAGCAACAAGCTCCCAGAAAGAGGAAGGTGATAATGAACAGATAATCTGTTTTTAATATTATTACTGATTTTTGTTTTGGACAGATGAACTAAAATGTATCAAATTATTTTCTTAATTTGAATGAACTGTTTTTTCTACAATCTTGGAATGCATAGAATGTCTGCTGTCATTTTGCAAGCTCGCTCAGAACAACAGAACTGCTACATGAATATGCCTGGTAGCTAAATATTTAAGTAGTGTCTTTGTTGTGGTAATGACACTATTTCATTTGGCATGTATATTTTACATTGTGGGTACCACATTAGGTTCTGTATAGATTTGGGTAATTAACAATGATAACATGTTCCGATACAGATAAATAGAAGGAGACAGTAAAGTATTGCAAGTACTAAAACTACTGACAGTGGCATCTGGTTTGACATGCTTTTGATCAGGAAGGATAATCCTGTCGAGGAAGAATTAACCAACTGGACCTTATTTTAAAGCTGTGCATTCTTCAGGAATTCATTTTGTGCATGAATTCAATAAAAGTTAAGGCTTTTATTTTGATTAATTGCAGAAAAAAAAATCTCAAGAGATTTTAGAAAATCAGTCAATTTTACAGATATGTGTACTAGTTCTTAATGAAAAATTAGAATTAAAAGAAAACAAAGATTAATTTATAAATGCTGTTCTGTTACATGAGGTGGAGCAGTGCAGAGAAATTATTGCTTTGCATAAGTTCAATGTTTTGACTGTAATTTTCATAGAATTTTGAATTTGGAAGAAAGTCCTACTTCCCATGATATTCTAGCATGAAATCTCAATGTGAAAAAGTATCATGAGAATAATTAAAGTTCTGTAAACCTTATTTAAAGCCCTGACTTTTTGGCCAATTTCGTCGTTAGGTGCAAAAGCATTGATTATTGATTTAATACATAAAAACATTAAATGGCTTAATTTTCTACTTTCCATATTGAAATAGTTCATTTAATTCCATATTTGTGTAGAATGATCAGTTATATTTACTAAATTATGTTCCTTAACCATTGTGTTCTATGATTCTGCTGGGAAATGCCACAGTTCCAGCCTAACCTGCCAGCATTTCTCAGCATTGGTGTATCAAATTCAATGAATTCAGCAAAATAAATGCTGGGGTAACTGCCTGCTGAACCTGTACCAGGTTGGACCTGGCACAGAAGCAGTGAACTTTTATCGTTCATATTTCTTTAAGAATGCAAGGAGGCCATTTGACCCATTGAATCTATGCTTGTTCCTAGAGCAGTCCTATCAGTCCCATTACCCAGCTTACTTCCCGTAACCTATCTTCTCACACATGTATTAAATTTTATCCCTGTTTCCGCGCGCGCGCACACACGCACGCACACACACACACACACACACGCGCACACACACACTTGTGCCAAGATCACAGTATTTTGATCAGCAATTTACCTGAAGACACAAAGCTCAGAATTATAGCTGATCTGAGTGGGATAATCTTGTTATAATGCCCCCTAAATTTCACTTCTTCATTTGTTAGGTAAAAAGACTTCAGATCTGGTTACATGTCTATACTTCTGTGTTGTATTTTAATCCTTTGCATTTTTTTCATACTATTGCACAGCAGCATAATTATCCGCATTGTGTCATCTGCCTTGTGGTTTTTACCTTGAAACTTGATTCTCTACATAATATTTTGAATATAGTTGTGTAAAAATTCTATTTGTACTGTATTGAAATGTAAATCATGAAATTGTAGCATATTTAAGACACAAGGGGCCATTTGGCCCATTGTATCTGTGCTGATCCAACAAGAGTTACCCAGCCCAATCTATCTTCCTGCAATAGATCTGTAGCCCTGCAGATAATGGCTCTTTCAAATACACATCAAAAGTACTTTTTAAAAGTGATGAGGTGTTTTGTCTCTACCTTTCAGTGGATTCCCAAACCTGACCATCCTCTGTGTGGAAAAATATTTTCCTCATCTTCCCTCTAATCCTTTTGTTACTCTATGCCACTCAATATCCTATTTATTGTATATTCTCTCACCTTGTTGCATCATCTTGCACTTCTTTTGGATTAATAGTCAGAGTCATGGGGTTCTACAGCACAGAAACCGGTCCTTCAGCCCAACTCATCCAAGCTGACCAAGGTGCCTTCGTGAGCTCATTCCATGTGCCTGCATTTGGCCAATATCCCTCTTAACCTTTTCTATCCATGAACCTGTCCAAATGTCTCTACCACTTCCTCTGGCAGCTCCTTTCATATACACACCATGGTCTGTGTGGAAAAACTTGCCTCTCAGGTCCCCTTTAAATCATTCCCCTCTCATCTTAAACCTATGCCCTCTATTTTTTTTGACAAAATTTTATCAAATCATCTTCATTTGCAATGGTGTGCAAACAGTAGAAAGTGTAGAGCTATAGCCTACTAGTCTGCCAGTTAGCATAGTTATGGAAAAGGTGAAAGATAAAATAGGACTAAAGATTCTAAATTGGCTTAAGGCCCATTTTACTTGGCTGAGAAGTGATTTTGCAAAAGCAGACTGAAAACACCAATCTGAATGTAAAATGCCTTTTTTTATAATTCATTTTGAGGATACAGGTGTTGCTGGCAGCTTTCATTGTCCATGCGTAGTTGCTGTTGAGATGGTGGTGAGTTATGTTCTTGAGCAGCTGTAGTTCAAGAAGGGCTAGGAATTATTTCATTGTAGAATACTGTGCAATTTGGAAGGGAATTTGAAGGTGGTGGTGTTCCCTTGCACTTGCTGCCCTGGTCTTTCTTGGTTGTAGAGATTGTGGGTTTGGGAGGTGTTGTCAGAATGGTTTGTGCAAGTAACTGCTGTGTGTTTTGTGAATATTGCACACTATGTGCTAGTGGAGGAGGGAATGAATGTTTAGGTAGGTTGATAGGCTGCCATTTAAGTAAGCTGCTTTGTCCTGGATAATGTTAAGTGTCTTCAGAATTGTTGGCACTAAACTCATTCATCATGGTCCTGACTTGTGCCCTTTGGGTGTTAAGTAGTGAGTTACCAGCTTCTGACGGACTCTGGTAGCATTGGTATTTATGTGGCTGGTCTAGTTAGTTTTGTGATCAATGATGACCTGAGGATATTGATGTTGAGAGATTTGAGGAAAGTAATGCGATTACATGGTCACATTTTCACTTGTTGAAGACGGACATTGCAAGCACCTTCCTGGCATGTATGTTACTTGCCTCTTATCAGCCCATGCCTGAGTGTTGGCTAGGTCTTGCTGGATAAAGGTAGTGGTTAATTCATTTGCTGAGGAGTTGGGAATGGATTTGAATACTGTGCAATCACAGGTGAATATCTCCAATTTTGATCTTGGATAGACATAGTCTCAGAGTCAAACAGTACAGAAGCAGGCTCTTCAGCACACCAAGTCAAGCATCAATTTACAGAAATTCCATTTTATTAACCCTGAATTCCCATCAATTTTCCCCCATATTCTACCAATTGTCTAAATATTAAGGGCAATTTACAGTGGCCAATTAACCTACCAAGCCACATTGGAGATCAGGATTGGGTCACTGGAGTTGTGAAGCAGCAGCTATGATTGAAGGAAGGGCATTGATGAAACAGCTGAAGATGGTTGAGCTTGGAACACTGCCACGAGGAACTCTGACAGTGAGGTCCTGGAGGTGGGGTGTTTGACGTCTGACAAAAGCGACCATCTTCCTTTCTATGAGATATGAATCCACACTTTGGAGTGTTTCTACTTTGCCAATTGATTTCAGTTTTACCAGGATATCCTGATGTGTGTGTGTGTGTATGTGCATATATATGTATATGTGTGTGTATATGTATGTATGTTTAGAGAGCTAATTATCTTAAGTCTGTTTTATCTGTATCTCTGTGTATTTGTATTGTGGTCCTATTGGGCTGCTATATGTATTCTCAAACAATGTAAAGTTGTCAGAGATAGTTTTACAAGCATTCAGGTTTGCTCCAAGAGCTAGAGACTCAACATGTAAATGGGCCAGATCACCTGAAGCGTAGTCTGGAATCTAAGGGGGTAACTTCTGGTACTTTCTTTTTGATCAGAAGTTGGCCAGATCAGCAAAATCTCTTGGCGATTGGTGAACTGCTATCCTCCTGACCTCCCATCTGCTGTTAAATCCAGCCACTTGCTAGTCCATTACGATGCCACTGGGAGCTTAATCTCCTGATACAGTATGTGCATTAGCAGACTCCTCTTGGTCTGGCTGGATGCCTAAGTGGCTAGAGGTCTCTGACCAAGTGCGACCCCATACAGAAACTTGGTGCCTGGCCCAGCAATAGTTGGGGGTGGGAGGTTGTGGGTGATGGGTGCAGGTCAAGTCCAAAGCAGGACATTTGGAATCTGGAGGGAGTGTTGTTGGGAAATGAATTTACTACTGGACATTGGTCTCATAGTGTGTGTGTGTATATGTTTGGGGGGGAGGGGGTTGGGTGAGATGGGGTGATTTGCATTTATGCATCTTCAGAGTCAGTAAAGCAGGTTTCAAGATATGTTATTTAATTTTATCCTTTCTCCCTGGTGATTGGGATTGGACTTTCTGCCCAATGTCAGGGCACAACCAAGAAGCATCACCAGCGGTTTTCCAGCCAATCACTTGCATGGGCTAAGCATCACATCTTGTTGGCACATGAAATCCACAGTGACGTGATCTCCACCACATGGCTAAGATCAACACAGTTTGCCAGAGGCTTAACCTGCCAAACTCTATCAGACAAGCAGTCACTCGATCTGGACCAATTAGTGCACAGTCTTGTTATATACCTTTATTTGGATATGTATTTGGTGTGTTACTTTGCATTTTGAACATATTATAATATAAACCAAGCAACAAAACTTCATTTTTTTTCATCTACATTAAAGCATCACAGGTTTGGAGTTGTCATTTTTTAATTATTTCTAATAAGAGTACCTGAAAGGATCCAATCAATCCATCAAAATGTTATTCTAAACATGTAGAAGTTGTAAGGTATATAGAAATGTGTACAAAATGAGACATTGTATTTATTCAAATTTGTATACTATTTTCAACAAATTATTTTGTTGACTATAGAACTGTATACATAAACATACTACAATAATGGAAGTATTTTCTAGGTGATAGAACAATGATAGGAATGCCATCACCTTTAAGTTATTCAGCAATCTCTCTTATTACCTTTCATTGTTATTGGAACAATGCTGGGTCAAAATATTAGACTTGTCACCTAACAACATTATTGGAGAACCTTGACCACATGAACAACCATGGTTCAAGATGGCAATTTGCCACCTTCTATAGAGCAACTAGGAAAAGACAGAATATGTACAACATCATGGAAGAACGGAATATCGTGAAGTCCAATAGTGGTTCCATATACAAGGTAAAGAGTTGGATACTTCGCAGTTGCCACAACTGGTGCATCTATCAAGGTCCTGTTCAGTTGAATGGGGTCAGTGGCATTCACTGAACAGGAAATTGAAGGGAAATAGTTTGTTTTATTTTACTGCATTTTAATTAATATTACAGCTTTAATTTTGTCACGAACCAGCAACAAAAGAAACATATTGAGCATGATTTAGTATTTAAAAACTATTTTATTAATCACTACTTATGATAATACGTAAAATAAAAGTAAAAATGCTAGTATGTTAGAATTCAAAAATGTTAAACCTCGAACGTTAACCCCAAAACTAAACTCTTCGTGTGTGTGTGGGTGTGGCAAAGTCCAAAACTCCCAGTTCCAGAATGGTTCTTAAAGTTCAGTTCCGCAAGCCATAAGGTGAAACATGAGCAAGGGCTTCTTCAACAACCACCGTTGTCTGAAGATAAGACGTAGACGTAGAGAAACATAGAGAGAGTAAATACGAAATCCAAATGTTCCACGATGGAACCCAAACGACACTTCAGTGTTTACTCGGTAGTGACTTCCTCACCCTGAAAGCATCCGAACCGTGGTCGTCCACATACAAATACCTGTTTCCTTCTACAGGTCAGCAACAAAGTGAACTCCACCGGATTACTTCCAACTTCCATACATGGATTTCAGTGGCAAACACAGTTATTGTTTCTCATCCATCGATAGAGAAAACAAGCAGGCTGGTGTCTCTCTCCCTTCTCTCTCTCTCTCCTTCTTCTTCTTCTGCCTTCTTCAACCACGTCATTACGTCCTTTATCTTCTATTGACGTAAGCACGCCCCACACACACAAACACACACGCTCTCTATCTTAAAGGGACTTTCACTGAGTCCGTAACAATTTACATGTTGAATGTGGTTTTGAACAAGTTTATTATTAAGGTATTTGACTTTTTTCTGATCGTCAAAGGCAGATAGAAATAGTGGAAAAGGCTTTGAAGAGCCACCAGATCAGTCTGTGGGTGGGGCCTTAATTTCCACTGTCTGTTGCATAGTTGTTGCTTGTGAACTGCTTTGCCCCATGGGATAGCTGCAGCAACAAAGCCAGCAGCATATGGTGAGTCATGCAGCTGCAAAAGTACAATTGCAGGCATCCTGTGAGAGGTGAATGCAAGGCATTGGCCCAGTCCAGCCATGACTTCTAATGTAAATGAAATGAACTTACTGTACTTTAGACTGACAAATAATTTTTTTTTCAGTTGAAGATGGGTTCAGAATATTTACTTTGTGGTCCTATTCTCCATGTCTTTTGTTGCAAAGAAATCTTGATTTTAAGAATAATGCGCATGACCTAGTGACTGATTTTCTTTGTAAAGCATAATGGGCAAACAATCTTCCTGAAAAGCAGAAAAAGAAACTTAGCTGCCTGTTGTGCACCTCACCCAAATACTCAAATGACTTGAAGAGGTGGCTGATTCACTTTTTTTGGAAAAAGAAATTGCAAATGAAACAATGGGAAAATGAGTGGAATGAAAGATGTTAGATCATAATTGTGCGAACATTTGTTCTTGATTTTTTTTAAACATTTTATTCACCTTTCAATTTTTTCATCTTGATTTTCCTGAAGATTTATTTTGTTTTAATTACAGATTCTTGATGGTGTTGATTTGTTTGATCTTCAGTGTGCTATCTACCATAGACCATTATGCTGATTTTGCGACAGGAACTCTCTTTTGGATGGTAAGTACTGTAATAGTTGACATGTATCTGACATTATGGGATGTTCAAGCTGTCTGATTTTTATTCTTATTGAAATATACATAAATAAGAATTGTGTGGCTTCAGTAAATGGCAGTCATCTGCAACATTAATTTGATTCATAGACCAGGTTGAAAATCTGTTTGTTTCCATGAGCAGAACTTTAGTTGTAGATTTTACTATTCCAGTTATCCAACAGTGGAAGGAATGAAAGAGTGACATGTTGTTAAGTAGAGAATTTGGTCATTGACTTCTGTCTTAATTTGGGCATAGATGCTATGAGGGAAATATAATTAATTTAGAGGAAAACTTACTATATATCTTAATTTTGTAAAACGCAAATGAATGCTATCGTGGCACAAAAGTAAATTTCTTTGAATGCTGAAAATCTGAAAATAACTGCAGTAAATGCTGGAAAGACTCAAAGGCAATCAGACAGCATTTGTGGAGGGAGAAGCAGTGTTATCCTTTCAAGTCAATAAACTTTCATCACATTCTTCTTCATTGGATGGTGCCCTTCCATGGGTTAGACAAGGGCAGGAGTGGGGTTGAGCGTTGGGCATGTGGTTTTCCTGAGATTTTGAAATACAAGGGTATAAAAAGTTTTCTGATAGTGAGTGGATGGCACCTTTTGGGAACCCTTAACAGACAGGCACGTGGGGAACATTCACTGTTTTCAGGGAAAGGATTTTTTAATTGTCTTGTAGACCCTTTTTATACTGTGACTTCCTTAGCTATCCCATTGTCAAAGTGGAGGATGACCCTTTGCTCACCCTGATTAATTTTTGGGACTGGAAACATCTTACTCTCAATTGTTCAGACGCACTCCCGTTGCAGGTGACCTTGCTCTGTAAGACAATGGAGAAGGCCAATATCAAAGTGCTCTCATGCCGTGAGAGGCATTGTTCAATTGTGTAAGATAAGATAAGAGCTTTACTAGTCACATGTACATCGAAACACACAGTGAAATACATCTTTTGCGTAGTGATTTTGGGGGGCAGCCTGCAAGTGTCGCCACACTTCCAGCGCCAACATAGCATGCCCACAACTTCCTAACCCGTACGTCTTTAGAATGTGGGAGGAAACTGGAGCACCCGGAGGAAACCCACGCAGTCACAGGGAGAACGTACAAACTCCTTACAGACAGTGGCCGGATTTGAACCCGGGTCGCTGGCGCTGTAAAGCATTGTGCTAACCACTATGCTACCATGCTACATACACTACGCTACATACATATGTGTTAATCATTGTTTAATCACCATAAACAAGAGAAAGGAAGCATGTGTGCTCAAAACATAAGAGGCATTTTTATGGCAATTGTCATTAAATCATTGTGAATAGGGCAGGTAAATAATGCAGGTAGCTTTAGTTCTCCAGTTTAAAAGTGATCTGATTTCAGGACTGAACTTTTTTTTGTTTTGCCTCATGAAAGAGACAAAGTGCTATGGACGTGTATGTCACACATCATCATCTGATTCGGCAGCCTCTTGTTTATCGCTCCCTGGTTTCTTCTGCACCTATAATCAAAGCTACTACACTAAAGAGTTGAAAATACAGAATTAGACTGCGATGTTTAAAAATTAAAGAGGTAGTAAGAGATGTCAAAGGAACATTTTACTAAAAGGGTGCTAAGTATGTGGGATAGATTACCAGTTCAATGGAACCTTAATGGGCTTTAAGAAGGGATATTATGGTACGAAAAAGCCATAGAACTTTAGAGACGTCATCTGATTGCACTTTAGGTCTTCTGCTTGAAAGTGATATAATGTTACTTTGCAGTTTGTAGAAAGTCCTAATCTCATCAAACAAGCAAATCACAAACTCATGTCAGTGGTGTGTAACAGAACTAGGTTTTCCTGAACCAGCAGCTTCTAACAAGGGACTGTCTTCCATCTTTGCATTCAATCAAGTCCTTTACTAAATTTGAACAGATCATTCCCACCCTGTAGGTTCTATGATCTACTTAGTTTGGCCTGTGCTTCTGTAGTTTGACATGCCAATCATAAGGTTGTATGCAACAGAGCGAGAAAATAGAAGAGGAAGGAAAGTGGGAAGTTAAGAAACAAAGTGGCCAAGCAGGGAGAAAGAAAGGACCCAGAATTGGCAAAAAGAAACAGAAGTCATTTGTATTTTGCATTCTTCAACATGGATTCCAAATTACACAGGGCCTGTTTTAAACTATGGTCTTGCAGATTTAGGTTTCTAAACATTATCACAGCTCACTTTCTAAAATAGTCCTGCTTTTTTGGTGTCTGGTTGTATTGTCTGGTGGGCAATAAATAACAACGTAAGGAATAGGAGCAGGAGTAGGCCATCTGGGCTTTCGAGCCTGCTCCACCATTCAATAAGATCATGTTTGATCTGGCCATGGACTCAGATCCACCTACCTGCCTTATCCCCATAACCCTTAATTCCTCTACTATGCAAAAACCTATCTAACTGTGTCTTAAATATATTTAATGAGGCAGTCTCCACTACTTCCCTGGGCAGAGAATTCCACAGATTCACTACTCTCTGGGAAAAGCAGTTTCTCCTCATCTCCGTCCTAGATCTATTCCCCTGAATCTTGAGGCTATGTCCCCCAGTTCAGGTCTCACCTACCAGTGGAAAAATCCTTTCTGCCTCTATCTTATCTATCCCTATCATAATTTTATATGTTTCTATAAGATCCCTTCTCATTCTTCTGAATTCCAGCGAGTATAGTCCCAGGCGACTCAATCTCTCCTCATAGGCTAGCCCCCTCATCTCTGGAATCAATTTGGTGAACTTCCTCTGCACCACTTCCAAAGCCAGTACATCCTTCCTCGAATAAGGAGACCAGAACTGCACACAGTACTCCAGGTGCGGCTTCACCAATACCCTGTGCAGGTGCAGCATAACCTCCTTGCTCTTAAATTCAATCCCTCTAGCAATGGCCAACATTCCATTTGCCTTCTTGTTAACCTGTTGCAGATGCAAACCAACCTTTTGTGATTCATGCACAAGCACTCCCAAGTCCCTCTGCATAACAGCATGCTGCAATCTTTCACCACTTAAATAATAATCTGATCTATTTTTCCTTCCAAAGTGGATGACCTTGCATTTACCAATGTTGTACTCCATCTGCCAGACCCTTGTCCACTCACTTAACGTATCCATATCTCTCTGCAGACTCTCCGCATCCTCTGCACAATTTGCTTTCCTATTCAATTTAGTGTCATCAGCAAACATAGATACGCTACACTCGGTCCCCTCTTCCAAATAGTTAATGTATATCGTGAACAGTTGTGGGCCCAGCACTGACCCCTGCGGCACCCCGCTCACCACTGATTACCAACCAGAGAAACACTCATTGATCCCAACTCTCTGCCTTCTATTGGTTAACCAATCCTCTATCCATTACCAATACCCCCAACTCCATGCATCTTTATCTTATGGATAAGTATTTTATGCAGCACCTTATCGAATGCCTTCTGGAAATCCAAGTATACAACATCCATCTGTTCCCCTCTATCCACTGCATTCATTATATCCTCAAAGAACTCCAGTGAGTTTGTAAAACAGGACCTGCCCTATCTGAATCCATGCTGTGTCTGCCTGATGGAACCACTTCTCTCCAGATGTCTCGCTATTTCTTCCTTAATGATAGCTTCAAGCATTTTCCTGACTACAGATGTTAAGCTAACTGGCTGATTGTTACCTGCCTTTTGCCTACATCCTTTTTTAAACAGTGGTGTGACATTCGCTGTCTTCCAATCTGCTGGAACCTGCCCAGAATCCAGAGAATTTTGGCAAATTATCACAAATGCCTCTACTATAACTTCTGCCATTTCTTTCAGTACCCTGGGATGCATCCCATCAGGACCAGGGAACTTGTCTACCTTTAAGCCCACTAGTTTACTCATCACTACCTCTTTTGTGACAGTGATTGTATCGAGGTCCTCGCCTCCCGTTGCATCCATAACATCTTTCTTTGTCATGTTAGATGTGGCCTCCACCGTGAAGACCGACACAAAATAGTCTTTCAAGGCCTCGGCCATTTCCACATTACCCAATATTAATTCCCCCTTCTCATCTTCCAAGGGACCTATGTTCACTTTAGCCACCCTTTTCTGTTTTATATAATGATAAAAACTTTTACTATATGTTTTTATATTTTGTGCTAGTTTACTTTCATAATCTATTTTCCCTTTCCTTATTGTTTGCTTAGTGGTTCTTTGTTGCTTTTTAAAGTTTTCCCAATCTTCCAGTTTCCCACTACTTTTGACGACTTTGTATGCATGAGCTTTTAGCTCAATGCCGCCTTTTATTTCCTTAGTTATCCAAGGCTGGCTCTCCCCACCTTTGCTGTCCTTGCTTTTAACTGGAATATACTTTCGTTGAGCCCCGTGGAAAAACCCCTTTGAAAGTCTTTCACTGTTCTTCAACTGTCCCATCACATAGCCTGAGTTCCCAGTCTACGCTAGCCAACTCCTCCCCTCATCCTATTGTATTCTCCGTTGTTTGGGTGTAATACACTGGTTTTAGATAGAACTATTGCACCCTCTATTTGTATGAGAAATTGAATCATGTTATGATCACTCTTTCCAAGAGGATCCCTAACTACAAGGAGGTTAATTTTACCTGTCTCATTGCACAGGACCAGATCAAAGATGGCATTTTCCCTTGTAGGTTCACGAACATGCTGTTCAAGAAAGCTATCACAGATGCATTCTATGACGTCCTTCACAAGACTGCGTCGACCAACTTGATTCGCCCAATCTATGTGGAAGTTAAAATCCCCCATGACAACTGCCAGTCCATTCCTACATGCATCAAATATTTCTTGGTTTATTGCCTGTGCCACTGTAATGTTATTATTCGGTGGCCTATAGACAACTCCCTGCAGTGACTCTTTTCCCTTTACTATTCCTAATCTCTACCCAGATGGACTCAACATTTCTGCTCCTTAGATCTTATATCATCTCTCACTATTGCCCTGATCTAATTCTTAATGAAGAGCGCTACCCCACCTCCCTTATCTTCCTGCCTATCCTTCCATATTACCTGATACCCTTGGATATTTAATTCCCACCCATCTCCACCATGCAATCACATTTCTGTAATGGCCACTAAATCTTACCACTTTATACTGATTTGTGCCGCAAGTTCACTGACCTTGTTTCGAATACTACGGGCATTCAGATAAAGTGCCTTTACACTCATTGTCCTTTTAGAATTTAGTAACCGTTGTGTCCTTTGTGTCTGACTTTTCTGTACTCCACTCTTACTTTTCTACTTTCTAACTTTTGCCCTTCCTCTGCTTTGCTTCCCTCTGTCTTTCTGCATGGATTCTCATCCCCCTGCCATATTAGTTTAAACCCTCCCCAACAGCACTAACAAACAATCCCCCTAGGGCATTGATCCCAGTCCTGCCCAGGTGTAGACCATCCGACCAACCAGAAGAATTACAACAGGTCAGAGCAGCTAGATTTCTTTGACAAGTGAAAACATGGGAATTACTTATTTTCATTCTCTGCTTATTCTTCAGTTGAACCAGTCTTTTGAGTTTTATTTTTCTATGTTACAGATACTAAGTGAACACATACATACTGTATGAATGTTTTGGCCTTACCTTCTGCTTGTTTTCACATCATAAGATATGGGGTTGCAAGAATTCTGCATTGCGTACATTTCTCTTATAATGCATCCACCAGCAGCCTTTTGTGAGTTCTGTACTGAATGAAATGGATCAAAGTGAGAACAAATAATTCTTGTGCTGTTGTCACCAATGCTTTGCAGAACTCTGTTCCACTAAAATACAAATGTATGGTAAATTGCATGAAAAAATAGAATTCTACAATGTTTGCACACTGCATTAACAACAGAACAAATCCTATCACAATATGACTGAAACTTGTACTATTGTGCATTCTATTTAATTGTATGGAGAAGCCCATATTTTGTTGTTCCCTGAACCCTGGTTCACATCCCTTGGGTTGTAAATTGGGTTTCTTCTGTGGAATTCTTATAAGGCTGGCCAGAACAGAAAAGATCTTGTAAGCAGCTGAGAGAGGATGAGTTCTGACTTACTAAGAGGAGGTGACGTAACATCTGTACTACACAGTTTGGATCAATTTGTAGGTGGGAACAAATGCCTTTTTCCATTAAGCGCTGTTCCTTTTTGAGAACCAAAGATCAGGCAAAGTGGTGGAAAAATGTAGAAAGAAATGTCTGTTTCTGTGCTTTAATCACAACACTCTCTGACTATTGGATGTTTTTGATCTTTTTCCTTGCATTTAACCACATTTGTTTAAAACTTGACATTTTTGAATGGAAGCAATATGTTGGATGCATGCTATATAAAATAAAGATATTTGACTTTTGATTTACCTTTCGGGTTTCTTCAGGAATTAATGTTTCGAACTTGTATTTTTGCATATAGTATTTATGGCAAGCTTAAACTATTTCTGGAACAAGAACCAGCAAAGATTGTGAATAGGAATCTGAGATGTTGGGACAGGGTAGATGGTGCTATGATTTAACAGAATCATTTTAGATTACTGTTGTTATAAATCCAAAGTGGCAAAAATCTCTGGCTTGTGAGAATTTTGGATGTGTAAGGATTGCTCACTCCCAGCATGAACAACAGTCTCCTCATTGGAGTCCTAAATGTATACATTTCTAGTTTGACAATTTTAGGGCTTGCCCTTCCAGCATTGTTTAATTTTAAGTAGTCTTTTGAATTGATTATACCTTGGAAATTATGGACTATAGGCTTATTTTGAAACTTTTTAAAAAAACTATTGACCAGTTTCTGCTATTTCTTCCACTGGTTCAATGCATTTATTCCCAATGGAGTCAAATGCTTATGATGAATTATCATTTGTTGCCACCAGAGGGGGCTATTGGTCCAATTTTATGCAGCTGATCCTTTGGTGTAATATTAATTTTGTAGGTGGAGACATAGTCACACAGCACAGAAGCAGGCCCTTCAACCCAGAGTATCTGTGCCAACCATCAATTATCCATCTGTACTAATCCCATTTTCAAACACTCATTGCTTCTATGATGCTTCAAGTGCTCATCTAAGTACTTAAATGTTGAGAGAGTACTGGATTCTGTCAGCCCCTCAGACAGTGAGTTCTAGATTCCATCCATGCACTGGGTAAAAAAAATTCTTCCTCAAATATCCTCTCAATCTCCTACCTCTTAAACTAAACCAATGCCTTCTGGTCATAGCCACCTCTGCTAAGGGGAAAAGTTTCTCACTAATTAGAGAAACAAAGGACTGCAGATGCTGGAATATCGATGAAAAAACACTGTGATGCTGGAGGAACTCAGCAGGCCAGGCAGCATCCGTGGAGGAGAGAAGGTGGTCAACGTTTCGGGTCAGGACCCTTCTTCAGGACTGAAGATGGGAAAAGGGGAAGCCCAATATACAGGAGGGAAAAGCAGAGCAGTGATAGGTGGACAAAAGAGGGGAGGTGGGGTGGGCACAGGGTGGCGACAGGTAGATGCAGGTAAGAGATGGTGATAGGCAGGTGTGGGGGAGGAGGGGAGAGCAGATCCACCAGGGGATGGGTCAAAGGTAAGGAGAGCGACAGTAAAAAGGGGGAGTAGAAAAAAGAGAGAGGGACTAGGAAGAGAGACAACCTAGGCATGAACATTCAATTCTCCCACTTTAAGTAATCCTCACACCCCTTCCCCACACTCCTCCCAACTGTGCTTCTTCTTTTCTTCCCTTTCCTAGCCTATCTCTTTTTCTACCCGCCCTTTTTTTCCTCTCCTTACCTTTGACCCATCCCTCAGTGGATCTGCTCTCCCCTCCTCCCCCGCACCTGCATCTACCTATTACCACCTTGTGCCCACCTCACCTCTCCTCTGTTGCCCACCTATCACTGCTCTGCTTTTCCCTCCTATATATTGGGCTTCCCCTTTTCCTATCTTCAGTCGTGAAGAAGGGTCCTGACCCGAAACATTGACTGGCTGCTTTTCTCCACGGATGCTGCCCGGCCTGCCGAGTTCCTCCAGCATCATAGTGGTTTTCTCACTAATTACCCTATCTGTGCCTCTCCAAATTTTGTATTCCTCATTCAGGACATCCCTCAGTTCTCTCCACACACAAAAATACCAGCCTATACAGTCTCTTGTGGCTGAAATGCTCCATCCCAGACAACACTATGGTGACTCTCCTCTGTTTCCCGTCCAGTGCAGTCACATCCTTCCCATGATGTGACAGCCAGAACTGCACACTGTATTAGAGGAGTGATCTGACTCATGAATATTTGTACCATAACCTTTCTGCTCCTGTGTTCTGTGCTCCAAATGATGAATGCAAATATCTTAGATTCCTTCTTAACCATCTTATCTATCTGATCATTATTATATGTAAAAAAAACAATCAGGATCCCAGTATCAATCCCTACTGTACACCACTGATCACAGGCTTCCAATCATTAAAACTTAGTCAGGCAATGGAGTCATTTAATATCATGAAACTGATGTATTGCAAGTTAAAGCAGTGGAGATTAAAAAATAATATTTGTAGGATCTTGGGTGTGGCATGGTATTGCAGCAAGTGGTGCTGCATCCTTAAGGCTCCAAGGACTTAGGAGTGATCTTGACTTTGGGTGCTTTCTGTGTGGAGTTTGTACATTCTTTTTGTGACCTCATGGATTTTCTTTGGGTGTTCCTGTTTCCTCCTGCATCCCTAAGTTTTGCAGGTAGGTTAATTGGCTCCTGTAACTTGCCCCTTAGTGTAGGTTAGTGGCAAAAAAAGGGGAATTGATGGATGTTTTTGAGAGAAAATAAGTTGTAGTGGCAGAAGGAAATGTGAGTAAAATAGGGCTAATAGGATTGCTCACTTGGTAGCTGGTGTGGACCTGTTGGGTTGAATGGCTGCATTCTCATTATAAATGTAACTATCTTCTCATTTTCTGAAACACGGGTCTAGACAGGAATGCTCACTCTTTCTGCTCCACCCCACCATCACCACCAACTTCCTGCTCACTGCTGCTCTCATGCTCTCGCTGTGGTCTTGGCAGCAAAATAGTTGGTAACAATTTTAAGGGAAGTTCATATGTTCATAGAATGACAGTTGGTGAGATTGAACAAAAAGTAACAGTATGGCTGACGTGTGATCACTTTTACTTTATTGCCCTATGAGATTCAAGAACAGCTACTTCCCTTCAACCATTCGGTTCTTGAACTAACCATTATGGTTTAGCAACGCTGTGACCACTTTGACCAATTTGCACTAAAATGGACTTCTTTTTGTTCTAATTGTGTTTTCTTGTTAAATTTGTGTATAATTTATGTTTTTCTTGTGAATGCTGCTTACCTGATGCTATGTGCTTATGATGATGCTGCAAGTAAGTTTTTCATTGCACCTGTGCATACATAAACTTGACTTTGACTTTGTGAAGTGCCTTTCTATTACTTTCCATCACAGATTTGACCTTGATTGATGTGATTTAAATTGCGAAGTAAATTAGCACGTGTTTAAATACCAAGTCATAACTAACCAAATCAAGGTAGGTCTTTCATATTTAATTCTGCTTAAACAACAGACATGCTTTTCGCATACCTCTGCACAAATACAAAAATCTTACTATTTGTTTAGTAGTACATAGGATTTAGATGCCTGGATGTAATAACTCTTTATATATTTGATCATGAACAGGAGGAATTACTTTCAATTCATAGCATATACATGCCTCGATTTGCGTTTACAGCGAATCTTAACAATATGACTCTAAAGGCAGAATGGGTACAGAAAGAATGAATGTACTGCTCCAGATTATCTTTCTCACTGTGGAATTCCTGCTACATGAGCTTGTGACATTGATGGCTCTTGCCAAGTTTCCTCTAGTTAGGATAATGGCTGTGAATCTACCTAAGGTGCTTGCAAATCTTCAACCTCATTTAAAATTTACCCACTTTGAATCTGCCAATGGGTAAGAATCCAAATCTGACCATTTGAGTTGCATGCACAAGTGATGAGAATTGGTTCATAATGCAAAGAATAATGTGTTTGTAATTACTTTGGAATGTATCATCTAGCTCAGAGAATATTTCCTCTGTGGTCTACTGGCACATATTGTATTAATGGAAGTAAACAAAAACATGAGCTAACACAACAAGCAATTGTGCTGGTGTGCCATTAGGATCATTGTGACAAAATGTATTATGACAGATTGATTTGATTATCTTATAATTCATATTAAAAAAATCTAGCTTGGCCAGACAATGGCCAATTTTTCACAACACAAGAGCACCTTGTATGGATATATTATCTGAATGGGTATTGAGACATGCATTCACAATTAGTCTGTGCTTTGTAGCTTGCAAATGGATGACAATTGTTCAACAATTCAGTAGGATAGGTTACTTGATTTGTACTACAAGCTAACTTCTATACCTTTTTAAAAGGAGACAAGGAAGGGGTCAATTTTTGTTTCCTTGGGTTACAGGCAGGAACAAGGGTGGAATAGTAGCAATCAGTGCCTGCAGGAGTCGGGGACAACTCATCCAAGAACTACCTTAAAACATTTTAACGTTAGATCAAATGGATTGAAATTTAACGTTAATGCTAAATTTGAGAACAAAAGAAAAATCAATATTTATTCAGTACTGCTCTTGTGATATTATTGAATGCCAATTAAAAATCCATAGCAGAACTTTGTGATGAATATTTTTCAAATTTATGTTTAAAAGATTCTCGATCTATATGAATCTTGGCGCTGACGACAGATTTACATCTCTAAAAAGTTGGTAGTGTACGTTTACAAGAAAATATTCTTGCCTTTTACTTATTGGATAAATCTATTGAGAGTACATAGTGTATTATACTGGCATGTATTTACATATTTATGGAAAAAGTATATCACAATGTAATACGACTTAAATTGCAAAATTAATTTGTGCGTGTTCAAATGTCAGGTCATAATTAACTCAAATGAAGGTTAGTCTTTCAAATCAAGAATTGTATGCCCCTGCACAAATCGTAACAAACAGTACACTTATTGAAAGATACTAGTTGATACTTTTTGCCTTTAGCGATTACAATATGTGAGTTAATAAACAGGTAGTGGGTGGCTTTCAATTATCTTCCTGCCAATCATACCTCCCACACTACATTCTTGAACTTGAAATGACCTACAAGCTTTCATAGCTTTGAATTTATTGTCCTATTTGCAGGTTTACAATAAATCTTCATATTTTGCTTTTTTCATAATTATATGATATTTTATGTAATATATTGCTGAGTTTTAAAAAATCTCATTAACAAAATTAATTATTCAAAGCTTTGAGTTTAAAGAAATAGAAAACAAACTCAATAAATCAAATTTATTATTCTTCATTGATGCTGTTAGTGAATTGATAAAAATCTGACTGTTCGCCACCAATTTTCCCTTGTACTAAAGTCATCTTCTTAATTACAGTATGAAAAGCCTTCAGCAAAGTCACTCAAAAAAGGCTTTTTAAAAAAAAGAATAATGCTTATTTTGCTGAAACGTAAGTTTTACTGGTGTGAACAATTCTGAAGAAAATATTCTCTTTGACTGAAAAGCTAATTAAAAGGTAATTTTCTTGTTGAGCTGAATGGTTGTAATAATTGCCATGGGCAAGATGGAGGCAGAGCAATGGATGAAATCATACATGGATGACATCATTTTATCTTTAAAAATTATTTTCATGTGTTAAGAGACAGAATTAAGTGAAAAAGTTGAGGTACTTTTAGAATAGATTTCTGTTTTCCTTAAATATTAGAAATCAATGATCTCATAACCAAACTGGACAAGTGGGTTAATCTTTAGTTTTAGGTTAATCTTTGACGTACTTTAAAGTGTTAAGCATAGAACTAGTAATGCAGAGGGAACCTTTTTGGATGTGGCACTGATAGTGCAGTTATACCTGGTTAAGGTAACTCATGCATGTTTTTTGGAAAAAGTTAATGTTGTTACTTTCCATTGTTGGGATTAACAATAGTGCCCTCAACTTTGACATACTATTTTCGTAAAATGTATTTAAAAAGTCGTCCAAAATGGGCCACTAAGATTTAAACAAAAATCTATTCCAACATTATTTTTAAAATGGATGCAGATGATAAAACTTGTAGTATTAGCTTTTAAACCTACCCTGCTTTTAAATAATTATATGAATGGGTTTCTGATTATCCACTTAACATGGTAGCATTTTAATTGCTTCAACCAATAAATTTATCTTCCAATTACATCTTTTTTGCTTGGCACTTTTCCAAGATTCTGATATTTTTGTTTGCTTCTTGTAAATCTGCTTCTCATTTTCTTTTCATAACAACTTGTATAAAAATAATGTAATGTAACTTTGACATTTGAATGCGATCAAGCCAGGGCCCCTTTAAAAAGCCTTTTAAAAGCCACATCCTACCATGCACCACTCAAAATATTTGGCTTGTTTGAGGTAATGGTCACAATACTACTTAACATAAATGTGGCACTCTGGTCTTAATGACATTGGACATTTGAATATTTTGTTTTTTTTCCCTCTCGCAGGTGTGCTCATGCTAAGTAGAGCTTCACCCTACTGAGCTAATGTTCAATGGTGTGTTGAAAATTGCTTCCTTCCAATCTTCGTACTACCACCATGTGGGGTTTTAGCCACTCAGATTTTGACCCCTTCGTCCAAATATGATTTCATTCGGTATTCAGGAGTAATCCACTTTCAGGATGTGTAAAACCAGCTATATTCAAGCACAGAATGGGATAAATAACACTTACCTCCTTATTAGTGACTAACAGATGCTATCTGATCTGCTGTGTGTTTCCAGCATTTTCTGTCCTTATTTGTAGGTCTTATCTACTTACTCCAGTCTTGTCCACTGGGGCTCTGAGAAATAACCATGACTGTGCCCATAGTAGCGCTTCTCTGCTCGCGGCCTCCAAGAATTACAAGAATGACTGTTGATGAGAAATGGAGATCTCTGGCCACATATTTATAGTTCATACAGATGGTGTAAACATTGGTAATATTCACGAACTGTCATCAGAAATTCTGAAAAACAGGAAGGGTCTTTGATGTTGACTCTTTCTCTTTTCACAGATGCTGCCTGACTTGCTGAGTGTTCCCAGCATTTTCTGTTTTCATTTCAGCTTTTCATGAATGTTTTCTTCTCCTGTGTTTAAGAATAGTCATTTCAATTTTAAATTGTTTCTTGCACTCCTTCTGCCTTAGCATGGTTTTATACATTCATTCTTTTCATTGGCACTAAGTTCTGGATCTCTTGACTATGTGCTCATCTCTGTCATAGATGAGCATTAATGTCTGAAAATTGGGCTCCTTTGGTTTGCATTTACAGGTTCAGGTTTGGCTTGAATTTCTTGCTGAAATCACATTTTAGTGCAATTTGTCCTTGCGGCAAATTGGTAAGGGCAGTAATATGTATGTAGGCAGATTGTGATGACAGTCCTTGAGTAAATCTACTTTGACAACATTGCAGCCCAATTACCATATATCTGTACTACTTTCAGACATTTAAAGAGGCCATTCAGTCCATCAATTCCATGCTGGTGCTCAGAATAATCCCATTTCTCCATTGATTTCTCCTATACCCAATTTTCTCTACTTTGGCATCAACTTCCCCATAATCTACCATTCAGCTACACATGCGGGGCGATTTTCAGTGGCTGATTTTCCTATCGGCCTGCATGTCTTTGGGTTGTGGGAGGAAATGGGAATACCTGGATGAAACCTATGTGGTTACAAGGAAAACATGCAAACTCCACATAGATAACACTGGTGGTCAGGATTGAACCTAGATCACTGGCACTGTGAGGCAGGAATTCTATCAGATTTAACCACTGTGCTGCCCCAGATTGGACCTTTTTATTAAGCCTGCACAGGGAATCTGATATTAAACAGTTGGAAGAACCCATTCCCATCAATCTTTCCATTGTTCCCACACCCCATTACCAAATATGCTATTTAAGGGATCTTCAATTACTTGTAGGTTTGTGAATGAATGGGGAGTTGATTTTGTGGAATTTCTGAAATTTGATTGTTAGGTAACATTGAAGCTTGAGAAGGTGCAAGAGACTGCTGTTGCAGATGCTACAGCTTAACTTTAGTCTAGACCAGTTGCAGATGGACAGGAAAGCTTTAGTCACTGAATTTCTATGTACAATGAGTTTTGTGGGAGCAATTTTTCTATTTGAACTTGAACAAGGGCCAATGCTTGAGGAGACTCGTATATTCCATGAGTTCCTCATAGAGATTAGCCACAAAGCAGGGCCAGAACTACCCTTGCCAGTGATCATAAAAATCCACTTCAGATTGAATTACTATGCCCCTAGCCCTTTCCAGATTGCTGCAGGGAATGTAAGTAATATCTTTGATAGTCTTTAATGGCACGTTCCTTTCTTGCTACAGTTGCAATTAGGACATAATAGAGTTTCTAGTGTAGTAAAAGACAGTCACATTTTTCTTCAGTTCATATTCAATTTGGGGTCACTGAGTTCAAGGTCCAGTCCAGAGACTCGTTCCGTTATATCAGGATGAGGCCATTGATTGAGATATTGATGCTGTTTAATTGAGATCTCCATTATTTCTCACAAGGAAATACAGTGTATTATTGGACCATTTTGCCACGTGCTAGCAAAGTAAATAATAGAAGGATAGGCCAGATGAATTTGTGGCTGAGGAGCTGGTGCAGGGGGCGGGGATTCAGGTTCTTGGACCACTGGGATCTCTTCTGGAGTAGAGGTGACCTGTACAAGATCCTTGCAGGGAAATTTGCTAATGCCACACTGGAGGGTTTAAACTAGATTGGCAGGAGGTGGGACTCTGAGCAGGAGCACGTCATGGGATAAAGCAGTAGCCAGTGAGAGCAAGTTTAGTAATCAGGGTAGCCAAGAGCACAGTAAAGGCAGGGAAAGAAAGGAATCCCCAGTTAAAATGCATTAATTTCAATGCATGAAGTTTAACAGGCAAGGCAGACAAACTCTGAATGTGGATTGGCTCTGAGAACTGGGATGTTATAGCCATAACAGAAACATGGCTGAGAGAAGGGCAGGACTGGCAGCTCAATATTCCAGGATACAGATGCTCAGGAGTGACGGAGATTCAGGTAAGCGAGGAGGGGGTGTTGCCTTTTTGATGAGGGAGGACATAACAGCAGTAATTAGAGATGACGTTCTTGGGGGATTGTCCAGTGAGCCCATATGGGTAGAACTTAGAAACAAGGGTAGGACCACTCTAGTGGGCCTCTATTATAGACCCCCCAGTAGTCAGCAGGAACTTGAGCAGGTATGTAGAGAAATTGCTCATAGTTGTAGGAATAATAGGGTTGTATTAGTTGGGAGATTTTAATTTCCCTGGTATTGAGTGGACTACCCAGAATGTAAAGGGTCTGGATGGGGTAGAGTTTGTGAAATGTGTCCAGGGAAGTTTCCTGAGCCAATATATAGAGGGCCCTACTCGGGAGGGTGTAATAGTGGACCTTCTCTTGGGGAACGAGACAGGGCAGATAACTCAAGTGGCTATCAGGGAGCACTTTGTCCCTAGTGACCATAATTCTATTAGTTTTAAGATAGTGATGGAAAAGGATAGGACAGGTCCACGGGTTAGGGTCCTAAACTAGAGCAGGGCAGGATCTAGCAGAGGCTGATTGGGTGACCCTCCCAGTATCAAGGAGCAGCATGTTCCTGTTAGGGTGAAGGATAAACCTTGCAAGTTTAGGGAACCTTGGCCGACAGTCAAGAAAAAGGAGTTTAGTTTGGGGGTGAGTGAATCCCTTGATGACTATAAAAAGATTAAGAATACACTTGAGAGGGAAATCAGGAGCAAAGAGGGTATGAGATAGATCTGGCAGGTAGGGTTAAGGAAATTCCCAAGAGGTTCTATAGATATATTAAGAGTAAAAAGGTGGTTAGGGAGAGAATAGGTCCCTTTGGACATCAGAAGGACCACCTATGTCTTGAGCTGCAAGAGATGGGTGGGATTTTTAATGGATATTTCTCCTCTGCGTTTACTGAGGGGCAAATCATGGTTGCTCAAGAGATAAGAGAAACAAGTGGTGATGTTATGGAGGATATTCGCATTACCAGGGAGGAAGTATTTGTAGCCTTGCAGTGCATTAAGGTGGATAAATCCCCAGAGCCTGATTGAATGCATCCTTGGACCTTGTGGGAGGCAAGAGAAGAAATTGTCGAAACCCTTGCAGATATATTTGCTTTATCGTTAGCCACTGGTGAAGTTCCCAAATACTGGAAGGTGGCTAATGTTGTTCTGTTATTTAAGAAGGGTAGCAAGGACAAGCCAGGGAACTGCAGGCCAGTCAGCCTGACATCAGCAGTGGGGAAGTTACTGGGGGGCATTCTGAAGGACAGGATCTACCAGCATTTGGATAGACAGGGTCTGATGAGGAGGAGTCAGCATGCTTGATGAATCTTTTAGTGTTTTGAAGAGGTGACAAAGGTAGATGAGGGTAGGGCAGTGGATATTGTTTATTTGGACTTTTTGCAAGGCCTTCGACAAGGTCCTGCATGGTAGGCTGGTCTGGAAGGTAAGGTCCCATGAAATACAGGGAGAGCTAGTAGGTGGATTCAAAATTGGCTCGGAGTTAGGAAGCAGAGGGTGGTGGATGAAGGTTGTTTCTCTGAATGGAGGCCGGTGACTAGTGGTGTGCCGGAGGGGTCGGTGTTGGGACCCTTGTTATTCATTATTTACATAAATTATTTGGATGCGAATGCACAAGGCTTGATCAGTAAATTTGCAGATGACACGAAATTGGGGGGTGTTATTGATGGTGAAGAAGGTTATTGTAGATTACAGGGGATCTTGATCAGTTAGGGAAGTGGGCTGAGGAGTGGCAAGTGGATTTCAGTACAGGTAAGTGTGAGGTGATGCATTTTGGAAAGTCAAACCAGCGTAGGACTTATACCATGAATTGTATGGCACTAGGGAGTGTAATGGAACAGAGGGACCTAGGAGTACATGTGCATAGTTCGTGGTGGTGGTGAAAAAGGTGTTTAGCATGCTGGCCTTCATCAGTCAGGGCATTGAGTATAGCAGTTGGGATATTATGTTGCAGTTGTATCAGTCGTTGGTGAGGTTGCACTTTGAAGTACTGTGTACCGTTTTGGTAACCTTGTGGTAGGAAAGATGTGGTTAAACTGGAAAGAGTGCAGAAAAAATTTGCGAGGATGTTGCCTGAGGGTCTGAGTTACGTTGAGAGGTTGGCCAGGCTAGGTCTTTATTCCTTGGAACATAAGAGGTTGAGGGGCGGCTTTATAGAAATGTTTACAATTATGAGAGTGTTAGATAAGGTAGTAATAACAGTCTTTTCCCCTGGGTAGGGGAGTCCAAAACTAGGGGGTATAGATTTAAAGTGAGTGGGGAAAGGTTTAAAAGGGACCTGAGGGGCTTCTTTTTCATGCAGAGGGTGGTGAGTATTTGGAACGAGCTGCCAGAGGAAGTGGTTGAGGCAGATACAATAGTATCATATAAGAAGCTCTTGCAGGGGTGGGCCTTGGAGAGATATGGGCCAAGCGCAGGAAATTGGGACTAGCTGAGTGGGCACTGTGTTCAGCCAAAGGGCTTGTATCCTTGCTGTTTCGTTCTATGACGCTTCCATGGTGGTTTTCTCGATTTGAGCTTTGCTCTTGGCGTGCCTTCTAGCCTACCGAAGATTGAAGGTGTTGCATTCACAAAGATGCAGTTGATGAAACAGATGACAGAGATGGTGATTTTCCTTCTAATATCTGGAGGAGCAAAGTTCGATGGTGGTGGGAGCCAGTCAACAGCTATTGACTTCAGTCCATCACCATGTTTAGCAGCACATTTGCTGTCCTGTCATGGCAATTATTTACCCATACAGGAGTGCAACACTTTACCAAAACCGCTGTTCAGGGGGGTCTTTGCTCTTACACTCCATTTGGTTTCTACAGAAGACTTGTTTACGACTTTACCTTTTCCACGGTCCTCAGCCAATGTTGCTGTCAGTTGAAGGTGCCATCCAATCATGCTGCGAGGTTGTTTGCAGAGTCCACATAATTTGTTTAAAATGATGTCTGTCTATGGCTTTATTGTCAAGGTGGAGTGCTGTTACTAAAGATGTAGCTGGATAGGAAAGCAATTTCCAGTGACAGAACTGTTCCTGCAATTCTGAAGGTATTTATTCAGCTTAGCATTGACCAAGGCAAAGATAGGTGACTGTACAGCTAACCCTATATTGTCACTGTGTTTGGGAGTCCATCATGGACCAAGTGGTGTGCCCTCCAAGGAATTGTCATGGGATTCTTGGTCATTATCTTTGCTGAGACAGGGCATGGTGTCCATTGGTATCAGACAAAACATGACACTTTAAATGTGGATTTATTGCCACACTGTGTCATAGGTAGAAGAAAGGCCAATGTAAGTGCCATAGGTCTTTCTCCACCTTTGGAAACTTCTTTTGATGGAAAACATAGGCGATAGGACCTGATTATAGCAGCTGCATTTTGGCCTGAAATGTACCTGATCATTAGATTTCAAGGATGTGCTGCTTGGAGTCGTGTTTAAAGATAGTGGCACATTTGGTGGAAGATGAAATTTGATAGATCCATTGACTTTGACCATAATTGTATTTATTAATTTCTTCTCATTTGGATGTTACTGGCAAAGGTCGAATTTATTGCTCATCCCTACGTGCTTTTGAGATGGTGGTGAGCCATCTTCTTGAGCTACTGCAGCTATTAATTAAATTAGTAATCAAATGCCCCACTAAACTAATCCCTTCTGCCTAAATATTCCATATCCTTGCATTTCCCGCACACTCATTTGCCTATCTAAGAGCCTCTTGAATACTCCTATTGTATTTGCTGCCACCACCAGCCCAGGCAGCTCATTCCAGGCACCCACCACTCTGTGTAAAACAAAAAAACCTTGCCCTACACATCTCCTTTGAATTTGCCCCCTCTCACCTTAAATGCATGTCCGCTGGTATTAGACATTTCAATCCTGGGGAAAAAGATACTGGCTGTCTACTCTATCTGTGCCTCTCATAATCTTATAAACCTCAATCAGATCTCCCCTCAGCCTCCGCTGTTCCAAAGAAAACAACCTAAGTTTGACCAACCTCTCCTTATAGCACATGCCCTCTAATCCAGGCAGCATCCTGGTAAACCTCTTCTGCACCCTCTCCAAAGCCTCCACATCCTTCCTATAATGGGGTGACCAGAACTCAATGCAATACTCCAGATGGGGCCTAACCAGAGTTTAATAAAGCTGCAGCATAACTTCCTGACTCCTGAACTCAGTGCCTTGACCAATGAGGGCAAGAATGCCATATGCCTTCTTTACCACCCTATCAACCTGTGCAGCCACCTTCAGGGAGCTATGAATTGGATCCCAAGATCCCTCTGCTCATCAGTACTGTTAAGGGTCTTGCCTTTAACAGTGTACTGTCTCTTTACATTTCATCTCCCAAAATCTCCTAAGCCATGATCAGATGGGATTTAAACTTAGTGACGTTCAAATTCACCCTACAACTGGATTTTGAATTCAATTAATTAAAAATATTCTGGAGTTAAAATGTTAGTATGGTGACTATGAAATGATTGGATTGCCTTAAAAATCTAACTACTTACCCAGGTCTTTCCAAGTCATTGCTTTATAACCAAATTGAAAAACGTTTGATTTTGGGGTAAACATCCAATGTTTTTTTCTCCTATATATTGTAAACTCTTCTTGTCCTCTCCAGGATAGATCAGTAGAAAGGAAATTTAAATATTTACTTTTAATTGACTTTTAAATAAATAGGTTAAGTTGACTAATCTTTCCTTCCTTTGTAGAGGCGATAATGTAGAGCACTTAGTTCTTTATTAATGCAGTGGTCCAGCAAAATAGAGAGATTTTGCCCTGCAAACATTGCTGACCATAACTTAAAAATCATGACCTGCTAGTACACTAATTCCAATCCTTGGAAGATGGTGAATGGATTTTGTGAAGTGAGTGGAGAGGGGATGGAGGTTTGGCTTCCGAACTGCGATCAAGCCTACAGTTTATGAGCCACGGCTGGTTTCAATGGCACAATGATATGGCCAACATCTGTGAGCATAATGGCAGAGTGGGAAAACATAATGAAAGATGTTTAAATATTCTGTCTTTAAGTGTCTCTGTTGTAATAGATCTGTTTGCCGCCTCAGCAGAGTTTAACAGGACAGATCAGTAACAGATCACCAAAATGATTCTGATGAAATGTCGGTGACTTGAAATGTTAATTCTATTTCTCTCTCCCCAAACACTGCTTAACCTCCTTAGTATTTCCATCACTTTCTGTTTTTATTTCAAAATTTTGAGCATCCTCAGTGCTTTGTTTCTTTTCCCCCAGAGATGGAGTGTTATCAATCTTGGGGGAAATTCCAAGGTGATGTTGTGGAATGGGCAGAGGTAACATTACTCAATGGGCTCTTAACATTTTAAGATGAATGTAAATAGAAGCAAATGTGATATCAGTTTGAATCACGAAGAAGAGTTGTTATAAACATGGGTTGAGGAGTATAGGGAGGGATTCTAAGCAAAAACAAAAAAAATGGTGGAAACGTTCAGCAGGTCAGGCAGCAATAGTAGATTGAGAAGCAGAGTTAATATTACAGAACAAAGACTGGAAAGAAAGAAAGTTTTAATTTGCAGAGAAAGTGGGGGAGGGAAGGATAGAATGTCCATCCCACCCCCAGATTTTCTACCAATTAAAACTAACTTGTTTTCTCTCTTTCCCTGTTCTGATGAGGGGTCTTTGAAACATTGTTTATTTCTCTTCACTCTCTCCACTCACTTCACAAAATCCATTCACCATCTGCCAAGGATTGTAATTAGTGTACTAGTAGGTCGTGATTTTTAAGTTTATTGTCAGCAATGTTCGCAGGATCCATGACAAAGGCTCTGTTTTTTGCTGTGACCATTGCATTAATAAAGGACTAGGTGCTCCATGTTATTGCCTCTACAAAGGAAGGAAGAATTTACTGCCTGACCTGTTGAGTGTTTCTAGCATTTTCTGTTTTTATTTCAAATTTCCAACATCTATAGTTTGTTTATTTTTTTTGATTTTACACAATGTCCATTTTCATTCAGAATGTCAATTGCCATTTTTGGATCAAGATGCTTTGGTCTTGCAGCAGGAGTAGAAAGTTAATTTGATGGTTCCAAGAATGAAATGGTAAGAGTGAAGAACATGAGTCGGGAAATAATTGTTAAGGGAAAGTATCAAGTTCGAAATTTGTTTTTTTAAAAAAAGTAATGATGGCTGGTTAATTTGGTTTGGGACCAAAATGGACAGGGAAATGAAGATGGGTGGCAGAAGATTAATAGGAATGAGTTCAAAGAATCAACATGTGTGACATAAGTGAGATGGGTTTGGAAAGGTCATGGTGGAAAATGGACTTTGGAATTAGCTGGATGTTTGGGGAGGTGATTGCCTCCAGTAATCATCACCATTTGGAAAAGAGTAAAAGTAGCACAGAATCCTCAATGGATCTCTCTTGGTATTGAAAGCTTTTATGAGCTTGGCACTTTATATCAGAGGTGAATACAGATGCAAAGTATGTTTAGGGAGGCAAATTATAGTAGACTGTTAATCAGTGGTCATCCTTACCCTTCCAGATAATACTAAACATAGGGTGATTTTAATAAAAGGGAGCAAAATAGACCCAAAGTGGAGCCAAATTTTATGAATGTCTGGGCCAGTTCTACGCTGCATGCTTTGAAAATGGATTTTGGTGAGGAGATCTAGAGCCGAATGAATGGAGTAACTAGTATGGATGGCTTTACTGGAAGGGGTATTGAAGGCCTCACTAAAGGAGAGAAAGCTGTGGTTTTGAGACTTTCTGCTGTCAGTAGTTGTATATGACAATCCTGTTGGTGACAGGTGAATAAACATGAAGATGTCTCGTATGATCCATTTCATATTAATAACTTTATGCTAATTACCTAAGCATTAGTCTTCACAAGTACATTATAAAGAAGTGCACCTTCTGTGCAACAATTAAACTGTGCTTCAATAAAGCCTGGAGCCTGATAACTGACAAAGTTAAAGATCTGATGCTAACAGCTGTAGCTTGAACAATTACCCAAATTTCTGTGCAACAGTCCATTTCCATTCAGATTTGACAGGCAGGTTCACCATTTGATAAATTGTTTCAATGATGTGCTTCACCACAAGGGGATGCACGAAGTCCAAAAAGTGCTGTGTGATGTATCACCAAACCATAAATGTTTCCATAGTTTCTTAAAATCAAATTAATTATGAATTGCAGAATATTTTGCAATATGATTTACAGAAACATTTACCTAACTGCAAAATATAGGCATTCAGATTTGCAAATTACATCAAATCGGTGTGGAATGTATATCCTGTACCAAATTGCGGTTCACAAATCAAAATTATAATCTTTTTGTAATTGTTTTCAGGTGGGAATAGATTGATACTGTGCTTTAAAACAAGCCACACCACTTGTCCTCCCATTTATCTCAAATTCTGGGCTGCTGCTATTTGAAGGGTATTGAGGGATGGTTGGGGGGAAGGGTGCTTCTTAAAATCAGCTCATCAGGAGGGTGCATGCAATTAAGGGTTGCATAATATCAACTGGGCATCAATAAATTCTTGGGTAATGTTGGGCGTAACATTTTCTAACTTTGCCCATTGATGCTTGCCACAGAGTGACCAAACCAGAACTCCTTAAAGAAAACATGGCAGTTAATTTCCTGTAATAATTTCTGAGAGGTCAAATAGGGAATGAATGACTTCTCCACCTCATAAAATTGTAGCATCTGCTGATGGATTCCACTGGAGACTGTCAATGGTTTAGCTCTGCCAGATTTCCCAAAGTCCTATCAACAGGCTAGCAATCAACATTTTCAAATGTGAAAATCTCATTGATGGAATGCCACAAACTCATCACCATTAGGATCTTTCAGGAGGCAGGTATGTGATTAGGCAGATCGAATTGATCTAATTCAAAGAAAGCAGACATTGGGTATTTTGGAGATATTGAAAGGGTCGATTATATCTGAACAGTTTTTTTCAGGGAAGGTTGTCTTTTTGCCGATTACTAGTTGCCTTGAGTTTTTAGTGCTTTTCCATAAACCGATGAAGTTGTAGTTGCAAACAACCTGCTGGGAGGAGCTCAGCGGGTCCAGCAGCATCTGTGGGAGGAAATGAATTATCAAGGTTTCTGGTCGAAACTCTGCATCAGAAGTTGTGGTGATTTGATTTTCTTACAATTGCAATAGGTAGTGAAGTATGTGGTTCTGACCCAGTATTGATGAAGAAATTGTAATATGTCAGTCAGGATAACGTGATTTGTTGAAAAAATCTGAAGGTAATGGCTGTTCTGTTTAAAAACACTACTTCTGTTTTTAAAGGTTGAAGAGAGCAATTAAAATTACTTTGACAATTTACTGCTGTGCATTATTGCAAGTCGTACACATAGCAACAATGGCATGCTGTTGGTGCTTGGGAATAACTTAAGGCTAATTTTGAAATTCATTCTTTCTTTTTGTGTGCTTTTACTTAGCCTGGCTAGGCATTACTTTATTATTTGTCTTGGCATGGTAATAGATGAATGACGAATGTGTCTCAAGGATTAATGTCGATATACCATTTTGTCAGCCAGTCAGTTGGAAGTTTAAAAAGGCAAGAAATTGCAGACCTTTTATTCATGTTCCTCAAAGCAGATTGCTTATAATTAATAATAGGTTTTCTCTTTGTGGTTACTGAATTCATGAAAGATGCATTGTCTAGAAATCTAAAATAAAATGAATGTTATTAGTGGTGCCATGTGATTAAAAGAATATCAAGTTGCAAAATAAAAAATGTAAATCAATGGCTTATCAAGGATAAAATAATTGTATAAAATTAAAAACAGTCATCAGTTTGAAGGCTTTAAACCTGTGGTGGAAGGATAACCACGTTTGATGAACAAAGACACACTGGAGCACTTTTATGAAAGGTTTCATTGTAAAGTGCATACCGTAGAGAAACTGGGTAAATGGAATAAAGTTCCTGTAGGCTGAGGGATGGGAAGGAGTATAGGCAGGCTAGCTGTAAGTATCAGGAGGCTTGTAATTAACACTGGTCACAAAATATATCTCTAACCATTCTGAACTCATTGACTCAAAATGTTAATGTTGTTCTTCTCTCCATGAAAGCTGTCTGATCTACAGGGTATTTCCAGTATTTCCCCTCAGCCCTTCCACTTTCTGAAATATTCTGCACTCCTCCTATTCAGGCCATTTGATTTTACAACGGTTCTGTCTCACACGCTCTCTCGCACCCCAACACATTTAGTTCCGGTAGTATGGGGGGGGGGGGGAATAGAGTAGTAAAAGAAAGATATTCAAATGTGCCAATTTTAGGTAACCCTCCCCTCCAGTGTTTCCCCTCCACCCTCCCACCCCTAACATCTGTTTTCTGGTTCCATCTGCCATCTGCCATCCACCTCTCCCCAAATGGTTCTTATTATCACCTTTATTTATCAGATTCCAGCACTGCTTCCATTTGTCTTCCTGCTTATTACCCTCCAGCAGCTCTCCAACCTTCACACCCCCCCCCCCCCCATCTTCCCATGGAGTAAGATGCCATCTCTGCCTCCCATTTTTCCTCTGCCACTGTCTTTGAACCACACCAACCCCTGTCCCAGCACAACCTGCCCGTCATCTTACACCCCTCTTCAGTCCACCAATCACCACAGACTCCTGTCTCACCACGCCCTTTCTCCTCTTTATAGCAGCGATCTCCCCTCTCCACTCTCACTCCTGATGCAGGGTTTCGGCCCGAAATGTCAATAGTTCCTTTCCCACCACAGATGCTGCTCAACCTTCTGAGTTCCTCCAGCAGATTGTTTGTTGCATTAAAAAGTACCATGTGTATAAAGGAGGGTAAGAGCTAACACTATTTTACAAATGCACCAGATTTTCATTTATGTTTATGAAGCCTTGTGGGATATGGTTAGAGATTCCAACTGGTGGTGGGGAAAACCCATTAAAGTGCTGAAGCTGCACATTTTGATCAACTGTTCTTGGGAATTGGGGGAGGCTTTCAGAAGGTTTTGGTTTTTGTTTGATGTGAACTATGAGGAAATTAAACATTGAGCTAAATCTATGTCCAGGTGAGCAGAACAGTAAGTACCACCCTAAGGGTGAATTGGAATGTTCAGTTGTAATTTAGTGATTGTAATTAATTTTATTTGTAAAGACATCAATATCAAGTAAAAATGCATCAGAAAAGTTTACCCAATGCTTGATCCAGCGGACAACAAATCAAATCAAAGGAACGTGGATCTGTTAAAACTTTTTTCATGGCATTATGGGGAAAAATGACTTTGTACCAATGGATTAAAAAAATGAACTATTGTTCCTGTACTGCCACTTTTATGGGACTAGATTATTTTTCAGTTTTGCAGTTACACTTCCATGTTTGACTTGCTTCATATTACAGTCTAAAATCCACTTGTTTCTACATTTTACAATTTGTAGATAAGTGCAACTAAGAGTTGGTGTTTGGAATGGAGATTTCTTAATTTGTATGTCAATCACTTGAATATATCCTATAAAAATGAGCTAGCACAGATTTACATAGATGTACCCTAAGAACTAATAATTCTAATAAATATAAGGTTGAAAATTAGATTTAGATTCTTTAATGATAATGCCATTAACTTTAAAAGTAGTCAGGAACACTGAAGCTAATCTTTACCCCTATATACACATCCAGTGGAAGGAAGGGTGGTAGTGCAACAAGAATGTAACAGTCCTTGAAGGACAAGAAGAATGGAACAGTTAAAGGCTAAAATAACCACTGAATGTATCTGAAAAGCATAATCACATACATGGATTTGAAGGAAAGCAAAGACTGAAGAAAATGAATTTAAACAATATGAAAGGAAAATAGAAGATTGAACATAAGTAGAATGAAAAAGCTTATTTAATTTCACTGAAGCTTTAAAAATTCTTATAATAGAATGAATTATGCAAAACTATGCTCTATACAGATTGGAATGTGCAACTAAATAACGATTGCCTCTTAGAATTACGTTTGGGGATGGTATTTAATCACAAAAAACTAAGAGCAGCACAGTGGTGGAGCTAGCAGAGTTGCTGCCTCACAGCTCCAGCGACCGTGATCCTTACCTCCCAAGCTGTCCCTGTGACTGTGTGGGTTTCCCTGGGTGTTCCCGTTTTCGACCACATTCCAGGTGCAGTGCGCAGGTGGATTGTAGAATGAGGGGAGAACAAAATGGGCCTAATGGAGGATAAGGGTAAATGGATACTTGATGGTTGGCCTAGACTTGGTGGCTAAAAGGCCTGCTTCTGTGCTGTTTACTTCATGACTCTAAAACTCCTCCACTGCCAATTTGGACTTAAATTTGAACTTGCTATCTTTGTTAAAATGTCCTGAAAATATTGTAAACATTTGTCCATTACTGTAATAATCATCAATTTCTATGTTTTTATGCACAAACATCAATCCACTCTCAGCAGTTCCTTCTTTCTCTGTTTAGGAAATTGTATTAGTGGTATTTTTTGGTGCTGAATATATAGTACGGCTATGGTCTGCAGGCTGCAGGAGTAAATATGTCGGTGTTAAAGGAAGAATTCGGTTTGCCAGAAAACCTATTTCAATTATAGGTGAGAATTTTATGGAGTTTCTCTTGAATGTTCTGCTGTAACATTTGTTTAAATCATAGACAGCTCTAGTATCTTGAGGTAACAATCAAACAGAATTGCTTGTAGATCTGAATGAACACCTGAGTGTTTTAATGGCGTTAAATATGCTATTTGAAAATTGTTTCAGCTGTAGTTTTTGAATGTTTACTACCAGTGCAATGACCTCTATGGACATTGCCTTGAAAAAGATTAAAATAATGTCTTTATCATCTTGCATTTGAAATTAACTCGCATGCCTGATTTTTGACTTGCAGATCTGATTGTAGTGATTGCATCCATCATAGTGCTCAGTGTTGGATCAAATGGCCAAGTGTTTGCCACATCTGCTATCAGGTATTGCTGTACAGTTATACAATTTAAATTGAACTAAGACAACAGACACAAATTACATCTATCCATTGGACCATTTAGGTTGTAGGTGTCAGAAAATCCAGAGCAGAGTTCTAGTTGGTGCAGTTGTAAAACTTGCAATAGACTATGATTTCATAATGAGTTTGGTTAACAATATAAAAACTTGGGTGTACTTTATTGCAGCATAGTTTTGAATTTGATGTATCAGTAAATTTTTTGGGGTTTATTTGAAAACTTTATGCTCTGTTTCAGTGATAAAGGGTCTGAAGCATGGTTTTGCAAGTTAATAATTTTTTAACCTGCATTAAATGCACTCCTCAAAGGTCAAGTCTCCATGCTCTACTGAATGACTTCTTCAGAATGCAACATTTTGATCGTTTATGATTTTTTTTGCAATAGGTCAAAATTTTGATGTTTAATTTAGAGCTTGACTTTCTCAGTTTACTTCTTACATTATATGTGTGTTTTTTCTGTGCAGCACCAATTATAACAGGATGGGTGAAGATTGCTGAACAGTACTCAAAAGAATACAAGCCTATAATTTTTCTTTTAATTCATTTCTTTGTCCAATTCTGCTGCAGAATTTCATTTGGTCTCTAAAAGTATGTAGTTTCATCATCAAACAACAACAGGGAGAGAGAAAAGCCAATGCATGTACACATCATAGAGTCACATGGAACTGGGCACTACAGCCTGACTTGGCCATGCTGACCGCAAAGCCTATCTATGTTAATCTCATATCCCTCTATTCCACTATTCCTTTCCTACCCATGTACCTGTCCAAATGCTTTTTACATGCTGTGATTGTACCTGCCTCTACCACCTTCTCTGGCCACTCTGGCAATGTGGAAGAACATGCTCCTCAGATTTACCCTTAAATATTTCTCCTTTTGCCTTAAACTGTTTTCTAGTTTTATATTCCCCTGCTCTTGGAAAAAGACTGCGACTATCTATGCCCATCATAATTTTATAAATTTCTATAAGGTTACCCCTCAGCCTTCTGTGATCCAGTGAGAACATTCCCAGCCTATGCAATATCTTCTTGTAACTAAAGCCCCCCATTTTCAGGGAACTATAAACTTGCAATCCAAGTTACCTCTATGCATCAATGCTTCAAAGGTCTCTTCTGTTTACTGTATATGCCTGGCCAGTATTACACAACCCAAAATGCATTACATCACACTTGTCTAGATTAAATTCCATCTATGTGTTGGAAAGATAACGGAGAGTCAACTAGCATTAATTTTTTTAAATTAAATTTTAATTCTATTTTCCCTTAAATGGTAGAAAAAGGTTTCAAGCAGTAATATTTTAAGGTTTATCCCCTGCTGTATTTGGAGAAAGAAATGTTTAAAGCAAATTTCAAAAATATAGTTTGATTGGCATAAGGACTGGAAGTCAACAGATCCCAAAGGTTAAGAATTTAATGCCATTAAGATTTTTTATAAAATCTAAGAGTTCTTTATTTTAGACTTAGAAAAATAATTTTCCTCCAGCAATACCAGATTTATTGATAGAAAATTCTAACTTTGACGGGAATAACATTAGAATGCAAGATGGGCTTGAGAAGGGAGCATTTTAATGAATTTTTCCCAATACATTTAATTTTAATAAATGGTATTTTAGCCATATGAAGATGACTTAGACCGACAGCTGGTAAAAATCTTAGTTGGATGAACAGTTCTTGGCTGCTTCATTATCTGTCAGAGCTATTGTTTTGGCTTTAAGAGGAAATCAATAAAAAAGTAATCACAACTATCCTAATGATATCTATCCTAATCATAACTATTCTAATGACAGCCATGTATTCAAAAGACTTTAGACAATTTAAGTGTGGGAGCTCTAATCTACTTTAGCATTTGGTTTCAATTCTTCTCAAATGCACCTGGATGTATTAAGAATTAGAAAAAACAAATGTAAAATTGAGGCAAGGAAGGAATTACAATGCAAATGAAGGAAAACTTTGTGACCAAAGTAAATAGCATGTTTTCTAAAGCCAGATGCTCTACATACACTAATGAAATGTAAATTGGATGATCCTTCAAATGAAGGACATAAATGAAAGTAAAATCGTAAGAATAATTGTTACTCACAAGTGAAAATAATTTTAAGATAAGGTCTCTTTATTAGTCACATGTACATCGAAACACAGTGAAATATATCTTTAGTTTTTTAAGCTTTTTTTAGTGTAATTACTTCTGTTTTGTTTTTTCCAGGGGTATTCGCTTCCTTCAGATCTTACGGATGTTGCATGTAGACCGGCAAGGTGGTACTTGGAGACTTTTGGGATCTGTTGTATTCATTCATCGCCAGGTATGCCACTGTTTTCAGCAAGTAGCAGGAGGCAAAAGGGGGAAATATCTTAAAATATTCAGTCCTGACTGTGAGTGGTAAGGTATTATAAGCTGAACGTATCATGTGGTTCCAAAAGGAACTGTCAGTATTTAGCTGCTCCTAGCTAAGTAAGTCCTAGACTCTAAGAGCTGAGTGATAAATGCCAGTTGATCCATAAGTTTGCTCCTTTGCTGTACTGCACAGAAGAGTCCAACTGTAGGGCCCTGATTTGCTGAGATTTACCAGCATTACGCTGGGGGAATCTGTCTGTCTGAAACTGTAAGTCAAACCTGGTGAAGTAGAGGAATTCCAATTTATTGGAATGAGGTTTCCCAATCTGGCGATTAGGGAAAAGAGAACAATAAAGTTCTTTTTTTACCTATTTTATTTTTTAATACTGTCTCTTAGTTTGTATTTTACTTTCAGCATGTTAATCTTTTAATTATTTACAACAATATTTATAGTCTCTAAACATTACTAAATATCAGAGACATTTAGAAACTTTCAGCTTTGGCAGAAGAAAAGCCCTTCTGGGTCAGGTTTGCCTACTACCAATGACTGCCAGGGTGTCCAGGGTGGGGCCTCATCTGTACCACTTTAGGCCTTGTTATGCCTCTCCAGACATGTACTGCGTTCAGAGATTGGGCTCAATTGGCACTCTGCATCTGTCCAATTAAGTGTGAGTAGGCAAGGAATAGCCTCCAGGCAGCAGACTGCATCAATTTAATTCAGACCAGATCATTGTTGCCAGGTTCACCTTGTGGGATGGAGAGTTGAGGACAAAGCAAGCCCAAAAGTATCATACTGTTATTAACTTGTCTTGTGGGGCAAGAGGAAGACTTGCAAGAAAATATTTTTTTTCTTTTGACTGGACTTCTCCCAGTCAAGACAATCTCCCTACAGATTACCCGAGTACTGGGGCTTTTCTTCATTAATCAGCAGCAACCTTCTGCTGATTAGCTTTGCCCTACTGTTTCTGATACTGCAGTTGATACTGCAAGCAAGAAACAAGCCAGAATCTTACAGAAGAAACAAGGATTTAAGATCTCTCAATTCTTAGGAGTTTCTTAAGAGTGCTGAGAACAGAATAGTTTTAAATAAAAATAGAAAACTCTGGAAATTCTCAGTAGGCAGGCTACTTCTGTGAAGATAGAAGTGGAGTTAACATTTCAGGCCAATGACCCTGCATCAGAACTGGAAAAGTGAGGAAACAAGTGTGTTTTAAGTTGTTGGGGTGAATGGGGTGGGGGGAAGAGGGGAAGAGGAGGGAAGGGTGCAGGGTCTATGATAGAATGGTGGCCAATGGCCAAGACTATTCCTGTGACACAAATGCTATTGATGCCCTCTAAGAGAGAGCGATGAATGCTTGTTAATCGCAGCTGGAGGTGTTATAAGTAGAGGAAAAAAATACAATAGTAACTAGAAATCAGAAATAAAAAATGCTGAGAATAATAATCAGATCAGGTAGCATCTGCAAAAAGAGGAAAAACTGAGTTAATGTTAATAGTTGCTGCTTCAACTGCTATGTAGTTCTAGCAGTTTACTTCCAGTTTAATGTATTGCATTTGCTGCTCACAATGTGGTCTCCGTACCTCCATTCAATCCACAAGGGCTTTCTCTCCATCAACATGCAGCTAGTATGCAAGCACAAAAAGAGTTACATGCAGGTCATGTAAGGTTCCCAGCCATTGTCATAACACCTTTATCCTGTGTCAGTCCTCTTTTCCTTTTTTTTTTAACTACTTGAGGTCGACTTATTTCTCAGCCCAGAATCGAGGAATAACACCTTGTAACATTACCAATGACACTCATAAGATGCACATCTAATGAGGCTTAGGAATGGTACAACCAAACCCATCTTGCAACTAGATATATTATGTGCAAGATATCACCAGATCTAGAAGTGTCTTCGATGTGCATTAGTCATGGCTACAATTCTGGAGATGATGCATAAACTCAAATTAGAGCTATGGGAGTCACAAGCAAGGGAATGAAGAATCTTTTTAGATGATGAGAGGGAGAAGAAAGTTGATTAGCAATGGGAATGGTAATCCAGAGATCCATAAACCAATGTACTTCAATTAATCTATTGGATCACATCTGAAATCTAGCAGCTAAACTTATTCTCTCCCTCACTTACCCCAATATAAACTAATGATGCAAACAACATTGCTTTGCACGGCATAAATCACTCAATGGCAATTCATGTCTGTTCCATATGAGATGGAAAGCCATTTACCAGTCACATAACGAAAATATGCTTGAATACAAAATAGGGCCAATGAGTACTATTTATGTGAATCAAAATGACAGAAATTGATCACCCTAACATTTTGAAAGCCCTGTTTGTGAATGTTTTTGTACAAATACAAATCTTTATTCTTCTTCCTACAACCTCCATGGTGTTCAGCCAGGGCATCATGAGTTACAACTAGGCATCAGACTGAGCTTGACCTCGAGGAGCAACATGCCCAGAAATATGAAGCGTAGCAGAGGAATGCATCACCACTCATTCAGTATTTGATGGCAAAAGCTCTAGACCTTCTGTGCTTGCCACTGATTTGTGCTGCCTTTGACTACAACCCTATGTCCACCGAGGCACTAGGCATCCCTCCTCCTCAGTAATTGACAGCTATTCAGAGACATTCCCCACACTCTCACATACACTCACCAGGACCCTGACAATTATCAAGTAGTTTGCATTTATGTCTTGCAGGTCAAGATTGCAAGAAGTAGGTGCCTGCTGCTTCAGGCAGAAAGGTGCCCTCTCAGACTCAGAGTCTGATTGGTCTGCAAGAGAACAGCCTGCTCCCTATGGGCATTGGGGTGACAGCCCCAAAGCCCAGGATCTGCACTGGAGGCACACAATTTCCTTGGTATGCAAATATTCTAAGCACCTTCCACATCACTTCCTCCCTTATTGAAATTACTTCACTGTTTAAAAGATTCTACTTTCCACAAGAGACCATGTACACAGCACTGCCATTATTTATGACCTTGTCATTGCAGAATTGTCAGGAAGAAGACCACCAGCATCACTGGAAGTACAAGCCTTTGAGGATAAGCTAAAGATGAAGCTGCTGAGATTTTGGTTGATTTGATAGCAGAAAGGCATACTACATTATTGCTTCTGTCCCTGTAAAGCACCAGTTCAGATACTGGCACTGAAACTAGAATATGATTTAGAGGAGCACGTTTTAAAGGAGATGTCTGACGTGAGTGGGATGCAGTTAGGCAAGAGGCTAAAGACTAGTGTGCCTGCTTGCTGGAGGGTGACTTCACACATTGCACTGCTCAGAGGTTTTAGATGAGGAACATGAGAGAGAAGCATTCAGAAGGTTGTGCAGGATCAGGGGAGCATCACTTCAACTCTGGAGAGGATATGCAATTTTGTGTCATCTGGTGTTGACACTGAGGCACTAGAGGGCAGATGAATTAGCATTTTGTTTCCCTGAAGATGCAGGGTGAGGCCATCAGAGCTTTGCTAACTTTTAATGATGAGCAGATTGTTTTTCAATGAGAGCAGAGTGATGTTCCACAGGACAACACTGTTGCATCATGGAGCAAACCACTGTTTTTATGGTCATCTAAGTGCATTATCCGACGTGACAATGATTGGTATGTAGCAGAGTCAGTTGTTCACCAGCTGCCACATGTCCATCAAACTAGTCCAATGTCACTTATCATTGAAAAATAGAGTTTCATCTTCTGTTGAACTATCTAAATCTTGTGTATCAGCCGGTATTAACTCTACCAAAAAGAATGGGGGTACAACTAGGCAACAAAGCTATTGAGTGAATTGTAAACAAAGAATTAAGTCCCTGTACCTCACGCTCTTGTAAACACTTGGCTCCAAGTACAAATGGCACATGCCAACAGGTTGAGTGGTATACAGCAGATTTAATATTTGCATGGAAATAATCAGGACTCTACTCAACTATTGGGTATGTCAGGACTAGGATCCAGAATGTGCTCCATAAGATTTGGCAACATCAGCACCAGAAGCCATGTCTTGTGCAGAATATTGGGAGCAAGACTTCCATTTAGTGGCACTGATTTTTTAATAATGTTCTTGATGAAATAACTTCTAGAATTCCTTGGAAGTGAATAATCACTCTTCATGAAACAAAAAAACCTGTTAAATTGAACAATTTATTTTTGCAAGTGTACCCCAATTTCTGTTCATCAGCTTTTCTTACAAACTTGACATCAAAATTAATGCTTTTGTTACCCATTCTAAGTTAGTAACTGTTGGGGCACACTTTTGATGTTGCAGCATTCATTTCATTTTGGGTGATTTGTGAGCAAAGAGACCTAGTAGTGTCCATCACATCACCAGGTGAAGTCTATGATGTCTGATAGTTTTACGCACTGTCCCATGTGGTACTAAGCAAGCATGAATCTCCTTAACTTCTGAGATTGGACTGGATCAGCCATTTCCAGACTGGTATCTATAGGCTTTAGTTACAGAGAAACTAGTAGATGTGCCATTAAGAGTAATTGGGAATTACATTTGTGCATAATTTGTAAGCTGGTGCAGATGAGATTCATTTGAAATCTTTTCTCATCTGTCTTCAGTTATAGTGTCATCTTCATGAAATACGAAGAATATTTCTTAGTCTTATCATTACAAATAGCTACAAGAGACTAATGACCTGCTATCTTGGCATTTGATGATTAGGTAAATATGTTAAAAGTCCCATATGATTATGCCAGCATTTAAGTTGACAAGATTGATTATTTCTATTTGTTTAACCCTAAAAAGTTATAAGACAAAATTGCTGGTGTGTTTGAACTTGGAAAATGTTGATTACTCACAGCTGTTATTTCAGAAATATCAACATTGGCTTTAAAGTTCAGTTGATTTTAAGTGAAGAATGTAAGGGTCAAGTTATTCTTACCATAATTGAAAAACCTTTAGAAGCATAATAGTGTATGCATTAACTCTTATGCTTCAGAAGTTAAAGTTTTATCTCTTAAAGTAAAAGTTTGCAATGCATTAGTATTCTAGAATCGGGATTAATTTTAATGATTTGAATTTTAAGAGTTTGTGTAAAGTATGCAACTTAAATGCACAGGGTAAAACCTTTTTAAGAGTATAAAGAGATTGAACTTATGCTACAGCAACACAAATCCCTGGTTATGTCACATGGTGTACTGTGAGCAGTTTCTGGGCGACGCAGCTACATTGTTCATGGAGGGAGTGTGGTGTAACCTGCATCATGCTGTTGAAGGTGTGCTAGGCTCATTTGAAAGGAGCATATCCTAGTCTGTACCATTGACTAATCGGTGTAAGAACAAATGCGTCATTCAGTGGTCTCCAGCACCCCACCCATTTTTTGTGGTGGACTCAGTCTCTTTGCAATTGAAATGATTCTACTTTGAAAACCTGCCAGTGCCTTGCACATGCTCTTCCAACCTATAGTGCAAACTCTTTAGTGTATTCCTTGCTCCACATTTGTTCTTGCTCAATTATACCAAAACAATTTACCGTTCTTATCCCACTGAAATGTATGTGGCTGTGTTGATGCATGATTTTGTCGATTCCTCTCATGATGCACGCTGAGAAAGATTCAACAGAAATTTCATTATTTGAAACATCTACCAACCGCTGCTTAACACATGAAAGCCCTGTTGGAAATAAAAGATGTGAATTAATCTGGCAAAATATAAATATGTTCTATGTTAAATTATTGAGAATTGTATGTAATTTATTGTTGAAGTCAAATAAACGTGATCGTGTCCTGTATGATGTGTGGTTGGCTTGTATTTCAGTATATTAATACACCTTTGTCCCCATTTGCAAATGCTAGTCTTATCAAAACTCCATCAATCTTCAGCACTTGTCATATGTGAGCTTTTTTGGTCGATCCTTTCTTACTTTCTCTCTCACTGGTGTTTCATTCTTTCTTATCTTGCAAGTGTGAAAGGAATATATATGACTGAGTGGAATGGTGTGTATAGGATGGGAGTATATATGATGAGAGTGGCCACGAAGACAGGTGTGGTCTTGCATAAGGACTGAGGGGTTGTGGTGGATGAATGGATGGGAATGTGAGCAAGTGGATTGTAAGAATAGGGCTGGTGCATGGAATTCTATAAGAAGGTGGAATGATTTGCACAGCAGGAGATAGGCTGATGTGCTGTTCTGCTCATCTTTACTAACAAGCTTATGTCATTAAACCACTTTCTACACTGAATTCAGAAGTGTGTCACCTCCTCTGTTACCTCCAACCCTGACTTCTTGGCCTCAACTGCAGACTTGCCTCTCCTGTTGGCAGAGAAGACTCTCACTCTCTAATTCCTAACAACCCCAAGCAACTCATACGGGGAAGCTTCACTTAAACAAGGCACAGCCTTTGCCTGTGCATTCTCCATTCTGTCATTTGCTTCTCTTTTTCTCCCCACTCCAAACCCCTTCAAATTGTATGTTTGGTGGACCTCGTTAACTTATGGATTTCAGATTTTTACAAGTTATCTTTATTAGTCACATGTACATCGAAACACACAGTGAAATGCATTTTTTTTGCGTAGAGTGTTCTGAGGGCAGCCTGCAAGTGCCGTCATGCTTCTGGCACCAACGTAGCATGCCCACAACTTCCTAACCCGTACGTCTTTGGAATGTGGGAGGAAACCTGAGCACCCAGAGGAAACCCATGCGGACGTGGGGAGAACGTACAAACTCCTTACAGACAGCGGCCAGAATTGAACCCGGATCGCTGGCGCTGTAATAACTTTGCGCTAACTGCGACACTACCGTGCCTGCCCTAGTGTGTCCACATTACAGTTTACTGACTTCACAGTTACTGTTAATCATGCTGAATACCAAAAGATTGTGTCCAATTTCAGGGCAAAGAAATTTGAAAGTCATCTCTTATAATTTTGAGTCATGAACCAAATACTTTATGTCATTATAATTATTAGAAATTTCAAGTGTATACCAAAACCAAGCACATGGTTCAGAGCCTTTACAACCATGAGAGTGGGGAAAGTTAGCCTTAATTCAAGCACTGGATGTGAAAATATAGTTCAATAGAATAGATTTTTGTATAGATATCCATGCTTTCATTCCTCTATTTGCACCCTCAAAAAAAAAGTGCTTGGCTTAGAAGTTCTATCATGAAGCACAATATCTATGCATGCTGCATGATAAACTTCATTTGGAGAACTTGCTGTGAACTGCACGCAGGTGCTTTCTACATCCATCATGGTTTGCAATTATACTTCTCGGTTTCGGTCCATATGACTTCTCAGGGCAATGAAGCACTGAGTCACATGCAGTGTTATCCACTGGTAAGCATTGCATTCTGGATACCACTTCTGTAGATTTCACTTGTGCACTTACGGCCTGTAGCTGGCCAGGCCAGTCATGTAAAAGTCGGCTATCATCAGGAATATACAATGTCTTGATTGAAATTTATAAAATTATGAGAAGCATACACAGACAGTCAGTATCTTTTTCCCAGGATCAAAATGTCTAATACTACAGGGCATGCATTTAAGTTAAGAGGGGGTAAGTTCAAAGGAGATATGCAGGGCACATTTTAACAAAGATAGTGGTGGATGCCTGGAATGCACTGCCAGGGGTGGTGGTGGAGGTAGATACAATGGAGGCATTTGAGAGGATCTTTGATAGGCACACGAATATGCAAAGAATGGAGGGATATGGACTATGCACAGGTCGAAGGGATTAGTGGAATTAGGTGTCATTAGCCTGATTAGTTCAGCACAACATGGTGAGCCAAAGGGCCTGTTGCTGTGCTATACTGTTCTATGTTCTAATATGAGGCCAAGTTCAGTTCAGTAGATATCTGCCCGTGGAATCCAGTGCAAGGAACTGCCTTCAGGTAGATGCCCTTTAAGTTAAAAGCTTAGCCCTCACTGTGGTTCTCCCTTGGCCTCTTAACTCTATCTCCCTTGCAGCCATCACAACTGAACCATGAAACTTCCTCTTCCTATTGTGACCACTGAACTCTGTCTTCCCTTTTGCAACTCCTTTCCTCTCCCTCAACAAGGATCCCCTATGATTGATGTCCTGACTCTTGTCCCCCTATTTCTATGGATTATTCTCCTTTGTGACCATTCTTCCTCCCCAAACCCCTGATCTACAGTTTCCTTCTGTTAGCTTTGAGCCCAAGTTAGACCACTGCACATCTAGTGGTTAGGCTTTTATGGTAGTGAAGAATTTCCAGACCCTTGTTCATCTGGTGTGATTTTATTAGTAACAGATTGCCCAAAACTTTTGACTGGCATGCAGATTCTGAGTTATTGAAATCAGAATATAAAATTCCTTAGCAAATGATGTCCACAATGATGGAAACAACATACAGAATGCAGTATATTTTACTGTACAGTTCTTGCTATCACCTGGGAAATGATTTAAAATAAGATGTGGTTAACAAACCAAAACAAAATCACAGTAACCTATTATCTAAGATCAGCTGATTCATATATAATTAATGTTTTGTTTTGCAGGAACTCATAACGACACTATACATAGGTTTTTTAGGTCTGATTTTTTCTTCCTATTTCGTGTACCTGGCTGAAAAAGATGCAGTTGATGAGAAAGGGATGACTGGGTTTGGAAGTTATGCTGATGCTTTATGGTGGGGTGTGGTAAGTTTCTTTCGATTTGATAATATACTGTCAATGACATTTTCATGTAGAAAAGTAAGATTGGTTACATGTGCTCTTATGCTTTAGGGTTTGTGTTTATTTTTAAAAATTGAAAATACACATTTAAAAATATATAATTGCTAAAATGCCATCTTTGAATTTTAAGGGCATAAAGAATAGAAGCAGGAGTCTTCAAAGAAGTAACAGGCAACATAGACAAAGAGTCAGTGGATGTTATTTACTTAGATTTTCAGAGGCCTTTGACAAGGAGCTGCTCATGAGGCTGCTAAACAAGATAGGAACCCATGGTATTACAGGAAAGGTACTAGCATGGATAGAAGATTGGCTGACTATCAGAAGGCAAAGAGTTGGAATAAAGGGGGCCTTTTCTGGTTGGCTGCCGGTGACTAGTGGTGTTCCTCAGGGGTTGATGTTGGGTCTGCTACTTTTCACGTTATATGTTAATGATCTGGATGACGGAATTGATGGCTTTGTGGCCAAATTTGCGGATGATACAAATGTAGGTGGAGGGGCAGGTAGTGTTGAGGAAGCAGGGAATCTGCAGAAGGACTTGGACAGGTTGGGACAATGGGCAAAGAAATGGCAGATGGAATACAGTGTAGGGAAGTGTATGGTCATGCACTTTGGTAGAAGGAATAAAGGCATGGACTATTTTCAAAATGGGGAGTGAATTCAGAAATCATTGCAAAGGGACTTGGGAGTCCTAGTGCAGGATTCCCTATAGGTTAACTTGCAGGTTGAGTCGGTAGTAAGGAAGGCAAATGCAATGTTAGCATTCATTTTTAGAGGACTAGAATATAAAAGCAAGGATGTAATTCTGAGGCTTTATAAGGCATTGGTCAGGCCACATTTGGTGTATTGTGAGCAGTTTTGGGCCTAAGGTATTGGTTTATTATTGTCACTCGTACCAAGGTACAGTGTCAAACTTGTCTTGCTTACCGATCGTACAGGTCAATTCATTACACAGTGCAGTTACATTGAGTTAGTACAGAGTGCATTGAGGTAGTACAGGTAAAAACAATAACAGTACAGAGTAAAGTGTCACAGCTACAAAGAAAGTGCAATGCATAAGGTGCAAGGTCACAACAAGGTAGATCGTGAGGTCAGAGTCCATCAAGGGTCTAGAGGAGGTTTACAAGAAAGATCCTGGGGGTGAAAGGGTTAACGTATGAGGAGCGTTTGATGGCTCTGGGCCTGTACTTGCTGGAGTTTAGAAGAATGGGACAGGGGGGGGGTGGGGGGATCTCATTGAAACATACCAGATATTGAAAGGCTTGGATAGAGTGGATGTGGAGAGGATGTTTCCTGTAGTGGGAGAGTCTAGGACCAGAGGGCACAGCCTCAGAATAAAAGGATGTCCCTTTAGAACTGAGATGAGGAGGAATTTCTTTAGCCAGAGGGTGGTGAATCTGTAGAATTCATTGCCACAGACAGCTGTGGAGGCCAAATCATTGGGTATATTTAAAGCAAAGGTTGATAGGTTCTTGATTAGTAAGGGTATCAAAGGTTATGGAGAGGAGGCAGGAGAATGGGGTTGAGAGGGAAAAAAGATCAGCCATGATTGAATGGCAGAGTAGATTTGATGGGCCGAATGGCCTAATTCTGCTTTTTTGTCATGGTCATGAGTCAGCCATCTGGCCTCTGTAGCCTATCTGGCCATTTGACACATTAATGGACAATCTTCTGTCTCAACACTCTTTTCTTGTACTATTCCAAAATCCCTTGATTTCTCTAAAATTCTTTAGATTCTCTAACGGTTATTGATCTGTTTTGAATGAAATATGTGACTGACCCTCGACAGCCCTCCAGGGTAGAGAACTCCAAAGATTCACGACTCTTTGACTGAAGAAATTTCTTGTTTTCAGTCTTCAATAGATTACCCCTTATTATGAGATTATGACTCCCAGTTCTAGATTCTCAACCAAGGGAAGTATCTGTAATTGTAGTAAGATATCTTTACTCTTGTATTCAAATCCTCCTGCAATAAAGACAAACAGCAATTTGCCTTCCCAACTGCCAGTTGCAAATGCGTTTTCATTTTTAGTGATCTGTCCGTAAGATCCCTTTGAACATGAACACTTCTCAATCTCTCATCATTTGAAAAATACTTGGCCTTTATGTTTTCTACTGATGGCATAACCGTGAATTTTTCCTCATTATATTCCACCTGCTACTGTTGCCACTCATTTGGCTTGTCCTTTGAAGTCTCTTTGCCTCTTTGCATCTTCATCAACACTTGCATTCAAATTTAGCTTCAGCTAAGTCATTGATATGTACTAAGTTTGTTGCAATTTGCTATTGTTTTGTAAAATAAACAAAGCTGTGATACAATCCTGCCATACAATGAAAAATATGTGGATAATACTGTTTTTCTTGCTGTGATGAAACTCTAGAACTCTTGGCCTAGCCCTGAGTTGTGGGCTCTGTTGTTTGTTATTGAAATGGACCAGGCCCTGTGGGAACTCATTTCAGTTTGTGGTGGCATTGAGTGCCTGAGTGGGACTGGAGGCCTAATCACCATCTTGCACACCATCTCACGGCATGAAAAAAAGTTTCTTTGTAAAGTTAAAGAAAGTTCCATGACAGGTTATCTTTCATCCAAATTTACTTTTACATCATTCAAAGTGCAATGCCAACACACCTTCCTTTCATTTGTTCTATAATATTGAGAAACACAAAGCATTTTGAGTTTAATACATGTTCAGTGGGGAAACATTTTGTACAAAATATTTTCTCTGTGAGCAATGTTGTGTGACTTTGAAATTCAATTATTCCCCTTAATACATTCAACAATATTCAGAAGTCAACAAAGTCCTCAGAAACAATGACAAGCCTTTTGTTATTCATTTAAATATAACTAATTTAAAACATACTGCAAGCAGTAATTTATAATTCCAATGACTTTTTCATTCTTAGGTAACAGTTACAACAATTGGATATGGCGACAAAGTTCCACAGACGTGGATTGGAAAAACAATAGCTTCCTGTTTCTCTGTTTTTGCAATATCTTTCTTTGCACTTCCAGCAGTAAGTACATTACTTATCTTTTTCTGTTTAAAAATTGCTTTTGTCCTTTTAATGTCAGAGATCAACCAGATTATACATCAGGTAAATATGAATGAAAGCTTTTCTTATTGTGTAATCAACACTGGTTTGTAATGATACCTCTTGCAAGTATTATTTTGGAAAAAGTAAGAGTAGCCAAAAATCTTTCAATGGACTCTTGAGGAGATAGCTTGTTGGAAATGAGAATAGTTGGAATGTCCCAACTATGAAGTGGTATTTTGAATATCATTTTCAGTATGGCTACTGCAAAAAACGTTAGGATATTTGTCAATTCACAAACTCTCTTTATCATCAGATACTGAGCTGAAAAAGTAGTGTTTGTAAGGGAGATATTACCCTCAAAATGACTTTGCATTTATGTGCGGCAAAATTGACTTCTATTCTTCTGGCCCACTTGAAGCATACAGTATAAGAAAGAATCTAGTCAAATGTATTCTATTAACATCAAGCAATTCAACTATATATCCTGACTACTCATGAGATGGAAATAATTAACATCTATCACCAGATGTTAACAAATCTAATTTAAAACCACAGATGGTCATTGGTATAACTTATAGGTGATGATATGAAAGGCATTGAACTTGCAAGCAGATTTCCAAAGACAAGTCTACATTCCGAGGAATTTACAGTTATGAAGGAGGTCATTCAGTCCAAATATTCTATAGCAGTGTTCATTCTCCACATGAGATTCCTCCAACTATAGGTACTGTTTCACCTATCCAGAACATTTAAGAAAGAATCTACTGGCTTTGGAGATGGTCCAAAAGAGATTCACTGGGCTAATTCCAGGGATGAGAGGCTTGTTCTATCACAAGCAGCTGAGCGTTGAATGTTTCTTAAGATAGCAAACTAAACTTATCCTGTACTTTTATTTTGTCATTTTAACTGTTCGGACAAAACAAAACATTTTATTAAAATAGGATTTTACTTTTTCTTATTTTTTTTTACTTTGTTGAATCATTTACAAGCCAAAAAAAAAGAACATCTGTGCCAAATGCTTATGTTGTCATCAAGAAAATTTTAAGAGGATTACTTTCTTTTATTTGAATCTGTAAATATTTTTAGTCTCAGCATTTACATAAAACAGCCATGTATTTGTGTCCATTGGAAGACAGAATCAGGTCTCATTGATAAGAAATGTTCTTGTAAGCTTTGGAATGAAGCAGAAGAGAATATTGTAATTTTTGTTCATTATGTTTTCATTACTCATCCTTTTTCAGATTGGTGTTGTATCATAAGTGGTGTGGTGCCATTTTTCACTATCATACTTTATAAAAGCAGTGTAATAATGTAATACAATAACTTTGTATAAAGTGCTTTAATTAGATGTTCCATTTTAAGGGTATACTGGGATCTGGATTTGCTCTTAAGGTTCAACAGAAACAACGTCAAAAGCATTTCAGTCGGCAGATACCTGCTGCAGCCTCTCTCATTCAAGTACGTATCATAAGTATAATCAGAGGAACTAATGCCAACATGGTCACAAGGAAATTGAACTTGTGCATTATATGGTTGATCAGAAAAGAAGATTGGTTTGTAAGTTTCTTTTATTTTTACTTTTATGAGAGTCTTGAAAACGTGTTTTCACCCTTATCAAACAGTAGGGAAAAAAAAGCAACTATCATGGTAATATTCTCCCAGTTAATTAATATGGGATTTGAATCATGTGTATTTGCATTGTGTGATTGAGCCTTTGTCTCTTAGGGGACCTAAGAGTGCATTGTGAAACCTCTGGATAAATTTCTGCGATTCTTATCTGTAGTCATTTTAGCAGTGAGAAAACCAATTTAAATAGTGGATGTCTAGGGTTTCTGTGGCTCTTTCACCTGAGTTATGACAGATGAGTGGGACAACATACAATAAAATGCACCTTTGAATAGTTAAGTCATAGTTAAGTAAATTTGTTTGTCCCATGTTGGTGATTGGATCATGATCTGTGATGATTCTGATGCTCTTTGGTGCAGACAATGTGCCGAGTTGATGATGGTGGCTTGTTATATTGATTCCAGCTACTTAACCTACCCAGCAGTATTCCTTATCTAATTTACTGAGTGCTTGGTCCCAATTCAGTCTAACCTGTACTTCTCAAATACATGTTGCATTATGGGTGCAGCAAGTGGTAGAAGTCATGAGAGGGTGATTGTGACTTGTGAAAAGGATCACGGAGCATATTCCATAGTTTTCTGATGTTGCCACTAGAGCCTTGGTGGAGGAGGTAGAAAGTAGGAGAGAAGATCCAGTTCCAGTTCATGTTGCATAAAACTAGATGTGAAATAGCCTGTTTTCCAGATGGTTCCTCAGCATACTGACCTAGAAAACCATCTAATAAACACACCATGAATTCGTCCTCCACACTATTACTTTTAATTCAGTTTACCTACTCTTTCTGCATTGATACACAGAACTGGAAGATGGGTATAACTTACAAATAGCAAGTCCTAAATAAAGCTTGGGTACAGAAAATACAGTGAAGGTGTTATTTTGTTGCAGACTTTAGTGCTGTCTTTTTTTACATTAACAATACTAGGTTGTTGATAAGATGTTGTTTCAAGATGCATCAGACACTCCTACACTAATTAACTTTATAGCAAATTTCCATTTGATTTACCTGTTCTGGAGATGCTTGCACTTGCAGGTAACAGCATAATAGAAGCTTTAATGCTAACCTTATTGCTAGCACTAATACTCATTTACTTATAGCAACATTCTACTTCATAATAGATTAGTTCAAAAATTAATGTCAATATAACAAAAAGACGAATAACACCTATTCCTTAAGTACCAATATTGTTGTAACTTCAGATGCTTAATTTAATGTTGAACCTCAAAGTTGTTGCCTGCAATGTAACTCTGCATCGTTAATTTTTGCAAATGGCAATATGTGTTGACATCCCATTCAAAAACATTGAATGACATGAAATTTCTGGATTTGCACATTGGAGATTAAGTAAACCTGCCACAACAAGCCATGTAATTATTGCTCTAGATATCCTTCTTGCGGAATGATAAGTACCAATTACTGCCAGTCAGTCTCTCTGGCACTTAAAATTAAGTATTACAAGTATCAATTTTCTTTCCTTCAGATTTTATTTGTAGAAGATAGAAAGAAAACAGAGTTTTGAACATCTCTTTTATTCCTCTCCTTAATCCAATTTTTCTCACTCTATTTCCTTTTCTCGCCCTGATCTAACACTGGTTCATAAGTGTAAATCAAACTTCCTTTCTTGATGTTGGTCAGTTCATAACAATTTTTCCTTGTTCACTCAAAATCCAAACTCTATAGATGGGGAACTGAAATAATTTCGCAATTGTTGTTTTAACTGCCATGTGAGCAGGGAGGTGTTAATTATGTCCATGCATTCATTATCATAGACTCTTGTCACTACTAGGCCTTTCTGGCCTTTCATATTCTGCCTTGGGAGTCTTCAACCTGATGGCCTCGACATTGATTTCTCTAACTTCCGGTAACCCCACCCCTTCTTTTTCTTCTTACCCCCCCCCCCACTCCTTTGTCTGCCCTTATTCCTGTGGCTCCCTTCCCCCACCTTGATGACCTGCCCATCTTCTCTCCTCCCCTCCTCCATCTTTTATTCCATGGTGCATTGGCCTCTCCTACCAGAATCCCTTCTTCTTCAGCCCTCTGCCTTTTCTACCCATCACCTCCCAGCTTATTACATCTTCCTCCCTCCCACACCTACCTACCTACCCCCCCTCTCACCTGGATTCACCTATCACCTGCCTGTGTGTGCTCCTCCCCCTCCCCCCACCTTCTTATTCTGGCTTCTGCCCTCCTCCTTTCCAATCCTGATGAAGGGTCTCTGCCCAAAACGTTGACTGTTTATTTCCCTCTATAGATGCTGCTTGACCTGTTGAGTTCCTCCAGCACTTTTTGTGTAGTGTCTTTCTATACCTGACAGTTTTAACAGTGGGGCCCAAATTGCACTAGGTGGGTTCTGATGGGCAGACCTGACACCAGACTCTGAAGTGGTATCACACTATTACAAGTTCTTTTGTTCAGTCCACCAGTAAATTACAAGGTGGACTAAAAAAAGATTCAAGATGTTGTCAAGTCTCCCTGAAAAGGTCTAACATCCCCTTCGAAGCATGGGAATTCCTGGCCCTTTGTCATGTGCATTGAATTGTGGATCCTCTTAGGAAAGCTTTGATCTGTCTCTTTTCCTGCACCAGTTCCACTGTGACAAAGCAAGCAGAGGAAAGGCTTTTGTGTGTGTTTATGCTTGTAAGGCATTTTTGTACATCATAAAGCCTTGGGTCTTGTATGCTACAACATTTTGCTCCATGGGGAAGAGTTTCCTAAACACTAAAACTGTACAGTGCCCACACAACACTGGCTTAATAGATCTTTTGAGGCACAGAGGAATTTTTCAGCTACAAATATTATCATTTATTACATGAACTGCTATGACTGCACAAGTGCCATCCAATAGATACATAAAAAACTATAAACATAAAATATCACAATATGTGCTAAGTAAGTCTGGACCCAAATAGTCGTTCCTTGTTTCACTTTTGCAAAGATTGAAATAAGGAAGAAGTAAGTTCAGGTTTTTGGAAGGCAGGCAATGTGTTTTTTTTTATCATCCAAAGATTGAAAGTATTTTGCTAAGAAAATTGAGAGACGTCATTATCTGGTGCATTGGTACCAGATTGATTTTCCAAAGGATACGTCACAAATAGACACTATAGTCAAATAGACTTTCATTCAAATATATTTTATGATTTACCTTAAATATCTGAATTGTACATCAAAACTTGAACATGCAAATTGCCTGTTACTGGAGGAAAATAATCTCGTAAGTGATTTGTGCTCACTTGTCGCAGTTTACTGTCAAAATTTATCCATCCAATTTCACTTAAATATCGTAGCCAATCAGCTTGAGAAAATTGTTAGAGACAGCTTCTCTCATCTGTTCCACCTCTGAAATAGATCATAGATAATTTATACCTTAACTGTGTTTATTTCATTTTTGACCAGTATCCCTTGACACCCTTGTGTAACAACGATTTATGCATTTAATCCAATAGCCATGTCCTTTCGAGGAAGAACAGCTTAACTATAATTCTTGGATCATGACCTTTAAAAGAATGTGTAGGGATTCAGAATAATCCATTAAAATACCAGAATAATCAGTTAAAATACCTCATTCTGATCACCTCCTCAATCTTTTATTCAAGCTAAATCGGTGTTAATTTGTGCTTAACTTAGCAATGTCCAAATATATCTTCATTATCCATTAGATTAATATATTAAAGAATTGCTTTTGCTTATGTTTGTTTTGAGGTAGTTTTGTAATACTTAGCGGTAACTACTTCACAACTATTTGATCATAGCACTATAATTAATAAAATAATATCTTCTTTATAGACCTTATGGAGATGTTATGCTGCAGAGAAGACCCATAGCTCCACTGCTACATGGAAGATGTATGTAATGCCTCCCGATCACACTTCCAAAATATCAGCAACATCATCCAGTCCACAAATAAGAAAACAGGTAACATTTGATATGTATAAGAATTCATTTAGCAGTACAAAGTGCATTTGTTTTGAGCTGTAATTATAAATCTGTTTATATTTTTAGAAAATGGACAAGACTAGTAGTAACCTCTTACTCAGCAGTTATTTAAATTCTAATAAGGGTGTCCATATTGGAATAGTTCAAATTTCAGGGCTGGATTTCATTCAAATTGAGTGGCTAATTGCATTCCATTGAGATGAATGGGAGAGGGAAAGGTGGTCATGATGTCTGGCCTAACCAGCTTCAACTTTGCATTTTGTTCTCTAACCACCATAGAGAGAAACTGCCTCTCAGGTTATCCTGTCTTTGAAATTGGTAAAATTTGCAGAGGAAAGTAATATATTAAACTCTGAGACTTTACTGTTCTGTTAAATATACATATGCATTCCAAACACACCAGTTATTAGATCAACAGAGGGTCAATTTATGATTGTAGATAACAATAGCATTAAAGTTTTGAAACCTTTTCCCAAAGTATTACTATTTCAAATCCCATTGTTCTAAAAACGCTCATACATTTTAACACTATGATAAGGTAGTCTGACAAATTGATTGACAAAAGTGAATCAACTTAGTATCATCTTGTATGTGATTAAGCTGTTAAAACAATTACAGTTGTCTAGTTTTTTATCATAATGTTCAATTTACCAGAGTTGAAAGTATACAAGTACAAAACTATTTTATCGATGTTGAAATTTAATTATGAGTATACACTATGTAATAGAAGCATGAGTTGGTTGTTTTACTATAAACTATCAAATACATTAATGTACACATTCTGTCGGGTAAGATATTAAAAATGAGGTTTATGTTGCTGCTTGGTATTCATACCTTAAATCTGGGCCTCATATTGCCTTTAACTTGTGAGAAAATAAAATATGAAAAGAATTTTCATGACAATCCAGCAGTATAACTTTTCAAATCGTACATCTTACTATAAAATATTCAGTGATAATTTTGTACCTTTGCTATATGTACTAATTTTGATAAGTATCTTTGTTGTTCATTCTTCCATTAATTAGCCCCATTCCCCTCCCCCCGGTGTATTCTGCTGCCACTCAATCATAATCTTTAACTCTGACAGTAAGGATCTGAAATACCATCCAGGTCCGAGGAACAATTTCCCGCGCCTGTATTTAAAGATTGGCATAGAGGAGGACTCTGTCTTCATTTCCTCATGTTTATTCGGCAGTCATCTGCTCCTTTCCTATCTGCATGGGCTTAAGCTCCAGGATGCCACCTTCAGTGATGTGGTAATCATGTTCCTCCTAGCCTTAGGGATGCACCACAGGATCACCAGCTAGTATAGAAGTTTCAAAAGACAGGGCTTGAGTTTCTCCAGCTGACAGTTCTCCCTGTGCAGATGGTTGTCCAGGATGTGAACAATGTCCTGTTGTTCCCAAGTCAAGGAATTTTAATTGGTGGGGCAAAGGTGCCTTTCTATGTCTGTGCTTAGGAGACTATTACTTAAATTCTACTGGATGCTCTGAATTTTGTTTTATTATTTAATCATTAAAGTTTGTTGTAATGCATGGTTTTTAGTTCAATAAATTAAATAATCTAATGTATGGCTATTATATTTTCCAGTTTCTTAACTTAACCTACTATTTTGATTGAGAAAGGGGAAAACAAATCTGTGTATTCCTCACCTACTGCAATCATTTGATTTTCTTCAATTCAATGGATCTTACAAGTATAACACACTGGTCGCTGATCAGATCTGCTCCTGCTTCCATTCCCTCTGGTATCTTCAGACCTTGCATCACCTTTTACTTACTTGCTCTGCTCCAGTTAAGTGGACCCTTGCCACTGCTCCCCCTAGCCCTTGGACAAGGCCTTAGACAATGCACTGTATATCCCTCACCTCTCAATCCCTAATTATGAGTTGAAATTTCAACTGAACATGATGCATTCTTCAGCAAGTTCATTGACAAAGCAAGAAAACGTAGCTGGTTTAGGATACTACCCTGATGAACTCCTGTAATAATGTCCTGGGGCTGAGACAATGGGAATCCAATATCCATGGGGAGCTTACTTTGTACAAAATATGAATTTAACCAATGGAGACGTTTTCCCTTAATCCCATTGACCAGATTTACTGGGCTCCTTGATGCTGCACTCAATCAAATGCTGCTATTACATGAAGTGCAATTACTCCTACCTCAGTTCTGGAATTCAGCTCTTTTGTCCCTGTTTAGATCAAGATTGTAAGGTCTGGAGCCAAGTGGCCTAACTGAGCATTAACAACCTGGTGTATTAAAACACCATTGACAACACTTTCAGTTGATGATTGAAAGAAGGTGGAAGAAGTGATAACTTGGGGTTCTGATGTAGGATCTTTAGCCTGAAACATTAACAGCATCTATTTCCACAGATGCTGCCTGACCTGCTTAGTATTTCCAGCATTTTCTGTTCCATTTCGTCTTTAAGAAATTGCAGGCTGGCTTTAAATAATGGAGGCTGGCTTCATTTGACATTAGACACTCATGATATTGGATCCATTGGATATAGCTCATGAACAGCATGGTTAGCACTAGCTACCTGCATTATTGAGCAGGCAGTACCAAGCTGGCCTGCTGCTTTTGTTGGAAGCAATGGCAGAGTTAACTTCAATGCAATCTTTGTGACTGTTTTCAGAGCCTATTTAGCCCATTAATGCTTATGCAGCGTTATTGATATTGCACTGCATTTGCATTTTTTTTACGAAGTAGATATCAGAATTTCATGTTTATTTTAAATATTTAGTAACCTTTTTCCCTTTTTATAGCTCAAGAAATATAAAAGAAAATGCAAAACTGGAAATGATAATGAGACAGCACTCGTGGTGAATACCGGAGAACGTGCTCTTTCAATACCACGGATAACCTATGACCATATTGATGAAAAGGAAGACAAGAAAGAAGTCACCTTTTTTATTGATGAGGCAACAGGTATTTTTTTTTACATATAAAATATAATATTAGTGTCCCACCCATGGTAGATGGTAGCTGAGAATTTATAAAGCATTTTGAATAACAGTTAGTATCAATATTGATAACTCCAAAACTGGTGTTTCTTTTATAAAAGTCATCTGGTTCAGTCATATTCTTTTGGCTGGGGTGGGAGAGAGGGGCACAGAATTTGCCTTCCTTGTTAATTTTAGTCTATTTCTGATTCTCGGACACACAGCTGTACGGTTGACTATTAACGGACCTTTAATTGGCCTTACAAGCCATTCTGTTTCACTTAATTGTTAAGAGCAGTTCATCAATGTATTCTCAGCCAATTATATATGAGGATCCATTCCTCCGTCTGTTAATACATTTAAAAAAAAATCTTGATAGTTGATCTCAAAATTTCCAACCATATCAGATATTCCTGTGTTATATGATATTGTTGGATTATTTTTGTTACAGCAAAGGCTTAGGTAAAACCTCAAATCTTGGAACATGCACAATCATCAGGTCAATACTTGACTGGGGAGGGGGGCAGGAGAATAAGATTAGTTAATTCAGAATCTACTGTCTGGTGTATTTAGAATCATGCAGCAGGGAAATGGGTCCTTCAGCCCACTGCATACGGATTGACTATTAAGACCCCATCAATGCCAATCCTCACTAATTTCATCTTTACTTTCGCATTCTCACCAAATCCTCTACCCCTCCCTGATTCTACCGTCACCCACCCATGCTTTGGGATAATTTACAGTAATCAATTAACCTACTACCCAGCATGTCTTTGGCATGTGGGAGATCACCTGGGAGAAATCCTTGTGGGCACAGGGAAAATAAGTAAATTCCATGCAGACAGTACCCAAGGTCAGGATCAAGCACTGGTGACTGTGCCACCCATGGAACACAAAATCTGGTGACTTTCCACTGCAGTACTGAGTACTGCACCTTTGGAGATTTTGCCTTTGAAATGAAAGATTAATTGTGGACATATTTTTTTGGGTAGACCTTAAAGATCCTGTAGCAACATTTCAAAAAAGCGCAGTGTTTATTACTCTTGTCATGGCCAATATTTATCTTTCAATTAATGTTATTACAGCAATTTAATTAGATTTCATTTTGAAATATATGATTCAGTTGAATTTGTCCTGGTAAAGCTTTGGAAGCATATCTCAGCCAGCCTTTTTCAGTTAATATGTCCATGATCAGAGAAAGGCCAGAGAAACACTATGAAACAAATGTAGTCAGAGCGATCAGGAACCCTAGTATAACAACACTGTCTGGCATCAGGAATGATGGGTGAACCAGACTCTCAAATCAAATCCATAAATGAGAAGTAGATTACATTGTTGAAATATCCAATTAACCACGTGTATATGCTAAATACATCTTGGCTGGGTGAAAATTGTTATATAGAACATCCCTGCTCTGAAGTATGGCAAAATGACATCACTTCTCTGAAAACAAAACTAGTTCCCCAATGAACAAGACCATTCTAATTACCCTGCCCACACACCCTCAACACCATCCCCATATAGAAATAGTGATCTGGAAAATGTTTCAAACAATCTATTGAGCAATTTGTGCATGAGATAAATAAATAACATAATTAGTTCACCATGGCAGGTTCCCCATACTGCAGTTGGAGGGAATATGTAGCAGGGATTTTGGAACAATATAGCCTTATTTGACACCACACTCATCACCTGTATTGTCCATTTCTTAGAAAAGGAAAATAATCCATATGATTCTGAACAGATTCTTGTCAGTTAAATGATATGATAGTGCCGAGGCTTACCTTATGATCTGCAGAGACCTTTAGGCCGCAAAGTTCTGCTGATTCCAGAACTGATGGAAGTGTTTTATTACATGTCACTAAGAATTGCGGTGCAGTGGTATTCAGCATTTGCTGTATATACAATTGCATAGAAGAAGTATAGCTAGATGACAACTACTTTAAGTATTTTAGGTCTTTGACTCTATTGAGTTCTTTCAGGATATACTGCCTTTGCTGTCTCCAGTGCACATCAATTAAATTGAATTGTCTGGAAACTGAAATCAATGACGGTGATGTTGGTAGTTGTCTTGGTAGGATCACCCAATTGACTAAAGACATTTTCAAACACTTAAGTATCAGACAGGGATCTACTCTGGTCAAGGATGGGTATGTTTAATGAACAACCTTTTACTATTTGTTTCTGAATATCCACTTGTCAGTTTGGATGTTATCAAGTTTCAGGACTTGGCTGTGATTTGTTGGATATGTGATTGCTTGGCTTCATATATTCATAGGATCATAGAAAGTACAGCACAATAGGTGCTAAACCTGTAAAAACCCTCAGGGATAAACTGGATAGTCTCTGAGAAGGGCCATAGATTTGCAAAATGGAATTAACTCGCACCCATTGCATTCAATGCAGGCGTCAGGCCAACATGTGCTGTGTGCTGTTTTACATAATCACAATCTGTAGCCAGTACCAACTACATTATTGAATCGATCCATGCTTCAGTAGTGGGCTGATGTTGTGAGTGACTATCACCAGTTGAAGCTGGTGTGCATGATTTGAAGTTGGCCTTCATTTCTTAAGAGGGAGATGTAATATGGCTGCATGTGAGAGATTTCAGTGAGAACATGCAAAGTGGTTCATTGTCTTTCACATGCTGTTCCTCACTAAGGGTTAGCTAAGAAAATTATTCTCGGCTCCCTGGATGGAATATGAACTCCTGCTGGAAATCCTCCTCGCTTCTCCTTCCTTTCCCTGTTCTGACTGTTTATTTTGCTTGTAATTTTGTATTCCAAGGGGAAATGCTTAGTATTGTGTTCATGTACAGAAGCAACTGGTTTGTGCAGAAGTCTTGAAACCTTTCAGCACCTGCCACACCACTCCCTGTAGACTATAACAATTTTAAAGGACTCCAGAAAACACCAGACACTTGTACAATCATTGCAACAGTCAAAAGAAATCAATCATTGGCAAACCTAGCAGTAGTTGATGCTCGCTTTAGATAGCACTGGTAGAGGTTTCTCTTTTTTGGTGATTGCATGTTTAGCCATGCACGTTTATGGAGCATGTTAGCTGAAGCATTGAGTTCAAAAATGGCAACACTGATGTCAAATCTCCATTGCAAACTGTTAGGCCTCATGTCCAGCGTTTCCTTGCATATTCTGGTGGATATTAGTAGAGCATGTGCTAATGTCCTCTTCAATATTGCATCAACTGTGCCTCATGCCATAACTTCTCCTGTACGCAGATGACATTTTGGAGCAGAAACCACACATGCACTACATGTAGGAAATCTTGCACCGCCTGTGTTTTGGTTACTGTATTTGTGATAGAGTATAGTTTGCTCTTTATATAAAAAGAAAGCAAATGTAATAAATGAGTCCACATGAAGTTAAATTAAATGTCTGTATTCAGAAAGTTGAACTGGAATGAATGTGTACATGGGGAGCTAATGCTAAATAAATCGGGGAGCAGATGGAAATCATTATTCGACACCAGTAATTACAGGTCATGTATACAACTCATTACTGGTGAACTTGTCAAAGTATAATGCCCATAGAAAGACTCTGTGATGAATAGCTATTGGAATTTTTTTTAAACCATTAGCTATTACTATTGTTTGTTGGCAGGGCTGTATTTAGTATCTCATCAATGCTGCTTGAGAAGATTTTGCTCGGGTAAAATACATGCAACATATTGACAACTGACTTTAATGTAGTTTTCCAGCCCTGTTTCTGCAATCTAAAGTTGTACGCATGAAATTTATAACTGCACTTCATTTCTGACTTGGAAAATGTGATTAAAAAATAGTGAATTGTAACAGTTTTAAAAGAACACGGTAAATGGAATTGCATCCAGAACTTGTGAGTATCCCAAGTGCTCAAGTGATAGCAATGGTAAGCTCAACAGCAAGTTAACAATGAATTCACATTGTTTTTTTTACATTAGGTTTGGAGTACCATTGAAGATTTTTGTTTTCCTGAAGATCATGTTGTATCCTTATTTCCTGAAATTGCTTAAAATTTGATTTTCTATTCAATTAATTGCATATAAATTCAGCTACAGATACAAAGCTGGATTTTTTTTTTCTGAACTAACTACTCATTTTTCCTAGTTTTGGTATGGCAAATACAACAAGATCAAGAGGCAATACATACCATCTCAAAACTAAATTGCACCAGAGATTTGTCTATTCATATTAAGTCTCACTGCAATTAAAGGTGGTTATGCAGAGAATTGGATAACCTATTGTTCCCATTTTCCCCAGATTCCATCCCAAATTATTATTGCTACTATTTAAATGGTAATATGAGAATTGCTATGTTAAATGTATGCATTAGCATACCTTAATATATTTGCAAGCCCACTGCTTTGACAGGATGTATCATGAGCACCAGCTAAAGCTTTAGCTGCTTTAACATTATCATTGAAAATGTATTTTTTGTAACTTACTTTCCTTTTTAGGTATTAGATTAAACGTATTAAAAACAAACCATTTGTTGTGAACCACTTGATTCCTGTACTTTTTATTTTTGATTGGTATGCTTTACAAGATACTATGAGATGCTACAATCTGTTTCCATAGCAAATTGCTATTTGTAGTTTAGACCTCATCGTGGCGCTGTTTGCCTGGTAAACCAAAAACAATTTCCCTTACAATCAGCATTTTAAAAGTATTGTCCTGGAAGTGCTCAGCATTTTAATCTGATTGCTGTGGGTGCTAGAATGAAAAATTCTACAGGCTATCTATCTTTTAAGATAATTATTCTTCCAATTACTCCTTTTCACTGATTCTCAAGTTATTCTTCAGGTTCTCTGTTGCAGGATTCATTCTAATACACATTATTTTATGTAAACTATTGACGGTAGAATAAATATCTATTTTTTCTTTTAATTTCATGTGATTGTCTTTGAGGTGCACGTTTGAATAAAATTACCATAATTTCGCCAAAAACATCTGCAGTGAATTAAATAAAAATATTTTTGAGAGGGTTTTGTAAATGTCATTTCCAAGCATTGTTTTCATTATGATTATTGGTTAACTGAAAAAATAATGTAAAACTGCAATTAAATGAACTAACAGTAATAATTTATGTAAAGCTAGGTACTTTAACAAAACTAATGGGTAACATTTAATGGAATTTAGTTACATTTTAGTTACTCAAAACACTTTTTAAAAATTATGCCTTTTATATTTCTTAGTACCTTAAGTTATACATTTACACTGTCTTTGGCATGACTTGTAAATCAGTATTTTGCTGTTCAAAGGAAAGAACTATTTATGATTAAACAGATGAATTTTCTTTATTCTTCCTTTTTAGGAAGGAAATTACCACTATTCTTCTTGAATGTCCTTTCTTATTTCACTTCAACATGGGTTAAAACTCATACTGATATTCTACAACCTTATCCTGGATTCCTCTACTGGAGGAAATAGTTTCTGAGCTTACAACATTGAACCCCATAGACATTTTTTTAAAGAACTGATGAGGTAACTCCATACCCTTCTAAACTCAACAAAATATCAATTGTTTATATAACCTATCTTCATGATTTTACCTGTATGAATCCTGGTGTTCTTCTGATATTTTGATCTCTCCTTGTAAAAAAAATTCTATTTCTCAATTTGATGGTTAAAACCAAACACAGCACTTCACATCAGGTTTGATTGAAAATCTATAGAACTGGAACATTTACTTACTTTATATTCCAATCCTCCTATTAAAGGACGACATGCCTTCAGTCTCTTTGATTAATTTTTCTACTTGTAAGTCAGCTGCAGATAATTTTGCCAGGAACTTCTCATATATCCACTTACCTAAATACTTGCTTGCTGTACTTCATTATTATGAACCAGGTCAAGTGCTTCCTTGCCGATTGAGGCATAAGATGCAGCTGAATTGCCCAATTGAATGTCTGTCCGTGAGACACTGGTTGGTTGTGGCTGCAGCATGCACTGCTCTCCGTTTATCAATGAGCCTGCTGAGCCCCAAGTTCAAAGTCTAGGTCTCAGGAAATCTCTAACAATCTTGCTGATCTTTGGCACTTGAGGGAGTTCATATCACTGGCCCCTGCATGTGCTGATGATGTGTAATGCTTGCTTCTGCTGGGTGTCTGCTTGGGAAACAGTTGGAGATGTTTCTTGGCTGTCTCCCTCCTTTCGATGGGGTTTGGCCTTGTATTCAGTCCTACCCCAGATAAGGCCAACACCTGGAAGGGAAGGATATGTTTAAAAAAGATAAAAACAATCTTTAGGCTCTCTTAAAATGCATGAGTATCCATCCCATTATGAGTCCAAAACTCAACATTGTATTCCTTCCCCAAGAACTTTAACTGTCCACCCTTCTTCCACACGAGACCTGTCCTCCAGACTCCCCTCCCCTGTTCCAAACTGAAACATAGATCTTGTTCCTTCCTTGGATTTCTCTCAAAAAGAGGCCTCTTGCCATAACTTCTGCCCGTCTGTTCAGATTGCTAAGCTATTACCTACATTAATTTTCTGGTCCCTGCACTTCTTATCACCCATCAGAATTTTCACAAAATTTGAGCAGATGCAAAGGGCTTTGCTTACAAATAGAAAAATGTATTATCAACAATATAAATCTATAAATTATTGCATGCAGTATATTCCCTGCAATTTTCATCTAATCAACACTTGGAGCAATCCTTCAGGTGCTTTGTTCTGGGATTTTCACTGTAAATTATTCAAAAAGCAATTCATTGTAACATAGAAACAGGCCAATTCAAAGAAGATTCATGTTTTTCATAACAAAAAGCTGTAAAGGATTACAACACATTCTTGCCAGCAACTCCAGAATTTTGGAAAGGATAGGTGGATGTTTTACTCTGTACAGATCATTCCCAAAAGGTCTTGGAGGAAATTTTAGGAACATTTGTCTTAGTGCAATCGGGTGACTTTATCTCGCCTTTTGGTGGATATTGTGTGGCCTTGGATGCAATCTTGAGATCTTACCTATGGAGAGTCTATTTCTTAATAGACTCCATCTTTAGTAGGGAGATCTCCATCTTTAATAGATCTCTATCTTTACTCATTGACACTTTTAGGGGGATTTGCATCCTATTCTCTACAGAACTAGATATGTGATTTTACTTTGATCCCCTGTCACCTCATCCTCCAGATAATTCTGCATCTATATAATTATATTCCCTATTTGAGTCATCCGCTATTTGGAACTTATGATTATGTTTAAATTAGTAACTCTCCCCTTCACAAACAAATACTTCACTACCTCTTGTACTTAGCTATTGAGAAACCACATTTTCTTCAGTGAGTCTTTTTTTATGCTTTTCCTTTCTTAGTTATCTCAGCAAAATTCTTGGGTGACTCCTGTATTTCCTTCTTTCCTATTCTTCTTCCCACCCAAAAGGATTATCTTATGTTGCAACTTTTATCTTCCTCTTTTCCAGATTGCACAATGCTTCCCTGATGTGATGAAATGTCCCAAAATGAGTCATCACACGATCAAATCATACAACTGGAATGTTATGTTATCAGACCTCAGGAACATCTCAAACCAGAGTTGTTGGCCCCATCTTGATTTCCCTTAAACTTAATGCACACTTTGTCAATGAGAACAACTTCCAAAATTAAGTTAGAATTTTGAAATGAGCCATTGCCTACTGCTCTGAAAATTGAAAGCAGTATAATTTGTCATTGTTACATTAGAAACATACACTTTAAAATTGTTCCCTGGGCACTTAAGCACTTCAATACATAAACATATTCATGGTACAACAAGGGTTAAAATGTCAAACTATAGCACAGAAATTTCTTCATCATCATTTTTCTTGCCTGTGTGTTGATTTGTTTGAAAGCATGAGTTTAAACACATCCTGATGACTTTGTTGGATCAGCAAATTTGATGAGTTATGCACTGATCATGCGAGGTTGCTGAATTAGTATTTGAGATACAGTAGTTAATACAGGATGTTTAGATTGTGCATTAATTCTGCTCCCTCATGCTATCTGTCTGACTTAATGACCCTTTCTAAACAGATTTCAGGGATGGTTAATGCTTGTCATAATGGAATTACATAGAAATTGTGGAAAAAAAAACAATCCTTCGATCTTAAAAGAAATCCTGATGACAGTGTTAAGGCATCTGTCACCATTACAATTATTTTATAGCAAATACATTCCCTAGAAATGTTTTCTTTCTTTTTCAGTCTTTTTATTAGTTTTCAAATTAATACAGATTAATATATCAATGTCATACAAAGAGATTAGGAGAACAATCATGACATGGATAATCATAAAGAACAATAAAGTATAAAAAAAATCTGTAGATCCAACGATCTGTTAGTGAATGAATATAATGTAAAAGAAAAATATTTATTATAAAATATAAAAGAAAAAAAATCCCCCAAACAATAAGAAAAATTATAAACAATATATCAAACCAAACTAAGCTAAAGAAAAAAAATAAAAAAAACAGAAAAAAAAATGGACTAAAATTTCTCAATAGAAACAGAGCAATATTATGTCGTCAACTCCGTCCCTCTAAATTGAAAGGTTATTATAAGGGGATCTATATCATGTGAAAATATTGAATAAATGGACTCCAAACTTTCTTAAATTTAAGCGAAGGATCAACAGTACCACTCCTAATTTTTTTCCAAGTTTAAACATGATATAGTTTGAGAGAACCATTGAAAAGTAGTAGGGGGTATTGGATCCTTCCATTTAAGCAAAATGGATCGTTTGGCCATTAATGTAACAAAGTCAATCATACGGTTAGCGGAGGCAGATAGATGGCCAGATTCTATCCTTGGTAAACCAAAAATTGCAGCGATAGGATGAGGTTGAAAATCAATCTTCAATACATTTGAAATAATGTTAAAAATATCTTTCCAATATTTTTCCAAAAGAGGATAGGACCAAAACATATGTGTTAAAGAAGCCACATTCGATTTGCATCTGTCACATATAGGATTTACATGTTGATAAAAACGAGCTAGCTTATCTTTTGACATATGGGTCCTGTGAACTACCTTAAACTGTATCAAACCTAGAAATGTTTTTGGTTTGCTTAAACAAAGCTGGTGCTAAATGGGTCACCCAAAAGTATCATGAAATTGGTGGGGGGGACAAAAAAGAGGTATGAAAGAGCATCAGTGTGTTTTCTACCCAGCAAGAAGTGCTAAAATGAGACCAGTGTACTTTCTGATGGGACAAACCCAAATTCAACACAATAGCTGATAGTTTGCTGCACAGCAGTCACAGGAGGGTGTCAAGCTTTAAGGGGACAATCCTAAGGCAGCTAGACAGTTGTAGCAACTAGTATGGTTGCCATAGAGCAGAGAGAGGTTGTTGGGGATTGTAAGAGCACCCAGATTTTTTAATTATGACACTGAAATACTTGCAGATGAGATAGATGTAGGAGGGAGGTTGTTGTTGGGCAGGTGGGGTATGGTAGGTAGGAAACTTTTCCAGATTCACCAGGAAAGCCTGGTAGAGTGTGGTTCAAATCATTTTAGAGTCATAGAGTTGTACAGCACGGAAACAACTTATCCATGCCAACCAAGGTGCCTACCTGAACTAGTGCTATTTGCCTGCATTTGGTCCATATCCCTCTAAAACTTTCCTATCCATGTACCTGTCTGAATGTTTTTTTAAATGTTGTTATTGTACCTGCCTGTACCACTTCCTCTGGCAGCTCATTCCATATACCCACCACCCTCTGTGTGAAAAAACTTGCCCCTCAGGAAAGGCTTTAAGAATAAGCTGGGAAATTATAGGCCGGTGAGCCTGATGTATGTTGGGGACAAATTATTGGAAGATATTATAAGGGACAGGATATATAAGTATTTGGGTAGATAGGGCCTGATTAGGGGATAGTCAATATGGCTTTGTGCGTGGTAGGTCATGTCTAACTAACCTTAGAGTTTTTCGAGGAGGTTACCAAGAAGGTTGAGGGAAAGGTTTGGACGTTGTCTACATGGACTTTAGCAAGGCCTTTGACAAAGTCCCACATGTGAGGCTGGTGCAGAAGGTTAAGTTGCTTGGCATTCAGGATGAAGTAGCCAATTGGTTTCAACATTGGCTTAGTGGGAGAAGCCAGAGAGTGGTAGTAGATGGTTGTGTCTCTGACTGGAGGCCGTGACTAGTGTATTGCACGGATTGGTGCTGGGTCCATTGTTGTTTATCATCTATATTAATTATTTAAATGATAATGTGGTAAATTGGATCAGCAAATTTGCGGATGACACCAAGACTGGGCGCGTAGTGGACAGTGAGGAAGGTTATCAAAGCTTGCAGCGTGATCTTAACCAGCTAGGAAAATGAGCTGAAAAGCAGCAGATGGAATTTAATGCAGACAAGTGTTGCACTTTGGGAGGACAAACCAGGGTAAGACTTGCACGGTGAATGGTAGGTCTCTGAAGTGTGTGGTAGAACAAAGGGACCTGGGAATACAGATCCATAGTTCCTTGAAAGTGGCGTCACAGGTAGATAGGGTTGTAAAGGGAGCTTTTAGCATTTTGGCCTTCATAAATCAGGGCATTGCGTACAGGAGTTGGGATGTTATGTTGAATTTGCACAAGACATTGGTGAGGCTGAATTTAGAGCATTGTGTGTAGTTCTGGTCACCTACCTACAGGAGAGATATCGATAAGCTTGAAAGAGTGCAGAAAAAATTTACAAGGGTGTTGCCGGGATTTGAGGACCTGAGTGATAGGGAAAGGTTGAATAGGTTAGGACTTCATTCCCTGGAGTGCAGGAGAATGAGGGGAGATCTTATAGAGGTATACAAAATTATGAGGGGTATAGATAGGGTGAATGTATGCAGGCTTTTTCCTCTTGGGTGAGACTAGAACTAGAGGACATTGGTTTAGGGTGAAAGGTGAAATATCTAAGGGGAATGTGAGGGGCAACTTCTTCACTCAGAAGGTGGTGCGAGTGTAGAACGAGCTGCCAGCGGAATTAGTAGATGCAGGTTCAATTATAACATTTAAGAGAAGTTTGGATAGGTACATGGATGGGAGAAGTTTGGAGGGATATGGTCTGGATGCAGGTAGATGGGACTAGGCAGAAAATCAGGTTGGCATGGACTAGAGGGGCTGAAGGGCCTGTTTCTGTTCTGTAGTAGTCTATGACTCTGTCAGATAATAAAAAGGTTGTTCAGCGTCCTTTGTTTTTTTTTCAAGCTAAAACTGCTTCAAAGGAGTGAGACCACCTGGAAAAGGTGGAGTGGGAGTGGGGAGGCATCTTAATTGTGAATTCTCACTAAGCTGGAGTAGAGGGTCTTCTACATGGGCAAATAGCTACTGAGGCTCATTAGCAGAAGCTTTACAAAATCTGCCAGAAATGCTCATTAATGATGACAGAAGAGATGCAGATGCTGTAATTAGGAATAAAAAAACTGCAGTCTGTCCTGATGCAGGGTCTTGACCCAAAACATCTGTCTGCCTCCACAGATGCTGCCTGACCAGCTGAGTTCCTCCAGCTGTTTGTGTTTTGATCGTTAATGATGTTTCATTGAGATCAGTATACTGCCTTGCATTGATTGATATTGACAGAGCATAAATGCGTTGCATTCTTTAGTATAGTTTTTTCAGGGTGAGACAAGACCCTCTTTTTCTCCCCACACCAGAACAACAGCACACTGGTAGGAGGAAGGAGAGGAAATTGAGGGGCAATGGGAAACAGTGGAGAATGAGGATATTGATAAAGATCACTGTGTGTCATTGTACCTGACACCTTGTGGCATGATGTTAGAGACTGGCTATGAGGGGGATAAGTAAATTAGGTTAAAGGGACACACAGCATGGGGAGAGAGGCTAGTGGGCTGCAGTCTGCATGTAGTGCAGGAAATCAGTTGAGAGGCTCACTGTAGATGATCTACATGTCAGTACTGTCTCCCAGGATTTGGATGAGGACTATGCTGAGGTTGGTTATGTGACAAAACTGATGAGGGTGCACAATGAAATGGTTACAGCTTTGTCAGGCATGCCAGGCCAAACACAAGTGAAGAGAAGGAGCTTGGAGAAATCTGGCTGTCTGTGCTTTGACAGGAGGTTGGGTGGAGACAGGAGAGTATTATGTCCACTTCGGTTCTTTGCAAGGGCTTGTGGGCAATTCTGTCACACAGTATCAAATGGTTCAGGTGACATCTGCCAAGGAGGTACAGGCATCTTTCTTCCTCTGTTGATCGAGGTAGATGTCTGGTCTCTGCCATTTGGGAGCAGTGAAACTCTTCAGGAACAAGGACATGCCTCCATGGAGGAGCTTGATACCCTCATTGGGGCAGCTAGGTTTTACCCATGAACAGATTGATGTTACCCACGAGCTGCTTACAGTATTGTTCACAAGGAGCAAAGGAACACTACTTGTCAATAACTTGCTTTTCTCCATGAACGGAGAGATGCCTACAGGAGTAGAGATTTGGCATATATGAACATTTTCTTCTGCAGATTCAGAGACATGTTCTACCATCAGAACCATTCATGATGAGATTATGCAAAGATCTGGCTATGAGGAGAGAAGGCTAGACAGCAGGGAACAGGCAGCTGTGATTTGGACTCTATCAGTCACCTCAGCTTTGGGTCTGGAGGTTGAAACTTCGGTCATGTGATCGGGGTCTCAGCAGGTCAGGAGAGCATTTTCAACCTAGTTTTCTGAGCAGTCAGTTCGTGTTTAAGATCAGGACCTTGCTCTTCTCCCATACAAAGTTAGCAATTTGCACATCCCCAGGGCCTCTGAGGCAATATGTTCACTTATGTCATCCCAGAGGCATAACGATAGTGTTGACATCGACAAGTTGTCGGAAGGGAATGGAATGTAGGCATTTAAATTGAAAAAGGGTGTTTGTCTTGAAAAACAAATGTAATTAATTTCTGCTGATGTATTCTTCAATTTCACATTATTCTAAACAACGTTCAATATACAAGCAACATTTAATTAAATTTTCATTATCTTTTATGATTTTTCAGTGTGTTGAGAGAAGTCACAGTGGCCTGCAGCTGCTGGCATTGCTGCACAACCAGTGATGCCTCACTTAGTAAGGATAATGGCATGCATTTCAGGTCAAATGGCTCAGTCATAGCGGATTGCTGCTCGGCCTGAGGGACGCCTTTCAATCAATAAGGGTTGGCTTACTGTTGTGTAGTATTTGAATGTGAAAGGAGTAAGATCTGCCAACTAATTCTGGCATTGAATAGTTTGAGCTCTGATTTCACATGGATTCTGCTCTCAGAATTATCCTCTGCTGTTTGATGTGATCTTCCAAGACTTTTAATGTCATACACTGAAGGAGGGGCTCCGACAAGAGACCGAAGAATATGAGCAAGGTGTCATGGTCAAATGCAACAACTATTCAATGCTATCAGTACTCAATGGGCCTTCGTTTTAGCACAGGCTGAAATGCTATGTGAGAGAGTGAAATAGCATTATTCAGAAGTGATTCTTTGAGCAGAATATCATGAAAGTACATCTCATTAGTCTAAGGGGCAACAATGTTAGGAGAAGGGGTCAGATACTTAGGATTATGATGCAGAGATATTTCTTGATGCAGACCTTTGACATCTCTGCCTCAAACAGCTATGTTCACTCAGGCATTAAATACATCATGTTGAGATGGGTGGATTTTTGGATACCAAAGGAATCCAACAATATGGGGATTAGATGTCAAATTGTACAAGACACACGATCAGCTGAGGACCTACTAAATGGTGGACCTGGCTACAGGGGAAGGGAAACAGGAAGTTGTGTTTCATATGACTTGTTTAACTAAGTCACTGGGAGGAGTTTCTCCTGGTAAACTAGGAAAATAGAAACACACTTATAAATGTTGTTCTCCTTTAGCCACATTTAATTCTGATTTTCCATCTCACAGTTTTACTTGCTTGGAAAGTTGAAACAATTTTTCCACAGGGACCTTTGGTTGAAGTAGCAGAGGAGTCACATTGATGTCATTGAAGTGGAATCTTGGAAATGTGTAACCATGAAACCATGGAAATCTGTAATGAGGGAGCAGGACAAATCTGTGTGGATCTCCAAAGTAATATTAACTGTTCACTGAATTGAAAAAAAACCTTCTTTTGTTTCACTGACACTGACCATGAAGATGATCCATCTATTGACAGAACTGAATTTTTTTATTGATAAGTATATTGAATATATATCATCCTTTATACTGTAATGACAGATTTGATAAACAAAATGTTATTTGTATTTTAGTTAACTTCTACAAGTTATGTGCAACTTTTTCAGTAAAGTAACCCGTTTTATAATAATTCCTAAAATCTATCACTTAGACATTTGTTGGCAGAAGAATTAATCGCCTAGATAGTGATGAGACTGACACTGAGAAATAATCTTGCATGCTTATCTTTATTTGCACATTAATTTCTGCTTTGTCAGGTCTTTCAAGGATGTTTAGACAATCTGGTAAGTCTGCCCTAAAATAACAATTATTCAGATGCTGCAGTCGGAACTGTGATTGTTGAGGAATTAATTTTGCTTTTGTCTCAGTTCTTTTCCCCATATATAATTTTCCCCATCAGTTCTCGTCAATGCTTATTCCTTCTCCATTTAATTCTCTTATGCCATGTGGAAAATTAAACAGATGGTTGATTTTAGTGCTTTTCTCATTGTTTCGATTATCTATTTGCATATTATTATTGGTGCCTGCTGTTGTTACAGTATATAATTGTTCACTAATCTGTTTGGCTTTCTCATGCTCCATTAATAATTCATTTCTGAAATCAGTGGCTTGAGATAAATGCACCATTATTTTGGGGGTAATACTTGTTAATGAATGTTAGTGTTATCACATACTCATCTGCCTCGCTTCCTGTCTGCCTTGAATGCAGAATGAGCTTTGTCAATGACAGTCCAAGCATTTGTTTCCATTGTGCAACTCCAAAACGAAGCGATTCATTTAAGCATGTATAATAAGCAGTCATTGTCTGTTACTTGATTAATATGTGCTGGTAAATCATTTATTTTATAGAAATATTCATGAACTCAATAGACATTTTTAATATATGACTTTAAAAATGATTCATTAAGTTCTTTGACTCTTGCAATAATCTTTACATCTGAGTTATTGCAAAGTCTTCTTTGGCCAACCTCAGCCGGACACGAGTGTTCCTTTCATCTAATTCTTGCAGTTTAAGTTAGTTTCCACTGGTGAAATTCTTGTAAGTCTTGGCACAGGCATGCTGTAATTTCTTACCTGCCTCATATTGGAGAAAATTGGGCTCTTAGTCCTAACAGCTGCATGTTTGTCTTCCCACTTTACTGGAGATTAATGATCCTGTTTTACACCTCCCTTGTGGTTTTTGCCTTGCTTTGGCTTTTTGCATGCAGGTCGACAGCTTTCCTGGTCTTCCTTAACCATCTGTACCTCAAGCTGTCCCTCATCACCAGGTACAAGAAGAATCTCTAACACTACTTTTTACAATAGAATTTCTTGTTCTCTAGGACAAACATATTTACTCATTATATATGAATTACAGTTAGTGTTTGTTTTTAATAAAGATCTTTTCACAATATTTTGATAATTATAATAAATTAATTTCAATCATTAATCATTAAATATAAATGCATATTATCATGTTACATATATTGCATTTTCTTGTCTTGTCATCCATAGAAACAAGTTATGAGATATTTTTAATTATGTCACAGTATTACACTAGTTTAATTAGAATATTTTTAAAATAATGGAATGATGATACCTCTCAATTAATATTAATTAAAATTGTTAGTTTTTTCATGTAAGCTGCAGGCTATTAATTTTAGCTTGTGATTGCTTTGACTAACCAATGTGACAAATCAAAATGCGACACTCAACCTTTTGATAATGCTGATGGTCTCTTAGTGAGCAAGTTCATGCTGAAAATTATATTTGCCTCAAAAGGATTTTAATATCTTCCTGTTTTGTACAATTTTTATTTTAAAAGTAAGAAAACGTGTCATTGAGGGAAATCCAAATGATATTTCACGGACCAGCAGCTTTACTGATGGAGTGGACTTGATGGGTGAAGAATCAGCACTGCCTGTGGTGACAGATGTATTACAGTAAGTCTAGTCAGAATATAAATCCATGTAATTTTTGCATATGTAAGCTACCACCTTTTGTTAATTTGTCTCTGTACTACATTAGTTGGTGACTGCTTCTGAGTTAATGGTAGCTTAAGAACAATTGACATTTGGTTTTCCAACAAAAGAAACATCAGCACATATGTAAACTTAAATATATTTTACCCTAATTTTTAAATACTTGTAATTTGATTCAACAGTATTATGCTAGAAAATACAACAGAAATTTAGAAACTTGGTCATTGAAAGTAATCAGCTTCATTGCTGGGGATTCATTTCTCTTTGATGAAAAATGTAAATCTTCATTTTTTTTTAGTGTTTTATATTAAGAATGGCCAGCTGGGCAAGAAGGCAGAGGGCAGTCATGGAAATACAATCAACTAGATATTAGCATGAGGTTAAAATGCCTTTAATTCAGAAGCTGCAAAAGGGTTGAAAAAACTACCCATGGTTTGACTTGGGAGGAAATGAAGCTTCCCTTGGCTTCAAATAATTATTCAATTGTAATAATGAAACTTCGAAACTTTGTCCAATAATTTTGATCATCAAGTGCTTAAAGCCAGACTTCAATTATAGAACCTGGAGGCTTTTAAGACGTCAAATAACTCTGGTTTGACACAATATTATTCTGTTAGATATGGTTCTGTATTGATAACAAAAGCTGATCACTATTTGGGCCAAAACTCTATCGCTACTACTAACTCATACATTTCATCACGCACAGTGTAACCATTTAAAATCCATTAAAAATACCGATTAATTACTAATATTAATAATTCTTTGTTGTACGTGCATTGCTGAATGATATTTAGTTACAAAATATTTTTAAATTAAATCTATTTTGTTAGACTGTTGTTATGTTTAACTAACTTACAGTGAAATACTTGTAATGATACAAACCAGAAAATTACTTCATCATAAAAACAAGAATTTCACTTAATGTAATATCATTTCATTAAGCACTGGCTTTCTTGTCATTCCTCTGAGTTACAACTGAGGCTGATTTTTCATCTCATCAACCATTCCTGTGAACTCCACAATTTATAATAAGCACTATAATGGAGTACATTAGTTAGCAATTTAACAGAATACTTTACAGTACATCAGAGAAGATGGATTCGGGGGTTGGGCAATGGAGAAAAGGAAAATGTATGTTTTCAGATTGTTGGACCAGAGCAGTGGAAATTAAGCCATTATCAAGTTTAGGCAAAGACACCTTGAATTAACCAATGATAATACATGACTAGAAGGGAATGGGGAAAAAAGTATGAAGCATGTGAGCAGAAAAATAAGACAGAATCATCAATCAAAGCTTCCGAAAGAGATTTATTGATTATTCTAATAATTGGTGTCTGTGGGATTTTCCTTGGTTGCCTATTTTCCATTGGTTGTAGAGTGATTTGAGTTTCCTTGAAGATGTATAAAGTGCAATATGAATTCAAATAGTTTTGTTTATAGAAGTCTTTTCAGCAAAATTGGAACCAGAAAATAACTAAATAAATTAACAATAGTGGACTAGATCATTGGTCTTGCATGTGTGTGTTGCCCTTGCATCTATGAGTTCAAACTGATCAATGAAGCAATGGGAGCATCATAGAAGTCATTACTAAATTAACTATCTCATTCAGAGAAGTCACTATTGGTGTCAGATTTGGAAAAACTTACACCGCAGCAGTAGGAAGAACTCTTCAAGACTGCCTTTTAAGGCATATTGTTAGGACAGGGCTAGGAATCTTGGCTTGCATTTTGTCATGTTACCTGTGAATCCTCAACATAAATACTGCATTGACCAAAATTAACATCTGTGCTTTCTTCTTTTGTCTAAGTTAGTATTATTGGCAGATTTTTCTGTTTAATTCAGGATTTCCTGTGTAGTAGTATTTGTAGGTTCTCTAATACATGTTTTTGGCTGCATATCATCATATAGGATATATTTCCTGTCTAGAAGGGATTAGTTTAATTAGGTGTCATTCGCTTAATTAGTTCAGCACAACATTGTGGGCCAAAGGGCCTGTTCCTGTGCTGTACTGTTCTGTGTTCTATGTTCCCATCTTGTTAGGTGTGTGTGCAATGGCACCAATGCTATATAGTAAAGTATAATTATATGATTCATTGGCCCAGGCATGCAGCTGTTATACATCTATTAAATTGATTGAAGGACCATCTGCTTATTTGTGTAAGGCGTTGCTGTTGACTGATTAAGTTATTTGTACCAAATCCTGTAATTATTATGATTAAAATTCAAATAACAGAAAATGTGGGTCATTTGCAGTAAAAAGAGATTAGTATTTGGATATTAACCTTCAATGTAATTGAATGGGGTCTACTTGTTGAAATATATTTTTTTACACCAGATGACTAACCCTTTGGGTTAGATAATAAATAAAGATGTACTTCTGACATGTGGCATTTTGCTCACCTTTCCAAGCAACAAAGCTTTATATTTACTGTATTATTTTATGTTACATGAACATTTTGAAAATGGACTAAGATAAATTGCTAATCAATTTTGTTTTAAGACTTCTGTAAACAAAGCCTTAAGAATGCTGTATCTCTGAATAAAATGTGCTGTGTAAAATGCACAAGATTAAACTGCAGATCATTTTTTTTGGTCAGTTGGCTTTAATGTAAATCAATATTCCTGTATAACAAACCTTTCAAGAATTCTGGAAGGGATTTAATACATCACATATTATGTTACTGTTGAACAAAAATTGGACAACATTTGCTTTTTTAAGTCTGACTTAAGCAAAATATGCTGCTCTGTGCATCCCATGCTTTCAAATTTGCTAATGGTTTCAGTTCAAGAATTTTAGCAGTCACATTTTTTTCCTACCAAGTCTTAGGTAATATTTAAAACCCCTACTTTTGAGGAATGTTATTAAGAATTGTATTTACCTACATTGATATTGTGATAAATATTTATACCCTTTGTGAATACTCAGCAAAATAACACAAGTTCTATTTATCCTCATCTATTGTAACAGTTGACTTAAAAAAGCCAAGGCTTTTATTATTCACTCAATGTATTTTAAGTCCAAAACCCATAAATTATATTCAGAGAATTAATGTTTATATGTAGTATTTTCCAGAAGGAAAATCTATTTGTTCAGCAACTTTATAAGTCACATTTTTTTTCCAGGTTATGCAATATATATCAGGGGATAGCTGCATTCATTCCAGTTTTGGTTCCAAAATGAGACTTCTGGCCTTGGCAATGCATTAGGTCAGCAAAGAGGAGGCCTTTTGTATCTCACCTGGACCTATGCATTAAGTCAGTAATAGTTTTATTGATCTAATTTGTGGACAGGAGAATTACTTGAAAACAACGATGCAAGTGAAGTTAGATGGATCAATGTACAATACTGAGGGTCCTTTGTCCATCAGTAGGGTTGCAGCATTGTCTAGGGGCAGGTAATGGGGGAGGTATGAAGGCATGAACCATTTGCCAAGTAGTTATTCAAAAGAAATACAAATAATTGCAGATTTTGGATGTTTCTGCAGATTTTCACCTCTATAACATCAGGGATACATGTTCATGCCCCTCCAAACACCAACAAATTTCAAGTCCCTTGCATGCCTTTCCTGTATGTAATTAGAGACAGCATGCCAATGTAAGGTCTTAGTTGTAATTTTTATGTTTAAATAGTGCATATTTACCCATCCATACCAGGTGATGGATAGAGATCCAATCAGCTACTCCAGAAAATGCCTCAAATATTTCATTCATTCTCGGCTTAGACAAATATAATGGCTTTTGTTCCCTGTCTAGATCCACACGTCACCTTGTTCACTTGTGGAACCAGACAATTTCTCACTTGTCTGATGTCCACATTGTGCGAACTTTATTCCTCTGAGACTCGTACCTGAAAATGACTCTAGCTTCCCAATGGCAAGTTCACACATATTAGCATATACGTTATCTGAACTTTGTGCCTCATTTGGGCAGCAATCAAAAACGTTGTTCATAATGTGTAATTTCAAATACATGACAAAGTGTAACATGAATTTTAATAATCAGAAACTAAGATTCTGGTTGAAGTTCCACAGATACTATATTTGCAACACTTTGATGGGTGACTATTACTTTCAGTTATTGGTTTGGACAAGTTAAGTGATTTTGATTATTTTTATTGTTTACTTTTTCTGATTAATGGTCAGATAGGAAATGAGTGACATTTTAAGATCTTTGCATAATTTTGTATATTTCATTTAGAAAACTCAAGTGATCAATGTAGTAAATTCATTTTAATCGCCTGGCAAAATTTGAGATTGTGAGCTTTCAGGACCTATGGCCAAATGAAAAATCAGCTGTAGACTGTAGCCAATATATCATTCATTTATTTAAGAAAGATATTCTTTATTTTTGTTTTTCATTGTTTGCCAACAGAAATTCGAGCAGGTAAGTAGCAATCTAGTGCTATTTGTTCTTTGAATGTCCTACCCTCAAGCCTTGATAATTATCAGAAAAAAATCTGGGGATAACAAATAGTATGACTTATCCACATTTTTTTCCTGAGTAATTTGATTCAAAGTTGGCAATTCCTTAATTAGTCACTGTTGATATTCACACACTCGTTGTTCCTTGCATAATCTAATTATGTTAAACAGAAGTCATGACTAATTGCTATCATTCCAGTTTTCTTCAGAAAATATATATTTCTTGATTCTCTCAATATCTTTCCCATTATTGATGTGCTTAAGCTTGTTATTCACATTCTTTTATTTATACTTGTTTTTAAATAGGTTTGTAAGATCTGTTGTGGAAATCAGCCAGAATCAATTAAGTAGATACTTTGTTAAAACAAAATGTCAGACCAAAGCATGCGTTGGATTTTATAGATTGTGTATAAATTGAATAATGGTAGAATTGAATTAATATTTCATTATAGAAACACACAATCCATATTACATTACCTTTCTCTTTGCACCCTATTCCTACAAATTTCCCATTGTCTTTACTATATCATTGTTTTTCTTGTACACTTTATATTAATTGGCACTTGTAAGATAGACCAAACACTTCTCTCTTACAGTTCCTTGACAAGTCCTTTGTACATAAGGGTCTTAGAATCACAGGCAACAAAGCAGCTTAATTCAACAAGGTATTTACTGACATTTGTATTGTTACCAGCCATCTAGTTCCTTTTAAAGTCTGTCCTGTCTTTCCAATATTTTCAGCTTTTACTCATGAGATTGAATTATTGTACTGTCTTGCATGCTTCATGATTTTTCAACAACAGAAGTATAAATACTCTTTACATTAGGTTCATGTTGGATTATTTATGGCATTGTGTATGAAGACAATGGAAACATTCTGTTGCATTCCACATTTGTATGTTTGAATTTATGGAGAAACTCATAAGAATTTGTGGTTTTATTGGAGTTGCTTTGTTCACTTATTGTAACATTTAGCAGTTGTCTAAAAATCTATCAAGCATTAAGCTCAAAAATGATAAATAAGTGATGTGGTTTTTAACTCCACATAATTAGTTAAAGCTTTTGTATTTGTAATTAGTTTGCCTTGGCATTGCAGCAGTTGTATTTGTTCTTCCTGTTCATGCATCTGTCTTACAGCAGTTAGTGATTTATTTTGCAATGGTATGCCATTAGTTTCAATGGTTACAATTACAAATATTTTTTAAAGACTAATTTAGTTATAAGCCTGTACTTTACACTCAGCAGGGGGAGCTGACTTTGCATAATGTTGATCACAAAGATCTAGTTATCTGCTTTCCCAATGTCAGTTGTCAGGCATCAGTTCCAGGGAATAGTCTGCATCCAGCAATTGTGATCAAAATCAAGTAGGCTGAACAGCCAATTGCATTAAAGAATTCTCAAAATGGCAAACCAGGAAATCACAATTTTTACCTAAAATTTCAGTTTATAGAATACAACAATGGTTTAATCAGAGACATGAGATTGTTGAAATGTTGTTTACTTTTAAAACAAAAATAAAAAGACAGAATTTTGAAATAATTAACTAAGGGAATGACAACCCATACAACTTGTGTTTTAGGAGAGGTTATTAAGCAGTAATTATGAATTAAAGCTTATTTCCATTTCCTGCAACAAAATGCATAATTTCCTGTGTATTTTCCAGTGAGAAAAGTTTGTAAATGCCTTGGCCTAGAAATTTTGCCAGGTGGCACAATGCTTTTATGAGCTACTCAATTGAATTTTATTTAAAAACTGACAACTGAATACAATTAGTTATATTTTGCATCATCAGTGTACTTCTGGATTTATGATCTGGGTCTCCTTGCATATGTATGGAGGTTGCTGGCTGACAAATGAGAAGCAACACTCACTTATGTCATCCATGTAAATTTCTATCATAAATAAAAAAGCCTGTCAAAAGCATGAGATCCAAAACACTGAAGCAGGTCCAACCAGAAAGGTTGAGGCCTTCTTTGAGGTTGGATAAAGGTCTCAATCACACCTGGACTACGACCAGGGAGTACAAGGCATTCATCTTCCACCACTTTGGTTTCTTCTTTAACTCAGCATTGTTAAATGATCACCCATAATCACCCCTCCCTGACCTTTCAGATGGTGTCCTCAGGATCCCATCATTAATCCTTGACTCCCCTGATCAATTACCATTTTCATCTCCTTGATTTACAGTCCTTGATCATCTTACCTACCAACCAACCCTCCCCATCCTTGACAATACACACTCCCCCACAATCACCTTTTTGAATAACTTCAATAATTTCCCTGATTATCCATAAGCAGACAGTCAACTGATTTACTGATCACCTCGCCAATCTCCCCCTGGCCAGATCCTTTTCTCTCCCCCACCATCTGAACATTCCTTGATAGTCCTTAACTCTCCAATAAATGACTACCTTTCTGACTGACAAACCCTTGTTACCACACAAACAAAATCTCCCCTCTTCCGTTTGTCCCTCCCCTTCCCACCCCAGCTGAATCCTCTCTATTTCCAAGCCTTAACATCCAATTTTCTCCACAGCTGCCCCACTGTACACTTCACTATCTTTCTCTGCTGTCCAAAATCGTAGAAAAGTCTGATGGAAAAAAGGTTTTCATGTACTTTTGTGTGTAGGAACTAAGGTCTTATGGATGGACCTTAGGCACAGTAGAATTTCAGAGCCTTTGGATCTTGCACAAAACTAGCATGGGTCACCCATATGGTACATTATGTAAGCCATGAATTTCTTGCCAATTCACTGATACTGAAGGTTGTGCTGGAGAAACTGCATACCCAGTGGAGGAGTAGGAATCACTAACAGCAACCAATTTCTTGTTTAACTGTGCAAGTGCTTTTTCCAAGGTTTGCTATCTTTTGTCCATTTTAACAATGAGTGCAGAAAGCTTTGCTTTTCTTACTGCAAATTCTAGGCCATCATTTTGTCAAGTGATTCCATGTGCTTTGAGTAGTGTTTAAGTGTTCTAATGCCATGGCCATTCAGTTTTATACTTGAATATTTCAGTCTACTCTCCGAGCAGGTTTGAGCTCCTGATGGGTACATTTATGGATAGATTGTACCTGTTGTTTGCCCAATTAATTTCATAATCAGCTCAGAGTATCATGATTGGACTTGGTTGAAATCTTCTTGGCTCATGCTCTCCAGGCATGAAAAGGAAATTCAATGGCTCCAAGACAGTGTATTTTGCTCCAAGGAAAAGGCCAGTTCATTACAGAATGTGGAGGGAGGGTGGCTGGGGAGGATGTAGTGTGTTCCACTATAACAAGTGGAAATATTACTGTGGAATCATAACAGCTGTTGATAGAAACTTCCCAGGAACAATTTTCTGGATTGCCCCAGGTGACCTCTTTGGGGACCTGGCTCAACAGCTTTAGGTTGAGTGAGTTCGACTGCATGCAGGTGCACAGTGTACGTACAATGGTTTGTAACATTAAATTTGCATTGGGGTCCTCTGATTCATACAAATTGATGAGAGATCCACCCACAATAATATTTTCATCAAGTGTCCTATTCCAAAGTTGCAATAGGTCAAACATTGAAAATAACTTATTAACCATTGGTTCCTGTCTGGGAAAAGTGACTGAGGCTGGACTAGTTAATTCACATGGTTGCATTTTTGTAGTTGAGTAGATTATTAGGACAATTTTATATTTTTCTCTATTTATGGATATGTTTGCAAAGGACTGCCCCTTTACAAGGAGAAAGGATTATAATAAAAATATCCCTTTTTGTAAACAAAAAACATGGGGTCAAAGGTATCAGCTCACTGATAAAATGCCCTTAACATTGTTAGATCAATTTTGGTGCTATACAGTATATTGTGTGTTTTGCTCATGATAATTGGAGTCTCTCGTTAAAAATAGTTCACAACAAAAGATTACATCCAACTCTGGAGGTGACTTAAAAGTTATGTTGTGAGTCCTTAATTAGTAAGAAAGTAGATAGGTTTTGACATTTTTTGTTAATCCCTTCCTTTGTGATTTTTATGTTGAAGTTATAAATAAAAGTTAAGATATGCTAGCCACTTAATCACTAAGCAGCGACCTCTTAAGGTATATAAAAAGCAGAAGCAGAATTGGTGGTAAAATCAGAAGGCATTTAAAGTGGTACTTGAAGCCACTTCATAGCAATCAAGAGTTGTGGCAAAGATATGATACAGTACACTGAAGCCAGGACCGTCACTGGGAAATTGTACTCATTGGTTTAGAATCATTTGTTATAACCATTTGCCAGTTTTTTTTATCTGTCATGGCTCACATTGAAACTGTCTCAGTGGATCTGTGCTAACAATTGACAAGAAGCTCCTCAGCATTTGAATAACACTACAATGAATTAATATCTGACTCAAGAAAGGAGTAACCCATCTGGTGACTAAATGTTGGTAGAGTTCACTGCATAAACAGAGTCTGCTGAGGAGAAATGTATACACAGAATAATTATTTGGAAAGTGATGATCTGAATCTTGTCATGGCTAATTGAGTTATTGTGTATGTTTTTGATGTCAGCTTAGTGAAGCTGAGTTTAGTGTCCTGGAATTGTATCATCAACTATTTAATCAGCATCTGGGGAGAGAAAGACATTAAGTCATTGTTGTCTGACCAATGAAGTGATGGCCAACTTAGGTGGTATTTAAACTTATCATCTGAATTACAGAATGCTACTTTAATTTTGTTTAGCATGCACTTGGCATAGAAATGTTGTGTTGATAAGCTTTTATCTCAATTTCAGAAACTTTAAAACTGGTGTGGTCTCATGTGGAGATGCTTTGGCTGTGGCTGACCAACACATGACAAATTATAATGAGACCAACAGATACAAAGGAAAGAGTTGCACAGTTGTGATGTGCTCAGAAGGATTGCTGATGTAGGAGGCCTTACCCACTTCACAAGGTTTATAGGCAGACTCTGTTTCCTTCACCTCTCAGAAGGACAATGCTTCCAATGGCTGAGTTTGTAATTCTAGATGGTGGTAGACATCAGTAGCCTCCTAAAAAGTGTGGACAAGTATTATCAGCTGAAACACATGCATGCTCAATTTCTTTGCCCCTACTTCTTTCCAAGGTAGTTCACAAAATATCTTGAAGAACCCATAATCAAAAATCAATAAATAAGACAGGTCACAGATGAATTGTTTGATAGGGCTTGGGCTTGTCTAAATTTCCCGTGATGATAATAGCTAGAATGAGCTAGCTGAATTTCTACAGATACAGTGAGCCAAAGTCTGCACCAAAAGGGACAAGTTGACCTCCACTACCGTTAAAGAATTTTACAAATCAGAAGCTAGTCTGCACCTGGAAGTTCTTGCTGTTTTGTCATATTCCCTGGGAGCTGTTACAATGATTTCATTTTAAGATAGTCCAATTCTTGGAGTGAAACATCAGATTATTAGTTAACGAGGACTACCCTCTCCAAACATTGCTCATGACAATTGTATGGAATTCCATTGCTGTGAAGCAGAAGTGGAATATTAATACTAACATTGGACATATCAGTGGAATGCTGAATTTGCACTTCAGGTGCTTGTACTGGAGGCAAATTCAATACTTGCAACTGAGCCTCCAAAATAAGTTATCCTCCATCCTTCACCCTCTGATGTTTTGCAACAATTGTAGCTGAATAGGATAGTCTCATTACTCACTCATTGCAGAAAACATAGAAGACAGGACATGCAATGCCAGACCAGTCACTTGCAGTGTTACCTGGGATGTTCTTCTAATGCTAAAGAAAGTCTGTTCCCATATCAATCCTTCTAAATTGCTTTTCGGTAAATAGTCCTTCAGCCAATCATCCATCCATGTCACAACTGTCTGATGGTTGTTGTACTGTTTTGACACTTATCATGAAGCAAATGAAAGAAGAGTGCTCCTTCAAAAAGAGTAAGTTTCTTTGGAATTGACCTTTTTTCCCCCTCATGAAGGGCTGGTAAACATCATAAGGGGATATGATTCTGTCATGAGGGCTGAAATCCTGATAATTGCTGAAATCACTCAGCATTAACTCACTGATGAAATGTGTATATATACACACGTCTCTCTCCCACAAAGATATTTGGAATTCTGTCACTAGCAATCTATGAGCTTCTCATCTTTATATCACTGTGATTAGTAGGGATACACATGTCTCTCAGCAGTTCAAACTTCTTCTGCATTTGTTAAAGAACAATGTGATATGATTTGAGTCTAGTCCTCTCCCTCTTTTGTCCTACAAGGATTGAGAAAACAGGACTTATGAGCAAAGGTGGTATTTACAAAATGGATGAAGAACAGTCCGTGAGAGTGGGGTACATTATCAATCCTTGTGTAATGTAATAATGGTTAATGAATATGTTATGAAATGCACAGAAAGTAAAAGAATGGACATGGCTGAGAGTAGTTGTTAATGAATAGCAAGTGAAAGACAGTGGCATAGAAGACAAGTTGCATTTGAATCAGTAGATACTTTTTTTGATTCAGTTGGATTATTAAGTTACTTCCTACATTACATTCAAGACCCAGCCAAAATACTCCTAGTAGTCACCTTCTCAGCTACCTCTACTATTGCCTTACTGATCACAGAAACAAGTTTCTTCCTCTCATTGCAGGGGGAAAACTATGTATGTGCAGAGCGGACTTGACCAATAGCAAGATCTGTTGCACTTTGTACAGCAAAGATAAAATAACATCTAAATGATACACAAACTGGGTAATGAATGGGAAAGCAGGGAACAAAAAATGTGCAAGATGATACATTTATAATAATAGAGTAAAACTAAAAAGGCATATTTTATATAGTAGTTGCAAAAAAAATGCAAAATTTTAGAGCAAAAAATTGAGGCTAGAAAGAATGGGGTGATTACTTGATAAGATTTTTCCTTTGGATGTCCAAGAGGTAGTTGCTGGAAATGCCACTGGAGATATTGGAGTGAAGGACTCTGATTTCTCTTTGATTAAAAGCAGAGTTTTTGGCATTAAAGTGACATTTTACTTGTGAATTTTGAGAGATGCAAAACAAAAGATTGCTCTTTTCATGTTTTCTTTCTAAGATATCTGTAAAATCAATAATATCCTGTTGTCTTATCAGTCAACTCATAATTATAGGTTTGAATGCTCTGGTATAAATTATAGCCCTTTGGCAATGTTTTAAAGATTTATATCAGAGTTCAGACACAAAATAGCCTAATTAACTTGCCTTTGTCCTGTTAAGAAGTCCTAACAGTGGTCTCTAGGTTCAGATTGCTATCAGCAGCTTAATAGACAGGACCACTTGGCTGATTAAATGTTATTAAAAAGATTTGATACAAGCAGAGTGGAAGTCTTAAAGATTCATAGCCTACCACATAATTTCAATGGACCTGAATTTTTGAAGTGAATAGGATGTACAGCTGCTGCTACAAAACATTTAGCAATGAGGTGAATTTCTAACTACTTGTGTTTTAGCACAAGCTGATTACTTTTTAAATAAGATTAATGATTATTATAGGTTAGTCTTGAAGGAAGTTTTCAAAGTGTTATGTTTTGTACTTGAAAATATCATAGGAAAGTAGGATTATATATCAGAAATACTATTGGGCATAGATCATAATGGCTGGTGAAAAAATTGCAAATAGTCTGAAATATTTGATAATATTTTTCTAAAAACTGCAGATGCTATAAGAAATCGAAACAGAATATGCTGGAAACATTCAGCAGCTCAGGTAGCATATACTGTATGAAAAGAGAACCAGAATTAACAATTCAGGTGAAAGACCCTTCAGAATGGAGAAAGAAAACAAGTTAGTTTTAAGTTGTACAGAAGGGCAGGGATGAATAGAACAAAGGGAATATTTCTGATAAGATGATGCCACTGTTGCCATGGGGATAAGTTCATCCAGTTGATGGGTTAATGGGGACAGTTAGAGAAAAAAATGAACTAAAGCTATGAAATTGGGGCAATTGAAGAGTGAGAATACAAAAAAGGAAGACAAGAAGTTGCAAAATACGGGCTCTATAGGACATGCCTAGCAGGAGAAGCTGTGCTATTAGCAAGAGAAACTGAGCTGATATCACAGAAATAACCAGTTCTGATACTGACAGAAAGCTGAATACTCAATATGTAGAATTTAATACCAAGTCCTGAAGACCAGTGTGCCCAGAAAAATGAAGTGCTGTCTCTCAAGATTGCATTGGACCTCCTTACAGCAGAGCAGGAGACCACAGGCAGATATGTCAGAGTGAGAGTAGGATGGAGAATTAAAGTTGCCCTGTAGACTGAATGCAGGTGTTCCACAAAATGGTCACTCATTCATATTTGCCTTTTCCAATGTAGAGGAGGCCACATTGTGAACACAATGCAGTAAACTAGATTTGAAGTAGTACAAGTGAATCAATACTTCACTTGGAAGGATGGTTTGGGTCTCTAGATGGTGAAAAGGGTTGGGAAGGTGAGAGGTAACAAGACAGGCAGTGCATGGAAAGTACCTAAGAGGAGGAGTGGTTGGTGGGGACAGAAGAGCAGACCAGGGAATTGCACGGAATGATCCCATTGAATTGCTGAAAAGGGAAGAGGGAAGGAGGTGCCTGGTGGAGGAATCTTGAAGCAAGTGTAGCCCAATAAATGAGGTAGCTTGTGGGATGGAAGGAGAGGACCAGGGGAACTCTATCCTCACCATCTGGGCGAGGCGAGAGAAGAGGTGCAGGAAATAGATTAGGTTTGCTTAGGAGCTCTCAACTAAGGTGGAGGGGACACCATGGTTCAGAAAGAAGGAAGATATCTCATGGGCACCAGTGTGGAAATTCTCATCATTGGATTAAATACACAAGACCTGGAGGAATAGGGAGAATGGAAATGAGTGCGTTGAGGAGGCTGGGTGAGGATGTATAGTTGAGAGAGAGCTGTAGGCTGACAATGGATGTTTATGGCTTGCCTATCCCGAGATAGAGACTGTTACAGAGAGGAAGAAAAAAAAAAGTTAGAGATGGATATTGTGAAGGTGAGAGCAGGGTGGAAAATGGCTGCAAAAGTAATCACATTTGAGTTCTGTATGAATACAGGAAGCAGCACCAATGCAGTCATTGATGTACTGGAAAAAGTTGAGGTAGGGGGCCTAAGTAGGGCAGAAACAGATTGTCCACATATCCCACAAAAGAACACATAGTCACAAGAGAGTGCAGATGCTGGAACCTGGAGCTGGATGAACTCAGCAGGTTAACCAGCATCTGTGGGGAGAGAGGGATTGGCAATTTGGGGGGGGGGGGTGGTGGTGGGTGCAGTGGGTGGAATTGTCAGCATATCAGGTCCTGATGCAGGGCTTTAACCCAAAACATTGCCAATCCCTCTCTCCCCACAGATGCTGCTTGACCTGCGGAGTTCCTCCAGCATCTTGTTTGCTGCAAAGGAGTTATGTAGTATGGCCCATGTGAATTCTCATAATACTCTTTTGATTTGGTGACAATGAGTGGAATTAAAGGAGTTAAATGTGAAAAAGAGTTCACTCAGGTGAATCAGTGTTTGTGGAGGGGAACTGGTTGGGTCTCTGCTCGGGTGAGAAGTTGAGGACTCTCAGACATCCTGATGTCAGATGGAAGTGTGTGGGATTGTACATCCATGTAAAGATGAGCCAGTTTGAACCAAGGAACTAGAAACTTAAAGTAGCAAAGAGCAGAGGTATCATGGATGTAAGTGGAAAAGGACTCCTCACAGGAAGGATGGATAACTTTGTTTTCCATTGTGTACTCTTAATTTAAGGAATCAATTGATATCTAAATGGTGTAAAAAAAAATGGAAAGGCAGGAACATTTAACAAAACTTTGATCTTTTTGCATTGAGGTAATGCAAAACAGTGGACAAAATTGGATCAATTCAGTTCTGTCCAGTTGTTTTAATACAATGCTTTTTAATTCCAGCTAATTCTAAGTTTTCCCTGCTTCAGGACCTTTTTTAAACTGCTTGTGGAGTAGGTCAAACTTGTGTTCTACAGCATTAAGTAGTAATATGAAATTAGTTGTTGAATTGGAAATAACCAAAATGGTTTGAAATAAAAACATTTTGCATAATGTCAATATACAAGATTAAAATGCCTGCTTTATCAAATTTATTTGTTTAGACATTTTACACAGAAGTTCTTTTGCAGATGTTAGTTGATGACATAATGAAACATTTTTCTTGAAATAATATACAGCATTTTCGTTCCCTGTAGATGGTTTCAGGAAAACCAATTCTTGGCATTAGATACATAGAAAAATAGGGATGTAGAATAATTATTATTGCCAGAAATGACAAATGCATAATTTTGCTGATGCATGTTGTGTTCAGAAGTTCCATCAGGACATTAATACTTTGTAGCTATTTTATGATGAAGCCTGCAGGGCAAAGTCTGTAGAAGAACAACATTAATGTTTGGCTCAAAATCTGACACCTAACTACTCTGATAGTTTGTTTTACACATCAGCATCCTGTTGGTGCAGGGAGCTTGCACACAATACCTGCAGTTACTACAGAATGGAATCTCAACTTTTGCCAGGCACATTGGGAGAAGGAAGATTAGTAGAAGCTGATCATTGTGGATCATTCTCAAATCTTTAGCTTTTTCCTACATATCCTTGGGAGGGTTAAAATCAACAATACCCCTACACTTGGAAAATTGTACAGAATAAAGGGGGGAAAAACTACAAACAGAATAATTGAAGTGATAATCACTATGTATGGAGAAATGCGCACTTTTTTTGGGATTAATACAGTTTACTTCCTTAATTCTCTTCACAAAGTAGCTGGAAGATGGCTCAGAAGGCTTCCAATTTGGTTGAAGTACAAGTTCAAAACCTAATGGAGAAAGTCAACCACTGGGGGCCATTTTTAGTTACATTTCTTCAGTATTAGTTACTCCCTTTGTGGATGCTCAGTTGTTGAGTTCTAGAGGCTTGGACGCTAAGGAAATCACAGGGTATGAGAATCAGATTGGAAAATGGAATTGAGACATAGGATAATCCATTGTCTTACTGAATGACAGAAGTGGATTGATGGGTAGTATGATTTACTTCTGGTTCTGTTTCTCACCTTCTTATGATTTTAAGACAGAATGGTGTCCATCTTGGAAGTAATGTGGAGGTGATGGTGTTTTCATTGTGGGAACTCCCATTCAGCAACAAGCAGCCCATGTTTACTGCTGATGATCAAGCAAAGTACGAGTTTGCCTCCTGTGTTACCTGGAGGGGACCTTGCCCTTGAGTGCTGGCTTGATTCCTCACAGCTCAGTCCTGGTCATTGACAATGGAAGCATTTAGGGCAGCTAGAAAAAGTCCTGCCCACAACAAAGCTTAAAAAAACTATTGGCAGGTCTAAGATGCCCTCCCACAGACAAAGTCATCAAAAGTTGAATATTTCTGAATAATTTGACACAAAAAAATTTTAACATTTTTATAATTTAAGTGAAAATGTTAAAGTCTTACACATTGGGGAATAAAATCTAAATGCCAGTCACTCATTGTTTTACTGTTGATTTCAATGAAGGGAAATGACAATCTCAGTATAGGCCCAACCTGGTTCAGGATATTAATGTGGATTTCCAATTGTAAATTGAGGAATGGTGCACCTTCAAAGTCCAGACTCTGCAAGGAGTCCAGCATCAGAATGCATTTGGGAGAACTGCAAATTGCTGTCAGCAACTTATGAACTTCCATTTTTGCATAGGATCCCAATGTTGCTCAGCTATGAGGAACAATGTCCTCTAGAATATCTGGGCCATTGATTGCCGCTAATTTCTCAGTGCTTCGTGAGGTTGGTTATGGCTAGAATTAACTCCTGCCCAAGCAAGGACCTGGACCTGCTGCAATTTGCAACATGTCTACAGTGGACACAATCTCACTGGCTCTCCAATCTGGAGCACCAAGACAACAGCAAAACATAAATCAGGCTGCTGTTTATTGATTACAGTTGTGTTCAGGACCAGTATCCCTTCAGTATTAATCACTAAGCTTCTAAACCTGGGTATCCATACCTCCCTCTGCAACTGGATTCTCATGTTCCCCATCAGAAGACCACAGTCAATCTCCTCCTTGCTGACAATGACAGACGCACCTCAAGGATGCATACTTAGCCCACTGCTCTACTCTCTCTACACATGATTGTGTGGCTAAGCACAGCTCAAACACCTTTTATACATTTGCAGATGAAACCACTGTTGTTGGTAAAATCTCAGATGGCAATGAGGAGATGTACAGGAGTGAGATAGATTGGCTGGTTGAGTGGTGTCACAACAACAACCTTGCACTCTACATTAGCAAGACCAAGGAATTGATTATGGACCAGGAAGGGATAGTGTGGAGAACACGCACTAGTCCTCATTGAGGGGTCAACGGTAGAAAGGGTGAACAGCTTTAAGTTCCTGGGTGTCAACATCTCAGAAGATCTGTCCTGGGCCCAACATATTGATGCAATCACAAAGGCAGCATGCCAATGGCTCTACTTCATTAGGAGTTTGAGGAGATTCTTGCAAATGTCTACAAATGTAGAGGGGAGAGCATTCTGGTTGAATCACAGCCTAGTATGGAGGGTCCAATGCAGAGGGTTGTAGATACAACCCTCCACCATCGAGGACATCTTCAAGAATTGGTGCCTCAAGAAGGCAGCATCCTTTATTAAGGACCTTCACCACCTGGGACTTGCCCTCTTCTCATTACTACTGTCAGGGAAGAGGTATTGCAATGGGAATTGGTTTATTGTTGTCACTTGTACTGAGGTACAGTGAAACACTTGTCTTGCATACCATTCATACAGATCAATTCATTACACAGTACATTGAGGTAGTACAAGGTAAAACAATATAGGATGCAGAATAAAGTGTCACATCTACCGAGAGAGTGTAGTGCAGGTAGACAATAAGGTGCAAGGTCTTAATGAGGTAAATTGTGAGGTCAGGAGTCCATCTTATCACACTAGGGAACTGTTCAATAGTCTTATAACAATGGGATAGAGCTTGAAGACCTACATTCAATGATTCAGGAATAGCTTTTTCCCCTCCATCAGATTTCTGAACGGTCCATGAACACGACTATCCTTTTGTGCACTATTTATTTAGTAATTTATAGTAATTGTGTTTTTACACAGCACTGCTGTCATAGAACAAATTTCATGTCATCTAAGACGCTGATAATAAACCCAATTCTGAGATACTGCAGCTCCAGGGTAACAGTAGAGAGGCTAAGTACCGAGTCAAACCTAGGTGCTCAGCTGGTGTCAAGTCTCGACTATTTTTGTGGTCACACTTAATGAGACAAATTTGTTTAAATAACACCAAAAAATTATTCACTTGAAAGTCACAATGATACAAAGCAAAGCAACTTTGCATGTAATTTTGGGTGTCTTAGTACAAGCTTTGTGTTGCTCTGTGGCTTCATGAACCCTGAAGTACAATCCCACACACCTGTCTGCATTATTCTTAGGGTTGAAGTAAAGGTCACTCAATTTTCTTGAGTCAGGATCATTTCAGCTCACAGCTGCTGATGTACACCACATAATCACAGTTTGCTGATCACTGCTGCATTAAAAGAACTTTGATGCTCTCTACAAGACCATACTTCAGCTCCTTCCTCATCAGCCCACATGAGCAGGCTAACCTGCTACAGGCATTTACTGGCATTGAAGGCTTCCTCAAAGTGCAGGGGCTTGTACACTGCTCTCATGTGGCTGTTAGAGGTTTTATTTGCAAAAAGGGGCACACATTTTCCTCATGTGTACTTAGTAACTCATCCTCCGAGGACCTTTCTGGTGGTCAATTTGAATTATGCTGGCAGTTTGCATGACCTGCTCATTCAGAGGCAATCACAGCTGCTGCTTATCATTTATCAGCCACACGACTCCAAAGAATACATTTTGGATGATAAGAGCTATTCAGTGCTCAAATGCTTGATTAGTCTATTCACAGCTCCCAATGCACCAGCACTACTGTAGTCACAGCCACGCCACTACCAGCAGCTTTGAGGGAACCACAATGGAGCTGCTCTGAATTGGGTTCTGCTGCCCATACTACCCTGATGATGCTCTTCAGTATTCAGTACTGCTGAATTTTATTTGCTCACCATATGTGCTCAGCCATTCCCTGCCAAGATGGGACAAGGGGTGAACCAGCAGCCTAGACAACAGGAGCAGCACTGAAATAGAAAGAGAACCATGCAGGGCAGTGGATAATGGGAGGAGCAGGGAAAAGGCAAGAGAGGTAGAAGGGAAAGGAGAGCAAGAGAGAAGGGAGGCTGAAGCAAGGTTGTATGTATGAATTCTAGGCATATTACAGTATGCCCTGGATCCATTTTCCACCATGAAGCTTCTACTTCCTTGGATTCCGTTGTATCAGTATTTAGCCACTGTACTTGGAATCCAGACTAGTGTGAGAACCCTGGAAAATAGAGGGTTGCCCTTGTCCCCCATAATCCATCTCTCTAGGCAACACTGGCTGCTGAAATATCAGTTGAAAGAGTCAATGGTATTGCCAGAAGACACAGCACTGATCATTAAGAAATTCTATGTTGACAAACAACTGGATTTTCAGAGAAGAAATCTTTTGTTGATGAAAAGGTCCAGGTTTGTTAATCAAAGCTTTTATGGACACATAACAGCTCCAAATAATCCATGTTGACCAATCCCAGTATCGGATATGTCAGTTTTGGCAAAATAGCTGAAATTAGTCTTCCAGGAACAGAATTTGGAATGATCTCTCTGATGCTACATTGAACAGATAATTGGGAGATATGGCAAGGGGTGTGTTGCTGTTGCTTGGAGTGATCCAGTGACCAGGAAGTTGAGAAGTCAGTGTCACCCTGACCTCACAGAGAGAGCACCCAAGGCACAAGCATTGGCCCAAGATTTTCCCCATAGAAAGTCACATGATGACTGCCGGAGAAAAGCTAATCCTGTGAATGCATTGTACAAATAGGATACAGTGTCTCTGAAGACTTTATGGGAATAGTATCTTTGATAATGGACACATCTCTGCCTCCTTGATCCAAGGTCTGCAATTTTCTTTGAATAGTCTGTCATGCCAGTTACAAAGCCTGTAGTAATGGAACACTGCCACTGGTGTCACCACTAAGGCATCTATTGTATGAGTAGTTCAATAACAAACTGCTGAGAAAAGTACTCACTGTCAGTTGTAGCGCACATTCTAAACTTTGGCAGGCATTCAAGCTGCCTGCAGTCAATTCTGAAGCTGCCCAGTTAAGTCTCCCAATGTCAACAATAATGTGCCTTTAAAGTGGTGAGAAAAACCAAGCATGATGTGAGGTGTTCCTGGGCTTAATAAGGCTGTTCCAAGGTGGTCATTGTGTGGTGCTTTCAGCTCCAATTCATATTGGTACAGGTGGAAATGTGGATTGGGTGCATAGTGACATAATTAGGTATGAACATGCCACTAGGAAAATTTTAGGCATGCTCATGCAGCTGGCAAATGAAGTGCCCAAATCAATTTTGCTGTTGCCTTAAATTCACCTGAAAATGGTTGCTAGTGAGATTTGCTTCAGGTAAAATTGACACTGGATCACATAACACTTGAAACATTGCTCTGTAATTCAATTTGTGGTCTTTTGTTTCTCCATTGACTCAAATGCAGGGTGGTCAAAATATAGCCATGTAGTATTATTGTTTGGTAACAGAGGACCCCCTAAGACTTGAAAGTGAGATCCAACATGTTCTGTTGGGAAGTGCACAGAACAATCTCAATTAAGGAATTAATTCATGTGCAGAATGACTGATAACATGAAGTTAATGAGATTACATTGTGAATGAATATGCAACACTAATTTGAAGCCTCTGGTGTCATTTTGCTAATTTAGGGAGGAATTTCCTAATTTCAGGCTGAAACTGGTGACAGAAGCAAGATTTCAAAATTTGCAGTGCACTTAGAGAGTCTGGCTGAGACAATCTGTCTCCCATACCAAAAAAAAATATTTGCTTTAAAAGGAGTGCCATGTAGGTTCAATTGTTTTCTGGGATTCCAGGTCTGTCACCATCTAACAAGCAAGAAGCCAAGTAGGAAATGCAGAGTAGGCCAGGACTTTACTTTCTAGAGTTTAAATGAATGAGAGGTAAAACATACAAAATCCTTAGAGTACTTGAAAGGGTAGATGTGAGGAGGATGGTACTGAGGTCAAGAGGGTTGAGAGCTTCAAGTTCCTAGTAGCGAACATCACCAATAGCCTGTCCTGGTCCAACCACATAGACACCACAGCCAAGAAAGCTTATCAGCACCTCTACTTCTTCAGGAGGTTAAAGAAATTTGGCAATGACCCCTTTGACACTCACCAACTTTTATCGATGCACCATAGAAAACATCTTATCTGGATACATCATGGCTTGGTATGGCAACTGCTCTGCCCAGGACTGCAAGAAACTGCAGAGAGTTGTGGACACAGCCCAGTGCATCACGGAAACCAGCCTCCCCTCCGTGGACTGTGTCTATACCTTGCTGCCTTAGTGAAGCAGCCAGCATAATCAAAGACCCCACCCAGCAGAGTCTTTTTCTCCTCTCTCATCAGGCAGAAGATATGAGCCAGAGGACACATACCACCAAGCTCAAGGATAGCTTCTATCCCACTATGATAAGACCATTGAATGATTCCCTTATACAATGAGATGGGCTCTTGACCTGAAAATCTACCTTGTCTGACCTTGCACCTTATTGTCCACCTGCAGTGCACTTCCCTGTAGCTGTGACACTTTATTGTGTTATTGTTTTTACCCTATACTACCTCAATGCATGATGTAATGAATTGATCTGTACAAATAGTATGTAAGATAAGTTTTTTCACTGTACCTCAGTACAAGTGACAATAATAAACCAATACCAATGTTTCCCCTGGAGAGTGAGTGTAGAAATAGGGGTTGGAGTCTCAAAATAAGTGGCAGATAATTTAGGACTGAAATGAGACTACTCCCCCCCCCCCCCCCCAATAAAAAGGGTGGAGGGGTGGTGAACATTTGGTTTTCTCTACCCTTGGATGGCTTTGGAGACTCAGTCATTCATTGAGTTCAAAACAGATTAGTAGATTTCTGGGTATAAAAGGAATCAAAGAATATGGTGATAAGCAAAGAAATAGTGTTTGAGTTTGAAGATCAGGATGATGAATGGTGGAGCTGGCTTGCAGGGCCAAATGGACTATTCCTGCTTGTATTCTGCATGTTTGATATACCTCAGCATAAAGGAGGTTAGTGAGCCCCTTAATACAAAGGGAAATATATTATTTCATTTTGTTTCCTCAGAGAGGAACAGGTGGAGAAACAATATGGTTTTGCAGAGATTGCAGGCTTCCCTATGGAGCTAGGTGCCCACATGGGCATATTTTATAAATTCAGCCATGTTTATTAAACAAAGGATTATTTTCACAGTGTACAGTTGGTTTTAAAATCACAGGCATTATATCAAGCAGCTGAAAGTCCATCATATTGCAGCAGTTATTTGCATCTCCAGTTAGTGGTGGTATCTGTTACTTCTATACATGAACCAGTTGATGACTGGTATCTGAGCAAAAAACATTATCCCTTCATGAAGCAACTCATGGCTTAGGTCAGAAATGCTTGGACATGTAACGCAGAAAGGGTTTGGTGAGGGAGAAGTATATAGTGTGCAGCAGGACTAAAATAAGGAGCCTGCTACCACAGGAATATCTTAGTGTAGACTATCAGCAAACCAAACTGGGCTACTTTGGCAAAATCCTGCATTATTCAGCCAAGGATTAATATTTCTAGAAATATACTACATATGGTATACTTGGCTATTATACAAGGACAGCCCTGCCACCATTTAATAGGCAAGAAGCTGAGTAGGAAATACATAGAAAGTAAAGGAAGGGTGGTTACAATTTAGACAGTCTCTTACTGTATATTTAGATCACTTATGTATGAAAGGGGTAACTTCACTGACACATACCCATTCACCAACACCACTCCATCATACCCAGGGCTGTGTGCCTTTTTTCTCAGTGATCAAAAGCAAAATAAAACCTTATCTGTTCTTACCTATGCCTTCACACCAAAGCTTTGTTAAAGAGCTCTCATTCACAACACCTGGGCCACTTACTTAGCCTCCTCATGCCAAAGCCTCAGCTCTGCACTTGCTACTATCACAATTGTCATTCCATGTCATCCCACCTTCTTTTTATTGACAGCTGTTAATTAGCTAATTATCCAATCAACTATTAATTAACAATTAGCAAACTTACCTCTTTTAAACTCCTGTAAAGTGAAAGACACATGCAAGCCCCGAGACCTACCTCTTTTAAACTTTCCCAATCTCACTCCAGGTCCCGAATCCCATGAAGTGAAACTCACAGGCGAGGACATTTTTGCACATTTTTCAATGTGCATTTCTAATATGCTTGAAATATGCTTCAATGTGCTTGAAATATGCAGTTTTCCATATTGTTGCATCAACTCTTGTACAATGCTGATTTGATGGCCATTCTGCAAAATTGGATGTCACTGGTACAGTTCAGGCCATGTATTATTGAACAGACATACAGCAATATGAAGGACATTACTATTTAAAGGCATCATAGGTTGTTCGCTGACTGGTTTCTATGGAGTCTCGTTCCTTCATTTTAACTATTGTGTGGTGCCTCTAGAGTTCTTAGGAATTTATAAAACCTACGAGGACTGTTGTGCTAGGAGCCGAAGAATTTGTCTTGACAATGACACAAAAGATTCTGCAGATGCTGGAATCTGGAGCAACACACACAAAATGCTTGAGAAACTCAGCAGGCCTGGCAGCATCTTGGGTCCTGATGAAGGGTCTCGACCCTAAACGTCAACTGTTCGTTTCCCTCCATAGATGCTGCCTGACCTGCTGAGTTCCTCCAGTGTTTTGTGTGCGTTGCCTTGACAATAACAGGTTGATCCAGGTATGGGCACTTTAGTCGTCATTATTTAAGAACTGCAGGATGACAAGAATGATTCAGTAGACACATAAACTAAAATAAGGTGCTTAAAGACAGAGGAGGAGAAGGGGTGGGAGGGCTCTCAGCAGCAAGCAATATGCACTGTGTCTTCAGCATACAATTTTCTTTTGGCTATAAGAAAGAATTTCTGAGATACCTGCAATCTGAAGGAGTTCCTCTCTCATAGTTGCCACCTGCATAGCCACAACAAAGGAGCACACATAGATGTCTGTTTTTTGTGTATTTCTGTTTCAGATAGTTTCACCTTCTTAACTCTTGGAGTGTCTGCTGCAATGAACTTGCAGACACTCTTTTTAAAAGGCAATTTAATGTTCCCTGCCGAAATAGTTATAAATCTACATTTCAATGACAATAAATCTTGAAACTGTAAAGTTTCAAGTATGTGGAGACATTATTTTGACTGCTGTGATTCATGACAAATAAATGACCAGGATTATATTCTTGTTTTTAAATGGAGTAAAAGTGATAAATGATTACAAACATCTTTGACACCATATGCTACCGCGCATGCCCAAAGCATAAATTGCTAAGAGATGTTTACAATTTAAGTGCTGGTCTTTGGTAACAATGCCAAACAATAAATCTTGATTTATAACACACTAGATCTTCTGCGTATCTATTCTTGTTTAAAGCTATTTTCCCTGCAAACAAAAACAAGTGTGTCTTTTAACTCTTGACTAGGTCTGTTGGACTGGGCAACACTTCCATGTAGAAATCTTCAATGGAAGCCTTAATTTGTACATTTAATTCGTATAGTACTGGTCAGCTGCATGTCTGGTGAAAAACAGCAGTCAACTGACCAGAATGGTAATGAAATTAGCTAGCTGGAGACCAACTGCCAGCATCAAGTGAGGGCTGTGGGACCCCTTGTTAAGTAATTTTGCTGAGTACCTGTCTCTTCATACTACTGATGCCTTAGAACTTTCATTAAACACTTAAGATTTCTATTTAACTTGGAAAGCTGCCAATTAAATAGGTGTAGTTCAGTTTAAATCTTGTGACCACTAACAAGATATTTTTAGATCAATGGAGCCAACACCGGCAGGGTTGCTGTTTCTTTTATTTGGGTTTATTATCAAGCCGCATGTGGGCACTTTAGATATCTTCCTCTTTACATGTATCCCCAAAGCTTATTAGATCCATTTTAATGCTACTTACTTAATCTTATCTATTGATCTGAGTTTACAAATTCTTTTTATAAGAACCACTTGATTGCAATAATATATCATTTATTTTTCCCTGCATCTAAAATGAATTTTGTATGGACAATTGCCCCAAAAGCATTGTATTTTGGATCACTGTTGGATTGCCCAACTCATTGCCCTTTTGTGTAATTAACACAATGAATATTAATGTAAAATGCTACTCCTAATATTCGAATCTATGTTTTTAACCCTGAATAGTTACAGTCCATAATCCAAGCTTCAGTAGTATGGCAGATGGTATTTCTGTGAACTTCAGTGATTTATCCTACATTTTATAATCTCACTCTTGTATTTAATAAGATTTTTATTGAGCTTCTTTTTGTCAGGTCATAGGATTAGCTGCTTTTAGTGACAGTCTATTTCACATACATAAACTCTGTAAGAAATACCTTCTCATCTATTATTTGTTTAAAGTTTACTAATTCAACATTATTTACTTCTCATGCAATTATAATTAAAATTGATTACATTCACTTCATCCATAGCTTTCAGCATTATAGGATCATGACCAGGTTCATCATAATCTCAATTTCTCTAAATAAATGCCAGCTCAATATTCTGAATCACATCTTATATGTTTTAATTCCAATAGTTATCCTTATTATGGCACGGTAGCATAGCGGTTAGCGTAACGCTATTACAGCGTCAGCGATCCGGGTTCAATTCCAGTCACTGTCTGTAAGGAGTTTGTATGTTTTCCCTGTGTCTGCGTGGGTTTCCTCCGGGTGCTCTGGTTTCCTCCCACATTCCAAAGACGTATGGGTTAGGAAGTTGTGGGCATGTTGGCGCTGGAAGCGTGGCAACACTTGCGGGCTACCCCCAGAACATTCTACACAAAAGATGCATTTCACTGTGCGTTTCAATGTACATGTGAACAATAAAGATATCTTATCTTATCTTTTTCAATGGTGTATTGAACTTGAGATGTTGGCAGTTAGGTTTATGTGAGTTCTGTATAATGCAGAGTGCAGATTCAATGGAGTGCAGCTTCTACAGTGCACAGAGGATGGTGACATGTTGAGCAGTGATATTGCGGGGGGGGGTGCAGTGGATGAAGTTGTTGGAGAAGCAATGCTTGGTATTAAAACAAAAGGTTAAATTAATTCTAAAAGATAAGCAACTAAACCACTTATACAATCTGGAATTAAATGAGTTTTGATGTGGGAGAGTAGCTGGATTTTAACTCCTTTACGAGTAAATAGGGACATTGCAGGTCTCCTCGGTCTGATAGAATGCACATCCTGTGCCATGTGGGAAATACAGAATGCTTAATGTCATCAATCTTTAACAGTGTATTTGTAACACTGAATATTACGTGGATGGCACATTCACATTCGAGTGTTAGTAGGCAGATAGAAGAGAGGCAAAAACAAAATAAACAGGAAATGTATATTTCTTTTGCAGAGATGTCAGTAATTAGATATAAGTTAATTGGTAGAAGGGTTAAAGGAAAACTGGTAAAAAATTACTCTCAATGAGTGAAGGGGTTGTGGAACTCTATCTTAAATTCTGGTGGAGGCTGAAACTCCTATGTCATTTAAAAAGTGTCTGGATGAGCACTTGAACATTCAGAACCAAAAGAGCCATAATCAAGACCTGGGAAGTAGCATTAATCTAAGTTCCATTTTTGGCCAGCATGATCACATTTGGCTGAATGGCTTCCTTCTGTGTCATAAATTTCTAGGATTCTACTGGTATTCTAAATCATGCACACTATCTTTCTATTTTCATTGTAAGGTTAACTGACGCCATAAATGAAATCTACACAAACTGCATCTTGGAAATGATTAACTTTTTGCGAAATTATTCAAACCTTACCTGAGATAATTTTGATAATTGGAATTATAGTTCATTTCAAGTAGGTAAATTTAAAATGCTGCTGCACACCCTGTTATAAGATGGAAGATGAGCAATAATGATGAGCAAACCTGCTCATTTATAATGTAAGCTAAGCCGAATCTTTTGACTCAGAGCCATTTAAACATGATTGAAATTTAAACATTTTCAAAATAATGTTAAGTAAATACTTTACAAACACCTGCAATTGAGAAGAAAATAATTAAAAACACTAAAATAAAGAAGAGAAACAAACTTGCTTTCACTTACTTTTTTCATCCATGAGACTGTATCTTGTATACCAGCTATGGATGATGTAATGCTGAGGGGCCAGAGTGCAAGTGTCAAATGAGCATAACTAAGCTCCACCCTTCAGCTTTGTGCTGAGTCCAGTGATGCAGCAGGTCATATGTTCAGAGTGTTCTGTATGTCCTTGCTGCAATAGGCATGGGAGCAGGAACACACTGATCTGTGCAATGCTGTTAGAGTTCTGTTTGGAACCACCAGCTGAAGAGGACCATGACCCTGGTGCAAGTAAATTAGATATATTTTAACTTGCATATCAGAAAATATAGTGAGCTTCACGTAGTTTCTCCAGGAACATTTTATCACAAAGAAAATTAATTGTTATATTTGAGCTAAAGTCAAAGTCAAATTTATTGTCATATGCACAAGTACATGTATGCACAGGTGCAGTGAAAAACTTACTTGCAGCAACTTGTGAAGCCAAAGAGAATAACAACATAAACTAGTTCATGGGAATCTGTGTCTCTTGATTGGAAACACAAGGTACAATGGTTTTAAAAGTACATTAAAAGGGAAGTGCATGGCTGGTCAATGAGTATTTTGGTCAAGGACTCTACTTTTTTTTCTGTTTCGTTATTTTTGGGATCTGGGTAACACTAGCAGGTTGTTGCCCATCCCCAATCATCCATGTGAAGGTGGTGGCAAGCTGTTGTTTTGAGCTGTTGCAACCAACATTCATGATAAAATGTGACAGGATTGTCGAGCTTTGGTTTGATCTGTTGATTATGAGATTGCTTAGCTCTGCCTATTGCATGTTGTTTTTGCTATTTAGCACACATGTAGTCATATACTGAGCATCTCCATCTTGGCACTCATTTTTAGGTACACCTGCTTCTGCATCCAAAATGCCCTTCTGTACTCCTTATTGAAGCAGGGTTGATGGTAAGTACGTACTGGGAATAAGATTACAGATTGTAGCAAGGTCCATGTTTGTTGCAGCTGATGGTCTGTGGTGCCTCACTTTTGAGGCACCACAGTTCTGAGTTGCCAGATTTTTTTCTTAATCTATTCCATTTAGCATGTTTGTATTGCCAAGCAACATGACTGATATTGTCCTTAGTATGAAGAGAGGACTTTATTTCCACAAAGTACGTGTGGTGATCACTTCTACCATTGCTATTAGCAACATCTGCCACAGGTAAATGATGAGAATAGGTTTAACTTGATTTATTCCTGTACTAGTTCACTCATTACTTGCTCAGACCCAGTCTGGTAGTGATATACTTTAGTGTTTGATCACTGATGGTACTACCAAAGTACTCTTGATGATAAGTGTAGAAGTGTCCCATCTGGAACAATTTTGTGTCCTTACTATTTTCAATGCTTTTTCCAAGTGCCGTTCATCAGTTCAGGGAGGACTTATTAGTAATCAGGAGGAATTTTCCTTGTCCATGAAATCCGTGATACCATGAAATTTCATGGGATCTGGAATGAATATTGAGGACTCCCAGCGCTACTACTCATTGACTGTGTTACTTCCTCTGGTGGGTCTGCACAGCTGGTGGGAAATATTACTCCCAGTGATTGTGATAGAGAAGCAATAAATAAACTGCTCAAAGAACTCGGTGGATAGAGGAGCAGCTGCGGAGGCAGAGGGATGGTCGACATTTCGGGTCAAGACCCTGCATCGGGGTCTTTCAGCAGTTAATTTATTGCTCCAGATTCCAGTGTCTGCAGTCATTTGTGTCTCCATTGTGATAGAAGAGCCTGGAACTTGACTGTAAGTTATGATTCAGTGAGGACCACTGTATGATGTTGTTGCTTGATTAGTCTTTGGGACAGCTTTCACAAACCAGTCCCCAGGTGCTTGTGAGGAGGACCCTTGTAGGGTTGACTGGGCTGGGATCAACTTTGCCATATCCAAATTCAGTGCTTAAGTCAATCCCAGGTTGTCCGTCTGGTTTTATTCTTACTCTATTTCATCATAGCAGTTGTTGTACTACTGAGTGTCTTACTTGGCCTCTCCACTGGGCATTTAAGAGTCAACCACATTGTGGGTTAGGAGGAATCACAGTGCATTGGCTTAAGACATCATTCATAATAGAAAAGGCCTTATAATCTCAAAAGCAAGCAGGTAAGTCAGGTCCAGATCACCAGGAGGTAGTCCTGAGGGGAGGGACATTAGTCATGGGGGAATCTCATTGTTCAGTTATAGGGTGCTGGGCTGGAGGTTGCTCCCCAGCTCTGGCAATATCCTGACTCTCTAGAATATCTGCTTCAGTTTTGGCCCTCCTCCCTGTTTCCTCGATCAATCCCAATTGAGGCCTTGATTTAACCCACAAATGAAAAATTCAGCAATGGCATACCATGAAGAAAAGATTTTAAGATCATTCTCGAGTACCAAAGACCGCTGAGTCTTGCTTCAATGAGCCCTTATTCAAAACAGTTGCTGAGGTGCTGAGTAATCATCCTTCAGCATGGCTCCATTATACCGATGAGTTTCTAGCCTGTAACCTAGCCCATATCAATACTTAAAAATAGCATTGGGCTTTGCCTACTTTGCTTATCATTAGTATATACTACTAAGACATGATTTTTTTTCAGGATGTTCTTGTAAAATGTAGCAACGTTTTCTTTAGCATTAGAATACAAAAACTGCAAGGAGTTTCTTTAACCTCTATGAACATAAAGAACGACTTTTTTTCCTAGAACTGGTGAGATTCTATTTACATTTTTAGTGTCAGAAAATATGTTTAAAACTCAACCTGTCAAGACATATTTATTCCTAGTGTAACAATCTTAAAACAGAAACATTTTTCTAACAGAATCTATGTCCATATTATCTGTGCTTTATGTGAACGAAATAATTTTGCAGCAGTATGGTTGGATTTGGCGTGCTCATGAATCAAACAAGACACCTGTGTAAATAAATGAACTCTTCCTGCTTCCAGTCTGTGTGTAATGAGATTTTCAGTGAAGCAACACCACCAGCACCTGAACAAATCTTATTAATTACTCTTCCAGCTTGATGTGGGCATACTCTTCCTTTCATTCATATAATAAGATTAAGCAAGGAAGGATTGATTCAGGTGTAAGAACAACTATTGATCTGCTAGAATGTCTGTCCCAGTAAAATATAAAAACATGCAATGTGCCAAGGCCATTCAGTAGAATCAAAAACACATGAATATCTGCTAACCTTTAAATCAAAGCAGAACATTCTTGATCTAATATTGGGATAAACTTCTTGTCTTAGACAGAATTTTAGTGCATTGATAGAGTTATTATTATTACTTAACAATTTTTGTTAAATCTTTATCAATTGAAGCTATTCAGATTATATTGAATTCTACATTGAATACCACAAGGGATATACATTGAAAACAGCCTTGATTTGATTTTAACTTTGTCAAATCTTTATGTTTAAATTGACTGGCAAGTGAAACAGTTTAACCAGTTTAACCTCCCAGCTGGAACTGTAGTGTTAGATTCAAAATTTCCAATATTTTTGGTTTTGACCGTTCAATTAAAAATCAAAATATGAACTGTCCTTACTAATTGTGCAAATTTGCTTTGCATTTTCTTGTTATATTTTCTTGCCCTTGCTTGTAATGGCCTTTTTTTTAACAAACTGCTCAAACAGTCCTACTTAAAACTTAGTTACACCACGAATATTCTAAATGTACATATTTGAGATTCACTATGCCAGGGTCACATACATTTACACATGCATCATATGTTTTCATGTGTACATTGGTCTCCACGGTGGATAACTGGCTCCTAGTTCCTGGGTCAGCCTAGATCAAACTAATGTGAAAAATGACAATGAATTCAGTTCTGTCAAGCTTTGGGTTTGTGCAGTTCAGTAGTTCACCTGCAGCCAAATGGAAATACCTTAACTATTTGTAGACACATGTTTTTGACGTATCATGGTAAATAAGTGAATAATTAGTTTGTACTACAGAATGGATGCATTGTGTGTAATATAAAAAAAAGCAACAATGATATCCACATTATTATAATATTTCTCCTCCCTTCTTCCTTGCCTCTTTCATCTCCCCAAAAATATTGGTAGAGAGGAGGCAATTTCAAAGGCTCATGAATCATATTACCAGCACTGGAAATTGGCAGAACAAACAGTTCAACACATAATTTTTTATTTATCTTCAACACAAGTCAAGGAAAAGTCCCAGAATAAAATGATTGTTATGTTTTTAAAGATCACCATGTCTTATTCAAAAGCACCTTAGGCATATGCTTAAAACTCAAGTAAGACAACCCGTAGGAGTGAGCTAACACACATATTCTGGTTACATCAGCTGTGGCTGACATGAATCTAAAAGGGCAGTTGCTATACAAGAGCTGTCTTGTAGTGTACCCAGCCTTTCAACTGTGCAAAACTGAGTTTCATCACTCAACTTCAAGTTGGGTCCAGCGATGGAGTAGGAGGTCAGATGAGCAGCAACTCATGTCCAGTATGCTTGTACTTCCTTCTACAATAGACATGGAAGGAAGGAACGCATTTGATCTGCATGATACTGTTGGCCCTGAATTCTAGCTGAAGAGGATCATGATCTGGGCCAAAATCTTTACAACCTAAATATCTTCTCATGCTCAGTGGCCCACCATTTATCTTTGACATTACATATGAAAGGCTTTTTATGTACCTGCATTAATTGGCAAAAGAAGTTGGATAAACCAAAGACTGTATTAAAGAATCCAACATCATTTATTTACATTGTGCTGTTGTAATATATTAACTACATTTTTGTTTCTGTCAATGTTGATGTATTTTAGCCTATGCTGTGATTATCATCTGGCTTATTTGCCTGAATACTGTGGTGTAAATAACATTAAAATGGGCAGGGGTGGTCACAAATTTTAAATTTAAACAATACAGGCCATCCTAGGTAATGAACAGGTTCTGTATTTACAGACGTCTGTAAGTCAGTTTTGTCCATAAATTGGAAAATACACAAAAAATCACTCAATATGGTAACCATACCTCCACTCTATTTCAATGAATGGCATCAAAAGCATGTAAGACTGATGAGAAAGAACAATTCCTAAAAGTGGAGAGAGAGAGGAAGCTAGTTCTGTTGTTTATAGGTTGTTGGGTTTTTGAATTTAATAATATTATGGGAGCTGGTTTGTATGTAGGAAACCATAAGTCAGGGGTTCATAATCCAGGGACAGCCTGTATAGGACCTCGGGCAATTCATGTACAGTTAAAAGCAAAATTCTGTAAGTCGTTGCTGCCCTACACCAATTGAAGTTTTGCTGTAATGGCCAAGAGATTCGGTGACATGTGCAACAGTGTAAAGCTGATGCACCTGTTTATCAGAAAAAGTTAGGGATTGTCCATGATGGGGGAAAAAATATTTTTCTTGAAACTGTCTTTAAATTTTAAAAGCAGAAAATAATTTTCTGCAAACAAACTGTATTATCTCCTGTTCCTAAATCAGATTACCAGAGAAGCTCCATTTACTTATATGTGGTAGCTTATTGTTTTGTTGTAATGAACTGCATGCTGCTTTCTTGCTATTTTTGAAGCCTTAGATTAGGAATAGGGTATACGCATGACTCTTAGTGGATGTCTAATGGACTATCAAAAGAAATAACCTTGCTCTCAACAGTGTGTTACTCTATTATTGTAGAATGTGTAGAACAACTGCATATCGTGTTTTATGATAAATAGAGTAACAACCTACTGCAATTGGGAAATATAGTCTCTGGTGAGACTAAATTTATTTTGTCAGATTTGAATTTCCAACAATTATTATCCAGAACAATGTATAATGCTTTTTCTAAATAACAACTGTGATAGTTTCATTGTACCCCAATAATGGCAGCAAATGTGTGGCTATCTGTTCTTGACTTCACATCTAAGACCGTGCATAATTTTAGTCAGAGATAGGGGGCAAGTGGGACAACTTAAATGGGGTATTGCATTGAACTGCTATCATTATATTTGGTTAGAGCATGGCTTTTAGGTCCATGTCCAGTAAAAATATAATAATATACCTGCCTATCACATTTGGAACCAAGAGTGAAGAAAGATGTAAAGTTAGTTAAATTTTTTTTCACTTAATTCTGTTGGATAACTGGATAAGATCATATACTAGGTTAGTTCCTAATTTGTTGCCACTTCTAAAATATAGTGCCCGTTAAATTAAATGTGTGAAGATTTGGCTTAAAAATCTGGTGAACTTGTCCAAAATAAGTCTTTCCATGTTTTAAGTTGAATAGACCAAGAAGATTTTGTTTAGGAATGCAATGGAAACTTGGAAGTGAGTTAATTTTTCACTTTGTGTAAGTGAAAGCAGCCAGTAGCTATTTTATTGGGTTCTATTTGCTGTGGTTTTGAATGACATCTATTTGAATTTGATAGAAGACTGATCCTTTGTTCAAGTTGTAGAGCGGGCTCTGCTGTGGACCACTTCAAATCAGATCTGATTAGAGCCTCGTTTCTTCTTACTTACACATATTCTATTGTGTTAGTAGGATTAAAATAAATGCATTTCCAAATACAGATGACGGTGAACTAATTGTGTAGTTCTGTTACCTTTGCATCTAAGTATTACTTAAATATTTTTACAACTTCAAAAAGTTATTTTAAACTACCATTGCAGAGATAAGCCTATAAAGATCAGAAGCTGAATGTGAATTACTTTTTCTTTTGTGGTTACTGTTTTGTTTTGTTGGGAGTTTTAGTTTATTTTTGTTTTTTTTCAAAAATCATGAGTCAAATTGGAAACAAGATTTTCTGGAATGATAGCTTTAAACATGTATTTTATTCAGGATTTTACTTTTGTTTTCATGGTAGAAGAGATCTAATTATGAATTGACTTTGATTTGATTATGTGTTTTATAATGCCAATATGTAAATCTGATGAAAAATAAACAAAATTGACATTTAACAGATGAAAGAAGTAGTTAAGCCCAGGAAGTGGTCAAGTTATTATTAAATTTCCTGTGCTCGTTGAATTTATGATCTCACAGTATGAGTCTTTAGATCACAACAGCATTGACTTCAGAGTTATTTTTGTTTATAGTGTGGTTTTGGCTGCCTTCTATCTTAAAGTCTTTTAAACACCTTCTATCATCAGTTCATGAAGTATTATCATTTACCTTTTTATTTGATGACACATGGTATAGTCAGATTCATAATTATTCATCTGGAATTAATATATCAATTTTCCAGCAAGTCTTAAATATATTAGAACGTTAAATCAAAATGTCTGCCTCACTTTTTATCTATTTGAAAAGTGTTAAATCTAAGATGACCAGGCAGGAGAAAAGTGTAATTATAGTTAGAAGACAGTGCTGGCAGGTGTCCCATCTACATTTTCAAAGCTTTGAGTGTTCTGGAATCTGTAATCAGCAGGGAAATAAGCAAGACTGAAGAAGAAGCAGAGATGTTTTTTCTTGGAACAGCTCGCTTTTGCCTTCATGCCAAGGAGGTCTGCTTTCTTTGACCATTCTTTCTGTTGATATCATTTTGTAATATGGTTAGAATGTGACTGTATTTGCTATAACAACAGCAAGATAAATCAGATAGTTTCCAATATATGCTTATATGAATAGGAGTGGTATTTAACTAAATTATATGTGGAGTGATGATGGATAGGCTTTAATGTTATACAGTTTCATTTGGCATGAGGTTTGGCATTCTAAATTTAATATTCTTGAATTATTTTACACCCACAGTGACAAGGCAATATAATACTTTGACTGCAGTGTTGAAGTGCCCTCTTCGAAGTTGTACACCTAGGGAGTGTATGCGCCTTTTCAAAATGGATAATGTTGAAGTAGATTTTTCAACTAAGAAGTATATTTTTGGTATAGATATGCCAAAACAGAGATATTAGGAACTAGGGTAGGCTATTCATTCCTTAAGGACTACAGACCATGGCTCATCTGCATCTCAAATCTATTTCCCTCTCTTTGCTCAGTATCAGTTTCTTAACAAAAATTCACCTTAAACTTGAATGTATCAATTCTCCCAGCATCCACAGTCTTGACAAAAAGTTCTACATTTTTTACTGAATGAAAAATGTGCTTCCTGATTTCACTCTTAAATGGTCTGAACCTAACTTTAAGATTGAAAAGCAAAAAAAAAGCTTCAGGTGCTGGAAGTCTGAAATAAAAACACAAAATTCTGGAGATACTCAGCAGGTCAAGCAGCATCTACGGAGGGAGAAACAGAGTCAATGCCTCAGGTCAGTGATAGATCATCAATTCTAAAGGCAAACTTTGTTTCTCCCTTCATAGATGTAACTTAGCCCTGATGAAGCTCCATCATTTTCTGTTTTTTGTTTCTAACTTTAAGATATAGTCCTGCTATTCAATTTAACTACCACAGATAAGACCTAAGCTCTGTTGAATACAACCCAAGTTTACGATTTAAGCTTTAAATTCTTTGTATAATTGTTTAATTTGCATTTTACTTCATCCAAGTCCGAGTTATCTTTTGGAGGGTATGGTGTTGGAAACTGAAAACAGTGCTCCAGATGGGATTTGATTAAGGCTTACTGCAAGAGAATCTACCTGTTTCCTTTTTGTGTTCCAGATTTTTTCAACTTATTTAGCACCATATCCAATTTTCTGATTGTTTTTTAACATGCACTAGAAAGTTAATTATGTAGAAACTAGACCCAAATACTGCACTTAGAGATTATCTGTTGCGTGGAAACCTACAACTAACATTCTTTGGGTAGCAATGGTCTGCTGTACCCTAAATTTCTTTTTTCTCATCTCTCTCCGGTTTCTATGCTGTCTTATGGGAAGGTTGGCTTGAATGGGAAGTGGTGCTACTTTCTTTACTGTAACGTCATTATCCACCATTTCTATTTTGTGCACAGAATGTGGAAATTGAGTGTGCTTAGCTCCAATAAGAGTCAGCTTCCAAATTTATCCACAAACCAATGGGTTTTATCTGGCACTTTTCTTAGTCAAACCAACCTTCACAAAAAGGCTAAAGTACTATAACATTTAAAATAGTTCAAATATAACTGTTCGTAAGACTTGTTTCTTTTATTGGCAGATTTTTGTATGAAATTTTCACATCCTGTGTTCCTATGTCCAATCTTATAATAGGAATTGCCTATCTGTCATTAGCCTAGCCAAATGCAGTGTGTTTAAAATATTTTTTACATTTGATGCTAATAGTTTATGTGCCAAGTGATTCATCCTGGTCAGTACACTTTACAGAGTAGTATCTGCTTCTGCCCAGAGGCAGAGTGCAATGCGCTGACACTATAATATAGTGCATTTAGGGTTCTTGACCAGAGATGAATTTAAAGTTTGAGTAGAACAGCTGAAGATAGGTTTAACACAAAAATCCACATTTTTAATCACAATACACTATTTCTGAATAAAAATTAACAATTATTGAAAACAATTTCTAGTTACATTTGGGTGGGTTCATCAATTTCCTAGTACATTAAGAAAAATAATTACTAGAGTCTTTGAAACATGGAAACTTAAATTTGAAAGCCTCCCTGAATGCATTTAAACAAGACCAAATATTGGAAATTTCCAGTGGTGATTAATTCACCCCGGGTTATAGCTACATTTGTGGGAATATTTTGAGCATGGCATTTATAAAACTAGCATAAACATACAAATTGCTTAAAATGTCACAAATTTTTGTGCTGGCTGTGCTAATTACAGCCAAATTATGCTGAAAAATAGAACTCAATTGGGCAGAAACTCCAGCAAACTATAAATAGGCAAGTTATTACTGCTTCATGGTTAGCACTATGACAGTGCAGATAAAATTAAGAACTGACCATATTTAAGAATCATTGGCACAAGATAGGTACATGGTCTTACTCAACCTAATGCAATGTGACTTTAGGTAACCTTCCTTTGAGTAAATAAAAGTGTTTTGAATGGGCTTCATGAGAATTTATATCTGTTAGTGCATAATGTAATAAAGTTTTAATCAGTTCCATAAGGTGGATTTATAGAGCATTTGGCGATAATATTCTGGTCCTGATTAGGATTGGTTAACAGACAAAAAACAAAGAGTAGGAATAAGTAGGCTACTTTTGGGTTTGGATACTGTGATCAGCGAGGAAGATGCAGACTCTTCAGGTAAAGATTGATAGGCTAAGTGAATAGGCAAGGGCATGGCAAATGGAATACAATATGGAAGAAAATAGAATGTTGAGAAAATAGAAAGCAGAGTGGTTTTTTAATGGTGAGAGACTGAAAGGTGATGGTGTTCAGAGAGACCTATGTCCTTGTGTACAAACTACTGGAAGTTAATATGCAGGTGCAGCAAGTAATTTGGAAGGCAAATAGTAGCTACCCCATTTAATGGCCTGAATTGCCTCTTCCACAGGGTTTAGGACCTGCAGGTATATCCTGTTACCCTCTGGTTAGCTGTGCTGTCTTTGTTTGTGTGCTTTTGCCTCCTACTAAAGAGAGGGAAATTTGTCTATTGTTTGGATGATTTGGTTGTCATGGTTGAATAGCAGGTAGTACATGCAATCTGTGAGATGGTTGGGATGCTTATTGTTATACTAAGCGGGCAAAGATGCAGTGAAGTTTACGAAAGTTTGATGTGAGTCCTGGTTACGAGAAATTGTAGGGAGTGAATTATGGTGGTGAATTGAAGAACGTCTTGGACTATTACTGCAATTTGAAGATCCATTCACTGACATTGATAACTCGTGAGATCATTGATATTCTGCATATAGATCCTTAAACGACTTTTGGCATCAATATTCAGGGCAGTCTGTTCCGATTGCCTCTTGAGTGCCTCTGCAAAGGGCTTCCGGCTTTCTGTGGGTACAGGACATCAGCCTAGAAAATCCATTCTATACTGTAATGTTTTGTGATTGAATTCACTGTGGTTAATTAGCTGCTTGATCTCCCAGTCATTCTCATCAAACCAGTATCATCTAGATTCTAGCATCTGCAGTCCTTTGTTTCTCATCAAACCAGTTCTGGTTCTTTTTGAGTACACACTATTCTAGTGTAGTTTATGTAGTTTATGTATTTTATGTAGTTCAAACTTAGCCTCCCTGCTCTTAAATTCTCTCCATTGACCAATAAAGGCAAGTAGACTGGATGCCTATTTAAGCATCTTACCTACCGTTCCTTCTACCTTCAGGAATATATAAACATGGACTCTAAGATTCATCTGTTCCTCTGCATTTCTTAATATCCTTCCACTTACGGTGTATTCCCTTGCCTTGTTTGCACCTCCCCAAATATTCTTGCAAAGTCTCTTTCTTGTACAAAGTGCTTTTGGCCCTGGGTCAAAGGTAATTTCCACATGTTCCAAGGATATGCCTCTCACCTTACCCTAAATCCTTGCATTCAGAAAATTTTTGACACCCCAGATCATTGGCACAACTGGGATAGTGCTGCAGCTCTCTCTTTGTATATTCATTACATCCCAAAGCAGTTTATTAATAGAATGAGCTAAACTTTGAAATTTAGCAGCAAGGAAACTGCTTAACTTTTACAATAAAACTCACCATCAGTAGTGCCTATCCTCTTTCTCTGGTATTGCTGCATCTACCGTCATTCATACTAGATAAAGCTAATAATAGAATGCCCTTTATTGAAGACAGCCACCTCAGGCTATAGAGCAGTGACGTGTGCAATGATGTATCAAGGTCATTCCATATGGTACACACAGTTCTTATAGGTACACTCACACTTATATATAAGAAACAGTTCTTATAGGTACACTCACACTTATATATAAGAAACATTAAAAATGTAGGAAACTGAAGCAAGAGTAGCCCTTTGAACCTGTTCTGCCATTAATTGAGATCTTGGTTGATCCAGTCTTGGCCTTAACACCACTTCCTTGCATACATGCAACACTATGCTTAACAATTTGCAGAAATATTTAATTTTCATTCCTTCTGTAATTGTATTTTAAAATATCTGTTTCATTCAATGGATTGGGCTAATAAAATGATTAGATTCAAAATGTGTCATATTAAGATGAAATGAATATTAATTTAGACCTATTCATGATAATTGGTTTTAATAACATTGCTAAAGAAAGGAACAGAATTATTCATAATGATTTCCAGTGATAGGCTGCTATTCATTTTGACCAAAGTGGACCAAAATCAAAAGAAAAGTGACACAGACATTTTGTAGCTACTTAGTATTGTGATTGGTGATGCTCAGGAAATGTAATCCCCTTTGTTTTGAGTGTATGAATGAACGCAGCATGTGCCAGACACGGGTGGGTGGAATGTGGTGTCAAACAAATTATTCTATTTTTAGTACACTAACCTTCTTCATATGCTTTCAATCAAAAGCAGGGTTTCATATGCATTAAGCAACCAGAGACAGTCTGGAAGTTTGGCCTTTCATTTGCTCCCCATGGTTTTATTCACAAGCCTAAACTGAAAATGCTGTGACAGCTGGGTGCAGAGTACCAGCCAGTTTGCTGTAGCCATGGTGTGGAATTTCACTGTGTGCTCACTTTATTTAACTAGCAGCACACTTACAATGTATTGTAAAAGAGGCAGGGAGAACTATAGGCCTCTTTTGTTTAAGTTTTGCATCCAGCTTTGAATTTACCAGCATTTTTGTCAAAAGAGATGAGTGGCAATCGTTGCCAAGTTTATTTCATCTTTTTGAATCATAGAAAGAAGTATTACAATTTAAATGCTGAAACAGTTCTATGTTAATGTGAAGGAGAAATTCAATATGCCACTTTCTGGTATTAAGTGGGCAATAAAGCCTCTGTCGTATGGGACTCTAGCAGAATTGGATCTGGGTGTCCTTGGAGAGGGAACACTGCGCCTTCTGTGACCCATGGGTGCCACAGTGTCTGGAATCGATCCCGAATACAGAGAGCAACCTTTTTAATTTTAGATTTTCTTTCCTTTGTTGTTTTTGATAAAGTTATTTTTTTAAATGGTTATTGAATTTGCAGTGAATCAGTAAGATGAGCAGTGCATCCAGGCAGTCTTCTATAGCTGAACACGCAAAACGCTGAAGGAACTCATCAGATCAGGTAGCATCTATAGAGGGATATGGACAGTCGACGTTTTGGGTCAAGACCCTTCATCTGTACTCGTATCTCAAATTTTTGGGTAGTGATTTGTAAATTCTATATGGGTGAATTTCTGTAACCCGAACGGCCATAATACAGGAATTGCCTGTATGTGACTCCAGATTCACCATTGTGCTTGATTCTTAAATACCTTCTGAAATATTCTAGAAAGCCACTGAATTCAAGGATATTTAGGGATGGCAATAAAGGCCAGCCTTGCCAGTGATGCCCAGATCCTGAAATGATTAAGTGAAATATAAGCATATTTACTCCTATGTTCCTCAGAGTGGTATGTTGGCTCAGATCCTTGTTAATTTCTTGTAAATGAGGGTAATGTTGGCATCAATGCTCCAGTCAATCTGATTTATAACTTAGTTCTATTTGTGGTTCAGTTGATTATATCTGATTAAAGGAAGCTTTTCCTGCTGTAATATTGATGCATCGTACCTTCAGTTTGCACTAATTGCCAGGTTTAGAGGACGAGAGTAATTTTTATAAGTAATCATGAGATGACAAAAGATGAATTCTTCTTTGATAGGCAAACATAGAAATTTATATATACATGCTAGCCAAAAGCTTCAATGAAAAGTCAGTGTATCCATGCTTGCTGATGTTGCGAAGTATGGAATAGCATGGATAGAAAAGTGATTAAAGGTGAAGCAGGATCAGGAATAAATTGGTTATTTAAAGGTTGTCAGATTGTTGCTGGTAGGTAATATAGGGATCATACTGGGGCCTCAGCTGTTCACAATTTGTATTAATGACTTAGATCAAAAGGCAGAGGACTATAAATTCATTCAAACAACTCTAGAAAACAGAAGAGTGTTATACTGTTGAAAATTGCAATTTTGTGCAAGTCAAAAAAAGAACCACCCAACCTTGTCCTGCTTTCTGGCCCTAGGTCCATAACCTTGCAGATTATGGCTCCAAGTATACATCCAAGTACTTTTGAAGTACACAGTTGCAAATCTGTGGAATCCTCAACCTCAAAGAACTGTGGATACTTGGTGATTGAGCAGATTCAAGGTTGAGATTTTTCTTTTTTTATCTTAAACAAAAGTGGAGGATATCACGATATGAGGACTTCATGCTCAGGATCAGCCATGATCTTATTGAATACCAGACAAGGCTAGAGGGGGACGTATAGCCTACTTGTTACGTTTTTTCTGTTCTTCTGTATTAAGAAGAGTGTCAAACTATGCATCCATTCTCATGCTGCATTGTACTCTGCAGTTGGGCTGTCCTTAGGCAATCTTTCAGTCTCTTCCATTGATAATAACACTGTAAGTAGTGTTATTTGTCAAGTACTTTCATCTCAGTCTGTAATAATGCCTGTGATTTCAACTGTTAATTGGCACAATAACAATTACTTTTGTTTGGGATTCTATTCCATATATATAAAGTACTGCTGGAAATTATCTTTTCAAGTCTTCAAATGCTTTCCAAGACTGGAAGAAATAATGCTTTGCTCCAGATTGCATTTGCTTCTGAGGTTACGTTGCTACTATACTAAAAATCTGTGTTTGAAATTTAGCAATGCTTGTTTATTTGGTAATGTGTTTTATGTGATTGAAGCTGTATTTCCTTATAAAAATCTATTATTTGTGGAATGTGGTTATCAGTTTATCAGGATATGTACAAATCAGGTGTTGCATTTTCCTACAGGAGTGACAATACTTCAGAGACTTAACTGGCTGTAAATTGCCCAGGATGTTCTAAAGTTATGAGAATTGTTTTTTTCCAATGAAGTTCTTTCTTTATTGTGGCTTAGTGATGGACTTCTTCTGGAAATGTAGGATTTGTTCCTTAACAGATGGTCAAAATTCCCAGCAAATATTTCATACCCAATTCATAATCAGAATCAAATGATCTTCTCATCTCCTGATTATAAATGATGCTCTTCAAATCTAAAAGTGGGTGACTCAGCATAACCAAGTTGACAACAATTTTTGATATTGCAGCTGTTCATCATTATGTTTGTATACCAGAATGTTTACACATTGATTATAAGCTTTCAATCAAATTGTGTAATAAGCTGTCTATTTTGTTCCTCACAGTATAGACTGAGATTCATGTATTTATCACCAAAAGTACTATTTGCAAAGAACTGTGTGGCTACATTATATTATGAGAGAGAAGAATTATGTATGGTTGTTGAATTACCAGAATAGTGTGTTAGAAACTGGAAAGCTACATTTTGTTGATCATGAACGTTACAGTAAATCCAAAGAATTTAACATCTATGTCTTTTTGGTATGCAGCATGCTTGACACACATGTAACCTATGCCCTGTGGGATTCCCCTTGAGGGTGCTCAATCCAAAGCATAGTGGAATACAGACAGTTATAAAGGTGCCAAGCTTTGTTTTAAGAGTATAAATTTAGCAGATATTTGCTATTATTATAAAATTATTTCCAGTGTTAAGCTACACATTATTTCATGTGAGGTGATTCCTACAGATTTACTTTATTGTTCCCATCTCACTAATCAAATGAGGAACTTGCATTAAGGCATCCCATTGCCAAGGGTTGCAAAAGTTCAGAAAGGAACTAAAATACAAATGTATATAAGAGACTAATTACAGAAGATAGCAAATTGTGTAAAGAATTTGTATACTGACAAGAGGAATTGATAAACCTTTAAAATTAAATTAACTCCATGAGTAGAATATATACTGTATATTCTGAAAGGAATTCTAAAAATTCTATTCTAATTTGAAATAGCTGTTCGAAAAAGTGATTCTATACCTTTGAGAATCAATTAGGAACATTTATTATTAAGCAATTTTGGCTTTAAAACCTTAGTATTTGGCTTGTAATGAAGTTAGTTCACAATTTAGACCTCAAATCTATTACATACATTTAAAACATTAGAAACAATGGGTTTGTATTTTCCCCTGAGAGGAGAGTTGGAGCCAAAATTAAACTCATCATGCTGACTCTGCTATAACCAAGACTCCTTTCCCTGGATTAAAATATTTATTTTAGCACTTCTTCTCTCTGAGATATCCATCAGCAAGTAGGAACCCAGCAAGGTGTGATGTTGCAGCACTGTGGCCTCAGCTGCAGCAGAAGAGGAAGAAGTTTGATTACAACAGGAAAGTTCCTGATTTGAAGAATAATTTCATTTCATGTCCAAGACTAAATTAAGGCCTAAACAAGGGTGGACAAAAATGTGGAAGTGCCTAACAACAGGCACAGGGAATGTGACGCCTAATTACCCACACTCAGCAGATCAACTTTGTGATCTTTGATTTCAACCTCCAGCCAGCTTTCTCTGTGCTGATTACCAGAATGCATTTGTATTTCTTTAGTGGCTAGGTCCAGTTAAAACAGGTCTACATTGCTTTAAAATATGCTATACTTTGCTGGCAGCCATGCGGGAAGTGCATCCGACAGAGCAAACATTAAAGAATGACATAGCATAGAGAAAATGGGCTTAAAAGTTTTGGACATGCCACTGGAGAGTTTGGGGGAGGAGCTGTTTCTTTTGCCCATGAGGAAAGGCAGAGCTTTCAATCTGGGAAAACCTTATGTTTGCAAATAGCTCCTTGATCTCCTGGTCATTCTCATCAAGCCAGTCCAGGTTCTTCTTGCTGGAGAAGCCAACAGTCTCTTCACAGGTGCCAGTTTTGGCAAACTTTGGGGCAGGCAATAAGCTGTACAAAGAGGAGGATATTTTAGTGGACTGAAGTAATGCTATAATCGGGACCATCTTCATTTGAGAAGACTCTTACTGTGGTAACTATAGGGAGGGTCTCTCTGCTGTCCACCACAGGAAAAGTTAATGCCAGGGTTCTCCTCCCAATGGCTGAAGGACTGCCTTTCAAATCACAGTGTGGGTTCCATCCATACAAAGGCACGGTAGGCATGATCCTCACTGTATAACAGCTGCTGTAAAAGTACAGGGAGCAGAACTCGGCACTAAACATGGCCTTTATTGACCTCCACAAAGCCTTTGACTCAATCAGAAGATACTGTGGAACAACTTTCTCAAATTTGACTGCCCATAGAAATTCACCTCCATCTTACACTTGCTCCATGACAACATGTAGACCATGGTATTAATGAATAGGTCAACAGCAGAACCATTCTCAGTGAAACAGCAAATGCTGGAAATACTCAGCAGGCCAGACAGCATATGTGGAAGGAATAACAGTTAACATTTCAGATACAGCACCCTTCATCGGAACTGAGAAAGAAAGAAAGAAATTAGTACAAACATTAGGATAAACATTAGGATAGAATAAAAAACATTGGGATAGATACGTCACCAGGGCTGGACGGGATATATCCAAGGTTATTATGGTAAGCGAGGGAATAGATTACTGCGCCTTTGGCAATGATTTTTGCATCCTCACTGGCCACAGGAGTAGTGCCAGATGATTGGAGGGTGGCAAATGTTGTTCCTTTGTTTAAGAAAGGGAGTGGGGATAACTCTAGGAATTACATACCAGTGAGTCTTACTTCAGTGGTGGGCAAATTACTGGAGAAGATTCTTAGAGACAGGATTTATGGGCATTTGGAGAAGCATAGACTAATTAGGGACAGTCAGCATGACTTTGTGAGGGGCAGGTTGTGCCTCACGAGCCTGATTGGATTCTTTGAGGATTTGACAAAGGTCATTGATGAAGTTAGAGCAGTGGATGTGGTGTACATGGATTTTAGTAAGATGTTTGATAAAGTTCCTCATGGAAGGCTCATTCAGAAAGTCAGGAGGCATGGGATCCAGGGAAACTTGGCTGTGTGGATTCAGAATTGGCTTGCCCATAGAAGACAGAGCATATTCTGCCTGGAGGTCAGTGACCAGTGGTGTTCCGCAGGGATCTGTTCTGGGACCACTGCTCTTTGTGATTTTTATAAATGACTTGGATGAGGATGTGGAAGGGTGGGTTAATAAGTTTGCTGATGATACAAAAGTTGGTGGTGTTGTGGATAGTGTAGAAGGTTGCTGTAGATTTCAACAGGATATTGATAGAATGCAGAGCTGGGCTGAGAAGTAGCAGATGGAGTTCAACTTGGAAAAGTGTGAAGTGATACACTTCGGGAGATCGAATTTGAAGGCAGAATACAAGGTTAATGGCAGGACTCTTGGAAGTGTGGAGGAACAGAGGGATCTTGGGGTCCACGTCCATAGATCCTTCAAGGTTGCTGCGCAGGTCGATACGGTTGTTAAGAAGGCTTATGGTGTGTTGGCCTTTATTAGTCAGGGTATTGAGTTCAAGAACCGCGAGGTAATGTTGCAGCTCGATAGAACTCAGGTGAGACCACACGGAGTATTGTGTTCAGTTCTGGTTGCCTCATTATAGGAAGGATGTGGAAGCTTTACAGAGGGTGCAGAGGAGATTTACCAGGATGTTGCCTGGATTGGAGAGTGTCTTATGAGAATAGGTTGAGTGAGCTATGGCTTTTATGATAGTGGTGTACAAGATGATAAGAGGCATGGATCAAGTGGACAGTCAGAGACTTTTTCCCAGGGCAAAAGTGGCTAACATGAGGGGACATAGTTTTGAGGTGATTGGAGGAAGATACAAGGTAAGTTTTTTACACAGACGGTGGGTACGTGGAATGCACTGCTGGCAGAGGTTGTGGGCAGGTACATTAGGGACATTTAAGAGACTCTTAGATAGCCACATGAGTGATAGAGAAATGGAGGGCTATGTGGGAGGGAAGGGTTAGATAAATATTAGAACAGGATAAAATGTTGAAACATCCTGGGCTGAAGGGCCTGTACTGTGCTGTAATGTTCTATGTACAAGTAGCAAGGAAAGTTGGGGAAGAAGAATGGGTGGAACAGGGAATTTTTCTGATATGGTGAGACTGGATAACTTAATGTAGCAGTTAAAATCAGATTAAGCTGCTCTGACTAAATAATGTGTCATGGTAAGGCTGTGGAACATGCCCAGCAGACCAGTCTATATATATAAAAAAACGTAAAAATGGAGCTGTAATGATAGCAGGCAAAAATGGCTGGTTCTCATACATACAAATAGAAAGAAAGAACAACTTAACTAAATTTGGAGAATTTGATACTGAGTTGTGCAGGCTGCAGTATGCCCAGAAGGAAGGTGAGGTATTGCTTCTCAAGCTTGTGTGGGCCTCATAAAAGCTGGTGTCAAACAAGGCTGTGTCATTTCCAAAATACTTTTCTCAATCTTTCTTGCCAGTGTTGCATCTTGCCATCAACAAACTGTGGGAGTGCAGCTAATTTTCAGAAACTGTTTAACCTATGGTGACAACACTCCAAAATCAAGGTTATTCCAAACGTCAGTAGTCAGACTACAGTATATGGATGAAGTTAGCAGCAGGAGCCAATTGACAAACAGGGAACATAAACACCTGCATGTCCTAGAAGAAATATTTCTACACTCATAATAAATTGGTTGATTGGTTGCTGCTGAGACCATGGGCAGTGGTGGAACAAAACCATTAGAGATTACTGTATCCTCCTTGACTCATTCCGCCTTCCCTTTCAACCTATACTGTCCTCTAAGATACTATCTGCAAAAAATGTAAATATACATCCAGTAGTTTCCTTTTCTCTCTGCGCAACAACCTTAACCTTGTCCACTCTGATTTCAGTTTCCCTAACCAGCAATTTGGCTACACTGTAGGGATAACAAGAAGACAGTGATGAAAAACACATCAACATTATGGGGTGTATTTTCTTACCTTTAGGTAGTGGTTCTGTAGAGAAGCACTGGCTATCTGCTGTTTGCTCTTCAGCTTGTCTCCAACTATTCGTGAGTGCATTAGTGGAGCATTATGCCCCTCATCTGTATTTCAGGTATAGCTGGTGTAAGAGCATTGCCCTATTCATTTGAATAAGGTTGCCAATCTGTGTAAAATGTTGTACAGCTGAGAAGTTTATTTACTTTCCTTTATCTTTAGTCATTTGTAATTAATTTTTGTTTAGTTGTTTTAAAATCAATTTAAAAAGTTTTCCAGTGTTTTTGATTATTGGGGCAACAAGCTGTCAAAAGATTGTCAGGGCAATCCTGAGGCTGGGCCACAGCACATGCTACTTGAATCCAGATAGATTCTAAGGTACGAAGGCTTGGGTTGCCAGCCATCCATATCCGTGAAAGTTTAGTGTGGGCAGTGAGTTCAGCCAGGATAATCCAGGCATCTGTATCACACTCAAATACTGAGACAGAGTATCATTTAAACAAAAGCTAAGTGGTGCAATGAGTAGTTGTGAAATTCTAGCCACAGCCAGGGCAAGGGAAAAGGACAGTGCAGATGCTAACTCAGCAATGATTTTGGTTCCACTCAGATTCTGTTGCTGAGGAAGTACATAAGGACTTTGACGGGCAAGGCTGTAGAAGAAGACTGGTAGGTTTCACAATACAAAATATTTAGCACATTGACATCCTGCCAGAAACCTTGTGCGTAAGCACAAAGTGAAATCTCGCAGAGAGCTTGGCAAACTATGAAGCACATCCTTTCCAGCATGGAAGTAGTGACCAATTCTATTTGCACACTTGACAACCCAACCATGATGTAGCATAAGCTGTTACATATCTGCTGTCACATCTTTCATTACCATACAAGTATTAGTCACCCAAGTAAAGGACAATGCCAAAGAACTAGAAGCTGTAGAAGAGATCTTGACATCATATTTAGCAGCACAGTGACGCAGCTAGTTGAGCTGCTGCCTTACAGCACCAGAGACCTGGGTTCTGTCCTGACCTCAGATCCTGTCTGTGTGGAGTTTGCACATTCTCCGTGTGCATAGATTTCTTCCCAACTCCCAAAGACATGCAGGATGGTAGGATAATAGGCTACTGTACGTTGCCCCTTATGTGTAGGTAACTGGGAAAATCTGGGGTGGGGGTGGAGTTGGTGAGAATTTGGGGGGAATAAAAAGAAGGGATTTACATGGGGTGTTTGATGGTCGGTGTGGACACAGTGGACTGTTTCCATGCTGTATCTCTCTATGACTATCCTGGGAGAGGAAAGGAGTCTCATTTCTTGCGCTTCCAACTACGTTGTCAGGTATGAGGCAATAAGCAGTGTGTGCATCTGGTGTTGCCGAGGTGGCAAGACTGTGTTGCCTCCAGGATCCTGTCAAGGCTGATAAATAGCTGTTGGCCTTCTAATATCAGCACCGATGTCCACAGAACAGCAAGCTGCTATTCCTGGGAATCAACGTTGCTGGTTCAGAGTTGCTCGAGATCAGGAGGGCTCGGATTGTATCTCAATAGAGGCAGAAACCTACTCCGTCAGCCACTATGTTTATTTGACATTGCCAGTGCTTGGCCCAGAAGGAGAAATCACCTCCCAGGTGGAAGAGCAATTCCCCCAGCTCTGCACCTGGAGTCTTCTCCTAAATGCTTCCCTATCATGGGGCCCATTGAACCCCTTAAAGATCTGTACTGGTTGGACTCAGCCTCTATGGAGCAGAGACACTTGCTCCCCTTCCCTTCCTGCCTTACTACAGCCTGAAACTCTTCCTTCTAATTTACCTATTTTCCACCTGGTGCTAATATCTGAGATGGTTCTCGAAGGGAATTCATACACATACAATGAAAGTTTTCCTCACCTGCAATGTCTTGTGCCAGCATCTCCTCCTACTCCCCACAAGCTTCTTGTGGATTCTCTGGGAAAGTCAGCTGTGGCTCAGATCTCCTCTTATCTCTCTGTGCAGAACCTATTATGTATCCTGCAGCAATGTTCACTCACAAATATTGAATCTAGGGACCAAGCATTCCTCATAACTGCCACAGCCTGCATTTTTCTCCAAATAATGATTTCCAAATCTATTTGAAGAGGCCATTTGTTATGAACTTGGGTTGTAGCTAATGGCCAGTATTGGCTACCATTAATGGACACATTTTCTGAAGAAAAGTGAAGGCTGAAATCACTTCTGACTGTCCAGGAATTTGTGTGCTCCCAATCACAAGCTTTGGCTAAAGAGTCATTATAAGGATTCTTATAATGTAGGAACTTTGTGCTCCTTAACTTCTGTTTGGTACGTGATAAATATCGTTAGCTATGATTTGCTTATGATAATTATCTGGCAATGATATCTGAGTGTATGTGCCAAAGTGGTGTCTGGTGTTGATGCTGGGCCCAGGAGGAAGTTGATATCCCTTTGATTTGTTGTTTTGAATTGTGAAGGAAGAACTGATTTGTGGTCACTGCAGTTTCCAAACATAAACCTTTGACTCAGACAAAGGTCTCAACTTTGACCATGCAGCAAAATTCAGCTTAGTAAAATAAACATGAGAACATAAAAAATAGAAACAGGAGTAGGCCATTTGGGCCTTTGTAGATGCTCTGAGATTCAATAGCTTCATGGCTGATGTTTTACTTTGGTGCCACTTTCCTACATTAACTCCATATCCCTTAATTCCCTTACTATCTAAAAATCAATCAACCTCATTTTTGCCTCCACAACCCTCTTGGGTAGAGAATTCCAAAGATTCACCACCCTCTGGTTTAATAAATTTATTCTAACCTCTGCCCTTACTGGTTAACCTCATATTTTGAGGCTGTTGATCATGGGTTCTAGATGCTCCAAGCAGGGGAAACATCAGCTTTGCATTTACCCTGTCAATCCCTGGAAGAATTTTGTATGTTTTAATGAGATTACCTCTCATTCTTCTAAGATCAAGAGAGTATCAGCCCAATCTGCTTGACTACTTCTCAGACAAACCTGGCATGTCAGGAATCAATCTGGTCAACCTTTGCTGCACTCCCCATGTTGCAAGCACAACCTTCCATGGGTAGGGAGACTAGACCTATATATACTAATCCAGATACGGTCCCACCAATATCTAATATAATTGGAGCACCAAGCCTAAATTCTTGTACTCAAATCCTCGTGCAATGATGGACAATATACCACTTGTGTCCTGAGCTTCTTGCTGTGTCTGCACCTTAGATTTCAGTGATTCGTGTACAAGGACAACATTTAAAAAAATCTATGCCTTTCTGTTTTTCTACCAATGCTGATGACTTCATGCTTTCCCACATAATATTATGTCTGCCATGTCCTTTCCTATTAACTTTACCTGTATATATTCCCCAAAGCCTTTCTGCATTCTTCTAACAGCCCACACTGCTACCCATATTTGTATCATCCACAAGCATGGATATATTGTGCTTAGTCAAGTCATCCAGTCATTGATATAGATTGTGAACTGCTGGGATCGACACCAATCCTGAAGGCATCTCAGTACTCAGAGCCTCCCACCCATGCTATCATCAGGTCCTGAGAAATTAGTTCGATCCCATTAATTTCTCCTTAACTAATTTTTACTAATGTTATTATCTTTGAGTTCTTCATTCACAATAGACCTGTAGTTCTCCACTATTTCTGAGAACTCTTCTGTTCCTTTTTTCATGAAGATAGAAAAATATTTCTTTAATTTCTATGCCATTTCCTTATTCTCTCTTCTCTGTAAAGAACCCACACTAACTTCTGCTATTCCATTCCTTTTTATATATCTTTTGATGTGCTGTTTTTGTAATTCATGCTGGATCATCCTCAGTTTTTGCTTTTTCTTTCTTTATTAATGCCATGGTGCATCTCGGATGAATTCTGAAATTTTCCCAATCCTCAGGCTCACTGCTTTTTTTTTTAGCAACATTGTAAGCCTTTTCCTTTTACCTTATCCTGTCTTTAACTTTTCTTGATAGCCACAGCTGGACCATTTTTCCTATTGGCTTTTTTTTTGCCTTAAAGGGATATATATGACTTGTAAACTATCTACTAATTTTTAAAAACTTTTATCCATTGTGTTGTGGCTCATTCCCTGCACTTAACTAATGTCTGGATTTCATTTCCTCAATGTCAGAGGACTACATTCACTGAGATTGCCTGTAAATGAACACTCTTAGATATAGATGTACTCCCTGCACATAAAGACATCTATAGCAATGAGTGAGTTTCTTTTGAGTGGAACAAATTCATACTTGACAAATCTCACATACGCTCAGCTTCTCTCGGTGCCTGGGGCTCATCTGCCCCAGCATCTACTCTCTTTTCCAGAAATATCAACCTGATCTCCTAAAATGACACCCCTTTGGTCTGTTCCTGGCAACCTTCTGCTGCAATAGAGAACAATTGCTAGTAGTGCTTGAGTTGTGGCATGCCAGAAAGCAATCTGGTCAGCCTTTGCTGTTGCAAGTACGACCTTCCATAAGTCGGGAGACCAGACCTGTTCATAGTATTCCAAATTCTTTAGAGGATTGTGTGGCATGCATAGATGTGAGTGAGGTAATGGAACAAAGGGCAGAATGCACTGTTGACTCATTGGGTACATGAGTCATGATCAGTGTGCAGGCAGACGTGGAGAAAGGGGGCAAGACAGAGAGGCACAAAGTGGGAGAGCGGGAGGTGGAGAAGCAGAGGCAGAGGAGTGGGAAGAGGGGAAAAGGCAGAGATGCACACAAAGAGGCACATGGAGAAAGGGATGGCACAGAACAGCAGGGTCAGGGAAGAGAGAGACAAAAGAGAAAAGGAAAGGGAGAGAAGACTAACAGAAGCAGCTTATGTGTTTGAGTGAGAGGGTGAATGTGTTATATTGTGAGGTGTTAGCACAATGTGAATGGACATGAAGACAAGGACTGTAAAGGTAATGAAGAAGTATTAAGTTTTGAGGACTCATCTTGATAAATCTTGGGAGATGATGATATTTTTTGCTATGCTTTGGTAAAATGCTTCCTTGATGTCAATGGCAGTGACTCACTGTATGTATGCAATCCTTTGTGAGCAGGCCATTGTCCAATACATACTGTAAGCATGAATGATAGTCCTTCTTATTTTGCCTGTGTTTGAGAATAGTTTGATGGGGCAGTAATCAACTGGATTGAACTTGCCCTGCTTTCTGTGGATAGAACTTTTGATGAGATAATTGAAGGTGGACTGAAATAACTTGGCTGGAGCCACAGCTAGTCCAAGAGCACCACTGTTAGGATGTTGCAGGAGCCCTGTACCCTGGTGTTATCCAATGCTTTCGCCTTTTCTTGGTACCATATTGAGTAAATTGAAATGCCTGAAGAATCTCTTCTGTGATAGAGGGGATCTCGGGGGAAAAAGCAAAATTAATCACCACTTGATAACTCTGGGTACAAACTCATGTTTGCAAATGTTTTGAACTTGACTTTTGCATTCATTCCAAAGACAATTGGTTCTGCCATCCTTGAGGTTCAGGATGTTTATGGAATTTCCTCCAACCAGTTAATGGTTGTATTTTAAAAAGACTGCAAGCAGAAAACTAATCCAAAATCAGTGCTGAGCTACATATTTCAGAAGTATATTTAGTTTGTTATTGAACTTTGTGAGACAATTTTTATCTGATGTCATTCTATAGTAAATCCAACTAGGTAAGCGTGGTGGCACTAAATGAAAGAAAATTATGTCTATTATCAAAGAACAATCAGATTTAAAGAGGTGGAGAAAAGTCATCAATATGGTTCAGTGTCCGCATCAATGAGTATAGAATATGTGCTAAAAAAAAAGTTAAATCATAAACATACCTTTGTGTAACTTTATAGAAGATCTCAAAGGCTGGTTAATATCTCATCAGCTATTCATTCTATCAATTTCCACGCTTGGATCTTCATTGTACTTACAAGTGCTTTCAATATTTTTCATGTACTTTTGTAGCCGACTAACGAATAGTTCCTTTTCTGTTCCACACATGACTTGCTGGAGAACTTAGTGCCTTGCTAATGCCCAAAGAGTTGTGTATGAGGCTTCAAAGCAGACAACTGAGGCTTACTGTTTTGAAGAATTACATCAAAACACAGCTGGCTCCTTCAGAAAGACTACCATTTAAAACAGAAAGTGTCAGGAGGTTATTGCAGTTTCTTTACTCAGCATTTTAATATCTCATGAACATGGTGCTGATGTATGACCAGAAATATTTCTTTAACCTTTTGGCGGTTTATCATTGGTTGCTGAATTTTTTTCTATTTTTGGTGGTCTGGTTTAAGGAATACATTGATCCAGCTGAGGAACTTGAATCACCAAATAGCTTATATTTGACTTGCCTCTGTAAGCATCAGGTTCCTTGATGTGGTTACTTTGATCTGTTTTTACTCTCTTTTACATTACTTCAAAGTATTTTCATCAGAACTATTCATAATCTTTCTACATGTAACACATGAAGACAAAATATATTAAGCAGAATATTCTAAGAGTCCTATTTATAAATTATTTGTTTTAAAGTTTGGTATCCCACACATAAAAGCCTAAAATATACAATATTAACTAATATTTAATGGCTGCCATGGGATATTCAGAACTTGCTTAAATAATTTATGTATTTTCATATTTCCTTATGACATTTATTTCCCCCTGATTCTTATTCCCCCACTTATTTTCCTGTAACCTATTCTCTCTCACTTGTTCTTTAAGACCCCCTGATTATCACACCAGCCACCAATAATGGGTAATTTACAGTAGCCAAACAACCAATACATCTTTATGATGTGGGAAGAAACCCACACAATCACAAAGAGAATATGTAAACTCCATAGAGATAGCACTGGAGGTCAGAATCATACCCAGGTTACAGGAGCTGTGAGATAGCTGCACTACCTGTAGCACCACTGTGCCACCCTTAAGTATACTTGTACTTCTTGCCAAAGCGTTTGTGCCCAAAGAGAGTGATAATTTCCTTTCATCAATGATGGTGGGTTGTATGCAGTCTTCCACTTATGCAGAAAGCAATCATAAATCTTTGAAATAACTACAAACACTTATTATCGTAGTGTTTATATCAGATGAAAAGCTTAGATCTTCAAAGGCTTAGCTATTAAAAAATAAATTAGATCTCAAAAATAACTGTTTATCAATCAGTACCAAATAAATGCTGTCATATGGTATAATTATTTATGTGTAGTATAATTTTGTATGCAATGTTTATAACTAATTATAAATTATTTTTCTGTTATCATGTTAAATTTGAAGTATTGGAAATTAAATTGATTTTTTGCATAGCTCCCTTTTGCTCTTGCTTTCTACACTATCAAAATGTTAAATAAAATTTTGTATTATTGCACTTATGTCAAAAAGACTGACTTCAGATATTAGATTGCAAGTTAATTCACCCCTTTAACTAGTTCTCACTAACCCATTTCCCACATTTGATCAAAAATCATGTGAGTGGCATGTCTTTGATGTGGTGAGCTTAGAGGTTTAAAACACAAAGGATATGCTAGAGTTCTTTGAAGTCACTTTTATGGGGGTAAACTTCTATGTAGTTAGTTGTTTGAAAATAGCTGTCATCATATAAGCAGGCTTTCTGCCTGATTAAATGTATCATGTCTGTTTGATGATTTCTTTTCTTTTTACTAATGGTTTATCAAAGTCAATGGGAAGAAGTCTTTTTGTGCAGTTTGCTTTAAAAAATTGCAATTGTATTTTGTAATGTTTTCAGAATAGTTTACTGAAGTCAATATTTTGAATATCTATACCAGAAGAGTATTTCAATCCATGTGCACTAGAAAACTTAGTCATTTGAAATAAAAGTTTGTTATCCAAATCTTCATTGTAGACTTTGAAAAAATTGAATTAACTTCCCAATTCTTTATTTTATTATATTTTTATATATTTATTTAATCATATTTTTGTTTAAAAAGTGAGTGCTTGTTGGCTCCTTGGGTGTATCAACTGTGAAGTTTTTGAGTGTAAAATGGTGAAAATTCATTTAACATAATTAGAAGTGGAGTTAATGATCCAAAATCTATCCCAATTTCTCACTGTGTAGTTCACATTGTTGAGTGAACAGGTTCCAAAGTGGTATTTGATCAGCTGTGGTACAAGTTGCACGATACTGCTGAGGGTTTAGCGCAGATGTTGCTAACGCCCACAAGAAAAATTTCAAATACGCAATTGCGACATCAATCAGCATGCAGCACTAATTTTATGCCAGGCACTGCCATTTTGTAGTTCAGTTCCAGTTAGTGCCCTTTGCACAGCTGAATACACGTTCAGCACTCCCCGCACTGATCTTTAAAGGGGTCATCAAATACTTTCAGTTTGTTTTCAGATTGATTTACACTGGCTGTTGCTACAATTGTAAAAGTGGTCACTGTTTTCTGCAATTGTTTGAGTTTGGTAACGTCTATGGGGAGTGATGTGGCATGTGCAAAAGGAATTCAACTGACTTCAAAGCTAATGCACAAACCCAGTTGTTTCTAGCCATTGGTGCAGATTTGGACATTCTGCTTGGAATACAGTATGGACGAGGGAATGAGTAAAGGGCATACAGAATAAGGAAGAGGAGAATAGGAAGTGGTCTTAGCAGAAGGCCATATATGTCAGGAAATCCAGGGAGGAATTCTCCAACAGGAACCCTGTAGGTTAGCTGTGTCTTAAGTTATTTCTCATTTCAACCAGCCACCTGCTGCAGCAGAGACATGTGCATGAATTAAAAATTGACCACCGTTAGCGGGGCACTTTAAATAGACGTATATAATACATATAAATGCACATGTTCTGAAATTACTTAATGATAATTGAGGAAGCTATGCTGTCCTCGACCTGCACACAACTGAACCTCAGAGTGAAGTGTGGAAACATTGCCAGTGGTGTCAAGGTGACAATGGATATGAATGTCTTGCAACAGTCTCCCACCAGCTTAGATATTTGCAACATCACATAGTTTGGTCTTCACTCTTTCATACATCCTCTATTCAATATGATCTGATTATATTTCATTTTTTGTTTCTGGAGAGAAGCAAACAGTGAGGATTGCAGGCTTTATCAAAGGTGCAGAGTGCCACTTTGCAGTTGCATTGATGGACACTCTGAGATGGACAGTAATCGAAGGGATTTCATTCCCTCAGCATCCAGCTGGTGTATCACCACAATCAGTGCATTATAATAAATCAATGACTGGTATCTTGGCAGCAGTCATTTTAGGACAGTCCATTATGCCATCTCAACAAACTAAAGGGTACCAGGGCTGTTGACTAATGAGATGACTTATGAATCTAGTGCACAAGCAATGCATGTATGATCACGTGTATTTAACAAATGTCAATTTGCCACATAAAATGTGATAAAACAGCCCACAGGTGTACTAATGAAGTGTTTCCACTGTTGAATAGCTCTGGCAGAGTCCTGCAGTACGTGGCAGAGTGCGTTTATGCCATTATCTGCCTTGATGTTCCTGTACAAGGTTATCCTTGTGGCTGTAGCATAATTGGGGGAAGATTACTGACTTCAAATGTCTGTGGATGATGACTTGGAGTAACGCCAGGCCTTGAAGTCCCAGTTTCAGATTCCACATTTCAGCTGAAGCAGCAGCCAACTCAGTTGGTTGATGACTGCAACAGGATTTGCACTACCAGAATGGCAGTGTGGGATTCTGAACTCTGTCATCCTGCTAGACGAAAATAGATTTTCTTTCCTTGAGGTCACTAAATCTGGGTGGTATGTCAGGAGTCCTTACAAGCTGTTGCAGCACATGTTGAAGAGCCATTTCATAGGTTTAAAAGATTGGGAAGCTCGCAGGCTACAATATTTTACCACATACAAGGCCCAATGCATCCCTTATAGTTGGATAGGTCTTACAAATGTAAACGAATGCAAAGCCTTCATTCTGAAATTTACCATCACTGGGGAAAGTGCAGATTTCGAAGATTGCATGTTAGTGAGCAGATTGGGGTGGCTGAGTAGGCGATGGTGCAAGGAGATGTTTGGGCTGAGGAAACCGAGGAGATTGGGGGGGGGGGGGCGGGAGTGTTGGGGTTGGCAAGGAGAAATTTGGAGAAGGAGTGAAAGAGTGGGAGGACATCAGTGTGAGGGTGTGGTGTGCTGGGGGTGATACTAAGGTTGTAGAGGTAAGGAAGGATTTTATCATGGGGAAAAATGAATGCTTAGGATTCAGTGGTAGAACCCTGCATGAAATTGCTGGCCTCAATTCTTTGATTAAGGCCTTTTTCAGTTTATGAGGCTGATCGCATTCCAGGGCTTGGAAGCAAAATAGAAATTTACACATTTGACATCAATTGAAAACTTGTACGTTTGATGTCACAGAATATGGCCAGCAACCTGAGCACATGCACAGAGGACCCTGATTGATTATCCAGAACTGTGATGAGGGTACACCAAGTACCCTGTACTGTTTAATGGCTGAATTTGTGATAGAATTCTTTTGAGTGGCACATAAAAGTACTGGAGATAGAATTTCTAGAACTGGGTCTTTTAAGTAAAGACTAATATTTAAAAGAGAAATGTATATATTGGTAATGAAATTCACATCTGAAACCTGGTTATTAATAAAATCCAAATAGTTTTATTTTATGAGTTCAGGGAACAATATAAAAACCAACAATTCAATTAGATTTAATATAAATTCAAAATTCTTCTCTAAAAATGCTGGTAATCCTTTGACAAAATTAATGTTATCCAACATAGCATGGTAAAGAGAATGTTGTTCCAATCATATGAGAGGCCTTGGAATTAATGGTAAAACATCAAAGGTTGAAAATGAGCAATTCCCCTACACAGTTTCCCAAAGGAATACACATATGAGTAAGCAGCATTTAGAAATGCATTTTCAAAGCCTCTCAGATAGATTTTGTCAGTAATTATATCAATATGCCCAGGCATAATGCAAAGTAGTGTGATCTTGGCAAGTTTCTGAGTCAAAAGAAATTATTATTGGCCTTCTTTTCTCTATTTATTTATCTTTTAAAATATTTTCCTGCATTTAAGGTGGGGAGAGGCAAGGAGGAGAGATTAATGTTCATAGTTCCATATCCAAGGGTGTGGAGCAAAGGAAAAATATGCTGTTTGCCTACACGTATAATTCTTATGGCAAGAACTTGTAAAAAAAAATCAAGTGTGATGGATTTTGAATGACAGTACATGAAAGGTAATAGGAATGGTGATTGTCAACTGATAGTGTTGACTGATGAAGCCAACTGTTAGTCATGGAGTCATAGAGCAATAAAATGTTGATTGATGAAGAATACCAATTTTCTCCTTGATGCAATGGACACTTTTTTTACTTTTGTGTGACCTTCTTTCAATGTTTAAATCCAAGCTGACACCTTCTCTTAGCTCATTGTTCCTCCAATTCCAGCCCAATCTGTTATTCCCTCCCTTCTTTGGTCCTCCTTCAGTCACCCTACCTCAGTCCCTTTCTATAACTGCTTCCCTGAATGTCAACCCTTCCCTTAGCCCGCCTCCCATTTAGCACCCTCATCCTTCATGGTCCCTTTTCTCTTAGCCCCTCTTCTCTTCCATTTTGATACCCCCATCTGGCCTCTTCCCACCAGCCACCGTCCAGTGTGGCTTTCCCAATGAAACCTCCCAATAATTGCTGCTGCCTTCAGGCCTGCTCCCTGATTGCAGATTCTCAATCATCCTTTCCCTCTCTGGTCTCCCTTCCCAGGGAAGGATGCATTTCTGATTGAGGGAGTTGAGGGAGTGCAGCAAGATTCATCAGCTGGGTGATAGGTTTGTTATATATTTCGTAGACTATGCTTATAATTTTGAGTTTAGAAGAATGATAGATGTGCAAAATGCTTACAAGGCCTCACAGGATAGGCAGAGCTGACATTTTCCCTAGTTGAAGATGTCTAGAACCAGAGGCCACAGTCTTAAAACAAGGAGTCAGCCATTCAGGGCAGAGATTAGAAGAAATTTCTTCACCCAAAGAGGAGGTGAACATTTGGAATTCTCTGCCCAGGAGTTTGTGGAGTCTTAGTCATTGTGCAGAGCAATAACTTGTTAGATTTTGAGGGAATCAAGGGATATGGCATTAGTGCAGGAAAGTAGTGCTAATAGTTTGTCCTTGTCCCTAAACCACCGAGATCTTCATCTCCTGCACTGTCTTTAAACTCACAGATCCACTGTCTCCTGTGTAGTTCCTGAATTCACAGGATCTCACCTTACTGAGGTGCTTTTAAACTCTTGGGGTCTCTCTCTCCGGTGTTTATTCTAAATCCCCTCTAAATACAGTGCGTTCTTTTATACTTGGGTGATAATCTTGAAGTTGTATAATTTGGCATACAAATTGGTACCTGTGCCACAATTTCCAGCATAAAATAGACGTAAGGCGCATCTATTTATCACTAGGTTTTTCTGCACACACAATTTACATGGGCATTGGTCCTCCTCCTAAATTTGAGTGAGCTATTTGTGGGTTAAAAATCCATCATCTGATCAATTTCACCAACAATTTTGTTTGACAGGTTAGTTATCTTGTAGTGTAGTATTTGTTACCAATGACTATTCCTGCCAGACAGTGACATAGATACAACAGTGAAGAGGAAAGCTCCAAGGCAATCTCCAGTAATTGGTTGTAGAGGCCAATAAAGGAATTTAATATCAGGTAACAATTGGCTTTTCTAATTCAGGTGTCAATTTGTTCAGACACAAATCCAAAAATAAAGGAGGAGCTTACCCATGAATGCTTTCATGAAAAGGGGGTGGTGTGAATATTATTGAACAACAGAATATTTAAAAGCTTGTTAAATAATGACAAAACTGTTTATTATCATTAGAATGTCATAAATTCCATAAGTAATAAAAAGCTTGATATAATCGTTTAAAGAACAGGTCTAATTTAAACTCCAAATCTCCAAGATTTATTATTGATGCAACCTGAATTCATTAAAAGCATGGACGATTAATTTTTTATCAAACTTCACAGGTAAAATTTTCAAAGCTATAACTTGTTGTTCTTCAATGTTTGAGATTTCTTTCCAAGGAATATTGCATTTCTGTAACTCTAATTCATTGATGAATCTTAAAAAAAGATTTCTATCTTTTTTGCTTCCTGAACCAATGATTGATGTCTAATTAATGAGGTCTACACTTCTTCCAATGTGTTTCCCCAAGGCCCTCAGCAAAATGGTCGTATCATTCTCTTGGCAGCTGTTCAGGAAAATGTGTTCTCTGTATGTGTGCAACTTTGCATCTGCTCTCTGTGTGAAATGTAACTTTGGGAAAATGCAGATTAAGTGACCAAATGCTTCTTTTTCTTCAATCATCACCTAAAAGTGACAATTGCCTGATAAGGATTTGTTGTAGTTCTGTAGTCGGAGCAAGTGTTGGCAGGGCAGTTAAACAAGGCAAAGGGAAAGAAAAGGAGAGATTACCCATATAATTATCCTATTCAACAACCTGACAACATTCACAGATAATTAGTTATGTTCTGTGGCTGGCAATCAATCCTCCTTTTGTGAAATATTGTATACTCAAAGTCAAGAGCAACATTTTCTAATGTACAGGGTATTACCATGTGCTCCTGAACTTTCTAAGCTGTTTTCCTGCTCAAATTCAGCAGCCAAAAGAAACTAATTCAATACCCAGTTTCTGAAATTATTGCACATTAGTAATACCAAGTTAAACCTGTGCTATGTGCTTGTGATGCTGCTGCAAGTAAGTTTTTCACTGAACCTGTGCATACATGTACTTCTGCATATGACAATAAACTCAGCTTTGACTTTGACTTTAGATTTAGAAATGAATTACAATTTTCAGCGACTATATTTAACTTGTCCCACCTTATAAGTTGCCTTTATATTTCCTGTTGGAAAAACATGTGCCTGGGTTAATAATATTGCATGTTTTTCAAGGTCATATAGATTTCTGTTGTCGGGGTAGCTTTATGCCAAGTCATACCTGGAGCACTTGCTTGATAAAATATTTTAAATTATGGGAGAGTGCAAGGGCAGGCATGGTAGTGTAGCATTTAGCGTAACGCTATTACAATGCCAGCGACCAGGGTTCAATTCCGGCTGCTGTCTGTAAGGAGTTTGTACGTTCTACCCGTGATTGCATGGGTTTCCTCCGGGTGCTCCAGTTTCCTTCCACATTCCAAAGACGTGTGGGTTAGGAAGTTGTAGGCATGCTATGTTGGTGCTGGAAGAGTAGTGACACTTGTGGGCTGCCCCCAACACATTCTACACAAAGATGCATTTCACTGTGTGTTTCAATGTACATGTGACCAATAAAGATATCTTATGTTAATATATGCCCTGGAAGCTCTTGGGATATTGTGAATTTAGATACCTCTAATTTCAGATGGATTCTTCCCACACTTGGAAGTTTTTGTAGCGTGTGAGAGTTTGAGATTTTATACTAACTTATAAACATTGCAATGTATTTAACCAGTTATAAAGAATCATGATTAGATTAACGTTCCCAATTTCTTTCCTCTGTTTATTTCTGTACAAATGGGAGAAGTTAACACCATCATCACAATGGTAGTTTTATCTGTCTTATCTATATCTTATCTATATTATTGGGGTATGAAAGATTCTGTCTTAATTGCTGAAGTCTTTCACATATTGGACCTTTGGTGCAGTTAGTAAGCTTGCTTATGACACTAACATAGGTGGTATCATAGACATTGGAGATGGTTATCAGGAATTACAGAGGAATCTTAATCAGCTAAGTAACTGGGCTAAGGAATGGCAAATGGAGTTTAATTTAGATAAGTGCGAGGTGTTGCATTTTGGGAAGACAAATCAGGGTAGGATTATCGCAGTGAATGGTAAGGTCCTGGGGAGTGTGGTTAGAACAGAGGAACCCAGGAGTACAAGTACATGGTTCTCTGAAAGTGACATCACAGAGTAGTCAAGAAGGTTTTTGGCACATCAGTCAAGGCATTGAGTATTGAAGTTGGGATGTTATGTTGCAGTCGTACAAGACATTGGTGAGGCCGCATTTGGAATATTGTATTCAGTTTTGGTTGCCCTGCTATAGAAATGATGCCACTAAGCTGGAAAGAGTACAGAAAAGAGTACAGAGGATGTTGCCAGGACTTGAGAGGCTGAGTTGTGGAGAGGTTGAGCAGGCTAGAACTTTATTCAATGGAGTCTAGGAGAATGCGGGGTGAACTTACAGAGGTGTATAAAATCATGATGACCATATACAAGGTGAATGTGCACAGTATTTTTCCCAGGGTTGGGGAATCAAGAACTAGAGGGCATAGGTTCAAGGTGAGAGGGAAGATATTTAATAGGAACATGAGTGGAAACTTTTTCAATCAGAGGGTGGTCCATATAATGGAATGAGCTGCCAGAGAAAGTGGCTGGGGCAGGTACATTAACAACAGTTAATAGACAGCTTGGACAGGTACATGGCTAGGAAATGAGAGACATGGGCCAAACATGGGCAGAAGGGACTAGCTTAGATGGACATCTTGGTTGGCATGGACCAGTTTCCATGCTGTATGACTATATGACTCCAACACTATGGACAATTTTCAAATGGGATTGTTAAAATGCTGGAAATACGCGGCAAGTCGGTGATAATCTCTTTAAAAAAATGTTATAACTTTTCCACTGTACATGGTTCTACAGAATTGATTGCCAAAAGATAAGCAGGCATTTTGGTGAAGTGATAAAAATATGATATGTGCTGGAGAAAGGGATTTTATAGAAGAAACTGCGGTTGATTAATTCTAGAAGAGTCAAACATCATGCAGAACTGCAGATCTATATTTTGCAGCTTCAAAGATAGCATTAAATCATAATTTATAAATATTTGAAATAAGTTTACATTAGTACTGGTGATGCTGAAACTTTAAACCCATAGCAGTTTGAATATTTGGATTATTTAAGATCCAACTGGTTAATTTCAGAATGAACTTGTGCTACACAATATCATACATATACACAACACATATTTGTAATGTAAGTACAAGCATTTTGAAACGTTTTGCCTTGGTAATTTAAAAAAATGGCAGCATTGATGTCTTACTGAGTGTTAGAATATCTTGAAAAAGATTGCAGTTGGAAAATCACTGTACTTTTAGTAAACAAGTGATATTGATATCATATGACCACTTTTGTATTCATCTTACTATTACTTAATCAAAATAATAATTTTAATGGATATTTATTAAATAAACTAAAGGCAACCAAGAACTTCGCAGTATTGGGACGTGAAGATATGAGCTACTGATCACATCTGTAAATAATGTAGGCTAATGTCACTTCTTGTCATTTATTTGTTTGGAATTTAACATCAATATAGGTAATCTACACTTTTTTCTCATGACACTTCCATTCAGCAGATTGGTAAATTCTAAAGGCATTGGTTTGGTTTCTGGTCTGGAAATTGACCAGTTGGCTGTCAAAATTTGTATGTCATGAATGAAGCAGTAGTTTAAAATAATATGTAAAGTAATATTACACAGTCTGAGTAAATATAAGTATTAATTTGAGATTTATACGCTTAATATTATTTGAATATTCATAATTTAATGGTGTTGCTATTAGGTAATTACAAAATTAAAATAAAAACCTTTTATTTAATCAGGGATGTGGATAATGCCGGCATTTGTTGAACATTCCAAATTACTCCTAGATGAGAGTCAACCAGATTGGTGGGTCCAGAGTTACATCAGGCCAGACCTGGTCAGGATAGAAGATTTCCTTCCCTGTAGGACATTGGCAAACCAATGGGTTGTTATAATAATGCTATAAACGTCATGGTTATTGTTAATAAAATGTTGCTAATGTTGCAAGCCATTTACTCTCCTTGCCCATCTTGTATTCTGACTATTTATTTCTCACGTTTTAATACATGTATTTGGAGGCTACAAAATTTATTTATTACAGTTTTATTCTGAATCATCAAGAATGTACAAGTTCAGTATTAATTCAGCAAATATGGCAAGGCTTTTGGTAAGCAGTTCAATTCACTCATAGCACTACCAGTGTGAAGCCATTTGTTATTTCAGTTAAACTTTAGTATGTTTCATTTGATGGGATTGTCAAGATATCTGAGAATCATGGAGTAATTAATCTGTTCAAGATCTCATTAGAGCAATGCAAGGAATCAATGCCTATAGAGAAAATAACAGATATTAGCAGATATATCTTTTGTCCAGCCAGAATAACCTTCACATTAAAAAGGGATGGTAGGAAATTGTTCAAAATAAAAACAATTTTGTACTGAAGGTTGTGTGCTGGAAATTACATCTTCATGACCATTTTCCAGATTGAAGCAGTGCCTTTGAACTGAAATTAGGTGCTTAGAGATGGTCTTGGAAACAAGAATACCTGAGAGCCTTAATCATTTTCAGGATGGTGAGGCAAAGGAAGAAGAATTTTTAATGAAATGTTTAAATTTGATCTTCCTAAGAAGCATTCAGTTTTTTATCATTCTGAGCTGATGAACCTCCAGGTTACTTTTTAATGTCTGCCTCCATTATGTTTAAATTTTAAATGTTTTTTTGTGTAAAGTTACACATGAATGTTCACTCTGTTTGTATATTATTACTCAACTGGTTTAATGAAGAAAAGTGATGCACTTTCCAATTAGGTTGAGGGGTTGATATGAATGTATTACAGACACACAATCTTGCTGAAACATTTTTAGGGATGACTAATATTTGTCAAGTTAGTCACAAAGATTGTGTTGTCAGGCTCCCAGCCTGAAATCAGGTAATAATATGTACAAATTGAATTTTAAAACATTAAAATATATTATGTAGCTCCTGCCATATACTGTCTTTGAGTCTGGCCAACATTCCATTTTGTTCAACTCAGAATGGAACGACAGTTTCTGAATTCAATTTACTACCAAATTCTTAACTTACTGTATATTATTGTAACACTGTCTCCATTAACTCTTACTTCATTGTCACCAACAACTTCAATCTTTATCCGTGCTTATAATACATATAGATTAATCTTGTCCAGTGACTTTTTTGTGAGTCTTCTATCCTAACTCTTCCCAGACTTAAATTCCTCACTTTATACCAAGTTTGTCCAACACTTCTAATCTTGTCATAGTATCATGGGTCCCTATTCTGAATACACTGCATTTAAAATTCTCCCACAATCTCATCCCACTACCCAAATGAAGCTTTATGTCTGTAACCTTGCCATTTTCTGTTCTACTTTTGCTCTCAGAGCATGGATCTTGCTTCTGTTCCACAATAAATATCTGCCAGTTCCATGAACTTAACTAAACCCCATCTCCAATAAAGAATGGGTAGCCCTTATCCCTCAAGATCCAAGCTTCAGGACAGTGCTGTGCCCAAAGTATGGCAATCAACCTGCAGTGCAAACTCTCCTGATACCGCATGAGAAATTTCTTATAGACAACCACAACTTGAATGTTTAGTGAGTTTTAGTCCTTGCAATTCATGACAATTTCTAGCTTGTGAAGGGGTACCTGAAATGCCACATGAATTCAGTCTGCAAATGTTTGTGAAATCTAATATTCACAAATGTATGTGCCAGCTGAAATTAATTTCTGCTGAAGGAAATGTAGACAAAATCATTTTTCCTTGACATAAAACCATGAGCGAGCTTCCTAATGCTGCTACAAGTGGCACATCATCTGTGGAATGATCCACAGACTAACAGATTCAAGGTGACAATGACCTTGAAATCCTTGGGCAAAGCCATTCAGGCACATATGCTTGACAAGAACTGTGCTGTGAAAAAAAAGCTATAGATCTCTGTCATCACTGATTTAGCTTCCTGAAATATTAATCTTTGGAAAGGTCAAAATAGGAGTGTGGCTCCCTACAGTCTCTGGAATTATATTGTTTACTTATATGAGCATTTCTTGCTGTCCAAATCAGAATTCTTTTAATGGCTGTTCTGCAGTTCCAGCTCATATAACATATCTAATGGTGCCCCTGCTGTAGCACCCATGATGACAAAGTCTTATATATAGGAATGGCAGTGAACCCCACCCAGAGTCACAGTGGTTTGTGGGAGCAAGCTTCAGAATCAGTAGGCAGCCTTGAAGATGTTCTGCAGTAGACTGTAGAAGTTTGAGCAGATTGTGTGAGTGGCCCGTTAAATTATGCTGTCTAATAGAATAAAATGCTGTAAAAAAATGTTTCCATTGTGAGTGACCAACAATTTGTGTGAAGTGGAAAATCATGACCCAATTTCACCAAATAAAACTGTAAATGAGCCTTGTATGAGGATGGATATCACTCCATGCAAGTTTTTTATGATAAATAAATAAAATGAAAAACCATGCATCTCAACTAGAATTTTCTGGTCTACTCTGCCTAGCATGATTCTCATTAAGAAGCCACATTTTTATATTCAACTGTGGACAAAAAGGCAGCGCTACACAAAAGAATTTCTAAGCACTAAATTCTATATATTAGGATGTGACAGAAATTTAAATGCTTGCAATCTTCTGAAGATACAAAACTTTTTTTTTGTTTTGCTGAAAGTAAGCCAATATCAAGCAACATTTGACAAAGCTATGTCTTGAAATGAACAGGTGACATTGCCTTCAAAATACAGAGTAAGCTCAAGGGGAGACTTTTCTGTGTTTAGTTAGTCCCCTTTCTAACAGCTGCAGGAACAGGTTTAAGTTCTTTTGGAGTGACTCTGCCACATAAACTGCACGTTAGAATTTACAGGGTCAAAGGTTCCTTTCTTGAAGACCCTGTGGGTGAGCAGATCATCTCACTCAGGTCTAATAACCTCAGATTTGTCACTGACAGATGGTATATTTACCATATACAGTAATAAGTCAGCAACTGGCCACTTTTGCATGGCTTAAAGGAATGCAGTTCACATCTGCTCTCACCAAAGGGACCAACAAAGACTCTGCCCTGTAAAATTTAGAGGTCTACAGCTGTTGCTTTTTTTGCATTGTCAATGCATACATATTTAATTAAAAGAAAAGGAAGATAAATATTGAACTGGACCACTTTAGTTTGCAACTAACTTTCTTTTAGCATTTGCCAGAACGAAGTGTGTCCAAACCTCAGTACTCTGAAGTGGTTTTCTGTTTTTTTTAAAACAGTATTCCTATGAGCCAACAGAATATTCAAATACCCAGTTGTTGTTCTGTTTGTAACTGAGGAGTGTTTTGCAATGTTTCATTTGAGTTTGTCATGCAACTAATTTGTCACATAAGGTAAAAAAAATAGAACAAATTGAGAGAAAATGGATTATGGGTTACATAAATTACAATATGAAGAAAATCACCAAGACCAAGTTAACGTTCTATTTTATGATCTCAGGCTTTGAATGAAGAACGTAGCATCCATTCCAGTATAGTTTCATTGTCAGGTAGGCACAGATAATATATAACGTGTGCTAACAACAGACTTTTACAACAAACTAATTTTCATTAATAAACACGCTCAAGGATTACTTGAAACACACTCTTCTTGTTTGGCTCACATTCCTCACAAATCAATAAAAAAAATTAAAAAATAATAATAATTTATGACATTAGTCCTTATGTGACAGTAATTTGATGCTAATACTACCAAATTAGAAGGTTAAATATGTCATTCTGACAAGAAATGAAATGGCACAGTCAAGTCTGGAGGTAACAAATGGATGAATGTGGGTTTCAGCAACATAATCTGAAAAAAGGGGTGGTGTTGGGTGATGGTAGAGAACCAAGTATTCCAAAGTATTCCTGGCCAGCTTCCGGCATGCTACCCTCATCCACATGTTTGCTACACCAAGTCCTTAGCATCATTAAGTCCTGTTTACACATTCCCCCCGAGTTAGTTGACCTGCATTGATTCCCTGTTAAGTAATATCTCAGTCTTACAGTTCTCGCCAATTTGGAACTCCCTGCACGACCTTGCCTCTCCCTGTGCCTGTACTTACCCTCAGCCTCACAATCCTCCAAGATACCTCTGCGCTAATTCTGGTCTTATGATCATTCCCAAAGTTAATTCTGCCACCACTGCTTTCAGCTGTCAAGTCCCTTGTCAGAAATTTTCTCTCCAAGCCCTCTGCTGCTGTTTTCTCCTTGAAGATGCTCCTTAAAATCTTGATTTTTGGTTAAGCTTTTAGTCAATATCCTAATATTCTTTTGAGGTCTCGCAACAAATTTTGTTTATAATTCTCTTGTAAAGCACTTTGAACATTTTGTTATTGTAAAGGCACTATACAAATGTGTTGTTGCAGATGGAGTTGTGTGAAAATAGTAGTTGTACAGATTGCTAGAGATCAAAGCCAGTGACTGGGGACATCTTCAAAGCATTCTGAGCAAGGCAAATAACTGAGCTTCCACTGGAGCTGATTTGGAAGCTGAATCAAAATCAGAATCAGGTTTATTGTCACTGACATACAGTATGTCATGAAATTTGTTGTTTTGTGGCAGCAGTATGGTGCAAGACATAAAGACGTAAAAATTACTATAAGTTACAAAAATAAACAGTCCAAAAAAGGAATAACATGGTAGTGTTAATGGGTTCATGGACTGTTCAGAAATCTGACGGTGGAGGGGAAGAAGCTGTTCCTGAAACATTGAGTGTGGGTCTTCAGGCTCCTGTACCTCCTCCCCAATGGCAGTAACGTGAAGAGGGCAAGTCCCGGGTGGTGAGGGTCCTTAATGATGGATGCCATCTTCTTGAGGCACCACCTCTTGAGGATGTCCTTGTTGGCGGGAAGGTTTGTGTCCGTGATAGAGCTGGCTGAGTCTACAACCCTCTGCAGCCTCTTTCAATCCTGTGCATTGGAGCCTCCATACCGGGCTGTGACGCAACCAGTCAGAATGCTCTCCACCGTACATCTGTAGAAATTTGTAAGAGTCTTTGGTGACATACCAAATCTCAACAACAACATCAACAACAAAACCCAGTTTGTGTATTCTGGTGTTAAATGGATCTGTCCCTATGTGCATGCTGGAAAAGATGATCTTTTGTATCACTTTTGTTAACTGTTTGTCTTTGCCTAAAGATTGGAGCTAGTTATTTTTTTTCATGATTTCAGGCAGGAGTGCCTATACACAAGCATTTCATTGTGGATGCCCATCAGCTCTCTCCTGTTGTCTGTAGTACTCATTTTATACTCTTGCAGAAAACCTCATATTTGACCTCATCCTCCAGGAGGTCAAATATGAGGATGCGGACTATCTTCTACTTTTCATACCTGTGGGCTAGTCATGCCCTGTCCGTATTATGTTTGGTTGTTGTGTCTATCGTAGTTGAATAACTGGCTATATATGGAAGTTGGAAACTTTGAACAGTGGAGAACTGCACATTGATTTTCAGCCTTTTGATTGATTGATTCGAATTGTTGGCAAATGACATGGGTGGCAAATGACATGTTGGCAAATGACATGACATTGCATGGAGCTCTGGGCTAATTTGATGGAGAATTGAATTTGGCAATTTGTTCCCTGACTTGACTAGTTTCTTGAGATTTTTAGATTTCATGCAGTCCTTGGGAGAGAATCTTTCTCCTTCCTTTCAACTAGTCAGCCAAAGTCTCCAGAAATACATCGGAAATTTGGGTTACCAACTTGACTCTGATAGTGTCATCCCCTCCATTAAGTTGCCAAGGCATCGCGAATGACATCCATCATTAGTTGAAGCCACTATTACCTAGAAGTTCATTATTATACTGCAGTTTTCAGCACAGTGTGATTACAAGTGTATTGGAGATTGATTTAATGGTCATGATTTTGACCATTTTTGGTTTGAATCATACCAGCTGTGAAATTCAACTGGATACTTCCTGCCGTGAGTCATCCTTGCAACCCCAGCACAGATTCTGCACCAGGCTTTCACTGGATAATGTAATTCCCCATGCAATGCTGGCTTTGGAGGCCTACAGAGAAGTAAAATACTTACCTAAGTCTTTGTCTCTCACTGTACCTAACCCCTGACCATACCTCATCTGGTCCCCCCCCCTCCTAAACTACAGCCAGTTCCTTAATCACTCCCCCTATCCTTTATACAATTGGTCCCTGATTATCCACCTCCCAAAAATGCCTGACTCCAAGCCCCCCTCCCTACATCAAGTGCTACAGCAATTCACCCCACCCATCCCCACCAGAATTATTATGCTGTTCTCTGATTTCCCTTCCCTCCCATATACTATGTTGCTCACTGATCTAAGGCACCTTCCCTCTCACCAGCAATTGGCCCAACCTGACTACCTGAGCCCGACCTCACAGGAGGAAGATATGGTGTCATTTTTAAACACAAATATGTGCAACAGCAGGTAACGTGCAACAGATGCCTCAGTGTCAAATGAATCTCAATGCAGTGGGACAACAACCAAAATGATTGTTGCTCCACCTCATCAATGCCATTCTTGTGCAACTAAAAAGCAAAAATACCCATCCTTTAGAGGAACTGACATGGCTTCATACAGTATCAGCAAGGTCAAATTATTGCTAGCCTCTCATAATGTTTGTCATGTGGATATATGCTCGCATGTAATTGTATGGGTAGCTCTGGCAATAGTATCAGCTAATGAGATTGCAGCACAAAGTTTGTGTGCATTCTTTACTAGGTCAAATGCACAGGGGTTAATTGTACATTGCAATCACAGGACTTTTTACAATTGGTGACACAGTTTGACAAGGTGGTGAAGAAGGCATACGGCATGCTTGCCGCCTTCTGTCAGGGCGTCAACTATAAGAGTTGGGACATCATGTTGCAACTGTACAAGATGTTGGTGACACTGCACTTGGAGTACTGTGCATAGTTCTGGTTGCCCAGTTATAGTAAGGATGGCATTGAGCTGGAAAGGATGTAGAAAAGATTCACAAGGATGTTACCGGGGCTGGGGGGGTTTGAGTAGTAAGGATAGGCTGGGATTTTTTTCCCTGGAATGAAGGAGGCTGAGGGGTGACCTTATAGAAGTACAGATAAGATGGACTGTCACAGTCTTTTTCCTGGCATAGGGGAGTCCAAAACGAGAGGGCATAGGTGAAAGGGGAAAGATTTAAAAAGGACCTAAGGGCCAAGTATTTTTCTCAGAGGATGGTGGGTATGGTGGCAGCTCATTCCATATCTCAGAGATATGGAATGAGCTGCCAGAGGAAGTTGTAGAGGTGGGTATGATTGCAATGTTTAAAAGAGATCTGGACAGGTACATGGATAGAAAAGGTTTAGACGGATATGGGCCAAATGCAGGCAAATGGTACTAGTAGGGATAGACATCTTGGTCAGCATGGACAAGTTAGGCCAAAGGACCTGTTTCTGTGTTGTATAACTCTATGACTGGGCTGTATGACTCTTTTACTTTATGACTAAATGAGTCTCCATGGTCCTGAAATGCAATAAAATCTAGTTCAAGCTGATATAATGCACCACTTCTCTTTGAAAGTTGCTTACTGCTACATCTCCTGTGTCTGATTGTCAAATTTATTGTGTATATTACATTACAACAATCAGTGTTCATTTCAGTCACATTACTTTATGCTTAAATTTTTGATGGCTTTAAACAAAAATATTTTGTAACTCCTTCTCCCTAACCACCTAACTTGGGCTGTTATGGTTCTTTCTATGCCTGTCTTCAATTTATCTTGGCTCTCTCTTTGTGGTCCCCTACCAACAATTCACAGTGGGGCTCTCATTTCTTCATCCAGCAAGGCTTCACTCTCCCTAACTGGCTACCTCTCACACATTCTACTCACTCCCTACAAAATCATACTGATAACTGTGCTCCTGATTCCTCTCCCCTGCTGAAGCTTTTTCAAAGAATTGAAAGGCTGCATGTTATGGGAAAAATATTATTGAACTTGTGAGAATTTGCTTACTATAAACACAGCAATTGAACATCCTGAAACAACCACAGGAGTTGGGTAGTAGGAAGAGAAAAAGCCATGTTAGATCTCGTGCTCACTGGGAAGTTTAATGGATCTTAATCTATTTAGCAACCGTTAGATCTTCTAGGATACAAAAAGAAATAAATATCCATATTAATAAGATGTAACTGTACCAGTGCTTCTATTAAGTAGTCTGGCCGGAAACCACAAACTATCTTCTTTGGCACAAAAGACTCTATGCATAAAACACAATTCCATATTTTTATTAATTTGCATACATACCAGGTTTTTCATTCATTTATAGGGCGTGGGGCATTGCTGACAAGGCCAGCATTTATTGTTCATCCTTAATTGCCTTGAGATGGTAATGGTGATCCTCTTTTTTGAACCAATCCAGTTTGTCCATTAAAGGTGGGTGGAGAGTTCCAGATTTAGATCCAGTGATGATGAATAAAGAGTGATATTACCAAATTAGGATGGTGTATAACCTGGAGGGGAATTTACAAGTGGCTGCACTCCCGTACACAAGCTACACTTGTTCTTTCAGGATGAAGTCTTTGAATTGATGTCTAGATTGATGTCAGGTGACCTGTCAGGGTTTAATTTTATTTTATTTACAATGTAGTGGTTTCAAACAACTGAATAATTTGATAGCTGTTTCAGAGGACAGTTAAAAGTTAACTACATTGCTGTGGCTCAAGATTTTTGATGGTGGAGCAATCGCGAGCATTGTCATCCTGCTGGAGAACAGGTCCATGCCATGAACTTTGTCAGTGCTACACCATTATTCCATCAAGCTACTACTGCTATCCTCAGTAATGCCGCTACGACGTGGAGCTACTGCCACTATCCTTGGTTGCTGGACAGTTTGCTTACCTGGTGTGACACCCTGCAGTCTCCTTTGAACAATGGTATCTATGGCCATGATGACAATTAACCTTTCAATTTAAATTTCCACCACAGCATTCAGAGTGCTGTTGCAAGACGTGTGAGTTGCAATGAACAATGGCACGTTAGACATTAGACGTTGCTGGAGTCCATCTTGTCTGGAGTCAGAAATGTGTAGCTAGAACTTGCCACATACCTATGCTAGAAAAGAGAGACTTCTGGTATTGCACATTACCTTGATCCAGGTTGGTGCCGACTCCTCCATGAGCTTTGGCATTGAATGTCGGCCTTCAGGCAGGCTTCCTAATACATCAGCCATTTTGTGGTGAATACCCATAAGCTTTCTTCTGTAGCCTGTTCCATCAAGATTGTCATCTGATTCCAGTGCAGCAGAAATCAGTGGCAAAAAACAAATTGTTGGAGCTCAGCAGATCTGACAGCATCTGTGGAGGCAAAGGGATGGTCTACATTTCAGGTCAGGACTCTGCATCCACAAATGCTTCTGACCCACTGAGTTCCTCCAGCAGTTTGTTTTTGCTCCAGATTCCAGCATCTGCAGTCTCTTGTGTCTCCAGAAATCAGTGACATCTCCCTATGACAAGCTGATGCCTATGTCGCCTTTGCCTCCTGTCCTGTGTCTTAACACCTACTGATCCTATTTCTAATCTATATTCTGCAACATTTGAGGTGTTGCATCTGAGCTGGTGACTGCACATTTGAAATCAAGTGACGGTTCCTATTGGCTTTCTTCTTGATATCCTACATTGTCTGGCTAGCTGAGGTAACATGAAGAAAGCAATAAGAGTAAGGTTGCGGTGGGGAAGTGTGAGTCAGACAATATTAAGTGAAGAGAGTAAATGCGATGCGAGAAGGAAGATCATGTTTCATTGCAGGTTCATCAAGGCCCAATCCAGCACTGCTTTTTTTTCCATGGCAGTTAGGATACACAGGTAAACTTGTTCTTCTTGAGCCTTTGGCTGAATATTACCTTGAAATTCGGGAATGCAGAAAGTATGCAGTGGGTGTTGTACAACCTGTTTGGATGACGTGGCAGTTCAATAAATGACAGAGTGTGCAGGTTATAGGACGAATATTTGAAGCTTGTAGCTGTGGTCATTGTGTTAGGTTGTCATGAAGGATATGAAAGTCAAGTATCAGTTCTAATTGCTGGAAGCTGTTGGTAAGCGACAGATACTAATGTGGTAAAATAACGTGTCTCAGTTTACTGATGCTAATAGCAGGATATGACTTTTGAAGATGTATTCCTTGCTCTTGACTACTCATGTATAAAGACACTCTATGGTTCTGAGGTAGAAAATTCCAGATATCCCCACTATGGGAAATATCCTCTCAGCATTCACCCTGTTAATAATCCCTTCATAATCTTATGTTTCAATAAGTTGGAGTCATAGAGACGTAAAGCATGGAAATCGGCTTTTCAGCCCATCGCGTTCATGCCCACCATCAAGCACCCATCTACACCCATCCTACACTAATTCTTGTCATTCTTCTATACTCCAATAAGTAAGGACCAAACCTGTTCAACCTTTCTTCATACATCAATCCCTTCATTCCAGGATTCAAGCTAGTGAACCTTCTCTGCATTACCTTCAAGGTAAGCATGTTCTTCCTAAAAAAAAGAGAGACTGAAACTGAAGGCATGATCTCACAAGCACCCTGTAAAGTTGCAGCAGAACTTGTCTACTCCATACCCAGTGCATTAAAGACCAACAATCCACTAGCAATCCGAATGTCCTGCTCTCCCTGCATGCCAACTTTTGTGTTTCATCTTCAAGGATACCCAGATTCCTGAAATGTAGACTCACTCAATTTACATCATAATTTGTGTTTTAATTTTTCCTTGCAAAGAGGGTAATAAGACAAGATGAGATAAGATATCTTCATTAATCACATGTACATCGAAACACACAGTGAAATGCATCTTTTGCATAGAGTGTTCTGGGGGCAGCCCACAAGTGTCACCATGCTTCCGGCACCAACATAGCATGCCCACAACTTCCTAACCCGTACGTCTTTGAAATGTGGGAGGAAACCCACGCAGACACAGGGAGAATGTACAAACTCCTTACAGACAGTGGCCAGAATTAAACCCGGGTTGCCGGCTCTGTAATAGCGTTATGCTAACCGCTACACTTCCCCACATTATACTCCACCTGCCAACTTCTTGTCACTCACAATCTGTCTATATCCTTTTGCAGACTGTTTCTGTTTCCTACACAACTTGTTAACCCACCCATCTTTGTATCATCAGAAATTTATATAGCAACAATATTGTTCATATGGTCCAGTCATAAAAGCTCATGGCATAGACATAAGATTGTCTGGCCAACAGGAGACAAGAGTAACAGACTAACAGGAAATTGGCTGGTACAGGAACTGATGCCGTGCTTCGCATTTCAGTTTATTTTAAGTCAAAGTCGAGTTTATTGTGATATGCACAAGTATATGTGTTCACAGATGGATTAACAGGGTAGATGTTGGGATGTTTTCAGTAATGTGAGAGTTTGAACAAGTGGACATAACTGCAAGATATGGGGCTGGTAATTCAAAACTGAAGTACGTATAACTTTATTTTCTGTTCTATTTGTGTTCTTTCTTGCAAAAATTGTGTACAAGTTATGTTTAATTTATGCTTTTCTTGTGAATGCTGCTTATATGATGCTATGTGCCTGTGATGCTGCTGCAAGTAAATTTTTCATTGCCCGCTCACTCAGCTTATCCATATCCCCTTGAAGCCATTGTATATCCTCCTGTATATTCACAATCCCATCTCATTTAGTATTATCACTAAACTTGGAAATATTACATCTGTTCCCTTCAGACAAAATTTTGATATACAGAATTGGTGCTCAAGTACCTCTCTCAGCCTGCCAATCTGAAAAGGATCTGTTTATTCCCACTCTTTCCTTTCTTTCTGATAACCAATTCTTGATTGACATCAGTACGTTACCCCAATTTTATGTCCTTTATCCTTATTGACCAATCTTAATGAAAGTGTGCGGTGTGTTTTTGGGCTGGCTATATCTACATCAAAAATTTTACTTTTAAAAGAGACTTATGTGAAAATGGAAATCTCAGACTTTTGAGAGTCTTTGCCAATGTTCTAACTGTGCTCCAGTGACAAAACTACTTCCTGCAGTTTCCCAACAGTTACATTGGAAAATCTGGGTGATGAACCTGCACCAGATTAGGTTCACTGCCAAATGAGCCATTGCTTGAAACCTGTTCCTTCTGGAATGCCAGGCAAAAATTCATTATCTAAATAATGGACTTTAAAACAGATTTCAGTAAACTTATAGTGGATCCATGGAGAAAGTAATAGCAGGCTTTTCATCCACATTTAGCAGTCTACTGATGTAATCATTCATATGTTAGAGTTGGTGAGAATGTTTGGCAAAAGATATTTTTTCCATGGTCAAATTTCACATTGATAATATAATAAAAACTCTACTGCATTGTTGAAATGTTAATATCCAGTGATTTAAACTGGAGTTAGGACATTTAAGGAACACACCTCCTTTCCAAACCAAAGCCTTTAGTCTTTATGTATGAACTATAGAGGTTTATTACTGGAAAGTGAAAACATGAATTAAAAGCATTAAGGGCATAAGAATAGATTACTTTGCTGTTTGTGGGAAGTACAAAGTTGTAACTGGCCAGTACAAGAAATATTCTTTAATTTCATGGAATTTCTTCTTACATTTAAAGATGGTGAGGTGGAAGCTCAGTATTTGCATCTAGTTAGGCTTGAAGGCTTGATTAACAAACCGTCTCCAGACTCTCTCAGCCAGCACACTACCATCTGTGTCAATCAGTCTCTTTTGGCCTCCAACCTACACAAATATTCCTTTTGTTCCCTTCACCCCTCCCTTTCTCTGTAAATTAAAACAAGCTTAATCTTGAATTTTTCTCAGTTCTGCTGAAAGGTCATCAGTCTGAAACATTAAGTCTATCTCCACAAATGCTGCCTGATCAAAGTTCCATAGAGAATTATTGGTGGTGTTCTCCTCATAGGTCTTTGAATTCTGCACCTGGATTCATCACTTAGTCCGGCAATGGAGTTGAGAAGCTGCATGTGCTTTATGCTTTCTTGGACTTGCACTTCTTTTATTTTATTTAGATGTTTTCAGTTAATTTGCAGTAGTTTGTTATTTTAAGTATTTTTTATTTTAATTTTTAATATAATTTAAAAATATTATCTAAAGATATTTGAATTGCTTTTATGTGTCTCATATTATCGGAATTCAAAGGTCTTTACCATAGTAAGCCGTCAAATGGTCAGTCAGGGCATTCTAGGACAGGACTTCAGGGTCCCTGAGGTTTGGTCCATGCCTGCAGCTTGCTCTGCCTTAGGGGATGACTGTGGCAGTGAGATAGCTTGATACCATAGGGCTGCAAAAGCTATCTGCAGCCATGGGAAACGTAGGCAGGCCAGATGAAATATGACATGGCCCTTCATTTTATTTGCATTTTAACAATGCATAAATGGCTTTTCCTAACAGCTAAATAAGTAGCTGTGGATAAACTGTGTATAAAATAAATCAGTCACCTCATAATGGCAAAGCAACATCAAAAAAAGTACATAGGGAAAATAAACAAATTAATATCTGAAATAAAATCTGATGGATGAATTACATAGTTCTTTCTGCTTTATACAGAAGGATCCAATTAAACTCAGCTATGCCTGTACACAACAGGAAATCTGACTAATGAAGTATAACAGACTAAACAATACAAGTTAAAATTCCTTTTTTTATTATTGGATAGGTCCCGATTGCTTACAGAGTGTGAAAAATAGATTTATTGATGTGTTTCATTTCCCATCCAATTATTCCCCAGAAAGCTGCTTTTATCTTGAATTAGCAATCCAGAACACAAAAACAAAAGAAAATAGGAGCAACAATAGGCCATCAAGCCCCTTAAAACTGCCCCACCTCTTAATATGATCATGGCTGATCTATGCTGACATCAACTCTTCTTTTGTGCCATTTCTCCATACCCCTCTCTTCCTCAACCTGTCAAATATTTATCCACCTCCACTTTAAATACTTCTGATGATCACCACGCACCATTATGGTCAATCACATTCACTTTGATCTCACATTATTGTTTCAATTTTAATGATTAATCTATTTTGAAGAAGTGGTGTATATCTTTCCATTCAGCCAACACTGAAGAAATTTATAGGGTGGTTTTTCGTGATATTTATTAAAGACTTGGATGAGGGGGTAGAAGGGTGGGTTAGCAAGTTTGCAGACGACACAAAGGTCGATGGTGTTGTGGATAGAGTGGAGGACTGTCGAAGATTGCAGAGGGATATTGATAGGATGCAGAGCTAGGCTGAGAAGTGGCAAATGGAGTTCAATCCAGAGAAGTGTGAGGTGGTACACTTTGGAAGGACAAACTCCAAGGCGGAGTACAAGGTTAATGGCAGGATTCTGGGTAGTGTGGAGGAGCAGAGGGATCTGGGGGTTCACATCCACAGATCACTGAAAGTTGCCTCACAGGTGGATAGGGTAGTTAAGAAAGCTTATGGGATGTTAGCTTTCATAAGTCGCGGGGTAATGATGCAGCTCTTCAAAACTCTGGTTAGACCACACTTAGAGTACTGTGTCCAGTTCTGGTCACCTCATTATAGGAAGGATGTGTAAGTGTTGGAAAGGATGCAGAGGAGATTTACCAGGATGCTGCCTGGTTTGGAGAGTATGGATTATGAGGAGAGACTGAGGGAGCTAGGGCTTTATTCTTTGGAGAGAAGGAGGATGAGGGGAGACATGATAGAGGTGTACAAAATATTAAGAGGAATAGACGGAGTAGACAGCCAGCGCCCTTTCCCAGGGCACCAATGCTCAATACAAGAGGGCATGGCTTTACAGTAATGGGTGGGAAGTTCAACGGAGATATCAGAGGGAGGTTTTTTACCCAGAGAGTGGTTGGTGCATTGAATGCGCTGCCTGGGGTAGTGGTGGAGGCAGGTACATTGGTCGAGTTCAAGAGATTGTTAGATAAGCATATGGAGAAATTTAAAATAGGGGGATATGTGGGAGGAAGGGGTTAGATCGTATTAGGCATGGTTTAAAGGTTGGCACAACATGGTGGGCCAAAGGGCCTGTATTGTGCTGTATTGTTCTATGGTTCTATGGTTATTGAAAAATAAAATTAGACGCTGAGTGGAAATGTCAGTGAGATGAACCAAGCAAAAATCAGATGTTACGACAACCACCTATACAATCAGATGGAAATCAGGCAACTTGCTGTGACATGTTATTCACATCAAATTACTTTCTGATGTTCTAAACATGGTCAAGAAGTACTTCTGGCGCAAACGTTTAACCTGATCTCCTTCATCCAAAACAGCAGTGCATGACAGGGGAACTTGGGGATGCAGTAATCATGAATATCTTCAAGAACATCAGAAATGGAAGGAGTAGGCTATTCAGCCCCTCGTGCCTGCTCTGCCATTCAACAAATCATGACTGATCTTTTACTTCAGTGCCACTTTCCTGTACAACCCCATATCCCTTGATTCCTTAATATCCAAAAATCTTTTGATTTCTGTCTTGAATATACTCAGCAACTGAATCTCCACAGCCCGCTTCAATAATGAATTTCCAAAGATTCATTAGCAGTTGCATGAAGAAGTTTCTTTTTGTCTCATTTCTGAATGATAGACTGTGACCCGTAGTTCTAGATTAAAAAAAAATAAAAACTGCAGATGCTGAAAATCTGAAATAAAAACAGAAAATGCTGGAAATATTCAGCAGGTCAGGCAGCATCTGTGGAAAGAGGAACAGACTTAACATTTCAGGTCTGTGACTTTTCATCTGATGAATATTTACAACATTCTGTTTTTATTCCTGGTTCTAGATACATTGGCCTGGGGAATTATCATCTACACATCTATCTTGTCAAAAAGGATTTTTTTATCTTTCAATGAGATCATCTCTCATCCATCTAAACTTAACAGAGTATAAGGCTCAGTGTGCTTATTCTTTCCTCATTGGCACAATTGGTCCAATCTTGGAATCAATCCAGTGAACCTGAATTACTCTTTTTCTATCACAAGTACATAACGTTCATTAGGTGGGGAGACCAAACCTTTACCCAGTAATTCACAACCCTGTGTCACAGCTGTTCAGGTAATGGGAAATTTTCTCTTACAGAATTCACAAATCACTACCCCAAAATTTGAGATACAGAATAAAATTTGCTTTCGCAGAATTTATGTGGAAAAATAGATTTAAAAAATAAACATTTTTTTTTCAACTTGCATTTCTTGGCACATGCACAGATAATTTGGTTTGGTGTTATGGAAAATTGTGATACAGACCATCTTACAGAAATGCCACCCCCCTCCACCCCCCTGGAATGTACTGCAGGTGTGGACTCTCCAGAGCCCTATACAAGGCAATGAGAAAAGAGACAATTCTAATTGTGATGATGTTTCCCCAGGCCAAGGTATCTAGAATCAGGAATAAAAACATAAAATATTGGAAATATTCATGTGGTAATTACAGGGGTGGCCTTCTTGCTATCTGCAAACAAGAAAAGTAATTGCAAGGATCCTTCTCAGCCACTTTCTCCAAGTGGTGGAAGAGCTTCTGTCAGAGTCATTATGAGGTACAATGGACATAATATTCACTTATGATAGTTCAAAGAAAAAGAGCAGCATTACTCAATGTACATGAACACCTTGAGGCCTTTGATTCTGTCAACTAAGAAGGATTATGGAGAACCCTTCACAGATTTCACTGTCTTCAGAAATTCATCGCCAGTATACTTCTGCTACACAACGACATGTAAACCATGACTAACAGGTCTACTACTGACCCAATCTCAGGGTAGACTGGAGTTAAGTAAAGCTGTGTCATCACAACAAACCTATTCTTGGTTTTCTTCTCTACAGTATTGCACTCACCTTTAAACTCACCACTGGAATGATGTACGGATGAACAGGAAATGATGTAACCGTCATTGCCTCCATGACAGAAACATGATCACTCCAACCTCAGTCATCAGTTTACACAGAGCAGCCAGCACATAGGCAGATTTGGAGCTCAAGTGCCAAGTCATCATTGATTCCTTCACTGTAGTGTATATGTGGCTGAGCCTTACACTAAACAGCTGGTAGATGAAAGTCCTTCACCATTCTGCCCTGTGACAATCAGAATTCCCAACGAGACCCTGCAAACATAGTTTACTTAAAATATCTTGACAGAATTCAGCTGACTGAGGAAAAGAATGTTTGAGAACCAAGACCTCAAACAGAGCATCTAACCTGGCACTAAACACCATAGTTTGCTATGGTGACACAAACATCTCAAAGCATTAGAAAAATACCACAATACTGTCTCCACAAAATCCTCCACATCCACTGGCAACATAGATGAACCAATGTCAACATCCTTCCTCAGGCCAATATTCCAGCACCAAGGCTCTGATTGCATTCAGTCAGTTCCGACAGATGGGTTACATCATATGCATACTTAACACTGGATTCCCAGAGCAAGAACTCTCACTTGAACTCCCTCATGGCAAGGGATTTCCACGAGGAGATGGAAAACTCCATGGACTTTCTTCATTCATGAGAAAATATGGCATCTTATCCAATTCATGGGAATCCCAAGCCCCCACCCATTCAAAATGGAAAAGTCATATTAGCAAAGGCACTGAGGTCATCAAGTTTCTACACCAGGAATATGCAGAGGTCAAGTGCAACTAATGAAAGAGTAAATGAAATGCACAACAATCCATATGTCCACCTGCCTTATCTGTTGAATGAAAGTATTGCCTTCTGATGCACTACACAGTACACTTTAGGAAAATCTTATTCAATTTCAGTAGTTTACACTATTTAAATTTAGAAGGATTATTGAAATGCAATAAATGATTTACCAGATAAAGCTTTGGATCTGTAGTCTAAATGGGAGCAGAGTGAATGGTTTCAGTACTCTGTGATCTTCTTAATTTAGATTACATGCATTTGCATTTGAAGTGCTGCTGCTAATGCGAGTCAGAGGTCATTCTAGCCTTATTAACACTTTTGTTTTAGTTATTTTTTGGTAGTTTTGTTTGAAGTACATTTGTTTAGCTTTTAATTTTTTCGATTTTGTTTTCAAGAAGGTAAATTTGTTGGATTATTTTGTCTTATCAGAGATATTAAAAAAATATTTCAAAGCTTTTGTCAGCAATGAGCTACCAAGAGGCCTTCAGGGAATTCCAGGGGCAGGAGCTCAGGATCCATTGTTTAAGGCCTCACATTGCTTCATGGGAAACCTGTGGCAGCCAACCCTCAAGGTTGATTGCTACTGCACAGCCACAAAGAGTAAATGTGGCCACAGGAAATGTGAGGAGCAGTAAACTCGGTCAATGGGCCAGGTCACGCATGGTTTGGCTCTATGTATAAAGTATCAAGTGTCAGTTCCGGGTTACAATTGAGTTTGTCAAAGCTTAAACTGGAATATAAAGCTCCCTTTGGAAACCTTTATCAGAGCAAACCAGATAGGATCTTGCATATTTTTTATGTCATGCTTTGTAGAAACCTGCTTCTTAATTTCATACTTTTAAATGTTTTCTTCTTTGAAAAAACATTTGTACCTTCAGATCATAATCAGTTAAAAAATGTTTAAGTTGGAAACCAACCCTCTAAACCATTAAGTTGGGCATGCACAAACCCATGCCATTTCTCATTCCACAGACCTGAGCATAGGCAGTACATACTTATTTCTTGCTTTACTAGTGAAATGTTGGTTCATTGGTTTGCAGGTCAGTTGCAATCAGGACAGCATCAACCAAAGTTCCTTGTGTTCTAAATTTGACATTCATTTTTGAAGTTTGCAGCCACTCACTGTGTAGACTTAATTAAGTTAGTTTCTGAAGTAAAAGCATTAGAGGGGAAATGAAGAGAAATTTCTTTATAATAAAGGTTAAGGCACAACATGAGAGTGGTGCAATCGAGTTCTATAATAACGTTCAAAGAGCAATTGGGCATATTCTTGAAGAAGACTAATTTACAGAGTTATGAGGAGACATAAATGACATTCTGTTTGCTTCCAAGTAGAGTCGGATCACAAAAAAATGTCATACCAGTCAATGCCCAATATCCTGGGAGTATATTAATGCCTTTGTGATGTGTCGTTATGATGAGACAATTTAAGACAAGTTTCTGGGAGCCCAACATTCCTTAGTCCTAACTTATGGATCCAGTAGGTTGCATATACTAATTCTGATCTGGCTTTCAATGTAAGATGGATGGCACGTGGATGGATGGCACGTGCCTCACTGTTCCAGGGATCCTGGTTTGATCCTGGCCTTGGGTGCTTTCTGTCTGGAGATTGCACGTTCGTACTACGACTACGCACGTCTTCCCCAGATGCTCTGGTTTCCGTCAACATCCCAAAGACATGCTGGTAGGCTAATTTAGTGTAGATGGGTGACAGGAGAATTATGGGAGATTTGGTTGGATATATGAGATAAAATAATGTGGTAGGGAAATAAGTGGGGGAATGGGTCTGATGGGAATGCTCTGAGAGCTGGCATGGATATAGTGGGCTGAATGGCCTCCTGCTACGCTGTTAAAAATATGAAATATTCAGAGAAAAGATTCTGTTGCTTTTAATGATCTGGAAGGAAGAGATGTCCTCCTGGGAAGCTCGGTAATGATCTACAAAATCACCATCTGCTGGATACTACACAACCTGGCTGTATGAGGAGGTGCTAACCCACAGGAGGAGGACGAGGAGACAATTCCTATCCTTATCCTCACCTTCCTTCTATCCTCATGCAATGAAGATAAAAATGGTTCCCTCTCCCATTCATCTTCTAGAAGAAGCAACCCTTTTTGTGTTGCAGAGTTCTGTTGATATACTTAGAGACCATAAACGAGACTTTAAACTGCCTGTTAGTACTCTGTGACACTTCTTGTATTGACAAGTGTTTCAAAGTATATTGTGTCTTTACCTATGCGTATCAGCCTTAAGGCATCATTAGTAAAAGACTACATTAAGAACCCTTCCTGATTGTGGATTTAAAGATTAGGTACGAATCACCCTACACTTACTGCACATTAAGTTAAAGTTTATCGTCATAGGCATACATACACAGCATATAAATGCCATGAAAATTAGCTTTTTGCAACAGCAGCACAATATATTACAAACATAAGTTAACATAAACTTAACATAAAATTATACATAACTTACATGATAAAATAAACATAACAACATTAATGCAAGTTGAGGGAGAGGAAAAGAAATATAGTCCAAGGTAGTGTTAAGAAAGAAGAACAAAATTAGAAACTATAGCTGCAGCTGTTTAGTGTTATTTGTAAGGAAATGAGCATTAATGACTTCTATTGAGCACCAGCACAAGAGAATCAGCATGGATTTGTGTATGGCAGATCATGCCTGAGTGACATAGTTTAAATATTTGTTATGAGAAGTTCAACTAGAAGATTAGATAAGGGAGAGATTATATATGTTGTCTATATGAGTTTTTAGAAGGCTTTGGTAAACTTACATGCAAAGAATTATTGGCAAAAATGAAAGTGCACAGAAAAAAATTGAAGCTTGTCTTAAAACATGGGCTGGTCATTGGATGGGAGGTAGAATACTGAGAGCAGGGAGCATACCGTATTCATGATTAGAATCCCCACCATTTGAAACATCCACACTTAAAGCTGCAGTCACTTATGTTGGCCAAGAAAAGGTAAACATTAGTCATTTGTGTTAAAATTAATTTCAGAGTTATTGCTTATTGCCTCATTAAATACTCTGTTTATCTCACACAGAAACAGCTGTGTTTACTCATTTAACTTGTGAGAATCTGCCCATTGTATTTCATTTATCTTTTGATTTGGGATAGCAATTTGAAGAATGTTATTACTAAGAAACCTTCACCTTTCTCCATTTTTATATCCATTATATTTATTATGTATTTTCCAATAGGACCATTTGCAGCACATTTCAGCAAACTTGCTGCTGCATTCCCTACTGCTGTCTGTGAGTAGGCTGAAAGCCCCAGCAGTATAGTGGCACGGTAGCGTAGCAGTTAGCGCGACGTTATTACAGCACCAGCGATCGGGGTTCGATTCCTGTCACTGTCTGTAAGGAGTTTGTACATTCTCCCATGTCTGCGTGGGTTTCCTCCGGGTGCTCTGGTTTCCTCCCACATTGCAAGGACGTACGGGTAGGTTAATTTGGGTTTAAAAAAATGGGTGGCGCAGACTCATTGGGCCGGAAGGGCCTGTTACCGCACTATAAATAAAAAAAAATTAGAGTCAGCAGTAGCAGGTAATTCTAATTCCAACACCTGATTTAACAGGGTGCTTCAACAGGTGACACTCAACTGGTATTTACTCAATCAAATACTTAGTCCTTTTCTGTAGCTCCATTGAAGGGTAGTATAGTAGGTGAGTAAGTAAAACTAACCTAAGATTCTTTCTTGTTGTGTATGCTGCAAATAAATTTCTGGTTAAAACATAACATCTTCAACTGTTCTGAGCAATATTTACAAGCCTAGCCATGTCTTATTAATTGTATTGCACCCTATCACTTTGGCAGAGTCTTTTTCTTTTGCAAAAGATATAAAATGATAGTCATTCTTTTCCTAATCCCACTTTTAACCTCTGCCTTTTAATATATGTAATGATATTTGAAGGAATGGAAAGTTGTATATCTTAAGATTATAAGGTTAGAATTTACAGTAAATTGTGTTGATAGGAGCAGGCAATTTCGACGGAACATAAGGTCTATGTAATTCAACAAGGGTTCTTGTTTGAAGATCTGTACAAGATGGACTGATTTCTTAAGACAATGATTGTTACTACTGCCAGCCATTCTTTATTTTGATTTGCTTTACTTTTATACAAATCATCAATAATCCATGTGAGTCCAGATTTAAATGGCCAGTTATTGATGACAATATCATAATTAAACTCAATCCTGTCCTTATCCAATACGGATACATAATCACATTATAGTAGGAGGCACTTAATAGGGATTTGGTTGAAGATTTAATAACTTTTCCCCTTCCAATCCCAGTGCTATTGAATAATTTATTACTTTTCTGGCTGAGATCAGCGCAGTCAGCACAAATCTGAGATCTTCTAGTTTGTGTGACCTACAAGAATGCAACGTGGTAATTTTATATTTTAACTTGTGAGGAGAGATACAGTCCCAACATTTAGTTAAGTGGAGGAGGTGTTTCATATAACATTCTACTGTAATTAACCTTTAATAGTTTAATTCTAATGTGGAAAATGTTCCATTCTGTAGTCCTTAAAATTTGATCAAATTTTAAAGCTGATTTGTGAAGTTTTTACATCTAAACCTAAAGAGCAGAATTACCTTAGGAGCTAAATGGTTTCAGCTTTCAACTACTTCTGTTCTAAATGCTAAAAATTGCAGTAGAAAGATAAGTTAAACTGCAATAGAGCAAAGTAGATTTTTATTTCAGCAGAAGGCTTTTTTCTTCATAACTCAATTATGTTGTGGATATATCTTGTAATTTTCTGTTACAATGATGATTCCAAGTAAACTCTGAACAAACCAAGGAAATATATCAGATATAAGAAGAAGTCTTCTTGAATCAATAATAAATGTTATGTAGTTTAATCTGTCCATTCACAAGACTTGATCAGCTTTACCTGATATGGCAGATTTACCCAGTTTTGATGAGAGGTCTTCAACCTGAAACATTAATTCTGTATCTCTATCCACAGATATTGCCTGACCTCCTTATTGTTTGCATCTTTTTTTTTAATTTCCAGCATCTGCAATTTTTGTTTGATTTTCAAAAACATTGAAGGTATATCTGACATTTTATACATTAGGAGACAGATTGGGATACATGGGGCTCATTATATCAGATTAAAAAAAAATGATGAGATGGGCACTGCTGAAAAATAACCAAAGTCTAAACTGTAGGAGTAATTTGTAAGGAGTCTGTGTACCAAGAATAGTCATGGTTTGAGGAGCTGATTATGAAGAGATTAATTGTCAATACTAGTCACATTGCATAATACTGCACTGGCTTTTTCAATGGTAAATCCAGATAATGAACTCTGCTTTTACCACAGTACTTGGAACCTATAATACTTGATGTTCATTTACTTTAATACTTTTTGTTTTTTCATCCCTACATTTTTTAACCATCTATGAAGTACTCACTTTTTTTTAATTAACCAAGATGTTGGAACACAGGTTATGCCCCAATATATAGTGTTGCTTGATGATTTATACTACCGTAACACTGATCATGGGTGAACTATTTTTATGAGGTCAGTCCCACTGCCTATGCAATACAATGTGTTTGCCTGCCAAATTCACTAATTGCTTTCATTTTCAAATTTTAATTGTTAAACCAGAGCGTAGGTTTAGCCATGCAAACAGTTAAATAAAAAACTTTATCAAAAATGTCTCAAGGTGCTTCACATTTTTTTTTATCTTTCTAAGTACCTTAAAGGAGTACTTTTCATCAAGCTCCATGTTTATTTCAGTCCTGGGTGCTTTTCATTGTATCTTCAGAAGATGTGCTTCAACAAATAGTAGCTCATGATCTTAGCAAGTTGAAAAATTTTATTTTCTTTTGTCATTTTCAAAATTTCTTCTTGTCACAAAACTGCACAATGGGAAAGTTTGCTTATACTAGGATAATAAATGTGATTAAATTGCTTTAATCAAAAATGGCTAAATATTTATAAAAATCACAAACTTTTCAAGGACCTCTATATGTCAGTATACCCTTTCTTGTGCCATATTGTTTGCATTCTGAATGATAGTCTTTATCTTGTTCAGGACTTTTTGTAGAGGGTAATACTGAATAGAGCTCAGAAGCCTAGTCTTTCATTTGAGTGTTTTATGTTCATTTTAATTCACTACAAATTCTTTCTATTATGGTCATCTTGTGGAGATCACTGAGAAATGTAAATGTGAATAAAAATCAACATTACACAGTTCAGCATCTGCAGGTTTTCTATTTTTAATGCACTTTTAGTTCTTTTTGAAATTGCCTTTGAATCTATGTTGTCCACAATGAAACTGTAGGAAAACATGGACCATTTCTTGAAAGACACCTCTCAATAAAGATAGACTTTGATGAAACTCATCATTGCCTTCAATGCACCAGTGCGGCCCTTGACTATGTGAGAGCTATTTAAAGATCAAGATTTCAAAACTGCCATCAAGTTTATGATCTATTGGGCAGCTTGATCCCCGCCCACATGTATCTTATGAAATGTGGACCATCTTGGGTACTTTGCATTGTACCTTCAGCCTTCAGAAGATATACTTGTGTGTCAACAAATAGCATTTCATGATCTTAGCAAGTTCGAGACATTATATGATTTTAGCCACACGTTCTCAAAATTTCTTCTTGTCATAAAACCGCACAATAGGAAATTTCAATTCTTCTATGAATGCCTCCAGTTTCACTCTTGTTCAAAATAAATATGGAGTATTAACAGAAATGTGTACTTTTTAAAGGAAGTCTACTTGTACTAGGTTAATGAAAATAAATAGGTTGCTTCATTTGGCACTACAAAGCACTGGTGCTGCACTAGTGGATTGGCTCCACAAAATCCTCCAAATCCAGTGGCAGTATATCAATGCCAGGGTCCTCCGCCAGGCCAAAATTCCTAGGATTGAGCCCAATTTACACTATTTACTGATGGATGGGCTATATCATTTGCATGCCCAACACTAGACTCCTCAAACAGGTGCTCTGTTCCAAGTTCTATCACAGTGGGAGGTTACCAGTAGACAGAAAAAAATTATTCACGGATGTTCTCAAAGCCTCCTTGGAAAAAAATGTAACATCCCTGTTGAGTTGTTGAAATTACTGGTCTTTGTCTGCTAGAAATAGAAAAGGAGCTTCAGGGATGGTGATATGAACATTGAATCTCTTCATTGGAAACACAACGAAGCCCAGAATAAATAAGGAGCACTCTACCTCCCAAACTAGCCACCCAACTACCTCTTCAACCAGCCTTGTACAGTCTAGATACCTCATTTGACACCCCAGCAAATTCAAAATACATAGATCTGAGGGACTGCTGAAAAAGAAAAAGAGCATTTTAGCAAGTAAGCTCATTTTCTGTTCTTGTGTGGTCATAGCTGACTGACTTTATTGGTGATTATTACTTGATAGCCAAGCATTGTCTTCCACAAAAGACTCATTGTTTCTTGTTAGTAATTGAAAGGGGTCCTGATGAAGGGTTTCAACCCAAAACGTTGACTGTTTATTTCCCTCCATAGATGCTGCCTGACCTGCTGAGTTCCTCCAGCATTTTGTGTGTGTGTTGCTCCAGATTCCAGCATCTGCAGAATCTCTTGTGTATCTGTTTTAGTCTCTGTATTCGGAACTTCAAAAAATGTTGATGATAGGCAGCCAGTCAGATTTTGACCAGCTTTTGTCTTTAATAAAATCAGATCATTATTATATGCACAAATTTATTGGTTGGTGCTTAAATAGGTACATTACACAGTTGTTCGTGACAGGCCAATAATGTCTGATTTGTAAACCTGACCCCAGGAAATTAGCTGAACATGAAGTCCAAGTCTCATGACACTTCAAGAGCTCCACAAAATGCCTCAGAACTGGATTGAAATTGGGGGTGATAGCTTAATAACTATGATTCTAGGTAGGAGAATAATGAACTGTTACTCCTTTGATTTCTGTCCCACCAGTATGAAGATTTTGCTTTCCTTTTGTTTAAAAACCTGGCAAATTCTTGAACCTGGTGAGCAGTAATGAGGATTTTCTTGACTTTTCAGAACAGCATTTGTTAAGTTAGATGATGCAAGATATCTGCAGTCTTTTGTAGGATGATCTGCTGCTTGCAGGATGTGGTGGGCACATATTTTCAGTGGCTGTGAAAATGACCACTGCTCTGAATTATTTCATCTTTGGATCCTTGAAGATTGTAAGCAGACACATGTCCAGGATCTCCCTATCTGCTGCACAGCAATGATTAAGGCAGATCACTGATAGATTGTTTGGCAGAGCTAGCAGTACGTAACCATCTCCTGTGGAACGAGTAGTCAGAATGAATAGGCACACAGATTCTTATGGGTAAACTAGTGTCATCAGCTGTACACATATGACATGCTATCACAAACACCAATAGTTTTTATTAATTGCAAGGAATATTAATTCACAAGAAGGTGTGCAAGAATGCCTGCACCAGATTCCTTTACCTTGATTACATTGTGGCAGTCCAGCATTACTGATCTTTATGTTCTAGAAAGCTGATTCATAGGATATCCACTTCAACATTAACTCATGACATCTTTTGATGAAATCTATTAGAGAAAAACAGGATGATTGCAATAAGAGCCATTTGATAGGAGCTTTGAAGAGCAAAGAAGATTTCAGTGGAGGAGAACAGAGAATCATAGGACTCATCTTCGGACGGGAATATAAAGAAAGAGAGGAGAATGAAGGTGGGGAACATCACCAGACCAACCATGTTGTAGAGGTTCATCTGACATTAAACATAGATAATGAAATTGAGCAGCATGCATCCAACACCAGAAAGACCACTGCTCTTCCACCAGCAAGACGTAGCACATATCTTTTGTTAAAACTGTGTTTCAGAGGGTCTGCTGATTGAAGAAGTCTTGAACTTGCCAAGTGAGGCCTCTAGGGATGGCCCTGCTCCTGGCCATAAAACAAAGTTAACATCGGTTTAAAAATTATCTTTGGATCCTTACTACTTAGACTACTTCTAACTTGCTTAACCTGGCAGAAAAATACAATAATTTTCCCATTTTGGTTGGAGGTTAAAGTAGCAGTCTGTCCTGAACCTGCTATCAGAGTCCACACTGCAAATTTAACTGTTCAGTGTTATTGCCAACCAATAGAAGAGCAAGTTAAAATTGAGTATCCCAGGAAAGAAGCAGGGTGTTGACAGGTAATAGCCATAGCCATTTTCCACCAGCTGGGCTGAGATAAAAGCCCTCTTTAGTTAATCTATTATTGTAGGTTTTACTGCAACAATTTGAAAGGTGTATTATACCTTCAAGCTGCCTGTTTGTAACCTTGAAGCATATGATTAGATAACAGCTGTACTTTACTGACATGCTGAGGGTTACATAATATTTCTATTTTGTTATCTTTTAATTCATGTTATCTAAGCCTCGTGACAGAATATAGAAGATCAAAGACAATATATGTTTAATGACTTCAAAACAACACATCTCAGATGTTGTCTTTTGTCTGTGGAAAAACAAATAGAAAGTAAGGAAATGAATATGACCTTTTTAAACTTATTACTCTTAAAGTAGTAAGTAAAGTGAGTCTGGCCTGGGTGGGTTAACTTAAGGACCAGAGTGTGAGCAAATGAATGAAATTCAAGGCTCTTGACTTGACAATGAGGTTTAGTTGCCTGTGTCTATCAACTACATCACCAAATGACCATATGGCCAATGATCCCTTTTTTTTAAAAAAGCACCCTTTTCTGCATATGTCTTCTGCATTTATAATAGATGCAGTTGCATATTTATTACACTCCGTTAGAAAGCTAATGTTACAGCTCCATTCATGGTTATAGTTTTGTATCATGTTTCATGGAGCAAGCTTCCAGCTTTCAGCTGCTGCTTTAGTAATTGTAAGCTTCTAGAGGATTAGTCTTGTGTTATAGACTTGAAGGGAGTGAGCAGATCATGTCAGCATGTTAAAACCTGCTGCAGGAGTCCAGTCTTTAAGTCACCCAATTGAAGGACAACAGTGCACTGGTAACTTTCAATATGCTAAACTAGGTGGAACATCGTGTGCTGTGTACCATTAAAATAGTTGTAGTAGCACTTGAATACTTGGTAAAATTTATTAAAGATTAATTTTTGTTCTAAGTTTAGAGAACACAAAGTGGGACTTTGTGGGACTTTCAATTTACTGTTTCTGGTTATTTTAAAACTACACTAAAGATATGGAATGATTGTACATCACTTGAATTATTTTAACCAATAAGCCTTTCAGAATAGGGGCAGCACATTGGCATAGCTGGTAGAGCTGCTGCCTTACAAATCCACTGTGACTGTTCGTGAGGGCTTTGCAAGTTATCCTAGTGATAGCCTGGGATTTCCCCAGGTACTCTGGTGCCCTCCAACATTCCAAAGACTTGAGGATTAATTGACGCTAGTGTGTAGGTGAACGCTAGAATCCAGAGGAAGTTGATGGGAATATTGGGAGAATAAAATGAGATTAGTAAATTAGTTTAAATGGTTGATTTATGGTCGGCAGGGTCTACCGAAGGGCCACCTTCTGTAGCATATTCTATAACAGATATAGACACAACAAAAAGCAAACTCAGAAAACACAATGTTTTGATTTCAATGTAAGAAACAACATTCTTGTTAAGTATTCATGTTCTTAACGTACTTTGAAAAGTCCTGTAAGATACGGCATTAAAAATCCATTGGATACTAGCAGTGATTTAATTCTGTCCATTTAAGATAAGATAAGGAATCTTAATTAGTCACACATACATCGAAACACACAGTGAGGTACATCTTTTGCGTAGAGTGTTCTGGGGGCAGAATGCAAGTGTCGCCACGCTTCCAGCGCCAACATAGCATGCCCACAACTTCCTAACCTGTACGTCTTTGGAATGTGGGAGGAAACCGGAGCACCCGGCGGAAACCCACGCAGACATGTGGAGAATGTACAAACTCCTTACAGACAGTGGCCGGAATTGAACCCAGGTCACTGGCACTGTAAAGTGTTATGCTAACTGCTACACTACTGTGCTTCTGCTGAATGATATAAGACTTAATTAACCAAGTGAACATAATCTGTGTAAGCATACAAAAATTCTAGACTAAGTTATTCTCATTTGAAATCCATTTGACTCAAGTGTGATCCTTGAATACAAAAATTCAGGCCACATACCAGCTCACATATGAGGGAATCCTGCACTGCTGAGTTGAGTGCTTCAGATGAGGCATTAAGCCAAAGTCCTGTCTGCCATCTCTGGTAAATGTAAAAGATCCTATGGCACTATTTGAAAAGAAAAGCAGAGGCGTTATTCTCCAAGCTAATATTGTCCCTGAACCACACTGTGGAGAAGCAGATTATCGGTCATCATTTTTCCAAATGTACACTTCAAATGTACTTAATTAGATGTCAAGTAGTTGATGTCCTAGAATTGTTACAGTTATTATAAGAATGTAAGTCTTTTGCTTTTTTAAAAAAATATCATCCTTCATTTTAATGATGCTTATTTATCGAACTTATTGGTATTAGTTTATTATTGTCACTTGTACCGAGGTGCAGTGAAAAACTTGTCTTGCATACCGATCGTACTGGTCAATTCATTACACAGTGCAGTTACATTGGGTTAGTACAGAGTGCATTGATGTAGTACAGGTAAAAAAATTAACAGTACAGAGTAAAGTGGCAGAGCTACAGAGAAAGTGCAGTGCAATAAGGTGCAAAATCACAACAAGGTAAATCGTGAGGTCATAGTCCATCTCATCGTATAAGGGAACCATTCAATAGTCTTATCACAGTGGGGTAGAAGCTGTCCTTAAGTCTGGAGGTACGTGCCCTTGGGTTCCTGTATCTTCTACCTGATGGGAGAGGAGAGAAGAGAGAATGACCTGGGTGGGTGGGGTCTTTGATTATGCTGGCTGCTTCACCAAGACAGTGAGAGGTAAAGGCAGAATCCAAGGAGGGGAGGCTGGTGTCCGTGATGCGCTGGGCTGTGTTTACAACACTCTGCAGTTCCTTGCGGTCCTGGGCAGAGCAGTTGCCGTACCAAGCCATGATGCATCCAGATAGGATGCTTTCTATGGTGCATCGATAAAAGTTGGCGAGTGCCAAAGGGGACAAACCAAATTTCTTTAGCCTCCTGAGGAAGTAGAGGCACTAGTGAGTTTTCTTGGCTGTGGCATCTACGTGATTTGACCAGGACAGGCTGTTGGTGATGTTCACGCCCAGGAACTTGAAGCTCTCAACCCTTTCGACCCCAGCACCGTTGATGTAGACAGGTGCATGTACACTGCCCCCTTTCCTGAAGTCAATGACCAGCTCTTTTACTGACATTGAGGGAAAGGTTGTTGCCATGACACCATTCCACTAAGCTCTCTATCTCCTTCCTGTACTCTGACTCATCGCTGTTTGAGATACGGCCTACAACAGTGGTATCATCTGCAAACTTGTAGTTTTGTGTGAATTTCTGGTTGCCCTATACAGAAAGGATGTGGGGGTTTTGGAGCAAGTGCAGAAGAGGTTTACCAGGATGCTGCCTGGATTAGACTTTTCTCTGGAGTGTTGGGGGCTGAGGGGAAACCTGATAGAAATTTATAAAATAATGAGGGACGTAGATAGGGTAGACAATTAGAATCTTTTTCCCAGGGTAGAAAGTTCAAGGACTAAAGGACATGCACTTAAGGTGAGAGGGGGCAAGTTTTTTTACGCAGAGAGTGGTTGGTGTCTGGAACGGGCTGCCATGGTTAGTGGTGGTAGCAGATACGATGGTGGCATTTAAGAGGCTGTTAGATGGACACATAAATATGTAGAGAATGGAGGGATATGGATCATGTACAGGCAGAAGAGATTTAGTTTAATTCAGCATCGTGTTGAGTGCAAACATCGTGGGCCAAAGGACCTGTTCCTGTGCTGTCTTGTTCGATGTCCTATGACTGAGTCTTAAAGAATTACAAAGCCACTCAACTTCATTACGATTAATTATCTTGACTCATAATTCATTATTTACTTCCTCTGTTTTCTGCTTAATTGCTTCTCTTCATCCAATCTTCCCTCCTTTCCCCTCCATCATCCCACCGCCCTCCCTTAGGCTGTCACACTGTATGTCTTCTCAGCATATTTAGCAATTCCTGTTTCTTCATCCATTCACCATTCCTAAAAATGTGCATTGGTATCTATAAGTGAATTCTTGGCCATGTTAAGCTTGCATTTCTCCTACCCTTCTCTCCCACACTACCACTGGGATTACAATGGCTGATTTATCTTGGGATTGAACCAGGGATCTGACTGGTCTGTCAAGCATCACATTCAGCCACTAAATCCCTGAGCATATTATCACGATTCTTTCTCTGCATTCTGTCCATGTTGAGATGTCTGATATCATTTACAATCACAAATATGTGTAACACCCACTGTATGCATGCATGTAGCAAACACCAGGTGAAGTTTTTATATTTATAAAATGTTGACAGATGTTACTCAGGAATGAGATGTTTATGGCATTCTAGGAATTCGAATGTGCTCTTAGCATGTGCTGGCCCCTAATTGATCAGCTGTCTGATCAGAAGAAATCTTGAAGTCTAAGTGTCAGCCGTCTACTAAAGTGGTAACAAAGAATGTTTTAGTGTTTTTTTTATTTGATAGGGGACCTCAAGTTATTCAAAGTATGAAATGCAGCTGAATGTTTTGATTAGTTCAGTATCCTCTAGCCATTTTAAAACACACTGGAAAATGCATTCTCATTGCTTGACTGATGATACAATTCTTAAACTGTAGAATCTGAGCTTCTTGGGAATTTTTGAAAAATAAGAGTTCCGTCACAATTCTCACAGGGAAATTTTGAATAATTTAAAAGTCAATCTCTGAAGTTTTGCTTTAAAATGGTGTAATTGTATGCTTGGTGCCCTTTAAATTCAACGTGTAGTGCGTAATACAAAGCTTGATTGATTTTGCTTCACCATTCTATCACAAAATGCCATTAGCTATGCATGCTGAAGAAACAGCGTGAAGCTTAAATGAAAAAACAGGCATTAAAGAGCAGGAAGTCCTGCATGATAAGTTAGAGACGGTCCTTGATTGAATTGCTGATGGGGAATTCACTGCTGAAGGTGGTTATGGAATCATTGTCAATAAATCAGATATTCCAGATACAAGGTCTCCTTTCCTTGGCATCCCAGACCAATCTGATGGTTCCCCAGGTTGTCCACGTTCAATGGCACAATGTCCGTTTGTTTGTCAGAGATGCTGAGTAGCTGCTCCTATCATTCCCACTATTCCAAGCAAACATCATTGGGTTCAGGCCCACTACTTGCAGGAGCAGTTCCCACTAGGAATTTAGGAGTTCTTGCCTGATTGTCTTATTGCTTCTCTGACATACAGCATTGAATGAAGAGAGGTTTCCTCCAATTAAATATTGGGAGGATCAAAGTCATTATCCTTGTTCCACATCACAATTTCCTTTCCCTTGCCATTGACTTCGTCTCTCTCTATGATAAGCACCTGAAACTGAACCTGATTGTTCACAACCTTGTAGTCACACTTAACCCTGAGATGAATTTCAAATTATGCATCTGTGATATCACTGAGATTGTGCATTTCCTTGCACAACTTCATTGACTCTCCTTGCTGCTGCTGAAATCCTTGCTCATGTTACCTGTAGACTTGACTCTTCTATCACATACCTGGCCAGTCTTCCCCATTTTATCCACTGTACCTCAAAGGTCAAAAATCTGCTGTGTTCCAATTCAAATGAACACCCATTTTCTGAACAATGTTAGCTCCAGGAAAGCAAAGCCTTGATTTAAAATTTGTTACATTTGTATGTAAAAAAAACTTCATGGCCTCCTGCCTCCCCATCTCTTTCTTCTCTTCAAGGTCTGTAACTCTCAAAGTCTTGTGCTCCTTTAATTCTGCTCTCTTCCCCAAATTTAATCACTCCATCTCAGGTCGACCTGTTTTCAGTTACAAGGGGACATAAGAGCAACATCTTTACTTTTGTTTATGTTTTAATTGACACCACATCATAGGAATGCTGAAGGGTCCATTTTTGCCTGTAGATCATTGATGAAGGTCAAAAGTCTTCAAACCGTCCTTCATAGTTTGCCTCAATGGAATACATGCTCTAAAAAGGTGGAAGACAATTCCATGGGATGTTTACGGTATGCTTTTCTAGATCATTGTTCTGAGGAAAAGGCTAATTGGTTCTCATTTTGTGCATCGAGAAAGGTTTAACTTCATGGTTTGTTCTGCATTGTTTAATTTTACTAACATCTGAAAGGGTCAGCTTTCACTGCAACATGCAGTATGTAAACAATATGCACAGTTACTTTGATAGCTACAAAGCGGCAGATGACTAGACTAGTCTTTGATTTGAATCGAATAATAATAGCTTCTTTATGCAGTGGGTTGGGATGGGGAAGATTGCAGAATACATCCTATTTTATCATTGAAAAATCATTAGCAGGAATACAAATCAATATCCTAGACATTTGTTGTCAACTTCCAAACATAAAGTCGATGTTCACTTTGTGGAACAAATAGGCTCCTTTCAGTTTTCATAACTTCTGGGGTGTAGTCTTCAACCAGACGAAACTTCCATTCTTTATATTGAATCATTCCTCAACGACGAGCAATTCAAATCAAATGCTCTTTGGTACTGACATAATGAAATCTCAATATTACTGGCCGTGGTTTTTGCTCTGCCGGAGGTTTTGGTCTTAACGCTCGGTGGGCATGATCAAGTATAGGTCTTGTAGAAAAAACTTCAGGACCAAACACATCCTTCAGAAGTTTAGAAAAGAATTCAATGGGATTACCAGATTCAGCGTTCTCGGAGAGGCCAATAATCCTCACATTATTTCTCCGACTGCGGCTTTCTAAATCAATAATCCTCTGTCTTTGCTGTTCCAGTCTTTGTTTGGTCACCATTAAATCTTTTTCCAGTAAATCCAGCCTGCGATCTCTCTCTTTGCCAGCTTGATCCAGTTCAGCAATTAATTGCTGTTGTTTAGCACTTTCCAGTATAAGTGTGGTCTTCCTGTCTTCCATATCTTTTAACAGCGTTTCCAAAGTGGCAAATCTCTGGTCAAGCTTTTTATCCAGTTTAAAGATAGCTTCCAAAGTGAGTGATTGGTCTCCATTACCCTTGCTATCAGCTCCGGCCTTAGCTCTGGTATTCATTCCGACACTTAGAAGTCAAAATCAATCTTGTAAAAATATTATAAAAGTCTTAGTAAAGGGTGGTGCATAAGGAGTTAAAAGGTAAGTGGAGCAAAGCCAAGATACGACCTACTCCATGTAGCGCCACCAAAAGACTCCTTTCAGTTTTGAAGCATAGATCACCACCATCATATCCACAGAATCACAGAACAATACAGCACAATACAGGCCCTTTGGCCCACCATGTTGTGCCAAACTTGAAACCACGCCTAAGTGTATCTAACCCATTCCTCCCACATATCCCCCTATTTTAAATTCCTCCATATGCTTATCTAACAATCTCTTGAACTTGACCAATGTACCTGCCTCCACCACTACCCCAGGCAGCACATTCCATGCACCAACCACTTTCTGGGTGAAAAAACCTCCCTCTGATATCTCCCTTGAACTTCCCACCCATTACTTTAAAGCCATGCCCTCTTGTATTGAGCATTGGTTCCTGGAAAAGAGGCGCTGGCTGTCTACTCTATCTATTCCTCTTAATATTTTGTATACCTCTATCCTGTGTCCTCTCATCCTTCTTCTCTCCAAAGAGTAAAGCCCTAGCTCCCTCAGTCTCTCCTCATAATCCATACTCTCCAAACCAGGCAGCAACCTGGTAAATCTCCTCTGCACCCTTTCCAACACTTCCACATCCTTCCTATAATAAGGCGACCAGAACTGGACACAGTACTCTAAGTGTGGTCTAACCAGAGTTTTGTAGAGCTGCATCATTACCTCGCGGCTCTAAAACTCGATCCCGCGATTTATGAAAGCTAACATCCCATAAGCTTTCTTAACTACCCTATCCACCTGTGAGGCAACTTTCATTAATCTGTGGATATGAACCCCCAGATCCCTCTGCTCCTCCACACTACCCAGAATCCTGCCATTAATCTTGTACTCCACCTTGGAGTTTGTCCTTCCAAAGTGTACTGCCTCACACTTCTTCGGATTGAACTCCATCTGCCACTTCTCAGCCCAGCTCTGCATCCTATCAATATCCCTCTGCAATCTTCGACAGCCCTCCACACTATCCACAAAACCACCGACCTTTGTGTCGTCTGCAAACTTGCTAACCCACCCTTCTACCCCCTCATCCAAGTCATTAATAAAAATCACGTAAAGTAGAGGTCCCAGAACGGATCCTTGTGGGACACTGCTAGTCACAGCCGTCCAATATGAATGCACTCCCTCCACCACAACCCTCTGCTTTCCACAGGCAAGCCAATTCTGAATCCACACAGCCAATGACTCCGGATCCCATGCCCTCTGACCTTCTGAAGAAACCTATCATGTGGAACCTTGTCAAATGCCTTACTAAAATCCATGTAGACCACATCTACTGCACTACCCTCATCAATCTGCCTGGTCACCTCCTCAAAGAATCCTATCAGGCTTGTGAGACATGATCTTCCCTTCACAAAGCCATGCTGGCTGTCCATGATTCTCTAAATGCTCATAGGTCCTATCTCTAAGAATCCTTTCCAACAGCTTGCCCACCACAGACGTAAGGCTAATTGGTCTGTAATTCCCTGGACTATCCCTACTACCTTTTTTGAATAAGGGGACAAAATTTGCCACCCTCCAATCCTCTGGTACCAACAGTTCAGCAATCTCCTCCCTCGCCTTGTGGAGCAGCCTGGAGAATATTCTGTCAGGCCCCAGGGACTTATCCATCCTAATATTTTCTAACAGCTCCAACATATCCTCTCTCTTGATATCTACATGCTCTAGAATATTAACCTTACCATAGGACCATAGAAAAATACAGCACAATACAGGCCCTTCAGCCCACCATGTTGTGGTGATCTTTAAACCACGCCTAAGACTATCTAACACCTTCCTCCCACATATCCCCCTATTTTAAATTCCTCCATATGCTCATCTAACAATCTCTTGAACTTGACCAATGTATCTGCCTCCACAGGTAGGGCAATGGATGTTTTCTGTTTGGACTTTAGCAAGGCCTTCCACAAGGTCCCACATGGTAGGATGGTCTGGAAGGTTAGGTCCAATGGAATCCAGGGAGAGCAAGTTAGGTGGATTCAAAATTGGCTCAGCAGTAGGAAGCAGAGGGTGCTGGTTGAAGGTAGTTTCTTGGAATGGAGGCCGGTGACTAGTGGTGTGCCGCAGGGGTCAGTGTTGGGACTCTTGTAATTCGTCATTTATGTAAGTGATTTGGATGCAAATGCACAAGGCTTGATCAGTAATTTTGTATATAACACGAAATTACGTGATGATGTTGATGATGAAGAAGGTTATCACCAACACTGTCCTCAGCGTCATCAAGGCCCCTCTCTTTGGTGAACACTGAATGGAAGTATTCATTGAGAACCTCACCCACTTCCATAGCTTCCAGGCACACCTTCCCACCTTTGTCTCTAATCAGCCCTACCTTTACTCTCGTCATCCTTCTGCTCTTCACATAAGTGAAAAAAGCCTTGGGATTTTCCTTAACCCTACTCACCAAGGCCTTTTCATGTCCTCTTCTTGCTCTCCTCAGCCCCTTCTTAAGTTCCTTCCTTGCTACCCTATATTCTTCATGAGCCCTCTCTGATCCTTGCTGCCGACACCTCATGTATGCTGCCTTCTTCCTCCTAACTAGTTGTTCCACCTCTTGCCACCCATGGTTCCTTCACCCTGTCATTCTTTCTCTGCCTCACTGGAACAAATTTATCCCTAACATCCTGCAAGAGATCCCTGAACAATGACCACATCCCCATAGTACATTTCCCTTCAAAAATGTCATCCCAATTTACTCTCACAAGTTCTTGCCTTATAGCTTCATAATTTGCCCTTCCCCAATTAAATATCTTCCTGTCCTCTCTGTCCTATCCTCGAGTCACTTAATATTTTAATTGATTTTTATTTAGTTTAATTTTCCTGAAGATAGATTTTGATCAGAACTTCATTGGCTCTTCTTCCTCTCCACCAAATATAGCATTTGAAACAAGTGACAATTTACATCTAGCTTTAGGCCTATAGCAGGTTTTTATTGAGTGATTTTTTTTTTAAAACATTTTAAATAAATTTGCTTATTCTAAAGTTATTACACCTTAAATTCATTTTCTCAACCAATAATGTTGAATGATTTTTGAATGGAAAGGGTTACAGAATGGTCAAATTATTGGACTAGTAATCCAGAGATGTAGTTTAAGGATCTAGAAATGAGAGGTCAAGTTGCACAATGGCAACAAAGGAATTTAAACTCTATTAATTAAATATTCTGAAATGTAAAAGTAGTACCAGTAATGGTGGCCCTGAAACCAATGGATTTTCAGAAAATAAGATGGAATTCTGTTTTAACTTTTAAGCAAGGAGTTTTGCTAATATTGTAGTGGTCTAGCAAGACACCCGGACCCCACAGTGCTACATCAAAAGGCAATCAGCACTTTCCAGTTGTAATGACAGCAAAAGTACCAGCTCTTGCTTTCATTATTAAGTGAAACTTAGACCAACTTTGAGCTTCCCACACATTCAAGGTTTAAAGTAGAAATCCTGAAGTTAGTGTAAGTAACTCAGTACAATTCTGTGTGCTGTGTTCATGATGTCTCTGAAGCTGAAATTAACATGAAAATCAACAAGGCGGCGTGAAATTGGGAAATTGTCCTCTACTCAGAAGATAACTTACCTGAAGTTTTTGCACCAGTTCTGAAGAGAAAAGAGGAATGTTTTCCCACACTACAAGAGAATTTTATGGAAGAGAATGCCTGTGAGAGAGCCAACTGGCCAATTTTAAACATCTTACTAATTTAAAAAAGTCTTTTCATATTGCTTATAATTTTTTTAAAAAGATGATAGAATTATAGAATAACAGTAAAACTGCTTCTAAGACTTTAAATCTACTCCAGTTACATAGTCACAGATTTTTTAAATTCAAAAATATTTAAAAGTTTTACAAAGTTTCTAGGGATATGTGAAGACCGGTATCCTTTCTTGGCAGGTCAGCTTGGGCCTTATGTCAGTTTCTTTGTAATTTTCTGGGCATTTCCAATCTGACTGCCCAAGGTGATCACGTTTTTAAAACTGTACAGGAAAATGACAAAAGGAAAGTTTGCAGTAAAACCTCTTTTATTCAAGCCCCAGCCAGCAGGATTGCTGAAGATTAGTAGGCAGATTTTAATCAAGAAATCTGTCAGCTCACAGCAGACTACAAAATCAAGGCCAAGATTAATAAAACTGAAAAATCTCCTGACACCAACCTAACAAGGTCCCACTCACGAATATTCGGAGATGTATCTAAATTGGAAGAGCTGTCCCACGAACAAGTCATACAAGAATGTGACTTGGTTGTACTCGCAGAATTAAAGCTTTTATTCAATGTCCCAGTCTCTTCCATCACAATCTGAATCTGACCCAGCAAATGAGATTACGTATTGTTTATAGTTGATATGGAGAGGCCCAAAGAAATCTCAATATTGTCTCTAGACTCCATGGGGTCCCCACGCAAAGGGTCAAACCTGGCCAAGGAAATCTCATCTGATTATTACCCTCCTTCATCTGATGAACCAATGCTCTTCTGTGTCGAACACTACTTGGATGAAGCTAAGAGTGGCAAAGGAACTCATTTCACTGACAAGCGGGCCATGTTCTGTATAACATAACTATCAAGATGGGCCTGAGATAGTCAATGAGACAACCAACAATTGGGAAAAGCTACCTGACCTCTTCCTCGTCATGTTGTAGATGTAGCTTGTTCATTTGTGTATTGATGGGAGGTTGGCGTGACAGGGTGGTGGAGATTCTTGACAAGTTCTTGGATTCAGAAAGACCTGATATACCAGGCCAACCAGTAATAGAAGAAGGGTTAACCTTGGGATTCAGATCAGGATTGTGGACTGGCTTCTCAAAGAAATAGGTTGAATTTTACCTAAATGTGCTTAAAGTTCCCCCTTTAAATGTACTTATCTGTGTGCATGATGGGGCTGCTAGATAATCTTGATGTGCCTTTAGTCAGTACCTAGCATCAAATTGCAAAACAGGATAGAGGCTCTGTGTCACACTGTTTCAAAGACCAACAGACAATCACATCTCGTTTCTTTATTCTGATCCCAGTATCTTGTCAAATAACTTCCACATTCAGATCAGCTTCTGGTCACCAAGGATTTCCATGTTGATTGAATGGCACAGTAGTGTAGCGGTTAGCAAACCGCTTTACAGCGCCAGCGACCTGGGTTCAATTCCGGCCGCTGTCTGTAAGGAGTTTGTACGTTCTCCCCGTGTCTATGTGGATTTCCTCCAGGTGCTCTGGTTTCCTCCCACATTCCAAAGACGTACAGGTTAGGAAGTTGTGGGCATGCTATGTTGGTGCCGGAAGCGTGGTGACACTTGCGGGCTGCCCCCAGAACACTACGCGAAAGATTCATTTCACTGTGTGTTTCGATGTACATGTGACTAATAAAGATATCTTATCTTATGTTAATATATGCCCTGGAAGCTCTTGGGATATTGTGAATTTAGATACCTCTAATTTCAGATGGATACTTCCCACACTTGGAAGTTTTTGTAGCGTGTGAGAGTTTGAGATTTTATACTAAATTATAAGCATTGCAATGTATTTAACCAGTTATAAAGAATCATGATTAGATTAATGTTCCCAATTTTTTTCCTCTGTTTATTTCTGTACAAATGGGAGAAGTTAACACCATCATCACAATGGTAGCTTTATTTACAGTTCACTTCTCCCCAACTAATTGGGCTCAATTGTCAGGTTCACTTCAATAATTATGTCTTCAACATTTATGGTTGAAACAGAAATGTCATCAGTCTTGCAGGCAGTAGATGAAGAAACACAAAACTGATTCCTAGTGTCAAAGTTCTGAATTATGAAAAGAGAACTTGAAGAAATTTGGGGTTTTCAGCCTGCCAAGTGGTATCTGGAGACTTCACAAAGTTATATCTGATAATTAAGGGCTTGAAATTTTAATGACTTTTGTGTCAATCATTGGCATTTTTGATAAATCAGTAGATCCCAATTCAGACATGACAACTGTATGATTTTGATTTCAGGAGTTTGTTTTTCTAATTTCATAATATGATATAAACTCATGTCAACAGAATGGCATTTGGGAGATAAGAATTTTTTCAAGGTCAATGAAGGAGCATACTGTCTTGCAGACTGTTTTCTTTTCATCTGATTTGAGATTGCATTAGTCATTTATCCCGATACATGGAAACACAAATTGTAAATGGATGAAATATTGGCTTTTTGCCAATATTTACAATTCAGCAATGCCATGAGGTAAATATTAATCATAATGGTATGAGGTTAATATATAGAAAATGCTTCTTGACAGTTTTTTTAAAGTAACAATTGTCTTGCTAAGTTGATTTGAAAAAATTTTGAGGATAATAAGAATTTGGAATGAAACCCTATAGTTTTAACATTAAACTAGAATTGTGTGTATTCCAAAGAATCCATTCTCACAAAAAAATCCAAGCAGTGCTCCCAGAAGCTCAAAGACCACATTTTCCATCAGGTGTCCTCCAGAAAACATGTTTTACTGCTGCTTATTTTAAAGGCTTCTCTGTGTCCTCCAATCTCCCTACTGAACTATCTGCTCCATTCTCCTTTGTATGAACCAGTTGTTAGCATTAAATATATGAAAAGGTATTTCAGATATCATGCATTTCAAAAAGTAGATGCTATTGTGTAATGTTGCTAGGATATACTGAATGGTTTACCATGGATTGAGTATACAAAGCTAGGGCTGAGTAGATGATAACAAAACACTGATCTATCGGAAATGCTGAGGATATTTCTTCTGGAAATAGAGCCTTCAATTAGAAGGTACAGCCTCATGATAAGGGGTCACCCATTTAACAGCGAAATGAGGACAGATTTATTCTCATGGAAAGATTGTGAATCTTTGGAATTCTCTACTCCAGAGAGCTGAGCCATTGTGTATATTCAAGGCCAAGATAGATTTTTAGACTTGGGAATGAAAGGTCACGATGACCAGGTAGGAAAGTGGGATTGAGACCAAGAATGAGATCAGCCATGATCTTCCAGTTGAGCATGCCCATAGGTGTGTATGGGCAACTCCTTCCCTATTTCTTATGTTCCAAGATTGTAGTACTCACTCAACACTACATTGGAATGTCAGCCTATATTTTGTGCTCACATATCTGACTGGGGAATCCATGACCTCCTGGGTCAGAAGCAGGAGTGCTAATCAATGTTGTTGTTATCACAATATATATTATAAAACTCTGGTTAGGTCGCATCTGGGGTATTGCATTCAATTCTGGTTGCCCCATTATAGAAAGGATGTGGAGGCTTTGGAGAGGGTGCAGAAGAGGTTTACCAGCATGCTGCCTGGATTAGAGGGCATGTGCTATGAGGAGAGGTTGGACAAACTTGAGTTGTTTTCTCTGGAGTGGCGGGGGCTGAGGGGAGACCTGATAGAAGTTTATAAGATTATGAGGGGCATAGACAGAGTAGACAGCCAGTATCTTTTTCCCAGTGTAGAAGTGTCTAATACTAGAAGGCATGCATTTAAGGTGAGAAGGTGTAAGTTCAAATGAGATGTGCGGGGCAAGCTTTTTACACAGAAAGTGGTGGGTGCCTGGAATGCACTGCCAGGGGTGATAGTGGAGGTAAATATGAGAGAGGCTTTTCAGAGACTCGAAGATAGGCACATGAATATGCAGAGAATGGAGGGATATGGACGTATAGGCAGAAGGGACTAGTTTAGTAGGCTTTTAATTACTAGTTTAATTAGTTCAACACAACAAGTGTTCCTGTGTTGTACTGTTCTACGTTTTATTAACAATGGCCACATCATTTTGCACCCAATCCTTGGAAAATAAAATAAAGTTTCAGTAGTAACCTCCTAAGAGCAGCTCCTAAATGAAACTACTGGCCAAGTTAAATTGAGTACTAATATGTCTTAATATGCCAAATGTTCCTGAATTTCACTTTGAGGCTGGTAATTAAGATAATTTGAAGTTATTTTAGAATAAAAGTATTACATTTTCTAAATTATTTTGAAACTACTGTACCTCAGTATATTGCTTTGTAATCTACCAGGGTCATGAAAGTTATTATGTAAATGCGAGACATTCTTTTTATTGGTACCCTTATGATTCTTCAGGCCTAGTCTGAAATTGTTCAAAGCAGACACTATGTTTAAATTTCATTTCATTCTTTGTCTATTTAGCATTAAAATCAATTTCCGCTTGAACAGAGATACTGACTGAAATTAATCTCCCCAAATAAAAGTGAAGTAATTGAACACACTGATATGCATCTTCAAAATCTATAAACAAACTTGCTCCAGTTTCCAAACGTGACATTTGGAGGTTCTTCTATGCACAGGACAAATAATAGTTACATGCTGTTGGGTATTTTAGGTGAGAGAACAAAGTTCAATTTTGTTTGCTCTAACATTACATTGAACAATTTATTATACCAGTTAACCTTACCAACATTCAATAGGAACAACATTTAAATCAAAATTAAAATCTCAGGAGGCTTTCTCAATAAAGTCAGCATTTGGTGAAGTCCTTTATACATGTATTGTTTGGCAACTTGAAGTCAAGTACTTGAAACAAATTGTCTGGGTTAACTTTAGCAGAGAAGAAAATGCAGTGTAAAGTGGGTTACCAGATTACTGTTGCACAATTTACACTAACATCTATGGAAAAAGTCATCTTCAATAATCACAATCATCAAAATTGTGTATACAACTTTCTTTTAATTAAAGTGTGGTTGAATGAACAACCACTTCAGAAGTTTTGGTTGAAGGAGTCTCAAAACTGGACACCAATTATTTCTTTGTAATAATTTTGCCCTTTTAATACTTTTGTTTGCAATAAATTGTTGCTTTATTTATGAATGGCAATTTTGTCAGGAGAAATAGTATTGTACTGTTTTAATCTCAGTTGCAACATCATGTTTATAGAGCTTCATTGATTACATCATTACACTTTTTAGGGTAATTCATCGAGCCTCTAATGGCAAAGTTTTAAAAATTGTGGTCTAAGCCCATATATAAATTATTTGCGTTTCAAAATATATCACAAGATCACAAGACAAAGGAGCAGAAGTAGGCCATTTGGCCCATCAAGTCTGCTCCACTACCTCGCCATGAGCTAAACTATTCCCACCTAGCCCCAATTTCCGGCCTTTTCCCCATATCCCTTGATACCTTGACTAATTAGATACTTATCAATCTCCTCCTTAAACACCCCCAATGATCGGGCCTCCACAGCGATATGTGGCAACGAATTCCATAAATCCACAACCCTCTGGCTAAAGAAATTTCTTCTCATTTCTGTCCTAAATGGGTACCCTCTAATTCTAAGACTGTGCCCTCTAGTCCTGGACTCACCCACCAAGGGAAACAGCTTGGCCACGTCTACTCTGTCCAGTCCTTTCAACATTCGAAATGTTTCTATGAGGTCCCCTCTCATTCTTCTGTACTCCAGTGAGTACAGTCCAAGAGCCGACAAACGCTCATCATATGTAAGCCCTTTCATTCCAGGAGTCATCCTCGTAAATCTTCTCTGAACCCTCTGCAACATCAGTACATCCTTCCTAAGATAAGGTGCCCAAAACTGCACACAGTATTCCAAATGAGGTCTCTCCAGTGCCCCATAGAGCCTCATCAACATTTCCTTACTTTTATACGTTATACCTCTCGAAATGATTGCCAACATAGCATTCGCTTTTCTTACTGCCGATCCAACCTGATGGTTAACCTTTAGGGTATCCTGCACGAGGACCCCCAAGTCCCTTTGCACTTCTCTACTTTGAATTTTCTTCCCATCTAGATAATAATCTGCCCGTTTATCTCTTCTTCCAAAGTGTACAACTGCACATTTCTCAACATTGAATCTCATCTGCCATTTCTTTGCCCATGCTCCTAAACTATCTAAGTCTCTCTGCAACCTTCCTGTTTCTTCAATACTCCCTACTCCTCCACCTATCTTGGTGTCGTCTGGAAATTTAGCCATAAAACCATTTACTCCATAATCTAAATCATCAATATATAGTGTAAAAAGAAGCGGCCCTGATACCGACCCTCGCGGAACACCACTGGTAACCGGCAGTCAACCAGAACAGGATCCCTTTATTCCCACCCTTTGCTTTCTGCCTATCAGCCAATGCTCCACACATTCTAATATCCTTCCTGTAAATCCATGGGCTCTCATCTTATTAAGCAGCCTCTTGTGCAGCACCTTGTCAAAGGCCTTTTGAAAATCCAAATACACAACATCCACAGCTTCTCCCTTATCCACCCTACTTGAGATTTCCTCAAAAAACTCCAATAGATTGGTCAAGCAGGATCTTCCCTTGAGGAAACCATGCTGACTTGGACCTATCTTGTCATGCACGTCTAGGTATTCCATAACCTCGTCCTTGAGGATTGACTGCAATAACTTTCCAACCACCGATGTCAGACTAATAGGTCTGTAACTTCCTTTATGCTGCCTCCCACCTTTCTTATACAGCGGAACTACATTTATGACCTTCCAGTCCTTGGGAACCATGCCGGAGTCTATTGATACCTGGAAAATTATCACCAATGCCTCCACAATCTCTAAAGCCACCTCCTTCAGGACCCGAGGGTGCACTTCATCCGGTCTGGGAGACTTATCTGTCCTTAGTCCATTTAGTTTCCCAAGCACCTTCTCTCTAGTAATCTTGACTGAACTCAGTTCTATCCCCTGAGACCCCTGACTATCAGGTATATTGCTGATGTCCTCCACAGTGAAGACGAATGCAGAACACTCATTTAGTTCCTCTGCCATCTCTTTGTTACCCATTATAATCTCTCCCGCACCGTTTTCAATCGGTCCTATATCTACCCGTGTCTCTCTTTTACTCTTCATATATTTAAAAAACTCTTAGTATCCTTTTGTATATTATCTGCCAACTTCCTTTAATAATTCATCTTTTCTTTCCTAATGACCTTCTTAGTTTCTTTCTGTAAGTTTTTAAAAGTTTCCCAGTCTTCTGTTTTCCCACTAATTTTTGCTTCCTTGTATGCCCTCCCTTTTGCTTTTATTTTAGCCTTCACCTCTCTCGTTATCCACATTTGTGCCATTTGTCCATTCATAACCTTTTTTCTTGGAATATATCTATCCCGCACTTTCCTCATTTCTTGTAGAAATTTCATCCACTTCTGATCTGTCGTCCCTCCAACTAGTTTACTTTTCCAATCAATTTGGGCTAGTTCGTCTCTCATGCCACTGTGATTTCCTTTGTTCCACTGAAATACTGACACACCTGATATCAGCTTCTCCTTTTCAAATTTGAAACTGAACTCAATCATATTATGATCACTACTTCCGAGTGGTTCCTTTACCTTTAGTTTTCTAATCACCTCAAGTTCGTTACACAGCACCCAATCCAAAACAGCTGATCCCCTGGTGGGCTCATCAACAAGCTGCTCCAAAAAGCTGTCCCGTAGACATTCCACAAACTCTCTCTCCTGAGATCCAGTACCTTCCTGGCTTTCCCAATCCACCTTCATGTTAAGATCCCCCATAATTATCTTGACATTGTCTCTCTGCTATTAGGGTCCTTTTACCCTTGCCATTTCTTAACTTCATACTTTAAAATATACAGATTAATATTTAAGTTGTGTAGAAGTCCCAATATTTAACTTTAAATATGGTCCTGATGGCAAGATTTATTTTTTTGTTTTCTCTTCTCAAACTAATTACAATCAGTTCAATTTTACTTCAATTCTTCTGAGGTTTGCTTACGAGTTTTAAAAAAAAGGTCCTTTCATTTGTCATTTATGAGCTATTAAGAATTGCTTTGAATCAACAGTGAAGCATGCCAATCCAGCATTTGTTGGCACTACTTTTTTCCCCATTTTATCTGGATTTTAAACCTTTTTACATTATGGTCATGAGCCACAAACAACTTAAGTAGAGTTAGTTCATTTATCTGAGCTACGTCATCATTCAAACAGATCAAAAACATTGTTTAAATCAATTTGTTATTATCTACCAATGAGATGTGTTCTGATTTCACCTCTCTGATATTACCATCTTGTCATGTTTGAACCTTATCCATCCCTGATCCCACTGGCTCTCCTTTTCTGCACTCACATCATTTTCAAAATTGAAATTAATACATTTGTGCATCGGACACTGTTGTTGCCAGCTGAAGTTGCATTGCATTGTTGGACCAGGGCACACGGGTTCCACCAAACTATGCAGTACGTTACTTTGTGATGTTGTGAATGTCATCCAGATGGGTTTGGCTGGCCTTCAACTGCTGCATGAAAACTGCTGATTCAGGGATAGCTGGCTGTGGGATGAAGGTGAATGCATTGTCTGCAGTCCAGAAATGTGGATGTGCTAAAGGAGGATAGCACTGCCATGCTTCTCAATACCAAAGGAACTTTCAGTGGACCGGGTAGACAAAGGTGTGTAGATCTCCTCTGATCCAGATCAGGGATAGTTAAAATCTCATGTCTGTTGCATGCACCTGCCTTCACTGAAAGCTCTTGTTTTCTATCATTGCAGGTAAAGCAGACAAGACATTCAAATTGAACGTATGTTTTTTACGCTGGTAATGAGTATTGATGAGCAAGTCATGAGTTCATTTGCTCTGGGCAAATGATTACACTCTCTCAGCAGTTACAGCTGGCAGTTAATTGATCTTGCCTGAAGTGTTTCCAGGCTACTTTCTATCCCAATCATGTGATGGCAGGGAGGGAGGAGTGCAAGTGCAATGCTGGGAATGTTCTTGTGATCAGTTGATACAACTTCAACCAACATTAAGCAGAAACCCTGCTTAAGTAATTTACCTGTGATTCTGCCAATGTTTATCAAAGATCCAGCTGCCAATCAGGATGACTCTGAAGGAAATTCTCAGTGACAATGGCTAGACCTGTGGAAATACTACAAAATCTTTCTGATTGCTTTACCTTTGAAGCGTAAGTAACTTGGAATAAGTCGAGTGTAATAACAGATATATATTTCTATCTCAAGCCAGAAGTCTAATAGATTGAAGGATGATTGTGATTTCATGTGAGTTCAGGTGTGCAATATGCTATGTGACACTGAAAGTCTGAAGCACATGAATGAGGGGTAAAAAATTAAGAGACAAACAGTGGAATTATTAACAAGCAATTGAAGAGGGAACTGGCCTTGTATTTTTATTTTTAAAGTTACATTTATTATGTTTTCAATATGATATTCCTTGGAAATCATATTTTGAATGACCATACAGTTTCAGTCATTTTTTTAAAAAATAGTCAATGTTTCAAAATTCCACTTCTAACTTATCAGCACTGGGTTTCTTACAAGGAGGAAAGCAATTTATTTTACCAGAAATATCTGTGTCTCCAGCAATTGTGATTTCTTTCTGTTTTCTTGTCCTTTTTTGTTGGTTCTGTGGCGACTCACCGTCTAGTCGGGCGAACCGGCTCGGCAGTCGGGTCGCGCGGCGTCGGAGCGACGAGGCCCAAGATGGCGGCGGGCCTCGTCTTTCCGAGCGACGGGGAGAACCCGCGCGCGGGAAAGTCCCGATGACGTAGGACTTACGTCATTGCAGATTGTTTTGGGCGGGAACATTCTCCCTTAAAGGGCCCGCACAAGGCGGGAAAATAAACCAGTTCTGTTTGGCAATCCTCCGAGTAGAGTCTTGTTTTATTCCACGGTAGCAACCGCTATGTTGGTGACCCCGACGGTCCAAACGGCTTTTGGACCCGCGAAATGGACGACAGCGCAGCAGCCAACGCAGTGGCCCTCAAGCTGCCCACCTTTTGGACACTTCGGCCCAGCGTCTGGTTTGACCAGGCCGAAGCGCAATTCCACCTTCGGCAGATCACCTCCGACTCCACGAAGTACTACCATGTGGTTAGCTCTCTGGACCAGGAGACAGCCGCCCAGGTTGGAGACTTCATCCAGTCGCCTCCGGAGGAAGATAAGTACCCGGCTTTCAAAGACCTTTTGATCCGGACCTTCGGCCTCTCCCGTCATGAGCGCGCCGCCCGCCTGCTTCATCTGGATGGCCTGGGGGACAGATCCCCATCTGCCCTAATGAATGAGATGCTGGCATTGGCCGAGGGACACAAGCCATGCCTGATGTTTGAACAGGCCTTCCTCGAACAGCTCCCCGATGACATCCACTTGTTGTTAGCTGACGCCGACTTCAGCAACCCCCGTGAGGTGGCCGCCCGGGCAGATGTCCTGTGGAGGGCCAAGCGCGAGAGCGGTTCGTCCGTCAGTCGAATCACCAGGCCGCGAGCCCAACGCCTGCCTCGCCCGGCCCCAGCAACCGAGCAGCCACGCCCCAGGAACGCAGACGACGACACAGGTGACCAGCTGTGCTTCTACCATCAGAGGTGGGGTGCGGAGGCCCGTCGATGCCGCCCACCCTGTGAGTTTCAGGGAAATGCCAGGGCCAGCCGCTGCTGATGGCTACGGCGGCTGGCCGCCGACAGAGCCTCCTCTTCATTCAGGACAAGAAATCTGGACGGCGTTTCCTCGTTGATACTGGAGCGGAGGTCAGTATTTTGCCCCCGACAGGCCGCGACACTCGTGACAGGCCACCGGGTCCTCTACTCAATGCTACCAACGGTACAACGATACGGTCTTTTGGCACCTGTACGCTTCAATTACACTTTGGCGGCAGCCGTTTTACCTGGACCTTTACCCTTGCCACCGTCGCCCGACCACTCCTAGGAGCCGATTTCCTTCGGGCCCACAACCTGTTAGTCGACCTGCGAAGGAAGCGGTTAGTCCACTCTAGCACTCTCCGGACCTATCCCCTGGGAGAAATCAGCCCACCAGCCCCGCGCCTGGACTCCATTTCCCTTTCTGGCGACGATTTCGCCAAGCTCCTAGCCGAATTCCCATCGATTTTGGCACCTTCGTTTACAAATTCTAGGCCCACACACGGGGTACAACACCACATCATTACCACAGGGCCACCCCTTCATGCCCGAGCACGACGATTACCTCCAGACAAGCTCCGCCTGGCAAAGGAAGAGTTCCGTCACATGGAGGAGCTGGGGATTGTTCGCAGGTCAGACAGCCCCTGGGCCTCCCCCCTGCACATGGTCCCCAAAGCCACCGGAGGGTGGAGGCCCTGCGGCGACTACCGCAGGCTGAATGACGCCACCACCCCAGACCGCTATCCCATCCCTCACATCCAGGACTTCGCAGCGAACTTACACGGGGCCCGCATCTTTTCCAAAGTGGACCTCGTTAGGGGATACCACCAAATCCCGGTCCATCCGGATGACGTCCCCAAAACTGCGATTATCACCCCATTCGGCCTGTTCGAATTCCTTCGGATGCCGTTCGGCCTTAAGAACGCTGCGCAGACCTTCCAGCGGCTGATGGACGCGGTAGGCCGAGACCTGGACTTTGTGTTCATTTACTTGGACGACATACTGATCGCCAGCCGTAACCGCCAGGAACACCTTTCCCACCTCCGCCAGCTGTATTCCCGCCTCTGCGATTTCGGCCTCACGATTAACCCGTCCAAGTGCCAATTCGGACTTGACTCTATCGATTTCCTCGGCCACAAAATCACCAGCGATGGGGCAACACCCCTACCCGCCAAGGTGGATGCTATCTGCCATTTTGCCCGCCCCGACACAGTCAAAGGCCTACAGGAATTCCTTGGGATGGTCAACTTTTACCATCGTTTCATCCCTGCAGCAGCCCGTACCATGCGCCCTCTGTTCTCGCTGCTGGCTGATAAGGGCAAGGACATCACCTGGACTGACGAGGCTGCGGCTGCTTTCGTTAAGGCCAAAGACGCCCTGGCAGACGCCACGATGCTGGTACACCCCAGGACTGACGTCCCGACTGCTCTCACGGTAGACGCGTCCAACACCGCGGTGGGTGGGGTACTGGAACAGCTACTCGAAGGCCGCTGGCAACCCTTGGCATTTTTCAGCAAGCACCTTAGACCGCCCGAACTGAAGTACAGCGCTTTTGATCGGGAACTTCTAGCGCTGTATCTGGCAGTCCGGCATTTCCGATACTTTCTAGAAGGCAGGCCTTTCACCGCTTTCACCGATCATAAGCCTCTGTCCTTTGCCTTCTCCAAAGTCTCCGATCCCTGGTCAGCTCGTCAGCAGAGACATTTATCCTACATTTCCGAGTTCACAACTGACATCCAACATGTCTCCGGAAAGGATAATGTCATTGCTGATGCACTTTCCAGACCAACCATCCACAACCTATCCTTGGGTGTCGACTACACGGCCCTAGCTGACGCACAGCAAGCCAACGACGAACTGCCCAGCTACAGAACCGCAGTCTCGGGTCTGCAGCTCCGAGATTTCTTGGTTGGTCCAGGTCAGCGGACCCTACTTTGCAACGTTGCGACTGGTCAGCCCCGCCCTATAGTCCCTGCAGCCTGGCGGAGACACGTTTTTGACTCGGTACATGGGTTGGCGCACCCGTCCATCAGATCTACTGTCCGACTGGTCGCCAGCAAGTTTGTCTGGCATGGCCTGCGCAAACAGGTCAGTGAGTGGGCCAGGACTTGTCCGGACTGCCAGGCGTCAAAAATCTAGCGACACACCAAGGTCCCACCACAGCAGTTCGAGCCTACCCGTAGGAGGTTCGACCACATACACGTCGACCTCGTGGGCCCTCTGCCGGTTTCAAGAGGAGCCCGGTACCTCCTTACCATCGTGGACTGGTTCACGAGGTGGCCTGAGGTAACCGCCCTGGCTACATCATAACTGATTCCTGCGCCCGGGCGCTGCTCACAACTTGGGTCTCACGTTTTGGCGTTCCGGCCCACATTACTTCAGACAGAGGCACCCAATTCACTTCCAGTCTCTGGGCTGCATTAGCGAACCTGCTAGGGACGCAGCTGCACACCACCACGGCCTACCATCCTCAATCAAATGGGTTGGTGGAACGTTTTCACCGCCATCTGAAATCGGCCTTGATGGCCTGCCTGAAGGGTCCTAACTGGGTTGACGAGCTGCCTTGGGTCCTGCTCGGCATACGCACTGCCCCCAAAGAAGACCTCCGCACTTCGTCAGCTGAGCTTGTATATGGGGCGCCACTAGTTGTCCCCGGGGATTTCATACCTGCCCTTCGGGACCAAGGGGAACAACCCCCAGCAGTCCTACAAAGACTGCGCGAGAAGCTTGGCACCTTGGCCCCGATTCCCACCTCATGGCACGGTCAAGCCCCATCCTGCCAGCCCAAGGAACTACGGGACTGTAAGTTTGTTTTCGTTCGCAGGGGCACACCTCGGGCGCCATTGCAACGACCATATGAGGGACCGTTCCGAGTCATACGGAATAATGGATCCACTTTTACTTTGGACATTGGAGGCAGGGAACAGGTTTTCACGGCGGACCGCCTCAAACCGGCCCATTTGGATCTACAACAGCCTGTCGAGGTTGCCACGCCGCGACGCAGAGGCCGTCCCCCTAAGCGGCAGCTGGCACAGCCCACGGACCTTGGGGACTGTCTCACCGGTTCTGGGGGGGGTTGTGTGGCGACTCACCGTCTAGTCGGGCGAACCGGCTCGGCAGTCGGGTCGCGCGGCGTCGGAGCGACGAGGCCCAAGATGGCGGCGGGCCTCGTCTTTCCGAGCGACGGGGAGAACCCGCGCGCGGGAAAGTCCCGATGATGTAGGACTTACGTCATTGCCGGTTGTTTTGGGCGGGAACATTCTCCCTTAAAGGGCCCGCGCAAGGCAGGAAAATAAACCAGTTCTGTTTGGCAATCCTCCGAGTAGAGTCTTGTTTTATTCCGCGGTAGCAACCGCTACAGTTCCATCCGAATAACACCCCATTGATATCAAAAGGGTGATTTCTGATCTTTGTGGATTCAGTTCTTTTTGCTAAAGTTTAAGTAACAGAAATAAATTGAATGAGTATAAGTTGAAATCCTTTAGTTCATTGTGTCAGACTATGAAGCTACATTTAATAGCTCTGTGCTAATAGTAATTGATGTTAAGGGTTATGAGCAATAAAATCTTGGGCACCCAGCTCAGATTGCAGAAGTGGCTGAAAGTGAAAATTATTCCCTTTTGTAATTTGAGTAATTATAGTATATTATTGTAATCTCCACTGCGGCAGAAATTGGTTTTAATTGAACACATTGAATATTCAGATTAGCTAAAGTGTCTTGATTGTGAGTCATGCTTTATGATCATAGTGTGATGATTACAACTGATTCACTATGATCATTGAAAAATGCTATTTTCCTCCTTGTGCACGTCAATAAAACAGATTCAAATATACACATTACAGTACTTTGGAAGGATGTTTATAGCTGGAAATCTATCCACAGCTGATAGCACTAATCATGATTACATAGAGTGACAGCATATTGTACTCTACTTTCCAAAATCTGTCAGTGTACGGATGGTGGCCCTGTGGAGCTTTTCCTCTCCTCCCTTCTTAGATAATCCCTGTAGGTCAAAGTTGACTTGTTTCCACTCTCATTCTATGGGTTCTGAGATAGCTGATGAGTCCAATGAGTGACTGGGTAGTATGGGAGGTAGTGCATGCCTTCCGTCACTTTCTCTGGGCTTCTGTGTGTGTGTGTGCTCTCAAGTAAGAGACAGGTTCTCATGCTATCCCAAATGCTTCTTTTCCATTTTGTGCTGGAGATTCCATCAGTGAGTACAGTCACTCTTTGTTACTTGCTGGTTTGTTCTCTGTTGATCTGTGCACTCATGGGGTTGATCCCAGGTCCCACCTCAATTTTTTTTCTCACTGATGTATCTATACGCATGTACACATTGAGGAGTCAATCATTGTCTGTATTGATGCAGTGATCAGTTGTGTCAAGTGACTCCCTGCTTCGAGCCATTCCAATAGAGAGTGGCCTTTGTTTACACAACTGCACTTCCTGATTTATGCTTGTAAATTCAGCAGAATTTTAGTTAATATCATTTCCTTTTAGATATTTAAATGTTTTGGTGTATTTATTTGTGTGTTAATGCTTTTAGAACATTCTTGGATATATTTATATGAACTTGGGGGTGTATTAGCTTCAGCTATCAGGATCCAATCAATGCTGGGCTCCGTCTGGACTAGGTCTAGGAGACCCATGGACCTGATGTAGAGGGATCAGAAATGCAGGGACCATGTGATGCTTGGTCTATTCTGGACCTGAGTCCATATTCAACTGAAGACCTGGAGTAGCATACTTGTGGGCACAGGTCTATTGCAGTAGTGGTGAATATAGCACTGGAATGGTATATAGCACTGGAATGCTAAATGAAACTAATGTTAGAAAATAAATTTGGACTGAGAGTGGACAGGGAATAAATATATCCAGCTTCAGGTTTAGGGGATCTGGAAATGTTTGTTCTTTCAGAGAAAGATGTGAACAGCAGTTCCTATATAACTTCTTGTTATTTTTATTTATTTCATATCATTTCATAAAATATCCCATTGAGCCCCTGCTGCTTCTGAGGCATTATTATGGTGATATTAGGTAGCATAAAACAAACCAAGGCAGATCCTACTCGGGCAAGTACTGTAGGACAATTCCAGATTGATCAAGGCAATGTATTTAAGTGTGCCAGTGGTCTCCTCTATGACAGTCCATCTGGCAGCATGTCTTTTGTTGTAGATAAGGTGCATGGCTGGGACCGGAATTAGAAGCCACATGTTGGCCTTTCTCATCCGGTAGCCACCCTTTGGTAGAAGTTTAACTATCGATAGCACACTGGATTACCAAAAAATAAACACCACAGTAGCTGCTGCCTGGATTCTATAGTAACCAGCATGATGTACTTTGTGTGAGTATCTACCAATTGGACTTTGAGGGCAAAATCTTTTACTATTGAAATTTTTGAGTGGATAAGTAGTATCCTCAAAGCAATGTGCATACAATTAATGGTACTCTGTGTCATTGGAAACTTTGTGATCTTACAAAAATGATTGGTTTGTTCCACTCATGGTCCTTGTAAGTAAAGAAAGAGATGTATTCAATTCTGTAGGAATAGAGAAGATCTGTAACTTCCCTTGTGTAATAACATGACATAAACTGCAAGATGTTGCATATTATCTCGAACTCTAGTGTGAAATGAGCCTACAACATAGATATGGGTGACAACAATTATCTTAACTATCTCTGGTAAAGTGGTCTATGCATGTCTGTCCAGTTGGAGATCTGGCTATATAATCTGACATATTTCAATGATAACCTTCTGGAATTATTGGTCCATCACAGATTGCCCTTCATAAGAAAATTGCTCTCAGAGGACCATTTGTGAATGTGGCTTTCTGCTGATGGCTCTTCCCTTCCACCCTCTTCTAACCTATTACTCCCTCTATGTAACATCTACGCATTCTTCCTTTTATGTTACACCTTGAGAGGAATGGCTACCAAAACACCATATCTGACAACCAGCACTTAATAGATATTAACAGAAACTGACCTGGGAGTTATTAATGATCCTCTTAAATAGAACTGGAGGGTCTCCTTCTTGTTGCTGAATGGCTATTCTGCTATTCAAGGATAACACATTGCTTTAACAGCATCATCAAAGGCCTTTTAAGCCAGTGTCACATTTCATTTAAAAGCCCTCCAAGCATTATAGGATGCTTTGTTACAATAAATATGTCGTATAAATACAAATGTTGTTGCTATTGTTGTTTATCAAAGTCTAAGATTACCTCCAATGTGGCCATGACATAGGTAGACCATCTTCCTTTGTCCTTCTTGACTTGCTTGCTGCCTTTGACATGGATGAAAATACTCCTTTCAGCTATCTAGATGGAATTGCACTCATTTCAAATTTGTCTACACTTTTGTTACGCATTCCTGGACCCAGCCCAGCGTGATCTGGCCAATATCTTAGAGAATTTTTCTCACTGTGCTTTCAAGTTAGCATTTGATTTCATTATATTTGAAATTATTACCACTAATTGCAATCTGTTCTGTGAAATCCTTCCTTGGCTTGTTACTGAGCACGGGATGCTGCATGCTTGTAGTTTACTGTAATATTAAGGTCATAAAGTCGTACAGTACAAAAATTGGCCCACTGAGTGCACACCAGCCATCAACCACCCATTTACACTAATCCTATTTTATTCCCACATTCCCATCAACTCCCCCCACACCCCTCCCAGCCCAGATTCTACCACTCACCTTCACATTTGGGAAAATTTACAGCAGTCACTTAACCTACCAACCCACATGTCTGTGAGATGTAGGTGGAATTGGAGCAATTGGAGGAAACCCACAGGGTTACAGGGAGAACGTGCAAGCTCCATACAGACAGATCTGGAGGTTAGGATTGAACCCAGGTCATTGGAGCTGGAAGGCAGCAACTCTACTACTGCCCCCCATCCCCCATGCCACCTTGAATCATGCAAGACCATAATTAATATAATATGTTACTGCATAAGACTATAATTAATAATATGTTGCAGCATAATTTCTGACAGAACTCTGGAAAATAAATCTTCAGCAAACCAGGGTGTAGATGTTAAGGAAATTGAGGGATATAATAATGCAGGAAAGTGACACTATGAGGAAAGATTATCCATAATCATGGAATAATGGAGCATGCTAGCATAGCTACAAGGAGAAGTTGGACAAACTTGGATTGCTTTCTTGGAGGTGAAGGTGCAACCAGGTAGAAATGTATAAAATTATGAGAGGCATAGATGGGTTAGACAATGAGAGTCTTTTCCTCAGGATGGAAATGTCAAATACCTAATGGGCATAGTTTTAAGGTGGGGGGGGCACGCAGAGTTTAAAGGAGATTGATGTCTCGTTTTTTTTACACAGAGAGTGATGGGTGCCTGGAGCACACTGCTAGGGGAGGTGGTGGAAGCAGATACGACAGCAGCATTTAAATTGCATTTAGATAGACACCTGAACAGGCATAGAATTGACCAATATAGACCATGTGCTGGCAGATGTGCAGTTTAAATTGACATCATGGTTGGCACAGACGTCACAGGCAGAAGGGCCTGTTCCTGTCCTGTACTGTTCTATGTTCCATGAGTGGCTGGATGGACTACTCCTGTTTCTATTTCTGGTATTGTCATCAGCAACGTTAAAATGACTGGTTGAAATCTTATAATGTTGATTTCAAAATAAGTCTTTAGTTAAGACCCTGGAGATACCTCCCTTTTCTCTAATAGTGCCATGAGATGATTTACATTGACTGAGAAAACAGACATGGCTTCAGGTTAACATTTCATAAGAAAGATGGAAACTCTGATTGGGAAGCACCCTCTCGGTTCCTCTGTTCTGCACCAAGGTGTCGCCTATGTTTAAACTCAGGAAATTCTGATTCGAAATTGACGCCGACATCTGTCTTCAGTCCCCACCATAAACTTCATTTCTTATCTACCAGTTCTGTCCCTCTCCATCAAACAGACTGTATCCTTGGTGTTATATTGGACCCTGAGAGAAGTTTCTGATCACATTTCTGGGGAGTTAACTATGATTACGTATTTCCATTTCCATAACATTGCTTGACACCAATCTTGTCCAATTTTGGCAGCTGCTCAAACCCTTATCCATATCTTTGTTACCATTTGAGGTTGTTCGAAACCCTATTGCCTCTGGCCTAACTTAGACAATGTCCTGTTCACCTATTACATGTGCTCACTGGAACAAATTTGGCTGCTGGTTAAGAAGTGCCTCCATTTTAAATGTTCATCTTTGCTTCCAAATCCCTTTTTGGCCACCCTATCTCTGATCTCATCTGGCCCTACAACCTTCTGGAATAGCTGTACGCCTCCAATTCTGGACTCTAACACATTCCCAATTTTAATCGCTCCACTACCAGCAACAGTGCATTTCATTGAGAAAACAAAACAAGCTTGTATTGAAGGTTGTGAGATGCAGAGTGTTATAAGGCAGAGATTGCTCCAGCATTCAACAAGAGATTAGATTGATAATTGAAAGAACAACAATGAAATAAATAAGTGCAAAAGTGGGACAAGATAAACAACAATTAAAAACAAAAGCTGCTGGAAATACTCTGCAGGTCATGCGGCATGAACATTGGATTCTCCCGTTTTAAGTAATCCCCATACCCTCTCCCAAACCATGCTTCTTCTTTTCTTCCCTTTCCTAGTCTATTTCTCTTTTTGCTACCCACATTTTTCTCTCTCTCTTTACCTTTGACCCATCCCCCCGGTGGATCTGTTCTCCCCTCCTCCCCCGCACCTGCCTATCACTATCTCTCACCTGCATCTACCTGTCGCCACCCTGTGCCCACCCCGCCTCCCCTCTTTTGTCCACCTATCACTGCTCTGCTTTTCCCTCCTAAGTATTGGGCTTCCCCTTTTCCTATCTTCAGTCCTGAAGAAGGATGCTGACCCGAAACGTTGACCGCCTGCTTTTCTCCACGGATGCTGCCTGGCCTGCCGAGTTCCTCCAGCATCATAGTGTTTTTCATCTAGATTCCAGCATCTGCAGTCCTTTGTTTCTCATTGTGTGTAAGAGTTGGGATGTTGTGTTACAGTTGTACAAAACAATGGTTAGGCTGTACTTGGAGTATTGTGTGCAGTTCTGGTCACCATGCCATAGAAAGAATATGGTAAAGACAGACAGAGGGTGCAAAAAAGATTCACAAGATGTTATCTGGATTGGAGGGCTTGAATTATCAGGAGAGATTCGATAGGCTAGGTCTTTTTTCCATGGGGTGGGGGGGCAGAGAGGGAAAAGGAGGCTGAGAGGTGACATGATAGAAGTATATAAAATTATGGGAGACATACATAGGGAAGATGGCCAGAGTCTGATTACCATGGCAGGGGTGTCTCAAACTAGAGGGCATAGTTTAAGGTGAGAGGGAGGAGTTTTAAAGGAGATCTAAGGCGTAAAATTTTCAATCAAAGTGTAATTGGTATCCTGAATGAGCTGCCAGAGGAGGTGGTAGAGGCAGGAACGGTAACAACATTTAAGAGGCATCATGACAGGTACTTGAGCAGGGCTTAGAGAGATATGGAATTAATGCAGGCAAGTGGGATTACTATGGATAGGCATAGTGGTCGGCATAGATGCAGTGGGCCACAGGGCTTGTTTCCATGCTGTATAACTCTATGACATATTTAAATGTAGACTATTCTTTCTACATGCTAATAAACTCCACCCTAATTCTCCTACCACCCAACTGTCTACAGCGGGAGTAATTTACAATGGTCACATAATCTATCCACTTTTTTGGGATGTGGGAGGAAACTGGAGCTTCCAGGGGAAACCCACGCTATCACAGGGAAACACCACACAGACAGCACTAGAGGTTAGGAATGAACTTGTGTTGAAGGAGCTGTGAAGCAGCACCACTGCCTGCCCCACCACTGGGCTGCCCACAATAATAAAAACTATGGAGAAGTTTTTCTGCATATGTAATATGAAATATTAAACAAGAATCCAATCTGTTTTGTGAGCCACTCAAGACTGCCTCTAATAACTTGATTTTATCTGGATTCTTCAAATGGATTATTGCTTTTCACTAAGATTAATTCATTACCTTCGGTATATTAATAAAAGTATGAATTAATTGACAAATCTTTTAAATTCAAATGTAATGCTATTATTTCTGAAGACCTAATGAATGAGTCATACAGACTGAAAAAAGCTGTTGGAAAGTCATTAAGCTGTTTAAGAAATAATCTCATTGCATTTAAGTATTTTTTTCTCAGTTTAGAAGGGAAGATTTGGAAAAAATTGCTTTTCTCACACAAGCTCATGACGCTAAAATTGTTGAGTGTTTCTATGCACATAAATCATAACACACCTGGTTTGAATTTAAACATTAAAGAAGCATAGTGTTGAGATTGAATCTAGAATTTGTAATGTGGGATAAGGATAACCACATTCCATTCTTAGTCACGCACATATACTGGAAGGTCTCACGTGCTTGTTTACAGTCTTTCAGCTGAATAGTATTGAAATGTAGCAGGATTGCAATCCTGTAGACAATTTTACATGTTAAGATTCAGAAAATTAACATTATACATGAGCATTAGAGAAGATCAGGCAGAGGCTTAACTGATATTAGAAAAATTCTCAAATGAGAAGCACATAATTACATGGCAAAGGTGTGGAATGCATTTGCCAAGCTTTTTTTAGTATATTTATTTTAATCATGCAAGTCCAGAAGAGGGCAGTGTTTTTTTTTATATGAGACTTAATTTTTTTATTAGCATTGTGCTAAGTTTGAGCTGTACAGTGACAAAGTAAGCATTCATTTGGCAACTTAATAAATCCTAATTGATTATCCTGAGGCATCTAAACCTCGTGAACTGCAGTGAAAATAGAGCAGTTTGTTCAACACATTTTTCTAGATGCGAAATGTAAATTTTAACAAATTAATTTTAATCTGAAATTTTGTATCTTTTGAATTTATAATTGTTAGTACTGAAGAGGTAAGATTGCGGTGAATTTCACACAGTATACCACAATAATGATCGGCTGTAATGTTTTTCTGCACACATTGTCCCCTCAAGAGACAACAAATTAGGATCAGGTAGCAGATTCGGGTGTTATTTTATTGCAGCGTAACTGAATCAACAACACCTCACAGACCACACAAGGTGCTTATCAGGTTTTTTGCATCTCTTGAAATTGCTGAGAAATAGCTTTTAGAAAAACAGTGAAGTAGCAAATTGAATCCTCTTAATCCATATCTGTGTCCTTCAATTAGGTAGGAGGCAGTCAACCATGTTCCTGATTGCTATCCTTTCAATCTTTGCTTGAAGACATCAGGCGAGAACAGAAATTGTCACAGGTGTAATGCCACCAGCTTTCAATGGCTCATAAATAGTTTACACGTGAACATAACCATTTTGATCAAGCATAACAATAATCCACATTTTATGCTGACAGTCTGCATGTCTGTCCTTTGGTTAAATGCCAAAGCAGGGCTGAACTTCCCATAAAACAATAAGCTTGCTCAATATCAACCTTGCATGCTAGTACTATAGAATGTTTCATAAATTTCAGAACAAGTCTGTCTGCTGGCCAAAAAGCCCATATTTCTTGTGTGAAGGTCAAAGGTTTTTCCAGACTACAATAAATGGCATTTTTAGAATATTTTCCAGATGGTGCAGAGAATAATTGAAGCTAATTTGAGTTGATAATCTCTTCACTAAGGTTTGATCATGATTTTAACAATTTTTTTATGAAGGAAATTGGTATTGGTATTGGTTTATTATTGTCACTTGTACCGAGGTACAGTGAAAAACTTGTCTTACAAACCGATTGTACAGGTCAATTCATTACACAGTGCAGTTATATTGAGTTAGTACAGAGTGCATTGATGCAGTACAGGTAAAAAAACAATAACAGTATAAAGTGTCACAGCTACAGAGAAAGTGCAGTGCAATAAGGTGCAAGGTCACAACAAGGTAGATCGTGAGGTCATAGTCCACCTCATTGTATAAAGGAACCGTTCAATAGTCTTATCACAGTGGGGTAGAAGCTGTCCTTAAGTCTGGTGGTACGTGCCCTCAGGCTCCTGTAACTTCTACCCGATGGAAGAGGAGAGAAGAGAGAATGTCCCGGGTGGGTGGGGTCTTTGATTATGCTGGCTGCTACACCAAGACAACGAGAGGTAAAGACAGAGGCCAAGGAGGGGAGGGTGGTGTCCGTGATGCGCTGGGCTGTGTCCACAACTCTCTGCAGCTTCTTGCGGGCAGAGCAGTTGCCATACCAAGCCGTGATACATCCAGATAGGATGCTTTCTATGGTGCATCGGTAAAAGTTGGTGAGAGTCAAAGGGGACAAACCAAATTTCTTTAGCCTCCCGAGGAAGTAGAGGCGCTGGTGAGCTTTCTTGGCTGTGGCATCTACGTGATTTGACCAGGACAGATTGTTGGTGATGTTCACTCCCAGGAACTTGAAGCTCTCAACCCTCTCGACCTCAGCACCATTGATGTAGACAGGTGCATGTACACCGCACCTTTCCTGAAGTCAATGACCAGCTCTTTAGTTTTGTTGACATTGAGGGAAAGGTTGTTGTCATGACACCATTCCACTAATCTCTCTATCTCCTTCCTGTACTCCGACTCATCGCTGTTGGAGATATGGCCTACAATGGTAGTATCATCTGCAAACTTGTAGATGGAGTTCGAGCAGAATCTGGCCACACAGTCATGGGTGTATAGGGAGTAGAGTAGAGGGCTGAGGACGCAGCCTTGTGGGGCACCAGTGTTGAGAATAATTGTGCCGGAGGTATTGCTGCCTATCCTCACTGATTGCAGTCTGTTTGTTAGAAAGTCAAGGATCCAGTTACAGAGAGAGGTGTTGAGTCCTAGGTCTCGGAGTCTGGTGACAAGCTTGCTTGGAATTATTGTATTGAAGGCAGAGCTGTAGTCAATAAACAATAGTCTAACATATGTGTCTTTACTGTCCAGATGCTCCAGAGCTGAGTGTAGGTCCAGGGAGATGGCATCCGCTGTAGACCTGTTTCGCCGGTAGGCGAATTGCAATGGGTCCAGGTTGTCTGGTAGGCTGGAGTTGATGCAAGCCATGACCAACCTCTCAAAGCGCTTCATGATGGTGGATGTCAGAGCCACTGGTCGGTAGTCATTGAGGCATGTTACCTTGCTTTTCTTTGGTACAGGGATGATAGTGGTCTTCTTAAAACAGGAGGGAAGCTGAGATTGAAGCAGGGAGAGGTTGAATATGTCCGCAAATACTTCTGCCAGCTGATCAGCACAAGATCTGAGCTCGGGACACCATCTGGGCCAGGTGCTTTCCTCGTGTTCACACTCTGGAAGACTGATCTTACGTCCTCCACTGTGATCACAGGTTCAGCTGCGTCGGTGGCTGTCAGGGTGGATGGTGACAATCCACTTCCCTTTTGTTCAAAACGCACATAGAATGCGTTAAGTTCATCAGGAAGGGATGCGCTGTTGTTAGCTATGCAGCCTGACTTCGTCTTGTAGCCCGTTATGGCATGTAAGCCCTGCCATAACTGGTGGCTGGTCAGGGACTCTATTTTGAGTTGGTATTGCCTCGAAGGTCATACCTCGATTTCTTGTACAGATCAGGATCACCAGATTTGTGTGCAGCAGTCCTCTCCTTCAATAGGGAGTGGATCTCCCGGTTCATCCATGGTTTCCTGTTTGGGAACACCCGTATTGTCTTCTTTGGTACACAGTCCTCCACACACTTGCTGATACAGTCTGTGATGGTGGTGGCATACTCATCAAGGCTGGCAGCTGAGTCTTTGAACATGGACCAGTCCTGTCTCAAAGCAGTCATGTAGGAGCTCATCTGTTTCTTCAGACCAGCACTGCACGTCTCTCCGTACCGGATCCTCCCGTTTCAGTTTCTGTTTGTATGCAGGGAGAAGGAGCACAGCCTGGTGGTCTGATTTCCCGAACTGAGGACGAGCGGTGGCTCGGAAGGCATCTTTGGTTGTATAGCAGTGGTCAAGGGTGTTGGCGCCCCTGGTGGAGCAGGAGATGTGCTGATAGTATTTTGGTAACACACTCTTGAGGTTGGCCTGATTGAAGTCCCCTGTGATGATGAAGAGGGCCTCAGGGTATCCTGTCTCAAGGTTGTTGACCACGGAGTGTAGCTCATTGAGTGCAGGCTTCATGTCAGTCTGTGGTGGGATGTAGTCTGCCATCAGGTTAGCTGAAGCGAACTGCCTTGGCAGATAGAATGGTCGACACTTCACCGTTAGATATTCCAGGCTGGATGAGCAGGAGCTCGCCAGGACCGTCATGTCCGAGCACTACAAGTTATTGATTAAGAAGCAGACCCCTCCGCCTTTAACTTTGCCTGAGGACTCTGTACGGTCCATTTGATGAATTGGGAAGTCCTCAGGTTGAATAGCAGAGTCAGGTGAGGCAGGTGTGAGCCATGTTTCAGTGAGACATAGTACACAACAATCCCTCAGTTCTCTTTGGTAGGTCAGTCTTGCCCTTAGTTCATCAACTTGTACCGTGGGGCGGCATGGTAGCGTACCGGTTAGCGCAACGCTATTACAGCGCCAGTGATCGGGGTTCGATTCCTGTCGCTGTCTGTAAGGAGTTTGTACGTTCTCCCGTGTCTGCGTGGGTTTCCTCCAGGTGCTCCGGTTTCCTCCCACATTGCAAAGACGTACGAGTAGGTTAATTTGGGTTTAAAATGGGCGGCGTGGACTTGTTGGGCCGGAAGGGCCTGTTACCACACTGTAAATAAAAAAAAATTAAATAAAAAAATTTAAAAAATTAAAATAAAATTTAAAACTTTGTTCTCAATGGACTGGACGTTAGCTAGTAGTATGCTGGGGAGGGGAGTCTTGTAACCACGTTGTTTCAGCCTCGTCTGCAGCCCAGCCCTCTTGTTACGTTTCTGAGATACGCAGCGGCGACTCTTCGTTCTTGGAGTGGAGCCACCAGGTAAGTTATTGTTTAGGGTCAGACCTGTATGACCTGGAGTGGATTCTCCTGGACTGGATGGTAAGTATCTTCTCCTTGCTAGACTTCGAAGGCCTGGAATGGATCCACCTGGACTGGGAGGTAAGCTTGGAAGACCTGGAATGGATCTACTTTAAATGCAAAGTTATGAACTACCATTTTTATTTGAAACTATCTTCAATATCCAAATTGTCAGTTTATAAAAATACTTTTCATTGAGTATTCTAATAATGCTTTATTTATTGACAAAGATTGCATCAAATACTTTCTGAAATTAGACGGATTAAATTACAAGGCCTAATTATTCAATCCTGTTGCAATGCTTGCAGTGCACAAATAGTTTAGAGAGTTGACCTTGTGTGATTTTTCAAGGTGAACTCATTTTATTAATTAATATATAACTGGCTGTGCAGGTTGCCAAGGTACGAGTCCTCACAGTTTGCCTGCTTTTAATATATAGCCCTGCAGTCAATGGCAACAAGAGTTCATTCTCACCTTGGCTCTATTTCATTGAAGCAGTTTGTGAAGCACTCGGGCAACCATTCGGATGGCAGATATGTAAATGTAAAGTGTTAGATCCATTTTACTGTTGCATAAAAATATGCTTAAAATGCCAAGCATATATATTGCATATTAGGACCACTAACAACTAAAATAACAAGCCACTTGCATGTTGCAGACGTATGGATTGACTCAGTGTGGCATTTAGGGTACAAATTTAGGCAACATTGTTTCAGCTCTTCCAAATTCTGTTCATTTTGTTTTTGTTACAGAAAAAGTTAAACTTAATAAGAGTGAAAATGGATAGAAGAAAGACCTTCAAACTATTGGACATTGACTCCCTGAGGAGAGTGCCCTTTTATTTATGATGATAGAAGGCACAGTAGGATGGGGACAGGGTTTGAGATTTATTCTAGCTGAGAACTAATAAGTTCCTTTGTTTAATATCCTTTCTTCCCCACCCATTCATTCTTATTTCACTGACAAACAACCATACACCATGTTGTGTAACAAGATAAAGCTCAAAAGAGAAAATGATCAGAAGGGATTTAAGTGAACTATCTATTCACTATTACTGCTTTTAAACATGCCAGAATGTCAATGTTATACCTCTCCTTTCTGCAAGTACAGTTAATTAGGCCTGTCTACATCCTAGTTTTCAATATCCTCTTCTGCCAAGTTACTTTAGCCATCTGCTTTGTTGTTGTACTCTTTGCTTTGCATATTTGTACACTAGACAGCAAGTCATTATGATATTGGAGTCCTTAAGGAGGCTCTCTTACAACATATCAAGTATATCTCTGGTTATCAAAACATTTAGATATTATAATATTCTGTTAATGTGTTTACCATAATACTGATTGGTACAGCTGCCTCATTGTGTTTCCATCTGCTCATATTTTAAATGGAATCAAGGGAGCAAAATGCTATTTTTGGGCCCCAAGAAGTCATTTGTCTGTTCTTTATTAATCAATAAATAATGATGGGTTGTAGGAAAGTAAGATGTCATGATTATTATAAGGCTATTTATGTACAGAAGATTATATTCATAATCACAACCCAGTTACTTATTAATAGATTAAGGATTATTATATTTGAAAAATATCCAAGGACACCTTCCTGAAATTGACCACATCTTTTGCTATCTCCAATAGTTGGACTGCTTGCCTCCTCTTCTACTGAAAGTGTCACTTTAAGTAAGTTATTTTTTACATTCGGCTGCTACATAGGTCTGTGCCTTTAGCCAGTTATTTACCAACCTGTCTCCCACCTGGAACAGATTCAGGATCCAATTAGAATCTATCACCAAACTTTCTACTCACCTAGCATTTCTCAGGATTTGTATGCTAGAATTTGGCAGCTTGAATGCCAAGATTAAATAAATTATTTAACTCCAACATTCACTTTGTATTACATCCAGGATATAATGGCATTTGGAAGCAGTAGTACCACCAGAATTTTAGACCCTTATAATATTTTCTCCTCACTGACAATCAACACAGGTACACCTCAAGGATGCATGCTTAGCCCACTGCTCTACTCTCTCTACACTCATGACTGTGGCTAAGCACAGCTCAAATGCCATTCATAAATTTACAGAAGACACCACTGTTGTTGGTAAAATCTCAAATGACAACGAGGAGGTGTACAGGAGTGAGATAGATCAGATGATTGAGTGGTGTCGCAACAACAACCTTGCACTCAATGTCAGCAAGACCAAGGGATTGATTGTGGACTTCAGGAAGGGTATTTTTTTTGCTATTGGTACAGTGAAAAACCTGTCTTGCATACAGTTCGTACTGATCAATTCATAACACAGTGCAGCTACATTGAGTTAGTACAGAGTGTATTGAGGTAGGACAGATAAAAACAATAACAGAGTACAAAGTGTCACAGCTACAGGAAAGTGCATTGCAGGTAGACAATAAGGTCACAACAAGGTAGATCGTGAGGTCAAGAGTCCATCTCAACATATAAGGGAACCATTCAGTAGTCTTATTACAGTGGGATAGAAGCTGTCCTTGAGCCTGGTGGTATGTGCCCTCAGGCTCCTGTATCTTCTGCCTGATGGGAGTGGAGAGAAGAGAGAATGACCTGGGTGGGTGGGGTCTTTGATTATGCTGACTGCTTCACCAAGGCAGCGAGAGGTATAGACAAGAGTCCCTGGAGGGGAGGCTGGTTTTCGTGATGTGCTGGGCTGCATCCACAACTCTCTGCAGTTTCTTGTGGTCCCGGACAGAGCAGTTGCCATACCAAGCCATGATGCATCCAGATAGGATGCTTTCTATGGTGCATCGATAAAAATTGGTGAGTGTCAAAGGGGACATGCCAAATTTCTTTAGCCTCCTGAGGAGGTAGAGGCACTGGTGAGTTTTCTTGGCCGTGGTGTTTATGTGGTTGGACCAGGACAGGCTATTGCTGATGTTCACTCCTAGGAACTTGAAGCTTTCAACCCTCTCGACCTCAGCACCATTGATGTAGACAGGTATATGCACACCACCCCCTTTCCTAAAGTCAATGACCAGCTCTTTTGTTTTGCTGACATTGAGGGAAAGGTTGTTGTCATGACACCATGTCACTAAGCTCTCTATCTCCTTCCTGTACTCATCATTATCTGAGATATGGCCTACTACGGTGGTATCATCTGCAAACTTGTAGATGGAGTTAGAGCAGAATCTGGCCACGCAGTCATGAGTATATAGGGAGTAGAGTAAAGGACTGAGGACGCAGCCTTGTGGGGCACCAGTGTTGACAATAATCATGCTGGAGGTATTGCTGCCTATCCTCACTGATTGCGGTCTGTTGGTCAGAAAGTCAAGGATCCAGTTACAGAGAGAGGTGTTGAGTCCCAGGTCTCGGAGTTTGGTGATGAGTTCGCTTGGAATTATAATATTGAAGGTGGAGCTGTAGTCAATAAACAATAGTCTAACATAGGTGTCTTTACTATCTGGATGCTCCAGAGCTGAGTGTAGGTCCAGGGAGATGGCGTTCACTATAGACCTGTTACGGTGGTAGGCAAATTGCAGTGGGTCGAGGTTGTCTGGGAGGCTGGAGTTGATGCATTCCATGACCAGCCTCTCAAAGCACTTCATGATGGTGGATGTCAGAGCCACTGGCTGGTAGTCATTAGGGCATGTTGCCTTGCTCTTCTTCAGTACCGGAAGTCAGGGGAACATGCACCAGTCCTCATTGAGGGGTTAGCAGTGGAAAGGGTGAGCAGGTTTAAGTTCCTGGGTGTCAACATGTCCGAGGATCTGTCCTAGGCCCAACGTATTGATGCAATTATGAAGAAGACACGCCAGTGGCTCTACTTCATTTGGAGTTTGAGGAGATTTGGTATGTCACCAAAGACTCTTACAGATTTCTATAGATGTATGGTGGAAAGCATTCTGACTGGTTGCATCACAGCCTGGTGTGGAGGCTCCAAAGCATGGGATCGCTAGAGGCTGCACAGGGTTGTAGACTCAGCCAACTCCATCATGGGTACAACTTTGCCCACCATCAAGGACATCTTCAAGAAGCAGTGCTTTAAGAAGGTGGCATCCATCATCAAGGACCCTCACCATCTGGGACATGCCCTCTTCTGGTTACTACCATCAGGGAGGAGGTACAGGAGCCTGAAGACCCACACTTAGCAATTCAGGAACAGCTTCTTCCCCTCCGCCATCAGATTTCTGAACGATCCATGAACACTACCTTATTGTTCCTTTTTTCTTTGCACTAATTATTTTGTAATTTATAGTTTTTTATGTCTTTGCACTGTACTACTGCTGCAAAACAACAAATTTCATGTTGTATTAGACACTGCTAAAAGATCTGATTCTGATTATTCAATTGAATGTTCAAATACATGAGATGTTTCAGAAGAGCAGCACAAAAAGTAATATTTTGTTCATCCACATTTGCAAATAAATGTTAGCAGAGATTTAAATTTCCCACACTCCTTCAAAATTGTTCAGTAAGCCACTGGCACTATGTTCTCTACACATGCAGCTATATCACATGATCAATATTCTTGGCAACATAGGTCTGGCTCGTAGTGGCTTAAATAGTGTTGGTGCAACAACTGGCTCTGCCTCATTGTCCCTGGTCTTCCACGAAAGCACTGGGAAACAATGGTGAATCCATTAAAAATATATATATATACTCTATATTTCCAATACGAATCTAGATAACAAAGATGAGGTGTTGGATAACAACATTTGCAAGTTCACCTGCCTTTAATCTATACTTGGCAACATATTAAAATTTAACTTTTGGCAACAGTTCAGAAAATTGTCTTACAAGAACTTCAGTCTCTTGCAAAGACAGCAGTCAGCTTACATTGTTTTGTTAATTGTTCTTATCATTTATCAGCCTAACTTTTAAAAGTGTGGTAGAACTGATCATTATTTTTGCAGGTTAAAAATAGCAGAGCCCATCAGTGAATTATAAGTGTTGATACTCCTTGTTATACATATAAACTGATAATGTATCTGAATGAAGAGTGCACACCCAAACATTTGAACTTTTCATAACCATTATTATGTTGACTGGCCTGTTGTCTATTTCCTGCATTTTCTGCTTTTATTTCTGTAAAGGTGTTGCTGTTCAATACGGAGTGTAGCAACATTTCAGTGCATGCTTACAAAGAATCTGGATTAGAAAATGTCTCAATTACATTTATGGTTTAGAATTTATTGGCCCAAATATACAATTGTTTCCAAAGATGAATTGGGAGCAAGGAATTTTGGTGGTCAATGATATCTCCTGCTCTTCCTCCTCTGTGCTGTCCAGATGGTGGTAAAAGTTGGCTCCTAATTAGGGCAAAATTGAGACAAGCAAATAAGTGAGGTGGCCACAGGTAACGTGCAAGATGACTAGAGGATAGCAAAAATGGTACCTTTATTCAGGAAAGGCAGTGAGGATGCACCAGGCCTGAGAGTCTAATGTCAGTGGTAGGAAAGTGATTGGAAAAAATTTCTAAGGGACAGGATTAATCTAGACTTGGTAAAGCAGGGATTAATCAGATAGTCAGTATGGCTATTTGGAAATATGGTATATTTTGAAGAGTGCTTTCATGAGGAGTGCATTCACAAAGTGTATTCATGAGGAGAGTTCAGTTAATATATTCAGCAAGTTGACAAATTAGAGACAAAATTGACTTGGTAGTAGGAAATAGAGAGTGATGGTGGAGGATTGTTTTTGTGATTGGAAACCTATGACCAGTAATGTATTACAGAGATTGCCACTGGAAGCCCTGCTGTTTGTAAATTTAATTCTGATAAGTGTGAGGTGGTGCACTTTGTGAGGACTAGTAAGGGTAGGAAATACGTAATGAATACTAGACCTTGTGGGAGTATTGAGGAACAGAGAGATCCTTTATCTACAAGTCCAAGGATCTTGGCAGGTGGCAGCACATGTAGATTAAGGTGATGAAGGCATATGGAATACTTGCTTTCATGAACTGGGGCATAGAATATAAAAGCAGGAAGGTTATGGTAAAAGTTTATAAAAGTTTGGTTAAGCCACTATGTGGAGTTCTGGGTGCTACACTATAGGAAAAATGTAATTGCACTGGAGCGTGTGAAGACAGGACTCATCAAGATGTTACCTGGAATGGAGTATTTTATTTGTTAGGAGAGCCTGGAGGGTTTGGGTTTGTTTTCAGTGGAGCAGAGGATCCTGAGATGGTACCTGATGGAAGTATGCAAAATTGAAGGGCATGGAAAGGATATACAGTAGGAAACTTTTCTCTAGAGTAGTGGTGTCTATAACTAAAGGGCATAGATTTAGGATAAAGGATAAGAAGTTTAGATGGGATCTGAGGAATAACTTTGGGCTGTTGCAATCTGTAACACACTTCCTATGTAGGTAGTGTAGGCAGGTACTCTAACATCATTTAAGAAGTATCTAAATGAGCACTTGAATTACCAAGACGTAGAAAGCTGTGGACCAAGTGTTGGTAAGTGGGATTAGTATAGAGGGGCATTTCATGGTTGGCATGGCAATGGTGGGCCAAAGGACTTTTTCAGAGCTGTGTGACTCTATAACTCTATACAGCAGATTACCACCACCTTACATACTTAACTGGGGCTATACGGCAAAGCTCTATGTAAGCACTAAAGGCAAAAGAATTATAACTTGAGCACTTTTACTGTCTCTTTATTGCATTTCTAGTGGCAGCATAATTCTCTCTGCAGCCAAGCTTGGATTTCGAACAAAGGTCATGTGTCAAGTTTGTAGACCAGTAGCTGGCCCATAACCTGACATGGGATGGAATCAAGTTTCTTGAGAGAACTTGTGCCAAATAAAGCAATCATTACTGCCAGTTAAATGAGCACAGGCATGCTTGATCTGCTGCCTGTGATCAGTGCCATGGTCATTCTCAGTTTCTTAGCCTTGAGGTTATTGCAGGCTGCTGCTAATCTCTGCCACATCTCAGACTGTCGCTCACTGCTGCATTTGGAGATCACTCAAACTCCATATTCAAGGAGAGTAGACTTCTTTAACATTTTAACACAGCTGATGTGGACATCTTCATGCATTGCAGGCTTTGCCATGGTCCAGACAATCATAGACTACATCATGTCCTTACAAAGCAATCAAGACACACGTGAAGTTGCATTTGAAGTCATATGACATCACAGATTTTATTGAGTATTAAGAAAATTTGAGTGTTGGCCTTTTAGGCAATAAAGTTTCAGGGGTAATGGAGTTAGTAAAGACATCAACTTAGTCTACAAGTAGTTGTTCTGTAAGTAAATAAGAAGTTTTATCTTTCATTTGAGGTCGCAAACCTTGCTGTGGATGAATTTTGTATGTTGCATTATTGTTAATATCATTTCAGAACGTTTTACTCCAGAAAGAACGTAATAGAATGAAAATCATGCCAAAAAATGAGGAAACAAATTTGCTGACGTTTTGACATCTGGAAAAATGTGCAAACTTGCACAACTGCAAGGTTATCTAACTTTCATCAGCACAGTACTTTTTTTCCTAAATTGTGTGAATAAATGACCAGCTCAGATTATTATGCAAAAAGTAAACAATGGGAAGATTTACTGATTTAATAGCAGTTATGAGCAGCAGTTCATCAAGCTTGCCTGCCTACTAAATACTTCATGCCAGTAAGAGTATTAACATAATAGACAAAACTGCAGTGCTATGATGGATCTAGTAATTATAAATAATGTTGCATCCAAAGTACTCTCTGTAAGAACTAGTCTCAAAAATGGCCATATTATTTGTCATCATTATTATGTGCAAGCATTGCCACATAAATTTAACTCAGCTAATCTATGTTCTATTCCAGAAAGAGGTTTTCAACTTTAACATTGGCAGGTTTTACGATAAAACAAGAACGTAGTTACTTACCATTTATGAACATTTATCTTACTGAACTTTCTGTAGTTGAACTGCAACAAGCTGTCAATCACTAGTATTGACCACATATTACATCTTAACCATCAGCTTAAATATGAATGACTTGTGCAGCAAATTGTATTGTACCAATCTTCCCACAATCTTCAAGCTGTCAGAAAATGCAGAACTAAATTAAAAGCTGCAGCCAGCTTCACATGCTTAGCATTGTGGTCGGTCACCATGTGCAGTTGGAACAGAAAATGAACTGATGTTTAGAAATATCAGTGCATCATCTTTGGAACCAACAGGGTCTGAAACTTCGAAAAAAAAAACTACAGGTATACAAAGCAGCTGCACTCACAGCAATTTTATGAGGGTTAACAATCAGCATTTAAATAGGTAAGATTTTTAAAATCTTACAATCTTACGTGTGTACGATCTCTCAAGCAGATTAAATGCTAAGATGGTCTGATAAACATGCAAATACTCCAAACATCATACAATTGTCTTCATGAAACTATTAACAAATGCTTCAAATATCATACAATTGTCTTCATGAAACTGTATACAAAAGCCAATTGATTAGAGACAAAAAGAAAAGAAGGGGGATAGAGAAAATTTAAGAATATCCTGAAGTGTGGCTTGAAGAAATTGAGATTCATCCAATAAACTGGGAGAAACCATTGCACCATTTCTTTAAAAACCAAGAGTGCTAACAATATACAAAATTTATATCATAGATATTAACTGGCAATATTTGGCAATGAAACGAAGTATGTGTAGCTGTCAATGTGAATCATACCTAAGTCTCAAACAGTTCATACTCTTGTGTTTTCTGGCACGATCATAATTTTCAATTTGAATTACATTTAATAAGGCCAAGTATATTTGTGTGACAGGAATGGAGGTATGTGCACATGATAAGTAGAAATGAGAGCAGAAGTATAGGATAAGGCCACTCCTAGTGCCCCCACCACCATTATTGGTCTCTTCTGGTATATTCAATTCGATAAAGGCTAATTTGTACTTCAGTTCCATTTACACACCCTTGTTCCTTTCCCTTGATCACAAGATCACAAGACAAAGGAGCATAAGTAGGCCATTCAGCCCATCGAGTCTGCCCCATGAGCTAAACTAAACTATTCCTATCTAGCCCCAATTTCCGGCCTTTTCCCTGATACTCTCACCTGATGAAAATCTACTGTTATTGGTCTTGAAATGTAGAGTAAGTCAGGATTTAGAACTTTCTGAGGGAGCAAAATCCAGACCCCCACTACCTATTGTGTGAAGTGAACGCAGGAAGTATTAGCTCAATTTTAAAATTATGCTCTTTTCCCGAATTCCCTCATTAAGAAAAATTCTATCACTGCACCTACTTTTTTTTAAATTGTGTTATCATATTAAATGTCTCAGCCAGGTTACCCTTGGCCTTTTAAGTTCAAGGAAATACAAGCCAATTATGAGTAATTTTCTCCTAGAAATTAACCTTTTAAACCCTGGTGTAATTCCAGTGAAGCTGCACTATAGCCATTCCAAAACTGACTTATTTGGAAGCTGCTCCAATCTGCAAAAAGCATCCAATGAAATTTCACTTCTGGTGCATAGACTCAGATCTGTGTTCTCAGGGCTCCCAGCCCCTAAAGGAATCTTTGCAATATACACGCATCACTGCTGCAGCTTGTAATAAGTGATGTCATGTCATAAATGGCAAAGTGAGAAGCTGGAGGGGGTAATGGTCAAGAACTCATAACTTTGGTGGAGGAAGTGCGCTCAAGAAGAGTTGTCCTTGTGTCAGGTGGATCAGGGAAAAGTTAGACACACCTCATGGGAGGTGACAGCAAAACTCATGTGCAGGAGTGAAATACTTTGAAACAGGGAGCAATGAGGCAGAGGTATTATGAGCTCACAAGATATGTAAAAAGCTAAGACATCTATATCTTCCTCTTGGATCACCTTTAGCTGCAGCACTGTGGCCACTCAGGGACCAGATCTACCTTCCCATAATCACCGCATTAGACAGTGCCACTTCCTCCCTCCCTCCCTTCCGCACACTCAATGATCGTTAGATAATGAAACATACACCCTCCTTCCCTACAGAAACTTACTGACAGCCTGATACTGGTCCCAGCTCTGCCAATATTCCTCACTGACAGGCAAGCTGTGATAAGTGAGGCAAGCATATCATGCTTGACCAGCTTAGAGAAGAGTGTTCTCTTCCTCGTGACTTTTTTTTAAGGTGCCTTTACTCAATAACTATAATATGCCCTGCTGCAGTGGCAGATGTCCGTGACAGGACTATAGTAGTGTGTCCAGTCTGAAAATCTGCATTAAATGTATGGGAGAATGGGATTCCAGTTCCAGCCATGCATTGAGCTTGTAGCCCATCCTTTCCAATAAAAAAAGTGACCAGATTCCATGTTAACACTTCCTGAACTAATCATGCTGTAGCATCTAATGGCAGAGGTCACTGCAGCATAGGCAGAAGCCACCCTATCGATACTCTTGACTTCTACTACAAAAGCTCAACTAACTGCCATTAAAGCTTGTACTGCTGGAATCTTAACTCTGGATTAGAGTTAGAGAGTTGTACAGCATAGAAACAGGCCCAGAGGCCCAACTCATCCATGCTGACCAAGTTGCCAACCTGAGCTAGTCCTACTTGCATGTGTTTGGCCCATATCCCTCTAAATCTTTCCTATCCATGTACCTGTCCAAATGTCTTTTAAATGCTGTAATTGTATCCACATCTACCACTTCCTCTGGTAGCTCCTTCCTCTGGTAGCTCCTTCCTCATGCCCACCACTTATGTGAAAAAGTTGCCCCTCAGGTCCCCGTTAAATCTTTGCCCTCTCACCTTAATTCTATGTCCTCTGGTTTTATACTCCCCTATCCAGGGAAAAAGACTGTGACCATTTACCTTACCTATGTCCCTCATGATTTCTCCTATAAGGTCACCTGTCAGCCTCCAATGCTCCGGGTGAAAAAACTCAGCCTATCCAGTCTCTCCTTATAATTCAAGCTCTCCAGTCCTGGTAACATCCTCATGAATTTTTTCTGCACCCATTCCAGCTTAATGGTATCCTTCGTATAGCTAGCAACCAGAACTGCACACAGTACTCCAAGTGTGGTCTCACCGACATCTTGTACAGTTGTAACATGACATCCCAACTCTTGTCCTCAGTGCCCTGACTTATGAAGGCAAGCGTGCCAAACATCACTTTCACCACCCTGTCTACCTGTGTCACCACTTTCAGATTCTGTGGAAGATATTTTAAAATGATGCAGCACTCCAATAGATTGCTAGATTACATGATGTCAATAGTTCTATGGAGAATATATCAGCTGCCATCTATCAAAAAGTCAGCTTATGTGCTCCCATCACTCCCACTCCTGCAGTACTCTTACAGATACTTGTCAGCAAGCCAACTGAAACTGCTGCTGGTTACAACAAAGCTGGGTTACAGCAAAGCAGTTCAGCACAAAGCTGGGATTTTCAGGACCAGACCAGCTTGAAGTCACCCTTCATGGCCAGTGCAAAGATTTTGTCAATGTTGCACTGTAGTAAAAGCTCATATGGGTTATGAAACTGATAATGCAGGGTTGCATTGTACTGAATGAGGAGGAACATTCTTCTCTGGTCTTGAAACAGCACTTATTGAGGCTGGAAACAAACATTCTTCAGTGATGTTGGGGAAACAGACATAGAGGCAAATCAAGAACATTGTTTGGAGTTGTACTCATAGAGGCATTTACAGAGTATTCATTTAATCCTCTGGCACAAATTACTTCTGTGCTTGTGTCCTGCTCTATTGAAGTGGAGTCCTCTGGTGCACTTTAGAGCTATAAGACATCTCCTGATTGGATGTCCAGATGGGTCTTTCTGGTTGCTGACTGCACCTTCACCCTACTCTCCTGCATCTTCCTCTTTCCTTTCTTGTTGTTGCACATTAGACAAGCACTCACTTGACTGTCAGATTGTAGAGATGAAGAACACAACAACAACAAAGTGTAAGATATTTTCAAGAGAATATTTAAGGGCCAGACAGCAGATTAGCATCTTGTGGATCCTAGTGATACCTTTATCACCCTGTGGCTACAAATGAAATAATGCCTCACATGCCGGAAGCCAGACTTAAGTGAGAAGCCAAAGGAATAAGGGATAATCTTTTATCCCCACTGCCAAGTGCCAACCATTAATTTGGCATGGTGCAGACACCAGTCTCAGAACTAATCTTCAATGAAGGCTTACCAGCTGCATAGCATTGATCATGAGGATTTTTAGCCTCTGGATGCTCAGAGCTCTCACCTTTCAGTTAATGAAGAGCTCCTGGTGGAGCCTACAGCACCACATGGGTGCAATCTATCACTCCCTGACCCTTTAGAAGCCTCTAATGGGAAAATGCATATGCCTATGCCTCCTGCCGCTCTCTACTCAAGAGAGTGTGCTCCAAGTTAGAAGATGTGGCGTAAATAACCAGCCACCCTCTAAAGTGTTCTGGAGGCTGAGAAATGCTCTCATCTTTCAACTATTAAAAAGCCTCAGGGTTCAGCAAACATTACTTCAAGACTTATGGATATTGTCTTCATGTAATTCAATGCAAAGTTCAGTTCCAATTCACTCCACAATAAAATTATAAGCATTTGAAGATCCCTTTAAATGATCAGGTGCAGATTCACTGTCTTTCAGATCACAGTCAATGCTAAGTATTAATTACATATACCAGTTTCTCAGGGACGTGCCAATTCCACATTGTCTGAATACTGGCTTCACCTTGGGGTATTTTGTGTGAGAGTGCGTGTGTGTATATTCATGCATGGAACAGAGCAGCATGGACTTAAATGAGAAGTCTCGGATTTAAGTGAGAAGTGTGTGCATTCATGCATGTAACATGGCAGAAGTGAATATGAGAGATGCATCATTCTACAAAGATTCCTGTCAAGTACCATGAAGCTAAATCTCAACATTGGATTTTATTCACAAGATGATTTATTATAAAACCCAAAGTTGAGTTTATTGTCATATGCACAGGTGCAATGAAAAACTTACTTGCAGTGGCATCACAGACACATAGCATCATATAAGCAGCATTCACAAGAAAAACATAAATTAAGCATAAATTATACACAAATTATACATGAAAACAAAATTAGAACAAAAAAATAAACTCTATTTTAATGCAAAGTGGTCATAATGTTGCTAAACACTGGTGATTAGGGTTTTGCCAGTTGGTTCAAGAACCAAGTGGTTGAAGAAAAGTAGCTGTTCTTGAATCTGGTGCTGTAGGACTTCAAGTTTCTTTACCTTTGCCTGATGATAGCTGAGAAAAGATGGCATGGCGTGGATGGTGGGGGTCTTTGATGATAGATGTTGCCTTCTTGAGGTATCACCTCCCGTAGATACTACCAGTGGTGGGGAGGGATAAGCCCGTGACGTATTGGGCAGGGTCCACTACTCTCTGCAGCTTCTTACATTCCTGTGCATTCAAATTGCCATACCAGACCACGATGCAATCAGTCAGGATACTTTCAACAGTACATCTGTAGAAGTTTGTTAGAGTGTTCGATGACAAGCCAAACTTCCTAAGTAAAGATGCTGGCGTGCTTTCCTTATGATTGCATTTATGTGCTGGGTCCAGGACAAGTCATCCAATATGTTAATGTCCAGGAATTTAAAGCTGCTGACTCTCTCCACTGCCGATTTCCTCCAATGTAGACTGGCGCATGTTCGCCATCCTTCCCCATCCTGAAGTCAATAATCAGCTCTTTAATTTAGCTGATAATAAGTGAGAGGTTATTTTTGTGGCACCACTCAACCAGGTGACCTATCTTGCTCTGGTAAACTGACTCATCGCCACCTGTGATTCATCCAACAACAGTAGCGTTGTCAGTGAATTTGAAGATAGCATTGGAGCTATGCTTAGCCACACTTTAATAGTCCCTTAAGGATTAATGTTTATGCTAGCATAGAATTGGACAAATTATCAATAGCTTGTTCAGCACAAGCTGCGTGTAGTTTTTCATCTATTATCCCCTCTTCAGTTTATTAGCACCAAAGCCCAATTCCACATTTCTAGCTCTGCTTTGCCTTTTCACCAGTCAGTTCCATTTCAACTAAATAAATGCTAGTTCTCCACACTGTGTTGATAAAATGTGGTATGAATGGGTGCTGCTGCAACATAAAATTTAAGGGGCATTGTTTTTTCCAGTTTGCTGAAAGCTGTGTCCGAGAAATTTATAAGCTGTTGCAGGAGATTCAGCAACACCAGCACAGCATAGTTTTACATACCATGGAATGGATGAACAGTGTGCTATGTTTGGCCTACAGGTCACACATTTGACATCCCTAGACTAGAAATTCATTAGCAAGAATCAGGCTGTGAAAGGGTTCAAACACAAGAGTGCCAGATTTAAATAGAGAAGTGAGACGATGCAGGGTTTCAACCCGAAAAGTTGACAATTCTTTTCCTTCCACAGACGCTGCCCGACCCGCTGAATTCGTCCAGCAGATTGTTTGTTAATGCCAGATTTAAATTTGAGGCACTGGGTCCCCGGGAAAAAAATATGGTCAGTGAGGACAGGATGATGGGTCAGTGAGATTTGGTGCAAGGCGTGATGTAGGCGGCAGAGCTTTAGATGAGCTAAAGTTTGCACAGGGAGAATTGAAGGCAGCAGGAAAGAATTATAGTGGGGATTTGAGTGGAAGGTGGGCTAAGAAGAGAGGCAGCAGTCTCAAGAGGTGCAGCTAAGCAGCATGACAGTGATGACAGGATAAGTTTAGTGTTGACTAGAGCAATATATGAATAGTCTAGGTCAGCCCAAGAAAATGGTCAGAGTGGAGATCAGCGGTACATGTGTTAACTAACAGTGAAGTTATGTCAACTTGTTTCTGTATGAATGATGGAAAATCACAGAAGTGACATTGAATACATTTTGTACTGTGTTGAATATCTGGGTATCTCTGTGAATTATCATCTGATGCACAGAGAACCTGGAGAAGAAATCATGGACTTCGGTGAATTATTTTGTAATTCACAGTCGGACACACAAATCTTGCACAATGTGATAAAATTTCTTGGCCAGAGTTTCTTCATACTGGTTGTTTAAAGTAGTAGAGTAGTTCTTAAAGCTGCATAACTTTAGGCATCCAATAGCAACAGCTTTCTGTTGTTTGATTTCATTTTTCAAAAATGAGTTTTATAGGAAAATTAATGCCTGAATAAGGCTTTCATGAATTATGTCATATTTTAAAATATTAGATTAATCTTATTAATGTATCTAAATGATTATTAACAATAGAAGATATGTTGCTATTAAAAATGAAAATCCTCAAAACAAAACTTCTAGTTAACTTCTGAAAACTGGAAAGCTATTCTGTATTTCACATGGTACTGTCACTACACAAATTCCAGCCATGAAACCCATGAATAATTGTTTAGTTACAGACAGTGATTATTGCTGTTTCTAAGTGATTATTCACAGGTTCAGCTGAAGGTCACTTATGCAACAAAGCTTGAAATTTATTGGCCCCTTGAGTCATGATAGTAAAAAGTTGAAAGATATTGCAATATGGCTTTTGTAGTGAAAGTAACAAATCTGAACTGGGACAAGGTGGCTCTTCATACTCTTGCCTAGAGATTGGATTTCAGCCTTTTTTGGCTGTGCTCAACCTGCAATATATGTCGTGGTAACATCCAATTGAATCCCTCACACAAAAAATAGAGCTTTGGAGTGGTTTTCATCCAGAAGCACACACTGAAACAGGACCTCTGCAGCTCCCAATGACACGAGGCTCAACTGAATGCAGCTTCCACAATTTACTGAGCATCCACATGAGAAGGTGATCAACATTTAAAGGCACACTCCCCATTCCAAAGAGACAGCAGCAACATGCACTATAGATGCCGCGGAGGAGAGGGAAGCCGTAGTAGAGAGGGAGACAGCTCACGTTTCACTCAAAGGTCATGGAAATCCCCTTAAAAGAGATGCATGGTATATGTGGTAAAGAGAGGTCCTTTGCAGCAAGGGAGGGGAGACAGCTTAGAGCCATTAGTGGATGAACCTGACAGGTGATTGCTCCAACTGTCTTCTTTGGGTGTAAGAGTCCACACTCGTTCAAGCTATTTCAGTTGTAACAAGTCATTTCAATAAATGGATCAGGGATCCGTACATTGATATCTTATGACTGGCGCTGGTGGATATACAAAGGAGGATGTATGGAATTAAATGTGTCATCTGGGCTTTCTCAGCTCTTTATTAGTGAACTATGTTGGTGTTACGGAGTTTGGTGTGGTGAGGGTAGCTTTGTACTGGATTATGATTTAAGAGAACCCTTATGAAAACCAACTGTCTATAAGGGAGTGAAAATGGGTGGCACAATGGTTCAGCTAGTGGATCTGCACCCTCACAGTTCCAGTGAATTGTGATCTGGAGTACTGTGTGTGGAGTTTCCATGCTGTCACTGTAACCACATGTGTTTCCTCTGGGTGCTCCGGCTCCCCCCCACATTCCAGAGAAGTGTGGATTGTTGGTTATTTGGACACAGTAAATTGCTCCTACTATGTAGGTGAATAGTAGAATCTGGGGAGAATTGATCAGAACATAGGGAGAATGAAATGGGATTAGTGTAAATGGGTGCTTCATGGTCAGTGCAGACTTGGGCTGAAGGTCCTGCTTCTGTGCTTATATAACTTTCTACAATTCCAAAATTTAAAAAACTGCAGATGCTGGAAATCTAGAAAATAAAATTAAGATGCCGGCAAAACTCAGCAGTCAGGCAACATCTAAGGAAAGAGAAACAATGTCTCAAGTTTGAGTCCCTTTGCCAGAACTGGAAAACAAGTTATTTTTAAGTTGCAGAGGTAGTGGGGGAGGGATAGTCAGGACAAAGGGAGTACCTCTGATGGTTTGCCCTACCAGCTGTGTAATCAATGGCTCCTTCCTTCATTCTGCTGTGGCTTTGCCTTCCTTGTCATCCTGCTTCTCTTGTGCCTGCTATTTTTCAGTCTGTCTCTTGGGTCCCTTGGGCTCCTGCTGCTATTCTTGCAGCATTGGCTGCTGTCTTTGGTTAGCTAGCAGACAGCACACCGTGATGAGATCTCCACAGCTGGGCATTGTGTAGGATGCCCTGAACTGCTGCAAGCACTGGATCTCACTTTAGGAAGACCAATAAGATTTTGATCTCCAATAATTCTGGTACTTGCCTTGATCTTGTAGTTGAACTCAGCAGCTGTGATAGGACTTCAAATTGGTGTGAGGAGCCAAAGAAATAAAGGGTAGAGGATATCCCAGGATGTCTCCCTCCAGACTGTCCTCACCATGGGAAATGTCTGGCAGTCCTGAGGATGAAAGCATCATGACTGCTTCCCAGGAAGGTGGTATTGACCACCAGGAAATTCTTCTTAAGATCCATTACCATCTGAATATTGAGGGAGTACATGAATGTAATTAACGACTGGGGAAACCAACAATATTGACAAATCCCAGTCCCTATGATGCCACATCAAAGATACTTCCTGTGTCATATGGTGAGATCCAGCACCCTTGGTGGGAATGACACTTACAGGAAGCAATGTCACTGAGAAAATCACGTCTGTGATTTTTTTTAATGATCTGTGAATTTTAATGCGCTGCCTGCAAGCATGGCACTCTCTTGTGGGATTGTAGAGAAATTACCTAAAATTTAATTTCATTTCCTAACTGTCCTATCTTAATAACTAAGTCTAACCAGTTGATGTTGACACACCATTTGACAATGGAGGTTTTACATTTCTTGTCTCATCTACTTTACTGTAAATTTGAACTATGAAATAAATGTTGGCAAAATCTTACCAGTATCAATATTTAGCATTGTGAACATTCCATCAGATGCATTCTTAATCGGGTGCAACCATGGTAAAACAAATAAAAACAAAGTAGACTTGCATTCTTTGGACCTTTCATGTTTTCCAAAAGTGCTCTACAGCCAGAAAAGTACTTTTGAAGTGTTGTCACTGTTGAAGTGGAAACATGGTAGGCTCTCACCAACAGCAATGTGATAAAGACCTGATACTTTGAGCGATAAGCATTAGACAAGAACTCCACTACTCTTCTTTGAAATATGCCATGGGATGTTTTGTATTCATCTGAGAGACCAGACAGGATCTTGGTTAACCTCTCATCAAAAAGACAGGTCAGTTCAATGCACCATTGTAATCTCCTCAGTTTTAAATTTAAAACCTGACAATGGCCAAATTGAAACCAACCTGAGTCTGAGGACCTAAAATTTTTTCCATCCCTAAACCAACCATTGGTGTAAATACTATAGTCATGGGCACACAGCATGTGCCCCCTCTATCCATCATCGGCATGGAAAAATACTTGCTAGACTGGGGTTAGTGCATTTCACTACTGAGCCAACCTCTAGCTGTCAAAGCTGCTTTCATGCTGACCTCAATCCAAACCTAACACTTATAGTTGAGTCTCATCAGCCCAATTCACGTTGTGGGGTTCTCTGAAAATCAAAAAACTGCAAATATAAAACAAAAACAGAAAATGCTGGAAATACTCAGCATGTCAGGCTGCATCTGTGGGAAGTGAAACAGAGTTAATCTCCGACCTGAAACGTTGACTCTGTTTCTTTTCCCACAGGTGCAGCTTGACCTGCTTCTGTATTTCCAGCATTTTCTGATTTTTGTCTCATACGTCACTCTCTTGCTTTGCACCAGAATGCCAAACTGGAGTTTTGGGCTCAAATGTTTAGAGTTGGACTTTAACCCAGGAGATTCTGCTTCATCAATGAAAGTGCTAACAACACAGCCATAGATAGGGTTTCAAACAGTATATGTCAAAAATGAAGGCAGCCTTCTTAGCAGTACACCTCCTACTCTCCAGCTTTTATTATGTCATTGTTGAATTATTATTGAAAGCAACAAATGAGAAGCAATAAACGAGCTGCTGGAGGAACTCAGCAGGTCAGGCAACATCTGTAGAGGGAAATGGACAGTCACGTTTCAGGTTGAGACCCTTCATTTACACTGAAAGAGTAGAAGAGAGATGAGATGAGAGGGAAGGGTGAGGCAAGAGCTGGCAAGCGATAGGTGGATCCAGGTGAGGAGGGATTGATTGGCAGATGGAGTCAGGTGGGGGAGGGAATGGTGGAGATAGTGACAGAGGCTGGGACGAGATAGGTGGAGGCAACAAAGGGCTGCAGATTATAGAATCTGATAAGAAAGCAAGGTGAAGACGAACCAAATAGGGAGGTATAGTGAGCAGATGGGACCAGTGGGGGGGAGGGGTCCCAGTAGGAGGAGTGTGTGGGTGATGGGCGGATGGAGTAGGTGAAGGAGGGGAAAGAGGGAAATGGGGAGTTTTGGGAGAGTGGCTTCTTGAAAGGTATGTGTGACAGGGCCTGGGCAGATAGAAGGAGAGAGGAAAGGCACAGAGGCAGAGGAGGTGACCTGAAATTGGAGAATTCAAGGTTCATGCCATCAGGTTGTAGACTGCCCAGTCGGAATATGAGGTGCTGGTCTTCTAGTTTGCATTTGGCCTCACCCTGGAAGTGGAGGAGGCCAAGGACAGACAGGCTGGTGTGTGATCTGCGGCATCTGCAGTCTCTTGTCTCTGAATGAGAAGTATTGACCTGTTCTACAGTGGAATCGATGTTGCAGCAAAATAAACTAGAAATGCAGCTAACCTTGCCAGTAGTCAGTGCTAACATTTAAATAGAGAGTGCTTTTTAGTACAGCATTAACAGCACTGAAGCAACTCATTCTTGAATCAATTATGAAAATAACTCCCTTGTGGACTCATCTTCTGTTTCTTTAGTTATCCATAATCATCCCTTTTATCTTGCTTCATTCCTTTTGTTATTTAACTGCTCCCACCCTCTACTCTTTTGTAACACAAAACTACTTGGAAATACTATTCCATTATTTGAAACACCTGCCACATACGGTTCATGATCTTCATCCCCTCTCACTCAGTTTCATCTCTTTTAAACTGTTGATACTGTGGATTCCCAGTCTCAGCCGTTTAATAGCGTGTCTCCTTTATTGCTCCCAGATGGAATAAAGGATAGTAAAACCAACCTTCTATCTAAATAATGGGTAATCTTTGCATTAGAGAACCATTAGTAATCCCAAAAGCTAATAATATGTCAGATTATTCATATTTTCATACTTTTTACAGTATCTAAATCATTTGAGTAGTTTGCTTGACACATTTGTGTCAGATTTCAGATTTGTTGATCATTGGGATCTCTTCTGGGGAAGGTAGGATCTGTACAAAAGGGACAGGTTACACCTGAACTGGAGGGGGATCAATATTCTTGCAGGCACGTTTGCTAGAACTGTTGGGGAGGGTTTAAACTAGTTTAGCAGGGGGATGGGAACCAGAGTGATAGGTCAGAGGTTGGTGCATTTAGTGTACCAGTAGATGCAGAGTGTAGAAAGATGGTGAGGAAGGATAGGCATTTGAAAGGGCAGAATTGCAGTCAGTTGGATGGGCTGATGTGTGTCTACTTTAATGCAAGAAGTATCAGGAACAAGGGTGATGAACTTAGAGTGTGGGTAAGTACGTGGAAATATGATCTAGTGGCCATCACAGAGACTTGGCTGTCGCAAGGGCAGGAATGGCTGCTGGATATTCCGGAGTTTAGATGTTTCAGAAGGGACAGGGACGGAGGTAAGAGAGGTGGGGGAGTGGCTTTGCTGAACAGGAACAGTGTCACAGCTGTAGAAAGGGAGGATGTCCTGGAGGGATCATCCACAGAGTCAGTGTGGGTGGATATGAGAAACAGGAAGGGAGTGATCACTCTATTGGGAGTATTCTACAGACCCCCCAATAGCAGCAGAGATGCTGAGGAGCAGATCGGGAGGCAGATTTTGGAGAGGTGCAAAAATAACAGGGTTGTTGTCATGGGTGATTTCAACTTCCCTGATATTGATTGGCACCTCCTTAGTCTAAAGGGGATAGATGGAGTGGATCTTGTTAGGTGTGTCCAGGAAGGATTCCTGACACAGTATGTGGACAGGCCGACTAGAGGAGAGGCCATACTGGACCTGGTACTAGGCAATGAGCCTGATCAGGCTTCAGATCTCTCGGTGGGAGAGCATTTTGGAGATAGTGACCATAACTCCTTGACCTTTACCATAGCCTTGGAGAGGGATAGGAGCAGATGACATGAGAAAGTATTTAACTGGGGGAGCGGGAATTATGATGCTATTAGGCAGAAACTTGGGAGCGTAAATTGGGAACAGATGTTCCTGGGGAAGTGCACAGTGTAAATATGGAGGTTGTTTTAGGAATACTTGCATGGGGTTCTGGATAGGTTTATCCCATTGAGGCAGGGTAAGGATGGTAGAGAGAAGGAACCGTGGTTGACACGAGATGTAGAATATCTTGTCAAGGGGAAGAAAGAAGCTTACCTGAGGTTTAGAAAGCATGGATCAGACAGGGCTCTGGAGAGTTACAAGGTAGCCAGGAGGGAGCTTAAGAATGGAGCTAGAAGGGGGCATGAGAAGTCCTTGGCGAGTAGGATCAAGGACGACCACCAGGTGTTCTACACGTATGTGAAGAGTAGGAGGATGACTAGGGTGAGGGTGGGACAGATCAGGGATAAAAGAGGAAATGTGCCTGGAGTTGGAAGGTGCTTAATGAATACTTTGCTTCAGTAGTTACCAGAGAGAAAGAGACCTTAAAAGTTTGTGAGGATGGCGTACAGCAGGCTAATATGCTAGGGCATGTTGACGTGAGGAAAGAGGATGTGCTGGAACTATTGAAAATAATATTGGTAGATGGAAATATTGATAGATAAGTCATCGGGGCCAGGCAGGATCTATCCAAGGTTATTACAGGAAGTGAAGGAAGAGATTGCTGAACCTTTGGCGATGATCTTTGCATCCTCACTGGCCATAGGAGTAGTGCCGGATGATTGGAGGGTGGCAAATGTTGTTCCTTTCTTTAAGAAAGGGTGTAGGGATAACCCTGGGCATTACAGACCAGTGAGTTTTACTTCAATGGTGGGCAAATTACTGGAGAAGATTCTTAGAGACAGGATTTATGGGCATTTGGAGAAGCATAGGTTGATTAGGGACAGTCAGCATGGCTTTGTGAGGGGCAGGTCGTGCTTCACAAGCCTGATTGAATTCTTTGAGTTCACTCATGAAGGTAGAGCAATGGATGTAGTGTACATGGATTTTAATAAGGCGTTTGATAAGGTTCCTCATGGAAGGCTCATTCAGAAAGTCAGGAGGTATGGGATCCAGGGAAACTTGGCTGTGTGCATTCAGAATTGGCTCGCTCATAGAAGACAGAGGGTGGTGGTAGATGGAATGTATTCTGCCTGGAGGTAAGTGACCAGTGGTGTTCTGTATGGATTTGTTCTGGGACCCCTGCTCTTTGTGATTTTTATAAATGACTTGGATGAGTAAGTGGAAAGGTGGATTAGTAATTTCGCTGATGATACAAAGGTTGGTGGTGTTGTGGATAGTGTAGAAGGTTGCCGTAGATTACAACAGGATATTGGTAGAATGCAGAGCTGGGCTGAGAAGTGGCAGATGGAGTTCAACCCAGAAAAGTGTGAAGTGATACACTTCGGGAGATCAAATTTGAAGGCAGGATACAAGGTTAATCGCAGGAATCTTGGCAGTGTGGAGGAGCAGAGGGATCTTGGGGTCCACATCCATAGATCCTTCAAGGTTGCCGCGCAGGTCGATAGGGTTGTTAAGAAGGCATGTAGTGTGTTTGCCTTCTTTAGTTAGGGTACTGAGTTCAAGAGCCATGAGGTAATGATATTGGTATTGGTTAGGTATTGGTTTATTATTGTCATTTGTACCGAGGTACAGTGAAAAACTTCCCTTGCATGCCAGTTGTACAGGTCAATTCATTACACAGTGCAGTTACATTGAGTTAGTACAGAGTGCATTGATGTAGTACAGGTAAAAACAATAACAGTACAGAGTAAAATGTCACAGCTACAGAGAATGTGCAGTGCAATAAGGTGCAAGGTCACAACAAGGTAGATCATGAGGTCATAGTCCATCTCATCGTATAAGGGAACCGTTCAATAGTCTTATCACAGTGGGGCAGAAGCTGTCCTTAAGTCTGGTTGTACGTGCCCTCAGGTTCCTGTATCTTCTACCTGATGGAAGAGGAGAGATGGGTGGGGTCTTTGATTATGCTGGCTGCTTCACCAATGTTGCAGCTCTATATAACTCTGGTTAGACCACACTTGGAGTATTGTGTTCAGTTCTGATCACCTCATTATAGGAAAGATGTGGAAGCTTTAGAGAGGGTGCACAGGAGATTTACAAGGACACCTATGAATCCATACTTAGACTAAATGAAGTAAAGGCTTGCCATCAACATTTTCTATTACTTTGGTTTATCTAAATGTTATGTCTCATTGATACCAGCCATCTGACTATAAAGACCCCATCTGAAAGCCCTATGAAATTCATCAAGAAGAGAATGTGCATGTAATGATTGATCCTCATCATGATGTAATCTGTAATCTGTTTACCTTCAGGAAATTCAGGAGATCTACAGGATACAGTGTAATATAATGGGATGATTGATAAGAAACCTGGGCCAAGAAAATGTTGGCTAAAATGGCACTGCACAGCAAACCTGCTTTGTGTTGTGTCATGGCTGGAGATCAGCTTGTAGATGGACTGCTTGAGGTGAATTGATTGGAGAAGTACAATGCTTCTCTGACGATAACTCAGAGACAGAGATAGATCCCCCTCCCCACCTGCAAGAAAAATGTAAAAAAACACGCCTGAATAGCTAGCAGAAATATGGTACCTTCTTGTGGTTAAAAATGTTAGTTGTAATACACTTCCTAAAAAAATATACAGGTAAAGCTTATCCCTTTTAAGTAACGTACAAGCGGGCCCGCTTCCTTCTGTTAGGGTCTGTGCAGCCCACCACGATTCCTTGATGAGTGTGCAAAGTCCAAGGGAGCCACAGCAGTATCAAACATACATTGCATGGTGATTGACGTTAAAGTGTAGGTTGACTTCTTTCTCTTCAATAGCATGTTTGAGACAAAATGACGTATGAATATTGTGGATGCAATGCCTTTATATGCATAGTTTTTTTTACAAAATATTGTACTTTTTTGTAATTGATTATATGAAATTTTAAAAATCCAGCATTGTCTGTATTCATTCTACTAGTTATGAATACATAAGAAACAATTTTTCTGGTAACTTCATACTGATCCTGTCAGATAACTGTTATAAATTAACTGTCTTTTGTGATTTTGTCCAGCTAAGGCATTTGGATAAATTGCACTGATGTGTAAGCACATATAATCAGAATTTCCAAACAGTTTATAGCAAAATACAATTCGTCAAAGACTCCTGATGTTTGCAATAAAGACATAATTATGATGAAGCACTAAACATCAGAGAACATAATAAAATGCTGAAGCTATTGCCGTTGGGCTTCCTTAATAATATTAGTGTAAGACAGATGCTGCCATTCATAATATAAAACATTCACAAGCCTAAGCCAATTACCTACCTTAGCCTAAGGAAGTCAAATAGACAGAAGTTGTAATTTCTTTTTCTTTTTTGATTTCTTTATCTCTGTCTGTGATTCACTTTCCCTCTCATTATTCTTGGCATGGGTTTCTATAATTTGCCATGACAACATTGCTTCAGTCCACTGGTCTATTGCCAAGATTGCTGCTTCACTGATTGCTATGTCATAGATTGACAGCCTTTGTTAGTGATGTGCATGGTCTGTGTTACATTAGTGCCTGATTTTCAGAAGTGAAAAATAGCAGAAATCTAGCAACTGAAATCCACCTACTTTGGCTGGTGACACTTTTCCCTGTGAATAGGATGTAGCCAGCCACTACATTGCCCAGATTTGCTTCTTCATTATATGGGCAATAATCTGAAAAGAATTCATCACCTGTCTTTTATGAAGCCCAGTTGATTGTCATTCATTGATTTTAATTTCACGGTAATAATGAACAACTCTTGTAATTTATGCCACAAATTATTTTCCTGACTAAGTGTGAGTATACCTAATGTAAGATTTGTTAAGCTTGTCCCCCACAGCACCCTCAGTGTAATTGTCCTTCTGGTACTTATGCGCAAGGTTGCTTTTGTACTGTCAGCTTTTTTGACACAAGTTAATGTTCTGGTTTGGACAAATGTAGTTTCATTGAGTACCATAATACTCAATATCTGAGGTCACTATGTGAAAGTCAGATAACATCATTGGATGCTAACCCAATATTAATTGACATAAAAGGGGAGGAGAAAATTTGGGTGTGATGGAACATTGGCATCCACTGGAGATTCATATTTGGATTCATGGATCCAAATACTGTGGTGTATTTGAAGAAGTTTTGCAGGTTGCTTGAGAGGATTTGAATATCCTTTTACAATATTTTTATTAAATCCACGAAAAAAAATACAGAGTACATGCATCAAAAAAAAGGATAAAAATACAACAGTTCAAGGAAAAACCCTTGAAACATTACAATATCAGCCAATGTCTGTATTTTAATCACCAAATCAAAGGTTTTGAAAATAATTCAAAAAATGTCCCCACAGGGTTTGAAAGTCTAAGTTAGGTTCAAGAATTGAACAACGGATCTTCTCTAGATGCAGGTATGACATAACATCCCGTAACCATTGAGTAACTTCCTTCCATTTAAGCAACACAGCCCTCCTGGCTATAAGAGAAATAAAAGCCAGAATGTGTAGATCAGAAGCCTCCAAAGTTATTTCTTTTTCTCCAACAATCCCAAATAATGCAGTCAAAGGATTAAGTTTAAAATTTATTTTAAAAAGCTCAGAAAAAGTTTGAGACACCTCTGTCCAATATTTTTTAAGACTCTGACAGGATTTGAATATCCAAAGACTCTTAGAGTGACCATCTCCTCTCTTGCCTTTAGACTGTAGAGGTAGTTGGACAAGCCTGTGCTGCTTGGGGAAAGGCTCCCTGCTAGCATTGTGGATTCATAAAATTACGACTGAAATATTTCCTGACCACAGGTTCTTTATTTAAGGGAGAAGACTAAGAAAAAGAATGCTACTAAAGATGAGATATTTATGAGAATAAATGTACACAAGTTAAAGTCCAACCATGGGAGAGGTCTCTGTAAAGCATCAAAAGAACTGGAAGTTTATGACTGAACTCAGCAGCAGTTAACAGATCAGGAGCATTTTTAATTTGCCTCAGGCTACATCAGACATCAGCGTTCTGCCCTTTGCTGCACACACAGGAGTGTGCCTTCTGCTGAGACAGCAGATTCAGACAGAAGGAACACAGCTCAAATTAACGACAATTAATTTAGTGCACTTTTGTTTGCTGGCTCAGATCACATTCCTTATCACATTTGCCTAGAGATGTACAGTAGCTGGAATTGGTTCGGAACAAAGCCAACAAACAATGTGAAAGAGCAGGCTGCTGGCGTCAGATTGATTAAGTCAGTGCACGTGTCTGGTGAAGGAGACGTTAGGTTTAATCACCCTGGCTAGGATTTTTTCTGACAAATGGCTTGTAAAATGCCTGTGTAAGGCATTATTGACATTGTCCTTTCTAAAGGCAACCCCTTACACAGTAACAGCAAGTTAGCTTCTCAAAATAAGCTCTGCATTGAATTTTAGGAATTAGTCTATCTAGTAAGAAACAGAATGAAATAATCTAAAAGTAAAAATTGCTATGATTCACAGTGAGGATAAAAATCCCTGGACCAGTCTTTTAAGAAGTGGATACAGTATAGTAGATTAGCCGGATTTTCAGGAGGATAATGATGAAAAACTTATGTATATACATATATACCATATTCTCAGGATGTTACAATTATCATTTTAAATGAAAGCAAACATGACATCTAATCTTATTACAACTGAGTGATGAATGATCAATTTAGCTAATTTTTGGCTTTACCAAAAGCATAACCTTTATTTCCTTTCACCCTCACGTGCTTCCCTATTTAAATGCATGCATACTATTCAGCACAACCGCTTACTATGGTTGCAAGTTCCACACTCCCTAGAGAATAAGAAGTTACTTCTGAGTTCTCCATTTTATTTCTTGGCAATTATCTTAATTTGATTATTTTACCATTGACTTTAACAGTCATCTGTATGACCATCAGCAATCTGCTAATCTAATTTGTGCCTCACAAAAACTGAATTTAACTCTAGCATTCTCTCAGTTTTATACAAGAACACTTATACAAATGCATTCAGAATTTGCTCAGAAACTGGTGATGGAACCCATAATCTACAATGCTATCAACTGATCCCAGCTGAAAGCTACAAAGACACAAGGTCCAATTAATGCACACCATTCTGTTATGAAAGCAAAACATTTGTAGTTTTTATATGAGTGCTCCCCATGACCTTACAGGAGTCCTGAAGACTGGTGTTAGCCCTTGCTTTGTACACTCCAGATAGCCCCAGCACTCCCACCGTCTCCCAGGAGCCATTTGAGAGTTGCTTCCATAGCAGCCGAAAGTTGATGTTCATTATGCTGGCATGCTTCTTGGTAATAGGCAGCAGGCATCTACAGTTCACTGGTTTAACATAAACATGGCCTGTTGATGATTGTTCAGATTTACTTGTTTCATCACAAAAACTGTTGCCTGCAATCAGTTCATACAATCTATGCATTCACTGCGTTGTTATTGTTTGTGACAGCTGACACTCTTATGAAGTGAGAGCTAAATAGCTAGAAATGTTATCACCAAAGGCAGTGACCCAATCTAGCCTACTAGATTATCTTCATATTTAATACCATTATTGCTGTACTTTCTTGTGACACTGGAATTTTTTTATGCATAGATTAAAATTCAGAAGTTTGAAGAAATGTTATTCAACAGCACTACTGCGCAGGAATTGCACCAACTTGCACCTAGTTTGTACACACAAATTATGTGCAGCCATTTTGCACACTCTAGATTGTGTTAGCAGTCATTTCCAGAACATTTACCAACCATTGGAAAAATGACATGGGCACTTCATAGGTATGATTCACTCCAGCATGGCTCATATTTGTCCAGCAACAGTCCCACAGCAAATGATGTCACAGGTTTTGCAGCATATTTTTCCTCCACCACCATCAGAAATTGGAGCTCTTGGGGAAAGCACGTGATCTTTGTTATTAACTTGATTAGTGCGAGTTAGTGCAGTGCACTATTTGCACGCAAACAGTGCAGTGTTCAAGAATGAGACAGCAGATGGAGAATTCACTGAGCCTCTATTCCTGTGACTGCAATGGAAAGAATTGGTTTGGCAGCAAATTGCTTCCCACCATTCAGTGAGGCAATGGCATAGAATATTCAGGTTCTGCACAGAGATCTTGACAGGAACTGCTAGTGTCCCATTTTAGTGCCTGAAATCATGTCCCAAATGTCATGGCTCTACTTTTCACGTATCTTGCTTAATTTTGAAAATATTTTTACAAAATCCATTGGGCATATATACATAGGCAGCTTATGTTTTACACATCAAAATAGGGCGAATTACAATTTCCAGACAAACCATTTGTAATTAATGTAATAAAACTTTCCAAAGCTCTTCATTGGAGTGTTCTTATGATTTGTCACTTGGTTACAAAGGGAAATGTAATGGATATGACCAGATATATTAACCTAAAAGGTAGATTTTATGGTTGTAGTTTTGGAGATAGGGGACATGGAGATATGAAGAGGTTCAGGGAGGGAATTCAACCACTTAGGACCCTCTTTATTAAACACACAGGATGATGGGTGGATGTAGTATTGCAAGTTAGACACAATAGAGTTGTGGATGACTGAGGATGGAAGATGGAATACTGACTCAATGAAGCAGAGTGACAAGACAAATGAGAAAGCAATCCAATCCATTCTTTCTCCCTCCTCCATCTCTGTAGTAAATGAAGAAGTGGTCATGACCAGGAGGCCAGACTGGCATCTCTCATCTGCAACATACAGATTATGGGGATCTTAGCAATATTGCATCTGCTTTATCCCCCCGAGTAGAAAAAAGGCAATCAAGTAAAAGTTTCTACTTCTTGTTCCTGTCCATACTTTTCTTTCCCTACCTTATTTTCATCCTTACACTCCATATTTTTTTCCTTCTGACTTGCTCTTTTTGTCTCACTCGTTAATATTTTCATGACACTCCCCTTTGCTTTGTTCTTTGTTAGTAGGGAACCTTATTTTAAAAGTATTTATCTGCAATTCTCCATCTGCATCCACATCTTCTTCCCCCACTCCTTATCCTGCTCATTTCAGAATTCTGTCCTTTTCCCCCTGTCATATTCCTCACCAAAACCACCTCCCCTGCCCCTCTTTCTATTTCCATTCTTCTTTATTTTCTTTCTACTCCTCACTCTCATCAACGTTTCCTCCCCATCCCACTTTGACTTGGTAAACTGTGTAGAACTATCAGCACCTTTCATGTTACCTGCATTTTTTCATGTGCATATTTGTCTTGTCCTCCCACCTACAGTAATATTTATGTTACTTTTTTAAGTTAAGCTTTTTATTCCATCCTCCTGCCAAATCCTCTGAGTAGCAAGGCAGTATTGACCCTGTCAGTCATGCCATGCCTCACAGATTATTTTCATGCATCACTCCGTTTCTGTACTTAATAGAGTGTGTAGAGCTTTGTCATTAAGTCAATCTTTTCTGTTTGCCTTCACACATATTCTCAAGCAGTGATGCCTTTCACTATGTACCAATGCTTCAACATTTATGATTAAGTAAACTAGCGACTGCTCAAAAAGTGGCAAAGATCATTTTTAAGGCAGATTACAAATGGCTCTGTAGTACTGTTGCTAATAATGACAAGATGCATCAATTACTCTTTTTTAATCCTAATATTACAGATACAATAGTGGCATTTAAGAGAGGCATCTAGGTAGACACATGAACACGAAGGGAATGGAGAGATGTGGATCATGTGCAGGCAGATGGGATTAGTTTAATTTGGCATTGTGGTTGGTACAGACATTGTGGGCTGAAGGGCCATTTCCTGTGCAGTACTGTTCTATTATCTGTCTTGACACATTTCTGATGAATGACCTGACTGACAGACCAGAGTGGCAAGTGGTGACAGACCTGAATGCCTCTTCACTATTATAGCCTGGGAATTCAGACACTTTGACATTAACATTGCCACTCTGAATGAGACATTCCAGGAGATGGCCAGCTCAAAGAACAAAATGTTGGTGCACTTTCTTTCTGAAAGGGAAAATCTTCATCGGGATATGAAGGGATATCTTCATTGTGCGAGTCTTGCCATCAAGAATGAGCTGGTCTGGTGTCTCTACAAATCTCCCTATGGAATAAGTGAATGTCTCCTAACCCTCCAGCTCACTCACATGCAGAATCAGCATCCATTTGAGTGAGCTGGAAGGTTATGAGATGTCATTATAAGATATGCTCCAACCCTGGAAGCTGCAGATGAGGTTCTGGAAAATCCCTGGTCTACAATCCAGAGGGAGAGAACCAATTCTCTTGAGTAACTTCAATGTCAGGGTTGGAAAAGATGTGATCCAACTGAGAAGACCTGAGGGGAATAGGGAAAATTAACAACAGAATTCTCCTCCTAAAATTCTTGGAGCATGGTCTTGTCATAAATAACACCCTGTTTCATCAAAGAGGTAAACAGAAGACCTCATTAGTTATACCTTCCACTGGCACCCATTAGACTATGTCATTGTCTGAGTATCATATCAAGGGAAGAGGAACAGAATTACCTGCAGCTGAAGGGTGAGTTCCAACAGCAAACTCCTAAACTAAATAACAGATAATGTGTGGAAAAATGCAGGATGAACAGCAACTCACTGACAAACATGACCTGCTTCAACACTGTAAAGACCATTTACTGTCCAAGCACCCAAGAGCACATTCCATGGAGAGCCAAGAACAGAGGCAAGCTTATTGAGGACAGAAAAGCAGCCAGTGCCTACTGGAAGGAGCACTTTGAAGAAATCCTCAACCATGATTCTATCCAGGACATGAGTGTCTTTGAGAAACAAAGGACTGTAGATGCTGGAATCTAGATGAAATCTAGATGGCCTGCTGAGTTCCTCCAGCATCATAGTGTTTTTCTTCTTCATGAGTGTCTTTGACTCCACCTCACAGCAAACCATCCAAAAGGAAGAAAATTGAGATACATTGCTTTGTACTTATTTATACCCAAGAGATCATGGAATCAGAATGTTTTTGTAACCATCTCAGTTACTTTTTCCATCTATTGATCCTTGGTTCTCACAAGCTTGGCATCAGTTATTGTTTTCTTCTACTTGGGTAGTCCCTCAGGATAGAGGAAAACTTGATTCTGAGGTGAATGATGAGGGAAATATAGAACTGCACACTCTTCCACTGATGGAACAGAGGTGTCTGATGAGATAGGTGGTTAGGTTGTTTATAATGTGGTCCACTCCTCTGGCCATTTACACTGGTTCTGATGCTTGGACTTAAGGTTCTCAAAGCCATCCTAAATGCTCCTCCTACACCAAATTTCATGGGCCAAGGTCTCCAGGATTCAGTGGGGATGTTGCATTTTCCAAGGAGGCTTTGAGAAAATCCTTAAATCTATTTGGTCTGTCCACTGGTAATCTCATCCCCTGACAGGACGTAGAATAGAGTACCTGTTTTGCATGTCTAATGTTAGCCAAGACATGACCTACCCAATGGAGAGATCTAAGTGTAACTAGGATGTTGATGCTGGGAATGTTGGCTGAGGAGAGGACAATGACATTAATTCACTTACCCTACTAGGAGGACTTTGTGGAGACAACGTTAATGGTATCTTTTTCTTGCCTTAAGGTGCCTGTTACAGGTAGTCCAAGCTTCAAAAACATATTAAAAGGCAGGGAAAACTGCTGCCTAGTAGAACATGTTTGGTACCTATTTTAAGCTTTGATCTTCAAACATCCTTCTCTTTGGTCAGCCAAAGACTGTGCTGGTGCACTGAAGGTGATGGTGGTTTTCATCATCAATGTTTGCCCTCGCTTAGAAGTGGCTCCCAAGATGAGAGAGGGTGCACATTTTATCAGAGTTTTGCAGTGAACATTTATTGTCAGAGGATGGTGTTGTACAGCAGAAGCAGTTTGGCAGAGGACCATTATCTTGTGGATGTTGAATGTAAAGCCCATCCTCTCATATGATTCAATGATGACTTGAAGTTCAACCTTCAAATGTGCACAAACACAAAATGTCTTCTACACTACAGCTTGAATACTGAGGTTGGTGTAACCGTGAATAAGAAGTGTAGGTGCTGCTGGTTGAGTGATTTCCAATTAGTTCGGTAGATTAGCTTCATTCCAGTGGAAAGCTTGCTGGAGGCGAGGAGCATCAATGTGGCAAGAAAGATTGAGGAAAGTTTCTTTCACATGTCTGGTATTAACTGAGGTTAAGAACATCATGCCAGCATGCTATCATGAAGTAACTATAAGATGAAACAAATTTCTGCTGGCAGGTGAATTTGAGGAGTGCACTCCACAGTCACTCTCAGCTGACAGACTCAAAGGCTTTAGTGAGGTTGAAAAAAGCCATGTACAGCGGCTGGAGCTGCTCCCTGCATTCTCATGAAGCTGTTGCTCAGGGAAGGTCATGTCCATTGTGCTTCTAAATTCACGGACAACTCTGCCTTCTGAGAGGAGATGGTTGAAGAGGCCCCTGGCAGCAACTTTCCTTGTGGCTGACAAAAAGTTGGATTTGTTATCTTTCCTGAAGATGGACATGATTATGGCATCTCTGAGGTCTCCTGGTATATCCTGCTTTTCCCAAGTGTGAATGCTCTTAAATGCCAACTGGTAAAATTGCTTTACAACTGTCCACACTGTTACTGGTATCGATAAGTTTCTCAGTGACAGCCTCTTTATCTGACATGTCTGGAGGAAAAGGAGAACCTGTAGGATAAAAACTCCTCATCCTGAGAGACCATTTGTACTGATAAAATCTCCTTTTCTCGAAGACATCTGGGACAGCTAACCCAATGCTTTCACTGAGATATGTGAATGCCTAACGAGACATATTGTTGGAAGCTGGCCTAGAAGCATCCTAATCACAGCATAACAGGCTTTTAACAGCACTGCATAGAAGAGCGCATGCCAGAGGGATCAAGACTCAGTGTTGCCTGATTGGCTACATCTGCCAAGATGTTATCAACAGTGTCTGTTATTGACTGCTTGTCAATGACAATAGGAGCTGGCTTTTCAGAGTTGTTCTGTGCATTATAGAGTTCCACAGTGGGCTCATGTTGTGTCAATAGTAAGCATCTGTAGTCTGCAAGTGGGTGGCATTTTGTTGGAGGTGTGTTGTGGTGCTGGACAGTGGGGATGGTTCCATAAACATAACAATATAAGGAATAGCAGCAGTAGTAGGTCATCGCCACTCTTAAAGTTTGCTCCAGCATTCATCAAGATCTTGGCTGATCTTCTACCTCAGTGTCATTTTCTTGCATTATCCTCCTATCCACTGATTCCCTTAATGTTCACAAATCTTTGTTTTGAAGGAACTCGTTAAATGAGCATCCACAGCCATCCTTGTTAGAGAATTACAAAAATTCACCGCCTTCTGAGTGCAGAAATTTTCTCATCTCATTCCCATATGTTAGACTGTGATGCCTGATCCCAGACTCTGCTGCTGGAGGAAACATTTTCGCTGAATCCAGCCTGTCAATTCTGTGAGAACTTTCTAAGTTTTAATGAGATCTCCTCTCATTCCTCTAAACTGCAGAAAAGAACAGTCCTACTCTACTTAACTTTTCATACAGCAAACTTGCCTTTTCTGAAACCAGTATAGTGAATTTTCACTGCACTCTCACTGTGGCAAGTACATCTATTCTTAGGTAAGGAGACAAAAACAGTGTACAGTACTCCATGTGCACTCTCATCAAAGCCCAATACAACTGCATAAGACTTCCTTCCTTATAGTATTCAAATCCTCTTGGAGTAAAGATTGACATATTGGCTTTCAGTGACATGAATAAGCACATATAGGTCCCTTCAAACATCAATGCTGGTCAATTTCTCATGATTTAAAACAAAACTATTCTGCTGTTCTACTTTGTGCACCAAAGTGGATGACGTTTTTTCCACATTATATTCCATTATTGACTTCATTAATTTTTCTTTTTCATCACTATTATGCTTTTTGGTTCTGCCAATTCTTTATCTGAAGTTATGCCAATAAAGTGACCTACCAAGCATTAGTATAAACATTCTACATCTGTTGTCTAAAGGCTAACAATAACCATTCTGGCAGGGATTATGCCAGAAGAGAAAATCTAAGCCTCCGATTCCAGCAGAAATGACCAGTAGCACAGTAGCCCGACCCCCAAAATGATCCTAAGAGGAAGTGTAGCTAGGTTGAGATCGGGCTTTGTCATGGGTCACAGCTGTAAGTGAGTCATGGAGTTACAGAGGGATGCAGCATGGAAACAGGCCGTTCAGCCCACCAAGTCCATGCTGAGCATCAACCACCCATTTTAACTGATCCCACACTACTCCATTTTTTTAATCTCCTCTCTTTCTCATCAGCTTCCCCAGATTCTACCACTTACCTACACAGTCAGGGCAATTTACATTGGCCAATTAACCTACTAACTTGCATGTCTTGGGACGTGGAAGGAAACAAGTGCACCCCAGGTAACCCACATAATCAGAGGGAGAACATGCAAACTCCAGACAGATTGCACCTGAGGTCAGGATTCAACCCGGGTCTCTGACTGTGAGGCAGTGGCTCTACTTAGCTGCACCATTGACCTAGGTTCAATGCTGACCTTGGGTGATTTTAAAAGTTTTTAAATCTCTCTCACATTCAAAGAGATTTAAAAACTACTAAAATTAAAGTAAATATTAAATATAAATGAGCACTGCCCACAGTGTGTATCCCAACTATACAGCACTACTTCCTGGGTTTCACCAGACTAACAAAACTGTGTAGTCTTTGACAATGGAGCTGCTTTTCTCTGCAGCGTTACTTTCCCCAAACTCCGCCACCTGTACTATTGGTGTGTACCATTAAATTACCTTGGTCCTAATCCCTGGAGCTTGTTCATGAACATTCCCGACCCCCACCCCCCCACCTCCTTGCATCACCACCATCAAGTTCCAATCTTACTTTTTAGAAATGTATTTGTTTATAGGATGCAGAAATCATATGCAATGCCTACATATATTGTCTACACCTAATTATCCCTGAATTGAGGAGACGGTTAGAAGTTGTTCACGTTGGTGGGTCTTGAAGTGCAGTAGGCCAGACTGGATAAGAACAACAGATTTCTTTCCCTGTGGGATATTAATGGACCAGATAGGTTTTTATGACAATTCAGTAACTTTATGCTGTGATTAGCTTTTTAAAAATTTCAGATTTACTTAAATTCCCCAGCTGTCATGATGGCATTCAACTGCATGTCTTTGGATCAATGTTAGTCCAGTAACTTAATCACAATGTTACTGTACCCATTCTTATTTTTAAAAGTCACCACAACATGATGCCTTCAGCCTTCAACCAACCAAAAAGCTGACTACTAATTATCTACTTTCTATTGTCTGAACTTTTGACATGTATCTGTGGCTCTATTAGTTGGATACAGAATTTCACCAATCCCTTCCATGCCAATATGCTTGTTGTATTAGCAATGCCAACTCAGTGAACTGTATCGATGATGATGCTTGTGGCAGCTATAATAAATGCACCATCTTGGCCAAATATTCAGCTTTGCTAGCCCTTCCCACTCCACCAACCATTGAAAATGTGCTCAATTTGCCTAATCTGCCACTGTGCGAACCGAGTACCTCTTTCACAGCTGTGCCAAGTTTACAAATTGCTTTGCTAAACAGGTTCTTTGTTGTTGTGCCACTAGAACTATTTCCATTTAATACCCTGAAAGCAGTAGCTTGCATCACCATTAATTTTCTTCATTTTGTTTATTACAAATGTGACAAAACTCAAATTAAGAATACAATAACACTGTTGTCTTATAGGTATAGAAATACACAATGAAAAAATTACTCACAAAAGCAATTAAAAACACTCTAAATTCATGTAAGCTTGTGGAAATGTAAAATCAGGGTCCCTGTTTATAAAACAAACTGCGTAGATTACAAAAGAAAGCCAGTTGGTTGATAGAACACTTTCCTTCGTTACTCAATGACTTCCTTATTAAATGCCTCTAGGTTGCAAAACTAATCAATTAATACATAAAATCTAATGCTTACTCAAAGAGTTCATATTGCAAAAGCTGGAAATTTGTATACATTATAATATTCACCTGGATATCAACACTAAAGCATGCCGTAAACCTTGGCAACAGGAGAACTTGTGAATTAACAAAAGAGGTGAAACTAGTCGATTCCATTCTCCCATTTGGAAATTAGCATGTAGTTTGGCAGAACTTAATCTATGTATTACTGACTAGATTGCATTTTAAATGATTACTGAGGTGATGGTCAGAGTCGAGAGTGTAGTTGGAGCAACAAGATAGTGAAGAGATCCATTCGTTGTGTGCAGGTGTATTTGAAGGAGTGTGGGTGCACTTCTTCTACCTTATGAATCCAGGCTTTCTACCCTTTTACCAATGTCAGGAGAAATTTGTCCAACTCAAAATAGAAAGCATTTTAAAATGGAGGTGTGTGACTTTCTTGAAAGTTAGTGCACACTGGCTTATCTTCTGAGGGGGTCGGTTACCTGCTCCCATCGTGGATTAAAATCAAATTTGAATGATTTTGAATCAGATTTGAAGTTTAAAGAAAACGTCTATCCAACCGAAATCCAAGTATTTTGACTTTCAAATTTGACCCATTATCTTCATAATGCTCTTCCACAAAATGTTGAAAACACTGCCAAAACTAAATGGTGTGAGCTAAATGGCTTAGAAGACATTTAAGAGGGCAATTAAGAGGCAATCACATTGTGGTGGATCTGGAGTTACATAGAAGGCACTGTTCAGTAATGATAGTGATTTCCTTCACTGAATGAAATTAGTGAATGAGTTGGGTTGTTCGGACACATGGTTTCATTGATGATTCAGGCTTTTGTGGATGGCACAATGATACAGCTAGTTGAGCTGCTACTTCAAAGCACAGTCACTTGGGTTTCACTCCTGATCTCCAGTACTGTTTATGCAGAGTTTTCACATTCTCCCTGTGACCATGTGGGTTTCCTCCAGGTGCTCTGGTTTCCTCCCACATCCCAAAGAGTTGATAGATTAATTGACCACTGTAAATTGTCCCTAAAGTGTAGGTGAGGGATAGATTTTGGGGATGCTAATGAAAACTTGGGAGGAATATATAGAACATAGAATATTACAGCACAGTACAGGCCCTTCAGCCGATGATGTCATGCCAACATTTTAGCCTACTCTAAGATCTACCTAACCCTTCCATCCCACGTACCCCTCCATTTTTTTATCATTCACGTACCTATCTAAGAGTCTCTTAAATGTCCCTATGTATCTGCCTCCACCACCTCTGCCGGAAGTGTGTTCCATGCACCCACCACTCTCTGTGTAAAAAAAAACTTATCTCTGACGTCCTCCCTGTACTTTCCTCCAATCACCTTAAAATTATGCCCCCTCGTGTTAGCCATTTTCGCCCTGGTAAAAAATCCCTGACTGTCTACTCGATCTATGCCTCTTATCATTTTGTACACCTCTATCAAGTCACTTCTCATCGTCCTTCACTCCAAAGAGAAAAGCCTTAGCTCATTCAACCTATCCTCATAAGACATGGTCTCCAATCCAGGCAGCATCCTCGTAAATCTCCTCTGTACCCTCTCTAAAGCTTCCACATCGTTCCTATAATGAGGCGACAAGAACTGAACACAATACTCCAAGTCTGGTCTAACCAGAATTTTATAGAGCTGCAGCATTACCTTGCAGATCTTGAACTCAATACCCTGAATAATAAAGTTCAATGTACCCAACGCCTTCTTAACAACCCTATCAACCTGCATGGCAACCTTGAGGGATCTGTGGACGTGGAACCCAAGATCCCTCTGTTCCTCCACACTGCTCAGAGTCCTGCTATTACTACTCTGCCTTCTAAGTATTTTGACATTCAAATTTGACCCATTATCTTCATAATGCTCTTTCACAGAGTGTTGAAAACACTGCCAAAACTAAATGGTGTGAGCTAAATGGCTTAGAAGACATTTAAGAGGGCGATTAGGAGGCAATCACATTGTGGTGGATCTGGAGTTACATATAGGGCAGACTTCAGTAATGACAGCAATTTCCTTTACTGAATGATATTAGTGAATGAGTTGAGTTGTTCGGACACATGGTTAAAAGGAAAAATTAATGGTGAGTGGGAATGCGCTGTGAGCATGTACAAACTCAATGGGCCCAAAGGCTTCCTTCTATGTCATAACGAAATATGATAAGTATTTAATTACTTGATTTTAAATTCTGTAGCTGCCATGATGGGTTTGAACTTGTGTCTTCAGAGCAATTGCTGAGGCCTCTGGATTGGAATCCACCATGTTACTGTACTTGATAGATGCATCTCAGCCCCACTGGATGATCAAAGACAAAATCAGAAATTCATTTAAGATACTTTTGGAGCATGTGTTTGTAATTGGGAGAAAGGAGGGAAGGTTACATCAATGCAATAATGAGTCACACCCAAGCTATCTCAGAGACCACCAAAACGTGATTCTTTTCATCCAAATGATTCTCTGCACATTACTCCCATCCCACTGCCAGCTCAACCTTTCACATCTGTCTTAGAAGGGTTCAAATTATATGCAAAGATTTGAGCACAACAACATTGACTGATACTCTGAAGGCAAGGGAATGCTGAACTCTGCACTGTGGTTTTAAACTAGGGCCCCATCTGCTGCCTTAATGAATATAAAAGATCCCATGGCCATATTTCAAAGAAAAGGAATAGGTGATTCAACTTTGAATTCCTTACCAATATTTCCCTATGAAAAGGCATCACTGTAACAAATTATTAGGTAGATCTTTGTGGAAGCTTTATTGGTGATAGCATTTTCTGTAGTATAGCAGAATTGTACTTTAATACTCTGCTGGCTCTAGTGCACTTTCTGACATCCTGACATAATGATGGGTGTGATAGAAAAGCATTTCAATTCTCCTATTTTCAGTGTACTATTTTTGAGAATTATAGATTAAAAGATGTCTCAGTTGGTGAGGAAGCAAAGGAAATACTTTTTGTTGGAAACTGTGCAAAGAGAAAACACAGTGACTTCATTGATATATTTTGGTTCAATGTCAAACTTAGATAACATTCCTGGCGGGACTCTTATTACGAGAAGTGGGACCCATATAAAGAGGTGAGTGTTGGGACCCAGTTCTTTTCCAGGTACTTCCAGACAATATAAGGGTCACAGCTGCAAATTGTTAGGTGATAGTTGAATGGGAAATTAGCCAATTGGCAATAGCCAATAAAAAGAAGGTAGGGTCAAGCGGAGTGGCCATTTTGGAGTGGACCATTGTTAGAGTGGGGAGATGAGGCTTTGACTCAAGAGGCTTCAGTGAGAAGAGGCTAAGTTTCTTTCTTCCTTTGTCTATTAGTGCCTAGCTAAAGTATGGATCAGTGGTGTTTTCTTCCTGCCAGATGTGGGAGATTTCAAGTCTCCCTGATAGCTACGTCTGTGGGAGGTGCATCCAGCTGCAACTTCTTACAGACCGTGTTAGGAAACTGGAGCTGCAGCTGGACGACCTTCGGTTCATACGGGAGAATGAGGAGGTGATAGATAAAAGCTACAGGGAGGTAGCCACACCTAAGTTGTAGGAGGCAGGTAGTGCAGGGTACCCCTGTGGCCATTCCCCTCAATAACAGGTATACCGCCTTGGATGCTGTTGGGGGGGTGGGGGGGACCTACCAGGGGAAAGCCGCAGCAGTCAGGTCGCTAGCACTGAGTCTGTCTCTGTGGCTCAGAAGGGAAAGGGGGGGGGAAGAAGAGGAAAGCAATAGTGACAGGGGACTCTGTAACTAGGGGAGCAGAAAGGAGATTCTGTGGATGTGAAAAAGACTCCCGGATGGCATGTTGCCTCCCAGGTGCCAGGGTCAGCGACGTCTCAGATCGGGTCCACGGCATTCTAAAGGGGAAGGGTGAGCAGCCACAAGTCGTGGTACACATCTGTACCAATGATGTAGTTTGGAAAAAGGATGAGGTCCTGAAAAGTGAATATGGGGAACTAGGTAGGAAGATGAAAAGCAGGACCTCAAGGGTAGTAATCTCTGGATTGCTGCCTATGCTATGTGCCAGTGAGGATAAGAATAGATTGATCTGGCAGATGAATGTGTGGCTGAGAAATTGATGCAGGGGGCAGGGTTTCAGATTTGTGGAACATTGGGATCTCTTCTGCAGAAGGTATGACCTGTACAAAAGGGATAGGTTACACCTGAACTGGCGGGGGACAAATATCCTTGTGGGCAGGTTTGCTAGAGCTGTTGTGGAGGGTTTAAACTAGTTTGGCGGGGGATGGGAACCTGAGTGAAAAGTCAGAGGCAGTTGGTGTACGGTTTGATGCAGTGTGCAGAGAGACTATGAGGAAGGATAGCCATTTGATTGGACAAAATTGCAGTCAGTTGGATGGGTTGAAGTGTGTCTATTCTAATGCAAGAAATATCAGGAACAAGGGTGATAAACAGAGCATGGGTCAGTACATGGAACTACAATGTTGTGGCCATTACAGAGACTTGGCTGTCACAAGGGCAGGAATGGCTGCTGGATGTTCTGGGGTTTACATGTTTCAAAAGGGACAGGGAGGGAGGTAAAAGAGGTTTGGGAGTGGCATTGCTAATCAGGGACAGTGTCACAGCTACAGAAAGGGAAAACGTCCTGGTGGGATCATTTACTGAGTCAGTGTGGGTGGAGGTCAGAAACAGGGAGGAAGCAATCACTCTATTGGGAGTATTCTATGGACACCCCCCCCCCCCCCCAACCCCCAGTAGCAACAGAGACACTGAAAAACAGATTGGGAGTCAGATTTTGGAAAAGTGCAGAAATAATAGAGTTGTTGTCGTGGGTGATTTCAATTTCCCTAATATTGATTGGCACTTCCTTAGTGCAAAAGGTTTGGGTGGGACAGAGTTCGTTAGGTGTGTCCAGGAAGGATTCCTGACACAATATGTAGACAGGCCGACTGGAGAAAAGGCCATTCTGGATCTGGTACTAGGCAATGAACCTGGTCAGGTGTCAGATCTCTTGGTGGGTGAGCATTTAGGAGACAGCGACCACAACTCCCTGACCTTTACCCTTGCCTTGGAGAGGGATAGGAGCAGATGGTATGAGAAAGTATTTAATTGGGGGAGGGGGAATTATGATCCTATTAGGTAGGAACTTGAAGGTAAATTGGGAGTAGATGCACTCAGGGAAATGCACAATGGAAATGTGGAGGTTGTTTAGAGATCACTTGCATTGGGTTCTGGATAGGTTTGTCCCATTGAAGCAGGATTAGGATGGTAGAGTGAAGGAACCGTGGTTGACGAGATGTGGAATATCTAGTGAAGTGGAAGAAAGAAGCTTACATAAGGTTCAGGAAGCAAGGATCAGACAGGGCTCTAGAGAATTGCTAGTTAGACAGGAAGGAGCTTAAGAATGGACTTGAGAGAGCTGGAAGGGGACATGAGAAGGACATAGATTAAGGAAAACCCCAAGGCATTCTACTCATATGTGAAGAACAGGAGGATGACTCGAGTGAAGGCAGGACCGTTTAGGGATACAGGAGGAAATGTACCTGGAGTTGAAGGAGGTAGGGAAGGTCCTCAATGAATACATTGCTTCAATATTCACCTGTGAGAGAGACCTTGACATTTGTGAGGACAGCGTAAAACAGGCTGATAAGCCAGAACATGTCGATGTTAAGAAGGAGGATGTGCTGGAACTTCTGAAAAACATTAGGATAGATAAGTCCCTGGGGCCAAATGGGATATATCCCAGGATACTATGGGGAAGAGATTTCTGAACCCTTGGCGATGGTCTTTATGTCCTCACTGGCAACAGGAGTAGTATCAGATGATTGAAGGGTGAAAATGTTATTCCTTTGTGCAAGAAAGGGAGTAGGGATAACCCTGGGAATTACAGACCAGTGAGTCTTACTTCAGTGGTGGGCAAATTATTGGAAAAGATTCTCAGGGACAGAATTTATGAGTATTTGGAGAAGCATAGTCTGATTAGGGATAGTCAGCATAGCTTTGTGAGGGGCAGGTCGTGCCTCACGAGCCTGATTGAATTCTTTGAGTATGTGACAAAACACATTGATGAGGGTAGATCAGTGGATGTGGTGTAAATGGACTTCAGTAACGTGTTTGATAAGGTTCCCCATGAAAGGCTCATTCAGAAGATCGGGAGGCATAGGATCCAGGGAAACTTGGCGGTGTGCATTCGGAATTGGCTTGCCCACAGAAGGCAAAGGGTAGTTGTAGATGGAGCATATTCTGCCCGGAGGTTGGTGACTAGTGGTGTTCCACAGGGATCCGTTCTGGGACCCCTGCTCTTTGTGATTTTTATAAGTGGCTTGGATGAGGAAGTGTAAAGGTGGGTTAGTAAATTTGCAGATGACACGAGGGTTGGTGGTGTTGTGGACAGTGTAGAAGGTTGTCGAGGGTTGCAACAGGACATTGATAGGATGCAAATCTGGGCTGAGAAGTGGCAGATGGCGTTCGACCCAGAAAAATGTGAAGTGATTCACTTTAGAAGGTCGAATTTGAAGGCAGAATAAAGGGTTAATGGCAGGATTCTGTGCAGTGTGGAGGAACAGAGGGATCTTGGGGTCCATGTCCATAGATCCCTCAAAGTTGCTGTGCAAGTTGATAGGGTTGTTATGAAGGTATATGGCATGTTGGCCTTTATTAGTTGGGGGATTGAGTTCAAGAGCCATGAGGTAATGTTGCAGCTCTATAAAACTCTGGTTAGACCATACTTAGATTATTGTGTTCAGTTCTGGTTGTTTCATTATAGGAAGGATGTGGCAGCTTTAGAAAGGGTGCAGAGGAAATTTACCAGGATGCTACCTGGATTGGAGAGCATTTCTCATGAGGATAGGTTGAGTGAGCTAAGGCTTTTCTCTTTGGAGCAAAGGAGGATGAGAGGTGACTTGATAGAGGTGTACAAGATGATAAGAGGCATAGATTGAGTGGACAGCCAGAGAGTTTTTCCCCAGGGCAGAAATGGCTAACATGAGGTGGCATAATCTTAAAGTGATTGGAAGGATACGGGGGAGATGTAAGAGGTAAATTTTTTACACAGAGAGTGTGGAACGCACTGCCAAGGGTGCTGGTAGGGGCAGATACATTGGGGACATTTAAGAGACTCTTAAATGACTCACATGGATGATAGAAAAATGGAGTTGTATGTGGGAGGAAATAGTTAGATTGATCTTAGAGTAGGTTAGAAGGTCAGACAACATCGTGGGCTGAAGGGCCTGTCCTGTGCTGTAATGTTCTATGTTCATAAACACCATGGGAGGTTTTACTGCATTGAAGTCACTGCATAAATGCTAGTCATTCTTAAATTATGGTGAAGTTTTGAGCAAAAGTACAGGATGCCTCAAAAAATTAATTTTTAGTATGTTCACACCTACAAAAAAAGTGTACCATTAAAAAATTGTACCAAGAACTCTAAACATAATTCTATATTTGGTAAATGTACTGTTTTGCTTTGAAATAATGTTAAATGTTCAATTACTCATATTCAATTAGATAGACTTCTCCAATTCTTCTTGGAATAGTTGATGATTCTTTTGACTACTTTTACTCCCCCTTGAGATGTATGGGATTCTGCTGTTGAATCAATGGGCTTTGTCATTCTACAAAAAGCACTGTCAGCACTTTTGTGTTGAAGCCATAAAACAAAGCGTTCAAGCATGGAAAACTGCATCCCACAACTGAATTACTGAGGTCGCAGAGGTTAGGGTCTTAAAAGCATGGCATTTTGATTGGTTCCTAGTTTGCACTAATTGTCAGCTTATCTTCTGTGATTATGAAACTGTACTACAGAAACAAAAATAATCTAAATATCACCATTACTATAGCATATTATAGACGGAGGAGCTCAGGCTTCAGCTGCTGAGTAATCCTATAAAATGTTGAAATATCAACAGAAGTCCTATGTAATTTTAGTTGCGGTCAAGCTGAAATAAATGGGTCTTTCTTTAACATGTCTGATCCTTCTAAACAGTTCGAAATCCTATTACTAAATTAATTGCAAATCCTTGTCTAGTGTTATTTGCTCCAGAATGTTTGATTGTAAAAATAAGGAAGTCAATGTTTCTTATTCTATGATCCCGTTGCTCTTTTGAATGTAAGCAAAGACTACAGGTATGTTTCTCACTTTTTAATGCAGAAAATGAGAACACCCCAAACAGTGTCTAATAATAAATCTATCTTGCAGTCTTCTAAGCAGGACCCAATCTTAACAGTAATGTTGATCTGGTCATCAATGAACTGCCGCTTATTAAAGGAATGACTTATTTGAATTTTGCCAGACCTATGCTGTTGCTTTGTAGAAAATCTCTTAACTTTTACTGCCTAAATGTATTTTCAAATCATAATATCCATTTACATTCCCAAATATGCTCTTTCGGAAATACTTAATTGTTTCACTGTCAATAAGTGTATTGTTCATCCTTTTAAACATAAAAGTGAACATTCAACACTAAAATGAGTAATAAATCAAAGTAGTTTATTTTGAGAATGCTTTATGTTGATACATTGGATATTATCTCTGGAACAGCATTATGTACTTAAAGGTTACTGTTTCACCAAAGTGCATGGAACCTATCTGGTACATTAATTTATGATAATGTGCAATGTTCTAGTTAATTATGTCAAAAGTGCATCTGGAAAGGGTCATTAAACTGGAAAGGGGAGGCATGGGATTGTGTCTCTTTTGTGTCTGGCCCATATGCAGCAATATTCTGTTGCACACAAGGTCCAAGGTATGGTTCATGACAGACATGCCCTACATGTAAAGATATACAGCAAGGTTGTGGTGTTAGCAAAGGAAAACAGGAACGTTGCAGATTGCAGACAGGAGGGGTGCTTTGTGGCAGTTGAGAGAAGCCTGTGGGCAGTCAGGTAGGAAAGTTAAGATGAGTCAGGCTGGGTGGGTCAGGACTTTCATCACTTTTAAATAACATAGACGCAGATAAATGTTGTGCAAGCATCAACACGGTTCACAAGCCATGGATGTGCACATAAATTTTACCCGAGTGACATCAAAATGTATGTAGTGTATTTCTGATGGCCTTCATGCTCATGTGTGCCATGTGCTTGGAGAATCCAGCAGAAATATAGCAACTTATCGGACCTGACATAAAGGACCTAGTTGCATTTATTGATCAGATTTTAGATTAAGTGGTTTGAGTATTGCACAAAAATATTGCTCTGGGCAAATAATTTCTAGACCAACATGTTAAATTGTAATGCTGCTGATGTTATATACAGTTTTGAAGTTCCATAGTTATAAAGCATCATATTTTGTTTTTGCCAAGCACAAAAAGGTAATGTTGAATCATTAACAAATTAAGTAGATCAACCTTTTCCATGAGTAATTATGTTCAAATGCCACTTCTGTCCTCTGCACTTCCTTCCATCTTCTGATGTGCAGAACTGGCAGCTTAATGTTCCTGGTTTCACAGATTTTAGACAAGGTAGAGAGGGAGATAGGAAAGGGAGTGACAATATTGGTCAAAGAAACTATTAAACTGCGAAAAGGGATGATGCATTTCTTTGTGGGAACATGTTTACACTGAATCCTTTAAACTTTCCTAAGTTTCTCCTATCGCAGTGAAACTGATTTATCTTCAAGTAGCTATTTCCAGCGCACTTTGCAAAATCACTTCTCACTCTCGTAAAATCAGCCTTTCCCCAATTTAGAGCTTTACTCAGATTTATGTTAGAAGGATAATCGAATGAGGGATTGAGTTGAATGGAAGAAAGCGAGGGTCAGTCACACTATTGGGATTATACTATAGATCTCCAAACTCTCTAAAGGAGATAGAAAAGCAAACTTGTAGGTGAATCTATAACAGTCCAAAAGCACATGGGTTGTAATAGTAGTAATATTGACTGAATGTAGTTTGTGCGAAAGGCATAAAGGACACAGAAAAGAATGGGGGTACAATTCTGGGTTTAGCTTTAGAGAATAAGGATGGGCAGGTTGTAGCAGTAGTAGAGCAATTTGATATGGTTATCATGATTCAGTTATACTTTGCGTGATTATTGAAAAGGTCAAGGATGAAATAGGGGAAAGAGCATTTTTACTAGACCAAGAACTGATTTGGCTAAAGTGGAGTGTAAACAGCTACTTGAAGGTAAATCAATCTCAGAGCAATGGGAAACATTTAAGAAGATAACTCAATTTGTTCAGTGTAAATACAGTATGTTTCCACAAAGAAAAATAATGTGCCTGCCAAATCTAGACAAGGTGCATAGCAATAAGATAAGACAGCAATGTGACACACTAAGAGCTTAAAATCGCGCAAAGCTTAAAGAGCACAGGAAGGGAGTAAAGTTAAAAGGGTAATTAGGAAAGCTGAGATGTTATGAAAATGATGGCAATCAGAGCATAAACAGCAAGAGGTTAATAAAGGAAAGAGTGGTGGGGGTGGGTAATAGGAATAAGGTTCCTAATGACTATTTTGTGATTGTTTTCACAAAAGAGGGGTTGATGCCAATGCCATGATTAAGGAGAAAGGGTGTGCAATATTGGAAGGGATAAACATAGTAATAAAGGAAGTATTAAGGGGCTTAGCATCTGTGAAAGTGGATAAATTGTCAAACCCAGATGAAATGTATCCCACAGCTTGAAAAGAAGGAACAGGAAATTCCAGAGACTTTGGCTACAGCTTTTCAAGCCTCCATGGCTATAGGAGCAATGCTGAAGGATTGGATGACTACTAACATTTTACAATTGATTACTCAGTTTATCCCAGTTTCCCTTTTTAAACAGAGGTCGATTAATTTAACTCAGTAGTGGCAACTTATTGGAATCCATTCCAAAGTACAATGGAAACCTTTATTTAGAAAGGCACGGATTCATATGGGACAATCAACACAGGTTTGTTAAGAAAGATTCTGTCCAACTAACAATCGCATTTTTTGAGAAGGTAGCAGAGAAGGTTGATGTGGGCCGTGAGTCTGATGTAGCCCCGGTGGATTTTAGAAAGCTATTGACAAGATCCTATATAGCAGCCTGATTTCTTTAAAAAAAATAAAGGCATGTAGGTTCCAAGGGAGGGTGGCAAGAGAAGTGGCTCTGTAGCAGAAGCAAAATGTAATGGTTGCTGGGTATTTCTGTGATTTGCAAAGTCTTATTAGAAGGGATCCACAGAGCTCAATACTATGTCTCCTGATTTTTGTAATATGTAATAATGACTTAAAAGCAAAGGTCATAGTAAAAAAAATTTACAAATGATTTAAAAACTGGTCATGTTGTTGACAGTGAAGAAGAAAAGCAAGCGATTAGGAACGCAAATATATTGGCTTTACTACAAGAGATTTTGAATACAGGAGTAACAATGTCTTACTTTCTAGTGTTTTGGTTTCTTACCACTGAGGAGTGGTTTTCATTTTTTTTACCTGGCGACCTACTTTAATCAAATCATTCACCCATGTGACCAAACAAAAACAACTAGCTAACTGTACATCAATTTGCAGGTGCAAGCAAACCACTGTAACACAGCATGGGTGGGTTAAAGTAATCAGTGTGCAGTTCTCTCATCTGTGGACCTGCTTCACTTCCCCAAAGCTCCTTGGCTTCTCCCTCATGCTTCCCCTCAAGCCTCTTTCTCTATGCTTTTCCCACAGCCTACCCAAAGGTCACAACAGCCATTTTGAAAATCACAGCCATAGAGGGAATCCAGTGTAAGTTCACCAGACTGCTTTAAGGGGTGGTGGGCTTGGCACATGAGGAGAGATTGATAAGACTATTCTTGTATTTTATAGAGTTTAGAAGTATTAGAAGAGACCTTATTGAAACTTACAAAATCTCAATAGGGCTCGACAGGCTGGATGTGGGGAGAATGTTTCCCGTGACTGAGAATGTGGGGGGAATAAAAAAATTGATTAATGTAGGATTAGTGTGAAAGGGTGGTTGATGGTCAGTGCAGATTGGTGGACTTGAAGGGCCATTTTTTGTGCTATTTCTCCCTATAATTCTAATATTCTATTAGGAGTCAGAAGCAGGGGTCATAATCTCAGAATAAGGATTGGGCTATTTAGCATTGAAGTGAAGGAAAAATTTCTTCATGTAGAAGGTGCTGAATCTTTGGAAATATCAGGAGAACAGTGGAGGGCCAGTAATTGTGTTCATTTAAAATAGAGGTTACTATATTTCTGAATAGTAAAGAAATCAAGGGAAACAGGGATAATACAGGAAAATGGCAGTGAAATATAACACAATAACACAAGTAGGCCATTTAGTCCCTCAAGCCTACCCCACCATAATCATGCTGATCTGTGTGGGCCTCAACTCCTATTCTCTGCCAGTTCCCCATAACCCTCAATTCCTTGATCTTTCAAATACTTATCCATCTCCATCTTAAATATATCTAATGATCTGGACTCCACCACCCTCAAGGGCAGAAAATTCCACAGATTCATTCCCATTGAGATGAGAAATTTCCATGCAGCTATGTTTTAAATGACAAGCCCCTTATGTTGTAGTTATGTCCCCTTGTTTGTGACTCCCACAGTAGTGAAACCATCACAACACCCTATCAAGCATCTTCAGGATCTTGTATGTTTGAACTATTCACCCCTCATTCTTCTAAACTCCAAGGAATATGGACCCTAGCCTCACTTGATAGGATAACCCCTCATACCAGGAATTGGCTTGATGAATCTCCTTTGGATTGCCTCCAATGCTATTATATCCTTTTTTAGGGAAGGTGATCAAAACTGCACAGTTATTCCAGGTGTGGCCTCACCAACACCTTGTACAATTGTAACAAAACTTACTGTTCTTAAAACTCCATCCCCTTTGCAATGAAGACAAATATGTGTTTGCCACCTTAATTACTTGTTAAGCCTGTCTGCTAACTTTCTGTGGTTCATGCACTAGAACACCTAGATCCCTTTGAATTTAACTCATTTGCAGATCGGGCCCAATCTTGGTGATTTTCACGGTAGGCTCAAAGAGCCAGATGGCCTCCTCAAGCTCCAATTTCTTCTTAGTTCTTCTTCAGACTGCAGGAAGGCCGGTGGGCTGCCCACCAGTAGTCCTGCCGGAGATGGGGCACCTGGGAGTTGGGTCACTTGAGTAGAAAGGTGGCAAATGAAATTTAATCCAGAGAAGTGTGAGGTAATGCATTCTGAGGAGTGCAAGAAGGCAAGGGTATATGCAATAAATGGGAGGGTTGTGAAATGTGTGGAGAGACAGAGGTACCATGGTGAACATTTCAACAGATCTTTAAAGATAACAGGCCAGATGAATAAAGTGGTTGAAAGGGCATACAGGAATATAAGGGTAGGGACATTAAGCTAGAACTGTGTACAAAGGTAGTTTTACTACAGCTTGGTGCAGTGTATAGTTCTGGTCACTACATTGCCGAAAGGATGTGATTGCACTGGAAGGGGTGCATGGGAGATATAAAAGCAACTTGTAGCTGTGAGGAAAGATTGCATACGGTCAAGTTTATTTCTTTAAAATAATGGTGGTTGAGGGAAGACGTATTTGTAGTGCCTGAAATTATGAGGAGCCTAGACAGAGTGAACAGGAAGAACCTATTTCCCTTGGCCTGCATCACAGTGCATTCCCTTGGTAATGTAGAAGGATTAAAGTGGAGATGACGAAAATATTTTTTGGCCAGAGAATGATAGTTTGGAACTCACTGGCGGAAAGGGTGGGAGAGTCATAAGCATAGAGTCACAGATTTGCAAAGCATAGAAACAGCCCCTTTGACACACTGCATCTATGCCAAACACCATGCCTTTCTATGCTAACCCTACTTGCCTGCATTAATTCCAGACCAATCTATGTCTGACTCATTCAAATACCTGTCATGATGCATCTTAAATACTGTTACTGCTCCTGCCTCCACCACCTCCTCTGGCAGCTCATTACAGATACAAACTACACTTTGTGTGAAAAATTTACCCCTCAGATCCCCTTTAAACCTCCTAAAGTCATGCTAAAGTCCATGGAGACAATGTCTACTGCCTTGTCCTTATCAGTCCTCTTGGTCATCTCTTCAAAAAATTCCTTCAGATTGGTGAGACATGATTTCCCATTCACAAAGCCGCCACGCTGGCTATCCCTAATCAGTCCTTGCCTTTCTGAATGCAAGTAAATCCTGTCCCTCAGAATCCCTTCCAATAACTTTCCTACCACTGACGTAAAGCTCACCAGTCTGTAGCTTCCTGGAGGTAGAAGTGAGGCAGAAACTTATCACACTTAGCAGTACTTGTATGTGTACTTAAAGAACTGTGGCCTGCAGTGTTTTGGGAAGTGAGATTAGGCTAAATAGCTCTTTTCTGACCAGCACAGATATGAAGGGACTCATGGCCTCCTCTTGCCATAATTTTTTCTCAATTCTGACTATTCTTGGTGAATACTCTTTTGGTTCTCAGTCTAATCTCATCTGTAGTATTAATTTAGCAAATAATATTCTACAATTACTTTTTTTTGAGGTATGGTGTGGAGAACAAATGTAATAGTTTACATCAAAAACAATTAACTGATTCTAGATTTGCCAGTCCTCAGCAATATTCTATTTGGTTTACTAGAGTTTATGACTGAAAGCCATTGAGATTAAAATAGTGACTGAGACAAAAGTATATGATAATCATTTTGGTTGTGTTAAGCAGATTAACTTTTCCATAAAGATTATGCTTTGAATGTTGTTAAGGATATTTGATTTGAAAACAATTTTACATCTGTGACTTACCAGCAGCATTCAGTGGGACCAATTTACCTGACAGCACAGGAAGCATGGGGCTAGTGCTCACCAGGTGTCAAGGTCATTCAGCAATGGGGACTACCACTTACAGACAAAAAGACGCTGTTGCTGGTCAACTGGTGGTTGGGGGGGTGGATGTCTTCCTGTTAGATAAATGCATCAGGGGAGATACTGGATGAAATAATGTTGTGTAATTGATGAGTTGAGTAGCTTGTTGGCTTCAGAACGTCTGCCCTTTAATGCGCAGGATATAAATAACATCATTAGCTTCAATCTGCCTCAGTACACAGTGTTAAAGAGTTCCCTGCCAGGCCAATCCAGGTAAAGAGGATTGAGGCTAATGAGGTCCAGGAGGATTTTACCAATTTTGTTTCCTTTCCTTGTAAGGCCAAGAGGAGCAGGAATACTCCTCCAGGATTCCCAAGAAAAGCTAAGCTTTTGTGACCAATCCCTTCCACTTACACCCCTAACTGCAACAGCACAGAAGTTGGTTCTGCAATTTGGTATTGGTATTGGTTTATTACTGTCACTTGTACTGAGGTACAGTGAAAAGCTTGTCTTACAAACCGATTGTACAGGTCAATTCATTACACAGTGCAGTTACATTGAGTTAGTACAGAGTGCATTGATGCAGTACAGGTAAAAAACAATAACAGTATAGAGTAAAGTGTCACAGCTACAGTGAGAGTGCAGTGCAATAAGGTGCAAGGTCACAACAAGGTAGATCGTGAGGTCATAGTCCATCTCATTGTATAAGGGAACCATTCGATAGTCTTATCACAGTGGGGTAGAAGCTGTCCTTAAGTCTGGTGGTACATGCCCTCAGGCACATGTATCTTCTACCCGATGGAAGAGGAGAGAAGAGAGAATATCCCGGGTGGGTGGGGTCTTTGATTATGCTGGCTGCTACACCAAGACAACGAGAGGTAAAGACAGAGTCCAAGGAGGGGAGGTTGGTGTCTGTGATGCGCTGGACTGTGTCCACAACTCTCTGCAGCTTCTTGCAGTCCTGGGCAGAGCAGTTGCCTTACCAAGCCATGATACATCCAGATAGGATGCTTTCTACGGTGCATCGGTAAAAGTTGGTGAGAGTCAAAGGGGACAAACCAAATTTCTTTAGCCCCCCTGAGGAAGTAGAGGCGCTGGTGAGCTTTCTTGGCTGTGGCATCTACGTGATTTGACCAGGACAGGCTGTTGGTGATGTTCACACCCAGGAACTTGAAGCTCTCAACCCTCTCAACCTCAGCACCATTGATGTAGACAGGTGCATGTACACTGCCCCCTTTCCTGAAGTCAATGACCAGCTCTTTTGCTTGGTTGACATTGAGGGAAAGGTTGTTTACCAGTTGTTTTTGGACGATGCCTGGGAGACTACTTACTAGAAATTAGTTGTTGGAATTTTAAATGATGCTGGTTCCCTTAGAATCATACAGAATGAAAACAGGCCCTTCAGCCCTTCTATGCAGACCAAGATGCCCATCCAAGCCAGACCCATCTGCCCGAGTTTGGCCCATTGGTGGATGAGAAGTTAACACTGATATGGTTTCCTACCTTTAACTTGCCACCAATTAAAATACAGGCTCCAGACTTGTTGACCAATGTAGAACGCAGTACTCAAATAAGTTTGACCAGATCACTGTACAAATTTAGCACGGCAATTTCAATTCTTCTGCAATGACATTTAGCTTTCTGTTCACATTGAGTATTTTTTTGCTATATATTTTCAATAATTTGACATGCTCACCTGAATATGCTTTTGCAATGTGATCACTGATAAATTTCTCAACTGCAATACTGCTAACATACTATAGAGTGCTCGTTAAATCGAATAAAACTCCCGGAAACAACAGCCTACGAGCGGAGTTGTACTCAGCTCTGTGGGACTGGATGGGCCTGGACCTGCTTGAAGTGTACAATGCTATGCTTCTGGCTGGCAGCATGTCAGAATCCATGAGGAAGGGCACCATTACCCTCATCTACAAGCAGAAGGGGGAGAGGGAGGACATCAGAAATTGGAGACCCATCTCCCTGTTGAATGTGGATTATAAGATCCTGTCCAAGGCCATCACCAACAGGGTCAAGTCTGCTCTGGGATAGGTGATCCACCCAGACCAAACCTGTGTTGTACCTGGCAGGAAGATCTTTGACAGCCTCGCGCTGCTCAGGGATACCATCGCCTACGTGCAGGACGGGGGGTGGACACCTGCCTGGTCAGCTTGGACCAGGAGAAGACCTTCGACAAGATATCACACACGTACATGTTGGATGTGTTCTCCAAAATGGGCTTTGGGGAGGGAATCAGGAATTGGATCCAACTGCTCTACACAGACATCTGTAGTGCAGTCCAAATCAATGGGTGGGAAACAGATAGCTTCCCCATTAAGTCTGGAGTCAGGCAGGGCTGCCCTCTGTCCCCTGTCTTGTTCGTGTGCTGTATAGAACCCTTTGCCGAATCCATCAGGAAGGACAAGAGCATCAGAGGGGTGACGTTGCCAGGCAGTAGGGGCACCCAGGTGAAAACTTCCCTGTACATGGACGACGTTGCCGTCTTCTGCTCAGGCCCAAGGTCAGATTGTAGATTGATCAGCATCTGCGACCAGTTTGAGTTGGCATCAGGGGCCAGAGTTAACCGCGCGAAGAGCGAGGCCATGCTCTTCGGCAAGTGGCCCGACCAATCCAACATCCCTTTCGCTGTTGGGACTGACTACCTGAAGGTGCTGGGGATCTGGTTCGGAAGGGCTGAGGCGTGCAACAAAAATTGGCAGGAGCAGATTGGGAAGGTGAAGCAGAAACTGGGACTGTGGGAACGGCGCTCCCTATCAATAACTGGGACATCAGGTGTGAGGTGCTCTCAGGGCTGCTGTACTTAGCGCCGGTGTGGCCTTTTCCTCACTCCTCCAGCTTGGAAATCACCCGTGCCATCTTCCGGTTCATCTGGGGATCCAAGATGGAGCGGGTCCGACGGGTCGCCATGCACAAGTCCCTGGACAATGGGGGCAAAAGTGTCCCCAGTGTCGCCCTCATCCTGATGACCACTTTCATCTGTGTCTGCATCAGGCTGTGTGTGGAACCAAAGTACGTGGGCACCAAGTGTCACTACGTGCTGAGGTTCTACGTGTCCCCGGTGTTGCGAAGGATGGTTCTGGCCCCATTGCCGCGCAACACCCCAGTCAACTGGACGTTGCCGCACTACCTGTCCTTCGTGGAAAAATTCTTCCAGACCAACATCTTTGACCACAAGTCTATCAGGCAGTGGTCGGCACGTAACATCCTGCAGACACTGCAGGAGAAGGACTCGATGGATATGGTGGGGTGGTTCCCTGAGCAGACGGTCCAGACCATCTGGCAGAATGCCTCATCGCCAGAACTCACCAACAAGCACCAAGACCTCGCTTGGCTGGCGGTGAAAGGGGTCCTCCCAGTCAGATCCTTCCTGCATGGTCGGAACATCACTATCAGTGCGTGCTGCCCCCAGGAGGACTACGCTGGGGTCGAGACAGTCGCCCACTTCTTTGCAGGCTGTGGGTTTGTGAGGAGGGAGTGGCGAAAGATGCAAGGGTCCTTGTCACATTTCATCTCCAGCCGCTGCATAACAGAGGATTCTCTGATCTACGGGCTGTTCCCAGGGTCACACACTGAGACAGACGTAAACTGCTGCTGGAAGGTCATCAAATCGGTGAAAGATGCCCTTTGGTCTGCCTGTAACTTATTGGTCTTCCAGCACTGAGATGTCCGTAGGGGAATGCTGCCCACTGGCTCATTCCAGGCTGCAGGAGTACATGCTGAGGGACGCACTGAAGCTGGGTGCAGCCAACGCAAGGGCTCGGTGGGGAAGGACGACAGTTTAAGGTTCTTCTGCCACAGGAGAGGGAGGGGCGGGGTCAGGTGAGGAAGCCCCTTAAATATTGTAAATACGGGATTGGGGTGGCACCCCAGGGAGCCACATGAGTGGCATCGGTGCTGTGGGTTTTATAAAAAGTAACACTAATGATTGATCCGTACACGAATGTAAAGGTTTACACTGTTTTATTATTGTATATAGTTTGTCTTTTATTATGAATAAAGTTTATTTTGGAATCAAAAAAATTTGATGAGCTTCTAAAAATTGTTAAGAGCCCAATGAGGCTTAAACCACAGGCTGAGAAAGTGTTCCTGTAGGGATAGAGAGAGGCTTCTTTTTGGCTTTCATTGCTCAAAGGGAGCAAAACTAGAGAAATGGAAAAATATTACCAAGCCACCCTAAGCCAATTCCAGAATTTAGACCTCAGTCATTCATTACCACAAAAGATTAGGCAAGATAGGATGATCCAGTTTCACTTCCAAGAATGTTGTTCACTAAGAATGTCTGCCACTTACAAACACGTCCCCTCAATGAGTGTGCTTCAACTATTTATCATTTATGTGCAGGAGATGGTCCTTTGCCCTTTACCTTCAGCCTAGACCTGGAAGTCTTCCTTTGCTCACACTTTCACATGTAACTATGTTATTTAAAAGATTCACATGGAACATTTGTGCTTGATTTACTGAGCTTTGGCACCTCCATCATTGGGTCAATTTAGACAGTCACCTACATCGAAGCTTAGAAGACTTCATTGCCTTTTTCTTCAGATCATTGAGCAGGCACCAGCACAAGCATGCATTGCAGGCTTCTGTGGAGTGCAGCTTTTCATAAACTGCATGCATTTCTTTACAGACCGTCCCTGTCAACTTACTGCTAGGAGTGTCTCTGTGGCCTCCTTGCATAAGGAACTTGTCTTCTTTGGGCACTGATTGTTCATCTGTCTCTGTGTATTTGCGAACACTCACTCCTCCTTCCTATCATCAGAGCTTCCACTTATTCAATAACAACACTCCTGTGTAGCTAGAAGAGTATTCATTATATTGTGGTTTGCCCCTTGGTGAACTGACAGCAAAGACCAAAAATCACCAGACAAGTTTCTACAATTCAGCAATGTGAAATCAAAATCGTACGTTCTTTCATGTTTGGCTTTGTGCAGGGCTTGTTTGTTAAACATGCGTGCAACCCCTTTGAATGTTAAATGCTGTTTTGCTGATAGAGGAGCAGCAATACCTACTTTAATTTTGAAAGTCACCAATTTATGCTCACAGAGAGAAAACCCATGAAAAGAAACAAAGGTCCTGCTGTTGAATACTGGAAAGCAAAATAAACAAGTAACAAAAGACTGCTAATGAGCTACCAGGAAAAGAGTTACGATGTTATCTTCAGTCACAAGATAGTTGCTTTAGTTCCCAGTATCTTTGAATGTAAATGCAGATTTCAAATACATAATATGCTGTTTACAATGCAAAAACAAAATGATATCCACTTAATAAAAACAGTTTTATTTGTTTCACAGATTTAGAAGGCATTAAGTATTATGGCAGCATGTCATTTCCTTATTTCCCAATAGCCGCAGAATGCTTAGGAGTGAAGATTACAGTTGTGAATGAAAACCGAAGTGTTGCATGTCGTTTCACTGTATTTTCAATTATCTGATTTGATGTGTTTAAAAGTTATTATTACCACATGATTGACAGGAAGGTTTTTCAAAGGACTCACCAGGTTATCCTTTTTAATTTTTGTTAGTGTAATCAAGATGTAAATAGGGTACAAAGGAACAACTTTATCATTTGCATTATAAACCACACGTGGTATAATTGAAATATTTGGGAACCCCTCTTTCTTTAAAGGCTGCATCTCAATTCTATTTCCATGATGTAGCAACACATGTCAATATCCTCAGACAACGGAAAACTGCCTCACTGATTCTCAAGTATTTACATGCACACATGTACATGCACACACACAGCCTGAACAGATTCCCCCAACATCTACGCTCACTCTCTCCACTCAATCTCCATTACTGTAGCCCATAGCGATCCCAGTGCTGGATTGTTGGTTTTCTTTCTAGAATCCTTTGCTCCGTCCTCTCTACTGCCATTGTCAGAAGGACTTTTATAAGCAAGTTGCATTCTGCTGGGAATATTATTGCCTCCCTGTGACCCTGGAATAAATGGGGCACAGCTGAGCAGAAGGAACACACTGAGAACATTGCTGCCATAAAATTCCACGTAACTGTACATAGCAGGAGATAGATGCACACACCTACTCACCCTGGCAGACAGATCCCACCCATACTGACACTTCCTGAGGGACCGGTCCCACACACTGACTCTCAATGGGGTATGGATCGCACACACACTGACTCTCACTGGCAAACAGCCCCACAGACATTGACTCTTATTGGGTCCTCTACATTGCAATGAAATAAAACATGTCAGTATACTCACAGTATATCCTAAAAAGTGTTAAGATGAGCTGAGTTTTATTGAAATTGCACTGCATGAACTGACTCAAAGATTAAAATATATCACAGGGTGATATATGGGTTGGACTTGCTTTTTCCAGATGCTGAGGGCCAAACAAATGAACATCATTCTTAAAATTTGCAGTCTATTGATTTATCTTGAAAATGGAGTATAGTAATTGTTAATGAAAATGTCCTGGATGATAATGTACACATACACACACAGTGAGGGAAAGGAGGCAGACCAAAAGAAATGAATGAGGAGCAAGTATCTATAGACATTGGAATTCCTTTTAAAAATCAAACAATTATAGGTAAATATATTCAACATTTTTTAAGGAAGAACTCTCTCAGTTTATCATTTAAACAGCTTATTTAAATTTCAGTGCTGAAAGGGTGATTAGGATGAAGGAATAAAACAGTAAAATGAAGTTGCTAAAGAGAAGCGCAGCAGATTGAGTAATTGTCTGATGGGTCAACATCAACATTAAAAAGAATTCGTAGTATAGCTTGGAAAAAAACATTCATTTTGCACAATAGAGACCCCATTTTGCTCAGTTTGGTTTTAAGAGACAAGTAGCTGACATATCCGAATGCAACTCTTTTCAACTTACAACTAACTGCAGATTCTTTCTCAATAAATTAAAAATGAATCCTTGCTACAAAACATTCAATGTACTATCACTTAGCTCGAATTCATTCTGAAATAGCAAATTGGAATTTATACCAAATTCTATTTATTTTCTAAGTTATTATTGAATTACAAGTATATCTATTCTACTTCATAAAAGAAATTGTCCTTCATTGTTGCTTGAATTACACAACACCGCTCACTGACTTGAAGAGTACCAGCAAATTGAGGTTTGTTCCCACTTCCTTTGCCATCCCCGGTTGTCTTCAGTGTTATAAACTGCAGAATTCAAATGTCTAAAATCTTGTGCTGGTTTCCTGCTAGGCACCAACAGGATCTCTGGGGGGAAAAAACAGTTTAAGTTGCTGGGAATTACTGCTTCCTTCCAGAATTAGTGGTCCTTCTGTGGAATTCTGATAGAAAACCCTCAACATTTTCAACCCCAAATATCTGAGCATTTTAGAAAACTGCTTTTAAGTGGGGTATAATTTACAATGAAAGTCCAATGATGAATTTTGCCTTAAGGAAGGGTGAACATCATAATGATCAGTTGTTTGAAAAAAAAACATTAAACTTCACACCAAGGCCCTAAAATTTCAGGAAATCCAAGAGACTGCAGATGCTGGAACCTGAAGCAAAAGAAACAACTTGCTGGAGGAGTTCAGCGAGTCAGGCAGTGTCTGTGGAGGCAGAGAGAGAGAGTCAGCTTTTCAGGTCAAGATCCTGCAGGCCTGATGCAGCGACTTGACCTGGAATGTTGGCTCTCCCTCTGCCTCCACAGATGCTGCCTGACCCACTGAGCTCCTCCAGAAATTTGTCTTTTGCTCCTGAAATCCCAGGGACTGTCTGGATTTTGAGATGGCTAATCCTGTCCAAGATCCCAAGACTGGGTCATTTAAATGATCAGGGCAGGTCTCAGATTAATATATGCTGAGCAAGGATGCCTGTGTGGGGAACCCAGCTGAAAACTGGAATGACAATTTGCTGCTCCCTATTAGGGCAAACAGAGGTCATCATCACATCAAATGAAAAATCTTGTCAAGAATGTGAAAATCATGAAGATGCTGTCAGCTGTTCATGGTGTATGTGCAGAATGCACTCCAGTGTTGGAATCCTCATGAAGTCCAGCAGTGAAGTAGAAAGTTACAACAATCCCCCAGTACTTAAGCCAGATTAGATCTAGAAAGACAGCTGTGAGGGACAAATGTTAGTTTTGGTCAGAACCTATGAGACAAAAGGCCTTTGTGCATATAAGGGATACAAGTCCTGAATTTTCATGTATGGCACCCTGACACTCGTACATGACAGTCTTGCTGCCGGGAGGTCTTGCCCAAAGCTGGGATGGAATCTCCTCTGCAGTGCTACTTTAATGCAGCTTTTTACATGCAGTAGACATTCTAGTCCCCCGGATACATTCATCCTTCTTTTCGTTTGCCAGTTTTCTTGAGGTTGGGGAGACATAGCTGACAATGAATAAAATTATCCTAAAGTGCATGCAAACATTCTTGTTAAAATATTTAAATGATTAACTTGCATCTTGCAATTGTACTGGCTGAGCTGCATCTGTTAACATTAGGTGCGGCTGCGTGTTGTCCCATTGTTTCAATTTTTGCTTTTTAACCTTCCATCGCAAACAAATTCATCCACTTCCCTCTTTATTTCTTTAAAATTCTTTGTCTTTTCCTGAATATGCTTTTTAAAAGTTACCACCGGGGATGATGTGAATTTGTCATTGTTATTTAGTCCTTTAGCCTGATTCAGAACTGTGTGACTGGATCAACTGGTATTGCTAAACTCCAGTAAATCAATCACTCTGAACTAGTGACATTAATTCACTAAGCAGGAAGGGTCACATGATTTCAACATGTGATCAGCTTAATGCCCCTGAGCTGGTACCCCCAAAATTCATACGTCAAAGCCTTCATCAATGAATAAAATACTGGAGTGCAGATTTGTTTATAGTATCACACTGACTGTACAGGACTGCAATTGCTGGTCCCAGCTGATCAAGAATAACCATCATTTTCTCAACTGACATTTGTAATAGTCTGTAAATAACATCCTGAATAAAATGTAAACAGGAATTAATTAAAGTGATTGACAATTCTTTATGATGGGCCACTGTACCACACTATATGGTTTAGATAAAGCATGAAGGTTAACTGAGAATTTCTCTTTTGAAAGAAGCATGTTGTATATCTTTGTATTAATTAATGAGGTTTAGCACCTATTCCTCACTGAAATCAAACTAGATGAAATCATTTCTTCATGAATACAGTGCCTGAGTGACCTCTCCAATGCGGCAGTGAACAGCACCTTCCAGAGTTGCTTGGAGAAATGCTGTAGTGTTGACTTTGAGAGTTAATTTGACCTTGACAGAAAGAGCAGGCTAAGCACAAGGGCATGGCTGAAATTCTTCCCACAGATTGTCCCACACTTCAATGATAACTACCTTGAAAACTTTGTGTTTGAAGCCTGAGATGTCACTTAAGACTTCCAGGAGAGTGTGAGGGCAGGATGAACCCAGAAGCGGTAGGTACAATATAAGATCCAATTGATAGAGATTGTTAGTAGGCGAGTTTTGAGTGTGCACCAAATTGTTCCTGAGACCTGATGGGATATGGCTTTTGGAGATCCATTCATTCGCCCATGTCATGCACGTGAGGTCACTTAACTTGTTGCAACCCTGTATCCAGTTCTTCACTGCTTCATCTAAAAACAGAACTTGCTGGAAGTACTTAACAAGTCAAGTAACATCAGAAGGGAGAGAAGGAGAAAACATTTCAGGTCAAGAATCCTTCATCACTACTGGAAAAAAGAGAAAACAAGTACATTTTATACTGGAGAGAGGGGAAGGGGCTGGTTATATTGTTACCTTGACAACTTTAGTTTGCACTTCCCTCTGTTCTCTCCATCCCTTCCCCTCTCTGCAATTTAAAACTCACTTGTTTTCTCACTTTTCTAGTTCTGATGAAGGGTCTTTGACTCTATGTTCAATCTGTTTCTCTTCTCACTGATACTGCTGGACCTGCTAAATGCTTCCAGAATTTTATGCTTTGGTTTTGATTGTTCTTTGCTCCTCACTGCTCATTTCCTGTCATTAGCATCTCAGTTATCTGGTCCCACTTCAATTAGTTTGAAGGACCCACTGTGCTAGAGCACATATTTCCCTCTCCACAGCTTCTCACCAAGATCTCCAGTATGGCATCAAGAATCTTAGAACCAGCCCCTTCCCACATTGGGCTATTGGTTTCTTGGTCAAAATTACTTCCACACTGACTTCCACCAGCTGGTCTAATTACAAGGTACCTTCCCTTGAAGAGATGCATGCTGGCTTTAACTGGTGTTGGCCAGCATAATTTTATGTCCCCCATTGAGGTATGCTGTCATTAAATGCATATTTAGTGCTTGTTGCACTCAACAATCATGTAAATTAGCAACAATATGAAGTTGGCATACTGCTTGCAAGTGAAGTAACTGGCAAGCATGCAAATGAAAAGAAATAATGTGCTTTTTAGATCACAAGGGGTACTATTGTTACATTGCTGAGTTATGCTATCATACAAAGGATATATTTATGTCTGTTATCTTCCATACAAGGGAGACATTCAGATCACTTACTAATGCCATTAAATCAGTGAATCTATTCATGTCAGGCAACAGTTTGTCATAATTGGTGGCAGTTAACTTGGATGCAGAGTTCCATTGGCAAAGGATAAAGATAAAGCTGAGTTCAGCAAAAAGTGTAAGATTTAAAAAAAGCAGAAAGAAAAAGTGAGAACAAAAGGCAAGCAGAAACAATCAGAAAAATGCACCTTCAAGGATAATGAAAGGAACAAAGGGCATTGCCACGTGCTTGAACAGACAGGTGAATATTCCTTGGAAATCTGTTGGGATGTGGAGCCATGTGGAGGTCCAAGATTTTCAATGGCTCAAATATTATATTTAAATAATAACTTTAACTTAATATTTGAATTTCTAACCAGTCATCATGTGACTCAAAACACGGAATGTTGACTGTTTATTTCCCTCCATAGATGCTGCCTGACCTGCTGAGTTCCTCCAGCATCTTATTTGTGTGTGTTGAACATGAGAAAGAGCAGGGTTAGGCCATTCAGTCCCTCCTGCCTGTTTCACTGTTCAATGAGATCCTGGCTGATCATTTGCTTCATTGTCACTTTACAGCCTTTCACCCCATATTTCTTGATCCCCTCGATATCCAGATATCTATCAATCTGTCTTGAAAATACTTAACAGCCCTTCATAGCCCTCTTGGGATAGAGAATTCTGAAGATTCATTATCCTATGGGCGAAGAAATTTCTTCTCCGCTCAATCCTAAATGGTTGACCCTATAACTCTTGGTTCTAGACATGGCCTCCCTGGAGAACATCATTCCTGCATCTAATCAGTCCATGGCATAGCAGGTAGTGCAGCTGACTCACAGCTTCAGGGACATGGATTTAATCCTGACCTTTTGTGCCATTTGTGTGGGTTTCACTCATTCTCCACCAAGTGCTCCAGTTTCTTCAGACATCCCAAAGACATGCTTGTAGGTTAACTGGCTGCTGTGAATTACCCCTTAGTGTAGGCAAGTGGCAAAAGAGTCAAAGAGGAGCTGAGTGAGAATGTGTAGTTGTACAGGGAAATAAATGGAATGAAACTGATGTATTACACTGCTGAGAGCTGTAATCAGCCTTGCTTACTTATGACATCACATAAAAAGGCCATTCAGCCCATTAGATCCAAGCCAGCTCCTAACAGAGGAAACCCATTAGTCCTATCCCCCCCTCTTCTTTTTTCCATGTAATGCAATTTATTATCTTGTGTGCTGTTAACATGCCTTTTGGATTTGCTAACATGCCTTTTGGATTTGGAAGGAAACGAAGCCACCTGACAGAAACACACGTCATTGTGGAGGGTAATCCAACCTCCACATAGACAGCACCTAAGGTCACGGTTGTACCTAGTTCCCTGGGGCTGTGAAGCAACAGCACTAACAGCTGCACTACAATGCCTGAAATGGCCTTCTTTTGTGTCATTAAAAGCACACTGTCAAGCACCATGAGAATTTTGGTATCTTTCAATGAGATCACCTCTCACACTTCTAAACTATAGAAAGTAGAAGCCCTTAGTCACTCCAAATAAGAGAATCTTTCCCAATCCCAGGAATCAATCTGGTGAACCATTGTTGAACATCTTCTATCATAACTACGTGCTTTCTTAACTTTAGAGACAAGGCCTATACACAATACTCCAGCTGCAGTCTCATCAGGGGCCTTGTACTCAAATTGTCTCGCAATAAGGCCAGTGTTTGTTGAATCCTTATAGCATCTGCTTGTTGTAACTCTTAGTGCTTCATTTAAAAGGATATCAGGTTCCTCTGTGTACCAATATTTTTCCATCTCTAAATGGATCACTAAGCCAAAAATCACTTTTTTGTTTTCTCCTGTCAATTCTGCCTCCGATATGGACTACGATTCTGTAAAGCATATTGTTCTCAGTGTTTGTGAACTGATGTTTGTTGAAGGGTGCAGGCAGAAACTTAACCTAAAAAGATCCAGACTGTACTCAGGAAAATTGTTTTTTATACATAGATTTTTGTCAATTTAATAAGCAAATGCTTAGCAGAGAACGAAGGTGTCTGCTGCTTAACATTAAAGTGTAAATTTCTGGAAATATTTGCAGATGTTTCAAGAATTTAGTTGCTTCTCCATCAAAAGTGTAAAACCTATGCAGATGAGTACATGAAGAGATCACCTGAAGGCACTACACATCTAAGTTGCAGCATATGGGAACATTAACCACCTCATGCTGCCCCATAGATGAAGCATTATGCAAGTCATCTGTGAACTCATTCCCACAGAGCCAGATGAGGATAGTCAAGCACAAGTAAAACATCTGGACACTGTTACTCAGGGAGATATTAATTTTCTCTGCCAAACAGAACCAGGGAGAATGGTTAGTGTCCATTCTTCCTGGAAGCTAGAGCCTATACCTGGATATAACTGGAGCCTCATTTATCTATGTAAATCGGTATCTGAAAATATTTGACAGTACCTCAATCCATTTCAACTCCAACCAGAGTAAAGTGTGCCCCATAGATGCACTGCTTAGTAAAACTTGCTGGTTTAATACAGCAAGCCCATAGACATAGGTTTTCCTGTGGGACCAGAAGTACTAGGAGTGCTCCTATAGGATCTGGAAAGATAATGAAAGTCATTGTTAAGCCACAAAATCTTGGTCTTGGACAAGCTCTTGGTCCTGTCTTTTGGTTTGATCAGTTTGATAACCACCAATAATGAATAACCATCAATTAAGATAGGTCTTCACCAATCCATATTGAGAGGAGTAAGAAAGAATATAAGATAGAAAGATAAGAATAGAAAGATATGATATTCTTGGTAGATTGTTGTTCAACAGCCAATGAAAGTATCTTCATGAGCATAATCTTGGAAATACGGCAATCAATCTGCACACAAAGTTCCGTTAAACAGAAATTTTATGTCCATTTAATTAATTTTAATGATGTTGATTGAGGGATAACTATTATCTATGACACCTGGAAGAAAAACCCACTCTTCATTTTTGAAATGATTATGGGATTACTTATTTCCACCACAGAGTGCAGCAGGTCCTCAGTTAATATCCCATAGTACATCTGAGAGTCCAGTGCTCTTTCACTAATGCTTTGGAATGGGGTCAAAATCTCCCCATCTTCTCACTTGGAGGTGAGAGTGCTACCAAGTAAACCATTGCATGATATTATTGATTCCCTAAGGTTCATAAGGCAGTTGGGAATCCACTTTATGCCTCCCCTCATGCAGGACAAGATAAGTATTGGCCTTATGTGGCCAAAGTCCACCTACAACTGTCCCATACATGACAGCCACCACACCCAGATCACCTCCTCCTGGTGTGGCAGATAATTAATTTTTGTCCTCCAAAACTAGAAGGATTCTGTAGGGTGCTCACATTGGTGAGGCCTAGGACTGGAAATATCTTATGACCGGAAGTACCTCAGGACAGTTGCCAATAACTTTAAGCCCATTTGGAAACTGCTTGGAAGTCACCCTCCAGAAATTATGTTTTTTACAAGGAAAGCTTTCACAGAAGAAAGTAGAACATCTGGTCAATAGAGAAGTTACCTTGTTTAAATTGGGTAATGCACCAGATTGAAATGGGGAAACACAGTGTCTACTTTATACTTGCAATAACTCAGAAGGAAGTCATTCAGCCCATTGGGTGTGTGCTGAATCCCAACCCAGCACTCACATCAGCTTCCTTCCCCCCCCCCTTATTTTTTCTGCACCCCTTCAACTTTTTCTCTTTGCTGCCCAGCAGCCACCTTTTGATTCCTTTTGCTACTTATCTACTCCAAGGGATAAGTTACAGTGATCAAGTAACCACTGTGGAGTTAGCTTGTGAGAGTCATAGAGAGACATGGTGCTGAAATTTGTCCTTCAGCCCACTGATCCCATGCTGACCATCAACCACTTACATGAATCATACATTCATCCCATTTTTATTCTCCCCATATTCCCATCAACTCTCCCCAGATTACACACGGGGGGCAATTTACAGTGGTCAGTTACCAGAGCACCCAGTGGAAACCCATGCAGTCATGGGGAGAACATGCAAACTCCTCCATAGACAACACACAGATCCCTGGAACTATGAATCACGAGTGCTAACTGCTACACCACCATGTACTCCTAATCAAAGAGAATTAAATAACTGAGTCTAACTGCTTTCTGACTATTCACCTCCCTTGCTGATCAATTTTAATGTGGCATCACCTCACTTTCTGTTTGCTTATTGTCTTATGTGAATTTGAAAAAAGTACAGTGTATACAAAACGCATGAATTTGTAGTTCAGATCACGAGAGTATACTGCTGTATTAACAGTATATTATGTTATGGTACCAGTTGATATAAAGCAATATGAGCTGATGCCAATAAAAGTATAAAGCACAAATTATTTATGACTACACAAATTTCTCTTGAAGCTTGGGTGTCAATGGCAGACCTGGATTTATGAGAGTCATTATGAATGCCCAAACATAAATAATTGCTACTCAGAGATGACATTGAAGGGTTGCTGTTGTTTTTTTGGAGTGATGCTCTAGTGGAAGGTAGTGACTTCAGAAAGGAAAAGGGGGGAAGAGAAGAAGAGAAAAAAATCTTTAAAAAAAGAGCGAATAGGGTAATAAGAAGCAGGTGGTATGCAACATTAAAGTTCATAATTTTAAACACAGATTGCCTGTGCTACTATGATCTATCTTCAGTATTCAATAAACACTTTAAACACTCTTGCGGCCTGTAACAAAAAATTATGCATTCAGTAATCCCACTTTAATCCACTTTTCCCTCCAGCAGTTAACACCTGTCACTACTTAAACCTCAGTAGTTTTCTTTAAGCTTTTAGAAAACCTGGAGAATTATTTTCCAGGTGTCAGGAGGTGGGACTCCACTTAAGGCAGAATTTAGGTCCTTACTGGCAATAAATTTTCCGATAAAATCAAATTGAAAATTATAACAAAATCAGATTAAGATATTTATTCAGCAGCTACTGAATCTAGACCATTTGACCTGTGTAAGTTCTTTCCTTTCCTCACTCCCCAATGATACAAAAATTTGATAAATTGCAGTTCTCCATATAATGAAAGCAGATGCTTGGAACACATTTGACTGCCTTTTATTTTGTGCGTGCAGAGGTGAAATTGAATGGAGCTCAAAGCATGGGAGATGTTAACTCCTGCACCTGATTAACAGATTCTGATAAAGTTTCCACCTGAAGCCAGCAGGAATGAACAAACCACCAGTGGGCTGGGTGTCAAAAATCAGTTGGCAGAAGGTTGGACCACTGACCAGATCTTGTCCTCACCAGATGACTAAACATACAGACATACCTTCACTCTGTCCAGATATCCACCTGAAGTAATACGTCTGCCACTTCAAAATCTCTACTATGTGATCAATTGCATTGCCTGATTAACATTTTATCAAGGATATGTTATCAGCTGGGGAAATCTTTGATCTATGCTGTTTATTCGGTGGGCAGCATAGTGAAGCAGCCAGTTATCTACTCTGTCTCACGGCTCCAGCAACTCAGGTTCAATCCTGATCTCCGATGCAATCTGTGAAGTTTGCACATTCTCCCTATGGCCACATGGGTTTCCTCCGGGCATTCAAGTTTCCTCCAAAATCCCAAATGTTACAAATGGCATCACACTACTAAATCTCAATAACAACTTAACTGGGTTGGTGGCAGGGCAAATGCCAAACCTACCAAGAGTCGTAACTGTCAGTACCAAGTAATTTTAAATATTAGGATTTATCTACATAAAGCTGGTCAGCCATCCACCCAATATAAGTAGGAAATGGTAGCGGATCGGCTGATCAGAACAGAAATGTGGGCCTTCAAGATAAATCATGGGAGGCAGTTTTGAAAGAGTCTTGGGGGAGAAGTGAGGCTAGTCCTGCTCTACCTGACTACAAAAAAGCTATCTTAAAGTGATGTCACTGGACCTCAAATTACATCTACAATAACTGCCTCAGTTGTGGTTTTTGTCTCCTGCTCAGAAAACATTAAATTGGAGCAAAGCATGATCAGGTAAATGTCAGCCTATTTCCACTGGGTGTGGAGGATTAAAATCACCCCTTATGCATTTAAAATTGGATCCCATTGCTCTTTAATTCCACACCTGGAGAAAAGCTACATTCCAATCAAAAGGTTGAATCTTGTCTATGTTTAATAGGATAAACCACTTTGACGTTGTTTGTGGCACTCCAAGGAAAATAAATCCCACCAAAACAAAGTGAAAAATGTGTTTGGTTATAAATCTACTCTAACTTTTCACAAGACCAACAGGGGAATTTATGGAGAAGCCCCGTAGTAATAACTTTAGTATGAAAAGCATTTGGTAGTGGTGATTTGGGGAAAGGTATCTGTGTAATTTACTTCATGGATCCTCCATGGTTTCCCTAGCCCAATGCATTATGGCTAATTCTAACAATCCTAGTTTTGCCATCTATCCCAAAACAGAGCATGGATCGTCTTGTCTGTGTGAATGAGTCAACCATTCAGCACATTTATCCACCAAGATATTCATAAATATTACATTTTATTTTTTTCTCCCTGCTCTTTTACAGATTAACAGAAGCACATAGAGCTGCTATAAAAGTTATTCGACGTATGCAGTATTTTGTCGCCAGGAGAAAATTCCAGGTGAGAAATGATATTTAATTAAAGTCAAAACCTTGTCAATATTCTTGGCAGGACTAAAGAAAAGGAAATAAATGTGCTGGGGGAAATTCCTGAATTTCAGCTCACATTTGCATTATCAGAGAGGACATGTTGAAGATTCTTGATTAGAGATACTAATGATATTTTGGGTAAGGGTTGGAAAGTACTGCATTATTCTTCCAGATCTAGGCTGCTCAGTATCAGCACTGAATGGACTATTACAGTGTTCAAAAATTGGAGAGTGGCCTACATTAAAGAGACAATTTCACATTATTTGCTGTCAGGTGTTCAGTCTTGTTAAGTCAAATCTAACATAATGCCATGTCATATTAATTTAAAACATGCCCTTCATTTCTTTTTCCATGCACTTAATTACATTGTCAACTATCTATCCATGACTGTCACTTACCCTGATTCTCATGAAATTTGATGGTTATCCTGAAAATCACCTTCACAAAGTGCAGTCCATCCTTCAGATGAATTCACGTTATGATAGACAACAAAATGTATGTTCTTTCCCCTGTTACAGTAGAAAAAAGTGCAGACATTGCAGACTAGGCAAGAAGAGGAGGGGTCCTTCCACAGATTTTCAAGTTGATTCCTTCACTGTCAGAGAAGATTGGAACTTCTCAGTTGCCTGGTGACAGAATTAAATATTGGCAACCCACAGATCATGAAACTGTCAGTCATGTTGATTTCATCAGAGAATGAAATATGATCATGTTCATAATGCTAAATTACAAAATTCTTACATTGCCAGTTCTAATTCATTACTACAAATTAGAGCAGAAGCATATTAGCCAGTTGCTGTGCAGCAACCCAATGAATGTTTTGTTTGTGGACATGAAGCTGGAAAATTCAGCAGAGTTTGAGGCCCATGGTAGAATGTGCTAAGGATATAGGGTTAGGATTGGGCTAGGACTGGAGTGTATCTGAGTCTAGGACTTCACATGGCCGACAGACCAAGGGTAAAGGGGGATAATGTCAGAGATTAGACCACTGGTAGAGGAGTAGGAGTAAGGACTAGTTGGGCTGGCCATTGATCTAGGCAGTAATGCTCTAACTGGGGTGTTGTGATTGGCATTCGGAGCTGGGAGTCAGTACCTTGGGTTGGAATGTCAGGTGACAGGATGTTAGATCAGTCCAAGTAGCAGGGTGGAGGGAAGTTTGGCAAAAAGTTGCAAGGTAATAATTCTATAGAGTGTAGGTTGATGTGAAGTAAATGACATAAGCTAATTATCAGAGACCTACTTGAGTGTTGCCCTGGGTGTGACAGGAAAACTCATGTTAAGTTTTGCAGAATCACACTTCACAGACAAGTTGAAAGCTCTCAAATGCATAAGTGGTCTGTGGACAACGAGGGATGCTCATATGTCAAAGAAACAGGGCAGCTTCCAGACATGTGTTGCAAATCCTTAGGCACTGCTGAGCATATCAGAGTCCTCTCAGCACTTCACCTCAGAACTAAATTCACAGATCACAATCCATGCAGTAAATCCCTGATTAATGTTAATATTTTAATTTTCATAGAAAATGAATGGCAGTAGAGAATCAAAAATGTGGTTCTATGTGATTGTCTATTGTCTCCCTTGGGGGGTGGAGACTAAGGGGATAGTAGGGACTTCAGGAGAAGTTAGCAGTTGGATGATCCCACAATAAGTCCTACGAGGAGCTGATTACTTCTATGAGTTTACCATTGTGCAGCTCATGCTTACCATGCACCAACACACAGTTGAACAGATAGTTGTCTTTTCATCAATTAAGCAAAGCAGACAGCAGCACTGGATAAAAATGCTGACCTCAGTGGTCATCAGTGAAAAGGATGATCATTTAGAGACAGTAGAAAGTCTGCAACATAAAGAAGGACTTCTATGCATCATGTTTGTGATTGCAAAGAGCATGGAGCAGTCCAGATCAAGCTAGTGAGGAATGATGTAGAATTTTGCGAGAGTATCTTTATCCATGGGCAGAGTGGATAACAACATGGAAGATCAGTCAAGGCATTCAAATGAAACCATATTGGCCTTGAGCACTGCTGTGATTAGTGGGTACTTCTGACAGGCACCGTTATCATAGTTTAAAGTGGCATCATTGATCTGCACCAAACTGTCTTCCAGTAAACTGCAGCTACCCTGTGCCTTCAAACTGTCTTATTTTTCACCCCCATCTCCTTAGCCATCTCTTCAGTTAGCTAAGCCTACTGGTCAGTAATGCACATTTCCACCTGGCTGACAATTTAAGAGACTGCAAACTACTTCACGACTGCTCCCTATCTAATGCACCCTGGACATTGACTGTAGTTGATATTGCTTGAATTAATGGATTTTTGAATACAGCTTTGTCAATCCCATATCTGGCTCTTCTGGATGCATGTGTACACTGCTGGTGGGGTTGGAGTAGGAGGGAAGTGTAAATGACCCAATGCTGGAGAAACTCATTATCTCAGTAATGTCACAAAAAATGGTTGGTGATGAGTAGGTGGGATGGATGGGTGCTGGAAAGGGACCTTATAAAGAAGTAGATGTTCTGAGCTAGAAATGGGTGGAAGCTAACTGGAAATGAGATTTGCCTTATTATCTACCTTTTTGTTCACACTCTGCCTGGTATCACCCTTGGTTCTGTGGTAGCATTCTTACCTCTGGATCAGAAGGTTGCTAGTTGAAACTTCACTCCAGGATACATGCATGTAACCATACAAGCATTCTGCTCCATTGCCAATGGAATGTGGGCTTATGAACCATGTATTTTTTAGGATAAGAGAGCAAACTAAATTCCTCTCTGCCCTTTCCATTTGAAGGGGAGTCTACTGGTAATCAGAACAGTTTTTATTTTCTAGTCAGCTTGATTTAAATGCTTATCTATGAATTACATGTATGACTTTATTTGTACACAAATTGACTACTGCATTTACTACATTATAATAACAACTACATTTCATGAATAATTATGGTTGTGAAGTAATGTGGAATGTGATTGAAGATGCTGTACAAGTCAGATTTTTTGGACCATCAAAATAAAGAAGAATTTCCAGAATATATATACACATGTATTAATTTTGCTGCAACATGTTTTATAGACTACTGGTTTTATAACTGTTAAATTCCTAGTATTATTGGGATGTATTCCACAGCAAGCTCGAAAACCTTATGATGTACGAGATGTTATTGAACAATATTCCCAAGGACACCTGAATATGATGGTCCGGATCAAAGAACTACAACGAAGGTAAACTTTAATAAATGTTCCAACAACTGCTATGATCTGTTTCTCACAGTTCCAGCAAAGATTTTTTTAATTGTGCTGTTTTCGTTCATCTCCCTTTATTTACATCTCTTCCAAAAAGATTGGCTAAAATTAACAAGTTTTCACCACCCTCTCTCTGTTGGCAATAACACATCTGTGTCATTCAGTTATTCTTGATCTCCACCCTATCATACATGTTCCTTTCACTTTCTACACCCTCCCCCTTCTCTGTCACTTAGAACATGTTTTTCTCCTTAATGTTTGCTAGTTCTGATCAAATTGTTATCAACCTAAGATGTAACTTTGTTTCACTTTCCATAAATGCTGCCTGACTTGTTAGGTGTTTCCAGAATTTTTTGTTTTTATTTCAGATTTCTAGAATCTTCAGTTTTTTTACTTTCAGAAAACTTGCCAATCTGTTCAGATATCAAACGAATCTGATCAGCTGAACATGAACAATCATTTGAATGCAATATTACTAGTCTGGAAACTGGTCAGTCAATTTGCATATTTTTCACAGTGATATTCTTCTTTTGTGTCAATTTCCATCATGATGGACAGATTGAAAATTACAACATTTTGAAAAATTAATGACTAAACTTACCCATTTTTTAAAATTTAAAACATTCCAGCAAACTAATTTTCTCAAGTTGACCTTCCTTTCACTCTGAACACTGGAACTTGTTGAAAATGTCAACTGAACTTCTGTTTCAAGTTTTCATGGGCAAACTTTTTGTGTATCTCTGAATATATGTACATGCATAAGAGGGAGGGAAAGAGAGATGCTTTTATCCTATTCCTATGAAAGACAAATATGTTTTCACTGTTTACCCATTTATTGGGATGCAGGAATGTTTGTGATAGGATGGAAAGGCAATGTTTTTTGCTTATCCCTAATTGCCCTTAAAAAGGTGGTAGTGAATAACCTTCTTGAACTGCTGCAGTCCTTTTGATAAAGGTACTCCCACAGTGCTGTAGGATAGGAAATTTCAGGATTTAAACCTATTGATGATGAAGGAACGGGGATATATTTCCATGTCAGGTTGTTAGGTGTCATGGAGGGAACCTGCAGGTGGCGATGTTCCCATGTACCTGCTACCCTTATCCTTTCTATAGTCCTACAGATCCTGTAGGAGCAGGCGAGCAAGTAAATGAAGTGCAGTCGGTTGATGGCACACACTATAGCCATAATGAAATAGTTGTAGATAGAAAGAATGTTTAGAATGTTGGATGTGGTACCAATCATGTGACTGACTTGTTCTTAGAAAGTGTCAGGCTTCTTGAGTTTTATTGGAACTGCACTAATCCAGTGGAGAGTATTCCATCACACTCCTTACTTTTGCCTTGAAGATGGAAGAAAAGCTTTAGGATGCCAGGAAGAGAGCAACTCGCCAGAGGATGCCTAGTCTCTAACCTGCTCTTGTAGTCACTGTGCTTATATGGCTGGTTCAATTCAGTTTTTGGTTAATGGTAACCATCAGGATGCTGGATCAAAAAACTAGGCAATGAAAGTGAATGTGGTTAGACTCTGTCTTTTTGGGCATGGTCATTGGCTGGCACCGTTGTGGTTTGTTTCTGACCTTCTGTCTACTTCTGACCTTACGATGGAACAAAATTCATTGATAAAGCAATTGAAAGATGATAGGGCTTCGGGTATCACTCCTCCACTGATATCCTGGACTGGGATGATTGAACTCCAATAATCTTCGCTTATGTGGGATATGATTCCAACAACTGGTACATTTTCCCCAGGATGCCTATTGACTTGTGTAAGCTGTGAGAATCAGACCAAAAATTTAGAAATCAGAAATATGTTTTACGTATTCTAAAATAATTAATTACACGTACACAGCCTTTCTCCACTTCACAAAAGCTTTCAACTCCATCGAACAAGGATTATGCAGAGTCCTTCACAAATTTAGCTCTCCTCAGAAATTCATTCCACTTTTGTCACATAATTAACATGCAAGCCATGATCCTAATTAATGGGTCCTCCCCAGTTGTCTGCACTCCAGCATCAAAATCGCCAAACACCTCAGTTGTGAATTACAGTACAAATACATTTTATGTGTATTCAGACTCCAAGACTGAGCCTCCAAGTCATCACTGACTCCTTCACTGAAGCACACGAAAGGATAGGCCTTGCACTTAAGATTTGGAAGGCAGAGATTTTCTACCCACATGCCCTGATTGCACAGCACAACACCGCACCACAGCACAGTAATAAAGATCCATGGTGGACCGGGAAAGTGTTAGTTATTTTGCACATCTTGGGTACCACTTCTCGTGAAGGAAGGCATAAATTCACCTCTGCCTTCGATGTGCCAGGTTGTCCTTTGGCCAGCTTCAGTGGGCAGGCCACCTCATCTGCCCACCTAGAACCAAACTCCCAAAACAAATGTTCCACTCCAAGCCCCAGTACAGCAAGAGATTTCCTGGAGGACAAAGAAAATGCTTCAAGGATGTTTACAAACCCTCCCTGGGAAAAAAAAGATAATGTGCTCATTGACTCTTGGGAAACCCTTGCCCATGCTCTGGGAAAGCACTGAGCTTCTTAAACCTCTGTGACAAGAGCATGTGGATGCTTTGTGCAAACAAAGCAGACAACATACAAAACTACTTATCCACCTGGCCTGTCAACCACCTGTGGTAGATTATGTGGATCTGGCACTGAATTTACAGCAATCTCTGAACCTGGAGTAGAAGCAAGTCACCCACATAAGGAGTGTGAGTGAGAGAGATACTTTTATCTTCTTCCCTTGAAATTATAATACATGTTGTAAATTATGGCAGCATGGCAGCGAATTTACAAGTTAGAAGTATGTTTCAAATAAATTAAATAAATAATCATAATATTCTGTGATATAGTCTGAATTTGTTGCATTGAGGGGGAAGGGAACTAGCCTTCTTGAGGCATTTAAATGCAGCCAGAGGCCAACAGCCAGGCCCAGGCCATGCTGAATGCACTTCTGTTCAGAGATCTCATTGTGTGAAATTTCTCCCGAAAGAATGCTACTACTAATGAAAACACCAGCAAGAATAATGAAGCCCTGATAGTAGAAAAATGGGGAGATAATATTTTGAATAATTATGTCAATTCTAAAGATGAAAATCTTTTGGGAGGAAAGAGGAAAGAATGAATAAATTATTTAGTTGCACATAAGGCAAATTATGCAAATCTGGAAATGACACAATTATAGAAAGATCAAAGGAACACAATTTTGTTTGGAGTGAAACAAGCAAATTTAGATGGATTTTAATTGAACTTTGGAAGATGCTGCATTATGTTGGTGCCAGATTTATACCTTGAATACATCAGTAATACATTGCTTTAAAAAATTTGCTGAGCTAGAGGCTGTAACATTAGAATCCAGCATACATAATAAATAATAGAAGCCACATTCCAGATGAAAGACTGCTTATAAGTAATGCAAAGGAAGATCTGCTCATGATTAATGAAGCTTGGATTTATAGATATTTAACTATTAAAATAAAGTCATCCTATCACTCTGTTATTTTTAAGCTGCAGCAATTTTGCAAAAAGATAAAATGACTTGAATCTGTATTTCAGGTTGGATCATTCTCTGGGAAAACCTGCATTTTTTCTTTCAGGTAAATATGCTTTTCACAAGGGTTTAAAATAATAATATTTTCTATTTATTTCAAATTACATGCTGGTATTTTTAATGTTCACAAAAATGTACAGCCTCTCATACCAGATACAGTATTGTAATGAACAAAGAAAATCATTGATGAAACCTAGCAGTAAAGAGGTTTTCTTTCTGCGTAGGTGTATCAAAATTTTAAAGCTGTTATTTATGAACGATTTGCAGTTTTGCAGTACACGCTGCACAGAATGAGACCACCAGTTGCATTGATATAGTGATTTAAAGTAAAAACACCCAAGGTACTTTCAAAGGAAAGTGAGAAAGAGTACTGGACAAATACAAAGTGAATAATCCATGCTGAGAGAGCGATGAGGAGTGACCCAAAGCTTATTTTAAAAAAACAGGTTTGTGAAAAGTTATTATAGAAAGAGGGAGTGAAGTGGCTGCAGAGATAACCACCCTGATAATTGCCTTTCCCTGATGCATTTCTGGGATCAATTCCAGGTCCAAAAAAAAGCTTAAAGCTACTTCAAGATGGGAACATTCATTAAACCTAACAGGGATGTAATGGTCAGGACTGACCAGGACTTATGAAGTTCCAAGTTATTCTTTGCTATGAGTGCTGATAAACATTGGACCTTCTTGCATATCCTGTATATCAGATTCGGCTCAATAGGTGAAGATAGTCAAGAAGCTATTATTTGCTGCAAGCACACTTACTAAACAATAGAAATGCGAAGTACTGCAGATGACTATAGTTGAGTTGACTATGTTACATCACATTCTGGGAATCCTGTGATGTGGCTGATTGAAGCTACATGGTGCTCCATTACAAATTACAGATTGTTTTTTCAAGACACTCAGAAGAGAATTCTTCAATAGAACAAAATGAGGCCCTGTCCACCATTAGCAGCAATACAAAATTATTGAAGTATGACATACATTAAAATAAACTTTGCAAGCAAATTATAGTTTTATATTAACATTCAATAATACAGAAAGGACATATGGATTCTTTCTCAATTCCTAATGTTTTCCCTTTGAATACTCACATTAATAAATTGGTGAAATTACTCTATCATCATGATTCACCAATTTCTGTAGGTTTTGGACCCAACAGATATAATGGAGCTAATAATAACATTTGGTCTAATGATACCTTACTTTTAAATAGCACCCCTAGAGTATATAAATCTTCCTGTGGGACTTTGCAGGAACTTTTTCAATTAAAATCTAACACTGAACCACATAATGAATATGAATGATGGCCAACCAGTGAATCAGCGGTTGTGTGTTAAGAGGAGAAAGGTAGAAAAAGATGTTTGGGAGGGATTTCCAGAGCTTTAGTCCTATGCAGCTGAACGCACAGATGGCAATGTTGGAGCAATGAAATTTGAGAGTGCTCAAGAGGTGAGAATTGGAAGAATATGGAAAATTTGGAGCAATTTGATTGCATGAGGTAAAGAGAGAAGAAGCCATAGAGCAATTTAAAAATAAGAGTGAATACTTTCATACTAGGCTCTTAACCAACTGTTGTATGTGTCCACAAAGCTTTTCTGTTATTGAGGGGTATTTTTCAAATATTTGTTCATGAGTTACGGGTATCACTTTTATGCCCGTCCCTAACTATGCCTGAACTGAATGGCTGCTAGGTCATTACTGAGGACAATAAGGAATCATACATTTTGTTGGAGAAGTTGAAATCACAAATAAACCAAACTAGATAGGGTTTCTGAAAGGATGTTTATCCACCGAATGTTTTTTCCCCAACATTTTCACCACTGCTAATACTGGCTATATTTTATTTTAATTGCAGGTTTTTATTAATTTAAATCCCCTGGCTGCTTTAGTAGAATTCAAGTTCGTATTGCCAGATTAGTAATCCAGACCTGTAATCCCTATACTACTATAGCCCATGATATTGAGAGAAATGGTAGTCATTTGTATGAATTCAGTGACGTACATGTACCAAAATAACAGTCCCTAAGGGACTTGCTAACTGGGGAAGGTTTAAAATAACTTTCTTGGAATGACTAAGAGTAATAACAGTCCCAGATATGTACCTGAGCCAGCAGACTTTTTTTTGTGTGGGACTAGTAAGAATATTTATTGTCTCACAAAGATTATACATTGAGTATGGGTTTGCCATTTCTCATGAATCTCCAGCTAGCTTTCAATATTTTTGTTCAAGTAGCCAGGGTCAGTGGACTGGGCTATGCCCATTTATAGAGTCATAGAATCATAGAGCAATACAGCATGGATACAGGCCCTTCAGCCCAACAAGTCCATGCCAACCATGGTGCCCACCCATCTAGTCCCAATTTCCTGCACTCGGCCCATAACCTCTAAGCCACGCCCCTGCATGTACCTATTCAAGCACTTCTTAAGTGATTTGAACTTCAAAACTGCAATCATGGTCCTGTGCATTTCATCTTGGATTTTTAATGTATGTTAAAACTGACCTCACATCTGAAGAAGACAAGTTGTCCATCTAAAGATCTCTGCAGGATGACACAAGCTAGGCCACTAACTTAAATTGAGCAGTAACTGACCCAATGCCATTTTCTACTGGATCTGTAACTTATGTTAGTTGGCTTCAATTAAAATTGGTAACATTTGCTTAACTATTGGCTTTCAAGAATGAGTTTCCTAACATTAGTCATGAGGTATAGTAACCTGAGTTTTTTTTAATCATTTTCTTTCCTGCTTTGTATCTTAACTTTTCCTGTAGAAAAGGGACTAGACAAAGGTTACTACACTGCAGGAGCCAGACTGATTCGTCTGGAAGATAAGGTAAATGCATGATGTATTTTCTTAAATCTCAGGCATAATTAAGATCTTTATCTAAAATGCATCTTTGGATTATTCATGAAATAATATAACAATACAATGACAAACACCACGTGAATATTTTTCTCATCTTGTCACATTGTGCACTTTAGTTTTCTTGTTTTAGCCCTTGCTGGAATTTTATTCTGACTTGTTGCTGATGAATAGATTAAAAACTGAATGCAAATAAGCACCATTCCCCTAAATTCTTGTCCTGTGATATGGGTAGTATGAGAATGTTCTGACTGCAGTTTGCTTTCATCACAGAAAAATACTGATTTTTGCTTTTCATGACTGATGTCTGATTCTAAGTGAAGCTTAATATTCAAGTTCTTGATACTAATTTACACTTTAATCCAACTGAAGCTGAACATTAGTAAGGCCATCTACTTCATGGATTTTGTCCTACTAACTTGTACTTGAACAGCAGTTTTTAAAACCAGAAAAAAAACACTTTAGGAAGAAATCTCTCAATGTCAAGTATAGCTGTGCTAGGAAAGGGCTCAGTAATGGGTGTAGAACCTATTTCCAAGGTAGGTTATATATGTGTCAGTAATACGGTTAAATTGAAATTGCATGTTTATTTTTTTAAATATGAACAGCGCCAAAATTATCTTCACAGCTGACTTTCTTACCTGAATACTATCATTGTACATAAGTGTTAAAAATAATGATATGCAATTCCATATGGGTTACATTAAGCAGCAAGGTCCATGCCCTCTTTAAAATTACAGGAGTGACAGCATTTGCATTTCTAGTGTAAATATATTGCACCAGTATAGACTCAACATGTCAATAGGAATGCTAGAAAAATGTTATGCCACTGCAATAAATGACAGAAAGCCTAGGAACAGTCAAAAACATGTATTAAATTTTAGCTCCTCGAGAAGCCTGTGATAGATTCTCTGGTGCTAATTGATTCTATTTATTCCTGAGGCTTTAGTGGGAATCATGAGAGCTCTCAGCTGCCAACAACTTTCTTGAAGCCTGGAAATAGCATAATGGATGATGATGTCAGTCTTGTGCAGGAGCCCTGCCAGATTCTTTATCTTGATGTAGGGAAGCAGGGAAAGGTATGCTCTCTTCCCACTTCCCCATTATAAGATTGGACATTTGACATAACATAAGAGAGTTTCTGCTCCATTTTCTGCCTTCTTACAGTTATAATACTGATGGGCATTAATATGAAGGATGTTGGGTTAAATCTGATATTGAAAATTTGTTGATGTAACCTAGGCCGCAAAATGAACTGCAAGAAAATCTGAAATTTTCCTACACTGGGGAAAGCATATTAAAGTAGTACTTCAGGAGGGGAGGGCCCATACCTGTTTGATATGAGGTTGCCCAGTGGCATGGGAGGGGGGTGGGGGGGAGGGAGGGAGAGAAGGGGAAGAAGAAGAAATGAGGAGAGAAACGGGGGGGGGGGAGAGGGGAGAGGGATCAGACGATGGGGGGGGGGGGGATTAGAGGATGGGGAATTGGGGATCAGAGGTTAGGATTCCCAATCATGCTGAGGTTGGGGTGGTGAGTCATACGCTTTACTGGGCCAGGGCCCCCCAAAAAAATTGAAGACTGGCTAGACAAACGAGCAAAGACCCTAATGACTTATTCAGCAAGGAGAGGTTGCGTTAACAAACATCAAGGAGCATTTTTGAAGGAGAACGTATCTGCAAGAGATTACATGCCTTGGACTAAATGCCAATATCTCAGGTGAGATTGGTCCCCTTTAACCAAAACCGATGCAAGACCCAGTACTCCAGTTACAGTCCGCTTCATTGTGAATAGCCCACACCATTCACAGAACTCAAATGCACAGAAATGGGCTTCTCTGTATATGTGTACCACATGCAGGAGGACCCAAATCAAATTTATGAAAATAAATATGTGTGTGCACTAAAAGTGTGATCAAGTTTTAGAAAAAAATGTCAGTTATGCAGCACAAAAATAATTAATGTAAAAGAGATTCTAGTCCATTATATTGATGTTTTATTTGCCTCAATCTTAATATTTTTAAATAACTTGAAATCAGTTTTGTATTAAATTTTAGTGCAGAAATTATACATGTTTGCCAAATTGGTCCATGGGCACAGCACCAATATAAAGGATGCAACACCAAGGATAGATAAAAAGTTTATAGATGTCAGTCATTAATGTGTCTGATAGATGCTTCTAAATTTACAAAGGATATGCAGTGATATGGATAAAGTATGATCACCATGGAAGTTTGCAAAGATTCTTCTAAGCTCCCGCTGAAACATCAATGAAAGGTTAGGAGAAAAACTTTGTTTTTTGGATTTCTGTCCATCTTAGAGTTGATATGGGACTTCCAACCGATTTTTTTTAATGTCACATTTAACTCAACAATATAAATCAAGTAGCAGAGACAACCATATCTTTTGCTATATAGGTCACATTTTTAAATAACATTTGTGTCTATTGTGAATGTGCCATACATTCTGTGTCTCCATTAAGTGTAAATATTACATAACATGCTGTTTGATTACCTCAGAATGAGTTTTAAAAATCATATCATTACAGATGACTAATTTGATGTGGTAAGTAGTCATGCGATGATGTAAAATAGGATATTGTCATTGCCATTCAGTTGCAGAAATTCTGTTAATGTTATTTACAAGAAAAGAAATCAGAAAATGCTCTGACAAGGCAGGAACTCTGTCAGCATTCTAATTCTCTTTTCAGAGGCTGACAGCATGGTACAATAGTTACTCTGTAATTCCACATTACCAGCAAGCGCAAAATTGATTATTTTTGTCAAGGAGACTTTTACATTACCAGCTAGAAGTGTGCAATGAATATCTAATTTCTAATAACATCAATGAAACAATTAAGAGAGAAATGCTTAAATTACTTTGTGGCAGTAGTACGTGTATTGACCCTGACTTCACCTCCTGCCTCTGATTACCTCTTGCTGGTCCCAAATCATTATTTCAGGAGGATATTTGCTTAAGCTAATGATTTTTCAAAAAAATGTATATACACTATATTTTTCAATTTGAAACTAAAGATGCTATCCTGAGCACGGCCCCTTAAACTCTTTACTTGTATGTAGAGTCCTACTTGCACCTTCTGGAGGCCAATAAATTTTATTTCACCTGATACAAGTTCTTAACTAAAAGACTGCATCAAGAGTGCCCTGTTTTGGAGCAGAAGGAAAAGTGACAAGCTGAATCACATAATTCTGTATTGCATAATACCATTGCTGTATTATTGGGCAGCTTCTAATCATTGTGTAAGAAAAAAGTAATTGAGACAATCCATGCACATGCAGTAGCAGATCTGCATGTGGTGAGTCAGCAGGCATGATCAGGCTGCAGCCCAGCCAGGGAGACGGCATTGCTCATGTGCCCACTCTGTGGAGAGTCAGGCCACACACCAGTTCTGCTCCAGAGAACTCAGGCAGAGAATTCAGTGGGGCATCCAATGGATGAAGGTGGATGGTATTGGTATTGGTTTATTATTGTCACTTGTACCGAGGTACAGTGAAAAACTTGTCTTACAAACCGATCATACAGATCAATTCATTACACAGTGCAGTTACATTGAGTTAGTACAGAGTGCATTGAGGTAGTACAGGTAAAAACAAAAACAGTACAGATTAAAGTGTCACAGCTACAGAGAAAGTGCAGTGCAATAAGTTGCAAGGTCACAACGAGGTAGATCGTGAGGTCATAGTCCACCTCATCATATAAGGGAACCGTTCAATAGTCTTATCACAGTGGGGTAGAAGCTGTCCTTAATCCTGGTGGTACGTGCCCTCAGGCTCCTGTATCTTCTTCCTCATGGAAGAGGAGAGAAGAGAGAATGACCCGGGTGGGTGGGGTCTTTGATTATGCTGGCTGCTTCACCAAGGCAGCGAGAGGTAAAGAGCCCCCTCATGTTAGCCACTTCCGCCATAGGAAAAAGTCTCTGGCTGTCCACTCGATCTATGCCTCCTTATCATCTTGTACACCTCTATCAGCTCACATCTCATCCTCCTTCGCTCCAAAGAGAAAGGCCCTCATAAGACATGATCTCAAGTCCAGGTAAATCTCCTCTGCACCCTTTCTAAAGCTTCCACATCCTTCCTATAGTGAGGTGACCAGAACTGAACACAATATTCTTAGTTTGGTCTAACCAGGGTTTTATAAAGCTGCTACATTACCTCGTGGATCCAGGGAAACTTGGCTGTGTGATTCAGAATTGGCTTGCCCTTAGAAGGCAGAGGGTGATTGTAGATGGAGCATATTCTGCCTGGAGGTCAGTGACCAGTGGAGTTCTGCAGGGATCTGTTCTGGGACCCCTGCTCTTTGTGATTTTTATAAATGGCTTGGATGAGGATGTGGAAGGGTGGGATAGTAAGTTTGCAAATGACATGAAGGTTGGTGGTGTTGTGGATAGTGTTGACGATTGTCAAGGGTTGCAACAGGACATTGCAAAGCTGGGCTGAGAAGTGGCAGCTGGAGTTCAACCCAGAAAAGTGTGAAGTGATTCACTTTGGAAGGTCAAATTTGAAGGTCAAATACAGGGTTAATGGCAGGATTCTGTGCAGTGCGGAGGAACAGAGGAATATTGGGGTCCAAGTCCATGGATACCTCAAAGTTGCCACACAAGTTGATAGGGTCGTTAAGAAGGCGTATGGTGTGTTGGCCTTCATTAGTTGGGGCACTGAGTTCAAGAGCCACTAGTATTTTTCATAACTAGTAAATATAATGAATACAGTGAATTTCATCATCAATATCTACCGGAACCAGATTGGAGATTGCGCGCGGAGATAACGCTCAAGGAGTTCCCCCGTCCCGGAACGAGGAGAGCCGGAGGGTCGAGTCCCCTGTCTGGGAACAAGGAGAGCTGGAGGGTCGAGTCCCTCGTCCGAAGCGTCGGAGTGCCAGCGAGCGGCCTGAAGGAGCGGGAGCAACCTCCATGAGGTGATTAGGAAACTAAAGGTAAAGGAACCCTTAGGAAGTAGTGATCATAATATGATTGAGTTCAGTTTCAAATTTGAAAAGGAGAAGCTGATATCAAATGCGTCAATTTTTCAGTGGAACAAAGAAAATTACAGTGACATGAGAGAGGAACTGGCCCAAATTGATTGGAAAAGTAGGATAGATGGAGTGACGGCAGAGCAGAAATGGATGGAATTTCTACAAGAAATGAGGAAAGTGCAGGATAGATATATTCCAAGAAAAAAGAAAATTATGAATGGAAAAGTGGCACAAATGTGGCTAACAAGAGAGGTGAAGGCTAAAATAAAACCAAACGGGAGGGCATACAAGGAAGCAAAAATTAGTGGGAAAACAGAAGACTGGGAAGCTTTTAAAAACTTACAGAAAGAAACTAAGTAAGTCATTAGGAAGGAAAAGATGAATTATGAAAGGAAGTTGGCAAATAACATACAAAAGGATACTAAGAGAATTTTTTAAATATATGAAGAGTAAAAGAGAGACACAGGTAGATATAGGACGGATTGAAAACGATGTTGGAGAAATTATAATGGGTAACAAAGAGATGGCAGAGGAACTAAATGAGTATTCTGCATCAGTCTTCACTGTGGAAGACATCAGCAGTATACCTGATAGTCAGGGGTCTCAGGGAATAGAATTGAGTACAGTCAAGATTACTAGAGAGAAAGTGCTCGGGAAGCTGAATGGACTAAGGACAGATAAGTCTCCCAGACCGGATGAAGTGCACCCTCGGGTCCTGAAGGAGGTGGCTTTAGAGATTGTGGAGGCATTGGTGATAATTTTCCAGGTATCAATAGACTTTGGCATGGTTCTGGTGGACTGGAAGGTCGCAAATGTAGTTCCGCTGTATGAGAAAGGTGGGAGGCAGCATAAAGGAAGTTACAGACCTATTAGTCTGACATCGATGTTTGGAAAGTTATTGGAGTCAATCCTCAAGGAGGAGGTTATGGAATACCTAGAGGTGCATGACAAGATAGGTCCAAATCAGCATGGTTTCCTTAAGGGAAGATCCTGCCTGACTAACCTATTGGAGTTTTTTGAGGTAATCTCAGGTAGGATGGACAAGGGAGAAGCAGTGGATGTTGTGTATTTGGATTTTCGAAAGGCCTTCAATAAGGTGCCGCACAAGAGGCTGCTTAATAAGATGAGTGCCCATGGAATTACAGGAAAGATATTAGAATGGGTAGAGCATTGGCTGATAGGCAGAAAGCAAAGGGTGGGAATAAAGGGATCCTGTTCTGGTTGGCTGCCGGTTACTAGTGGTGTTCTGCAGGGGTCGGTGTTGGGGATGCTTCTTTTTACACTGTATATCGATGACTTAGATTATGGAATAAGTGGTTTTGTGGCTAAGTTTGCAGATGACACCAAGATAGGTGGAGGAGCAGGAAGTGTTGAAGAAACAGTAAGGTTGCAGATTGACTTGGACAGTTTAGGAGAATGGGCAAAAAAATGGCAGATGAAATACAATGTTGAGAAATGTGCAGTTGTACACTTTGGAAGAAGAAATAAACGGGCAGATTATTATCTACATGGGGAGAAAATTCAAAATTCAGAAGTGCAAAGGGACTTGGGGGTCCTCGTGCAGGATATCCTAAAGGTTAACCTCCAGGTTGGGTCGGCGGTAAAGAAAGTGAATGCTATGTTGGCATTCATTTCAAGAAGAATAGCGTGTAAAAGTAAGGATGTGTTGATGAGGCTCTATTGGGCACTGGTGAGACCTCATTTGGAGTACTGTGTGCAGTTTTGGGCCCCTTATCTTAGAAAGGATGTACTGATGTTAGAGAAGGTTCAGAGAAGATTTACGAGGATGATTCCTGGAATGGAAGGGCTGACATATGAGGAGCGTTTGTCGGTTCTTGGACTGTATTCATTGGAGTACAGAAGAATGAGAGGGGACCTCATAGAAACATTTCAAATGTTGAAAGGACTGGACAGAGTAGATGTGGCTAAGCTGTTTCCCTTGGTGGGTGAGTCCAGGACAAGAGGGCACAGTCTTAGAATTAGAGAGTACTCATTTAGAACAGAGATGCGGAGAAATTTCTTTAGCCAGAGGGTCGTGGATTTATGGAATTTGTTGCCACGTACAGCTGTGGAGGCCTGATCATTGGGGGTGTTTAAGGAGGAGATTGATAGGTATCTAATTAGTCAGGATATCAAGGGATATGGGGAAAAGGCTGGGAATTGGGGCTCGATGGGAGAATAGTTTAGCTCATGGTGAAGTGGCAGAGCAGACTCGATGGGCCGAATGGCCTACTTCTGCTCCTTTGTCTTGTGATCTTGTGATCTTTAGTCGGCCTGTCTACATATTGTGTCAGGAATCCTTCCTGGAGACACCTAACAAGCTCTGTCCCATCCAAACCTTTTGCATTAAGGAGGTGCCAATCAATATTAGGGAAGTTGAAATCACCCATGACAACAACCCTGTTATTTTGCACTTTTCCAAAATCTGCCTCCCGATCTGTTCCTCTGTATCTTTGTTGCTATTGGGGGGGGGGGGGGGTCTGTAGAATACTCCCAATAGAATGATTGCTCCCTTCCTGTTTCTGAACTGCCCCACACTGACTCAGGGAAGACGTCCTGGAGGGATCGTTTACTATCTGCAGCTGTGATACTATCCCTGATTAGCAATGCTACTCCCCCACCTCTTGTATCTCTCTCCCTGTCCTTTTTGAAACACATAAACCCCAGAACATCCAGCAGCCATTCCTGCCCTTGTGACAGCCAAGTCTCTGTAATGGTCACAACATTGTAGTTCCATGTACTGACCCATGCTCTGTTTATCACCTTTGTTCCTGATGCTTCTTGTATTAGAATAGACACACTTCAACCCATCCAACTGACTGCAATTTTGTCCAGTCAAATGGCTATCCTTCCTCATAGTCTCTCTACACACTGCATCAGCATGTACATCAACTGCTCCATCTTCTGACTTATCACTTGGGTTCCATCCCCCTGCCAAACTTGTTTAAACCCTCCACAACAGCTCCAGCAAACCTGCCCACAAGGATATTGGTCCTCCTCCAGTTCAGGTGTAACCCGTCCCTTTTGTACAGGTCATACCTTCCGCAGAAGAGATCCCAATGATCCACAAATCTGAAACCCTGCCCCCTGCACCAATTTCTCAGCCACACATTCATCTGCCAGATCAATCTATTCTTACCCTCACTGTCGTGTGGCACAGGCAGCAATCCAGAGATTACTACCCTTGAGGACCTGCTTTTCAGCTTTCTACCTAGTTCCCCATATTCACTTTTCAGGACCTCATCCTTTTCCCTACCTACGTCGTTGGTACTACTGTGTACTGTGACTTGTGGCTACTCACCCTCCCCCTTTAGAATGCTGTGGATTCGATCTGAGACGTCCCTGACCCTGGCTCCTGGGAGGCAACATACCATCCAGGAATCTCTTTCACGTCCACAGCATCTCCTGTCTGCTCTCCCATCACTATTGCTCTCCTCTTCTCCACCCTTCCCTTCTGAGCCACAGAGCCAGACTCAATGCCAGCGACCTGACCGCTGCGGCTTTCCCCTGGTAGGTGGTCCCCCCCAACGATATTCAAAGCGGTATACCTGTTATTGAGGGAAACGGCCAAAGGGGTACTCTGCACTACCTGCCTATTCCCTTCCCCTCTCCTAACAGTCACCCAGCTACCTGCTTCCTGTAACTCAGGTGTGGCTACCTACCTGTAGCTTTTATCTATCACCTCCTCATTCTCCCGTATGAGCCGAAGGTCATCCAGCTGCAGCTCCAGTTCCCTAACACAGTCCGTAAGGAGCTGCAGCTGGATGCACCTCCCACAGATGTAGCTTTCAGGGAGAATTGAGATCTCCCAGATCTCCCACGTCTGGCAGGAAGAACATGCTACTGACCCTGAATCCATTGTCACTACTTTATCTAGGCACTAGGGACCGAGAGTCCCGCTTTTCACTCCAAGTTACAGCCGTCACTACCTGGAAAAGAACTGGGTCCCGACACTCACCTCTTTATATGGCTCCCACTTCTCGCACCAAGAGTCCCGCTTCTCACTCCAAATCACAGCTAGGTCCAAGCAAATGAGTTGTGCAGAAGGGACACAGAAATTATCAGTAACTGAGGGACAACAACATAGGAGCTGTATTACTGGCACTTTGTTTTTCTTTTATCTATGATCACTTGTGGGTGGTAATCGCTGGGAGGTCAGTATATTCTGCTTGTCACTAAATGGCATTGAAGGTGGTGAGGAACCTCGTCCTTGACCCGCTTCAGTACTTGTTGTGAGGATACTCTGCCATTGTTGAAAGAATGCGAATGATCTGACACACTGCGAAGGAGTGTGAACTGGGCACCACTTTGCAGGAATTACGGTATCTGGCAACAGCTGCATTTGCCTTGCTATGTGGTGCAGAATGAGGATTTTTCTGGTGAAAGGGAATCCATATGTTACTCTGCACACTCCAGGCACTGTGTCTGTTTCAAACTGCAGTAGAAGTGGTTCACTGGCATGGCAATGCAGTGAGCTGCTTTGTGCTCAAAGGAATGAAATGTCTTCAGGGATTTGGAGCCAATGTGTGTTTTGAGGAATAGAATTGCAAAGTAAAGAATTCATTCCCTCCCTGGAGCATACGCAAGATTTGCCATACTTTTGGAACCACAGTAACTGAGTGCCTGATCATAGTCGTTTGTGATCAATGATTCCCAGATGGTTAGTGTTGGGAGAATGAGCAATGGTAACGTCACGCAGTGTAAAAGAGAAATTGCGAGACCTCCACTTGAAACAGACAGTCGTTACTATTGTGGAGTAATGGTAATAGTAACATACTGCCGAGGCCTTGCAGTATTCAAGGACGGATTCCCTTTCTACATAAACCTTGAGCTAATAGAATGTTCTTATACATAAGGTATACCCATCAGCACTCACAGAGAGGCCCCCCCCTTCACTGCTGCCTATCACTGGTCCTCCTCCTGTTGCTGAACATGCCAGGGCTCTGCTCATGATGATGTGATTGTGTAACGTGCGATAGTTCATGATAACCTTTTTACTGCTCACATAAACCAAGCCTCTCACCTTCTACCACTGCACTCAGTTCTCCTGTCACCAGCAACTGCTGGCAACTACTGCCTTTCCATGTTGAAAGGTCAGTGGCACTGTGTCATTGCAGGCCTCCAATGATCTGCCTATTTTCCAGTTTGGCAGCCTCCAGAATTCAGCTTCCCAATGGAGTTTCCGGCCCTTGCATTGGCAGATGGCTCCCAGTACCAAGCAGTGTTAATATGTGACCATGTATCATCACAACAGTGATAATAAATGAACATTAATCACAGTCTTTGTAACCACTAGCAAAATTGGGTTAGCTTGCGGTATATATGGTCCAATGTATTCAGACAGGTTTCATTCTAACTTGGCTCTGTCCACTGCTCTTCTCTGTAAGTCATAAATCTGAATTCAAATCTACTCCAGAACATCAGCAAGGCTAGGCTGAAATTACTGTACTATAAAGGAAGTGCTGCGTTGTCAGGTTAATCAGTTGCAGAGAGATGATATGCTGCTACATAAATTGCAAATCTCTAAAATTTAATGGTTAGCTGATTATCAATAACTTCTTATTACAGTCAATGCTCCACCATAATGGACCAGGATATTACATTTTGCGATCTTTGTAATTGATTTGATGTGTTGTCAGTATTATTTAGTCCTGTTCTTGAATGCAACTTGCATCTCCATCTCTTGTATGTCCTATACCTAACTCCAAGGCATGCCTGTATTAATTGGAGGTTTTTTGTTCACTGTTTATCAAAAAATAAGAGGCATTTTACCATCAGTTATTTGATTATTCCAAACTTTAATGTTGAAATTTGTGTATAGATATAGATAGTGCTAGATGTGCAGCACAAATATTGGCTAGCAAAAAATTACCCCATTAATTTCAGTATTGATTTTATAATGTTTGTCAGTGACTCATTTTGAAGGGAGTGGTAAAATTGGAAATATGCTTGTTGTGTGCTGCTTCAATCTTCGGGTTAGGTGAGTTGCAAGAATTGTTAGGCTCAATTTTGGGTAATGAAACATGAAGACACTGAAGGGATGGAAACCTTCATAACCACTTGGATAGTTTGGGGGTATGGCTTTAAAGTTGATGTCATCAGCCTGAAAGAAGACGAGCCACAAGCACTTTTGCACACATTGATGAGGTCAGCATCAACTAGGATTCACCAACAAGTTTGATATGGAAGGCAAGTGATGTAGTAATAAAAACCACTATGATGCTGGAGGACCTCAGCAGGCCAGGCAGCATCCCTGGAGAAAAGCAGGCAGTCAATATTTCGGGTCAGGACCCTTCTTCGAGATGCAGTAATGGCCAGGGCTGGATTATAAGCACTGCTAAAATGATCTGAAAAGTGGTGAGTTGGATTTTCCAGTCCATTAACATTTTGCCTTACCTTAACCTTGTGTTATTTGATTCGTGCAAATTCTGCATTTCATACCCACTGGACCAATCACAGCTGTAAGTTGTGTTGCTTTGGGAGAAGGGCAAAATCAACTATAAGTGAGTTCAATCCTGTCAAGGAATGTGTGTGGATGGTACACTCAATTAATCCATAGAAATACAACCATTAACTTCCACCAGTTGAATATGTATTTTTTCTTAGTCACTATCGGAACTGATAATTACAAAAATATAGATGATAATGCATTGGAGAAACACACACACAGGGAGTGATGCATTGGAGTAATACACACAGATAGTGATGCATTAGAAAATCACACACACACACACACACACACACACACACACACACACACACACACAGAGTGATGCATCCCTGTATGTTTGTTTCTCCAATACATTACCATCGTAGGAGAAACAGCTGTCCATCCATGCTGAAGGTGACGGTGTCATCCTTGAGACAGCATATCTAACAATGTGAAAGTAAATTTAATTAAATTGATGCAGAAAATTGGTTTCAGGCTACGGTAAAATATCTTGCAGTATAGGTATGTTTCAAAGTGTTTAGAATCTAAATAAGGGATAGTAACATTGTATTCTGGTCTGAACTTTCTGAGAAACAAATAATTGCAAAAACACTTGAATGAAACAACAACAAATGAGAGCTAACACCCCCACATTTTTACAGGATTACTTCAGAGGATCTTCAGAGGACATGTGTGTTCTCCTTAAAAGTTACGGGCAGTCCCCAGGTTACGACAACCTGAACTGTTTGTAAGTCAGAACTGAACAAGAGTAGTGTGTGGAATAGGATCGCAGAAACGGCTGTGATGGGACAGTGAGCAGACACGGGAAGAGAGCGGTCGCCAGCCGGCCTCACTGACTCAGTGAGTGAATGAGTCTGCTCAGCGCTCCCAGATTGGCTCAGCTCAACCCATTGTTGCAGCTTGGTGGGTAGGGGTGATGGAGAGAGAAAGCATATGGAAAGGCCCTATTCCCACCCAGCTGAAGATACCTGTAGCCCTGCAGCAGCCGACAGATGCATCCCGCTGGTCTCCCAAGAGTTTATCTGTATCTAAGGGGTATCCATAAGTTAGGCGTTCGCAACCTAGGGAGGACCTGTATTGCATTTTCCAGCACTCTATTGCTCTCTGCTTCTACCTCCAGAATAAAAGAATATGTAAGGAATGACATAACTATTTCTGAATGATTGCATTATTCTCATTGCTTTGGCAGTGCAAGATCTCTCGGGTATTTAATGCTGAAAGATCATCAGGAGCAACTCCAAACTTTCCCAACAAAAAAAATTCATCTTGTCTCATGTTTCATAATCACAAAAGACGTATGGCAATAAATCATTCAATAACCAACAAACAGGAATGAAAACTGTCAAAATTACAATGAAGTTTATTTTTAAAAATGTAGAAATAACCTTCGAAGCTTAGAAGCTTACTTTGGAATACAATGTGTTTGGTCACCTAGCCATGGCAGTAATAATTGAGAAGAACATTTGCCCCCACATTTTAATGTGTGTGGTAGATGGGGCAGGACCATTTCAGTCATTGACCCATCAAGGCAAGTTTGGTGTAGTATGGGCGAGGGGAGTCATGAACAATGAGGATAAGTATTTCACTAGTCTGACCCTACCGTAGGAAGACCTGCTTGTCCTGGGGATGTCCAGTGACTGGCTCTCCTGGGACATTGTTGTCCAATTTCCTCACGTTGCACAGAGAAAGATGTCATCCCACATGTCCTGATCATAGGAATATGGTTGCCAGACATGAGGGTCACTGACACCCATAAGTCCCTTGTCAAATGTCTAAGTTGCATGAAATGACCTGGAAATAGCTGCTTCTTGCATTCCACCCCGAGAAACACTGGGGGAAAAAACACAGTTTGCATTTACATTTTTTAGATAACTCTTTGAACTTTCTGTTTGCACATCTTGCATAATTTAAATATGATTGTATTTTCTCCCTATTAGACTTAGACATGCGCACACACACTCACACACACACCTTTGCAGCAGCCAGCATTCAGGTCTCGAAGATAATAAATGGTAAAAACTAATAGAGCATAGAACAGTACAGCACAGGAAAAGGCCCTTCGGCCCATGATGTTGTGCCAAACTAATTAGATTAGTAATCAAATGCCCAACTAAACTAATCCCTTCTGCCTACTCTATGTCCCCATTTCCTGCACATTCATGTGTTTATCCAAGAGCCTCTTGAATGCCTCTATTATATTTGCCTCCACCAGCACCCCTGGCAACGCTTTCCAGGCATGTACCACTCTCTGTGTAAAAAAAACTTGCCCGCACATCTCCGCTGAATTTACCCCCTCTCACCTATAAAGTTCTGTAATTTGAACTGTGCCTTACCTGTAGCAAAATGGCACAAATTAATTATTTCCTAAGAAACTGCTGAATATCTTGAACATATTAAAGCACCTTTGTAGAATTTTAGTTCAGCTCACTTGTACAGTGACAGATTTTCAGCATAAGGCAAATCAAGACAGTAAAATGTTTTGGGGTATTAATATTATGAAACCTTCTGACTTTTTTTGTCTGAATATCCACAAGTTGTACTAAATCAAGGCAAGAAGTCACTGTGTGTCTGCATATGCACTGAACTAACTATGGGTACGAGTGGGAGAAAACTTCTTTTCCCTCTGGAGTACTTATGGAGCTGGCAGCCTCGCTGCTTTGACATGCTCTGATTCAGATTCCAACTGGCTTTTTCTACTCCCAAGTAAACCAGATTCAAACAAATGATAGTTCCCATTATGCATAACCTGAGAAATCTTTAGATCAAATTTGTATCTAAAGCACAAGGCACCATGTGAGATTAAGGGAACAGTTGGAATAAAATTTCAATGACTTTATTTTGAATATTTGCATCTTCTTGGTAAGGTTAAATTCCTATTAATTGGGGTATATTATTTTTAATAGGTGGCTTCCTGGTCAACACTAGGACCTGTGCACTCTTTTAAAAAGTTGGGAACAATACTTTAAATCTTATTTGATAGAACCAATCCAGAGTTTAGCAGAAGAACAGGGAAGTTTGCAAACTGCTACACAGTTAGATATTGTTTTTGTGCATTATGTGATTCAATTTCAATGAAGAAAAAACTGAGGACTTGCTGTGAGTTGCACAAAGTTTGCAATTTGCCTTGAGTCTTTTGTGCATCTGTTGTGCTTAGATGTGAAGAAGCTCAGACATGTTCAGTGGTGTCCAGTGTCACATGACACAAGCTTGGGCATTGCCTTGAAGGATTTTGCATCATGCATGCACTATGCAGGCTACTCAAAGAGGCAGGCCTTCATTGTGTTTGTGAAGTTATTTAGAGGGGACTGTCAGCCTCATATCCAAGCTGACCTCACACCTATGTACCAATCTAACCCATTCAAGTGTACAATTCCATAGTGGTTAGGTCACTGGACCAGCAGCCAGACACATGAGTTGAAACCCATCATGGCAGAATGGAAATTTAAATTCAACTAATTACATTTTAAAAATCTGGACTTTTGGGGAAAACAATCTAGCCTCAGTAAGGATAATGATGAAAGTATTGGACAGTCAAAAAAGAACTATCTAGTTCACTGGTGTCCTTCAGAGAAGGAAATCTGCCATCCTTCCTGATGTGCTCTAAATGTAACTCTAAACCCATCTATGTGGTTGATTCTTAATGGCTGCCTCTGTTCAGGGGCATTAGGGATGGACAATAAATTGACACCATCATTGTCCACATTCTGTGAATGAATATATTTGAAAATATTGACCACCAATCTGCTAACCTGACACTCCCTTCCCCAACCACCCTGACTAGTGATATATCCCACTGATCACAAACAGCTGATCATCACCCTACCCATAATCTTTTGATTCTGGGCCTGACCAGGCCTGATATATATACTTCTCTTACTGCCCAGTATCTGCCCTCTGATCCTAGATTGATGACCTCTCTTTCAACCTCTTCCACTCTATCCCTGGCTGACCTCTCTAGAGCAACCCATACCTGGTCCTGCCCTGTGCTTAGCCGATGTCCTCATGCACTACTGAATTACATATTAGAGGGCCTCAAACAATTTTTTTTTGTCAGCTGCACTTTAGCTGTTTTATGTGCATAAGCAAGCACCATTCAGTTTCAAGGGAATGTTTCTGTACCTTGCCTTGAAAAGCTTATCAACGTGGAAGCTCTTACTGAGTGAGCAGACATTGTGTCTTTGTAAATCTTTGAATATTTAAAAAAAACAATCTAAAGCATTATAATGTTAGATGAATACTTAAGATTAAGCCATTTACAGAACAATTCTTGTGCAGAACCTACTGTGGGATTTAATGAGAATCAGCTGTAATTCAGCTGGAAGCCTGCTTCAGAGTCAGAAGATTCTGGGTTCAAATCCCACCACTGGAAATCTGAGCAAAAAATCCATGGGTGGACCTCTAGTGCAGTAATGATTGCCAGGATACGGTCAATAGGATGAGATATTAAACAGAGGGCCTGTCTTCTCTTTCAGGTGACATCATATATAATAAGAGCAAAGAAACTATCTGTGGTGTCCTGGTTAATATTTGAACCTCAACCACCCACTACTGGAAAAAGAGCTTGTCTGGATATGATCACATAGCTGGTTATGGGAGCTTACTGTGCTCAAATTTTCTGTTTTGTTTTCTACAACAGCCACATTTCAAAAATATGACATTAGCTGTAAAGCACTTTGGGATGTTCCAAGATTGCGAAAGGCCTTATAAATACAAGTTTCCAAATCCAAAACTCATCATTGTTATTTTAACTTCCTCCTTTGTTAATTGTTAAACAGACCTAATTGTATGGGATTGTTTTTTCCATTATATTCTCTATATGCAATGTAGACTTCAACTGGAATGTCAGGTTTCAAAAAGGACGATTTGCACTCTTGTAGATGAATAATTGCTTTGTATTTTGTACAATATACAAAATATTAGTAATGAGGTTTAGCTGTAATTCTATTGTGATTTTTTTTATCCCAATAGAAACTGTGGTTTCATTATGGTAGGTAGGGACATTTCCAGTTTAGTTTGCATTGTTCTGTGGAATAGTAATAATTCTTTTGAATATCCTGGCAATGAATCATCACACAGTCACTATTAACCACCAATGGGGCAAGTTAAATTTGTGGGTTGCCCTGCAATTCTCTTAAATTAGCATATCAAAGGCACTGCTAACATCAGGTGATTTCCTTATTGAGAAGGAATTTAACTAATTGTTAAAACTGAAGCCTAAGTGTACCTGTAATGCAACAGCAGACAAAGAAAATATTGACAGCAACCTCCACCCAATATAACAAAGCAACACCGAAAGAGTAAGGGAGAAATATGTAGCTGAGAATAATACCATTAATAGCATAATTTAACATAATAGTCTTTGCCATCTTTGAGACTCTCATCACCTCAAATATGTAATCACCATAATGAGGAAAAGAAATGATGATTTAAGAAATCAAAATCTCCCTCACTGTACAAGAAAGATGGATTTTTAAGAAAATAATAATGTTGAGCCTTTTAGTTGAAATATCTTACCTTTGCCTCAAATCCAGCATATCGAAAATGTTTAAAATTATAATCTGCCAAATGTTGATATCACTTTTCAGAAACCATCCAGTTTCAAATAACTGTTTGAAACTGTTAGGCCATTTTATTATCCCTCTGTATTCAATTATCTCCTGCTAGGTAAAGCAGCAGTGAATCAGAGTCCCTTATAATTCTGTGCCATATCTCATAGAAGCTGGAATGGGAGAAAAATGTTGGTTGTAATTTTTAAGTGAGGAAGTTGGTTTTATGACGAGAGCAGGTGATTAAGTTCTCTCTTGTTGGATGAATTACTTGAATCTCTTTACAATATTTTTATTGATTCCACATAAAGAATACAGAGTATGTGAATTGTAAAAAAGATACAATAATACTAAATGCATTGTCTTGAATCATATTTAAAATCACAATACCCCATAATGGTAATCAAAAATGATAATTAATTAATAGCGATTAAATTGGAATAATTTTATTATAAAAAAAATCTAAACCCAGTACCAAGACCGAAGCTGTTTGGTAAAAAAAAGAAAGACACAAAAAAACCCTTATCACATAATGATATTAGCCAATATCTTTAACCACCAAATCAAAGGTTTGAAAATAGTTCAAAAAAGGTCCCCACAATGTTTTAAAATCTAGGTTAGATTCAGAAATTGAACAACGGATCTTCTCTAAATTTAGGTATGACATAACATCACGTAACCATTGAAAATGAGTAGGCGGAGTAACTTCCTTCCATTTAAGCAACACAGCCCTCCTGGCTATAAGTGAAATAAAGGCCAATATATGTAGATCAGAAGTCTCCAAAGTTATGCCTTTTTCTCCAACAATCCCAAATAATGCAGTCAAAGGATTAGGCTTAAAATTTATTTTGAAAAGCACAGAAAAAGTTTGTAATACTTCTATCCAGTATTTTTTAAGACTTGGACATGTCCAAAACATGTGAATTAGAGAAGCCTCTCCATTGTTGCGTTTATCGCAATTGGGAGATATATCTGAATAAAAACGAGATAGCATGTCTTTGGACAAGTGAGCTCTATGGAGCACATTAAATTGAAGTGACAAGTGCATAATGATGAAGTATTGACCAATTTAAAAATTTCATTCCAAGTTTCTTCAGAGATTGAAATCTGTAAATCTTGTTCCCAGGCATTTTTAATTTTATCTAAAGGAACCTTACTCATTCCTAATAACATACCATAAATATTAGATATTGAGCCATCATAAAAAGGCTTCAAATTAAAAATTACATCTAGTAAGTTCTTATCAGGACTCATAGGAGGAAGTCTCTAATTTGTAAATATCGAAAAAAATGGGGTTTTGGTAAGCTATATTTAGTTGACAATTGTTCAAATGAGGAGAGATTTCCTCCAACAAACAAATCATGAAAGCAAGTAATACCCAATCTGTCCCACTCTTTTAAAAACTACATCAGTCATAGAAGGTTAAAAAAAAATTAGAAAAAATGGGACTAGACAGAGAAAATTTCGATAAGCCAAAATACTTTCTAAATTGTAGCCAAATCCTCAAAGTATGTTTAACTACCAGATTATCAGTTAGTTTATTTAATGATAGAGAAAGTGAGGAACCGAGCAGAGAAATAATACAAAATTTTTTAACAGAATTAGCTTCTAAAGAGACCCATACTGGACAAGCCTCATGATTAATGTAATATAACCAGAACGTAAGATTTCGAATATTGACTGCCCAGTAATAAAACCTAAAATTGGGTAAGGCTAAACCTCCATTCTTTTTAACTTTTTGAAAGTGAACTTTATTTAATCTAGGATGTTTATTTTTCTATAGATAAGAAAATATAATTGAATCAAGAGAATCAAAAAAGGACTTAGGAATAAAAACCGGTAGGGCCTGAAGTAGGTATATAAATTTAGGTAGAATATTCATTTTAATAGAATTAATTCGACCAATCAACGATATGGAAAGGGGTGACCAGTTTGATAAAAACCCTTTTCACATAGTTCAGTAAAGTAAGAAAATTTTCTTTAAATAGGTGTTTATAATTTTTAGTAATTGTTACACCCAGATAGGTAAAATGACTTCTTACAATTTTAAAAGGGAGGTTAGTATCAAATGACATCAGATTATTCAAAGGGAAAAGTTCATTCTTATGTAAATTCAGTTTATATCCTGAAAACTGGCTAAAACAGGAGAGTAGAGAAAGCATAGGAGGCAGCGAGGTCTTAACTTTAAAGATAAAAAGCAATAGATCATCAGCATAGTGTGAGACTTTATGGGTAATACCTCTTCTAAAGATACCAGCAATATCCCTAGATTCTCGAAAAGCAATAGCTAAAGGTTCTAAAGCTAGATCAAAAAGCAAAGGGCTCAGAGGGCATCCGTCTGGTTCCACATTGAAGTTTAAAAGGTTTAGAATTTTGAAAGTTAGTAAGAACACGCGCAGAGGGGGATAAATAAAGTAATTTAATACAGTGAATGAAATCGGGCCCAAAGTTAAATTTCTCTAATGTCTTAAATAAGTAACTCCATTCAACCCGATCAAAGGCCTTCTCAGCATCTAGAGATATCACACATTCCAATATTTCCTTAGAGGGAGAATAGATAATATTCAGTAAATGACAAATATTAAAATGGGAATAGTAATTTTTAATAAAACCAGTCTGATCATCAAATATAATTGATAGTAAAATATCTTCCAGTCTGCAAGCCAAAACTTTAGATAGAATACTTGAAACTAAACTTGTTCCAGGATTACTTGTATGTGGGCATGATTGCTTCATGATGAGTTGCACATTCAGGAAGGTCATATCTTTTGCATATTATAGATAAAAATACAAAAGTGTTTAATAATTGTCATGTGCTGCAATGCTGATAAGAAATTTATACAATTGTGAACTGACATGGAACACTATGAGGAAAACTTTTTATCTTTGTGGGTAGAAAATTAGTGGAACCAAAACTGATGGCAGAGTAGGAATGAAAGGGTTCACATCCAGAAGCCTGAACCATTAAATCAGTGATATGAGTTTTAATCCCATCCCAGCAGCCAAGTGCGGGCCATGCCCAGGTTATGAACACATGGTTTATAGACACATGAGCATATGAACAAACTCCTATAAATATTATTAAATTCAAACAAGGAACGGTCTTGAAGAAAAACTTGTTTACATGTAACCTTCCTGCAGTAATAAGCCACTATTGTCTCTTAAGAACACAGACTGCCAGTTTCACAGTGGGAGTCCACTTAAGAGAGTTTCTTTGGAGATTGACAAACAATCGCTTCTATTGATACTTGTGTAATGCTACTTTATTAAACAATGTAACATGCGCTGATACTTAAAGCTTACTGAAACCAGCCATTGAGCATTGGACATCCTGATTCTGTACCATTGTAACAAGTCAGTGGAAGACCATAAATAAATGTTCATCTGAGTTGCCCTCCTCAACACCATTCTTCACAATACTGCAGAGATATGGTGACTGTATCGAGTGATTTTGTGTATTTTCTGACTTGTGGACAAAATCGATTTATGGATGTTTATAACAACAGAACCAGTTCATAAGCCATGGATGACTTGTAGTTTAAATTCAAGTTATTAAATAAATCTGGAATAAAATATTATTGGTTTGGTAACCATTGAACTCATTCAGGGTAGGATATCTGATAAATTTAATCAGTCTGGCCTATGTATTGCTCCCATCCCACCAATGTGGTTGATTCTTAACTGCCTTCTTAGTTCAAGGGCAATTAAGGGATGAATAGTAAATGCTGGCATTGCCAGTGATATTCATATCTTGTGAATTAAAATGTCTCTTGTCTCTTATTGAACCAGCAGAATTTTCCTCTCCATTAAAAACAATGAACAATTTTGATAATTGACTGTCAATCAAGCACCACAGGAGAACATTAGTTGTGGTAAATGTGGTTATTTGTTGATTTACATATGTTCTCTGGTAGAAAACAGGGGTCTTGCATTACATTGAATATGGAAAATTAAGTATCAGAGTTTTTTAACCCAGCCAAACTTTAGTAATGCCTAACTGATCCAAAGTAATTCATTTTACAAAGTTGAAATAAAAGCTGAATGTTGGATTATGCCCATTGCTGCATCAGGATTATTCATATGGCAATGAGAAAGGCCAAGGGAAAAGCAGGAACAAAGTTCTCGACATAGCAGGGCATAAAGATGACAGGAATGAAGCTGTTTGGCAGTCCCAATTAAGGGCAGGAAATCTAGAAACAAGAGCTAGGAGATTTGGGCCACAGGAAGAACTGGTTGTCAAAATAATTTGTGCACTAACGAAAGCCCTGTACTAGTAGCAGAGTACAGGAGCAGAAACTTAGAACTGCGAGAAGGAATGGGCTGAGAAGGATATAGCCACAAAAATTCTAAAGTCATAAGTTCAAACGTGTCTTCAAAATTAATGGTGTCAGCAGCATACAGCAGTAACCAAGAAACCACTGGGAGTCGGCAGTGATACTGTAACTGTGAGAGAGGGACATTACAGGTAGTTTAAAATTATTATAGATAGTCCTGTTCGGGTAGATCTTTGTATGTTGCAGTGTTTTTAAGAACAGCTGGAACGGAAATTCATGTGAAGCTAAATTGCAACAACACAACCAACTGCATGTAGAAAAAACATTCCATCTCTCTCATAACTTGAGTCCTGGTGCATAATTACTGTAATTAGGAACCTTAAAGGTTTATTCACAATCAGCTGGATGTTATCACTTATTTATGGACTCTCTTTAACTTTGGAATAAAGCACACATTGCACATTTTTTCCACAGTTTATCATTCTATCACTATAATCATTGCATTTTGTCAGTCATTGCTCTACATGTGGCATACTGGTGTTGTAAAGGATGTTTATGCATGAAACGTGCAGGGTTGCCAGGGTTATTGTTACAAGCAGGAACCAAGCCAAGATTATAAATACATTACAGCTATTGATTGTAACCATGGGTGATTCTAAGGGGAGGATTACAGAATCATGTTATCTATGAAAGGAGAAGGTGTAGTTTCTATTTTATAAGATAACAGTCAGCATACCTTTATTATAATGTAAAATGATGGTCTACTGTTTGTTGTGATTGATTTATAATACTGAATATTCCAAGCTGAAATAATAATTTATTAAACTATATTTGTAATGGAATGCTAACAAAAATCTCTTAAAGGTAATGCCTTCCAAACTACTGACTGTGATGAAAACTGAAGTAAATTTGAAGTAAAATAAGGATAGATATTCGTCTTTTTTTTTGTCTCTTCAAGGGCCACTGGTCCATTTGGTATCAAGAATCAGTGGACAGAGTAGCATACATCCTTCCCATTGCTATTTCAAAACTGTACTGGGGGCCTTTTGATGCCATTAGATCCAAATTTGTGTTTGTTAATAAGGTTCCTGAAATAATGGAGACAGATCTCAGGAAGGTGAATGCTGCCCTGTTTTTTGTTTAACCAGACTACCATCTGGTTCTGTCCAGCAGACAGGAAGAAAAATTGGCCCCAATGTGAGTGCAAACAATGATTAACAGCAAAGTGCCCGGCCAGTTGGAACAAACCCATTTGTTAACTGTAAAGCAGAATTGCTGGAAGAATTCAGCCAGTTAAGTAGCATCTGTGAAAAGAGAAACCAGTCAATATTTTGGGTCAGTGGTTTTTCTTTCCACAGATGCTGCTTGACTGACTGAGTTCTTCCAATATTTCTGGTTTTGTTTCAGATTCCAGAGTCTGCAGTTTTATTTGTTTTCCATTTGTTAGCTCAGTTTGCAAGAGCACATTTCATTAGTTGATATATGTGTATGAAACAATTTGGCAGGGAAATTGGGTCTATTTATGCTTGTCTTTCTTTTGTAAGTCGTCCATAAAATGATTTACATTGAATGGATCAGACCAGTGATGATTACCAGGTTAAATTGTGCCTATCAGAAAATTGGACCAGACTCTTCCATGTGCAATTCACCTGAGTGCAACTGTGGTTCATGAGTAATGCCACAAGTCACACATCACACATTTCACCTTTACCAGTATAAATTGGAGTGTTTTGTGTGCAACCTACGACCTATGTTGAACACTCACAGTACATCTAAGGTAATGCCACAGACTTCTAATGTATTTGTTTTCAAGCTATTATTGCAGCCAGCTGCTGACATTGCTGGTGGCACTCCTTTAGCGATCCCATTGACTCCTTCAGTATTTCAAGCTGGTCCCATGTGCTGGGAGCAAATGTTTATCTGAATGTCATGCTCTTGACCCGAAACGTTGACCGTCTGCTTTTCTCCACAGATGCTGCCTGGCCTGCTGAGTTCCTCCAGCATTTTGTTGGTTTTTTTTATCTGAATCAGTGTGAGACTACAAGGAAGTAGCCAGACTATGTGTGGCCTCTGTCTGTGTATTAATGGCAGATGGCAATTGAACCAGTATGTCCTGTGTAATGGGATTGTTGCCAATACCAAGCAGAGAAGCATGCATTGCCTCCAGAGTGTGGGTCATGGTCTCCTGATTTAACACCGCCTCCTGTGAGAGCTTGGAGGAAGAGTTCACCATACTCCTTGTTATCCCTTGTAGTCAGTGAGGCAGGTCTAGCAGCTCACTAGCCGCCTCTCTGTGCATCCATATTTTCCTCGTCATGAAAACATCCCAGTCATGGTCTTCATCTGAGTCCTCTGCAGCAGTACAGATGCATACACCTTGCCTTCAGCAAGATTCCCTGCACCAGATTTCCTGCAGATTGTGCTGAGAGGAAACGAGTGATGATTTATGTGATTTAATTGAGTGAATGTGCACCTAAGTGTCATGGTGAAAAAATAGTACTTCTCTTGGTCTTCATTGACATATTTTGTGAGAAGATGACATTTTTCCCTGCTTTGCTCTGTAGCTTGGGGGAATTCTAACTCGTGGAGGAGACTGTGGACACCCACTGCATTCTTCAAATGGTGATCCTGGTGGCTCTACTGGCCTGCTGACATACTGGATCTCTCTCCTGGCCTCTATCTGTGCCTTCAGGATTTCAGTGTTCCTCTATGAACAGGGAGAGCTCTCTTCCTTCCTCCTGCATGCTCATTATCCTTCTTGACAGCAATAATGTTTTATTGCTGCTGTCCAGCTGCAATGGGGAGCATGCCTTCTGTCTTACTGCAGACAAGTGTTTCTAACTGTGCTTAATTAGGTGAGGAACTGTTTAGAACTATGCAGTCTCTAACTTACTGTTTGGGGTGGAATGTGGTTTCATATCTGCCACCCCACCCTACCCCAAAAAAAAGATACAGCTCAGAGATAACGCCCAGGTTTCCATGTCAACCACCTACGAGGAAGTAGAAATCTGAAAAAAGTATTTTTAAAAATTAGGGCCAGCTTCTGTCATCAGTAAATTCTTTGCCCAACATTTCTCTGCAACGTTGGCTGGTATTTTGAGCGAATAATGTTCGTAAGATTCACACCTCCCCTCCTCCCAACCCAGAGTCCCTGACTGAGCCAGAGACCCCAGGAATAGCTGATGTCTTACTCGGGCAAGGACAGTCCACTACTCAACAGCCCAGCTGAGTTGAAAAGTCTACATGGAGCTGGATTACTGAGTGGTAGACTGCCTACTGATGCAAAGCCTGAAAGACTCCAACTTCCAGATACACAACCAGGGACCAGCCTTGTTGGTGAGCAAGGAGAGGATGAGTAGCTTGTCAATTGGCCACATTCTGACTTGGATGAAGCTAGGTACAGGTAGTGACTCCCATTACTGCCAGTTAGTGAGTTAGATGATACAATGCAATTTCTCATAAACATTTTTTGAATAAGAGCTCACTTGCTAACATCCTAATCTGGTAGTAGAGAAACTCCAATAAGTTTCAAAATAGACTGCTTTTTTTTTCTATTTTGTTGAATTTGCAAATTAAAACCAGCAATTAAAGTGACCAGATTTTCACAATCATAATGGTAGGTTAAGTTGATACTAGGTAAAAATCTCATCTTTGTTTAATGTAATATGGTAGCTCAGTCTTGTAAGCTAACAAGTCTAAAATTATGCAATCACATTTTTAATTTGTCATTTACAAATATTCCACTGGTAACCCTATTTACTACAATAAATCCCGTATTTTGGAGTATTACTGTAATCTGTATCTTCAGTGCTGAAGCAATTCATGATTTACAATAACAAAAGTAAAATGCCACTGCAACAGTTGTAATTTTAGGCATTTTCATGAGATGAAAGATGGATAATTATATAAGAGCATGGCTTCCTCATCAGCTTAGCAAATAGTGTTGCTAGGAAAATCCCTGCTCTAGGGTCTAGTCTGTGCAGAGTTAACTGATTTGTTGTAGGATAATGGTAGAGACACCAAAGTTGGCTTAATTTAGCAGTAAAATTGATTGCATCTTACTCCTAATCACTTCCTTGCTGAAACCATTTGTTTGAAGGTCAGATGAATTTAAGATTGCTTCCAACAATAAAATCTCTGCAGTTGAATAACCGTTTTACACTCAGCTATATTTTCTTCCAAATAGTCCATATCAGTGAACTGGTATCAATATGAAACAACTACTATTTTCTCCACAATTAGTCATGCAATTGATTTTGGAGACAAGAAGACTCCTTCTGGGAGAAAGAAAGGTACAATTGTGATTCTGTCTTTCAAAATAAAAATCAGTGAAGGGGAAACAAATTTGCAACTCCAAGTATTGAAAGATGATTGAGGAATCGGCTACCTTGGGGCTTCCAGCCACACCCTAAGCATCCAGGTTTTCAGATGAATTTGTTGAAAGGTGACAGCCAGGAGAGAGTCTCTTAGAAAGCCCCATATGAGTGTGATTTAAAACACCCGCAGGGAAGTGGCAAAGTGGCTCAGCTCCACCACCCAAGAAGTAATAAATGATCCAGGGAGACTCATTGAGCTCTCAAGATCGGTGAAAGTAAACATGGCAATCAATTCTCTTGTATATCCCTATCAATAATAGGGCCTTAAATAAATACAGGTCAGGAGTAAATTTTCTTCTCAGCACCTGTGTGTCATTCCACACACTAACGTAAAGGATGAACTTTCCAAACACTTATCATTCTTGACACAAACCTCCCATGACATTGGCTCACTTTGCCTGCTACATTCACAAAAGTACATTTCAATTAAAAGCTATTGGTCACTTGTACTGAGGTACGGTGAAAAACTTGTCTTGCATACCGATCGTACAGGTCAATTTATTACTCAGGCTATATACATCTAAATTTAGTCAACATGAACTGTAAGTACTATGATGGAAAGTGTCCATGCTATTCACAGATCTATCTATTCAAAGTAATAACTACCTATAACTAGCCATCAATAAATATCACTGGGGTTTTAGTACCATAATGGAAGATGCTCAAGCTCTCCAATTTGTCCAGCTATGAGTGGAGAAGATGGGTAAAGTAGGGTACTCTTTTACACGGCCCTGAATCATGAGGACAGGAATGGTGGACTGATGCACATTAAAAGATTCTCGGCAGTTTCCCAGGTATTAGCAGTGATATGTAGATATAGGTGATTAACATCACATACCAGAAGTACATTACTGGAATGAAAACATTTCTGCAAATAGGGTGTAGGAGATGGTTTCTGAGAATATACCGACAATTTGCCTCAGGAAATAGAGGAAACTTCCAATTGAGGCATCAGTGCTCCTTCTTACACTCAGATGAACTGGCTTAATTGTATAGCACTGCTTTTAAGAGATTATACTTAAGAAATCTACATAAATTTAATCAAAATGTTTCTATTTTTTGCCCTAATCTGTTCTCAAGTTCTCTCAATATTTATGTGTTTAACTGAAAATAAGAATTGAATTTTTTTTTCTTCATGTATGTATTTCATATAATAGTCTGCTAAGGAACATTACTCAGCCACTAAATCTCTCTTTTTTTTAAGCAACAAATGAAATTTGTTCCAAGGATCATAAAATTCTGATTAATTTGATGCAATCCCTATAGCAGCTGAAGCTTGTAACAAACAAGAGGCAAAGTCATGACCAGCAGTGCCTCTTTATTGTGTCAATGCTGATTAACGCCACCCGTCAACTAATTTTCTCTAATTATTTAGCAGCATGTATGCTGTAATGCTACAGGTTAAATTAAAATCATTTTGACAGATACATTATCTGCCTTCTCAGCACTTGTATTCATGTGTTTCTGTGCCCTTTTACAGCAAGCTTATTACTTCCCGTTTCTCCTGGCCTATATCTTTATCTACCTAAACTCTCTTAATTTTGGGATGTAATTTCCTTTCAAGACCTGTTATTTAATTCCTGTTGATCTTAGTTAGAATCATTCTTTGTTTTCTGCCAGACACTTTATTTGTTAAAGATTATGTTCTTGGCACAGAGAATCTTTTTGATCTTTCAGTGTACTGAATTTAATGACCATTATGCTTCCTTGCACTGAGTTCATTAAATATTCTTAAAATATCCTTTGTACTTTATTGACGAAGAGAATTACAACAGACGGGGACAAATTTCCAAAATAATTGTTTCATTTCATATGTTCCATTATGCAATGTTCTATCGCTGTTTCAAACTCTTACAATTATGCTGTTCTGTAATGTTAAGGTTGTCAATTATGCTGGAGGCATTCCTGGAGGTTTAATCATAATGTCTAATCATGTAATTTGGGGGTGTCATTGTGCTTGCCTGATGTTGCTTTTCTCCTGTAGTTATATGTCTTTGTTTATGATTTTGAGTTTGAGTTCTTGTACCACAGTTTTAGGAACAAAATCATAAACAGTTTTCAGAATCAGGAGGCAGGAAAGTGAAACCAGAAGCAGGGAAGGGAAGAAGGGAATTCAAAAGTAGGGAACGATTTGCAGACAGAAGCCAGAAGAGGGAGGAACTGTAATTTCTGTCATTAATGTAATAAGTGAAATGACATGAAATTGGATTGAAACTGTTAATGCTCAGATATGCCTCACAATAATTACTGGGCAAAACATTTTATTAAATATTAGAAGGCTGTAGGATTACCACTAGTTACAGGTGGATATTTGGGCATAATATTTAATACAAATTATTTGTGCCCTGTGCTGTTCTACTTTTGTAGAACTGGATCTCTGTCTCTCACCCTCCCTCTTCCCTCCCCCCCCTCCTCCTCTCCCTCTTTGCTTGTCTTCTTCCATTTGATTTACCCATGCCCCTCGCTGAATGGACCACCAGTCTTCCTTCATCCAATCACGACCAACTTTTTCAATAATGCTGCCTTTGAAGTCGCTTGGATGCAATGGTGACCTTGTCTGATGCAGACTGTGCTGTTCTCTGGTGGAACTAAGTGGCAGACCCTCAAACAGCTGTTGATAAATTTCTCTGAGGGAAGTGGTCTCCTGAACCTCTGGTCAGGATATTCTAAGTAAGGTTGTTTTGGTCTGGAGAATGGTTATGAGAATGCAGCAAAGAAATGACTTCTGTGTTGCTAAGCTCCCAGAATCCCCAATTTAACCTTCTATTTCCTCAATTGTTTCACTTTATAGTAGGAAAGGGAGATTCCTAATGGAAAATCCACAACAAATGCAAAGCAGTGCTTCGAACAGAGCTGAGCGAAACTTCACAGCAGTAGTACTGGCACAGTCTGTTAGTGTAGAGTTTTAGGTGTACGTGTTTTATTCTGTTTCTCATTCTGTATCCACCATGGTAATCTTGCTGACATCAGCTACTTCAGCTTTAACCTTTTCCATCTTGGCATATCACCGGAACAACCAACAGCCTCCTAGCTCCTGTGCTGCTCTGAAATACCATTGTTTCTGCAGGGTGTTTGTCCAAAACAAAAATGTAAATCACAGAGACACCCATCCATTTATAGTGTGGGAAAGAGTAAGGATGTGTACAGTGAGTGTGGAAGTTCCATAGTCCCAAGTTCAAACACAGTGTCTTTATAATAGGCCAGCTCCACTCAATGCTCCTGCTGTGTAGTGCTTTTTCCAGACATGCATGCCTGTGCACTGCACTACAGATGTATGGAACACTCTTGAGGTCAGATGCAGGTGATTCTGACCTCTCGCTCCAACCCTGGATTCAGTGTTGACTCCAGGGACATTTTGTAACGTGCTGAGCAAAAATAGTATGCCACTTCATTTGATTTTTAACAGACATGTCAATTAAATGTGCTTTAAATGATCAGGGACATTTGGAAATGGTGAAAAAGTATTCTGACAGATCATGCTGTCAGAAGGTCACCAAAGTGGCCCTTGGGCAGAACCTTATATTCAGCCACCTATGGCCTAGTCACTGCAAGCTGCCTCAGTTGCATCACAGAACAACTGAGGCAGCATTGCCAGCAGGAACGCAGAAGCCGTCTGGCTGCAAAAGGTTAGTGTTGCAAAGCAAAGTTGGCTCACTGCTGGCATCGGTAAAAATATACCAACTTAGCGGCATTCACAAAATCACAAGAAGATTATAGCAGAGAAAGACACCATTCAGCTCCTTGAGCATTTGGCAACTTTATCTAAAAGCTCTCCAGTTAGTCCGGCTCCCTTCACTCAATAGCGTTACAATTCTTTTCCTTTTAGCTACGCATCCAGTTCCCTTTTGAACCCACAATTGAATTTGCCTTCACTCCCCACTAGTGCATTTCCAGATCCTAACCACTCACCGTGTAAAACAAAAACATCTTCCCTGTCAGTTCTGGCTCTTTTGCCAATCGCCCTCACTCTATGACTTTTGATTCTTGAGTTACTATCAATGGGAAGCATCTCTTTCGACCTCTCTGTCTAGACCTTTCATAAAGTTGTGGAGATAATTAAGGATGGACGTAATTCTTCATTTATATCTGACTTTGGCACCTTATTTTGACTAAGGTTGGTTTGGTAACGAGATTAAACTTAAGCTCTTTTTTTAAAATTTTCTTTTATTTGGATTCGTGTACCAATGTCTTTCTTTGTACTACAAAAATCAGTGAAAGTTTTGTGATTTTATTTTAGAGATGTGATGTATATTAATGCCATAATCATAGATACATTTTAATCCTATTCTTAATAATAATTTAGAAGGATAAATTTACCGTTATATTAATCAATATTTACAGGTTAAGTGTACCCACAATATTAATTTTCACATGATCTGCATTTTGTACCATTTCTTCTACTTTCATCTCCATGTGACCTACATGCTATCATACTTTCTTAAAATCATGCTGTATGTGACACTGCATGTACACCTTGTATGTTATGCTGTAGGAGTAGAAGGATGAAACGGATGAAATTGATTTTCTGCAAGGTGAGAATAAGTTTGTTAGCCCTTTTTCAACATGACGGACTGAATGGTCTCCTTCTGCTTCATAAATTATCTATGATTCAGTGATCAATTCTTACCCATCAAATCACATCAAAGAAAGTAAGTGTGACACTGTTAAAAATAAAAGAAAAAAATGTGTTAAAATTATATTTTGCTGAAATACTGTTACAAATAGTTTTTAATTATTAATATCTGCATAACAAGATAATGTAAGTAGGGAAAAGTGCATTCACAGATCATGTTGATCATATATAATATTTTGACAGTTCCTTAACAATGTCATTTAATCATGAATATAGCAGTGCGTTAATTATATACAAGTCTCAATCATTTTATTTCACATCAATCATCCTAGGAGCATTTAAAATCACATTTCCAGTATAGCATCTATATATAGGAGTTAGTACCGTATGCAGATCTAAACGAGGACCTAGCTTCACTTCCCAGAAGTGAAGGAATGGTAAACGATCACACAACCATTATGCTGTATTATTCTTCCCCACGTGTGCCGCAATGTGACAATCAAGTTTAATAATAGTTGATCTTGTATTAAGCAATAACCTAATATATTTGCTTGAGAAAAACTGCAGCATTTATTTTTCTTTCTTTCAAATAATTAGTGTCAAATTGTAGTTCAATTCTATAGAGGTCAAAGGAGCAGTTTCAAGATGGATGTGAAAGTGGTTAAGAGTCAAAGGGTCACAGTGAATGGTTATTTCTTCAGAAAGGAAGAAATCCAGGTCTCAGTAGTACGACTACTGCTCTTTTTGATATTTATAAATAACCTGGACTTCGGCATAGGGACAGTTTTTGACATGTGGTTGGGCGTGTGGCAGATGAGCTGGATTGCAGAGAATGATGTGATGTTTGAAAGAATGCAGAGTTGCAATATAAAATCATGCAGATTTAATGGGCACAAAAACAACGAGACAGTTAATTCAGATATGCATTACTGAGGGACATCATTTAAGAAGTTTAAAAAAGCTTTCCTTCACAAATAGAGGCATACCATATTGAAACCAAGTGAGTTATGCTAAACCTTCACATGTCACAGGTAGGAATTCAGCAATAGAGCATTGTCAGTTCTCTGCATCAAATTTCAGGAATATCAAGAATATGGTGAGGTTACAGAGGATATTTGTTAGAATAATAACAAGAAATTAAGGATTTTACTTAGGAGATTTAGTAGCAGTGATTTTTTTTTTAAAAGAAATGGAGAGTTTTGATAAAATTAAATACATTCCTAGAAATCCGATCCTGCTTAAAAGCACTAAATACCTTATGTCGTAATAACAGAACATTATACTCTGTCTCTGAAATTCAATTTCATTGAGTGAAATGAAATGGAATTTCAGAGACAGAGTCCAGTACTACTAATCGGGGAGAATTTCTAGGCAGAACTTTTTCTGTGCAGCACAGTAACCAAAGGATCTCTTTTCTTTCTCCCACATCTGACTGCATTTCTGCTGCCATTCAGTTGCTTAGGGTCTCCCTGGAATTCCCTCCCTGAACCCCTCACTTACCTCCAATATACATTCCTCTTAAAACCAACCACTGAGCCCAGGCTTTTGGTCCCCTGCCTAAATGCGTGAGATCATGCTCGACATGTTCCCCTGCAGCTACTTGAAGCTTTCTTAGCCCCATGTGTCAGAATCAGAATCAGATTTACTATCTCTGACATATGACATGAATTTTGTTGTTTTGCAGCAGCAGTGCAAAGACATAAAAATCTATAAGTTACAAAAATAAATAAATAGTGCAAAAGAAAGGAATAATGAGATAGTGTTCATGGGTTCATGGATCATTCAGAAATCTGATGGTGGAGGGAAGAAGCTGTTCCTGAAACGTTGAATGTGGGTCTTCAGGCTCCTGTATCTCCTCCCTGATGGTAGTAACGAGAAGAAGGCATGTCCCCAATGGTGAGGGTCCTTAATGATGGATGCTGCTTACTTGAGGCACCACCTCTTAAAGATGTCCTTGATGGTGGTGAGGCTTGTGCCCATGATGGAGCTGGCTGAGTCTACAACCCTCTGCAGCCTCTTGTGATCCTGTGCATTGGAGGATCCATACCAGGCGGTGATGCAACCAGTCAGAATGCTCTCCACTGTACATCTAAAGAAATCTGTAAATTTGTAATTTGACATGCCAAATCTCCTCAAACTCCTAATGACGTAGAGCCGCTGGCATGCCTTCTTTGTGATTGCATCAATGTGTTGGGCCCAGGATAGATCCTCTGAGATGTTGACGCCCAGGAACTTGAAGCTGTTCACCCTTTCCGCCACTGACCCCTCAATGAGGACTGGTGTGTGTTCTCCTGACTTCCCCTTCCTGAAGTCCACAATCAGTTCCTTGGTCTTGCTGATGTTGAGTGCGAGGTTGTTGTGATGACACAAGCTAACGTCCAGACCATTGAGAACGAAGTTGATGAACTAAGAGTAAGACTGACCTACCAAACGGAACTGAGGGACTGCTGTATGCTACGTCTCACCGAAACGTGGCTTACACCTGCATCACCTGACTGTCCCATACAACCTGAGGGCTTCTCAATCCACTGAATGGACCATACAGCGTCGTCGGGCAAAGTTAGAGGTGGAGGGGTCTACTTCTTAATCAATAACTATGGTGCACGGAGATGACAGTCCTGGCGAGCTCCTGCTCACCCAGCCTGGAATATCTAACGGTGAAGTGTCGACCATACTACCTGCCACGGGAGTTCACTTCAGCTATCCTGATGGCAGTCTACATCCCACCCCAGACAGACATGAAGCCTGCCCTCATGAAGCCTACTCTGTGGTCAACAGCCTTGAAACAGGATACCCTGATGCCCTCTTAATTATTGCAGCTGACGTCAACCAGGCCAACCTCAAGAGTGTGTTACCAATGTACTACCAGCACGTCTCCTGTCCCACCAAGGGCCCTAATTCCCTTGACCACTGCTATACAACCAGCAAAGATGCCTTCTGAGCCACCCCCCACCCACACTTTGGTAAATCAGACCAACAGGCTGTGCTCCTCCTCCCTGCATAGAAACAGAAGCTGAAACAGGAGGATCCAGTACAGAAAGTCATGCATTGCTGGTCTGAGGAAATAGATGAGCTTCTACGCAACGGTTTTGAGTCAGTGGACTGGTCCATGTTCAAAGACTACGCAGCCAGCCTAGATGAGTATGTCACCACCATCACGGACTTTATCAGCAAGTGTGTTGAGAACTGTGTACCAAAGAGGAAAATGGGGTGTTCCCAAATGGAAACCATGGATGAACTGGACGATCCACTCCTTAATGAAGTCGAGGACAGCTGCATTCAAATCAGGTGACCCTGACCTTTACAAGAAATTGAAATACGCCCTCTGTAAAGCTATCAGAGATGCCAAAAGACAAGACCAGTTCAAAATAGAATCCCAGACCAGCCGTCAGTTGTGGCAGGGCTTACGTGCTATAATATGCTACAAAACAAAGTTGGGCAGCATCGCCGACAACAGCGCATCCCTTCCTGATGAGCCTAACACATTCTGTGCACGTTTTGAACAGAAGCGGATTGGTTTGTCATCACCCAACCTGACAGCCTCCAATGCAACTGAACCCGTCATCACCATCGAGGACATAAGCTCAGTCTTCTGGAGAGTGAACCCACGGAAAGCATCTGACCCAGATGATGTCCCTAGCTGTGTGCTCAGATATTGTGCTAATCAGCTGGCAGGGTTATTTTCAGACATATTTAACCTCTCCCTGCTTCACTCTGAGGTTCCCACCTGTTTTAAGAAGATCACTATCATCCCAGTACCTAAGAAAAACAAGGTAACATGCCTTTATGACTACTGACCAGTGGCTCTGACACGAAGTGCTTTGAGATGCTGGTCATGGCATGCATTAACTCCAGCCTCCTGGAAAACCTCAACCCACTGCAATTCGCCGACTGGGACATCTGGACTGTAAAGACACCTACATTAGACTATCGTTTATTGACTACAGCTCCACCTTCAATATTATAATTCCAAGCAAACTCATCACCAAACTCCGAGACCTGAGACTAAACACCTCCCTCCGCAACTAGATCCTTGACTTTCTGACCAACAGACCACAGTCAGTGAGGATAGGCAGCAACACCTCCAGCACGATTATTCTCAACACTGGTGCCCCACAAGGCTGCATCCTTAGCCCTCTACTCTACTCCCTATATACTCATCACTGGGTGGCCAGATTCTGCTCTAACTCCATCTACAAGTTTGCAGATGATACCAACGTAGTGGGCCATATCTCAAATAATGATGAGTCAGAGTACAGGAAGGAGATAAAGAGCTGAGTGACATGGTGTCATGACAACAGCCTTTCCTCAATGTCAACAAAACAAAAGAGCTGGTCATTGACTTCAGGAAAGGGGGCGGTGTACAGGCACAGGTCTATGTCAATGGTGCTGAGGTCGAGAGGGTTAAGAGCTTCAAGTTTTGAACATCATCAATAGCCTGTCTTGGCCCAACCACGTAGACGCTATGGCCAAGAAAGCTCACCAGGGCCCCAACTTCCTGAGGAGGCTAAGAAATTTGGCATGTCCCCTTTGACACTCACCAACTTTTATCGATGCACCATAGAAAGCATCCTATCTGGATGCATCACTGCTTGGTATGGCAACTGCTCTGCCCAGGGCCGCAAGAAACTGCAGAAAGTTGTGGACACAGTCCAGCACATCACAGAAACCAGCCTCCCCTCCATGGACTCTGTCTATACCTCTCACTGACTTGATGAAGGAGCCAGCATAATCAAAGACCCCACCCACACGGGTCATTCTCCCTTCTCCCCTCTCTCTTCAGGTAGAAGATACAGGAGCCTGAGGGCACGTACCACCAGGATCAGAGACAGCTTCTATCTGACTGTTAAAAAACTATTGAACAGTTGTTATGAACTGGGTCACTATTGGTGAATGTCCCTTTAAGATAGAGCATAGTGGTGTGTGTGTGTGTGTGTGTGTGTGTGTGTGTGTGTGTGTGTGTGTGTGTGTGTGTGTGTGTGTTGGTGTGGCCTACGACAACAGAAGATAAAGGACGTAATGACGTTTTTGAAGCAGTCAGTCAGAGTCAGTCAGGAGAGAGAGAGAGACACCAGCCTGCTAGTTTCCCTATCGATGGATGAGAAACAATAACTGTGCCTGTCACTACAATCCACGTATGGATTTTTGGAGTAATGCGGTGGAATCCACTTTGTCGTTAACCTGTTGAGGGAAACAGGTATTTGTGTGGACAGCCACATCTCGGATGCCTTTCGGGGTGGCAGATACTTCAGAACAAAGCAGTGGAGTTCACTTTGTTGTTGACCTGTAGAAAGAAACAGGTATCTGTGTGGACGGCCATGATTCGAGAGCCTTTCGGGGTGAGGAAGATGCAGTGGAGTGGTCACTGCTGAGTAAACACTGAGGTGTCGTTTGGGTTCCAAAGTGGAACATTTGGATTTCGTAATTACTCTTTATTTTCTCCCTACATCTACATTTTGTCTTCAGTCAACGGTGGTTTTGAAGAAGCCTTTGCTCATGTTTCACCTTATGGCTTGCTGAATTGAACTTTAAGAACCATTCCTGGACTTGGAGTTTGGGAATTTGCCACACACACACACTATGAGTTTAGTTTTTGGGGTTAATGTTTAAGATTTAACATTTTTACTTCTAACATTCTAACATTTTTACTTTTATTTTTCTTATTGTCATAAGTAGTTATTAATAAAGTAGTTTTAAACACTTATACATGGCTCGGAGTGTTTCTTTTGTTGCTGGTTCATAACAACGGTTCCCTTATACAATGAGATGGACTCTTGACCTCACAATCTACCTTGTTATGACTTTGCACCTTATTGTCTACCTCCACTGCACTTCCTCTGTAGCTATGACACTTTATTCTGTATTCTGTTATTGTTTTACTCTGTACTACCTCAATGTACTGTGTAATGAATTGATCTGTACGAACAGTAGGCAAGACAGGTTTTTCACTGTACCTCGGTACAAGTGACAATAATAAACTAATACCTATACTCAACCAACCAATCTATCTCGCTCCCGTAAGCCTCCTCATAACCACCTGAGATTCTACAAATAACAGTGATGTTATCAATAAATTTAGATGGTGTTTGAGCTTTGCTTAGCCACACAGTCATGAGTGTAGAGAGAGTAGAGCAGTGGGCTAAGCACTCATCCCTGAGGTGCACCTGTGTTGATAGTCAGCGAGGAGGATATGTTATTGCCAATCCGCACAAGTGCTAGAGGCCTTGCTGCCATGGCCATCCCACAAACTGACAAAGCCTTTTCAACTCATAATCAGAGACATATTAAAACAATTCATTCTCCTCTTTACTCCCATTGACTTCAAACATAACCCAGCTCATGCATGCCTTTTCTGAAACTTGCTCTTTTTGTACCTGTTGTCGCATTATTGAATCACAGAATCACAGTGAGATACAGCATGGAAATAGGCATTTCGCCTCATCGATTCCACACTAATCCACCACTAATCCCATGCTTTATTCTCCCCACATTCTCTTCAGCTTCCCCCCAGATTCTACCACTCATCTACACACTAGGGGCAACTTAAAGTGGCCAATTAACCAACCAACCCACACGTTTTTGGGATGTGGGAGGAAACTGGAGCACATGAAGGAAATGGAGGATGTGCAGACTCCACACAGACTGTACCAGAGGTCAGGATTAAACCTGGGTCTCTGGCACTATGAGGCAGTGGCTCTACTAGCTGTGCCACTGTGCTGCACTTACTGTTAAAAAAAGTCTCACTCACAGTTTAATCCGGCCAAGTATGAGATGTTCCACTTTGGCAGGTCAAATGTAAAGGGATGGTACATTGCTAATGGCAGAACCTTTAACAATGTTGATGTACAGAGGGATCTTGGGGTCCAAGTCCATAGCTCCCTGAAAGTGGCTGCACAGGTTGATAGGGTGATAAAGAAGGCGTATGGCATGCTTGCCTTTATCAGATGAGGCATTGAGTTCAAGAGTCAGGAAGTTATGTTGTAGCATTATAAAACTCTGGTTAGGCTGCATCTGGAGTATTGCATTCAATTCTGGTTGCCCCGTTATAGGAAGGATGTGGAAGCTTTGAGGGGGTGCAGAAGAAGTTGACCAGGATGCTGCCTGGATTAGAGGGCATGTGTTATGAGAGAGTGGACAAACTTGGGTTATTTTCTCTGGAGCAGAGGAGGCTGAGGGGAGACCTGATAGAAGTTTCTAAGATTATGAGAGGCATAGATAGAGTAGACAACCGGTATATTTTTCCCAGGGTCAAAATGTCTAATACTAGAAGGCATGCATGCATTTAAGTGGGGGGGGGGGGGGGGTAAATTCAAAGGAGATGTGCAAGGCAAGTTTTTTACACAAAGAGTGGTGGGTACCTGGGGTGGTAGTGGAGGCAAATATGATAGAGGTGTTTAAAAGGCTCTTAGATAGGCACATGAATCTGAAGAGAATAGAGAGATATGGACATTATGTAGTCAAAAAGAATTAGTTTAGTTGGATATTTAATTACTAGTTTAATTAATTCAGCACAGCATCATGGGTTGAAGGGCCTGTTCCTGTGCTGTATTGTTCTATGTAACACCTTTGAGGCTTTAAGACTTTGTGAGTTAAATACCTTACAGCTATTTTTTTTACCTATTTAAAGATGAGAAAAGAGGATAGAATTGTTCACAGATCAGAGGTGTGAGAGACGGAGCATGTGGGCAATGAGATAAGGCAGAAGAGACAATGGGCCAGAGGCAATGAGCAGGTCAAAGACATATAGATACATAAAGGTGAGGTTCAAAAGCTAAAGCAGTAAGGTTGATGAGAAAGCATTTCTGCTTCAAATCCTCCAGATGGCAGGTAGAGAAAACTCCCCCAGCCAAACATCCACAGTGTTAAGACTCTAATTACACTCAACTCTGGTGCATTGGCCACATTTTTCAGAAGCAAGTCATTAAAGAATGCACTCTACTCCAAATTCCATCACAGAAGGGGATTTCTGGGAGAACAGAGAAAGTGATTCAAGGGTATTCTGAGAAATTCCTCAGTGATTCATTGGAATCCCTGGCCTGTGACTCTTCAAAATGGAGAAGGGGCTTTCAAGAAGACACTGAGCACCACTAGCCTTCAGAAGGGGAGCATGTTGCACCGACTACACAAAGCAGGAGGAGTAAATAACCCACCCAGTGCCCATACATCCTGATCTCTTGTCTCCCCCACCTCTCAAGGTCCATGCCCTTTCCGAAGGCTTAGCATGCTACAGAATCTCCCTAACCCTTCACCACTGTCGAATTGCATCCAGATGCATCACAGCTTGGTATGGCAATTGCTCTGCCCAAGACCACAAGAATTTGCAGAGAGTTATGAATGCAGCCTAGTCCATCACGAAAACCAGCCTCCCCTCCGTTGACTCTGTCTACATTTCCCACTGCTTGGGACAGGAAAGCAACTGACGTAATTAAGGACCCCTTCTCTCCTTCCCTCACCCCAGTGGGCAGAAGATACAAAAGCTTGCGAGCACATACCACCAGGCTCAAGGACTGTTTCTATCCCAATGTTATAGGACTCTTGAATAGACCTCTTATTCGATGAAGATTAATTCTTGATCTCCCAATCTACCTCATCATGGCCCTTGCACTTTATTTGTCTACCTGCATTGCTCTTTCTCTGTAAGTGTAACACTATATTCTGCATTTTTTTTTGCCCTCTGTACTACCTTGATGTACTTAGATATGGAATAATCTGTCTGGATGGCATGCAAACAAAAGCTTTTCACTGTATCTCGGTACACGTAACAATAATAAACCAATTACCACACCTGTGGCAGATTCTCTGTAGACCTCCACAATCATCTCAACCTCAGAAATTGCCTAAGAACGAGAAAGTGGTAAATAGGAAACCCTTCAATCTTATGATCAGCTACACTTACTGCAGATTTTAACTTATTTTAGTCTCACACTTTTGTTTGTTCCTCACCTGGCTCTGTTGAATTCTTCTTATTTTGCTTCCAGACTTAGCATTTTTTTATTTTCAAAGTCAGCATGCCTCTCTCCTAGTCTGTGAAAACAGATAAAGTTTACCAATATTTCCTAGCTGGTGTTTGCTCACGTCCTGACTGGTTACGTTGGAAGTTGCATATAATATTTGGTGATGATTAGTTCAATAGTTTTGAAGTTATTGTAGTCATGAAGAAATATATTGTTGCAGATCAACCATATTGTTTTGGATTTTATCCAACTGCATTCAGATCAAAAATAAATAGTACAACAATTAACAAAATGGATTCAAAGCTACTACTGGCATAGGTAAATAGAATTTATCCAATTGCAAGGAAGGCAAATTTTCCATATTAATAAGTTAGCAAGTAGAATTTTATGATGGTTTCCAGATTTAAGATGGTTTTCATATCATTGTAGTTGGAGCACAAGAATATTAAAGATACTGTGCATATTCAAGTCAATACGACCCATTCTTTGCTTTTAGGCACAGATATGCACACAATTTGCCTAAAACAGATATAGAATCTGAGGACAAAGACAAATAAAGAAACTGTTTTGCAGTATTGGGACTGTGAGATGGAACTGTCTACAAAATCACAAAAACTTGTAGTTGTATTGAACCTTTGATACATCCCAAGGCACTGAAGGGGAGCATTTTCAAACAAAATTTGACATCAAGCCACATATTGAATTATTATTGCAGATGGCCAGTTAGTTAGAGGTTTTAAGGAATATATTAAAGAAGGGCAGGAGTATTAGAGAGGCAGAGAGTTTTGGAGAGATAATTGCAGAGTTTGGAGTTTCGACAGTTGATAGTGGAGTGATTAAATATGGGGATGATCAAAAGACCAAAATTGGAAGGTTAGAAGTTTGAGGGTTGTAAGGTTGAAGAAAGTTCTAAGAGGGATTTAGAAACAAGGATGAAAAAGTAAGACTGTGGAGTTGCTTAATCTGAACCAATGCAGAATAGCAAAAATGGAGGTGATTGGTGAATAAGACAATGAGAATTAGGACAAAGACAATAGAGATTTGGAGAGCTCAAACCGAGCAATGGAAGCCAGCTAGTAATGTACTGGAATAGTCAGTCCAACAGTAGAAAAGCCATGGGTGAAATAGATCAGCTGACATATAGATAGCATGGTTACAGTATATGTCCAAAGCTCATAATCAAACCGGAAACCCATATTCAAGAAGTATTAGAAATCAAGCATATTATTGATATGTTTAGAATTATTTAAAAAAGAAAAAAGATTAAAAATAATTAAAATACTTGAAACAATCAAGTATTTTGCAATTAAAAAAAAGTAAGGTACCTGAAACCTACCTTTCTGCCTCCCAGCCATTTCCCTCCATTAGAGTGAATGTGGTCACTGAATCTGCAACAGGTCTAACCCATTGTGGGTTCAGTGGGCAGATTTCCCAGCATAATTTGAGGGAAACAGCAGAAGTTCATATTCCACTGCAGAATTATGTACAGTTGGGATGATAGAAGTAATCCCAACCCTCTTATTCCAAATTGCTAGTTTATTAGCAAAGATTTCAAGCCTAATTTGGTTAGAGGAGATTTATTCTCATTCAGTAATTAGTATCAGACATGAGATGTGACTATTAGAGGCAGGCCAAGAGTGGTAATGCTAAGCTAGTGTTAGATGTTGTTAGTATACTTCTGGGAGCAGATACCCTGTTTTCAAATTATGTCATTAAGAGACAGCATGTAAGTGAGAAATGGACAAGGGCACCTGAGGGGTATCTGTGCAGAGACAAACAAATTAACCATTGAAAGTGAATTCTCTGGCTATGGGTGGAATTAGTTAAGTACAATCCCATCCAAATGGTTAGTGATAGAAAGGCATTGGAGGAACATAGTATGTGAAAGGCCATAGACAGATCAAGAAGAACAAGTCATCCCCATTACATAGGAAATAATCATGACTTTTAGAAGAGCCATTTCAGTACAGTGCCAGGATGGAGGCCCAATTGAAAGACTCCTGGGAGGATAGATTTGAATTGAGAAGGCTAGAACATTGGAGGAGAAGGAGAAATTGGAGTTAGTGTGGTAGTTTGCAAGGACAGCGAGAAGAAGGATTCTTTGAGGAGAGTGAAGATTATGGCAGAGTTGAAGGTAAGAATAATGGTAGCTAACAAGAAAATACAAACTGATGTAGAAGCCAAGCAGAAAAGTTGAGTGATCAACTATTTAATTGACCACCCAACTAGTGAGTAAATGGAATTGCAGAATGTACTTCCTTTTGCAGTAGGAATAATGGCAGCTGTTCCTGATTTTACCAAAGATATGTTATCCAAAATTCATCAACAATATACCAACAAATTAAAGGATTATTGCAATTGAATAAAATAAATGTTTAATGTTCTACCAAAAAACTTTGTTTATCCTCAGACACAGAGAAAGGGGTTTGACTAAGAAATAACATAGTACCTTTATTATAGTGTGAGCACATTTTTAAGTGAATCTCCAGCAGAAGTGTGTTACAAACTGCATTGCAGCTATAATCCCTGCATTGTGAGCTCTTAGGCTAAGGGATACCATAAGTGCTTAAAATGGAAAATGAAATGTTTAATTACATGATAAACGAATTACTCAAGACTCACTTCTGCAAGATAGTTTTGCATTAATCTTGTGAATTGAGCGTATAACTGGCTGAGCTTGATAGAATGGCACATAGTAAGGGGGCCAGCAAAGGGGAAGGAAAAGAAGTTTTCTGAAGATGTACATGTAACAAAAATGTAAATGTTACTTTTTTAAATCTCCTTGAATATCTGCCATATTAGACAAAAATAATCTGTTAACGTAAAACGGTTGCCATAGCAAATATTATCTGAGGGCTAATAATTATTTTGAAAATGTAGATACAATATTTGTCAATGAACTTAATGGAGAATACAGTTATGCCTAAAATATCAGCTAATAATACAAAAATACCTTGGATAAATTATAGTAAAATGCAAAATAGACCAAAAATAACCTTACAATGCTATTTATTTATAATATGATTATTGATTGAAACAAGGCACATTAGTCTAGAAGTTGAATGGAGTTAATTGCTACTGTGCACAAGTTTTCTACCACTTTAAATCTTTAAGCAAAAGCTTCATTGAACAGCATTATTGTAAAGAAGCATATAACCTTCAACAATTCTGAAATCTGGTTCAGTTGATAGTATTTTCAGCAACAGCCATCCAACCAGTAATAAATGAATTTACTATTTTATAGCTTTGTTTTAGGTGCAATATAACATAGTCTATACTATCAGTCTGCTCTAGGCAGTACACATTTCAATTTTATACATATTTTAATGTCCTGCATGAAAATTAAGAAATGTGTTCATGGTAGAACAAGGCTCCCTAATAAGGAGGCATGGTTAGAAAAATACCTTTAATCTTGCAATTTATTTTGCTAATTTGAGATTAAACCATTGATGAGATAATTGACTGTGTTTTGGTATACTGCTAATGTCATCTGTTTGGTGGTCCTGCTAAGCGATCAAGAGGATCAATTATTGTTTTATTATTGGTTGAGGGTTTGCTGGAGTGAGGTATTTTGTGGCCTTTTCTTGCACTTCTCAGTTTAGAGCATTTTTTACACACATTATTGCTGGTAGTGAAAGCTGATGTCCTGATGAACAAAGGGACAGTGTATCTCCTGAACCATTATGATTTAAGGATTGAGAAATAAACATGTTACTTGATTAAAGACCAGGAACCCGCAGGAGAAAATAAATTACACTGACGATCAGGACAGAATGTAAAAGAATTGAGGATATCTTAATGTTGTCAAGGATATTTACACTCACAGTGGTAGGGTGAGTCTGAAAACTCGTGATCAGTCACAGTAATTTCACTGTACTGACTTTAAACAACAGACCTAGAGTTCAGACTTCGGTACAGGAGAAATAAAGGGTAATGCATGCAGAGATGGTCAAGTTGAACCTTGTAACTGTTAAGGCAGGAATGGTGCAAGGTATGGCTTGGATGAGTCTCACTACGTCAGGAACCTTGACATTTACAAGACATCATGGGAACCCTTCATTTCCTCTGTGGAAAGAATGGAGATGTTCTTCAGATAAACAATATTGTTGAGACTGAAGGTGAATGTGCCTGCTCAAAACAAAACCTTCTGATAATATATGAAAACATTCTTGCTAATAGAGAAACCTCAGATTTCAAAAATAATAAGCAGATCTTGCCTTTAATTTTGTCAATGCTGAGATAAACCTGTTCTTCCAGTTTTACCCCACTTCTATTCAAACTGCTCCCTCCCCATCTCAATAACCATACCACAATCCGCTCCACTGCAACCTCTGGGCAAATATTACTTTAACATATTCTCTATAACTTAATATTACTCATTCAATGTAAGGAATGCAGGCACATTGTAACACACAGATCAGCATTCAATATACCTTCAGAAAGGGAAGATCCTGTCAGGTGAACATTGTTTTCTTTGAGGAAGTGAACTTGCTCAACAACTACAGAATGCAATATGGCATGTTGCGGTCAGTTTTTCTAAAATTAAGCTCAAGGCTGTGGGAGTTCAGGCTGTATGATGGAACTAGATAATTTGTTAAAAGTCTAAAGATATATACTTGTTGAAGGTATTTTGTTGTAGTTGGGGAGAAGTCCTCAACGAGATGCCTGGGGATTAGCATTGGGATGACTGCTTTTTCCAACTACCATCAACAACTTGTAATCACAACCTCTTCAAAAATTGTGATGATTTGGAAATGATGCCAAATTATGAGAGCAGTAAATTTGGAGTAAGTGGATCACAAATTAAGGAGAGAGTTGGAGAGAGGTTTGTAAGTGGGCAAAAAATAATGGAAAGGTAGTTTAACATGAAGGAGTGTAATAAACCATTATAGGGAAGACCAGTACTCCATGAAAGATGGAGAGACAGGAGACTGCAGATGCTGGAATCTGGAGCAAAAAACAAACTGCTGGAGGAACACGGCAGGTCCAGCTTTAAAGAAGTTTTACCTCTTCAAGGTATGCCCACTTTGAAGAAGTCTTCTACGTTGCCTCACTGCTGAGTTCCTCCAACAGTTTGTTTTTTACTCCATGAAAGATATTGAGATAGCTAAGCACGAAGCTGAATCAGAGTTAGGAGATTTCGTGGCCTTGCTGCTCAGTGAGTACAATATCAAAGGAGCAATCAACATAACTATTTTTTTAAATGAACAATAGAACAAAAATAGTTCAAGCTGGAGAAAATCAAGCCATGGAAGCATTGCTTCAGTGTGTTACTGGCCTGCTTTGTCATATTTTGCATGGCAGTATGGCTTTCATTGTATGTATACAGCACACTGGAGTTATGTGCTGCGTTATCTGTGGATAGCCTTGTTTCCCATCAGCCACCCTTTGATTCGAGGTGGTGGGTCAAATGTAGGTTATATAGCAAACTGCTGCAAAATAAAAGCATCATGATTGCTGCTTGCATATCGACCAGTGACCTGAACATTTTGCTGCTCGTGTTTGGATACTGGTTCAATGTTTATAGAACAGAATCCTTTTCAATTGCAGTATATCTCAGCATGGATATGCCCCATCTTCAAAGTGATCTGTGTGTAGTCAAGACAGCCCTCCATGCAGAGGAATCCTGGAATTATTTCAGACACATGTTCTCACTCTTCTGGTTGCTTTCTGGCAAAATGTGATGAAAGCTAAGGATCTGTCTTTAAATAATGCCCTTCCTCTGGTGGCACGGTAATGCAGCAGTTAGCGTAACACTATTACAGCGCCAGCAACTGGGGTTCAATCCCTAATGCTGTCTTTAAGGAGTTTGTACATTCTCCCCATGACTGCATGGATATACTCTGGGTGCTCCGGTTTCCTCCCGCATTCCAAAGACGTACGGATTAGTAAGTTAACATGGGTGTAATTGGGCAGCGCTGGCACGTTGGGCCGGAAGGGCTTGTTACTGTGCTGTATAAATAAAGCTTAAAGTTTTAAACATCAGAATCAGGTTTATTATGATTGACTTATATGACGCGAGATTTGTTGTTTTGTGGCAGCAGTACAATGCAAAGACAAAATTACTATAAATTACAAAATAAATAAATAGCGTAAAAATAAAGAATAATGAGGTAGTGTTCATCGTTTCATGGACCATTCATAAATTTGATGGGGGAGGGGAAGAAACTGTTCCCAAGTTGTTGAGTGTGGGTCTTCAGGCTCCTGTACCTCCTCCCCGATGGTAGTAATGAGAAAAGGACATGTCCCGGATGGTGAGGGTCCTTAGTGATGGATGCCACCTTCTTGAGGCACCACCTCTTGAACATCTCAAACTGTGACATCTCACTTTATATGTATCAACTCAGGAGGGGGAATATGTTCTCCTGCTGGGAGTCTTCTCCCCTTACCTAATGTGATTCATTGTTAGAGATTGTAGGTGCTAATAGGAGTGTAGTAAATTGAGCAGCATCTGATGCTGTGGTTAGTAGGATATGGTACTTGAAGGTGCCTTCTTGAACTTGACAGTCAGGATTTATTGCAGCATTACATCTAGGACCTCAGTGTTAATTCATCAGTTTTCTGTTCCCACTACTCTGACCATATTGCTAGAAAACATCCTGGCCACCTGTGAATAAGGGCATCTCTCCTATTTACACTTCTTCCACCAAGGAGTCAGGAGCATCATCTTAATACTTTGGACAATGTTGTGCTTTTCTTTAATATTTCTCAAATCAGTTTCCCTTCTGCATGACAGCCACAAAATATCTCTACTTTAAGAAATGCAGGCTGGCTTAGAGCAGTATAGGCTGGTTCTAACTGTATTACACTGATCCAGCAGGAATTGATAATAATCATGCAAATTGTTTTTTGTGTTTGCCATTAGAAATTGCCCTGGTATATTCTCTAAACTCAAATCTTTCCTGTTCTTTCTTTCTCCCCAACAACTGCCCCCCCCCCCACCCTCCTACACCCCAGCTTCAAAATTAGTTTTGCTTTATTTCCTAGGGTCAAATCCAGCCTCACAGTTAAGTAAGGCTACAGTCAGCATTTTTATGAAATTTATATCATCTAAGAATTACAGAATGGTCCATGATGCTTATTTGCAGGCTTTCAATCTGACATATAATTAATTTTATGTCTATACTTTGAACAGATAAAAAAAGGAAAAACTATATCACATCAGTTGAAACATTAATATTTAATTTTAAATTATAATTCTCTTCATTTCTAAAACATGTTTGCCCTTATAAGCACAACAGATTAAGACAAACTATTTTGCTACTAAACTTGTTCAATAACCTACATGAATTAAGAGTGCAAATAATAATGTAATTTCTTGGGTGATGAAATATATGCCATGAAAAATTACAGTTGACAAAATAATCTAAAGTAATTGGTTTATTATTGTAACATGTACTGAGATACAGTGAAAAGCTCTTGTTACATTCCATCCAGACAGATCATTCCCCACATTAAGTACACTGAGGTAGTACAAAAGGTAAAAAAAACTTAGTTTTCATACAGATCATTTCAAAACATAAGTATATTGAGGTAGTAGAAAGGAAACGCAATAACAGAATGCAGATTACAGTCTTATAGTTACAGAGAAAGTGAAATGGAAGGAACATTTTATGAAAAGGAAATAGTATTTGACAAATATAATGGAGTTGTTTTAGAATGTAACTAGTAGGGTTAGCTCTGAAGAATAAGGGAGATGGCTAAAAGGCTGTTGTAGTACCAACTTTGTTTGCTTATAGCTGGGAAATGATCAGTCAACTCCAAATTTCAAAACAATATTTTCATCAGTACTGCCTTCAAAAGATAGTCTATGTGCTATGTAGGAGAGGATTCTAAACTCTTATTCTTGAGAATGTGGAACATCACTGGTATTAAATTGCTGCTTATTTCAGCAAAGCTACACTGTAGTGAATGCATCATTTGTACGTGGGTTTCATGCATCCAAAGATTCTAATATACAATCTACAACAAGGGCGGTACTTCAAGGAATTCTGAAAAAGGTGTACAAAAACACACTCAGAACAAATCTGAAGGCTTGTGGCTGATCTAAAGCGTTGGATTGTGCTGACTTTTTTAAATGGTTCTAACTGGACTTCCACTCATTCGCTCTGAAACGTGGAAACTCATATTTGCTGACAGATTTGGAGCAAAGCACAGTAATTGGCAAATTACATCGCTCCATTGCTAAACTCCCCATGGACGCTCATGGCAGTCATGCTTAGACTTCTTGACATTACACTGTGGAATTACCATGTGGGTTCTGCTCCTGGTCGATGTGAGCAGAAAATCTGTGATCCCATTGATTTCGGTAAGGATTGTAGGACAAAGGAGAAGGCAATTTGCTTTTGAAAATTATTTTGCTTTAGTTTGTTGTTTGTAATTATTTATGTGTTTAGTTTATTTTAAGTTTTTATTTTAATCAGTTATTTACTCTCTAGTTTGTAAAAGTCTCTGAGTGTCTTTTTTTTAGTGCAAAAAGCAAGCTGCTGGAAGAACTCAACATCTGTGGAGAGAAATGGATAGTCAACATTTCAGGTTGAGACCCTTCATCAGTCTCACTGAGTTCCCCCGGCTGCTTGCTTTTTGCTCCAGATTCCAGCATCTGCAGTCTCTTGTGTCTCCATATTTTATTTAGTATTTGTATATCACTTGAAAGGCCAGCATTTATTGGAGTATAGGAGAATGAAAGATTACCTTATTGAAACATATAAGATCCTGGGTGGGTGGGGGGCATGACAAAGAACATGTCAAGATGTTTCCACTAGTGGGAGAATCTCAAATGAGGGGACATAATTACAAGATTAAGGCGTGGTCACTTAAAACTGACGTCTGTAGGAACTACTTCCAGCAGAGAGTGGTGACTCTCTGGAATTCTCTTCCCAGAGGATTATGGAGATTAGATCATTGAAAGTAGATAAATTTTTGAAAGCAGAGAATTGAAGACTGTGGGGGACAGGCAGGGAAAAGGAGATGAGGCCTAGTGTCAGATCAGCCATGATTAAGTTGAATGGCAGGGCAGGCCTGAGGGGCCAAGTGGTCTCTTCCTGCTCGTATTTTCATAAGTTCTTGTCTTTTTAATTGCTTATTGTATTTGCATTTTAATTTCTGTGATTTATGTCCAAGCACACCTTTGAACATCAGTACTGGCTCACCACTAAACAAATACTTTTCTGTTGATGCACCAGTGTGGATGATGTGACATTTTTCTACATTATATTCTATCTGCCATGTTCTTGCCTACTCATCCAGCTTGTATTTTTCTCCTTGAAGCCTTTTTACACCCTTCTCTATGCTCATAATCCCAATTAATTTACTATCATCAGCAGACCTTGAAAATATAATGTTTGTTCCCTCAGACAAATTGTTGATAAAGATTGTAAATGGCTGGTGCCCAAACACCAAGCCTTGCAGAAACCCACTTGTCACATCTGCCAACCTGAGGAAATCCATTTCCTCTCACTCTGCTCTCTGTCAATAACCAATCCTGAATTCCCATTTGTATATTTCCTCATTTCCATGTCCAATAACCTTCTTGACTAATCTTATCAAAAACCCTCTAGAAATCCAAATACACCACATCCATGTCATCTATTCAACTGGTCTCAAAGAACTCTGACAATTTAGTCAATCATGATTTTCCTTTTATAAATCCATGTTGACTGTGCTCAGTTCTATTATTCTTTTCAAAGTTTTCTGATATTACATCCCTTGTTATAGATTCCAACATTTTCCCTACTAGTAACGTTTGGCTAACAGATCAATAGTTGCCCATTTTCTGTTCCCTCCTTTTTTAAATAGTGAGGTCGCATTTGCTTCCTCCAACCACAGAAACATTGCGATTCATCATTCTTCTGATGAAAACCATCACAGGTACCTCCTACCACTAGTAAAATATTAATTAATTAGTTCCCAGTTGTATGATGAAATAACATACAATTCTCTATCAGTGCCTTAACCCTGCAAGTTAATTTACTGAACAGGCTGGATTATTTATCAGTGACCTAAGGTTGCATGGCATATAACAGTTCCCATAGATCTTTCACGGTTGTTTTATGTAAACACTATAGAAAAGCTAGAGACAGGGCAAAATGCATTCCAATAATTTGGGGTTGAGCCAAGGATTACCTACTGTTCCAATGAGTGTTATCCATTTGAACCAAATTGTTGGATTAGCAAGCACATGCACATCAGTGGGTAGCATTGTATTGAGGGGAAAATGAGTGTTAATCTGCAATTGTTTGTTTAGAATATCAAATCAGTCATTAAATTTTGCACTTTCACTAAATTGATTGTGTTAATACAAAGACTTAGTAATGATTTTTTTCTCTTGTTAAGCAGTATGTTAAAACATTAAGCAGTATGTTAAAACTTCACCAGAACTGGTGGTGACGCCAAGTTGGACCAGGTGCCAGAAATCTTAAATCAGAAGAGAAAAGAGAAATCAAAAGAATACTTAAGTCAACAGCATCTGTGGAGAGAGGAACTGAATTAACATTTTAGGTTGATGACCTAACATCAAAATATTAAGTCTAATACAGTATTTTGATATTCAATCGTGACCAATCCCGATGACTTTGTTGCCCTGTTTACATAATTAAAGGGATTTGTCCATTGTTTCCTCACTCCTGGTGCTGACTTTGTTATCTTCAACCAGGTTTTCTTGGGACATGGAACCAGTATTAGATGATTTTAGCCTCCTGAACTTGTACAATTTAGTAAGTTCAAGGCTGATCTCTGACCTGACTCCAAAAGAACACAAAATTTAAGAGCAGCATGAAGTAATAAATTACCTCAAATCTTCTCCACCATTCATTTGAATAGCCACAACACTTACCTGCCTTATCTCCATAAATCTTGACTCATCTCTACACTAGAGATATTTAGATTTGAGAATTCCAAAGATCCAATGTCAAGGGCAATGTAGTATGTCATTACTAGACTATCAGCTAGAATTCTGGGTCATTGGTCCAGAGACATGAATTTGAATCCCACTTTGGCAGTGGAGGAATATAAATTCAGGTGAATAAATAAAATGTCTGGAATTAGACTCAGTAAAATGTCTACAAAGCTACCGGATTATTGTAAAAACCTAACTGGTGCACTAAATGTCCTTGCCTTTTCTGGCTTGTAAGTGACTCTAGACTCATGAGTGTGGTTATCTTTCAACTGCCTCCTCAGTTTAATGACAGTATGTGCCTGTGTTGCTGTTAATATTCACATCTCCGAGAAGCATTTCTTCCTCACCTCAGCCTTAAGTGGTTGTTGCACTTGCCTTGAGATTGAGCCCATGGATCTGGATTCCCTAGCAGGAGAAACATACTCACAGCATTTTCCCAGCTAATCCCTTTTGCATTTCACCTCTCATTCTTCTGAACATCACTGAATAGGCCCATTTTTCTTCATCTTTCCTCTTATCCCAGGAATCAATTCAGCAAACCTTTGTTGTGCTGCCTCTGAGGGAGGTATATCTTCCTTTAAACAAGCAGAGCAAAAATGTACAAAGTACTCCAGGTATGATCTCACCAAAGCCCTGTTAGCTGCAGTATGATTTCCTTACGTTTGTATTTCATTGGCCTTGGAGTGTACACCAACATTCTGTTTGTCATCTTAATGACTTCCTTGATGGAAACTTCCTGTATTTCTTATTTAAGAAAACCTGAATCTCTCCAAGCTTCAATATTTAATAATTTCACACCAATTAAACAATACTCCACTTTTCTGTTTATCCTCTCCAACAAAACAACATTTGATTATTATAAATCTGTTGCAAATTTAAAATCCAACCATTGACCTGGCATCATTTGCCATTTACAGAATTCCAAATTTCAACCACCTTCCACATGTAGAATTGTTTCCTAACTTCAGTCCTGAAAGGCCTGTCTTTGGTTTTTAGATTATGCCCCTTATCCAGTAGAAGTTATTTTTCTCAATCTACCCTGTCAGTTCCCCTTAATATCTTGAAAACTTCAATCGAATCACCTCTTAACCCTCTAACTCCCAGGCAACAAAACCCTGGAATCTGCAACCTTTCTTCTTAATTAAACATACTGTATCCTTCATGAGGTTGTCTAATAAGGTGTTAATGTCCAGAGATACCTTCTATCCTCTGTTCTTTTTCTTTGGCTCCCAACTCCAAACTCATTCAAGCTGCATGATTTTAGTGCCTCTTGAAATAGGTTGCATTGTCATGGCCTCTTCCATTGTTGATGCTGATTGGTCAATGCAGTCAGGTAGAAAAGCAACCAGCAGACATGGTGCATTGACTTCCAGGCTTCCAATGCATTCAAGTCAAATAAAAATTTCTGTCGATGCTTCAGTCTAAGAAAGATTTTCCCACAAAGTAAACTCAATTAACAATTATAATAAAAGTGGTTTAAACACATATTTTACTTAACTATTGTTGTTTTGTTTTTCAAGAGCAGTTTTATTTTGAGATAAAGTGAAAGAAGCTGGTCTTGGCTGCAGCAATGTGTACTGAATTTGAACAGCAACTCACACTCACAGTTTGTCACTGTGATGAAATATATTGTACACAAATCCTGCTCGTTTTCATAAATTAAAACCAAAAACACATGTTGCGTGTGATGACGATTGAAATGGCACCAGTATAGTGTGTACACCATCAGTCATTACAAAACATCAGCTTGAATTTGTGGTACACCTCTTCACTGAGGGCATTTGGTGACGAGCTTGGTAAGCCATCAACTGCAGCAGAAAACAGCAAATACAGGCAGCCTCTGTACTGCTGGGCATGTTATTGTAAACCCCCCAGAACTGGCACAATAGTGCTTTTTATGGAGTTGAAAGGTTGCCTGAGCTCCTCTGACCATAATTAAGCTTTAACTGGTGCATGGGTAAATATTTTTCTTTTATTGTGAGCTTTATAATAATAGAATTTGTTAGCCAAGTTTTGACAGTATTTGTTACTTGACTAAGAAGTCTTTACTGCTGCTGTCGGATTTAATAATTAAATAACAGCAAACCCCATTGGAATTACTTTCAGTTTTATAAATACTTTAAAAGAAAATCAGAGTCTACAGCTTCAGCTATGTAAAAATATCCATATATTTTGAAAGCAGCTTGTCTGATCCTGGCCAGATTCACTTTACTCACTCTCCTCATCAGTTGGTTTTTGTTAAGTAAAAATTGGCATCATGCCTGTCAAAGTTGAGGATTTCAGAAATAATAACAGGAAGTGCTCAATATACTCAGTAGATCAGAAAGCATATGTGTAAAGAGAAACAGCATCAACATTTCAGATCAATGATCCTTCATTGAACCTGCAAAAGTGAGAAATCAAGTGTGTTTTAAGTTGCAGGGAGGGAAGGGTTAGAGAGAACAACAGGAATGTCAGTGAGAGATAGGAGACCTAGCTTGTCCAGGTGGTACAATACCTTTGGTGCTGATGAACAAGGGCACTCAGAGATAAAGAGAAAACATGCTGGACCTGTGAGAGGCAGAGTACAGCAGTTGCTTGAAATAAAAGAGAATTCGGGAAATACCCAGCAGATCAGATGATATTTGTGGAGAGAGAAAAAACAAGTTTACAGGTGGATGAATTTACATCATAGGTGGCCAGTTATAACTCAAATAGGAAATACTGGTTGCATGAAATTGTTGAATTCATTGTTCAGTCCTTAGTGTTACAAGGTGCCTAGACTGAAAATGAGGTGCTGTTTCTCAAGTTTATGTAGGGCTTTGCAGGACCAGTGCAGGAGGCCAGAGATCTCAAGATGGAACTGGAATGGAGAAATAAATTAACAGGTGACTTAAACCTCTGGATCACACTGGCAAACTGAACGGGTGTGTTCATATTGTGGTTGGCTAATCTGCATTTCTTTTCAATGTAGAGGAGCCTACATTGTAATCTTAGTATTGATGAAGGTTAGGATTAGAGCCAATGGGGACTAAATTGGATGGTCCTTGATAGGAGAAAAGGGAATCACAGTGTACAATTAATCTATATCTATCAACACTATTCGCAATGGATTTAGGGTTTAAGGAGCATACTGCAGTGGGTGGTGCCGTTTTGAGATGGGAAACTCAGAAGGCTGACCTGACAGTAGGCCTCCAACCTGTCAATCAGGGTGAGAGCGGTTGAGAAAAGTTACTGAACTCCTACAAATATTAACTGAAGAACATCTGATAAATCCGTACTTCTGTGTTTCCCACCCTCAAGACAGCACCCACTCCAAATGGAAAATGCTTCCAAACCTGATTCTACCTGAGCTGTGAGCTGTGGTGCCAGCTGTTTTCACAGACAGCTCTCTTCAGTCAGGGGAAGGGGGAAGATCGACTAGCTGGGCCACCAAACAAGAACAACAAATAAATCACTGAGGGGAAACTGAATCAACCGGACAGAGGGAGCATGAGCCGCTAACAGCCATCAACGTTAATGTAGAGTTGGGAATTTCACTGAAGCTGCTTATGGCAGAGAAATCAACAGTTTTTCCAAGTAATCTGAGATTCTATACAAAATTCGAATCAAAGAGATTGGTAAAATTTCAGCAATCCAAAATCAATCGAATTAGTTAATTTCTTACTATTTATTGTGAAGGGTTAAATACTGCTGAACACAGTTTTACACATGTGAAAGTACTTAATGTAATCAGGTAATAACAAGGTGAGGTGCTACATGATTGCTGTTTTGGTGGAATGTTATCTTCTGCCAAAGAAAGCATTGATTGTTGATACTTTTGGATTTAGGATCAGTCGACATTTCAAAATGAAGCAGCAGTATATGCTCAAACTGCTTCGGCTTCCAAATCGTTTTCTCCCTTCTACTTACAGTGGTGTAAGGTTTTATTTCACTTATTTAGGTAGCTCAATCTCTTGCTGATACTTGCACTGATATTTGATTAGATTGGACTCATGGCACAGACTCCATTTTTTAAAATTAAGAATGCAGAGATACACAACAGAATTTGAGCTCCTCATGCATTGCATCAGGTAAGAAGTGTAATCACACATGGGGCTACAGCAGTTGTTATCCAAAAGTAGTATAAACATTTTTCCCCCCTCAGTATTTCAAGCACGGTAATGTTGGGCTATTTATTTCCCCACCTTACCACTTGCTTGGCAAGATTATTCTGCTGTTTTCTGTTCAGCAGACTGCCTACACCTGGGAACTCTTAAGGTTTCTGTAAGTGGCTAATGCCAGTTGGAGCCGCTAGTGCTGATTGAAGCCGTGACCCTGCATTTTAAAGACAAAATGTCCATTTCTTCTGAGTGATGACCAAGGTCATTACAAAGCTTTGGGAAGCTTGCTGAAAAATGCATAGAGAGGCTCCCTCCAAACTCCTGGCTTTCTGACATAGCATTGGATGCCTTACTGAATAAGATGGAGAGAAGGAGAAAAATTCTCCATGACCCAAGAAGCCATCTAGATCAGTGATAAAGCCACTCTGGGAGGAGACCACACTTGAGATCAGCACAAAGACTGAGAGGTACAGGATATGGATGCAGTGCTGAAGAATGTTTAATAACCTCACATTCAAAGTCAGGTGAAAACATGAACAAGGGTCTTTGACCTGAAGCGTTAACTCTGTTTCTCTTTCAACAGATGCTACCTGACCTACTGAGTATTTCCAGCATTTTCTGCTTTTATGTCAGAATTCCATCATCTGCTTTTTAAAAAAATTTCATTTAGACCATGAGACCATAAGACCCATCGAATCTGCTTTGCCATTCAAGCATGGCTGATTTTTTTTAACCCCATTCTCCTGCCTTCTCCCCATAATGCTTAATCCTTTACCAATCCTTAAATACATCCAATGACTTGGCCTCCACAGCTCTCTGTGGCAATGAATTCCACAGATTCACCACTAAAGAAATTTCTCCTCATCTCAGTTTTAAAGGGACGTCCCTTTATGCTGAGGCTGTGCCTTTGGATCTTAGACATACAGTGAAAATACCTGCAGATCTCATCACTGACCCTCATCAGCAACCCTGGACTCTCAAACTACACCAAACAAAGCAAATCCATCACTCAACTAACAACAATTGCTAACAGTCAGGACTCATACATAATAGCCATTTACCCCACCATACCCTTGCATTTTTACCAGAATTCTCACGCCATGATTCAGAGCTTAGACACATTCCCAGCTATTCAGCTAGACACACTGAGAGGCATTTACTGACATACTTGCATTGAGTATCAGTTTAATTCATTCACAAATACCACAGCCAAATTTCAGTAGAAACATCTACAAACTGCAGTTCTGTAAAATTCTTTAAAAATCATGGCAGGGATGATAATAGATTCAAATGAGATTTCAAACCCATAATTATAATGTGAGGTACAATCTTGAAATTGTACTTTGCATCAAATTTAGCTTGATACCAGCTTGAGGAAAATCATGCTTAATATCTACACAAAAATCCTTTTTAATGAACAAGTTGATCAATCCTTTAGGTTTGAGGTAACGGACCAGGGTACAGTCAGACCTAAAGCAACCATTAAGTCAGGTACAATGATTGACGTGCTTTTTGTTTACTGGAAACTATTCAGCCCTGTCTCCTGAATGTAATGTAATATGTACAGAGTACACATATCCTGCCAGACTTGAGAAATAGAACCCACATTGAGATACACATTCAAATGAAAAGAAATAGATTCAAATAAAAAGTGAAATGTTCAGAAATTAGGGAATATGTAACTAAATAATTCTGAAAATAATTATAATGATATAAAATTGGAATGTGATCCCAGAGCAGTGGACTATTGCAGAAGAACAGGGAAGATAATGATAGGCTAAGGTTGAAAGTGAGATGGAAAGATCTACTGGGAATTTTAGCAAGAGGAACAGACACATTTCAAATGAAAAGCTCTGTGACACACCCTCTAAAACTTTAAAAGTGCTTCTCATAGTTCTGTGGCACACAGATCTTCCAATATTTGTTAAGTCTTACTATATTTACATATAAAATCTGATGGTAAAATGAAGGGAAGGAAAACTTCTCTTGTATAAATAACTCATGGTACCAAACTTCTTTTCCAGCACAAATGAAAGTACTGAGAAAGTTTCTACCATATACATATCAAAATAAATGTTTTCAGAAGCACTGTGTAGATTTGGAAACAGAATCATGAAACCAAATGAAGCAGAGACAAAATGTTGTATTTTAAGTACAAAATATATCCATTTTATTGATAGATAGCATCAATGTGGAAGTCATTTAACAAATGTATTTTCTACTTCAAATGAAGGAAGACACCAGAAACTGCAAGAGATAAACATATATCCTTAATCCAGTATGCTGTGAGCTTGAATCATTTGACCTGCACTGCATGCCACTTTTCTCGAGAATGTTTATATGAATTTTCTCACTCATGTAAGAATCAAGTGACTGTTTGTGACAAAACTAGAGATGAAAATCTAGCAGCAGTCTACCATTAAAACACCATTTTATAATATAATGCACTTAATGTCATTGAATTCGTTACAAAAAATCAGTAACCTCTCTGTCACTCCATCCATTTCTGAAGAGCTCAATCTCACAATTTGCATTTTTCCATTGAATCAATCAAACCTCATTAACAGCCAATGTCATTATTTTCATGTCTAGTTTAAAGCATCAAATTAACAACTTTGTTATGTTATGAAAAATGTGACTGCCTTCTTTGGTTACATCATTTATGCAATGAGTAGCAGCCAGGAGTGCAACTGCTGGTGTGACTACATTAACTTTAAAATTACAGGTAGTCTTTTGGAATTGGAAGGTTTTTTTTAGTATGGTAAAGCAGATTCACTTAATTGCAAAGTTTGTCTCCCTTGAAAGGAAATGAGGTTTAGGTTTAGCTGAGGAGTAGTAACTTGCATGGAGCATAATCCAGCACAGTCCAGAGAAGATAAGTGACTACTTTCTGTAGTGTAGACTTACTGTTGAATGTAAGTTCTCTTCCCTATTTATAACTCGTTTATTTTCCTCACATGATTTCAATTAGATTCCCCTACAACTTCTGAAAATTATTATAAATTGTCTTTCCTTCTTTCACCACCTTACTTAATTATAGATTCAGACATTATCTATGTTCTAATAGTTTTCTCTCATGGATGACCAATTAACCCTTAAACAACTTCAACTGTTTCCCAGCAAGTTAAACAATTAGAGAAAACACATTTGGCCAGGATTTCCACCCACAATCACATGTACTAAATGTGTTTCAACAGAACCGAGTTTTGGAAGTTGAGCACTATACATGCTTAGTGCATGGAATGACATATCAGACGTATTCAGTAAAAATGAATTACAGACATAAGGGGATCAATCTATAGATTTGCTGTTTATAGAGAAATGGCCTCAATGCAGGTTCATATACCCATCATATTCCTTTTACTGATTCAGACACAATAATCAATTGTAGCAGAACCTATTTATGGTGATAAGGATTCTGAGATGTGTTTATTTATGATGAGGCACCTCAACTGGAAGTTCCTGTGTATGTGAATTTTAAAAAGAGTGAAGAGAAGATGCATCAAAGGAACTTCTGATTTAAAATAATTTTCTTCTGATTCGTTGATTCAACAGGGATCAGATTTTTTTTGCCCGGCATCAGCTCCAAGAATAAAGTTATTCCAGCTCAGCTACACAGATGACAGATGAAAAATAATCTGCTTGAAACATGAGAAAAATTGGTGGGAAGACAGACAGAATTACCTTTTATTTACCCATCTTGAGGTCACTGAGGGCTGAAAGGTTTCAATGTTCACCCCCTTCACTGACCAGGCAGTACAGATGAGCAACCAAAGCTGGCATGTGCCACTTAATACAAAAGCAAAATACTGTGAATGCTGGAAATATGAAAAAAAACATAAAATTCTGGAAATATTCACTAGGCCAGCCAGCATTTATGAAGAAGGAATTAATGGACCAGAATGCATTGACAGCAAACCATGGATCCAGAAAGACCCTTAAGCCAGAGAGTTTAAAATGAACAGCAGTAGAGTTGTGGAGGGTTTAAAAAAAACAGCAAGAACAGAGAACCGGATAGCTTAAAAGAAATGGGAACAGAAGCCCAGAGGTAAGAACAGGTCAAGAGTGTGAAGCAGGAAGGGAATGGGTGTCTGCTAGGCACATTGGTAGGAGGCAGAGAGTACAGGAACTCCTTGATGGATAGATATATGGCTTTGGATGTTCTTGGGAGAGATGGCATATCAGAAAACGCAGTATCAGCCAAAGTAGGGGCATCACAGGTGGCTCTGCAGCACAGGAAGGGAGGGGAAAAAAGCAGGAGAGCAATAGTGACAGGAGATTCACTTGTAAGGGGAATGGACAGGCATTTCAGTCTGCAACTATGAACAAGACTCCAGGTTGGTATGTTTGCCTCCCTGGTGATAGGATCAAAATCTTGGAGCAGCTCTAAGGCATTCTGGAGGGGGAGGATGAACCACCAGTTGCTGCAGTACATATTAGTACCATTGAAAGAGATGAATATAGGGAGCTGGGAAGTAAATTAAGAAACAGGACCTCAAGTTAGAAATCCCAGCATTACTACTAGTGCCACATGCTAGTCATAGTGGAAATAGAAGGATATATCAAGTAAATATATGGCGAGAAGAATGGTGTCAAGGGAAAATATCAAATTCCTGGGACCTAGGAACTAGAACCTAGACAAGTTGGACAGGTTAGGGGGTGTTTGTTAGGGCTGTTGGGGAGTGCTTAAACTAAAATGATAGGTGGAGGGGAATGTAAGTAGGAAGAAGGAGAAAGGGGAAACAAAGATAAAACAAAAGACAGGAAAGGAAAAAGCAAAAGTGGATGGCAGAGAAAGCAAAGGCTTTAATAAGTGGAGCATTTGCAGTAAACTGGATGATATAATCATGCCAATAGATATAAACAGGTACGAAATAATTAGGAAAACCAAGACATGGCTGCAGGGGAATCAAGGATGGGAACTGAACATCCAGGGATATTTAATATTTAGGAAGGACAGACAAAAAAGAAAGGAGGGTAGGGTAATGTTGCTGGTTAACCAGGAGTTGAACCTAATGGCAAGGAAGGATATTAGCCAAGATATGGAATCTTTATAGGTAGAGCTAAGAATTATCAAGGGGCAGAAAATACTAGTGGGAGTTATATACAGGCCTCCAATTAGTAGTGGTGATGTTGGGGAAGGCACCAAAGAGGAGATTAGAGGTACATGCAATAAAGGTAAAGCTGCAATTATGGGTGACTTTAATTTGCACATAGATTAGGCTAACTAAATTAGTAACAGTATTGTGGAAGAGGGATTCCTGAAGCATATACAGGATAGTTTCCTGGACCAATACATTGATGAGACAACCAGAGAGCAGGCCATCCTAGACTGGGTATTATTTAGTGAGAAAATGTTAATTAGCAATCTTGTTGTAATAGCCCTTTGTAAAGGAGCAACCATAATATGGTTCATTAAAAAGAAGAGAAATGTAGTGGATTCTGAGTCTAGGGTCCTGAATCTAAATAAAGAAAACAATGAAGGTATGAGATGACAGATGGCTAAGGAAGATTGTGGAACTATCACAATAGTTCATTATTGTTTGGCACAAAAATTAAAGATGAAGAGTGGCTCAACAGTGGCAACAAGAAAAATCAGGAATAGAATTAGATCCAAGGAAGAGAACTGTAAATTGGTCCAAAAAAGCAACAAACCTAAGAATAGGGAACTATTTTAAAACTCAGCAAAGGAGGACCAATGGATTAATTAAGAGGGGAGAAAAGAGAGTCTGAGAGTAAGCTTACAGGAAGCATAAAAACTGGCTGTAAAAGCTACTTCAGATATGTGAAAGAAAAAGATTTGTGAAGACAAATATAGGCATCTTACAGAAAGAAATAGGGAAATTTATAATAGAGATCAAAGAGATGGTAAAGCAATTGAACAAACACTTTATGTTGCACACAAATAACATCTTAGAAATGTTAGGGGACCTAGGGTCCAGTGAGAGAGAGGAGCTGAAGGAAATTGATATTAGCAGGAAAATGGTGTTAAGAAAACTGATGAGATTGAAGGCTGTTAATTCCAACACTCTTTGAACCATAGATTGGAGGGTATCTAATGTAACTCCACTCTTTAAAAAGAGGAGGGAGGTAACAGAAAGTTATATTCTGGTTAGCCTGACATCAGTAATGGGGAAAATGCTATAGTCCATTGTTATAGATGTAACAATAAAGCGTTTTACAGGATCAATCAAAGTCAGCATAGACTTATAAAAGGGAAATTATGCATGACAAATTTGCTGGTACTTTTTTGAGGATGTATCTAGTAGAGTGAATGGGGGTGGGGGTGAAGAACAGTGGAGGTGATGAATGAGAACTTTCAGAAGGCTTTTGACAAGGACCCGCAGGAGAGATCAGTGTGCAAAGTTAAAGCACGTGGGATTGGGGATGATGTACTGAGATCGACAGAGATCTGGATGGCTGACAAGAAATAACAAATGGGAATAGACAGCTCCTTTTCTGAGTAGTGCGTAGTGACTAGTGGGGTGCCACAGGGTTTGGTGCTTAGAACGCAGATATTCAAAGTGTATATTTGTGATTGGTGACATTTTTAATTCTTTTCAAATGTTTTCCAAAGTCTTTGACCAACTACTATGAAGGCCATCAGAGTGTTCTGCAGGCAGGGCCTTTGTTCCCACCACCTGCGGCCTACTTGCTGCTTGCGGACCGCTGCACCTCATGAAATGACCAAGGCAGACACCCTGTCTTGGCAGCGAAAGGTTAATGTGGCTATGGAGCTGAAGTGGGTGGTGACTGTGAAGTGTGGCCCTGCATCACTGCCACTTAGCCGATTGTTTCAGATTAGTGACCTTGCATCAGAATTGGTACTTTTTAACATAATCATCTCAGGTTTCTACAATATCTTTGGGAAGCTTTTAGAAGCAAAGGTTTCCACCCAGACAGTCCAACAATGAAGAATCAAAACAAAAACAAATGGTTGGAAGTTTGTGGGGCCAGTAGGAGTAGGATTTTGCATGGAAAGCTTGAAGTCTCAGCTGTAAAAAACCCCACATTCAATTTCAGGATGACCCAGCTGCCTGCACATCCATTTATATGTTGTTAGTAGTCAGAACTACATGATTACTTAGCACCATGTTCTTTAACCTAGTTTACAAAATTGCAGAAACTCCAGCCATGCTGAATGCAGTTCACACTTACAATTCTCTGACGTTTTGCACAAACAATGCCAATTTTTAACCAAATAGAACCAAAAAAAACAATTCAACCAAGCAGAAACTCCACGCCCACACCTCAAAGCTTCCTCGCACATTAGTATAAATTGCTTTCTTCACTGACAGTACACTAGAAGTTACTAAAATAATCTTAGGTTTTCTACTGACTGAGAACACATATGTCATGGAAAATACTGTGTACTATTCTGCAGGGCTTTGTGATGGGGCATCTGCTGCTTTGAGTGTACTGAAATCTGTGAGTGTGTATTTCAATTAGTTATGTCAAATGTAAAATAGATGACACATATGCATATGATCAATGGGGTTTGTATGACAGCCGCAGGAGAAGTCAGCATGGGACCCAAAAAATTTTCATGGTCAGCTCTCATTACAATGATGTTGCTAAACTGCTGACACAAATTCACCAGTTTATAGGCAGAAAATCAGGCAGTGCAATTACATGTTGCGAACCTACAGCAACGAGAGAAATCTAGTTAGAATCAGGAGCAGAAAGAAACAACACTGTGAAGCAGTATGCATCATGATTGCAGTAATGGCTGCATAGAATTTCAGCTCCACTAAAGTTGAAAGCTCACAAGCAACTTCAACTTTGTCTAATAACAATAGCATGTCCCTTTCACTTTTGTTCCAAATGGCTACCTTAGTCGAGAGCCCAAACTGGCAGCAGTTGAGTGGGCAGATGCAAGACTGGTGTGGCATCACTTGACCCCAATCTGAAATTTTTGCTTGGGGCTGCACCTGTATTAAGCAAAGTTCTGGCTACTTGAATACAGGTTTACCTGAAAGTTGGAACAGATAGCAATACAATAATAATACCATCCATGACATATTTTCCATATTTTTAGCCTGAACTGGACAGCATTGTGAATTGCACCTTACTTGCTATTGTTGAGAGTTAAATTAAAAATTAGGAGCGAGGGCCGGGATATGTATTCTGCATACTTCTTTCGAAGCAGGCCAGCAAAAAACCTTGGTCCACAGGCAAAAATGTTTTGCTGCATTCACATCGTATGTTGGCAGTCTTTTAAATACCCAGACATAACTAGAAAAAGATGAGATATCGATACCAAAGAAATCTTGTATTACCAACTGGTCTCTGAACCTGAATTCCAGATTTGGACCAAAAATCAGTTTGCAGTCAGCAATTTAGCATAGCTCTTTGAGCTGAAAACATACCCAGTTATCCAGCTCTCAGCTTCCCATACTGGAGATTCATCTTTATCCACTGGACTTCATTTCAACAAACAATCTCTTTCTCAGAACCTTATGAAAATAACGTACAAAATATTGATGCTGGAAATTTTCTGGGGTCAATTGCAGGTCAAGCAGACAGGCAGGATTCATACAGTACAACATAGATGGCATTACAGGCATCATAGAGCAAAAGATCTTCATGAGTTTTCTATCTCAAAGCATGCACTTTCTCCCTTTTTTACAAATCAAAAAGTGCTGGAAATCTAAAACAAAAATAGAATATGCTGCTAATAATTAACAGTTATTATAAAACGTTAACTCTTTTATTCTTTCCACAGATGCTGTCTGACCAGCTGAGTGTTTCCAGCATTTTCTGTTTTTATTATATACTTCGACAAATGATCAGGTGCTGTCTCCATAGTGGTTGATGCTTGGAGTTTTCCCTTGACTAACATTAAATTCATAGACTTGTATTTACTACTTTTAGTCATTTCAAAGATGTGGACCTTACTGTCAATGCCAGCATTTATTGTCCGTTATCTATTGTAATTGCCTGTGAACTAAGGAAGTGTCAACCAGATGATACTATCACTCCCCTCATATTAACCCTTAACCTCATGATCATTGGAAAATTATAACGAATCCACACCCATTTTCATACCTATTTTATTTCAAGTGCTTACTAAATTAGCCTGGAGATTCGTCTAATTCCCATCTTACTCTTTCGTGCATTACAACTTCTCTGATTTATCACTGAATTCTTCTTGCAAAGAAAATTTCAGATATTGCACAATGTCTCTCCAGCATGATGACTGTAGCAAAATTTTCATTTCTTTACTTTCATTAAAGCAAAATCTGTTCATATTGCACTCACCTCCTTCCTTACCACTCCTTTTCTTGATGTTCTGCAAAATCAAATCTTCGCCAACCTTTAAATGAACTGTATATTTTTCTACTCGATTATTGTTCTTTATAAAACATTGAATCTTTATCAAACTCTGGTCCTGCCTCAGCTAAAGTATTGCTTTCATTTCTGGTCGCCTCATTATAGGAAGTATGTGGAGGCATTGGAGAGGGTCCAAAAGAGATTTACGAGATTGGTTCCTGGAAGGAAGGGACTATGGTTACAAGGAGAGACTAGAGAGACAGGGATTGTTTTCTTTGATTAAGGGAAGAGAGCAGGGAGATCTAATAGAAGTATATAAAATGATGAGGGGTCTGTACAGAGTGGGTAGTGGGAGGTGATTCCTGTTGGTGGAGAAGTCAAGGACTAGAGGTCACAAGTATAAGAGAAAAGGAGAGCGAATTAATCGTGACATGAGGAAAAACTTTGTTACACAGCATGTGGTTGGAATCTGGAATACATTGCCTGCAGATGTGGTGGAGGCAAGTTGCATTGTGGCCTTCAAGAAGGAATTAGATAAATACATGGTAAGGAAAAAATTGCAAGGCTATGTAGAAGGGGCCAGGGTGTGAAACTAATGAGGTAGTCTAGTATACAGCCTGCATGGACAGAATGGGCCAAATAGCCTCCTCTTGTTCCATAACCAGTCAATGATTCTAAATTCTTAATCTTATTTTTGCTGCTTCCCAGTCTTTCTTTTTGCCTCTATTCAACTAAATTAGCCTGCTCCTGGTGTATTTGTAATATATTGTTATTTATAAGTTCATTTTACACCTCATTTTGAATATATTCTCTCTTCCTTTAATCAAAGAAAACACACCCAACCTCTCCAGTCTATCCTTGTAACCATGGGCCTTCCTTCCAGGAACCAATCTCGTGAACCTCCTCTAGACCCTCTCCACTGCATTGTTCCTGGAGAACAGGTGGCCACATACACGCATTTGGGTTTTGCCAAAAGAAAATTGAGCACAAGGAAGATTAGAGTTCTCACCGCAACACATTGGATACTTTGGATGACCATAGAGAATATATCCTTATCACAGGGAACCTAAGAGGCTCCTTTCAATGTGAAATGGATTCAGTCAGTATCCTAGAAAGAAAACATGTACTAAACTACTTTATGACCTAGCCCTAGCACTATTTCCTCCCTTCCAATTAAACTTTATCCCATGGATGTATCTTGAAGAAACGATATGATGACTGGTATAAAAATGCAGAGGTTAATGTATTCAAGTTTCCTCATGACGTGAAACCAGATGTGAAAGTAAGCTGTGAGGATACAAGAACTCTGCTAAATAGGTATTAAGCAAGTAGGCAAAAAAGTTGCAGATGGAGTGTAGAATATCACAGAGCATAAAATGGGGAAATATCAAGTCATTCATTTTGGTTACAATAATAGAATGCTTTTTAAACAATGGGGAACTAGTAAATGGTCTTCAAAGGAACTTTGGTGTGCTGGTTACTGAGATGGCAGAAAAGGAAATATACAAGTTATCAAGTCAGCAGGAAGTTAAATACTTTGTTGGTGTTGATTGCAAGTAGTTTGGTACAAAAGAAAAAAAAGTATTGCTGAGATTGTACAGAACTTCAGTGAGACCATATTTGCGGAACTGAATACAGTTTTGCTCTCTGTAACCAAAGGAAAAAAATTCCTTGCCTTTGAATCAATGCAAAATAAATTCAATAGATTTGACTCCTGGAATGAGGTTGCCTTAGGAGGAGAGATCGAGTAAGATCGACACTGAAATTTTTCAGAATGAAATACAGGATACGACTACAGATTGATGTCATGTTAGATGCCGTGAGTCTTATTTCCTCGAACAAGAAGTACATGGCATAATCTCAAGATAAGAGGTCAGTCATTGTCTGAGATGTGGAGTAGTTGCTTCACACAGAGGAATATACGTACACTGTTGGAGTTCTCTGCTTCAGAGATCTGTTGTTGCTCCATCAATGAGGTTAAAACTGATAGATTTTTGGACACCCAGGGAATCAGAGAATACGGGGATTGGGCAACAAAGCGGACTTATTCATTGTATTATAAAGGATGTAACTGAATGGCAGAGCAGGTTAATGGAGCCATTTGGCTGCTCCTATTTCTTTTAAATAATTTGAGAGTCCTGGTATTAAATGCTAAAATTTTTATAATGTTCCATTTCCCAAAAGTGCCTTCTCCTACCTTGATAAACAACAATATGATAAAAATAGAATTTATAAAAAGTCAAATTCCAGAGTAAACTGTTGGGGAGGACACCTTGTGGGTTTTATTTTCAATCTAAGTATGTACTTCCCAGCATCCCAACATTAATAGAGCACTGTTTCAACAGTTCAGATAGAAAATTCACCAGATAATCGGCAAGCAATAATTCTTAAATGTGCACTAAATATAGTTTAACTAACATATTTCTTTTCTTTTATCCATTAATAGAATTGGAGAGGTCAGCATGTATCACTTCACTGTATTTTTTATGTACTGCATAAAATTCTACCATGAAAATGTCATTTCATTGCACCTGCTACAAAAAAAAGTGACATGGTAATGTTCAATCAACAGCAACATTTTGCAAATATTTGTTGGAGTTCCTCATTTTTGCAGTGTAAGTTTTATACCTTCAGCACGCTATGAATCTCTGTGGATTTTTCAACCGTCATGTGGATTTTGATAAAGACTTTAATAATCAGGATCTCGTACATAGGATATCACTGTGCCATTCCATCATTTTCTTGGCATAACTCATCTATGACAACTATAATGACATTAAATGTTGCCTAACCGGTTTGACATTCATCCTTGTTGTAATTTGTATTACTGACATTAATGGGTGCTGTATTCTTTCAACTATAGAGTGAGAATTTTTACAATACAGCTCTGCTATTCAAGTCCCCAGGCAAGTTATGGCTTTGGGTGTAGCCTGTGTTATTCATTGCTAACTTTGTTGAAAACAAAGTTATGTATTATGGTATGTGCCACAGTCTGTATAGCTATAGTCCTATACATTGATGTGCTCATTTATATAATGTGGCATGGGTGTAACCTGCATTACTCATTGTTCTTTGGTAACTATTAATGTTGAAGTTGTGTCATGGCTTTAGGTGGAACCTGCATTGTTTGAAATTGCCTAGTAATCATGTGCTTTAACATAATTATTTCTGACAGTTATTTATCTGGAAGATTTCACTATTGCAGAATATCTTTTTTTCTGGGCTAGAAAGTTCACATCTACAATTACTTAATGTAATAAATATACTGTTAACAGAAATATAAAGAATTGTGCAAAATTTATTTTAATTAATTCTCATAATATTGGTTACTACCAGTAAGGGCAGCATTTATTAGCCATACTGATTTATCCTTCAGAAGTTGATGATGATTCATCATTTTGAACCTCTGCAGTCCATTGGCTTAGCAATAATAAAGGAACAACAAATTATGTTCATGTTGGAATTGTGGGTGACTTGGAGGTGGTCTTGTAAATGGTGATGTTCCAAAATGTACCTGCTTCCTTTGTGATGGTAGGGTAGCTTTGGGAAATGTCATCAAAGAAGACTTGTAAACCTATTCCGTAGATAAAATATGGAATAGCTTTACAAATAGCAAAAGCATGGAAGGATGTTTCAGGTGATGGATTAATTGCCAGCCAAACAGACCACAATATGCTGCATTCTCACAGTGGAGATTTTCTCCAATCCTCAATGATCAGTTGGGCTCCTTTAGTGCCACACTCCAGTTGAGTTCTGATCTGAGAAAAGTCCCAGGTACATCCTGTTCACAAAAAGCAGGACAAATTCAATCAGGCTGTTTCCTGCCCAATCAGTCTACCCTCAATCATCAGCAGAGTGATGGAAATTGTCATTGACAACGTCACCAAGTGGCATTACTCCCCAATAACTTACTCACTGATGTCCAGTTTGGGTTTTGCCAGGACCACTCAGCTCCAGACCTCTTAGTCCAAACATAGACCTCAGAACTGAATTCCAAAAGTTTGCTGAGAGTGACTTCATTGACCTCAGGTAGCATTCGGCATTGAGACATCCTTTTAAAACTAAAGAAGCATCAAAGGGAAAATAATCCAGTGGTTGGAGTCATACATAGAACATTAGAACAGTACAGCACACAAATGGGCTCTTGGGCCTGCAATGTTGTGCCAAACTAATTAAACTAGTAATTAAATGCCTACGAAACAAATCCCTTCTCCCTACCCAATGTTCATATCCCTCCATTCTATGCACATTCATGTGCCTATCTAAAAGCCTCTTAAACACCTCTATCCTATTTGCCTCCACTACCATCCATGGCAGTGCATTCCAGGCACCCACCACAAAAAACATGCCCCACATATCTCCTCTGAATTTGCCCTCCTCACCTTAAATGCATGCCTTCTAGTATTAGACATTTCGGCTGTCTATTGATGCCCCTCATAATCTTATAAACTTCTATCAGGTCCCCCCTCAGTCTCCACCTCTCCAGAACAAACAACCCAAGTTTGTCCAACCTCTCCTTATAGCATATGCCCTGTAATCCAGGCAGCATCCTGGTAAACCTCTTCTGCACCCTCTCCAAAGTCTTCACGTCCTTCTTATAATGGGGCAACCAGAATTGAATGCAAAGCTCCAGATGCAGCCTAATCAGAGATTTATAAAGCTGCAAGATAACTTCCCGATTCTTGAACTCAATTCCTCGATTAATAAAGGCAAGCATGCCATATGCCTTCTTTATCACCCTATCAACCTGTGCAGCCACTTTCAAGGAGCTATGGACTTGGACCTCAAGATCCCTCTGCTCATCAACACTGTCAAGGGTCTTGCCATTAACAGTGTACAGTCCCTTTATATTTAATCCCTCAAAGTGCAACACCTCACATTTGGCCAAATTATACTCCAGCTACCAGTTCTCCACCCATATCTGCAACTGATCTACATCCCGCTGTATCATTTGGCAATCTTCCACACTATCCACAACACCACCACCATTGTCTGCGAACTTACTAATCCACCCATCCACATATTGATCCAGGCCATTTATATACATCACAAATGGCAGAGGTCCCAGTACGGATCCCTGCAGTACACCACCAGTCATGGACCTCCAGCCTGAATAAGTCCCATTGATCAGTACCCTCTGTCTTCATTGGGCAAGCCAATTATGAATCCAAAGGGTCAAGTCACCATGGATCCCATGCATCTTAATCTTCTGGATGCGCTTACCACGACAGACCTTGTCAAATGTCTTACTGAAATCCATGTAGACAAATTCCACAGTTCTACCTTCATCAATCACCTTCGTCACCTCCTCGAAAAACTCAATCAATTTACCAAGACATGACTTGCTCTGCACAAAGCTTCCCAGCTTCTGACTGTCCCTAGTTAGGCAATGGTTTTCCAAATGCTCATAAATCCTATCCCTAAGAATCGTCCCTGCCACTGTAGCTTCCCTACCACTGATGTGAGACTTAGCAGTCCATAGTTTCCAGGATTATCCCTATTTCCCTTCTTGAATAATGGAACAACATTAGTTACTCATCAGTCCTCTGGGATCTCGCGTGTGGCTAGAGCAGACACGAAGATGCCTTGCACGGAGGGAGATGGTTTTAGTTGCCAGAGGTCAATCATCCCAACCCCAGAACATCACTGCAGGAATTATTCGAAGCAGCATTGTAGGCCCAACCATTTCAGCTGCTTCATCAATAACTTTATTTCCATCGTAATGTCAGAAGTGCGGATGTTCACTGATGATCACACATTCAATTTTATTTGCATATTCTCAGCAAATGAAGCATCCCACTGCTGCATGTAGCTACACCTCAACAACATCTTGGCATGGGCTGATTACCATTCACTCTGTAAAAGTTCCAAGCAATGATCATCTCCAATAAAAGAAAGTCTAAGTATTTACGCAGCAGATTGGGTGACCACTTTGCCGAACATATTTGCTCTGTCTGCCCTGCCAACTGGGATCTCCCAGTGGCCAGCCATTTCAGTTCCACTTCCCGTTCCCACAATGACATGTCTGTCCACGGCCTCCTCCTCTGCCAGGTCGAGGCTGGAACATCGAGTTCTCAAACTTCCAGTAATCGCTCTCCCTCTGTCCCTTTTCCCCTTTTCTCTTTTCTCTCTCCTCCTGATCCAACTGGCCCCCATCACCCTATCTCTTTCCCCTCCTCCACCGTCTCCATCTGCCCATCACCCACACACTCCTCCCATTGGCTCCCCTCCCTACCTCTCTCCTTTTATTCCATGCTTCACCTTCCTCTCCTATCAGATTTCATCATCTTCAGCCCTTTGTCCCTTCCACCTATCACCTCCCAGCTTCTGACATCATTCCCACTCTCCCCCATCCCTCATCTGCCTATCACCCCCCTCACCTGGATCCACCTATCACCTGCCAGCTCTTGCTTCACCCCTTCCCTCCATCTTCTTATACTGGCTATCCCCCCTTTTTATTCAGTCCAGGTAAAGGTTCTTGACCCAAAACTGTCCATTTCTCTCCATAGATGCTGCCTTACTCACTGAGTTCCTCCAGCTTCTTCATGCAAAGGATGGTTAGTATCTGAGCTGCCAAAAATAGTGGTTGAGGCAGGCACATTAGCAAAATTAAAAGCCATCTAGATAAGTACACATACATAGGAGAGGTTTAGAGGGCTGTGGGACTAGCTCTCTGGACAACACAGTCACCATGGACGAGTTGGGCCAAAGGGCCTGTTTTTATGCTCAATGACTCAATGACTCTAGTGGTGTTGCAGTGGTGCTCCGGAATTAGTGGTGACTGTTGGAAGAGATCCAAAACTGTGGATAAAACATGCTGTCCATAAAAGGCTGGACAAATCCAACCCCGCCAATGCCACCCATCAGCCCATTCTCAAACCCCAGGAAAGAGATATAAGGATTGACACAGTATTGTCAAGAAGGACCAGTAAACCTCCCTATTGATACCCTGTTTGCTTTCTTCCAGAATTCACTTGGTTCTAGAGCATATTATAGCCTTGTCCAAACAAGATAGGTAGATTTTGTCAATAGATGCCTGAGCTATAACTGTGCTGGAAGAGCTTGGGTAGAGGTATGGGTAGACCCTTAGCCTATACTGCATTCAATACTCTCAGCCATTTCTTGCTGTTGCGTGGACTGAATTGCCTGGCAAATGGTTTGTGTGATGGTGGGGATTTCAGGACAAAGCCATGATGGATCACATATTCAGTATTTCCGGCGATGGATCATCTATTTAGTATTACTTCCTCCTTCCACAGACTTTTTAATTGTCCACTGCCATTCACCACCAGATGTGGTAAGACTTCAGAGCTTCAATGTGGCCCATTGATTGTGAGATCGCTTAGTCCTGTCTATCACAATCTGTTTACTGCACATATACTGAAGCTTCTGTAAGCTGCCTTCTCAGCAATTTTAGGATGCCTGGTGCTTCTCCTGGCATACCCCTCTGCACTCCACATTGAACCAGGATTGATCTCCTGGCTTGATAGCAATGGTAGAATGAGGAGAATGCTGGGCTATGAGGTTATAGATGGTGGCAGTGTACCTTTCTGCTGCTGCTAATGATCCACAGTGCTTCATCAATTCACAGCTTGAGCTATCTGATCTGAGTTTATTCTCTTTAGTACATTTATCATGCTGCACAGCATAATGGAGTCTGTTCCCATTGTGAAGATAGGACTTTGTCTCCATCAGGACTGTGCACTGGTCATAACTACCAATGTTATAATGGACAGATGCATCTGCCACAGGTAGATTAGTCAGGACAAGGTCAAGCAACTTATTCCTCTTGTTGGTTCACTTGCAGCTGTTTCCTTTAGCTGGTAGCTGTGTCCTTAGGAATGAGCCAGCTCAACCTGTGGTAGTGCTACCAAGCCAATCTTGGTGATGGACATTGAAGAGTACATTTTGAAGCCTTGCTCTTTTCATGTTTCTTCTAAGTGTTGTTCAGTATGGAGGAACACTGATTTATCAGTTGAGGGAGGACAGTAAGTGGTAACCTCTGGTTGGTCTGTCTTGTAAATGGGACAAGTTGTATCCAAGGATTGTGGTGGAGGAGTCTGGTACAAGGCCTGCAAGATATAATTTTGTGAGTACAACTTTTGCCAGGCTGTTGTTTGACCAGTCTGTGGAACAACTCTCTCAATTTTAACATCAGTGAGGATGACTTTGTAAAGTCGACAAGGCTGGGAGCAAATTCACTTTGCCTGAATTCGACACTTTAAGTTGATGCCAGGTAGTCCATCCAGTTTTATTCTTTCTTTGTAACTGTAATAATATAATGGTACAGTAGTGATTTTCCAAACTAGTTCATGGGGTATTTAAAGGACAACCTCATGGGTAAGTTTGGAGTCATACGTAGGCCAGACTGAGCAAGTATAGTAGTTTTTCTCCTATTGAGGACATTAGTGTCAGGTTGGTTGTCACAACCATCCAGTACTTCTCTTGGTCATCATTACTAAGACTACTTGGTGTATATTTTCCATCCACATTCCTGGTTATTACCTGAATTTAACTTTTACAGCTTCAGTGTTGGGTTTTGAACCTGAGTCTCCTGTTTACTAGTCCAGGTCTCTGCATTAGCAGTCTGGTAACTTGATCGCTGAGCCACTGAAGCCTGGCATTGTAAGGTGGAGGTCAGAATGATCAAACACTTAGCAGCCTGACTGAAGATGGTTGAAGACAGTTCTCTCTTATGTTTTACACTCAGGTGCTGAGATCACCATAACTAATCAACATTGAGCATTCCTGTAATACCTGCCTTCTGTATGCATTTGTCTGCCCTGGAGCTTCTACCAGTACTAACCCAGGAGAGACAGCATTGCTGCTGGAAGATTAGGGCAACTTTCAATGGAAGAGAGTTCAAATGGCCTTGAGCACTTGGACCTGCTTGATTGATGACTGAGTTATGTTGATGTGAATGGTAGCAGTCCAGGCTGGAAGACAAACGCTGTCTTCCTGAAAGAGGACAAGAAATATGTTATCTATGGAGCCTTTGTCCCTTCCCTGGAGAGGTGCTTCAGCAATCCTGGTAAACCTTTGGAGGGCAGGTGGCTGGACTGCTGTAAAACCATGTGAGTCCCTTTGCTCAAGGTAATCCACTGTTGTGATGGTAATAATCTGAGCTGGCCAGGTAGAATTCTGATGTCCCACTGCAATACTCAGCTGTTGGTAACTACTGCTACTGCTGGAACAGAAGCTGCAACGTTAAGCATAAGGTGTGACATCGTGCTTGGGTCCACAAATGTGCAAACAGTTGTCCACTTCATACATTCTAGCAAAGGTGAGCTCCATGCTCTGCACAAAGCTCCATGTCAAGTTGACACTATACTCTTCCACACTCCATGAAATTGAGCACAGGCTTTCTAGAAAACTTTCCAATGTTCCTGTAGATTACTGAACATATCTGCAGTGAACAAAAGGCACTAGGATAAGATTTTTGTGCAACCAGGAGTGAAAATAAGCTTACTCTATTTGCAGCTTGTAAATCAGCAGAGAGTGTTCCACAGGGAAATAGGAATGAAAGATAGACTGTAACTCAGCAACCAGCATTGCCTCCCTGCCTCCTCTTTGCTGCTCCAGTTGTATACCGTCTTTCTTGCAAGATTGAGGTTTGCCAATAAATATGATGCCATGTGTTTGAGTAATGTTGCTGTCATGGTTGACTATTTGCCAGTGTGCAAAAGCTGTGAGATGTGAGTATGTGAATTGCAGCAGTGCAGTGTGCATGCTGGTAGGTGTGATTTCTCATTGATAGAGATTGTCAGAAGGTGAGTGATGAGCGGTGAATTGAGCAGCTTTGTGTTTGGTAAGGTTTGGCATTTGAAGGTACACTGACCTTTGTCACTATCCTGAGGACATAGAATTCCATGCAAAACTTAATGCTAGACTTGATTCCTGACATTGAACTCTCATGCTCCCTTCTTCCACAGCTTTCTGATCCACGGCCTCCTTTCCACATGCCCCACCGAGGACAGAAGTGCAACATTTGAAAAACATGGAGCCTCCAATCTCCCATCTATTATCTTGGCCTCAATCAAGGGGCTGTGGAAGAATAGTGCATTAAAGTAGTAGGATAGGCAAAGGTGCTCAGACATCAGGCACTCAGGGAATGCATAAGCATAATTTGTCTGCAGTTACATGGTTCTGTTCTTGATTGGATATATAAAAATGTCTGGCATGTTTACACGTTTTGCAGAAGATACCAATGACAGATGGATGATGACATGGAAGAAATTGCCTGGATATTTAATTGCGTGGCATTAAATTTTTTCAGTGCTATGTAATTGAAAATCAATTTAACTCAGAGCAAAGCATGTTTGCAACAATTTCCAAGTCAAATTGTCCTAATCATGACTAAGCATTTCATGAGTAACCTTTGAATCACAACACAATTTCCACATCAGGGATGCACAAGATGAGATTATACCCATGCAGTGCACCTTTTGGAGTATTGCAGGGGAACCTAGACTATGGACCACATTCTTCTGGTAGTGTTCATCTTAGGATACTCCCAGGACAAAATGGTCTTAAAACCATAATGCTGACTTGTAAGGCATGCAGATAAGTCAAGTACATAGCTAAACTCTTGGGTTTCTCCATCTCCTCATCCTCTCATAGCACTGATCCTCTGAATTCCCATCTCTACCAGTCTGCTGCACTCCACTCCTCTCCATTGTACAACCTGTCCCCCAATCCATCCCAACAACCTCCCCAATCTAATGTGCAGCCAGAACCCAATGCAGCCTCGCCGTCACCACTACTATACATTTAACGACCACCCTCTTCCCCTCCTTTCCCCTGTGGTGACCTCTGGCATTGGGAGTGAAGGATCAAGCAGCATGTTTTCAAAAGGGTTCTAACTCCCAATGGCCCTCTTGTTGTGATTACAATTGCTCTTGTAATGATGAGAATGCACTGAGACATAGCAAATATGTATCCAAAGGGCTAAAGATTTATTTACAAGACAGCACACTAACTATTTATGTGCTGAGACTTTAAGACTTTTTGTAAACTGAATGTCCTGTTTGTGAAACTATTATGTTGTTCAAGAAGTAGGCAAGGCACCATGATATCAGAGTATAGACAAACACACACAAATACAGAGAAAACAGTATGTTCCATGGTTACATTATCTTGTTCCAAGATACATTAAACTCTGGTTCCAGTTTTTAAGCAGTGCTGAAATACAAGTAACGTATCAACATACAGTCATACAACATCACAGATACAGACCCTTCAACCCAACGAGTCCATGCCGACCAGGTGCCCACCCAGCCAGTCCCAATTTCCTGTGTTTGGCCCATATCCCTGTGAGCCCCACCCCTCCATGTACCTATCCAAGTGCTTCTTAAATGTTACTATTGTACCTGCCTCAACCACTTCCTCTGCCAGCTCATTCACTCTACGTGAAAAAGTTGCCCCTCAGGTCCCTTTTAAATTTTTCCCCTCTCACCCTAAACCTATGCCCCTTAGTTTTGGACTCCCCTACCCTGGGGCAAAGACTGTTACTGTCCACCTTATCTATGCCTCTCACAATCTTAAAAATTTCTGTAGGGTTGCCCCTTGTTCTCCTACATTCCAAGGAATAAAGACCTAAACTGGCCAACCCCTCCCTATTACTCAGGCCCTCTTGCCCTGGCAACATCCTCATAAATCTTTTCTGCATACATTAATTTGGAGTCTTCCTGATCTCCTTACAGGTTTTGTTGTTATATCCAGTTTTGAAATATCGGGGCTGGATTTGAACTCAAAGAACGTTCCGCTGTTCTGCCAGACTTGTTTGGCATTGGTAGATCAGTTCCTGAAGTCTGCATTGGATCCAGTCAGACACAACTTCTTGGTAAAGTGGTTCAACATCCAGACTTAGTTCATCTCTAGCTGATATCATTCATATCATTTGGTCTACACTGTAGATTCCATCTGCCCTTGAGTCAGAAAAAGCTCGCCAGACAAAGTTTCCTGTTTTAGTATCCCGTCTGTTCTGTGTATGGTATACGGCTGAACTTGCTTAACTGTCTTGAATTATTACCCAACAGTATCAATTTGCATGTCAATTCATTTGTTTTGAATTAACACCTTTACTTGAAAGCCTTTCTATTGGTTGACAATACTGCTTGTTACATATATACTGTGCAATTCCAGTTCCTCGTTGTATAAATGACCACTGAACTAAGAAGTCTTCCTTTCTGTTATCACTTCAAATTGCCGCTGAAATTGATTTTCTTGCTTGTCTTAGCTCTGGATCTGTCAGCTGTTGACAGGTGACCTTTCTTCTGGCAACTGAAACTCTTGGCTGTTCTAAACTGACAGGCCTAAATTCAAAGACGCTCTTTGCAAAGAAAGCAATTGATTGAACTGGTTTCTCCAGTATGCCTCAGAATCAGTTCCACAGGCTTTGACTTTGGTACAGCTCATTGTAGCATTTTTGGGTGTCATATCCATTGACACAATTATTTTGTACAATTTCAAATGACAGGTTTTGCATACACAATAGTTTTACTTGAATTTGTTTATCTGCCAGTCCATACACAAACCCATGTCATAAGGCAGGATCCAAAACGGCACCAAAAATACAAAGCAATGGTAAGATCTTTAATGAAATAATGTACTCCCTAATCTTTTTATCCTGCTTCTGACTCCTTATTGCCAACTGACAGGTTTCAGCTATTTCTAACCACTTCAAATCAATCTAGCTCCTCGCAATTTTAAATACATCTTTTGTTTGGTGCATAAGGTAATGTCAGTGTGCCATCTGTTTCTGGCCCAATCGCTGCTATGATTCTTGTTTATTTTACCCATACATATTGTGTAGTATGGGCTCTCATATCACCTTTTTCATCAATGCCAGGATATTGTTTGCTTTAAAAAAAATCTATTCATTTGATATGAGCTGAATAGTTCTCATTTAATCAGTGGGGCAGCAATATTGACCCTTCCTATCCAATGGTGACATGGCTAAACCTGGGGCATATTATAGTCCAATGATAGGTCAATACTGCTGTCGGTTACGACTTTAACTTGCTGTGCTTTGCATTCTTTATCAGGTTACAGAGGCCTTGGGCAAACAAGATTCTGTGTGAGTGGTCACTGGAAAATGCATGAAACATCAGTTTTGGAACTCTAAACTCACACAAATCTTGTCATGTAAGAGTCAACAATATCTTTTAGCAATCATCCTCATCATGGATTTATACTATTTTCAGATTGCATTAAGACACAGCAAACATGTACTCCAAGAAGTAGATGTTTATTTACAAGACAGCACACTAACTATATCACTGTATACATGCAGAGACTAAGATTTGCTGCAAACTGAATGTTCAGGACTGTCTGTGGAACTATTTCAAAAGCAGGCATGCCACATGACTCTGCAGTCCAATAGGACCTTCTATGAATTCTATGACCTTCTATGAATTCTAAGATTTTCTATGAATAGATACATATTCATAGAAAAGAGCATGTTCAAAGATACATTGCAGCTTTCTAGCCTGAACTGGAGTGAGTTGCCAAGGGTGTAAAGGATAGCCATTGTCCCACAAAAATTATTCAGGCATTGGCATTGTGGACTGCCTGAGGATGAACACCTCCCGGATATAGAGTCACACCGCACGGAAACAGGCCCTTATGCCAACTGGTCCCTGCTGACTAAGGTACCCCATCCAAGCTAGTCCCATTTGCCAGCATTTGGCCCATAACCTTCTAAACCTTTCCTATCCATGTACCTGTCCAACTGTCTTTTAAAAGTTGTTATCGTACCTGCCTCAGTCACTTCCTCTTCCACATAGATACCGCCCTTAGTGTAAAAAAAAGTTGCCCCTCAAGTTCTTCTTAAATCTTTCCCCTTTCACCTTAAACCTATGCCCTCTAGTTCTTGATACCCCAACTCTGGGAAAAAGACTGATTGCATTCACCCTATCTATGCCCCTCATGATCTTATGCACATCTATAACATCACCTCTCAGTCTCCTATGGTCTAAGGAATAAAATCCTAGCCTGACCATCCTCTCCCTCTTTCTTAGTTCCTCAAATCCTGGCAGCATCCTTGTAAATCTTTTCTGCACTCTTTCCAGTTTAATAACATCTTTCCTATAGCAGGGTGACTGAAACTGAACACAATACAAGTGTGGCCTCACCAGCGTCCTGCACAACCGCACCCTGACCTCCCAAATTTTATACTCAGTGCCCTGACTTATGAAGGCCAACATGCCAAAGGCCTTTTTCACCACCATCTACCTGTGACTCCACTTTCAGTGAACCATGTACTTGTGCTGTAAGGTCCCTCTATTCCACAACATCCCCCAGGACCCTGCCATTCCCTATGAAAGTCCTACCTGGATTTGACTTTCCAAAATGCAACACCTCACACTTATCCAAATTAAGCTCCATTTGCCATTCCTTGGCCCATTTACTCAGCTGATCAAGATCCCCCTGTAATTTTGATAACCTTCTGCATTGTCCACTATACCATATTCAGTTATTGGTTTATTGGTTTATTATTGTCACTTGTACCGAGGTCTTACAAACTGATCGTACAGGTCAATTCATTACACAGTTCAATTACACTGAATTAGTACAGAGTGCATTGATGTAGTACAGGTAAAAACAATAACAGTACAGAGTATGGCATGCAAAAGTTTGGGCACCCCTGGTCAAAATTTCTGTTACTGTGAATAGATAAGCGAGTAAAAGATGACCTGATTTCCAAAAGGCATAAAGTTAAAGATGACACATTTCTTTAATATTTTAAGCAAGATTACCTTTTTATTTCCATCTTTTACAGTTTCAAAATAACAAAAAAGGAAAAGGGCCCGAAGCAAAAGTTTGGGCACCCTGCATGGTCAGTACTTAGTAACACTCCCTTTGGCAAGTATCACAGCTTGTAAACGCTTTCTGCAGCCAGCTAAGAGTCTTTCAATCCTTGTCTGGGGGATTTTCGCCCATTCCTCCTTGCAAAAGGCTTCTAGTTCTGTGGGATTCTTGAGCTGTCTTGCATGCACCGCTCTTTTGAGGTCTATCCACAGATTTTCGATGATGTTTAGGTCGGGGGACTGTGAGGCCCATGGCAAAACCTTCAGCTTGTGTCTCTTGAGGTAGTCCATTGTGGATTTTGAGGTGTGTTTAGGATCATTATCCTGTTGTAGAAGCCATCCCCTTTTCATCTTCAGCTTTTTTACAGACGATGTGATGTTTGCTTCCAGAATTTGCTGGTATTTAACATGAAATTCTGCACCCTTCTTTCTCCAAACATACCTTTGCTCATTGCAGCCAAAAAGTTCTATTTTAACTTCATCAGTCCACAGGACTTGTTTCCAAAATGCATCAGGCTTGTTTAGATGTTCCTTTGCAAACTTCTGACGCTGAATTTTGTGGTGAGGATGCAGGAAAGTTTGGAGAAAAAAGGGTGCAGAATTTCATGAAAAGAACACCTCTCCAACTGTTAAGCATGGGGGTGGATCGATCATGCTTTGGGCTTGTGCTGTAGCCAGTGGCACGGGGAAGATTTCAGTGGTAGAAGGAAGAATGAATTCAATTAAATACCAGCAAATTCTGGAAGCAGACATCACATCGTCTGTAAAAAAGCTGAAGATGAAAAGGGGATGGCTTCTACAACAGGATAATGATCCTAAACACACCTCAAAATCCACAATGGACTACCTCAAGAGGCACAAGCTGAAGGTTTTGCCATGGGCCTCACAGTCCCCCGACCTAAACATCATCGAAAATCTGTGGATAGACCTCAAAAGAGCAGTGCATGCAAGACGGCCCAAGAATCTCACAGAACTAGAAGCCTTTTGCAAGGAGGAATGGGCGAAAATCCCCCAAACAAGAAATGGAAGACTCTTAGCTGGCAGCAGAAAGCGTTTACAAGCTGTGATACTTGCCAAAGGGAGTGTTACTAAGTACTGACCATGCAGGGTGCCCAAACCTTTGCTTTGGGCCCTTTTCCTTTTTTGTTATTTTGAAACTGTAAAAGATGGAAATAAAAAGGTAATCTTGCCTAAAATATTAAAGAAATGTGTCATCTTTAACTTTATGCCTTTTGGAAATCAGGTCATCTTTTACTTGCTTATCTATTCACAGTAACAGAAATTTTGACCAGGGGTGCCCAAATATATATATGTATGTGTATATATATATATATATCTATATCTATATCTATATCTATATATATATATATATAGAGATATATATATATATAGAGATATATAGATATATATATATAGATATATAGATATAGATATATATATAGATATAGATATATATTTATATCTATATCTATATATATATATAGATATAGATATAGATATATAGATATATATATATATAGATGCGATAGTACCAAGATGTCATTTGTCTTACCAAGATTGTAAGACTGGAGGAAAGTATAGGGATAAGGTAGCGAATTGAAAATACTGATTTGATACAACTCAATAGTGTAAGTTTGGTAAGCTATTCATTCATGTGGAAAGCAGGATCTGAAGCACTGAAGATAATAAGATAAATTAATTGGAAACTGGTATTTAAAAGCATCACTTTCAGACAAGCCACTTTCATTTTTCTGAATTTATAATTTATTCAAAAGACAACACTTCCATCAGGATTTCATACACTTGCAACAATGAACTACCTGGGATAAAACTGTCACTGGCATTAATTAATGTGAAGTGGTGCTCACTGTATATACATTTGAATGTGTCAACCTTGCTTAATGGAAGAGATTGTCAGCAACCTGTATAGAAAGTAGAGCACAAGGCACTGCTTAATTAGGGTACATCTAATTTCATCATGGATACTACTGATGATTAAAAAATCATCTTGAGCAACCTCTCAGTCACAAAAGCTATTTAATTCCTGGTATGGAAGTCTTGTTCTTTGCCAATATACTTCCTGTTTTCATTTACTTATATCATGCTCAGTCCTTATATCTAACAGTGAATATATACAAAGGCCATCAGGCATCTCCAGTTGACCTGAATCCTTGATGAATTTTGTTTGTTTTGCATAAAGTAGGAAATACCACCATCTTCATAAAACTAGTTTGCCAATTTTGATTTACAAATGCTTGTGATAATATCACAGGTTTTATTGTTAAAAACATCACACAACTCTAAAAATGATGACATAGACATAATGATCCTTAGTCCGCAAAGCTCACCAAAGTTTTCCAAGCAGTTTATTGTGATGCATTACCACATTAAATCCATGATGTTTTTGGTCACTTAAAGCAACATGGGTATCATAGAAAGACAATCGAGCAAAGATGATTCTGCTTCATAGGAAAATGAAATTTGATCAGGGCTTTTTGTTGAAGCAAAGCACTTATTGAAAGTTTCAGGATACTGACTCAGCCTCTAAGTTTGGGTTTTTAAAAAATCTCAGCTAATTTTAGTTGCCCAGTTGCAAAGGAGGATGTTGTTGCTTGCAAAGTGTATAGCAAACAAATGGGTTCTTAATGAGGCCTGGAAAATGCAAGCAGATTCATAGTCTGAGCAAAGAAGAAAGGGCACATTCCTACCAACTTCAGGTCCTTCAGGATGAAACTGATTTGTTCAGGAATTAGATTGCTTGTGTCTTTATGCTGAAGTAGAGATTGAGCAAGATTGAGACAGATTTGAGGTGTGCCTTTAAATTATCCAGTTGAGAGCATGGCTGTTTGTCAAGACTGGCTGTCTCCATCCTGACAATTAGTACTCTGCCTCTCCAGACAGTTCCGTCTGTTACTACACAAAACTCCTAAATTACACTCTGGAGGAGGCAGGTTGGCTGCACAATGTAGGTTATTAAGTGCTGCAAAGATATTTCTGATGTAAAACATGTACTTTGTTTGCCAACAACAGTCAGGCATACACTGACTTAATAAAATTGAAATCTCCACTTGGAAGGCAGAAGAGACAGGCAAAAAATTTGCATTCTTTATTTTAAAGATAATTGTAAATTATGGTGGTTAAAGTGGCTAGCCCCATGAAGACATATCATTGTACAAGAGTAAGCCATGCCTGTTCATTACATTGCTGGCAGCATATTAAATTTATGCTGCCTGCTGTTTTATGTTCTCAAGTCTCTAGGGTGGGACTTGAACCCACAATCATCTGACTCAGAGATGAAGATGGCTACCAAGTAAGCCATAACAGGCTAATTCAGAGGAAAAGTGATTTTGGATTTTTTTCCCCCAAAGGCAATCAAAACTGACTTCCAAGTGATAACTATGATCACAAGGTATATTCTTACCTGACTTACTTGTGGAGAAGGGGAATTATACAGGCCAAGCAGTTTATTGTGACAAACTCACTGAACTGCAAAGTATATCTGTGGTTTTATTTTACTTTTTAACGTCTTCTGGAATCAAATCCATTTGCCTGCACAGGACTCCACTAGTGAAGGCCATATTCACCCTGAATGAGTTTGATTCAGCTTTCCTCTCATGTCTTTTATCAGTCTTCAATGTAATATTAGGTCCTGAATCAAATTCACTAATGGGAACTACTATTCCTGGTTCCACAAAGAAATTAACAGGTCACACTCATACAGTTTTCTCAGTTGTCAGTTGTACTGAAGTTGTGATGCAGCTATGGCTGATTTTTAGACTGGCAAGTAATAGTAGAAGAGAAGTTGGCTACAGGCAGTTAAGGAGATAATAGTAGAGATCTTGCAGGAAATGCTGGCTGTTCCACATTGAACTGTCAGCATTTCTCAATGTAAGCACTGCTAAATTCAGGATTCCCTTTACCACCAACTTCCATCCTGCACTTAGATGTCGTATAACTAATGATCTCCAGTGCAGAATGAGAACTTGCAGCATTTCCCCAAGGAAGAACAGTGACTCCATTAAGTTGAAAAGTGAGGAACATCTATGAGGACGTGTTTCAGTTTAGTTACATGTTTTTGAATTGATTTAATTTAGATAAATATTTTTAATTACTTAAAATTGTTGTCCCTATAAATATTTCAGTTTTCGTTATTTTTTCATATTTTTGGAAGGTTTTGGATTACTTGATTTTTAATTATGTTTGAATTTCTTTGAACGTTTCTGAATATTAGGGCAGCACAGCGGTGCAGGTAGTAGAGCCTGCTGCCTTACAGCTCCAGCTGGGTTCAATCCTGACCTCCAGTACTGTGTATGTGGAATTTGCGCATTCTACCTGTGACTGCATGTGTTTCCCCTGAGTGTTCTGGTTTCCTCCCACATCCCAAAGACGTGTGGGTCAGTAGATGAAATGGCTGCTGTAAATTGGCCCAGGTGTGCAATGGGTGGTAGAATATGGAAAGAATTGATGCAAATGTGGGGAGAATTGAATGGGATTAGTTTAGCATTAGTGTAAAGAGCTGATAGATGGTCAGTGAGGACTTGATTGGCCAATGGGTCTATTTCTGTCCAGTGTCTCTCCATTAGAATTGGCATTCATTGACAGCTGTATAAGCCTTGAGGCCTGGCTTAGCTGACTGGCAAAGTTTTTCTGAGGTGCCTTTTGGATGTGGGGCCTGTTCTGGCCTCACCACGTAGTGGCATCCCTGGAGTGGATTGGACTGGTTTAGGAGTGCATCTTGACAATTGGGATTCACAAAAAGTATTCACTTATCAAGTAGAACTGCAGGAAAAGCATGCAGTTCATCACAGCAGCAAGGTCTGGTTCATAAATTTTAAGGAAGTTTGCAATAGTTAAGAGGCAGCATACTGGAAGGATAAATGGACAACTTTGCAGAGTATATGATTAAATTGCTGGTGTCTCCATTACCAAAGGTGGCATGGAGGATGACCATAATGATGTGGAGGCCAAAGAAACAGAATCTATATTGGCACATATAATCAGAAGAAATTACAATAGTAGGGAGTGATCTATAAATGAGGAATATAATTGTGAATTATGTTGATAGATGGTGAACTAATGCAGTTTGGCAAAGGAATAATTTCTCACTGGAATTAAAAATGGAAAAGGATATAAACAGTAGTGTTTGGATTATTTGGAGATTTTTTAACTTGGGATGCCAACAAAAGCATACAAGTTATGTGAAATATAACAGATGATATGTTTATATAATAGACTTTGGAGTCTAATCCAGGCAAGTGTGAGATGTTGCACTTCAGGAGATCAAATATAGGGGGAAAACGTACAGTAAATGGCAGCATTGAGACACAGAGGGATCTTGGGGTCCAAGTCCAGAGCTCCCTGAAAGTGGCAACATAATTAGATAGGGTGGTAAAAAAGGCAAAGCGCATACTTGCCTTCATCAGTCGGAGCACTGAGTATAAATGTCAGGAAGTCATGTTGCAGCTGTCTAAAACTTTAGTTAGGTCACATTTGGAGTATTATTTGCAGTTCTGGTTACCACATTACAGGAAGGATGTGAAGGCTTTAGAGAGGATGCAGAAAAGGTTCACCATGGTGCTGCCTGGATTAGAGAGTATTAGCTAAAGGAGAGGATCGACAAATTTGGGTACTTTTCTCTGGAGCTTCAAAGGCTGGGGGGAGACCTGATAGAAGTTTATAAAATTATGAGGCAATAGAATAGAGTAAATAGTCAGAGTCATTTTCCCAGGATGGAAATGGCAAATACTTGAGGACATAGCTTTAAAGTGAGAGGGAGAAGTTTAAAGGAGATGTGTGAGGCAAGTTTTGTTTTTACATAGAGAGTGGTGGGTGCCTGGAATGCACTGGTGGGGGGTGGAATCAGATACAACAGTGATGTTTAAGGGACATTTAGACAGGCACATGAACATGCAGGGAATGGAGGGACATAGGTCATGTGCAGATAAATGGGATTATTTTAATTTGGCATCATGTTCAGCACAGACATCTTGGGCCAAAGGGTCTGTTTCTGTGCTGTACTGTTCTATGTTCTAAGATGTGCCAGGGTATGCACAAAGGTGAGCAGACAGGAGCACAGCTTATTGTGCCCAGATATTCACCTCGTACATTGTCAAATTTAAATCCCTGAACATGCCCTGGAGATTTGCTTAGAAATTGAAATGTAAAAGACATGAATGTTTTAGAATAATTGGCTCAATCCTGAAGTAAATCACATTATTAACAAACAAGTATTAACTGACAAAATATTGCAGATATTGCAAAATTGAAACCTAAAACAGAAAGTCATGGAAATATTGAGCCAGGAAGCATTTGTGCAGAAAAATTAAACTAGAGGTATTATATTTTCTGGACCTTCATGAGGAGTCTAAAGAATTTGCAGTGGATGGCTTATCAGAGGGAACAGAGCCAAAGAGAATTGCAATTTTAAAGAAATTTGGTGAGACCACAACTGGACTACCACATACAGTTCTGAATCCCAAAATTTGGATGCATAGCACCCATATGCTGAAGTGGTTTCATATGGTAACTGAAGCACACCTGGACACCTGTAGTGTAGTCATATTGGAAAATGTATTAGCACTTGCACCATCAGCTACCACCTACCTATTGTATGGGGTAGACAGATCATTAACTCGATCAGTGCTGCCAGGTTGGAGCTCAACAATGCAGATGACATCCAGCCTTAACCTTGCCCAACTGAATATATATTGAACACCAGGAAGCAGTCTCCAGAAGTGCTGTTTAAAGGGATCATCAAGTGCTTCCAAATCAGTTGCAAATTGATTTCTACTGACTATTGAAACATTTACAGAAGTGTTTAATGTTTTCAAGAGTTCTTTAAAGTTGATAATGTCTTCAGACAGTAATGTGACAAGTATTGATTTCCAGTTTCTGCACAATCCAGTTACTCTCATACCTGGATGTACTGGTAGCTATTCCCCTTTGAATGCACAATGAGTGGGAGAATGAGGATAGAATACACAAGGTCAAGTTTCTAAAAGAGGGAAAAGGAGGGGGAAGAGAAGGGCTATCACCAAGAAGCCATGCTCAGCCATGCAATCAGAGACCAATTCCCCAATTAAAGGCCTACTCCTGCTTTTTCAAGTTATAGCACTTTTACATTGTTAATGAAGCAGATGTAAAATGGGCAACATCACAAGAAAATAAAAGGATAATGTGAAACAATTTGATGGAAAACAAAAGATAATTAATTGAAAGAAGTGATAACATTATAGGACAAAGAAGGCGTTAATAGAAATATGACAAGCTCCCAAGAAATATAAAGTGTTCTCAAGAAGGGAACTGTTACTGAAGTGATTGAAGAGTGGGTGGAGTATTACTGAGAAAACTATCCTTGTTGAATGCAAAAAGAGAAGGCAACATATATTCTGTGGTGAGATCCGATTGGACATAATGGAAATAATGGAAACCATTCTATTTGAGTTTAGAGGTTAGTAAATTGAAAGTTTTAATTGAACAGGATCCTATCATAATTCTGGGAGGTAGAAAAGAGAGACATACTTGGTTGAAAGCCCTATTCACCATGATTGTGCAGATTTGCCTTCTAAATAAAAAGGTAATTTCAAAAGCACTGATATGAATAGTGGCATATTAAGAGTTTAAAGAGTAAGAATCAAGGACAATAGAATAGTCCTTAAAGGAAGTAAATTGGAAAGAAATACAGTTGAGATTATTGCAAGATCCATTGGAATTGTAGTAGACATCAGTGGGCAGTCTATCCTTGGAGATGGTGAAAGGGATGTCAAAGGAGGGACAGAACAATTAAGAAGTAGATCACATAAAAATAAGGGAAGGAAGGCTAGAAATCTGAATCTAAATTGATAGATTTCTTTTCTTCACTTTTCCTCTCCAAGTACATTAATGCATCTAGTCACATTATACCCTAACAAATGTATGATTAATGGATCTGCACACTGCTCCAAACTCCCTACACACCCTACAGCAGAAAACTTCATTAATTACTAAATGGTACATATTAGAAGGAATCTCGTAAATTAGCTCACTGATACAGTGTGGTAACATGTTGAACTGATCCATGTTAACACAGGATAATTGATGTTCATTTTACAATGAGATATAATAACATCATAAGTATTTTGAAAATATTTTAAGTGATAGATGATTTTTGTTTACCCTATTTGACTATTGAAAGGTGTACAATCCCAGTTTGATCCCTTTCCACTCCCACTCGTGGCCCATCTCTCCCTTCCTGATTTCAACCTCTTCCCCTCTCAATCATGATGTTTCCATCTTCTGATCATGGCCTTTCTCTGTCTCTTGGTCACTGCCTCTCTATCAGTTCCTGACAACAGCTTTCTTGCACCTTCCTGCCCCATATTCTTTACCTTCCTGATCATTTCTTCTGCCTCTCAATTCCTGGTTGCTGGTAACTGTCCCAGAAGTCTCTGTCTCCTACCACTGGGTTCTCTCCAGGACTCCAGTTATGCCATCTATTCAGCAAGCTGCCAGGTGAGAAAATATGCTGTAAAAAGTATTGCAGCATGTCCACTCTCCAGCCATCGCAGCTTCTTTGCTTTTGGCTCTCCCTGCCCTCCCCCTCTCTTTGTAAATATTGGGTCCCCTGTGTTTCAGACATCAAGCTGAGCAAATTTAATTTTCTTTTCTTTGTATCTTGACCAAATACTGTTAATTTACCAGAGTAAACAATACAGATGTGTAAATAAATTAGAATAAGTGATTTTGGAAAGAGAAGAATTAAGTTACCTATTAGTCAGCTTTATATCAGTCAAGCATACAATATACTTAATTTCTGTTTGTTCAATCATATAATACTTCAGTACATTTGCTGTATCTCCATCATTTTGATTGAAATATACCCAACCCACCCATCTAGCTCAGGGTTTTTTTGTGGGTTTAGTTTTATTTTTGCAATGAAATTACATTAAGTTCACATATTAGCAGTTCTTTACCGAGCAGCTTCCTGCAGGATGCAGGAGAAGCAGAGTAGTTGTTCTAGGAACTCAAATTATCTGGAGGTACAGGATTACAGGCTCTTTAAACATTGATGTCTGAAAATAGAAAGGGAATATTTACACACATAGAGATGTAATTCAAGGAATATCTTATCTTAAACATGTTTTTAAGAAATCAATAAGTATGCAATGATAAAGTATTTATGATTTGCCAGAATGCACAATGTAAATATTCTCTATGAGAATGTAAAGGTCATCTAATCGGACTGTAACACAGTGGTTAATGATTACCAAAGCCACAGGAGTAGATGGTACAGCATGAAAGAAATGTGGAAAGTAGGATATTGAGAACAGAAATAGGAGCTATCAATGACAGTTAATTATAGTTCATCTAGACCACAACGCCATTTATCTCCCTTTGATCCATTATCACTGACAAAATCTTTTAGTTTCAGGTTTGATAATTTAAATTCATTCGGCATCTATGGCATTTTCAGGGAGACAGTTCCAGATTTTGTGTGGGGAAAAAGTATTTGCAAACCTCCCTCCTAATTTTAATATACCTACTTCTCCATAAATTGCTTCCCCATATCCAATCTATCAAAATAATTTATTATTATAAACACTTCAATTAAATCACTCATCAACCTTTTAAACTTGAGGTAATACAAAGTAAGTTTATGTAACCTGTCCTCATAACTTCCTCATAATGTCCTCATAACTTCACTCTTTAAATATGAATGGGCTAATTCAAGTAGTCTCTGAAAACAGACACAGGGATCCCTTGGAGCAATTAACCTGGCCATGTTGCTTTCATTATCGAGAACATACCAAATTTGTATTGCCTGCTCATTATAATGATTTTAGTGTGCTGCCAGCATTAACTGAGTTGTTTATGGGTTTATCGCCTCAGCAGGGGGCCTAATTTCATGAATGGCTGACAACAGTTAAAGATAGTCTGCACAACTTAAAACTAGCCTGCAGCCTTGTAAAAAAAAGCAGTGGATTGTGGCTGCAGCAGATGCTGACTGGGTTTCAGGAATAGAACAAATTCTACCTTTTCACCAACTCTGTACCAAAGACCTTGGTATGGGAGGAGAGGAGGAAAGGTGATCAGTATCCACGGGAATCTAAGCACACACTCAGAGGCAATGGGAGGGGATAAATGCAGTGGTCATTGTCAGCAATCAAGCTCCAGGGACTGGATGCTGTCCTAGAGGTTCAATGGCTTCACATGTATGATTAATCAATGCACTTTAAGTGCAATATCTCACTGACTGTACCGGCAGACTTGCACACTGATCAGTGCATCACACCCCATCAATCACCTACTGACAATATCTGTCAATCAGTACATATGGCTAAGTTCATATGCTCCAATGCACCTACAAACAGTAGTGTTGCAGGCTTCACACCCAGATCTTTCAATGTGCACACATCCAGATATTTAAAAATATTAAGTAAATCAATTAAACACACGTATGACATTCTAAAAATGCTTTTCCTTCGCCCTTGTGGAATAAGGTGGTAGACAACTAAAAGCAATAGCTAATTGGGTGCACTAGGGGTGGGGGTGTTGGAGGCATCATTGTAGCGGCCATTACTAAGTATGTGGCCAGTACTGTATAGAAACCATAGAAGATAGCTTTATACCCTATCCTCCTTTTACACATTTTACTTCCATCTCATCACACAACCTTTTCTGATGAATAACCTGCAGGTGGTACATACACCTCTTACTTCCACTCCATCCTTCCCCTCACCACAAATACATCCTTTTACCTTTCTCTTTTTAAGTAGCTAAGAACTACTTACTAACCAATCGTAGAATTGTAACAAAGTAGAAATATGAAGACACATTATCATTCAAACATACACTGCATGTAATTCAGAGTGGAGCAGGACCTGCAAGTGGTGAGGCATTAGGTGCAACCAGTCTGCAGCAAGGGCAAGATAAAGGATAGCACAGGTGCAAGCTCAGTGGAGAGCAAGATTACACAAGTGTTTTGCTGCAGAGTACTCAGAAGAGGGCTTTGAAGGAGTCGCCACAGAAGACGGTACAATGAAATGCTTGGTGCATTGCCAAGCAATACCATAAAGCCTGTGCGCAATGTGAAGGAGCACTGATGTCCATCACCAACCTAAAACAGAAACGTGCACAATGTTTGGAGACCATCCATTCAGCAGGGAAATGATGGGCAAACCCATTCACATACTTGTGGACCCATGACAATGCAGCACTCAACTCCCAATGTCTCAGATTCCATTATAGCATGAGCAGAAGCTAATGAATATCTGGGGGCTGCAGTGGAAGCTCAGAACTCTGCATGTAAGCCCAGCTGGTGCCATATAAATTCTGACAAAGGCCATCATGACTGTGGATGCCAGTTTTCAAAGGGGCTTCCAGGGTGTCACAGCAGTCCAACAATATGTCTTCCAATAGATTATTAAATTGTTGAGGCATAACAAGTGGCGAGGTTAGGCGGCACATGAATCTATTATGCTCCCAAAGAATGACAGTATTCATGATCTCATTACTGCCACTTTACCATAGCCCTTACAGTTGTCTGTCATCCAGTCAGCCCATACTGCTATCATTCGTGCCAAAAAGAAGCACTCTGAAATTAGAGCTAATAGGCCCAAAGCCTTTTAAGATCATCCTGCCATCTGCAGCATCCTCCACTTAAAGTCAACAGCTTTCCACCAGTCATGCTTCAGCCACATGGATAGCATTGAGTAGAAGTATTAGAGAAGCCAAAAGTACACTGAAAGCAGGAACTGAGGGAAAGCACAATGATTTTTTTTTGTTAACGTTAGTATGCTATTAGCCTGTATTTATTTGTAAATTTGGTTTGGCTGCTTATATTGTGTGTGCTTATGTTCCTATGTGACAAAGCAGATGCTGTGATGGTCAGCACTAAAGTGAGGATAAGATGTGGGCTGTTTGTAAATGCAGAATTAGGGCTGTGTTTATTAGAAGTAAAGTCAGGTGGATTGGTCACTCCCATTTTTCCTCTCATTGTATTTATCCCACTCCTCTCTATTCCTACTGACCTTCCTTCTCACACTCTGTAGCTGCTCACTCCAGTGTTGGCAAGGACTCAGCCCTCAGATTGTGTTGGCATTCCCATAGAAAACTCCTTCAGTACTCTTTTAGCAAAGCGTATCTCCAGTTGAGAAGGTGGTGGTGGTGAGCTGCCTTCCAAGTGACCACAGTTTGGAAAGCTACAGAATCAAGGCCTGGTAACAATGAAGAACAATGACATGTCCAAGTCAGTATAGTGTGTGACAGAAGAAATCTTGAAGGAAATTGTTTTACCATGCATATATTATTCTTATTTTTTGTGGGGTTTAAGAGAAACCTTCTGGAAATGCTGCCTGCATATATTGTGCACACTCCAGCCACAGCATTTTAGGATGTGTTCACCTGTTCATATTGAATGTAAATGGAGGTCTAAAAGCTACAGATGTTGCTGATGGATTCAGGGAGTGCATACTTCATCAACCTAAAGAGGTAGCAGCAATGCCAACTGCACAAAAGTTTCCAAATCCACAACAGAATAAGCAAACTACCATCAGTGCCCTCTTGAAGACCTAATTACATTCAGTGTGCTCTATTATTCAGACTGTGTTAGTTCAGACTCCTGAAACTGGCATTTTATTTCCAAGCTCTGTAATGGGAAGAGCTTACTATGATCAGAGAAAAGGATTCAAGTATGTTCTCAAAGCCTCCTCAAAAAATGCATCCCCACCAACTCCTGAGAATTTCTGGCCCATGACCTTTCAAAGCAGAGGAGTGACAGTTTGGCATGGCACTCTGAACCTGGAGTACATGCATCATGAGCACACATAAGTCCAGCGGAAATGGAAACCACCTACCTACCCACCTTACTAGGTACCTTCCTTCTTACCTGGAGCAAAATCTGCAGACCCTGCATTACCCTCAACAGCCACCTCAGATCCCCAGAATTGGAGCAGAAGCAATTCGTCCAAAAAGTATCAATGTAACAATTTGATAACAACATTTTATATTTTAATTCTGTTGGGAGAAAACACTTCACGTGTGCCTCAATCAGCATTTAATGCATGGTCCTGAACAGAATTGGGTGGTCAAAATAAAGATTAAAGGTATATGGTATTCAGAAGTGCCTTGTGAGAATATATGATTACAATTCTTACTTAGATACTTCTGATTGATTTGTTTACAATAGGATTTGTGCTTTTAAGTTTATTAAAAGCAAGAACATGGAAATGAGTAACAAGAGATCCGAAAATCAGGTACATGGGGCACATGAATACTCCCATGTTTACTCTTAGACATGGCCCTTTTCAGCTAAACCTTGTGATTTTAAGTTATGTTTATACTTTTTGCATTTGGATTAGTAACCAAAGCAATATCCTGAAGAATGGGCAACACTGGTTAACTGTGCTTGTAAACTGTTGAGGATTTGAGGTTTCATTGCTGGAACAATGCTGAAGTTGTCACAGTAGTGTAGCGATTAGTGTAACGCTATTATAGTGCCAGCGACCCGGGTTCAATTCCACCGCTGTCTGTAGGGAGTTTGTATGTTCTGCCCATGACTCAGTGGGTTTCCTCCGGCTGCTCCGGTTTCCTCCCACATTCCAAAAACATACGGGTTAGGAAGTTGTGGGCATGCTATGTTGGCGCTGGAAGCGTGGCAACACTTGCAGGCTGCCCCCAGAACATTTCCAGACCGTGTTGGTTGTTAACACAAAAAGACGCATTTCACTGTGTGTTTCGATGTACATGTGACTAATAAATAAATATTATTATTATTTTTGCTGTATGAAGAGGAATGTTATTGTTGTGAAATGCCATATAAATCACTTCAATCAAATTTCACCTAGGGTTATCATCGACCAAAACCTTAGCTGGACCACCCACCTAATACCTGAACCAGTAAGTCAAAGGCTGACTCCTCACTGCCTGTCTGCCATCTACAAGGCATATGTTGGAAGTGTGCTGCAGTGCTTTCCATTTGCATAGTTGAACATACTGCAGTGCTCAAAAAAAATCAACACAATCCAGGGCAAAACAGTATACTTGATGGACACCATATACACCACCTATAACATTCACTCTATCCACCACTGGATCCATGTAGCTACAATATGTGCAATATGTACCATCAGAAAGATGCAATACAGTCACTTTCCTAGTTCCTCAGAAACTATGACCCTAACCATCAAAAGGGCAAGGGCAGTCAGTGCAAGGAAATCCCACCATTTTCAAGACACATAACTTTGTGAAATATTGCTGTTTCTTCCCTGTCATGGGAACCAAGTCTTGGAATTCCCAACAAACCACGCTGTGGGATTCACTTCACCTGACAGGCCTTTTCTTGAACTGCTGTAATCCATCTCCATTTTCCCAAGAGCATGTAGAGGTGGGCAAACAAATGAGGGGTAATTTCTTTGTTTTTTTTTATCTCAGATTTCCAGCATCTGTAGAGTTTTGGTTCTCCAGGTTGTATGTTCCAGCATTGTTCTCCACCCCCCCCCCCACCCACTTTTGCTCTCTTTTATCTGTTTTCATTCTTCTATTTATATTTCCTCAAGCTAGATTCTTTGCAATTAACACCACCCTCTCACAGTTGGCTCTAATGCACTCCTTATTCAGTCCCATCTGGTTTCCACTTTTATCACAGACATTCCATTTGTTTTCTCCACCCTCTGGAGCAAAGAAAGCTGAGATGGGCCCTGAAAGAGGAAATTTAAACTATGGGGGGTATAGATGCAGTAAATAGTAGTAAACATTTCCCAGCACAGAGGTGTTTAAAACTAGAGGCACAGGTTTTGGGTAAGAGGTTCAGAGGGAGTCTGAGGAAGAACTTGTTTCATCCAGAGGGAGACTGAAATATGGAACACACTGCATGAGTGGGTGTTGGAACCATAAACTCTCACAACTTTTAAGAAATGCCTAGACGGGCATTTCAATCACCAAGGCATAGACCATAAGACATAGGAGTAGAATTAGGCCATTCAGCCCATCAAGTCTGCTCCACCATTCATTCATGGCTGATTTACTTTTCCTGCTCAACCCCATTCTCATGCTTTCTCCCTGTAACCTTTGATGCCCTTTACTAATCAAGAACCTATCAACCTCCACTGTAAATATACCCAATGACTTGGCCTCCTCAGCTATCTTGGCCTCCACAGCTGTCTTGGCCTCCACAGCTGTCTGTGACAATGATTTCCACAGATTCACCACCATCTGGCTAAAGAAATTCCCCCTCATCTCATTTCTAAAGAAGGACCTCATCCTTCTATTCTGAGGCTGTGCTTCTGATCCTAGATTCTCCCACTACTGGAAACATTCTCTCCATGTCCATTCTATTCAGGCCTTTCAATATTCGGTAGGTTTCAATGAGATTCCCCCCCTCATCCTTCTAAACTCCAGCCAGTACAGGCCCAGAGCCATTAAACGCTCCTCATATGTTAACCCTTTCATCCCCAGGATCATTCTTGTAAACCTCCTCTGAACCCTCTCCAATGCCAGCACATCCTTCTTTAGGCCCAAAACTGCTCACAATACTCCAAATGTGGTCTGACCAATGCCTTATAAAGCATCTGCATTACATCCTTGCTTTTATATTCTAGTCCTCTCAAAATGAATGCTAACATTGTGTTTGCCTTCCTTACTACTGACTCAACCTGCAAGTTAACCTTTAGGAAATCCTGCACGAGGACTCCCAAGTCCCTTTACACCTCCAATTTCTGAATTTTCGCCCCATTTAGAATATAGTCTACACCTTTATTCCTTCTACCAAAGTGCATGATCATACATTTCCCTACACTGTATTCCATCTGCAACTTCTTTGCCCATTCTCCCAACCTGTCCAAGTCCTTCTGCAGACTCCCTGCTTCCTCAACACCGCCTGCCCCTCCACTATCTTTGTATCATTCACAAATTTGGCCACAAAGCCATCACTTCCGTCATCCAGGTTATTAACATATAATATGAAAAGTAACAGGCCCAACACCAACCCCTGAGGAACTTCACTAGTCACCAGCAGCCAACCAGAAAAGGCCCCCTTTATTCCCACTTTTTGCCTTCTGCCAGTCAGCCAATCTTCTATCCATGCTAGTACCTTTCCTGTAATACCATGGGCTCTTATCTTGTTTAGCAGTCTCATGTGCGGCACCTTGTCAAAGGCCTTCTGAAAATCCAAGTAAACAACATCCACCGGCTCTCCTTTGTCTATCCTGCCTGTTACTTCCTCAAAGAATTTGAACGGATTTGTCAGGCAGGATCTCTCCTTCAGGAAACTATGATGACTTTGGCCTATTTTTGTCATGTACTTCCAAGTACCCCAAAATCTCATCCTTAATAATGGACTCTAAAATCCTACTAACCACTGAAGTCAGGCTAACTGGCCTATAATATCCTCTCTTTTGCCTCCCTCCCTTCTTAAAGAGTGGCATGACATTTGCGATTTTCCAGTCCTCTGGAACCATTCCTGACTCTAGTGATTCTTGACCGACTCCTGACTCTAGTGATTCCACCAGGTTTGCAGATGATACAAAGATAGGTGGAGGGGCAGGTAGTGCATAGAAGACTAGGGACCAAGTGCTGGTAAATGAGATTAGTATAAGTGGGTTTTATGGTCATTGTGATATGGGGGAGGGTGGGGAGTGGCAAAGGGCCTGTTTCTGTGCTGAATGTATAACTCTAGATTTATTACTGGGATGGAAGGATTGGGATTGTCCTATGAAAAGTGATTGTGCATAATGGGCCTTTTTCCCTGGAGTTTAGAAAAACAAGAGGTGATCTCATTGAAACACAGAAAATTTCTGAGAGGTCTTTACAAGGTGGATGCCCTGAGCATGTTTCCCCAAGTGGAGTTCCGAGAACTAGAGGGCATAGTCTCAGGATAAGTCATCTTAAGGATGATGTGAAGGAAGAACATCTTCCCTTAATGGGTAGAAAACTATTGGAATTTTCTATCCTTAAGAGCTATAGGTGCTGTCATTAAGTATATTCATGGCTGAGACAGATAGATTTTTGAATTAAAGAAGAAATTAAGCATTATGGGGATCAGACAGGAAAATGGAGTTGAGGCCAAAGATCAAATAATTTATTGAACGGTGGAACAGGTTCAATTGGCCATATATACAGTCTATTCATGTTGCTATTATTTGTAAGAACATTTATGTATGTTCCTCATGATGCGCACCATGGTTGTAATCGCTGCATAATAGTGAGATTATGAAAGCAATTGAACCTGCTACATTTGTCAAGGGCCTATTGATCATTTGGAAGTGGTTTAGTAAATGTGATGATTCCTATTAGTATTGAATCAACAATTTATATTGAAATAGATTCAACAACTGTACCGGGAGAATTACAGGCAAATAGCACCAAGCAAAATCTTGATTCTGAAAATCAGGCTAAATCTTTACCTATCATTGAGATATTTCAACCATGCAGGTGAGCTGAGAGGTCCACTTAGCACTATTATTAGTTTGAGACCTCCGATCATAAAGAATGAAGGGAAGCTAGCAGACCTGCTAGATCACTCTATTATAGTAATTTTTTTTTAATTTTTTAAATTTTTTAAAAATTTTATTTACAGCATGGTAGCAGGCCCTTCTAGCCCAACGAGTCCACGCCACCCATCTTAAACCCATATTAACCCATCCCTACGTCTTTGGAATGTAGGAGGAAACCGGAGCACCCAGAGGAAACCCACGCAGACACGGGAGAATGTACAAACTCCTTACAGACAGCGACGGGAATCAAACCCCGATCGCTGGCGCTGTAATAGCGTTGCGCTAACCACTATGCTTTGGATTCTGAGATCATTTCAGAACTGCAACATATAAAAGACTGTAATTCCCTGTAATTTAGTTTCCCGTTAGTTTCATTGAAGTATCATGAATGCAAACCCACATATATCTACCCACATATCTACCCAGATGTTCGAAATTCTATGAGCTGACCTATCTACAGCTACATAATAGTCATAAACAATTAAAAGCCACTTTACTGCAAATGTTTAAAATCTTTAAATACAGTCATACCTCATGTAAATAACGCTAAAAATAAGGAGTTTTAATATTTAAAGAATTGAGAAATGTGGAACTTTTCTCCCTCGAAAAGAAAAGGCTAAGGAGTGGACTGATAAAAGCCCTTACAATTGTGAAGGGTTTGATAGGGCAGTAGAGAAAATGTGAAAAACTGCATATATCAGTTGATCACTAAAAATTCAGATAAAGAATTCAAGAAAATCTTTTATCCCAATCATTGAAATAGAGAACTCACTACTACAAGGAACTGGACCAAGTGACATTGATGCAATTAAGAGGAAGCTAGATGACAGAGTAAGGAAAAGGTTCAAAGCAAAAACATGGTCATACAGAGACATGAGAGACACAGATGCTGGAAATCTGGAATAACGCACACAAAATGCTGGAAGAACTCAGCAGGTCAGGCAGCATCTATGGAGTGAAATGAACAGTCGACGTTTTGGTCCTGATGAAGCGTCTCGGCCTGAAACTTAGACTGTTCATTTCCCTCCATAGATGCTGCCTGACCTGCTGAGTTCCTTCAGCATTTTTTGTGTGTTGCTAAACATGGTCATAGCCTAGTTAGGCCAAATGACCTATTTCAGTGCAATATATTCTACATAATTTTATGTAATTACTTCAATCTTCTGGCATTTAAAACTCAAGTTTGATGTTAACTAATCACAACATTCTTGATTAATGTATCCATCTTTTTAATTTAAAAAAAACAGCTTAAAAGTTTTCCTGAAAACTAGCATAAGGTAATGTTTTCATAATCTGTGGACAAAACAATTCTTGATTCTGGTGGAGACCTAATTTAGTTATTTGATTTGGGGGGAAATGGGAGAAAGGAAAGGAAGAGAAAAATGGAGTAACAAGTTGTGAAAATTTCACCACAATTTTGACGTTGCATAAAAGTGTTTAGGAATTCCAATAGAAAAAAAAGGGTCATATAATGCAGCAATCCCTGGAATACACAAATATCCACATGGCCTGTTCACTGTTGGGTGCACCCTTTAGCTGTATCTAGAATAAAGCAACTATCATCGAGGTGACTAAAACCATTGCCACCTGCATGAACTGAATAGTTAAATAGTACAATAATAGCTTCATTTCTTGTGGTGTGCATGAGAAAGAACATGCATAGGACAGTAAGAGACAAAATATTTATCTATTCTGATAATTGTTATTTAGCCTAATGTTGTAGGTTCTTCCGTGTTCAGCTGTTACTCATTTCATTGATTGATTTCCAGCTTCTAATTACAGCTTTAATTCACAATATGGGGGAGACTCAGGAAAAATGTTCTCATAGTATATATAAAAGATTTCTTAGACTCAGCATACAGAAAATTACAAAGAGAAAATGATCTAGCTACCTAATTTTCTCAGTGAAAATAGATTACGATTGGATTGATTGGGTTAATATCATAGAAAGGGGCTAAGTAAGTGCTGCACCTCCCATTAATATTTTTTAAAGATGCTAATACCTGCTTTCTGTAGTGGCCACTTTCTCTTGCTTCCTTGGGGTGCAGTGCTTTGGTCTCCAAATTGAGCTTAATGTTTATGTCTTAAACCTTTAAAAACAGACCCAGCAAGGTCTAATTTCTATTCCTAGCTTAAATTCAGATGTAGTTAGAAATTTAAGAGAAACCACTAATCAGTTTTGCATTCATTGCAGAAGGGAGAAGCACTTATATATTTGGAGCAAGTTGCTATTTTAGTGAATGGGTGAAACAAGGCATGATGTGAGTGTTGCAAAAAAAATATGCATATTTAAAAATTTAGTTTCAGTAGGTTTTTTGGACCTAATTGCTGATTACTTAATTTGAACTTGCCTGCATGCTTAAAGCCACCTTGAGGGATAGGATTCCAGTATACCTTATGGGGCAGGATATGCTTTTTTTCAATCAGAAGATAGGCATTCCCTCATCAATCTGAGAGGATGATGCTGAACCACCTTCCTGAACTGCTGCACTCCTTCTGGAGAAGCTATTCCCAAAGTTCTGTTGGATGATACATTTCAGAATTTAGACCCAGCAATAACAACAGTAATATATTCCTAAATCAGATTAATGTTCAACTTGGAGGTGTTGGTATTCACATGTGCCTGCAGTGGTACACAAGAGTTTGGGTGCTATTGCCAAAATAACTGAAATGCATTTTGGTGTGGTGGATGAGGTGCTAATCAAGTAGGCTGTTTGTTCTAAATCCCTGTCCAATGCTGAGCTTCTTGAATGTTGTTGGAGCTGCGATCATATTCCTGACTTGTTCCTTCTAGATGGCAGAAAGGCTTTGGGGTGTCAGGGAGTCACTCCCTAAAGGATACCCAGTCACCAACCTATTCTTGTAGCCACTGTATTTATGTGGATGGACCAATTGAATTTATGGTCAAAAAGCCACCTCTGCCCTCCCCAACATCCATGATTTTGCTAGTGTTGGACTGGGTGTCTTTGAGTGCCAAGGGTAGGTGCTTGAAGATGGTCACTGGCTGCCGCTTATGAGTCATTGTTAAATGTTGATTAAATCTTGTGCTTGCAGGCATAGATGGCCTCTTTGTCTGAGGAACTGAGAATAGAATTGTACACCATGCAATCAGCAGTGAAGACTTCCACTTCTAATCTTACGATGGAAGAAAAGTCATTGATGAAGCAGTTGCAGTAGCTGAGCCGAAGATATTGCCCTAAAGACTCCTGTAGCAATATGTAGGGGTTAAGATGATTAAGTTACTGCATCCACAACCATTTTCCTTCCTGGGAAGTATGTCTCTGAACAGTGAAGTGTTTGCCCCATGCTATCCATTGAATTTACCAACGGTCCTTAATGTCACGTTGATACTGCATTGATATTAAGGGCAGCTACTATTACCTCATCTCTGGAATTCAGCTTTTTCGTTCATGTTTGGACTAAAGTTTTGCTAAGGTCTGGAACTGAGTCATCCTAACAAGCTCCTAACTTGACCTTAGTCAGCAGGTTATTGGCAATTAAGTGCCACTCGGTAGCACTGTTGATGACAGTTTCTAACACCTGTGGATTAGTAGGAACATGCTGATTGGAAAGTAATTAGCTGGGATAGATTTGTCATGATTTTGTTGACATACCTAGCAATTTTCCAGATTCTCAAACAGCTGTCATTGTTGTAGCTGTGTTGGCATAGCTTTGGAGTGCAAGCCTTCAATAATATAGCTGAGATGTTACAGTAGTTGAACAACCTTGTTGTATCCAGTGCTCTTTTCCATTTCTTTAAACCACACAGAGAAAATCAAATTGGCTGAACACTGGCTTCCTTTGGCTGAACCTGGTTGCAAATGCTCAGAATTGTCTTTGCTACATAATGCATTCTCATAATCAATGAGGATGTGGATGATAATGGAATCTTCCTCTTTTATTAATTGTCCATCACCATTCATGGTTAGGTGTTTATTGATACAGGAAAGCTTTGATCTAATCTGTTGGTTATGGGATTGCTTAGCTCTGAACATGCATGCTGCTTTTGCTGTTTAGCATATGTGTTTGCAGCTTCTCATGTTTACTTCTCATCTTTGGCTACCACTGGTACTGCTCATAGCTTGATCTTCTACATTTGTCTCCTAACCAGAGTTAATCCCCTGGCTTCAAAGCAATGGTATACTGAGGGATATGCCAAGCCACAAGGTTACAGATTTAAAGAATGGATCGAGAACTGGATCCATTACTAGGCAATGAACCTTGTCAGGTGACAGACCTCTCAGTGGACAAGCATTTTGGAGACAGTCACCACAACTCCCTAACCTCTAGCATAGCTATGGATAAGGATAGCAAACGATGTGGGAATGTTTTTAATTGGGGGGAGGGCTAATTACGCTGGTATTAGGCAGGAATTTGGGAGCATAAATTGGGAACAGATTCTCTCAGGGAAATACACAGCAGAAATGTGGAGGCTGTTTAGGGAACATTTGCATGGGGTTCTGGATAAGTTCGTCCCACTGAGACAGAGAAAGGATGGTAGAGTGAAGGAACCATGGTTGACAAGAGAGGTGGAACATTTAGTCAAGAGGAAGAAGGAGGCATACTTAAGGTTTAGGAAGCAAAAATCAGTAGGGCTCTTGAGAATTATAAAGTAGCCAGGAAGGAGCTTGAGAAGGGCCTTAGGAGAGTTAGAAGGGGATATGAGGCCTTGGCGAGTAGAATTAAGGAAAATCCCAAGACTTTCTACACGTATGTGAAGGAAAAAAGGATGAATATAGTGAGGATAGAACTGCTCAGGGATAAAGGGGGAAAAATGTGCCTGGAGGCAGAGGAGGTAGGGGAGGTCCTTAATGAATACTTTGCTTCAGAGTTCACTAGGGAGAGGGACTTTGATGAACGTGAGGTCAGCGTAGAACAGGCTAATATGCTGGAGCATGTTGAGGTTAAGAAAGAGGTAGTGTTGGAGCTTCTGAAAAACATTTGGAGAGATAAGTCCCTGGGGCCGGACAGGATATACCCCAGGTTACTATGGGAGGCGAGGGAAGAGATTGCTGGGGCATTGACAACATATTTGCATCCTCCCTGGTCACGAGAGTGGTGCCAGAGGACTGGAGGATGGCAAATGTTGTTCCCTTGTTCAAGAAAAGTAATAGGTATAATCCTGGGAATTATAGACCAGTGTCTTACATCAGTGGTAAGCAAGCTATTGGAGAGGATTCTTAGGGACAGGATTTACGAGCATTTGGAGAGGCATATTGGGGATAGTCAGCATAGCTTTGTGAGGGGCAGGTCATGCCTCACGAGCCTAATTGACTTTTTTGAGGAGGTGACAAAACAAATTGATAAGATAACAAGATATCTTTATTATTCACATGTACATCAAAACACACAGTGAAATACATCTCTGCGTAGTGTTCTGGGGGCAGCCTGCAAGTGTCGCCACACTTCTGGTGCCAACATAGCATGCCCACAACTTCCTAACCTGTACGTCTTTGGAATGTGGGAGGAAACCAGAGCACCTGGAGGAAATCCACACAGACACGGGGAGAACATACAAACTCCTTACAGACAGTGGCCGGGTCGCTGGCACTGTAGAGCATTACGCTAACTGCTACACTACCACGCCTGCCCCTACACTACCATGCCTGAAGGTAGAGCAGTGGATGTGGTGTATATGGACTTTAGTAAGGTGTTTGACAAGGTTCCCCTTGGTAGGCTCATCCAGAAAGTCATGAGGCATGGGATCCAGAGAGACTTAGCTGCGTGGATTCGGAACTGGCTTGCCCACAGAAGGCACAGGGTGGTAGTAGATGGAGAGTATTTTGCCTGGAGGTTGGTGACTAGTTGTGATCCGCAGAGATCTGTTCTGAGACCCCTGCTGTTTGTGATTTTAATAAATGACGGATGAGGAAGTAGAGGGATGGGTTAGTAAGCTTGCAGATGACACGAAGGTTGGAGGTGCTGTGGATAGTATAGAAGGTTGTCATAGATTAAAACGGGATATAGACAGGATGCAGAGTTCTTTTCTTTTTCAATCTTTTTATTGAATTTCAAATTAATTTCAAATTAATATACATAACATTAGTGATTATACATATGGTGCGAAGAGATCAGGATAACAATCATAACAGTTAATATATACACTCACAGGGAATAAAATATATAATCTGAACCTCCCAATCTCTTCCTGTGAGCATGATACAAAAAAAATTTGAAAAGAAATTTAATTATATGAAAAACGAACCCCCAAATTAAAAAAAATAAACAAAAATAAACCAAAAACTTCAAAAAAAAAACTGGACTGATATTTCTTCGGTTAAAAAAAAACATCATTATGTCATTAGCTTTGCTCCTCTATATTCAAAGGTTATTGAAAGGGATTTGTAAAAGGTCTGCTTATATCATATGGAAATACTGAATAAATGGACTCCAAACTTCCTCAAATTTAAGCGAAGGATCAACAGTACCACTCCTAATTTTTTCTAAGTTTAAACATGTTATAGTTTGAGAAAATCATTGAAATGTGGTAGGAGGTATAGGATCCTTCCATTTAAATAGAATAGATCTCTTGGCCATTAATCTAACAAAAGCAATCATATGACAAGCAGAAGCAGATAAATGGCCAGAATCCATCATTGGTAACCCAAAAATTGCTGTAATAGGATGGGGTTGTAAGTCAATATTCAATACAGTTGAAATAATATTAAAAATGTCTTTCCAATGTTTTTCCAAAAGAGGGCAGGACCAAAACATATGTGTCAGGGAAGCCACCTCCGAATTACATCTGTCACGTATAGGATTTATATGGTGATAAAAATGGGCTAACTTGTCCTTAGACATATGAGGATGCAGAGTTGGGTAGAGAACTGATAGATGGAGTTCAATGCAGAAAAGTGTGAAGTGGTACACTTTAGAAGAATGAACTTGAAGATGGAGTACAGTTTAATGGCAGGATTCTTAGCAGTGTGGATGAACAGAGGGATCTTGGGGTCCAAGTCCGTAGACCCCTAAAGGTTGGCGCATAAGTTGATAGGGTGGTTAAGAAGGCATATGGTGCGCTGGCCTTCATTAGTCGGGGGATTGAGTTCAAACTCTGCTTGGACCACACAGAGTAGTGTGTTCAGTCCTGTTCGAGAACATGTCTTATGAGGAAAGGTTGAGTGAGCTAGGGCTTTTCTCTTTGGAGTGACGCAGGATGAGAGGTGATGTGATAGAGGTGCATAAGATTATGAGGGGCATAGATAGAGTGGACAGCCACTACCTTTTCTCCAGAGCACCAATGGCCAATACCAGAGGATATCTGTTTAAGGTGAGAGGAGGAAAGTTTAAGGGAGATGTCAGAGGTAGGTTTTCTTTTTACACAGAGAGTGGTGGGTGCCTGGAACGCACTGCCAGGGGTGGTGGTAGAGGCTGATACAATAGGGACATTTAAGAGACTCTTAAACAGGCACATGGATGTAAGAAAGATGGCAGGTTATGGGAGGGAATGGTTATATTGATCATGAAGTAGGCTTATATAGGTTGGCACAACATTGTGAGCTGAAGGGCCCATACTGTTCTGTACTGTTCTAATGTGGTGGAATGTAATTCTATTGATGGCCCAGAGTGCCTCACAAATGATTAGAGTTGCCAGAAAATCAAAGTATAGCAGATGCTAGCAATGAAAGAAAAAAAAATGCTGGAAACATGCAGCAGGTCAAGCAGCATCTGTGGACAGGTTCCAAAATGTTTCTGGTCCAATACCCTTTATCAATAAACAGTCTTGGACTCTACTTCTCTTAACACAGCTGCTGCTTGACCTGTTGGGTTTTTCCAGCATTTTCTAATTTTTATTTGTGCTGCCAGATATGTTGAGTCCATACCATTTAGCTCAATGGTAGTGCCACAGACACATTGAATGTCCTTGCCATGAAGACTATCTCTGCAAGGTCTGTGTAGTGGTCACACTGACCAACACTGTTATGGCAGATGCAACTGCAGCAGGTAGATTGGCAAGGATAAGATCAAGTATGCTTATCCCTTGTTTGGTTTACTCATCACCTGCTGCAAACCCAGTCAGGCATCTATGCCCTTCAAGACTCAACTGGTGGTAGTGTCAGTAAGCCTATCTTGGTGATGAGCTTTAATCTTCCCCACCAAGAGTACATTTTGTGTCCTTGTTATCCTCCATACTTATTCAAACATTGTCAAGCAGAGAGGAATACTGCTTCATCAGCTGAGCAGAAGGCAGGTATTAATCAGAAGGTTTCTGGTGTCTTAAGATTTCATGGACTCTGAAGTGAATGTTCAGAACTCCCATGGCTCTCCCTCCTTTTGTGCTACTGCACCACTATCTTAGTTCACCCTGCTTTGCCAGTAGGACTGGATTACAGGAGTCTGTACAAATCATAAGAATGAATCTGTGAGTACAACTATGTTAGGCTGTTACTTGACTAATGTGCTTAGGCACCAATCCCCAAGTGTTCATGTTAAGGAATTTGCAAGGATGACCAGGCTGGAAGATCTGGTGCCCAGGTCAAGATGGTTGGTCTATTACTTAATATTTTTATTTTTTTTAATGTAGCAGTTTGAGACAATAAATGGCTATTTCAAGGGTGGATAAGAGTCACCCACATAGCTCTGGGTCTGAAACTACATCCAGGCCAGCTTAGGTAAGAGCAGCATGCTTCCTTCCTTCCCTAAAGGACATCAGTACCAACTGGATGTATCCTGATGACAATAAGTAACACTCATGGTCACCCTTTCTTGGGACTAGCTTTTAAAAAAATTACAAATTACTTAATTAACTGGATTTAATTACGTAGTTGAATAATCTAGATCATTGGAATACTAGCCTGGTAATTTAACCACTGCACTACTTCCCTCAAATTTCAGGATAATTCAGTTACTGAGACTGCTCAGGTTTTAGGATGTGGCACTGGAACTCAGGACAAGAGGTCCATAAGAGAAGGGATATCCTGCTTTTGCAGGAAAGGAGGAGTTCACCTTTTCCTCCTATGTAGATGTTGACACTAATCTGACTATACTTGCATCCTAGTACTACTCTTCCTGAAGACCATATCTCAGTCCTAAATGGCATACCCTTACTTTGATGGATCTGTTATCCAGGGAACAGATATGTAATGGTGTGAAAACAATGGCGACAATACGAATATTTCATTGGATGAATTTTCTAGTGTTTCTGTACCGTATGTCAAACAAATTTAGAAACAGTGAAGTGGTCAAGGGAGATGATGGTGAAGTAAAGCTGAGTGGTAGCCTTGTATAAGGAAACCAATGCTGCATTTTCAGGTGATGTCCTTGAGGTTTGGACTGTAGATGACAAATAGCAGGGTGAAAGGAGAGAACCTTGGGGAACAGCGGAAGAAAATGTTGGAAGGGAAACCATTATTCTAACTCAAATACCAACAGACACCATTCTAATTCAGATGGAAGGTGAATGAGAAAACGCCTGATCAACTGTGTCAAAGGCTATTGACAAGTTGAGAGGAACATGGAGGGATAGATTTCCATTGTTATAACCACAAAAGAAATCAACAGTGATCGTGATTAGAGCTATTTAGATGCCGTAACAAGGTAAAAATTTGATTGGAAGGATTCAAATGATGAGTTCCAATTAATATGAACATGAAGTTTGTTCAGGCTGCAATGTATTCAAGAGCATTAAAAAAGTGGTTTGAAATGGTGTGGTGATTTACAAGTATGGAACAATCAAAGGCTTTTTAATTGAGGAGGAAATAACAGCAAATTTAAAAGAAGAGAGAGGACTCCTAATAGTGTCAGGTACAGGGAAGTCAGGTGGTCAATATATTAATAAGACTAGGCTTGAGGGAGGAAGAAATGGCTGTCATGAGCAAGATAAGTTCATAGAGAGCTTGAGGGGAGATAGGAGAGAAACTAGAGAAAGATGCATGTTTGCAATTAATACTTGGGGAAATATTAGAAGTTTAGCCCATTATGCTATGAGAGTGAAGGGAAGCAGAAAAGGCAGCAGACCACATCATTTCAGTGTTATTGACATTGAAGCTATGAGATCCATGTGCACGTTATTGCAGATGAGGGTGAAGGAACAAGGGATATGTGTCAAAGACCGTTTTCAGGAAGGAAGCTGAGAGTTAATTTAGTAGTCCAGAGTTATTCTGAAATAGTGAACAGTTTTGGCAGGTAAGATCGGGGTTCAATAATGCTTTAAATGGTCTAGCCAGATCTGGCAATGATTGGCTGTTAGTTCACAGAATGGTAGAATAGTTACAGCATAGAAGGAGGTCATTCAGCCCATTGATTCCTTATCTTTCTATACACTAATCCAACTAATCTGACTCCTCTCCCTGTAACCCAGCAAATTCTTTCCTTTTAAATACTTATCCAGCTCCCTCTTGATCACTAGGACCCCAACCACTCCCTGCATAAAAACAAAAGTTCTCACATCACTTTTAGTTCTTTTGCCAATCACCTTCATTCTGTGTTCCTTGGTTCTTGGCCCATCCTATTATGAAAAGTTTCTCTCTAGCTACCTCTTACCATTGACCTAAGAAAGGAACAGAGGAAAGGTCTTTTCTGGGGATAATTTTAGGTCTTGAGCGTCTTTAAAAGGAGTACCACTTTTTATATTATCTTAAAACTAATTGCTCTTGGTTCAGTTTTCCAGCTTGCTTAGTTAATTATTGCCTTATACTGATATTGCTTGGATGAATGCAGGGGCTTCCCAGGTTACCTGATTTACAGAAATTCGACTTTTACACAAGTTCTCCCATGCATTTTTAAAAACATTCTTCAAGCTAGTGATAATAATAAGGTTTCTTGGTATTCATTAATGACTGAATACAGTATATATTTCATTGATTTAATTACGGGTAGTGTCAGGATGATTATTAAATAAAAATAAATTACAGCAATTGTGTATAGAACAGTACAATATGGGTTACTACAATTCTGGCTTATGGAGAAATCAGTTTATAGACAGTTCTCAGGAACAGAACCCTCAAGTAATTCAGGAACTGCCAGCATTTCCAACTAAAGCACAGACACAGTAGGATGAATTATGTCTTTCTGTTATTATATTTCTATGGTTATAGGTAAATTAACCCGGCAGGAATATGCAACAGGTTAAACCCTTATCACATAGGATTAGGAATGCAAGATTTTTTTTGCCATCCTTCAATTCAAAGTGAGAAAGCAAGTGTGCCATGACATTTTGTTAAAGAATTCCCACAGAGTAGCCAGGTCAAACAGTTTTTATAAACTGCCACTTTTCAGTGGTTACTCAATTACATCTTATGAGAAATTTACTATCTATTAAATTTTGTTCAGTGTGAAATGTATATTGCTTCTCACAGGTCATTTTTTTGATAAACACCGCCAGAAGCTTGATTGTGGGGAAACCACTGAAACTAATGATGCATGAAGTATTTAAGCAGGTGCAAGGTTGGGTCACGACCATAGCCGGTGGGAAACAGCTGTGTCTGCATTTCAGCTTTGTTAAAAATATACGTTGGTGAACAGAATATGCAGTTTGCAATTACTTGTGAGTTGAAGGACTACAGTACTTGTACATACTTTCTACAATTACTTATTACCTATTGATAGGTTATAGTCTGATTATGTGGTCAACTGCATATTGGAACAGATGCTTGTGCTTACAGTCTCCTCCCTTGAAGTTACTGGTATCAGTCAGATCTTTAGCTATGCTGAACAGAGTCTATGGGGAGAAAAAAAGCAGAGGAATGATCAACAATAGAATTTTAATTCCCTTATAGACCAAGGAAGGAGGTCAAGTCACTCATGCAAATGGTGGTGGAATTGTTAGCCTTTATATAAAGGACACATTGAGTAAAAGGTTTGGAGAATTTTGCATGTCTGAACCCTTCACTAATGAAATGATGCATGGTACAATATGGGCACAGAGGGAAGAAAGTTAAATTTTTAAAAAATAGACACATAAATTATTGCTATCTGTAGTAAACCGATGGAGAAAAATGGCCATTTAATCATAAAAAACTCAATTTAGACTACAGAGGATATCCCTGAAAGGAATAGATATCTTCAGATCTGCCACTATCACCATTTACCTGATAAAATTAACACTTTCTTCTTAGCTGACTACCAGCTCAAAATTTCTTTCCTTTCCAATATCCCAGAATGTGTTTTAGTCATCCAAATTCATGCCCACTGTTACATATGCACAGAGCAAGACCGACAATGGTGCGGTAGAATAAACACCTTTACTGATTCATATTAATCAAAATTAGGAGGGCTGTGTTGCTCTGCCGAGCGATCGACAGGCAGGCACGGACATGCGTACTTGCCACAGCTGCATTCGCCGTACGGTTCATCTGTACAGTTCATCTCTCCCCCGTGGAAGGGAACTGCAGGGGAAGAAAATAGGTTTAGGTGAACATAGGGAAACGTTGAAATGATCATTCCGCCGCTATTCTGCCTGGTGTCAGTTGACCAGCCGACACGCCTCATGGATCACCGCAGGGGGGGCAACTTCTCTCTCGGTGTCTTTTTGCTAAGCCGATGCCAAGGTCCATGGGCTGTAAAGGTCCTCCTGTCTTGATGAAGCATCCATTGGTTCATCTGCTTGAATGGTAGCTTCGTCGGCAGGGGACGCTTCTATGGCTTCGCCGGGTCCTCCGTCAGTTCGCTGGTGTTCGTGATCCAAATGTCGCCTGGCAATTCATCCGTCTGGCAGTTCAAGTTTTTTTCTAATACAAACGTTTGTTAACTAAAAGCACTACAAAAGGACAAAGAGTGCCAAAACACTACAACTAATACAGAAAGAGAAGAAAATAAACTAAGCAGCTACATAACTACAGCAAAATAATGCAAACTAAACACCCACGAAACGCACACGCAACACAGCAGAGAAAAACACCCGCTAAACGCACCACGCAATACTTCAGAGAAGAATCACATTCTCACCGTCCATGACACACACGATCCCGAGGGGTCCACCGAGCATGGAACTCAACGAGGGTGCCCACGGATACTGCATGCTCCCTCTCCAAACACACCTGCGTGCAGACGTAAGACCGGAAAATGGGCAGGCAGACAGACTGGCCGGAACCCTCGGCCGCCCGCCGCCAGGACCCATGGATGGCCAGCTTGATCAGGCCCAGCAGAAGACCCACCAGGAGATCCCCCGCGCGACCCACCCCACACCGCACCTGGTGACCGTAGATCAGCAGCATTGGGCTGAAGTGCAGCCAGAACTTGAGCAGCAGCCCTTTCAGATACACAAAGAGGGGCTGCAACCTCTCGCACTCCACGTACACGTGGTAAACCGTCTCCTCCCGGCCGCAGAACTGACAGGCGGCCGGGTCTGGCAGTTCAAGTTCTGCAACTTGACTATTACAATAGTGGGCGATGGCCGGTTGCCAGTTTCCTTCATGCGTGAGTCAGGTGTGGACATTGTCGTTGGCACTAGACGTTCACAGCCTAGTGTGGGTATCATAGTTTTGTTTCATAGTCTCTTGTTTGCTGCAAATTTGTTCCTGGACAGCCAACTGCAGGAGTTCAAATCTGGTGCGTAAAGTGTGTTTGAGCATTAATTCAGCGGGGGAGGCACACATTAGTTCATTTGGGGTGAGTCGGTAATGGAAAAGAAAACAGCTTAATTTTGTCATCAAATCACCCTGTGTTTGTTTAGAAAGGCCTCATTTCACCGTTTGCACTGCTCAGTCAGCCAGGCCATTTGATGCTGCATGATATGGAGCCATTGTCAGGTGCCTAGTACTATTCTTCTCTGTACTTGTGAAAGCCAGACCATAGTCAAATATGATTATTTCCGGAATACCAAATGTAGCAAAGACAGACCGTTGTTTAGTTATAGTAGTTGTTGAGGAACATGACATATAAGTAGATAACATCTCTATCCACTTCGAATACACTTCGTCACCAGAATGGTCCAAAATAGTCAATATGAATGTGCTTCCACGGGGAATTGGGCCAGGACCATGGTTTAAGGGGAGCCTTTGGTGATGCTTTTCTGACAAATAGGGCAGATGCGCACCATATTCTCAATATCAGTGTCAATTTTTGGCCCCCACACATAGTTTCTCGTAAGTGCCCTAATTCTGACCACACCAGGGTGAGCATTATGCAGATTGCGGAGTATGCGCTTGCAGCCTTGAGGGAGAACCACTACTCAACTTCCCTATAATATTGCAGCCATCCTGTAGGCTCAGTTCATGGTTGCAATTTGGGTGAAGGGCTGGCAGCCAACCAATCTGTAGTGCTCTTTTTACCTGTGAAAGAAGTGGATCATGGGGTGTCCACTGCCTAATGAGGTGACTTTTGATTGGTGTTTCATCTAGGCTTTGTAATAGGTAAACAACTTCAAATGGAGAGGTGCCAGATGCTGTGCCCTTAACAATTGGTAATCTGCTTAAGGCGTCAGCAATGACATTTTCGTTTCCAGGGGTGTACTTCTTTGTGCAAGAGTAAGCTGATAAGGTCAATGCCCATCGTTGCATTCTCGGTGATGACAATTGTTGGATACCTCGTGTCTCCCCCATTAAGCCTAGCAGAGGCTTATGATCTGTGTAGATTTCGAGAGGCCGCCCAAATATGTATAAATGGAAGTGCTTGATGTCAAACATAATAGCTAGGGCTTCTTGGTCAGGCTGTGAATAATTCATCTCTGCCTGAGACATCGTCCTTGAAGCGAAAGCAATAGGCACCTGTTCTGCAAGGCATTCAATGTAGGAGGACCGCCCCGACCCTGTATGGTGAGGCGTCACATTTCATGACTATAGGTTCTTCAGGATCATAATGCAGCAACACAGACGAAGAACTGAGGGCGGTTTTAATTTATTCAAATGCCTGTTGTTCAGTTCTTGACCACACCCAGTGTTGGTCCTTCTGGAGTAGTTGATATAGGGGCTTTAGCACTGTAGCTGATTGATTTAAGAACCAGTTGTAATGTGTGACTAGTCCCAGGAATAAGCGTAACTGCATCACATTTCATGGACGTGGAGCCTCTTTTAAGGCTTTGATTTTGTGCTCCTGCGGATGGAGACCTGTTTTGTCAACTTTGAAGCCCAGGTAATTGGCTGAGTCGGCCAAAACCGTGCATTACTCCTTCTTTAGAGTAAAGCCAGCTTCCTCCAGATGGATGTCTAGTGTCTCAAGATGATCGGACTCTGATGTACTGCTTACTAAAATATCATCAAGATAAGCACAGACATGAGGAATATACTTCACTAAATTATCAATAAGGCATTGGAATATCCCAGGTGCAGAACTCACTCCGAATGGCAGCCGCTTTTACCGAAACAGGCCTCTGTGTGTATTGATTGTTGTAACATCCCTAGAATCTTTGTCCAGGGTGACCTGATTGTAGGCATATTGCAGATATAGCATTGAGAGCTGTTCGCCTCCCATTAGGGATACATACAAATCCTCGATCCGTGGTAGTGGATACGCGTTCAGTTTTGTTGCAGAGTTTGCAGTCAGTTTGTAGTCGCCGCAGATGCGCACTGCTCTGTCGGACTTGAGGACTGGTACAATCGGAGCCGCCCACTCTGAGTACTGTGCCGGCTCTATCACATCCACTCTCTAGGCATCAAGTTGTTCTGTCTTTGGGCCCACACCACATGGCACTGGGCGGGCCTTGTAAAACTTTGGCTGGCAGTTCTCCTTAAATTTGAACTTAGCCACCAGACCGCAGTATTGATCTGAAGCATCGGCTTGGAATACATGCTGGTGCTTTTGTAGTAGGGTATTCAATGAGGGGCTTCTCCAATATGATTGATGTAGGATAGCACAGATGGAATGTTTTTAATCCAGCAAATTAGGCTGATGGCCTCTCCTGACAACATGCCCTACTAAGTAGAACAGATCTCCGTGGTGGATCACTTCTGCCGTGAATGCACTGCATACGTCGACGCTGTCCTCAGTGTAGCTGCGAAACACTGAATTTGGAGGTTGTGGTTTTGGAATCCGGCGTAAAGAGGATTTGCTTACCAAGGTGTTGGCTGACCCGGTATCCAGCTCAAATTTCACGGGCTGGTTGTCCACTGTGAGCATAACCAAGTTTGGAGGCTGGTCCTGGTTGGCCAGTTCAAGGGTTTGGGAGATAGTGTCCACTGCTTCGCACCTGCCAAGTCCTTGCATGGAGTTGATGGTTGAATTCTGTTGCTTCCCCATGGCACATTGCTTTGTGAAGCACACCTTCTCGAGGTGCCCTACCTTCTGAAAGAACCAGCAGACAGTCTTTTGAGGCTTGCAGTCAGACCACTGGACATAACTTTCACCACAGTGATGGCATCTCTGTGAAGGCTGACACGTTTTGACTGGAAGCTGCGGGTCTACAAATGCTGGCAAACATTGACGTTTCTGGGAGGTGGCTCTCGCTCCAGTACTGCCTGAATAAGTGGTGATGGGGTCGGTTGAATCTGCATAATGCCTCTCTTGACTGCTTCCCTGTGACGAGCTGTGGAGCATGCTTTGTCCCAGAATAAATCATGCTTTTTCAGACAGGAGATTCTAATGTGTCTTCTCATCATAGACTCCAATAATCAATGCTTGGATCAGCATCGCTTCTTCGAATTTGTTTGGTTGGATGTCTTTGTATTTGCATTCCTGCACAGCTAGAGTTATCTTGTGTTGAAATCATCTACGTTCTAGTCGGGGGTCTGTCACAGCTGTGAGAACCTGAAGCGTGCCGTAAAGACATTGTCCTGCGTCCCCCAAATGTTGTTTAAAGCCTCAAACGCGCTAGCCAGTTCAGATTTGTTCTGTAAGTGCAAGGCGTCAAAGTATTTCTGCCAGAGTTCTCCCAAACGCATGCAAAGCAGCTGGAGTTTCATAGCTTCCTCCAGTTCCGCCATTGGTGTTAAAACTGGTAGAAGTTCGATGAAGTCCTGAAAGGTTTTCTTCCATTGTAGCCAGGTTTCTGGTGTTGGTTTTGCCATAGTTGTGGCCCAAAATGGATTGGCTGCTTAAAATAGAGAGGCCATTCTTGTTTTGATCCTCATCACCAATTGTTACATATGCACGGAGCAAGAATGACAATGGTGTGGTAAAATAAATAATTATTCCACCTGCCAAATAAATACTGTGCCTACAAGAGGAGATTAGAGGCTGGGTATCATGTTTCACCTTCTGACTCCCCAAGGCCATTCAATCAATAACAAGATACAAGTCAGGAGTGTGACAGGGTACACTTCAGTTCCCTGGATGACCATGGCTCCAACAACACTGAAGAAGTTCAGCAATATCCATGACAAAGCCTAAACATTGAGCACCCTGAAATAAAATCGCTCTCTCTGTCACTGATACTAGAGCATGAACCACATATAAAATGTACAGCAACAATTCACTAAGACTTCCTCAATACCACCACTCAAACCTGTGATTCCTGCCAGCAAAAAGGATGAGGGCAATATTCATATGAGAACATTAAAACTGAATTGATCAGAAGATAAATATTCCTTTATGGTCATTTAAGTTCAGGCAGGCAGAGATTTTGATCAAAGTGGGCAAAGAGCAATGGTCGGGGAGTTAGTGGAAGCAAGAAATGAATTGGACAGAGACTTGGATAAGTGAGGATGGAAGCTGGAATTTGAGAGAGGCAGCTCAGGACCAGAAGGGAAGCAGTGGCTGGCAGCAGCCAGTGCAGCTTTAACTTGGAGTTGACAGAAACACACTAGCTCCATCCAATTCCAAAGCAGAGATAACTTTATTTTAAACAATTACTTTTGGGCCACAAGCAGTCCCTTTAAGAACACCCTGTTCCACTACAGATAAAGCTGATTTTCCTGAGTGCACTGTATGGCATTTAAGAGATTCCTCAATATTGCCAAGGGGACTTCAAGCAGGTCTTAGGCCCTTATTTTCATATGCAACTAATCTAATGCTTGCTTCCCCTGTGCAAATCTGGCTGATAGGAACATTTTGAAAACGTTGGTAATCTTTTAATTTTTTTAACTGGGTACATCAAATTTCAAAGCAATAAAATGTAATTTTAGTTCAAATTCATGGAAGCAAGTTTGAAGGACTGGTTCTGTGCATATCTACTACTTACATAACCACATAACTCAATATGGTGATTACATTACCTGAGCATTTATCTGAAAAATATATACTTCTAAGTCAGTTCAAATTAGAAGAGTTTTGTTTATTGTGCTTCTAAGCTTATATTTCTTCCATTATTTCCTTCTTGCTTCAATTATTTAGCACAATGAGCTTTGGGTCTTTTATTTCAATCAAATTAGAAAATTGTCAGTACCAGTTATACTAAACAACAGCTTTGTCAGGGTGATGCCACACAGAAAGTCATGTTAGCGTTCAAGTATAATTAACACTTTGTTTAGTGAAGTGGAATAATATGCTTATGTAGTTGAAAATTGACCCTTTCCACTGCCTCTTGTCATTTTGACCAAGTTCTATTCCCCTTTATCTTTAAAGTAATTTTACAGTAAAAGCAGGCATCATTAAAGAATTCAACTTAGTTTTAAAATGATAAGCATCAGTTAGTTAGAGTTGAGAGCACTGCATTGTAATCCAAACTTTCCTGGTGTAGACAGAGATTACTCAGTTATCTCTGGACAAGTGGCAATCTAGTCTTGCAATTCCATTCACAGCAACTGTGTTTCATACATGCGCATACAAATATCAAATTAATAATATGTATTCAAATGAGTTTTATTTGACAGAATTTTCTCAATTTCCAACCATTTTAACAAATACTGCACAAGTTTTTTGTCTTGTGTCCCACTACTCTTGTATATATTGTCTGGCATCAGATAAAAAACAGCAAGTGGAACATTAAAAATGAACTCAACTGATCCATGCAGGCAAAACCAGAACCAATAACAAGTTTACATAAAATTGTATAGATTTATGGAAACTACGCCTCAAAGAATTTCTCACAGTTAAATGTTCAAAAACAGAATTTTGCATTCAGGTAAAATAATTGCAAGATATTGTGAAGTAGCTAATATATTTTTAAAGTAAAACAAAGTTATAGAGAAGCAATGACAAGAGAGTCTACAAATTTTCTAAGAAACCTTTCCTTTAATCTCCTCATTCTGAATCCAGAATTGAATGATGGTTTTAAGAAATTCTTTGTAAAAATATGCAAATGTTTTCTTCAAGATGACATGCACAAAATATTGTGCTTAATTTGGTAAATGTAGAACCATTTAGCTTGATTATCGATTTCTTCTCCAGACTTTAGAATATCCTTTCTCCCATCCATATATTTTTCTCTGACAGTGTAACCAAATAAACTGTTTTTAGGCTTCTGGTGATGCAGATCTGCTTCACATTGTCATAACCAATAAGAGGATAGCCTGGGATAACATAATGGAAAGTACCTGCTCAGCCTGTACCACTAGTTTGACTGAAGTGAAAGAAAGACTTGCATTTATAAAGCACTTCATATTCCTTTCAGAATGTCTCAAAGTGCTTTACAACTAGTGATGAAGTGATGATGTAAAGTAAAAATTGCTGTACCAAATTTGCACAGTACAAGCTCTCATATACAACCTGTTAATGCCCAAATAATCTATTTACATAATGATGGGTAAAGAAAAATTATTGGTCAGGACACTTCTGTCTTCCTTTAAAATAGTACTATGAAATCAGAATCAGGTTTGTTAGCACAGACATATGTCGTGAAATTTGCTGTTTTGCAACAGCAATACAATACAAGCCATTAAAATTACTGTAAGTTACAAAAATAAATAAATAGTGCAAAGAGGAATAACGAGGTACTGTTCATGGGGTCATGGATCATTCAGAAATCTGATGGTGGAGGGGAAGATGCTGTTCCTAAAACACTGAGTGTGGGTCTTCAGGTTCCTGTACCTCCTCCCTGATGGTAGTAACACAAAGAGGGATTGTCCCAGATGGTAAGGGTCCTTAATGATGGATGCCACCTTCTTGAGAAGATGTCCTCGATGGTGGGGAGGGTTGTGCCCGTGATGGAGTGGCTGAGTCTACAACGCTCTGCAGCCTCTTTCGATCCTGCACAATGGAGCCTCCATACCAGACGGTGATGCAACCAGTCAGAATGCTCTCCACCGCACATCTGTAGAAATTTGCAAGAGTCTTTGGTGACATACCAAATCTCCTCAAACTCCTAATGAAGTAGAGCCGCTGCTGTGCCTCCTTCGTGATTGTATCAATGTGTTGGGCCCAGGATAGATCCTCTGAGATGTTGACGCCCAGGAACTTGAAGCTGCTCGCCCTTTCCACTGTTGACCTCTCAATGAGGACTGGTGTGTGTTCTCCCGACTTCCCCTTCCTGAAGTCCACAGTCAATTCCTTGGTCTTGCTGACGTTGAGTGCGAGGTTGTTGTTGTGACACCACTCAACCAGCCAATCTATCTCACTCCTGTAAGCCTCCTCATCGCCATCTGATATTCTGCCAACAACAGTGGTGTCATTGGCGAAGTTATAGATGGCGCTTGAGCTGTGCCTAGCCACACAGTCATGAGTGTAGAGAGAGTACAGCAGTGGGCCTGTGTTGATTGTCTGCAAGGAGGAGATGTTATTACCAATACGCCCTGACTGTGGTCTCCCAATAAGAAAGTCAAGGATCCAGTTGCAGAGGGAGGTACAGAGGCCCAGATTTTGAAGTTTGTTGATTAGTACTGAGCGGATGATGGTGTTGAACACCGAGCTGTAATCGATAAACAGTATGTCTTGCTGTTTTCTAGATTCTTTTGTGTCTACCTGAGAGACCAAATAGAGCAAAAAGCAAAAAAAAACTGCAGATGCTGTAAATCTGAAATAAAAGCAGAAAATTCTGGAAGTACTATGGAAGTTCTGTGGAGAGAGAAAAACATATTGATGTTTCAGGTTGATTACCTTTTATCAGAACAAATAGGGCCTTGATTTAATGCGTTTTCCAAAACACACCATCTCAGATATTGTAGCAGTTCCTCAGTGCTGCACCAAAGTGCTAGCCTAGATTTTTGCAAGTTTTGAGTTTAGTGTCAAGCTGGAACTTTCTGATTCAGACAGAAGAGTTCTATTAGCTGGACCACAAATTGGAGTTATTCTCACCAATGAGTTACTTAACACTGGATTTGAATGCAATCTGAGTTGGTACAGCAAAAAAGTACAAACAAAGTGAAATATTGTCAGAGGAGGCATCCTGTGGATACTGAGCTCCCTTGTACCTATAATGGAAATTCAAGTGAATGTTAAAGGCCTCTAGGTATCGAAGAAAAGTAGGCTGTTACCCAGTGTTTTTTCCGCAACCAAAAACAGATTAATAATGACAATCATTTCCTTTACAAATGCTATGGGTGCTGGGTTTCAGAAATAAAAATCATAAAATGCTGGAAATACTATTCAGGCCAGGCACCACCTATGGAAAGAAGATCAGAGTAAATCAGACCAAGGACTTCATCAAAATTGGCTTTGATCAGAGTTCTAATGCAAGTTCACTGATCTAAAACAATAATGGTTTAGCTCTTCACATATAGCTTGACTTCTGAGTATTTTGAGCATTTTGAGCATTCTCTGCTTTTAAATTAGAGCTATCTTGTATATATATGACACAGGTTTTCAAAGTGAGAAATTCAAACGTATATCCAACTCTATCATAAAATACAATCATATACCAGACAGAACAATTTGTATAGCCTTATAAATATTTACTGACTTTGGATTTCTTTAAAGTACTGTTATTGTATATAGCATAGCCATTCAATATTCAAGCTACACTGCATATTCCGTTATATCAACTGTGTCATACCAATGTTGTATGGCATTGTATTCACTCAAGATTTGCAATTTCAACTTTGCATAGTAGAATGAGAATAAATGGGACCTTAGAGATCACACTTCAGAATGAAACAAGGCTAGATATATTAGTTTTTGTTTTGATCATCAGTTCCAATCTCATTAAATGTTGTGAAAGAGGATATTTGCGACGACAAAGGTATTCCAACAAAGGCATTCGTCAGAACACCTAACCATCTTTTCAAGTCACCTTTTCCTGATCACCTTGCAACTTGCAGAAACCGCAGCCAATTATGGTGGAAATGATCCCCAAGTTGCTGTAAATGGCTTTTATAAATAGCTTTCAAGTGTGGGGAATTCACCTTTGATGCCCATTTCACTATGCAGAAAAGCAATAAGCCTTTGAACAACAAGTTCTTTGACAACAAGTCATATTTAATATATGAAAATTAAACTTGAAACAACTTTATCTTTTTTATAGTGGAATTTTCAGAGTCTTTAATGGAAACATTACTGTTTCAAATTTGCATTGGTTTGAAAACCAAATTCAATGACAATATGAAAGGTTGAACAGGTTAGGACTTTATTCCCCGGAGCACTGGAGAATGTGGGGAGATCAAAATTATGAAAGGTATACAAAATTATGAGGGGTATAGATAGGGTGAATGCATGCAGGTTTTTTCCCCTAAGGTTGGGTGAGACTAGAACTGGAGAACACAGGTTGAAGGTGAAAGGTGAAATATATAAGGGGAATCTGAGAGGAAACTTCTTCACTTAAAGAGTGGTGCAAGTGTGGAACGAGCTGCCAGCGGAAGTCGTAGATGTGGGTTCAATTGTAACATTTAAGAAAAGTTTGGATAAGTATATGGGTGGGAGGGCTTTGGAGGGATATGGTCTAGGCACAGGTAGTTGGGACTAGGCAGAAGATCAGGTTGGCGTGGACTAGATGGGCCAAATGTTTCAATGTTGCAGTACTCTATGAAAAAAGACTACAAGATTGCACAGTATGGTTTATCTCCAATCAAATGCAAAGACAACCATTAAAGGATTATTTTGCATTATAGGAATTCACCATGGTTAGCCATTCCTATTAGCCAGTTCTTCATGGTGCAGCAATGGACTGGAACGCGCCCCCATGTTTACCTTTTATGCCTCAGAAGTCCTCCTCCCCAGGGACCAAGCTAATCCCTACCCACCAATGCCCTCCCTAAATTTTAAATTTCCCCGACATCACTCTGATCCTCCCCTTGACCCTCTGATCTTTCCCAAAAATCTCTGTTGAGACATTGACGTTCTGATCTCCCAACTAACCTAGTGATCATTGAAGACTCCCAATGGAAGCCTGATCACCAACACACTTAGAATTTCTAGGCTAAGTTTTTGAAAATAGATTATGCAGCACAAGAATTTTCTTTGAGTTTACGTTACTAAAAAAGATGTCTGTATCTTTTCCAGAAGCAATAATAGGCACAACTATTTGCCATTCTCATCTAATTGTAAATGCAGGAACTGTGCAATTTGGAACCATGCAATCTAATTTCTCTAAATCTTTACATTTATAAACACATCACATCGTGACCGATATAAAGCATAAATGTTAAAAACTCACTTGCATTCATGTCTCTTCACATCTGTTCAATTTCATCATGAAGAATATCTGGTTAAAATATTCAAATAATCATTAAAATATGTTGCAAGTTCGATAGTTTTCTTACAAGTTAAGCTCACAAATTAAAGAAAAACTTTATAATATCATTGGTAAGAAACAGGAAGAGATTCGAACTGCTACTGAAAATTTATGAAATTTCTGAATCATAACTATCCCATAACTATCTGAATCAGAATGATGTAACTTCACAATTTAATTTGCCAGCAAAGAATTTTAAGGACCTTTAACAATTAATTGAAGAGTGTAGCTACCAAAGAAAATGTAGTTTTTATTTTTCAAGTATAGTTATTACTCATTATTAATAAATGTATTCCATAAGATGCAGGCATAATCTAAATATATACCTTTTAACTAATGTTTAGTAACAAAGCTAGCCATATCCTGATGATTCAGGAATGATACAGCTTACAAATACCCATCCAGTTGGATCCAAAACCTCTCCCTACCCTCCCACCTGTTTTTTAGAAAAAGCAGGAACAAATACTACAACCTCTCCAGGGGAACAGCTGCTGAGACTGGAAAACACAACAATACTAAAATATTTTTAGTGTAATATAAAAACATACTGTAAACAACAAGCTATGGGGTAAAATTTTCATAACTTCAATGTGAATGGAAACAAAGAAAGAAAAGATTCCAGAGGATGGTCACTTTTTCCCCCACCATGTTTTTTTGCCATTTTTCATAACTATGAGACAAATAAGGGACAGGCATCTGTCACCTCAAATTAAAAATGGTCAATAAGAATAATAGGGATAAACTCCAAACTGCTAAAAAATGTTTACTCAATGAGAAGCTGAATCAGCACATCATGAATTACAGTCACCTACAGCAGTTTGATTAACAAGTTTAAATTATAGAAGAAAGTACCTAGTCATCTCCACTGGCTGTAATGTTGTCACAAAATGCAAATGAGCAAATATTGTATTGAAATTTCTATAGCAAGAAAAATGAATAATCTTTTCCTGTTTATTAACTGTAGTGCAGTAGTGACCAAGATCAGAGATGATGATAATGGTAACTATGGGGTAGCATGATCACAATCAGGGAAAAGGTGTACCTCCATTCCTCCCTGCACCAGATTCAATCAATTATTTTTTTTAAAACGAATACCATTTAATACCCTTTTGGTTTCAGTCAGCAGTGATCCTCTTATGGATTACTTGTTAGGCTATATGTGGATCTGGCTTTCCTGGATACATCCAGCACTAGAAATAGCCAAGTCAAGGCAAACCAACAATGTAGGCCATCAAACAGCTGGTATTCTATTTCAATACATTTTTAAAATGCCAAATGATGTTTCAGATGCCTATATTTTGCCCATGCCAATAGGGTGGCGTCATATTTCCAGCCTATATCGAGAATGTTCTTCTGACCATTATACTGGAAGCTTGGACAAAATTTGTGCCAGAGAAAGTTACAGGACCAATGAATTTGAAGGTCTACTTTTGATGTACTTTTTAAAGAGAAAAAATATTAATCATATAGTTCCAGTCTACTCTTTCTGCATGGTTTGACAAGATTGTGTTTCATGCAGAGGAATGCATGTTGAATGGATCAGTATCTAAACAAACGACAGATAGTTTAAAAATCTGCTAGAAAGAATTACTAATGGATTCATTAACAAATTCATAATCTAAAAAGAGCAGCAGAAGTTGCTTTGTTTAAAAAAATTATTGGATCTTGAATAAGACCACTAATGATAAACTGTTCAAAGAAATTTTTCTCATGAAGGACAAAACAGATCAACAGATATTCATCCTTATTTGTAAAAAAATTCCTGGGAGCTGAATTAAAAACAATAGTTACTGCATATAAATGACACCCGATGATTGAAAACAGAATCCATGATGCAAACATACCTTTCCAATGTCAATTTGCTAAAAAGTCTCTGCTGTAAAATAGATTATAGCATCATTTAATAGGCAATGCTGATTTCATGCCAGCACTGCCATTTTTAATCTCTACATTCCAGCAAATACATGATCTCAACTTTACACAGCTTTGTCTTCTCATGTCCATCCACCAAAGTGGATGAATATAATGCTAAGTTTCCAAAAGAAATTGCACGTTAGCTTCACATGGCAAGCACAGGTATAATGCCAATTCATTACATTGATACTTGGCTGAACAATATGGATACAGAGACAATTTGAGGACTATATGGTCCATTTTTCCTCCTCTCCTGCAGGAAGATGCTCAGTCATTCTAATGCTCATGCTGACCCACTGTCATGGTCTGTGAATTTCGCCTGGTAGAAACATAGATGGTGCTGACTACCTGTACTTTCCTGAGGAAATTCCTACACAACTTTGTTTTTCTGCAGAGGGGACCACCTAGTGGGCATCAGACATCATCCGCTTGCTTTTTCCTGTTTCATTGGCTGACCACAGCTCTCTGAATGTTTGGTGGTATTATTCCAGCCAGAATATACAAGCTGTTGATGCTTATTGACTTAATGCAGCCAGTAATGATTCTGCAGCTGTCATTCAGCTGTTAACTTTTTTTGCATGGGCTGAATGTTCCCATACCAGACATGCAAACTCAGTACCAGGAGTTACACAGAGTGAGCACTGAGGTTCTAATTAAGCAGTTAATTTTGTCTTCACCAGTTAAATGGAACACAGAACCCCACATCAATTCTGTTAAAGGGATCATTAACTGCATATTGTTTGTTGCTAGATAAATCATTCTGATTGCTGGTGCAATCGTAAATATTTTGGTGCACTACTATTCTTAGCTGAAGTTTAAATATTCTACAGCAGTGCATTGGTTACTGCTGAAGTATATTTTGGTCAATTAAAAGACCAGCATGAATAAAATGTTTCTGGAGATGGGTGACCTAACAGTGCTTCTTCCAGGAATTGAGCACTACTTGCAGAAAGTAGAGAACCCAAGCAGTGAAGCAGAAGTTTCCAGAGGAACAAGCAGATGAAGGAGAAGCTCCCACCGGTAAACCATATCCACCAACAATATTTTTTTACCCCAACCAAAGCAAATATCAAATTTATAAAATGTATTCACTTCCAATATATTGTGGCTTATACACTCTAACTGCTGCTAATCATAACTTCAGCTTCAAAGCCTGGATTACAAAATGCCTATGGCTCCCAAGCTGATTAGATTGTGAATCTTAAATATGCTTAGTTTCTTCAATTCTGCTCTGCAAATTTAACTAAAATCTGAGTTTACAGGACACAGATGAATAGGGGACAACACCTGTGGTCTCTGTACAAAGAATGGTAGTTTCATAGTCTTCACTCTTTTCACAGCCAGGCAGGCAGAGTAAGCACAAGGAATTGAATGGATTACAGACACTTCCGTGGTCTAAGGTGCCATTGAATGCATACACATTGCCTTGCGTGAGCATCTTAACACCAGCATTTTCATGCAGTGAAAGGGATTCCACATACAAGTAAACAGGAGCAGTAATAGGCCACCTGGTCACTCAAGCCTACACCACCATTCAATATGCTCATGGCTTATCTGCCCCAAGCCTCAACTCCTCTGCAATGCCAGTTTCCTGATTTTCAATAATCTATCTGCCTCCACTTTAAAGACCCCCACAGTGATCTAACCTTTCTAGCCTCAAGCCACAGCCCTTCAGGGTAGAGAATTCCAAAAATTTACCACATTCACCGAAAAGAAATTTCTCATCATGCAGCTGTGTTCTCTCAGTTGAGACTCTCCCACTAAGAGACACTTCTCAATATCTACTCATCTGTGCTCCCTTAGGACCTTATGTTTCAATAAGATCACCCCTCATTCTTCTAAACTCCAAAGAATACAGATCTAGTTGAACAGCCCACGATAAAGACCTAGTATATGATAACAGGAAGTGTATTATGCAAATTAATGCCAGTTATCTATCTAGCTGTCATGATTTCTTTATTCTGTGATAGTCCTATGAGTCACTAGTATTGTCCTACCACAACAAGGCAAACACTGGCTCTTGTGAGAAGGATTATCCATTATCACATGGCACACCTGAATTTAAAAATAATCAATGATTGTGTTACAGTGAGAAGAAAGGAGCAAGTAGGAAATGCTTGCTAACATTGGGGGATGAGAAGAATATTACATAGGTAGCCTCAGCATTGATTGCTCCAATGCTGCCAATGGCCTCAGCATCAGTGATGCCTCTTCATGGCCAGCATAGAGTTCTCTGCCAAAGTTGAAACTTGCAAGTGTGCTTACCCTTGTCCAATTCTTTTCTGTTTCCTCCCATTATTCTCCCTGTTATATGTCAGTGAGTAACACTTATATGATTTGGTTATGGTTTAATATCTGCCAGTGTGTGCAAGCCAGGAGTGCTGTTGCAGTCTAAAATGTTTAAAAGGTGAAGAAAAGGACAAAAGATGAATGATAGGAATAAAGTTTGTTGATAGGCAAAAGAGGTATAAGGGGCTGTCTAATAAGGAAAGATTCAGTAGATTGGGTTTGTATTCTCTAAAGTTTTGAAGAATGAACTGTTCTTATTGAAGCATATAGAATTTCGTGGGAGCTTAACAGGGTAGATGCTATAAGGATGTTCCTAGGGAAGTCTAGAACTAGATCACATAGTCTCAGTTTAAAAAGTGACCCAGCTAGGACCTTGGGTAAAGAGGAATTTCTTGTTTCAGAGTTGCTGCGATTGAATTTTGGACTACAGGAGGACTAAAGAGTTATGGGGATCAGCAGGAAGCTGAAGTTGCTATGATCTTATTGAATGGTAGAGCAGACGAGGTACCACAAGGCCTACTACTGTTATTTCTTATGTTCTGTGTGAAGTGATAGAGGCACTTGAGACGTTAAGAGCCCCTTCATCTAAATCATGAATCTACATTGTAAGTAGCCGAGGCTTCAGCATTGAGCACAATGGCATGTCATTAGTTAACTTGCCAACCTGAATATGACACATTAATCCTTGCTCTCACTTCCATGTAATTGGGATCTCCAACAACTATTTCGTCACTCAATATGCCAGACTTTGCCACGGCATGGCTTTTGAATTTCAAGTGGTAATTTACCATGGCAACATACCAGCATCCCTGGCAATCAGCATCTATATCAAGCAGAAATCACACTAGCTCCTCAGTTTCTCTTGAGGCTCACTGGTATGACCAATGCTCAGTGTCCACTATACAAGCACTTCGAGAACCAATTGTGAACAGGAAATAACATCAATCAGACACTGAATGACTGGGAGACTCCCAATGTAGCAGAGCTGGTATTATACTCTGCAACTGGGAAATGTCTCATGTTCAAGACTGTGTATGTACAAGTATATACATAATTTTGTGTGTTGATTACATATCAAGACAGAATCTGAAAGGGGAACCTTTAATAGAATGTTGTATACAGATTGTCATTAACCATGCAATTTCCATGTGCACCATGCTCTAGCACATAATAAGACCATAAGATATAGGAGCAGAATTAGGCCATTTGGCCCATTGAGTCTACTCTGCAGTTCAATCATGGCTGATTTTTTTCAACCTCATTCAAATGCCTTCTCCCTGTAACCCTTAACCCCCTTACCAATCAAGAACCTATCGAGCTCTGCCTTAAATACACACAATGACTTAGCCTCCACAGCCCTCCATGGCAACAATTTCCACAGATTCCACCCTCTGGCTAAAGAAAATCCTCCACATCTCAGTTTTAAGGAATGTCCCTTTACTCTGAGGCTGTGCCCTTGAATCCTAGACTCTCCTCCTAATGGAAACATCCTCTCCGTGTCCACTCTATCCAGGCCTTTCAGTATCCAGTAGGTTTCAATGAGAGACCCCCTCATCCTTCTGAACTCCATCGTGAACAGGTTCAGAAAGATCAAATATTCCTCATCTGTTAAGGCTTATATTTCTGGGATCAGTCTTGTGAACCTCCTCTGGACCCTCTCCAGGATCAGCACATCCTTCCTTAGATATGGGGCCCAAAATTGCTCACAATATTCCAAATGAAGTCTGACCAATGCCTTATAAAGCCTCAGCAGCACACCCTTGCTTTTATATTCTAGTCCTCTCAAAATGAATGCTAACATTGCATTCACCTTCTTTACTACCAACTCAACCTGCAAGTTAACCTTGAGGAAATCCTGAACTAGAACTCCCAAGTCCCTTTGCAACTCTGATTTCTGAATTTTCTCCCCATTTAGAAAATAGTCTACACCTTTATACTTCCTACTAAAGTGCATAACCCCACACTTCCTTACGCTGTATTCCATCTGCCACTTCTTTGCCCACTCTCCTAACCTGTCCAAGTCCTTCTGCAGACTCCCTGCCTCTGTGACACTATCTGTTCCTCCACCTATCTTGATATCGCCTGCAAACTTGACCACAGTTCCATCTGTTCCTTCATCCAGATCATCAATGTATAAAGTGAAAAGTTGCAGTCCCAACACTGACCGCTGCAGAACTCCACTAGTCACGGGCAGCCATCCTGAAAAGGACTCCTTTATCCCGACTCTCTGACTTCTGCCAGTCAACCATTCTTCTATCCATGCTAGTACCTTTCCTCTAACACCATGGGCTCTTATCTTGTTTAGCAGCCTCGTGTGCAGCACCTTGTCAAAGGCCTTCTGAAAATCCAGGTAAACAACATCCACTGACTCTCCTTTGTCTATCCTGCCTGTTACTTCCTCAAAGAATTCTAACAGATTTGTCAGGCAAGATCTCTCCTTAAGGAAACCATGATGACTTTGGCCTATTTTATCATGTGCTTCCAAGTACCTGAAACCTCATCCTTAATAATGGACTCTAAAATTTTACCAACCACGGAGGTCGGGCTAACTGGCTTATAATTTCCTGTCTTTTATCTCCTTCCCTTTTTGAACAGCAGTGTCACATTTGCGATTTTCCAGTCCTCTAAGAACCTCCCTGACTCCAGTGATTCTTGAAAGATCACTACTAATGCCTCCACATTCTCTCCAGCTACCTCTTTCAGAACTCTGGGATGTAGTCCATCTGGTCCAGTGATTTATCCACCTTCAGGCCTTTCAGCCTCCCCAGCACTTTCTCCTTAGTAATGTCCTCTATACTCACCTCTGCCCATCCCCCCCCCCCACCACCCACCCCCCCCCCCCCCCCCCCCCCGACCCCCAACTCTCGTGAATTTCTGGCATGTTACTGGTGTCTTCCACTGTGAAGACTGACACAAAATACTTATTTAGCTCCTCTGCCATTTCCCTGTTCCCATTACTACTTCTCCAGCATCATTTTCAGGTGATCCAATTTCCACTCTTGCCTCTCTCTTACCCTTTATTTATCTAATGAGCTCAGAAATGCCAGCAAGAATATTTCTTTATGCAGTACATGCTTTTTACCACATTCATGTGGAGCAGTCAGTGGTTTTAAACAGAGCACATAGGGAAAGTTTCTATCCAACTGTCTTTTCAATTCTCCCTCCATTAATGTGGGAAAAAAATCATAGCCTGCAATAGTATATTTCCCTTTCAAAGATGGTGGGAGTTAAGACTACATAAGGAAAACCAATCCACATTTTACCAATTTGTTCAAGATAGCATCAATCTGATTTTAGAACAAAATACACGTAGTATAATTTAGTTTGATGCAGAATTAGTCAAAGACTAAATTAATTTCCCAAAAAAAAGACACAAGTACTTTTGAGGGAGAAAAACATGTCTACTGATCAGTAATCAAATATTAAACTAAGAATTTATTACCTAGTTTAGTTTGCATTTCTTTTTGTTCTGTGCCTTGTGTCATATACAATGTCAGGTTTGGATTAACTCTAACTGTGATGATTTTTGCCATGATAAGTGGGAGACCAGCTGGCTCAATCAGCGGCATGTACATGATGAATACATAAATTTAAATGGATAAGCTTCAACCCTAGGACCACTCTCCCACTTCCTCTTTCTCACAATATATTAACAGGGAGGTATAAAACATGTAATTTGAATTCTTGGATAATCAAAGTAGCTTAAAAATTAGATTAATTAGTGCTCATTTTTCATATTCAAATTACACATACAAGCAAAATAACCAGAGTTGGATCATTTACTTTGATTAGGAATATGAAGTTGGTCAGACGCTTTTAACATTTATCTTAATTATGGAATAATAAATGTTGAATGTCACAGTATAGCAAATAATGGAAAGGTCATAGATTGATTCTACATGTTGGGTTGATGGAAGGATGAAATATGGGCGTGAGGAGAACCTTCAATTTATATAAAGATAAAAGTCTTTAATTGTAAATATATTGCTCATCTGTGAAAGAATGTAGTTCCCACATTGGCCTCATTAGCCACCTCAGAAGCCACAAAACTGGAGTAGAATCAAGTCATTCTCGGAGAAACAACCCCAACAGCACCTCTCAAATCTGCAAACACAAATGCAAAGAAGGATAAGTGCTGTAGGCACATGGTAACACCACCACCTGCAGGTTCCCCTCCAGTCCCACAACATCCCGAGTTGGAAATATATTCCTGTTCCTTCATTGTTGCTGGGTCCAAATCTTGGAATTTTCTATCCAACAGTACTGTGGACATGACTTCATGAGAAGCACTTGTAGTCATTCAAGATAGCGGCTTCACATCATCTGTAGAAGGGCAATAAATACTGACCTTTCCAATATCCCAAGAAATGAATAAATGTGAAAAAAGCAACAGGAAGCTGTTGAAGAGAATGCTTGACTGTTTGCAGGACCGCTTTGCATTGGGTGTAGGGTGAATGGGGTTTAATAGGAAAATGGCTTTTGCATTTGGATATTAGCACATCAGTGTGTATGATTACAGAAACATTAGCCACATCGTATTTCTTCTCCTCGTCCTCACCAGAATTACTTGAAGAGACTTCTGTAGGTCCAAACCTCACTATAGTACAATATTTTATAGAGCATAACACACTGCAGTCATTCTGGAGATTATGGATTGTAACTACTAAAGGGCACTTGCAGACCTACCTTGATAACCAAATTGCAGATTATGCATCCAAATTGGTTGTTTATCGACATTTCTTGTTGTTATATTGTTTTCATTGCATTGCTTTTAGCGTACAGTGTTTGGGTTCAATGGGTGCAGTCGGCCACATTTTAAATGAATAGTTCTCATCTCCAAATTGCCAGATGGTAATTTTGCTTTGAGATGAGGTATAAGGGAGGATTTTTGGCAGCTACCCAAAAATCCTGCACACACCTGTAAAATGATACTGTTGCGTTAGCTGAAAAGCTATGCGTCTCACAGAATGCAAGTCCTTGCAGTTGATGGTTGCACCTGGCTGATCCATGAATGTCACAATTACCACAGGCAGGCAGTTAATGATGATCATGTCTTTGGATATTCAGACACAGCCACGGACCTGAGCACCAGCTCATTCTGACCAACATCTTTGCAGGAAATATTGAGATATTTGCATGCTCTTGATAATAAGCCATCAGCCACATTTTAAGTGAATACTCTTTGTCTCCAAACTGCCAGATAGTAATTCTGTTTTGAGATGAGTGATAAGGGAGGATAAACTGCCTTTTGCATTTATGGATTTAAACTGTAAGAACCTGCAAATGTCACTGGCAAAGCCCTAGCCTTAATCAAAGGCAAAGGATGGCAGTGAATTCTATAACCATTGATAAACTGTGGCAACCAGTTCTATAACCACCAGCCACAAGACCTTGAAGCTCCTCAGACACTGGGGTCTTGACATATTGAGGAAACCTATCAAATGCCAGTACATCCAAAAGAACAAGTATGGCCTTCTGGAAGCTTCACCTTTCTATTGACTTACTTCTTCCTCTGGACTTGCAAGTCTGCAAAAACAATACAGTACAGGTTGTGCAGTTCCTGCTCCCAAGGCTCTTGCTCTAATTAGTGCTGGCTGTGCACCTGTGGCTATTAACATTTCTCCTCATCTAGATATCCAATGTGACACAGCAAAATGCGGCAGCCAAGCTGACCTGATAGATCAAAGTTGCCATGTGGAGATTTGAGGTACAATCCTCCAAAGTGATCAAAATAACAACTAAAATTGTCAAATTAACCTTGGTTTCAAAAATTTATCTACTGCTCCCGTCAAAAATCCAATAGCAGTTCCACAATTATTCCCTGTGGTAAATAATACCATTTCTGCAGTAAGAAATCTTTTCTAATACCTTTCTTAAGTATCAGCAAGTGAAAATTAAGGATCTCTCACCACTGGCCTACCAACCATACAAAATAGATGTTCAAAATCCTTCTGCATTTAAAGCTCTCTTCAATCCTCTTACCCTTCCCTAGTCCAATGAAAAAACTTGATATTTCTCCTCATTACTGTATAGTTTCTCATACCAGTTACCACCTTAATGGACCAGTTCTTCCTAGACTCAATCAAGGAACACTGAGGAATTTCCTTGAGAATTAGCTTGACTGGTTGCTATAACTTTGTCAGTAGAAATTCTGCTTATGGTTTTATCCAAGACTTCCACCAGCCTTCTACCAAAATAAAAGATGTACACTCTCTGAAGACAATATCTCTGATAAACTGAGGTCAGGGTTGCTGTGGGGATAAATTGTAAACAAGGTCAACTGGTTAAGAGAGAGACAGAGAACCTGAAAAAATGAACATAATCGTTATGAAACGAGGGCAGTTAGAGAGTGAGAACACAGACAAAATAATCTAAAGACTATGAAAGGCAGAGCTACAGGAAATGTCCAGAAGGACAGACAGTGCTGATTGAGAGAAACACAGCCAAATCACAGATGGACTGGCCAGTTCTGACACAGACCAAGAAAGCAAATTACCCAAAGTTGTAAGATTCGACAAAGTCTAGAAAACTGTTCCTCAAGCTTATGTTGGGCATTGTTACAACAGTCCCAAGACCACAGATAGATCAGAGCGGAAGTGGGACGGGGAAGTAAAGTAGCAGGCACCAGGAAGCTCAGAGTTGCCCCTGCGAACATTCCACAAAACAATCACCTATTCGAGGTTTGGAGCAATCAGCTATTCGAGGAGAGCACATTGTGAATGCCAAATGCACTTCGCAGATTGGAAGGAGTGAAAGTAAATCACTGGTTCATCCAGAATGACAATTTGGTTCCCTGGAGGAAGCGAAGGGGTGCGAGGACAGGTTTGCATCTCTCATGGTTGTATGGGAAAGTGCCATAACGGAATGGTTGGTGAAGATGGAAGAGCAAACCTGGGAGTTGAAGGGAATAGTCAGTGTGATGATGGAAAGCCGAGTGCGAGATCGATGGACTAACTACTCTATTTTTGTTAACAGATCGCAAAGATAGACCAGAAATTAGATGACATCCTGATTATGCTAAAAGACCAGCTTGCCATACAACACCTGCCACATTCCTCAGGTTCCACATTGTCAACTATCAAACACTCTGTCTCCACCTCAGAGACATGTGCAATGAATTCCGAAGCTTGAGGCTGCATAAGCAGTGTTTGCAATGTAAGCATCCATACTGGTGAATATTCTCAGAGTACTAGTGGAAAAAAAATCCAAATTAATGAAGGTTGCCCTTTTTCTTTGGGTAATATATATGATTTAATCGCTTTTGAAATCTATATGCTTTCTCTCTAAAACTTGTTTATTCTGCAAAAATGTCTGCATCTATCTGTACTTTAGCTAATTGATTCTAAATGTTTACAATGTGAATTTAAACTTTGTTAATGCTTTGCAAGTGAAGTTACTAAATTACCACCTAACACCCTCTCTTAGTTAATGAATCAGTTTTCCTCCATGTTGAAGACCACTGGGAAGAAGCACCGAAGTAGGAAGTTCCTTGGGTAAATGACTTCACAATCCATTTCCAAAGGTGGTTCACTGGCAAAGATCAATGTCTGCTAGACATGTCCTAAAGGATATTGCTGCCAGACTGGGCCTGTGGCAGGTTGTGGAAGAACCAATACCAGGGGGAAAAAAAAATTACTGAATCATTTTTTCCACCAGTCTGACTGTCATTGATGCATCTATTCACATCAACGTTAGTAGGAGGGACTGCCATAGAGCCTTTGTGGAGATAAAAGTCTTCACACTGGGGACCACCTGCATCAACTTGAGTAGAACATCAATACAGCTAAATTAGGTACATATGAAACATACCAGTGGCTCAAAACTGAACATACGAGGTAATGTGGGCCTTCTCGAACAGTAGAGTTATACTCCATCTTTTATCTTTTGCCCCGAGATAGTCCTCACTCTACCATTACCATCAAGTGGAAAGATTCACTCTGCTGGAAGAATGAAGAAAAATATACTAGGAGCATCACAAAGATAGCTAACAATTGAGATGCTGACTTGGTGAAACTACAAGTCAGGACTCCAAAAATGCTGAACAGAGGCAGCAGCATCCTAGAGACTAGATAAAGTGATCCAAAAAGAATAGATCTGCAGCCCTGCCACATCCATTTGTGAAACTGATGGATATCTAAATAAAAACAACCAAAAAGGGAGAAAACATCTCTTTTGTAAACTGTGCCAGAGATGCAATGGAAAAGCTGAGGTTGAAACGTTTGACATTCTGCCAGAAGTGCCAAGTGACCTCCTCCCAAGATCATCTTAGAAGCCAGAACACGGTCAATTAAATTAAATCCATGTAATATTCTTTAGCTACAACCTCAGAACACTAATCAAGTTTGTTAAACTTAATTTCTCTTTCAGAAATCCACGTGGACTCTGCCCAATCCTATCATTTTCTAAGTGTGCTGTTACCACTTAACAGATTTACAGTATATATTTTCCCTTTGGATGTCAGGCTAATTGGTCCCTAGTATCATGCTTTTCTTTCCCTCCTCACTTAAATATCGCAGTAACATTTTCTGTGAGAACCATTCTAGAGTCTATGGAATTTTGGAAGATGACAACTGGTGCATCCACTATTTCCACAGCTACTACCTTCAAAACTCTATTGTGCAGATCATCAGGTGCTGGGGATTCATCACCTTTTGATAATTGTTTAATTCTTTGCCATTTCATTAGTCCCTATTGTAACTTGTCCTACATCAGTCTGAAAGGGACCTGCATTAACTTTTGCTAATCTATTCCTTTTTGTATACCTCAGTAGTTTTTTTATTTACAGCTCGTTGTTATATTTCTCACTAAACTACTCATATTCTGTTTTGATGCTCCTTTGCTAAAGTCTAAAACAATCCTGATCCTCAGGCTCATTGGCTTTTTTTGGCAACTGTATAAGCTTTTACCTTCTGTTCAATATGTTTTTATTTTCTCTTGATTACCATGGCTGGCCACATTTCCTGTTTTCTTTTTGTCTTAAAATGCTGTATTTTACTTGTAAACTGGGGGTACAGGATCTTAAAATGCTAGCCATTGCCTCTTACTGTCGTATCTTTAAATTTTGTTTCCCCAGTCTAACATTGCCTCAAGCCTTCATAGGTTTGCTGTATTCAAATTTGAAACTCTGGTTTCAGATTGAACTAATTGACAAAGTTTTTTTTTAAATATTCTATTATATTAAGATCACCGTTCACTTTACTAAATTAACATTTAACCCTTTCTCATTACACAATACTAGGTCCAAAATATCTTGTTCATTCACTGGTTCCTCAACATACTGATCTAGAAAACCATTTCTCATACTGTACATTCCAAAAATTCATTCTTCACAATATCAGTGATAACTTGGTTTTCTTCATGTATATGTAGATTAATGGCCCCATGGTTATTGTACTGTACATGTTACACACACCTCTGATTTTCTGACATACTTTGCCCTTCATTATTACTAGTGTTTGGTGACCTGTAAGAAACACCCACCAATGTATTTTACTCGTTGTTTCATAGCCCCATCCAGATTAATTCCACTTGATTTTCTTTCTACTGCTTTTATCCCTTATATAATGAAAAATTCAGGGCTACCCAGCCTCCTTTTCAAAAAGTTATGTATCCTGGATTATTTAATTCATGACCTTGGTGGTTTGCAATCATCTATGTTGTAGTACTAGATCATACTCATTTATTTCTAGTTGTGCCTTTAATTCACCTATCTCATCTTTGTACCATTGCTCCCTCACTCTGACTGTAGTTATAAATATATTTTTATGTCTATATGCATTGTCACTTCCTGACAGATTCTGGTTACTATCATTTTGCTACCCCGTTCTGTTGGATTATCCTCTCTCCTCAGGTTTTCTAAATGTCACCTGACCAAAACTTGAGCTCTTTCCCCAACTTGCTTTTAGCTTAAAGTCCTATCTACTGCCCTAGTTGCTGACATTTCATATTTCTCCTTATGACACAGATGATGGGCCAGATGCCTCCTTCTGTGAGGGATCTCACAGCAATCTCATCAACTCCTTCTTATTTCCCTGCAACCTATTCTCTCTTATGTGCCCATTAACTCCCCAGATTTTCCTTTCACTCACCTACACCAGGAGCAATTTACAGTAACCAATTAACTTAACAAAAACACATCTTTGGGAGGCGAGAAGTAACTGGAGCACCTGCGGAAAACTTGCTCGGTCAGAGAGAATGTACAAACTCAATACAGACTGCACTGAAGGTCAAGATTGAACCAGAATTACTGGAGCCATGAGGCAACAACTCTACATGCTGTGCCACCTGATGCACTAGGACATCAGTCCTAACCTGATTCAAGTGAAGCTTATCCTAAAGCAGCCTAGGAAGTGGTATCACATTCACCATTTTTAAAAAATTAATCATTCTATTGCCGGTTCACAATGTACAAAATCTACTGCAACAACTGTTGCCACTTTGGTAGAATACTCCAAACCCAAGATCCCTAATACCTAGAAAGGGTAGTGGACACATAGAATGCCATCTCCTCCTAGTCATACATTATCCTCAGAAATATTGCTTCAATGATGCTGTCAAAATCCTGGCACTGCCTAAATAACAGCACTTAGAGTAGTTTTACAACAGGAGTAGCTTAAGAAGAGGATCACCGCCACCTTTTCAAATATGCAAGACTTGCTTTCAGAAGGACTTGCCAGTAAACTATTAGTAGACTCGCATTCCATCAATGAATAAAAAATAAATGAGTACTCCACAATATTCACAATATCCTGTATTGTGGTTACTACTGTCTTTATTATTTTTTTCTTGGTCCTAGTTCAACTCACAGAATTAGACAAACTGAAAGCATAATTGGAGGAATAAAATGAATAGGAGACTTAAAAAATACCTGAACTTTTGAGCTCAGAGCACAGAGAACTTCAGTGTAATATAACATAGGCAAAACAAGGTAATGAACAAAATGTGGGTGGAATAAAAACATATTTTAAATAGTTACATTTCTATAATATTTTATCTTTGTTTGGTTTATGAATGAGAAATGTTAACTGTATAGATATTGATTTTTTTTTGTTTGCAAAATTCTCTGGTAGGATAAATTCAGAATTAATTATTGTAATTAACAGTGTCACCAGAATTAGCTCTTCCTAATATGGGGAAAAGAGATTATCAATTAGTTACACTGTAATTGAAGTTTTGTCTGTACCAGGTGTCGACTGTGTATTACAAAGATATTACAATATCAGGAAGCTTATAGTAGTGACATTCCAATGTAGCATATTAGTTATGTATATCATATTAATCTAATGAAGATTTTAGCTTTCAAAACAGTAGAGAAAACATAGAAATAGGCATAAAAACATACTTTTGAATAATACTGGGACTTGAGTTGTCACAATCAGTGAATTGCAAATGTGAAAATAAAGCATTGGTGAACCCTACACTAAAAAGTGTGCATGTTTATCTAATTTCCTAATATTGTTTTAAAAGTGACATTATCATCATCTCTCTAAATTTATTATTCAGTGGACCGGTTGCAATTAGCTGACAGGTTTGGATAATTTTTACCTCAAATCATTTTTTTTTCCTCTCATCACCAGCTGGTGGAATAATGTGATCCAAAATGATCAGCTATCTTTTCCAAAAGTAACTTGCCTGATAGGCAAGAACAAGGCAATCAGCCTGGTGCAGGATTGTGACATCATGTTAGATTAATTTAATGAATTTCTTCCAGGAAAAAACATTTTTTTTTAAAGAAAGGAGAGATAGGTCATTTAGATTATCTTTATTAACATACTTCACACTTTACTGTGCAATAGTTACTACAGAAGTTAAGATAACAGATCAAATAGGGTATGGTAACATAGTGGTTAAGTCACTGGACTAGAATCCAAAGGCCTGGCTAATTGATTTGGAGATGCAGATGTTGAATCCCATCATGGCAACTGGAGAATTTAAATTCTAGATTTATTTAACTAACTGAATTCAGAAACTACTATCTGTACTGCTAATCATGAAACTCAGATTGTCATTAAAAATTCACCTGGTTCACAAATATCCTTCTGGAATGAAATCTGTTATCTTAACCCAGTCTGGCCTGTATGTGATGACAGATCCACCAGTGTGACTGACTCTTAAATGGCCTAACCACTCAGTTCAAGGGACAGTTAGGACTGGGCTATGAATGTTAGCCTTATAAGTTATGTTCGCATCCTGTAAAAAAATAAAAGTGGATAGCCAATAGCATAGTAGTATATATAGTCATTTATGAATGGAGTGTCAAAGGTTCACATTGTGCCTGTTGTTATTTAAGCTAATTTTTATGAATAAAATTAGCAAAGTATATCTAAATAGAAGTAGTAGCAACAAAAGGAGCCAAATTATCTTCTTCACTGCTATAACATTCTACAATTAAATGATATGGGAATTTAGAAATATGGGCATTGGAAAGCTATTTATCCCAGGCCCATACCAATATTCACTAACAGCATACCTAATTTAATCACCTAATTTCACATGTGCAGTTTTTCCCCCATAATCTGTTAATACTATCGGTTATCAAAAATCAGTCAGATTTTAAACTAATAGTTAACTCAGCATTACTTGGCCATTGGAGGTAGAGAAATCCAAATTTGCACAATCATTTGCAATTGAAAAAGTGTTTCCTAGCTTCACAACTTAAGTCAAAAATTTCATAACCTGCAATCATGTTCTTCACAAAATCAAGAGCAATCTAAAATATGTGGTTTGTTTTCAGCATATTAATATGCTAGCAACACCAAGAAGGGAAGTTTGGAACCATCAATCTGGAAGTGTGATATCACCTTTAAAGTTGCTTTGAGTTTGCTTTATTTTAAAAGAAATGTTACGTTTAGTTTGTTTTGTAGTTATTGCGATCATTTTTTTTAAGAAAACATTTCACAAATACAAACAAAGGGTTAAAAATAAACATGGGTTTTAATGCTACTTACAGGATCTTAAACCAACAACTTTGCACCAAACTGTACAGCTTTTTCATGTCTTATTTGCATTACATCCTGATACTAGCCTGATACAGTGCTTTCTTGTACATGCTGTACATTTAGTCACAATTTTTTTCAGAAAATAGTTGAGACTTCCCTGGCATGTCCAGTTTGTGGGTAAACTTCAAAAAGTGAGCTGAAGATTGTCAATCAGTCAACATTGATTATCTTGCAAAGAAAGAACAATAATAATCAAATACCACACCAACATTTGGATAGTTTAGATGAACCTCAGCATTAGCACTCACTTCATTAATACAAGATGAATGATTAATTGTATGTTTGCCTACTACAGTTGCATTATGAAAACTAAATTATCATTCTCAAAACTGCTAAAAACCGGTTTCTGCTCTGGAAAGATCCTGTTAAATTTGGTTACAGTTGGATTTCCTTCTCTACATTACATTCATCCATGATAGAATGCTATTTTTGCATTTTAACTTTATTCAATAGATTTCCTTACTGTATTACTTATTGTTAATTAAAACAAATGAAGCAAAGTGCTGAGGATGATTATTTCTGTACAAGTCTGTAATACCACCAAATATTACTTCTGTCTTATAAACTACGGCAGTTATATTGGAGTTTTGGAGAGTTTGCCTGTTACTTTAGTGCAGACCATGTTATATTGTAAATGATCTTACTGTTCATATCTTGTAAATAAATAATTTCATCACCTGATCTTGCTACTTTGTGCTCATTAAGAACATGTGATTGTGATATATGCAAGCGTAAATCAAGCAGTTTTAACTCACCCATTGAGTGTAGTATCCCTTGTTACTCCTTACATTTGTGCTCCTTTATAACAAACAATATCAGCTGTTAAACTACCTGAGTGAATTGGGAATAATTCTGAAACATATAGTCAGAATTCTGAAACATAAATATAATTCTGAAACATAAAATAAGTCAGAAAATGAGTTTGATTACTTAAGATGGAGGAAACTAGACTAGTACTGGAAAATCAGAATGATCAGCACACAATTTATTTTTTGTTGCATTTAGTACAATGCTCCTGTTTACAGAGAAAATGTAAGAACTGACTTTAATGTGGAGTTCACATAGATACTGTATATGAAAGAACTTCAAAAGTACTGGGTTATGGGCTAATAGTTGGGGTGCAGATGTTATATCAAAGTATATGCAGGCAGTTGCGTTCAAATCATTCTAAAGAGAAACAACAAAAAAAGTAAATACTTGGATATAGCTATAAGCTAAACTCCATTTACCTTCTAAAGGAGAAAACACTGGAAACACTTAGCAGGTTAGATGGCATCTGTGTAAAGAGAAGTAGAGTTAACATTTCAAGTTGAAGGCCCTTTGTCCCTAATTGGCCAAGTGTTTCCAGAACTTCGTTTTATTTCAGATAAGCAACATCTGCAGTTTTCTTTTGATTTCCATTTATTGTTGAATTCACCATGATTTCCAGAAATGCCAACTTTGAAGAAGTTCTCTTCTGGAGTTCTGACAAAGGGGACCTGAAATGTTAACTGTTTCTCTTTCTACAGGTAGTGCCTAAGTTCCTGAATGTTTCTAGCATTTTTCATTTTTATTTCAAATTTCTAGCATCTACAGTTTAAATTTTCACTATCTACCTCACAAAGGGAAACTTTAAGAAAATATTTTGTGTAGGTATGCAGATAGGAAACACAAATGAAGCCAGAAAAACTACAATGACTTAAGAAACTTAATAAACAAAGCCAATACAGTTCACCAGACGTTCAGAAATAAAACTTCAAGGTACCTTTGATAACATACGTGAATAAGTGTAATTTTACCACCAACGGAAAGGAATCTCTGGCCCACAACCACTCAAAATAGTAAAGGAGCATTTGGAATGGCAGTGAGAAGCTCAAGTCCATTTGCTGGGAACACACACAAGCTCAAAATAAGGGGAACTACAGTTCCCTAGCTACCCATCCACTCGCCTCATTGAAAACCTCGTGCTAAACTAGGGATATAGTGGAATAGTGCCTGAGTTACTAGATTAGTATCTAGAGTGTACAGAGAAATACAGGACCACAGTTCTGGAATGAAAGTTCAGAGCAGCTAGAACATTCAAATTCTGGAAGAAAAGGAAAAGCATCTGTAATGGAGACCATTGCTTGTAAAACTTCATCTGGCTCACTAATGCCACCAACGGCAAGAAATCTGGTTTATAAAGCGACTCCACAGTCCAGATCCACCCTTTCTTATTAGGCAATTCCACATCTTGGAGGATGACATGCTTCCACTCCATTTCTCTGGCATTTTTGGTGGCTGATGAGGCCAATGTGGGATCAGCACACAGGTGGGAAAGAAGGTTTTTGATGAGACGACTGCATGGATAGCTTGGGAGCTATAGTATGCCCTACACCATTTATTTTGAGCTTCTGTGAGCTCCCAGCAAATGGACGAGCTTCTTACTACTATCCCAAATTCTCCTTTAATATAGAACATAGAACAGTACAGCCACATCTTGAGCCTCCATGGGCCAGGGATTCCCATATGCTAGTGGAGACATCGCACTTTTTCAAGACAGCTTTGAGAACATCCTTGAATCTTTTCCTGTGTTTATCTGGCACTCTCTCAGAACTTAGGCACTCTTCTGAAGTCTGGTGTCAGGCACACAAACAACTTGGCCTGCCCACCAGAGCTGACCAAGTGTAATTAGAGCCTTAAAGCTGGGAGTATTAGTCTTGGAGAGGACATCAATGTCGATTCTCTTAACCTGCCTTTACATTTAGAGGATATTGTGGAGATAGCTTTGGTGGTCTCTCCCTAAGGTTTTGAGATGCCTACTGTATAGTCCTTGACTCAAAAGTGTACAAGTGGGCTAGGATCCCTGCCCCTGGCAGACCATGTGCAGATTTAGAGGTCTTGCTCTTCAAACATCCTTTCCCTGAGATGAGAAAAAGCTAACCTATCAACATAATTAACTCTTACTTCACCTTTGAAATAGCCCAGCAATTGGCAAGTTCCTAGCAGGAACCAGAACAAACTATTATTGACTAAGCCATGCTTATAGCCTTGGCTGAGCCAGCCCATTAAGAAAGGAAACAGAGGAAAGGCTGACTTAGACTTTGGGGCTGCTGATCAAGAAGGCCAGAAAGCTACAGAGTTTTCACTAGGCCATTTCAAAGATCAGTTAACAGTCCAGTCCTAGTGGGGCAATCAAGAACCAGAGGAATAGTTTCAGAATAAGATGTCACCTATTTGGGATAGGAATGAAGAGAATTTCTACTCATGAAACAATGGAATTCTCTTTTCAGAAAGCAATGGAGCCACATCATTGACTATGTTAAGGCTGAGATAAGCAGAGTTTTGGACTATATGGTAGTTAAGGGTTATGAGGAATAGGCAGGAAAGTACTTCTGAAGCCAAAAATCAGATCAGCCATGCTCATATTGAAAGGTGGACCAGTCCCGAGGGGCCACAATCTACTCCTGCTATATTTTTTAAGTTCGGGGATGAACATAGTGGACTTGCTGGTGACATTTACAATTTTAGCAAAATAGATTTGGGGATAACAAAATTATCATAGTCACTTTACAGGCACATAAACAATTTCACGTAACATCACAGGCCCAAGGCTTTCTCAAAATTTGGTCCAAACCTCATCATAATAAATTTGGTAACATGATTGTGAGTGTTACAATTTTTGACTGCCTGCCTTCCCGGCATATACCTTAAAGTCCTGGAAGGATTGGAGACAAGATTAAAACGGAAACAAAAGATTGAAATTAAACCTACAGCCAAGGACCAGAGACTGTTGTTTATGATGACCCCACGGGAATATATGTTTTTAAAAAATAAACCACTCAACAGCAGTGGTTGCTTAGGCTGCTGTGACTTCCAGAATCACTTGAGGAGCTATTTAGTTCAGAGGTCCTGAAAAACTCTAAGTCTGTCATTTACATTTCCAAGAGGTCCGGTGCCTGATTCAGACTGACCCTGTTTATGGCTGTGCAGCTGCTTATGCCAATATACCTGAACCCATTATATTATGGCAGTTACACAGGATATAGATCCCTGAAATAGTATAACATGTACCAAAATGTCAGTTATAAAACAGGTTCAACTGGGTCGAGTTTCAGCCCCCTCTGTCTAGGGTATGTCTGTCATCTTGAAGTTATGAAGCTATTATGATTTGTCCAAAATTGTAGCATGATCAATTATACCCATTTCCATCCAACACACTAAAGAGTTATTTCCAGCAGGTGTCACTCTCACAGCTGTAATAATCAATGATGTCATTTGGGTCAAAGGTTTGAAAGCCCAATTAAAACAAGGAAAACTTCAAGTGAAATCTGCTACATGTTGGTTTCCTGTTACTTTTCTTTTGGTAGCATTTACGTGCAGTGTATCATAACTCGTTTTGTAGCTCACATTCAGATATATTAACATCAATGCATACAAACAGATGGTTGTAACCAATCACGTGATTAACAGCAGCTGAATGCACTAAGCATGTGTTCCTTAAATATCCAAATTCTATAAACAGCTGAAATGCCTGCCTTTGTTTAGGAATGCAATAAATTCTGCATCAATTCTATTTTTAAAAAAACTGCTGCGATGCCTTGTCAAACAATGGGTGAAGAGCAGTTAAAGTTATCAACCCATCGCAAGCAGGTAGCGTGCGTGTTCAAATGCTATCAATATGTATATGGGCAATTAGCTCAATATCTTTCTCCTAGCTTATCTCTACAGTTGCTGATTGACCAATTGCACATTCAGATTTTTGACTTTATTTCAACTTTTGAGGGTTTGTGATTTGATTTTTTCAGTTGCCGAGTTGAAATAGCTTAACCTCGAATTCCAGAAATTAACATTTGCAATCATGAGAATGGATTGCAAAAACAAGGAGAAACAGAAAATCCTTTACTAGGAAACGCTTAACAAAACACTCACACAAAACCTTTAGGGAAACGGTCTTTCAGACCTGGGCAAAGACTTAAACTATTAGCATGAAGACAATGAGAATGCGTCCCGGTATTGAGTGATAATTATGTGCCATTATTATTACGGTTTTTCCAACTTTACAAAAGTAATTGCAAATAAAAGTAGGATTTGTCTTAAGTGTTTGATCACTTGGATCCATTCCTAAGAAGAAACGTTTTCATGCACACGTACATAACGAAATAACCATTGTTCTCGTTTCTTTGACATTCTATTTAACTTAATATTAAAAATAAATATATTGGTGTTACTTATACATCCACTGAAGAAGAAACATTACTCCGAGCACCTTGCAAATTGTTCATTTTTTTAAGTGATCTGCTTACATTATCTATTTAGTTCGCTCCAACGAACCTACAAATCGGAAATTAGCCTTAATTAAAACCTTAAATCCACAGCCTGGTCCTTAAACTGACTATTGCGAGGACGTCGGAAAAGGACCGAAAGCCCGATTACAATTTATACTGAAGCCTCTGGGGTTATCATTTGCAGTGTTTTATCATAGCCAGAAGCTCGTGGTTCCGTAATGAATAACACTATCCCACATAAAACACTATTACTTCATTTTTTTAAGAACATTGAATGCAGTAATATAATGGATGGCAGAAATTCTGTACAACCTGTAATGGGTCTTTGGAGCTGCACAAAACTGATCTAATCTGCTTTCATACTTTCGTTTAGGGTTTGTACAGGAAGAGCTCAGAACAAACTGAATGGAATCGAATATGATCTGTAGAATCCCCTTTTACAGTAGATGTGCTAAGATTTGCTGCGCTGAGTAAACACAATAGAGATGTGGCACTTTAATGAAAGGTACTCCTGGCAGTTGTTCAGTGTAATGTTAGCGACACGCCAAATGCACGCTCACCAGTGCTGACACACGCTCGCCATTTGTTTCCTTGCTGCAGGTCCATTTAAACATTTTGACACCGAGTAGCAGCTGTTGTGATTTAAAGTCTGTTTTTCAGCCTGCTAGATCCAGCCATACGACTGGTATTTTGTTTCACACAGCAGCCGTTTCTGATCATCCAGAGTAGCACGTAGTGTGTTCATATCTGTATTTACGGTATTTGGACAGCAAACAATTTATTAATGTCCTTACAATATTTATGGGTTTTGCTTGCTTATTATTTGCATGCAATGCACCGTGATACAGAGAGAGGGCAATAGTAGCAGTAATGAATGAATGCAGGGGAAAAAAACTCAAAATAGAAACAAACAGCGGCTGTGGGTTCTCTCTTGTAAATTTAACCTTAGATTTTTTAAAAAAATCAATTTACTTTTATTTTTATTGTTGTCCTCTTCTTACAGTGCAGCACTGACCCAATTATTTTACATCTTGATTAGTCACTATTCCATTACATGTATACTTCATGTTAAGTAACCTTGTTTAATTGTACTTTAAAGTCCCGCCAAGATTGAGCTACATGACATCATGTTCTGGTACTAAAAAAAACTATAAGATCTATAAACTATTACATTTTGTGTCATTCTCACTATTTTGAATGCAAATTGATCATCTCTGTATAGTATCCTTATGCAACAAATACAATGCCATTATCCTGTCTTGCTTGACAGATTTCAATCTATTACACAGGTCATTGGAGCCAACAAGACATTCTCAATACAAAGTCTATGTCAGAGATGGAATTTCTGGAAGTAACTCCAGCCAATATAATCAGAATACCACAGAATGGAAACAGACCCTTTGGCTCACCGTTCCTGCGAGCCATCAAGTACCCATTTTGTTCTCCCCACATTTCCATCAACTCCCCCCAAATACTATTCTCACCTACCCACAAAGGACAATTTACGGTGGTCACTTAACTTACCAACTCATGGATCTTTGGGATATGGGAGGAAGCCCACACAGTCACAGGGAGAATGCGCTAACTCCACACAGGTAGCACCAGAGATCAGATTCAAACCCAGGCCATTGGAGCTGTGAGACATCGGCACTACCTGCTACGCCACTATGCTACTTCTGATGTTTAAAAATCACGAAAAGGATTCAGAATGTTAATAAAAGAAAATATATCTCCAAGGATAAATCCCTATGATGTATGAAAAGAACTGGTCAATGTTAATCAGTTAGCAAAAGGTACTAATTTTTAAAAATGCAAAATGCTGCAGATACTCGAAGTTTGACAAAACAGAAAATGCTGGAAATACTCAGCAGCTTTGGCAGCATTTACAGAGAAAGGAACAGTCAATGCTTCAGATTGGTGACTTTTCACCAGAATTAAGTAAAGTTAGAAATCAAACAACATGTTTAAAATTGCAACAGGAAAAAAAAGGGGAAGCGTTGGAGAAAATGAAAAGAATATCTGTGATAGAGTGATGTCCAAGAAAGACTGAATGATGGTAATGCTGGCTGAAAGGGGGTGCTTAAGGGGGTGCTAATCACTGATGATCTGTCTGGAGAAAATGTAAATGGCGGGTAATTAATGAAAACAGATGAGGACAAGTGGAAAAGGGAAAAAAAATGCTGGAACTCAAAATTACAGAGATAAAAAGCCAAATACTGCAGATGCTGGAAACCTAGAAAACAGAATGCTGGAAATGGTGTGCAGGTCTTGCAGCATCTATGGAGAGAGTTTCAGTGCTACTGTTTCAGATTAATAACTTTCCATCAGAACCTGTCTTTGGAGAAAACAAATGCAAATTAGGTGACTACTTTACAAAACAACTCTAATAAGTCAGCAAAGGTGATCCTAAACTTCCCGCTGTCTGTCATTTTAATCCTTCATCCTATTCCCACCCTTACCTCTCAGCCTTAATGTTACTTGCACTGTTTCAATGAAGCCAAATGCAAACTCAAGGAACAGCATCTAATTTTCTGACTTGGCACATTATAGCTCACAACTCAACACCAAATTCAACAATTTCAGATAATCAGGCTGTTCAGATAATCAGAAATGTTATATCTTTCCACAATTGCTCCCTGACCTTTTACTTATTTCCAGCATTTTATGTTTTTAGTTCTAATTTTGAAAGTCCTTTACCCCATCTTCATGAATTCTTCATACATATAGTGAGAAATTTAGTATTGATATTATGGTTTATAATGGGGGAAAAATTACAAGATAGTTATTCATCTTGGCTAAAAATCTGAATCTTGGTATCTAAAATACACTTAACAAAGCATTCTTTTGGAACCCTATACTTAAGTTCACTCTGCTTCCCACACCAATTGTTCTCAGTTTCGTTGATTTCCAGCATGCAACTGTTAAATCTCCCAAAATATTTTTCATGACTTACAGCAAGTATGGCTATTCACAGTATGTTCTAGGAGTTGTGTTTGTAAATCCACCCTTCCCTTCACCCTCTCTTGCCAGTGTTACAGAAGGCCTGGCAGCACAAACTCAGGAAACCAATATTGGAACTTGAAAGTAAATATAGATTTGAACCTTTTTGGACTGAGTAAATCAAAACATATTGGGTTTGCTTATTTACACAATTTCTATTTATGACACAGAGACATTCTTGTGTACTGTTCCCTACACAGATTTATACACTACCTCACTTTCTCTCAAGAGTCCTATTCTGGATTTTATTTACACCATGCAAACCCAAGTATCTGCATGCCATACACATCGCTGCGTTGTGTCTAAAGCAAATGAACAATTAAACTCACTGACATTATACAATTGTCCCTTCCAAATTCCACTCCAACCATCCTCTAAACCACACTAATGGACAAAATATTTATCACACCATTAGAGTTAACCTTCTCGCCTGTGTTCCATACACTGGTTTATTTTTTCCAATAACTTTAATCACAAGCAAGTTCCCAAATACTTTTACAGGGAATGAGCATTTGCATATCACCTCAGAATACCTCCACACCAACAACTCAATGTGAGCAATGTCATAAAATATAGGCTGGTGTATACTCAAACTTGAAACATCTATTATCAGAAATAGTTTTTTTTTCAAAATCATTACCCTAAAATATATGCTTTTGTAGCGGCTGCTACCACGATGTGAGAATAAAGACATGAGTCTGCAAGCTGTGGAACAAGACTGATTTATTTACCCGCCTTGCGCGGGCCTTTTAAGCCGCGCGGTTCCTGCCTTCCGAAAACGGAAATGACGTACGTGCTATGTCATCGAAATCTCTTCGCACGCGCAGGTTCTCCCCCGTCACTTGGGGAAGACGAAGGCCCAGCGCCGTCTTGGGCCCCGCCGCTCCGACAACGAGTGCCCCGACCACCGAGCCGGTTCGCCTGCGCAGACAATGAGTCGCCACACTTTTTCATTTTTCCACCGGTGTATATCCAGGCCAGAGGGTATTATCCATACCATTCAAACTTGCAAAAGTAATAACAAGTTCAAAATGAAAAATGCTAAAATCGCTCAGCAGTTTAGTTGCTCTCTGTGGGGAAGAAACAGAGAAATGTCATCACCGGAAAACATTCATTCTCTCCATCTGCAGATGTCATCTGACTTGTGGAATATTTCCAGTATATTCTCAGTTCAGATATCCAGCATCGTCACTAGGCTGAATCGCGCTAATATCGACCCGTGCAATTTTCAAGTACTATGGCGTTGCCGTCACGAGGAGTCTGATATTTCTCGAATAAGAAAGATCGAATACTAGATACATCTTGTGGAGCAATTTTGCAAGCTTTTGAATCCATATATACTCTTGCTGTAATTGTATTTTATTATACAACACCAGTGCTGGTAGATATTTATGTGATAAATGTGCTAATATCAAATCTTGTCTTGCCGATTTAAAAGGATACCTGATACTGAAATTGTTCATCAAGCCGGTTGTCCGAATGCGTGTTGAACCACAAGGTATCATTTTTGTGATTTCCATTTAACGAGGTAGGGGGTAGGGCGGGGGGGCAGGGGAAAGGGTGGTCCATTTTCAAGCAAGGCAACTCATTATCCATGCCTCCATCATGTTTGGGTCAATTATCCACCTTTGAAATGTCAAGAATTGGAAACACCTGCATTAATTTCATCTGCTCACGTTTTTTTGAATATTGGTTACAAAGACCTATGATCAGGAATGCTATTCGTTCTTCTTCAAGGCAATTTAAGGGTCATAAATAGAGTCATAGAGCTGTAAAGCGTAGAAACGGGCCCTTCAGCCCAACTCATCCATGCCGACCATGATACTCAACTACACTAATCCTATTTGCCTGCATTAAATTCTTTTCAAGTACCTGTCCAAATGCCTTTTAAACGTTGCAATTGTATCAGCCTCTGCCACCACCCACTGTGTGAAACACTTGCTCCTCAGATCTCCTTTAAACTTCTCCCCTTAAACCTGTGCCTTCTAGTTTTATTCTCCTCTATGCTGGGAAAAAGGACTATCTACCCTACCTATGTCCCTGAATCTTATAAACATCTAAAAGGTCACCCTTCAGCCTCCTACATGCCTGTGAAAATAAACCCAACCTATCCAATCTCTCCTTGTAACTAAAGCCCTCCATTCCAGGCAACATCCTGGGGACTCTCTTGTGCACTCTTTCTAATGCTACCCCATCCTTCCTGCAGTGTGGTAACCAGAACTTTACTCAATACTCCAAGTGCAGTCTGACCAATGTCTTGCACAGCTGCAACATGATGTCCCAAATCTTATACTCAATGCTTCGACTTACAAAGACAAAAATGTCAAAAGGCTTCTTCACTACCCTGTCCACCTGTGTCACTATTTTCAGGGTTTGCACCAAGGTCTCTCTGTACATCAACACTCCCAAGGTCCCTGCCATTTACTCTACATGTCTTGCCAGTACTTGACATCCTAAAATGCATTACCTCACATTTGTCTGGATTAAATTTCACCTGATACCACTCCACTCAACTTTCCAGCTGATCTTTGTCCCTCTGTATCCTTAGACAATTTTCTTCACTATCTACAACTCCACCAATTTTAATGTTATCGGCAAACTTACTAATTAGACCACCTACACTCTCTTCCCTGTTATTACAGTCATAGAGTAATACAGCATGGAAACAGGCCCTTCAGTCCAACTTGTCCATGCTGACCAAGATGTCCATTTAAGCTTGCTCCATTTTCTCATGTTTGGCCCACATCCCTCTACCCCTTCCTATCCACGTACATGTCCAAGTGTATTTTAGATGTTGTTATTGTACCCGCCTCAACCACTTCCTCTGGCAGCTTATTCCATCTATGCACCACACTTTGAATGAAGAAGTTGTCCCTCAGGGCCCCTTTTAAATCTTTCCCCTCTCAGCTTAAACCTATGCCCTCTAGTTTTTGATTCCCTTTCCTTGGGAAAAAGATTGTGCATATCAACCCTATCTAGGCCCCTCATGATTTTATACACTTCTATAAGGTCACCCCTCAATCTCAAAGAATAAAGTCCTAGCCTGCCCAACTTTTCCCTATAACTCAGGCCCTCAAATCCTGGCAACATTCTCATAGATCTTCTTTGCACTTTTTCCAACTTAATGACATCTTTCCTATAATAGATGGTTTTTACACAATAATCCTATAACACGATATTCCAGGTGCGGCCTCACCAATGTCTTTTACAATTGCAACATAACATCCCAACTCCTATACTCAGTTCCCAGACTGATGAAGGCCAGCCTGCCAAACACCTTCTTCATCACCCTGTCTACTAGCATCACCACTTTCAGGGAACTATGTAGTTGTACTTCTAGGTCCCTCTGTTCCACAACACTCCCCGGGGCCCTACCATTCACTGTGAAATTCTTACCCTGGTTTGATTTCCAAATTCTTCAAACTCCTAGACCTGGGACAACACCTCCCTTTGCAACTGGATCCTTGACTTCCTGACCAACAGACCGCAATCAGTAAGGATAGGCAGCAACACCTCCATCACAATTATCCTCAACACACTGGTGTCCCACAAGGCTACGTCCTCATACCCCTACTTTGCTCCCTATGCATTCACAACTACGTGGCCAGATTCTGCTCTAACTCCACCTACAAGTTTGCAGATGACACCACTGCAGTGGGCCGAATCTCAAATAGTGATAAGTCAGAGTAAAGGAAGGAGATAGAGAGCTGAGTGGCATGGTGTCATGACAACAACCTTTACTTCAATGTCAGCAAAGCAAAAGAGCTGGTCATTGACTTCAGGAAGAAGGGGGTGGTGCACGTGCTCCTGTTTACATCAACGGTGCTGAGGTCAAGAAGGCTGAAAGCTTCAAGTTCCTAGGAGTGAACATCACCAATAGCCTGTCCTGGTCCAACCACTTAGACACCACGGCCAAGAAAGCATACCAGCGCTTCTACTTCCTCAGGACTCTAAAGAAATTTGGCATATCCCTTCTGACCCTCACCAATTCTTAGTCAATGCACCATAGAAAGCATTCTATCCAGATGCATTACAGCTTGAAATAGGAACTGCTCTGCCCGAGACTGCAAGAAAGTGCAGAGAGTTGTGGACCACATCACGGAAACTAGCCTCCCCTCCAGAGACTCTGTCTACATTTCTCGCTGCCTCGGTAGAGCAGCCAACATAATCAAAGACCCCACCCACCATGGACATTCTCTCTTCTCCCCCCTCCCATTGGGCAGAAGATCCAAAAGTCTGAAAGTACGTACCACCAGGCTCAAGGACAACTTCTATTCCATTGTTATAAGACTATCGAACGGTCCCCTAGTACAATAAGATGGACTCTTGATCTCACAATCTACCTTGTTATAGCCTTGCACCTTATTGTCTGCCTGCACTGCACTTTCCCTGTGACTGGTACACTTTATTCTGCATTCTGTTATTTTCCCTTGTACTACCTCAATGCAGTGTTGTAACGAAATTATCTCTATGGATGGCATGCAAAACAAAGCTTTTCATTGTACCTTGATACATGTGGCAATAATAAACCAATTTAACAATTTCCCAAAATGCATCACCTTGCACTTATATGAATTGAATGGCATTTGCCATTCCTCGGTCCACTTACCCAGCTGATCAAGAGCCCCTTGTAATTTTTCATAACCTTCTTCATTGTCTACAATACCACCTATTTTAGTGTCATCTACAAACATACTAACCATGCCTTGTATATTCTCATCCAAATTGTTTATATAAATGACGAACAACAATGGGCCCAGCACTGATCCCTGTGGTACACCACTAGCCACAGTCCTCCAGTCTGAAAAACAACCTTCCACTATTACCCTCTGCTTCCTTCCATCAAGCCAATTACGTATCCACATAGCTAGTTCTCCATGGATCCCATGCAATCTAATCTTCCAGACTAGCCTTCTGTGTAGGACCTTGTCAAAGGCCTTGCTAAAGTCCATATAGACAACTCCCACTGCCCTACCCTCGTCAATCTTCTTAGTTACTACTTCAAAGAACTCTAACAGATTTGTGAGACAGGATTTCCTATGCACAAAGCCATGCTGACTATCCCTAATCAGTCCTTATTGATATATGACAAACAACAAAGGTCCTAGCACCAATCCCTGGAGTACACCACTGGTTGCAAACTTCCAATCAGAAAAGCAACCCTCTGCCTCCTATCACTAAGCCAATTTGGGATCCAATTTGCTAATATACCTTAGATATCAGGTGCTTTAAACTTCTGGACCAGCCTAACCTATGGGACATTGTCTAAAGCCTGGCTAAAGTTCATGTATACCAGGTCTCCCATCATAGATTAATTTTCTTAGTTTGCTCCTCAAAAAACTCAGATTTGAGAGACAGGATTTCCCCTGCACAAAACCATGCCAACTGCACCCCCCCCCCCCCCCCACCAGTTAGTCCCTGCCTTCCCAAGTGAGCATTGATCCTGTTCCTTAGAATTATTTCCAATAATTTCCCTACTACTGATGCAAGGCTCATTGGCCTGCAGTTTCCTGGCTTATCCCTACTGCCCTTTTTGAATAAAGGAACATTTCTGATAAGGCTAACAAAGACACAACGATCTCCATCAGAGCCCCAACAATCTCCCGCCTTGCTTTCTGGAATAGATCCAATCAGGCCCTGGGGATTTATCCACCTTAATGTATGCCAATATCTTTAACATTTCCTCCTTCCTGAAATAAACATGTTCCAGAATATCAGCAGTCCCCTCGCATAACTCTTAGCCTCCACATCCTTCTCCCTGGTGAATACTGATGAGAAGTATTCGTTTAGGATCTTGCTCATACCCCTGGTTCCACACATACAGACCTATTCTTTCCTAAGCTGCCCTCTTGCTTCTAATATACTTATAAAAGGTTTGGGATTCTCCTTAATTAGACCATAAGAGTTAGGCCATTTGGCCCATCAAGTCTGCTCTGCCATTCGATCACAGCTGACTTATTTTTCCCTCTCAACCCCATTCTCCTGCCTTCTCCACGTAACCTTTGACGCCCTTACTAATCAAGAACCTATCAACCTCCACTTTAAATATACCCAATGACTTGGCCTCCGCAGCTGTCTGTGGCAATGAACTCCACAGATTCACCATCCTATGGCTAAAGGAATTCCTCCTCATCCTTTCCTGCATTATCCTGTACTAGGACTCCCAAATCCCTTTGCACCTCCAATTCTGAATTTTCTCCCCATTTAGAAAATATTCTACACCTTTATTCCTTCTACCAAAGTGCATGACCATACACTTCCCTACGCTGTATTCCTTCTGCCAAGCCAAGGCCATTTCTGCTTGCCAAGGCCATTTTATGTTCCCTTTTTGCCCTCTTTATTTATCAAGTTTTCTCTTATAACCCCTATAAACTTCATAGGACTCATTTGCTATCAATTGCCTATACCCAACATATGCTTCCCTTTTCCTGACCAAACCTTCAATTTCCTTTGTTAACCAAGTTTCCCTAATCTTGCCATGTTTGGCTCTTACCCTTACAAGAACATGGCGACTCTGAACTCTTAATACCTTGCCCATGAACACTTCCCACTTATTAAATGCTGTTTTCCCTCTAGCAGCTGTGCCCAATCTACTTTCAGGTTCTGCCTCATACTACTGAAATCAGCCCTCTCCCAATTTAAAACCCTAACTCTGGGACGATCCTTTTTCCACAACTACCTTATACTACTGAATTATGATCGCTGTTACCAAATGGTTCCTCCAGAGACACATCCACCAGCTGCCCTAGATGCATTTTATTAGTTGTAGCCCATCTAAGCCCCTTATACTAAGGCAATCCCAGTCAATATTGGGAAAGTTAAAATCCTCCACTGCTACTACTGTATTTATTTTAGCAATCTTCTCTGACCTACGTATCTATTCTTTTAGTTCCTATCAGCTATTGGGAGACCTATAGTATAACCTCAAAGTGATCACCTCTTTCTTACTTCTAAATTCTATCCATATAGCCTCATTGGTCCATCCCTCCAGAATGTCTTCTCCAAGTACTGCAATAATGCTCTCCCTGATCAGCAGTGCAACACCCCTCCCCTGTTGTACCCCCATTTGTCAAGCTTAAAACTTTTTTACCCTGGAATATCAAGCTGCCAGTTCTGGCCAACCCTCAACCACATTTCTGTGATTGCAACAATATCATATTCCCTTCTGCTGACACATACCTGCAGTTCATCTGTCTTGCCTGCGAGGCTCCTTGCATTAAAGTAAATACAGTTAAGCCTACCAAGCCCTCTCATGCTTCCCTAATCGTTTGTCTGCTCAGCCTACCAGACATGCCTGTACTATTCCCTATATATGATTCGGTCTCCCCACACCTGCTGCATTGTCATTCTGGGTCCCACCCTCCTGTCTCACTAATTTAAATACCCCCCACCCCCGACTAGCACTAGCAAACCTCTCTCCAAGGATTTTGGTCCCCCTCCAGTTTAGGTGCAACCTGTCCTTCTTGTACAAGTTACCTATGCCCCAGAATAGATCCCAATGATCCAAATACCTAAAGCCCTTCCCTCCCCATTCTCAGCTCCTTAGTCACACATTCAGCTGTCCTATATTCTTATGGGCTATGCTGGGAGTTCAAGGTAATATTATCATGAACTTGATCATTGCTGGCTGAGATTATGACCATTACCTGCTCATCACTGTAACTGGACAGTAAAATTTTAAGGTAAACATGTAAACTCTTGATTGGACTAAACACTGCCCCCTATATTGGGGCATAAAAACTGATATGAAAATAGGTTCCCCAGGGAGAGAATTCAGCCTGATATTTGGAACCAATGAGCAGTTGTACACTGAGTAAGAAGGGGGCAGATTGATGGAGGAACCGCTGAAGGCATGTTAGTTGCGTGCCACCTTTTGTGCTGAGGTCAAAGAGATGACAATGGGGAGTTTCTTGTGTTGGTATTCATGTAGCTTCCTACTGGCGGCATATTCTTGCCTGTATTATAAAGGTCAATTGGTGTCACCAATGCAGTTCCACGTGAAATCACTTGAATTGGGCACCTGAGAGTTAGTCTGACTTCTACCATGTTCTCTCCAAAAATAGAAATAGGGAGCCTTTATTGATGAATGTTGTTTTAAATGCTGATCTGTACATTATGACAAGCAGCTTTTTCAGGATGCATTTATATTACGTGTATACTCAGTGTAAAGTGCTGAAATGTGTAACATAAACCAGCTGTTGGGTCCAAACTACCTTTTCAACACCCCATTCCAGTGCAAGGTGAGACTCCGACTCCAGAATCCAACTGCATTTTTCTAGTTTCAGTGCAAAGCAAACCCACTTGCATCAATACCATGATTGAAATGTAGAGCTGGGGAGCAAGTAAAATTCAAATCTCACCTGCTAACCAGAAAACTGACTTGAGAGTATGTGTGCAGACCCTGCATCATTTTTTTTAAGATGTGATCACAGACCATCTGAACATTAACGAATGGAAATCCATTCTGCTCACACAAGTTGCTGGTTCATTTTCTAGTGTCCTTACAGTTACATAAAGGCAGAACTTAATCCCCTGAGAAGACAACCACTGTTAGAAATCATGCCTCATTCTTGCTGTTATTGTCCAGCAAAAAATTTTACTCTTATAAGACGAATATTAGTGATTTATATGATGCAGCTCTGCATTGAAGATTGGAAGATGCAGATACTATCCCCAGCAATAGTCTGACAGCCTCTGGAAAAGTATGACACACACCTCCTGCAGATGACAGGTTATAATGCCATAGACTGCAAAGGTAAATAGGAAACTGCAAAATAAGTAATAGCCTCCTCCTATACTGTTCTTCCAAGATATCTAATAAACTAGTTTGAGACAATGGCCCCATGGGCTGGATAAGGCCTTCAACTGCAGTTACTATTAGATCTAGCAACTGCTTCTCCTCATTGTTATTGCTGCTCTTCCATCAGTTTGTTCATCTAAAGTTGTGAAGCAAAAAACACCACCCATGTTTAGCAATGAAGGCTTAACAAGGGTAAAGAGAAAAAAGAAAATCAGAAAGAAACAAATTGGTTCTAAACTGGCTTATAAATCCACTACACAAAATAGGACAGATTCTAATGACCTGTGTGCTTCAAAGTGAATGTCCCTTTAAATTCAGCTTTCAATCACGTCCGTCAGATTGTGAGATCAATGTCACTAAGATATATTAAATAGACTGGCTGCTGGGCAAGACTTCTGACCCACCCTGTTAAAACTAGGTTGGGATCAATAATATGTCACCGGACCCCTTGTTGAACTTAAAGGCAGCAGCTTCTTTCTGGAAAGTGCATTCTGATCCAAGCCAGCTTTGGAGTTAAGATACAACTCAGTGAGTTTCAGGCAGAAACCAAAAAGTCAATACTCATAATTTTAACCAATTAAACAATTTCATTTCTGAAAGTTGGTTTGGTTGAAATTGTGGCTTTGGGTTCACATTATACTAAAACTAATCCATTTTACAAACTAAAGGCAAAATTCTTACACGTTAAAATTCCAAACCATAACAGTAGTTTTAATATTTCTATGTTTACTAACACTGGACAGTACATACAGTTCTGTCCCAGCTTCCTAAAGAAAACACATTTTTAGACTAAAAGAAAGAATGATCCTTATGTTTTAGGATTTTTGATCAAATTTTACCTCATGGAAGAATTTGGGAATGGGCTACGTTGAAGTGTTATGTTTCAAAATAAAGTAAAATTCACAGGTTTTAGTATAAAGGAACAGCTGCAGGCATTGAATACGTGTATTAAAGCCAGATGAGTCTCTTTTGTGGAATGTTGCAACACATTCCAAACACACCTCTTCCTTTCCTTTTTATACCCACACACTAGCACTATTCACTTCTGGAAACTACCTATTGCACAATGAACAACTACTCCTACCATTACTTCCTCAGTTTGCATCACAAAGGCTTCCCTTTACATTCTTCACTTTCCTCATTCCATAGTAGAAATGCTGTGTGAAACCAATACATGCATGAACCTCAAGCATCTTCACTTAACTCAATGCACATGGGGACAAGTTTGATTCTAGGCTACAGTGTAAAATGACCAATAGTGGGTCAGCTGATGTTATGTATTGGTCCCATTTTCTATTTCTAATAGGAGCCATTGGATATCACTTTGATAATGGCCCATTGAGCTAAATGCGGTGAAGGTGGATGAATAAATTTGACCTTATAAATGGTATCTTGCTTGCCTGGTTGAGTGCCTGACATATAGCCATAAACAGATCACACAAAATCAATAGATGGCTGAAATGGCGCCGGGGTGATATAGGACATGTTCCCACATACAGTGGGAGTTCATATTCATAAAAACATATTTCCTTATGACATAAGGCTATTCAGCCTATGCAGGCTATTGGAGTATTCCCATCACTCACATTCCTCCACTTATTTCCCTATAATCTATTCTTTCTCACATGCCTATCAACTCCCCCCTGATTCTTGCCAGTCACTTGTACAAGGGAATATTTACAGTAACTAATTAACCTATCAGCTACATGGTTAAAGGGAGAATGTGCAAACATTAAATGGACATCACCAGAGGTCAGGATTGAACCCCAATCACTGGATCTGTTGCACCATTGTGCTGCCCTATGGCGGAGTTAAAATTGTATTTTATATTTCACTACATGGGTCATTTCATTTGCCTCCAAATGATCTTCCTCCACTTCAGAAGATTGTAAAGTAAACAATTTACCAGATGGTGATTTAACCTATAAACTCCAAATCCAAAATCCCTTTCTGCTCTCCCCCTCCCCAACCCCCTCCCCAACCCCCTCCCCATCCCCATCCCCATTCCCATTCCCCTCCCCCACCACAAGGCCTTTCTTTCCTGCAATCTCTGCCCATCATACCAATTCCCTTGGACATCATGCACTATAGAATTTGTAGCAACAAGCTCTCAAAAAGTAATTAATTGCCAGCCATGCAACACTAATATAAGACACCTTGCTGATATCAAAGAATCATAAGGCCAAGGGCTTAAAGCTTATCTGAGCAGTAGATGAAAAGGGAAGATGGGTAACAAATGGTCCTTTAAACTGTAATTGATCGTTATCAATGAGATTGACTATTTGATTTTATAGGATTTTCAGGTTCACATCTATTTTGATTAAGTTAAATTCAGTGCATTGGAAGTTAAATCCACAGAGCTTATAAAAAAAATTTGGGAATGTGCATTCAACCCAGTGGCCAGGACTACATAAAGTGACTTACAGAATTCTTTGTTTACCATATTTGTTTAAAACAGTGGGGTTCATTAATCTATTCACATACACATTATTGGAATGGCCCTTTCATTGAGCCCAACAGAAGCCCATGAGAGCAATAATAGGTTTGACTGGCAGCTCATCTCGCCTGTTCCCAGTATAAAAAGCTGGTGAGAGCCAAAGGTTAACTCTTTGGCTTTCTCTTAAGCCGAAACAAGCAAAGTCTGAAATGGTGTGGAGTGATAAATAGTCACAGAGGGAAAGAACTCTCTAAGTGACTCAGTTCAGGGGTTTGCTAACATGCAAAATAAATTTAGCCCATTAACAGATATTTTTATTTATTTATTACATCTAATGCTATGTAAGCAAAAGCCAAATTCAATTTCACAACAAATTGCATTCCATCTGTTAAATATTATATGGCAAATATATTAGTGTTAATTAATCCTTTTACAGAAGATAAAAATTGTGGTCCATTTTCAAAATTACATCTTCTCATGGACAAAATACATGATTTTAATTTTTGGCTCCAAGTTGCTTACTGGAAGACTACATGTTGGACAATAAGGGGAAACTCCTGATCAATCATGCATGGAGATCATGTAGATGAATGACCAGCAATATTGAATCCAAGAGGAAATCTAATGCAGACCTGAAGTGTATTGCTGCCTTCTCAGATACCCTTAAGAGCCTATTACTTAAATAAAATCAATGCACAACTCAGAGAAAGCAATAATTAAAGTATTTAAATATATGTGTTCCCATGCTACTTTGGTTGTGTTTAAAATTTTAATAAGTTTTCCTTTACTGCCCAGTATCATTTTAGCTCTCCAGCTTTTAGTTCTGTGTTGTTAAACTACGTCAGCCTCATCTTTGCTTTTCTTCTTTTCTCCCCTCCTTTACTGAACGCAATGACTTATAGTGGTACTGTTCTAAAAGTGCCAGTGACACTATAATATTCCACTGCACCCACCTAAGAATCACTTGAACCTCTGCTTTCCACTGTTTACAGTCAACAAGAGGAACCCAGGAAGGCTGGATCATGTGCATAAACACTTGTCTGATTATTACCTAGCACTTTTTTCAGTGAGATAAAAACTTTAATTAGTTGAATGAAATTAAGTTTATAATTGCCCTTAAACACAGGACAGTTTGCAATTAGCCCAGAATAGTGACAAAATATACATAATTATTAACCTCCATAGATCATAAAACCGTGTCATGGAATTGTTATGGTACAGATAAAGGCCATTCAGTCCCAACTAGTGGAACAATATCATCAGTACCATTCCCCCAATTATGCACCATAACCCTGCAAATTATTCTCTCTCAAGTCCCTATCCCATTCTTTTTTGAAGGTATTGACTCATTCTGTTTCCATCACCATTACAGGAAGTAAATTCCAGATCCTAACTGCTCTCCAAGCAAAAACATTGCTCCTTGCATCTTTTGTGCAAAATTTTACATTTGTGCCCCTAGTCTTTGAACTACCCAATATCAGAAACAGCTTCCCTACACTTACCCTTTCTAAACCATCAGTGATCTTGCAGAACCTAGAGAGGTGGATTGAAAAACAGTCACAGAGGACAAGAACTGATGTCAATCTTCTTTGTTCTAGGGAGAACAGAGGGAAAGAATAAACTTTTTTTCCTCAGTTTGAATGTATTATTTTAATGGAGTTTTAAACTGACAAAACTATTGGGGTAATAGCTATTCAATGGTTTTCGACACACGTGATTAGCTAAATACCATTACTGAACTATAACAAGCACAATTTTAGTCTCCACTCCAGATTATCTCTAATGTCTATAATTCAGTCCTCACATTATTCTTAGAGAGTATTTGTTTTCTATATCACCAACCTACCATGTTGCTGTAAAGTATTTAAATTAATGAATTCAGCAGGAGATTTCCTGGGCCAGAAATTGCTGACAATATAATGAGTTTAATGTGCTGTTATTAGTGAATAAATCATCCAGTAATCTGTGGCAAGTAAGAGATACATGTGACTTTTAGAACACTTCAAATTACTGGATGATTTCTTATGAAAATAGCAACTCACAGTCAAAGTCATTGTGAGTTTCGTGAAATTAATGTACTTCCACATTAGTGACCAAATATACTTGCTGCAGAAAACTAGGACAGGTACTTAAAATCATTTTACTGATGAAATACATGTTGCTGCAGTGCCTCTCAACATCTTTGGCCAAGAAACAGAACAGATCCTACAATGGAGTTCCATTCTTACAAGTAGTAAATTATTCTTAGAGATTTAAAAAAATGTTAATTTTAATTTTCTTCCTACTTTTCCTTTCTGTTTCATCTTTTCTCCCAATTCAATTTTTATCCCTTCTTATTTCACATATCTGTTTTGACTCAAAATGACTCTATTTCCTTCTCAGTTCTTCCTGTCTCCATCTCACATCTCATTAGATAGACAATTATGGAATGTTGAACCTGTAAGATTGCATGGAGATTGCTTTACTGTACCAATATTCCAAAAAATTAAATTCATTATATTAGATGCATCTTTGTCCTACCACATTTCTACCAGCTTGGACATCCAACATATTCCAGAGCAAAGATATTTTGAGATGAATGAGTTGCAAATGTCTAACAAATAGGTCGAGCCAAAAAAATTGCTTCTTGCAGAAAATCATGGATTACAATAGATTTTCCTTAATTTGTCAACAAAATAGTAATTACACTTCTAAATATTATTGATTGTGGAGAGCTATGAAACTCATGGGACTGGTAAGGCTATGTCCAGAAGAAAATTCTTACCATTTGTAACCATTGCATTCTCTGTAATCCGAGGGGAGAGGGTGATCAGCCAGAAGTCTTAGTACATGTAGGTATCAATGACATAGGTAGAAAAAGAGAGGAGGTCCTGAAGGAAGATTACAGGGAGTTAGGAAGAAGGTTGAGTAGCAGGACCTCCAGGGTAGTAATCTCAGGATTACTACCTGTGCCATGTGCTAATGAAAGTAAGAATAGCAAGATCAAGCAGATGAATGCGTGGCTGAATAACTGGTGCATGGGGCAGGGTTTCAAATTCTTGGATCACTGGGACTTTTTTTGGGAGAGGCATGACCTATTCTCAAAGGATGGGTTACACCTGAACTCCAAGGGGTCCAATATCCTGGCGAGAATGTTTAATATAGCTGTTGGGGAGGGTTTAAACTAATTTGGCAGGGGGAAGGAAACCAGGATGTTAGGATAGAGGAAGAGGGATATAGGAACAAGTCCAAGACAGTGTGCAGTGAAGATAAGAAGGACAGACAGGTGAAAAGACAGGATAATTTGCTGAACGATAGAGATACAGTGAAATCGGTAGCAGATACTGGTCTAAATGTACTATATTTAAATGCACGTAGCATTAGGAATAAAGTGGATGACCTAGTGGCACAGCTACAGATTAAAAAATATGACATTGTGGCAATCACTGAGTCATGGCTTAATGACGGATGTGATTGGGAACTGAATGTCCAGGGGTACACAGTGTATAGGAAAGATAGGCGGGTAGGCAGAGGGGGTGGTGTGGCCCTGATGGTTAGTAATGATATAAAATCAATAGAGAGGAGGGACATAGGGTCAGAAGGAGTGAAATCCTTATGGATGGAGCTAAGAAATGGCAAGGGTAAAAGGACAATAATAGCAGCTATATATAGGCCCCCTAACAGCAGCCGGGATGTGGACTATAAGTTACAGCTAGAAATAGAAAGAGCGTGTCAGAGACACAATGTCAAGATAATTATGGGGAATTTTAACATGAAGGTGGATTGGGAAAGCCAGGAAGGCAGTGGATCTCAGGAGAGCGAGTTTGTGGAATGTCTACGGGATGGCTTTTTGGAACAACTTGTTGATGAGCCCACCAGGGGATCAGCTGTTTTGGATTGGGTGCTGTGTAATGAACCTGAGGTGATTAGGGAACTAAAGGTAAAGGAAGCATTAGGAACCAGTGATCACTATATGGTTCAGTTCAGTTTCAAATTTGAAAAGGAGAAGCTGATATCAGATGCGTCAATATTTCAGTGGAGCAAAGGAAATTACAGTGGCATGAGAGAGGAACTGGCCCAAATTGATTGGAAAAGTAAGCTAGTTGGAGGGACGGCAGAGCAGAAATAGATGGAATTTCTACAAGAAATAAGGAAAATGCTAGATAAATATATTCCAAGAAAAAAGATTACGAATGGAAAATTGGCACAATTGTGGATAACGAGAGAGGTGAAGGCTAAAATAAAAGCAAAAGGGAGGGCATACAAGGAAGCAAAAATTAGTGGGAAAACAGAAGACTGGGAAACTTTTAAAAACTTACAGAAAGAAACTAAGAAGGTCATCAGGAAAGAAGAGATGAATTATGAAAGGAAACTGGCAGATAACATTCAAAACGATACTAAGAGTTTTTTTAAAATATATGAAGAGTAAAAGAGAGATGCGGGTTGATATAGGACCAATTGAAAATGGTGCAGGAGAGATCATAATGGATAACAGAGAGATGGCAGAGGAACTAAATGAGTATTTTGCATCGGTCTTCACTGTGGAGGACATCAGCAATATACCTGATAGTCAGGGGTCTCAGGGGATAGAACTGAGTTCAGTCAAGATCACTACAGAGAAGGTGCTATGGAAGCTAAATGGACTAAAAAAAAAGATAAGTCTCCTGGACTGGATGAGATGCACCCCCGGGTTCTGAAGGAGGTGGCTTTAGAGATTGCGGAGGCATTGGTGATAATTTTCCAGGAATCAATAGACTCCGGCATGGTTCCCAAGGACTGGAAGGTCATAAATGTAGTTCCGCTGTATAAGAAAGGTGGGAGGCAGCATAAAGGAAATTACAGACCTATTAGTCTGACATCGGTGGTGGGAAAGTTATTGGAATCAATCCTCAAGGATGAGGTTATGGAATACATAGAGGTGCAAGGCAAGATAGGTCCAAGCCAGCATGGTTTTGTGAAGGGAAGATCCTGCTTGACCAACGAATTGGAGTTTTTTGAGGAAATCTCAGGTAGGGTGGATAAGGGAGAGGCTGTGGATGTTGTGTAATTAGACTTTCAAAAGGCCTTCAACAAGGTGCTGCACAAGAGGCTGATTAATAAGATGAGAGCTCATGGAATTACAGGTAGGATATTAGAATGGGTGGAGCATTGGCTGGTGTGCAGCAAGCAAAGGGTGGGAATAAAAGGATCCTGTTCTGGTTGGCTACTGGTTACTAGTGGTGTTCCGCAGGGGTCGGTGTTGGGGCCGCTTCTTTTTACTTTGTACATTAATGATTGGATGATGGACTAAATGGTTTTGTGGCTAAGTTTGCAGACAACTCCAAGATAGGTGGAGGAGTAGGGAGTATTGAAGAAACAGGAAGGTTGCAGAGAGACTTAGATAGTTTAGGAGCATGGGCAAAGAAATGGCAGATGAGATTCAATGTTGAGAAATGTGCTGTTGTACACTTTGGAAAAAGAAATAAACGGGCAGATTATTATCTAGATGGGGAGAAAATTCAAAGTACAGAAGTACAAAGGGACTTGGGGGTACTCATGCAGGATACCCTAAAGGATTGGCGGTAAAGAAAGTGAATGCTATGTTGGCATTCATTTCGAGAGGTATAGTGTAAAAAGCTAGGGAAGTGTTGATGAGGCTCTATGGAGCACTGGTGAGGCCTCATTTGGAATACTGTGTCCAGTTTTGAGCCCCATATCTTAGGAAGGATGTACTGATGTTGGAGAGGGTTCAGAAGAGATTTACGAGGATGATTCCCGGAATGAAAGGGCTTACTTATGATGAGCGTTTGTCGGCTCTTGGACTGTACTCACTGGAGTACAGAAGAATGAGAGGAGACCTCACAGAAACATTTCGAATATTGAAAGGACTGGACAGAGTAGATGTGGTTAAGCTGTTTCCCTTGGTGGGTGAGTCCAGGACTAGAGGGCACAATCTTAAAATTAGAGGGTACCGGTTTAAAACAGAAATGAGGAGAAATTTCTTTAGCCAGAGGGTAATGAAATTATGGAATTCTTTGCCACGTACAGCTGTGGAGGCCCAATCGCTGGGGGCACTTAAGGAGGAGATAGATAGGTATCTAATTAGTCAAGGTATCAAGGGATATGGGGATAAGGCCGGAATTTGGGGCTAGATAGAAATAGTTTTTAGTTTAGCTCATGGAGCAGACTCGATGGGCCGAATGGCCTACTTCTGCTCCTTTGTCTTGTGATCCTGTGATAATGACTTAATGGTAATTTTATGTTAACTTTCTGTGATTTTTATTCCTTAGAATGTTTTACTATTTTGGTTGAAACATATATTGGTATATATACTGCTGCAGTTATTGCACATTTTGCTCACTTGGTTTGTTACAGATTAATACAACGAATTGTCTTGCATTGTTTTTGATAACAAGACAGTAACATTCCTTTGTGGAAGTGCTAGTCACAGGAGAGTATGTTTTCTAAAAATAAGTGTTCATTCTGAATTTACATCTCAAATATAATACAGTGATTTTGCTTACTGATATATGGAAATTGGAGTGTAATTATATAAATATACCAAGAAATTAATGCATAAATATTAGAGAGACCATTCACATAATATTAGCATAAAATGCCCAAAAAGTCTTCAGATATGCTATTTTTACTCAAAAGTCAGCTGCTTTGTCTACAAAGGGGTCACGCATCAATCTATTGTACAAGAGGTAAGCAAGCATATTGGTTTCGTTACTGGACTAATAATCCAGAAATTTGGACTAATGTAAATAATTAAGTTCAAACCATACCATGCAATTCCCCGTCTGGGGAATTTAAAGGCAACTCATTTAATAACATTTAGAATAAAAAGGCTAATATTAATAATAACAATAATGAAACTACCATATTGTTCTGAAAAGAGATCTGGTTTACGAACTTCCTTTAGGGAGTCCTTACCTGGTCCAGTGTGACCTGTACATAATTCCAGATCCACAGCAATGTGCTTTATTCCTAACTGCCCTCTGCAAAAGTTTACCAAGTCATTCAGTCCAAAGGCAATCTTGAAAGTAAAAATGCTGGCATTCTCCATACACAACAAATGAACACAAACATAAACATACCTGAAGACTTATTCTGGGGAAGTGTGAGGTTGTGTACTTCTGTAAGAGGAATCAAAAGGTGGATTATTATCTAAATGGAAGGGGACTGAAAATGAGTGAAATTCAGAGGGATTTAGGTGTTCTAGTGCATGATTTAGCAGGCAGGTCCAACAATTAATTCAACATTAATAAAACTGCAGATGCTGGAAATCTAAAATAAAAACTGAAATTGCAGGTAATACTCACAAGGTCAGGCCACATCCGTGGGAGGAGAAACAATGTTAACATTTCAGGTTGAAGATCTGATCCAACAGTAGTTAAGAAGGCAAATGGCAATTGGTCTATATTACAAAGGGGTTAGGGTTTAGGTATAGGGGGATTTTTGTTACAGTTGTACAGGATGTTGGTGTTGATGATGCCACAGCTGGAATACTGTGCATAGTTTTGGTCCCTTTACCTAAAAAAAAGGATATACTAACATTGGAGGAGGTACAAACGAGATTCACCAGACTAATTCTTGAGTTAAGAAGGTTGTTCTATCAAGTGAGGGTAGACGATCTGGGTCTGTATTCCTTGGAATTTAGAAGAATGAGGGGTGACCTTTTTCAAACATATAAAATCCTAAGGGGGCATTATGGGATAGATGTTGAGATGCTTTCGCAAATGGGAGAGTCCCAAACAAGGGGCTGGTCATTTAAAACAGAGGTGCAGAGAAATTTCTGAAACTTTCTGCCCCAAAGGGGAATGTAAGAATTTTTGAAGAATTTTAATGCCTGCTCGTATCACCAAACAAATTCTGAGCACCAAATACAAACAATCAGCCAAAGGCAAGGAACTAGATTTTCTATCTATCTATTTATTTACTTGCAAGTTGTGGGTGACACTGACTAAGTCCTTTGTAAATGCCCTTATGAATATGATGGTAACTTACCTTCTTCAATGCCTTGTGCAATATGAGTTCAAGGATTTAGATCCACCATTGATAGAACAGTGATATTTTTGGATTACAGTCTGTAAGTTTGTTCCAGATTTCTCAGCATCTGGTGCATAATGAGCAGAGGACCTTGAATGCATATAGTGGCATTCAATGACAGGCATGCATGTTGAGACGTCACCTGCTGGATTTCCATTCCCATTGGAATGGTCAAAGTCGAGTTTATTGTTATGTGCAAAGGATATGTATGCACAGGTACAATGAAAAACTTATTTGCAGCAGCATCACAGGCACATAGCACTAGAGACACAACCTCATCATCAGAAGTAAACTCTTGCAGAACTTGGTTGTCATAGTGCCTGAAGATTTCACAGAACAAGTCCTAATCAGTACTGAGAATACAACTCAGGTAGGTCCTCAAAGTTATTACCAACAGCTTTTCAGCATTTGATAGTTGGTGCAGACTCATCCACTGAACTGAATGCCCCCCACTGACCCTAAGTTCATAAACATTGCCTTACATGAAATCCCCAACCAGCAATCACAGGCCATCTCCAATTATCATATTGTTTATGAAAAGGTAAAAAAATATTGTTTTACTGGGTGCTACCATTGGAGATGGGAGGTCACACTTTCAGGAATACATTCAGCCAAGGTTGGTTAGTATGCACAGCACTGAAGCAGTAGCCTAGATTTATATACACTGAAATGGAGATTAAATCTATTTCTGTTTCAGAGGCAAGAGTACTGCCACAATCCTGGTATTTTGCTGAAACTATACTGCACAAATTTTGAAGCAAGTATTTCTGACCCATACTACAGCAAATGGACATCTGTTTTTTCTAACACTTCTAAATATCATAAGACTGGTTTACTTCAAATTGTTTTGTTTTCCTCTTGGCAATTTTTGAAGCTCCAATGACCCCACACACTAAAGTAGGATATGAAGTCACGAACTTTTTTTATGGCTGGACTATGGAACAGTAAGACTGATAAAATTATTCTAATTGCCAAAAGCCATCTAAAGTCCTCATGGGATAGTTTGTCCCAGATATTTGGGAGGAGCTTTGCTGTTATGAAATGCTTTTAAAGAGATAGTTAGAGCCACTGATTTGCAGAAGTGCCTTGGGTTCCTTGTTCAGTTGTGTGCAGAGTGGCTCAACAGAACTTAAAATCTCTGTGTCTCCCTGAAATGTTGTAAAGCCAAAGTCATCTAGTTAGGAAAAGTAAATAAATAGTTTAGAGAGAGGGAGGTTTATCTTTTAGTACTAATTTTCTCTATAGTTTGCCTTGGTTCCTGCATCAAACTGGAAAAACTAGCAGCATCAAAGTAAAAATATACACTCCTATAAAAATATAATTTAATCATTTGTACCAACACAGATCATGCAAAATCTTAAATTTTTACACATGCTGTGTTTGCTGGATATTAGATGGGATTTTGCCTTCTCAATCTAGCTTCCAATCCAGCTCTTTATCTATGGCTTTAAGATTAAATGAGATTTTAGTGTTGTCAATCTAATTCAAAGTAGTTTGAAGGGATGAGCCTTAGCTTCCCATTGCCTGTCACTTAATTTTCCCATCCCACTCTGACCTATCAGTCTGTGGCCTCCTATACTGCTACAATGAAGCGCAACCAAGTTGAGGTGCAACACATCTTCTGTCTCGTCACGTTGTGGCCTTCTGGACTATTGAATTCTACAACTTCAGGTAACTTGATTTTTCTCTCTATGTATCAATTGTCAATCTGTGAATCTTTTCCCCTTATTTCCTGTGGGAGTCCAGGACATGTCCAGTTCTCACTTTCTAACTACTCCCATTCACTCATTAACCAGGTAACCTTGTTTACAGCTTAACCCCATGATTATCCCCATTTTACCCTATTGGAGACACTTCCTCTCCCACCCTCCCTGCAGCCTACCTAGCTTCTTTTGTCATCTTTCCAGATCTCACAAAGGGTCTTTGACCTGAAATGTCAGCTCTGTTTCTCTTCCCACAGATGTGGCCTGACCTGCTGAGTATTTTGAGCATTTTCTGGTTTTGTTTTAATTCAAAGTAGAACCTTTAAATATAAAATACTATACCAAATATAAAATGGTCTGAAATGCATTGCACTTACATCCCCGCAGATTAATTATATGAAGTGCAACACCTTTGACTTGTACTTGAGCAGGCAAATCCTCAGTTTGGCATCTTATCTGAAATGAAATATTGCACTTCTGACAATGCAATGCTCCCTTATGTGGTACAGAAGTAGTTATACATTACAGTCCTGGAATGAAGCTCAAGCCCAAGAACTCCGACATCTATATTTTCAATTATTGCAAGATAGGGCCATTTCTAGGAAGAAGCATGGAATTGGTTTGTTTAAAAAGAACTTCGTTGCTAAAATTCTGGGACTAGGCTGAGATGAACTGAGCCAGTAACTTGAGAACAGAATATTTTATCATAAGGCAAGAGACTCAAAATGTTTGGCAGCTCATTTATTTATTGCAGCTACTCATTTATATTTAACATTTTTTGGATTTCCAAAGCAATTAGACTGAATGGGCACAATAACAACTCATGCAAATCAACTTCAACTCCACTATCTAATGGCACATGGCAAGCAGGAAATTTGATATCGTCTGAAACTGCTTTATAAAGAAGAAGATAATGGAAAGCAAATAAGTCAACCTACTCCTCAAATTTATTTATGTCACACTGAATGCGATGATAGGGGTTATAAGGATCATGAGGATGTAAAGGACAGAAGGGACAGTCAATAAAGATGCACTGGCAGACCTTTAAGGGGATCTTTCAGAATAACCAGAATAGATACAGTGCATCAGGAAAGAAGATGGAGAACCCGCCATTCATGCCTAACTAAAAAAGTTAAAGATGATATTAAAAGCATATAATTGCACAAAGACGGGTGACTTAACCCAAGTTCATCTCACAAATCAGAGTATGGATCTCAGCAGACTATCTCAATCTCTACTGACCTCATAGGGGCAGCACCATTTAGAGTAGTAGTAAAGAATAACGATTTATAATTACACTCGCACATTAACATGGATGTTTCACTCAATGTTGGAGCATTTTCTATTGTTTGGACTCATAAGAATAATGTTGACATGATATTCTGGTCTACAGCAATAATAGCCATTGAATGGCAAATGGTCTTTTTACTTATGGAATGGAGAGAATGTGGACGGATGCCAAGCAATGGAAGTTCAACAAGGCACAAATGGATGTTTGTTATACTGATTTGTGTTGGTGAAAAAGCACAATGCTTAGATGGTTTGCCATCTAGGTGTCAGATGACAACATTATTGGAAATTGATCAAACTTTACAGCTACAATTGCATTCCAGGTCATTATATAGAGCTGCTAAGACAGCACCTACATCAGATTCTTCCTACTCCTGCTCCATATCCATAGTAGATTTCTTATCTTTGACCTGTGTTTGCTGTTGCACAGTTCTGAGATGTGAGGAGTAAAGCGCCATCATCATGGTGATGCTAGCTGTTGCACATTGAAGGGCCCCTTCAGAGCCATCAAGATACAGAAGTTCTTAAGCACTCCATTGATTTGCTCAATTACATTTTTGGTGTACAGATGTGTGCTGCATTGTTTGAGCTTCTCACTGAGGTTCTTGTCCACTACTTCAGTGATCATCCTTTATCCTCCAGCAGCCAACCCTTAAGTGAATGCATCAGTAATAGTGGTATGCCACTAGATGAGTGAATTATAGCAGAAGATGATCTAAATCTTAATAAAATGAAGCACTTTCCAAATAATGAAGTTTCTTTGGTGACTGTGGATGTAATACCCTGCACCTATCAAAGGTCAGTCATAACTGCAAACCTGATAGCCAGCTCAATAAAATTTATGTATTCTTGCAAATAAGGCAATGGTTAGTAATTACCCAGATTGCATAGGAAAGGACATACATTTTATCTTTTTCCAATGGATATGGGTACTGTAACTGTCCTGGAAGATCTAGGCTAGATGTGTGGCTGGTCTTGGAGTACCATATCCACGTTCCTGCCTGGTCTCATAGCTTTTGCTATACTTAGGGCTCTTGGACATTTTTTGATATCACATGGAATGAATTGAAAGTGCTGAAAAGTGATTTCTGTGCTGATAAGGATAGGAGACCATGATATATATTTGACACTTCTGCCTAAGGATAGTTGCAAATTCTTCAGCTTTTCTTGGCACATATACTGAGCTCCACCAGCATTGGAAGATTATTTGGGGCCACCTCCTATAGCAGTTTAATTTTCCACTACCAAAAGACAATTCTATTGCATGCTGTTTTTGCTATTAAGTATGTATGTACTCCTGTGTTGTAGCTTTGTCAGGTTGGCATCTCTTTTTAGGGATGCCTGGTGTCACTCATGGCGTATCCTTCCACACATTTCATTGAAACAGAATAGTCCCTGGCTTGATGTTAGTAGAGTGAAGGATATGCCTGACACATTAATGAAAGACAATTTCAAGATCATACGTATATTGTTGACACAGTCATGGAAGGATCCTGAAACACAGAAATTGACCACTGCCATCATTTTCACAACTATTAATAGAACGTGCCCAGCAGACCTGACAGACAGCAGGTCTTCTTCAAAAAAGCTGCACAGTTCTGCCACCATGTGCTTTGCTAGCCTGAGCATCCTCGGACACTTACATTCCCCTGAATGCAGAGTATTGAATCCAGTGAGCTGCACTCATGTCATGATCAGCTCTCTAATATGTAATTGCAAGTAAGTCAGCAGTCATTGTGAAGGCTTTGAGGAGACTAACTGCAATAAAAATTGACAAGTCCTGATGAATCCAAACTGCACAAATCCTCTTAAAACTTTCTCCAAAGTTTCTTAAGGAAAGAACTACTCAACTGTTCTGAAGTATGCCTTTCACAAGTGTCATTCAAGACAGCAGCTATGAGACAGCAATATTTGTGATCAAATTAGATTGTGAACTCCTCAAGTCCCATCCTATAGTGTTGTGCTCTCACTATGGTTTCACCAGCCAGCTTCAGAAAGCCAGATGAATCCATGCCCCCTGCAGTAAATACAATACTCCTGTTAAATGTAGTCTTAGTGAGCACTTCATACATTTAAATTGCCAAATCCACTCTCCTTTGTGATTTTTTTTCAATTATAGCCTGATGCACTCAGGTTAAATCTGCAAGTTTACAGGATTCTCACCTGCTGGGGTTTTTTTTGCTTTTAAATTCCTGCCCATTACAAAATCTTTCGATGCACAGGGAAGTAAAATATCCCTCATGACCATTTACAGAGAAGATAGAACATTACAGTAATGGGTGAATAGAAAACTTCTGGATTATTTTTCAAAATCTGGTTTTAAAATTAATTTATTTTTAGGACACTGAAACCTCTATACAGCCAGCTTCATCTTCATCAATCGAGCAGTATGGTATAGAAGATGGTGAGGTCTCTATGCCTTTTTATTGACTGCATTACTATCAGGAGACAAGAGTCATCTTCCAGTTATTGACTACAATGTAGAAAAGTTTGCTGAGATTACTTATATTCAAAATGTAGCTACTGTTTTAAGTATAGACAAAGTTCTGTATTTTAAAGAAATAGATTTCAAAATATATTTTATTCAATTCTGAGTAAGGGAATTGCAGGCTTGTTGATTTTACCACTAACAAGTCAATTTTGAAGCTGACTGCAATTTTTAAAACTCTAAACTCATTTATTTCTAGACTAAGTCAGTCTGTGCGTAGCTTTCTTATCTGCAAGTGTAGATAAGAATGTGTATGAAGTCCTTCCAGAAAGAGCATGACAGTCCATTCATTATTTTGTTCCTGCTGCCTCTGGCTATCACTGATTCTAAAACATAACCAAGTTTTAAAGCCAAACTGCAGGGAGAAGTAATAGCAGAAGAGACAGGTGTGAATAATAGCCAAATGATGGTTCAGAACTTCTGTTTCATGAGAACTTTTATTGCTGAGTGCTACTGTGTGCATTAAATATCATTAATAACGGTACCAATTCAATAAGAATCCAAGAGTTACATAGAATCATAGAATCTACAGTGGTTATTTGTTTTTACCTGAGATAGTGAATAAATGTAGTACCCAATGCATCTCTTTTCAATATCTGTATTTTTTGTTTATATACCTTATAGTTACTTGCACCAATGAGACTAGAAGAATAATGAAACAAAGATATTAGTATTGTGTACAATTTACCTTTCAAATTCATATTCATATTATTTTTCATTTCTTATTCAGTGCTTAGGAATGAATACTCAAATAAGTCCCAAAACTTGATCAGACTAAGACAAGTCTATCTCTAATATATTAAAAATCATACACCAAGCTGGAGATCATTTCCAGGTGAAATTGTGCCAGACACAAATTGGAAAAGATACTTCCATCTGCTGTACATATCTGTGTGCCTGATGTTTTCCCAATATCAGTTCACACCAAATGATATCATTATAGAATCATAGAATCATACAGTACAGAAATGGGTCCTTTTGGCCCACTTTATCCACGCCAGCTGTGATGCCTAGCTACAGTAATCCCATTTGGTTGCTTTAGCCCTATATCTCTCTCTGCCTTTATAGGAAAGTACCTATCCAAATGCCTTTTAAATGTCATAATTGTATCTGTCTCTACTACCTCCTCTGGCAGCTCATTCCAGATAACCAATAACCTTTGTGTGAAAAACTTACCCATCAGATCGCCTTTAAATTTCTCTTAACTGCATTAATTCGGCCTACCAATGATAAAGACAGTGGAGACCATTTAGTAAATAATTGTTTAACATGGTCAATTAAAGGCAGTAAATTAACTTTAAATAAGTCCTTATGTTTCTTGGTAATTTTAACACCTAAGTACATAAAATAGTCAGTTACTAATCTAAAAGGTAATTGCCTGTAAATTGGGGTTTGCATATTTAATAGAAAAAGTTCACTCTTATTAAGATTTAATCTATAGCCAGAAAAAACACTAAACTGATCTAGTAGTGATAGCACTGCGGGGATAGATTCCTCTGGATTAGAAATATAAAGTAACAGGTCATCTGCGTAAAGAGATATCTTATGAATCTTCTGTCTGCAAGTAATACCACATGTGTTTGAAGAATCCCTGAGTGCAATAGCCAAGGGTTCCAAAGCAATATCAAATAATAAAGGACTTAAGGGGCAACCTTGTCTAGTACCTCAAAAAAGCCTAAACAAGGGGAATCTTTGATTATTAGTAAGTATTGAAACCATAGGTGTATAATAAATCAGTTTGATCACAGATATAAATTTAGGGCTAAAATTAAATTTTTGTAGTGTAATGAATAGATATTCCCATTTGACTCTGTCAAACGCCTTTTCAGCATCTAGTGAGACAACACATTCTGGAATTTTGGATGAAGGGGTACATATAATATTTATTAATCTCCTAATATTAAAATGTAAATAATGATTCTGAATAAATCCTGTCTGGTATTCAGAGATAATTTGTGGAAGAACCTTTTCCAATCTAAAGGCCAATATTTTGGAAAATATTTTTGAATCTACATTTAATAAAGAAATAGGTCTATAAGATGCACATTCAGAGGGATCTTTATCCTTTTTAAGAATTAAATAAATAGTTGCTTTGTAGATCTCCTTTAAATTTCTCCCCTCTCACCTTAAATCTGTGCTCTCTAGATCTAGATCCTCTGCCCTGAGAAAAAGATTCTGACAATCTATCCTATCCATGCTCCTCATAATTTATAAAACTTTATAAGGTCACGCTTCAGCCTCCTACGTTCCAGTGAGAACTGACAGTGGCAGCTGCAACATCTTTCCACAGAGAACACCAGAAGTAACAACTAGTGTTTTTTTTCCCCCAGCATTTAGCTACTGAGATGCTCAGTCAATGGCTGCCTTAATAGTGACACGACTGTCGTCACTGGCCATAGCTGGTCACTCAGAGAGGGTGAGGGATCCCAAGGCAGGAGGTAAACACATGCTCTTCAACATAGAGCCAACTTCTACTTAGTCTTCAGAGACATCGCATCCCACATGGACCACATTGATGAACAATGTATTCACAAGCTCAGGTTTCCCAAGGCTATCATTACCGAGGTACATGACATACTGTAAGAACACCTTCAGACAGGGCCTTGTACCTAAACCACGCTCTCCATGGATATCAAGGACACCCCCTTAGGATCTTTCCAAGCAAAAACAGTAGATCTCTGCCAGTTCTGTTATTTCACTGCTCCCTGCCCCAACAGAAATATCACACAGGCACTGAATTCACTAAGGAATTATTTCATCTGCTGTGACTTCAGTGAGTGACTGGTGGCATCTCAGGCACAGGGATTTGATAGCATCGCTGACTTCTCACAGGTACAGGCAGCCATTGACTGCATTCATGTATCCTTAAAGGTTCCTCTTAATAACCAATTAACCTATTTAAAAACAGGAAATGTTTCCACTTCCTCAAATTTCAGGTCATTGTGGATCACAAGAATTTCCTCATGGTGAATCCTGTATTTCTGGGAAGTACATATGAGTTCTTCATTCTGAGGGAGTTTGTACAGCCAGATATTTTCAACAGCTGGTACTAAATGGAGAGGTGAATCCTCAGGGGACAAAAGATATTTGCACCAGTGCATTCTCCAGTTACCACACCTGAGCAGAAATTAGACAAGAGCCACAAAAGTACCAGAACATGAGTGGAAAATGTCATGGGTCTCCTGAAGGTGAGACTTTACTGCTTGTATCAGTATAGAAGGTGTTTTGCAGTACACTTAGACCAGATGTGGAGAGTTTATCATTGTCGACTGCATGCTCCACAACCTTTCCAAACAAAGACAGCAGCTGCTGCTGAAGGCAAAGGATTAAGGAGCCCAAGAGCTTGAGGGTCATTAGGTGGAGATTGGAGAGCAGAAGAACAGGAAGGGGAGGAGAAAGGAGAAGGTTACCAGTAAACGTCTTTGCTCCTGATCTGCAGCCTCATTTCCTAGCTACACTCAGGTCCCATTTTAGAACTTGTTTTTGGGTGTAAACCACCTTAACCTGTTTCAGACTGGATGTTGGCCAATGTTGCAATTGGAGGAGATTACACAGGGAATTAGCATTGCACAGCAATGCTTTGGCACACCAGGAATAGGTGTAATCTAATTTCTAGGCTCCATTCTATGTCTACATTCACAATGAATCTAGGTGCAAGTTTGTAATCCTGCATTGCTATCCTCCTGCTCGTGGTGGTGAAGTCATACTTCAGCAGTATTTCTGGATATTTGTTCTATGTCCTTCACATATATATATATGATATGCTTGTGCATGAAGGGTTTTGGGCATGTGCAGTGATATCAAAGGGCATGAAATTCTTGTTTTGACATTATTTGCACAAAACTGTACTACACACGAGACCTATGAACAGTGCAGGCCTCACTTACTGAAACAGGCCTTAACAAGTGGGTTGAGACCTTGTTCAGTTTTATTAAAAGAGGCCCTGTCCTTCCTTGATGTGCTGCAAAGGGTCTTTTGAATATCACTGCAAGAAAACTGCTGCAAGAACCCCTTCCCTGGATTGCCACTTTGATCTGCCTTTTCAGACAATTTCCAATCCACAGAACTTAAAAGGCTTCAGAAAGTGGCCTGATATGAGTAAATACCAGACATTAAAAATTAAGGTTACCTTGATTTGGAGGGGGGCAATTAGCTGTAGATGTTTAAATCTATCAAAGCAATGTGACAGATAGATAGAAATAGTCCACTTCTCGTGGTTAAAAGTTCTCGAATGTAACAATCACGTAATTAAATGTACAAGATTTAGGAAAGAGTAGGAGAAACTAATTTTACCTAGAAGGTTGTTACCTAGAAGTTTTATCATTGGATAAAATGATTGAATTTGAGATTGTTTAACATTTTGGAATGGATTAGATGATGATTTAGGTAAAAAGGATAAAGGAATCCAGGAAAAACAGCACTCACATGATTTGGATAGCTGCTCATGTGGAGGATAAATTTGTTGGTCTAAATGTCTTCATGTTTTATTTTGTTTTATATGATGTCAGGGCATCAAGTGAGAGCTACAATATTCAATTCTAATAGATGCATTCTACAGTTAATTAGAAATTCAACAATATCCTGTCAATTTTTCAGGCCCAAGCCCTAAGTATGGTATACTGTTGCAGAAGTTGCCTGAAACAGGCAATAGGCTATTTGTATTTAAAAATAAAGAAATAGATATCTGCTTACTTTTACCCACAGAGACATGGAAGAAAATTCTTCAATTAGTTAATACATCTTCAATGTGTGCCAGACACTCTTTGATACAATTTAAGGTGGTTCACAGGACCCATATGTCAAAGGACAAGTTAGCCCGTTTTTATCACCATATAAATCCTATATGTGATAGATGTAATTCGGAGGTGGCTTCCCTGACACATATGTTTTGGTCCTGTCCTCTTTTGGAAAAATATTGGAAGGACATTTTTAACATTATTTCAACTGTATTGAATATTGATTTACAACCTCACCCAATCACTGCAATTTTTGGGTTACCAATGATGGCATCTGGCTACCTATCTGCTGCTGTTTGTCATATGATTGCTTTTATTACATTAATGGCCAAGCGATCCATTTTGTTTAAATGGAAGGATCCAATACCTCCCACCACTTTTCAATGGTTTTCTCAAACTATGTTTAAACTTAGAAAAAATTAGGAGTGGCACTGTTGATTCTTCACTTAAATTTGAGGAAATTTGGAGTCCATTTATTCAATATTTTCATATGATATAGATCCCTTTTCAATAATCTTTGAATTTAGAGGAGCGGAGTTGACGACATAATAATGCTCTTTGTTCGAGAAATATCAGTCCAGTTTTTGTTTCTTTTGAAATTTTTTTTAGTTTGTTTTGTTTTATTACTTACAATTTTTTTTTCGATTGGGTTTTTTTTATATAATAAATCTTTTTCTTTCTCCTTTTGATTTTTTTGCAATATATTCATTTACCAAGAAACCATGGGGCCTAGAATATATTTTTTATTTTTTATGACTATATATGTCATGATTGTCCTCCCAATCTCTTTGTATTACGTGTATAATTACCAATGTTATATGTATTAATCTGTATTAATTTGAAAATTAATAAAAAGATTGAAAAAGAAGAAGAAAGATATCTGCTTGAGCCCACCTCAGGAATATTGGTTTGTCCTTTGGCAGCCAAAAACAAGAAGCAATGAGGAAGAGTTGAACCAAGTGTAGCCTAACAGTTGGTGTTTTGTTTGGAACAACTGCAGGCTGGCACAACAAAGGTACATTTGTTAAAAATACATATCCAAATCTGGAGCAAAGAGGAGCAGGACTGTTTTCCCCAACACTGTATTAAAACCACAATTAACTCCTGCTCACTTTTCATCCTGCTTTCCTATTGTTACTTCAGCAACACCCAATCGACTCTACCATTCTCTCTCCCTTCTTATCACCGTTACACTGTTCTGATTGCACATCCTCAACTGTAACATCTCCCAATCATGTAAAAAAATTTCCCAATCACGCCCCATCCCAATTACCCCACTTCCTCAACTTAGCTGGATCACATCCCTATAAAAACATACCTTAGGACTACTGCTGGCAAAGTGGTAGCCAGACCTTCTCAGGTCTCTTTCCCAGCACTCTGCATAGGAACACCAACTCAGTGTCCACAGCTTGCCCTATGATAATAATGCAGCTTGAGGCCAACTTTTATCCTAATGTTTGTGTCCCGAAAGGAATAGTACCATAGTGTTTCAATGTAATAGTTGGCCACCTCTGCAGGACTTAACATACATTCTTTCAACACAATCTTTGATTCTGCTTTACACCAGATAACTGTCTGATCCTATTTTATAAATGGTTCATTGACATTTCACAGTCATTCTTTTGCTTTAAGTCTCCTTCATTTTTAGATTCTACTAAGAGTAAGGAAGCAGACCTAATCTCAAATTTCTGTACCTATATATATGAACAAAATTATAATCACCTAGAAGTGTGAGCCTGATTTGGCATAGCAGCAGGAGGACCAATGACTGCTTCTCAAATACCAGTACAGATGGATGGATAGTGGTGATTAGGGAAACCAACGAAGAAGGATGGATACCAGTACAGATAGATAAAGGAGATTCAGGCTTACTGGTACAGGTAGATTGATTGTGAGAATCAAGGATTGGGGATACAGTCACAGATGTATGGTGGGTTTCAGGATGAGGGATAGTGACACAGATGGATAAACAGTGGCATGGTCAGGTAAAAATTAGAGATATGAGCTCTAGAGGGAAATCAGGGAGCAGTGATACCGGCAAAATGTAAGGGCAGACTGGGATATTGGCACAAATAGAGGAGTGGAGGGAGGAAGACTGAGAAATTAGAGACATCAGCACAGATGGATTGTGGGGGATGAAGGATTGGGAGTATGGCACAAATGGATAGATGATGGGAGAAAAATTGATTTGGGATTGCAGGCACAGATGGATAGATGCTAGGAAGAAAAGGAAATACTTGTACAGATTGATGGTGATGGGGACTGATCAAGGAAGGCTGATCAGGGCCTGGAATTTGGGCAATAACGGAAGTGGGAGTGAGAGGGGAAGCAGATTAAGAAAGAGCAGCCTGGGAATTAGGGAACTGTAGGATCAAGGGGGTGGAGTGGACATCAGGGAATGATGTTGGAGTGTGAGGATGGCTCTTGGTAGAGATCAATGCCATGCATGCGGCTGATGGTAAATTTAATTTATCTGACATGTGTCCCAGTCTGATTCTCTGCTGAGTAGACCAGATTGTACCACGAGTCCAATAATGGTTTCTCCCAAGACAACATTGTCTAATTCCCCTTGGAAAGCTCCAAAAGATGCACTGCATGGGGAATTATGTCTTTTCATATGCTCCCAATGCAGAAAACATCACATGTAAAGTGTACAGTCTAATTTCCAGAGTTATCTCATTTCACCCCAGAGAAAAAAATTCAACTGCACAATGCTGAAGACAAAAAATATTATGCAATTGAATTTCTAGTCTTTAGAATCTTTTATCAACCATTTGGAACTAAAAAGCCAAATCTGAATTTTATCTATGCATTCTAGGCATGGTACTGGATAATAAATTATTTAATATCATGATCTCTGATGAGCTGGCAAGCAGATCCCAACAACAATGATAGTATTATAATTGGTATGATTCTTCTAGATTCTGACCCTGAAAGAAAAAGCTAACGTGCCTGCCACATTCTCAAGACATCACAAGTTCCTACAGTCAATTAATTTCATTTCCATGTATGGACACTCTAGATTTCTAGGTAAACAATATGTATGTATATCAGGTCCTATATCAGGATTCATACATTAACAAAGCTGAAGTTCGTTGAGAAATAATGTTGGCCAGGATAACTTCCTTGTTCTTCACATTTAAAAAAAAATCATTCACCTAAACACACAAGTTCAGTTTGATTATCAAATGAAATGCAGCATTTTGACAGCAGAGTGCATATTCAGTACACACTAACTGTTAGTCTGAATCAGGGATGTCAATTTTATTTTCTTGGAGGGCCTGATCTAATAGCCCTGCCCTTGGTATAAGCAGCATTCTTCAAAATTCAATAAGCTATAAATTTATAAAGATAAACTGTATTTGGTTCTTCATGATGATCCTTCATCCATTCATTTTTGTTTATCTTCAATTGTTCAACACCTTCTTGAATTTTTAGATATAACACTTGTATACTTTTAACATATTTATTTACGTTATACTTCCTTTCCCAGATGTAGAATAGATCCTTTCTTTACTCAGTTTATAATTTCTCACTACCATTTTAGAGAACTTGTATTCTTTGCATTTATTTGTCTTTCACAATTAATATCAGATGAGACATCGATTGAGATATTTATAAAGCTGTTATTGAATATAATTATTATTGAAATGGATTAGTTAGGTGACTATTGTGTTAACTTCATCATAATAGGTGCACAAAGCTGACATTTTTTAATTACTGAGAATGTATTTTAAGGAGTTTCTTTTTAAGTGTGTGTTCCATGTCAATGAGCTGTTGACAGCAATTGCTGAGGAATGTAAAATTTGGTTAGCTTTATTAGTTTGCTGTGTTTCTACTAACCCACAGATCTTCAGCATAATTGCTTGCAATTTTTTGGCTAAGATCAAGTGTAGTGTCTATTCTTGAGTGACAAGTTTAGGTTTTTACTGCTTGTATTCATCTCACTGCTGGCTTTACCCTCACACCCTTTGCTACATCAAGCCTTCACTGCAATTGATGGATTCCAGTGGTGATTTTGGCCTAACACCAATTGCAGGACCAGGGAAATGTGCCTGAATGGCAAAAAGCCAAGCACCAACCCATAGAGTATGCAACACTGTCAGGATGATAGTGAAAACATAGATGACAGTGAAAACATAGAAGACATGACCATAGACTGAACCTTCTTTATTGAAAGGATTTTGTTGCTGGTTTAAAGCTGCAGGTATCTTCAGTCTGCAAGATTTTCCAGCAGTACCTATTTTGATGTGATGTTTAAAATATTACTGGATTCCTGAATTTTCTGAGACTTTCAAAAATAGGGAGTGATGTATTCCTATCAAACCTGAACACTGAGCCTAAGGGATCATATAAAGACAGTGCGTATGTAAATGCTACACATTCCAGTCATTGATATGTTTCCACTCCTTGCCAGATACATTAAGGGGAGTGGAAGAACATCAACTTCAAAGATCAGTTTAAGATCTGGAGAAATGATGCCGGAATTAGATGCAAAGAGACCCATCCTTAACTTGACCTCTAGCCTTACCAGTAGAAAACAAAGGGCAGTTCAGAATTGCCTCACATCTCCATCAACCCAGGAGCACACTTGCACTGCCATCATCTGCAGGAATTGAAAGAAGGAAGGAGACTAGACAAAGAATTGTAGGAGGAAACAAATACTACAACCTATGCAGTGAGGTTACCCACTTCTACAGAACCTGCTGAAAACACAGTCTCAGTCCTCTGAGTAAATGCAAACAAGATTGCCTCAGAGAAGTCTGTTATATTATCTCCACCAAGGACCAAGTAAAAGTTTCAGGAGCAACGTGAATACAAAGGAAAGCAAGAAGGAAAATATTGCCACAGTATGCTCCTAAACGCTAGAAAACTCCCAGCCAAGTGAAGCATTGATGGAAGCTAGAAGAGAATAATCACAAAACCGGCAATGGTATAGGAAAAAGATGAAAAATATTCCACAAACAATGTAAAGTTTCAAATAATACTAAGACCAAGGGTTAAAGGTGGCTTGTGTCCCAAACAGACAATAGCAGCTGCTTCTCATGTCATACTATAGTGCTACAAAGAAGTTGCCACCATTACCAACAAAAGATGGGGCAAAACAGCAAAGAAGTAAACTTGGCAGAGAGCAGCCTCCAGTTCCAGAGCACTGAGAGCATTAACCCAGACCCTGAACAAAAGGAGCAGCAAACTGTGCAGCACAGCCCAACTCCAGAACACCCAGAGTTGTAAAGAACCCAGCACACCCTGAGAAATTAAGCACACCCAAGCTTTGGAACACTGAGATCAGCAAAACACAGAGAAAGCATCTGCTATTGGAAGTCAGGAACAGCACTATTTCAGAAAAAAAACAGGAGCAGATGACAGCCAATTGAGGATTTCTCAATCCTAATGGTGTTCTGACAGACTTACAGACCTGAAATATTAACTGGTTCTCTTTCCACTGGGTACACAAATTATATCAAGAAATGTGCATTATAGAAAAAACACTTTGTATTGTTTTTTTGACCTTGACAAACCTTGCCAAAGTCAAGGCTAAGTTACAGGAATATTATTACATACCACAAATACTGGTAGTGCCCTGATGGTGGTTTCATGGGTCATCAGTCAAATCAGGTGACAATGATTGCCATTATTGCATCCGATGTATTCTACTGTGAGGAGGCAGTTTCACCACTACTATTGGAGGTACTGTGCAGTCTATTTGTGATAAACATTTGCTCAAAAGCCTTGACTCCAGTTAATCACTGGGAATGACCCAGTTCTGAAGAAAAGTGATTGGCTATATTCCAGCAGTTCACACTATACTGACAACATTCAGAACATTCTGGATGGTCATCAGTGCTACTGGATGATATAACTGAGCCAAAAGCAATCTAGATTCCAAATCTAATCCCTTAACCAAAAAGACACCTTCAGCATACTGAAAATTGCACAATATATCAATGCAACCAGATGAAACCAAACAGTTTCACCCATTCCAGGATAGATTTCCTGTTTATACTCCAAGCACTTAGTCAGAACCAGAAATTCAATTTGACATTTCCAGTTGTAAATCATTCTTGTGCCAGTGATCAAATATCCACATGAGTTGTGCATAGAATGACATCAATCACTGTACAATGCACATTGCACAGGAAATCAGGTCACATTGTTCTACGGAACAGTTGCTGTTGGTCACTTGCAGAACACTGATGCTTTCATAGCTTTGCTGCTTCTGCAGCAGTGCTGTTAAGGTAGTCTCCTGAAACAGGAAACTAGTTTGAACTCCTTAATTTTTTAACCTGCGTTCTTTCCTCAGGCCCCACACCATCCTCTCCAGTGTGACAGTACCCATGCCTCAACAATCTCCTATTGATACCACCATAGTCACAATATCAAGACAGTTCTCTCACCATTCCATTGGGCCCCAATCTTTAACCACTCCCTACCCTTGGCAACAATATAGCCCCTCACGACTGATCGTCTCTTCCAGCTTGGATCCAGCCTCAGTACTGGACTTGCATTATTTTCCTTTGGCATATTACAACACACAAAAAAAAGTGTGCAATGAGCATTCGGGAGTGCCTGAGGATTTCTTGTTTGCATCATTCAGTTCCACAATTTTCATGTAAAACATTACCATACTAATCTAATGTGGGGTTCTCAGACCATGATTATCTAGTTAATAAAATGTGCCTCCTTGGCATCTTCTGGTATATTTTTATATAAAAATGAAAATCTTAAGATAGAATTCTTTAAAAAAAATTGTGGTAACAAAATAGGATCTTAAGGAAAATAAGCAATCAGTTTGATGCACATTCAAGATGAACTTCAGACAAGTTACCCTGAAAGGAATTGATGTAAAGTGTTTTCCATTTTTGGCCTCACAAAATATTGTTTTGATATTGTGAACTAAAGGCAAATCCAGGAGTAAAGTGGATTAAAAGAAAACATTGTCCAACTTCACCCCTCCCTCAGCTGATCCACACCTTTGTTACCTCCAGGCTTGAATATTCCAATACATTCCTGGCCTCTGTTCTATTAACCGTAAACTCAAGGTCATCCAAAACTCTACTTTCTGTGTCCTAACATACACTATGTCTTTCTCACTTATTACCCTTGAGCTCACTGACTTACATTGACTCCCCATTAAACAATGCCTCAGTTTTAAAATATTAATTCTCAGATTCTTGTTTTAAATCCCTTGTGGAAGTCCACATTTTTGTCTCCACACTTAATTAAGTGTGTTCATCTCCACACTTAATTGCTCCTCTATTAGATGGCATATCTTTCGGTGTCAAGATTTTATGTTCTGGAATTTCCTCCATAAACATTTTGCCTTGCTACCTCTCTTTCGTCCTTTGGGACACTTATTAAAACTTTCTCTTTGATCAAGCTTTTGGTCACCTGGACTAATATTTTCCTATCTGGCACAGCATCAGTTTTGATTCTTGTCTGCAGTTGCTCTTGTGGTGCACTTTAAGATGTTTCTTTCTGCAATACAGGTCTGTACAAATGAAGGTTAATGTTGAAATGTAGTTTGCTATAATGTGGAGAAGTTATCACTGGATAGTAGTGAAAACAGTAATAGGAAATCACAGTTTATAAAAAATAAATTACCATTGATTTTTTTCAGGTACCATTATTGCGCATTTTATGCTACTGTGCCTGATCAATTTCAACTCTGTATGAACCAATTTAAAAAAATTTTCCTAGCTATTGAGTTATCTTGCATATTGGTCTAAAACACCTTTTCTTTTTAATTAATCACTGACTATCTAATTTATTATGGGAAATGCATTTCTTTGTGAGTGAGCTTTGTTTAGTGTCTATTTAAAAAATACTGTATATTGGGCAGGAACTTTCTGAGAAATGTCAACAATTCCAGGTTAGACCTGGTACAGAATAAAAGAGCCTATTCATTTGAATGGTGATATTATTATTGCAAGAAACAAAAAGTTACATTTTTACTTAATTTGTTTACTGTGATAAATACACGTATTTAGAAGTTTCTGTGTTTTAGAATTTGGATGAAATTGATACTGAAATAAATTGATAAGTTTGATGGATGGAAAGCAGGAAGGAAAACATTGCCATCTACTGAAGGTTTTCTTAGACATTTTAGGTAAAGCTTGACCTACTGGATTAACTTGCACAAGGCCCTTGCACTACACAGGCCCTCACTGAGTAAAACAGCAGCATTCTTAGTCAGCATTCCATCTTTATTAATACAGGTGAATTGTGTGAATTAGTTGTGAGCAGGTAGTCACACTCAACAAATACGGGACAGTGGTACTTCAGTCGATATTTTGCTTCAGAAATCAGTGTATAAATAGCAGAATTATTTATTCTCTGATGCTATTTCATTTCATAAGAATTGCAAGTCAATTTCAAAGTTCAATATTGAGTGATAGCCCAGGAATAGGGGATTTATATTTTTTGGATAAATTCATGAAATATAACAAAATTTATTAATTGAATATCCAAATTTTGGATTCAGTATTGTTGATTTTTCTGTATCTTAAGTAATTTTTTTGTGGTTTTAGCTGAATTTTAATGTTGTTCAGACTATCAAAAGGAGAGACTTCAGCTACATATGAAAAATTACTGTAAGCAAACATATAGCAGCAGGGTTCACAACACTATATGAGGTTCACTCTAGCTTTGCTAGAGGTGGTGCAATTAGATACAACCATTACTTTTAAGAGATATTAGATAGGCATTTGGATGGGCAGGGTATAGAAGGATATGGACCTAATGGAAGCAAATGGGATTAGTGTAGATGGGCAAAATGTTTAGCATGGACATGGTGGGCCAGGGTCCTATTTCTGTGCTGTACAGTTCTATGAATCTATATGAATCCTGGGTTTTGCCATCATTTTGCTAGATTACATGCAAGTAAGTTACAAGGTGAGTTATGAAAAACACAAGGCCCAATGATAATGATTGATATTACTGAAGCCAAGTAGAATATCAAGCATAAATTCCAAAACTGAATCAGTATAAAATCTGATTCTAATATGAAATGTAAGCAAAACATGAAAATGAATACACATTGGTGCAATGGTTAAGTCACCAGACTAGTAATCTGAGGCCCAATTTAATAATCCAGTAAATTTGAGTTCATATCTCACTATGCACACATTCTATTCGTGACCATGAAACAGGATGTTGTAAAATCCAACTGCCCTTTGGAGGAGAGATTTGCCATCCTTACTCAGGTGGTTGATCCTGAAATGGCCTAGAAGGACTATCAGTTGTGTCATAATTGTTTTGTTGAAACTGGAACAGAATTAGACAAGAACACAAAAAAATGTGACCACAAATAGGCCATCAGGCCCTTTAAGACTGCCTCACCATTTAATATGGTCATGGCTGATCAATGCTGGCCTCAACTCCTCTTTTGTGCCATTTCTCCATACCCCTCTAATCCTCAATCTATCAAATATTTATCCACCTCCATTTTAAATACTTATAATGATCCAGCTTCCACCACATGCTGGGGCAGAGAATTCCAGAAATTCATCACCCTCTCAAGAAGAAACTTCAACGTACCTCAGTTTTAAATAACTTATCCTATATTTTGGAGTTAGGTCCCCTTGTTCGAGACTCTCCCACTTGTGAAAGCATCCCAACATCGACCCTGTCATGCCCCCTTAGGATCTTATATATGTTTGAATAAAGTCATCCCTCATTCTTCGCAACTCCAAAGAATACAGATCCAAACTATGTAGTCTCTCTTGGTAGGACAACCCTCTCATCACAGGAATTAGCCTGGTGAATCTCCTTTGGACTGCCTCTAATTTTACTGTATTTTCTTTAGGTAACTCTGTACACAGTATTCCAGGTAAGGCCTCAACAACATCTTGAACATTGCAACAAAACCTCCCTATTTTTAAACTCCAACCCCTTTGTGGGTGTGGTTTCTACTGAGAAAACAGAGTAAGAATGTACAACATAATGCATTGTTTATAGTGGAGAAATGGATCAGAACCAGATCAAAGTACATGCCAATAGATTAAATCAACTTGTTTATCTTCTTATCATATCCTTTAAGGCCTTCTTCAGAAAAATACCTGTGTCTGAACTGTTTGTATTCTGTCAGCAATGTGAATAGTTCCTGCCTTCACCAATCTTTAGGATAGAATCAAATCCGCTCTTCTTTTTCCCTTTTCCATTAATGATATCTGGATATTATAAAAACAGCAAATGGTAATGGCCCTGATGTCACTCAGTGCTTCATCTGTCATAAAGAACTAGAAGATCAGACACCTTGACATGAACATTCAGTTGAACATTAAAATCTTCTGAGCTTTTATTGAGTATTCACTAGTTTGGAAAACTGTTTCAAGTGTAAATTTTCTATCTGAAAGTTGTAATTTTGAGCCTTTCAAAGATTGACAATATAGAGACTGGTCATCATGAAGTAAACTGTTGCAGCAACCATTTCATAGATAAAACTACGTGATTCCAGCTAAATTTTACTATTTCCAGCTCCTACCTGAATATATTTTTTAAGTTGTATACTCTGGGTAGAGGAGAGAGTAGTAATGTTTTATCTGGTAACTATCAGAGTTAAGACAAGAAAAAGCTACAAGTAACTGTTTTCTTTGCCCTTTTTTTATATAACTTCCAGTTAAAATGAAAATTGCATTCTCCATTTAACTACTATATAAAATACTTGACCTGGCAATATCATCTTATAAAATGTAAACTCTTTTTTTGTGACAATTCTTAATTCAGAAACAGCTAACAATCAGCTTTGGTGTAACTGTTTCTGTTGCAAACATCAAATGAAGAGAAATTTATCTTGGGATTTAATATAAAGAGAGCAATAGTTCAAGCAATAGCTTCTTCTACATTGGGAAATAGATGTTTGCGTAAAAGAGAAAATGGGAATGGTGAGATTTTGATACCCAAATGCATACTGAATTTTTCTTACAGCCTATAAATAGATGAGGAACATGTCAGCCTACTTTGCACATAAGACTATTTAAATGTGTTCAACTACAAATACTGCAGCCCACCTGCTGCTCATCCACAATCCCATCTAGAATCACTCTCCGCTATCCCCCAACCTACTTGTCAGTCAAACATAACCAGATAATTTCCAGCCCTCTTGCAACTACATGGACTGCCATTTTGGTAGCTATAACTTGCTTACTGTGTTCAAATGAAATATGAATTTTGCAGCACAAATTTCAGGTGGAAGATGCTGTCAAATTTGCACCTGCTTCAGACAAATTTGAATTTCCCTATTTAATAAGGTATAGTTCAATACAAGAAACTTTATTGCACCCTACCATACTAACTGGTCTTCATTTTACTATTTTTAAATGATGAAGCTACATTGGCTGCCATCTTGAACATGAAGGATCACCCTAGAATATAGCAATCTTAAAAATATTTGTTAATTAAAATTTCATCACTTTAAAATATATCTGCTTTAAGATTGCTATTGACAGCAGGTGGAAGTCATTCGTTGCTGCATGATGAAAGGTGATAATCCCAACCAGACATATCAAAACATCTTCTGCATGTGTTAACGTAGTTTGTTTGGAAATGATAAGATATGCCTGCTCTATTCAATTGTTTGGGAAAGCCTTGTGCTTTGTAAATGGAAACCAATGTGTTTATTTCTTTTAACTGTCTGCCATTTTACTTGAAATGATTTCAGTAATCTTTTCATTGCCCGCCTCTCTTATTTTTACATCTGATTTTGTTGGTCTGCAATTCTCCTATTTACCAGAGTCCTGATATGTTTTGAAGTCTCCTATTCACAGTACAATTATCGTATCCTTGTGTTTATTGCCCTTTGTTAAGTTTTAATATATCTCACTTCTACATTATGGATGTTCACCGATACCTCCTTGAATATTTCCTACTTTTCTATTATAAATCTTTGAACAATTATGTTCCAATTAATTGTTTACAAATTATGTCATGTTCCTTTAAAACCTGCTTTTCTAAATCCCAAAATACTGTACCAAGTATGAATGATGCATAAACATGGCATAAATTAATTTTGTCAAACCATTCAATCCCCCAAGTATGATTTGAAACAGATTGTACCTCACTGTGCAGCCTTTATTTGAAAAATAATGACAAACAATGTAATTACCTGTGCTATACACTTTGTGGTGAAACAATGTCCTCAAAACACGCAGTACACATTCTGAAAAAGTTTCATGGGTAATCATGGAATCATACAGCAAAGAGGAAGCCCAGTTAGCCCATCGTGCCCATGCCAGATCATCAAAAGAGCTATTCACCAAGTCATCTCCCAAGATAATTTCCCACATTCTGCAATTCTCCCTTTTTAGTACTTAAATGCTATTATTTGAAATATGTTAATGTTGGAATAAGTGAAATACCTGCTTTCAAAAGTCAACGTTTATGATAGAATCACCGAGATGTGGATTATTGTATTACAGATAAATACATACTTAACATGATTTCGGGTAAACTCATGTTTTCTCACTGGGGGAAAGATCATTTTTTTTAGCTATTATTACACAGATCACAAGGATGTGGAATGTTACCACAAAATATTAGGGGAAAACATAACTATTTGGTACTCCGTATCCATATTATTTCAATGTATTAGTATCACTTAATGGATAGTTTAGGTACATTTACACTGTAGCTACTGGTCTAAAGAGCTGCATTTTGGGCTCCAGCCAAGCAAGCCTGTTTACACTGCTTGGCTCCTGCCTGGCTGAAACTTTAACCATCCTGTTTAGGAGAAAGCTCTGCAAATGCCTTAACGCACACAGGCACAGGGCTGTCTCCCAAAAATTAGAAATAACAATTTTGCATTTAAACAGCACAAAACGTAAATGTTGAGAAAGTGGAGGGGAATGAATGTCTGTCTCACACTTAAATTAATGACAGATAAGTTTACAGTGGAGGGTCCAAAGGAACCAGGTCTGAAAGTGAGCCAGATTTAAACTCTATGGTGCATCAAGACAAATACCACCACTTCCAGTTTAGTGACAGTGTGAAGCAGCAAGGGAATTCTACTGGCATCACAAGTGTCATTGAAGGTTATCATCAGCCATTCCATTTATGCAACAGGAATTTTCTGAGTCTCTGTGGAGTATATGTTAGAAACTATATATTTTACTTGTTTGCCTTTTTGAATGAGTTTTATCTTCATTTCCCCACAATAAGAACATAAAAATAAAGAGCAGGAATAGACCACCAGACCCTTTAGATCTCCTATGGCATTCCTTCGGATCATGGCTAATATTCTACCTCAATTCCATTTTCCTGCACTATTGCCAATACTCTGATTTCCTCAATATCCAGAAATCTATCAATCTCTGTTCTTAATGAACTCAATGACTGAGCCTCTGTAGCCCTCCAATATTCCAATAATGACAGCAAATACCAAATATTCACAAAAACCTAAATGAAGAAGTTTCTTCTCATCTGGGTCTTATATGGCATATCCCTTGTTGGGTTCCAGATTCCTAAGCCAGGAGCAGCATCCCCCTTGTCGAGTGCTGCAGAAATTTTTTAAGTTTCAATGCAATCACCTCTCATTTTCTCCAACCCTGAATCAGAGATACAAGCCAGATTTACCCAATCTGTCTTCATAAGGCAAATCCACCATCCTAGGGACCACTGTGATGACTCTTTGTTGCTCTCCATCTATGGCAGATATATCCTTTCTTGAATAAGGAGAACAGAACTGCATAAAATATTTCAGGTGTGAGCTCACCAAGGCCTTATATCATTGGAGTAAGGCATTTTTACTCCTGTACACAAATTCTCTGAAAACAAAGGGCAAAACCATTAGCCTTTCTAATTGCTTCCTATATCTATATGTTAGCTTTCAGTGACTTCTGTACAAGGACACCGAGGTCTCTTTGAGCATCAACACTTCTCAATCTACCATCATTTGAAAAGTATTCTACTTTTTTGTTTTGTGAACCAAAACAAAATTATATTCGCACATTATATTTCAATGTCATTTTCTTACCCACTCACTTACTTAGTTTATCTGTATCCCCTTGAAGCTTCTTTACATCCTCAAGTTTTACTCACATTCTCACCTAGTTTTGCATCATCAGCAAACTTGTAAATTTGGCATTTGGACCCGCCTTCTCCCAGCCAAATTGCTGATATTCACAATGAATGGTAGCAGAATTTTGTTGTAATGTTTATAGTGAACATGTTCATTATATCCTCTAGTTGTTGTTCCTGATGTATTTCCAATCCTCTCCACGTTGGTTATCCAAAACGCGTCATAGCTCTCCTAACTGCAAGACTAACATGATTGAGCAGATTTTTGTCAACTTTTTTAAATTTCAAAAATAAACTTTATTCATGAGATCAATACATTCAGTAGTGGTAACACTTTTTTTATGGAAACCATTGCCCCTCAAAGCCCACTGGGGTGATACACACTTTCAATGTTTGAGGGGCTTCTCCACCCAACTCAGCCCCTCCATGTCCAGCAGGGGAAAGACCCTAGGCTGTGGTCTTTCCCCACAGAGCCTTTGCATTGACTGCACTAAACTTCAGTGCATCCCTCAGCACATACCCATGCAGCCAGGAACGTGCCAGTTGGCAACATTCGCTTTTGGACATCTCGTGTGCTGGAAGTCCAACAAGTTTCGGGCAGACCTAAAGGCATCTTTCACCGAATTGATGATCTTCCGGCAGCACTTGGTATCTGTCTTGGTGTGTGACCCTGGGAACAGCCCATATATCAGAGAGACCTCTGTTACGCAGCTGCTTGGGATGAACCAAAACAAGGATCCTTGCTTCCATCTCCACACCCTCTCAGCAAATCCACAGTCTGCAAGGAGGTGGGTGACATATCCTCTCCACTGCAGCTGTCCCAAGGGCAGCGTGCACTGGGGATGATATTTTGACTGTACAGGAAGGATCTGACTGGGAGGGCCCCTCTCACTGCCAGCGAAGCAAAGTCTTAGTGCTTGTTGGTAAGTTCTGATGATGAGGCATTCTGCCAGATGATTTGCACAGTTTGCTCAGGGAACCACCACACAGTATCCATAGAGTCCCTGTCCCGCAGTTCTGTGCTGACCATTGCCTGATGGACTTATCAAAGGTGTTTGCCTGGAAAAATTTTTCCACAAAGGACAGGTAGTGTAGCAACATCAAGTTGACAGGGACATTGCGTGGCAATGGAGCCAGACCTATCCTCCACAACACCAGGGACAGGTAGAACCTCAGCATATTGTGACTGCTGGTGCCCATATACTTTGGTTCCACACACACCTGATGCAACCACACACAAAGGTGGTCATCAGGATGAGGGCAATATTGGGTACACTTTTCCTCCCATTCTCTGGGGACTGTGCATTGTGACCTATCCGACTCATTCTATCTTGGATAACCAGATGAACCGGAAGACGGGCCACACCAGAGCCAAGTACAACAGCCCCAAGAGCACAAGACCACCTGATGACCAAGTTCTTGAGAGAAAGCATCGTTTCCACAGTCCCAATTTTTGTTTGACCTTTCCAATCTGCTCCAACCAATTCTTGTTACATGCCTCAGCCCCTCCAAACCAAATCCCCTGCACCTTCATGTAGTCAGACCTGATGGTGAAGGGGAACATTGGATCAGTCGAGCCAGTTGACAAAGAGCATGGCCTATCTCTTACAACGGTTGACTCTGGCCCTCGATGCCAACTCAAACTGGTCACAGATGCTGATCAATCTGCGAACTGACCATGGATTCAAGCAGAAGATGGCAACGTCATCCATGTACAGGGACATTTTGATCTGGGTGCCTCAATTGCCTGGCAATATCACTGCCCTTATGCTCTTGTCCTTCCTGATGGATTCAGCAAAGGGTTCTATGCAACACACAAACAAGACAGGGGAGAGTGGACAACCCTACCTGACTCCAGAACTTGATAGGGAAGCTATCCATTTCCCACCCATGGATTTGAACTGATAAGATAAGATTTCTTTATTAGTCACATGTACATCGAAACACACAGTGAAATACATCTTTTGCGTAAAGTGTTCTGGGGGCAGCCCACAAGTGTTGCCATGCTTCCGGCACCAACATAGCATGCCCACAACTTCCTAACCCATATGTCTTTGGAATGTGGGAGGAAACCGGAGCACCCAGGGGAAACTCACGCAGACACGGGGAGAACATACAAACTCCTTACAGACAGTGGCCGGAATTGAACCCAGGTCGCTGGCGCTGTAAAAGCATTACACTGACTGCTACACTACTGTGCTTGCCCTGTTTACTGGATCTGGTCTATACAGAACATGAGACACATAGCAATGTGGTTGATTCATTATCTGCCTTGTGAAATAGTCTGGCAAGCCACTCTGTTCAAGGATAATTAGTGATGGGCAATAAATGTTGGCCCAGCCTGCACTGCCCTCATGCAAAACGCATTCAAAGGCACTAAGCAGGAAACCGAGGCGAGAAGTACAATAAATACACTAGTAACTTAAGGAAAGATAAAGTTTCTGAATTAGCACAGTAGCTGTGAAAGCAGCAATCAATGTTCGCTAATGCTCGTCATGAAAGTGGTGCTGATCTTAAATTGAGCACTGTGGATCGCTCATGAAAAGCTATGTCCACAAAATTATTTGCACTTTTTCAAAGAACTGAATCCATAAAAGCTCCAGAAATAGAGCATCATGATAAATGCAAAGCTCTTGCAAATGTCAGTCTGTCGAGGAGCACAGTAGCTGAAAGAATCAATGATTAAGCTGCAAATTTGAACATGCAACCGGACAAAGAAAAATCATTTTCTGTTTGTTAAAGTGCAATGGATAAAAGCACTGATGTAAATGTTGTGGCTTAGCAAGTAGTCTTTCTTTGCGGAGTTGATGGGCACTGCACTACAGATATCTGTGCAGAACAGTTGGATCCAATTCCTGATTCCCTCCTCAAAACCCATTTTGGAGAATACGTCCATCATGTACATGTGCGATATCCTATCAAAGGCCTTCTCTTGGGTCAACCTGACCAGGCACATATTCAGCCCTCTGTCCTGAATGTAGGCAATGGTATCCCTGAGCAACACAAGGCTGTCAAAGATTTTCCTGCTGGGTAAAGCACAGGTTTGGTCCGGGTGGATCAACCATCCCAGAGCAGACTTGACCTGGTTGGTGAGGGCCTTGGACATGATCTTAGGAGATGGGGTCTCCAATTCCTGAAGTTCTCCCTCCCACCCTTCTGCTTATTGATAAGGGTAATGATCCCTTCCTCATGGATACTGACATGCTGCCAGCTAGAAGTATAGTGCTCTACAGCAGGTTTGGGCAAATATAAAGCAAGTACACCTGGATATCTCCAGAAGACAGCAAGGATGTGTGAAGGAGCAGTCTTTGCCCAAAGCCCTTTCAGATAATAATGACTGGTGCGAGATAATGGGTGTTCTTTAATTGTGTCTGGATTTCTATGGAGTTCTTCCTCCTGCATGAAAAGCTGGGACAGAAATTCATGGACCCTCTGATGTTAGATTCATGCGAATACGGTGTTGTTATTATATCAGCTATTATGCATATATGCAAAATAGTGAAAAAATGAAAGAGTGTTAAATGATTGTAAGAGGCATAGTCCAAAAGATGGAGCAAGTTAAGTGAGCTGGACTGTTAGTAATTAGTTACTCAGATCGCTACTGAGAACTTTTCAAATACGCCCTCTGCAGCCGTATCCACTGATCTTTTAACATTTACACAAGTTAACTGTTTGCGAAGCTTGAACAATTCCTATTTCGCGTGCAATCATTCTCGAAAGAGTGCATTGTTAATTTGCACATTCCAACTACTGCTTTAGTTTCATATCAACTGTAAAATAAGCATTTTTCTCGGTGTTGAAAATAAAAAAAGATCGAGTACCCTGTTGTGTAACATTTTTTCCGTGAAAAATTACAGTGAATCAGAAATGAAAAAGAGAACTTAAGGAACCGGCTTTTAGTTCTAGATATATTAGGGCGCAACCGTCCACAGCTTCTTATAGCAGAGAGAAGGTCATGAGTCCAGGGATGCTGCTCTTGCCATCATTCCTATGTGAAATTCAGTAACCGTCTCCTAATAATCAAGCAGTTTGCTCGGAGCACAGTTGCCTGCAATGGATAGACCGTCTACTGTCAAGAGAGCGCCTCTACTACACTCTTGGAATGACAACGTTATCTTCAATTAGACCACTTTCCCTTTTCCTTATGTCTCAATCCTGCCCAGCATTTTTGACGCAATTCTGTTGCGCAATTACTTCCCGAACTAAAGGGAAAACAGTATATTTCTTCATGAACTAACGGAAAACACACAGAAAATCACCCACAAATATTTATTGTGGGAAAATATTGGGAGGAAATATAGTATTTCGAGTTTCTGAATGAAGCAGATATTTCACAGGGAAAATGGTTCATTACCACCTACTAATTCATCATTTGAGGGAAAGGGCTGATTTGACATTTTTTGTAGAGGGGCTTTTTTTTCCGAATGTAGGTTCTTCAAATGTTGAACAGTAGTGTGGAGGCATTTGGGAAATATCTGTGGAACTGACAGTCGTTCAATTTCGGAGAAAAACGCGAAAGTCACAGTAACTCAGTAAATAGAAGACTCGGAAGGAAACGTAATCAGCAGTTCTCGATTCCAGAATTAGTCACTGTTAATTCTTTCGAAGAATTTTTTTTAAATCTCGGTTCTTGGATTAACGTCGTGTTCATTTGGAACTATTCGTCAGGGAAGTAAGTACTTGATGGCTCTTGTCATCGAAATAATAATCCACTGAAGGGCGCCAAGCAGGTCATTCAACAGTTTCTGCCGTTGACGTTTGTTTAAACAAACATGAATTCGGTGAAGTGCAACGGTGGTGATGTCTAATGATTTCTCATCTGTCACTTGACATTGTGAAACTGACTCGATTTGTTTCCAATAGCCAAATATTTAGCTGGCAGCCCCTTCAACAGCAATATAACCATGGGGGTTTACAGAAAGGATCAACAACTTTTAGAAAGAGGCTTTTGGATTAATTAAAAACAAAAATTGTCTTATTGATTAAAAAAAAATGAAAATCCAGCAAAATATTTTCGTGAAATAATGGCTGTTTCACAAAATGTACTAAAATCGACCGCCGATCAATAACTGTGTATGGATAATTATATTAACCCCTGCATAACAATTCGTAATTTTTTAAAATAATCATGGCATCTAGTGTGGGATTAAGGCGTGATTCATTTAAAGGAGAATTTTTAATTGATGACATTCTAGAAGTATTTGCGCGATTAACATAACCTTATCAGCATTAACTGTTAAACATGAAGTATTCCTGCGTATATCATATAAAAGAGGATTCTGTTGGATTCAGTGACATAAAGAATGATTAAGACTGACTCATCTGTGAACGTTAAGTAAATACTGCTGATAATGCAGTTTCAAGATCAATACAATAAACTCAATCAGAGAATAAGCATTATGATATTCGAAATTATTATTGATTATAAAAAAAGATTATGTTCATCATATTCTTAATCTGAAACATCTTTCAAATCTCCAGAATTTTCCTCCACTTTAAAAAATATTGTTTTGGTATTGAAATAAAAAATGGGCAAAGCCAGTAACTTATCTAACACCCAGTTTATGGTGATAATGTGGTTTTACATGTATTACTTTGTCACTTTAAAACTGTTGGAAGAATATAATTTATAAAAAAAGTAGTTCTATGTCTTACATATGGAGGAACCGTGGTAAAAATTACATGGATTTTAAAATATTTATGTTTAGCCTGTTCAGCAAATTAAAAATAGAAATTTAGATTAATCTGGTACTAATTAATTCTGAAGTGTTTTGGACTTGTTGACTGAGTTTTCATAATAGAATATCCTTTACCAAAATCGTTTCGTTATTTGAAGGAATTTCTCCCAACCCCGCTCTTCATTCTGTTTGCGATGATCCAATAGCAAATTAAAAATGTAAACTCTCTGCTGACCCAGCAACACACGCACTTCCAGATAGAAGGTGTACATATCTGAAAGATGATAACTGCACTATATTATTTCCACATGTTCGTAAACCTGACGTCTATTTTGTGTATTATTCCAAAATAAGAAGGTATTTAGAATTACTTGTTTAGAAATGTTAACCGATTTTAATGCAATCATTTTATGTAGACACAAAATATGGATCATTGTCAAAATATATTGTTTACCGAAGGGGGATATACAAAAGACCACGAAAATACGTACATGAGAAACGATTTCTAAGTGCACAACGTTATGTTTTAAATCTAACCCTAACTAGAATAATGTGTGTGCTTAGTTATTCGTCTTTCCAGATCACTATACAATAAACTTACAGGCATTATAGTACTTTGCCAATTTTTTTCCCTACGAAGTCCAGACATTCATTCTCAATATTGCTCATCCATCCTTCTGTGCTTCCAGCCTCCAACAGTCATCAATTCAGTCCATTTTTGTCTTTTGTGTAGATTAAATTGTTCATCCATTGACCATACACATATTGACCATATTGTTTTTATGGTTTATATCCAATCTTAATATACCCATCAACCTTTACCAGTCTGCCCTCGCACTCTTCACTATTCACGATAATTGCCTGAAATTTCATCGGCCATATATCCACTCGGGTTCTATAATTCAGATCTTGGCAATAATTTACTTTTTTTCTAAATATTTTAGCTACTTTCCAGATAACATTAAATTCTTCTATGTCTTTGAAGAACGGCAATGGATTTTCATAAAAGATCTCTCCTACTGTATGCAAAATAAATTTGTGCAGGAAAAATCTCTATCAGGCAAAGGGCATATAAACTAAAATCGGATCTTAACACATGGCTTCTTACTATCAAAAACGTGAGAGTTTTATATATACTATGTCCGTAGTTTAAAGGCATATTAGTGACTCCTGGAGAGAGAGATAGAGGACAATGTGGAGGATATTTTACTGGGGGCTGATGATATGCTGTGATTTAATGCCGATCCAGATGGTATATTATCCAATTTAGTCAATGTGCTATTTTGTAATTAATCAACAGCAATGGGTAAAAATTAGATCAGAATCGACATAACTTGCTGATTAAGACACAATCTGCTTCACTGTCGCAAGCTCTTTTTTAAAAATGCTCTATACTTTTTCCCCTAAGGTGTCCGTCAACAACATTCAAAATAGTCATCATTGGTTATTTACGATTGATTTAGAAATCTGTAAAAGTGTGTTGTAATTATATGTTTACACTTTTTCGAATAATTGAGCAAATCTTTCACAAACTTTTAATGAATTGTCAGATCTGTGATGCTTTGGAGGATGGGGGTGTGAATTAACACCTCATCTATGTTGCTTTCTGGTAAGAACAGATTGCACTTGAAGAAAAGTAAAAAGACACCTAAACGTGCTGAAAAGGTCAATGTCATCTAATGTACCCAAAATGTAGCATTTTGTCATGTCGTTTGTAATGTATCTAATTTCCCCTCTACCACACGGGACAACACAACTTTAATATCACTTAAATATTTCAGCAAAATGCATCAGCTAGCAAATGTTAACGAGTGCTTATGAAAATAACCATGTTTGTCAGATTGATTAAAACTGCTTAAATAAAGGGGTAAAGTTAAATTTGGAGTGGAAAGTACCCCAACACGGCTAATCTCAATACATTCAATGTTTTCCACATCTGTCCAACATGTAGTTTCTGGGGAACCAGTACCCTTAAAAATATGTAAACCATAAAAAAGACGTTTTTACAAAGATTGAATTGCTGAGGCCTACACTGGAGGTTTTAAATAGATGAAATATAACATAAGGTCTCCATCAGTTCGCTGTACCGTGCTTGTTGCCAGTTAAACCCGGCTCCCATAAGTTATCTTGGTTAACATTATAATCTTTTTTTTCCCCTCCGGTTTGTTAAGATCAACCTTTTTCATATTGATCGTTTTTCCTTTGCTTTTCTACCTTCCAAAATGACAGCAAACTACTTACCAGCGTCCCTGCTTCTAAATGACATCGAGGAGAAGTGACCGGTCGTCAGATTTTTTAAAATATTGGCAATTCGCTTAAAGTCAATGGCAGCAGGAGAAGTATGAAGGAGCTTAAGGGGCGCACAGAGCTGGTGTAACCTGTCGCACTGCAACATCACTAAAGGATTCGGTCCACAGTGCACTCGCGAGAAAATTATATTTTTATTCCCATTTCGTCAATTGAAACGCGTCTCTTTAAAACGCTCTACTTTTAAAACATTATCAACTGATGCCGATCCGACTGCACTGACAGGACTATTTGTGCGTTCATCAGTTTCTGGGCTCGAGCTGTGAACGATACAATGTGCCATTTCGGTCTAACCGTTGTAAAAAAAACATTGGAAAATGTAGCTTCCTAAAATTTTTGGCGCAGTTTTAAAAGAAAAGACTTTGGAAAACGGTTATTGTCGTTTTAAATATGAATTCAAAAAGTTGGGCAAGCTGCGTGCGCGCGCTTAAGAGCTCGGTGACATAAAGATTGGCATATTTTCCTCCAATAGAATTTGGCCCGCTCCAACCGTTCCCCTCGTCTTTCGGGTCATTAACCAATGAGACGGTGGGTTAGGGGCGGAGCCCCAAGTTGAAATGAAAGCGCGGACGGCAGAGTCGAGGCGCGCGCTGACGTCCGTTCAGCTCGCTCTCTCATTGGTCAATTACCGTGGCGTGCTTTTTCTCCTCGAGCTGCCGAGCTGTCAATCATGGACGCGCGCCCGCAGCTCGAACCCGCTTTAACACTGATTATTGCCACTTCCGCGCGTCCTTTCTGCTTTTGTTTCTCATCTTAAGGATGCTTTTTATATTTTTTTTAAAAGCCCTACATTTCTGGAGATCATTCTTTAAGTGAGTCGAAGGCACTTAAGCTTGTTATGCCTTTGGGGGGTGGGGGGGGGGGGGTAGTGAGCTACTGTCAGGCAAAGTGTTGTCAACACCACCCCACCTCCTTCCTACAAAATCACACCCAAGATGATAGTTTTTTTTAAAAAAAGCATAAATGTAAGTATCAGAAGTAATCGCTTTAGGGTGGAAGAAGGTAGGATAGTAATTTTATGAAAGGGTGGAATATTTAGTATTTTATAATCCTTCACATGGCAGAGTTCGCTTTAACAAAATCTATTAAAAAGCTAGGACGTTAACAACCATTTAAGTATTGAATGAATTAAATATTCAATCACTCTATAGACCAAGCTACTCGAGATAATGTTGACTGGTTCTTGCAACACGTGAAACAGCTGCACCCACTCCAATTGTGAATCATACACAAACATATTGTACATTTCTTTATTTTCATTTCATGATGCGAAACAAAAATCAGCATCACTTCACACGTTACAAAACAAAAATGAGAAATATAACCAATATTAAGGCAGAGTACAAGTCTGGCTCAGGACGCGTTCTCTTTCAAGCATAGCCTTATATTATGACAGGCAAAAATGGAAGGGGAAAATCTACATTAAAGCATTTACAAATGCACATGAAAAATGCCACTTTGGCTTAACGGAAAATTATCTTCTAGAATCCAAAAAAAACATCAATTCTTTATAACATAAATAAGTTAGTATAATTTCTCAGTGTCTTTACAAAGTTATGTACACAGGTACATTAGATTTTTTTTATTTTTTTTAAACATACAATACACAGGTATTGTAGCTTGGCAGTTTCGAAACTGCATTGGAAAACTACACCGCAGCTATTCAAGTCATGTTTTCTAAACTCCGAACTTTAACAAGTTTCCATCCTCCTCCCCTTCCCCCCACCAAACTGGTTTATGTGCTACAAAAAAAAACCTATATACACAGGTAGTAAAATCAGCCAAGTGATAAGGAAGAACCTAATTGCACAGCCTATATCCACTCTAAAATGGGCGGTTTAGTGTTCACTCGAGTTCAGTGCTTGGGCTCTCACTGGGAGAGGTAACGATATGTGTCTCGGAGGAGGTCATCCTCGTTTCATGTAGCACTGCCATAGATGAACAAGGAAAAAGAGGATCTTCGTATCTGCAAAGAAAATACAAATATCGATTAAAACGAAGTATATGTATATTTGTTTAATTGTTTTAATTATTTAGATCCTATTTGGCACAGCCACGCTGTTCACTTCAAGCCAGCTATATCGGACGCAGCTGGCAAAAAAAAGCTTAAGCAACCGGTGACTGAAGCAAGCAACACCGCGAGCAGTATTACACTTCTGTACTCCCACCAATCATCAGGATACTGTAATAATACGATACGTTTCCCCTTCAGACTTAAAATCTATTTAGCCGTTTGTTATATATTGCCCTGCCTTCAAGTGATCCACAAGGAATCTATTTCGGGCAGCATGGCAGAAGTTTACTGCAAAACACACGAAATCACGTTTAATTGGGGAGTTGAAACATTTCAATGCATTAATAAGTATTATCGGATTAGCAAAAATAGTTGACATTATAACGTTCAAGGGCCTTTTTAAAGCAAATTGATTTGCTCTTATTGTAAAGCAGTTGGAGAGGAAAGAAACAAGGTGTAGCATTTGGCAACATCTACCTGCGACAACAGATTTTTAGTGAAGAGTTTGGATCGGAAATCAATCAATTAAAATACTTAACAATATTCGACTCGAAACAAATTGCGAATATTTCAGCATCTGTAACTGATTGAATGAGATGTTTAAAAACAAATTTAGTGCCAAGTGAATGAAATGTCATATAGTTCTATCTGCAACGGACTGGAAAAAAAACATAGCGTCTGCAACATTTGACTACTATTTGTGGATTTTATTTTCAACGCACTGGTTTAACAATAGTTGTAAGTGAGGACTGAATGCGGGCATCTTGTCCACTGAAACTACCATCAATTCAGTTTACTGTGGCTAGCCACTTAGAGTTTCCTTCCCCCACTCACACATCCCTCTTCCCACATCTACCCCATCCACCACTTTCTTGTGTATTTAGTCTAAAGTGCAGCACTATAACACGTTACCCAATCAAAGCAGAAATCATACCAGGGCTGTGAAAGGAATGTAAAGGCATTAAGTAACATACTTAAGTTATTTCAGACATTATACTTCTCTGGACGCTTGCTCAAGGTGTTATTTTATGGCTGCTGAGATAAAGAATATCATACTTCTTTGGTCAGGTCTTAAATGTGATTATTCTCACAGGGGAAGTTGGGCTTACAAACAAATGTTCTTGTGGTTCCACACTCCTTGTGGAACTAGATTTTCAGTGTCAATCCTCGGTATCTTTCTGTTAATGACAACAATTTGGCAATAAACTGTACATTATTCGGTAGGAAAGTAATTTATGTCACTACGACGTTTCCATACCTATGCAGGACGCTCGTGTACACATTGTTATTTGAAAACCAGCTGGAAATAATCACCTGTGCATACGTGTCGTTTTCGAACTAAAGAAATACCAGTGACATTGAAATGCAGTGTAATTTCAAATCCTCAACCCGCGACAAAAAGGCCGATTGGTCAATGCAAGATGTTCTCATAACTTCTACCTATACTATACCTTAAACTTCAAACTTTTAGAAGGAATGAGAGGAGTCGCCCACAGAAAAAGGGCAGTAAATAAAACTACCTTGTGGCTTTTATGTTTGATGTCCACGAGAAATCGTTTTTTTCGGCGTTTTCTCTAATGCACCCACACTGGGAGAATTTGCTGACCAGTCTGTCTCTGTCTTCATATTGAATCTTTTTGCATCTGGAATGCCATCTACAATTATAAAAGATGTTAAAAATTGAAAACTTGAAATCAGGATGTCAATAAATTTCGAGGTCATTTCTGTTCCGACTTGCCCCATGCTTGTCGGCATTAGTCAACCACATATCAAACAGAATCGTTGAAGCAAAAAAAAAGCCGTTTGCTTCATCTTTCTATAAAGGCCCCTGAAATTGCAGTACCCCTTTTCAAACATAGAGGAATTCGAGATTACCCTAGGACAAACCAAGAACTGCAGGATTTTAAAGCAGGACTGTGAGAAATACAAGAAAATCACTGGTTGAATGATTTTTGTACGTGTATAAAAAGGTCAGAGAAGATCCGTTTGAAAATGGATCCTGCAGCTTCCAACAGAATACATCTTTGTCACTTACCAACTGACGCAGCTCGTTTTCGGGGACTACTGCATTGCTCTTTTGAGTCTGTGAAGTGTTCAGCTGTCTCTTTAACCGGGTCCTTTTGCTCTGGGTTCGCTAAATGTGTGTCCCCTGAATTTCCCTGAACCAGAGTTCCTATGTAAACTATCGTATGGTTCCCGTTCATATCAACACTGCAATCCGCTGATGACACTTGCTCCCTGAGAGGACGCCAGTAAAAATCAGGCACATCCTCACGATCCACGGCTTCCCATTTGTAATTGCCATCCAGCGGCTTGTCCCTCTCGAAGTCGTAATTCCACCTCCCCCTGTCCTGGTCGTGAATTTCCTTCCGTTTCTTCTGTAAATCCCGGTTTAACACGTCGTGGTCTACGGGACCGAAGAGGCTTCTGCAGGCAGAAGGTTTTGGGTGCCCTGTTAGCTGAGCTGCCATTATCTCCAGCGAAGGACTACCATTAGAAATGCGTACGTTTGACATTTTTTCCCTTCGTACCCCCTCTCGCTGCAAACCGTCCAGACCCAATAGACAGTAAAAAAAATGCAAAGCTGCACGATTTAGCAATGTCGTGCAATTCTTTCGAATGCTGCAAAGCACAGAACCAAAACAAAAACGCCAACAACAACCGTTTACAACGTATCTCGTCAAAACTGACTCTAGTAAGGCGGAAAAAAACTGGCTTTTTTTCAGTTACCCAATATGGCGAAGGAGGCTGACGAAGAGGAAACTGAGTGATGGACAGGGAATTTTAAAAAGAGAGCTCGATGCAATTGGCCAAAATGACGGGGCTCCTCCCAAGTCCCGCCCTCGTTGCAGGGCTGGGACTCGAGAGAACGAGCTTGCTCAGAGCTGGGAGCGACCTTGCTATGATCTAAAAGCGTTTTGTTTATTGACAAGCAATCCTCTCTCTCGCTCTCTCCCTTCACAACTCCCCCAACCTTCCCCCGCCAGCGAAGCGAGAGTGAGAGGCAGGAGCCTGAGGAGTAGTCCTAGCGAAGCGTGAAACCTACGAAAGAGGAGTCAGCTCACAGCGCCATCGTCCAGACAACCAGAGCAAACACAGCCCTTTAGTAATCTCCCACCGAACTAACCTGACAAAATGCAACTACACGTTGCATCACTTAGATTAACTTGACAAGATTTCATCATGCATATTCCTCTGATATAATCTAGAAGCACGGACTGTTAATTGCCAATGTACGACCATTGCAGTAGTAAGACCCGATCAATAACCGATTTTTTTTAAGTAATAACAATTTCTTGCGCCAAATGATTTCTGTCAAACTACTCTCAACTTCTAAAATTTGACATTTCCCAGTGATTTGGATTCTTTCCGTGCAGGCTGCGTTGGCACGTTTTATTGCAAAACAAAAGGTACTGAAAGGGTTAATATTACGGCGGTTATATTTTTAAACGCTTAAACGCGCTTCATTTTTACGCAGGGTGAACTTCAATTTTCTTACGGGATCGTTTATACTTGAAACATGGACGTTTTGCCAAAAAAAAAGTTTCACTTATTCTACTATTTTCGTGGATTGTTTATCCTAATGTGAATGAGTGGTTGAACGGAATAAAAGCTGTTAAACAGGGATGATGCACTCGAAGACAGGATAAACTGTTTATCTTTTAAAAAAATATCAACTTGGGTGCGAAGTTTTAACACCTTTTCATTGCAGACATTTTAACTGGCAGTTCGTGCCTTACATCAAAAGAACCAGCAGGTGACCTGCTCAATCCTTGGAACTGAAATGCAGCAGTTATCGCATCGTTTTCAAGACAAAACTAAATCTTTGCAAATGCCTTGCATCTGAGTTTTCAGCATTTGATACTATGGTTTCGGTATGTATTAGTAGCTGCAGCATGAGTGCGGCATTTAAGACCAGTATTCGAAACACGGAATTGCATTTCGTGCCTCAATATTAATCTCGGTCCTTTAAAAAAACTCCCGTACTGTGCGCATGGAAATTCTCTGATTTCAATGTGCTGTGTATTTGTATTACAACAAAAAAACGAATTGTGGATGAATTCCACTGTTTACACGTTAATTGAACTATGGTTACTCATGATTAGCAAAGAACGAAATATATGTGTCGTCAGGACAGGTATGAAACTAAAATCTAAAAAGTAATTGATACAAAAACTATTTTATGAGTAATTTAAACTTTTTTTTTGCCTGATGTGATTTAGAGGCAAGCCTTCAGTACATTTTTAAAACACGTCAGACAATCAGTTTTGTCATCCGACTATGAAGGGGTAACAGTACTGATCTATCGGGAAGGAATGATTACTTGATAAAATTATGGGATATTTTGTAGCGTAACATTACAAGACAGACACAATGTAAATAACAATTTGATTTTATAGGGCTACATTTTTTCCAAGGCTCTTGCAATGAATGTAAATGCACTTCACCTTCTCAACTATCTCATTAGGGGAAACAATTATAATTATTGGCTGTTTTCTCCTGCTGAATCACAGACGCGCTTTTTTTAAAAGTCCCAACCTTATTCCAGTGTGATGTCTTGACTGTTATCATTGCCAGCTATTCTTAAAAATTGTAATAGTTTATAATCCTGCCGCAGCATTGTCCCAGCAGACTGCATGATTTTCAAAAGGATTATTCAATTTATTCACTGGTCTAAATAAATTCCCTTCAAACTCTCACCACCAGACCCGGATTGGAATGGGAGAAGAGCGAAGAAAATGAGGCAATGTCAAACAGTTAGCCGGAACTATGCATAGAACTGCCCTGTTTCTCCGCGGAAGGCTATTCAGACTTAATTGCAACGCAGTAAAATATCAGTTTTGCTGTACCTCAATAGTTACATTAAATGATGTATACAGTCTCATTTCTGCAGTCATGTTTCAAAATATTCTGTCTCTTCTCGAGTTTAGATCTAATTTAATACCCTATTGATGCAAATCTGATATTGTAAAACTTATTGGACATTACTGAACTTAACTTCTCCACCACTGAATGTTAGATCACTGTTTTTTTAAATCTTCCAATTAGATGACACCATTGCAGTGGGTGTAAGCAGCACACAGTGAAATAGTAAGTCACGCAGGCCCGAATATTCAACTAGTCAAGTCCTTCCCAGGACAGCTTTTGGGTGCAGTACTTAACATTTCCAGGTGGGGGAGAGTAAGATCATCTTGGGTTCCTCCTCTTGATTTGGATCCATTTGCCTTACTCATAAACACAGACTAGTGGTCCAGGTTAAGTATTGGATAATGGTCAGTCATGCTGGACTTCACAGTTAAATAGGTTAGTCGACACAATCTCTTATATTACAGTCCTGCATCCCTCTATGCAAATACATCCCCCCTCAAGGAAGAAGGCCAAAATTGAACACACCTCACAAAGGTTCTGTGCAATTGTAGAAAAACATGTATTCAGTACATGTATTCTCCTGTATTCAGAACCTCTTGCAATGAAGGCCAACATACTATTTGCCTTCCTAACTGCTTGCTGCTGTGCCTGCACGTTTGTTTTCACCAGGTCATTTGTACATCAACATTTCCCAATCTATCACTATTTAACTAATACGCTGCCTTTCATATTGTTTGTATGTGGCAGTACAATGTTATACTGCCACATACAAACAATAGTTACCACACTATGCACTGAATGCACAATAAGTAGTAAGTGGCACTAAAGGCATCGTACTTTTTTGGACAAAAGAATTGCAAATACAGGAAGTGATGGAAATCATTTTCACTTTATATGGTTACAGAATGTGGGCATTACTGTAGGGCAGCATTTATCATCACTCCCTAACTGTTCTCCAAAAGATTGTGGTCAGCTACCTTCTTGAGTATCTGTAGTCCACCTGGCAAATGTAAAAGAATGAGGCTATATTCCCAACTCAGAGCAGGAGTCAGAAGTTGAACCACTCATGATAGAACATCTAATTTCTGACTTGATTTCATAGCCATAATATTTCCATTAGTTTTCTGGTCAGTGATAGCCATCAAGATGTTTATGGTGGGAGAATAGATCATGATATTGCAGTTAGGTTCCAAAGGGTGATGGTTAGACTCTTTCTTCTTGGAATTGATCAATGCCTGGCATTTGAATGCTGCAAATGATTTTTTTGTAATTTAGCAGCCAAGCCTGAATGTTTTCTAGGTGTTGCTGCTGCAGACATGAAATGCTTCATTATCACAAGAAGTTTAAAAAGAAATCAAACATAGTTCATTTATCAGCTAGCATCCCCATTTCTGACATTATGAAGGATAAAAGGCCCCTGATGAAGTACCAAAAGGTTGTTGGGTCTAGTAAATGTCCTGAGAACCTCATACAGCAATGTCAGAAGTTGAAATGATTTTCCCCCATCAACTGTAATCATCTTCCTTTGTACCAGGAAAAAAAGGTGAGAGCTTTCTGTCTGATTCAAATTGACTCCAATTTTATTAGGACTCCTTGATAAGACACTTGGTCAATTGCTGCCATAATATCAAGGGCAGTCATTCTAAATTTACTTTTGAAATTCATTTCTTATTCAGATCAAGACCGAGAGCTAAGTGGTTCTGTTGGAACCCAAACCAAGTATAAGTGAGTAAATTATAGGGTAATAAATGTTGCTTGACACCTGTCACCCCTTTGCAATAATTGTGAGTTGTCAATAATTGAGTGGATTGAACTGCAAAACAACAAATTTCACGATGTATGTCAGTGATAATAAACCTGATTCTGATTATCTTGCTTTTTATAATTAGACAAATTTCCTGCTTTGTTTGATTTATAACAGTACAGGAACTGCTTGGCTAGGTATACAACTAGTTCAGGAGCACACACCTTTAGCACCACAGTCATGGTAGCATCATGACCTATAGCCTTTGCTACATACAATTCAATCAGCCATTTCTTGATATCATGGGAAGTAAATTGAGTTAAATGAGAACAACTTTGTTACTGGTATGGTCCTTGGGAAGAGACCAAGATGGCACTTGGAAATCCTGGCTGAAATTTTTTGCAAATTCTTTAGCCTTGTCTTTTAAACGCATGATTGATAGCTGACTCTTTGCTGTGAAATTGAGGAATGGGTGAATACATAAGGGAGTGCCTGCACCAAGGTTTTCTGATATGCACTGGAGGTGTGCAAAAAGATGAAAAGGAAAAAAGCCCTTCTGTGTCCACAGGGAAGCTGTAAACCCTCCAGGTATATGTTCAGTATGCAGTGGAAACAAGTAGTGCAATGGTCAATTTTAAAAATATTGCTCCAAGGACTTAGACTAGTACAGGAATGAGTTTAACAATCCAATACTATTTTGCAAGGTGAGTGAATTATTCTTCAAATGCAATATCCTCACAACTCCACCAACACCCCGTCCAACGCTCCAGGAAGAGAGAGCTCTGAGACTGTGGCGACTGTGAGCTGAAGAAATGATACCTTCATATCCAATTCATACTTTGCTCATCTCTGAGTCTTTTTTAAACTTCGAAGCTTCAGGTGATGGAAGTTTACATTTTTTACTTTCTCCTCTCCCCTCATATTAATCTAACCACTGTCCCTTCTTCATCTTAGATTTATAGGAACTATACACCTTCCATTCAGGAAAGGAAAAAGAAGAAAGCGAAGATCAAGAAAAATCAAGAAGATCAGTGTGACGGCCACAATCACCAATTCACATATTAATAATGCATGCTTGGTAGGCTGGAAAATGCACCAGAAAGCCTGTGTTCATTGTCAAGGAGTATGGAGGAGTTCAGCATTACATTGGCATGGGGCTTTCAGTACTTCAGAATCTAACTTTTCTAACGTGCAATAGGTGGCCACCTCCATCAGCATACCTGTGGAGCATACCATGATACAGTATTTGATGATCAATGTTACATGAAAGGCCTGATTGCCAGGGTGGAATCTTGAACTGTTGTTTGTGGCTCAAATGGCTGCCATTATTCGTACTACTGTTCAGAAGGGTTTCATAGCATCAAAGCAGTCCATCAATCTGTTCCCCAACAAGCCTGTAGGTTCCATGAGGGATTTATAGTTCCTTCATTGAGCATGAGCTCTTTTCCTTCTCTGGGCGATAACATTCAAACTCCCATCCTGTTACCTCTGCCTCTCTGCTCATCCACTTCCTGTAACCTTTCAGACAGCCAGGTCAGATCCCTGCAGCTTGTTCAGTCTGAACCTGACTGTTCTAGCTTCAGAACTACTTCCAGTCACCCTGCCCGATCTTCTCAACTGGGGATCAGCAGGCTTCAACTAACCATTCTGCAGTCAATAGAAAAGCAACTCACCAACAACGAAGAATCTAACCCTTAACATTTAATGGTATCACCATCATCGAGTCTTGCACCATCATCATTCTGCGGGGCCACCACTGACCAGAAATTCAATTGAAGCAGCCACACAAGTACCACGGCTACAAGAGTAGGTCAGAGGTTGAGGAGCAAAAACATGAGGAGAAAGAAGTGTAAAAATAATAAAAGAGGAAGAATGACTCACCTCCTGACACTCTAAATCCTTTCCACCATCTGCAAGGCACAAGTCAAGTGTACGATGCAATAATCTCCACTTGCTTGGATGAATGCAGCACCAATAAAACTCAAGAAATTTGCCACCATCCAGGTCGAAGCACCCCACTTGATTAGCACCCCACCCACTACCCTAATCATTCATTCTCTCCACCACCAGCGCACAATGGCTGCAGTGTATACCATCTACAAAATGCACTGCAGTTACTCACCTAGGCTACTCCAACAGCATTTCCCAAACTCACTACCTCTGCCACCAAAGAAAACAAGGTTGGCAGGCATAGGGGACTGCAGGCTCCCCTAAGTGTTGCATAACATGCTTGGAAATATACTTTTGTTCATTCATCATTGGTCTAAGTCCTTGAACTCCCCACTCAACAGAACGGTGGAAGTACCTTCATCAGAGACACTGCAACAATTTGAAAAGGAAGCTCCTCACCACCTTCTCTAAGGATATTTAAGGATGGACAGTAAACGTTGGCTTTACCAGCAATGCCCAGATTGCTAAAAAATTAATAAAACCAAGTCACTGAAGTATCAAAAGAAGCAAAGTTCACATGGAAGGCAAGCTTTAAGGGAATACAAAGGATGATTAGTTCATTATTGGACGCATTATGTTGTATGTCAATTGATAAATTTGGATTACAATCGATTTTTATGTTTGTTTATATTTATTTCATTGAAAGGAATGGGTTGTGATAGTGATAGAGGAAAGGGTAAGGATCTTGTGGGGTTGATGAATTGAGAGATATGGTTGAGTGTTCGGGAGCTGTCCATTCATTACCTCATCATACAGAGCCTGGCAAGAAGTTGGTGCTTATTTTATAGCCTCTCTTCCTTTTCATCTACTTTTGCACCTCCTCTCCTGCTCTTCTTCGTGCTTTTGCTGCATGGCCACTTGTGGCAGGAACTGTTTTCTCAGAAGCATTGTATACAGCATGCAGCATATTCCCAAACCCAAGACCTGTGGCACCAAGAAGAAGGATGGCCTGGGAACACCACCTCCTGTGGGTTCCTCTCCAAGTTGCACACCATCCTGATTTGGAAATACATTGATGGTCCTTCATCATGGTTGGATCTAATTCCTGGAATTCCCTGCCCAGCTGTATTATGGGACCACCTTAACCACAACTGCAGTGATTCAAGAAGTTGAGTGGTGCCTTTTCAAGGATGGGCAATAATTGTTGGCTTTGACAGTCATCACCACATCCTGAAAAAATAGCTAAAAATCCTACATAATCCTTAGCATTCTCTCAGCTAATATTTGTAGGACAGGAATTAACTGAGAGCTAGAGTGATCCAGGCAATAGTAGCATTGTTTGATGATGGTAAGAGTGGGTTCTCTAATGATTGGCATGGCAGCACACCAAATAGTAGTACAGTTCCGGTTAGAAGTGTGCAGATGTCATGTTCAGCATTTTTAGATCAATTAGTGCCTAAAGACTGCTGTTTCCAAGGCCAAATTTCCTCCCCTTTAATTCTGAATGCCAGGCCATCAGAATTTATGATATTTTTGAATTTAAAACCTCCTTCCTTTCTCTCTCTTGTGTTTCCCTCTCCTATTTTCTTAATGTACTACATTACTTTATACTTAAAGTTCATACATTTCTGGGACACCTCTTTGAGATCTCCACCTCATTGTATTCCATTATTGTTAGTTATTTAACAATGGATAAACTATTTTAAGTTAACATGATTCAGGTTCCAGCAATCTGTACGTGATGCAAAACTATTCATTGCCCTTTCATTATAGGAAAGATTTCAAAATATAAAGCTCTACGAAAACCAGTGAACTTCTTTTCCCACTGTACACAGGCTATGATTTTCCCCATTTCTTTTCCTACCGTGGACGGCTGTTCTATGTAAATACACTGTAATTCACAGCAACAAAAAAATCCAGTTAGCATAAACTGGATGCAGACTGACTCCCACCCACCGTGCTAATAGGGTAATTGCTGCCATAAAACATAAAGACTAAGATGTATTTCTGGTTTTCAGTTTATTAGTCAGACAATTTAAATAGTACTGGATGAAAACTGTAATCTCAACCAGCTGATGTTCCTTCAGCTTAATGCCAGAAACTTACTGTGCAAGACTGTGTGTGCATTTTCTGAACCATTTTCTGAACCAATCTGAACCATTTTCTTAATTTAAAAAAAAGCATTCCAGTGCATTTAAATATTATATTATGTTAACCAACAGAGGACTTAAATGCAAGTTGTTCTGCTAAATATCTAATTGGTGCAACAAAAAATTGTCTATCCTGGGGGGGATAAGTTTAAATTTTCTCCATTTTCTTTTGGGTAGTTTTTAATACAGATGTTAGAATTCCAACAAATCATTAACAACTCAAAAATTAATCTCTCAAGGTAAAGTAACAAAATGCAATATGGATAAAACTCAAAATAATAAGTTGTTCAAATTAATTGTACCACTGAAGATCCTAAAGCAGGATTACCATCTGCCAAAATGTCAATAGCTAGTAGAGTCACACAAAAAAAATCATGTATTTCTTGAATACTTCTGTGATCATCAATGTGAGAAATGTCTGTTCTGAGGAAGTGAACTTTGCGCTATCAGCACTAAGCTGCACAGTGCATACTTTCCACTTTTGATCCGCAGGACCTACATTAACAAATATACCCATCTGATTTAATAATGACCATTAGGAAAGGAAGTGTGCCATCTTTACTCAGTCTATAGGTAGGGGTGTGCACAGGAATTTAAATCTGGCAGCTTTTGCAGTAGCACATGTGAAAATCCTTTATGTTACATGCAAGCACATATCTGCCCTATACGTAACCACACATTTTCTTTAGGTGCTTGTCACCACTCAAGTGCATCTAGACACATTTGTGACTCTAGACACATACAATGTGGATGATAACCACCCTCCAAAATTGCCTAGGAACTCAGTTGGTTCAAGGTAAGTTAAGAATGGATAATAAATGATGGCCTTGTCAATAATGTCTAAATCACATATATTAATAAACAAAAATGTCAACTACTGCATACTTATACAGAGTCTACTCTTTACATTGTGCCCTTTCTCAAAACATCGAACTCCACCTATCCCACCAATGCAAACATTAGGTTCTTCTCTTTCTCTCTATCAACAATTACGTTTTCTTTATTAAAATGAAAATTTTGCTTCCATTTTGTTTCCAAACAGTGGATCTGTGTCCACCAGGAACATGCAAGAGCTTATTCAAATTCATTTTATATAAAACTCAAAGGCACCAGAATTTTTTTTTCCCCACATCATTTTGGCCTGGATTTTAATTCATCCCATTGAACTTGAAAGAATCATGTTCTAGTCGCCATTCCACTGTTATCAGTATTTTTGATTATGGTTTTGGTTAATTTTTTAGAACTACTTTACCTAGTAACTTTAATATTCATATCTATACTTCAAAGAGTTGTTACCATGTTGCCTCTGGAGGCAACCTGAAAGAGCTAAAAACATTGCAATCACAACATATTTATCAGCAATTTACAACTGCTGCCGACATACTAGGATAAGTTGCTGAGGTAGACTTCCTCAGTTTTTAGCCGCAAAGTACCTTTACGTAAGTTGAACTGTGACTAGAGCTGAAGTACCTCACCCAATGTTCATGGTGTAGAGTGAAAATAGAAAGCCTGCAAGACATCCATCCATAGTCCAATACTGTCTCAACACTTAGGATTCAAAGACAGGGCCATTATTGCTCCATCACAAGTCCATGTGCCAGGATAAAAGTACCTCTTTTGCTGCTAGTGCTATATTTGGCAAACATATTCTTGTCTCCATTGATCCTGGCTATCTGGGCAGTGATTAGTTAACTCAGAGATGACAATGCTATGTCAAATACTCACTCTTAAAAAGTCAAAGTACCCTTTAATAATATCTGTTCTGTGTCTACACAATACCCACATTTATTGGTATACATAAATATTGACCTGGACACTTGACTTGAATTTTTCATGATCATTAACTAAGTAAAATCCTAGACAGAGCTTAGTCAAGCTGGACTGTACAAGGACAGGTACCTCCCTTCAACCATTTGGCTCTTGAACCAACCTGCACAACTCTAATCACTACCTCAGTATAGCAACACCATGACCACTTTGCACTACAATTGACTTTTTTTTGTTCTAATTGTGTCCTTTCTTGTATAATTTTGTATAATTTATATTGTTAATTTATGTTTTTCTTGTGAATGTTGTGTATCTGATGCTATATGCCTGTGATACTGCTGCAAGTAAGTTTTTCGTTGCACCTGTGCACACATGTACTTGCGTATATGACAATAAACTCAACTTTGACTTTGATATTTAATGAGACTAACATAGTATCTTGTACTTGGACAAATTGTACATATAGTAGGCAATATAAGTACAGAATGGAATAAAATTATAGATAACAACTGAATTTGGCAGGGAAAGCAAATGATACATTTTTGAACTAATATGAATTTACTCTTGATACTTAGCATTAACTGACTTTGCTCAGCTGTATACTCAGCACCAACCATCTACAGCAGTATCTCAGGACACTGGAAAGATTCTACCAAACACCCTCCAAGTTCACTGAAAGGATAAGCAAACCAATATCATTGACCTCCCCCTGGCCAACTTACCCAGTACTGAGGCCCAAGTTACATTCAGTTGGCTGTGTTGGGCCAGCCATGGTGGTCACATACCCAACATTGAATTCTGACCTGTCACAGGAAATGATTACCGGGGGACACAGAAAAAAGGATGTGTACAAAGCCTTTGAAAAATCCACTGACTCTTGAAAATCCTTGGCCCGTGACTGCTCAAAGTGGAGAAGACACATTCAAGGTGATAATGGGAACCTCAAACCCATGCATGAGAGGCCCTGCGTAACCAGTGGAAGGAGCACACCTTCTCACAATTTACCTCCCTGTCCATCCCGTCAGGCATCTCCTGCTCCATCTGTGGAAGAGTCTGCCGTTCCCATATTGGCCTCATTATAAACTCACAAAATTGGGGTGGAAGCAAGTCATCCTCAATCTCAAGGGACTGTCCAAGAAAAATACAATGACTCAACAGTAAGGTTTTCTTTGATAGAATAACCATACAATGTGGCAAATGTTTTCAGGTTCTTTCAAAAGCTATATTTTTTTTCTTCATGAAAACATTTTGTAAGTAGATCACTTTGCAAATACTGAGAAGTTGTAACTGAATCTATTGCGCCCCCTTGTGTAAGTATAAGCTCCTGATTTCAGTCCTATGTCCTCACTGATTCCTGTTCACCAAGAGCAGCTCGTATCTTGGTTAAGAGTAACAACATTTTTTAAAAATTGCAAGATTAAAACTTAAGAAAAATGGCTGACGGTCTTGGATTGTTACTTATATGATAGTGGATTTCTTGTTAAAGTCAGTGATTTAAAATATACTGAGGCACTGCTATAAGTTACAACACTGTTGGCTCATCAATCCACTTATTATTCAAAGTAACACTGAAACATGAATGTGTAAAGAACTTGGTCTTCTCTTACTGTTATCATTAATTTTACTTTTTTTGCTATTAAGCATGGAGTTTGATCCAATAAATATGATTACATTTTCAGGGCTAGCTGAGAGAGCGTAACAAAAGGTAATACCACAGATTTCAAAACTAAAATTAAGACCATGGTATTAATTTGTTGCATCATGGAAGGATTAAATCAAATTGATGGGGTGGTGAAACCAGCTCTTCCAAGCAATTAGGAAAGACCTGCTCTGCCCATCAGACCAGACTATGTTTATAAGTTCTATAAAGATCATGTAAAGTTAATCATAAGAGACAGTAATCTAAACAAAGGTTCTTATAATGTACATTCATGCTGAAAGATGAAATTATTTAAATAGTAAAGCTGGATCAGTGAAAAATGGCAGTACCATATTTGTATCACAGACCAATCCCATTAGAACCTATCTTTTTTTCTTAAGCGGGGTACATTCAGAAATTTCATGCAAAACCTCACTGTGACTAGAATAATCATTGGGGCAAAATAAAGCATATTGCAAGTCTGTTTAGTTGAGGATTTACCAAGTCCTCAAATTTTCAAACGCAAGTGAATTAACTTTACCTAACACCAAATTCATTGATGTTGTGGCACTCTGACTAGATTAGCACCAGAAGTATGACACTTAGATGTACTGCAGCAGTACAAGCCAGCTCACCACCACCTACTGAAGGGCATTAGAAGGGCAATAAATCCTGCCCTTTCTGGTGACAACCACATTCTATAGATGAATGAAACAAATGTAAAAACTAGGTATTAATAATAAACCTTAAATATAGTTGAAAAGCAAAGAGACCTTGGTTTGCATTAACTGGCGGCATATGTAGATAAAGTAATAGCTAATAAGGCAAATAGCAATAGTTCCACAGGCTGGTAAGGTGGTATCAAGAGAATAATTTGAAATAATTATATAAAGAAATCAAGAGGAGTTTAGAAAAGTGATCTTACACAGACAGAAATCAGAATTTTGGAATTCCCTAATGCTAATGCCTGTCAGGAAGCAAAATCCACAGGCTATTTTTCTAACAGATATTTAGCTATTTGGAAAAGAAATATATTAAAGACTGAGGAGCAAACAGGGAGTGTGATTAGACCTGATGGCTTCTATAGAGAAAAACACCAACATTTATTTGATTTGCCTTAGGCCTATAATTGAATGAATGAGTTAAGTGATTCCTGCTAAAAATTCAGAGAAAGCCAAACCTTGAAATTATGAATTAACATTTCTTTATTCACACATAATTAGCAGCATCAATAATATCAAATAAAATGAGTATGCAATGTACTTAGGCAAAAACTGATTAAAAATGTATGAGTTTACAGTTAGATATATCATGATAACATAGCGGAGCTCCCTATATTACAACATAACACGTCTCAATATCCATCACTGACGTGGACAGCACAATTAGTTTAGAATAGTTTACTTGTATAGCTAAAGTCAACAGTTTTGGATAACCGGCATCATGGATTCACTAAAATTTAATTAATAGAGCTTGGTAATGATTTCAAACACATTTGCAATGTCTCCAGGACCTTGTATGGCCTAATTTTTCTATGTTTTGAGAAGCAGTAGAGCTCGTTAGATTGTCCACTTCCAGGTACTCAATGCTTGTTTCAAGGATATACCTGTTGAATCTCTATTTTTATTTGTATCTTACTTCTGTTTTTAGAACATAGAACAATTACAGCACAATTCAGGCCCTTCAGCCCACAAAACTGTGCCGAACATGTCCCTACCCTAGAAATTACTAGGCTTACCCATAGCCATCTACTGAGAGTTAACTCCTGCATACAAGTTATGCACAATTATTTGCTCTGCCAAGTGCACATAAATGTCTAAAAATTGTTTAGTATTGGATTCCCCCAGCAGTAAAATTCTTTTGAGAACAAGGCCCAAAGTACGGCACAAGAACGCAAGGAAATGAGAATCAGCAGCAGGAGTAGGCCACCTGGCCCTTTGAGCCTGCTCCACTATTGATATATGACATTTTCCTGCACTATCCCTTGATATCCCTTAATATCCAGAAATCCACCATTCTCTGTTCTGAATGAACTCAATGACTGAGCCTCCACAGCCCTCCTAGATCGAAAGATTCACCACCCTTGGAGTGAAGAAGTTTCTCCATCTCAGTCCTAAATGGCATATCCCTTATTCTGAGATTGTGATCCCCGGTTTTAGACTCCTCTGACGGAGGAAACATCCACCCTGCATCCACCCTGTTAGCCATGTAAAAGTTTTGTACATTTGAAGTCCATAGAATAAAGGTCCTGTCTACTCGACCTCTCCTTGTATGGCAAACCTGCCATCCCAGGAATAAGTCTTGTGAATCTTCACTGAACTCCCTGCAGAGCAAGTATATCCTTTTTAAGGTAAGGAGATCTAAAATGCACACAATACTTTAGGTGTTGTCTCAACAGACCCTGTATAATCACATTAAGTCATTTTTACTAGTCACAATAAAAGCCAATGTGGCATTTGCTCTTCCATTGCTTGTTGCTCCAGCAATGATGCAAATTTTTCAGGAAAATGGGTAGATTGTGCAATTTGGGATGCGGGAGGTTGCAGGAGAGAGCATCAGTGAGGGATAGAGATAGGATCAGACAGGATTGGGTCAGTTAGGGAAAGGATTGGGCTGGGTTCATGAGGGGGGGCTGGGAAGCAGGGAATCACTCAAGGAGGTAATCAGGCAAGGTTCTTGGGGGCACAAGATGGGGGAGGATCAGTTAGAGCAGTATTGGGCCTGGGATTTAACAGGGTCAATTGAAGAAGCTATCAACATAAGGTTGTGGGCGTGGGGACAGCAGTCATTCAAAAAGGTGGTTAGCCAAGGATAGGGAGGAGGTTAGTCAGAGGAACTGCCAGGCTGGGGTTAGGAGAGGCTTAGTTAGTGAGGCAAGAGGAAGAAGGTTGAGGGAGTGAGGTTGGTAAGGGAGGTTCAGTCAGAAAGATGGTTGGGCCAGGGTGAAAAGGGTTGTCAGTTGGAGAGGTAATCAGCCAGGGGTTAGTGGATGTTGGAGTGCCTTAAGTGGATGCAAGAGGGTGGCAAAAGCAAACACCAAGAAAACCACTTAAGGGATGAACTGCCTGGAATATGGTGAAGGCTTCAGCCTCCTTGTCAGTGGATCAGGATGGTCCACCTAGAACTGCAGCAGGTGCCATCCTTCTAGTTAAGACTTGCTTTAGTGCGTGAGGCTAGATCCACTTTCGGGGCTTCACATGCACAGAACAAGTTTGCACAAGAGTAATGTTAAAATTTGCACTGTTCACCAGCTGACATCACTGTTTTTGTGGAATCAGATGCTTTTGATCATATGCTTGTCATGTATAAATTGGACCAAGAACAAAAGTCTAAAAATGCCCTCATGGCATACTCAGATAATTCCATCACATCATGTACAAGGTGATAAAATCTTTTCCCCAGTGATCCTCAACTCTTATAATTTCACGTTCTGTTAGGACCCTTCCATACACTTCACTTCAATCCTATTTAAATAAACGAGTGTTGTGAGTTTCCTGTAATTGGTACACAGACCTTCAGCATTTCAAGCACTTGTAATGGGCAAATGCCTAATTATTTGACAAACGCCAGATCCTGTCATTAATTACAAAATACTTTACTCTGCCCAGCTTTAAATAGCATTAGCATAATAACATACATAAGAACTAAGTCACTCCAAGGCTTAATCACTACAACTTCTTTCACTTTGCGTGAGCTATTAGCCCTTAATAAACAAAGTAAAATTAAACTGGGATAGAGAAGCAGAGATATTGGAGAGGACAAATACAGAAATCACTGGAAGTTGCACTGCAGGTCACTAAGGCCACAACAAAAGCAAACTTGAGTTTTCAATGGTAGGAAATATAAAAAAATTAAACAATGCACAAGAAAACAGGAAGAGTAGGCCACTGAGCCCTCAAATCTGCCCCACCATTCAATATGATTATCACTTGTAGAATATACATTCAAAATGTCGTGTAATGGTGTGGTCACCATAGTGGATGTGGATTTAGATTTAAGATCATTGGTAGAAGAATCTTTTACCCAGAGTGTGGTAGGAATCTGGAATTCACTTTCTGAATGGGTGATGGAAGGAGAAACCCTCATCTTCTGATGAAGTGTTACAGACCCAAAACATTGACTGTTTCTCTTTCCACAGATACTGCCTGACCTGATGAGTGTTATCAGCATTTTCTGGTTTTATTTCAGATTTCCAGCATCTGCAGTTTTTTTTTGATTTTCACCACATTTAATATGTGTTTGCATGAGCATGATCCCCTCACTTTATAAGGCTTTGGCCTGAGAGTTAGGAAGTGGCATTAGTCTGCATAGCTGTTTTTCAGTTGGTATCAAAATAATGGGGCAAAAGACCTTATTCTGCATCCATAAGTTTCCAAGGTTCTATATCATGGAAAGGGTATAGAGGCACTAAAGAGGATGCAAAAATAATTTACAAGGATGATACCAGGACTAGAAAAGTAATATTGCAGCGATGATAACATTATGAGAGAGTGCTTCTATTTACACAGAAGAGCATAACTAATGGCTATTAATATACAATAGTTACCAAGAAATCAAATGGGCATTCAGCAGAAATGTCTTTATCCATAGTGGTGAAAAAGGGGAACTCATTACTATAGGGTGTAGCTAAGATGAATAGCATGGATGAGTTTAAGGGGAAACTAGATAAACAAAGGAGAAATAAAGAGAAGGTTAAAACGGGAGGTTAGAGTTAGATGAGCAAGACTGAAGTATATTTCAAGTTGTATAGATATCGGCATGGACTAGCTAGGCCTGTTCCTGAATTATTTATTCCATCATTTGTATGTTGTCAAGTGTCCCTGATCAGACATAAGAAGGGTAGCTCCTTTTTCCTTAATTTTTTTTTGATATTATAACCAACATGGCTCTCCACTCATTGTAATCTTCCATTTAAGCTGGGTCAGTCCTTTATTATTTGCACTAAGTGTCCAAAGTAATAGCACAGTCATGTACTCCACTGCTGAAATGGTTTTCCATTGAAGTCAATGGAACTGGATTTTGGAAGTCAAGTGCCGTATTCTGCATCTAGCACATATGACTGAGAAGGAAGTTCTAACTCAAGGTAAATCCAGCTCCTGTTAGATGTAAGCTACAAAAGATCCTTTGTTCTCATAACATTGGACAAAACTTCATGCCAGCATCAACCCCTGGTTGGTTTGCCGGTGCAGTCACAATCCTAAATGAGGATAACCTTCATGGTGGCAGAGCTTTGTATCTCATGTCATCATGTGGGCGGCCCAGAATAAAACGACTGAGAATAGCCAACTAAGCTAATGTAGACTGGCTTTGCCAGCTGACAAAATCATCAAGAATTCTGCTTCAGGATGTCCCTGACGAAAGAATTAACTCACTTAGAAAAACTTTCTAAAACACCAACGTAAACTTAATTAATAAAAAAAAGGTATATTACAATTCCTTTCCTTTCCTGGCTTGGCTTGCTGTTACTGCACCAGATCTGACATGGCACAGTTTCAGCAGGCCTGTTCCCCAGCATACCTGCTGAGAAATTCAGCAAGCTTGTTCTTCCTTGAGGAGTCCATCCCCAAAGCAAAGCTGGGAAATTACTGATAGAACTCGGTCAGCAAGTTCTGCCCTTCTAAATTTGTGCTGGAGTCCCGAATTTCTTTAGATAAATTGATGGTGAATGCTGACAGTTTGATGCAGAACTGCCAGCATTTCTCGGGAAGTTCTGGCCTGGTATCCTGGTTCTTATTAATTCTTTCTCTTTCCCTAGAGTTTAGCTGGGCACTCTGTGAGCTTTAGGGCACTTCTACCACAATCCTACTCACCACACACGATTAAATTTCAGTTCAGGAGAGGTGTTGGCCTGTTTATGGAAGCTGCATTCTGTGGTTAACAGTGTAAAGAGTGCTAGGAGACAGCTCAAGTTGCAGCATTTCATCCAAGCTGCTCTCAGCCATTTGCAGTCAGCTTTAAAATCATCAAGGCGAGATGCTTGGGAACAGATTGTCTGTGGACTACCAGCATGAAAAATGATAGATGCTGTACATACCTAAATAGGAAACAGAGAAAAATGAAATCTATTTGGGAAAATGAACACTGAAAAAATAATTGCTCAACCCTGAAAGTTAGTATTGGCAGACTATTTGATGTAAGAGAGCATCACAGCCTGGTTGAGTTTCTCCTTATTTGAAATCCATATCTACTCACTTCACTGGATAACAATCTGGACAGTGAATACTGACTATCTTCAAATCAACATTCTTTATAAGATCAGCTAATTCAGTAAAGACCAGATATTAAACTGGAATCCTCTAATCTAAATGGTGTAGCTACCCATTGAATAAATTTACAGAGCTATTTGGAAATCCATCAGTTCAGAATGTCCATTCTGACAATAACTAAGCAAATTCTAGCTGAGATATTATTACTGGCTGGTTTGATGTCTTTTCTTCATTATCAGATACAATTTGTTCGTGCTCCATCAATGTTGTACAAACACATTGAAGGTTCTGATTAGTACTGATCCAGTTTGTTCTTCTTGCATTCTTGTGACATTGTCCACATCCTTTCAGAATGAAAAGCCAATGGCTTATTGAATCACATACGCAGTACCAATCACTTGTGTCGGAGATAACAGTTTTTCTATCATAAAAACATTGCTTCTTACATGATAAATGTGTGAATTTCTTAATTACAAAGCTGACAGCTTTAGAATCAGGAAGAAGGTTTACATCTGTACTATATGTTAGGTATAGTGTAGTAGAATTATTACAACGTTTTTGGGATGAATTTACAACTTAACACCACTTGATATACAGCAAAATTATTCCTTCGGTATCCCACAGGATGCTATTTTAGTCTTATGCCATAATCTAAATTGTAAAATATTAATTGATTCAGCTCAACAAGTACACACTTACGTAATTAGTCAATTGCAGAAATAGACAAATACATACTGGATTCGAAGATTAGCATGGTATTATTCTAAACAACATTGCATTCAGTTCACTCTGTTACCTGTACCAGAAGGGCATCATGTTTAGTTCCTGGTGTCAACCCCAAACAACTTGCTAATCATCCTTGAGTTAACAAGTTCAGAGGAAGTACTCAAAGCTGTTGGACTAAAAAATGTTTGTGAAGATACTGATCACTTTGTCCAGGAACCTGCTTGATGTTTCCTTTGCTCTGTCACTGTAATTGGGACAAGTGGTTTGACCTCTTTACCTACCGTTTTTGTGATCTCTACCACTGCATCTGAGCAGCCCTGTAATGAAAGATGTCGTAGCACAAAGCACTTAGCACATTAGTGGCTTCCTCAAAATGAGATTTTGCTGTCTGCCTCAGTCTGGGGGTGTTCTCCAGTACTTACAGACTAGCTGTCCAGCTTTGTCATTATTTGTGTGTACTACACAATTTAACAAAGACCTGGAAACACAGGAGGAAGAAGAGGTAGAATAGGAGTAAAACAAAATGCAAACAGGCCACAATCAACGGCACCTACAGCCTATGCCAGTAGAAGGTGGATTAAGTTGGAAAGGGTTCAGAAAAGATTCACAAGGATGTTACAAGGACTGTAGGGCTTGAGCTAGAAAGAGATACTGGATAGGCTGGGGCCTTTTTCCCTGGAGTGTAGGAGGCTGAGTGGTGGCCTTATAAGAGGTATATAAAATCATGTGAGGCACAGATAAGGTGGATGGCCACGGTCTTTTTCCCCAGGTTAGAGGAGTCTAAAACTAGAGGGTGTAGGTTTCAAGTGAGAGGGGAAATATTTAAAGCAGACCTGAGGGGCAACTATTTCACACAGAGAGTGGTTGGTAGATGAAACGAGCTTCCAGAGGAAGTAGTAGAGCTGGGTCCAATTACAACATTTTAAGTACATTTGGACAGGTACATGGATAGAATGTACTGAGAGGGATATGGGCCAAATGCAGGCAAATGGGACGAGCTCAAGTAGGCAACTCAGTTGGCATGGATGGGTTGGGCCGAAAGGCCTGTTTCCATGCTAATGTCTCTTTGACTCTATGATCAGAATAGCAAGCAGTGTATGAGGGAGGCTTCATTTGGAGGCCCTCTCAAGAATCATATCATGGCCACAGATTCTCATTAAATACATCACACTCTGGTTTCAACCCACTCACAGGCCTCTGTCATTGGTACTAATTTCATGTGACTGGAAGAGGTTAAGACTGGTTTGATCAATGGATGGGTTATGCGACCTGGGTCCAATCTTGACTTCTGGTGGAGTTTGTATGTTCTCCCTGTGATTGTCTGGGTTTCCTCTAAGCCCTCCGTTTTCTTCCCACATCCTAAAGATGTGCAGTTTGTGAGGTTAATTGGCCACTGTAGATTGCCCCCATTGACTGGGGCTCCTGAAAAATTGACAGGTAGCTATGAATCCATTAGAATGAAAAAGTCATGTGAACTGCCAGTTTCTCTTACATTGACAGTGTAATTTTCCTTCTCTTGACAGGAATTGATCAGAATGTTGGGAATAAAATGGGATTACGTAGGATTATAGTGTAAAATGGATGCTTGATGATCAGTGTCGACTCAGTGGGTCAAATGGCCTATTTCCAAGAGGTATGATTCTATCTGAGTTATAGAATCTTCTAGATTCTTCAATTTGGTATGTAACTTCCCAGTTATAACAATTGACTAATCTGTGAACAGAACACTGATGTTCAGAAATAGCTGGCACTAGACTTTTAATATACTGTCCAATGTCAGCATTTTATTTACTTGTATATTAATAAATCTAAAAATGGATTGCAAATATTGGCTTATTTTCTTTATGCACATATTTCAGATGCAGAGCAATGGGAACCATGTTGATCGTTAGTTTGCACAGACTGAACAGACTAAAGTGTACTCAGCTAACAGATCACGATGTCAGTCTGCAATGCTGATTTTATGCCATGCTTCCATTTTCATGTTCCATGTTTCAGGCAATGATCTCTTTTAACCTCAGACAGCTAGTATATTCCTTCTTCTTCTTCTTAGATAGTCCCTGAGGATCAAAGATGAAATTCAGCAATATGAAAGACCACAACCAATACTGTTAAAGGAATCAACAAATATGCATTAGTTCATAACTTATTTCTTCTGACCTTTGCTTCAATTCTATGTTTTAAGGGTTGTTTATGATTGTTTTTTCAAGTTACAAAGATCCATAGAGGTGTTGTGGCAGTGGGTTTTATTTAATTTCAAGGCCTCTGCACAAATCACTTGCTCCCAGGCATGGGTGCAGTCAGTGATATTCTACTAGGGCTAATGCATGATCAAGAAAAAAAATAGGAAGTATGTAGAGGACAAGAGGGAGGAGCCATAGCAGCCTAGTTTGATCAGGGAGTAATTATCCTAACCTGAACTGGAGTAATGACCAATATTTGAGATGACTGCAGCTCACCAAGAGGTACTATTGAAATGTGGCAATTATTGTGAATAAAATTCCAACCTCAGAGCACAGTCACTTTATTAGTAGCTACTAAAGAGACGGTGGCTCTGATTGTCATTTTTTGGCTGTTGCAGTGCATTGTTGCTTGAGAAAAATTACTGGAATCATTCAGAGAAAGATAACTTGGTTTAATTTCCTCTGTCAATGAGCATCACATCATCTTGAGCACAAATCAAATATAAAAACCACCAGAAAATAAATATTTCAAACAAAATTTATAAATTAAGTACTGCCATATTGATGCAAAATTCAGCTAATCAATCCTGTGCATTTCTTGGACCCCATTCTGTGTTCCTTTTCCTGTCCCAGTGCTCCTACTTAAAAGCTACACCCAAGGTTACAGCAGAGCTGGTGGAAGGCTGCAGAATTTAAATAGAGGAGAGAGCAGGTGACCTCATTGGATGACCTTAAATTCTAGAAGATCTATCTTCGGACTGCATCATCTTAGAGTGGAAACAGCAATTCCAGCTGGCTGAAAGGCCACAGGAAGGGTACTGGCAGAGTGCATTTGGCGGAAGGGTGAATACAATCATCCAGAGACAGGAGTTCTGTAATCTGTGATCTATGGTGCAGCCTCAGGAGTCTCCGTAATCCGTCAAAGTCCTTTTGAAGTCTGGAATCCATAGCTATGGTAGTAGCATTGTAGGCTCCTATTGCACCAATGTTAGATACCTGTTGCTTGAGTACAGTGGATGTTGAAAGGTGAGAATCATTTGTTTCCACAAAAGCATTGATTGAGTTGCATGCTGCAGAGTTTGCACAGAGCCCTGTGCTAAATAATTGGTGTGTCTGCTGGTTCTCCTGCCTCTCAGCAAGTACATGACATTCTTCCTTCTTTTACAAAAATCTATATTGCTGTGTCTGAGTTGGTGGGTGCACAGCACACTATTCCCAAATATTTTTGCAATTCACCCTCTCCTTTTGAGGTGCAGACTAGGTTTTAAGCAGCGGTGGCTCACTTTTAGTGCAATGATGGAACTATATTGTGCAACCTACTCAACACATAACCATTGACAGTGCAATTAATATTGCTGCATGCAAAAGTCATCATAGCTGAAGGGATGCAGGGTAATCATGCACAACAGATAATTCAATCTGTGTTTTATTAGTATGAGAAAGAATTTCCTACATTTATCAACAGTGCCTTGAATCTTTACTGTTATTCTGAGTAAGCAAATGTGTTGCTAATTTCACCTGCCATAGTTGTCACACTGAACTACCAGGCTTAATTATGAGGTCAGACCTGGTTATAGTCTTGAGTGCCTACCTTCTGAATTTGACGGCATCCTACAATTTTAATCAAGATAACAGATTAAATCAAAGTAAAACAAATTTCTCAACATGCAGTGATTATTTATGTTGCTGTTTTACAAGTGGAAAATAAACTTTTGTCTGTAGTGTGAGAATTTTTTCAATCATGCAGTCAATTTTTAAAGCATCTGCAATACAGAAAATTTCTGTTACTAAAGAAAATTAATCTCAAACCAATGTTACTTTGATCTTGTACTGCAGATTTACAATTCTTCAATCTGATTGATTAATGAGTTACTGAGTTGCTTGTATTGCCCACATGGACCCAGATATATTCTTGCACTTTTTCAATAGTTGGCTTTTAAGAACTTTCAATTCAAAACTCAATAGTCTATTGAAATTTCCTACTGGCATCACTTGTATGACACTACCCACAACATCTTCACTGATGTCCATAAAACAATGCTGCAGGTATTAGTTTGACATGAGGGTTTGCTTTAAACTAGTGTATTGGACCCCTTTAAAATTTAAACTTCTTTAGATTAGAACAAAGCCAATATGATAACTCTTTAGCATTAGTAGAGATCCAAAAATGTCCCACTAATCTTCTGGATCCATTTAAAATATTTTTTGTTACATTTAACCAGTATGAACCACCTCTGAGTGATTTTTTGTTGGGTCAATTTCATTAAAAATAATAGCCCTCAAGATTCCTTGACATAAGCTGTGGCAAAACTAACATTCTGATAGTAAAACAGAAGGCTAAGTTGAGTTGATACAGAACTTGCAGTAAAATTGTCACATTGAATATTAATTCTCAATCACATTATACCTTTACCCAAGTATCTGAATGAAAAGTAAAATTCATATATCCAAAGTTGTAATGAGTTAAATATTAATGGTGTAATCGCTCAATGTTTTCAATACCATCACAACTCATTAGTTTGAACCATAATTTATAGGATAGACTTAAGTTATAGGACATAACTTACTAGCAGCTAATTTATGAGCATCCCTGGTTCATGACAATGAATGGGTGGTGCTAAAACCTGCCACTGAATATAGTTGCCTGTAACTGAATAAAATATGGTGTGATGAAGCTCATGAAGGTTTTCACCAATCAAGCATCAGCTTATTGTTTAGTTAGGGACCTGCACTTTCCCCAAAGCAAACATACTTGAATGGCATATCACATTTAAGGTTTTTTTTTATTGGGCACGGAATGTTCTTGGCACAATTATTTAAAGAAACCATGCCTGATCCAAACAGCAAACAATTTATAATGTAATTTCTTAAACAGCTCCAAGAATGTTCATTTTAAAAAATATTAAAGAGCTTGTTAGATACATGTTGTATTTTTGAACCAGAAATGTACAATTGTTCTTTAAAAGGCATATTCTATGTTATAAAATCAATAGCAAATAAACACCTATTCCAAGCATAACTTTGAACTCAGTTTAGAATTCCAGCATACCAAATCACTTCCCATTCACCCTTATTGAATGCATTGTTGGTCCAGAAATAACACTTCATTGACTAATCCTGATTCAAGAATAACGTTTTCTCAACTTATTCATGCTCAACAGCCCGATGTCTCAGTTGTACAAAAGACAACAACACCTGCTGGTGTTGCAGCTTATAATCCCTGTGCAGTAACTTTAATAACTTTTTATATTTAAATGCTGTTTAGATTTAGCAGTGAAATTACTTAACTGGATTGAAGCATAAACAAAATAAATAACAAAAATTAAAAGAGGTGCTCAAGCTCTACAAATATCACCTTCGCTCTGGTTGTGAATCAGTTAAAATAAATTTTTATGGTATAACTTCAATGTGAGGTCAGCATCATCCCACTTAACCTTCTGTTCCCTATTGCACCAAATGTATTAAAGCCTCTACACTGAACAACACATTATCGGTGAGGAACCAGTTATGCTATCATGCTAAGATAGAGGAACATATTCTGTGCCAATTATATGATTACCTCTGCTATCAGGGTGCTGCTCAGCACTCCCACTGATCTACACAACAGCATAATATGGAAAATTTATGATCCGACTGAAGTCTCTATCAATTTGATTTACCACCCTGTCAATGGCAGAAGGGATGATGAAAGCAGTCTAACTGGCCCTAAAATGAACTCTCAGAGATACTAATGCTAGTAGAATTGATCACCTCACACCCTCTGGTGGACTGCAATTTATGCAGATACCAGAAACCCACATAAGTAGCCTTTTCTCAAGCTCTCTGACATTAGTAGAAGTCCCTTATAATGAGCAATTCCTGGAGAACTAAAGGTACATTTAGTTTCAGGTTTTAACTTGACATCTGCACCTCAGTCATCATTAGAGGAGCTAGGATGCAAGTTTACTCCCTAGTGAGATGTTTCCTGACAAGTTGTTTCCAAATGCATTTGCTCCTGTTCTTTTTACACTGGCAAAAGGTCTAAAGCTCAGTGTAAGTTCCCAATTTTTGGGCTGTAAACTTCCAATTTTTGCTCTTTTGAACAAGGACAGTGCATTTTTAGGAGGGTTTACCCTGCTGTACGTGCTTCTGAACAGCTCAAGATGTCTAATAAAATTAGTAAACGTTGGAGAGGTGCAAGGGCTAGCATAATGTTATTCAGTGGCAAGTGAATGAAGCAGACTGAACAAGCAGAAAAGGAGATACAGCAAAGTGTTCTATTATGATCAAGTTAGAGGCTTCAGAATTCCCAAAAGGAGGGATTGATAGTACTGTAGTGAATATATATTTGTTCAGTACTCCACAGAGAGTAAGAGAGGAATGAGGAAGGGCATCACCTTTGACGACATGAGGCAATTTACAGTGAAGCCATTAAATTTGTTCTTCCATGGCAAACAGTTCTGGGAACAACGCCTGCGCTATTCACGTCCTCAGCAAAATCTCTCCTTTGATGCTGTTTTGTCCAAGCATTCGTCGTCCTCTTTCCTGCTGCTCATTTGTTTCAAGAGCACCTCCAGTGAGACCTCAAAGAATTTGAAGGTTTATGCGTCTGCTGCTTCTGCATTTTACCTGCGTTCTGAAGGGCCTCTCTCCTTTAAGGTTTTCAAACTGTATTTAAACAGCAGCCAACCTCCTGGATTTTCTACCCATTAGGCAAGCAGAGCAAATCACAATTCTAAACCACACACAAAAAAAGACTCTGGAACTGATATTACTACACTAACGTTTTTGGGAGCAGCGGAGTCATTACCAAATGGAGCTTGAGGAAAGGAAAATCATCACTATCCTTTTACAATGATTTGCAGTTACCAAATCTTTTGATGGGGATATTGGCCTAGAAATTCTATCACACTGCACAACCAAATTTCTGTGGAAAAAACAATCACTATCCAAGATAAAGGACAACAACTTACCATGTTGATCGAAGGATCCACAGTTTTCCTACCAAATCTTCCGGTCACATGACTCACTAATGCACTGAGGCATTCGGACATGTGATGTGGCACTCAATGGCATACAACCCAAATTATGTTCATGCATGTGCAGCCCAAGAACAGTGCAAGCACTCAGAGCAGCAAGCCTTCCCAATGAACATGAGGCCTGCTTCAATGAGATTTGAAAGAGACATGCATGAGCACCAGTGGTTCTTCCCTAGCCCATCAAGCCCCCACTCTGGATCACAAGCCCAAACCATTCAAAACTAAGACCACCATTGAAACCTCTATCCATCATCCCCAGCTGATCATGACTTTAAAGCAGCATGGGCTCACATAAAACACTGGTTGGCCTACCATGTACCAATTGTTTAACTTGCCTGACCATATACCAAAGAATTTCTGGGTTTAATTGCTCTAAAATGGGAAAGTCAATTGTACCATGCTTTACAAATAAAGAAAATATTGACATTAATGTTTTCATGCAGATACAAGACATTGGAAAACATATTCACGACTTATTATATGCAAAGAAAATTAGGCTCTGTCAGGATTAGTTAGAAACATAAACATTTAACTCAAACTGTATGAGAGCCATCTGAGCCAGTACTGAAATATGCACAATGCAGCAATGAAATATTTTCACATTTTACTGCGTTTTAAAAATAAATTTTCCTCTTCCTTCCAAAGTTGATTTACTGATAAAGCAGTAATGAACTACTACACAATAGAAACTTGGCTTGCTGCTTGTCCTATTGAAACAAAATTAGTTATTTCCTAACCCAACTTTAATAAACTGAATGGCTTTCCATTTCTGATGGAAGATAGCAGGAGCTAATTTTCATCTTTTAATTTTGATAATGTTTGCTACTGATAGCATTCTCTCATGGCACAGAGAAACGTGGGCAAATAGTAAATGTCAACAAACTAAACATAACTGTACCGGCAATAACTTGTTTCCAATGGAGTTCAAATAATCTGGCTACTAAATGGATTGTTTCACTGAATCATTTATCAGAAATACAAAATTGAATGTCTAGGCCAATACAATTAAACTCACATTTGTAGTGGTTGCTACCGCGGAATAAAACAAGACTCTACTCGGAGGATTGCCAAACAGAACTGGTTTATTTTCCCGCCTTGTGCGGGCCCTTTAAGGGAGAAAAACTCCCGCCCAAAAAAACCAGCAATGACGTAAGTCCTACGTCATCAGGACTTTCCCGCGCGCGGGTTCTCCCCGTCGCTCGGAAAGACGAGGCCCGCCGCCATCTTGGGCCTCGTTGCTCCGACGCCGCGCGACCCGACTGCCGAGCCGGTTCGCCCGACTAGACAGTGAGTCGCCACACAACCCCCCCCCAGAACCGGCGAGACAGTCCCCAAGGTCCGTGGGCTGTGCCAGCTGCCACTTAGGGGGGCGGCCTCTGCGTCGTGGCGTGGCAACCTCGACAGGCTGTTGTAGATCCAAATGGGCCGGTTTGAGGCGGTCCGCCGTGAAAACCTGTTCCCTGCCTCCAATGTCCAAAATAAAAGTGGATCCGTTATTCCGTATGACTCGGAACGGTCCCTCATATGGTCGTTGCAATGGCGCCCGAGGTGTGCCCCTGCGAACGAAAACAAACTTACAGTCCCGTAGTTCCTTGGGCTGGCAGGATGGGACTTGACCGTGCCATGAGGTGGGAATCGGGGCCAAGGCGCCGAGCTTCTCGCACAGTCTTTGTAGAACTGCTGGGGGTTGTTCCCCTTGGTCCTGAAGGGCAGGTATGAAATCCCCGGGGACAACTAGTGGCGCCCCGTATACAAGCTCAGCTGACGAAGTGCGGAGGTCTTCTTTGGGGGCAGTGCGTATGCCGAGCAGGACCCAAGGCAGCTCGTCAACCCAGTTAGGACCCTTCAGGCGGGCCATCAAGGCCGATTTTAGATGGCGGTGAAAACGTTCCACCAACCCATTTGATTGAGGATGGTAGGCCGTGGTGGTGTGCAGCTGCGTCCCTAGCAGGTTCGCTAATGCAGCCCAGAGACTGGAAGTGAATTGGGTGCCTCTGTCTGAAGTGATGTGGGCCGGAACGCCAAAACGTGAGACCCAAGTTGTGAGCAGCGCCCGGGCGCAGGAATCAGTTGTGATGTCAGTCAGGGGGGTTGCCTCAGGCCACCTCGTGAACCGGTCCATGATGGTAAGGAGGTACCGGGCTCCTCTTGAAACCGGCAGAGGGCCCACGAGGTCGACGTGTATGTGGTCGAACCTCCTACGGGTAGGCTCGAACTGCTGTGGTGGGACCTTGGTGTGTCGCTGGATTTTTGACGTCTGGCAGTGCAGACAAGTCCTGGCCCACTCACTGACCTGTTTGCGCAGGCCATGCCAGACAAACTTGCTGGCGACCAGTCGGACAGTAGATCTGATGGACGGGTGCGCCAACCCATGTACCGAGTCAAAAACGCTTCTCCGCCAGGCTGCAGGGACAATAGGGCGGGCGTGACCAGTCGCAACGTCGCAAAGTAGGGTCCGCTGACCTGGACCAACCAAGAAATCTCGGAGCTGCAGACCCGAGACTGCGGTTCTGTAGCTGGGCAGTTCGTCGTCGGCTTGCTGTGCGTCAGCCAGGGCCGTGTAGTCGACACCCAAGGATAGGTTGTGGATGGTTGGTCTGGAAAGTGCATCAGCAACAACATTATCCTTTCCGGAGACATGTTGGATGTCAGTTGTGAACTCGGAAATGTAGGATAAATGTCTCTGCTGACGAGCTGACCAGGGATCGGAGACTTTGGAGAAGGCAAAGGACAGAGGCTTATGATCGGTGAAAGCGGTGAAAGGCCTGCCTTCTAGAAAGTATCGGAAATGCCGGACCGCCAGATACAGCGCTAGAAGTTCCCGATCAAAAGCGCTGTACTTCAGTTCGGGCGGTCTAAGGTGTTTGCTGAAAAATGCCAAGGGTTGCCAGCGGCCTTCGAGTAGCTGTTCCAGTACCCCACCCACCGCGGTGTTGGACGCGTCTACTGTGAGGGCAGTCGGGACGTCAGTCCTAGGGTGTACCAGCATCGTGGCATCTGCCAGGGCGTCTTTGGCCTTAACGAAAGCAGCCGCAGCCTCGTCAGTCCAGGTGATGTCCTTGCCCTTACCAGCCAGCAGCGAGAACAGAGGGCGCATGATACGGGCTGCTGCAGGGATGAAACGATGGTAAAAGTTGACCATCCCAAGGAATTCCTGTAGGCCTTTGACTGTGTCGGGGCGGGCAAAATGGCGGATAGCATCCACCTTGGCGGGTAGGGGTGTTGCCCCGTCGCTGGTGATTTTGTGGCCGAGGAAATCGATAGAGTCAAGTCCGAATTGGCACTTGGACGGGTTAATCGTGAGGCCGAAATCGCGGAGGCGGGAATACAGCTGGCGGAGGTGGGAATACAGCTGGCGGAGGTGGGAAAGGTGTTCCTGGCGGTTACGGCTGGCGATCAGTATGTCGTCCAAGTAAATGAACACGAAGTCCAGGTCTCGACCTACCACGTCCATCAGCCGCTGGAAGGTCTGCGCGGCGTTCTTAAGGCCGAACTGCATCCGAAGGAATTCGAACAGGCCAAATGGGGTGATAATTGCAGTTTTGGGGACGTCATCCGGATGGACCGGGATTTGGTGGTATCCCCTAACGAGGTCCACTTTGGAAAAGATGCGGGCCCCGTGTAAGTTCGCTGCGAAGTCCTGGATGTGAGGGATGGGATAGCGGTCCAGGGTGGTGGCGTCATTCAGCCTGCGGTAGTTGCCGCAGGGCCTCCACCCTCCGGTGGCTTTGGGGACCATGTGCAGGGGGGAGGCCCAGGGGCTGTCTGACCTGCGAACAATCCCCAGCTCCTCCATGTGATGGAACTCTTCCTTTGCCAGGCGGAGCTTGTCTGGAGGTAATCGTCATGCTCGGGCATGAAGGGGTGGCCCTGTGGTAATGATGTGGTGTCGTACCCCATGTGTGGGCCGAGAATTTGTAAACGAAGGTGCCAAAATCGATGGGAATTCGGCTAGGAGCTTGGCGAAATCGTCGCCAGAAAGGGTAATGGAGTCCAGGCGCGGGGCTGGTGGGCTGATTTCTCCCAGGGGATAGGTCCGGAGAGTGCTAGAGTGGACTAACCGCTTCCTTCGCAGGTCGACTAACAGGTTGTGGGCCCGAAGGAAATCGGCTCCTAGGAGTGGTCAGGCGACGGTGGCAAGGGTAAAGGTCCAGGTAAAACGGCTGCTGCCAAAGTGTAATTGAAGCGTACGGGTGCCGAAAGACCGTATCGTTGTACAGTTGGCGGCATTGAGTAGAGGACCTGGTGGCCTGTCACGAGTGTCGCGGCCTGTCGGGGGCAAAATACTGACCTCCGCTCCAGTATCAACGAGGAAATGCCGTCCAGATTTCTTGTCCTGAACGAAGAGGAGGCTCTGTCGGCGGCCAGCCGCCGTAGCCATCAGCGGCGGCTGGCCCTGGCGTTTCCCTGAAACTTGCAGGGTGGGCGGCATCGACGGGCCTCCGCACCCCACCTCTGATGGTAGAAGCACAGCTGGTCACCCGTGTCGTCGTCTGCGTTCCTGGGGCGTGGCTGCTCGGTTGCTGGGGCCGGGCGAGGCAGGCGTTGGGCTCGCGGCCTGGTGATTTGACTGACGGACGAACCGCTCTCGTGCTTGGCCCTCCACAGGACATCTGCCCGGGCGGCCACCTCACGGGGGTTGCTGAAGTCGGCATCAGCTAACAACAAGTGGATGTCATCGGGGAGCTGTTCGAGGAAAGCCTGTTCGAACATCAGGCATGGCTTGTGTCCCTCGGCCAATGCCAGCATCTCATTCATTAGGGCGGATGGGGATCTGTCCCCCAGGCCATCCAGATGAAGCAGGCGGGCGGCGCGCTCACGACGGGAGAGGCCGAAGGTCCGGATCAAAAGATCTTTGAAAGCCGGGTACTTATCTTCCTCCGGAGGCGACTGGATGAAGTCTCCAACCTGGGCGGCTGTCTCCTGGTCCAGAGAGCTAACCACATGGTAGTACTTCGTGGAGTCGGAGGTGATCTGCCGAAGGTGGAATTGCACTTCGGCCTGGTCAAACCAGATGCTGGGCCGAAGTGTCCAAAAGGTGGGCAGCTTGAGGGCCACTGCGTTGGCTGCTGCGCTGTCGTCCATTTCGCGGGTCCAAAAGCCGTTTGGACCATCGGGGTCACCAATGTAGCGGTTGCTACCACGGAATAAAACAAGACTCTACTCGGAGGATTGCCAAACAGAACTGGTTTATTTTCCCGCCTTGTGCGGGCCCTTTAAGGGAGAAAAACTCCCGCCCAAAAAAACCGGCAATGACGTAAGTCCTACATCATCAGGACTTTCCCGCGCGCGGGTTCTCCCCGTCGCTCGGAAAGACGAGGCCCGCCGCCATCTTGGGCCTCGTCGCTCCGACGCCGCGCGACCCGACTGCCGAGCCGGTTCGCCCGACTAGACGGTGAGTCGCCACACATTGTGCTTTCTTTCTTCAAAGTCACTGACTGGCTTCAATTTAGTGATCTTAATATAATTATATCATAAACATTTTGAATTAACTCAATAGAATTATTCAGAATTAAATTAACATAATTAATAGCGAGCGAAATTCACACAATTATCAGATTCCCATTTAGAAAAATTAATATAAATATTCTTAACTGATGCACAGTGGGTTAGGGTGGTTCTGATTTGCATTGGAACCTTGATCTATCAGATTGTTAACCATTCATCTTGTTATCAGGAAACTGTCCTTCACCTTTCTACCCCATGAGATAGCCAAAAATAATTAAGGTTTTATCTCTTAGACCAGCCTATATGTTTGAACCAGAGAGTGCTTGATAAACCCACCAGAATCTATACTCATTTTTTGCAAGTTCAATTCATATTTTTATCTCCTAGCACCTTTCCTCTGCATGTCAGTGACTCACCATTATCCAATAGCCTCACAATGCATGAGCTCCTGCATTTATATTAACTATCCCTTACACATCATTTTCCACATGTCCTGCTCCACACCTTCCCATTTTTTTCCCACTTGGAAAGTGAGGATAAAAACCTTGGTTTTTCTATCTCAACTAGATGTCAAAAAGCTTGTGGGGGAGGGGGGAAATTAAGATAAAAGAATAAATAAGATCTATAGGATCTCTGAATTATCTACATTGAGAGGCAAAAGTGAAGGTGATCAAAAATAAGGATTTGAGATGCAAGGATAAAAAAATAAGAATGTTAGTACTTGAAATTTACTTTCTGCCCGTGAAAACTGGCTTGATTGTCATTAATGGCCATCATTTCCATGTCACATCTTGGTCAGGCCTCTTGAATCTCTGGCACCTTCTCTTTAAACATATTTTTCTCGCATTTACAGCTATGAATAGAATCCTCACTATTTGCCACACCCCCATTTGCAATTTATCCCCTACTCAAGATATCCACACTGAGGAACTCCTCCTAATATCTCTTGGGGTTGAAATGATGGATGAATAACCAGGGGCCATAGATGTAAAGCAATTGATAGCATTAGAAGTTATTTGAGGATTTTGTCCCCCACAGAGATGGTATGGAGGTCTAGAGGTCACTGCCTAGAAGGGTGGCAGTGTAGAAATCCTCACTGCATTTTACAATGATGATCATTTGAGATGCCATAACCCACCTGGCAATGGATCAGATTCCCCTGGATAGGCCCTTTGAAGGCTGGCATGAGCATGATTAGCTGAATTGCTTTATTCTTTGTCAGAAATGCTTCCATGATTTGAGATGTAGGCTCTGCACCAATAATAACAGCACAATGCTATCACAACTTCAGGATGGTCTTCCATGCAGGAAAAACCTTTCTACCTATGGCTTCAGTGTAGTAACTACCATCGAATTGGTAAGCTATTAAAAAAAGATTTTGGATAAATTATTGCTGTGTATCTTTTATTAATTGTATGATTGAGTTGATTTAAATAGTGAGATATATTTATATATTTTCACATTATATATTAAAGCACTTTTTTAAAAAAATATACAATTTCAGTCACTATTTCTAGCATTATAGTTCTGTGTGGGGAATTGAGAGGGAAAAATCCAAGTGCACAGTGAATAAAAGTTTATTTAAAAACACTAGGCTAACTGGGGTGGTGCAGGCCTATGGTATGAAGTGAGAGCTGTGCCAATGTTTATGATGGAACACCTTCCCCAAAATTTAAGTAAGCTACTTGTAAAGATTTCCAAACAGCTTGGTCTGTAGTATACTTAGTTTAACTACAAAATCTGGTGTGGTAACGGCTCTTAAAAGGGGGAGTTTGATTCTTGAAGGAAAAATTGAATAATTCTTCAAAATGTGCTCTTTTTGACGTTATGGACTTGGGGACACAGCTGCTGGAGATGTACCAAAGCAGAGTATTACTACATGAGTTCATGATCGCCCTCCACTAAATGACCAAGTCCATATACTAATCCAGACCCCTCACACTCAGCTATGACTGAGCATGATGGTTTCACTTACCTGGATGAGATCAGCTTCAACAAAACTCAAGAAACCTGACATCATAGAGGAAAAAGTAGCCCAATTGATTGGCACCAATTCCACCCTATTCCCTCCACTTATGGTGCGGTGTAGCTGCAGAGCGTACTTTCTATAAACTGCCATGCAGTTACTTGCCTTAGCTGCACCAAACCCACAACCTCTGCTACCAAGGTCAAGGTCTGTAGTGCAGGGGTACAGTTGGAAGGTTCCTCTTTGAGTCATTAGCCATCTTGACGTCATCACTGAATCCAAATCCTGGAATTCCCTACCCAACAGCATTATGCATTTAACGGAAGGATTGCAGCACCTTCAGAAGGTAGATCACCACCAAATTCTCAAGGACAATTAGGAATGGGCTATAAATGCTGGCCTTGCCAACAAAGTCCACCTCTTGAAAAAATGAAACAATACAAAAAGAATCCTTACATTGGACTTTTTCCAATTTGAAAAAGTTACTGCTTTGATAGAAAAACAAATCAATTCACTTTCTATCCAAGCATACCTTATTTAAATCTCACTGATATCATAGATTTGTAGTACCTTAAGACTTGGACATCTCACTAATAGCTATTGCATATTCTCCTCAGCTGCAGAAATAATTTTCCAAATTTCAAGTTGTTTTTGCTGTCCTATCACCTCTTAGGTTCATCTCTGGGTTAAATCTTAAACTTTATGTTCTATCTGAACATCTGATGGCCATGTGGAATATTATGGTACCATGGAAATCATCCAAAATGCTTTCATTTACACATTGATCTAATTTAGTCCTTAGGGATGTTTTTGTAGAAATATTTGGGTTTAATTACTTTGTTGACTTAATTCATCTTCTAAGAGGTTGATTGAAGTGGGAATATTTTAAGTTACTTTAATAATTACAGGATAATAGAGGCCGCAGTTAAGGCAAGTGAAAAAGAATACCGTATAAAAAAATCGTAAATGCATCACAGACTGGGGTGTGTTACACATAAGCTGACATGTGGGGTAGTATCTCTGTGTAATAAATACATTTGGAAGAAGTTACAAGGTATTCTATTCTGGTCACTGTGACACAACCAAGATGTTCAAGCCCCAAAGGATGAATGAAGACACTTTTCTGGAACATCGGGTGTTTATAGAATGCTGAAAGTTTGGAGAAACCTGGACATTTCAGCCTTACAAGAAAACATATAAAGTTAGTGACTGTAAACTTCAGAAAATTAAGGTTAGTACACCAATTGAAATTAATCCAGGATAATGGGACTGGAGGTCAGGTCTGATCACTGAAACATAAATTTGAGATTAGTCTAACATATGAACATACAAGTTAGGAACAGTAGTAGGCCCCTCAAACCTAGTCTGCCATCTGACTGTAATCTCAATTCTACATTCCTGTCTACCTGCAGTAACTTTTCACCACCTTGCTAATCAAGTATCTATCTACCTCTGCCTTAAAAATATTCAAAGACTCTGCCTACACTGTTCTTTGAGGAGGAGAACTCCAACAACTCACACCCATCTGGGAGAAAGAACTGCACCTCAAGCAAAACTTATTTTTAAACAGAGACATCCAGTTCTAGATTCTTCCTCAAAAAAGAAAATGCCTTGTAACATCCGCAATGTCAAGACCTCTCAGGATCTTATACATTAGAATTGTCACCTCCAGTGGATACAAACCTAGCCCATCCAAACTTTCCTCTCAAGACAAGGTTCCCATTCCAGGCTCTAGTTCGGTAAACCTCTGAACTATTTCTAATACATTAACATCCTCACTAATGCCTTGTATAACTGAAGAATAACCTCCTACTTTTGTATTCAGTTCCCCTAACAATAAACAATGATATTCTGTAACTTTCCTAATTACATACAGTATCTGGATACCAGCCTTTTGTGAATCATGCACCAGAACACCCACATCCCTCTGCAATCTCTCACCATTTAGATAATGTGCTGCTTTTCAATTTTTCCTGCTAAAATGGACAATTTCACATTTTCCCCAATCTTTGCTCATTTAACCTACCATATCCTTTTGTATCCTCTTTGTATCCTCACAGCTTACTTTTCTACCTTCGTCATTAGTAAACATAACCTTGGTATCTTCATCTAAGTCATTTATATGAATTATTAAAATCTGAGAACTAGCACCAATCCCTGAGAGTCTTTTCCAGGTTGGCACAGTGTGCCACAGGGATCAGCGCGAGGATGTCAACTTTTTAAATAACTATATAAATGGTTAATGGCACCAAAGATATGGCTGCTAAATTTGCCGATGTAATGCCAATAAGTAGGAAAGTCAACTGTGAAGGAAGCCACAAAAGGATGTAGATTGGATGAGTGGGCAAAGATCTAGCAAATGGAATATAATATGGGAAAATATGAAGTTGTCCATTTTGACAGGAAAAGTAAGTAAATATATTATCTATATAATGAGACAATGCAGCACACCAAGAAACAGAGGGAACTGGCTGTCCTAGCACTGATTCGCAGAAAGCTAGTATGCAGGTTTAGCAAGTAATTAGGAAAGTAAACAGAATATTATGATTTATTGTTGGGGATGAATTGAATACAAAAGGAGGTAATACTTCAATCATATAGGTATTACTGAGATGACACTTGAAGTACTGTATACTGTATTGGTCTCCTCATTTAAAAGAGGATATTGATGCACTGAAGGGAGTTCAAGGGCTTTCTAAACTAATAACTAGAATGGATGCCTTGTCTTATGAGGGAAGGTTGGATAGACTAAGCTTGTATCCGTTGGAGTTTAGAAAAAAGGTAACTTGACTGAAATGTACAAGATACTGAGAGAATTGACAGCATGAATGTGGAGAGGATGCTTCCTCCTGTGGGAAAATTTAGAATCAGGGTCATTGTTTAAAAATAAAGGGTCACCCATTTAAGACTGAGACAAAATTTTTTTTTTAATCTCAGAGGATCTGTAGAACTTCCACAAGGTGTGGTGGATGCAGAGTCTTTGAATATTTAAGGCAGAGGTATTAATATGAGGAAACGAAGCACCATCTTAAACTGAAGACACACTCCACAATACTGTGTGTTAGAACATAGAACAGTACAGCACAGTATGGGCCCTTTGGCCCACTATGTTGTACCAACCTATATAAACCTACACGATCAATCTAAAACTTCCCTGCTAAATAGCCCATAACTCTCCACTTTTCTTACATCCATGTGCCTATCTAAGAGTCTTTTAAATGTCCCTATTGTATCAGCCTCTACCACAACCCCCAGCAGTGCGTTCCAGGCACCCACCACTCTCTGTGTAAAAAAAAACTACCTCTGACATCTCCCCTAAACTTTCCTCCTCTCATCGTAAACTGATGTCCTCTGATATTGGCCATTACCACCCTGGGGAAAAGGTGCTGGCTGTCCACTCTATCTATGCCTCTCACAATCTTATACACCTCTATCAAGTCACCTCTCATCCTGCATCACTCCAAAGAGAAAAGCCCTGGCTCGCTCAACCTTTCCTCATAGGACATGTTCTCTAATCTAGGCAAATCTCCTCTGCACCCTCTCTAAAGCTTCCATATCCTTCCTATAATGAGGCGACCAGAACTGAACACAACAATCTAAGTGTGGTCTAACCAGAATTTTATAGAGCTGCAACATTACCTCGCGGCTCTTGAACTCAATCTCCTGACTAATGAAGGCCAGCACATCATATGCCTTCTTAACCACCCTATCAACTTGCGCAGCGACTTTAAGGGATCTATGGACTTGGACCTCAAGATCCCTCCGTTCCTCCACACTGCTAAGAATCCTGCCATCAACCTTGTACTCTGCCTTCAAGTTTGATCGTCCAAAGTATATCACTTCACACTTTTCCGGATTGAACTTCATCCGCCACTTCTCCGCCCAGCTCTGCATCCTATTTATATCCCGCTGTAACCTATGACAACCTTCTACACTATCCACAACACCACCAACCTTTGTGTCATCTGCAAACTTACTAACCCAGCCTTCCACTTCCTTATCCAAGTCATTCATAAAAATCACAAGAAGTAGGGGTCTCAGAACAGATCCCTGTGGACCACCATTAGTCACCAACCTCCAGACAGAATATGCTCCATCTATTACCACCCTCTGCCTTCTGTGGGCAAGCCAGTTCTGAATCTCCCTGGATCCCATGCATCATGACTTTCTGGATGAGCCTACAATGGAGAACCTTGTCAAACATCTTACTAAAATCCATATACACCGCATCCACTGCTCTACCTTCATCAATTTGTTTTGTCACCCCCTCAAAAAACTCAATTAGGCTTGTGATGCATGATCTGTCCCTCACAAAGCCATGCTGACTGTCCCTAATAAGACTATGCTTCTCCAAACGTTCATAAATCCTGTCCCTAAGAATCCTCTCCAATAGTTTGCTCGCCACTGGTGCAAGACTCACTGGTCTATGATTCCCAGGATTATCCCGATTAACTTTCTTGAACAACGGAACAACATTTGCAACCTCTGGTACCACTCCTGTGGCGACGGAGGATGTAAAGATCATCGTCAATGCCCCAGCAATCTTTTCCCTTGTTTCCCGTAGTAATCTGGGGTATATCCGGTCTGGCCCAGGGGACTTATCTATCCAGAACCCCATGCAAGTGTTCCCTAAACAGCCTCCACATTTCTGCTGTGCATTTCCCTGAGAACATTTGTTCCCAATTACTTTCATTGTAGTCAATGGAATAGCTATAGAACAGATCCAGCAGCTCAGAACTGGGCATCTGTGAACTCTGTAGGCCTTCAGTTGCAGCGAGGTCTGTAACAGCATGACCTCTCATATTCTTCTTTCTGAATTACCATCAAGCCAAAGTCCAACTGTGGTCCAAAGAGGAGTGCAGCTAAGCACACCAAGGGCAGTGCCAAGTATATGTAAAAATGTATAGGTATATCTAATCTGCTGAAGCTACCACACAGGACTACATGCACATTAAAGGGCAGAAGCAACATGGTACAGATATAGATTTAGCAATCCAACAACAAAGAGATATGCTCCAAGCTCTTTAGTTCTGCTTCATTCAAGCATGAGTGGAGATTTAATAACTAGCAGGTGTAGAAAATTCCCTTTTGATACTGGTGTACCACAATACTTGCATGCAAAGACCAAGGTTGCATTAATTCCTACAATGCAAAGCTGCAGCAGGTAGAACATTTCATCAAGAATGTCCTTACTGAAGCACAAATGCTTCAATGCACATTTCCTTGCCCAGGATCAATAGGAGATTTGTTCTCTGAACATATCCTTCTCCCTTGAAACAACTTAGAAAACACCAACACTTGTGGAATTGTATCAACAATCAGAAGATATAAATCAACAACCGTCCTGTAGATATCCTTTTAATTAGGATTGGTAGGTGAAAGCTGGTGGTGCAAAATACCTGGCATTAAAAAGAAATCGGCATTGACATCTGAGATCATGAGTTGCCCCCTCTACATACACCCAATCAATATTCATTGAACGTGTGCTGATACAATCACCAATATTGCAGTGACAAGATTCACCTCACAGTGGCCTCATGGATGCCTTTTTGGAGATCTAAAGGCATCCGTAATGCCTGGTTTCTTGTTATGTCTAGAACGAGCCAGTGACTTTAAAAATAGACTGGGTATCCTTGCTTTGTATTCAATACATACAATATGCAACAAGAGAAATAAGAGGATACACTTTGAAGCATCTTGCAACTAAACAAGAGCCTGCAGACAACCCCCACATTATGGTTGTTTGGGTTACGGAAATTTGCCCTTACAGAATTCACAAATCACTACCCAAAAACTTGATACAGAATAAAATTTGCGGAATTTATGTGAAAAGAAGTAAATAAATTAACACACAAAATGTTTTTTTTCAACTCGCGTTTCTTAACAAGAGATAGCAAGGCCTTGCATAATGGAAAATCACAATACCGCCTATTTTGTAGGAATGCAAACCCCTCCTCCCTATTACACAAGGGCCGTCTGTACACTCTGAACCTCAGAAATTGGCATTGTTACACATTTTCAGCTAAACTAAAAAAAGCTACAACTTGTCTCCAACCTGCCTGTGGCGAATGTTAAATTCACAGTGGTATTTGCCAAGTAGTAGTGAATTTCTGGAGGTTAAGACACAAATATTTCACAGTGTGCTTTCCCTCATTCTCTTGTTCTTGCTAATTACTTGGCTGATGAAACTGGAATAGATGCAAATCAAGTCACAGAGCCGCAAGTCTTAACGTAACAGATTATGAATTCATGTCATGCATGTGTACGTGTGTGTTCCCTCAGTGGTGAGAACATCGGACAGTGCAGTGACAAAAAAAAGTGTACATTTACCTGAAATTCCACTGATAGTTAATAGTAAAACATTGGCATATTAAAATTTGTGCACATGATCTATTGATAAACTTAGTAAATAAATACCAATAAAAACAAAAAATATGATGCATCCACCAATCAAATGTACAACTAGATCTCTGTAGAATCAATGTTAAGGCTATGATTGGCTACTGGCCAGAACGTTGATCTTTAACTGTGCCCACATATCGTGTATGAAGACTTTACCCACTGCTTCCTCCACTCATTCTAAATTTAAGCTCATTCTGAAATACCAGTTCATGTGTAGGCGAAGTGTTTAGACAACATTAAAACAAATTCTAAAATTATTTTACTTATGTTATATAGTATTCAAATGACAACAACGAACTCAGTGTTTCAGCACACCAATGATTATTTTCGCACTCAACTTCACTTACTGCCAAAACAATCAATGACACGTTAAAGGGGCACCGTCTTCTGCCTGCACACAGAAACCATCTTTCGTGGTGATTTTTGGTTTGGGAAAGAAAAAGACCCCCAAATCATTATCATGATAATGAAACACTAATAATGAGATTCTCTTCCATGTTTCAGTGTATTTTTTATTGATAAGAAAAAGTGAAAACCAAATTTAAAAAAGTGCCAAAGTGATGTCAGAACAAGTAATTTCATCTTATGGTTCAGCTGCAAGTTAAAAACTGTTCAAGTGATGTTTTCATAGTTTATATTATCTGAACTTTTGGGGAGACATACCTTTCAATCATGCTCGGATTACAGACCATGATCTGAAAAAAATGTTGGATAAGATCAGAACTTGCAAGAGTGCACTCCAACGAGATTATGCCTGTCATCTGTATACTGAAGATGCAACCTCAAGCCTCAAATTTTATCCATTCCAATGTATTGTTCATAGCAAATTGGAATCACTTGGCTCAATTTTGGAGGCCTCTTAAAACCCATGCCAAAAATACCTCATCTTGGTGCAAGAAACACAGACGCTGCTGTGTCATAAGTCAGAACACAGAAGCCACTCTGCTGTCAATGGGAGAAAGGAGACAGCAGCTCCCTGACCACAGCAGTCACACCTTCTGCTTTCTTCAAGGACTTTCCGGATTTTATTGCTCTTATTAGATCAACCAATTTGTTTATGATCGAGGTCATGAGAATGGCAATAGCTCTAACCACCCTGATCTTGCTGCCTCTCAAGACAGCAAGAAATCACCAGGAGAATCAAAATACGAGAAATGAGGTTGGCTTCTGTCAGTTCACTTTCATACTAATGAGATATCACACAGTTATTCTTGAAGATTAGAATTATGAAGGAAAAGTTCCCCACATGTCGACAATTTATTTACTCAGGTAATGATTATTGCTGCACCAGAGTTGAGGAAAGGCTAAAACACCGGCCACTTGCAGTCACTGTGCAGATTCCATTTGCCTTGCACTTACCCAGTACAGATGTGGAAGACTGAACTCATTTGCCGAGACCATCCTGGACTTGGCTGGCGGGGTCCTGGGTGGAGCCAGGGCCTTGCACAATGTAATCAAGTTACAAGGGTGAGTCAGAACAAGCTCCACCCAGAATGTCCCAGACGTTCAGAAACATTCCAAAACAACTGAAAATAATTTAAATAAACTTAATTATGAAAACACCCAAAATATTTATTTAAAATTATAATCATTACAGCAAGCAATTAAAACAAACTAACCTTCTTACCTTGCAGCTACAAAATCTCCATGGTTTTGCAGAACTGGTGCAGAATTCACAAGCAGGTTCCCTACCTTAAATACTGGCAAACTTTCAGCAGTTATATTTTATATTTAGTCTGGACGGAAAAATGGGTGTGCCTTTTGGCTTTGATCAAAGTATTGCACAGATTACCTTTCAATGTCATTGTCCAGTCACCTAGAATGCTCGACAACTGTTACTTCATGAGCCAGGAACAGCACCTTACCAACTCAAGCAGCAATGAACAAGAACTATCCTGTTCAACACTCTCAGTTATTACCAACAAGAGATGACGTGATGATTAATATCTGTAGTTTCAGGCTTTCTAGAGACATGCTTGCTAATAATCTCACTTCAGGGGCTCAGCCATGCTACGAGGTCTTTTTTCATCCAGGCATGTCATGATTTGATGTTAGAAATCTTATTAAATGTCCATCCAGCACTTGTAGTACAAAAGATACAACTGCAATGAAAGATAATACAGCTTCATAAGTTACAATGCAAGTACAGTTTAAAAGAACACCACTTAAAAGATTCAAATGCAAAATAATGCAAATGATGGAAATCAGAAATAAAAACAGGAAATGCTGGAAATATTCAGCAGATTAAGCAGCAGCAGCTGTGGAAAAAGAAACAGAATTAACATTCAGGTCCATGACCTTTCATCAGAACTGGAAAATATTAGAAATGAAACAAGTTTCAAGTTGCAGAGAAAGCATGGAGGGGTGGACAGAGCAAAAAGGGTGGTCCATTATAGGGTGGAGACCAAGAAAGATTGAATAACACATCTGGAAGTGGAAGGGATGAATGAAATCAGAAATGCCAGAAGAGGGAGAGAAAATTTAGGGAAATGAGCAAGAAATATAAAATAATAAGCATGGGAGATTGCAAGTACTCAAATTTTAACTAGGCCAAAGCAGTAGCTAAAGCGAATAAAGGATTGAAGTTCCTAAGATGTGTATTCAATATGCAAAAAGGCCAAGTAATGAGGAATGAACCAAAGCAGATAAGAGAGCTAAAAGCAGGGCAATTCTAACCACAAAAAGTAGATTAATAGGCTGTAGAAAAGCTGAGATAGAGAATAGAACTTGGGAGGGCAAATTGGGCAACAATATCGGCAAACAACAATGATGTTGAACAATAATGGAAAACATTTAAAATGTTCCTGACTTTATTTCACTAAAAGGAAAGAGCAAGTTCAACATTGAGGCTCCATGGATGAATAAAGATTTAAGACACAATTGAAGGTAAGAAAAGAGGCAGTATATCAAGTAATAGACAGCAGAGGAATCCATGATAAGGCAGAATACAAAGGATTTAGGAGAGAAGTCAAGGAAAAAAGTTAAGGCCAAGAACAACTACAAACTTAAATTTTTAAGGAACGTAAAAGAAACATCTTACAGACATCAAAAAAAAAGGAATCTTGGAATAGGATTAGAAGCACAATGGGAAAGATAATACCATGGGTAACAATAGGAAGAAGGTAGAACTAATAAATTATTCATTCGCTTTGGAACAGGTGGACATAACACTAAATGATGAGATGAGTAATAAAGTAGGTGTGGTTAAAATAGAAAAAAGGAGATATATTGAATAAACTGATCAGAAGAAGATAAGATCCCTGGTCCAGATGGATTACATCCACACATTTTCAAACGAATCAGAGGAAGAGATTACTAAACATTACAATACATGCTTCATAATTGATTACATAAAAATGTAGAACTAGGGGGCTGTTGGGTAGGTATGAAAATGTCTATATGCAAGAAGGGGTAAAGAACACATCCAGGGAACTACAACCCAGTCAGCTTAATAGTGGTGATAGATAACGCAATGCCTACTAAAGGGGAAAATACAATAGCTAGAAAAAAGTCAATAATTAATAGACAGCATGCTTTAAAAGATAATGTCTTGCTTGATCAAACTTGCTGTATGCTTTGAACAGGTAAAAGAGAAAGTAGACCACAGTAATTTATCCAGATTTTCTAAAGACCTTCTAAAGACCCTGCAATATACGAATGAATTGAGTCAGAGAATGCAAATCAGGGAACAAGCAGCAGAATAACTACTGGCCAGCAGAATTTCTAAATTAGCAGATGATATTTAATTGGAGGCAATGGGGGTTAAGTCAATACCGAAGACAACTGCAACAAATTACAAGAGGTCATTAAGCACAGAGTGGTTACAGTATGGAAGAAGCTCATTTGGCCTGTCGTCCATATCAGTTCTTTGTAAGAGTAATCCAGCTAATCCCACTCCCCAATTCTTTCTTTCAAGACACTTATCCAGTTTTCTTTTGAGAGCCAGAATTGAATTTGTCTTCACCACTATCCCTGACATTGTACACTTCATAAAAATGTGGGTTTTTTCTCCCATATGTCACCTATGGTTCTTTGACCAATCACCTTCATTTTATGTCTGCTGGTTATTAATTGTCCAGCAATGGGATCAATTTCTCTCTATTTACTGAGTCTTTATCTTTCCTGACATTAAATACCTCCATCAAATCCTTTGCATCCTCTCAAGGTCCTTCTCAATTTATTAAATATCATCCGCACCTTCTCCAAAACCTTTACACATTTCTTAACGTGTAGTGCCTGGAACTGGATTCCAGTTGTAGCCGAACCAGTGTTTACAAAGGTCCATCATTACTTCCTTAATTTGCAGAATGGACAAATAATTGATAAATGAATATCAAAACAGATAGGGGAGGTCATGTTACTTGGAAGGTACAAGTGTAGGTGCAGTAGAGTAATAAGAGGATCTCAAATTACAGATACATCAACTACTAAAAGTGGCACCATGGGTTAGCAAGGCCTTAAATAAAGTTATTTCCAAAGAGATATAATTGAAAGATGGAGAAGTTACGTTAAACCTGTAGCAAACATTTAGAGTAGTGCATATTGTTCACCACATTATAAGAGGATAGAGGAAATGCAGAGAAGATTAACAAGAATAATGTCAGAAATGAGAGAGTATACATGTCAGGAAAGGATTTATCTCTAGTTTCTTGATAAAACAGAGCTGAAAGATGACCCAATTGTGGTCTTTAACACGTCTGAAGGTTTTGATAGAAATTTTCCACTTTAATGAGAAAGAGCATAACTAGAAGCCATCAATATGATTATCACCATGAAATCCAACAGTGAATTCAGAAGAAAGTTCTAAACCGAAAAAGTAGTGAGAATTTGGAACTCATTACCACAGGAAGTGGTTTAAGCTAACAGTGTTTGGAAAGGAAGTTAGACAAGTATGCGAGGAACAAGGCAGTAGAGGTTATACTAATAGATTTAGAGGAGAAAAGATGGGAGGTTTGAGTGTGACATAAATATCAGTAAAGACTGGTTAGGCCAAATGGCTCGATTTAGTGCTGTATATCCTATGTAAAATTCTACTGCTCACTTTCACATTACTTAAGTTGTCACCTATTTGTGACACCAGTAAACTTAGAGGTGTTGCTTTCTGTCCCAACATTAAAGTAATTTATAAATGTGGTAAATATTTGCAGCCCAGTGTGCATACTTATAGGACACTACACTTCAAATCCGGCCAATCTGATTGCCTGTTCAGTACATGCTTTTTTTTTAAACCACTGAATTTCCTGACTAGGTCAATAATTTGCTTGATTCACAAGCAATTCCCTCTCTTTTATCAGAACAGCTGTGAAGTATTCATTAAAAATCCTATCTGCATTGTCCACCTCCATAACTAGTTTACCTTTTTGTCCAGTAACACTGTACTCTTTCCTTAGTTATCCCTCTGATCTTTATATACTTTGGATTTTAACTGCTAATATGTTTAGATGCCTCTCTTTGCTTTACTGATTCTGTTTTAATTTCACCTCTATACTTTCAATATTGTTCTAAGCCTTCTGTAGTATTATGTTCTCAATATATGACAAACTTTCTTTTTTTGCCTTATGATACCCTCTGTGGACCTCATCCTCTATTGGAGCTGCAGATTACACAGTCCCATCGCTTTTCTTTGTGGGAGCATGTTTATCCTGAATCTCTCAAATCTCCTTATTGAATACTTCCTATTGTCAGAGACCAACTTATCATGATTGTTCAAAGGATCATCAAATGAAGCTGTATGGACTGAACTAAAGAACAAAGGGGAAATCACTGTTGTACATTATAGATCTCCAAACGATCAGAGGGATATTGAAGCGCAAATACAATCAAAACAAAATTGTTTTACAATTATAACAGAAAAAGTAGGGAGGACAGAAATTAGGAAAGCAAAGAGAGGGCATGAAATCATAGGGCAAAATTCTTCTAACATATTTCCTCTCTTCACAGCTGTCACCATTTCTTAAAGCAACATCGTCACCGACTCTCTTTTCCGATCCCCATCTATCTCAGCCAAAAACTCATAGTCAGAATGCTAAGATGCCATTCCTGTCCCAACTTAAGCCACTAAGGCCAAAATAGTGGGGGTATTTTAATTAACCAAATATTAATTTGGAAACAGTAAAGAGAACACAGAATTCATAAACTGCATTCAAGGGAAGTTTTTTTAGCCAATGGGTTGTCAGCCGAAAGAAATTTGATGACCCTTGCAAGTTTCTTTTCATACAGCCTTTTTGTAGTTCTCTCTATTTTGGCACCTTTTGTTACTGTTTCCCAGTCACCAGGATCTATGCGAGTCTTTGCATTTCTGTATGTTTTTTTCTTTGAATTTAATGTGGCTGTTTTCCTCTGTAGTTGGGTATCAAATAAAATAAACCTCCTTTAATATTATGCCAATTAACATCATTAAAGGAGTTGTCCTATTTATTGTGGCATGCCATCATGTTGAAACTATCTTTGCCTTAATCTAGAATCTTGGGACAAAAGTAAAATAATGCATACTGAAATAAAAACAGAAAATGTTGGAGACACTCAGAAATAAGGTAGCATCTTCAAAAATGTTAAAAAGGCAAAAAAGGCAAAATATATCAAAGCAAATGCTGCTTTCACAACGAGGTAGATGAATTAACAGGGTAAAGTGAAGTGAACGTGCACGGTCTAAGTGCCGTTATGGAAATACGGATGCAGAGTCACCAAAGCTGGGAACTAAATATCCTGGAGTATTCAACATTTAGGAAGGACGGGTAAAAAAGAATGCTGTAGTAACAAAGGACAAGATTAATGCAATGATGAGAAATGGCATTTGTGTAAAAGATCCTGTAATAGAATTAGACTCAATTTGGGTTAAGCTAAGAAATAGCAAAAGGTAGAAAACCCTTATTTATAGGCCACCAAATTGCAGTGTAACGTTGGGTGTGGCATAAATCAGGAAATTTGAAGTGAAGTGACAGGGATTATACAATAATCATGGGGAATTTTAATCTACATACAGATTGGATAAAACAAATTATCAGTAGTAAAGTAGAGGACAAATTCATGGAATCTATACAGGATTTTTTTTTAAGGTCAATATGTTGAGAACCAAGTGGGAAGGTGGTTATTTTAAATCTAGTTTTGTGCAATGAGAAGGGTTTGATCATTAATCTTGTTGTAAAGGGCTCTTTAGGGAAAAGTGGCCATAATATGATAGAATCTAATACTAAGTTTGAACATTATGTATTTCAATCTGAATAAAGGAAACTATAAAGGTATGAACGAGGGGGATGATTGTTGTTGATTCAGAAGCTGCATTAAAAGGTTAGTATTTAAAGAAATAATATAAAATTTGCAAAGCCAATGCTCCTTTCGGGCACAAAACCCCAAAAGGATAAATGCTCTGACCATGATGGACAGGGGAAAAAAAAAAGTAGCATTAAATCAAGGGAAAAGGCCGAAAAAAATTGACAGAAATAACACCAGGCCTAAAGGTTGGGGGTGTTCCAGATCTCCACAAAGAAGGAATGAGAAATTGACAATGAAAAGATAGAACATGAGAATAAATTGACAAAAAAAAAACAAAGATTGAGCTTCCATGGGTATGTAAAAAGGAAATGACTAGCAAAAGCAAATATATATCACATATAGACAGGCAGGAGAATTTCCAAAGAAATTGATCAAATACTATGTGTCTTCATAGAAGATGTGAAAAAGCTGCCAGAAATATTTGAGAACCAAGGGTCTAGTGAGAATGAGGAACTGATGGAAATAATGTGAAAAATAATACCGGAGAAATTGGCAAGACTGAAAGCCAATAATCCCAGGGACCCAATGATCTACATCCCAGAGATCTGAAGGAAGTGGCTATTGAGATAGTGGATGCATTGGTTATTACCTTTCTCTTTCTTTCTCTTTATCAATATTTTTATTAATTTCAAATAAGAAGTACAAAATGCATGAAACAAAGGAAAAAAAGAAAATGTTACAAAATAGATTGTATTGAATCACACAAGAAATCACAATGCTTCGTATTGATAAACAAAAAAAATCAATGGATATTGACGTTGGAATAATTTTATTATTAAAAAATCTAACCCCTCTACCAAAACCAAAGCTGTTTAGTAACATCCTAAAGACATAGTAGTATTAGCCAATATCTTTCAAAATTCTATAAATTCTGGAATGGTCTCTGCAGATTGGAGGATGGAAAATGTGATCCCACCATTTAAGAAAGGAGGGAAAGAGAAAGGAAATAGGGAACAATCAACCTGTAGGCCTCACCTCAGCAGCAGGGAAAACGTTGGACATCTAGAAAAGAATAGAACTGAGTTAGCATGGATTTATGAAAGGAAAACCACATCTGACTAATCTACTGGAGTTCTTTGAGAATGTTACTGGCAAAATAAAGAAGAGGGAAACCAATGGATATGGTATATTTAGATTTTCAGAAGGCTTTCAATAAGGTTTCACACAGGAGTTTGAACAACAAGGAATTGGGGGTAATATACCAGCAGGGATCTGAGAGAAAGCAAAGAGTCTCAAAATAGGGGGTCAGGGAGGTCAACCATTTAGGACTGAGACAAAGAGAAATTTCTTCACTCACAGGGTGGTGAATCTTTAGAATTCTCTACCCTGGAAGACTGTGGAGCCTCAATCATCAAATTTATTCAAAACAGAGATTGACAGATTTCTGGATAACGATGGAACAAAGGATATGGAGATAGCCCAGGAAAATGGCACCGAGGTAAAAGATCAGCCATGATCTTGATGAATGGCAGAGCAGGCTCAAAGATCCAGATGGCTTACTCTTGCTCTTGCTTCTAATATTCTTATCCATGGTAGCTGTTGCATATCTTCCCTTCAGTCAGTACAATTATATTCGGAGAAAAAGAGCAACTGAGGCTCGCTCCTTAAAATCCAGTAACAAGGATATTATAAATAAAAATAGGGAAATATCAAATATATTGAATAAAAACTGTGTCAGCATTTACAGCAGAAAAAGAATAGCATGATGGGCATCCCAAGTTAAACATGTTTTCTACAACAAAAACAGAAAGTGCTGGAGATACTCAGCAGCTCAGGCAGTGTCTGTGGAGAGAGAGAAACAGAATTGACATTTCAGATTGTTGTCAGACTGTGACAGACATCAGAACATATTTTTACGCTCACATCCTGAAATACACTCTAACTAGCTCTGCTGGTAGATGCAATAGCTGGTGGACTGCATCTTCTTTAAATGTCTAGTTACTCAGGGTTGCTCTATCTGTGCTGTTCTGTTCATCCATGAGGTACTTGGGAAGTTTTGTATTTAGGTGATAAGGTTCCACACAAACTCGTGTGTGGAACCTTTAAAACAAATCTTCATATTCTGCAGTATCTTCCTTATTTCAAAGCAGCAGGACCAGCTTGTAAACTCTTCAATAACTTACCAGTGTAGCCAACAAAGCCCATGGATCTTGTAAGACGACACAGCAGCCAGGAGTAGCACGCTATAGAAAGCCTCCCACTTCTTGCTAAATAATTCAAGTTTGCCATGCTTAGGGTATTCACCAACTTGTACTCACTAACTTGCAGTTGGCTAGCAGGCTACCTGTAAAATGCAGATGACCAGGAGTTCGTCACCAAGTCAATGAAGCACCAGTAACATGCATTAATTACCTAGACATTTATGGACACTTTTTGATATGGGTGTAGGGGGCTTTTTTTCAAATGGCACTTAAAGAAAGTATGAATTTTGGAAGAGGATTGTAAATAAATCAAGTACTTGGTTTTTAAGCAGGCATTGGAATGGTAATGAAAACATTGAAATTAGCACATTGTGTGGAGCAAGGAACAATATGCACTGCTGGTACAAGTTTTCTAATTTAATTAAATGGCATTCACTTCAATAATATTAGAGTTATAGAGTCAAAGTCATATGGCATGGAAAAAGGCCTTTTGGCATGCCAAGTCAATGCCAACCACCAATCACTTATTTTATTCAGCCCACATTCCTATCAACTCCCTGTTTTGTGGAGGGTCGTGGCTGTCATGTGACAGCACTGCCCATTACCTGGTCAAAAGACACACCACCGTCAATCAAGATTTGGCTCCACCCCACCCATCAGTGCACACCTGATCATTGGTCCCTTTAAGCACCTTTGTACTTGGCCTCGGGCCATTGGCCTTTTGTGATCGATTAGCCCCTGCTGGCACTGGGCCATTGGCCTTTTTGAACTACCTGGGCTGGACCACACCCCCCCCCCAAGCCCTCCAGCACTACAAAGAGTGCCACATGTGCTAGGTTTGTCCTCGTTCACTGCTCCGAGGGATTCACCCTGCTTCATTCCAGGCCGAGGAAGTGTGGAACAGCACTGGAGAGATCATTGGTAAGGTGTGCACTGTCAATAGGATTAGGAGTGTTCTAGTTAGTATCCCTAGTAGTCTAGAGCTGTGCCTGCACTGAGTCAAGGGGTGGCGGGTATCGTATTGTTTCTCCTTGATTGTCTGAACCCAGTTTGTTGTGTGTGTGTGTGTGTGTGTGTGTGTGTGTGTGTGTGTGTACCCTTGTTGTGACTTTCCCACGCTCAGTATAACCGGTGCATGTGTGTGTGCATTGTTCCCGTTACCTTTTCCCTGCGTTTGTCTTTGTAAATAAATCATTTATCTCTAAGACTGTGTTCAGAGCCCTTGTCCTTCAAGACCTCGAATCTGTTTCGCAACACTCCCCCCTCCCCAAAGATATCTCTATTCATCTACATAGAACATAGAACGGTACAGCACAGAACAGGCCCTTTGGCCCACAATGTTGTGCCGACATAGCTATTCCCTCCTACCTACAGAATGTCCAGATCCCTCTATTTTCCTCTCATTCATGTGCCCATCCAAGCCCCTCTTAAAAGCCCCCAATGAATTTGCCTCCACCACCCTATCAGGCAATGCATTCCAGGCATCCACCACTCTCTCAGTAAAAAAACGTACCCATCACGTTTGTTCTGAATCTACCCCCTCTCACCTTAAATGCATGCCCTCTAATATTGGATCGCTCAATAATGGGAAAACGATATTGCTTGTCCACCCTATCTATGCACCTTATAATTTTATACACTTCCAACAGATCATCCCTCAGCCTCTGCCGCTCCAGAGAAAAGAGCCCGTTTGTCCAGCCTCTCCTGATAGCACATGCCCTCTAAAGGCAGCACCCTCTCTAAAGCCTCGACATCCTTCCCATAGTGAGGTGACCAGAATTGTACGCAATACCCTAAATGCGGCCTAACCAGAGTTCTATAGAGATGCATCATAACTTCTTGACTCCTATACTCAGTACCCTGATTAATAAATGCAAGCATTCCATAAGCCTTCTTAACCACCCTGTCCACCTGTGTAGCCACTTTCAATGAGTCATGGACTTGCACCCCAAGATCTCTCTGCTCTTCAACACTGTTAAGGGTCTTGCCCTTAAGAGTGTACTGCCTCTTCACATTAATCCTACCAAGGTGCAACATCTCAGATTTATCCGGGTTGAACGCCATCTGCCATTTCTCTGCCCATATCTGCAGGTGATCTATATCATGCTGTGTCCGTCGCCAGTCTTCCACACTATTCACAACTCCACCAGTCTTGGTATCCTCTGCAAACTTACTAACCCATCCATCAACATACCCATCCAGGTCATTTATGTACATCACAAACAGCAGAGGTCCCAGCACAGATCCCTGCGGAACACCACTACTCACAGGCCTCCAGCCCGAATAAGTCCCTTCAACCACCACCCTCAGTCTTCTACGGGCAAGCCAGTTCTGGATCCACACAGCCAATTCTCCACTGACCCCATGCAGCCGAACTTTCTTGATTAACCAATTATGTGGGACCTTGTCAAATACCTTACTGAAGTCCATATAATGACATCCACAGCTCTACCTTCATCAATCTCTCTCGTCACCCTGTCATGCTGGAGGAAATTTACAGTAGCCAGTAACCTGCCAAGACATGCATATTTGGAAGTGGGAGGAAACCAGGAGAAAGGCATATGGTCACAGGAAGAATGTGCAAGCTCCACACAGACAGCACTGGAGGTCAGGATTGAACCCACAGATCACTGGAGCTACATGGCAGCAGATGTACTGGCTGCACCACTGAGCCACCCGGTTTTTCAAGTGCTGCACATTGTTTTATTAACCAAGAAAATTGAACATATTCATAAAAATACTAATGAATCTCCATTCTATTCTTTTCCTTTGTGCAGATATTGTCTTTGGTTCAAAATGAGCTGTAGTCTCTAGGTATACCAGGCCCAGTACCTACAATGATTTTGGACCCAAGGTAACAGGGCATGATGAGCTAGCTGGAAGGCTAAATGGCTGCACAGGAGCAGTGAACATGTGCCTGAAACTCCACAAACCACCAAAACCCTGGTAACTTCCATAAATAATCTGCCCATAGAGACATCCAGAGGATTACCAGGAGTTAAATGTTTCCCACAGAAGACATCAAGCCTGTCCTTCAAGAACTGGGGGAGAGGAAGTGTGCAAAAATCCACTGGTGGTCATCGGAAAGAATGAGGGGCACAAACACTTTTCTTGGTATTGGTATTGGTTTATTATTGTCACTTGTACCAAGGTAGTGAAAAGCTTGTCTTACAAACCGATCGTACAGGTCAATTCATTACACAGTGCAGTTACATTGTGTTAGTACAAAGTGCATTGATGTAGTACAGGTAAAAACAGTAACAGTAAAGTGTCACAGCTACAGAGAAAGTGCAGTGCAATAAGGTGCAAGGTCACAACAAGGTAGATCGTGAGGTCATAGTCCATCCAGTTCAGCTTCACTGATCAAATTCTCCAGACATTACAGAGCAGAAATACTCACATCCACCTGTGCTTATTGATTCTGGCAACTGTGTAGTTTAGAGATCTCAGGCTCCTCCTCGGATCACCGCACAACCAGAAGCCGTGGCCCTTTGTTGCCCTTTATGTAAATGTGGGCACTCAGAACTGGGCGAACGGGTCGCGGGGAGGGACAAGTGCGAGGGAACGACTGAATCTTGGAAAAGTGAATGGAAGCGACTTCTGTTCCGTTTTCCTGGCACCTGCCCTGAGTGCACACAGGAACTGTGCGAAAAACTGCTACGAAATTCTCCTCGCAATATTTATGCTACCATTAAAGATCTCTTCATCCGACATCAACATTGAATGTAGTTTGGTGTCATTTCCTTATTTGGATCAAGCTGTTACACACATAAAACTTGATTGAATATAAAATGTGTCCACTTGGAATTTTACACCTTACATTTAATACTAATTTTCGTAATTTTCTGCAGTATAATCTTTGGTATTCTCCTCGGCGTCACACGGTTACATAGAGTTTAACTTCTAGAGATTTGTTTGAAAATCAGTCTTCTTTCACCGTTTTAGATCACGGGACCCATCCCCCTATCACTGAGATTCAGCATTATGCCAAAATCATAATCTTATACAATAGCAAATATTAAATGCACCCACTTGGTAAAATATGTACTGACTTTTTTTGTTTAAAAAGACAGCTTTTATAATGCCATCCGGGCTTGAAATTCATTAACTAATCATTGATATAACAGTGAGCAGTGTAACAATGGGAATCTGCAGCAATGCAACTGCATTCAGGCTTACAGAGCTCCGCTGGCAAAAACAATACTCGCCCACGTCAATCTTGCTCGTGTAACACTAACTCGTTCCTCCATGCCCGAGCTGAACGCCTCCAGTACACACACCAACACTACTCGGGACAGTTAAAGTGAGATAGCAAAGAAAGCGTATTTAATAGTGAAACCTCGTATCACGTACACAAAATGTAAACGCACGGCACATGTAAAACTTAAGAGCCAATACATGTTTTATAAAAAGCTTCTCCTTTTATTTACCCTGGATCTGGGCAAGATTCCAACAGTGCGCGCGCGCGCTCCCTCACGTGTCTACTCCACGTGCGGCATGGGATCCGGAGCAAATAAACACAACGCCGGCTCTGCTGCGAATGTACAAGATAGTGGCAGAGGTTGTAGGAAAAAAATTGAAGCATTAGCTCTAGATCTTAAATATATGGACATTTGCTGCGGGATTTACGGAAAGACAGAAACCGGGGCGAACCTGAACAAACATCGAAAGCTTTGAATTGAAAAATAACCCGCTTCATTGATTAAAATCCAGGAGGTTGTGAGGCTGCTGAAGATACAAAACCGGGATCCACGAAGAACAGATTTAACTGACACAAAAGTCTTCATGTCATTTTCGAGCAAGGGAAATAAACCTGTAGACGTATGCCTAGGAATATACTGGGCTCACTTCACCGGTAGCCGATAAACATTTTGATATTAAGATCTGACATAATTGTCAATTTTTGATCACATTAAAGTTTTATTTTAAAAAAAACTAATGATCCTTGGGAGGCTTTAAAGTCTGATTTTTCACCAATAAGACTGCAGTGCCAAAGAAGGAAAAAGTTATTTAATACGCTTCTATTGTTTAAAGATAAATCCATCATAATAAGGAAATACCCGAAAGGTTGAACGTGAATTTAGTGCCACTAGTGCTCAGTGGAGGCAGTTCGGTATTGTTCAATTATGAATGTGGACATTCAGGAGGAGTTCCGCTCTCCTGCTATGATTTAGTTAGGACATCTCTGGAACCCATGGAGAAGTGACATAAAGGCCATTTCAAGCCATTAATTTAATCTAGTCAAGGTTACATTGGAGGAATGCACATGGAATTTCAGAGCTAAGATGAGAAAGTGTTCCAGTGCTCCGTGTCATTGATGAGGGAGTATCATCAAAAACATGGTGGAAGATTTGCCTGTAGTTTCTCCCACCCCTCACCTCTTTATTGCCAATCCATGTGCAAGTAAAGCAGCAGCAAGTTTCTGCTAAATTGACTCCTGATTGTGTCCTGACTTCACCCCTCCCCACCTGGCTCCATCTGCCCATCATCTCCTTCTCACCTCCTTCCACCTGTCATCTGCCGGCCCCTACCTCACCCCTCCCTCTTATCTCTCTATACTAGCTCTCTCCCCTCTACACTCTCAGCCCTGATGCAGGGTCTCAACCTGAAACATTGACTATCCCTTTGCCTCCAAAGATGCTGCTTGACCTGCTGAGTTCCTCCAGCAGTTTGCTTTTTGCTGGTGTTGGACTCTGCCTATGGACTTGGCAAACTTGTGAGATGAGGATATTTGTGGAGTTGTCCCATCTAGAGTATGTATTTGTGCATTGACTATTATGTTACACATATCTAAAATGCTCAGAGATAAATGCAGTCCCCTTCTTCTGACCTCTTGATCATACTGACTGTTCATTCAGTACTTCTACATTCATAAGTTGGTACGTCTCTCCTCCTTTGAACGTGTCCCTTTCACCAAGCTTTTGGTCATTTATCTCATTATCTCCTTAGTCGGCAGACTGTCAAATATTGGTTGAAAATGCTCCCCTGGTGCCTTGGGTTGTTCTACTACATTAATGGGTCTATGTGGTTGTTACAGGGCAGTTTATGATTAATTTATTGTACCCATGTGCCCCAAGTTGCACTACATGTGGTTTACTGCAACAAACAATCTGCTGGAGGAACTCAGTGCGTCAAGCAGCATCTGTGGGAGGAAAGGAATTGTCAATGTTTGGGTCAAACCTCTGCAGCAGGATTCTCATGTGATTTACTGTTTAGAGTGCTGTGAGTTCCATATTCCATATTTCCTTATGACATAGGAGACCATTTGCCCATGAAATCTATGCTGGCTCCCAGATAATTCCTATTCACCTACTTATTTTCCCTATAACCTATTCTTCCTGCATTTCTATAAACTCTCTCCCCACCCCCTATCAGATTCTAACAGTCACTTACCCACTAGGAGCAATTTTTGGTGGTCAATTAACCTAGCAACCATCATGTCTTTGGGATGTGGAAGGAAACCGGAGTCCCTGGAGGAAGCCCATGCAGTCACAGTGAGAATGTGCAAACTCCACACAGACAACACTGAATGTCAGGATTTAACTTAATGCTGTAGGGTAGCAGCTTTACTAGTGCTGCTATGCTGCACACAGTGAGTTGGCAGAACTCTCATGTTCAAATCATGCATTTTATGTATAGTTGGTAGCTCACAAACTAATATTGTTAGGAAATATCAATATTTTAAGATAATCATAGTACCTGTCAGTGAACTAATCTGCCCTGTCACTTTACAAATTTGTTTTCATCACTTCCTCTTCAATTGTGCTTTTTCTGCTTCTCATCCAGCCCACCACAGTGAGATTTTACTCATCAAAATGAGAAATGGTTACCAAAGCTTGATTTAAATCTAATTCCACCTGGTGATAATGGGACAGATTTGAGGCAGAATATAACCTATCATCCTTTACTTTCCCTTCAAAGTCAGCTGGAATGGTTACAGGTGTGTGACCTTCCCTTTTCCTACCCGGAGATAATATCATCCATTGGCCATGTCAGCGTTCCTCTATGAAGCTATTTCTCCTGCTTTGAAAATACCGCATTTTCTCAAATGATTCCTCTCCCCATATCCTAGGCGCTACACCTCAACCTATGATCCAAAAGTATAGGGACAGCTTGTACACCAAATACACCCTGTTCATCTGCCCATCCAATACTCTTGTATTCCTTCCAACTGGCTATTGAATGGTACAATTTTATTTAAGCTAAAGTTTGCCTTCACAATGTGGCAAAACTGAAACTTCAACTCCTGCAGCACTTATCCATCATGTCTGGGTCCCACTAAATTGGGTGGCACAGTGGTGCAGTTGGTGGAGCTGCTGCAGTACAACTCCTGTGATTCGATCCTGATCTTCAGTGCTGTCTGTGTGGAGTTTGTTTGTACTTCCTATGACCATGTGGGTTTCCTGTTGTTTCCTCCCATAGACATGTGGGTTGGTAGGTTAATTGGTCACTGTAAATTGCTTAAAGTGTGTAGGTGAGTCGTAGAATCTGGGGGGAGTTGATGGAAATATGGGGAGAATAAAATGGAATTAGTCTAAATTGCAAGAGTGTAAATGGATGTTTGATGGTCAGTGTGGATTTGTTGGGTTGAAGGGCATGTTTCCCTGCTCTATGATTCTTTGACTCCAATTCTGGTGCCAACCCAGGAGAGATTGGTTGGAACCTATAATTTAAAGGTGAGGTAGCAGTGTGAGTCCACATAAAAGATTCCATGGCAGTATTCAAAGAAGAGCATGCAAAAGTCTCCCAGTGACCTGGCCAAAAACTTTCTCTGAGTTGCAACTTCACTAAAGGTTAGCTGGCCATTAATCTCAAAGGAGATGTGCAGTGCAAGATTTTACACAGAGAGTGTTGGGTGCCTGGAATGCACTCCAGGGGTGGTAGTGGAGAAAAGTACGTTAGAGGCATTTAAGAGCTTCTTAGATAGGCACATGAATGTGCATAGAATGGAAGGATATGGACATCGTGTAGGCAGAAGGGAATAGTTTAGTTAGGCGTTTAATTACTAGTTTAATTAGTTCAGCACAACATCGTGGGCCGAAGGGCCTATTCTTGTATTGTTCTATGTTCTATTGTAGTTTGTGAGATCTCGCTGTAAACAAACTGCCTGCTCCATTTACTTATTCAACAATAACAATGCTTAAGTGATTGATTGATTGAAAAGTACATGTTGAGGAAACGAAAATGCCACTGTGTTGACAATCCCACCCTGACCTTCCTCTTTTGCCTTCCCTCGTTTCTCCTCCATGTAAAACACATTTTCCCAAAGATTTGTTACAGAAATATACATTGTTCTGCTTCCCTGCGAAGTACTGCCATGTATAGTTTACAATATCCTTTTGTTATATTGCGGTACCGTGAGCAAAATGTTGTGAAGCGAGTGACATCTCCAGGGTTGGATGTGTTGGTGTATCATCACGTGAGGAACATGGAAATCCCGAGGTGAGGCGGAGGAGGCGGCAGGACAGTGTGCGAGCAACAGAAACTCCCGAATCCCGATCACTGTAACTCCAAACGGCGAGTGGACGCATTTTTGCTTTTTTTTCCCCGTTAGTGTCGTTTACCGAAAAGCAAACTGTTCGGCAAAGCAATTTCATGGTTTAATGCAAATCTGCATGAATGCCGGATAACTTTAAATGCTATTCATACCGATTTAGTTCGTGTCTCTTAAAACAGAGCAGGAGTGGCCTTCGAAATTTTAAGACGATATTGATATTAATATATCTAAACAAAATTATTTGCTGGACAATGCATACGACGATGGTTTTTGTATTGCTGAATTCTCCAGACTGATCAACTCAAGAGGACAACTGGAGAAACTTTCACGCCGAGGCACTGGTTGTAAGCGTGCAGTCTGTTTTCCAAATGGTCTTAAGTGGAAGACTTGCTCACTACTGTGGTAAAGTGCGCTGGAGTGTTGTGTTCGGCTCTGGTCGCCTGTCAGTCACTGTCTGCCTGACCCATTCCAGCCTCTCCTGAAATGGGCACATCGATGACTATTTATAAAGTTAGACCAGAGAGAAAGGGTTCGTGCGTGCGTCACTGGGTATGGGTTTGGGTTGGTAACGGGAAGTGCTGCCTGCGGTGTGTGGAATGCGATTATTACACAACCTACAGTTAGTGGGATTTAGCGCCACTGAACCGCTGGCGGGGAAATGCGGCTCGGAGGAGGCAATGCTCAAGCGTCTGATGAAAAAAAAGCATTTAAGCTCGGTCACAGGGTGCACATTGTGGCGAGAGGAGTGAAAGTTAGTGGTTTCAACGCGGGAGAACATTGCAGACCTGGCGCTTAAAAAGTTACGTGATACACTAAAAGACCACAAATACCCGTAGGTGCGTTTGCTGCAAGTTTATCAACCGTACAAAACTCCCCAAAATAATTGGATAATTCCCAAAATCTCCTCCCCACCTCTCTCTCTCGCACAAACACACATTAATTCTGCCGTTTCACAGCAATGTACAGTTACGCCATGTAAACCAGTTCTGTAACAGATAATTTTTGCAGCGCCACGATTTGTTGTGAATTGTTCTCAACGCTCAGACTAATGTAATTTTTGCTGTAGTAACTGACACATCCGCAGGGGCAATTTAGAAAGGAAATATCACCGTGGAATTATAGATGCGAAACTTTGAGATTATATAATTTTTGTCAAACTACAGCTTTGAGTTAAAGATTGTCTCCTATGTGGTTTTCTGCCCAGGGTAACAATGATGGGTCTAAATTCTGAAGAACAGAAACTGGAAATAGATCTGAAGAGCAAATCTGATCGTGTCCGGAGAAACTTATTTGGTCCCGTTGATCACGAGCAGCTACAGCAAGATTTTCAACATTTACTGCGGGCAAATATTGAAGCTGCCGAACAAAGGTGGAATTATGACTTCAGTAAGGAAATTCCAGCAGAAGGAACCCTTGAATGGGAAGAACTGAAATGTCAAGATGTCCCAGCTTTTTACAGGAGCCGTGTTATCAGCAAAGCAAAACACTTGTGTGGACTGCAGGAAGCTTGCGTAAGGAGTAGCTCCGATCAGCCAGCGCCTCCGAGCAAGGAAATAGAAACTCAGGTGACTCCTGAGCCAAAAAGAAAAAGGCAGACCTGCATAACAGGTACATATGGATTTAGTTTTCACTTAAAATTATTTTCACTTTATGCAGCTTCGAGCCGAATCTTTAAGTTCCAGCTGCAGTTTGGCGATCAAGCTCACGGCAGCTTTCAGGTGTATTGACGCCCATTTCCACCTTCCTAACTGTCTTGGACAGGACTCAACTTTGTTCAGCCAACACTGAAAACAACAAGGATAGAGTCTGTCTCTGCCACTAACTTTGTTTCCTCATTATTGACCGCATTTCCCTTCCCTCTTACTGGGTAAGGCGGAATCAGTCTGTATCTCCGCCATGCTGTTTGACTGCAATATGATTCTCCAACTGTCCTTTCTCTCCATCCCAAAGGTCACCATTCCACACTGCCCCTGCCATTACATCACCTCCATCTGCCCTACCACTTTTGAAACCCTGATCATGCCAGGTCCACTAGATTTGGTTATTAACATGCTTTTCTTAGTCATAGAGACATAGAGATGCACAGCATAGAAACAGGCCCTTGGCACCCACCATGTCTGTGCCAACCATCATGCCTATCTATACTAATCCCACTTGCCTGCCTTAATTCCATATCCCACTAAGCCCTGCTCATTCAAGCACCTGCCCAGATGCCTCTTAAACATTGTTACTCTTCCTGCCTCCACCATCTCCTCTGGCAGCTTATTCCAGATACCAACTACTCTTTATGTGAAATATTTACCCCTCAGATCCCTTTGAAACCGCCCCTCTTGCACCTTAAAACTATGCCTTCTAGTGTTGGACACCTCTTCCATGGAAAGAGGTGTCCTTACTGGCTATAAATCCTTCACCCTCCATAAATTGCAGTTCAAGTTATCCCCTTTAACACTGACCTATAGTAGCTCCCACATCCCAGTGCCTCAATATTCAAATTCTTGTCCACGTCTTCAAGTCGTTCATGATTTCAGTTCACCTCATACTGTAAACTGTTCCAAACTGCAACCTCCTTGCTTGTCTGAACACTCCATTCCTCTGACTACAGCCCCTTTTATGTACTTTCCACCCTTTATGGGGATTGGAGGCCACCTTCAGCCCTCATGTTGCTCTTTTGAAATTCTTTTCCAAGTTCACTTGCCTCTTTACCTTTAAGAACTTTAAAAAATCAATGTGATATCCATTTCAACGTTCAATATGGAATCCATTTTTCATATTTCACTGTAGTGCCGGAGAAAATTGAGAAGTGTTAGTTATACAGTAATAACGCATTATTGATTGAGGTATTATTTTTGACATTGATGATGGATGGCATTTATATGCTTTGCCACTTTGTGATCCAATCAATTTTTAAAAACCTGCCAGATTCTTATCACATGCTTTCCATCAAGTATATTTGCATTTGCAACTATTTTATTAATTGGTTAAAAATCCTCCAGCTGGTATTGTTGTTTACTGTTTTCTTGGAAAATTTGATCACTTTATACATAATACTTCTTTGAATCTTTCAATTACAATGTTTCTCATTTTATAACTTCTCAAAAACTGAACTTAGTGAACTCTATGGCAGAGGAGACTGAACGGCCAGTGTGAAGCCCACCTGAGAGTCCTGATGGAAATCTCAGTCTATATTGAGGGTCAGACTTCATTAACATTCATCAAGCAGGTTGCAAGAAGAGATTGAGAATCGAGGGGCGACCCACTTGTGGCCCAGCAAGTCACTGGGCTGGAAAAACGTAGATCCCAAGGTGGCGAGTGGCAATTCAATCTCAAGAGGCTCACACTCATCTCTGTACTATCCTGAATTAATAAAGATGGAAATACACATATCATACAACATTAACTTGGATATAAAAGAGGCCACTGCCTAATTCTGGCTTGTCTGGTCTGGAGTAGGCCTGAGCCACAGTGACTGCAGGCATTATCCTGCCATTCCCCATCCCAAACCTCTGCTATCCAAATTTTCTGGATGGATGCCTCAATTTTTTTACTTTAAATGGAGAAAATTAGTTATAAAAATTGTATTTTCAATTTAAAACTTAACTCGTTCTTTATTTGCAGTCTTAGCTATTTCTTTGACAAAATTGAAGTAGGAGCCGCAGTTAAAGATGATTTTAATTGTAGAGTTCCAAACCTTTCACCTCTGCCTCAATGTTGCAAATAGCGCTCTATTAATGGATTGTGTGTAGAATCCACCCTGAGTAAATGTTAAACCAAATCTCAACTGCCTAATGCCAGGTGCCATTAGTATCAACATTTTTTTAATTCCCAAGTTTATTTTAATAGCTGTACAAACAGCTTATAAGTTTTCTCTTAAGATTCCTAAGTCAGTTTTTTTTTCAGTGTAAAAGTTTCAAAAAACAATGATATGAAACAGAAAAAAGTACATAAAGGTTTGTAGGGAAACTTGAAGAGATCAAGCACTAATTTGGGTCCAACTCTAATTATAATAAGGTGAGTCATTGGTATCTTCTTTGCAGGAATGCATCTTGAGAAGTGTGGCGGCCTGCACACGCGGGACTCGAACCGCCATCAGGAGCCGCGGGCAGACACGCGGTAGCGCGTTTGGAACTACCCGCTCGGGGCGGACCCTCCGGGGACAGTCAGACGTCACGTCCGCCCCGTGGGTCGCAGGGGCCAATGGGATGGGAGATTTAAGCGCGCAATTTTGAATCAGTAAAGGGTTTTTGAGTTCAGCACTCTCTGCCTCCGTGTGTCCCTTTAGTAGCGCGTTGCGTGCGGCTACATTGGTGACCCTGACGTTCCAGACGGCACCTGGAGCCGGCGACTCAGCGACCAGCCATGAGTTCGAGCAACTCGCACAGCGCGGTCTTTCTGAAGCTCCCGACTTTCTGAGCCACTCAGCCCCACGTTTGGTTCGAGCAGGCTGAGGCCCAGTTCAATATCGGAGACATTACAGACGATGCCACGCGGTACTACTACATGGTCAGCACGCTCGACCAGGACACGGCAGGCCGGATCATCAACTTCCTATGCCAGCCACCAACGGAGGACAGGTACACTAAGCTTAAGGCACTCCTGATCCATACCTTCGGACTCTCCTCCCGCAAACGGGCCGTGCGGCTCCTACACATGGATGGTCTGGGCAACCACACGCCATCCGAGCTCATGAGTGATATGCTGGTGCTCATGGACGGCCATAAGCCGTGCCTTTTATTTGAACAGTTGTTCCTCGAGCAAATGCCAGTGGACATTTGCCTGCTCCTCGCGAGTGAGGATTTCAGCGACCCACGCAGGGTCGCAGCTAAAGCAGACGTCCTTTGGCAGAGTAAGCAACGTGGAGCAGCCTCCATTGGCCTAGCCACGAGCACGCGCCCCCAAAGCCCAGGCCCCGCAACCGAAGCCGTCGAGACCCACAGGGGAAAAAGACGAAAGTTCGGAACAATGGTGTTTCTATCACCAAAGATGGGGTTCAGGCGTGTGCCACTGCTGCCCACCATGTGCTTTTCCGGGAAATGCCGAGGCCAGCCGTCGCTAATGGCTACGACAGTTGGCCACCGAGACAGCCTCCTGTACCTCTGGGACCGACATTCCAGGCGGTGCTTCCTGGTAGACACCGGGGCCGAAGTCAGCATGCTTCCCCCCTCGAACATGGACACTCGTAACGCAGTCGCAGGCCCCGAACTCACCGCTGCAAATGGCACCAGTATTCGGACGTATGGCCAGTGAACTATCTCACTGCGTTTCGGGTCCAGCCGTTTCACTTGGACTTTTACGTTGGCAGCCGTGTCACAGCCACTACTAGGGGCAGATTTCCTATGAGCCACTGCCTCCTGGTTGACCTAAAAGGCCGGCGTTTGGTCCACGCTGAGACATTCCAGACTTTCCAGCTCGGAGAAGCCAAGCTACCGGCCCTCCACCTGGATTCCGTGACCCTCTCGGGTAACGAATTCACCAGGGTGTTGGTGGAATTCCCCTCCATAGTCACCCCGCGGTTCGCCACGGCCGACCCCAAACACGGCATGCAGCACCACATCCCCACGCAAGGACCGCCGCAGCATGCCAGAGCTCGCAGGCTCCCACCCAACAAGCTCCACCTCGCCAAGGAGGAGTTCTGTAAGGTAGAAGAGATGGGAATCGTACGCCACTCAGACAGCCCGTGGGCATCCCCGCTGCACATGGTGCCCAAGTCCGCAGGAGGATGGAGTCCCTGCGGAGACTACAGGAGGCTCAACAATGCCACAACCGCCGACAGATACCCGGTACCCCATATCCAGGACTTCATGGTGAACCTGCACGGAGCGACCATCTTCTCGAAAATCGCAGTGCACCCCAACAACGTGCCCAAGACAGCCCTCATCACCCAATTCGGCTTGTTTGAATTCCTGAGGATGCCTTTCGGTCTCAAGAATGCAGCCCAAACTTTCCAAAGGCTCATGGACTCCGTGGGACGCGGCCTGGATTTCGTTTTCATTTACGTGGACGATACCCTGGTGGCCAGCAGTTCGCACCAAGAGCACGTGGCATATTTGTGCCAGCTCTGCCAATGCCTGAGCAACCATGGACTGGCAATCAATCCAGCAAAGTGCCAGTTCGGGCTGACGAAGATCGACTTCTTGGACCACAGATTCAACCGACATGATGCAGTTCCCCTACCGGACAAGGTCCAGGCCATCCACCAGTTCCCCAAGCCCAGCACGGTCAAGGGCCTGCAGGAGTTCGTAGGGATGGTCAACTTTTAACGTCGGTTCGTGCCAGCAGTGGCACGCATCATGAGACCCTTGTTCAGCCTGATGGCCGGCAAGGCCAAAGAGGTGGCATGGGTCGCGGAGTCCACGGAGGCGTTCGAGCAGGCCAAGGAGGCGCTGGCAAAGACAGCCCTCCTGGTGCACCCGAGAGTTGATGTACCCATGGCACTCACAGTCGATGCTTCTGACACGGCAGTCAGCGGAGTCCTGGAGCAGCTCGTCGAGGGCCAGTGGCGACCACTCGCTTTCTTCAGCCGGCACCTACGGCCTCCAGAGGTGAAGTACAGCGCTTTCGACAGAGAGTTGCTAGCGCTCTACCTGGCTGTCCGGCATTTCCGGTACTTCCTCAAGGGAAGGGAGTTCACCGTGTGTACGGACCACAAGCCCCTCACCTTCGCACTGGCCAAGGTATCAGACCCATGGTCGGCTCGGCAGCAGAGGCACCTGTCCTTTATTTCAGAATTCACCACGGACGTCCGCCACATTGCAGGGAAGAACAACATCGTCGCCGACACACTGTCTCGCCCCTGCCTCCACTCAGCAGGCATATCGTCCTCAGGAATAGACTACGCAGCACTGGCAGAAGCACAACGGTCGGGCACTGAGATCCCGGCTTACCGCACCGCCGTTTCGGGGCTCCAGTTGGAGGACGTCCCCATCGGCCCGGCAGCAGATCGACTCCTGTGCGACATGTCTACTGGCAAACCCCGACCCGGGGTACCAGCAGCGTGGAGGCGCCGGGTGTTCAACACACCGCACGACCTGGCCCACCCGTCCATCCGGGCGTCCATCAAGATGGTGGTGGACGGATTTGTCTGGCACGGTTTGCGCAAACAGGTCAGACACTGGGCCAGGACCTGTGTACACTGCCAGACCGCCAAAATCTAGCGGCACGTGAAGGCTCCCCTCCAGCAGTTCCAGCCGACACACAGGAGGTTCCAACACATCCTCGTGGATGTCGTCGGCCCCCTGCCAGTCTCCCGGGGTGCCAGGTATATCTTTACCATGGTAGACAGGTTCACCAGATGTCCGGAAGCTGTACCGCTCGCAGACACATCCACTGAGTCCTGCGCCAGGATGCTCATTGCAAACTGGATCGCCAGGTACGATCTCCCAACGGACGTCACCTCCAACAGAGGGGCGCAGTTCACGTCTGGTTTGTGGACAGCACTGCCGCAGCTCCTGGGCACCCAGCTGCATCACACCACAGCGTACCATCCCCAGTTCAACGGTTTGGTAGAGCGATTCCACCGGCATCTCAAGTCGGCCTTGATGGCGCGCCTCAGGGGCCCCAACTGTACAGATGAGCTTCCCTGGGTCCTACTAGGCATCCGCACAGCCCCCAAGGAGGACCTGGGCACCTCGTCGGCGGAATTGGTCTAGGGCGCCCCACTGATGGTCCCGGGCGAGTTCGTACCAGAGGCCTGAGGTTCGGAAGAAACTCCAGCAGCGGTGCTAACGAGACTGCCAGACAAGGTAGGGACCCTGACCTCCAGGCATGGTCCCACGCCATCCTTCACCCCTAAAGACCTCCGAGTCTGTGAGTATGTTTTTATTCACAGGGGCATGCACAGGTCACCTCTACAGCGGCCGTACAAGGGACCCTTCAAGGTGATCCGGCACAACGGATCCACATGTGTCATGGAGGTGGGTGGCTGGGAAGAGACTTTTACAGTGGACCACCTCAAACCAGCACACTTGGACATTGAGCAACCAGTGAGGGTACCCGGACCGCGCTGGCGAGGCCGGCCACCCAGGCAAGCCACACAGACTTGGGGCTCCGCTCCCCCGATGGATGTTTCTGGGGGGGGGGGGGGGGGGGGGGGTGGTGTGGTGTGGCGGCCCGCACATGCAGGACTCGAACCGCCATCGGGAGCCGCGGGCAGACACGCGGTAGCACATTTGGAACTTCCCACCTGGGGCGGACCCTCCAGGGACAGTCGGACGTCACATCTGCCCCGCAGGTCACAGGGTCCCATGGGATGGGAGATTTAAGTGCGTGATTTTGAATCAGTAAAGGGTTTTTGAGTTCAGCACTCTCTGCCTCCGTGCGTTCCTTTAGTAGCGCCTTGCGTGCAGCTACAGAAGCATTTCTGCCAAATTCCCATCAACATGGTCCATTGGATAGGAGAATACAGAATCTGTTATGCAGCTCAATAGAGCTTTTTAAATGGTATCTGTATGTGTGACATTCTCAGAACGTACAATATTTGCATTTGTCAATGGTCTAATGTAATCCTTTTTTTATACTTGCAAGTATTTTTTAAACTATCCTCTTAAAAATATACATTTTATCCATCTGATTAAAAGCATCCAGAAGTAAAATTATGCATCATATTTGTGTTTCCTTGATTCATGATAATCTAAAGGACAGAGTCGCAAGAGGTCCGGACTGAATGTTGATAGTATGATATGATTTGCCACAGGAAAATTGTAGTATATTGTGACCTGTTCATTCATTTCATTTAAAATCAAACTGTTGATTTATTTCTTAACCTATTCACATTTATTTTTCTTTTCTGCTCAATACACATAAAGCACCAATGTTAGTTTCTGTGTTCAAGTCACAGTACAGGATATGAATATTACTAATCTTTGTTTGTAACTCCCTCTTTTTTGCTTGGCCTCTGCTTCCCTCTGCTCTAATGCACTATGTCCTAACTTCCGATTCCTTGCTCCCGTCCATAGTGTCCTGGCTTACAATCCACCTGCTCCCATCCACTAGGTTTGGGCCTTTAAAATCCCCCACTCCATTTCGCAATCTTCTGGCCTCCGTTTGCTTTCCACTCTCCCTGAACCACTTCTATTCAGCTACAGGCCAAATTAGGCCAGTAACTAACAACTTCCTACATGCCTGACCTCATGAAAATTGACAGCTGCATTGGGGCTGCTTCCTGCACCCGTGCTGAGCTCCTCAGTTTCATCAACTTTGCCTCCAACTTCCACCCTGCCCTCAGATTCACTTGGTCCATCTCTGACACCTCGCCCCCCTTTCTGGATCTCTCCGTCTCCATCTCCAGCGACAGATTAACCACAGACATCTTCTACAAACCCACTGACTCCCACAGTTACCTTGACTACACCTCTTCCCACCCTGTCACTTGTAAGGCCGCCATCCCCTTCTCCCAGTTCCTCTGCCTCCGCTGCATCTGTTCCCATGCTGATAGTTTCCATTCCAGGACATCAGAGATGTCCTTCCTTTTCAGTAACGGGGGTCTCCCTTCCATCACCATCAACGCTGCCCTTGCCCATATCTCCTCCACTTCCCACACGTCTGCCCTTACTCCCTCTCCCAGCCGACATAACGGGGACAGGGTTCACATCGTCCTCACCTACCACCCCACGAGCCTCCGCATCCAACACGTCATTCTCCACAACTTCCGCCACCTCCAACGGGATCCCACCACCAGGCACATCTTCCCCTCACCCCCTCTCCGCTTTCCATAGCAATCGCTCTCTCTGCGACTCCTTTGTCCACTCGTCCCTCCCTACTGATAACCCCCCTGGCACTTATGCCTGCAACTGCACCAAGTGTTACACCTGTCTCTACACCTCCTCCCTCATCATTCAGGGCCCCAGACAGTTCTTCCAGGTGAGGCAGCACTTCACCTATGAGTCCGAGGGTGTCATTTATTGAATCCAGTGCTCCCGGTACAGCCTCCTGTACATCGGTGAGACCCAACGCAGATTGGGTGACTGCTTCATCAAGCACCTTCGCTCCATCCACTGCAACAGCCAGTTCAATTCCACATCCCACTCCCATACTGACACGTCTATCCACGGCCTCCTCTACTGCCACGTTGAGGCCAGACGCAGGTTGGAGGAACAACACCTCATTTTCTGCCTTGGGAGTCTCCAACCTGATGGCCTCAACGTTGATTTCTCTAACTTCCTGTAAACTGACCCCTCCTTTTTCTTACCACCCCCCCCCCCCCCACTGCTTTGTCCTCCCTTATTCCTGTGGCTCCCTTCCTCTGCCTTGATGACCTGCCCATCTCCTCTCCTCCCCTCCTCCATCCTTTACTCCATGGTCCACTGCCCTCTCCTACCAGTTTCCTCCTCCTTCAGCCCTTTGTCACTTCTACCTATCACCTCTCAGCTTCTTACATCTTCCCCCCTCCCCCACTCACCTACCTTCCCCCTCTCACCTGGACTCACCTATCTCCTGAACTCACCTATCCTCTGCCTGTGTGTGCTCCTTCCCTCCCCCCACCTTCTTATTCTGGCTTCTGCCCTCTTCCTTTCCAATCCTAATGAAGGCTCTCGGCCCACTGCTGCCTGACCTGCTGAGTTCCTCCAGCACTTTTTGTTGTATTGCTCCAGGTTCCAGCATCTGCAGAATTTCATGTGTCTTGCTCATGAAAATATGGTTGTTCTCTTGGAACTGAATTTGATATGATGGATCATCAATCAAAATAGTCATGTGCACCCTGGACCTTCTAGTGCACCTTCATGCACGCACTAGATTTTCTGGCAGTGATGTTTTCACCCACTTATTATTACAGGATTAGCCCATCAGATTCCAGACAGTCCCATTTAGTCCAAAACTATATGGAAAATGTCATTTCAAACAGTGTCTGTGGTTAAACAAAAGTATAATACTGCAGTTGAGGCAAATTAGAAATTGAAATAGAAACTGCTTGAATTACTCAGCACATCAGATAAGATGGAGAGGAGAATATTTATTGGTCTGAAACTTGTTGAATATGCCTCATTGTCTGCACTCATTACTGAGGCTATGCACATTACTGATTCATACTCGTATAGCTGAACTTGCTTGATGAAAGCATTCAGGATCCATTTAGCAAAGCCCTGTGTGGTGACTGAGCCTCATGCAGTCAGAATGAGCCTTGCTGATGAACAGGTGAAACAACTTTTCTATGAGTACAGGGGAAGTACAGCTAACTCTCCCTAGCGGCTGACCCAAGTTCCTATACTCTGTGTTGCTGTACATCAGTACAATTTGATAATCGTGAATAGTTTTAAATAGTGACTATTTTGAAGTGTTAAAATGTTTTCTTTTTTAACAGTCATGTAACGAAATCATAAATATAAGGAATGTTCCTGCAATTTCACTACAAATAGCAAGTGAAGAATGTTGATCATTTCACAATATTATTCACATCAGTTGGGATGGAGTGATTACATTAGGAATAAGAGCTCTTTAACAGAAATACTTAACCTGTCTGCTTTTACTGTTTGCAGGCTCAATAAGTTGGTAGTCAAAGATGTACCCATTCCATTCCTGCCATTATGGTATTCAAATAAAAAAAAACTCCTCCATCTGCCATGTAGGAAAATGAGGAGGAAGAATTCTGGGATTAGTGAAGGAGGGGAGGAGTCTTGAAAGACTAGGGTTGGTGCTCATTATTGATAAATCAGGGCTGAGAATCAGAAGAGGTACTGACAAGCAGTGCAGGGAGAATTACTTGAGCATCAGGACTGAGAATTAGGGGTGTCAATTGGGTAAATGGAGGGAGGAATGTTGGTTCTGGAGCTCTCTATTGGGGGCTTCAGGATTGGGAGGATCAGAGGAGCCACAGTGGGTCTTGAGGATCAGAAGGTCAGAGCCTGGGCCTTAGGAGGTCAGGTCAATATCAAGGGGTGGGACGGTTGGATTCCAAAGGAATAAAGTACCTACCTCACAGTGGTCTCAATCCAGAATTGTAATGTGAGGACCTGGATGTGCTGGGAGTGACAACAATGGTTACTCCTGCAACAACTTAGTTTGAGCTCCCCCACAACACTTCAAAAGGAACATTGCACAGGGAATTTTATCACCCCACGCATGGCTGAATCAGAAGTAACATCAGAGGCATAAGAGTGCTTTGCATTAGGAAGTGCACGGTCGAATGTTCAGCACACAACTGGCCTGGGAAAATCTGAGTTTTTAGTTGCATAATAATGCAAAAAAACAATGTCTTGCAATTGAATTTTATGCAAAGACAGTACACAGTATGTTAAAGACCTTCCACCTTGGCACACTTTCTGTTGGTTGAATTTGTCTCAAGTCCTGTATTACTTAGCCTCTCGGATAGGGGTCACTGTTGTCCGCTGATTCTCCAACATGGACAACGCTATGGCTTTAGCTTCTTGGAAGGCAAGTTAAATAAAAATAAAATTTAATTTTTTTGGCTGCTTCTATTGCTAGTGGCCTAAGCTGAACCATCTTCTGTTATTCCCAACCTCTCCTATTCTCAGGCAGTCATCTGCATACTGCATTACCCCACATACCATAGCCTCTTGTTGATGGTAGTCTCCTCCTCCTCTTCCACCTCCTCTTCCTCCTAAAACTGTAGCCTTGTTGTTGATAGTGTGGAAGGTAGTTGTAGGCTGTAGAGAGATATCAATGTTTTGGGTAAATGGGCTGAAAAATGGCAGATGGATTTTAATCTAGACAAATATGAGGTGCTGCATTTTGGGAGCACTAGTGAGGCTAGAACATGCACCATGAATGGTAGGGTCTTAGGAAGTTTTGAAGAACAGAGAGACCACAGAGTATAAGTCCATAGATCCTTGAAGGTGGCAATGAAGGTGAATAACATGGTTAAGAAAGCATACAAGATACTGGACTTCATTAGTTGACACATTGAACAATGAAGCAGAGAGGTTATGCTCCAAATTTATAAAGCCTTGTTCAAACCTCAGCTGGAGTACTGCATCCAGTTCTGGTCATCAAGGTTTAGGAAGTATGTGATAGTGTGGAGAGGGTGCAGAGGAGATGCCACAGGATGTTGCCTGGGATGGAGCAGTACATTTACAAGGAGACACTGGAGAAGCCAGGTCTGTTCTCCCTGGAGCAGAGGAGGTTAAGAGGGAACATGATTGAGATATGTAAAATTATGAGTGGTATAGATAGACTGCAGGAAACTTTTCTTCATATCAGACGGAGATAAAACTGGAGGACATAGGTTTAAAGTAATGGTGAAGAGATTCGGAAGGGATATGAGGGGTCCTTCTTCACCCAGAGAGTGGTAAGTACCTGGAATACACTGCCTGAGAGAGTGGTTGAAGCTGGGTTGCTGACAGCATTTAAGAAGTGGCAAGATGAGCACTTAAATGGCTTAGGCATAGAGGACTATGTACCAAGTGCTGGCCAGTAAGTCCTGACCTCAACACTCCCAATGCTCAAAGATCTTGGGAAGTCTTCCCTGCCATTAAACAGTACTTACCTCTCCCAAAGCTGGCACCCATTGTTTGCCAACTTGCTATGGATCTAGGATCACAAAAAAAAAGTTGAGACAAAATTGGACAGATATGTATAATACTGAAAGTCACTTGTTTTACTGTCACACAAAAACGTCACAACAGCATGAATTTCTGGCATTCTAGAATTGTTAATAAAAAAAGCTTTCTTCTGGGCTTCATTACATGTTCCTCTAACTATAAATCTGAACTCAGGGTAAGAAGAAATGTCAGCTTTTGAAAGAAAGAAACTGGAGCAATTTCAAATAACATAATTATATTGTAAACAATAGTATTCCAGTACACATTTCTGCAGGGCATTACTTCCCGTTTTATGACTGTATGAAAAAGTTTCCCTAACTCCTAGTCTCTGCTTTCTGGTTTGGACCCATCTTTAATTTCATAGTCTCACTCGCTGCTGGCTTCAAGCACTCTAATCTTCATCATGACTCTTTAATAATGCTGGTTAAACATGAATTTCCTTTTATAATGCCATGGTATCTCTAATTATATTTTACCCTAGATGTATTGTACAGGCTGAACTGTATAATGGAAAATGAATTTTGCTAACGTTTATGATTCCTTTAGGGCACATTATGTGAACACAGAGATTCAAAGGCCATCTTGAACTAATGTTCTCAGATCAGTAAACCACATGATTGAAATGTGTTTGCAAGTTTCTCCTTTTTAAAATGTGATTGTATTGATTTAAAGTTATTGGGGGCAAACATAATCATTTGCATTTTTTGAAGATGATTGAAAAAAATTACTTGAATTTAAATCAGTAAGAAGACATTTATTAAAATAAATTTCACTGCATATTATGTCCATGTCTCTATGGTGACATTGGTCACAGTAATTCAGAAGATATGCTTTTTATGATAATAGCATCACAATAAATTATCATTGCTATTGATTTACAGTGCCTGAAAGAATAAAGTTCTATCTCTAACATAGTGTTCCTCCCCCCAAAAATTAAAAACTTTTCTGCAACAATAAATATGGAAAAAAACTACATATCTAAGAATAATGATTATCTTTAGTTCAATAATAATAATATCTTTAGCCCAAAAGTTAGATTTCCCCAATTTTTGGTGCATTAAATGGATGCTGAGTTTGCCTTAACACCAAATTGGGAGTCACCAAAGATACTATAAAATTAGAAGAGCCTTCCTTTAAGAGATTGCTCTGGTGGTTTCCCTCCCATTTATCAGTTTCAGAATTTAGCTCATTCACAGATGGCAGCTAATCGCAGGGAGGGAAGCTGATGTCTCTCTGACAGCTTTATTATATATATCTAGTGTACTCCCGCCTTATGGCAGTTCGGTAATGGAAACTGGCCCTTATGGAATTCATAAATCACTATCAAAAAAATTAATATATGGAATAAAAATTTGCGCTTTTGGAATTTGTATGAAGATAAATCAAAAAATAAACACAAAATGTATGTAGAGAACGGAACTACTTTACAAAGGACAACATCACAGGCTGCCGATTAAGGGCTTTACTTTGGAAACTAACAAGGGAGTTCTCGGAGCAATTTCTGTGATTCGGCTTTTTTCTATGATCTGGCACTGGTCCGGTGCTGGATGAGAGTGCTGGATGAGGGAGTTTCGAACTCTAGAAGAAGCTGGTTTCTGGAATTGTAAATTTTGTGTAGATGTGAGAGGACTGAAATCGGGTGCGCACAGAACAGTTTGACTTAACTTGCAGTGCACCAAAATGTGCTACGTTCATCAATTTTGTTACTTATCCCTGCATTCCTTTTTGATCGGTGTACCATCCATTTTTTCCCATCACCAGATTCCCTAATAATATCTACCAATTAATTAAATGAAATTGCAAAGAAGCATTGCAGTAAAATTATTTATAAGTTTTAGATGAACTTGTACAATCAAAACTATAAATACATCACTGTAAGGTATTCAACTTCTCCATTTTTTTAAACATTTTAAGTTATTAAAATGCACCAAAGCTGTGAGCTCAGGCCAGACTATATCATGCTCTGCAGTGGATTCCCTCCCCTTTATGAGATTATTTATGTTTGCCCAGGTAATTTGGGCTGTTGCATGCTTGGATAGGGAATACTTAGATGGAAGTAAGGCTGACACTCTTAAAGAACTATTCCTTATTGTTAAAAGAGAGGCAGTAATATTGACAGAAAAATTGACTCATTTTTCATCATGCCCAGCAGAGAGCTGTGGTCAACTCCCTTTCCAATGCTGTAAAATTAAACGTGCACCATAGGAGTATTGCCCTGCCTATGATTAAAGGGCACCATCTAATTAAAAGGTAAGTGGCACCTGCTCAGACTGATAGGAGCTGCTCATAGAGGAGCAAATATGCTGCAGACCCACTGGAAGAGGATGACAAGCAGGTGTTCTCAGCACACAGTAGAACGTTGCACTGTTTTGTTGAGATAAGCTCCAGTTATGTGCACATCAAGTTACCAACAAACTGTGTTCTTGTTGTGAAACCTTCAGACCCTCCCCATAACAAGAATGCACCACACATTCCAGCCACGTGGGTTAAGCTGTCAAATTTTAGTAACTTTACTGCCTTTGAAGCCTTGCCACAGCTTTTTTCCGGGAAAATCAGTTTACATTAAAGAGGACTAAGTAGGTCAAAAGCTCCTCCAGGTCCACAGAGAAAGGTTATGCCTCTTCTGACTCCCCTTCCTGAACTAACTAGGGGCACACTAATGAGGATTAGGAGTAGCTGGATTCATGCTGTTGAGATTGGAAAGATTTGGCATTTATCTGGTCACCCGATACTAATCAGGGTTAAAGTTAGGCCTAAAGTCTTTCCATTTCAATATATTTTTTGTGTAGTTGCTCATAATTGCATTCTTTCACTACACAACGGTGTCTTGGAAGTTTTAATCCAAGGAAAGATTATTGATCTACACAGCTTTCAAAATAAGAAATTTGTTATCTCCAAAACAATCTATTTAAATTATTAATGCAAACAATTCTAAAGTAACCTTTGCAAACCATAAAGATTTACTTATAAGCTGTATTCATTTCTAGAAGAGTTCTGTAGAACAACTGATGTTAAACTCCTGGCATGACAGTTACATGCTTTCATGTGCTTTACTGATAGATTCTGGGAGTTAGGACAAAATGAGTGTTGCTCCCAAATTCAATTCACATGGCTTTTAAGTATGAAAACTAACTTCAAATATTTTCATTTCTGGTAATTATAAAAAGAATATAAAGAACATTTGTGTTTTCACTAGGAAAAAAGCTCTTCACACAGGTCATAATTGCAAGATCAAAACTCCAGTGGCTTTCATTTATCTGATCCCCAGCTCCAAACCAAAGCCCGATATTGTCTACATCCTATCAATAGGTGAACTGTGAACCAGGTCCATAGACCTGTGAAGCTCCTGTTGAGAGCATTGAGTGGGTCTGTTTTATGGTGTAAATGTTGCTACTGATGTTCGCACCCAGTTGATGCATAATGACAGCCTTACTGAGCCATCAACTTAGGATGGAATTGCTACAAGATTATTGGATTGTAATGGACCATTGGATCAATTCTTTCAATCACTTTTTTCCATTTAGCATTCATTTAGCATAAATGGCAGGTGAGGATGATCATTGAACTTCCTGTAACATTAAGCAACCAACTGAAGTTTAATTGTGAAATAACTCAGTTTGGTAGAAATATTTGATGTACACATTTAAGGTGTTATTCAATCTGCAGCACCAGTTTTAGTATTTACGTGTATTGCACCTTACGATAAATGGGATAGAAAAAGAATAAATCAATAGCTGTGTCCACAAATGCTCAAATGATATTGGGATCTTTTAAAGAGGGTGTCCTGAAGTGACACCCTTCCCCATCCTGTACTTTCAGTAGCACTATTGTCCACAGTTTTATTTTTTAAGTGTTAATTTAGCAGGAAAGTAGATTTAGATAAACAATTACAATAATGTTAAGGGAAATCTAAGTGCCTGTATTGGATTTAATTGTTTTACTAACTAAACATAAGATCTTCACCTCGAGTTTTAAATGCTGTTGTATGTTTACTCCTCATTTTGTCAGCATTTTCTTTAGGAATTTTCAATAACAAGCTGCAGAAAAGATGCTGCAGCCATCATTTTACCTCTGAAGTCTGCAGCCATATATGAAGCACACTGCGGTTCTTGTGTGATTTTGGGAAAGTTATTTGCTCTCTCCTGTGCTTAACACCCACCTGCCCCTCATGACACAGTTGTTATCAGGAGCGCAACACATCAGGAAGTGGATCACAACTGTGCCGTAGCACTATGGTCATACTAGCATGCCATCAGTATTAAAATATTTTATTACCCAGCCAATAACCATGACCTGCCTGAGGCTAACATACTTACTTAGCTTGTCAGCTGCCCCTCATGGCAGCGAGTTTATAATTCTACATAGACATTTTTTTTGAGTGGACAAAACATTTCCGTTCAGCTGTTAAACTTGTAAGAAGATTTATATTATAATTGCTTCATTCAATAAATTAACAATGTGCTGTCTTCATTCATTAATTCAGGTACAAAATGTTTTGGGAAGGAATCATGTACCAGTGTCCCATGGGACCAGTTTTAACTCTTACTACCCATATTATAGCCTGGAGAAATCTTGTAGGGGAACAAGGGCTTTAAAATCAAGGCCATCACATTCCCCTCATATCCTACTGCTTTCTCTTTATGTCTTTGCATTAATTTGCTCTGTTGAGCTCGCTGGAGGAACATCAACAGGAAGTTAACAGAGCCCTGTAAAAATTACAATTATCTAATTGAAACCCAAAGACGATGTTAGACACCTAAGTTGCAGCTTCCCTTTTAAACCAGTGCTTTCGTGGAGAGAAGTGTGGGCCAGAAAAGGCTTAGAAAGGTGGTAATTGTACTTTGTTTTAGATTTTCTGTGGACCAAAGGGAAATACTGCTCTGAGCCTCCTCGTTACTTATCAGCATCCCTGGCTGGGCCTTTTGCCTCCCAGCATCCACTGGCCAGATGGTTGATTTAACTGGGTCTATTTTGTATTGTTAGCTTGTGTGGTGTTTGATTGTTGCACTGATTATGTACTCAGCCTTGCTCTCTTTCATCCACAGATTATTATCCTGCAAAGAAGAGGTGCACACATCGAGTCCGTCACAGCAGAAGAAAGTAGTAATCCAGGAGAGAAAATGGAGAGGTTACAAAAGAACTGAACATAATCTGTGGATTCCTAAAGAAATTGTAGCCTGAAGGTTTCTTATTAAACCACAGATTATCTATGAATTTTGTTAAACTAATTAAGTATAATTGTTTACAGATTATTTTAAACAAGAGAAAGGTTTGCCAGTGGGTTGACACTCACTTCATTGAAGGCCATTCTGAGTGGGATTTTCTTTTGCTGGATTTCTTTTGCATGCTACAAATTAAGTCTAAAATTCATTGTGTTTTTGGACAAAATCAAATTCTGACTTCTTGTCACTCTTTCTGGCAAAAAAATAATTTCCATCTCTTCCACACCATAAGGACTTTGTGCACAAAATGAATTTCAGCAGCAGCTTCTTCATTGCAAATATCTGCAAATAATCTGAACTTTATTTGTTCTTATTTTAAAACTATCCTCTTTTGCAGTACTCTGATTTAGCCTCTACCTTTACATAAAGAAAGCACAGCGTACTGCACAGCAGTGGTACGTTGAGAGGTCATGATGCTGACATTGTCGACAATACGGTCAGATTACAGGCTTCGGATCATTAGCCAAAGATGAGTAATCTCCAGCACCATTGCTTTGAAATGAAAATGAAAAAAGCTAAGGCTGCCCTAGATAATCTTGAAACCTGCTTGATTCAGCAGTACAAGGATACAGACCATATACAAGTTTGAATAGATCAGAAATCCTGGAAGAATTTGGAAATAAATATGCAATTTTCACTGGAGCATAGAAGCTAACTGGCTAGGCAACTCTTCTATCATCCCTGTCCTCCAGTAGTGTTGGAGTCCAGTCCTTTTACAGAGACTTGCATCAAGGCTTGATGTTATTTTAATATCTACTTTGTTTAAATCTGTGTGGACATTACTGCTTTTTTTCATATTTAGGTTTCTCCCAATCTCTTCACTCCTAAAAAAACACGACAACTGTAATGAGGAGTGGGATATTTTGGAGAATGGAAAGTGCCGTGAACATTCTGGTATATTAATTGTTAACCAGACACAGACATAAAAACAGGAATTATCCCATTTTAGCAGGGGCGCTACCAATTTCTTACTCCAGAACTGCTCTCACCTTGCTCAGCTGAAGAGAACATGAGAATTCACATCTTCCATGTAAAGCAATGGTTAATTATATTTAAGATGACTAATTTGACATAAAAAATGTGGAGCTTAATGAAAGGAAACACAATGTTAGAAGTTATAACGATCAAAACTACATAAAGACTCATGGAATCATGCAGCACAGATATGGGCCCTCCAGCCCACTGAGTCAGCACTGATCATCAAGCTCCCATCTTTACACTGATACCATTTTTTTCTCCCCACATTCCCAACAACTCCTCACAGATTCTACCACTAATCAACACAGAGAGAACATACAAACCCCACGCAGAGCGACAGAGGTGAGGATTGAACTTGGGTTACTGAAGCTACGAGACAGCAGCTCTACTGTACTTCCTAGTTCCAGATTAGTCTTCATCCTTACACTGTGGATTTCTAAATATTTATGTAATTCCAGACGGACATTCAGCATAAAAAAGTCTATGCCAGATATCTAGAAGCAAAATGGGAGAGGAAAAAAACTCTACTTTCCTTTATTTCCCTTTCCATCTAGTTTGCAATAATAATACCAGCTAATCTTAACCAGAGAGGAATACACTTGTTACCATGATTTAACTTCCTCCTCTAACTTCTTCCATCCCCATAACCTTATCGTCCCGTAATCAAAAGATCTATGACCTGATACCTCAAACACTTCTTCATTGTGCTTTTAATTTTAGTCAATTAAAGCAGAATTAACTTTTGCTCATCTGATTACAGTGAAATGCAAAAGACCGGGTTCTCTTCACACGTTTTCCCACACCAGTGTATTAGTGAAGAGACCCATTTTTCTGAGTTCAGTTCAAATAGCAGAATAATATTAACCATATAAGTAATTTCTATAAGTGAGATTTAAATTATTGCATTATGGTTAAATTAATTTTCAGTTATTAGATCATATGGCAGAACAGAGTAAAATAAATCAAATAACATGACAATCGTGAGAGATATTTTGATAGCTGTAATAGCTGCTGTCAGTAGAAGACATATGAGGCTCCGTTCTTAATAAAGGGTTATCAGTGCCACTGGAATTAGTGAGTGAGTTCCAAAGGAAAAGCAGAATGAGTTAACTACTATGTGCACTGATTAGTGTGCAATGTGGCCATAGAACCAAGAAACTCTCTGGTTTGATTCATGATTTATGCTCCTGGCACCTGATAGCTCAAGAAAACCCATGTCTTTCCTTTAAAAGTAGCCTCTATTCCCAAGTTCTCCCCATCCACCCAAAAGCATCCCCTTCCACAGAGGCTTTTTGACACCTCACTGAAATGACCATTTATGAACCTAAGAAAGCATTATCAGGCTATTCAAGGATGTTTAGCTGACAACCGAAACCACCCCTTCCTTCATCCAGTGTCCACTTATCAGGTTTAAAAGACAGTTGGACAAGTACATGAATAGGAAAGGTTTAGAAGGCTATGGGCCAAACGCTGGCAAATGGGACTAGCTGAGACGGGCATCTTGGTCGGCATGGGCCAGTTGGGCCAACGGGCCTGTTTCTGTGCTGTATGACTCTATGATTCTTCACTGACTGAGGATAAGAACCTTCACTTTTTTTATCATTTCCACTTACAAGTAACTAGCTCGTCACCACTTTCAGTCGATTTAGAACAATTGTGACCTTGTGTCTCAATATAATATGGCTGTACATATACCCACTAAACTGCTGAGAGATTTTTAAAAATTGTATGTGTTATATTTCATGCTATTATTAAGACTAAAAGAGACTTTCCTGTTTTCTTATAGATTAGCGGGTTATTCTTTATCTTACTATTGAGCGGTGAGGATATGTAGAAACATCAACACCCTATTGGTGCAGCTGAACAGCAACTAAACAGAAAAATGTTGGTCTCTTTTTCAATATTGAATAAATATATTGCAGCAATGGCACAGTAATATGCAGCTTTTGTTTTGACAGCACAAATGTATTTGCATCTTTTTGCTCAATGATCTAACATTGATAATATGTGCACCACTTGTGGGCTAGTAGAGCTGATGGAAGGTGAACTCTGAGAATGACATTTTGATGAGCTGTATCCATAATGGTACTTCTTCGGGTCTTCCCCCAATCTTCCACAGGGTTGTAATGGGGAAGAGAAGGCTGTGTAGCTCTCCGCTGTCCAAAAACCTCTCGATGGTAATAAGCTCAACAGTGGTCACTAGCCATTGACCCTGTTACCAAAGAGAAATCTGTGAACTGTGGAGACCTTTGTAACCAAAAAAGGAGAGGAGGTTATGGTAGCTTCCATCATGTCCAATAGGAAGGATGAGGGAGGCTATAGGATCTGCTCAGTCTTTCAATACATGGAGCAGGTGCTGCCCAGTCCCCAGACATGGCCATTCCCACACCAGCAGAGTGCAGTCTGAGTCCCATATCTCAGCACTGCCCACCCTGGCCTGCTCAGTCCCAGCCTTCACAGGCAGCCCCTCCACTTTGAACCAAGGGCTATTCTTTGCTGCAGAACCACCAACAGAGCACAGTTATTCATGCCAGTTTCCTGGCACACCAGTGCACAGGAATCGGGAAGGCTGTGGCATGTGCCAGGCTCTAGGCACCCAGATTCCTGGCAGAGCAGCGCTGACAGTAAGACATTCTCTATGTAACATGCCATAATGACTCCCTTTTATCATTGATTCTAATAGCAGTCTTATTCTCTGGAATACATTCTGAGCACTAAGTAGTATATTGACTCACATATATAGAGCTCTATGCACCTATTATCTTTCTTGAAATTCATTATAGGGATGTTGGCATTGCTGGTAGGGCAGGCATGTATTGCTCATCCCAAACACTCCCCCACCACACCGCATCCCCTAAAGAGGTTTTCCTCCTTAAAATGAATTTCTTATTCAGATTTGTACTGAAAACTAGTAACTAGCAGATCTCTTTTATCCATGCTGCATGACTAATGGAATTTGGAACTATTGAGTTTACTCCATTGCTTAGATTCCTGACAAACAAAGTCATTTACTTCCATTAATCCTTCCTTCTTTTGCTCTTCCTCCTGCCTTATCTACTGCATCACACTGCAAAACACAAATAAAGCCAATTCTTTTTTCATCTTGGCAACAATAACATTTATTAGAAATTCTAGTCAAACCTAATCAGCCATTTTAACAACACAAGAAGAGCCATTCAGTGTATGTAATGCTTCAGCAGTGTTTCAACAATGAGTTAAGCACAGTTAATGGGTAATCCAAATCTACAACACTACGTTTTGATTAGATGCTCAGAATATGTTCATCGTGGTTCTGTATTATTGAAAGCTATCCATCAAAATTGAACTACTCATCAGTTAATCCCAATAGGATTAACAAATGCCATTAATCCAAATTGTTTAACTGGATGTACGTCTTTTACAAGCTGATTAAATAAGCAATATCATGTATCTTTTTTGAATGTAATGTCAGCCATTGGGTGAAGGCACATTGTGCCATCTGGTGGTAATATTGGATAGTAATATGATCCATTAACCAATTGCAGAATGCCTTCTTTTTTTTGAACACTTCTGACTTCTCTTCACTGCACGCCAATGTCAGGTCAGCCCAGTGTATGGAACTCTGGCACAGTATTCCACAAGAGTGAAACCTACATCAATACATATCTTTGTCCAAACCCACCAAATAAGAGTCTGTATTAAAGAATGGGTGAGAATATAAGCTGACACTGGACACGGATGTCTTGAAATCAGAGAGAATAACAGAGTATGAACTATCCTTCCACCATCTGAAGGCAAGTTCCCCAATTGCCCATCCTTAATTGACTTGAGAAGATGGCAGTGAGTAATCATCTTGAACTGCTGCAGTACATTGGTGAAGGTACTCCCAAGGTGCTGTTGGGAATGGAGTTTCAGGAATTAGACCCAGCAACAATGAAGGACTGCTGGTATATTCCCAAAGCAGAATGGCATGTGACTCAGAGGCGAACCTCCAGGTATGATGTTCCCATGTGCTTACTGCCCTTGTCCTTTTTGGTCGTAGAGGTCACAGGTGTGGGAAGCCCAGGTGAGTAACTACAATGCATTTTGTATATGGGACACAAAGCAATCTCTGTGTGCCAGTGGTGTAAGGAATAAATGTTAGCGTAACATATCAGGTAACAGTCAAGTGGACTGCTTTTTTCCTAGATGCTCTTAAGTTTCTTGACAATAGTTGGAGTTGCATTCATCCAGGCAAGTGAAGAATATTCCATCACGCTCCCGATGTGCCTAATAGTGGAAAGGCCTTGGTGTATCGGGAGGTGAGCCACTTGCCACAGTTTGTGGTTGGGCAAGTTGAATTTCGGGTCAATGGTGACTCCCAGGATATTGATGGTGGGAAACCCAGAGATGGTAATCCAATTGAATGTCAAGGGTTAAACTCTATCTTGTCGTGAATGGTCACTGCCTTGCATTTTTGTGCATGAATGTTACTTGCTACATTTCAGCCTATGCCTGAAAGTTGCCTAGGTCTTACTACATGCAGGCATGGACTGATTCATTGGAAATAGAATTGAACATTGTGCAGTCTGCAAAAACTCCATTTCTGACCTTGTGATGGAAGGAAAATCATCGATGAAGCAGCAGAGAATGACTGAGCCCAAGACACTGTCCAGAGGAACTTTGAAGAGAAGCCCTGGGGTCCTGATGATTGACTTCAAACAATCACAACCACCTCCTTTGTGTGCAGTACAATCCCAAGAATAAGAGTGTTTTATGTTTGCTGCCCACTGGCTTCAGTTTTATCAGGGTTCCATGTTGTCACATTCAGTCAAATAGTGCCTTGCAATGGAGAGCAAGTGCCACTTGATGGAACTCTCAACCACAACTTCCATCACTTTGACAATGACTGAGTGAAGACTGAATGGATTTGTTCTGCTTTTTGTGATCAAGATAACACTGTCACCAGTTGTGTTGCAGAGCAATTGTGAATGAGTGTCTGCTGGTTTAATTTAACGGTGAACTAAGCTTAGTCACAAGCAATGTTATTGTTTGCTTAGTATACATAAAAACACTAAATACTGTTAAATAGGGGAAGAGCAAATTCTTAACGTAATTACATACAAGGAGCATGCCCTACCAATGCCAGTTAGTTCTGCATATTCCTGGATATCATAATGTACAATGTATTTTTTTGAAATTAGTAATATGCACTTGGGCTTCTAATACAGATGCCTCTCTAATTTGCTTCCACTTTTTATTGTTTAGGCCTGTTCGTGTTTTTTGCAACTCAATTACTACTTGAAAATCTTACTTCCTGATCATACAAGATAAACAGATGATTACTATTTTTAATTTACATAGTATGACTTACAATTGCAGAAATGTCATTACCAAACTAATCTATGGATTGATGTCAGCCTTTGCCAAGGTGATCCACTTTTTCCACAGGGATTGCTGTGTGTCCTATCTATAATATGCGCTGCAGGTACTCTCCTGGTTTGCATTGTGGACTTCTATTGCCTGTTGGGAATGGCAATGTTGTGCAGTAGGGTCAAGCTGATAGACAAGCTTTGATTTGCAGATGTCTAATGTAGGACCCACTTTCTTACAAGCTTCAATAAACATGTCATCGATGATATGGAACTTGGCCTCCAAATGTGCACAAATACTTTTATATTTTCTGTACCACAGCATAATTATTGATGTTGGAGTGATGTTTATTCTAGCATAGAGGTGATAGAAGTTGAACACAGTCCCATTCATCCTATAGAGTAACTTAGCCATTGCAACAGATTGTTTGAAGATCAAGACCTCAAACCCACCACTAAGCCCATTGCTTAATAGACAGTAGTGATCTCTGACCTCCTCAGCTCTTCAGGGACATGACCATCAAAAGCTGGTGTCTCAATAAACTTGAGGGATACCACGAGCACTGTGCAAAGTCATCCAAATCAATTGGCAAGAAACTAATGTCACCACTCTTCCAGGCCAATATAAAAGGTCTAATTACATTCAGCCAGCTTCAAAGGGCAGGCCATATCATTTGTATCCTCAACACCAAACTCCCTGCACAGGCACTCTATTCTGAGCTCTGTCATGAGAAGAGCTTCCAAGAAGGACAAAGAAAATGCTTAAAGGATGTTCTCAAAGCCTCTTTGAAAACAATGTAATATTGTCACCAATTCATGGGAATACCTGACCCATGACCAATCGCAGACAGCATTGAGGTATTTTTGATTTTTATTGTTTAGATGTGTTTATATTCATTTGCAATTCAATTACTGATACAAGAGAAGCAAACTATGCCTATTTATCATTTAAATGGGGTGACCTGAATCTCTTAGCCAAGAGCATGCAAAAGCCCACCTTCCATATTACCCCCCACCACCACCAAACATCTCCTTTCTCACCTGTGGCAGCTCTGTGGGTCTCACACTGGCCTTGTCAAACACTTCAGAGCCCAAAGAATGATAGTGAGAACAAGTTATCCTTGATCCTGAGGGATTGCTTATAAAGAGAAAAAAGAAGAATCTGCAAAACACCCCATGCTCTTTGATATCCATGACAATGATGAAGGCTTAACAAATTTTATGCATATAATTAATTATTGGAACAAAATCTGCAATGAAGACTGCAGAGAATGCAGCTAACTTCAATTTATGTTACTCTAATTAACAAAATAAAATGCTTCCTTATTCTATTCACTACAAATTAGTGCAGCCTTTAGTGCTCCCTTTTGTGTGGAAATTCAGCTTAGGCACAACAAAATGCTTTTACTTTGATTGGTTTTAAAATTATGTTTATTTTGAAGGGATGGCACAGAAGTAAATGAGTACATGTGGAAATTCTCAATCTCAATTGTCATGAGCCATTTTGACCAATGAGAGATTCCTTTTTGCTGATCTAACTCTACAGTTTGACACTCAAGACTGTTGGATTACTTGCAAAAAAAAAGCAACAGAAATGGGAGGGCATAGAGAACCACTTCAAGGAACCAAATAAAAAGCATGCCAAAAAGCTATACTGCAGTCTATCAATCAAGAATAATACCGGCCATTACAGGTTATACTGTCACTGTTCAGGAAAGAAACCATATAGAACCAAAGCATGTTGGAATTTTATGGCTCCAGGAATACCTTCAATAAAATAGCTATAAAAATAATGCTGTGTGTATCAGCAATGTTTTAAATACATTACCATTATTTTTCACTTGTACATTAGAATATGTTAAATTTGGAATTATAAATATGTATGTCTCATCGATATTCAAAAAATATTATTGGGAACATAAAAATGGTATATTAATGGTGTAGGGAAATAATTTGTCCCTTATTTTCAATTTTGGAGAATGCTAACTGTAAGTCTTTTGAACATCTGAACAGCTCCCTCAGAGGATAACAATGAATATGGAGATGGTATGTGATATCCATAATATGTGACACCTGAATAAAAATTACCCTAGCTATTGCCATATCATCTATCATAATCTTTCTTTTAAAGACTCTGTACAGACTCTACAAAAATAACTGATTTGATACACTCCAGTGAAACAGTTTTTAAAAATGAACAATTCCTACAGTAAATTTAGAATGTTCTGGTTGTAATATTGATATATTTATGATATGTTGTGGCTTTCTCTTTGGTGTCTAGTTATTTGTGATCACTGGTTAACTTTAAATTAAACATGATTAAGAATTTTTGCTGGATATACTGTATCTATGCTAAACTTTTTAAAAATGTAAGCAATTAGATATTCCTCCCAGCTCATTGCTGTATCATTTCAGTCATTTGTTGTGATTATTTTTCCAAGTTGGAAGTACTTGAAAGTTTAAAGTAAATAGTTTGTGTTTATATCCCAAATGAAATAAGATTCCAGTGTAATGGAAAGCAATGTTCCTCCATATAAAATTTTTCATCAGATTCTTTGTAACAATATTAGTGAAGTCATCTAAGTTGAACAATTCTTGGCTGATATTTGTATAATCAAACCACACAACCTCCATAATATCAGTATATAAATCTACCATCTATTCTATTAGTTATTATATTGGAACCTTGTTGAAATAAATCAAGGTTTTTTGATAAATTATATCTTGTTCAGACCTCCTTCATACCCATCAGGATCTATTATCCCATAATGTTGTACACTAGCTCAAATAGAGCTCCATCTACTCAATTCTGCTGATCTACCATAACCTAATCTTTGAGCATCAATGTGAATTTTCTCCATTTTTAACACCACACATCTGCGGAGAAGACAGTTGAGACAGGGCTTCACTTGAACTAGGCTGAGACCAATGTCCCAGTAAATTTATTAACTCCGGCTGTAGATAAGGGGGAAGGGGTGGGTGGTTGGTGAGGGGAAACTTAGAAAGGGAAACAGAGTTAACATTCCAAGATAAAGACCATTTGGCTGAATTGGGGAAGAGAGAAAGAAGTTAGTTTTAAGTTGGGAGTGTGGTGATGGATAGGATGAAGGGAGTATCTGTGATATAGTGAGGCCGTGGTTGCTGTGGGGATATGTTGTAGAGGTCCTCCAGTCAAATGGTTTAATGGGGATAGTTAGAGATATCCACCTCTAACATTCATCCCTGGATTGAAAGACCTGACATTTCAGGCACAGAATCTCATTAAGACATAGTGACTGAATCGTCTTTTTTATGTGGTTCATTGAAAGTGACAGGTCAGGTTGAAAGGTTAAAACAGCATGCAAGATCCTTGGCTTTACAAGTTGAAGCATAAAGCATAAACACAAGGAAGACATAAAGAATCTTCATAAAACACTAGTTCGACCACAGTTGGAGCATTATGTCCACTTTTGGTCATCACATTTAGAAATGATCTGAAGGCTTTGGAGACTGTGTAGAAGAGAGTTACTGGGACGATTTCAGGAATGAGAGAGCTATGTTATATGCACAGACTTGGAACATAAGAGGTTGTGAGATCTGATGGGGGCATTTAAAATCATTAAGGGAGTAGGTAGAGGGGGTAAATAGAAATTGTTACCATTGATGTTGGTGTCAAGAAGTTGGAGATGCAGGATTAAGGTGACTGGCAAAAGAACCAAAAGTGACAAGAGGAAAACTTTTTTTTAACATAGAGTAATTAGCTACAGGTGCCTGAGATTCAACTGTAGCATTTAAAGAAAAAGTGGATAAGTATCGGAAAAGAAAGAATTTGGAGGACTGTGGGGAGAAAAATGGGGTGGGGTGAAACTCACTGGATTCCTCTTACTTAGAGCCAGTATGGACTCAGCGGGCCGAATGGTCTGCTTCTTGGATGCAATCATTCTGCAATGCTGTATCCTGAAGGAATAAGTATTGAGCCACCTGATAAAATAGTGAACTATAGGGGGAGACGAGAATACAGTTATGGGAAACAGGTGTTTGGCAAACCTCCAAGTTGTTCTTTGAAGAGATGACAAATCTTAAGTAAATCAAGGATTAGGTGAATTTCTGTAAAGCTTTTGAAGCCGCTTACATGGGACAATGGTCTATGAGGTTAGAAGCGCAGCGCACACAGCATGCTTTAGAAACAGATCAATGATTGTCTCCGTCTGGAATTATCCTTTCGAAAGTTAAACACTGATGGGAATTTTCACCATTTTGTTCCAAATTTCAGTGGTCCCAAATTTCAGTGATAAGCACGCATTTTCAAAGATGTGGTAATCCATTTATACAGGACATTTATGATTTATTTGCAAAGTTATAATTGACGGGTGTAGCATTCACTTTGTAATTTAAAACAGTTTCGGAATTGATCAAAGAAAACGCGTGATCTTGCTGGGTTCGAAAAAGTATGCATGTGTCATAAAAAGATATGTTGACATTTTATGCTAATTAGAGAAAATATTGTATAAATAATGCTGTAAATGGAAACATTCAAGCAGTTCATTCATCAAATTCCGTAAAAGGCAGTCACGTTTGCTTCTAACTTGCATCCGGAGGTCATGAAAGTAATTTGGTGTGCCACGGTGCCCGAAAAGTTCTGTCACCCCCTTTCCACCTACCACCAGATGGAATTAAATTCTAAGACCAAATGAAGCTGTGTTCTAAAAGGTGGTCTAGTCAACCACCTGCATAGTTCTACAATTTATATGGGATATTAATTACAGTTATGGCCGTTCCCGTCTAATCTTTGTTCATTTTGAACAGCGTTGCATTGTGGCTGACCTCCGTTCTATTCTGTGTTTTCTCAGCTCTTTGCATTTCCCTTTGTAACAGTGCTCTGCAAACTGCCGTTCAATCGAGTTGAGACTATTAGCAGTGCTATAATTGCACTTTGCGTTCACTGGACAAATTTCTTACAGTTAAGTCGACACCTTTCAGAGTACAAAAAAAAAAGAAGTGCCGAGGGGGAAAGATCTTCTCCTGTGCTTAACATCACACTAAAATGCCTCGCCATCTGCACTCAGCTGTAGGTTGTTTCCAAAAATGGCGCTGGTCGGCTGGAAGCAGCAGACTCCAACAGTTCAGTCGTCAACAGTTCCCAATGAATTGATGTTAGGAACAAAATCTCACACGCAACAAGGTAGTCTTTAGTCCAAAATTATTCACCGTAAACAATGTTGCTGAAACACGTCTACCAAAAACTAAACAGAATCAAGCTTTTTACCTATCAACATTGCTGACTGACGATGAAGCAAAAGGGGAAGGCGCTGTATCTGCATTACCTCAACGTTTCTATAATCCTAGAGCCGCGCGTTACGCTTTAAGTCTGTGCTAATGATATGGAATCAGATTCTGAAAATAACAAAACTAAATGTCCACAATGAAACAAAACATTCACAGATGCAAGAGGTACTTGAGTTCAAGAAAACAAAATCTCCACTATCGATAATTAACAAAAACGGGTTCATTTATTTGCAGCAGAGATATATGGTTCTATTCTAGAAATCAAATGAATAGCCTTGCAGCTGGTCCTCTTCCCGTCCTGTTCTCAACAGTTACCAGGATCCCATGGTGACCATCAGTAAAGGACTCATCTCTTCAGCAATCAGACGGAGTCCTGGCAACAAACACGTCACTGCAACCAGGGTATCAGTCGTCCAGTAAGCGGGGCTACCACTCGATTTAATCTATATTTGGTCTGTATAATTTGCAACTACTACACAGAAAACGGGTTTATAAGTGTTATCAACGATTGAAATCCTGTGATGCTAATGAAACAGGAACCGAATAAAGTATTCTGGAAGAGTGTGTTCTGACAAAACAGCATGCTTTCTAATGTATCACTCATAGAATGATGCAAGTGAAAAGCAAAACAGGTATAAGGTGTGGTATAAAAGCAGAAAAGGCTGGAAAAAATCTCAGCAGGTCAGGCAGCATCTGTGGAAAGAGAAAGTTAATGTTTCAGGTCCAAGACCTTCCATCATAACTCTTCGACTTTCCACAGATGCTGCCTGACCTGCTGAGATTTTTCGGCATATTCTGTTTTTATTTCAGATTGCCAGCATCTGCCGTTATTTGATTTTCATGTACTCGAGAAAGCGTGGTCATTGTATTTTATCAATGCAAGTGTAGATGTAATGCTGATACCCAGCTTCAGGTCGCTGTTAATGAAAATTCTTTAAGGAATGGTAATAATTGGCCAATGCATTGCATTTTAATGTTTTATCGGACCGCGGGCTCAAATAAATTATGCAACGTTTACTGACAAACCTTTGACTTTGCGTAATTTTTAATGTCATTACTTATTTGGAGAGGTTTTGTTCAAATAACTCTTTTTCTGTAATATCATTAGTGTTTTAACACTTTAAACAAAAGATAAAACATCCCTTAATTTATAAATTTGGACTGTGCCTCTGAACTATATTTTGAAGTGTAACACCCAAGATGCTAGAGGAACTCATCGGGTTAGGCAGCATCTATGGAGGGAAATGACAGTCGACGTTTCGGGTCACACATGGAAGGAAAGGCAGCAGCTAATTTATGCATAGTGTGGTCTACAAACAGCAAAATAATAATGGCAAGATATCTGTTCCCTTAAGTGATGTGAGCCGAAGGCCAGGATACCAAAGATTCCCTTACTGTTCTTACGTCCCATGTCCACACGGGAAGACGATCTTAATTTCAGATTCCAAACAAAAAAGGGCACCTCACGTAGTCCTGCACATCCTCAGCAATGTACTCGAGTCTCAACCTGGATCATGATCTTTAATTTACGGAACTCACAACGTCTCAGACGCGAGAAGAGTAGAACTCATCCAAGGCAGATTCTCTGGGAATCGATCTTGGATCTTCGACCTGAAACATTAAACATGTTTCCATCCGAGTATTCTTAGCATTTTCTGTTTAATCTCTGAGAACACGTTTTTCCTGCCTAGTATTATGCTAATTCTAACAATGTTACATGAATATGTTTAACCGTGTGCAAAGACATTTAACCAATCACCTTCGGCCAAATTCGGGCTGTTAACCCTTCGCCTTACGACCGTGCGCACATTATGTTCAATGTCAGGGCGAGAAGTGATCGCGAAGAGAAGATTGGCTTCAAATGGAATGAGCTCTCCGTGGTCCTGAACAACTATTGTGAAAACAAGGTGAAAATCCTGACATTATTTCCAAGGACTGCTGAAATAGTTTCAAATGGAAAAGACAAAGTTTTGAGCGGGCCGAATCTGCTGTTTTTGTTTTGTTTCTAAATGAGTGGACTACATTGCTGAAATACATAAATATATAAAAAAAACTTCTAATAAATCTGGGAGGAAAATCACATGACAATCTCCCCACGTGACTGTTTTCTACGCAAGGGAGAAAAACGGCGCTTTGGCCAGGATACCCCGACATCTTGTTTCAATCCAGAGTAACAGCTTTTCGCCGTACGGGCAACCCACTGGGGAGCCGAGCCGGGGTTGAGCGCCCAGTGCAGGTATGCAATCCTAGCAGACTGGGGTTGTAGTAGTAGAGGGGTAATATAAACATCTCAATCTGGGCAGGTTGCTATAATTTGAGCTATTTTACTATGGGAGCAGAAGTCTGTCCAAAACCAAGCGTTTCTCCAGTTTAACAAAGAAATATACTGACCAAGTTAGGGAACAATTTTGCTTTTTTTGTTCTTTTATAACTGTAAATGGAACCAGGATAGGTTCTTGCAGGAGGCAGTTGTTTCTCCGTGCGAAGAATCACAAAATAAAAACAGTACAAAGCGTTTTGGATACGATGGATCCTTCTTCGGGTGAGAGGTATGAACAATGGTAATCGGTTAGGATGAAATACCTGATCGGAAGTGGTAACAGTTGCTACAGATCAGCGGTTATGAGCTCGCGATTAATCTGCCAATTCTTGACCGCATCTTCTCAATCGATCTGTGTTCCTGTGACTCACTAGGAGAACGTGATCTCGAAGTTGTAATTTCCACTAGCTGAAGAAACCGCAGTTTCATGTTATTCCCTTTCTTCCACGTCCTAGGTTCTGGACTTTAGGTCCCTCGCGTTATAGCTACAGGGTATCAAGGACTTCGGCCATGAAAGTGATCTGAAACCAATTTCCCACTAGCAAGACTGACCACGTTAAGCCAGGAGCTTTTAAAATTGCAATTGTCAATACGGATACAATTTTCCTTTTTTTGATTGCTTATTGCCTTTTTGAAAAGGCAAAGAGGTATTCTGATGAGTTTAGAATGAGTCTGCTTCATCAAAAGCAGAAGACAATGCCCACAAATAAACAAAAACAGGATTTTTAAGTCATCTAAAACTAAATTGAAACATCGCGGGCTCTTCAATTGACCAGGTAAGGGAAAGCAATGCAACAGTATACATTTACATCTGCGATCATTGCTTACGTGTTCAGCGATTTATCGTGTTATTGCCAACAACTTTTTAATAATTCCACGATCATATTGTGTTAATGTACATATATGGGCGGGCTCCTTAGCTAATGATTTACTCCGAATGATTATTACTACGGGACCTGTGAATCACCGATCTGTGATTTGTTCCAGACGCCACATGCAAACATTCCTCTCCCGGGGGTATTTTTGTTCAATAATGAGATGTTTCATGTAATACAACAAACAGTATCACAGCAATAAATTGATTTATAAGGAACGTGACAAGACTACAATGGCAATAACCGTCCTCCCAATTTTAAAAATTCTCTCTGATTATGTGTATTAATAAACGTACATCTTAACGAAATAAGGTTTAAAATATTAAGGATTTGTAAATTCTGTGTTGAATAACAAGTAAATTATTTGGTGGATATTTTCTTAAAACGTCATATTAGGACACCAGCAGACCAAGAGGTTCTGTTAGTTTGACCTGTGTTAATTGTTCTTCCGGAAGGACCTCACCTCCCGTGTCCCCACCGCTTTCTCATTTCTTAAATGATTTCATTTTCATCATTCTGCCTGATCAAAATTACTGATATCAGCTCCAGAGTTATCAATTTGAATAATCCCTTGTCCAACAATATAGTTTAGTACATAATATTCTGAATAAACCTTTTCAATATAATTCATTAACATCTTCTCTTCAACATCTAAGTACTGTTTTTGCCGTTTTTGGCCACCAGAACTGGAAGAATTTCTCAAGATGTGGTTGATCGCATAATCGCAAGATTTGATCATGGCTTACATTCTATTGTTTTGAATTGTTTTCTATTTACTGGTCAGGAGCCTGGAATCTGCCAAAACCTTTGAGTTTCTTTCAGGTTAATCTTTAGGTATTACATTTGTTCAAATGAAATGTTGTCTTATACTTTTGGATTCACTCATGTAGTTTGTCTAAACCAAGTCTACTGATCCATCTTGTTTACTGACATTTACAAGACAATTACTTTGCATTCAGTTTCTGAATCCAAACCGTAGTAAATTAAGCAAAGAAGATGTAGTCCTAATCAGAATTTAGCAAATTAGAAACACTGAATTCCTGTGCTGCCTACACAATGCTTCCCCACTATGAGTCATCTGACCAGTATGTCTTGTTCTTGCCCTTAAGACAATTTATTACCCATTTCCCAAAGTTACCCTGAATCTCATAATCTTGCATTTAGCCCCAGTTTACAATGCTTTTTGGCATTACAGATACATAACTTCCCAGATAGGTTGGTTATGCAAGCATATTGGCTGCTGTTTATCGGATCATTGTGTGCATAAAATCAAGTTTATTCCTCAATCATAATCCATATAACACTGAGTCTACTTATGATTCAAGACATTCAAATGTTATAACATATCTTTTGTTCTGCAGAAACCCCCCCCCCCAATAAATTTTACATTGCAGTTTCAGCTAAGCATCTTCAAACTTTGTTAATCACTAAGCTGCTTTCAATTCACAGTTTTAAGGTGATTCTCTCATTTTGGTTTTGAGATGTAGAAAGGGTTTAGATTATTAGAAACATCTGACAGCAACAAGTTAAGAACATGAGAACAGTACAATGCATAAATGAGTATAAAACAATTGACATATAGGGAAGGTCTAAATTACTTAAGGAGCTGCATCGTCCAGCCCATCTCCTTCTAACTGCATAACTATCTCCTATCAATTCATGCTATACAAAATAAATGGCTTCATGTTTTCACTGGATGAAAGATTGAACTAAACATATTTAACATTTCAATCTAATATTCCAGATTACTTCATCTAAAGATGCATTTTTTTCTTAATGAGATCAAATACTCCAGATGTTTTAACAATGATTGCTGCTGGACTATTTTTTTCCCAGGTCACCATTCATTTGTTCTATTTGATGCTGAAGCTATGGCTGAAAGAGGAAACAGTTCTTAGTTTCTGTAACAGAAATGGAAAACATTGATTTCCTTTCAAGCAGGCTATTTATTCTCACCTGGAAGATCACCATCGTAATGGTGTTTTAATCAAAAACATTGTTTATTGGTGTAAGAAATGAAAGTGTTTCTTGTTATGCAATAATTAGGTCAGATGACACCATTACCCATTAAATAAACACATTACTCAGTGAGGTTGGATTTATCAATTTATATCAAAAAGTGCAACTGTCAATGGAAGCAAAAGAGAACATGGTAATGTTAGAAATCAAAATACAGCAAAAAAAAAAGTAAAGATATATTTGAGATGTGATTTCCAGTATGATTATCTGGACTCCAGTTTTATATTGTCAATTCTATCAAGTGAAACAAAACATTTGTTCATAAGAATGAAGTATAACTAATTCCTGCACAGGTATTTGGCATCTGCATAACTTCTTAGTAGGCCCTCGAAGTTGATTGATGACTGTTATGGCTACTGCCCCTCAATCCTGGCTGTACTGGAAACAAGAAGACAATCTACTCAGACAATATGACACTAATTCAGGCCAACCAATTGTACTGTCAGTTTCAGATTCTTGCAAAATGATATCAGATTAGATCCCAGCCTCTGTTTTGGAAATGGCTTGAATTTTGTACCGAGTGGAACAGAATTCTGGTGGAAAAACTAAACAACCTGGTCACTCTATAAAATTAGCACACAGTCTTTTTAATGCTCCCCTCTGAGATGCTTTAAGGTATGATTGCATGAATTGATAGAGGTCTTTTTTGATGGAGAGAATGTGTATCAAAATGTAGTTTAATTCTGGTCTCTATCTGCCAGTCTGAAAAGAATGGTGTAATATAATAAGTATTAACCTGTGTATTATCTGGTTGAATAGCTGCACTGCCTATATAATGTTGATGAAGAACAATTTATAATTGGAATGGATGAAAACCAAATAACATAGTTTGAGTCTGCAATCACTTTAAATGAAAGTAGTCAAGAAATATTAAACAAATCTCAAAATAGATTAGTATCAAATGTGCAGCAGTTTAATTGCAGCCAATAGAAAGCCACATTTAAAAACAATCTCAAGGCCAACACACTACCTGGAAACCCTGCAAATCTCAGTTTTCATACATTTGATATTAGCAGATAGCCTCATTATATACTTAAGGTAACTTCCTGCAAATGCTGGTGCGAGATATCTGTGTGGGAAAGTGGTTTGGAAGTTGCACACACAGTTTACTTCTGCCAGCTGTGCTGATCAGTGGAAGATGCTGGTGATCAGTTAGCACCTATATTTTCACTATGTCTTTAGACTGAGGGGGACTTGTTTGGATGTTGTCTGAGTAGATTGTCTTTTTGCTTCCAGTACAGCTAGGATTGGATGGCCACAATCAGTTTCAGCTGCCCACAGTTTAGCTTTAATGGCAGTTTAGAGATGTCACAGTGGCACAGCAAGTAGAGCTGCTGCTTCATAGCACCAGAGATATGGTTCAATCCTGACCTCTAGTGCTTTCTATGTGGAGTCTGCATGTTCTGTTACCATGTGGATTTTTCGTGGGCACTTTGGTTTTTCTCCCACACTCAGGTTGGTAGTGTAATTGGCCACTATAAATTGCCCATTGTGTGAAGTGGACTGGTAGGATCTGGGGAGAGTCAATGAGAATATGGGGAGAATAAAAATAGGACTATTGTAGGATTAACCTAAATGGATGACTGATTGTTGGTGTGGACTCAGTGGGACAAAGGGCCTGTTTTGTGCTGTATGTGTCTGACTCTATGACTATGACACCTACCACAAACATTATTATAGAGTGGGGTAAGCACTATTACAATTATTACAATTTTTTAACATGACAATCAATGCTTTTGACTCCACCCTTCACTGCATCAAAATGCGGCTGAATATTAGGATGGAAAGAAAAGGAGTTAAGATACAGCTATTTTTATGTTAAATTGAAAGTCACTTTTAGAAATCTGTTGTATTAAACATGTCAAATGTAAAGGAGAAGTGTTCAAATGAATAATATCTAATTTGTGTTTCTTCTTATCCCTAGATTAAGTATAAAACTTGAATATGGTGTCAGCTGAAATGAATCTTAATATGACATCCTCCATTACAATTCCAACAGCTACAACTTTGGGCAATTTCATTGAGGTATTAAACACATCATCTGGAGATAGTAGAGAACAACTCAATGGACAGAACCAGAGAGAAATGAATAATACCACATTTCAGGAACTTACGACAGGGGAAATTGTTGCTGTCAGCTTTATTTTTGGTGTGATCTGGCTCATTGCATTGTTTGGGAACTCACTTGTTTGCCTTGTAATCCACAGGAGTCGGAGGACACAATCAACAACCAATTACTTTGTGGTGTCTATGGCTTCAGCGGATTTGCTCATCAGTGTGGCCAGCACTCCCTTTGTCCTTTTGCATTTTACCACAGGGAGGTGGTTATTAGGGGATGTCATGTGCAAATTGGTTAGGTACATTCAGTACCTTACTCCTGGAGTGCAGATTTATGTCCTTCTCTCCATCTGTGTGGACAGATTTTATACCATTGTATATCCTTTGAGTTTCAAAGTGTCTAGGGAGAAGGCTAAGAAGATGATTGCAGCATCCTGGATTTTTGACGCTGCATTTGTATCTCCAACTTTGTTTTTCTATGGCACAGAAGGAGGTACCTGTAATTTGTTCCTACCCCAGTCCTGGAGCGGTGTCATCTATGGCACTGTTCACCTTTTGCTGGGATTTCTCATTCCATCTGTCCTCATCATACTATTTTACCAAAAAGTCATAAAATACATTTGGAGAATAGGTACAGATGGCAGGACCGTAAGGAGAACTATGAACATTGTACCTAGAACAAAGGTCAAAACAATCAAGATGTTTTTGATGTTAAATTGTTTGTTCTTGTTGTCTTGGTTTCCTTTTTATGTGGTTCAGATCTGGCAACCAGATCAGATGGATTACACAGGGTGTTCAGCACTCTTTCTATCCATCGCACTGGTGTCTTTTAGCTCTTCAGCATCTAAACCCAGCCTCTACTCAATCTTCAATGCAAACTTCAGGCGTGGTATGAAGGAGACTTTCTGCATGTCATCAATGAAATGTTACCGTAGCAATGCATACACCATCACTACCAGTTCCAGGATGGCAAAAAAGAATTATGTTGGTATCACTGACATTCCTGCACCCACCAAAACCATTACTAAAGATACAATATATGAAACATTTGACAGGGAAGCAAGAGAGAAAAAACTTGCATGGCCTATAAATTCAAATCCTCCAAATACATTTGTGTAAAGTATTGTTCAGGCTTCATTTGTTGGCTTCACTGTGTGAATGGAAATAAGACATTACATTGAAAAAACAAGATAAGGCATTCAATCAATGGAAAAGTCATTCCTCCAATAATTCTCCTATCACAGAATATTAAAATATTTAATATTTATATTGTTTGTAAAAGACCATGTATTATGCACAATCATGATCTCAACTGTGATTGCCTCATCTATTTAAAATATATTTTACAGCATCAAGAGCAAAGCAAATGATTCAGCTAGTAAAACAGCTCTACAGTATTTTTAAATCTAGGGCATTTCACTGAACTTCATGTTTTTAATGTAACTAATACCAGATGGTGTTTAGAAAAATCCAATAAAAATGAATCATATTTGTATTTACCTGTTTCTAGATATGCATTGCAGTGTAAGTGTTATTTTGTTTCAGAACAGTGTTGGAATACAGGAACTAATAACCAGAGAAGCAATATTAATTGTCATCACATTGATGGTAACTATTAAAAGGGTTTACTAAGTAACTATTATCATTCAGTGCCACTTAGTTTAATTTCTCACTGTATGACTATGTTATTTTGTTTGCACCACAGAACTATTGTGTAGTTACTAAAACATTTATTTGCACAGCTTGTGGACTGCACATAAAGAGGGCTTCATGTGGTATGTATCACCATACCAAGTTTTGTCTTCTGTCAAAATAAACTCATTATCAAGCTTAAAATGAATGACATTTTTTTAACATGTGGTAAAATTGTTCACTTTTAATAACCACTTCTACAATCATTTCTGATTCCACAAATATACGTGCTATCATTCTGCTACATTGGACTCAATGCCGCACCAGATTGTGGTGCTTGGGTATCACTGACATGTTGCTACTGGGACAAGCTACATTATAATTTCAGTTGCACAGGTAACAATGCTTCCATTCAATGCAGTTTATTTAGAAAATGAACTTTCAAAAACACACGAAGATAATTTAGTTCATGATAATCTGCAAATTTCAGTAGCAGCTGTGTTGCAGTTTTCAAAAATTGAAAATGAAGAACATAAGAAATAGGAGCAGGAGTAGGCCATCTGGCCCATCCAGCCTGCTCTCCCATTCAATAAGATTGTGGCTGATCTAGCTGTGGACTCAGCTCCACCTACCCGCCTTTCCCCCCATAACCCTTAATTCCCCTACTATGCAAAAATCTAACTGTGTCTTAAATATATTTAATGAGGTAGCCTCTACTGCTTCCCTGGGCAGAGAATTCCATAGATTCACTACTCTCTGGGAAAAGCAGTTCCTCATCTCCATCCTCAATCTACTCCCCGAATCTTGAGGCTATGTTCCCCAGTTCTAGTCTCACCTACCAGTGGAAACAACATTCCTGCCTCTATCTTATCTATCCCTTTCATAATTTTGTATGTTCCTATAAGATCCCCTCTCATTCTTCTGTGTTGTCTGGGATCAGTTTGCAGGTGGTGGGTAAAAGAGGACTGGTGGGCACAGGCCAAGGATAGGGGCTGTGGGCTTATGGGTTAACTGTATGGGTTAGCCCTGGAATAGAAATGGGGAACAGTGGGGAATAGCAATTGGGTAACTGGTTGAGGATCAGTGACAGGGTCAAGAACTTGAGTTTTGGATGGTTTGAGCCTTGGCTTCTGGATGTCAAAAGCAATCAAGGAGTAGGTTGGTATCCAAAGTACAATACCTTGCAGCAGAGCTTTATTAAGACCCAGTTGTCCTAAGAGTGCTCACTAAAGATCATTCCCAGCACAGCATGGCCAGATTTTCCCCATGGTGATTCAAAGGAGCATTGCAAAAGAATCATCTGTGCATGCACAAGTGATGTGGAAATCACTAGATGTCCATTTACATTTACTGAGTGATACAAAATAAACAAAAGCAGTCATTATCATATTTCACTCCAAGGAAAGTCAATTTTTAAATTGAAGAAAAAGTAAATTTTGCAAACAAATTTCTCAACACATGACCAACTTGTGTTGTCCTAGTGGCTTTATGAAAATACCTCCCCGTGATTTTCATGAAGTTGCTATGTTAGTGCATCAAATGCTTATTAAACTCACCAAAAAGCTCAGCCAATTGTTAAAAAAAATTACACTGAACCCATTACCAGAAAGTTATATGTTAGGAATTACATTGATTCAGATTTTGCAGTCAATTTAAAAATATATTTTTGCTTTGTCAATTTTCCTTCTCAATCTGATCTTTCTGTACTCTTGTATATAGATTTGCCCCTGCCTAATTGTGAAAATGATGTTGGGTCAGCACTTGAGTCACTGCAGTCTTTTTCTTTGAAGGCATTTCCATTGATGTTAAACTAAGCATTCCAGGATAGAGACCCAGCAACAATAAAAGGAACAGCGATACATTTCCAAGTCAGATGGTATACAACTTGGGAGGGGAATCTGCAAGTTGTAGTATGTGGCTGTGCATGCTACCTTTGAGATGGGTGTGTGTTACTTTAGGAAAAGCCTTGTCATATGACTGCAGTGCATTTTTTCAGTCATGATTCACACTGGAGCTCTATTGCAGCATTGAGAGGGTCAGTGAAACAGGCTGCTGTATCCTGTATTGTGTGAGGCTCTTCGAAGCTATTCCTAGCCAGGAAAAGAGGATACTTTGTTTTCTCTATTTGTGTCTTCTAGATAGTTGAAAGGCTTTAGGAGTCAATTGGTGACTCTTGCTCTTATAGCCATAGTTTTTCTATGGCTAATTCTGTTGAGCTTCTGGTCAATGTGAACATCTCCCCACCATCAGCAATATGTTAATGGCAGATACCTTTAGATAGTCAGGGCACTGAGGCTGGGTGGTTAGATTTTCTCATTAGGGATGTCATTACCTGCCACTCAGTTCAAATGTTACTTGCTGCTTTCTGACCCAAGTCTGAATACTAACCAGGTTTTGCTTCGTACAAACACAAGCTGCTTAAATTGATTTGCAAATGAAACTGAACATTGACTGATGAATGCAATCAATGAACATTTGCACTTCTGACCTCTTAATGCAGGATTACTGAAGCAGCAGTTGAAGATTGTTGGGTCTAGGACATACCCGAGGAACCTTTGCATCAGTCCTTGGGCTGTGATGACATCAAACAACCACATCCATCATCTTTGTACAAGGTATGACTCCAGTCAGTGCAGAACTTTCCCCTAGAGATCAAATTAATCCAATTCTAGTTCAGTCTCCTGCCCAAACCTTTAATCTCACTGAGATAATCTCTCAAGGCAACAGATCAGAGTATCACATCTCCAGTGAGTTTCTGGGACAAAAATTTTAAAACAAACTTTGGTTGAACAAAATTAACTGGGTGTGCTGCAACAAAATATAGGTTGATAAATATTAAATCAGAGTTGGTGACTGGGAACATTATTGTACTGGTGGCATATACAATGAATGAAGTGCAAGTTGAAATACTACTGTGATTGGAGGACCTATCACTGAACTGGAAATTCTGTACACTACATTCAATATCACCTATAATGCAGAATAAAAACCAGATGAAATGTTCCTAGTAAAATAAATATTTTTAATGTGTAGCCGTTCCAGATCATACATCTGGCTTTTATCTTGCCTTATTATTTGTAACAGTACCACATTGTATTTACCATAAAACTGAAAGTATTGACAAGAATAGTTGTAGAAAATTACATAATTAGCTGTTGCAATGCAACAGGTAGATCACTTCTTTGGAGAGGGTACCTGATGAAGTTAATGGCTATACATCATCATACTGACATCATTTGGTCATTTCAAGCAGATTCTACTGAAGATTAGTTTGACAGAAACTAGTTATTTCCTTTAAAGGTAACTGTCATCCCGAAATCAATTTTCCCCTTCTGTCTGCTGTAAATAACACAGTGCCACGAGGTCGATTCGAACAAATACCTTTATTAGCAGTGCACCGCTAGGAGAATTCTCTTCAGCACTCCCCGAACAAAGGGCAGACAGACATTTATAAAGGAATTGTCACGCACATCCATGCAAACGGCGCCGCGAGTTTCGGTCAAGCTATAGAGATCCCGAGACAGCTATCACACCTCTTGTCTTAGTATAATTGAGTTATAATCAAGGCTTTCAAAGGCAGGTATCACCCTTTATTGTTCAGACCAAGCCTTCACCTCGATGTTAATTACACCCAGTATCGCCACCGTCTGACATATCAGAATGGTCCGTTACCCGAAACAAAGGCAGTTAACATACTTAACATTCCAACCTAACTAGTGGGTCAGCCGGCTTGCTAGTCCTTGCTAAAGAAGTATAATGCATAAATATACATATTTTGTTTACCAGTTCTAGGTATGGTTGCAATTCTTAACTCTTCACTTCCTCATAACAAGATAAATTTTGATAGCTTTGTGAAAAATATTTATACAGCAAACTGTTGGCCTCAAAGGCAGTTTGATTTTAAAGGAAACCCCTTTTAGCAAAATTCAAGACTTACCCCCTTCTCTGGACAAGGGTAATATAAAGATAAGTGTGTGAAGAAGCAAAATGCAAGAAACATCAACTGTGTTTGATTTGTGGAAAGGCAGTAAAAAGAGCCAAAACGTTTATTAAAAACCCTTCTAATAGGTTAGTAAATGCAACAAATCCATTGCTCTGGTATCAAAAGTGCTCTCAATCTACAATTTTTATTTTGCTTTTAAATTGTAAAATACAAAGGGATAGACAATTTACATTATATACAGCATGGCCAAAAACACATGAATTATACTATTATGAACTTTGACAAAGAATGCAATCAATTATTTTACCTTTCTTCTGATAATTTTCCATTTTACACAATATTAGTTAAACTAGCAAGGAAAATGTATTGATTTTGTTGGTCATTCCCATACCACCACTCTCAGGTAATTCTTCTGTAATTAAAAAAAATGTAAATATTATTAAATGCAAGTTTAAACATCCAAATTTCATGCATGCTAGATATATTTTCACATCAGGATTTAGCAGCTTCACAATCTATCAAATATAATGTTAGCAGCATGTAGCAGCACAAATTACTTGGAAGAATTTCATAATTATAAATAAACCACTTTTTTTTAAAAAAAGCTGTAATTACTTGATGTTGATAAAACACGACTACTACTCCATCACAGAATGAAGCCATGCTGCCTGTCACACTTGTACTGGCTCTATTAAAGTGGAGCCTTGGATTTGCTTTTTCCTTTGCTCCTTCTCCACACACTTCTCACTTTGACACTTTATCTAGTCCCATTTCCCTACCCTCTTCTCATAGCCATGAAATTCTTTCCTTTTGGATAATTATCTAGCTCTTTTCAAAACCACATTTGAATCTGCCTCCACCATTACATCTAGCAGTGCATTCCAAACTCTCACCACTTTCTATATTAAAGCTTTCCTCATTATTTTTGCCAAACACCTTCACTCCATGTTCCCACTGAAACTTTCAATGGGAACATCACTACTCACCCTGTCTACACACATGGTAAACTTCTTCTGCATCCTCTCCGAACTGTTCACATCTTTCCAAAGATGTGGTATTGAGAATTGAGCATAATACTCCAACTGTGGCCAAACCAGTACTACTTTTTGTTTTTTAAAAGATTCATCATGACCCTTGCTCTTGTACTCCATTTATAAAGCCCAGGATCTACATTTAGTCTACCTGCCTGCCACTTTCAATATACCCCCAGATACGCATCTTTTTCATTCCTTTTAGAATTGCACCTTCAAGTTTACATCTCATTCTTCCCACCAAAATGTAAAATATTACATTTCTCAGCATTAAATATCATCTTCCACTAATAAGATCATTCCACTAGCTTGTCTACAAAACTTCTTGAAATGTATTATCATCCTCCCCACAGTTCACCATTCTTCCAAGTTTTGTGTCATTGGCTAGTTTGGAAATAGTGCTGTTAGCCCATGTGGATTAGAATTTCCCAGTTATCAGTTCTAAGGTCATTGTTTCTCTTTATATATTAACAATTAATTTGATACTATGAATGTTATTCAATATTAATGCACTGTCAAGCTATAAACTAAATCAGACTCATTTCTAAATATTAAATACAATAAGGCCTGGTCTCTTAATGGTTCTAGAGCATGTTGCTGCAGAAAATTCCTGCAAACATTCCAAAAATATACTACCTTCCAAACCTGAGTTTCTCTCTCATGAGTCAGTCTTAACCAGCTTGCTGCTTACACAGAGTCTATGCACCTTAGTTCTAGGCTCTCCTAAAAGAAATATTGCCACAGCATCCAAATTAACAAGCACATTTAGAATCTCACATGCTCTAACAAAATTACCTCTTGTACCCCTGAATTCCAGGCAGTATAGGTACAACTTGCTCAGCATTTCCTCATGATCATCCTCATCTCAATAACCAATTGAGCTTGCTGCACTGCCTCCTTTAAATACCGTACACAGCAATCTAGATGTTGTTGCAAAGTCCTATACAGTTGATGCTGAACTTCTTCACTCTTGACCTCCATCACTCTTACAATTTCTTTACAATTTTATAACATGCTACCTTTGAGTTTTGTACAAGACCTGTTTAAAATTCTCAATTTAAATAATTGTTTTTCAATTCTTCCTACCAATGTAGAAAATCTCACTTCCCCACATTTGACTCCATCTTCATACCCACTCACTTAACCTATTTCTATCCCTTTGTAGGCTGCTTGTGTCATCCTCAGCTTCTTTTCTGCCTTTATATCACTGGCATGGGTGAAGGGGATGAGTGTAATCTAGGTTATAAACAGCTGAGGCCTCATCACTGATCCCCAAAGCATCACATTAGATGCAGTTTGCCAATCTAAAAATGATTCATTTATTCCTACCTTTTATGTTATGCCCAATTCCATGAACCTTACTTTGTGCGTCACCTTACAATGTATTTTTTAAGTTCCCAAACAGTACACCCACTGGCAAATTTAATCTATTCTGCTAGTTACAATCTCAAAAACCTAAAATTCATTAAATACCATATTCCTTTCATCGAACTGTTTATTTTGCCTAATGTCCAATTGCTCTATGATTGTGCCCTTTATAATTTTCAGTACTTTCCTGACATTAGACTAACTGGCCTACAGCTCCACATTTTCTCACTCCCTCTTTTCTTAAATAATGTCACATCTGTCATCTGAAAATAGCATAACAAACATTTATTTGGGCCACACGCTTACCCATTCTGCTCAAAGTGTTTTATTCACACATTTTATATTTCTCTCTCCTAGTTTAGTTACTTCACATGCTTTAGTTTTCCCTTTATCTATACCTTGGAAAATGAGCAGAGGCAATAGATGCCTTGGGAAAGAGACCAATGATTCATTGTCATTAATTTCACCAGCAGCCGTGGCTCCTGTACTTTCAAATTATCAGCTGGCCTAATGATAACTATATGGCAATGCTTCCTCCTGCACTGAGTGAATGTGTAAGGGGCTCCCAACCCAACCATGATATGAAGTTTCCAGAATCACAAACTACATCTTAGAGCTATGACGAAAAAAATAAACTCCATCTCCACCCTTTGACACTTTTGACCAGATCATTTTCACACAATTCCTTTCCATTGTCATTCAGTTGAGCAAGACCAATTCACATACAGCCATTTTCATCTATCCAACTGTAATCATAGTTGTACCAATGGCTTCTTTTCCACCCCACCTGCCCCAATCACCTCTGGTGACTCTCAAGTAACTACTCTTGGCTCCACCTATTTTTCATCTGCCACTGCCCTCTGTAACATCATTAAGAAAACTCAGTTTTCATTCGTACCCTCCGAAAGCAAATGATATACCAGCCTTTACTGCAAGAGAGTTGGAGTTCAGAAATAGGGAAGTATTGTTACTACAGTACAGAGTATTGGCAAAGCCACCTATGAAATATTGTGCAGTTATCATCCTTTTATTTAACAAAAGATATACTAGTATTGGAGGCAGAAATTCACTGGGATAATTCCTTGGTGGAGAGGGAGCTAAAGAAATTAGATTTGTATGATTTTGAATTTGGAAGAATGAGGGGTGATCTTTTTGAAGTATACAAGAACCAAAAGGGGGCAAAACGTTTTCACTGGTGGGAGAATTTTGAATGAAGCACATTGTTACAAGGGGTTGGTCATGTAATGCCATCTCACAGAGGGCAATGAATTTCTAGAATTCTCTTCATCTTTAAATAACTTCAAGGTATTTAAAAGAAGTTCAATACATTTTTGAAGGATTGGGGGAATTGTGGGCTACAGGGAACTGGCACAGAAGAGATGAGACCTGGGGCAGATCAGCCATGATCATATTGAATGGCAGACAGGCTTGACGAACCAAGTGGCATATTCCTCCTTTGTGTTTTATACTGTGATAATTCCACTACCATTCTCTCAGAATTGCTGCAATGCTTGGCCAACTCCCACATTAGATGAGCATGTATTTATTCTATCTGAATATGCGGTAGAACAGTGGCATTGTTTTCTGTGCCCATTCCATTTCCTTGTCCAAGTCTGGCAACTGTATGAAAATGATCCAGATCATTTGCAAATTTGGTGTCATACCTGACCATAAGATGAGCTTAGAAGCATATATCCATGCTACTTACAAGACTGCTTTACCTCCATAACATCACCAGCCTCCACTCTTGCCTCAGCTCATCTGTTGCTAAAACCATGCCTTTGTTAATTCCAATGCATTCCAGCTGGCCTCATTCATTCTACTTCAAAACTTGAGATCATTGAAAATTCTGCTGTCCATGCTCTATCTTGCACCAAATCCCATTTCATCCTTTGAAAACTGATACAGAGTAACACAAGAATGCTGTAGCCAATTTCTAAACAAAACTAGCAACAAAATAACAAACAATTTTCTTACACAAGATGCAAACATCATAAATCCAACATTTCTTGTCCATTCCTACTTGCCCTTGAAGAGCGGTATTGATTTAATTAAGGGATAAATATTAGCCAAGACCCTGTTTGGTATTCTGCTCTTTATTGCACTATTGGACTTTATAGCCACCTGGGTGGTAGAAAAGACCTTGGTTTAACATCTCATTTAAAAGTCAGCACCTCCAAAGAGCAGCTGACCTTCTAGTAGTGGATCATTTCTCAACATTACACTAGTTTCAGCCAAGATTTTATTTTTAAATCCCTGAAGTGAGAACCAAACTCTCAAACTTTTGACAGAGACTAAGAGTGTATAATTTTATCATCACTGACACTAATTTAATAACTATGAGTGGCATTACTAGTGCAGTATGTACACCAGAACTTGAGCACGCAGCTGGAGTCAACTAAGATAGCAACATCCATTGTTAAGGCATTTATTTGGACTCTACATCCAAATCATTCTGGGCTAGTTGTCTAGTTCTGATGAAGGGTGTTCAACCCGAAACATCAATTCTGTTTCTCTTCCCATAGATGTGGCTTGACCTGCTGAGTATTTCCAACGTTTTCTGTATTTATTTTGTGCAACAATGTGCCTGAATACAGAAAAAATGTTGGGGGGGGAGAAGAGAAAAAAAAAAGAGAGAGAGCTTCTGAAGCATCACTGAACAATGAGTGACAACAAAAGCCAAGTGGCAGATTTAGTAAGCAGCCTTGACTGGAAGATGTATTCAATTACTTCATAAAGGGAATATTATAAATACAGTAGTGTTAGATATCACCAGAACCAAGAAAATACCACAGGCAACCCAGATTAGCTTCATGTTCCTCCCAGCTAAAGGTATTATAGCAAGAAAACAAAAGTAGTAAGAGTCAGGGGATCATCCAAAAGTATAAAATTTCTAAGGAAATTCCCTTCCTCCCCTCCAAGATACCAACCTTTTGTTGGGGGCATTTCAGTTTGTGCATTTGTATCATAACACAATTAATCTGCAAATCTGTCCAACTAATGTACCAAGGCTTATTTTTGAGTAGAGTTTCAAAGCTGGGCCTGACTGATTTCATGCTATGCTCACATACATAATTTCAGCAAAGCTTACTTGATAGTAATCAGGAAGAGGCTAATTTCCCCCACAGACACCAAGGGAATGACTCCAAACCTTGATGAGATCAGCTAACAATTTGCAGAGTAAGCCAAAATATGAATTTTACAAAACTCATGATTACTCAATAAATTATTTCAAATTATTTAATTAAATAAATACTCACAAGACAAATTGGCACTTCCTTCACTTCTCGTTTTCCCTGGCTTGTTTGTGGACTGTTGTGCTTTGCTCTGATCATCCCCTGTCAGAAGTGCTTTTATTTCTGATGGTATCTTCCCTTGGTCCATTGCTGTACACCATTGCTTGTACTATAAATCAAATCAAAAGATACTGTCTAAGCTTCAAGCAGGTGCAGAATGAAGCTTTGAAGGTTATTTTTAGGACAAAAAAAAAATCCAGTTGGTGGTGTTTGCTTAAATCTTTCTGAATACAATAGACCAACAAGCCAGGTCCCAAATGTTATGAGGAATTAGCCCAAAACACAGCAAGGCTTGAAAACAAAAACTATTTATATTTTATTAAGCATCGTTCACAAAAAAATAGAAATTTTAAAGAACATATGTTCTAAACAATATATAATCCAGGGGGATTGAAAAACCACTTACAAAGAAAATTGCAAACTATATTTACACACACCAAACCATCATGGCAATTCTGTTCATCAACATTTTCACATACCATTTCTAGCTCTTCTCTCAGAGCACAAATTGCTCTCTCTCTTCTAGATACAAGTTCTTCCAAATACTGATAGCGCAATTTCTTTCTTGCTCGGCATTCTCTAGCACTCTGGCGACTTCTCTCAAGCTTTGCCTTTAAATCAATTTTCGCAGGTTTACGGCCTCGCTTTCCAGGTTTCTTCACTTTACCTCCCACTGCCTGCATGAGGAAAAATGTTAGCATGATACAAATTCAAAGATAATTTTATTTCTTATGATTACACAGGAGCATAAGAAACTGGAGCACGAGTAAACCATTTGGCCCCTGGAACCTGATCTATTGTTCATATAGATCATGGTTAATTCTTATCTCAAATACCATTTTCCTGCACTATTCCAATATCCCTCCAATAACCAGAAATCTATCAAACAGCTCAATTAAAACATTAAGTTTTGAATACAGTCAACGACCAAGCCTGCACCGACTGTGAATTCCAAAGATACACTGCCTGCCATGTGAAGAATTTGCTCCTTATTACAGCCTCAGATACACATAGTTCTAGATTTGACAGTGGGAGAAAAACCCTCCAAAGACTTTGTAATATTTCAATAAGATCATGTCTCGTTCATCTAAATGCTAGAGAATAGAGGCCTAGTCTACTCAATTTCAACTCATTTAACAGACCTGCCATCCTATTAGACCAGTCTGGTGAATTTTGCTCCAATCCCTCCATAGCAAGTATATTCTTCCCCCTTCCTCCCCCCCCCCCCCCCCACAGTGTTTCTCTCCACCAAGTTGTCCACTCACTTGTCTACATTTCCTTGCATCTTCATCATTACTCATTTATATTAGAGTACTACAACCCAGAAGCAGGCCCTTCAGCCCATCTAGTCCATGTCAACCTGATCTTCTGCCTAGTTCCACCTACCTGCACCCAGACCATATCCCTCCCAACCCCTCCCATCCATGTACTTATCCAAACTTCTCTTAAATGTTACAATTGAACCTGCATCTACTACTTCCACTGGCAGTGCAGTCCATACTTGCACCACCCTAAGTGAAGAAGTTCCCCCTCACATTTCACCTTTCCCCCTAAACCAATGTCCTCTAGTTCTAGTCTCATCCAACCTTAGGGTGAATGCAGTCAGGCTTTTTCCCCTATCTATACCCCTCATAATTTTATATACCTCTACAAGATCTCCCCTCATTCTCTTGTACTCCAGGGAATAAAAGTCCTAACCTATTCAATCTTTCTCTATAACTCAGGTCCTCAAGTCCCAGCAACCTCCTTGTAAATTTTCTCTGCACTCTTTCAAGCCTATTGATTTTTCCTGTAGGTAGGTGACCAGAACTGCACACAGTACTCCGAATTTGGCCTCACCAACATCTTGTACATCTTCAACATAACATCACAACTCCTCTACTCAATGCCCTGATTTATGAAGGCCAAAGTGCCAAAAGCTCCCTTTACAACCCTATCTACCTGTGACACCACTTTCAAGGAACTATGGATCTGTATTCCCAGGTCACTCTGTTCTACCACACACCTCACAGCCCTACCATTCACTGCGTAAGTCTTACCCTGGTTTGTCCTCCCAAAGTGCAGCACCTCACACTTGTCTGCATTACATTCAATCTGCCATTTTTCTGCCTATTTTCCCAGCTGGTCAAGATCACACTGCAAGATTTGATAGCCTTCCTCACTGTCCACTACACCCCCAACCTTGGTGTCATTCACTAATTTTGCTGATCCAGTTTACCAATCATCTAAATCATCACCAAGTTTCATGTTATCAATACACTTAGAAACGTTACATTTGGTCCTCTCAAACAAATTCTCAATTTGATTGTGAATAACTGGGAAATCACTTTCAATTACATTAATGAGATGTTGCAAGCAATTTCACTACACAGCCTTAACATCTCATGACAAGCTTCTAAACTCGTTTTACCTAAGCGTACCCATAGTAATAGACCAATTTAAACATCTAGAAACATTCAAGATAGCAATGAATAGGAGCTAAATTGGTGTAGTGGCAAGCTTAAAACAACGGACTGCTCCTTATTTATTGCAAATGTATAAGTGGAGAGGTAATAGCCGTAAGCCAAAATGTGAATGACAGCAGCGCTTGAGGCGCCTCCATCAGACGTGGTTCGTCCCCGGTTCTCCGCTGCACACTTGCCTTACTCTCATCCATACTGCGCCGCTCACTCCTCCTCTACACCCCACCGTCCGGGGCGGGCTCAGGCCCCAAGCAGGAGACGATGGGCGGGCAGATAGTTCAAGCCTCGGGCAGGAGACGGCGGGCGGGCAAATGGTTCAGGCCCCGGGCAGGAGACGAAGAGCGGATGGTTGAGGCCCCGGTCACGGACGGATGGATGGTTGGTTGGTTGGTTGAGGCCCCGGTCACGGACGGATGGTTGGTTGGTTGAGGCCCCGGTCACGGACGGATGGATGGTTGGTTGGTTGAGGCCCCGGTCACGGACGGACGGATGGTTGGTTGGTTAGTTAGTTCAGGCCCCAATCACGGGACGACGGGCGAGCAGCTCAGACCCCGATCACAGACGGCGAACGGATGATTAGTTCAGGGCCCCGGTCACGAGCAGGTGATTGGTTCAGGCCCCCCCCACCCCCGGTCACCGGCAGATGATTGGCTCAGGCCCCCGGTCACGGGACGGGTCAGGCGGGGTGGGGTCTCGCGCCCAGACGGTTTCAGTTTAAAAACGCCCAACCGTCGCTGGAAAACAGGCACTGCCCTGAGTGCGCATGTGTGTAATGGTGTCATCACCCGGCGACTGGAAACGTCATCAACAGCGCCCGCCTACTCTGCTGCTCTCTGGTCCCCGAGTGCCGGTGGGCGGTGGTTCGGGGGTTCGGTCCCTGCACCTGTCTGGGTCTGGGTCTGGTGACCGTGTTGTAGCCAGTGATAACCACAAATTACCATTCAGCTCCACTTTAGTATGGGTTCTGGGTTCTCATCTGATTAATGTTCGATTTTGCGAGAAGTGTTTTCCCCAAATGATCGTCAGCCGCGTTATTCTGGATTTTTCTTTCAGGCCAGAAGAACATTTATGACATTTCGCTTCGCTTCACTTCACTGAGTGGCCCTGATACTCCGGTTGCACCTTTACTTTCGTTGCTTGGATTCGTGGCATGTTTACTTCTGAGGACTGGAATGCTTCACGTCGCATCCTGGCATCGAATTTTCATGGCCTTTCTGATTAAAAAGCAAGTGAAATGTCAGCTTTCTTATGTGGCCCAACTCTTGCGCACTCACACTCGAAAGATAAAACAAAAAAAAAATAAAAAAACTGCAGATGCTGGGGGAAATAGAAAATAAAAACAGAAAATGCTAGACGTACTTGGTGAGATGTCACATGGAAAGAAACGGAGTTAATGTTTCAGATGGAAGACTTTTCATCAGAAGGAATATTATAACTATTGCCTTGGTTTAAAATAGCCTCGTTTTTGTCTGTTCATTTTGAAATCTGGGCATCACTGGGCTGCATTTATTGCCCATCCCTAATTGTCCTAATTACTGGATTAGCAGTTTGAGTTCTGGACCATCGATCCAGAGACATGAGTTTGAATACAACATAGACAATTTAAATTCAAGTAATTCATAAATCTGGAGAAAAAATGTAAGAGTAACCATGAAACTACTGGAATGTTGTAAAAACCTAACTAGTTCACTAATAATCTTCAGCAAATGCCATATGTGATTCCAAACCCATCAATGCGGTTGACTCTTGACTGCTTCTCCACTTCTTGAGCAATTAGGGATTGACAATAAATGCTCGCATTGCCAGCAAAGTCCACATCTAGTGAAAAAGAAATTGTTACTATTTATGTTTTATTCCCATAATCTTATACAGACCCTTCTAAAATAAAAAAATAGCATTTTCCTATTCAATTTTGCATCATTATGCAGACTTGCTTTCTTAAATGTATGTCATAAATCATTATTTTTATAGTAAGTAAATGTCTAAATTCTTGTGATGAAATTGCCAATGCCCAACAGCACATTGTAAAAGGTGGAAACTTTAAAGTACAATTCATCAGAAGGGCTAATTATTACTTATCTCTTAAAACAATTACATTTTTAAAGTACATCTTAAATGAGTACTAATTTCTCTTATAAATTTCACTGAGCATCCTGTGCAGAAATGACAAAATCAACTTTAACTTACCTTATGCAAATTGATAAATTTCATACACATCAAAATACTGTTTAGAAATGCAGAAGTTAATTCAGATCTATCAATTTGCACTTGAAGTTGCAAAATAGCTTAAACTATTTGTCACTCAAAAATTTTTGTCACACAAAAAGCCTAATTCTGCTTCTTTAAATGTGTTTACAATCTGCTAATGTAGTTCCAGATTCAATAGTTCTACTATAATTAGAACTTAAAGCAGGACTTATCTTCCTGCCAGAAGGCTTGTCTTTCTGATCTCTTTCAAATTAATTTCCAAGATCTGGGTATCACTGGCAAGCTAGGATTTATTGCCTGTCCCTAATGGCCTTGAGACAGTGATGGCGATTTGCCTTCTTGAACCTCTGCAATGCTTCTGATGAAGATATTTCTACCATGCTCTTAGGTATGGAGTTCCAGGATTTAGATCCAGCAATGATAAATATACTTCCAAGTCAGGATGGTATGCAATTTGGAGGGGAAACTTGTCCTTCTTGAGAGTAGAGGTTGCTGATTTGGGAGGTGGTGTCAGAGTAGCTTTGCTGATTAACTGTTGTGCTGGTACATACTGTGGGCTGCAGGTGGAAGGAAAGAATGTTTAGGATGGTTAATGAGATACCAAATAAGTGGGCTGCTTTATTCTGGATGGAGCTGAGCTTCTTAAGAGTTGCTGGCACTGCACATATCCAGACAAGTGAAGAGTATTCCATCACACTCCTGACTTGTGCCTTGTAGCTTGGTGGAAAGGCCTTGAGATGTCAGGGGGTGAGTCACACGTCACAGCATACCTGGCTTCTGAGCTGCTGTTGTCGCTGTCATACTTATGTGGCTATTACAGTTGAGTATCTAGTCAGTGATGAGATTCAGGAATATTGATGGTGGGAGATACTATGATGGTAATATTATTGAATGCCTTCTTGGATGTGGTCATTGCTTGGCACTTTTGTGGCAGGAATCTTACCAGCCATTTATTAGCCCATGCCTGAATGTTGTCTAGGTCTTTTCCTGCATGCAGGTATGGGTAGTTTCATTAGTTGAGAATTGCAAATAGAATTTAACATTGTGCACTCATCAGCAAACATTCTCACTTCTGACCTTATGATAGAAAGATGGACATGGATGAAGCAGCTGAATATGGTTGGGCCTAGGAGACTATTCCGAGGAACTCCTGCAAGAGATGTCCTGGGGCTGAGATTTTTGACCTTGAGCAACCACAACTATCTTCCTCTATGTGATGTATTATACTCCTACCACTCCGGTGTTTTCCCTATGATCCTTATTGTCTTCAGTTCTACTAGGGGGTTTTGATGCCACCCTTAGTCAAAAGATTAATATCAAGGGTAGCAATTCTCATCTCACCACTAGAATCCAGCTCTTTGATCCATGTTTGGACCAAGGCTGTGATAACGTCTGGAGCCAAGTTGTCCTAGCAAAACCAAAACTGGGCATTGGTGAGTAAGTGTTGCTTGATAGCACTGTTGACAACAGCTTCCATCACAATTCTGGTGATTAAATACTATCAATATGACATAAGGAAGTGAAAATCATTTGTAGAACTTTATAGCATTAAACAGATGGAAGCTATGAACTAGTAATGGGCCAAAAAGTAGCACATGTATTTTTAACTCCATTTGCAAAGGTGAAAAATGAAAAGATCTTGCGAGTGATTATGAATCATCTTCACTGTTCTCAAACTGGGTCAAAATTATAACCTTTCAACTGGCACCAGTGCCCTAAGACTATAAAAGTTTAAAAGTTTTCAAGAGTTACATTCTTAAGCACATCTGCAGGTGTAAATATATACAAATAGATAAGAACACAAGAAAGGGGAGCAGGAGTAGGCCATACGAACCCTCAAGACTGATGCACCACTCAGTAGGACAGAGCTGATCTGATTGTGGCCCTATTCCACTTTCTCGACTGTTCCTCATAACCTTTGACCCCCTCTAGAGTAGAACAAAACTGTGATTCAGCCTCCACAGCTCTCTGGAGGAGAGAATTCCAAAGGTTCTTGATGAACTAAGGGAAGAAATTCTTCCTCTTGTCCATGTTAAATGGATGACCCCTTATTCTGAAACTGTGATCCTTTATTCTAGATTCTCCTGAGGGGAAGCTCCTTTCAGCATCCACCTTGTTAAGTGTTGTTAGAATCTTATATGCTTCAATAAGGTGACCTTTCATTCTTCTTAATTTACATTGAGTATAGTCCAGCTTGCTCAACTTTTCCTCATAAGACCAGAAGACCTCATGGTATAAGACCTCCTACCAGAAATCAATCTGCTGAGCATTTTCTGAATTGTGAGTATATCTCTCCCTGAGGCCCCACAATGTTCCATGTGTGGTCTCAACAATGCTCTATGATTGTGGCAAGACCTCCCTAGTTTCAGTCTCCATCCCTTTTGCAGTAATACTGAGGACAAGATTAGTTACAGTCTCTCCACAAGTGATTGAGCTGCTGATGTTAATAATCAAAAGTAATGAGATCTATGAATTGGAGATCAGAATTCTATCAAAATAAATCACATTTCTTGAAGTAGTCTGTCAGTTTCACTACAAACGAGTGAGGCCACACAAAGGTGCAATATCCATCACAGCATCTGATGTTTCCTAAATAATTCCATTGTTTTTGCTGCTGTGAACTTACCCAGTGATTACTTCTGTGTGAAAATCAGCCTTGCACCAGTTAAAGCTGGGGCCTAGTCTTATTTTAGGTTTCATTCCACACTTATGAAAAAGTAGAGAAAACTTTAGATGCTGGAAGGTATTGATGAAATGGTGACCTGAAATATTAATTCTGTTTCTTTCTCTACTGATGCTATGCTAATTACCATTTTATATACTTCAGCAAGGTTCTGTCCCAACGTACTCTTTATAAAGTTGAAAAATGGAAGCTTCTCGAGCCTTTACTTTTAACCCAGCCACAAATACTGTGGCTGAAAGTGCAAATCAGAAGCTGTGTATACTGCAGCAAGTTACTCACCACCTGACACCTCAAAGCCTTGTCAGGAATGTGATGGAATACTCTTCACCTTCCTGGATGAGTGCATCTCTGACAACACACAAGAAGTTCAACACCATCCACAAAAAGTCAGTCAGCTTGATTGGCAAACCATCAAACACCCTAAACCTTCATTCCTTCCATTAGTGGTGTACTTTAGCTGCAGCTTGTGCAGAATGTACTGCAATTGTCTGCCTAGGCTACTCCAACAGCACCTAACAAACTTCTGATAACCTATCACCAAGAAGGACAAGGGCAGTAGGCTCATACAAAAACTGTCACCACGAGACACCATCATGATTTGGAAATATATCATAATTCCTTCATTGGGGCTGATTCTAAATCCTGGAGGACCCCGCCGCACAGCATTGAGGGAGTATCTTCACCAGAACTACAGTAGTGCTTCATGAAGATGACTTACCAGACTTACCATCAGTTTCTTAAATGTACTTGGGGATAGGCAATAAAAGCTGGCATTACCTTTGATGGTGGCATCTGAAATGTAATTTATACTTGAAAGGGAAGAGGGGAACCCTAAGGGAGACTCACTGGGAATTCCACGGTGGTCATGGGAATTGAAGATCAAGTTAGAGCACGGGGTGTGAAGCCTTGCAGTTAGATGAATGCTTTGGATGTGTTGTGATGCTCAGGCAAGTCACCTCCAAGCTTCAATTTGGTGGTGAAGGCCTGCTTCTGCATGCATGCATGGACTAATTTTATATAGGTGCTTCTCATAAACTAGACCTCTAGATGGAGCACTCTTCAACAGACCCAAGAAAAGGAGAAAGAAATATGAAGGAACTACCTCCAGAGAATTACTCTGGATTGGTTGGTTGTGGTTTAGCATGGATAATGAGAAATGTTTTCTTCCACCTAAAGGAACAAGATAAAAGCCATTGATGCTTTTTCTATGCTTCTTTTCCAAATTATACAAATTACACTTTTCCAAATTATTATTCCATAAAAAGAGGCATGCCAAAAAAATACTCCAGTTAGTATTTATTATCAAAGGATTTGAGAACAATTTTAATAACCTATGAATCTACACTCAAGTTCAGGAAAAGTCAATTGGACTGCTCTGTCTATGAGATAAATCTAACCCATCCTTTCTTGCTCACTTCAATCTCTAAGAGAGCAAAAGAAGAAGCAGAGAAAAATTTCTTCAATCAGCTTAGGATTTGCCTTTTGATGCCAGCGGGCAACCTTGTAACTTCCAAGAGGTAACAGTGGCTAATACCTCAACCCCGTTGATCCATCAACCTGGAGATGCTTTCCACTTGTAAGTTCTCCTTTGGATGCTTATGGCAAATATGTTCTGAATGTGATAGCCACAGTGATAACTTGTTGCAAAGGGCAATTATTCCCTGAAGAACAAACTTCTCGATCTCCAACATAACTCTGAGCCTCTACCACTAATTCCTCTATTTATCTAACCACCCTGCTACTAACTCTGTAAAGACTTTTTCCCAGGGTGACAATGGCTAGCACGAGGGGACATAATTTTAAGGTGGTTGGGGGAAAGTATAAGGGGGATGTCAGGGGTAAGTTTTTTTACACAGAGAGTGGTGGGTGCGTGGAATGCACTGTCGGCAGAGGTTGTGGGGGCAGATACATTAGAGACATTTAAGAGACTCTTAGACACATGAATGATAGAAAAATAGGGGGCTATGTGGGAGGGAAGGGTTAGATAGATCTTAGAGCAGGATAAAATGTCGGCACGACATTGTGGGCCGAAGGGCCTGTACTGTGCTGTAGTGTTCTATGTTCTATACCCCAAACCTAATCTAAATTCTGACCATCCATATTCTGACCAAGACTTTTCCACATCTCAAATTTGCCCATAACCTTAATACCAAATTCTAAGATCAATTATGATACTTAAATAAACTGCATCACCTTGGCAACAATCCTATTATCCTACTATAGTACCTACTATTTTAATCCCAACCACAATAAAGTAAAACCATCAGACATTGACAATAGAAAGTAGAAAACAGATGGAAGTGGCAGAAGCAGTAATAATAATAAGACGATAAATACAAGACAGGTCGAGCATTCTCCTGCCTACGTTCTTCAGTGTAACACTAGCTTTATGGACTATATTCATGTTCACAGTTCTCTGCTTATCTAACTAAACCATTCAACTCACCTAACAGAATGAACTCCTATAATTTTAAAGAGATTTGTTTATTTTGAACAATTTAAGATTGTTTTCAAAACAGTGGCTTAAGTAATTTTATATAATCATACACCACGTCTATATACTAATAATGCCCTAAGTATCTTCCAGGCTAGTATGTTAGTTCCTCCCTTACTATTACTCCTATCTGTTACATAAAACTATGAATGAACTTTCATTGATTAATGAGTCATTAAATTCTGTTGCAGTATTAAGTAGGAACAATGTATCTCAAATGTGTTTTTAGTAAAGAAAATGTAGTGGCTAGAGCCTGTTCCTATTCAGAACTTGCCAGTTTTGTTGTAGAACCTCCATCTGTAACATTGATTCCAACTTTCAATCTCCACGAGAATGCTGGGCATTTCCTACAGCTGTGCATTTCACAACTTTTGCATTCCTTTGTATTCTTTAATTGCCATCATAGCTTTTATGTTCCTTTGTTTACATTTTTTCTCCCTAACTGTACACATTTTCTATCAACAAGGTGACTTCATCTACAGCTTATCCACGTGTGACCCCAGCCTCACCCTTTGTCCTATCCGTCTCTACCGAACCCTCTCTACCGAAACCTCTGTTTTCCCTGACCTGCTGTCTTTATTCATTTCCTTGTCTGTTGTCTTCATTTATGTTCATATACTGGATGTGGATGTCAATGAAAAGGCCAATATTTATTGTTCTTTCATAATTGCCTTTGAAAATGTAATGGTGTGCCACCTTCTAGAAGTACTGGACTTTCAGTAAGTTCCAGAATTTAGTTTCTTGAAGGAACAACAGCACAATTTGAAGTTAGGATGGTTTGCTGGTTGGTTGTGGAGACTCTTGGTACGCCAGAAGTGTGAGGAAGTTGAAGCTTAATGTGGTGATTAGGGTGCCAATCATGTAGGCTGCTTTGTTTCCTGTAAGTTTTGGAATTGTGCTCTTCCAGGTGAGTGGAGTGTGTTCTACAACACCCTTGTAGATAATGGAAATGCTTTGGAGAGTCAGAAGATGAGTCATTCCCCTGCCTCCGATGTGCCCTTGCAGATATAGGATGTATGTGCAGATGAGCTTCTGTTCAATGGCAACATGAGCTAGTTGACAGAGGATGTATGTGCAGATGAGCTTCTGTTCAATGGCAACACGAGCTAGTTGACGGAGGATTTGGCATTCATAATGCTGTTAATGTTAAGGGATGTGAAAAACACTGTATTGGGTGGAGATTTCAATTGCCTAATACTATTGAGAAATAAATATTATTTGTAACTTCTCAAGCCTAAAGTTGTCCAGTTGTTGCTGCATGTGGGAACAGACTGCTTTGATTTTAAAAAAATATATGATTTGAATTGAAGAAGGTACAGCCATCAACAAGCATCCTCATTTCTGTCTTTATAACAAAGATCATTGATGAACTGACTGAAGATAGTTGGGCCTAATGTACTGTGTTGAGGAACTTTGTTTTGTGGCTGAGTTCGTTAGCCTCCAATGACCATGGTCATCTTCCAATATACTAGTTATAAAACCAGCAAGCTGAGAATTTCCCCTTTAATTTCCATATCTGTATTGGCTTCTTGATGCCATAATGCTCTTTACTCACATTGAAAATAAACTCCCTTGTTCATTCAGTACAGCTGGAATTTTATATTATGTTGTGTTGTGATTGCTGAATATAGTTTCAATATTTTTAAGTGTACTATAAGGTCTCTTGAAATTATAACCAAATGATTTAAACAAATTAATGAATTTATATGAATTTAAGCAGATTTCTAAATATTCATCATATAGCACAAAAGTCAATTTCTCCAAAAAAAAGGGATGTAAATTTGTGAAAGCACAGTTTTTCTGTACTTTTTGTAAGTTCAGCCAATTAAATGAAATCTAAATCCTGGTTTTACCTCTAAGGAGGCTCAAAACATGGGCTAGGGTAGAGGGATGGGAGAGATGGGAATGTTGGGAAGACAAAGCTATATGACCATTACTGCAAGGGCATGAGACATTTGAGCAGATAATAAAAATGACCAGTTTCACAAGTGCAAAACAAAAGCAAATAGCAGCACAATGTTCTGTTATTCACAGCATGTACTTTCATTTGTAAATTTGGCATGTAAACAAAAGACTATTATTATGGCTACACTGATGACAGAGGTAGAAGATAAGTGGGCAGGCCATTTGAAATTCATGAAATGTTTGTAGCATCATGTGTGCTTAGTTTTGATTTTTTTTAGCTATACTTCTTTTATTCCATAAAGAATCTAGGTTGTTTCCACAAAGTATTGCTCATTCTCAAAGGGCAAGCAAATCAATTCATGGTCTCACAAATATCTTGTTACATTCAGTTCTTCTTCAGCCTACACCAAGAAATATGCCTTGTTTTGCATACCTTTTGTTTGCTAGCACTTGCTTTAGTTTTAGTATTGCAGACAATATCTGTTCTAACATATTACAAATATTTATGGTATGTCTAAAAAGTATTTGTCATATGTCCATGCTATATGATAATTTTCAACATCTTTTCAAGAATATTAATAGGCAATTTGAGGGCAAAGATTAATGAGATGCAGAACTTGTCAATATTGTGTTAACAACATGGACAAAAATGTCAGATAAGGGATAACTGGTTGATTCTATTTTATGGGGGGGGAATGGGGCTTTGGAGCATGTTCAGGGAGTTAAATCATGAGGCATTTTTAAGGTGTGAAAGGGGCAACAGAAAGAAAATAGCTAAATATGAGAATGTTTTCAGTTAAAAATGTCATGATTACTCTTTTTAGAAACACAGAAGATTAAAATTTCATACTAACAGATGTGTGTTCAAGCAGCAGCCAGATTACAGTCAGGTGATGTTACAATGGTGGAAGTAGGTAGTCTTGGCGAAGGAGTGGATGTGTGGTCAGAAGTTCATGTCAAAGTTAAATATGATACCAAATTCACAAACCATCACATTTGTTCATAGTCAAACACCAGAGAGAAGAAAGGAACATGTGGCTAGGAATGGAGTTGTGGCTTTGATTTTCCTAATATTTCTCAGAATAAAATCTGTACATCCAGTACAAGCTTCTGGACAAAAAGTATGGAAAATTAGAGACTGTGAAGGAATTATAATTAATAAATCTCTTAACCTTTATGCCTACAAGTAGAATTCCTTATGATTATAGTTTTCCATTTTTCCTTTTCATAACAGAACATCCAGAATTTTGTGCAGTTGTCAAACTTTGCATCAATTCACCATTACTTTTTTGCTCCTGTGCTGAATCTCCTTGCATAAAACCAAAATTTTTATTGTCCTTTCTTATAAATTTTAACTACTAACAGTTGCATGAAAGTAATTATGTACTCTTGCTCTCAAGTTTTTCTGGTCATCTAGTCTTTTCAATGCTTTTCCATTAACTGTATATTCTCTTTGTGTATTCCTCTAAATCTATTTACTTAATAATTATGCATAGTCAGTAGCACCTGACATTTGTCTAAGGATTGAGGCAGTATGGTTCTCTGTTAGTCACCCTATTGCATTTGGGTGATGCCATTCTTTGATTGCCATTAAAGAGGCATCAACAACATAAAACTGATACTGAATCACTTACCAGCCCATTTAACTGATGTTCCAGCTGCCATCATTTTGATGAGGTCTGAGGAGGATATTTGCACTAATCAGTGCCCTGTGATGTCTGTAGAATCAGAAAGTAATCTTGCGGTACAAATGGCCCCTGCATAATAACTGGATTATCCTGTGGATATTCAGTAAATTGAGAAACAACACTGGTACTGAGTTCCTAAAAGCTCAAGAGCTAACTCAAATTGCTTTGTAGTGGTTGTTCAACTATGCTGAATAGATAATATCTATTATAATATTCTGATAAGGAAACTCTGAGGATTGGGTGAACAGCTGAAAGGATGCAGGAAATTGGAAATAAAAATGGAAGGTGCTGGAAACACACTAAAAGTTTAGAAGCATCTGTGGAGAGAAAAGTAGCAAATATTTGAATGTAGTGATCTGATAAAATTCATAGACCTGAAACATTAACTGTCTTTCTCTCCACAGATGCTGCTTTACCAGCTGATAAATTTAACGTAGTACATAAGACAATAACATGAAAGCTCTAAACAACTCCCTGTCCTCTACCATAACAATAGTATGCCTTCTGCATTACATTTGCATTATTTCATGTTCGCTTTATTCAGGACTTTCTAACTTAATTTCACAGAGCGGTACAATGTTGCTGAGGCTTGCCTGGAATGTTGATGTTTTAACAAGAACTGCATGCAGCCCCATTCATAAAGCAAAGAAATTGCCCCCTAACTAGGCCACAACAGGTGCAGCAACTGTCAGCAGTTATTTATAAATGAACATGTTGGCTTCTACAGTGTCAAATATGGTAAGTATGACCCAGTTTATTGCAATATACAACATAGTTTAAAAGGTGGTAATTCATAGTAAAAAAAATTATACCCATTCATGTGATTTTGCATTACAAATGTGCAAATGAGTTAAGAGCTAATTCAGAGAAAAATAATCTAAAAAAAGTGCTACGTTCAAATTCCTCAACTGAAACGAATTAGAAATGTTTTGATTTTTACACAAGTTTGCAATGTGATAATTTTCCAAATTTAGCTAGTACATCTAAGACCTACCGAGCAGGGAAATATTTTCCATCTGGCAGGAAGGCAAATAACATTCAACACATGTCTTTTTGAATCCTCCGTCCCATCACCACCTACTCCAGCCCCCAAGATCCACTTAAAGGGAAGGTGAACTCCATGAATTAGTAGTGAGAGGGTGGCTATGTTTACTCGTCTGGTGGATTCTCCTTAGGGATCAGCTTTACAGTATGCCCAGAGAGGAACAAAACAACGTTGGGATATGACAGGCTTTTTCAGCCATTGGCAGTGCCAAACTTACATCAGGTTTGGTACTTGTTCTGTAATGGTTTGCACAATTTCTATCTCTTAGCTTTTGTTTATGACCCACTACTATGTGATGGTCTAGGAATTTCTATGCCATGTATTCTAAGGATGTAAAGCAGAAAAGCAGCAAGAGATTTAGGCAAGAAATCTGTTGACCTGGAAAAGTGCCAAGGACCCTGGACAGGATGATGTATCTCTTGATTTTGCAGTGGATTTGAAACTTCCGCATTAAGGAGTACTGATACATCTAGAACTATTGCAAGACACATTTATAAAGGACAGATGCAGATGTGGGAATAAAGAATCTGCAAAGGATCAGACAAAAATATGAAGCTAGAGCAGGATTGATGAATTCAGGCCTGAGTAACGGAGCAAGATTGTAGCAGGAGTAGTTTTGTTTCTTTTGAGTTTTAGGGAGACAGATGATTAACAATGTGATGTGATTATGCACCTTAACAACATGCCACAAATCATTTTGCTACATCTTCAGCATGATGCTGGCATCAACAGAACTTCCCCTCCATTTTGAAATTCCAAACTGTAACTCTCTAATTCACTCTTCAATCACCACCCAATCCTGTAAGAACTCAAGTCTTCGGGTTCCCCAAGATACATCTTGTGGAGCAATCTTCTAATCTTTGAAGTTGTATCTTTCTACTAACATTTAAAACATTATTTGTTTTGCTGCAGTTGCTGCTGAATCTGGCCGAGCGTCTTCTTTCCCAGTCCTGGTGGCTGTAGTATCCCTCCCAGGTCTCCTCTGAGAGTTTTTATAAGAATAAACCCATCCGACGTGGGCAATGTGTGTTCTCTCACTGTGCCACAGGTGGTTGTTGAGTCCCAGGGTATCTCATTGGCAGCTTTTTGTCAGAAAATGTGAATTTAACTTCTGGTTGATTAACATTGATTAACCTTTACCAAAAATTGACCAAAATTCTACCCAGTACACTATGAAAGACTACGAGACATTTTTAAAGCAACTTTAAAATAAAACAGGCTACTCGTTGAAGAAAGCTGTGAAATAATCATTTTCTTTTAAAAACAAGATTAATCCAAGGACATAGTTTATCTGTTTTCTGCACTGTCTGTCTGTCTGAAGACATTCAATAGAGTAGAATTTTTCAAGGTGCTGAGAAATCCAGAGCGCTGCCACATCAAAATAATCTTTCTGTTAAAATTTATGATCATATTGAATTGGGCAGGATACATAGCCTTCTAAGGAATAAACTGTGTATGGGAGGGACAATCATAAAGAGAGGGGTTGGGTCAATCAATTGTTTTAGCATGTTCTTTTGTGTCATAAAGAGGTGGCTCGAAGGCAAACCAAGTCAACTTCCAAAGAAACTACGGATAGGTTAGATTAATCTGTACAGACAGGGGTGAGTACCAGAGTAAGGTGTGTTCAGAATCAGACTTCACCTTAATTGCATGAATGATTTATACATTAATGTGGGAGGTTTGATGAGTAAGTTTGCAGACATGAAAATTGATGATGGTGTTGATAGTGAGGAGGATAATCAGTGGCTCCAGGATGATATTGATCAGTTGGTAATTTGGGCAGAGCAATGAGGGATGAAATTTAATCCTAATAAGTATGAGGTGATGTATTTTGGAAGAATTAAGAAGGGTTGGACATGCACAACGATTGGTAGAGTCCAGGGAGTATTGAGGAACAGAAGGACCTTAGTGTACAAGTCAAAGGAACCCAGAAGATGGCAGCACAGGTCGATAAAGTGGTGAAGGTGGCATACGGGATACCTACCTTCATTAGTCAGGGCATAGAATACAAGAGCAGGGAGGTCATGGTACATCTTATAAAACATTGTTTAGGCCACAGCTAGAGTACAATTTTGGTGACCGTATTGGAAGGATGAGCTTGCACTAGAGTGTAGAGGAGGTTCACGTAGATGTTGCCTGGGATGGAGTATTTCCTTTATGAGGAGAGACCAGAGAGGCTGGGTTTCTTTTTCTTGGAGCAGAGGAGGCTGAGCAGGGACCTGATAAAGCTGTATGAAGTTCTGAGGGGCATAGATAAGGTAAATAGTAGGAAATTATTTCCTCATAGCAGAGGTATCTAAAACTAGGTTTAGGATAAGGGGTAAGATGTTTACAGGGGATCGGAGGAAAAACTTTGTCATCTAGAGGGTGGTTGGGATCTGTATTGCACTGCCTGTATAGGTGATGGAAGCAAGTACTCACAACATTTAAGAAGCTAGATGAGCACTGAAGTTGCCAATGCACAGAAGGCCAAGGACTAAGTGCTGGCAAATGGGATTAGTATGGGTAAGTACCTGATGGTTAGCAATGGACAAGGTGGGCCAGAGGACCTGTTTCTGTTCTGTGACTCTATGACTATGACTCAACATGGGAGATGAAGCTACATATACAGTCAAGAGGTAAAAGCTGTATAAGATCTTTAGAACAAAACAGTGTATGTTACTTTACAGAATCATGACGTATAGTTTGTAGCATTTTTTATCCTATATCTTATAATTCTGCAGTTTCTTCTAATATCTTATATTATTTGTCATATTTTGCATTATGATGATAGTAGTGCCACCTATTTTCACTAAACATTTAAAAAGAGTTCTGAGTTGTACAGTTTATGCCCCTGGATGGGTAGGGCCTGACACAGAAAAGAGATATCAGGGAGGACTTTACCTGTTGAAGGGACAGAATTGTTCTCACAAGAATGTATGTGTGTGTACCCAGCAATCTGTGGTCATCAGAATATTAGCCCTAACCCTGGATCAGCCCAAGGAGGATTTCTGCTCAAACCTTGAGAAAACCCTGACCCACGTCCCAGAAGGAGACAAATTGAACCTGATGCAGAGTCTCGACCTGAAATGTTGACCATCACTTTGCCTCCACAGATGCTGCTTGACCAGCTGAGTTCCTCCGGTGGTTTGTACTTTGCCTGAGACAAATATATCCCCTGGGCAACATCAATCCCAGGGTTGGAAAGAACACAAACCTTTAGAATGGTGTCTTTTGCAAGGAAGGAGTCAGTAAAGTTAGCTGTACTGGAATCCTCTTCCTGATGAAGTGAGCGGAATGTGACCTTGTTACAACTAATACCCTGTTTTATCAGTGGGACAAGTACAAAGCCTCATGGCAACACCCCAGTTCTAGACATTAACTCCTGTTAGATCATGTCCTTGTCCGACCATATGACTGCAAGGAAATTCATATCATCCATAGCATGATTGACGAACAGACCAACACTTAATCTGCTCTTCTACGAGAGTAACATGATGACTCCAGCCAACGGATGTCTATTGTACCTGGACAACCCTGAAATCCACCATAATTAACATGTGTGAAAAGACTCTTGTTTTCTCCACCAGAAAACACCAGGACTGGTTTGATGAGGGAAGAAACAGGATACAGGAGCTACTAAACACAAACACAAAGTGTTCTTGGGTTGGAATGCCATCACACCTCAGCAGGAGAAATCTCTACAGGTACTGAAGGCTGAGGTCCAACAAAAAAAGAACATAAGAAACCCTGTGGAACAGATGGTGGATGGAAAGAGCACAGGTGATCCATAACTCATCAACAACCATGACGTGCCGAGGTTTTTCAATGCTGACAACCATCCACAGCCCAAAACTCAACAACTTTCCCCACTGAAGATGAAGAATGAAGGAGAGTTTATCGAGGACAGAGAGGTAGGCAATGACCACTGGAAAGAGCACTTTGAAGAACTCCTCAATTGTTATTCTGCCTTTTACATGTTTCATGACTTCATTTCACAGCACACAGTCCAGTCCTTCTCATTGTCAGCTCAGAATGACAAGAAGTTGAAAAGGCTAGATGTCATCTGAGAAATAACAGAGCTTCTGGAACAGATGGTATACAGGGTGAAGTTCTAGACCTTGATCAAGAGGAATTTTGGACACAAATTCACAGCCTCATCTGTCATAACTGGGAACAGCAAAGGAGATAAATCTGATTGCGCTACCTGTAGAAGGACTTGCCTGCTGTCCGCCACTGAAAAAGTTATCACACGGGTCATCCTCAACCATCGCTTTAAGTGTAGCTGAAGAGTTGCTTCAAAGAGTGTGGATGCTATCCATAAGGAGACACAATAGAAATGAATTCCACCACAAACATCTCCAAGAAAAATAAAGGGAGCAGCATCAACCACTATACAGGGCCTCTTTTGACATTATTGAAGACTTTCATTCAGTCAACTGAGAATGACTGTGGAGAATCCTTCTCAAATAAGGATGCCATCAAAATTTGACGCTATTCTATGACTGCTGTATGATGAACTGGATGCTATGATTCTATCCAAGGGACCCACCACAGATCCAGTCTCAGTAGAAACTGGGGTGAACCAAGGCCATCACATTGCTCAAACTCTCTCCTGAATCTTTCTCACTGCAATATTGCACCACATTCCAACACTTCCTGCTGTATTGGATAAGTGTGAAAATAATCACTCTAGTCTGGAACAAATGTCACTCCAACCTCAGTCATTGAACTGCAGTGCACAGATGCTTGTCTATGTGTACATTTGGAGGGCGAGCTCCAAGTCATTGTCAGCTTGTTCACTGAAGTGAACAGGAGAATGGGCCCTAATGTAAACATCCAAAAGATGAAGGTTCTTTACCAACTTGACTCTGCTGCCCAATACTATGCCATGACAATAGAAGTCCACAACGAGAACATGGAGCATCCCATCATCCTAGGCCTCAAACATTTGATTCCAATGAAATTCAACATAAGCTCTAGATGCAACAACTTATCTCCCAACTTAGCATAATAGAGATTTTCATATTCAAGATTGAGTTCAGCTGTTTCAGATTATACTTGTCACTCATAACTCTTCAGACAAGCGCTTCTCAACCTATGGGTCAGAAGCAAACTTTAAAAATACAAGGCATGGTTATTGAAACCATATAGCTTACCCTCAAATGTATTTCCAGGCGCTGCTGCATGATAGCTCGTGAAATAGCTCTTCACCTTTGTGCATCAAAGGTTGCACAAGCAATTGGGTCAAGGAGAGCTCGATGCCAACAAAGGCTTAGGTCAGCCTGAATGGAACTAGGCAGCATTCTTTACTTTGTGTTAAGGGCAGCTTCAAAAAAGGCCCTAAAAGCAACTTTGGAATAAATAAAGCCAAATATCTGCAACAAGTAATTCCTAAACAATTAAATGTCTTTTAAAATAACAAGACCATTTTTACTTACTATAAGTAGATGGGTCATCTCTGCTAAGCATACTGATAAAGTTACTTAAAATAGCTTGTGCCAAAAATTAGCTAATCAAATGCAATATTACAGTAGTAATATAAAGGGGTTAAGAATCATAGAGTGGTCTGGAAAACTTACAGGAAAGAGTGTGTGTATTTATCATGAAGTGAGTATTTACTTTTATTGGTAAAACAGACAAATTCTTCAACTGTCCTCTAGTACATGTAATACTAGGAATTCACCTTAGCCGACGAAGAAAATGAATTGCAAGTACTAACCTGCTTACTTAAGTACTGGATTTTCATATATTGATGCCTGGAATAGAGGACACGTCATTGTGTGTTATCTGAAGTGATTGTTGTCAAATGAAAGGTATATTAGTAATGAAAGTTATATTAGTAAAGGCAAGCATATAGGTAATTTTTAATGAAAAAGATTTGGAAACTTCACACAAATATCTTAAAATAAAAATAGAAAATAATGAAAAAACCCAGCAGGTCAGGCAGCATCTATGGAGAGCTCAGATCTTCAGTCAAATAGAAAGCCACATGAGCTTGTTGGTTACCTGCCTCAAAGCCCATTATTACCCAAAGCAGGTTCCCAGGTATGATCGTCCTCCAGGAAACCATCTCCTAGCTGATCCACAAGAGGTAGCCCAAAACTAGCAAGCTCTGCCTCACAAACATTCATAACATTTTGAGTGTCTTTAAATGTTTACGACCTTCACAAGTATTTAATAGCTTTTAAAAATACAATTCCTTCTTTTGTTATTAAGGAAATTAAAAAACAAATAAAATAATATAAATAATAATAAAAAATAATAAAATAATCACATATAAACACAAGAAAATGATTATAAACAAGTAAATAATTTATATCAATCTAATTAAATAAAAAATGATCTTGCAATTTATTTCTGTCCACTTTATCTGAGTCCAATTGTCAAGCATACTTGTCCCACGATTGTCAGTCAACTACGAGGAAAATTGGGATTTTTGCCTTTGCTCAGGAGTTCCAACTTCTGCCCAGCTACATAAACAAAAGTCGAACTGCTGACTTTTAAACAGAAAATCTGAGTCAAAACTCAATGAGAGAACTAAAGGAAAGGCCTCTGATTGCTTGGAAGGTAGAACAGTAAAGACCCTACCATGTATGTACCATCCAGGAGCACTCATTATGTTCCTCTTACCTTGTTTTGCCTAGGGTGAAAAGTGTAATATACCATACATTCTGACAGAGTTAATTTTACCATCTGTTTTTGATATGTGCACTGAAATCTTGAGAGTTCCAGTTGCAAAAAAACAATCTCTCTCAATGATATAACACAGAGAAGAGTGTGCAACATTTCAAAGGAAATAAACTGCAAACAGCTGATCATCTTTCAGTAAATGACAATTTTTTTTGTTTTACAAGCAACAGATGAATCAGCATTTATTGTCTTGCATACCTTGCTGTTTCTTTGAGGCATGCATGTACTGTTCAATGGGGATTGGGTTATCACTGCTCCTGCTGATTTAGTATCTGTTGCACTTAATAATTAGAGTTGGTCCAGTTTCATTGATGTCACAATTACAGGGGATCATTCAGAATTTTATCAAAGAATCATATCAAAAGAATCTGTTGCAAGCTGGAACTACTGTTTCTTGAATAAAAAGGTATTTTCAACTTATAACATGGTAGATGAATTTCATTAAACTCTTGGAGACACAAGAGACTGCAGGTACTGAAATCTGAAGCAACACAGAAGATGCTGGAGGAACTCAGTGGGTCAGGCAGAATCTAAGGAGGGAAACAGTCTCAACCTGAAATGTCGACTGTCCATTTCCCTCCATAGATGCTGCCTGACCCATTGAGTTCCTCCAGTATCTTGTGTGTTGCTTTCATTAAACTCCTTACCATGTTTTACCTTGCTTTGTTGTCTTATTTAAATTAATTTAGGTAAGAGTCGACAACTATTCTTGAAAAATATAATCTCACCTGGGATAACAATTCAGTAGGGATTGCTTATTTGGCTGAAGTTCTGAATCCATGCTTAAAGGACAGAGGGCACAATTGCTTTGACCAAATGAACAAGTTTGCTGTATTCAAAAAAAGTCTTTCTCTGTGCTCCATATGTGATTTAAATAATAGAAGAGACATGTTTCATAACGTGTTTGGGAACATATGTACTGGAAAAGTTATGGTAGCCAAGAAGCACTGAAGGGACTAATTAGTAATTAACTAAATTACACAAAAGATCCTACAATTACTTTCCAGATGAGCAAGTCATGGAAGTACTGGACGTACTGGAAAATATGGTTCTAGTGAGGTTGGCTGTTTGGATTATTTTGTAATCATGGTCTACAAAAAAATTGTTCAATGAGCCTACATTGGTTTTGGTGCAATGCAGCTGGAGAATATCCTGCTCTTGCTCACCATGCTGATAAACTCATTTTGTCTTTCAGTACAACATACTTTGAAACTAGATCTCTGTCTTGATTCAACTCAACAATAAGAGCAGGGACAGACAGCATGTTGAATATTATCAGAATCAGGTTCATTATCACTGACTTGTATGTCATGAAATTTGTTGTTTTGCGGCAGCAGTACAGTGCAAAGACATAAAGTTACTATAAATTACAAAATAAATATAGTACAAATAAAAGGAATGACGAAGTAGTGTTCATGGGTTCATGGACCGTTCAGAAATCTGATGGTGGGGGGGAAGAAGCTATTCCTGAATTGTTGAGTCTTCAGGTTTCTGTACCTCCTTTCTGATGGTAGTAACGAGAAAAGGGCATGTCCCAGATGGTGAGGGTCCTTAGTGATGGATGCCGCCTTCTTGATGCACTGCCTCTTGAAGATGTCCTCGATGGTGGGGAGGAGTGTGCCCGTGATGGAGCTGGCTGAGTCTACAACCCTCTGCAGCCTCTTGCGATCCTGTCCATTGGAGCTTCCATACCAGGCTGTGATGCAACCACAGAACCGCCAGAACGCTCTCCACCGTGCATCTATAGAAATTTACAAGCGTCTTTGGTGACGTACCAAATCTCCTCAAACTCCTAACGAAGTAGAACCGCTGCCGTGTCTTCTTTGTGATTGCATCAATGTGTTGGGCTCAGGATAGATCCTCTGAGATGTTGACAGCCAAGAACTTGAAGCTGCTCACCCTTTCCACTACTGACCCCTCAATGAGGACTGGTGTGCATTCTCCTGACTTCCCCTTCCTGAAGCCCACAATCAATTCCCTGGTCTTGCTGACGTTGTGTGAGATTGTTGTTACAACATCACTCAACCAGCTGACCTATCTCACTCCCATATACCTCTTCATCGCCATCTGAGATTTTACCAACAACAGTAGTATCATCGGTGAATTGTACTATATACACTAAACTTCGATAAATTCGTCAAAGTGCAGCAAGCTCAAGCTTCTCTTTAAATGGGACCAAAATGTTATCATCCAATAAAGTGTAAGTACCATGCTTGAATACTGTCTTTGCATTTTACAACAGTGTGTTATCTTTTAATGGCCACTTTCCAATATTTCTTTCAAATTCCCCCAAATAAAATCATGGAAAGGAATAAAGGGCCACCTATTGCTATTGTGTTCATGTTTTCCAGTTGATGTTTTTAAATTCAATAATATTGAGCTGTATTGTCCTGCAGAGTGCAATAGCTACTGTATTTTGGGATTTTAAACTAGTTACATTGTCATGAGTCACCATTTATCCTTACAAATGATTCCTGGTGAAAAAGCTTTGGTAATTGCTGCTCTGAGCCCATCATTTGTTACCTATCCAATTAGATCCCCTTTTTGCTGTGTACACTTGAACCTTTCTCTTGTTTAATCTTATCTGAGTTCCACCTTTTAACAAACATACTTGTTTTCTCCTGGCTTCCCTCCCTACACCCTCTCTTTGCTACATAAGTTTTATCTTTAACAATTTCCCATTCTGATGTGAGGTCATCAATTGGAAACTTTAACTCTCTCTGTGGATGCTGCCTGACCCACTGAGTATTTTCAGCATTTTTTGTTTTTATTTATAATTATCATGATACATTATCATGAATCTATATTTTCTTTTTGTTACTAAAAAAATAATTAGTCATCAAGCAAAATTTTTAACAGGCATGTAACTCAGTTTTGAAGTGGCCCATCAAATGATTTATTGAGTGCTGATGTTGCCTCCTACAAAAGAAAATTGGAGAAGTAGAAGATCAACATACAAGAAATTAGTGTATGTCATAGTCCCACTTTTGCATTACAGTAAAAAGGAGATTTTCTTGGGTTCTCTTGGCTTTTGCATATCCTGTCAAACATGGAGAACCCTTCTGCTGCAGAACAGTTCAGTAAATAATGAAGTAATCCAGTAATTATAACAGTAAGATCCTGTGCCTGTAGATTAGCATCTGTATTGGATTCGTTGGTCCCATACCCATGACTGACTGCATCCTCTTAGTTTCATGAAAACAAATTGTTTTCACTGGAGCACACCGCTGAAAAATTGATTTATTAAATCAGATCTTTGAAAATTCATTCATGGAACATAGGTTTCACTGGCAAAATGTTGGTGAAATGGATTTTTGGACCATTGTAGTATTTGTAATGAAGGGACACACAGGCCTGTTAGGAAGAAAGTGTCGGCATTTTGAATCAGCAGTGATGTAGGTTTATCTATATATTCCTAAGGAGAACTTGTAGGTTCTGGCTTTCCTAATGCTTGTTGATCCTATCTTTTAAGGTAGTAGTGGTTGCAGGTGTGGGAGGTATGATCAAAGAAACCTTTGGCAGGTTGCTGATGTACATAATCTTGTAAATCATACTGACAGTAACCAGAGTGTGCCAAGAGTGGAAGAATATATATAGTGCATGATAGATGCATCTGTACCAGGTGGATTAGTGAGGATGAGGTTATGTTGGTTTCTTCTTCTTTTGGTTAATTGTCAAATTGCCACAGATGCAATCTGATAGCTAGGTCCTTTAAGACAGCACAATAAGTGGTTCTGATATCAGAACCGTCTTGGTGATGGACATTGAAGTCTACAGAGTTCATTCTGAGTCCTTTCACCCTCTATGCATATTCCTAATGGTACTCAACAAAGAGAGGTACCTTCTCATCAATTGATGAATGATAATCAGTAGATTTTCATGCTTATCCTGACAGACGTACAGAGAATTCCAGTCATCTTTGACCCCCCAGGGACTGCCGAAGAAGAATATAATTAGGAGTGAATAAAACAATTAAACAGATTGTGGTTATACGGATACTGTAATCCCAAGTGGCATCACAGTGGTATTATTGAACATAATTTCATACCAAACCATAGGGCAGGTGATGACTTGGTCAAAGTAGAAAGTTGATTGGTGATGAATTTATGTGATATTGTGCAAGTTTGGACGGTTGGACAATAAAGTTTTGAGTATATTTATAGAGAGTAGTACAAGGGAAGCCAGCAAGGAAAATCTGGAAGTAATGATGGACGATGGTTTCAGCAGCAAGTGAGTTGAGGCAGGAGAGGAGATAAACAATATTTATTAATGAAGAGAACATTTGGTTGGAAGTATATCTCGAGGTCAAATGGGACACTGTTCCACTATGTTACATCTATTTATCATGCTTACTACCAGGTAACATACCAAAATATGTACTTTGAATCTGTAAATTCGTTTTACAGGGTTGCATCCTCCTTAATAAATTTGTGCTAATCTATTCTCCCATTGTTCATGTTTATTAATATGTAATTAAGTGTTTTATATTTTCATTATTGACATATCAGAAAGAAAAATGATTTAAGCTCTTCACCAGTGAAGAAGATGAGTGATGACTCATCATGAGGTCTGTACTCATACTAGACATGCAGAATGTCTTCCCTTCCAATAACATTTTTAAGTCCACTTGTGTGATTCCCAATTCCTAGATGAAACGGCAGTCAAGTCACCTGTTAGCATTTCCCATATTTTATCACTGTAATCTATCAGATAAAAAATAAAAACATATTGGGTTGATTTGTTCTTTAAGTTATTCCATCCAGCTCTGAGGGAAATACCTAACTCCGATGAGCACCTCCCTAAATAACATTACTAAAAACCTGAAGGGCAAAAATTTTCATACAAAACCAAGATAATTCAATATATTTGAATAACAATTAGAAGCTTTAGAATATACATATCTTTTGATGTGGTATTATAATTTATTATAAATGTTCCATTAAATAGCCATGTTTTATTAAAACTGTAGTGGGCTAATCTGCATAAGTATTTTCATTTTGTCAGATAATTGCTTAATTTCTTTAGATAAAATCCAGCTGTGGTGGCAAACTGGACATAGCAAAAAGTGGGTTTATGCCCATAATTCCTCATGTAATTGTTCTATATGTTGCTCTTGCCTTTTAACAAGAAAACTTAGTGGATGCTGGTGAATCCTGCAAGGAGATTCAACTGATGGAACACAAAATTTAAGAGACATCTTAAGTCAAACCTAAGATTGACTTAAAAGACATTGAGAGATTCGTTTTCCATCTAGAAACGGGATATTCCATGGAATTTGAATAAGATTCTTAAAAGAAAACAAGGAAAATAACTTTTGAAAGAGGAATTATACCAAAACAGTTAATAGTCTTTTCTAATTTTCCCCCGCACTTCTTGTTTTTATCTTGTCAAAAGACCTTCATTCAAAAATTAGTTTTTAAAAATAACAAATAAAAGTCATCTAAAATAGATTATTAGTTTTAACATGAATTAGTCTTGGGGAACCATTTAACTTGCCATTAATCACATTGGGTATCTTTTGTGCACAATTTAAACAGGGAAAAGGGTGACAATGCTAACATTAAACGTTTTGCAAATGCGCGATGCATTTATTTCAGAAAATCAAAAATGCACTGCAGCATGTCAAGACAGTGTTTACATTTCGAGATAGCATATTTTTCAAAACATTTTCCTTCTATAAAACTATTCTTATTTAGCATAAAATAAACGTACGTTTTTCACGTAATCGACTGGAGATGATCTCCTTTAACTATTGCAGTATTTCAGTGTAATCGTACAACTTTGAAGGCCAAACAATGCCTCGCTTTGCCACCGGAGTCAAAAGACTGAGGGAAAAGACACTTCCGAACCTATAATGTTGCTGATTTCTAAATAAAATAACTATTAGTATGAATGCGAAATTTCATCCAACATAAAATTGCAAGGGAATATGTCACACTAGGAGCTTCCGAAATGAAATTTATCACTCCTTGCTATTATATTCTGTGTAGAGCTCAATTGATCTGCCGCTGGGATTAATAAAACACAGCCGTCACCCTGGACATTGAACTCAACACAGTATGAAACACCTCGTCCTAACCAATTAGTATCTAGATTTCCCTCTTAGCACATTGAAGCATCATAGCATATATGTAATACAAAACATTTATAGACAAGAATTATATTTAATCCTAACACGGAGGGTGGAAAGGAGCAGGCGAGGGGAGGGAATTAAACATTTAAAAAAATCTGCTTGGAAGCTTTCCCAGGCAGCAGGGTAATTTGAATACGGTGCATTGTCCTTCAAGTGCTGCTCGCTGTAATTCCGCCCCGTTCCAAACAAAGTAGCAAGAAGTAGAGGAGCGGGGAAAGACGGGTAAAGGTGATGGGAAGATAGTTTTATCACATTTATCTAAACGTGGTTACAGTAAATTGTTACAAAGTGCGGTGGAAGGTGGGTTGGCGGCGGTGGTGAGCCGAGTGAATGGTTGGCTTTTACCCAGCCTCTTCTTTGGTAAGTGGCTGTCAGTGGGATTGGTCTGAAATGACGCCATCCTTTTATTTTTAAACCAATGACCTCATCCCTGCTTCAAGTTTTACTGAACAGAAACAAAAACCTTCCTCTTGTGTATGTTATTTTTTTAAAAAAGAACAAACTTTGCTTTTCTGCTTCTAGTGTCGTGTTAAAATTACAAATGGGTTGTCAGTGTTGAGAATATCGGACGTGGAGACTTTGAAGCACGTCGGAGCTTCGAGTTTGTTGAAGTAAGTTCCCTACAACAGGGGAAAAAAATCATCTGCGGCCCTGCAGTTGTCCCCTCACGTGTTGGGGGTGGGGTAAAAATGAAGAATATGTTGGAGGCAGCTTGCTTATTATTATTAGAGTGATATGATTGTATTTTTTTTTGTTTTAAAAAATACTTATTTTGTTCTCGGAAATTTAGTTGACTCTCTTAATTATACTACTGGGTAAAAGGTCCCGCCGCCTTCTGTGGTTCAAGCTGATTGTCTTGTCTCCTTGTGAAAGGCCCAGGGAAGGACAGTATATATAGCAACAAAAACTTTTTACTCCGATTTTCTCAAGCCGAAGTTTAGTTAACACAGACATTCTAATATTAGAATGGTATTTTCCCCTCTCAAGAAAAGCTCAACTGGTGTTTTGTGTACTTTCCATATGTTAAAATGTTGTATCCGTCCGAATAATGAACTCAATTAAATTCCAATTGGATCAATGAACATTACAGAATACAAATAAACTTCAGTGGAGTTCCAGCATGTATCTGTATGTTGGCAGTTCGTGTTACGATTTGTTATATCAAGAGCAACTTGTAAGACGCGTTATTGGAAACGGAAGGTGGGCTTAATATTTACATAAAAATTAGATTAAATAGATTTATGTAGTGCGATAGTTATCTAACCTATTCACCAGGTCATATTTCATGAATGCGCTTCAAATTAGGAAAGAGTATGGGTTTACATTTGATTGTTACCATAGCAAGGGTTTTAAAAAAAACATTGATGGAAGTGTGCAGAAAAGAATTGTGCGTCGTTAAGTGTTTAAAAAATTACTGGGGTCTTCTCCCCTCCTTGTCTCAGAAGGCCGAGTGAGCATGTATTGCTCACCTGAAATGGAAAAACTAGATGATTAAAACAAAATAATTTGCTTCGGTAAGAATACAGTTACATGCAAGATTTTTGTACTGGTTATCATTTAGTTTATAATTGCAAAACCAACTTGTATTTCCATATAGACTTCAGTATAGAAAAATGTCTCGAGGCGCTTAAGAAGCATGACAAAAAGAAAGAAGGTAAAATCGAAGAATGGGAATCTAGAAGATGACTTAAAGCATTGAGGAGATAGATGGAAGGGTGTACAGATTTAGGGATTGAAATGCTGAAATTGTGACTAGAGTAGTCTGAACACTGATTAATAAGAACATTTGGAGACCCAAGAGATTGGAGTAAAATGGAGGGGGGGGGGGGGGGGGGGGGGGGAGAGAAAGGAATTTTTAGCTGTTTGTACCTGTTTCCATTCTACTCATTTGAAATGTACAGATTGTGTTGGTGTGTGTGTGTGTGTGTGTGTGTGTGTATATATATATATATATATATATATATATACATAGTGTGTGTATCTGTATGTATTATTTGAAAATTCTGAGAGCTCAGTGACTTTGAGTTGGTGAGGGTTTTAAAGGTTGAATAAACAGTTTTATTTTACAATAGGTAATGATTACAAGCTGTTTAAAAGTGGCATTTTAATGTTGATAGAGAGATAATAACTTTAAATATTCCAGGGCAATTGGCAGCCAATTGATCACTTTTGAATGTAAAGTCACTTTTGTAGAAAACTGGACAGTTAGTTTGTGCATGAAAAGCTTGCACAACTACTACTTTGATGGTGACTACTGGATCCATGTCAGTAATGTTGATTGAAGGATAAATATTGATCAGTACAAGGGGTGTGACCACCTTGCTGTAATTCAAAGTAGTATAATGGGATCTTTTGCATCCACCTAAGAAAGTAAATAGGTTCTCAGTTTAACAGTTTATCCAGAAAGTAGCACCTCCCAACAGTGCTACACTCCTTGGTGGTGCAAATTTATGGAAACCAGATTGTGGATTGACATCAGCAAGGGCAAAATACCAATTCTGCAACTATAAAGGAAGGGAGATGGGAAAGTCTGTCTAATTGACTCTAAATATTGAGTTGGATTGTGTTTTTTTTTGTTTAAAAGCAAACAAGCTCTGCAGGTGAAAGTACAGGTGAAGCAAAAATCTGATTTGTTGCAGCAGGCTCATGAAGTTCCAACATGTATATAATACACATCACAGTAATGCAAATACATTTTTGTTGCTCATGACACCTTTAAGATAGGGATAATATCATGAATCTTAAAATGGTTTTAATATTTTAAATTTAATTCTGCCACAAAATCTTCCAGTGCACTGGAATATAAGAAAATTATTATAGTATGTAAATTTGTAAAGACAGAAAATTTTACAATTGTATACTGCCTTTTTAGCTATTGAAATACATTTGACTATAATTTTGTTATGTTATGATGCTTCCTCAAGTGGAAAATCTGAATAAAAATTCAGGACATTAAAATTAAGATTTTGATGGGTGAATCTTCCATAAATTTCTGAATATTAAAAGCTTAGTATCGACATGTTCAAAAGTGATACTGTTGCAAACTGCATGGCCTTCAGAAACAGCCTGTTCTGCTCAGCACTGTTTACCAAGACCTAATTTAACTATGCGCTAAACTAAATATAAGAAGTAAAATACTGATAATGTACAAGGACTTTTTAGTGTGTAATTGTACATTTGATATGATGCAGAGTAGTTTAGGCTTAATACTAAAGATTCAAGCATTATGTGGAAAGTGAAACAGATCTGCATTGATGAAAAAGTTCTATAAACACAATTGTAATCTAATCAAATTTTCAGTATTGCATCTACTTTGGAGCCTTTTTTTAAAAAAAAATGCTGCTATGGCCTATATATTTTAGATACCACTAAAGGCAACCTCCATTGGTCTATAGTCTTTTAAAATAATAATTAAATGATATTTGGAAATAAATGTTTAACAAGTTACTTTGTGAACATGAAATGCAAACTTAGGTGCATACAAATAACTTTTATAAAGGAATTGAAGAAATGCATCTTTCAAAGTGATGGGAAGGAATGTTCAGCAGAAGTGCTGTTTTGGGGATATTTAAAGCATATTAAAGAAGATTTTTTAAAAGTTTTTAAAAAATGATCCCACAAAGTAGTAGTTAGGATGGTGGGGTGGAACATGTGCACCTTGAAAGATCTTTAGTGGTGGGACAGAGAGAGTAGGAAGAAAATAGTAAATTGGTGTCAGGGACGCAGGGTCTGAATAGGACATCTTCAAATTGATTCTTGGGATTTGTAGTACTGTTTCCCAAAATTTATCGGTAAATGCCAGTAGCTCTGTGCAGCACTGCTGATATTTCCCTATACAGAATAACTATCAATAGGTTATGGATTCCGTGCATGTGTGCAAACATACAACCCCCGCACTCTCTAGCTGCCATTCTGGCACCATCACTGAACTCCACAAGGAGTCAAGGTTACTAAGTTGGAGAAATTCCACAGTGCTTGTTTGCAGTGTTAGGCCTGCCCCAGGAACGACATTTATTTGAATGAAATGAACATCTGCAAGCTATCAAGGAAACTTTTAGATAAATTATTTTAAGTTAACCAAGTTTAATTAAATTATTTTGATTGTTATTGAAGTGTTTATTTCTATTTTTGTTTTTTAAAAAATTATAATCACTTCAAAATTTAAAAAAAAATTAAAAAATAGTTTTTTGAATGCAGCTGAATGTCATAGACATTCATCAGCATTCAGTCTTAGGCAAGATTGGCAGTTTGCTAAATTGGGGTGTGGTTTAGTTGTCCGTCAGTGTTTTTTTTTAGCTGTTTTGTGGGCAGGGTTTGTTCTTGTCCACCCATATGATGATATTAGGCTGTGCAAGCCCTGCCACATACTGGGAACTTGGCACTGAGGGTCAGGATGGCATTTTGCAGGAAATTGATACTGGCAAACTATTCACAGAGGACTTATTCACAGAGGACAGCCACTGGCAGAAGATTCTGGGCCAGCATATTTGGGTGAGAATGAGTTGTTTTCCTGGCCAATATTTATCCTTTGCAGATTATTCCTTTGACAAGGTGCTGCACATGAGGTTGCTAAACAAGATAGAAGCCCGTGGTATTACAGGAAAGGTACGAGCATGGATAGAAGATTGGCTGACTGGCAGAAGGCAAAGAGTGGGAATAAAGGGGGCCTTTTCTGGTTGGCTGCTAGTGACTAGTGTTCTGCAGGGATTGATGTTGGGTCCAATACTTTTCATGTTATATGTTAATGATCTGGATGATGGAATTGATGGCTTTGTGGCCGAGTTTGCGGATAATACAAAGATAGGTGGAGGGGCAGGTAGTGTTGAGGAAGCAGGGAGTCTGCAGAAGGACTTGGACAGTTTGGGAGAATGGGCAAAGAAGTGGCAAATGGAATACAGTGTAGGGAAGTGTACGGTCATGCACTTTGGTTGAAGGAATAAAGGCTAATACTATTTTCTAAACGGAGCGAATTCAGAAATCGGAGGTGCAGAGGGATGAGGGAGTCCTAGTGCAGGATTCCCTAAAGGTTAACTTGCAGGTTGAGTCAGTAGTAAGGAAGGCAAATGCAATGTTAGCATCCATTTCAAGAAGACTAGAATATAAAAGCAAGGATGTAATACTGAGGCTTTATGAGACATTGGTCAGACCACATTTGGAATATTGTGAGCAGTTTTGAGCCCCATATCTAAGGAAGGATGTGCATTGGAGAGGGTCCAGAGGAGGTTTACAAGAATGATCCCAGGAATGAAAGGATTAATGTATGAGGAGCGTTTGATAGCTCTGGGCCTGTACTGGCTGGAACTTAGAAGGATGAGGGGGGGATCTCATTGAAACCTACCAAATATTGAAAGGCCTGGATAGAGTGGATGTGGAGAGGATGTTTCCAGTAGTGGGAGAGTCTAGGATTAGAAGGTACAACCTCAGAATAGAAGGATCTCCCTTTAGAACAGAGATGAGGAGGAATTTCTTTAGCCAGAGGGTGGTGAATTTGTGGAATTCATTGCCACAGACAGCTGTGGAGGCCAAGTCATTGGGTATATTTAAAGCGGAGGTTGATAGGATCTTGATTAGTAAGGGCACCAAAGGATACGGTGAGAAGGCAGGAGAATGGGTTTGAGAGGGAAAAATAAATCAGTCATGACCAAATGGCGGAGCAGACTTGATGGGCTGAATGGCCTAATTCTGCTCCTCTGTCTTATGGTTTTATTTGGTCATTCAGGACATTGTTGTGAGCAAGATGGCTGCTGCATTTCTCAGGATTGCAGAAGTATCTAATGATCATGAAACACTTGGGACAGGAATGGTATTCTGTAAATGCAGTTATTTCTTCTTTCTCTTTCTTTTAGTAGTCATGAAAGGATTACTTTGTTGTGGATTATCTGACATTTTGGAAGGTAGTGTGGGGGATGTTTGGAGAGTAATCATTTGATCAGTCTTCAAGATGATGATTATAGATGAATGTTCTACCTGTGGAAGAATTGTAGTGGGCTGCATTTTGGAGGGGGAGGAAGTTGGTTCTGTAAATAAGACCTTGTGTGGGATTTAAAGCTTGGTTCAAGGTCTGACTGAATTCCTAAGTAGCACTTTGCTGTGTTCAGCCTGAGAGAGCAGCAGGGAAGGTTGATCAGGTCAAAGGCAGAGGCCCATGGAGACTGAAGAGCAAATAGAATCATTTCAGTTTTGCTGACATTGAGTCGTAGTAGCCAAAATACTGTTTGATCCATATGATACTGGACTTGCAAGACTTTTTACAACAGCTATTTGTATTTACATACTGCCTATAACAGTAAAATACATCTAAAACTTTTATAAGCATATTCAAATAAACTTTGGCACTGAACCAAATGATTTTAAAAAAACAAATGGTTGACGTCATAAGAGGCCTGTTAACTGTTATGATTCTCTCAGTCAATTTAATTACGCACAAGACTTTATGGAATTTTACAAGGTCATTTTTCTTTTCAAACTTTTCTACTGAGATCTGTTTGTTAAATGTACAGTAACTTGCTGATAATTTTAAAACATAATATTCAAAGAGAATTAAAGCACCCTTCATACTTTTTTCAGTATGTATTAACATGAAATATATTTTAATGTCATCCCTTCAATGTGTATAGACAGAACATTGAGAATTATTTATTCCATGAAAGAAGAAAACATTTACTTATGAGCCAGTGATTTAACTCATTCATTGAAATAAGTTTATTCCATTGTCCCTTGACATCTTGGTATGCAAGAGAAATCCTTTTGGCAGCTTAACCACATATGCTACTTCATTTGCTCTATCACTGAGGTTTCAATTGTTTCCAGTCCAGACAACTCAATGTGTTTTTTGAACTGTAGGCCAAAAACCTCCAAAGGTCCTTGGTGTTATCATATTGTTGTAAATTGGCAATATAATTAAGCCAATCAAATTTATATTGTAGTGCAATCAAATTTATATTGTCAGGTCAAATCATTTTGGGGGGGGGGGAAGTTCTTTAAGAATTTTTATCTATGTTTGTTTGTTGGTAATTTAGTTGCTCTTGCTGTAGACTTGATGACAGTGTGATTACCAACTCAATTCGAGCCTGCTACCTTGTTATTACCATGTTATGCATGCTATTGCAAGACTGATTATAAAGGATTTGTTTGCTTGTCTTTTGGTGCTTTTCAAATCTTGTTACTCTACAATACTTTGACTCTAGTTAGTTGAATCAAGAGGATCTGTACATGTTGATGTTGACATCCAGTCTCCCTGATAACTACATCTGCACAAGGTGCATCCAGCTGCAGCTCCTTACAGACTATGTTGGGGAACTGGAGCTGTAGCTAGATGACGTTCGGCTCCTACAAGGAGCTCATAGATAAGAGCTACAGGGAGGCAGTCACTCCTAAGCTGCAGGAGGCAGGTAGCTGGGTGACTGTCGGGAGAAGCACGGAGAATAGGCAGGTAGTGCAGAGTACCCCTGTGGCCATTCCAATCAATAACAGGTATACAGCTTTGGATACTGTTGGGGGGGGGGGGGCGGAGGGGGGAAATGATCTACCAGGCGAAAGCTGCAGTGACCAGGTCTCTGGCACTCAGCCTGGTCGTGTAGTGCAGAAGGGAAGGGAGGAGGAGCGTGGTAGTGATAGGGGATTCCATAGTAAGGGGGGCAGACAGGAGATTCTGTGGACGTGAAAGAGACTCCCGGATGGTATGTTGCCTCCCTGGTGCCAGGGTCAAGGATGTCTCGGATCGGGTCCACAGCATTCTGAAGGGGGTGGGTGAACAGCCGGAGGTTGTGGTACCAAGGACATGGGTAGGAAAAGAGATGAGGTCCTGAAGAGGGAATATAGGGAGCTGGGTAGGAAGCTGAAAAGCAGGACCTCGAGGGTAGTAATCTCTGGATTGCTGCCAGTGCCACGTGCCAGTGAGGGTAAGAATAGGATGATTTGGCAGATGAATGTGTGGCTGAGAAATTGGTGCAGGGGGCAGGGTTTCAGATTTGTTGATCATTGGGATCTCTTCTGGGGAAGATATGACCTGTACAAAAAGGACGGGTTACACCTGAATTGAGGAGGACCAATAGTTTTGCGGGCAGGTTTGCTGGAACTGTTGGGGAGGGTTTAAGTTAGCTTGACGGGGGATGGGAACCAGAGTGATAGGTCAGGTTGGTGCATTTAGTGTACAAGTAGATGCAGAGTGTTGAAAGACTGTGAGGAAGAATAAGCATTTGAAAGGGCAAAATTGCTGTCAGTTGGATGGGCTGAAGTGTGTCTAATGTGAGAAGTATCAGGAAAAAGTGTGATGAACTTAGAGCATGGGTAAGTACTTGGAGCTATGATGTGGTGGATATTACAGAGACTTGGCTGTCACAAGGGCAAAATGGCTGCTAGATATTCCAGGTTTCAGATGTTTCAAAAGGGACAGGGACGGAGGTAAAAGAGGTGGGGGAGTGACTTTGCTGATCAGGGACAGTGTCACAGCTGTAGAAGGGGAGGATGTCCTGGAGGGATCGTCCACTGAGTCAGTGTGGGTGGAAGTCAGAAATGGGGAAGGGGTTGATCACTCTATTGGGAGTATTCTACGGAACCCCCCCCCCAATAACAGCAAAGCCACTGAGGAGCAGGTCAGGAGGCAGATTTTGGAGAGGCGCAAAAATAACAGGGTTGTTGTCATGGGTGATTTCAACTTCCCGAATATTGATTGGCACCTCCTTAGTGTAAAGGGGATAGATGGAGCGGAGTTTGTTAGGTGTGTTCAGGAAGGATTCCTGACACAGTATGTGGACAGGATGACTAGAGGAGAGGCCATACTGGACCTGGTACTAGGCAATGAGTCTGATCAGGTTTCAGATCTCTCGGTGGGAGAACATTTTGGAGATAGTGACCGTGATTCCTTGACCTTTACCATAGCCTTGAAGAGGGACAGGAGCAGACGATATGGGAAAGTATTGAACTGGGGAAGAGGGAATTCTGATGCTATTAGGCAGGAACTTGGGAGAGTAAATTGGGAATAGATGTTCTTGGGGAAGTGCACAGAGGAAATGTGGAGGGTGTCTAGGGAATACTTGCATGGGGTTCTGGATAGGTTTGTCCCATTTGAGGCAGGGTAAGGAAGGTCGAATGAAGGAACCATGGTTGACAAGAGACGTAGAATATCTTGTCAAGAGGAAGAAAGAAGCTTACCTAGGGTTTAGAAAGTGAGGATCAGACAGGGCTCTGGAGAGTTACAAGGTAGCCAGGAGGGAGCTTAAGAATGGACTTAGGAGAGCTAGAAGCGGCATGAGAAGGCCTTGGCGAGTAGGATTAAGGAAAACCCCAAGGCAGTTTACATGTATGTGAAGAATAGGAGGATGACTAGAGTGAGGGCAGGACTGATCAGGGATAAGAGAGGAAACAGGTGCCTGGAGTCAGAAGAGGTGGGGGAGGTCCTTAATGAATACTTTGCTTCAGTTTTCACCAGTGAGAGAGACCTTGATGTTTGTGAGGATGGTGTACAACAGGCTGATATGCAAGGGCACGTTGACGTGAGGAAAGAGGATGTGCTGGAACTTTTGAAAAACATTAGGATAGATAAGTCACTGGGGCCAGATGGGATGTATCCAAGGTTATTATAGGAAGCTAGGGAAGAGATTGCTGCGCCTTTGGCGATAATCTTTGAGTCCTCACTGGCCACAGGAGTAGTGCCAGATGATTGGAGGGTGGCAAATGTTGTTCCTTTGTTTAAGAAAGGGAGTAGGGATAACCCTGGGAATTACAGACCAGTGAGTCTTACTTCAGTGGTGGGCAAATTACTGGAAAAGATTCTTAGAGACATGATTTATGGGCATTTGGAGAAGCATAGACTTATTAGGGACAGTCAGCATTGATTTGTGAGGGGCAGGTTGTGCCTAACGAGCCTGATTGAATTCTTTGAGGATGTGACAAAGCACATTGATGAAGGTAGAACAGTGGATCTGGTGTACATGGATTTTAGTAAGGCGTTTGATAAAGTTCCTCATGGAAGGCTCATTGAGAAAGTCAGGAGGCATGGGATCCAGGGAAACTTGGCTGTGTGGATTCAGAATTGGCTTGCCCATGGAAGACAGAGGGTGGTGGTAGATGGATCATATTCTGCCTGGAGGTCGATGACCAGTCGTGTTCCGCAGGGATCTGCTCTAGGACCCCTGCTCTTTGTGATTTTTATAAATGACTTGGATGGGGATGTGGAAGGGTGGGTTAGTAAGTTTGCTGTTGATACAAAGGTTGGTGGTGTTGTGGATAGTGTAGAAGGTTGCTGTAGATTACAACAGTTATTGATAGAATGCAGAGCTGGGCTGAGAAGTGGCAGATGGAGTTCAACCCTGAAAAGTGTGAAGTGATACTCTTCAGGAGATCAGATTTGAAGGCAGAATACAAGGTTAATGGCAGGACTCCTAGCAGTGTGGAGGAACAGAGGGATCTTGGGGTCTATGTCCATAGATCCCACAAGGTTGCCGTGCAGGTCAACAGGGTTGTTAAGAAGGCGTATGGTGTGTTGGCCTTCATTAGTCAGGGTATTGAGTTCAAGAGTCGCGAGGTAACGTTGCAGCTCTATAGAACTCTGGTTAGACCACACTCGGAGTATTGTGTTCAGTTCTGGTCGCCCATTATAGGAAGGATGTGGAAGCTTTAGACAGGGTGCAGAGCAGATTTACTAGGATGCTGCCTGGATTGGAGAGCATATCTTATGAGGATAGGTTGAGTGAGCTAGGGCTTTTCTCTTTTGGAGAGGAGGAGGATAAGTGGTGACTTGATAGAGGTGTACAAGATGATAAGAGGCATAGATCGAGTGGACAGTCAGACTTTTTCCCAGGGCAAAAATGGCTAACACAAGTGGGCATAATTTTAAGGTGATTAGAGGAAGGTATAAGGGGGATGTCAGAGGTAAGTTTTTTTTACTCAGAGAGTGGTGGGTGGGTGGAACGCACTGCCGGCAGAGGTTGTGAGGGCAGATACATTAGGGACATTTAAGAGACCCTTAGATAGCCAAATGAATGATAGAGAAATGGAGGGCTATGTGGGAGGGAAGGGTTAGATAAATATTAGAGCAGGATAAAATGTCGGCACAACATCGTGGGCCAAAGGGCCTGTACTGTGCTGTAATATTCTATGTTCTATGTTGGATCTGCTTTCAAAACTAGTACCAGGGAAACCACAATGGTCAGTCCTTGCTATGTTGTGAAATGCTTACCTGCATTTGAAAACAAGTTATTTTACTTGTAATTTAAGAGCCAACAGACTAAAAATTTGTATAAATTACACTTTTATTTTTCTCTCAATCCAGTTTCTTGGTGGATTGGTTTATGGTCAGTAACTGGTTAGCCTAGCCAGTAAGTGGACTACCATGAGTTTTGATAACTTTTGTCTCAAAATTGTTCTAATACATCTTATAATGGAAGACTCTGTTATGTTCAGCGTTCATTCGGAATTCCATGCTCATGCATTGACTTATCCTTTATTTCTGATTACTTACTCAAGTAGAACGAGACTACTTCCAACTATTTAATCCTGAAATCAGCCTCAAACTTGCATCCTAACAATTACCAAGACTGCTTGCTTACTCCATTTGGCACGTTGCTTACCCCTGCATCTAATGTGTCATACCTGGTTGTTGAACTATCTAGCTCTCTATTTGACCTCCTACGTTCTCATTGATTCACTGGCATAAATTTACGATAAGTTCCAAAACATCCAAAGTATACATATCTGCATTCTGTTGCATGCATTATTATTTCCTATTAAATTCACTCCCAGTGATGCAAAGAAATAAGTTATAAAATTTTATCCTTTTTTCCTATAAATTCCTTAGCATTTTGTTGCATTCTACCTTTCCCCAGACTTGCATTCCAATGTGCATTTGTGATCTGACTACTGCTGTACTCCTCCCTTTGCTCCAGCTTTGTTGGAAGCTTTCGGTTGCTTTTTCCTACTCTTTAGAACAGCATCCCAAAACCTCTGCCTTTTTGCCTCGCTTCCCATCTGTAAAATGTTCCTGAATGAAATAGACTGCCTGATGATGTTTTATTCATTAAAGGTGCCAATTAAATGCCAACTTCTGTTGTTATTTCCACATGTGCAAAGTTTTGTTTACTGCAATCCAAATATTGGTTGCATTTTAGGTGTCGGCCAATAGCTGATATAGCACTCAGCTTTTGCTAGATGGCAAAAAATTAAAATGAAGGTTTTAATTATACAGAAAAGCTTGGGATTTAAGGGCCAACAAATTGGAAAATTTAGATAAATTACATTTTTTTAAAATCACAATCCTGTTTCTTGGTGAATTGGATTATGGTCCATATCGAGTTAACCCTGCCAGTATGGTTAATCTTGATGGTAACTGGGCTAGCATGAGATTTGATAACCAGTGGCCCAGATAGAGGAATTATTCAGTCTGATGTTGCTTTACAAAGACTTTGCATCACAGCTAATGTAGCCCCTTCATAGGATGTCTCTCAATACTGTACCAATAAATTGTTAGTAAATGCTGTCAGCCTTATTCAATATTGGTTTACTCTGCATATAAGGATATTCTAATACAAATATATCTGATGGTAAATTTGATAAACTGGCTTTAAGAGAATTTTTTTTTAAATGATTGTTTTCCCAATTTTTATAAGAAAATTCAATTGAATTTTTATTAGCTTTTATGTCTGCTCACAAAGGTAGCTGCGCTGCTCTAGACCATTTATTATTTTCCATTTAAACTGTGTTTGTCTTTTTCCCCCAAATGAATTACTTTTTACATGTTATACTGCAGTTATCACTGATCTAGCTATACAGTTTTAATATAATGTCAGTATGGAGTATATGGAATAGCTTTCACCACATTTTTACAGTCTGGGAATTTTTTATAACACTACGCTTTTTACCCTTCAGGCATCATTCCATCAATTTACAAATAAGTTTATTTATCTATTATCTCTGTCATGTCTTTTACATGGTACTTTATCAGATGGTTTTAAAAATATCCATATAAACAAATTAAGTGCATATTTATCCTTGGTCATCTGTTATTTCTTCAGATAATTTTGTAAGACTTCTAAGAATAATCTGTTCATAGAAAGTCATTCTGCTGGACTAAGATTAATTTGTATTTCTTAAAATAATTTAATTATGCTATTCAGTTATAGATTATTTGGTTATTTCTGATCAATGTTGCTGTGATTTCACATGTCCAAAACTGTGGTGCAAGTTAAAGTTCTTCTCTTTTATTTTGACCATCCAAATGAGAACTGAAATTCATTTTGGCCATGTTTATTGATTAGTATTCTGTTATGGCTTTGAATATGTTGAATTAGGTTGTGACAAGAGTTTCTATCAAGTTGCCAGTCTTTATTATATACAAAGTGAGGGAAAAGCTAAAGGAACTTCAGCAGTTGGAAAATGCTTTTTTTTTAAATAGAAATATTTATAATTTTGAATTGTGTATGTATAAAACTGCCATAAATGCTTCAATTCTGATGCCTTTATGGTAGTCATCTGCTGTTACAGAACCGAGGAGAGGAAAGGAAACTGGCCAGTCCTTGTATCGATCCTAAGTAAATTGATCATTTTCCACACCCACCCCCATCCCAACCTACACATTTGAAAATCCTCTTTCTTGCACTGAATTGTAGCTTTTGGGTGGTTCTTGCTCTTATTATGTGGTGTATATAGAAATGTCAAACACAATCACTCACATTTTAAGGTTTATTCTATTCCTTTGCAATGCAGATTTTTTTAAGGTCTTTTTCCAAAAGGAAGTACATTTTTAGTGCAGGTTAGGGTTAGTTCTATTTTATTTAAAGTAATATCAATCTATATTTGTCAAAAAAGGAATGGCTATTTCAATTTGACCTAGTCATTTTCTTTTCTCAATGTCATTTGACACTTCTGATTTGGTGTAGACCGACTCAAATTTGGATTGGGTATCCATTATCACAGGCTTGAGCAAAGTTGATCTGAACAAAACACAAATGGAACTGCCTTAAACCAACAAAAACTCAATTATTGGCAGGCTTATGGTATCCATTTGTGAAATGTCGAGGATGTGAACTTGCAACTAATATTATTGTGATTAGGAACTTGGGCTGGCATAAGTCTAACTTGATAAATTCCAGCCATTAATAAAATTTTAAAACGAATTATGAGAACTGCAGTATGCTCCATAATTAAGCAACTTTCCCATTTTATTTGGTTTGCATTAATTAGGTATATGTTTTGTGATTTGATTTTAATTAACTTAGTGCCTTTGCTGGTGGGTACATTGTTTAAATATATTGCATTTAAATTTTTTTTACCTCTTTCTGGTTATTGAAGTAATTTAAAAGCACTGTAAAATAGAAGGATTAAAATATCTTTATTTTCTTTAAATGTTGATAGGCTTAACATATTTCAACATTTACTATTTTAGTTTAAATCTGAAACCAGTTTTGCAACAAGAAATTTATCTCACAGACCCTTGCAGTTGTTGTATACTCCTGACGAGGTTTCTTGACTTTCTTTTGGTTTTCAAATATTGACTGTTATGATTTCTTGGAACAAGAATGAAATGTTGCTTGGCAACATATTTATGCAGATAGAACTAAAATGATTTGAGGGAAACTGACAAAAATAAAGGAATAAAACTAAGTTGGTGTATCGGTATTGATCTAGACATTGAATTCAGACACTGCAAAGTCTCTCCAGCCCAGTCAACCTTGCAAAATCCTCCTTGCAAACATCTGAAGGGCTGGCGTGTAAACTGGAAGAGCTGTTTTACAGACAAGTCAAGCAACAACCTGACGTAGTTGTACTCATGGAATTGTAACTTGTACACAATCTGCCAGATCCTCCATCACAATCCTTGGGCATGTCCTTACCCATTGGTAGGTCCTGATTACCAGCTACCATTCTCCTTCAACTGCTAAATCAGGGTTCCTCCATGTTAATAAACACTTGGAAGAAGTAGTGAAAGCAGCAAAGGCACAGAATGTACTCTAGGTGGGGGAACTTGGATGTCGACACCAGCAGTACCTTGGTAGTGCCTCCAGTCACTGAGCCTTGAAGGACATCGTTGTCTGTGGTTGGTAGTGAGCAAACCAACATGAGAAATAAACCTGACTGGAAAAGCAACAAAAAAAGTGCAGGTGCTAGAAATCTGAAATGAAAACAGTAAACACAAGGGAGAAGAGAAGGAACCATGCATTCATTCTTCAGTGCTCCCTATTTATTTGGAGATTGACTTGTTGCCTGCTCCTAATTAGCAGAACTTTGATAGACTCGGCCATGAGTTGTCATGGAAGCAGATAGACTGCTGCTTCACCCTCTGGCAAAGAAGTCAATTGGTCCCAGTTTTCCTCAACGCGTCATGAAATGTTTGCAAGAGCATAAAGCAAATGATAGCTTATGTATACTTGTTTGCTAGTATAGCTGGCTTCCCAAATCTACAGGATCTCGGTTTAAAACTTGTGGCTTTCAGAGAACCCATAGTTTGAGCTCTTAATGAACCAGAAGGGCTTTCATGCCCCTCAATGTCCAGCTAGTAGCTGACCACAAAAAGATCTTTATGCAGGTCAATGCTGCCTTCCCAGAGAACTTTTGTGACTCCTTTATTATCACACTTTTGAGAGTGAGAATCCTCTTGAATGAACTGATGCAAGAATTATTCTCTTGTGCCTTTTATTCTTCATGCCAATAAAGATTCCAGAGCCTCCAGCAGAGCAAAGTTACAATGGGAGCCATGCTCAATACTCAGCCTAGTGAAGAATTCCATTGGGTATATTGAAGATGAGGTTCCACTGTCTTCTGTATAACTTTACCCCAAGGGGTTGCCTGCTTTACTGTAGTCTGCTGAATGCTGCATAATTTAGCTACTAAAGTAGCAGGATGTGCAAGAGGAGGAAGAGAATGCTTCAGGAGCCTGAGTAGGAATAGCCTGCCAGCACACATAACATGCAGTTAATATCCGAGAAGGATGACAAAATGGCAGGTGGTGCTGGAGACGAGCGATCTCTAGAAGAGATGACAAGCGGCAGCTGATGAATCATGGATTCCCTCAGCCCACAGTGTAATCAAAGTAGAAATGTACTGGTATCTTCCCTCATACACCCCACAAAAATTGAACTCTGAATTAGAGTGCAGTCATTTAATTCTATCAATCCCTGATTTAACAGTTCTACAAAAATTTTGGACACCCTTTTTCATCCACAGTTAACAATATATTGTAAATAAAATCTCGTCTTAATTAAAATTTAAAACTAAAGTTTTACATTAAGTGAACCCACTGTCATGAAGAACACCACCAACTTTCATCTAACTTTCAGACTTCTCAGAGTTGCTGTACTTAAGGATCAGTGCTGGGCATTTACTTTATACAAATGACTTGGATGAAGGCACCAAAGGTATGAATGCTACATTTCGTAAGTCACGCAGAGGTAGGTAGGAAAGTGAGTTGTAAAGAGGATCTAAGGGGGCTCCAGAGAGATACAGATAGGTTAAGTGATGGGCAAAGATCTGGCATTTGGAGCATAATGTGGGAAAAATTTAAATCTGTACACTTTGGCAGGAGAAAATAAAAAGAAACATATTATCAAAATGGTGAGAGATTGCTGAATTTTGAGATTCAGAGGGACCCAGGCATCCTGGTGACTGATTTACAATCCACTGGTATGCAGGTACAGCAACTAATTAGGAAATATAACAGAATATGATAGCTTATCGTGAAGGGAATTGAATATAAAAGTAGAGATGTGATCCTTCACCTCTGGAATGTTGTGTACATTATTGGTCCTCTTATTTAAGGAAGGATGTTAATATCTTGGAAGTGGTTCATAGAACCTTTTTAAACTAATGTGGATTGGGCATTTTGTCTTCTGAGGAATTTCAGATAGACTAGCCTTACCCACTGAAATTTAGGAAAGTAAAAGTGGATGTGGAGGGAATTTTCTTTGGGATAATCTAGAACCGTGGGGGGGGGGGGGTTTGCGGGGGGGTTTCCCATTTAAGACACTAGTAAATTTTTTTTCTAAGGATCCTGAGTCTTTGAAACTCTTCAAAGGCAGTAGAAGCAGAATCTTTGAATATTTTTAAGGCAGAGGTCAATTGCTTCTTAATAAGCAAGAGGGTGAAAGGTATTCATATATCATAGTCGTAATGACATAGGAGGCCACTCAGCCCACCAAGTCTATGACTGCTCTTGGAGAAATCCCAACAATTGCATTCCCACAATTGTTTCCCAGTAATCTGTTCTCTTCACCTGCCCATCAACTTCCCCACCTAGGAGAATCTGGGGAAGTTGATGGGCATATGAAGAGAGCACATTAATCTTCCCCAGGTTAATCTAGCAATCAGCATGTCTTTGAGATGTGGGAGGAAACCAGAGCACCAAGGGAAAACCACGTGGCCTTAGGGATAACGTGGAAACTCTACACAGAGAGCACCCAGTCTTGGGATCAAACCTGTGTTCCTGGAGTAATGAGGCAGTGATGCCAACTTCTGTACCATAGTGCTGCCTGTTATCATGGGTAGACAGTAATGTGGAGATAAGGTTACAGCCAGATCATGATCTTATTAAATGGTGGAGCAAGTTCAAGGGGCCAAATGACCTAGTCCTCCTCATTTATATGTTTGTATGAAAACATGAGCCATAAAAAATCAGCGCTTTTCATAATCTCTCAGCTGCAATCCTCACATGTAATGTGTTTACAATGCATTTCAGATGACAGCAATGCTGCATCTGTTACAGTATAATGTAGCTAAAGATAATCCAAGTTCTTCACAGATGTTGATTTAAGATCTTCACCTTGTTAATAATCTCAGAGTACTACAGCACAGAAACAGGCCCTTTGGCCAATCTAGTCCATACCGACCTGATCTTTTGCCTAGTCCCATCTACCTGCACCTGGACCATATCCCTCCAAACCCCTCCCATCCATGTACCTATCCAAACCTCCCTTAAATGTTACAATTGAACCTGCATCTACCATTTCCACTGGCAGCTCATTCCACACTCGCACCACCCTCTGAGTGAAGAAGTTCCCCCTCATATTCCCCTTATATATTTCACCTTTCACCCTAAACCTATGTCCTCTAGTTCTAGCCTCACCCAACCTTGGTGGGGGGGGGGGGGGGGGTGGTGGTGGTAGTGGGGGGAGGCTGACTGCATTCACCCTATCTAGACCCTTCATAATTTTGTATACCTCTATAAGATCTCCCCTCATTCTCCTGCACTCCAGGGAATGAAGTCCTAAACTATTCAACCTTTCCCTATAGCTCAGGTCCTCAAGTCCTGGCACATCCTTGTAAATTTTCTCTGCACTCTTTTAAGCTTATCGATACCTTTCCTGTAGGTAGGTGGCCAGAACTGCATACAATACTCCAAATTCGGCCTCACCAACATCCTGTACAACTTCAGCGTAACATCGTAACTTGATGCCTCAGCATCAATTTCTCTAACCTGGTAACCCCTCCCCTCTTCTCTTTTTTTTTTATGTCCCCCCCCCCCCCTTTCTTCCCTCTCCTTTGTCTTCCATTCCTGTGGCCCCTTCCCCCCCCTTCTCTTTCCCCTTTCCCCACCCTCATGACCTGCCCATCCCTTCCCCAGCCATGCTCATGACCTGCCCATCTATTCCACACCTCCCTCCATTTTTTTACAGGTCCACTGCCCTCCTACCAGATTCCTCCTCCTTCAGCCCCTTGCCTCTTCTATCTATCCCCTGTCAGCTTCTTGCATTTCCTCCCTCCCCCACCCTCCTACCTTCCCCCTCTCGCCTGGACTCGCCTATCACCTGCCTGCACTTCCTACCCCCCCCCCCCCCCCCAACTGTCTCATTCTGGCTTCTGCCCTCTTCTTTTCCAGTCCTGATGAAGGGTCTCGACCCAAAATGTCAACTGTTTATTTCTCCCTATAGATGCTGCCTGACCTGCTATGTTCCTCCAGTATCTTATGTGTGTTATTCCAACTCCTGTACTCAGTGCCCTGATTTATGAAGGCCAAAGTGCCAAAATCTCTCTTTACGATCATATCTACCTGTGACGCCACTTTCAAGGAACTATGGATCTGTATTCCCAGGTCCCTCTGTTCTACCACACACCTCTGAGCCCTACCATTCACTGTACAAGTCTTACCCTGGTTCGTCCTCCCAAAGTGCAACACTTGTCTGCATTAAATTTCATCTGCCATTTTTCAGCCCATTTTCCTAGCTGGTCAAGATCACGCTGCAAGCTTTGATAGCCTTCCTTGCTGTCCACTACGCCCCTAATCTTGGTGTTTATTCCAATTTGCTGATCCAGTTTACCACATTATCATCTAAATCATTAATATAGATGATCAACAACAATGGATCCAGTACTGATCCCTGTGGCACACCACTAGTCACCGGCCTCCAGTCAGAGAGAGAACCATCTGCTACCACTCTCTGGCTTCTCCCGCCAAGCCAACGTTGAATCCAATTGGCTACTTCATCCTGAATGCCAAGTGCTTAACCTTCTGGAGCCTCCCATGCGGGACTTTGTCAAAGACCTTGCTAAAGTCCATGTAGACAACATCCTCTACCTTTCCCTCATTGACCTTCTTGGTAACCTCCTCGAAGAAATCTATAAGATTGGTTAGACATGACCTACCAGGAACAAAGCCATGTTGACTATCCCTAATCAGGCCCTGTCTATCCAAATACTTGAATATCCCATCCCTTAGAATACCTTTCAATAATTTACCCACAACTGACGTTAGGCTCACTGGCCTATAATTTCCCGGCTTATTCTTAGAGCCTTTCTTAAATAACAGAACAACATTGGCTATCCTCGAGTTCTCTGGCACCTCACATGTGGCTAAGGACATTTTAAATATTTCTGCCAGGGCCCCTGCATCTCCTTGCATTGAGATATTCAAACTAAACTGAGTTCCAACATTGGTAATATCATCATGTTTAAGGTACACTAAACTGAATGTTATCAATAGGAATGTGTTGATTGGGTATGCATTCTTTAATTTTACCTTTTATTTATATCATCGCTAATAATTGGGCATTGTTGTAATGATGAGAATTTAAAACATTGCATGGCAACAAACAGACTTTCAAAATGCTAGTCAGCAGATAGGAAATGTCTGTGAAATAACATGGTGAGCTGTCTAATTAATTTTGTCAGTGTGATATGGTGTAGATAAAATTAGTTAAAGCATTGCTCAAGGAATTGAGAAAGGATAGGAAAAGGACTGTGGTTTGGCAGTGTTCCTAATAGTTTTCCTTAACAGTCAACAGTGAAATGAAAATCCTGTGTGATTTCTGGTCAGTGTGTTTTTAAAAAAAATATGGTTTTGGTTAGTTCAAAATAATGTATCTGATTGAAAATTTTACTGAGATGCCAATATATACATAGAAATACTGTTTGCTCTGTCATGTTGAACTATCCTCTATGTGTAAGATGTTTATGAAGTGCTCAGCTTTTCACAGGCAGGCATTGCAGAAATAATGATTTATTTCAACCGGTTGAAGCCAATTTATTACATTGCAGATATTAAAAGGAGTGGAAATTTGCACAGAAGGGAATGATGCATATCTTGTTTCTCAATCAGAACCTTTGTTGGTTTAGTAATTCTCCAACTATAGTGCGTGTCCCTCACTGTGGCTGCAGCTAGAGTACTTGGAAGGCTGATTCATGTACTCATCTCAGGTGGCTGTATTGGACATCCACAAACAGCAAGTGTCCTCAGACTTTCTATCCCATCAATACAGCAAGCAGTTTGGGGATGCAGTACAGCAAGAAAAAACATGAGACCGTGCCATTATGGGATGGCAGTAGCGAAAGCTGGGAATTTTGTAGCACCTCAGCAGTTAAGTTTATACTTCAGGCTCCAAGTGACAATATATTGGAGTGTCGAAATGGATTTGTATGTGGTCTTCTGAGCTGCAGCAAATTGTCAGTGGGGCGAGTCAATTACCTTGGTATATTTTCTCATGCTGGTCATCTGTGTCCTCTTGGTCAGAACTGCTGTCTCCTCTGACCAGATCTCAGAGCACCTTCTATTCCTGTTTGAGCTGCCTGCAGCCCTCTAGTCCCAATGCCTGTTATGAAATGAGACCCTTGCTTTCAGTCTCTGGCTGCTCGTTCCTTGAAGTGCCTGTATCTGAGCTGATACAGGTGTGGAGTCAGACACAACGATGCATAATCTGGGGTTGCACCAGAGGTCCCGATGAACTCGGGAAGATAGAGTTTGCTTGGATCTACAGACTTCAGTGTCAGTAAAGTCTGCGCCATTTGCTGCCCTATGATCCATCATGTTGGAGCAGCCCTTTCACAGTCTGCAACTTGAACTCCTCTTTTGCAGGTGTTTGATTATAGGAATGGCAGCATTTTTGCCAAATAAGGTGGCATTTAGCATTTGAGACATAATGCTTCTGATTTTTAAGTGCAATTGAATATAGTGACTGAAGAGATATTTCCGCGATTGGTACGTTAAGCTTGCTGTGATGTTTTAATAATGCTTTCCATCGGAATCAGATCATTTAAAATATTTTCAAGAGATTGATTTGTATGTATCAACACTAAACCACAAAACAATTCATATAAAAAAAAATTGAATTAATAACTGACCTCTGAATTGCATAAATTTGAATATTGCTCTGGCCCAATTTAGTGATTATGTTTCTAATGGGTCTAAATGCTGCTCCAGGGCATTCCAGTAGTAATTTTGTAGTTTCATGTGAACAAGTAGTCGACATTGACTATGAAATTTTTGGATATGTTAAAATTGCTTTCAGTTAGAGAGCAATCGTAATCTGTTTCAGTGATTTAATGGTTAGAATTATTGTCATGAGACAGGACCAAAATGAGATCCATGAATTATTATGGATTGGACTTCACTATCATTGAGGATGAGTAGTTCGTGGAATTTCACATTAGCTTTTTAATTATCCACTGCTAATGCACCTGACTGGATGTGGTAAGGTTGCAAAAACTTGCCCTAATTCATTGCTAATTTAACTCATTTCACTAATGTTCTAAGGCTTTAACTATTGTTTCTGTGAATCACAATGCTTAATGTTTTGAAATTTTCATGCCTTGTCTACAAGCTGAATAAATCAGCGGGCAATACAAAAATTTACTTTGTTGTGTGATTGCTTGAACATTTTGAATTGTAAATTACTATGATGAAATGCTGATGGATACTTGCCTGTCATTGTAAGAGTAGTTTGATACCTTGGCAGAAAGAATGTTTTTGTATATAGGGATGTGATTAGTGTTGTAGATTAATTCTGTTTTGGTCATGGCAGAATGGTAACAAAATCTTGAAAAGGAATGGTAACAATGCTAACGAGCTATGTTTGTGACAGATTCAATCAAAAAAACTGTATATGTTAAATGTATATGAAAGAATTGTTACAAAATAAATGAGTTGTAACATTGCAGTTTATAGAAATGATAATCTGAGTCTATGGCGCATAGTTGGCTGAATTCCTGGAAATTCAAAAGCCTGAGGAAAGGAGAACACATTTGATAAGAGGCCACATGGGAAGGTTGTCAATACAGTTAAAGCATTAAGGTATTAAAAAGAATGTGGGCACTTGGAACCATAGAACACTACAGCACAGAAAACAGGCCATTCGGCCCTTCTAGTATGTGCTAAAACTTTATTCCGCTAGTCCCATTGACCTGCACTCGGTCCATAACCGTCCAGACCTCTCCCCTCCATCTATCCAATTTATTCTTAAAACTTAAGAGTGATCCTGCATTTACCACATCAGATGGCAGCTCATTCCTCACTCCCACCACTCTGAGTGAAGAAGTTCCCCCTAAACCTTTCCCCTTTCACCCTAAAGCCATGTCCTCTTGTACTTATCTCTCCTAATCTAGGTGGAAAGAGCCTACTCGCATTAACTCTGTCTATACCCCTCATAATTTTGTAAACCTCTATCAAATCTCCCCTCATTCTTCTACGCTCCAAGGAATAAAGTCCAGACCTGTTCAATCTTTCCCGGTAACTCAACTCCTGAAGACCTGGCAACATTCTAGTAAATCTTCTGTGCACTCTTTCAATCTTACAAATATCCTTCCTATAGTTAAGTGACCAGAACTGCACACAATACTCCAAATTTGGCCTCACCAATGTCTCATACCAACTCACCATAACGTCCCAACTCCTGTACTCAATACTTTGAGTTATGAATGCCAGGATGCCAAAAGCCTTCTTTACAACCCTGTCTATCTGTGATGCCACTTTCATGGAATTATGTATCTGAACTCCCAGATCCCTTTGTTCCTCCACACTCCTCAGTGCCCTACCATTTACTGTGTATGTCCTACCTTGATTTGTCCTTCAAAATGCAACACCTCACACTTGTCTGCATTAAATTCCATCTGCCATTTTCTGGCCCATTTTTCCCGTTGGTCCAGATCCCTCTGCAAGCTTTGAAAGCCTTCCTCGCTGTCCACAACACCTCCAATCTTAGTGTCATCAGCAAACTTGCTGATCCAATTTACCACATTATCATCTAGGTCGTTGATATAGACGACAAACAACAATAGTCCCAGCGCATGAATGAGAAGTTGATGAATGACAAAAGTATTGTTTAATAGATGTTTTCTGACAGGAGGGATGTAAAGAGAGGTGTTTCTTAAAGGGTTATTGAAAATCCCACCTCTCTTTTCAAATGTGTATAAATTTGAGTTATGCAGCTTCAAATTGAAGACTTGCAGAAGAAATTACCCTTTCTCAAGTTTCTGCTAAGCCTATTTCCTGCTTGCAGAATGTCAAGGAGTCATGGGGTCATGCATTTAAGTAGCTAATCTTGCAAATGCATGTTCTTAAAACTTCTTATGAAGTTCATCTTTAGAAAATAGTCTCAAACTAAAGTTCATGTATACATTTTCTGAACATTTTTTGATCATGCTGACTCATTGTGGATCTGATTTAATATGAGTACCAACAAAATTATTTCTCCCAAGAGTTATTCTTTATAAGTTAGCTGAGACTATGAAGACCAACTCGTAGTTGAAAGAAAATAGCCTTGTAGTTGAGGTTGGATCCACTTTTGCCCAATATCTATGCATAACATAAGAAGTGATTAATTAGCAATAAAGAGTAGGAACACTTTTTATCACTCCCCAGAGTGTAAGGATGACTGAGGCCAACTGTTGCCCTGGATGACGTTGCTTAATTTATCACTGGTGAAGCTAGGTCTGTAAGGCTCAGTATCAAGTTGTGCATTTATTCACAAAACTGTCAGGAAACCTCGTAGACCTATGCTTATTAACCACAAAAAAAAACTTTGATATATTTATTTATCTTTGTTTTGGTATCATCATGAGTCTTTTGGTGAATTATGTGAACAAAACTACATACTCTAAACGCTTGCAGTAACTGTGATAAATTGAAACAGCGATGACCTTTTTAACAATATGTAACTTTTTGTTTTATTGTTTGAATCAATTAAGCAGAGAAGAGACTAATTCAGTTTAACTGGAATCAAATTGTTGGCTGTTTTTTATCCCCCCCCCCCCCCCAGGGAGAATATATATATATATAATTTTGATCATTTGCCCTTGGCAAAATTTAATATTGTCATTTAAAATAACATTTAATAAATTGGCATAAGACATTTTTTTAATTAACTTTTTTTTTGGCATTTTCTATAGCAAGGTTGAAATAGTTTAGTTTAAAAGGCAAGGGAAAGCTGTATCTGTTTTGAAAGCATTTTGTTTGTGAGAAAACATACTTCCTTTCTTGATTTTGTCTGTCCCAATGCTTGTTTTTAAAAAAAATCAATTTGAGAAAATCTATCCTGATTTAAAAAAAAAATTATCAAGCACGTTCAACCTAATGGTCTTGCATGTCTAAGATCTTGAGTCTAATAACCTTATGTGTTTAAAACCTAATTCCCAGCAGCAAGTTGTGAGTCAGGAAAAAAATTTATAATGACAGTGACTGAGAAGAAAATAAAGATAAGGTTTGAGGGTGGGAGGGGGAACTTCAAAAATCCTAACCAGTTTATATTAGCAAAAGCTGGAAATTTGAAATTAAAACACAAAATATTGGAAATACTCAACAGGTCAGGCAGCATCTGTGGGAAGAGAAACATTTAACATTTAAGACTGACTTTTCAACAGAGAGTGGTGAAGAAGGTGTTTGGCATGCTTGCCTTCATTGGTCAAGGTACAGAGTACACGAGTAGGACGTTATATCACAACTGTACTAAGTAGTTGGTGAGACCACACTTGGAGTATTGTGCACTATTCTGGTTGCCCAGCTATAGAAAGGATGCCATCAAGCTGGCAAGGGCGCAGAAATAATTCATGAGGATGTTACTGGGACTGGAGGGCTTGAGTTATAAGGAGAGGATGGATAGGCTGGGAATTTTTTCCCTGGAGTGAGGGAAGCTGAGGATGACCTTATAAAGGTTTATGAAATCCATGAGGGGCATAGATAAGGTGAATAGTCATGGTCTTTTTCCCAGGGTAGAGAAGTCCAAAACTATATAGGTTAGGGTGAAAGAGGAAAAATTTAAAAGTGATGTGAAGGAAAGCTTTTTCCCCCACAGTGGGTGGTGGGTGTATGGAACAAGCTGCCAGAGGAAGCTGTAGAGATGGGTACAATTAGGACATTTAGTACATGGATAGAAAAGGTTTGAGGAATATGGACCAAACACAGGCAAATGGAACTAGCTTGGACAGACATCTTGGTCAGCCTAGATGAGTTGGGCCGAAGGGCCTGTTTCCGTGCTGTATACCTCTGACTCTAGGAAAGATAAGAAATCAATATTTGCCCCAGTTTCCTGAGTGTCTAGGTATAAATTTGAATTGGGTGGTCAAATATTTGAGCACCATGAGACTCCATAAAAGTCTAAAATAGTTTACTTTGTACTTGCACACAATAAGGGGCATTCTAAAGAGGAATCCTAATGTGGAATAGACAAGTTAGCCTGGAATTTCCACCAGACTGTGGTCAAAACAACACAAATGACAAATATGAATTGTGTTAAGAGGCTGCACTGAATACATAATCCAAAATAATCTTGAGGTAGAATATGCGAACTTGGCCTAAAAACTGTAATGAGAGAAGCAATGGAAAATCAATATATTTGGGGTACTTGATGTGTGCATTTTTTTTTGGTCAGAATAATTCAATTTCTGCAAAAAAAAAATTCCTAAATATGAGGGACTTGAGTTTGAATAGTGAAGCCCATGATTTTTCATTCCACATTCTCCTGTATGTCTGACTTGGATAGATCTCTGTTAAAGAACAGACATAACTAGCTCTCCCTAGCTTGCCTTCCACACTACACCCCTCCCGAAACATGCTGCCTTCTCTTTCCACTCCCACCAACTCCCTTTGACCTGACCACCAAACCATCTCTTGCCCTGACCCCTCTGTTGATTTCCCAGCCCAACCCTCTGAACAGTCTCAACTTCAAACTCTTTTAACAGTACTGATTTGGTGAATCCATTTCCTATTTTAACAGACACACGCAGACCTATCTCACTCTGTACAACCTTGTCATGAACCTATACCCTTATTTCCTCTGGGCACTCAGCAAAGGCAAAGTGCACGAAGGAAAGGTGTTTTCTAGTCTACAGCCTTTTCAGTAATGCATAATGTCTTGGATTTTATGTGTAACTGACTTTCTCAGTGGTGGTCCCTCAAACACAATCATTGTTGGCCTTCTGTGAATTAACTTTTAATGTGTGAAAGCCGATGACCTTTAATCTTGAGGCAATAAAGTTTGAAAGATGTGACCCAAAATGGAGTTAAAACAAAAACTGCTTGATGCAGGATGCTTGATTAATTTGTTTCATGGTGGTTGCCAGTTCTTCATTTGAATGCTGACAAATGAATGGATTTTTTTTAAGAATGAGGTGAAGAGCAATTTTGAAGATAGTGATGTGAATTTCTTTTTCATCACTGGAATGTGTTATGTTGCAAACTTTTCAATACTTCTGAAGGCAGCATTTGTCTGGAGACATCTAGGCCCCTAAACCTTTAATCCTGAAGATGTGTGTATGCAGCCTTCATATAATATTTGACAGAGCTTTTAAAGGGCCTCGAGTACTGTATAAGAATGTATATTTTAACAATGGACAAAATGATGGCAATAACATGCAAACTCTAAATCTGTATGAAAGGTAAAGTGAGAACAGGCAAGAGTCTGCACGAGTGCTTTAGTAAAATTTCAGCACTAGTAATGAAACTGTTATGTAGTAAACAAGTAGCTATTTATTTTGAAATTTACTTTAATAAACCAGACTCTAATTAGGAAAGAATGTCCTTATAATAAGTAGATATGCTTGTATAAAATTATAGGTTTTGTTGCAGCTTTACGTCTTTGGTTTCTTTAAATAGTTAAACTTTTGACTTGATGATCTTTCATTACACTTATTTTTTAATATGTATCTTCATATTTAAAATATTTCTTTGCATTTAGACAGGTCCACTGGTTAGGATCCTAAACTGGAGGAGGGCTAATTTTGAGGGAACTAGGCAGGATCTAGCAGAGGTTGATTGGGAGAGCCTCCTTGAAGAGAAAGGAATGAATGTGCAAGTGGGAGGCTTTTAAGAGTGAGTTATCAAGAGTCCAGGGGCAGCATGTTCCTGTTAAGGTAAGGGTAAACCTGGCAGGTTTAGGGAACTCTGGCAGACGAGAGATATTGAGGCTCTGGTCAAGAAAAAGAAGGAAGCATACATTGGGTTTAGGAGGTCAGGGGCGAGTGAATCCCTTGATGACTATAAAAAGATTAAGAATACACTTGAGAGGGAAATCGGGAGCAAAGAGGGTATGTGATGGACTTGGCAGATAAGGTTAAGGAAAATCCCAAGAGGTTCTGTAGATATTATTAACAGTAAAAGGGTGGCTAGGGAGAGAGTGGGTCCCCTTAGAGATTAGCAGGGCCAGCAATGTCCCAAGCCACAGGAGATGGGTGGGATTTGTAATGAATATTTCTCCTCTGTGTTTACTGAGGAGAAAATCATGGTTGCTCAAGAGATGAGGGTAAATAAGTGGAGATGTTTTGGAGAACATTCATATTACCAGGGAGGAGGTATTTGCAGCCTTACAGTGCATTAAGATGGATAAATCCCCAGGGCCTAACCGAGTACATCCTCAGACTTTATGGGAAGAGAAGAAATCGTGGAGGCCCTTGTGGAGATATTTGCTTCATCTTTAGTCACTGATGAAGTTTCCAGAAACTGGAAGGTGGCTAATGTTGTTCTGTTGTTTGAGAAGGGCAGCAAGGACAAGCCAGGGAACTACAGACCAGTCAGCCTGATGTCAGTAGTGGAGAAGATACTGGAGAGAATTCTGAAGGACAGGATCTACCAGCATTTGGCTAGACAGTCTGATTAGTTGGAGTCAGCATGGCTTTGTGCATGGTAAGTCATGTTTGATGAATCTTTTCTTTGAAGAGGTAACCAAAAGGGTAGATGAGGGTAGGGCAGTGGATGTTGTCTGTTTGGACTTTAGCAAGGCTTTTGACAAGGTCCCGCATGGCAGGCTGGTCTGGAAGGTTGGGTCCCATGGAATCCCAGGAACAGCTAGTTAGGTGGATTCAAAATTGGCTTCGAGGTAGGAAGCAGAGGGTGGTGGTTCAAGGTTGTTTCTCGGGATGGAGACTGATGACCAGAGGTGTGCCACAGGGGTCGGTTTTGGGACCCTTGCTATTTGTTATTTATATGAATGATTTGGATGTGAATGCACAAGGCTTAGAGTCATATAGCGTGGTTGAGGACCTTCAGCCCAATGAGCCCATGCTGACCATGGTACCTGCCCGCCTAGTCCCAATTTCCTGCGTTCAGCCCATATTGCTCTAAGCCCCGCCCTTCCACGTACCTATCCAAGTGCTTCTTAAATGGTACAATTGTACCTGCCTCAACCACTTCCTCTGGCAGCTCGTTCCATATATTCATCACCCTCTGCATGAAAAATTTGCCCCTCAAGTCCCTCTTAAATCTTTTCCCCTCTCACCCTGAATCTATGCCCCCTAGTTTTGGATCCCCCTACACTGGGGGAAAAGACTGCTACCATTTGCAGATGACATGAAATTAGGAGGTGTTGTTGATGGTGAAGAAGGTTATCGTAGATTACAGGGGATCTTGGTCAGTTAGGGAAGTGGCCCGAGGACTGGCAAATGGATTTCATTACGGATGAGTGTGAGCTGATGCATTTTGGAAAGTCAAACCAGCGTAGAATTTGTACTATGAATGGTAGGGCACTAGGGAACATAATGGAACAGAGAGACCTAGGAATACAAGTGCATAGTTCGTTGAAAGCAGCGTCACGGGTAGACAGTGGGGGAAAAAGGCATTTCGCACGCTGGCCTTCAGTCAGGGCATTGAGTATAGGAGTTGGGACATTATGATGAAGTTGTACAAGTTGTCGGTGAGGCCGCACTTGGGAGTACTGTGTATAGTTTTGGTCACCCTGTTTTAGGAAAGACATAGTTAAATTGGAAAGGGCGCAGAAAAGATTTACAAGCATGTTGCCAGGGCTAGAGGGCCTGAGTTATAGGGAGAGGTTGGCCAGGCTAGGTTTTTCCTTGGAAGGTAGGAGAATGAGGGGTGACCTTGTAGATGTGTTTTAAAATTATGAGAGGCTTGGATAATGTGGATGGTAACAGTCTTTTCCCCAGGGTAGGGGAGTCCAAAAGTGGGGGGCATGGATTCAGGATGAGAGGAGTAAGATTTAAAAGGGACCTGAGATGCAACTTTTTCCACACAGAGGGTGATGAGTATATGGAACGAGCTGCCAGAGGAAGTGGTTGAGGCAGGTACAATAGCATCATTTAAGAAGCACTTGGATAGGTACATGGAAGAGTGGTGGGAGGGGTGGTGGGGAGCTGGAGGGATATGGGATGAATGCAAGAAATTGGGACTAGCTAGGTGGACAATGTGGTCAGTATGGACTCGTTGGGCCAAAGGGCCTGTATCTGTGCTATATTGCTCTATGACTTTATAACTTGTACTTGTGTTCTGAAATTACACTTGTCCATTTAACATAATTTCTGGTTAATATTTTAACTACATTCATTAATATGTAAGATATCTTTATTAGTCACATGTACATCGAAAGACAGTGAAATACAGCTTTTGCATAGAATGTTCTGGGGGCAGCCTGCAAGTGTAGCTACGCTTCTGGTGCCAACGTAGCACGCCCACAATTTCCTAACCTGTACGTCTTTGGAATGTGGGAGGAAACCATTCTTAAAGAATATAGAGAAGTAGGAAATTGCACAATAATTCTAAACAGGTATAGTTGAAAGTCTAAAGCAGAGAGTGTTTGGAAAGGTTGGGGGGAATGACAGTTGGAATGGATTGAACTAGGTAAAAGAAAAAACTTGAGACAGAGCATGGTGTATTGGGGAAGGTTCATTTCAGATCAGCTTCCGGTGGAACCACGTGTAACGTATAAGGCAGTGCATACTGTTTGGAAGAAAGGACAATTAAATATGTGTTTTTTGTTTGCTTTATGAATTTGTTTTTAATGATGTCCTAGTAGTGTGCATATATTTTAATACCATGTTTGAGAAGGGAGAGAATATTTGGTGGAAAATGAGGGGAACGTTGCTGGAGAATGATAGGGTGAAGAAAGTGGTGATCAGGCAAGAGGTTAAGAGTTAAAAGACTTTTTTTAATGGAGAAGTGCAAAGGTATTGGGAGCTAGTTTTGGTGAGTGCCTAGATGCAGTTTTGGATTTGCTGCACTGGAAACTTTGCAGTTTCGATGACTGCAAGACATGATGACTTGGCATATTATCTAAAGCAGAAGATTTTTCCCGTTTTGTTGAACTTTATGACGGTATTACATAATTGATGGATGACATTCTCAGATTCTGTTGCTTGGAAATGATTTCTGCAGTCTATGTTAAAAGTGAACTTTAATTCCTGGCTAAACCATGGTGGCATGCAGTTATCACCTAAAAACTGCTTCTAATACTACTGGAGAATCTGACTGAAGAGTCCAATCTGACTGCCGGGTATTGGGAAGATTCAAATCAAATTTGCCAGTTGGTCACATTGGGCGATTTTGAGGTGGTGTACTGAAACTGAGGAGAAGGAAATAAAGGATCCTATGTAGGATTCTTCCTATGGATCTCTTCCTGTAGGATCAGGACTTCTTCCTGTGGGAAGGGGATGATGGTCAGGAGAGAGATTGGGAACATCAGGGGAGAATAGCTATGGAGGAGCAGTTGATTGGATCCTGTAGTCAGATTAATCCTGATGAGGCATTGCCAAGCAAGTGCTGAGGGAGTCAGTAGTCTAGTGATAATGTTCAAGTGAAAATGAGTACAGGAGTTGGAATGTCATGTTATAGCTGTACAAGATGATTGTGAGACCGCACTTGGAGTGCAGTTCTTGTCACCATGCTACAGGATTGATGTGATTAAGCCAGAGAGGGGACAGAAAAGATTCACAGGATGCTGCTAGAACTGGAGGGCTTGAGTTGTAAGGAGAGACTGGATAGGCTGAGATTGTTTTCCCTGGAGTGAAGGAGGCTGAGACAGTGACCTTGTAGAGGTTTGTAAAATCATGAGCGGCATAGATAAGATAAGTAGTTGCAGTCTTTTTCCCCCAGAGTAGGGGCAGTCTAAAACTAGAGGGCATGTTTAAGGTGAGAGGGGAAAGTAGTGAGTACATGGAACAAGCTGCCAGAGTTGGTGGTAGAGGTTGGTACAATTAAAACCTTTTGAAAGCTATTTGGACAGAACATGGGTAGGAAAGGTTTAGATGGATGGGGGCCAAATGCAGGCAAATGGGATGAACTAAGGTAGGCACCTTCGTTGGCATGGACAGGTTGGGCTGAAAGGCCCATTTCTGACCTGTATAACACTTACTCCATGAAATGGGGATTCAGGAATGTAGTTAAATATTTTCTTTAACTTGCCAGCCTCCCAGTTTGAATTAAAAATAGAATTTCACTTGAATAGTGCTGAAAAAAAATCTGCATTTGTCCAATTGAATTTCTAGACAGAGGGGTTTCTAAAGGAGCAGTGACCTTGAACTATGGTAATTTGGCTTTGTAATTTGTAATTCTACAAATGGAGTTGATTAGGGCAACTCTATTAGACAGGTTTACTGTGAGGAATCTTGGGAGAGAAGTTGTTGTAGCGTCACAGATCAGAGTAAAATGAACTTTGTAGCATGAATGTGCTCAGGCTCCCTGGAAAATGGGCTTTCGAACTCATCTTGGGGAAAAGTTGCAAAGTGTAACTACTGAGATGCAAGAGATTCTGCAGATGCTGGAATATGGAGCAATACGTACAAAATGCTGGAGGAACTCAGCAGGTCAGGCAGCATCTATGGATGGAAAGAAACAGTCAATGTTTTGGATTGATATCCTTCATCAGGACTGGGAAGTGCAACTGCTGGTCTATTTTTATTTTGGTAAAAAGTTATTCTAGTCTTTGAGAATAAAACATGTTTTGACTTTGAAGCCTGCATGTATGACATGTATCAATGTAGAATAGCACATGCCATAAATAAGACTACTGATGTGAACCTTTGGTTTTGTTCACACTGGGATGTAATTGTATATCCCTTAATATTTCATTCATTCTGCCTTTTTATGAATAGCCTTAGTGTTGCTGAAATCCTTTCCAGCTTGACCTTCTGCTCAGAGTGCTTTGCTTGTTATAACCACAATACTGTAAGATATACTGTGTGGCTGGTTATTGATTTGAAAGTCAGATGTCCAAAATATTATTAGCATTATTGATAGATTCCATAAATTAACAAATAATTAATGCACATGCTGGAATGCTAGCCCCTGATATCAATAATAACGTGAATTTATATAGTGCTTTAATGTAGCAAAGTGTCCTAACCTCTTGTTTGATAATGCACCTAGGAAGTCAGGCATTTGTTGCACACGATATTATGATATGAAGTTTGGTGTTAGGTTTTAAAGAGTGTCTTGGAGAAGGAGTTGGAAAAGTTTAGGAAGGAATTCCAGAATTTGGTACAGGCACAGCTAGCAGTGGTAGCATTTTCAGGGTGGTTTACAGTGAACTGTAAACGAAAATTTGCAGATGTGGATCTGCAGGTATTACGGTGAGGTCTAGTTCATATTTACCTGAGTCTGTTGGAAAAGGCTGCAAATAACATAGTCTGTCAGAGGGCTTAACTATTTCCAGGAAGTTGGGGATTTTTGGATTCAGCTGAAATTGTGGGGGCAGTGGTACTATTGATGTTTGCAATCATAACACCATGAAGCTCTTAGCAAATTAATTTTTGCATCAAGCTACATTTGTGGAAATTCTGAAATTGCTGATAGTCCCGTGTAATGTTAGCTAACTACAATGGTGCCACCCCCATTACTACAGTACTTTTTAAGACCTAGGCCAGTGACATAGGAAGTTTTAAGATTTATTAATTGCAGTGTCTTGAAAAACTTAGTTCCATTTCAGCCTATCTGTGGTAGAACCTTTCAAATTATGAGCATTGCCCTATGTACTGTATATTAGCTTTAACAAATATTGGACAGAATTACACATTTAATTCTAAATATTTTAGCAGTTGTGCATCTCTTTGTGGCAGTGTTGTGTGGTAAACAGTTCATTTTCAGACTCTGTGCATCTTTCTAAAGATTCTTTCTGTGTTATTTTCAGGTTTTCCAGTTGGAATAGAGTTGCAGATATAAGTGAAGAATGATGTAAGCTTAAATTATCCTTTGCACTCATGAGACGATGGTGTTCTCAGGCAACCCACAGTAAACCTGTTGTCCAGTAACAGAACATTAACAGTAAAACAAAATTTACAGCTTATAGACCATAGAAATGGATTTTATTTTTCTAAATCAATTACAATCTACATGACATCATTAAGCTTCTGCCGTAATGAAGTGGCTGATTCTTTAAGTACAACTGACCCATAATTTGGGGACGGCACTGTGTCACCATGGATGATGAAAAATCCAGGACTCAGATGGTAACTGCTGAGAAGCTGGTGGGACTGCTGGAAAACGGCATAGAGAAAGTGCTAGTTATTGACAGTCGTTCCTTTGTTGAGTACAATGCCTCGCATATCTTGGATGCTGTGAATATTAATTGCTCAAAGCTCATGAAAAGAAGACTACAGCAAGACAAAGTACAAATCATAGAACTCATCCAGCATTCTGCAAAGCAAAAGGTAGGATTATGATAGAAGAGTAAAGCTGGAGAATATCCAGTAAACTTACAGACTTTCAAAATTATTTCTATTTTTAATTGCTCCTCTAGTTTTAAGTTTGATAATTTAGCTATAAAATTTAATTTTTATTATAAATTTGTAGTGTGTCTGTCCAATGAAGACTAAATATTTATGGTATTGCAGTATCTGGTGTAAAGTTGAAACAACTGTTAATCATATCTTATTTGATTCCACCTTTGATCCCTAGCACTAACCTATAACACTGATTTTTTAAAAAAAAATTTAAATGTATAGCGTGGGAACAGGTTAGTGTTGACTTCATCAAATGCTTTAAAGATTTGAAAAGATGAATGTCAGAATCGAAATTTCCATTTAGTGGAAAAGGTTTCTACATTTCCTTTTTTTTAGAAAAATTGAGCAAATTTAGAATGTGTTATAAATTTTGTTTCCAAATGATGCTTAATGTAACACTTATAAAGATTTGGCACAACTGTGCATATATGTGGATGTACTCCAAACAATCTACCTTCCACCTTGTTTTATCTTGTCTTTTCCTTCTGTTCCTTTTTCTTTGTGCCAGCCCAGCTTTCCCTTAAATTCATTGACCTCTCCCCTGTGGTAGTGAGTGTATACTGTCACCATTCAGAATAAATACGTTTCTCCTGAATTCAATTTTGGATTTATTCACAACTGGCTTATTTGTGGCTGCTAGTTTTGGACTCTCCCATAGGGAGAAATATCTATTTATGAGTTTGGGGGGGAAAAAAAACTTGATCAGATTAATCTCTGTCTTCTGCTTTCTGCAATGATAAGCCCTAATCTTCTTGAAAATACTTGTTCAAAGTAGTGTTAAGAATGTTCGAAAATGTGCTTGGGGTTAAAGGGGGCAATATTCTGGTGATTTTTTTTTAAACTATTGAAAGAAGTTGACATTGTTAGGGATTGAATCAGAGAATTGTTATTTTGCGGCAGAGCCATTCATCCATTGACTCTGTGGCGGCTAGTAGAGCAAGCGCTCTACTTCCACAGGCCTATAATTATTTTCTGTCTGATATCTAACCAATTCCCTTTTGGAAAGCCCTGATTTGCTGTGATTTTACCACACTCAGGTAAGATTTCCAGATCACGACATTGCTCTGTGTATTTTTTTTAGTTTTTCCTCACGGCCTCTCTGTATCTTTTACTCCTTGGTGATTGAATCATCTGCTAAAGGGGATAGTGTCCTCTCTTTCCCCTATCTAAATCAGTCATGATCTTGTGCACCTCTATGAAATCTCAATCTTCTTTGCTCAACCTTCCCCAGGGTGACCTTTATAGCTCCAATCTATCATACTTGGATCCATTCATGTCGAGTAAATTCCGTCTCCAGTACCTTCACATCCTTCCTAGAATGAAATGGCTGGAGCTAGACACAACTCCCTAGTTGTGGTCTAACTGGCATTTCATTGGTGTTTAAGTGAAAATAAATTTGAATTGTAATACTGAGTCTTGCAACTAAATTCTTATATTTTTGCAAGTTTCAATATTCATGTCCCTTTTTAAAGCTCTCTCCTCCATATTCATCGTGAAAAATGTTATCCATGAAAGTACAAAAATAATCCCTATTTTTTTTTGCAAGCAGTATAATTTAATCTTAACAAAAATGTTTACCTAACTTCCTTTTTAAATAGTTAAGATTTTTGAGGTGTTCTATAGCTTTAACCATTGTCATGCTTAAATGAATATACAATGAACATCATGACACATTGATTAAAAATTTAATCAACTTAGTTTTGAATCTAAGATTATTTTTCTTTAAATTTGCATTCAAAATATTCATAAGTTTTGTGAAGTTGTGGTTACACTATGCTGTATTCTCCTTACCAAATTAATCCAGTACCTTCTGACAATGGAAGGGACCAAAATAACTTGGACAAACACATCTCAGAGAGAGATGTACCAGTAACCTGCAACAGAGAAATCTTGTGCATCACTTTCTGCTGAAGTAGCCATGGTTAGAAAGCAGATTGATACAAGCAATATGTCCTTGTCTTTGCATTCAGTCACTCTGAGTGCATTCTATGACACGCAGCAACAAGAATATTAAGTATAACAGTAAAGACAAGTGCAGTAGAAGTGGAGAGAGATGAATTGGGAATTTTCCCAATGTCACGTTCTGATAAGATAAAATACTGCTCCTACATGCTGACTCTTATCTCACACAAGCAAATACACTATTATTTCATGCACACACCTCAATGTGCCACTCCCACACTCACCACGTGATCGACATTCAAACCTTGCCACCACCAACTGCTCCAGTTTTCAAGAGGGCAGCAAAAAGTTTATTCATTGTCCTTCATCTCCTCCATTTTGGCCAAAGTAGCCAGGAATAGGAGAGAGGCCATTTGCATGGCAAGGCATCCCTTCCAAGTTCAGTGCCCGTCCACCATATAAGAGGCCATCCTCTGAATGATGGGCCCACACATCAGCTTCCATCCTTAATCTGCCAGGTATGCTAATTAACAAATCTTCATACTAATTATAACATCACCTTTTATGTGAAAAGTTGGACATACCCTCTTAACAATCATCATCGCCGCATCACTTTAAAGTGTTTCTGCTGCAGCTTGCAATACAACTGTTGTCTGTTTTTTTTTCTTTGTGGGTTTCAGGAGAGGTCAACTGTCTTCTTCCTCCATGAGAGGCGAATAGCCATGCAGGAGCAGCAACAGGGGTCACTGAAGAGAGGTTGGGAACAGTAGTGGGAAGGTTTTGATGAAGAGCACAGTGGGTCATTGCCTCTGTTACCCTACACACACCATTTCTGAGACTGACACCAAAATGAACAAAAATAGGTTGGACAAACACCCATCAGAGAGAGATGCACCAATAGGCTGCAATATGGCAACAGGTTGAGGGCGTCTGGTCCATGGGCTTACCGGAGGTGAGGCCCCCATGGCCGCAAGGGACTGTCAAGGGTCACCATTTCATAACAAGGCCAATGCAGATGCTCACTCATTAGCATGCTATTGTGCATGCTTGGTTAAATGATGAGGATAATGGAGGATCCACATCTGCCTGCATGTGAGGTTGTGTAGAGTCGGGATGCCATGACCACCTCCTTCGGACATCATGAACCCTTACAGGGTCTTTACATTAGTCCCCTGGCGCAGACCTTACCAGAGAGGGTGAAGCTGCTGTGGAGACAGAGACAGAGGGAACATAAGATCTTCCTCTTATGCAATGTTGGCTTGATCCAGTTGACATTTGATGATTGACTGCTACGTGAGTGCAGCTTCATGCTATAAGGGAATAATGACATCACACCAGGAAACTACTTGATATCCCTGTGAGTGGAGAGATGGCACTGATGAGCTATGCACTGGCCTTGGATGCCATTCATGGGCAGATTGCTGCCCTCTGATGCAAGGATGTTACTCATCAGCAGCTCATTCTCCAAGGGCAAAGGGATGCTGCACATGACTGGATAGCTATTCTGTGTGAACAGAGATCTGTTGTATGTCAGCAGCCTGTCTTGTGTGAGCAAAGAATTGCTATTTATGAGCAGATTCCTCTCCTTTAGGAGAACAGAAATGGCATAGGGCAACACATCTCTTGTGCACGAGCATTGTCATTCATACTACCCGCCAGATTCACAGCCCACCTGACCAACACCCATCGTCACCATCAAGAGTCTACTCAGATTGCACAGAAAGCTGACTGCAGTGAGGAGTGATGGAGCAGGGGTGAAACACCTGCATCTCAGGGTCTGGAGCTGGGTTGGTCTGAGTGCCATCTGATTGTTCTACTGTTCTTTAATGAGTCCTCTGAGACGTCACCTGGTGTGCAGGTTTAGCACATTAACCTCCCTTCTCACAGCTATACCAATTCATTTGCCACTATGGCCTCTTGAGGGCAAGTGGTGAGCATGCTGCTTACAGTTAGTAATCTCAGTCTTTTCCTTCAATTGCCCTGGCTCATCCAGGGTTACAAACTTCTGGTGGGTCACAAAGGATTTCTGTTGGACATGAAAGGAAGCAGCCTTCCAGCATACCACTAGCCACACGGGGATTATTGTGACATTGTGTTAGACCTTCTAAACACATGAAAGATTGGAAAATGCAAGGGGAACTCGGATATTGAAGTTTGAGAAGAAAGTTACTTTCCATTTCTTTTTAATGTATTGTTATTAACTTGTGTCAACACACCAGCACTGTTACGCTTTCATTTTGAGCAAGTAAATGGCAGGTGTCAGTCTCTCTGTGGGGCAGCTGCTGGCATCACTAAATATCGTGTCAAGCCTCATCTCAAAAGGTTGCTAAATTCATGCATATTGTATGAATGTATTCAAGCTTAATCTTAATGGGATGATAGCTTTGAGGAATGGTATTGTGAAAGGGTCATTTGTCTGAATAGATGATTGTATAGACTCTTCCCAAAGAGTATTTCTGTGATGGAGGCCCTTATGGGCTTTGCAGTCAGTGCCTCCTTTGCTCTGCTGGGAGAGGACATTTTGGATGTTCAGCAAGCTTCCCTTGGAATAGGGAACTCCAGAGATAACAGGCACATACAAGAGCTGCAGTGGAATTATAATTGATTGCTGGTAGAGAGATGGAAATTATCAGTCTTAGTGATGGCATGGACTGCCTTTATTACAGATCTGCTATTGTGACTGGGGTGGAAATATGATTCGAACAATACAAACACTTCGTTCAAGGGAAGGTGGCAGCAAGGATGAGAGAAGTTGGAGATCTGGCAGTCGTTAGCGAGGACAAATGATAGTAGTGTACTTAGAGGGGATAGTACCTGGAAAATGACGACTATAAATATTCTGCAATTTTGCATAGATAAAGTGCAGAAAATTATTGAACGATGATATGACATTGCATCTGTCGAAATGTTCCTTTGCTAGACTCCCAATGGACTTGATCTTACTGAGATTTCCCAGTGTTTATATGGGGATATTGATCCTGTGCCAAGTTAGGTCAAGCACAGGGCCTGGGACCACACACATTTCAAGAGGGATGATAGGGCTGTGGAGACGTATGGTAGATACCTTGTTTAATTATTTGTGGTTTTGCTTAATTCAGAAATAGTTAAAAACTTTGATGGCTTTGACAGCCAGCAAAGCTGGTAGTGGGAGTTAATGAGTGTGTCATTAGAGACCTTACCACTACTCAGATCTTGTTGCTAAAGGAAGGAGCACAGTTGATTAGATGCTCTCAATTCTAGTGAAGAATAGTTCATGACCAATTTGAACTTTAACAAAATACTTGCATTGACTGAGCACCTTTCATGATCTCGGAACATTCCAAAATGTCCTGCATTGAATGTAGAACATTTTTGAATGTGTGGTCCAACAGTTCTAGTTTCAGCAAAGCCAGTCCAACTGTTTCCTTTTGGTTGTATTGTGAATTCTTTGCAACAAACCTTTACATTGTTGGAAGTTCAGCAGCTTGTTTTGTATCAATTTAAATGTTATGCCTGGCAGGTATATGTTCTGTTAAAAGAATGGCACTGGAAGCAATAAAGCTGTTAAACTGCATGTAAAAACCGAAGACCACCAGTGACTAATAATTGAGATGATCCATTTTCAATTTGCATCCAAATTATGATTTTTAGCTCCTAGTAATTGGTCAAAAGTCAACAGACGGCCTAATATAGACTTAATATCTTTATCGTATTCTCTCTTATGATGATACAGTCTACAATAGTCATCAAATATCCAGAGGCCATTCTTTCCTGTAAGCCAAAATAACACATGTCAATAGGGTCTTTGAACTGAGGAGATTTACATATTTTTCTTTAAATAAAAGATATAGTTTTGTCCTATTAATTGGAATACAAATTTGGTGTTGTGAATGTTATTTCAAAACTAAGGGAAACAGTGAAGAAGTGTACTATGTTCCTTACTAAATTTTATTTGATCCAATATAGTTTTGTAGGTAACGTTCTTTCTTTGCTTAATGTGTAGAATTACAGTTCCTAGAACTTTTACGTCTGTCCTAGAAGAATGTACACTACACGGTGTATGGATTTGATAATGAATGAGCAGGAACTTTTTTTTAAAAAAAACACAAATGTTATATTTCTGAAACTTTAAAATTTTACAACAGGGACATTATTTCACATATACAAAAGAAAACAAAATGTTGATATTTTGATATTGACTATTACTTACTCTTCATTGTGTATCTCCACTGCCATTACAGATTGAGTTTGATGTTAAACAAGAGGTGGTGGTATATGACCAATGCACACAGGATGTCAGTCGGCTGTCTTCTGACTGTTTTCTATCTGTTCTTCTGAGCAAACTGGAGAAGAAGTTTAACAACGTGTCCCTCCTTACAGGTAGGATTCACTATTATCTGAAATATTCTACAAAGGAGAAACTACATAGGATCACAGAGAGATTACCGAATAGAAGGAGGCCATTTGGGTTTTTAGGTCCATGGTAGGAGGAAGCAAGAGCAACTCAGCTTGTCCCTCCTCTTCGATTTAAAATAACTTGGAAAGCGTGTTTCATAATTTTGCTCACAATAAGTTGAATGATGCATTTTATAAAGATATTTTACTTATAAGTGTTACACTGTGTAACATCACCATTGCTCAGTTTTGCTTCCATCATGAGTCCAATCCAGACTTCATTTCAGCTGGACAAAAGCTGAATTCCAGAATTGAGTTGGAAGTATCTGCCCTTGAAAGTTAAACCAATGTCTGACTGGGTGTGAGGCCAAGGAGCCCTAGTAACATTTGAAGTCAAAGGGAAGAATCTCTCCTGGCTGGAATTGTATCCAGCATGATCCGAGTTAGTCGTGGCTGTGGTTGTTGAAGTTCAATCACTTGCCCTACAGCATTGTTGCAGGTGATTTTCAGGGTAGTCTCCTGATTCCGTTCATCTTCAGCTGCTTCATCAATGACATTACTTCCATCGTAAGGTTAGAAGTAGAGATAGTTGCGACTTGCAGAATATTCAATTCCATCCTCAAATAAAGAAGCACCAGGATGCAGTGAAAACCTGGACAACATTGCCTTATAGTGTGACAAGTGATATCAGGCAACAACCATCTCTGATAAGAGATGATCTAATCACCTTCCTATGACACTCATTGGCATTACCAACAGCAGGTTCCTCACCATCAATATCTTGGGAGTCACCATTGTGATAGAGTAATTTCTACAGATTCAATGATAAAGCTTCCTAACCCAGGGCAAAGCAGCTTTCTTGATTAGCACTCATTTTGCCAGACTAACCATTGGTGCAGCATGGCTGTAGTGTATGCCATCTACAAGTGAACTGAAGCAATCCAAAACTGCTTCCTTAACAGCAGCTTAAAAGCTGGGGTCCTCTTCTACCAGGATAAACAAGTACCACAAGTGCCACCACCTGCAAATTCTGCTCTAAATCACACATCTTGATGTGAAAATATGTTACCTTTCTTTCAATGAAACTGGTCTAAGTACTAAAATTCCGCACACAGCGGCACAATGGGAGTATTTCTCCGCAAGGAATTACTGGACCAAGATGTTTCATTACCACTTTCACAAAGGAAATTAGTGAAGAGTAAATGCCAATAATACCTACATTTCTTCATGAATATTAAAATATATTCTGCAAAATTATAAGCTGCAAATTGACAGAACTTTTGTTAAATGGTGTGGAAATTCACATTAACTGATGTGGTGCCTTAGTTGATGGACAGAAAATGTACTCTAGATGTAATATTTTCTTAATGTGAATTTTGCTGGTGAAGGATTAGCTACTAGGCCTTGTGATGCATTACGTATCATCAAGACCACCAATGTGTAATTGGGACCAGTTTTGGTAATGTTTGCCTCCAAGAAATAGAAATGGGGAGATGGGTTAGATATGGGTGGATTAAATGGCTGGTGAGCAAAGACTGGGAGAGTGACATGTTGGGATAGGTGTGAAGCTACAGGAGGTTAGCAGGGGGATTAGGAATGGGAGAAGAGGGTTATGGCTAATATTTAAAATAAAATTAAATCTCATTTCAGAGAAATTGGCTGTTAATTTACTCAGGAGCTTAAAATTAATGCTAGAACATGCAAAATGGAATAGTCCTCATTTTTTTGAAAAAAAAATTCTCATTTATTGATGAGAATGTAAGTCATCAAATTGCTTGGGGAAAAAAAAATCCAAATCTTAATTTCAGGAACTTGAAGTACTTTAGTAAGGAAGTAATATAAAACATTTGGAAATGTGTTTCATCAAAGCACGGTTAAAAATATATGTATGGTTATGCTTGGAAGTCTCAACTCTCCCCAAAGGGAAGGTGCTGCATGAGTTTTGGTAATCCTATCTGCTTCCTCTGGGACAGAACTCGATTCAGGCCATGTAAAGGTGAAAGTGATTAACGAAAGAGAAAATTATAAGTGAATAAAATAAAATTTGGTTCTGAATGCCACAGTTGATTGAACAATATTTCCAATCCAGAGTTTCGTACCCTGTTTTCAAAATTGTGACAATGGCTGTATCTATCTACATTTGGTAAGAAATGAGGGGAATCCATTAAGGCAGCCAAATTCTCAGTTTCTTAGTTTGAAATATCCCATCCAGACTACTTGTAACTAACTGAAATTTTTGCTTGCTAAGAAATTTTAACAAATTAGACCCAGAATTCTATTATGGTCAATATATAGGAAATGTTATTTGGTTAAATTAATGGTGGTACTTGTGCTCTCATGAAATGGCCAACTTGATAAACAATGTTATTTTTGTGAAATGTATAAAAGCTTGTCTAGATAAAAGGAATTGATGAGGCCTTTCTGAGACAAATTGAGTAACACCATGTCAAAATTAAATACGGCACAATTTAATTCCTTTTCTTCTACCTCTTCAGCTTTTAGTTTTTCATATTAATTCTTTCATGTCAAAATGCTTCTCCTACACAATACACTGTAATTGTGCAAGAGTGAAAGGTGTGTCCTTTGGGATAACTGCTCTTTACATGCAGACAAGTCCCTCTGGGTTTGGTGTAAATCATTTATCATAAATTTGAGCTTTGTTTTGTTTTGCATTTCTCTTTTTCCTCCTCTGCTCACATGGCAATGATTCATATTTTTAAGTATAGTTCCAAAGTATCTCTGAAACATAATACCAATTTGATAAAGTGAAGACTATTCACACATGGGCCTGAATAGTGGCAATTTGAAGGATTTTTCATCACACCAGAAATGGTAACAAAGGCTGTGTGTCACTAGACTAACAATCAAATCCCCCTATGCTACCTGAAGAATTTAAGTTTGATTAACTAAATTAATCTGAAATAGAAAGCTAAAATCAGTGTCATTGTTAGGGCTACAATCAGTAATTGTCACCATGAAAATTCCAGAATTTCCAAAACAAACCTCATTTGATTCACTAATGCCCATGGTGGGGGGAGGGGAAGAAAATCTGCCATCCATTTCCAATCAAACCTGTATGTGATTTGGTCAAGTATGAACTATCCAATAGGAGAAATCCAATCCACCAATTAATACCCCATCAGGTCACTTGTAATCATCAGGTAATTGAAGAAAAGTGATAGTGTTGTCTGGCTGCACTAATCAATACCACTGATGCTTAGTTTTTGGATCTACCAGGATAATTCAATTCCACATCTCACTACTTGAATTTTGGTAAGACCAAAAGCCTAGGCATCAGGCAACATTTGACTGGGTGTGTTGTTATCAAGTATTTAAAATTGGCTGGAGTCTAAGGGTAAATTCTTCTTTGGTCAGAGTCATACCTATCAAAAAGAATAACAGCTATGGTTGATGAGGCCAATCACCTCAGTCCAAAGACGATGCCTGAAAATAATGCATGATTACTATGAAAGTGCAGGGATGCATACATTTCATTTGGATTGGGAAACCATTTGACTGTGGCCCCAGAAGAAACTGACATGTTCTACGTACTTTAGAATTTCTTGGCCAGTGTATTTTCAATTTTGTTATCTGGATTCATTCCATTGGAATGATGGGAATAAACGATCTAAACCTTCAGTCCAGTTACCAGAATCAAAATCTGAACGCAAACTGTCTACAGGGCAATGTTGAGAACCAGTGTTAGTAACAAAATAAATGCTGAGCTGTTCCGTCTACTAGATGGATGGGAGATCAAAGCTGCCCATCCCATGTAGAACTCTGCTCAGCAGGGCCCTTTTCACATTAACCAATGCTGTGGCACAAATCCAGGTCTGAGTCTTGTGAGAAACACCAAGGTACCTGTACAAACACCTGGCATGGCAGTAGCAGTGGTTTTAAGCATGAAGCTCTGCTTCTGGTTAAGGTGAATCTATTGATTGAACCGGGAGTGGCCTAACAAACTGGAGCAGGCACCCTGCCTCTGAAAAATAATTGCACTTCATGGGGTTAGTGGTGGACACCCTGGGGGAAGTACCGTGGATGGGTGCTCTCGAAAGAAATAAACAGGAGGCCTACCAGGAACGTGGCCCATAGGATGGCCACAGTCATCAGTGGCAGAGTCTCCAACAGTAGCTCAGGTATGAACTGTCGCTTGAAAGCTCAAGCAGGACTTCTTTGATTCATTAAGGCCTGATGTTCTAGTTGGTGCCAGTGCGGTTTCTTTAAAGCACTTGTGTGCTTTGGATTTGCAGCACTGATGTCAAACGTGTTGCATATCCATTGACGTTGCTGCTCTACACCCTATTTCTATATTAGTACTTCATTTTCATTCGGCCACGGTGCTCTGACCTTCCCTATCTTTTCCTTTCATGATGTTAAGTGGGACAGAGAAAGAACGCTCTCAGGATGGGAGGCTACATCGCTTCCAGTCCAAACCCAAGGTCATTCCAGCCTCAGTGATCATGAAACAGGATGTAGATGATACTTGCTTATGCACACATTCAGAGGCCCAACTCATGACTGACTTGCTCGCTGAAGCACACAAGAGAATGAGCTTTGCACTTAAATGTCCATAAAGGTCCTCTACCAAACTGTTTTGTTGCACAACACCGCCAACCAACAATGTCTATGCTGAGTCCTTGGGAAAATGTGGACCACTTCTCATATCTTGAGAGCCTGTATTAGCGAGGGCAGTCATCAACTGAAATTCATCATAACCTCCCAAATCCTCCAAATCAATAGACAGGATAAGTGGATCAACATGAATATTCTCTCCCAGTTCAACTGTTCCAGCATCAAAGCTCTAAGTACACTTGGTCAAATTTGCACAGGAGATGTCATGTACATGCCTAATACCAGACCACCAAACGGGCACTCTACTCCGAGCTCCATCATGACAAAAGGTTATAAGGAAGACAGAGGAAGTGCTTCAAGGATGTTCTCAAAGCCTCCTTGGGAAATTGCAGCTTCTTCACTGACTTGATTTAATGAGCAGAGTTGATAGAGGAAAATGTGTAGATGTTGTGTACTTTGACTTCCAGAAGGCATTTGACAAGGTGTCACTTAAAAGCGTGGTACACAAGATAAGGGTCCACGATAGTGGGGGAAGTGTGTTCACATGGATTATCACACAGAAGATAGAAAGTCAGAATAACTGGGTCTTTTTCAGGCTGGAAGGATGTAACCAGTGGAGTGCCCAAGGATCAGATCTTGGTCCTCAATTATTATTGGAAGAGGAGGCAGAGTGTAAGGTATTTGAGTTTGCCAATGATACTAAAATAGGTGGGAGGGTTTGTTGTGATGATGATATTTGGACTTTGCAACTGAATGTGGACAGGTTGAGTGAGTGGGTGAAAACTTGGCAAATAGAGTTTAATGTGAGGGAAGTGTGAGATTGGAGGAATCAAAGGGCAGACTATTATTTGGAGATAAATTGGAGGATCTAGGCATACTTGAGCATGAATCAGTTACCTGCTGGTGCAGCAAGTAGTTAGGAAGGCAAATGGCATATTTGGCTTAATTGTAGTTTAGTAAAAGGAAGTATTGTTATATTTTTGCAGGATAAAATACTGTGCGGAGTTTTGCCCCCTATTTAAAGGATTTACTAGCATTGGAAGCAGTCCAAAAGAGACTCAGTAGGCTAATTCCTGAGATGAGAGGGTTGTCCTGTCATGAGCAGCTAAAGAAGTTGGATCTGTATTGTTTGAAATTTAGAAGAATGAGAAGTGGTCTAAGGGGACATGACAGGGTAGATGTTGAGATGTTTTCATGGGACCCTCACCAATGAGATGAATACTAACCCCCATTTATGAAGAACATTTATATATTAATGGAACTGCAGGCATAAATGATAAATAGCCTTTGTGATGTAAAGAGTATGTAGTGAGGTAGTTAAGTTACTGTCTTCCTGCTTACTGTTGCTGAGAAATATTTCTCAGGATTAGGTTTATTACTGTCTATATGAAGTGAAATGTGTTGTTTTGCGGCAGCAGTATAGTGCAAAAACATTTTTAAAAAAAAACTATAAATTACAAAATAAATAGTGCAAAAAAAAGGAACAATGAGGTGGTGTTCATGGGATCATGGACTGTTCAGAAATCTGATGATGGGAAGAAGCTGCTCCTCAATCGTTGAGTGTGGGTCTTCAGGCACCTGTACCACCTCCATGATGGTAGTAAGGAGAAGAGGGCATGTCCCAGATGGCGTGGTCCCTAATGATGGATGCTGCCTTCTTGAGGCATCGCCTCTTGAAGATGTCCTCGATGGTGGGGAGGAGTGTGCCCGTGATGGAGCTGGCTGAGTCTACAACCCTGTGCAGCCTCTTGCGATCCTGTGCATTGGATCCTCCGTACCAGGCTGTGATGCAACCAGTCAGAATGTTCTCCACCATCTATAGAAATTTGCAAGAGTCTTTGGTGATGTACCAAATCTCCTCCAACCCCTAACAAAGTAGAGCTGCTGGCATGCCTTCTTCGGTTGTACTTCTTTTGGTTGTATTTTGGGAGAATAGCTTGTCTACTATACCAGGAATCCTTAAATAAGTTCATGGATCTAAAATGTCTCCAGTTTATTTACAATTGGTCCATTTTCATTAATGTATGCAGTGAACCACATGTGAAATGTTTTTAATGTGAAAGATTAATTCAAACAGATCTAAGCTGTATCAGCTCTTGACTGAAGAAGATTGATCTGTATTGAGGTAATCACTTCTTCAGACTTGGCATGCTCATGTGAACATGTTATTGAGACATGTAAGAAGGGACACCATCAGTTATCTAAGACTGCCAACCAGGGAAGTAGAGATTAGTATGTTTAAAATGTATGATTTTATAACAAATGAACTATATAATAGAATGTAAGAATTATTGTGGGGAAAATTAGATCTTAATACAAATTTGGGGTCTGTTGAGTGCAGTGTGTGCCTGAATGCTCTGGACTTCTGCACATGGAACCATGGGATGTGCTGGTAAGATGCAGGTGCATCTAACCTTTCACTCCACCACGGAATTGGCATTAAGCCCAGGGTATTCATAATGTGGGTGAAAGGCTGGATACACTTCATATCTGGCCCCTCAAATACTCCAGTTATGGCTGGTGTAGAGCTAACACAGATCTGTTTATTTAAATAGGTTAATGATTAACAGGATGAACTTAACTAAGTTTTTTTTGTTTTGGATTTGCTGGAGTGCAGTAAACCAACCAGAGTATAATCATTATTGTTTTTCACTTTGGGAAAGAAAATGTATTTTCAATTTATTACCTTGGGGGCAGGGAGTCATGCTATTGTATTTTTAGGCAAAGTGTGAATTAGGAAAGGGTATCAAGTCAAAAATTTAATTTTAGTAGTTTCTAAACCTTGTCCTGCTAGATTAGGAGAATTAGGACCAATCCTGACTTTGGTGATGGAGACTGGGGACAAATCTTGAGCCCAGTTTCTAGAATAGAGGGTAAATTCCACAATGCTTTGGAAAAGGGGGGAAAAATTAGGTTGGGTTGGTTTTACATTTACATTAAGTTGGGTGGCAGGGGGATGGGAACCACAGCAGCTGGGTAACAGGTGGCAAGGTTGAGGGCAAGAAAGACTGAAAGGAAGGACAACAAGGGGCAGGCTAATAAACATGGTGGCACTGGTGGGCTGAAATGTGTCTACCTTAACGCTAGGAGTATTGTGGGTAAGGAGGATGAACTTAGAGCCTGGAGCAGTACATGGAATTATGATGCTGTTGATAGAGACCTAGATGCACGAGCGACAGGACTGGTTTTGTTGTTTTAGATGTGATAGCGGGGTAAAAGAGGTGGAGGGGTTGCACTACAGAGGCAATTCAGGTGGAGCTCAGAAATAGGGTGGGTGCAATTATGCTGATGGGATTTTACTATGGGCCCCCCAATAGCCACCAAGAGGTGGAGGAACAGATATGTAGACAGATTATGGAAAGGTGCAGAAACAACAGAGTTATCATTGTGGGGGACTTTAACTTCCCCAGTCTTGACTAGAACTTCCTTAATACAAGAAGCTTAAATGGGACGTGATTTCTTTGGTGCATCCAAGAAGGGTTCTTGAAACAGTATATGGAGAGTCCAACCAGAGGAGAGAACATACTGGACCTGGTTTTGCGAAATGAGTCAGGCCTGGTGCCAGACCTGATAGTGGATAAACATTTTGGGAATAATGATCACAACTCATTACATTTTAAGATTGTTATGGGTAAGGATAAAATTGGATCTTGCAGGAAGGTAGTAAATTGGGGGAGGGCAAATTACAACAGGATATGACAGGAGCCAAGGGGCGTTGATTGGGAGCAGCTGCTGTCGGACAAGTCCACATCTGACATGTTGGAGTTGCTTAAAGACCAGTTGAGCGGAGCTCAGGATTGGCATGTTCTGGTAAGGAGTAAGGACAAGGATGGTACGGTAAGGGAAGCTTGGATAACCTGAGAGATCCTAAATTTAGTCAGGAAGAAATAGCAAGCACATATAAGGTTTAGGAAGCTAAAATCAGACTGGGCCCTTGCGGAATATAAAGACAGCAGAAAAGTGCTCAAGCAGGTGATTAGGAAGGCCAAAAGAGGCCATGAAATGTCTTCAGCGAGCAGGGTCAAGGATAATCCTGACATATTTTATACTTGTATTCAGAAAAAGAGGATCACTAAGGAGAGGGTAGGTCCATTCAAGGAGAAAGGAAGGAATTTGTGTTTGGAGTCAGAGCAAGTGGCTGAAGTACTAAATGAATACTTTGCGTTGGTATTTACCTAGGAGAAGGAATTGGAGGATAGTGAAAACAGTGGGGCACTGCTAATATGCTGGGACATTTTGAGATTAAGGAGGAGATAGTGCTGGGTCTTCTGAAAAGCATTAAGGTGGATAAGTTCCCAGGGCCTGATGGAATATATCCCAGAATATTGAAAGCAGCAAGTGATGAGATAGCTGTGGCTTTTACAAGGATCTTTGTGTCCTCATCAACAACAGGCGAGGTCCTGGAGGACTGGAGAGTAGCAAATGTTGTTCCTTTGTTCAAGAAGGGAAATTGGGATAATCCAGGTAACTATAGGCCAGTGAGCCTCATGTCAGTGGTAGGGAAGCTATTGGAGAGGATACTGAGGAATTGGATTTGTGCACATTTGGAAAAGCATGGCCTGCATAGGGACAATCAACGTGATTGAATATTTGAGGTGGTGACAGAGGTGCTTGATGAGGGTAAGGCAGTGAAAGTTATCTACATGGACTTTAGTAAGGCATTTGATAAGGTCCCTCATGGTAGGTTGATTCAGAAGATAAAGATGCATGGGATCCAGGGTAAATTTCAAGTTTGGATTCTGAACTGGCTTGCCCTTAGACAGAGTAGGGGTCGAAGGCTGTTATTCCAACAGGAGGTCTGTGACCAGTGGTGTTCTGCAAGAATCAGTGCTGGGACCTCTATGTGATGTATATCAATGATTTGGATGAAAATGTAGATTGGGAGTTATGGACAGTGTAAAGGACTATCAAAGAATGCAGCAGGATGTAGATCAATTACAGATATAGGCAGAGAAGTGGCAGATGGAGTTAGGGTGTTGGGTAAGAGTGAGGTGTTGCACTTTAGGAGGTCAAACAAAAGAAGAAAGTATACAGTTAATGGTAGCCCCTTAATAGCATTGAGGTACAGAGGGATCTTGGGGTCCAGGTCCATAGTTCACTGAAAGTGGCTACACAAGTGGATAAGGTGGTAAAGAAGGCATATGGAATGCTTGCCTTGATTGGTGGGAGTGTTGAGTATAAGAGTAAGGAAGTCATGCTGCATCTATATAAAACTTTAGTCAGACCACACTTGGAGTATTGTGGGCAGTTCTGGTCGCCCTGTTATAGGAAGGATGCGGAGACTGTGGAAGGGGTGCAGGAGAGGTTTACCAGGAATGCTGCCTGGATTAGAGGGTATGAGCTATAAGGAAAGGTTGGACAAACTTGTGTTGTTCTCCTTAGATCATTGGGGGCTGAGGGAGATGTGATAGAGGTTTTTTAAATTCTGAGAGGCATAGATAAGGTAAACAGTCAGGATCTTTTCCCCAGGTTAGAAATGTGAAACACCAGAGGACATGCTTTAAGGTTGGGGGGGAAGAGGGGGAAGAAAGTATAAAGGCGATGCGAGAGGCAAGTATTTTTTACGCAGAGAGTGGTGGATGCCTGGAATGGGTTACTGGGGTAGTTGTGGAAGCAGGCAGTTTGGTGGAGTTCAAGAGGCTTTTAGATAGACACATGAATATGAAGGGAATGGAAGGATATGGATGATACACAGGAGGAGGACATTTAGTATAAATTGGCATCAAGATCAGTACAACATCGTGGGCTGAATGGCCTGTCCAATGCTGTATTGTTCTATTTGTTTAGATGGGCTTTGTGAAAGCCACAAGGAATGAGACACAAATGCATTATATTGTAATACAGATAATATGGCAAACAGGGATGGAAGTGAAATTGAGTTCTGTGCACGGTTTTGAAGATGGCTTTTCCTTTTCATAACTGTTAACGTTTTTGCATTCTAATTATTTGGTAGGTGGATTTGCCACATTTTCTTCTAGTTTCTGTGGCCTGTGTGAAGGAAAATCCTCTCTGGTGCCTACAAGCATTTCCCAGCCATGCTTACCAGTAACCAACACTGGTCCAACTCGAATTCTTCCTCATCTTTACCTTGGCTGCCAACGAGATGTGTTGAACAAGGTAAGAGGGGAACGATCTCATCCAATCCGCTGTAGTTAAAACATCTTTCTGCAAATGTGGCAGACATTTTCTATTTATTTTAGATAACTATGTCATTACATGAATTGAAAATATAGTAAAAGTATTTCCACAACTAATTTTGTATATCACAATTATAATGGAATTTTGCCAAATAAAACTCATTTGAATTGAATTATGGAGATTTTTTTAAAATGAGGGTTTAGAGGGTCATAAACTCACCATAAAACAGATGGTAGAGAAAGGAATCCTTTTTCTATTTATGAAATTCCTGGATATGCACCTGAAGTCCTGTAAGCTGAAAGGATATGGATGAAGAGCTGGAAAGCGTGATTAGACTAACTGTTTTACAGCAAGCACAGACATGATGGATGGCATGGCTTCATTCTGTTCCAAGGCTTATTATGATTCTAAGAGGCAATACTTCTATTTAAGTGGCACTGACTAAAGTTCCATAGTATTTACAAGCATTATATTTTCCTTCAAATATAGGAGCTAATGCAGCAGATTGATATTGGCTACGTACTCAATGCAAGTAATACATGCCCAAAACCTGACTTTATCCCAGAGAGTCATTTTCTACGAGTTCCAGTAAATGACAGCTTTTCTGAGAAGATCCTGCCTTGGCTTGACAAGTCAGTTGAATTTATAGGTCAGTTGGGGCTTCTGTGTTGATTTTTAACATTTCTTTAAAAGCTAATTTTGCTAATTGCTGCTTAATGGTTTTACTTAAGATTTTTGATTATAATTGTCATTCTTTGGCGTGCTACCAGAAGATGAGAGAAGCTGCTTCAAAACACTGAGATCAGGAACTCAGAGTAATCACAGGAGTAATTATTTTTCTGTCGAGGTGAAACCTGCAAAACCTTTGCAGAATTAATTTGATTTCTGAACAAATACATTTTCAGGGTGATATGCAGCCTGAATCAGTGTATTTTGTTGTATTGAAAGAATATAGTTGATTTAAATAATTTCTCAGTTTTAAGTGAAGCAAATGTGTCTCCCTGTTAACTTTTAACTGGCTTGTAAATAGTTTTAATATTTTGTATTTTTGCATTAAATATAAAAATTCCTGCTGTGCACACTTTCCAAAGAATATCAGTTGTTTAACTGAATAGTGTTATTTATCCAGTTTCTGCTAGATGTGACCAGTCAGTTTGTTTACTAAAGCTATATTTCAGCTCCCCTGAATTATGGAAATTAAGCCAACTCCCATTGGTATCAGAATGCTTCCTTCAGACTCCACCCCCGCCCCCCTCCCCCCTGTTATGATGCCAAAACTTCTTTCTATTACTAGAACAAGAAATTTGCAAAGTTGCCTTGTGCATGTTAAAGACAAAGTTTGAGGCATCACATGTGGTTACCTACATATTCTTGCAACTGGGTAATGGTGTGAAGAAACTTGGGGCATAGTGAATAACATAGTAATCACAAGAGTTAAGAGTTCAGTGTTGTGAATAACATTCCTTCATCAACTTGTTTTTAGAGAAAGCAAAGGCATCAAATGGCTGTGTGTTGGTGCACTGCTTGGCTGGAATTTCCCGTTCTGCCACCATTGCTATTGCTTATATAATGAAGAGGATGGATATGTCATTAGATGAAGCATATAGGTAAGAGGTATTATGTTAGCAATGACATGATTTTTTTTTTTACCCCCCCCCCCCCCCCCCCCAAGGCTTTGTTACTGACTCATTAGGTGAGTTAATAATAACAAATTTAGAGAATGGTAAAAGGTTAGTTACATGTTTTAGCTAGGCAGTAGTCAAACCTTGATTCCAATCCTTGGAGACAGTTTTGGAGTGCTAGCACTATTGGTGATACTTTGAATCACTTTGCTAATAGTTAGGAATGAGCCTTTTAAGTGGTTAAGTTGGATCTGTTCTGTCTTTTGTGATAGGTCATACCAGGTTACTTTGTTAGATACTAGTATCCTAGATGCACTGGAATAGCATGGCTAGTTTCTGTATCTAGTTCTGATGCAACAATATTCTGTCTTACAGATGTGAAGAACTAGCTGGATTTTGGTATCTTTAATGGGAGTAATGAATGCATTCATCAACTAGTTATTTTAGCTTGTCCTTTGGGCTCCACCATAGTTGGGAATGCTCAAATGGCTCAATGAAAAGAAATATCCTGGGGTGATGATAGAGAAGTCTGGAACTTGAGGATAATTATGATTCTGTGAATATAGTTATACCTGGCTATTGCTTGAAAAGCCTGAGAGGCACCATCCCCAAATGTCGGGCTAGGTCACTGAGGCTGAGACTATACAAGATATGTTCTGATCATTAATTTCTGATTGTCAGATACTTTTTGTTTATGATGTTATTCTATAGCACTTGTCTTATATTGAGTATCTTGCTCGGCAACTTTAGAGTGTATTAGGAGGTAGCCACATAATGTCACTCGACTTAATTTATCAGGAACCAGGGTCAGGTACAAGCCAGTCAAGTTCTTTTGCTTGGGATGAAGCATATTATCATAAAATCTCCCTGAGTTCACTAATGATGAGATCAGGTAGTTTTCTTGGCTCTCATAATTTATCAGAGGTTGTCTTGGGCTTTGTAGATTGCTCTTGCTGCTCTAATTGCTATTTGTGGAACAGGTGTCAGCAATGCAGAAGGGGACATAGTAAATTTCATGCCCACAGTCTTCCCATATGAAAATTCAAAAGCATTGAAAACAGAAGCAAATTGGTAGGTGGGATAAGATAGCTGAAGGTAAACTCACTGGTAGTTGGAACTGCAATCAATAAAGAAACTAAACAAACAGATTTCAACTACTTGGTTTTCTGGAAAAGGAAGAGAATAGCTGTAAATTGTAGTCTATACTGGAATTATTGACATAGGTATGTAAAAGTTCAAAGTCCTTCAGGTAGTGTTCAGAATGTGGGGGGAAGGATTTGATAATCTTTGCCTTCCTACCAAATGAGAGTGGGAATGATAGAAAAAAATAAGCCTTTGCTTCAAGACTGGAGAAAATAGTGCAGATAGTTCAGCTTCCTATGGCATTGGAACCAGTTCTGAAACAGAAGTGACCTGTATGAGTAAAATGGGTAGCAGCCAAAGTGGCAAGGTTCTGAACATCCTGGGGATGTTAACCAGTGATGTGGGGAGAGTTGAATTTAATTTGGCATAGGGAAGAAAATTGGGCTGCAGTAGAGAGATAGTGTATAGGAATTAAGAGGGACAAATAGCAAATGGTATGGAAAGAGTAGGAGTTGATAGATGAACAAAGCAAACCTCTTGAGCATGGTGGTAGAATGTCTGTAGATCAATGATAATTAAACACACTTGGTTACTGTGTATTCATAAATGGGATGACTGTACTGATCAAAGATAGTTTATATTTCTACAGACATCACAGTTAAAGATTACATCTATTGGTTAGTGTTAAAAGAAAAGGAATCATTACTCATAACTTATTAAAATGTTTTGGTTATTTATTATAGGTTCCTAAAATAATTCTGTCCTCAGGTTTTCTACTGATTGAGATTAATATTATGGTTTTCCTCCTTAGCCATGGATGGGTCATTTTACTAATTGTTTCTTTAAATGCTTACCATTATCAACAGAGAAAACCTTCTCAATCTATGTTATGTTAGGCTATGCAGCCATTATACCTGTAGAACTTATTTGATTTTAAACTCGGGATTAGTTTCCAACTGATTTGTGCCTCTCAAACTCCATACAATATTGTCTCATTGTGGTCTCTTCCTCTGTAGTATCTATCTACATATTGCAATGATACTTTTAAATATGCCTCAATTTTCAGAGACCTGATTACCAAGTTTAAAGCATTGTTAGTTTAATATGATACCCTTAATTGTTTTTGAAAAAGTGATTTTCTGGAGCCTGCTTCATAAATGAGATATTGAACTTAGAACAGCATAGCACAGGAATAGGTCCTTTGGCCCATGCTGTCTGTGTCGAGTACCATTAAGAAATTACATTTGTGTTTTTAAGATTTGTCAAGGAGAAGAGGCCAACCATTTCACCCAACTTTAACTTTCTTGGCCAATTGCTGGATTTTGAGAAAAGGTTGAAGGCTCAGCCTGGCCAAACAGGAACTATTAGCAAATTAAAACTCCTGCAGTTGGAGAGACCTGTGGAACAGAGATTGGCCCATGACTGTGTTTCTTTCGAGACAGCACTAGAGAAGCAACCCTCCACTACCTCAGCCATTATGGATCAGAACCCCATTGCACCTGCTATACCTTTATCCGCACTTATGGAACCCACTGTTTCCAACGTGGAAGGAGAATGTTTTTTGGCTCAAGAAATCAATGGACTTAGCCTGTCGGTTGACAGATTAGAGGACAACAACCGGCTGAAACGCTCATTTTCATTGGACATAAGGTCTGTATCATATCCTGTGAGCAGTGGAGGTGCTAGTTCTGCACCAATTGCTGCTTGTTCGGAAGGCAGTTACGGTCCTGGGAAGGAATCAAATGCAGGTGAATCAAGCAGGTTCTGTTTCTATTCATCAGCTCAGACAGAAGTGGAGCAGCTTCCAGAACACATTAAACCCACTGTGATGGATGTAAACACAAAGCAAACACAAACCATATGGGAACAAGGAACACCAAGTAGTACAGTTATTCCATCAGCACAAACCACAGTACCCAGAACACTGCTCTACCCACTGCACAGAAGTGGAAGCATGGAGGATAACTACAGAACAAACTTTCTACTGGATCTTTCTGGTAGCCAACAACATTTAGCAACCTCTGCAGCGGGACTGGGACTGAAAGGATGGCACTCGGACATAATCTCACCTCAAACATCAACTGCATCGTTGGCCAACACCTGGTACTTCGCAACTGAAGCACTAGCAGGCCAATCTCCTCGCTTTTTGTCAAGTTCTGCGCTATTTAGTGGTGCAACAGCTTACTCAGCCTTTAGCTGTAGTCAATTACCATCAGGCTGTGATCAGTCGGGGACAGTGCGCCGGCGTGAGAAACACTGTGACCGTCGAGATTCCAGGCGCAGCTGGCATGAGGAAAGCCCATTTGAAAAACAGTACAAACGACGCAGCTGCCAAATGGAATTTGAGGAAGGCATGAATGAAAGCAGGTCCCGGGAGGACCTAAGAAAAATTGGAAGTCAATCCAGCTTTTCCGGTAGTATGGAGATCATCGAAGTTTCCTGAGGAAATGTTAAAATGCAAACTGTGGTGATTCGCAGGTATATAGTTTCCCTAAAACAGAATCACAGCTTCAACCAGGGACATAAATTGTTGCTTGAATGCTTTGTTTGTTCATCATTTAATTGAACACACATTTCTTATCTAATCCATGCAATGATGCATAATTGTCAGGCTTTCCTTACACATTTGGAAAAATCCCAGTTATCATTAAATAAATGTCCAAAAATGCACTTTGCCTCCGAAGACTGAGCCAAGTTCTATGGAGATCTTTGTTTTAAATTCCAGACAAGCTGGCAGAATCTGGATTTCTGTGTGTAGTCATAGCTTCAATGCAAATTTCTTTGCATCTGTACATAAATGGTGTAACTATCTTGATTTGAATTTATGGATAGATAAGGTGTCAGTGCTGCTTAGAGCAAATACCTCAAATTTAAAGCTTATACTGTAAGTAGGTATTCAGCAAATCAGATCTCAGGTCAGTCTTGATACAGACGAGATTTACAGTTTTTGGCTAGGTTTGAATTTAAACCCAATTTGGACAGCTAAATTAGCACTGAGAAAATGTCTGTGTGTACATTTAACTTTGATCAGATAAATGAGGATAGTATCAAAATCAAGTAGAGATGTAAATGAAACATGTGAATTCTATGCAGAGTGCATGAGTTGCAGGTAGGAAGGATGCTTGTGGGTGTCCTCTTGTGGAAAAGTGCTGGAAACTTGTTCAGGATGGTACAAAGTGTCTGTGCATGGTGGAACTATTTTGTTCAAATGTGTAATGTATGAGAGCTGTCTATGGATAACGTGTTGCTCAACCAGGTGAAATGTTGAGCATCTGTTGAAATAAAATCTGAGATGGTACCTGTTATACATGTGTGATTTACATAATATGTCAAATTGTTATGTAGGCGGCTGGAAAATTGCTCAAGCTGTTTCTTTAAATGTTTGAAAATGTACAATGCACAAAATATACTATATAGAGAAAATAATAAAGTACTTCCACAGCTAGAGAACATAAGGCAAAGACAATATACATTAAACAATACAAAAAAGAATGAGTTGCAAGAAGAATTTTGCATTTCATTGCTTCAACCAGTCAAACATTTGATACCTGAAGGTAAAATTGTGGATAATGATGCATGGTGACTCAAACTTGGCAAGCTATCTACAAGTTTGTTTTAAAGTTTCAACACTGAAATGCACGGTATTGATCATTCCTTTCTGGAATGCTCATTGGAAACAATGTGTTGCATGTAAAAATTTGATTATTTTCCCTTTTCAAATTCTAATTTTGAGATGAGCAGTTTCAGAGATCAGAAGTATCCTAAATGTAAAAACAAAATTAATTTACTTCTGCCCCCATCCATCTGGAGAAATTTACAAAAAAAGGGGAAATGTCCATTTCTTACTGATCACAGAACTAAGAACCAGAAATAGCATAGATACTAAGTAGCTACATGTAATTTAAGGAAATGTTATTTACAGTTCACTGCAGCTTCATTCACCTTCAGAAACTTTTAAAACTAGGAACTGCAGTTACAATTAAGCTCAAGCTACCAGTCATTAAAGATGAGATTTGTTAAAGTGCCATACAAAACTATAATAAATATTAGCAGTATGTAGTATAAGCAACACATTTTAATATTTATGAATTTAATATTAAAGTACTGAGACAAAAATAATAAATTACCTTACCTGTTTTGTTCATACTAAAATTACTGCACATCTTAGTTTACAGTGAACTGCAAGACTCATTTTTAGCATATTTGGACTCTTTTACAAACTGGTAAATTACCTGATAGTTGGAAATTATTCCAAATTTTCACAAAAGGAGAGCCTAATGGATAAAACCTGAATTTAGAAATCTCTGGGAACAGTCACAAAACTACATATTTACTAACTTGCAATATTCAAGTTCCTGAGGCATACTACAGGAGGTGGATATATAAATTACCTAAACACAATTGACAGCTTTATTAAAACAAGGTATCAGATATATACACAAGGCACATATAATCAATATAAATGTGCTGCAAAACATCAATAAACACTTAAGTGATGAAGCTTTGAAAAAAGAGAATGCCATGTCCTTTTGCATGCATTAATTCAAATTGATTTAATTGTGGCAATTGCAATACTAACTGATGTGTAGTGGTGCAAATGTTTATCCCCAGACAGCTTAAGTCTCTCAAAACCATTTTGAATAAAGCACAACCTGCAATAACAGATGACACTGTCCACACCAGCAACATTTAATAGCTGGTACACTAGAATTGAAATGTTATTTCCCATGAGCTATTACTCTGCAATCCAGACAATTCTGGGAGACAAGTACATTACAATCAAGGCTCAATACACCTGGAAATGCATGATGCTTCAGCTGACTTAATATCTAAATCATAGATGTCTGCACAAATCCAGTGGAATTCAGAGGGTGGAGATATAACTTTCATTGGCTACTGGTACTTTATATCTTTATCAGCTCTCATGCTGAAAGGTTCAAGTCTTTCATTTTCTGGCAATAAGCTATTAAGTTTCTCCATTAATGGGACAGTTTGATCTATGCCCATCTGTATGCGGCGTAGTATGGCTGACATCTCATTAACCTTCTGTATTTGTTCAGCATATTTGGCATATCGCTTCTGTCGCTCTTGCATAATGCTATACAAGGCTTCAACAGATAGATCCATCTACAATTGAACAAAAATACTGTAATTATCAAACTGGACAACAATTATAAACAGTATTTGCAGGGAGAAAATAGTAAATAATTTTATCAAGGTGTATCTTATTCAGAAATAAAGTTCGAAACAATGAAATCATCTCCTTAATACTTTGCCTTTAAGAATTATTTCCCCCAAATACAGTAGGTCAGTTTTCTCTTCCCACAGATGTGGCCTGACCTGCTGAGTATTTCCAGCATTTTCTTTTTTTTAAATCTTGGGTCAGTTTTCAACCTGGAGTGCATAATCCCTTCAGAATGAGAGGGGTGGGTTGCCAGAGACTTCAGGGGGCCCATGATATTTGAATAACACCAAGGTATTTCAATATGAACATTCACCAAGAAGGTTAAACAAAATAAGAATATACTTTCCATGGTAGATACCCTAGCTGCAGAGCTGCTAGTGGATCCCAGGATAGCTTCAGTTCCTTAAAAGCAGTGGGCCTGCCCTTGGAGTCATAGAATCACACTTGCCATTCATTCAGAAAGGTTGGGACCCAGTGTTATAGGCTACCACAAGTGGAAGCATTTATCAAAGACGTAGCCTAGAATCATTCACTCTTACATTCTAGCTGCAGTGAAGTTCAGTTAATCCAACATATTCAGGACTTTAGTGGCACCAGACTAACCGATTTTCCAGACTATTCGATGTTATTCTATTAATAATGCAAAATGTTTTGAATTCATTATTTTTGGATGTTACCTAGTAGAATAATAAATTATCCAGTGAATTCGGTAAGTTGAAAGTGAGTGAGGGAACTGTGGCCTTGGTGTGTGACACGGAGCGTGGGAACCAGGGCCCCAGTGCATTTGGGGGGGGGGGGGGGTAGGCACAGGAACCTGGGTCTCAGTGCGCCGGGGGGGTGGGGGTGGGGGCTGGCTGTGGGCACAGCACCCAGTGAGCCAGATGTTGAATCATTGCCATTTCTGAATAGGAGATACACCTACATGTGGTTCTACCTATAAAGATCCTTGTGGATCCCACTAATAGATTCTCTTCACCATTGTGTGACCAACAGTGACTGGCTTTTAATTACCTAGCAGCCAGGTTCATAGTAGGGTCCTAATATCTCTTCCCTTAGCTGGTTTTGGCTGTTAACACCTCTCTGAAATGGTTTGGGATGCTTTTCTATTTGGGATGCTATAAAAATGCAAACTGTGGTTGTTTCATTGATAAGGATGTCTCAGGTGAGAAAATCAGTCAATAGGAATTGTGGTTTCCACTTAGCAGTATAAATTACGACACAATGGATATGTGAAAATTGAAAATAAAAACAGAAACTGCTGGAAATAATTGGCTGGTCTGGCAGCATGTATGGAGAGTTAACTTCTCAGATTGATTACTTCTCTTCAGAACTGGGAATAGTTAGAGGTAAGACATTTTAAGACGTGGTGAAGGAAAGAGTGCAGAAAGTCTGTGAAGGAGTGGAAGGCAAGATAGAATAAATGACAAACGGTATTATTCTAAGGCAAATGATGGAGGTAATGAGGAACAAAAGGTCAGTCTGGAAGAGATTTAATTAATTAGAATAATAATCTGAAATTACCAGAGAAACAGAGTGAATGTTGAAAATGCTCATTATCTGAAAATCTCTAGAACAATGTTCCCAGGCAGAAATAAGGAGCAGAACTAAAGGACAGCCAACTGGAAGCTTGGAGTCGTGCTCTTTTCCCTTCGCTATTTCTCTGTATCCTAAAGTTTGTTTCATCTTTGACTATTCCCAGTCTGATGAAATGTCATCAACCCAAAACATTAATTATTTCTCCATGGATGCTGTTTCACCCCAACTTCCATAATTCTTTCATCTTGTTATTAATAATTATAATTTTAACTTTAAATATTTCTCATGTTAATGTAAAAAAAAATGTTGCTATATAAAGAGGCCACATCCATTCTCACCTTTCAAAATAAAATAATGAGGTAGGCAATGCTGTCAGTAAATGAAGGCTTTGAAAATGAAATCCATTAACCCCAGCACATGCAAGGTCTATTACACAGAAGCAACTTAGAAGTCAGTCGTATGCACTTTGTAATAGAGAATATCTGTAAAGTATCCCAACCTTACAAAGCATTAACAGTTCTCATTTGAATTTATTTCTGCTAACATTTGATATTACAAATGATCTTCTGACATATCCCCATTGTAATAAAAAAACTTGCACAAAACACTTCAAAGTGAATACCAATCTTAAAATGTCAGTACCTACACTTCATACTACTAGAAAAGGACATGTTGAAATGACAGCACTTGCATACCATTTATCTGTCATGTTTTTAAATTGTGACACACTCTAATGGTAATTACACTGTTAAGTGGTAAATTGACCTTCAACAATTATCATCATGCAGTTAGTTGGTCCTTTGCTTCCCCCCTCATCACCCCATACACCAACAATAATTTGCAATTATATAACATTTTTAGCAAAAACAAAACATCCAAATGCAAATTGAAAATTTCTACTGATTATGGAAGAGGGCTTGGTCAAAAAGGTACATTTTAAGGCAGGCTAAAGGAAAAGAGGTAGAAACATTAGGCAGATCCAGAGGGGCAAAGAAATTCAATAGTAGTAGTGCCCTGGTTACTGAAATTTTCCATAATTTATTGTAGATGAGGCTTGCTGTAATTAGTCAAGCCCATCTGCAGAAATATCATACCATCCTTTACTCACGCACTCAGTACATTAAAGCCCAACTGGACCTACAAAATGTCTGATCTGAAAAGATTCCTATGTTTTTGTCTACATATTCATTTGGAATATCCATATATAAATGCATTCATGACAATGGATTTAAAATCAAGGTGTCAGTGCTAAATTTATTGGTTGTTGTATTCTGAACAATAATACTCAACTCAAGCACAGTGTAAGCAAGTCTCAGCTTGAATATATGCCAACATAACTCAATACAATGTCATGTCCGGGTCTTAAAGCTTACTTCTAAACTTAGGTTCTTGTTTACGTGCTTCAATACTGGGACTATACAAGTCTTATAGGAATGTACAGAATGTTCTAGAGAACAGATGCTGTCGCAATAGCCTCCATTTGCCATTTTCTGTTATCTGATTAACAGAAGAGCTTAAATAGAAACATAAAATGCTGCAGATAGCTAGTCAAGCAGGATCTGTGGAAAGAAAAAAATATAGATAACAATTCAGGCCAAACATCTAATATTGCCCATGCAGTTGCCCTTTTTTCTTGTGAAGTTGCATCTCCACTCCTATCTACACACATTCTCCAAGCTCATCTGAAACACACTGCTAACTAAAAATTGAAATCAATGGAAAATTATATGCAACAGAAGTTAATAGATGTTTAGATATTAGAAAAATCAAGGTATATAGGGTTAGTGGAGGAAAGTACCACTGAGATAAAAGATTAGCCATGATCTCACTGAATCTTACCGAGGGCTGAATGGTCTACTCTTCTATTTCTTCAGTGCACCAGCTGTAACGTGAAGCAGGCTGCTTCCGCAGATGCCCCACTCTAAGTGTTGGTGAACTGCCTCAAATTTATAGAGTTGTACAGCACATGAACAGGTCCTTCAAGCTACCATGTCCATGCCGCTCATTGTATCCATCTAAACTAATTCCATTTACCCACATTAGATTTAACTACTTTTCTAGATGCTTCTTAAATGTCATGAGAGTATCTGCTTCCATCACCTCTTCAGGCAGCACTCTTCCAGACTCCAACCACCCTCTGTATGAAAACACTTCTACTCAAATGCCCTCTGAACCTTCTACCTCTCACCTTAAACCTATACACTCACTATGGTTAAAAAAAATTATAATCTACCCCATCTCTCCCCCTTCATAATTTTATATTTCTCTCTCATGTCACCCCTCAGCCTCCTCCACTCCAGGGGGAAAAAACCCAGCCTATTCATTGTCTCATAACCAGAAAGCTCCAATCCAGGCAACATTCTGGTAAACCTTCTCTGTTCAACTCCAGGGGCCCATCAGCAGGGTTCAGTAATGGAAAATACCTTAGCAGCTATTAAGAAGCCAGGGACTTCTGCATTCTTGTACAAAGACACAAAAATTCCAAACTTCCTGGCATTTAAATGGGGAAATGCCGGCAAGTATGCACAGAACTGCTGGCATTTCCCTACAAAACCTTGCTCCTTAAAGTCACTGGCAATCCAGGAAAAAGATGCATATTGTGATTATATATATTCTCAGGGGGTGTTCAAGCCAATTATAGCTAATTAATTATGCTGATCACTGAGCAAACAAGATAGACAAGTTTTGCAAAGTAGGTTCCACAAACAGCAATGAAGTAAATGACCAAATTTTTACTGAAGGTTATGGGCAGTTTATGCTCTTGAAACTATTAACTCTTCTCCAGTATCTTCCAGTAGGTACAGTGTGGCATCACACACAGCTCTGACAAGTTCAGTTTCTAGTATCTACTGCGATGGCCAACTTCACAGCTATGGAACACAACAACTCTGCCTGCATAGAGAGATAGAGAGAGAGAGAGAGAGAGAGCGAGAGCGAGAGAGCGAGAGAGAGAGCGAGAGAGAGCGAGAGAGAGCGAGAGAGAGCGAGAGAGCGAGAGAGAGAGAGAGAGAGAGCGAGAGAGAGAGAGAGAGAGCGAGAGAGAGAGAGAGAGAGAGAGAGTGTGTGTGTGTGTGGGGGGGGGGGCGGGTTGCGGAATTAGATGGGGAGAAAACATTCAACAATATTTTGACTCCTGATAAGGTGCGAGTGTGGCCAAGGCTCTACTGTAATGCTCCAATGGCTGCTCAGAGTGCTAACAATAAAAAGCAATTAGGAATTACGATACAGGTTGGGACTGTGATTTTTCTGCTCAACAGAGTAAACTAATTGTGCTCCATTATAACCTTGTGATTGAAATGAAACACTTCCTGGTTTTCATAGATTACTACCACAAAGAACCATCATGGGTACCCAAGACAGAATTTTACTTCCATTTTATATTTATTTTCATCTTCTCTAAATCACAGTTCTAAGTTCAAGTGTACAAATGACTACTTTTCAGATCACTTACCAACACTGTCCCTTAAACTGCCCAAAGCAAATGCAAAGGAATGTTTAGCGCCTTGGAAAATATATTTTCCCACTTCTTGTTATACATTTGGTGCTGAAAATTATTTTCAAAATTCATAATTCTAACAAGGTGCTGCACAACAATATGTTGTGTTATGTGACTAACGTAACTTATGGAATACATTTAAGCTTAAATGCTGACATATGCAAGTGTATTTGGAAGCAAGACGGTATGGATTTCCTAATGATGAGAATAAATATTTTGGATTGTTTGAAATTTAGGCACATATACACAGTGGAGCATATTTTTCCCCATTCCATGGGATAACTTGAGCAAAATCTGTCCATAGCAACATATTCTTAGTACTGGAACGAACTGATGTTGACCCAGGTAGAAATTCCACCTGTAGATGTAATACAGGAGAGAACATTCCTTCTTAACTGTCTACTTTTCTGTGAATGATTCTTTCCTGTGGCAGACACAAGGCAGAAACCCTAGTAAAGTCAGGAATGACATCATTCCAATGCCATTACTATCAAATTTACATGCTTCTACTTACTTCAGGAAAGGGCTTTCCATCAAAGATGCACCAGGAAATGTCAACTTCAAACCCCAGGACTAAGTTCTCATGGCAAATAGGAAGAGGAAAATTAACCTCAAATGTGGGCGGTGCAAGCACAAAACCACAGCTTAGCTTTTTTGGAATTTGAGTTATTAAAAAGGAATGCAGTTGAAAAAAAGTCACATTTTTCTCTAAATACTGCAAAGAAATAATCTTGTTTAAATTAAATAAGCTTATGGAATGTTGTCGCATTTTTCTCCTACATACCCATCAATTGCAAAGCCTTTCAAATAAGAATGTGACAGAAACCACAACAATATACAGAAATCTTTAGGATATTTTTACTGGACTATCTTCACAAAGTGTCAGGCTAGTTGTGCTCACAGACGGTCACATGACTGCTGTGTACAATGCACACATTGGCCTATGAACTAAATGTGCACTCATGCCAGTTAACCAGTTCAAAAATCAGTTAATTGATTGCTATTGGCAAGTCTCCATTGAGCTAAAATTGCAGTTATTTTGCTCTATTTATTAAAATGTATTGCCTAGAATTAGAAAATATTCTAATTTGGCCCGAACACTTAATACACAATAACTGGTTGTACAAAAAACATAAGAATCTAATAATGGAGACAAGAGTTTCCATCTGAAAGTATGCTTTTAATGAGACATCTGTTCTGCATCTGGTATTGATCAGAATTTGCTCGATTCTAAACAAATTATATTTTTCTGGAACAAATACACTGGATGTTATTCTGAAGTAGCAGTAGCATTGAACAATGACTTTTGGCAGACAGAGCCAGAAGACCTTGGGGTTGATGAAGAGCAGTAGATTTATTCAGATTTTGTTTCAGGGTTTGAAGGCCACTAGGTCATTACACCAACATAAAACAGAATTATGAAGATGACAAATTTAATTCTGCTTCACATTTAGACCTGGGTTTTCCATCTTTTCTCCTCTTCATAGGCTTGGCAGAGTTTAGAAAAAAAAATTAATTTATCCCTTTACTCCAGGGTTTTTTGTATTTAGTGGGTCAATAGTTGATATATTCAGTACCCAGGGGCTTTAATGTTACAAGAGTTAATTAACCAATTTCAGAAACAGAAGTTCAGGGTTTCTGTAAGGGTGTTGATACAATAAAGTTTTCTATTAAACAATGCACAGATATTTTAAAGTGAATCTAACCTGTGAGTTTGGTAAGAGGGCCTCTCCTGACTCAATTTCCTGACCTAATAAATCAACAGTCACCCAGTGTGCCAAGTCCCTTATAGTTGGGGCTTAAAATAGTTCAGTTCAGAAGCGATTTCTCTGTTATTATCTTTGTTTGGTAAAAATGGGTATTTGCAGTAATTAAAAGAAATCTTTTGGCAAATTCTGTTACAAAATCCAACTAAATTGGTAATGAAATAGTAGAAACTGCATATTCAAAGCTGTCCATTGTCACTTGTGTTCCTACTAGTCCAGCTCTTCCCCCTCCCAACATGCCCATTCAGCATTGGCTAATGTGTGTCCACAAACAAAAACAAATTGTCACAAGTCTGTGCACAATACAGACTTTTGAAAGCCACATTCGTGAAGCAAATTGAATGGATAATGTTACAAAGTACATTGCCACCACAGTTTTGTCATAATAAAACTGTAAAGCTATTTGTTAAAATAGGTTTTAAGTTACTTTTGGTAAAATCTGAAAAATTCAAACCCTGATTCCTGCAGGTTTACTGGGCAAAAGGCACTGATCCCTAGTCCTTAGGATTCTCTGATGGTTTGGTGGCTAAACATCTGGATTCTACTTGGATGTCTCCAACTACTGATGAAGATTCTATTTGCTTAAATTGTTGCATGCATTCTATCATTGAAACACCATAATTCCCCCTAAAATCCTCGTCTCAGCTGCCTCCTACAATTGTGCAAGTTGTCCCTGAGCCAGCTTTGCTCCTCTTTGACTTTATACCAGTAAATAAACATCGCAGGGCAATCCACTCTAATTTTATGCTTCCAAAAGAAGGGTACGGCTTAAAGGAGATGTGCGGGGCAAGCTTTGTTTTTACACAGAGAGTGGTAGGTGCCTGGAATGTGCTACCAGAAGCAGTGGTAGAAGCAAACATTTAAGAGGCTTTTAGATAAATCAACAAGCAGGGAATGGATGGATATGGATAGGGATATGTGCAGGCAGAAGGGATTAGTTTGGCATCATTTTCAGCATAGACATTGTGGGCCGAGAGGCCTGTTCCTGTGCCCTACTGTTCTATGTTCTAAAATACAGCCTGCTCCTCAACTGCACCAGAGGTTACACACACTTAACAGAAAACAGAAAGAAAACAAATCATTTGCTACGAGGGCCACAGAGGATTGTACTACTCAATGACAATGAATGCCGAACAACAATGAGAAATACTAAACTTCCTTTTGATTAAGCCATCAAAGACAACCTATAAATCTCAATACAATAGAAGTCAATGCAAGAAACCAAGTCTGCACAGTTGTAACCTGGAAGTTAGTAATGACACAGAGCAAACTGTAGTTTATCTATCATACTTATATTTTATAATGCAGCCAGGATCAACAAATAAGCTTTCCATTCCATTTTCTCTATGGAGACTTCTTCAATGTTCTCAGTGTTTGTCCTTTATCTGCTCTGTAACATTTAAGTTTCTATACCACCATTTTGAGAAAAATAATGCAACTACCCAGTACTCAGCAGATAAAGGCAAAGTGCTGAAGGAAGCAGGCCAAGCAAGGTACAAAGTCAGCCCCTGGTTTCTCCAGTTAGCTCAGCTGATCTTGGGACAAAGGGTGGGAATAACTGTGTGATTCCATTCAGTCACTGGAAACACTGATGGGACAAGGACAGGATCAACGGTGGCTCTCCAAGAAACTTACAGCCTCCCACAGAATACTCGTGGGTACTAACAGTCTTCCAACACTCAAGGAACCACCCCTCTGAACAGAACTACATTGTACAGAAGAAAAAAATAATAAGGAAAAATAAACCATGTGCTAACTTGACATTACTTTCGCTCCCCTCCCCCCCCCCCCCCCCCCCCCCAACCAAGAAAACAATTAGTTCTCCAGTACTTGGTCATAGATTTCACCGCTGAAACATTTGTAGCATTCAAACCAATCAGGTATTCAAGCACAGCTCAGGATAAAGACCTTTGCCAAGTTAACACACAGCTTTAAAAATAAACTTGGACATATATTCTGGGACCAGCAAAATGGGAGTGAGGATCTCAGTACTCAAGCCGCTGAACATGATCAATTTCTGAACTGTTCCCACTGTATGCAATACATGTTTAAATGCAGATTAGGGTTCCTGCACTTGCCCTCTGCAGATATAAGAGGCAGCTGGTTGGATTCTGGCTAATTATTATTCTAAATGTTGAATGAATAACCTTTGGAAACTCAATTGGCATCATGAAGAACAGCCCTACTTGCAATTTTCAAAATGCGGGGCTCTTTTATCTGTGGTTGCCTGGAAACATCACATGAACGTTAAAATTAACCTCAAGACTTCGGGTTGATTAAGCAACTAACTGTTTTACATTTTTTTTAATAAATCCATAATCTCTGAAAGGTCAAAAATGCCATTTGTTTCTTCTCATTGCTGTCTCCCAGTAACCTAGATGTGTTTAAATTGATGCTGTTACAGAAATAAAACTGAGACAGTATTTTACAATCTATACAAGTTCATTATTATATCATTCATCTCAGCAAACACCAGTGAACTGCTTTCTAATTTATTCTAACTGCCAGACAGCTGATATAATATTTGAAAAAAAACAAAATGATTTTGATTAATTCTATGATTTACACATTCAGCTGTTTTTCTGAATAATCACTAAATGAAAATCAAATTAATTGACAACAATCTTCTCTGAAAAGAATTCTGGTGTCATTTTATTTGGGAGAAGGGCAGGGTGTGGTTGGAAAAAGGGTATATTTCATTAGAAGTCAAGTGGAAAAAAAAGTTAAAATTCTTGGACTGTAACTGTTTCACTCACCAAGCTCAGATTCCATTATATAACAAAGCTGGCCAGAAATCCGGTTTCCGCATTTTGCCTCAATAATACATAATTATGAACATCAGAAAAGCATCTCCTTTGGGACTTAGAATCATAAACAGGCTCTTCGTCACAATTCATCCATGCCGATTAAGATACCCGTTTAAGCTAGTCTAAGCAGCTCGTTCCATAAACGCACCACCCTCCTTGTGAAAATGTTGTCCCTCAGGTTCCTAGTAAATCTTTCCCCTTAAACCAGTGTGTAACACATAGCCATCATCTGTACCAACTCTCCAACTAAGAATACCAATTTAGCATCAAAATGTTATAGGTTACATATTGCTGAATTACATACACTGCAAACCAGATTTAGAAAAGCAACTAATCAGCAGTGCTGACCATGTGATGCTACCAACAACTACACATTAGAATTCAGTCTAAATTACCCCAAATTCCTTGCAAATGTACATAAAGGATACTCAGAATTGCAATACAGTTGGCTCTGATATATTTAAATGGACATCCATGGCTCAACAAAGAAAATATTGGATGATTCATTAGGCTGTGCAGTTACTCCAAAATAACACATTTTTCTCCATATATACATAGAAACAGATAAAATTCATTTCATATAACTAGATACAAAAATGTGAAAACTTTCAAAATGTAAGATTTGCTGGTGACGTGGTTGCTTTAAAAGTCAATCATTTCTGCTCTTCTTCGAAATGAACCAATGATAATTAAATATTTTAGGTGTAACCATAATATTGAGTTGCATGAGCCAACAACACACAAAGTAATCTGATAAATACAAATTTTAAAAATATTAGAAGAAATGTAAATGAAGAAAAACAAACAAAGTAAAATATAAACTAAGAAAGGGAAAATTTAAATATCTAATTCATAGACTCTTAAATGGAGTGGAAACCAGGGGAAAAAAAATGTTATCTTATAAATATTGGTATGGTCCTTTGCCTGTTCATGTTGTCACTTCATAGTTCAGCAAGGGGAAAATGTGTTCCCATTAAATTAATGTTATCACAGAAATTATGAGATATTATTACAAAGTCTCTATATTTCCAATTTTAAGCAAACAGCTACAGACCCTCCAGAACCCCAGATGACAAAACTTGTGATTTCCAAGCTAAAATAATGGATAAGGTAATCAACTTAGCCTGTGCAAGCTGTCTCTGATTAGAAAATATATCAATGTGTTCAAGGAAGAAAATGAAATAGCTGAGACACAGATTTGCAGTGCAGCTAGAGGTACCCCAAAACAACAGGGGGTTAACAAAAGGGTAAGGAGGTTAGAAGTGGGGGAGAGGCAGAAGCCAGAAGCAGCAAACCAGTAAAGCAGACATTTTCATTTCTCATGCATACATGTAGTTTTGCCACAGCAGTCCATTATCCCCTATGGAGAGGTTTCCCAACATCCAGAATCAGAAAAAAAATGTTCCCACACACTGATGGCTCTGGCAGAAGAACTGTTGGACACTCAGAACATTTTGAAAAAAAAAGCAAGATTGGAAGAAAAATAGATAACAATTATTTCAGTGCCCCATTTTAAATCTCATAGGATTACACAATTGTCACTGCGCAACCATCAATGGGCTTTGAGAAAAAACATGGAAAACACAAATTTCAAATCCGAGTAGCTGGTGCAAATACCTTAGTCTTATACAGGCACAGGGAGGGTGTTAACTTGGAAGTCAATAAATTAACAGTAAAAAGGACAATAAATTTGATCAGGAGTGGAAAATCTCAGAGAACTATATTACAGAATGGAGGATCCTTGGGTCACATAAAAGACCATGCAACACTGGTGTCATTTATCTTTACAAGCTTACATTACAGATCCAATTAATCTTAAGGGCCACAAAATGTTAGAATCGTCTCCATAAAAGATGCAAGTACAATAAAATTCCACTTATACACTGTGTAATATTTGCCCCTTAACTATACTGATACCAATCCAGAATGGAATATTTTAAGATAATACGCAGATCCACTTATTTACTTTTTTGTATACATTGATCTAGTAAGTGATCAAAATTATTGCAAAATAATCATTGTTTAAAAGTACCATGCAAGGGTAATTGGGGCATTGTTTCTACTATTTTTCAGTTAACAATACGACTTACTATCACACAAGTACTAATTAAACATTCAGTGAAACCCATAAGACAGATAAAGAGGTAGAAGTTCATTCTTAATTGCTTCCTATGACATCAATGGAACAGAACGTCAGAAGTGGCAAAAGTAATTTGGTACAAGCAACCAAGGCTGAATTTATATTCAGCTGTCCCTCCATTTTGTGAGAAAACCTTTATTAATTAATAAACCACATTAACATCACCTTCTGTACTACTTCTAATTCTGTAAAGTGAGAGATAGGAGGGAAAATAAGGGAAGATGGGAAGGAAGCAAGAGGAAGCAAACAAAATAATTAAACACTGGAAGCAGAAAGAATGAAAAAATACCATCCAAATCACGTGATACACACTGTACGACAAATGAAATGGCTTGCATCAGGCATCAGAAAGTTATGAAGGCCATCCAAAGATATGATGGTTGGTTTCATGACTTTAATACATGCTTTAGTTGGAGCAGTTCTACCTCAATTTTTTAACTTTCTAGACATGCTTATAGTTTTGTTTTACTTAAATTTTACCAATGTAGTCAGGAGTTTTATGGTGGTGCAAAAAAATTATGGATCCAGAGGAATGTGAATCACAAAATGATGCTGCTCATTGCTCACCCTCAACAAAGCTGTCCTCAAAAATCTAGTCACCCCTGTGGTTTGGGTCTTCCACTTTTCCACTGTTGGCTACTTTCAGGCATGGGTTCAATGGAATTTCTGCCACGCTGTGATATCATTCTGCTGGCCGAGCAACAATCACGTTGAAGAAACCTCATTGTACAGCTTCTAATTAACTTTACAAACATTCTACAGAGAACAAAATAAACACTGAAAATGTAAGAAAGATTAAGGTAGGAGCTAGAATACCATAAATGAACTTTTTATTTAAAAACTTGTTGAAATCTACTATATATTGAAATGTTTATGTGAGTGCCACAAAAAATATATACAACTAATTTGTTTTAGGGAGAATGTCATTAAGAATTCAAAGACCACATGGAACAAAGTGTGACATTTCAGGATATTTAACCAAGAGACTACTTCATAAATACCTTAGATTTTCGTTGATTTCCCTTGTTTGTAGTAGAGAAAGCTACCCCATAAAACAGCCCATGGAGGAGGAGTAAATTACTGACACCAACCTCAGGATCTCCATGTTAATCTAATGGTAATTAGGAGTGTGAAACATTTCATGGATTTGGGAACATTCATCTATTACTGCATCCCTCAAGCTAACGTATTACTCAATGTATTGGAAACAGCTAGAGTTTGAAACATCTGCAAATATCTTTATATATTGTGTAATGCTTGGCACAGAGCTTAGATCTGCAACACAAACAAGCTTTATAGCTTCTTAGGTCGTCACAGTCCATCATTCAAAACAAAACACAATTTCTCAACTGGCAAAAAGAAATCGAATCAGCTTCAAGTTATGCACATTTGCAGACACAACTTTAGCTTTACTTCATAGTTCAATTGGAGATCCATGTTCTAAAATAAATCTTAAGAATGTTAAAAGTAAACAAAATCAAAAGCCTGACCACCCAGCAAAAATAAAATCAGTCTCCCTAGCTAACAGCAAATCTGCAAGAGAGATCTCCTTCTCCTTTACTATTTTGCCTTCATTCCCTAGTTTTGCTCTTTTACCATTGCTTTCTTGTTCTCCCTCTTCCTTTCCTCTCCGGGCTTGCTTTTCACTCTACATCACTTTGATTTTTCTCCTGCTGTTTCTTCTTCTACCACTGTTGTACTTTCATAAAATCGTTTGGAGGGGGCGGCCAGTTCTTTTAAAAAGCAACCCTGCTGGCCCCAAGTTCCTGCTTTTTCCCCATAGCCCTGAAAATGTTTCCTCTTTAAATCTTTATTCTGTTCCCTGTTAAATGTCATTAGCCAAGAAGTTACAGTCAGCAAACATTGGGCATTCATAATTAACCTTGAAGAAATTTCCCCACAAAGATCAAGTGACCACCATGAAGAGAACTGTTGTGTTGCATGTTCTCAAACAATCAATTCAAAGGGATTCCTGGCATCCAGCTGTGATGTCATCAAACTGGCTGACTAACCATGTTGAAGAATTCTCAGATAGCAAACTAGGAAGGAAAGAAGTATAATCTTTACTTATTGTTTAAAGTGTTGCTATACAAACGTTGTAGCATGTATGATTAAAATACAAGCTAAACTATCAAAAATAGACATGTTAAAAGGAAAAAACTTTATTTTTAAGAAGTCATTTGGGCTGGACCCAGCTGGCCTAGTCCCCTATTCATTTCTTATTCAGTGGGTAAAAGAGTTTGCTGTGCAGTTATATATAAATAAAGTCTCATTTTGACTTCATGCAACAAATACTTTCAGGGCATTTTACAGAAAGACAAGTTAGTTGAAACTTTAAGTCCACAATGATCTCTAAGTGTTGGAGGGGACTGGAAATAGCACATTCTACAGAGGAGGCTGAGCCAATGACAACAGCTTTGACATTTCAACATTACTGAGTGAAATCCTGAAGGTGCTGTCAGTTTTATGGTGTAATGACACTGAACAATAGTTTCACCATCATTACCACTGGAAAATTCAGCCTAATATTGAACCTACTTTCACTACCCTTTTAACTGTACATCGCAGATCAAAACTCGTTGCACAGACGTTTTTCTTCTTTATGTTGCTTCTGGGTCTTTCCCAATTTACCTTAATTCTGTGCCCTCTGATTATTGATCTTGTGCCTCTGGAAACAATTTGTCCTATTTTATCAAAACCATTCACGATTTTGATCACCTTATCAAATCTCCCCTTAATCTTTTTTTGTTCAAGAGAGCAACTGTAGTTTCATATAACTGAAGTCTTTCATTGCTGGTACCAGTCCAGTAAACATCATCTGCATCTTTTCCAAAGCCTTTACATCTTTCATAAAATGGGATTTTCAGAATTGGCCACAATAGTCTATCCGGGGCCTAATCAATGCTTCATTAACAGTTAGCATAACCTGCTTATGTTTACAATCCTTCACTCATCTGCATTCTTTGCAATTGTACTGTGTATACTCAAGTCAAGGTCATTAATACATTTCAAAAACAGAGAAGGTCTCAATACCAATCTCTGGAGGAAAGGTGGGGGGAGAAACAGGACACAACTGTACTTTTCATTCTGATCTAAAAAATATATTATTGCCTCTCAGCTTAATGCCTCTCAGCACAGAACTACTGTTCTCTTTATCCTGTTGGGATCTTCAATTTATTTAGGACTACTATGTAGTACTTTATCAAATATCTTTTGAAGGTCCAGATACACAGCCTCAACCGCAGCACCCTCACCAACCTTTCTTTACTTCAAAGGTAGGTCTACATGGATCATCTTTAACAAACCCATGCTGGCTTTCACTTATCAACTCATTTTTTCCTAAATGCTTGTTAAGTTTCTTCATCATCTCTGAAAGTATCCACATCATATCTATTAATAAACAGGTTATTTAACATGTGCATTGGACTGATGGTTCTCCGGCGCACCAAAGTCGGACAGAAAATTCTGCCCAGTGCCTTCAAAACTTTCATCCTTGCTTCCCTGGAGAAACAAGGATGTAATTGCCTGAGAACCTATTCTACTACCGAACTCTCTTTTGGTCCATAATCATCCCCACTCTTCCTCTGACTGCAACTTTATTATTTATATTGCTTATGTAAGACATTGTTTTTTTTCCATGTTACCTACAGATTTATTCTTGTACACATGTACAAAGAAAACAGAATCATTATGGCACAGGGGACCACTTATTCTATTATGTCTGTGCCCACCCCTTAAAGAGCAGTCCAGTCAGTCTAATGTCTTCTGAAATTCCCTATAAACAACATCTATTCCATTCCCTTCATCAATCCTCACTGTTACCTACTCAAAAAAATGTAATTAGATTAGTCCAACACTACTTGCCTTTAAGGTTCCATTCCCTTCCATCAATTCAAATTTCAAGTGTCTGTTTTTTATCTGATTGTTTTTAAAATGCCTCTTTACCACTGGCCTGCAGCTACCAAAAATGATTTGCCCGTTGGAACAAGGTTGTCACACCTGCCATTTTCCAGTTCTCTGGCAGCACTACCTGGAAGGCAGTGGCACAGCTACTAGAGCTGCTGCCTCATAGCTCCAGGGACTCAGGTTTAATTCTGACCTCAGGTAGTACTGTCTGTGTGGAATTTGCATGTTATCCCCATTTCCTCCCACATCCCAAACACATGTGGGTTAGTGGGTTAACTGACCACTCCAAATGCCTAATGCCTCCAGTGTGTAGATGAGTGAGTGAGTGAGTGAGTGTGTATGTGTGTGTGGGGGGGGGGGGGGGGGGGGGTGGTTTAGAATTGGTGGGAATGTGGGGAGATTGATGTGGTGGGAATATGATTGGTGTAAATGGGTGCTTGATGGTTGGCATGGACTCAGTGGGCCGAAGGGCCTGCTTCTGTGCTGTATAACTCCATTATTCTACGATCACTGCATCAAAGGAGGAATGGAAGATTATTACAAGCTGGAAGTGAACTGTGTGCTCCACACTGATCGCCAAGGTTCTACACAGCACAGTGACTATCCAACTGTAAATGGGTAGTCCCACCCTTAAATTTCTCTTTAGTTTCGCTCGAGGCCTAAGGCCAGGAGGGTCACAGCACTTTATCAGTACCTCACTAGGCATGGATGTATCTTCTGCCATTCAGCAGACCCAGTGTACTGACCAGGCAAATGAAGGAGGCAATCAGCAAACACCTGTAAACACCAGCAACTTTTAAAGAGGAAAGGCTGTTAAGCATCTGGCAGTTACAGCAGTAACTGCCAAGTGGGCCTTCAGAAGATCCAGCATATTTACCTTAGGCCTGGACAACCTCTCATTAACCTCCTCATCAATTTTCACCCTTTCCATTATAACTGTTACCTCTGCTGAGATTGCATGGTAAAGAAAGATACAAAGTACTCAAAAGTATTCCAACCATGCCTTCCACCTCTATGCATAGTTTACCCTCTTGGTCCCTAATCAATCCCACCCCTCCTCCTGCTTATTATTTACATCCCCCAAAGACCTCTGGGTTTCCCACCTTGTATTAACTGTTCTCATCCCTCTCCTTGCCAGGCTCTCATTTTCACCTTCCCTCCCAGCTTTCTATATTCAACCTGTTTGTCAGTGACATTTGCTATAAACCCCCTTATTTTGATTCATCATCTTCTCTATCATCATCTAAGGAGCTCTGGTTCTGGTTTGGCTCTCCTATTTCACCTTTGTTATTTGGTAGCCCAAAGAATACCCTCAGAAACACGATTCTTAGTTCTAACCAAATGGATTCTGTTATTGCTTCAAGGACATCTCTCTCTAACACCATGTCATTTCAATCAGTACTGCCACCCTGCCTATCATCTTTTCTGAGCACATTGTATTCAGGGATATGAAGGGCCCAGCCCTGCTTTTTCTTGTGTCATGTTTCATTTACTGCCATTACAAGATATAACCACACACCTATTTGTGCCTGCAGCTCATCAGCCTTAGCACATTTCATGTATTTACACAAATATAATCCACACTGATCTGTCTTTTATCAGTTCCTTCATTTAGTTTAATTTCTTCCTTCTGTTTTTTTGCCTATTTTTATCCTTTCAACAGCTTCTTTTTACTTCGCAAATGAAAAATGGGTCCTGAACTTTCAAAAGGAATGTGAAGAAGGACTCAAGAGAAAACAGGGTAGAGTAATACACAAAAGAGACTGTGGGTGCTGAAAATCTGGAGCAACCAACAAAGGCGCTGGAGGAACTCAGCGGGTCAGGCAGCACCTATAGAGGGAAATGGACAGTTGAGCTTCAGTCACCAGTCCATAGTTCCTCCAGAGTTGAATGAAGGATAAGAGGTGTCTGACTGGGAACGGGTGAAGAGAACTGGACTTTCGGTTGAGGACAGGAAAGTGGTGGCATAAATTTAAAAGAAGTAATAAATTTAGAAGCCAGCCCCTGCTAAACCTTGACCCAGATTATGACAGGAGATACTTGGACAGGTTCACACATTAGTTCACAAAGGTGGCTTGGGCACCCCTGTTAGGGATCTGACCCCAGCCCAGATCCAGTACTAAGATTAAACTACACGAGGTCTCTCATTAAATTAGTTGGAGTAGGTATGACTGCAAGTGATTGACAAAGAATTACAAATTTCTATAAAGCAACCTACAAAAAGATTCAATATTTGCCGGCAAAAAACATGGCAGACTCATCTAGTAAAAACTGCCTCACTGACATTTCTATTAGGGCAAATTCCTATTTTCATCAAAACTAAATTAGTAATATTTGATGCTCAGACAAAAAGCAATCAATTCTACTTCATTTACTTATTATTCGTGTTAATATCCCTGGAGAATTTAAAACACTTTGTGCCAAAACAATGAGGAGCAAAAGCATCATACTCATATAAACACCAAAACACACAAATTTACTTAGTTTGCCAAAATCCAACTCAGCTCATAGAAGACAAGTGTGGAAATTATTCTACCCTGACATTTACAAAATAAAAACAGAGGAAGCCACAGAGAGCTAATTGCAGATGAATAACAATGTTACAGATGCTCACTCATCTTTCCAATTTTATCTTTGATTCTCAATCCTTGCTCCATCCTACCTCTTTGATTCGTTTAACCAGGGCATTTTGATCAAAAGCAACTGCCTCAGCACATTGATGCAGATGATCCTGGTAGCGTAAACAGAGCTTCAGTACTTGCTGCGAATCTAGCTTTTCCAATTTAATGTTGCTGGTTGTAGTCTGACCACTTAATAATCCTGTGAAGCACAAAAAAAAGGATTAAAGCCATTGCAACTGCTGAGCAAAGCACTGGATTTTCACTTAATTATTTTACAATTCATCACAAGTATTTTTGTTATGGTAAACCATTCAAATGACCATCCGTAAAACAAAAACTACAAGGTTCATAAGGACATGCATAAATTGACTATAGGAAAATTGAATTGTTTGGTACAGCTCCATCCAGTCAATAAATGCTAGTGTCAGGACAGCACTCATGCACATGGGAGACTGAAAAAGCCAGACACTACAAAATCCAACAAAGTAACAACAAAAAAGGGCAAGATCCTCTTCCATAGTTTAATTTCAAAGTCATATATGGGCCATATGTTTACCTCAGCAAATTTAAATAAAGTGAGGGAAATCTTAGGCTTAGTTCTAGTTTGTTTTATTTATTAAAAGATAATTGTTCCAGAGATTTTTGAAATATCACATTCCAATTTTTAGATCACAACTTCATTAAAATATTTTAAGAACCAGCGAATCCAATGGACAATTACATGTTTTTAAATATAGGAGTTAATTGCATGGCCAACAATCAGAACTGTACTCAAATATGACAACATATACCTCATGGCATGTGGAAATTCACACACCTCAATAACAGAACAGAACATACACATTGATATTCATGAAGGCAATCCAAAGTGTGGAGCAATTATATAATTTTCATTTGAAACTAACACGAAAAAGTTAAAAAGATACATTTCTAAACTGTTTGCACAGTGCAAGCGTACTATTTGGGACAATTCCATAGCCGTTGTCTGCAGAATGCTTTTCAATGCAACCTTTCATAATTCCCTCATAAACCACTCTCAAACATTTGCAAAGTAACAGCTGTTGATTAGTTTCTTCACACTACACAGTAGATTACAGATATGGATTCATCAGCAGTGTTATATATTTCTGAATTATTGGCTGTATATTTCACATTCTTTCAGGTATGCTGAATGAAGCCATAGTAATAATTCACAAATGCATTGTTGTTTTGTATCTCACTAGCATCAAACACATTAACTTGGGTGAGGCCATAAGATACAATAATAAAAAACATTTGAAAATTAATAGGAATAAAATATTCCAAATATGTGCCAAATAGCAGGTCTACTGCAATACTGAATATTGCTTTGAAATGTTGAAAATATAGCTCAAACAGTGCCCCAAAACCCTGCGCATTCCCAGTAAAGGCAGATGCCGTCACCACAAAATACTGAATCAAAGCAAAACAAAATAGAACTCAATTGGTATGACACTATCATTTATTTCAGTAAGCTATATAGGAACAAATACACCAAGAGCATTACCAGCAAGAGGAGAGGAAGGACCTTTCTTTCTACTTCTACCACTGCCCAGAAAGGAGAACCAAATTCTTACAGATCTTCATTCACCGGTGTTCCCACCCATTGTCACTTGTGTCAATGTATTCTTACAACATTAATGAAATTCTCAGTGTTCAAAGACATCTGGTAACTTGTTTAACAAACCAAGTACAAATTAAAAGTTTCCAGTGCTCTGCAGCTGGTCCTTTAGAGACTGGATGACACAACAGGACATTATGGTTGGTGCTCAGCATCACCTCATAAACAGTTGGCAGGACTACACGTTTTGATTGGTATTGGTTTATTATTGTTACTTGTACCGAGGTACAGTTAAAAACTTGTCCTGCATTCTGTTCGTACAGATCAATTCATTATACAGTGCATTGAGGCAGTACAAGGTAAAACAATAACAGAATGCAGAATAAAGTGTCACAGCTACCGAGGAAGCGCAGTGCAGGTAGACAATAAGGTGCAAGGACCTCACAATCTACCTTGTTATGATAAGAGTCCATCTTGTCGTATAAGGGAACTGTTCAATAGTATTTTAACAGTGGGATAAAAGCTGTCCTTGACCCTGGTGGTATGTGCCCTCAGGCTCCTGTATCTTCTGCCAAATGGGAGAGGGGAGAAGAGAGAATATCCCGGGTGGGAGGGGTCTTTGATTATGCTGGCTGCTTCACTGAGGTAGCGAGAAGTATAGACAGAGTCCATGGAGGGGAGGCTGATTTCCATGATTTGCTGGGCTGTGTCCACAACTCTCTGCAGTTTCTTGCGGTCTCAGGCAGAGCAGTTGCCATACCAAGCCGTGATGCATCTGAATAGGATGCTTTCTATGATGCGTCAGTAAAAGTTGATGAGAGTCAAAGGGGACATGCCAAATTTCTTTAGCCTCCTGAGGAAGTAGAGGCGCTGGTGAGCTTTCTTGGCCGTGGCGTCTACGTGGTTGGACCAGGACAGGCTATTGATGATGTTCACTCCAGGGAACTTGAAGCTCTCAACCCTCTTGACCTCAGCACCATTGACGTAGACAGGTGCATATACACCACCCCCCTTTCTAAAGCCAATGACCAGCTCTTTGTTTTGCTAACATTGAGAGAAAGGTTGTTGTCATGACATCATGTCATTAAGCTCTCTACCTCCTTCCTGTACTTCAACTCACTGTTATTTAAGATACAGCCCACTATGGTGGTATCACCTACAGATTTGTAGATGGAGTTAGAGCAGAATCTGGCCATGCAGTCATGAGTGTATAGGGAGTAGAGTAGGGGGACTGAGGACGCAGCCTTGTGGGACACCAGTGTTGAGAATAATCGTGCTGGAGGTGTTGCTGCCTATCCTCACTGATTGTGGTCTGTTGGTCAGAAAGTCAAGGATCCAGTTGCAGAGGGAGGTGTTGAGTCCCAGGTCTCGGAGTTTGGTGATGAGTTTGCTTGGAATTATAGTATTGAAGGTGGAGCTGTAGTCAACAAACAATAGTCTAATGTAAGTGCCTTTACTGTCCAGATGCTCCAGCGATGAGTGCAGGGCCAGGGAGATGGCGTCCACTGTAGACCTGTTTTGGCGGTTGGCAAATTGCAGTGGGTCGAGGTTTTCCAGGAGGCTGGAGTTAATGCATGCCATGACCAGCCTCTCAAAGCACTTCGTGATGGTGGATGTCAGAGCCATCAGTCAGTAGTCATTAAGGCATGTTACCTTGTTTTTCTTAGGTACTGGGATGATAGTGGTCTTCTTAAAACAGGTGGGAACCTCAGATTGAAGCAGGGAGAGGTTAAATACGTCTGCAAATACCCTCACCAGCTGATTAGCACAATATCTGAGGACACTACCAGGGACACCATCCGGGCCAAATACTTTCTGTACATGTACATTGAGGTTATTTTAATCAAACATTGCAAATGAGAATTCAGCTTGAGGTGAGCTGTCCTTCTCTCTATGGGTTTATAGTCAAGTCCAGACCAATGATTATTGAAAAGAATGTGATTGACCATCTCTCTAACTTTCAGGTCTCATAAGCTGATTGATACTTTCACAGGTGAGGAAATGCCATTTATGGTTTGGAAGTACAGACTGATACATTACAATTTTCTGCATCAATTTCAAATGAACAATCATAGAAAATTTACAACACTGGAGGCCATTTAGCCCATCACAGTCATGCTGATCAAAAGCAAACTCCCAATCTAATCCCACTACCACCATCCTTTCAGGCAACGAGTTCCAAATCCCCATCATTTATTCCTTCTATTACCAATTCGTTCAAATTAATCTCCTGGTTTTTGACTCCTCAGGGATGGAATAAGAGAACCCTATCCTTGTTCTGGGTGGGAGAAAATGTTTAGAGTACAAGTGCAGAAAATGAAACAGACAACGTTATAGAGGGGAGGGAAAAAGCTAGGCAACGGAAAAGCATGAGTGTGTAAAGTGTCATCATCAGAAAGGAGGTGGCAGAGGTGAAGAAACTGGGAGAATGGAATAGAATCCCTACAGAAAGCAGGGTGGAGAAAGTGTAGTCAAGATAGATGTGAGACTGTGGGCTTGCAAAGAATATTGATCACAAAGCTATACCTGGAATGAAGCAATTGCATTTTATAAATACATTTGAAGCAAATTTACAAGAAGGTTTATTTCTAAACGTGCACATATCCAACTGTATGTTGCAAATTGCATTGCAAAGCTAAAAGAGTGTAGACTGGAGGCCTATGGTTCAGTTAAAGTGATGCAGGGCCAATTCAGTTTATTTATTTTTTTAAAACATAGCAAGTCTTATCATGTATGTCCCAGATTCAGCAATCTAGTTTTTGAAAAATATTAAGACAATGCAATTGTCTTATTTTATGGAAACCTAACCATTTCAGGATGCTGCAGAATTCCCTGACCCACCAAGTGACAAAAAGTACGAGGTCAAATTACTTGTTTGCAGCCTTCAGGTACATGCTTGTATTTAAGCTTCTGCAAGTTAGAGGGATTGAGAAACCACCCATTGGCACTGTTTCGATATAAAGTACATTTGGTGTTGGGAATGCTGCAGCTGAATTTTAAGTAATCTAATACAGGTACATAGCTGGAGTATTGAGAATTCCTTTCCCTGACTGAGAGGGCTGAGTGTATATTTATTTTCCTGCTTGCCTGTCCAGACTGGACCTTGATGTTTAAAAGGACATGGATATTGATTGCTCACTAAGTCAGGCTTCCATGGAATTAAATTGATTGGGTTGTTTGCCCAGAGAATACATGCAAATTATTTCTGAGGAAGCAGACTAAATTGTTTAACCTGGTGAGAGTTATTGACCAGTAAGCAAGATTCATCAGTTGTTACACTTTTTGCCTTTGAAACGTGAGAATTGCTGTAATCAAACATCCAACCAGCATGCCTTGAATCTTTTGAATTTGTTTTGACATTCTTGTGCCCAGATGCTGCTGAGGCAAGGGTTAAAAACAACCTAATTTTTGCTAGTGCTTTAGTTTACATGATTCGATCTTTAGTTTCACTCCAACTGAAGTGCACATGAACTGGAATTTCCTGGTCATAGCACCATATATCACACAAACATGCCCTTTGACCCACCACATCCATGCCAACGGTTTCTCTGACAGCGCATTCCAGCTATCAACCACTCACTGTGTAAAAAAAACTTACCCTTCAGATCCCCTTTAAAACTCCTTCCTCTCACCTCAAACCTATGCCCCCTTGTTTTTGATAACCCTGCCACAGGGGAAAAAAAGATTTTCACAATCTACTCTATTCTGCCTCTTGTGCACTTCTCTCAGGTCATCCTTCAGCCTCCTTCCCTCCAGGGAAACATGCCCAGCCTATCCAATCTCTCTCCATAAATAAAGTCCTCCAACCCAAGCAACATTCTGGTGAACCTCTTTTGCACCCTCTCCAATGCAATCACATCTTTCCTATAGTGTGGCAATCAGAACTGCACACAATACTCCAAGTATGGCCTAACCAGTACTTAAAGCACATGAAGAACTGATATTTTGACTTATTATACTAAAAACAGAAAATGATGGAAATTTTCAGCAGATCAAGTAGAATCTGTGCAGCTAGAAACAGTTAACAACTCAGGGTGATGATCTGTCAAAATTGGGACAAGTTTGAAATGGAACATGCTTTAAGTCGCAGAGAAGGGGGAGGGGTAGAAACAAAAGGAGATTGAATGATGCAGAAGGTGGCAATGCCGGATTAAGGGAAGTGGAAAAGGCTTGTGAATTGTAGATGCCGTCTGGAAGAGACGTAAATGGAAGGAGATAAATGACAACACAGGAGAGACAGAAAAAAACATGTCTGAAATGTGAGCTACAGAGAGCGCTGCATTTGCTGGAAACCTGAAATAAAAGAGAATGCTGGAAATACCAGCAGGTGTCAGACAGCACCCATGGATAGAGAAAACTGAGTTGTTGTCATAGGTGGTGATCTTGCAGTGGAACTATTTAAGTTTGTTCTTGTCCTACAGAAATCATTGCTTCCTACCTTGACTCTATTCTTTCTCCCCAGCCCAGTCTCTTTCAGTTACATCTGTGTCACCACTGATAGCCTCACCCTTTGCTGTTAATTTCCACCCTGCTCTCATTTTCACGTGGCCTATCTCCAAATTTTCTTTACCCCTTTCTGACTTCTCTACTTCTACCTCAGGGAATGGGTTAGTGACAAATAACCACTACAAGTCCAAATATTCCCATTCTATCTTCTCTAAGTCACCTCACATCCTGCCTTCTGTAACTACATTCCATTTTCCCAGTCTCTCTGGTTCCATCCACATCAGTACTACTGAGAGGGCTTCCATTTTCCTCAACCATGGTTGTCCCTCCAACATAATTGACAAACCTCTCAACTGCATCTAGTTCTAACCCCCTCTCCTGCCACCCAGAGCAGTGACAGGGTTTCACCCCACCAGCCTCCACATTCAATGGATTATCTTCAGTAATCTCCACACCTTAAATGAGATGCCACCCCCATACATTCGTTTAGGTTTAATACTGCCACGTGTACCGAGGTACAGTAAAAAGCTTTTGTTTGCGTGCCAACCAGGCAGATCACGACACACATAAGCATATCCAAATATGCTGAACATTTGATGTTAGCAACATCCTCAAGGTCTGATTTGGGGATAAATTGACATTGCACAGCTTAATGTTACAATCTGCCTACTCTGCATATTTCAGACAGGCATTCCTGTTGAATCTGCTACCATACTTATCAATTAAGTTGCTAAGAATAGTCACGCTAAAGATGTGCACAGCAGATTGTAGATAATATTCCAGTGAAACTTCCTTCCCTAGTACCTAAACAGCACATGCAATACAGCAGAATTTTGCAGACCTTGTGTATTGCAACTAGATTTAGATACAACTACAAAGGCAAAAGACAACCATTTTTTTTAAATCACAGAATTTAAACAAAAATCAATTATTGCAAGTCTTCTGAAGCCAACTAACAATGAGAAAGTGAATATGCCATTTTAATTTTGATTAAAGGGTGAGGATAAACAAGATTAACTTTCAATGAAAGAAACTCAAAGCTACAAATCTTAAAACAAATGATTACATTGTGCTGTTTATGTATATTTAGACAGATGCCCAAGCGCAACATTCTGTTTTCTTAATTTTAATGCATTATGCATGCCTTGTGGGACCCTAACCTTTCACATGATTTGTTCATTAATATAATGAACACAAACACCAGTATTTTTCATTCTTGTTAATAAAGAATGTTTGTATGTACAGACTTATTGGAATAAGAAATCTTTCATTCAGTCAAGTCTGATTTCAATTCATTAGTATTTGCTAATGATTTCCACAGACAAACAAAAGGCCATTTTCACATTTTAACATTACAAGCTTATCCAAATCATTTTCATTCCATTCTTTCTAGTCAGCAGCAGGGTCACATTGCATTGTACTGCAAACAGGAACTGAACATTTATGGGCTAAACTCATTATTGAATTACACTTTATACCTCACATTAAAGATCTCTTCAGATTAGCACTAGAAATATGTGATCAATTTACTTCCATCCTTGCCTCTACCTGTCTACTCACTCGTAATCACATGTATCCTAAGAATATTGGATTTAAGAATCAAACCAGCCAGATATTGATACACTATAAATGCGGTGTAATTAAAAAAAGGGGCAGTTAGTTCAATTGCCCTGACCCATCATAAAAAGTAAAATACCTGTGTGTTTGTTGTACTACATTTATACTTTCTTTTATTAAACCCAAACCCAGATCAACATTAATTACCCACTGTTACCAAGAATTACTTTCAACTAATGCCAGTGAAAAAAAGGCACTGATTATTTACACATTATTGGAAAGGACACTGAGAACCAGAAGAGGTGACATGAGAGAAAGCAAGGGCTATCAAAATCTGTTCAAATACTTTACCACTGTCTTAGGAAGAGAGGCTGCCCATAAACATTGTAGGTACCTTTAAAATAACCAATAATGCCTATTTAAATGTAATTAAAGAAACTAAATGTGCTGAACTTTTCATTTATATTAATAGCAGAAATAGAGGATGTTAAATAAAATATTGCAAAGACATTAATATTGAATCTGGGATGCTATCAAAACTGGCAAATGAAGAAAATAGTGAAACTAAAGAGTGACAAGCTCCCAGAACTGACAAGGCTAGGACTGAAGAGTCTGGTCTAAAAATGAGAACCTAATCTTTTAGGAAGAGGAGCAAGGAAGTTGACAGAAGAAAAGGTAAAACATAGGAGAATAAGGTGAAACTGACAATGCATCTCCAAGCAAACAAAATTGCTACAGGAATCAAAGTGCTGGGAGCAACAGTGCTGACACACCCCACTTCCTGTAAACCAGGAGCAGTTCAAAATCACTTCAATGTCCTTCTTTGATCACTACCTCCTGCTGGCTGACCGTTTCCAGTGACTACACTAGTTACAGGAAGACCAGAGGGCTGACATAAGGTCATGAAACTGACCATGAAACTGTTGAATCCAGTAAACATTGAGGAATTCATGAAAGATAATGTAGTGAGGGATATGAGAGAACTGTGAAATCCCTCTGATTCCCCAATGCACTGGTGGTGAACACCAAGAGATTCTTCATGAGAAATGAATTCAGTTTTTCTCTCTCCACAGATCCTGCTTGATCTGCTAGGTATTTTCAGCATTTTTTTTTATTTTAGATTTCCAGCAAATGTAATATTCTGTATCTCGAAGTTCCAGCACTGTTTTATTTCTCTCCCTCTCTTGGTCCTCATTCATCTCCCTCAATTAACATTTCCTTCAGACACATCACTTGTACTTCACAAATCTTCACCACCCTCTCTCAGCCGCTACCACCATTTGCATCGTTCATTCTCCCGTAGCCTTCATGCCATCAGGGACATCTGCTTTATTCCCTCCATCTCTACAACTTTAAACCTATTTGTTTTCCAACATTTCCTATCTCTGATGAAAGATCATCAACCTGAAACTATTTCTTTTATGGAGAATTACAAACTAAGTTGAACCACGGAGGATCTGCATTTTTTTAAAATATATTGCCATTTGTGGAGTTAATAATACGGCTCCCAATGTCTGCTGAGAATTTGTGTTGAATATCAAGTGTTCAAAATAAGATTTTATTTTCAATTTTGTGTTTGAAATTTGGCTTTAATATTTTCCCCACTGGACGGAATAGATTGGAGGAAAAGTCTAAAGTGGGTAGATAAACTGGTACAATTGTGATATTGAATTAAAACATCAGTATTGAAGTTTTTTTTTATCTGCAGAGTATTAACAAATGGTATTTAGAAAGTGTCTTTCACCCAGGTTCAATCCTAACCTCCAGTGATCTGTGTTAAGTCTGCATGTTCTCCCTGTGATACACTCAGTGCACTCAATGAATGCACTTAGTCTTTTTCCCAGGGTTGAGGAATAAAGAACAAGAGGTCATAGGTTTAAGATGAGGGGGGAAAGGTTTAATAGGAATTTGAGGGGCAACTTTTTTGTTACACGAAGGGTGGCATGTATGTGGAATGAGCTGCCAGAGGAAGTAGTTGAGGCAGGCCAATAATAACTTAAAAGACAGTTGTTATTTACATTAATTATAATTTCTATTAATAACATGGATAGGAAAAGTTTAGAAGGTTATGGGCCAAATGCTGGCAAATGGGACTAGCTTGGATGGCACATCTTGGTTGGCATGGACCAGTTGGGCCAATGGGCCTGTTTCCTTGCTGTATGACTCTAGATAATGTGGGTTTCTTCTAGGTGCTCCAATTTCCTTTCACATTTCAAACACGTGCAGGTTGGTAGGTTAATTAGCTAAAGTAGATTGTCCCTAGTGTAGGTGGGTGACAGGTGAATGGGGCTGGGAAAGCTGGGGGGAGGGGGGGGGGGGAGGTGGTGGGAGGAAGAGTTGAAGGGGACATGTGAGGAAAATTGGGATTAGTGTATATGGATGCTTAATTGTCAGCACAGTGGGCAGAAGGGTTCACTTCTGTGCTGTGTGACTCTATAAATCTCAAGTACTTTACAGTCATTTTGAAGTGCAGACACCACTGAATATGGTCTTATGGAACAACTGAAAACAATCAACAACATTCTTCCACTACACATCTGCCCTCTACTGGAATAATAAAAATATATCTTACTCAAAACTTGGGCAGGGAGTTCAGAAGAGAACATGTAAATCATTCACACCTGCAATTATGGTGATTACACCTTGTAAAATTGAGGATATTTCTTAACGTGGTACAAAATGATCAGAAAATACAGTTAATTTCTTTTAGCTAAATTTATCACTATAGATTTTGTCTAACCACAGCTTTTTGAAAGTACTGTAAAGAATTTTTAATGTTGCTTTATTTTTCAGCAAAATCAGTGTTTGAAGGCCTTGTCCAGAGAGGCCCCATTTCCATTCAGGAAGTCTGGAGATCTCCATGAAACATTTCTTCAAACAGCAATGGTCTGCACACTTTACTTCAGACTAACCAACAATCTTTCAGTGCAGTTATATTACTAATTTCTCAAATCCATACAAAGGACAATTCCAGAAGGGAGCTGTGCAAACCTCTCCAATATCATACACTCAACATCACAGGCAATACAATTCTATTGCATTGAGCATCTCACCAAATTGTCAAAAAAGTGTTGGGCTTTCTGAAAGGTTTAAAAATTTACACAAAATGTATAAAAGAATTCTAAGTCAGCACTCCCGCTACACAGTGGAAACTTTGTAGAATCAATGTGCTAAATCAATATGTTACCGTTTCCACCCTCCAGCCCATTGTTTTAAAGAATCAATTGCAGAGAGCAATTATTAGATCATAAGGGCCTTATCTCAAGTCATTTCAGCTGGCACAGTGGTGTAGCTAGTAGGAATGCAGCCTCACAGCTTCTAGGACCTGGGTTAAATCCTCTCACGCTGTCCATTTGGAGTTTGCCTGTTCTCCCCGAGAGTGCGTGGGTTTCCCCCAAGTTCTCTGGTTTCCTCCCACATCCCAAAGACTTGTGGGTTGCTAGGTTAATTGGCCATTATAAATAGGATAGGTAGGCAGTAGAATCTGGGGGTAGTTGTTGGGAATAAGTTAAAGGAATAATTAGTGGGTTGGCATGTGACTGCAATGTGAGGCAGCATCGACTTGACCGACCAAATGGCCTCCTTCTGTGTCAAATGGAAATATGAAAAAAAAAAGAAATCCTTTAATTTGGCTGGAATGCAAACACTAAAGTTGGTTCCATTAACAGCAATCAATCCAATAGTTACTTATCAACTAACTTCTTCCCTTATGTCTTAAATTAGAGACTTGCAACAGAGGCCAATTTCCCGGCAACAGGCAGATTTAACACTAAATACAGATGAAGCTAAAATGTGATCAACATGCCCATTAGTTTGAAGCTGCTCAGTGAAAAAAAATGAAGAATCATTCTGTTAATTTCACCACACTTCATATTCAAAACACCTTTCATAATAAAATATATCATTAAGGCTCTATTTCATTTTTCTGACAAGGATTTGCTCCATAGAAAATCAACCAGCTGTCTCTGCACCTCATCAAGTGTCTAAGCCATCACATGTTTGTTCTTCATTACTAGAGATACAGCAAATTAATGGTTTAACCTTTGACTTTCTATCAGTTTAGGAGATAACCAGTAGAGGTGCCCATTAATGAAGCTATGGTACCTGAGCAGGGGTCCCTATAAATAACCTTCCTACTGGTTCTACGATGAATGAGACCATCCTGACTGATTTGACTGAAATTTGTTGAGATGCCATCAGTCCTATGCCAGGCTGGATACTTAAGTTATCCCCTTAAGTATCAGGGAGTGACACTAAACTTGTAAGGTGCACTGGGTTAAATCTGAGGCAGAAGCAGTGAGCTCATTCGAGAGAAACAAATGCAAGGGAGAAGGTAATAAAAGTAATGTACACTTTTTTTTTGAATTGAGCTTTCTTTAATATTTTCATTGTTTATATATTGTGATATTTTAAAAATTCAAAAAATATTTAAATCACAAGTTTTAATTGTTGCCACGAGTCCTTCAGAAACATTCAATCTCTTTAATAACTTTGACAGCTGGCAAGCCTGTAGGCTGGTTTAGCCAGCTGTCAAAACCTTATTTTCCCCAGCCATCGTGGGCAGGATTTGTTCCAGTGCCGCCTGATAGGGTATTATGTCCTACAAGGTCCTGCTGATGTGCAGTGCCTTGCCGAGTTGGCTTTGGTCACTGTCTACATTAGATGACCAAGAAAAAGTGCATCTGTAGCTGGCTTGGGTGTCAGTATTCAGTGTGGGTTGCTTATCACCGTGGGTAGTTCTGGCCCAATGAAAACAGACAGTTCCAAAGACGGAAGCCATATCAGGAGAATTATTGACCTGGTTAGGAAGTTGGTGCATGGCAGGCAACAGAAAATAGGGGTAATAATCAGGTACTCAAATTGGCAGAAAGTGATTAGGGAAATCCCACCGAGGATATGAACTGGGCTACAATTATTCACTGTACTAATAAATGACAAAGGTCATTGGAAATAAAGCTACTTATCCAAGAAAGTTAATGGCAAAAAGAGCATGTGTACATCCTGAATGGTGTTGTGTTGATCTGGTTAGTGAATGAGGGGAAAGCTTTGCTGGATTGATTAGTGAATGAACTGGGGAGAGGAGGGGGCGCAGTGCTGATCTTGTTAGTGAATGAGTGAGAGGAAGGCTGTGTCTGTCTGGTTGTGAATCGGTGAAGGGGGAGGGGGTGGAGATTGTGCCTGTCTAGTCAGTCACCTGCCACCGACCTGAAGCTATCCCATCAGCTGGCGCATAGCTGAAGAAACACTGCTTAACAGTCATGGGGTTTTTCCTCAGGATGAGTGGGATGGAGTGTCAGGACCACTTGGGTGGCAGTGGGGCAGAGATGGAGGAGAGCAAGTAGGTGAGGAGGAGAGCAGGGGTCAGAGGAAAGAGGGAAGGACCTGTGCTCAGTGTCAGAAAAGAAAGACAGGGTCAAGTGCAGGGTAGGGGAGAGATGGAAGGTTTGAGTGAGGATGGGAAAAAGTTAGGGAGGCTGGAAGGTGGAACGGAAAGAGGAGAGATTTAGTGAAAGGGGAGGATTGAGTTGTGTGGGTGAGAGAAAATGAAGAGGGTAAGAGCAAGTATTATGTAATGTTCATGCAGCCGACTCCAATATTCAGCATCCAGACCAATACTTATCCTTAAATCAATGACAGTAATGAACAGATTGGGCTGGATCTGATCCCATCAGGACCGTAGCATTTAGCTGTTCAAATTACAGTATGTTCCGGGCTTTAGCACATTTGTTGTCAAATGCACAAATCTGGGATTTATTTACAGATTTAGAAGGCAGATCAAATTTGTCCGTTCACTCTGCCTCCAGATTCTCCAGAATCCAAGATGCCAGTGCTACACCATACTAATGGCAAACTGTACATGAAATGGACCACTGGATAGAAATGATCCATACAATTTACCAAGAAAATACATTACTGATACATTAATTCTACACCATGAAGCAAAAGTTTATTTTATTGATATTAAAGTTCAGAACACACATAAATACAAAAAGCAAAGGGATAAAGAGACGCATGCAGGTAACTACTAGCTACAAACAAAGACACAATTTTAGGACCACAAAGCCACGTAGCATCCTTCTAAGTGAGGCAACACGACAATAAATAAAAAAAATGCATCAATTGCTATTCATTCAGTCAATTGCCATACATTCAGTCATTTAATTTTCTATGGCCACAATCAGTTATATTTACACTATAAATTTAGGAACCCCAATTCAAAAAGGGAACTGTTTATGCATCTTCCAGCTCCTTAACTTAAATAAAGCAGAAAATTCCACGCTCCAACCAACTCTATTTTTTGCTCTACTGCACCTGGTCTAAATGTTGCTGTTTTAATCAAGTCCTGTAACATAAACTAAAGTCAAAATAGACGTTTGAAGTCAGCGATGAATTCCATATGCAAACTCACCCATTTACTTCCTACCCTTCACATCTGCTACTTTTCACAACTGCAACAGGACTTGACACCCATGTGCAATACCCGTACAGACCAAAATAAAAACCTACCATATATTAAGAAAAATCTCATGGCCCTACACACCATCCCACTTGACTTCCTGTTCTTGTCAACTTTTGTATCAATTTTCTATATTAATATTTCTTATGACATTTGCAATGGAAGTTGCCAAAGTAAACCCATTAGTCAGATTATGCAATCTCTCATACAGTTTGCTAGTATTCTCACTGCTCTCCCCACTTATCCCTTAGAAGCTGAAATTTATAATATCTAAAATAAAGGTTGGAAAGAAGCAGTTACATATCTCCCAATATCACAATTAAATACATCAATTGAATTGTTTGTCCATGTTAATCCTTTCATCAGTTTTTACTCAAAACATCTTTCCCAAAATCCTGGACTTGAAGTTAATACTTTGTAGTTGTGAGCTGAACCTGTACGGCTTTGAAAACGACAAATATTGTTCTTAGTTAACCTTACCCATTCTCAGCTATTTTGAAGAATAATTTTCATTTAACTTACAGCATTTTCCATACAAAATGTTTAAAATTTTTTTGACTGAGATACCATTCATACTAAGGCTTTTTTAAAAAAAAGTAATGTGTGTATGAAGAAGCACGATAAATGTTCTTATCATCTGTTAGAACTACTGATTTGAAAGGGAATGAAGAGGCATCCAGGGGCATATCTATACATTATGAGACTATTTTCTTAAAAAGACTTGAAACTAGCTAACAAGATTATTTCTGTTTAACTGAACAGATAAACAATATTAACTGCTAATGGCTTATACTTCTAGACAGAAATTCTAATATCTATAAACAGCATGAGGGGCAGAGGCAGAGAAGAAAAAAGGAAGAGAGAGAAAATACTATCTTGATTTTTTATCTAAAGAACTAGTGTAATCTAGAAAGCAAAGGGGCTGAGAGAGTTGAAAGAAAGAGGGCTTTCATCCCACTGGTATGGACTGGTTTCAGTCTTAAATCCCAGAAATGAAAGTGCAATGCAAAGAACTCCTGCACCATTCAGTCCCTCACACATCCATTCCTAACAATATCCAGTTCCACACGAAACCTGTATTAGAGTTAGCAGGTGCCAACATCCCATTCAAAAGTATTGCAGAGTTCACTCAAAACCCACTGGCTATGGGGATAAGTGAACAAATGAGGCCTCACACACAGTTCTTGGTGTGTCTCACCATCAATCCAGCTGGTTAAATATCAGTGATCCTTTACAACACTCACTTCAGCATCCTCACTGTAACATTCCATCTGTAAAGGCTTATTTCGCTGGCTGGGTGCCAACAATCACATTTTAACAAGGTTCTACTGTGCAATTTTAGCACCTTCAACTTCTAAAATATGACCTAGTGAGATCTCCAATGATTTGTGTTGGTTTCAATGTTTATAATAAATATATATTTTTTTAAAAATCATTGGGAAATCAACTTAGCCACATTATATTTTATAACTGACAAAAAGCTCAAGAGCTCCTTCTACAGATTGCAATATTGTACAACTGTTTACTGCAGTGCCTAACTAAGATATTGCTAAAATGCATACAGTCCACCTGTGACTTAATTGTGCAGAACTGATTCCAACATATTGTAGTAACAAGGGTGACATTTAACCAAAGAAAGGAAATATGATCATTTTTAGTAGGTTGCTTTGGTTTTGTTTCATGTCTTACATTTATCCCAGGGATGGTGCTGCTTCAATCAATGATCTGGCAAACTGGAAACAAGTTCAAATTCCATCATATCTATTTGGGAACTTAAAATTAATTAATTGAGTAATGCAGATATTCTTAAAATCAGTAATGGTGAAAATAAAACTGCTGGATTGCCAAAAAAAACATCAGGTTTACTAATGTTCTTTATAGAAGCCAGTCTTCAACTAATTTGATTAATTCCACCTGTCAAAAAAAATGACCGACAGCACAGGATACAAAAGGTTAAGGGACCAAAAAACATCCCAGCTGCATTGCTGAAGTTCTGTGTTCCAAAACCAGCTACTCCTCTACCTGCCTAACCGTAGCTACAGAATGGGTATCTACACAACAAAACGGCTAAAAAAGCAGGACAAATCCAATCCATTCAATTATTACCCATTAGTCCACTCCAAACTACTATGTTATTGACAATGCCATCAAGCAGCTTATACTCACCAATAACCTAACCCTATTGCTCAGCTTAGGCTTTGCCAAGACCACTGAGTCCCAGATATCAATAGAGCCTTTGCCCAAACATGGACAAAAGAGCTGAATTCCACTGATGAGGTGAGAATGACTGTCTGTGATATCAAGGCAGTATTTGACTGAATGTGGCATCAAAGAGCCACATAAAGGCAATGGGAATCAAGAGGAAAACTTTCCACCAGCTAGTGTCATACAGAAGATGATTATGGTTGTTGGGATGTTAATCGTCTAAGCTCCATGACAACATTGCGCAATTTCCTCAGACAGCATGCTTGGTTCAACCACCTTTGGCTTCAGAAGTGCAGACGTTTGCTGATCATTGCACAATGTTCAATTCCATTCACAACTACTCAGAAAATGAAGTAGACCATGGCTGCCTGTATTCATACTTCGGCCAATAAGGAGGAAGTCATATTCATGCCACATAAGGGATGAATAATGACTACTTCTCCAATAGGAGACAACCTAACTACCTACCCTTGATCTTTAATTACACTGCCCTTAAAGAGTCCCTCACCTTAAACATCCTGGGAATCAGCAAAAAAATAGCCAAAGTACTGTGGCTGCACAAGCAGGCTAAAGGCAGGGTATCCTGCAACAAGTGATTCAACTCCTGATTTCACAACCTACAAGGTACATATCAGGAGTGTGATGGAATACTCTCCACTCGCTTGGATGAATGCAGCTCCAACACCATCTAGCATAATCCAGTTGCTTGACTAGTATCCCATCCACCACATGAATCATCTCTCTCTCCATTACTGATGCACAGTGCATCATCCACAAAATGCTCTGCAGTTATTCACTAAGGTTATTTTGATAGCATCTCCTAGATCCCATTTTCTTTCACTACAGATGCTCCAGTTTTCCCAGTGCTGAATTTTTCCAGTACCTTCTGTTTTTATTCCATATCCCTTGACCATATTGCCAAGAATGACATGGACAACAAATACATGGATGTGAATTTTAATCCTCACAATCAAAACCCAGCTGCAAGATCAAAGAGTGTGTCTTGTGAAAACTACTAGTCCCTCCCTTTGAAATATGCAGAGATATTTTACCTAACTGTGAAAATAACAGAGGACAGAGAAGGAAAATGCCAAATAAGCCATTCAGCCATTTTACCTAACTGTGAAAATAACAGAGGACAGAGAAGGAAAATGCCAAATAAGCCATTTCACTATCACTAGATTCTCCTATGAACTTAGTTCCAAATTCTTTTTAGTGGAAATGTGCACTTCTGCCACACTATTTGCACCTGCATCATTTGATTCACTGTGAGAAACTTCAGCAGACATCTCATAAAAGTAAAAGTGACAAAAGGAATTGAAGTGTACAAGGAATAGAAGCAGTTGGCCCTTGATACATGCTCTTCCATTCAGTAAGATCATGGCTGATCTTTTACCTCAGTATCATGTTAATCCCAGATCCCTTGATTATTTTACTAACCAAAAAGCTATTAACCTCTGCCTTCAATACATTCAGTGACTCTACCTCCACAGCCTCTTGGGTTGAGAATTCCAAAAATTCACTAACCCCTGGGTGAAGAAATTTCTCACCTTTGTCCTAAATGGCTGATCCTTACTTTGAGATTATGACCCAGGTTCTCAAAACTAGAAGGGAAACATTAACTCCATATCAACCTTTTCAATCCCTTTAAATTATTTTTAAATTTCAATGTGATCACCTATCATTCTTCTAAAATCAAGACAGCATTGATCCAATCTGCTTGGTCTCTCGTCATACGGCAACTCCCTCATTCCAGGAGTCAATCTGAAAACCTTCGCTGCATTCTCTCAATTACAAGCATATTTCCTTTAGGTAGGGGAAACAGATCTGTTTTCATCAGGGACCCAAGAATTGGAGCAAGGTGCTTCTACTCTTTATCGCAAGAAGATAGGAATTCAAAGCCATTGTCCCATTTGCCTTCCTAATTCCTTGCAGCACCAACATTTAAATTTTAATATTCACATGCAGAGTCCCTCTGAACATCTCCACTTTTCGATCTCTCACTATTTAAAAATAAAAATCTGCCTTTTAAAAAAAACCAAGTGGACTGCAGAGCCGATATAAAGTGTTAAAAACTAGACAACAATTAACTTAGGGAAATAAAGGATATAGAAAAGGAGAAACAAATAACTAGATTAAATGAGTATTCAGTACCTTTAAGGTCTGGACAGAAATTAATTGACATTCAATTTGAATTACATAATACCTTAAGTACTGAACAAATAAAATATGCAAGCATTACCTTTGAGCAGAGGTTGGAAGGTAGGAATTTCATGCAATTTAATAACATCTGGATCATTCCATGTGGTTCTAGCTGGTGGATGTGTTCCTGTAGCAACAACTACGATGTCATCCATTTTAGCTCTTTGTTTCGCTGGGGAATTTGTTGCTAAATAAGAAGAAACAAACAAATTGATCTTAACATGGTTAATGATCTGTTGAAAAAAAGCCACACGCTATTACGAGTAACTAATAAGAGAATATACCTGAAAATAACCAAATGTGTGTCACTTTCAGCATGCCATTCACTATTATATGTTCTCAGACTCACAACAGCTGTAATGTCTATAGCCAGCTCATACAAGGGAAATACCACAGTACAAGAACCACTCTTCCAGCTACTGGAGAGACTGTTCCTTCATGAATGGATGCTCCAATGATGGGAGGTGGTGGGAGAGTGCTTTCAGAAGATCAGAGGGATCTGCACCAGCTGCTGGAAAGCAGTACCACAGAAGGGAGGTTCATTGTACAGATGGGGCACAAAGTCTCCATGGCAAAACCAGGCACTTCTGGCAAAACATTGCCAGAGAATTCTCTGTAAGTAGAAACCACTTGAGTGCATTCTTTGAATGTCTGCACTTTAAGAAATAGTCTTCTCTCCTACAGTATGAAGTTTGGATGACTTAACATACTGTATACGGCAGTCAGAAGCAAACTGTGCGATATGGCACAGAACAAATGCTTAAATTATCCTGAACCTGGGAAGCTGAGGGTGACTGTGATCTTAATCTCCAGCAGCAAAGCAGTTCTGGCTTGTGTGCAAGGATGAGCTTGAACTTATTGGAAGTCACAGATCTCATGACGACAAAGAATGCCATTTGAGTGCTGGCCCTTTAACACCATGGTTTCAGTGTAAACAGGCTTACCAACACCTTCTGCGAGTAAGAATTATTGTGTTCAGTCCACCAAGGTTGAAAATCCTAGTTTCCTATAAAACCTCCCCCCCACCAAAAGATGTCAATAGGAAATGAAAATTTCCTTCTGGTAAATTGTAGCATTCTTCCTCATCTCCCCCAGTTTAGTACTATCTGCCTACAGGCAACCCCTGCATTACAGGGTCAGGGTGGGTCGGAGGATAGCATTCCTAGAAAACAATCTGCATTGCAATTTCCCATAATCTGAATGTGCTGGGGCAAACAAAAACCTCATCAAAAAGTCACGAGTCAAATTACTGATGGACACTGAGACACCCTGAAGTGGGGACAATGTTGCAAGAGTTACCACCACTTTCAACTATAGAGCACTGTTTTAGGAGTCATGCAAAGAAATTTCTAGGCCAAAAACTTTTCATGATATCATGCACATATTCATTCAATCATGCATTTTAACAATATAAGAGGGGAAAATGATGGAAAACTAAAGAAAATTTGATATTACACAAGAAAAACCACAATAAGCCAGAAACCGGCCAATTAGACCAAACAGTCCATATAGTTTATTCTCCAATCAAGCCTCTTCCATATTTCCTAATCTAAATCTCTTACTGTAACCCTGTTTCATTTTCCACATACGTTTGACCACACTCTCTTTAAATGTGTCTACACTATTCATTCGAATCACTCCACATTCTCTCCACTCTTTGGATAAAGGTTTCTTCTCTATGCCTAATGGGTTACTTGGTGACTATCTTGATGCCCTCTCGTTCTGCTCGTCCTCACAAGTGAAGCATTAAGTCTATATACTCTCTAGCAAAACCTTTAATTTTAAAAGCCTTTATGTAATCATTCCTCATTTTTTCCACTCAAAAGAAAAGTGATCATGTGTGAACATCCTTTCCAGATAAATATTGTATTTCTGGTGTCAGTCTTTTAAATCTGCTCTGCATCTTTTTTATAATATGGCAATCAGAACTGTAGGAAGCACACTAAGCAAGGTCTAATTAAGGTTCCACAAGTTTAACACAACTTGGCTCACTTTTCAACACTATTCCTCTTTGAATAAATCCCAGTGCTTGGTTTGCTTCCCTAACAGCCTTACCAGCCTGTGGTGCAACTGCCCCACTTTTACTTGAGTATATCTTTGTTTCCTGACATCACCTTGACTTGCAACTTCAAAGTAATAAATAATCTCTCTATTCCTCCTCCCAGAATGTACAAGCTTACGTTTATCAGTGTTGAACTGCACTCTCCAATTATTTGCTTTAAGTCCTTCTGGTAAATTGTAGCATTCTTCCTCATCTCCCCCAGTTTAGTACTATCTGCATACAGGCAACCCCTGCATTACAGGGTCAGGGTGGGGGGGAAGGAGGAGTCGGAGGATAGCATTCCTAGACAACAATCCCAACAATCTGCATTGCAATTTTCCATAATCTGAAGCCGTGTCATCTGTGCATGTACCAGGAAATGCGAATTGGAAAAAAAGTGTAAACTTATTTACTTTTTTTTCCTTCCCCCCCACTCCCCCCCCCCACATAAATTCCAAGAGAACAAATTTTATTTCACATCTCAAAATTTTAGGCAATGATTTGTGCATTTTATAAGGATGAATTTCCATAACCCAAATGACCATAAAGCAGGGGCTGCCTGTATTTAGAAATTATATTTATTGATTTCAGAGTCTTTGTCATTAATGTACATTGTGAACAGCAGGAGCCCCAGCACCAATCCTTATGGAACTATGGATCCCATTTTCTTCCAGTGCGAACAGCAACCCCTTACTCCCACTCCCTGCTGTCTGTCTTGAAGCCTGCTAGCAATCCTTTCCACAACATCCCTGTATGTGCATTTTCTGACCTATTATTATCATGATTATAGAGTAACTCATAGAAGGACTTCAGAAAATCTCCACTACCATAGCCTATTCTGTTACCACTTCAAAAAATTCAATAAATTTGGTCAGTTAAAGCATTTCCTTTAGAAATCCCTGCTGACTATTCATTATTACACAGTGTTTCAGCACCAAATGTTCTTCTATTTTTTTCCTTTTAGAAAGGAATCCATTATTTTTCCTACTTCCATTGATTTGACTGGTTTACGGGTCCCAGGGCATGTTCTCTACTTCTTGTTAAATACACATATTATGATTGCTATCCGCCAGCCCAGTACAGCAGTATGGACACTCAATGACTGCAGTATTACCAATAGACAGTGTGGTGATTATGAATGCAAACATGTGAATTAGGAGCAGGAGTTGGCCACTGCCCCATTATGCAACAAGATCAGATTTGATTATAACCTCAACTGCACATTCCTGTCTAACCACAGTAACTTCACCTGCTTTCTTGACCAGCATCTCTCTACCTATGCTGTAAAATATTTAAAGATTTTGTTTCCAACACCTTTTGGGAAACAAAATTCCAAAGACTAATGATCCTCAGGACAATGTTACCTCTTAAATGGGTGGACTCCTATTTTTCAACAGTAACCCCTAGTTCTAGAATATTCCCATAAGATGAAACATCCTCTGCACATCCACTCTGTCAAAACTCCTCAAGATATTTTTCAATCAAGTGCCCCTCATTCCTTTAAACTCCAGCAGATAGGGGTCTTGCCTATCTAACTTTTCCTCATAAGGCAACCCATGCATTCCAGGTATCAGTCTTGTTAACCTTCTCTGAACTGCTACCAACACATTTATATTCTTCCTTAAGTCAGGAGACTAATACTGTACACAGTGCTCCAGACATGGTCTCACCAATGCACTACGTAACTGGAGAAGAACCTCACTATTTTTGTATTCCATTGCCCTAGCAATAAATGATAACATTCTGCGAGCTTTCCTAATTACTTGCTGTACCTGCACACTTGCCTTTTGTGAATTCACTTGTGTCGAACTGAAACTAATGTTTAACAGTTACCTACCTGAGGCATGACATTCTGGTTGTTTATGATCGTGATACGTGCTCTGTTCAGCTCCCATGGTATTAAGATCTGATCCCGGAGAACTCAACACTGCACAAGGCAAACAGTTTGCTTTAGAATTTTTCCCATCATTGCTGTACCAGTACAAAGATGGTTATGATGCACTGGAAGTAGAAACACAACCTATTGCTTTACTTCTGCACCTCTAATGCATCATTCCAAAAAGCAACTAAACGTAACTAATCAAGCATGCTTAATCTTGTGTATAAACCATTTCATTCTAACGACATTCAAATTTAAGTGATGGTTTTGAATGATCACACTCCCATTTCAATTTTTCAAACATGAGCTGGCATAAAATTAATGCACATTCTATAACTTCATAGATCACAAAAGTTGTTTTTAGTTGTAATATTCACAATGTCTGACCCATCTCCAAATCCTATCATAGTCTTAAAAATGGAACTGGAAGTGTAAAACAAAACCTTTTGAAACAGAGTTGAGCTCAAGTTAAAATACAATGGAGGAGCTTAAAATACATTGGAAACAATGTGGTGAATTAGATGTATGTGATTTGCAGAGATCATCCTGATGATAAAACTTAATAGTCATCCACGACAACATCACTGAGCATTCTCAGTGAAGTTTTTTTTTGCAAAAATACTTAAAGTCTAGATGGTCTTAGGCAGTAGTAAGGATGAGAGCAGCTCATTTTACATTCTGCTTGATTTTCTATTCCACTGATGTTACTATCCACTTCCATGTAATATTTTTTAGCAAATATTTTTTCCATTGTTGCTTTAAACTACTCTGAAGCTGAAAATTAAAAAAAAAACTACAAATGATGGAGAAATGCAGAAGTTAGCTTCAACAAGATTCCATCACCAGACACACATTCCCCTCCCTTTCAGCGTTTTGAAGGGATTGCTCCCTCCACAAATCTTGGTCTGTTCATCCATCCCCACCTGCAAATAGATAAATGTATTGGAAAATTTAAAAAGTTGTTAAAGGGTTGATGCTGCTAAAAGTTAATTTCTAGACAAGGTGAATATTGACAGTATTACCAAAGAGTCAGCTAATGAACCAACTTTTTTTCAAAAGTCATGGAAATAAGGATGGTACCAAAGGATTTAACAGTGGCAGCTAACATACTGGTGTTCAAAAGTGAGAAAGGAATATGCCTGACAACTAAGAAATGTTAGGTTAAAATCAGTAGCAAAAAGAAAGACAAAGAATGACAAAGAAAAAGTGTTCATCAACATGGATTTCTGAAGGATGGTTCTCCTTTGACCAACCTGACAGTATTTTTAAGAGATAATGAAAAATATTTAAGGAGATAGACAGATTAGGTTATGTAGATGTTCAGAAAGCATTTGATGTTATTGCATATACCAAATTTGCTGAGAAAGATTATTTGCATGGCTAGTGATAAAAAGGTAGAAAGAAAATGACAATAAACTCAAGCTCACTGATTTAATGACTAAAAACAACGTAACAAAGTAACAAGGAACTGATTACCCTGGAATTTAGTTTGAGCAGGGAGTTGATTTTTATTGCCAACTCAAAAACCCGATCAAAGATAATGATTTTCCAAACCAAAACCACTGGTTATTATGATGTCAATCATTGACTGGTGTCATCAGGTTAGAACCTTCATTTAATTATGTCCTTTCAAATGAGAACTGAAGATCGCATTAACATTGTACTACAGTTCAAGTTATCTTCAACATGGGATAAATGTACTACAGTTCCTACTCCTTGTCAACTATTTCAAGCTTGCTATCACTAGTCTCTGCTTATAGATCTTCAGAATAATAGAAACATGCTTTTCTGCAGTGCTAACTTGCTGTGAAGTGTGTGTCGGATTTATAATACAACATTGCAAATAAAAGAAAATTGTTTTTGATTGGTTTCACCCTGCATTTCAAAAAAAGTTATTTTGGTTACACTTTACTCAAAAATTCTTGGCAATTGGTTCAGATTTACTGTCATCTAGCAGATATTCCAAAAGCTCCTACATTAGCTCTGTTAATTACATTGATCTGTTTCATTTAAAGAAAGTGCAGATAAAAAGATCACTGCTTCAAAATGAACAGTTTATAAGCCAAACCATAATTTTTATTGCCAATTTGTCTTTTACTGGGCTGGATTGTGCTTTTTTTGTGTCCCCCTACCTTCCTCCCACCATTATTCCTGTGTCCATAAATACCTTTGGAACCTTGACAGTTCAAAATATCTTTCAGACTTCATTACCACATTATCCTGCAGAGCAGAGCAGCCCATAAGCAGCAGCGAGGTCTCAGGTGGAGGAACCAGCGGCCTGGTCACCAGCTGTACTGATGGCCTTTTGACAGCTCTCTGCTGGCAAAGGCCTTTTTAACCATTTTTAAACACCCCCAATAATCAGTAATATTTATATATGAATACAAGTCATTAAAATATTAAAAACTAGTTTAATAATGTAGGAATATTTCCTAAGACACATTTAATTTAAAAAATTATAAACTTTAAAACTGACCAAAGGAGAAAACAAAATTGCAAATATCTTAATTCAGAGTGAACCCACTCAAGTGCATGGGGTTGAGCTACAAGTATCAGCCATGACTGGCATAAGGTTGAAGGCAGCATTCAAAGCACATTGGGTCCTTGAACTCCGTGTGACAGAGCCCTGCCCCGGCTCAAGCAGTCCTGTTGCAATGAATTCAGTTAAGAATGGCTGCCAGGAATTGGGGAAGTGTTAGTAATTTTTTACCTTCCTTTACTGTTGGGGATTATTTAAATGTTGTTTTCTTTTATGAATGAGAAAATACTAAGTTTGGAATAATGTTAAACTGCTGGTTAAACCAGGGGAAGTGGCTTAGCTGGATGTCAAATTTTTTTTAAAGCAGTTTCATAGGTTGGACTTGTTCTCTTCTCCGTGTGACAGGATTCACAAGTAGATCATGGTAAAGGACCTCACCGTTGATGACGTTGCTGGCTTCTTTCATGGGTTGCAGGAAAGTTAAGTGGGAATTAAGTCTTCAAACCAGTGACGAGTACAGGCAATTTGCTGCTGACCACAAAATCCCAGCTATCTGGTTGGAGGAAATTTCAGCTAACCCAGATAAGAAACACACACAACCTATTAATGTAGGCAAGTGTAAAGTGGTCATTACTTTGTACTATCACTCAAAGGCTGTCTTTACCAATCAAATTAAATGATTAGCTACTGTCCTATATTCCTTTGTTGCGAAATTTTAAAAAGCTTAATGTTTCCTTGAGGTCTTCTCAACCCATTTATTGAAAGGAAAGTGAAGATTTGATGTTCAATTTATAGGGAAATGTGCCCTTTGACATATGTGATCACAACAATAATTGGTAGTGACACTCAACACCAGAATGTAAGGGATGTAGCACAGAAAAACAAGTGTTGTCATTGAGTCCAGAAAGTACCTATGGCAAGACACTAATTAATACACATGCTCACACTGATGCTTGCTGGCCAATCTCAATTAAATGACATATTTTATATTGGAGACCCAGTACAGGTAACACAAAGTACCAGTACAGCTCAATTTGTAACACATTCATCTCTAAATCAAATGGTTATGTGGTCAAGCTTCACTCCAGAATGTGTGCATCTAACACTTCCATGCAGTAGTGAGGGAAGGGTGCACAGACAGAGGAGTCTCCTTTCAGATCGGACATACAAGTCTTTGTCTGCCTACCAGATGAATGCAAGATATTCTGGGACTAAATTATGCAAGGTGTTCTCTACAACAGCTTACATTTATATAGTGCCTTCAGCAGATTAAACATCACAAAATGCTTGACAGACTCTGGTCATATTTGGAGCAAGCAAAAACCTTCTCAAAGAGGTAAGTTCCAATACAATACCTTCAAAAAGCAGGCTACTGAATAAAAGGGGCTTAATGGGGAAATTTGAGGGCATAAAGGTATAGCTGCCAATGTTGCAGAGAGATACTTTGGCCCAGCATGTTCACACCGAGCATCAAGCATCCATTCACGCTAATCCTAACAACCCATTTTATTTTCCTCAGATTCTACCATTCACCTACACACACAAGGGGCAATTTCGAGTGGCTAATTAAAACATTTGGGACATGGGAGGAAACTGGAGCACTTGGAAGAGGTCCACACAGGGAGAGTGCTAACAGCACTGGAGGTCAGGATCAAACCCACGTTACTGGCCCTGTGAAGGCAGCAGTTCTACCAGCTGTGGATCTCATAAGGGGGAGGCTGCAGACAAAGGGAGTAGTAAAGACAAGAATTTTAAGATCTAAGTAGACCAGCGAGGTCAGAACAACAGTCACACAGAACAGCAGGCTAAGTGTAGCAGAATTTTGAATGAGCTGATGTTTACAGAGTGTCAATCATAGGATGCCAGTCAAAGAATATTGGAATAATTTATTCTGAAAATGGCAAAACACATTGAGGTTTATCAGTAATTTAGCTAAAGTATATAATATAAATTTTGGAAGAGGGAAGACATGGTGATGGTGAGGATTTGGGGTCAGATGGGGGTCAAATAATCTCAGACCGAGACTGCAGACTGCCTGGTTTCGCCTGTGGCCTGGGAGATGTTGAAATCGGAGGTAAACTTATAAGGATCAAAGGCAATCGTTTTTGTCTTCCCAAAACACTACCTCATCCAAGACTTAATAGCAAAAGACATCTGACGACAGAGGGATCAAAGCAGATTGTGGGAAGGCAAAACGGATCATCTCCATGGACATTTAGAAATTCACATTTGCGGGCTGCAAACGTTTTTCAACGTTGATCATCCACCTCTCCTATAGCGACAATCCTTGCACATACAGAATGGAAGTCCAATAATGCACTAAGACACAAACTATTAACCAAGACTAAATTACTCCCTGCCCCCCAGTTCTCAAACAAATAAATTCAGAATGAACTGTTTCTACTGGAACAATAAGATCCTTCCAAACAACTAACAGGCCCAATTCATTACAACAGAAAGCAATACGTAGCGCATTAATTCCCAACAGGTTTACCCCAGGTTGAATGCTGTTCTGTCACGTCTGGAAACACCGCAAAACCGCCTACCTTTTTTCTTTAAGAAGCAGCGAACGCGTGGGCACTGTTAGGGCTCACAACAAAGATGTCTCTGGCTCTCCGTTTCACGGAAGCGCTGTGTGGCCACGGTTCCCCGACCTTCTTTCCATAAAGAGCGTTTAAAGTGCGCTCACGTCGCGACAGGCGGCGGCTTCTTCGAGCAAACGCCCGGTGTCCCGCGGGCCGCCGGAGCCGCCGCGCGCTGTCCGGGCAAGGTTCTGAAATGGAACGCCGCCACCCCGCGCGCGCCGCCGACAGTAACGGTCGTACACGGCGGGCAGTGCTCGGCGCTGCACTTCCGGCTGACACTCGACCCCGGAGACAGAACAACGCCAGGCAGGCAGCCGGCCGGCCGCTCGCAGTCGTGTGGAGCGCTCGGGTTTTGTTATAACGTGGCCGTCGCGGCTCGGAGGCCGCAACCGTGAGACTTGATCAACTCTTCAGGAGTGCGACACAATCCGAAATACCGGCTTCAGTCGCAGGGTTGCTTGGAGTGTGGTATCCTTCTTATTGTGGATAGGCTGTGGTCTGACATTGTCCAGCACCTTCTGTCATCCGTTTCATTTATTCCAGCTGATAGGCTGCTTTAAACAGTGATTACATCAATCGACTCTAAACACATTTATAAATGAAGAGGTACTTCCTTTCATGTCTTTCAAACCTAAATTATTCCAAACTTGCTATGCTATAAATTCTCAAACAGATAACGCTCATTTTTAAAAAAAGACTCGATGCAGGGTTTCAACCTGAAAGGTGGACAATTTCTCCTCTCTTCCCCACCCTGCTCGACCCGCTGAGTTCTTCCAGCAGACTGTTTGTTGCTTAATTTAAAAAAGAAGTTTTGCTTAATTCTGAAAGTAAATCATATGCCGGTGTCCCTTTAAAGTGTCAGAAAGTGTACTTAGTTGACAGCGAAGGCAGACTTTCCAGCTCCAGGGCACTAGGAGCACATTCAATACCACTTATTACAAAGCCCCCCATTGTGAGCCAAAGGAAAGTTGAGCACGTTGGCCCTGACTCACACATCCCTAGGGATGAACCCAATGGATTTATCAGTCCAGAGAAGAAAAGCCACCACCTGGCTCCTTGTAAAAGAGTACAAAAGCCAAACTAACTAAAAAAGGACATAATCTGAACCAGCCACTCCCAGGAGCTAGACAGGTTCTGTTTTTTTAAAAAAAAAATTACAAGAAACAAAGAGCAAACAATTAAAGAGACTTTCTTAAACTCCACTCTTCGCCCGGGGAACCATCCTTTTGAAACCTACCAACTCCCACTTTAATAAAATGTTCCTGTTTTAAACTACTACATCATCTCTCACTTCCCTTTTTCCTCTGGGTTCCCTTAATGTATTTCAAATACCTTGGAATTTTTTTTTACCATATCAAAAAGGAACTGAATAAATACTGACAGTTACTGTGGCCTCTTCCTCAGAATTCCTTGAATCCTGATTCTGCCCTGTTGCCACCACCGAGACTGCAGGGGTAAAATTGACAAATTTTGCAGCTGAACCATGATAATCACTATCAAATTGTATAATTCCAGTTATACATATTCCAGCACTGCCAGCAGACCAACAACAGATTTTCCTCCACAGCAGTTCATGTTCTATCGTTAGTCCTCTTCAAATAGGTGCATTTCTCAGTGACAGAAGTTTACAAGCACAGTATGACTTCCATGCACACCCTGATAACAACATCTCTCCACTACCTACATTTCATGTCTAACTTTATAACTGACATTAAGCCAAGGAAGATTACAAATTATTCAATGAACGATGAAGTCTGACAATCTTCACCAGAAATTCTACTTCTTGTCACCTCTGACCACATGACAAGATTGATCCAAGCTGTACAAAACCCATACATCCTCAGTTGCTCCACATCCTACTTGTATTTCTGCCACATCCCCCACCTCACAGGTGAGGTTATTATGCATGTTGTCTTCCAATAACCTCGTCACCTGACACTGTACTCTCTGCAGTCTCTCTAGGCAAACCCACCCATATGCTGTTTCCCACTCAATCACCTCCACTTTCACTGATTCATACAGGGAAGTAATTACAGAACATAAAATTAGGGTAGAATTAGCATACATTTTTAGTAGCCAAGTAACATTTTGTTTTATTAACATAGGAATGCCTTGATAAGTGTCAGTTTCAATTAATTGTAAAATTATAATACACACAAAGTACTATGGAACTAAATGCCTACAACAAATACAACTTTGGATCGCTTGATTGCAAAAAAGGAAATCTAAGTATAGATATTCTTATTTAATCAGCTCAGAATTTCTTATTTCAGAAGAAACATTATGGCATAATCACCTAAAGTCATAATACATAAATTTTGTGGTCTGGGACTTGTACAAACCTTGCTGCTAAGTTACAACAGCTGAATAGACATTCTCAGGCTGGTTTTGGCCAAGAAATGTCAGGCAGTTAGGTCGCAGGCAACAACTTCCTTGGGAGAAGGGGAAAGGCAAAGCCAAATGGAGCATATCCGCAGATGTTAAAATTAAACCTTGTGATCCTACAGTTTACCATTAATTACATGCAGCCCCATATATCCTTTGGCAGTGTGTATAGGCTTGTGACTCATTGAGTCACTATAATTTACTTATAGAAAGGTTTTGTATTTATTAAGTATTTTGAAAATCTCACCACTCCAAAAAAAAATTAAGGATTTTTAATATGTTCACATCCATTGTTCACAATTTAGAGGATCTTCAAAGAATCTTATATTTTCCATCCTTAGAATGTGGGTGTCATTAGCCTAGTTATTATTCTAGGGCTGGACCACATCAGAGGATAGTTAAGAGATCATAAAGGACATCTCACAGACATACAGAGATACAGCACAGAAACAGGTCCTTCTGCCACCAAGTCCACACCAACCATCAACCACACATTTACCTTAATCCTACATTAATTCCACTTTTTTTTCCTCTCACATTCTCACCAACTCCCCCAATTCTACTACTCACCTACGCGAGAGGCAGTTTACCATGGCCAATTAACCAACCACCTACTTAAACAGTTTATAATAATTTTCACTTAGATTTGTTTAATTGCCATACTTTTTAAACTGAACTCAAATTGGTGTTGTGGAATTTGCATTCCTTAGGTTTTGCAGCAATGAAACCAGTTGAGATCTCGTCATTTCGCATTTGTTCTCATTTCCCTTTCATGTAACGCGTGTAGGCGCCCAGCAGGTGGCAGCCCGTCATTCTGAAGTTAAAACATTCCACAAAAATCCTGATGCAGGGTTTCAACCTGAACATTGACAATTTCTTGCCCCCACAGCTGTTGCTCGACCCGCTGAGTTCCTCCAGCAGATTGCTTGTTGCTCCAGATTCCAGCTTCTGCTGTGTCTTGTCTCTCCACAGACATCAGGCCTCTGCATTGAAGTCTGGATGTGACGGTTGTTTCCTGAAAAGGGTTTTTCTAGGGTGCATGCCTGAGGCATGGAACACCAAATATTAAACTGAACAACAAGGCTCAAATACAAGCTCTATTATTTTAGGAGATCTACTACTCTAACATTGCCAATATATTTAGAGTCATCACATTATACAGCACAGACTCGTCCAATCCAACCAAGTTGCCTGCCTGAGCTGGTCCCATTTGCCTGCATTTGGCCCATGTCCCTCTAAAGTTTTTTCTATCCATATACTTGTCCAAATATCTTTTAAACATTGTAATTGTGAGAGGATGGGTGAGGAACTAGTTCAAGGATGTTCTCGAAGTCTTGAAAAAGTGTAAAATCCTGACTGGGAATCCCTGGCCCATGTCCACTCAAAACGGAGGAATCACTTCCATTTGCACCAAGAACTTCATGTTCCTTCACTAACAGCACATTGGAGTCCAGTAAAAACCATATAAGAAATGCACTGCCTCCCATACCACCCACCCTCCTGCTCAATCAGTCACTTCCTCCCACCCCACCCCTCCCCCTCGCTTGGTGGACACTGTGAACCTCAAGTCGGCCCCATCGGCTCTTTTACTAAAGTGAGACAGAGAAAATGTGCCTTACACTAAATACCTGCCAAAGGCTATCCACCAACATCCCCTGCTGCACATCACCATCCTCCAACAATAAGTAACTACGTCAAGAATCTGGAAACATAGATCACTTTCTATTTTTCAGGAGCTAGCTCTCAAGAGAGGATGATGTTGATGGTGAATTTCACCATCTTATCAGTGTGCAGCCTTTGGCACTCTGAGGAAAGAACACAATGAGCAAGACCTCAAATACATGTCCATCAGGCAACAGTGACCCTTGCCCTCCTGTATGTTTTTCTGATGGACTACCCACAGCTGGCAGCTCACAGCACGAGAGTAGTGCCACCAACACTAAGCCTACAAAATCCTCCATATGCAGTAGCAGCGTCAGTGACCCAATTTTACCATCTCCTCCAAGGCCAACATCCCCAGCACTGGGGCCTTGATTACACTCACTCAGCTCTGATAGGCAAGTCATGTCATTTGCACACCTAACAACATACTGTCAAAACAGGCACTCTCCATTGTAGCAAGAGGTTATCAGGAGGGGAGAGGAAATGGCTCAAGGATGTTCTCAAAGCCTCCTCGGAAAAAATATAAAATCCTCACTGATTCATGGGAATCCCTGGCCCATGACCACTCAAGATGGAGGATAATTTCTTTTGGCACCAAGAACTTTGATTCACTTCATCAGCAACACAACAGAGTCCAGTAAAAAAAAAATGCATTGCCCCCCCACCTTCCTCCCCACCAAAACAAAAGCACTGTGGATCTCATTTTGGCCTTTTTGCCCATCTTGAAATGGACAAAAAAGGAGCAGAAGCAAGTCCTCAATCCTGAGGGGCTGCCTGCCTTACAAAATAATCCTTCCAGTGGTACAGCCTTAAAACAGCTGTGATTGTTCATAACCAATACTACCTACAACATTTATATTACTTGTCCATTTCTTAAAGCACCATTGACTGCTGTTCATTTACTCAAGCACATTACTGAAACCATAACTGTTCTTCAGGGTCTGATACTTTGGTGATTATCAAATAGTGTGATCTAAAAGGTGAATAAATTCAGGGGTAAAAGGATGCAAACAAACCAGAAATATCACGCATTTTTAATCATTACTTTCTAAAGTAATTTTTTTTGGCAGTTTCCAAATAGTATCTGATATCCATAAACTTTGAATCTACATTGGATTGACAACTGATCTACTACATTGGGGTCACCATTGTTCGGGTTCAACTGTAAAATTATATAATGCACTTAAGCTAATCAATCCAAGCACCATTACCCAGGTCATAAAAGCACTGGGCAATACTCTCACACTATTTCATTTTCAGAATCAGTTTTTTTAATTCATTAAAGTATGCATACTCATTTTAACTAAAAGGAGTGTAGCTCGATTTTTATGCATCCCATGTGTCAGACTGGTTGTTGGATCACTTTCACTGTACAGCAGCTGTGGTAATTTTGCAGTTTTTTTCCCCAGAAATACAGGATACAAGGGACATAGAGAAATGCTGCCCAAAGCCACATTTCATGGTTCCACCCTGCCAGAATATACAGTGTTGGGAGTGGCCCCATTGTAATAGATCGGTTGTCAATCCTACATAGATTCAAAGTTTATGAACATCTGGTATTATTTGAAAAGTGCCAAGAAAATTACTTTGCAAAAATTCTTGCTTCACTTCCAGGGAGATTGTATAAGGAGCAATTGCACTCAATATTCTTCTCTTTTTTAAAAAAAAATGAACATAGAACATGACAGCAAAGGAACAGGGCCTTTGGCCCATATGTCAGTGCTAAACACAATGCCAAATTAAACTAAATCTCTTCTGCCTGTACATGATCCATTCCCTGCATATTCATGTATCTATCTAAAAGCCTCTTAAATGCCACTACTGTTTGTGCTTCCACCACTTCCCCTGGCAGCCCATTCCAGGCACCCACCACCCTGTGGGAAAAAAAACTTGCGCCACACATCTCCTTTGCATGTCCTCTAGTATTTGACATTTCAACTCTAGGAAAAACATTCTGACCGTCTACCCTATCATTTTATAAACTTCTATGAGGTCTCCGCTCGGCCTCTGACACTCCAGAGAAAACAACTCAAGTTTGTCCAACCTCCTTATAGCTCATACCCTCTAATCCAGGCAGCATCCTGGTAAACCTCTTCTGCACCCTTTCCAAAGCTTCCACATCCTTCCTGTAATGGGGCAACTAGAATTGAATGCAAAACTCCAAATGCGGCTAAACCAAAGTTTGTGTTATTTTCAACCAAGGTATTTCAAATATAATCAAATTGTTATCAATACTTTCCAATACCATATTGCAAAGATGGGTAACAAGAAACTGCAAATCAAATCAAGCTGCAGCTTTCTGGAAAAATTTTTGACCAAAGATTTACTTCCAGGAAAGCAGAAACACTGCACAAAAATAAACACCTCTCTTTGGAGGAAGAGAAGACAAATTTCGTGCCAAAAATCTCCAAATTCCTCCTCACTTTCTGAAATGTCTAACTCCCTTGGTTGTGGAATCTCGCAAAGTAATGTTTGAAACTGAATTTTAGCTGATTTTTGAAAGTTCAAGGACCTAGCTGGGCTTAGATAACTCAGGAAACCAAGGATTCTACCTTTATCCTTTAAGCCTATCAGAGCAGGGCAGTTTGTCCAATATGAAAAGTAATGTTGGATACTGCAGCCAGAACCCAATTTAATAAAAAGAACATCCAGGTCATGTTAAAGAAACCTTGGTGGTTTTTTAAAAAATAATTAATGCAGATCTCCTTTCATTGTTTAATTTACCAACTAATTTTCCATTTGAGAAACCATCAGGCAAAATGGCACCAGAGCGTGGCGACTCATTGCAAGCTGCTCTGCAGATCTACTCATTACTTTTACTATAATCGTTCTACCCTGCATTACCTCAATGCACTGTGTAATCAATTGATCTGTACAAACGGTATGCAAGACAAGTTTTTAACTGTACCTCGGTACAAGTGACAATAATAAACTGATAACAATACCAATCTTTATGACAAATCTCCCTTTTGCAGAGGGCAAGTTATTGTTATGTCTGTCAGGATTAAAATCAAAATCATGAACAAGGTACAAAAACTTTTAACTAAAAGTTAGCATTAGCTTAAATGACTGATCAACAAAAACGAAACTTAGAAAATGTTGAAAAGATATTGTTGAACATGACAATGAGCTGCAAGTCTTCTAAAACAACATTGTAACCACCATCTTTTCTAACCCTGGGTAATAACTCATTTAGATTTCCTCATGCTCGCACACTAATTGAATATTGAGGACAATTTTGTAGTCTTTGTCCATAAACAGAAATAAAATAATTTTGAAGTGCCCACTACTGAAACCATTTCCTTTGAACTTGGATGCTCTTGGTATAGAAAATTATGAAAAAGTGTTTAAATAGCAAAAAGCAGGTACAAAATACTTTAGAAAATGGCAAACGATCATATTAACTGTTTGTGTGTAAAGAATACTGAACAGTGAATCACAATCATGTTAATCGATGTGTGACTGTTTTACCTCATTAGTAAACATTTGGGATTCTACTTAAAATAAAATTTCACAGTAATCGCTTTATCAGAGAGAATGCCACTTGGGTATTATCATTGATACTTCCATTAAAAAGGCAATGAATATTCAAGATTTCAGGAGTGCCTTTTTAAGATTGGAAACAGCCTCATAGCTCTAGTTACCCCGGTTCAATCCCAGCCTCAGATGCTGCATGTGTGGAGTTTGCAAGTTCTTCCAAAGACTGTGGGATGTCAAAGGGAACTGGGAGAATCTAGTAGGTGTGGGCTAATTCGATACTGGAATTTAACCTGCAGTGCAAGTAGCAACAGGGGAGATGATGGGCAAGTGAAAGTGCAAGGAAACAGAGGAATAAAAAAAGTTAGAGAATGGGACTGATGGAATTTGCACTGTTGGAAGGTAGCTTGGACCACATGGCTTGAATGGCTTCCTTGTGCCTCATAAGTCGTCAGTGTACCTCGTGGTTTAAAACATAAGGAAAATTATGGAAATACCCAATTGGCCAGGCAGCAGCCACAGAAAGAGAAATAAACTCTTTCTCTATCCACTCAAGCTGCCTTAACCACTATTTCCAGCAATTTTTTTTTATTTCAGATGTCCACAATTGTTCGTCTTGTAGTCTGTTTCATACATCTATACAGCAAAATACAAACGTGAAATATTGATGTATTTGATCATAAACAGACTTGATATTAGCATCGCATGCAGCTAACTGATCAAAATATGAAATTTTAAATGACTTGAAACTAGATAATTAACTTTGCTTTTACAGGCGTTTACTTCTGCTAGATCTAATATTTGTGGAAATATTGAGCATTAGTAACCATTGGCTAATGAAGAGAACAATTAGTTTATACTGCATCTTCTTTCCAGAAAAAAAAGTACAATTATTCTTTGTATTATGAACAAAGTGTACAAAGCAGTATTTCCTGTTAGGGTCAACAATCTTTGTCATACTGATAGAAAGCTTGGGCCATATGGTAGTTGTGTTTTTAAGGGGAATCCCAAAGGAAGAAGGAGGTGAAGGAATTATTCCAGACCTTTAGGGTCTATGGTGAAGATAACATCCAATAATTTGTCAGCCTTATTTTTACTTGGCATCTCCAATTGCTATAATAATGATTTATAATTTTTTTTGAAAGGTTGTAATTTCTGTTTGCTGGATTCCATTCCAGTTCAATTGTGATCTTTAAAAATAAAATTGCAACCCTCATCAATTTCATATCGAACATTTAGATATGGAAACTTGATAAAGTAAAATCCAGCACATTGTAGTTATTCACATAGAACACAGAACAGTACAACACTGGACAGGCCACTCGGCCCACATTGTTGTGCTGATCTTGATGCTGATTTATACTAAATGTCCTCCTCCTGTTTATCATCCATATCCCTCCATTCCCTTCATATTCATGTGCCTGTCTAAAAGCCTCTAAAACACCACCAAACTACCTGCTTCCACTACTACCCCTGGTAACCCGTTCCAGGCGCTTACCACACTCTGCGGAAAAAAATTGCCTTTAAACCTCCCCCCTCTAACCTTAAAAGCATGTCCTCTGGTGTTTGACATTTCTACCCTGGGGAACAGATTCTCACTGTCTACCCTATCTATGCCTCTCAGAATTTTAAAAACCTCTATCACATCTCCTCTCAGCCTCCGACATTGTAGGGAGATCAGCCCAAGTTTGTCCAACCTTTCCTTATAGCTCATACCCTTTAATGCAGGCAGCATCCTGGTAAACCTCTTCTGTACCCTCTCCAGTCTCCACATTCTTCCTATAATGGGGTGACCAGAACTGCACACAATACTCCAAGTGTGGTCTGACTAAAGTTTTATATAGATGCAGCATGACTTCCTTACTCTTATACTCAACACCCCTACCAATCAAGGCAAGCAAGCCATACGCCTTCTTTACCACCTTATCCACTTGTGTAGCCACTTTCAGTGAACTATGGACCTGGACACCAAGATCCCTCTGTACCTCAAAGCTATTAAGGGGCTACCATTAACTGTATACTTTCTCCTTTCATTTGACCTCCTAAAGTGCAACACCTCACACTTGCCCAGATTAAACTCCATCTGCCACTTCTCTGCCCATATCTGTAAATGATCTATATCCCCGCTGTATTCTTCAATATTCCTTTATGGTGGAGTCCATAACTCCACCAATGTTGGTGTCATCTGCAAACTTGCTAATCCACCCATCTACCTTTTCATCCAAATCTTTGATATACATCACAAACAACAGAGATCCCAGCACCAATCCTTGTGGAACACCACCAGTCATGGACTGACTACTCTGTCTTCTATGGGCAAGCCAGTTCAGAATCCAAACTTGTAATTCACCCTGGATCCCATGCATCTTTATCTACCTACCATGACAGACTTTGTCAAATGGTAACATCCACGGCATTACCATAATCAAGCACCTTTGTCACCTCCTCAAAAAAACTCAATCAAGTTTGTAAGACATCTGCCTCGCACAAAGCTATGCTGACTGTCTCTAAGCAGGCTATGCCTTTCCAAATGTACATAAATCCTATCCCTCAGTATCCTCTCCAATGGCTACCCCTACCACTTGCCTATAATTACCAGGATTATTCCTATTTTCCTTCCTGAACAAAGGAACAACATTTGCTACTCTCCAGTCCTCCAGGACCTTGCCTGTTGCTAGTGGGGGCACAAAGATCTTTGTCAAAACCCCAATCTCCTCACTTGCTTCTTTTGGGGATCTATGCCATCATGCCCTGGGGACTTATCCACCTTAATGTTTTTCAGAAAATCCAGCACTACCTCCTACTCAATCTCAAAATGTCCCAGCACATTAGCATGCCCCACTCTGCCTTCACTATCCTCCAATTTCCTCTCCTCGGTAAACATTGATGCAAAGTACTCATTTAGTACCTCAGGCACATGCTGACTTCAAGCACAAGTTCCATCCTTTATCCTTGAGTGGACCTACCCTCTCCTTAGTGATCCTCTTTTTCTTAATATAAATACAAAATGCTTTGGGATGATCCTTGACCCTACTCACCAACATTTCATGGCCTCTTTTGGCCTTCCTAATTGCCTGCTTCAGCACTTTTCTGTCATCTGTATATTCCACAAGGGCCCAATCTAATTTTAGTTTCCTAAACCTCATGTGTGTTTCCTTTTTCTTCCTGACTAAATTTAGAACCTCTTGGGTCATCCAAGGTTCTCTCACCTTACCATCCTTGTCCTTTCTCCTTATTGGAACATACCGATCCTGAACACTGATCAGCTGGTCCTTAACTCCCACATGTCAGACATGGACTTGTCCAACAGCAACTGCTCCCAATCAATGCCCCTTAGCTCCTGTCTTACCTTGTTATAATTTGCCCTCCCCCAATTTAGTACCTTCCCGCAAGATTCAATTTTATCCTTGCTCATAACTATCCTAAAACATACTGAGTTGTGGTCACTATTCCCAAAATGTTCACCCACTATCAGGTCTGTCACCCGGCCTGGCTCATTACCCAAAATTAGGTCCAGTATGTTCTCTCCTCTGGTTGGACTCTCCACATATTATTTCAAGAGTCTCTCTTGGATGCACTGAAGGAATCCCACCCCATCTAAGCTTCTTGTACTAAGGAAGTTCCAATCAATACCGGGGAAGTCTCCCCACTACGACAACCCTGTTGTTTCTGCACCTTCCCATAATCTGTCTATACATTTGTTCCTCCACCTCTTGGAGACTATTGGGGGCCCATAGTAGAATCCCATTAGCGTAATTGCACCTATCCTAATTCTGAGCTCCACGAAAATTGCCTCTGTGGATGAGCCCTCCAATACGTCCTGAGTACTGCTGTGACGTTCTCCCTTATCATAGTGCAACTCCTCCACCTCTTTTATCCCGCTATCACATCTAAAACAACAAAACCCAGGAACGTTGAGCTGCCAGTCCTGTCCCTCATGCAACCAGGTCTCTGTAATGGCAAGATAATTCCATGTACTGATCCAGGCTCTAAGTTCATCCTCCTTACCCATAATACTCCTAGCATTGACATAAACACATTTTAGCCCATCAGACCCACCATATTTATTAGTCTGTCCTTCCTTTCAGTCTTGTCATACCATCTTTTTTGCCTTAACTCTGCCACCTGTTGCCCTGCTGCTGTGGTTCCCAGCCCCCTGCCACTCTAGTTTAAACCCTCCCAAGTAGCACTAGCAAAGCTCCCAGTGAGGATAATGGTTCCCCTCCAGTTCAGATGCAAAGTCTTGCTTGTACAGGTCCCACCTGCCCTGGAAGAGAGTCCAATGGTCCATAAATCTGAAGCCCTCCTTCCTGCACCAGCTCGTTAGCCACATGTTGAACTGCACTATGTATCTATTTCTCACCTCACTAGAACATGGCACGGATAGTAATCCTGAGCTTACAACCCTGGAAGTCCTGCTTTTTAAACTTTCTACCTAGCTCCCTAAAATCATTTTGCAGGACCTCATCCCTACTCCTGCCTATGACATTGGTACCTATATGGACCATGACCTCTGGCTGCTCACCATCCCCTCAGAATGTCCTGTACCCACTGTGAGAGATACTTGACCCTGGTACCAGCAAGGCAACACACCATCCTGGAGTCTCAATTGCAGAATTATATGTCGATTATATGTCATATGTCTTGACACATAACATAATTCCAGGACTGTGGGGAGCTTGGTAGCTCAGTTATAATGTTCTGCAGATCAACAAATTGACTATATTATCAATTTATTTACATTAGTAGCGAAAACCAAACACATGGATAGAATTTTGTTGCAGGGACGTCACCTTCTTGTTACAATGTTTACTATCTGCCCACTTTTGTTTGCACATAATTATCCCATAGCTCAATATATTCCCTATACTTGAGATGAAATAAACAAATAAATGAAAGATTGCTGAACTATTTGGAAATACAAGATGTCCTGCATTTCATGAAAGGTTATGATTCTCCTCTCATAAGAATTTATTTTTGTTAGTAATCCTTAGGAGAATCAGGCTGAGGATCCTGTTTCACGAGAAGTTTCACGCTGCTTCTACATACCAGATTTAACCAGCTGAGCCAAAAGAATTGCTGAAGTGCTCGCTGATGGGGATGCTTTCGAATTGTTGGGCATATAGGTTTGTATCCCAGACATCACTTTTCTAATTTCAACTCTCACCCATCAAGTATATTTGGCCATGAGAATGTGCTGTACTATTAGATACAGAATTAAAGCAGGAGTTTCTGCTTAAGTAGTTACTAAAACGTTAAATGTTCTTAAATTTAAATAACTGGATTTTTTTGTCCAATAACAAATTCTTGATTTTGTCACTGAGGGAGCTGAATTATCACTTATGGTTTCTGGCCAACTCCTCTAAGTACAGAAACACCTTTCTGAATCAAACTATTAATTCTCAAAGAAACATATATAATGAAAACTGCACATCACCCTTCAGAACAGGAATATTGCAACTTAAGCTTAAAAGATTCGATCGAAATCATGAGACTCCGTTTGACAGCCATCGTGATTGAAATCAGTATTAATGCATCAATTTGTAATAACCATGTTCATGTCACTATTTCCGAAGGAATCTCTTTCCTAGATTACCTCCAGATGCAAACTTGAACAAGGTGTAGTTTTCAAAACAGACATATACCAACTTGAAGGACTAAAGTTAACTACAGCAATAAATAGCCTACATTATAAATATTTTCAGACAGTAAATACCATAGAAAACACTTCTATATGCACTTTGAATACAAACAACTGCTGAGCATTTCCTCACCTCAATTCAAACATTCTTGCAAATTCTTAAAATGCATCCAATGGGTTTACTTTTTTTCTGAAAAAGATGGCAAAAAACAAGCACTTCCTGAATTCACTGAATATTTTCTATTGATGTAAAATTTAAATTATAATGCCAGAACTACCAAATAATCCTGCTGTGAAAAATCCATTGTATTTTTATATTTGGTCTTTGGTTTGTCAGTAAAAATAGTAACTAAAGATCAAAAATCAAATAAATTTACTTACTTAAGGTGGTTTCTCAAAGAAACTGAATTCTAAATAGTCACAATTCTAAGAGGGTCATGCTGTGGAAGATACAATAGAACAGCTGGATTGTTGCATGGATGTTTGCAATGAATGTAAATATAATCAGGAGGCTGATAAATTAATACCAGAGGGTGAAGCTTAAGCAGTGGGTCTAATTACCATCTTGTTACACCCCAGAGCACATGCCACTGGAATGGGTATTTTATGGGAGATGTAAAAACATACAATTTCCTGTCTTACAGGTTGTTCCAGAACTAGAATTGTATGCAGTTTCTACACAATAGTTGTTGGTATATATGAAATAAATTCTATTGGAACAAAACTTGACAAAAGTGGTGGTGCTTCATAAGAAGTAGGACTCACTGTATGATACTAAATCAATACAGACCATCCCTGGGGAACGAAGTAGTTCCATTTTTACTTACACCCATAAGTCAATTTTGTCTGTACGTCAGTAAATACACAGATTTCACTCAATATGGTAACCCTACTTCCACAGTATTGTAATGAATGTCATCAAAAGCACATAAGACTGATAAGAAAGAACAATTACTAGAAGTGGGGAGGGAGGGAAGGGGAGAGAGGGAACAAGTTCTGCCATTTGTAGGACTTTTGCCCTTGGGAGGACCTGTAATAAGGTTTTGCAAGTCTTGAAAATTTAGGTGCATGATACATTGCATTATGTTGGCAAGTGCAATAGTTGTGGGCCCATTCCTCTATTTTGGTTTTAAATTACAACTTCTAATTGGAATACAGAGTGCCCTTTATTAGATTAAGTATGTCTAACACAATATAATTTACACATTTTAATCAAATCCTCTGGAGACAAGATAGATGTGTGTGAATTATTAAAGGCATATACAGCATCAAGACAATGACACTGCTTCCTCCAGGTTTTTGTGTTGTTCTAAAAACATTGAAAAACTGTGAATAACCTTGTTAATACCATGGTTAAAACTATATAGGTCACAGTATACAAATCAAAATCAGAAAAATGCCATTGATCTAAACTGGTATATTCTAATGTTTATTCTCCATAGAAGTCTACTCTTTCCCAAAATGACCACTTCCCACATCCCTCTACCGTAGTTTCCCAGTATCTTGTAATAACATGCTCTTAACTCTGATTTGCTGACACTGCAAATACGATCAAAATTCCGTTAGGGAAATTTGCTGTAACAATTGACAGTGCCAAAAGCAAGTAAATATACTTTGTTTTAATATTGAATTTCAAATTAAGTGACACAGAAATTTTATGAAAGGTTATGAAAAAAGTCATAACCATTCATCATTTATAGGATTTTTAAAGCAGTGGATCAAATCGTCTGAAGGGTGCAATCTATTTAATGTAAGACAATGAGAGGTTTTACTGTATGTTCTGCACTTGCCATTAGTTGCACTGGACTGATTTATTATGTTCAATGCTAGACTATTGAATGTGAAATTTAACACATATATGTAACTTGCACATTCCCAACTAACTGTAGACAACTGCAGCAAAAAGGCAGTCATTCAGCCTCAAGTTTCTGGGAGCTCTTCTCTGAACTTAATTGAATCACACGACCTTACTCGCTTTACTCTGCATTTACCACAGGTTGCAGAGTATTTTTAGTTCAAAGGCAGTCTCTACCGCAATCATTTCTTTTGACAAAGTATTCCATATTCTAGCAACTGAGTTCTGATAAAAAATTATCCATCTGAAATGTTTAACTCTGGTTCTCTTTGTACAAAAAACTGTCTGACTTGCTGAGCATTTCTAGCATTTTTGATTTTATTCAATCCAAACAAATAACTCAATTAATCTCCCTACTTTCACTCTAAGTTGATAACCTTTCTGAAGGGTCAGAATATAAAGGTTATCAAAACCTCTATTAAACTCCTTCCTAACCTTCACAGCTCCAATTTTAATTGTTTTAGAATTTCAGGTTTTGTACTGGCATTGTCCTTCTGTATGTGCTTTACATTCTATACGTTAATATCCTATCAACTTTAATGAATCTGTAAATGTGTCATTTGGTACTAGGTAAGAAGCAATTAAAGAGAGTCTTGCACATCATAATCCAAGTTTTTAAAAAGTCATTTCAACTTTACAATTCCACTGCTTACATCAATTGAATCACTGGATGTTGTTGAAGCTTTTAGTAGTGCTTTATATTCAAATGTAGCACTGTTAAATTACTACAAAGCTTAACTATTGTTTACACCATTCCGTCCCAATGGTCAATGACACTGGTATACTACTGACATGCCTTCAAGTTTTCCTTTTATGTTCAGAACATCACAATTTTGCCCTCAGAATCCCATCATTGTTTTAACTCAAGAGAAATAGAGTCATAGAGCAATACAGCAGAGATACAGGTCCTTTGGCCCAACCAGTCCATGCCAACCACAGTGCCCCCCCAACTGGTACCAATTTGCTGTGTATGGCCCATATCCCTCACTCTACATGCATCTTCAGCATCCATTTAGCCTTGAAATAACAATGGCAATCTTTTATTCCAAACCTATTATCCAACTCCCAGGCCAGATGACAAATCTGTCAGTAAGCTTATCTCAAGCTCTGAAATCCATGGAATGCAGAATTTTCATCAGCTCCTTTGGTCTGAATAATGAAAGTCAACAGTGCTCCAACAATACTTTGTTCCTTTTTTTGGCATTTCAGTGGAAAAATTGCACAGATTTCACTTGCTTTTATTATAAAAATCAACTTCTCATTTGTTACAACTTGATAAGAACAGAAAAGACTTTGTACAAGGTGCTTTTAAAAAAAACTCAGCTTACACACTTAAAGCACATTTTACATTTTGAGGATGTTATTAGGCAAATGGATAGGACTGACCAAATGTTGGTCATTAATATAAATACATCCTTGCAGAGCATCGTGTTACTGGGGTGGGGTGGGGGTGCTGGGTAGGATGAGAAAAGCTTAATGATATCACAATACAACTGCCCCCTCCAAGTGACAGCAGGAGGAAAAAATATGCATTCAGCAGCACCAGATCCTTCACTTCCAAACAAGGTTGTTTGTTCTAGACACACCACCTTAGGATGTTTTTTTTGTAACAAAATTTGGCACACAGAATTCTACTATCACTCAGAAGTATACCTGGGAAAATGAACCAGGATTCCTGACACCGAGTATACAGCAGCAGACAGTTTAAATATTGTCATGTACAATTTGACCAATGCATGCTTTGATCAAAGTATTTTGTGGAAAATATTAACTAAATTAAATAACTGAATTCTAGACATAACATCTAAAGAGCTCAACATAATTAAGATCCCTGGACTTGTCAGTCCATGATCAGGACCTTTAAAAAGTATTCAGTCTTTCCTATGAATGTAATCATACATTACCGTATATAAAGCTGATTTCTGTATTTTGCACAGTACCTTAACTAATGGTGGAAAATTTACATTTAAGACACGGAAAAATAAACTTATCTGACCTATTAAAAAAAAATCTGAGATTGTCATTACCCTTGTACTAATGTTTTATAGAAAAATAAAATGAGGCATAAAGTGTAATAATAAAACTATACATGAAAGTACTGTAAGGATATATGGACAGGCTTTACAGAAACTCTAATACAAGGTTATTTTATAGCTTATAAATAGGGTATCTACACAATATGTGGTATAAAAATACACTCAGAACATTTGTGGGCACTGAAGTTAAAAGCTCATTGAGTAATTTAAAAAGGTATCAGGGCATGCTTTGTATCCTTGGTCAAATAATTTTTAAAAAGTCACAGGTGCTATTCCACCATTTGTCCACATTTTTCTTTAGAATTATGATGGTTTTCACTACAATGAAACCAGGTGAGGTGATTTCCATTCTGCCCCAGCCTGACCCTCTGTAGCAAGGGTGAGAAACAGCTTCAGAGCGCATGGCACAGATCAACTTCAAAAGCTGCAGATTGGCTGATTGGATTCACTGTGAAATTTACACAATATTGGCGCTGGCGTGAGAAGAATCTCAGTACATGACTGCATGTAACTCTCCTTCAAATGAGTATTGCTGAAGCAGCTTTATACAACCACACAACAAAGTCCTCATGCCAGCTCTCCATGTTGCTCTATTTGAATTCTGTAACATTGTTGTGCAGCTTCATTCTCCTGGCAGAAACTGAAGATGATCGGCATTTGTTGATTCTCTTTAGGCAATGAAGATGCAAACCGTCCAGTGTCCTGTGCCCTGTTAATCTATGCGCTAGTTTACTTTTATCTCTTCTTCTTAGGTACAGTTGCTTCCCTGGGTTAAGGCATTTTTGTTTTGTGGAAAAAGATTTTTTTTCATTTGTACAAATTTTACAATTTTTTATGGCACAACCAGCAGGTGCTGTTAGAAAATATATAAATATCCTCTCTAATGTACAAATTGTTTGCAACTCATTTCCCTTCCCTCCCCATCTATTTTCACTGTACAAACCATGTCTTGTGTCCTTAGTATTTCTTTTACCTAGTCTCTTCATATTAACAATTATTTACAGTAAGGAAAGAGGTGGTTTGTGCTCAGGAAGAATCTGTACATGGAGAAGGAGGGGGCGGATAAAGATGATGCGAGTAACTCCTTTCTGTATAAGGAGATGGTGGGCAGCTTTCATAGTTCTCCTCAGCAGACAGGTACTGGCTCCGTGGAGTTGGAGGTGGAGGGAAAGGCTCTGAGTCATAGTTCAAATCGCTGTAACATTTTGTTGGAGCAATTCTCCTTCCAGGGGTGTAGTCACTGTCACATACATCAGTACTGCAAGGTGTGGTGGGTGGTGCAAAATTTCGATATGCATATGGTCTGTAGCTATAGACAGGAAAATACATAATATCTATGTTAATTTACCTGATAAAATTATTTTGATATTACAAAAAAATGGATCACACATATTTTCATTCACAAATTAAAGTGCTTCTTCAAAAAGGTGGATACAACGTGAAAGGATAAATACTCCTTGCATTTTTTCATAAGAAAAATCAAACACAATACAACTAAAGGTATTGCCACATGCATAAATCAACCACTTCATTACTTTGATTATAGGCAAGTAAACCTGGCAGGATAGTTTATTCCTAAAGATCCACAGAATTAAGGGGAGATACTTTAGTTCTAAAATTTAAAAAAAACAAATTTCATTGGCACTAAGTGCCATAAAGATACCCAGTGCAATGCCCAATTCTCCAACCAGTGCTCCCACTAAAAGGAATGGGCTGATTTTTTAAAAACTCTAACTAGTTTAATGTACGAAACAGCTCCCAGAATTAGACAAAAGTCCTTATCACTGTCAAATGAGATGACATAGTAAATACCAAAATTGTAACACATTTTCAGAAGGTAATCAGGTTTCCTTCAAAAGTTTCCAGAAACTTTACACTGAAAGTTCAAGAGTAACCACAGGAAAACAATTACATTCAAAGAGGAAGTATGTCCTTTTATCTGGCTCCTGGTAGCACTTCGTAAAATTAACAGAGTATGATATTGTGGTTAAGTGCCCTCACCAAAAACCCCCATCTCTTTGTTCTCCATTTACCTGTATGATCTATGAATAGAAGGGCTGTTCGATGAGTACCCAAATTCCATGGTATAATGTGAACGTTCAGTAGCTGGTGAAGGTGGAGGATTCAGCATCTAGAGGAAGGAAAAGGAAAACGATAAATCCAAGTAAACAGCTTACGAACAAATGGGGTAAATGCCTCAAGTGCTGTGGTACTGGGTATGTGGATTTTTCCACTTGCATTGCCTTAGATAATCATAGAATTGTACACCCCAGAAATGGGCCTTATCAGCCCACCTCATCCATGCTGATCGTACTGCCCATCTCTGATAATCTTACTTCCGTCTACTCCCTTCCCATACAAGAATCTGTCCAAATGCCTTTTAAGTGTTGTAATTGTATCTGCCTCTACCACCTCCTTCTGGCAGCTCATTCCAGATGACCACTACACTGTGTGGAAAAACTTACTCCTTGGATCTCCTTTAAATTTCCTGTTAATCCTGTGCCCTCTAGTTCTAGATTCCCCTGCCCTGGGAAAGAGCCTATCTATCCTCTCTGTGCCTCTCAATTTTATAAACCTCTGCAAGGGCACCCATCAGCCTCCTACATATCAGTAATAATAAACCCAGTTATCCAATCTCTCATTATAACTACAGCTCTCCAATCTAAGCAATACCCTGGTGAATCTCTTCTGCACTCTCCTTATTGTTACCATGTCCTTCCGGTAGTGTGGCAACCAGAATTATGCAAAATACTCAAAGTGTGATCTAACCAATTTTTTTGTAAAGCTGCAACATAGAATCATAGAACAGTACAGCGCAATACAGGCCCTTTGGCCCACAATGTTGTGCCGACCTTTAAACCTCGCTGTCTATCTAACCCCTTCCTCCCACATATCCCTCTATTCTAAATTCCTCCATATGCTTATCTAACAATCTCTTGAATTTGACCAATAAGTCTGCCTCCACCATTGCCCCAGGCAGCACATTCCATGCCCCAACCACTCTCTGGGTAAAAAACCTTCCTCTGATACCTCCCTTGAACTTCCCACCCATTACTTTAAAGCCATGCCCTCTTGTATTGAGCATTGGTGCCCTGGGAAAGAGGTGCTGGCTGTCCACTCTATCTATTCCTCTTAATATTTTATACACCTCTATCATGTCTCCTCTCATCCTCCTTCTCTCCAAAGAGTAAAGCCCTAGCTCTCTTAGTCTCTCCTCATAATGCATATTCTTTAAACCAGGCAGCATCCTGGTAAATCTCCTCTGCACCCTTTCCAACACTTCCACATCCTTCCTATACTGAGGCATCCAGGACTGGACACAGTACTCTAAGTGTGGTCTAACCAGAGTTTTGTAGAGCTGCATCATTACCTCGTGGCTCTTAAACTCGATCCCACGACTTACGAATGCTAACATCCCAGAAGCTTTCTTAACTACCCTATCCACCTGTGAGGCAACTTTCAGGTATCTGTGGATATGGACCCCCAGACCCCTCTGCTCCTCCACACTACTCAGGATCCTGCCATTAACTTTGTACTCTGCCTTGGAGTTTGTCCTTCCAAAGTGTACCACCTCCACACTTCTCCAGATTGAACTCCTTCTGCCACTTCTCAGCTCAGCTCTGCATCCTATCAATCTCCCTCTGCAATCTTCGACAATCCTCCACACTAACCACAGCACCACCGATCTTTGTGTCATCATTCAGATGTCCCAACTCCTGTACTCAATGGCTCAGCCTACGAAGGCAAGCATACCGACTGCCTTCTTCATCACCCTTTCCACCTGCGTTGACATTTTTAGGGAGCTATGGACTTGCACCCCAAGTTCTCTCTGTACACCAACACTTTTAAGGTCCCCGCCATTTATTCTAAATATCCCACCAGAATTTGATTTCCTAGTCTGCATTACTTCACACTTGCCTGGATTAAATCCCATCTGTCACTGCTGTGCCCAAATTTCCAGCTGATCTATATCCCACTGAATCCTAAAACAATTTTCTATGCTATCCATGACTCCATCAAATCTTGTTTTGTCTGAAAACTTATCAGATCACCTAAATTTTCATCTAAGTCATATATATCACAAACAATAAAGTACCCACCACTGATACCAATGGTACACCACTTGTGACAGACTTCCAGTCAGAAAAACACCCTTCCACCACGACCCTCTGCGTCCCATCACCAAGCCAATTTTGAATCCAGTTCGCCAAGACACCTCAGATCCCTTGTACCTTAACCTTCTGGACCAGCCTACCATGCAGGACCTTGTCAAAAGCCTTACTAAAGTCCATGTAAACCACATCTCTGCCTTCATCAATTTTCTCAGTTACCTCCTCAAACTCAGATTTGTGAGACATGATTGTCCCTGCACAAAACCATGCAGACTCCTCCTAGTCAATCCCATGGCTTTCCAAATGATCATAAATCCTGTCCCGTAGAATCTTCTCCAACAACTTTCCTACCACTGATGCAAAGCACACTGGCCTGTAGGTTCCAGGCTTATCCCTACTGCCCTTTTTAAACATGGGGTCAACATTAGCTATCCTCCAGTCTTTTGGTACCTCACCCCTGGCCATCTTACCCAGGAGGATGATAAAAATAAAGCAACCATCTCAGCATTCTCAAACATGAAGGTTTTGAGGGAGGGGTAAGGTGGGGGGGGGGGGGGTGTGGGGGGGGGATTGGCATTGCAGATAATTGGCTGCAGAGCAGACTTAAATGCAAGCCAAGCCAGGTGTTTGCCACTGACCACCACGTGCTGGAGAGTACTTGTGTGCAAGTGTCAAGACTGACACGAATATAGCTACAATAATGTATCAGAGCATTGGCAGACTGGCCTCTTTTCGAAAGCTGACACTAATACATGTTCTGGAGTGTTGCTGGCACCAGTTTCCAGAAGACAGGCACCACAGTCTTCAGGAGTTGTGGGGAAAAAACAATGAAGAAATTTTGAAGAAAATTACTAAGTTTTCTTTTGTACAACCTAGGAATACAAATGCAGATACTTGAAACAACATGGAACTAAGGTACAGGAAGACTGAAGATTTAAAAATAAAGACATCTGCTTTAGCTAAAGTAAGATGACCCTTAAAATAGAAAAACACCAAGTTGATAACAAAGCTGTCTACTTACAGGAGGGAAGTATGTGCCTTTTGTACTTGAGGAACTACTTGACGAGGCCCCTGTAACATGAGCTCTGTCATATGGAGGCCCACTGCTTCCACCCATAATGCTCAGGGAACTCATCACAGACTTGCCACGGGACATGCCTGTAATTAAAGAAAACATAACCGAACAAAAATATTTGTGCAATTCAGTTTTATTTAAAATTGCAGATACATACAGACACCAGATCTCATACCCATTCCTTATCATATTGAATACTATTTCATTAGCTTTTTTTGTGTAAAGGATTCCCTACCAACCCTATTACTCTGAACTTGGAGGTAAAATGGGATGAATCAGCCACAGTTATTGCCCCCATCTACCCAATCACAGTTTGAACAAGAATCATTTTAGGTCCTTAAAATTTTCTGATCAGATTCTGTTTTAAAAATGTAACTTTTGCATTATTAAACAGCAGTGCCCTTGCTTTATGTTAAAATTAAACTGCCCTTCTTGGGCTAATGTTGCAATCATACACCCGTATGAGATTTCGGCTCCTCTAACTGATCTCTTGCAAAACTCCAGTTTACATTTACTCTGGCCATGCCTTCAGCTGCCTCAATTTTAAGTATGGGATTTCATCTTAAAAACTCCACACCTCCCACACTTGCTTTAATTCTTCTTAAATCTCAATTTCTTTGATCAAAGTTTCTAATATCTTCTTGTGTCTTTTTTCCTGATAATAATCTTGTAAGGTACTAAGGATGTTTTAATATGTTGACAAGAAGTTATTGTTGCCGTATTGTGTGCACCAGAGAGGAATGTCACCATGATCACACTGAGATCAGCACGGTAGCGTAGCGGTTAGCGTAACGCTATTACAGCGCCAGCGACCCGTGTTCAATTCTGGCCACTGTCTGTGAGGAGTTTGTACGTTCTCCCTGTGACTGCATGGGTTTCCTCCGGGTGCTCCAGTTTCCTCCCACATTTCAAAGACATACGGGTTAGGAAGTTGTGGGCATGCTATTTTGGCGCCGGAAGCATGGCAACACTTGCAGACTGCCCCCAGAACACTCTACACACAAGATGCATTTCACTGTGTGTTTTGATGTAAATGTGACTAATAAAAGATATCTTAATCTTAGGAACATGGCACCGTAATGTTCAGTGCCTGCAGAATAATGTCATTGGAGCAGTCAATAAGACGACATATGGAGTGATCTCAGTATGGCGCTAAGTGCAGTAACAGCAAAATTTAATGCTGATGTTCTTAACCAGGTACACGTAATAGGTGAAAATTATACATAAACTAATAAAGTGTAACTGGCTATATAAGAATGTAGGCTCTTCGAACACAACAAAGTGTTGAATAGCAGCTTGCTAAAAACTACCTAAAACTCCATAATAATTTCCATATGTGATTCCTTCTAAGCCCATGTCCACAGTGTTTAATGACAATGAAGAATCTCTACCTTGCAATGATCCTGGAAGGGAGTTAGTATGTGGTACATAGCCCAGTGGCACCGAAGCAGATCCTCGCACAACAAAATCATTTGTCATAGTTTCTCCATCACCTTTCATTCGTGGACATAGGACACGTTGACAGATAAAGTACATAGCTCCAATCACAAAAACAGAGAGGATCACACCTATAATTGAACCAATAGTGTTTGTAGGTTGAGGGGTGGGCTCCTCAGTGGGATCTGTAAGAAATTAACAAAAAAAAAGTTGACTAAGGAGTTCCTTGGCCAGCAGATCAAGGTGGTTTATTTATTAAGTCAGATTGTTAATAAATTACAACATTTGTGCATCAAAACTTAAAGCACTATTTAAATTCATGTATTTTTCTCCTGAATATACTTATGGCAAAAACCAAAAGGGAGAAGCTAACTAGAACTAAAGGCAAATCTGTCTAGACGAATTGAAATCTACTGTGCTCAAAATTTTGTTAATTCAGCATGACAAGGACCCAAAATGAAAAATTATTAAACAAAATGGACCAGAAAGTTTCTCTTAATACTTGCAGACATTCAGATGGATAATGTAATGGGGACTAAGAGGCACAATATCAGAAGGAAAATGTATAATGGGGAAACTAAGTGTGCAGTTTCAGAAATTTCAATTTATAATGAAACAAAGAAATTTAAAAATTGTGATTTTCATCCTTGTTCCTCTCTCTCCTCTACCCTACCTGCAAACATTCACCAGAAATCCCTCTCCAGCTGTTAAAGTTAAATTTTAGTGTGCACAAACTGTCACCACTCAAGTCAACTTCTCTTTCTTTGTTCACCTCAGCCCCATTGCCTCTATTTTCAAGTGGTTCCTTTATTTCCTTCTCCCCAACCACCACCCACCCCCCCCCCCCCCCCCCAGCAGCATTACTTTTAATTCCTCAAATCTTCTTAATCAATTGCTCCAACAACTGGGACTTACAACTGCCAAGGGAATAGATTAGTCATGAGTTTTCTGTAAATAAATCCTAGTCAGGAGTACAGTACAAGTTGCAGAGTCTTTACTTAATCTGTCTCCTATTACTGTCTTCGATGACTGAAGCCAGCCCATATCTGTAACAATGTCAAACTTAGCTTCTAATTGCCCAACAAAATCTCAGCATTTCTCAAAGAAATGATACATGACCCTCAAACCAGAAACTGCTCCAACACCAAAGTCAATGAAGAATGGTTTTTTTTGCTATACTGTGCAACTTCATCCGAAATGGGAGAGGAGAAAGAGCACCATTGTTTGCTTACTAAAATAAATTGAGCTGCCATTTTACAGTTACCATAAAACACATTTGTATCCAAACAGAATACAACCAAGAACCAAGTTATACAACTGTATTATTTAGTGAAAGCTTACAGCAGGCAACTTCATCTGAATTGTCGGTACAATCACTGTTACGATCGCATCTTTTATGTTTGGGAATGCACTGGCCGTTGGCACATCGAAATTGGTCCATAGGGCACAAAACTGAGGGGGAAGCAGAAAAAAGATTTAACTGTGCTGAGCAGGAGTAATGAAGAATTTCAGAAGTGGTACATCTCAAAATACAAAGCAACTTAAAGAGAGGAGTCAATTTTGTAATACTTTTTCTAATATGCTGGAATTACCATTCAAGTAAAGAAGTGATTTGGCCAGAAAAAGAGGTTAAATTTTCCATTCACTTTGTCAATGGAGACTAGCATTATCAATATAATTCTGGAACCACCTGCTAGAGGTTAGCCAAGGGTAGGATATAGTGAGCCAGATCTTGGAGCTACGAGAATGGAAAATTCATGGGCCTTGAATGTTGATGACACTGCATCCATTTTCTGGCACTAAATGGGCACCAAAGCTTCCACTACCAGAGCACAGGGCACACTCTCTCTTGGAGTAGGCTGCACACCAACTGCCATATCAGTAAAGGCAAAATTAAAAGTATCCAATCCTCTGCATGCAAAAAGGAAACAAGGCCCATTTGAAGACTCCTTGCCAAAAATGTCAGGGAATCTAATACTAAATGTCATCCAGCCATTGGCCCTGAAAGGAATTGCTGCAGGTTTTCACTAAAATAATTAGCTTTTCAAGAAAACACATGGATCTGACATAGGGAAGAGAAACATAGCTCTTGACTTCCCCCTTACCACCTACTTGGGTCACTTCTACCTTCTCACAAACACCCACCACCCTACCTGCCAATCACCCATTTCCCTCCCCCCACCCATTGATCTCCAACAGTGCAGGGGGCACCACCATGTCCTAGAAGTCCAGATGTTCACAGGCAAGATGTTTAATGTTTGCAGCCTTCTGATGATGAAGAGGCCCAAGGCCCATTATTTGGTGGTCTCCAAAGCTATCAGTTCTTCCTAATTGATCCTCCTGTGCCTAGCCCACAGCCGCACAAATTTTTCAACCAGTTTCAATTTGGAAATGTAACCCTCTATTTTGCCACACGGTGGCGCAGTGCACTGCCCAACAACCTTCCCTCCCCCGCAATTTTTCATTTCCCTTAGAAGCTCCACCACCAATCCCTGTAATTGCCACAATTCCCCAACACAGAAAGAGGGGACATATGTCTCACTTGCAAGCCTCTGCACAGCAGCAGCCGTTGATTATTCACCAATTTTCCCTCTGCCTTCTGATATCCTTTCTCCTCCCCCATGACTTCTCAACAACACTGTAAATAGCAAATTTAAAGTATGCATTTGTACCCTCTCTCCAAAATATCATCCAGTTTCTTTTAATTAGTTTAATAATTCTTATAAAGCTTCCTCAATGGCTTTGCCTATTAAAATAATGCCAAGTCCTAAAGACCAGAAATGACCCCAGCTGATTTGTGATGACTAAAGGTCTCAGCACTATTGGGCAGTAGACGGAGAACAAGGCAGTGGGTTTCTATTCCACTTGCTAGTCGCTAGCTTCCTCAAAGTTGCATGCAACACCATGTGAGAGCAGGGTCAGGCTTAGGTGCAACATTCTTCATTCGATGACTGGCCTGCGAACCACATAGATGCCAATAGAAACTGAACTGTAACCTTGCAAGTGCCATTCTTCTAGTAGGCGAGAAGTATTCTAATTGTTATAAAGAAAAATGATCAAATACCTTCACACTTCTCTTCGTCAGACTTATCTTGGCAGTTGGACTCTCCATTGCATCTGAAAACAGCGTCAATGCACTGACCACTGGCACACTGGAACTGACTGTCCGAGCATACAGGACAGTGCTGCTCATCACTCTGATCATCACATTCAGGATATCCATCACAGCGCCAATCCAAGGGGATGCAATCAACTTCACCAGTGGTACAGGTGAAGTGTTCAGGTGAACAGGTTGGTGGTTCTGTAACATACAGGCAGAATTAATAGTTAATTTTACAGGTGAGAGGTAAAGAAAAGTCAAATGGCATGAATAAATCAATTCTTCTCATACCCAAAGAACAAAATATTTCATATCAATGTCATTAATTTATTGCTCAGAATGAGGAACATGTTAGCATCTCTGAATAGAATAGCAAATTATGATAAAAATTCAACAAAATACAGACTAATTTCCTTGCACTCAAAAGTTGCATGTGGCGTTTTGAAGAGTCAACATTGATAAACTGGGGGCAGTGGGAGGGGGCATAAAGATCAAGAACAAATAGGACTTACCCCCACAAGATAGCTCGTCGTGAAGCAGCATCAGGTGAACTGGGCATGAGCAATGTGCGGTACCGTCACCCTTCACAATGCAAATATGAGAGCAGCCACCATTATCTTGAGCACATGGATGTTCTGCTACAATACCACAAAATAGTTACAGGTTAACTTGCATCAAAATGAATGAACCATTAACAAAGTTGTCAACTGGAGCATCTCATAATGATCAGGTAATCTGTTTCTGTGATGTTGATTGAATAAATATTGGTCAGATGACTTGGAAAATCTCATCTACTTTCTTCATAATAATCCCAAGGGATCTTTATGACTACCTCAAAGGGGAGGAATGACCTTAGCCTATGTCAGTACTGCACCACAGTACAAACCTGGAGTTTTGTGCTCATGTCTCTGGAGCAGGAATTGAACCCACTACTAACTGACTGAAGTGCAAGGGGGCTACCATCTGCACTATTCATCATGGCTGACAATTGTAGTTAATTGCCAAATAAAACCTCCGTACTATCTGCAATAGTAAGAAACACAATTCCTAACTGTTCTAAAAGTACATTACCTTGTAACTTCTCATTCTCACTTTTTAAAAAGCAAGTAGCGATCAGTAGTAGTATCAACATTACAAAAAAGCCACATGTCCTTATTAAAAATGACTTCATAGAAAGTACTTTTTAGAATAACAATCCTGTTTTCAGATAGATAGAGAATAATGAATTCTACTGAAATGATATTAGTGTTGAATTTACCCTTGAACCATTTCCTTATCTAAATTGACAGAGGTTCACTCACATTCAGGCTTCTACTGAGCACAAGTATAACAATAGCTATGAGCTGCCATTTTGCTCTGCATATTGGATATGTGATGGTACCTACAGAAAAGAACTAAATAGTGCAGTATTACTGCTGCAAGTCTACAGAGTAATTCTCCACAAACAGGCACCAGCGAAGTATATTATCTAATTTTCGACTGCTGTGCTTTGCACAACCAAACAAAACTAATATTTTTGGCTGTTTCCAATTTCTTCCCTTTCAAAGTTTCCTTGTGGATTTCTGTTCAGTACTGGCACAAGGATTCATATAGTTTTTATACTATATTGGACCCAGATTTGATATTATCATACCAAATTCTTGCAGATCGAGTTCTTTCACAGCATGAATGTCACTGAGCTGGGCTATACGTGCTTGAATCTTTGTTCGACTGTTACCATTTATCTTCTCAATCCTCTCAATCATCTGCTGCTGTCTGTCAATCCAGTACAAGTGGTTACCAAATACAGTCAAACCTACAGGTTGAAGGATGTTGGCATCTTCCAAAACAACTCGATTTGCACCTAAAAACAAATTTAAAAAGTTTCACAAAACAATATAATTTTTTATGCTATGTTATTCCAACAGCATTGATGTTTATGTCAGTGATATGTCACATTTGGCTAATTGGAAAATTCAAATGTGGCTACTTACAATATTAAATACAAGCGAAGGCACAGTTGTAGAACATGTCATAGAGTCAGAGTACGGAAACAGGCCCTTTGGCCCAACTGGTCCATGCTGACCAAGATGCCCATCCAAGCCAGTCTCATTTGCCAGTGTTTGGCCCATAGCCTTCTAAACTTTTCCCATCCACATACCTATCCAACTGTCCTTTAAAAACTGTCTTTTTATCTCCAACTTTGTATTTCTAGCTGTCTTTGTAATTTCAACATGCCTATTTGCACAAAGTTTTTATACATTTTCTGGTAACTGCAAAGTCAAAAGCAGAGTGTGCAAGTATTTTCTGACCTTTAACAATGTTGCTGGACAACCTTTGTAGCTAGTAGCGAAATGCTGGATAATTCTCCTGTGAAGTACCTTGGAACGTTTTGCCACATTAACTGCATGAAACTAATTCATGTAGTCCTTGTGGTAAGGACTTAGCTGCCTTGGTTATTGAATGATGATGGATGCTTGTTAAATTAGTACATGCATGTAGTCCTGATGCAGGGCCTCGGCCTGAAACATTGACAATTCCGCCCACCCCCACACCACCCTTCCCCCCAGATATTGCTCAACCCTCTGAGTTCCTCCAGCAGTTTGTTTTTTTGCATGCAATACAGTTAGCTATATTGTGAAATTATAGTGTTTTTGCTATCTATGCAAAAACTGGAATCACTGCAACCACATGTGGCTAAACAAATTTCTACTTCTGTGTAATGTACTTTAATATTACTGACTGTTCAAAATAATAGTAAATCCACAATCCATCCGAAGAGATTGTCAATGTATCAAACTAAGGGTAAGATCAAACCAACAAGGGAAAGATTATCAGCAACATGTTTTTTTATTTATTGCTCTTGAATCCTCAAGAGAGACAACAAAAATCTTGTAAGCATTAATATCTCCCCACATCATTAGGCACTTCACTCCAAACTGACCAGGAACCAGCTGTGCTTTTCCATTATCAGATAAAGAGTCTAAGTTAAACAGCTGGAAATAGTTACACTTCAAAACAAAATCTAAAACCTACCCCCAATCCACAGCAAAGTGAAATGTTGCATTGCATTATGTAGTATAATGCTCAAGCTTCTCATTACGACAAAAACAAAATCATCTATTACAAGTTATGCGACAAGAAGTCTAGTAATGAGACTGCTGCATGCAGTGCAGGCAAAGAGGGAAATGTTAACTTGCAAAAACTTTGTAAGGTTGCATAGGCAAAATAAAAAGCAAATTAAAAGAAATACCACTGCGGAGTGGCCATGGCGTGAGTGGCTCACTGCAAGAGTGGGACTTAAGGCTTGGGATCAAGGGGCTTCAGCATGAAGAGGCGGAGTAAGTGAGCGAAGGCTCAGGTAAGCTCTTTTTATTTCTTATTGCACAGTTTAGAGCACTGGGAATGGCATGAGGGCAGTAGCTTGCTCCTCTTGCAGTATGTTGGAAATCAGGGAGACCTCTACTGTCCCTGATGACTACACCTGCAAGAAGCGCATCCAGCTACAGCTCCTTACAGACCGCGTTTGGGAACTGGAGCTGGATGAACTCCAGATCATTCGGGCAACTGAGATGATAGACTGGAGATACCGGGAGGCAGTTACACTGAGGTTGTAGGTAGCTGGGTGACCTTCAGGGGAGGGGAATAGGCAGTCATTGCAAGGCACCCCTATGGCCTTTCCCCTCAATAAAACATATATCGTTTTGGATACCATTGAGGGGTACGACTTACCAGAGGAAAGCCACAGTGGCCAGATCTCTGACACGGAGTCTGACTCTGTGGCACAGAAGGGGAGAGGACTGAGGTAGTGATAGGGGATTCATTGGTTAGGGGAACAGATAGCAGATTCTGTGGACAAGAACGAGACTCCTGGATGGTATGTTGTCTCCCAGGTGCCAGGGTCAGGGATGTCTCAGGTCGAGTCCACAGCATTCTTAAGGGGGAGGGAGAGCAGCCACAAGTCATGGGACACATTGGTACCAATGACACAGATCGGAAAAGGGATGAGGTTCTGAAAAGGGAATATAGGAGTTAGGAAGGAAGCTGAAAAGCAGAACCTCAAGGGTGGTAATCTCTGGATTGTTGCCTGTGCCATGCACCAGTGAGGGTAAGAATAGGAAGATACGGCAGAAAAATGCGTGGCTGAAGAGTTGGTGCAGAGGGCAGGGTTTCAGATTTGTGGATCACTGGGATCTCTTCTGGGGAAGGTATAACCTGTACAAAATGGACAGGTTACACCCGAACTCGAGAGGGACAAATGTCCTTGAGGGCAGGTTTGCTAAAGCTGTTGTGGAGGGTTTAAACTAGTTTGGCGGGGGGATGGGAACCAGAGTGATAGGTCAGATGACGGAGCAGTTGATGTAAAGGTAGATGCATCATGCAGAGAGACTGTGAGGAAGGATAGACAGTGGCTAGGTCATAAACGCAGTCTGTTGGATGGGTTGAAATATCTTTACTTTAATGCGAAAAGTATTAAGAATAAGGGTGATGAACTCAGAGCATGGGTCAATACATGGAATTACGATGCTGTGGCCATACAGAGACGTGGCTGTCGCAAGGGCAGGATTAGCTGCTTGATGTTCCGGGGTTTATATGTTTCAAAGGGGATAGGGGAGGAGGTAGAAGAGGGGTGGGAGTGGCATTGTTAATCAGGGATAGTGTCACAGCTGCAGAAAAGGAGGACATCATGGAGGGATTGTCTACTGAGTCAGTGTGGGTGGAAGTTAGAAAGAGGAAGGGAGCGATCACTCTATTGGGAGTATTCTATAGCACCCCCCCCCCCCCCCCCCCCCCCCCACCACCACCACCCAATAGCCACCAGGACACTGAGGAGCAGATAAGTGGGCAGGTTTTGGAAAGGAGCAAAAATAACAGGGTTGTTACCATGGGAGACTTCAACTTCTCTAATATTGATTGGCACCTCCTTAGCACAAAAGGTTTAGATGGGGCAGAATTTGTTAGGTATGCCCAGGAAGGATTCATGACACAGTATGTGGACACGCCAACCAGGAGAAGACATACTGGATCTAGTACAAGGCAATGAACCTGGTCAGGCGACAGACCTCTCGGTGGGCGAGCATTTCATAGATAGTGACCACAACTCCCTGACCTTTCACATAGCCATGGACAGGGATAGGAGTAGACGATATGGGAAAACTGGGGAAGGGCTAATTATGATGGGATTAGGCAGGATCTTGGGACCGTAAATTGAGAACAGATGTTCTCAGGGAAATGCATAGAAGAAATGTGGAGGCTGTTTAGGGAACACTTGCATGGGGTTCTGGATAGGTTTGTCCCACTGAGACAGAAAAAGGATGGTACAGTAAGGGAACCATGATTGACGAAAGCGGTGAAATATTTAGTCAAGAGGAAGAAGGAAGCATACTTAAGCTTTAGAAAGCAAAAAAATCAGGCAGGGCTCTTGAGATAAGGTAGCCAGGAAGGAGCTTAAGAAGGGACTTAGGAGAGCTAGAAGGGGACATGAGAAGGCCTTGGTGAGTAGAATTAAGGAAAACCCCAAGGCTTTCTATACGTACGTGAGGAACAGGAGGATGACTAGAGTGAGAGTAGGACCGCTCAGGGGGAAACATGTGCCTGAAGGCGGAGGAGGTAGGGGAGGTCCGTAATGAATATTTTGTTTCAGTTTTCACAAGGGAGAGGGACTTTTAGACGAAAATGAGGTCAGCGTAGAACAGGCTAATGTGCTGGAGCATATTGGGGTTAAAAAAGAGGTAGTGTTGGAGCTTCTGAAAAACATTGGGATAGATAAGTCCCTAAGACTGGACAGGATATACCTGGTTACAATGGGAGGGGAGGGAAGGGATTGCTGGGGCAGTGGCAGTGATATTTGCATCCTCCCTGGCCACAGGAGTGGTACCAGAGGATTGGAGGATGGCTGATGTTACTCCCTTGTTCAAGAAAGATAATAGGGATAATTCTGGGAATTATAGACCAATTAGTCTCAAGCCAGTGGTGGGCAAGCTATTGGAGAGGATTCTTAGGGACAGGATTTACGAGCATTTGGAGAAGCACAGTCTTTTAGGGATAGTCAGCTTGGCTTTGTGAGGGGCATGTTGTGCCTCACAAACCTAACTGAGTTTTTCAAGGAGGTGACAAAGCAAATATATGAAGGTAGAGTGGTGGATGTGGTGCATATGGACTATAATAAAGCGTTTGACAAGGTTCCCCACGATAGGCTCATCCAGAAAGTCATGAGGCATGGGATCCATGGAGACTTGGCTACATGGATTCAGAACTGGTTTGCCAACAGAAGGCACAGGGTGGTAGTAGATGGAGAGTATTCTGCCTGGAGGTCGGGTGTTCCGTAGGGATCTGTTCTGGGACTTTTTGATTTTTATAAATGACTTGGATGAGGAAGTGGAGGAATGGGTTAATAAGTTTGCAGATGACAAGTAGGAGGGGTTGTGGATAGTGTAGGAAGTTGTCATAGGTTACAAAAGACAGGATGCAGAGTTGGGCGGAGAAGCGGCAGACAGAGTTCAATCTGGAAAAGTGTGAAGTGATACACTTTGGAAGAACGAACACGAAGGTGGAGTACAAGGTTAATGGCAGGATTCTGAGCAGTGTGCAGGAACAGAGAGTTCGTGGGGTCCAAGTCCATAGATCCCTCAAAGTTGCCACACAAGTTGATAGGGTGGTTAAGAAGGCGTGTGGTGTGCTGGCCTTCATTAGTCAGGGGATTGAGTTTGGGAGCTCTATAAATGTTGCAGCTCTATAAAACTCTGGTTAGACCACAAGTATTCCGTCCAGTTCTGGTCACCTCATTATAGGAAGGATGTGGAAGCTTTAGAGGGGGTGCAGAAGAGATTTACCAGGAAGCTGCCTGGATCAGAGAAAATGTCTTATGAGGAAAGGTTGAGCGAGCTAGGGCTTTTCTCTTTGGAGCAACCCAGGTTGAGAGGTGACTTGATAGAGGTGGATAAGACTATGAGGGGCATAAATAGAGTGGACAGCCAGTACCTTTTCCCCCAGGGCAGCAATGGCCAATACCTGAGGACATCCGTTTAAGGTCAGAGGAGGAATGTTCAGGGGAGATGTCAGAGGTAGTTTCTTTACACAGAGAATGGTGCATGTCTGGAACGCACTGTCAGGGGTAGTTGTAGAGGCTGATACAATCGGGACCTTTAAAAGGCTCTTAGATAGGCACATGGAAGTAACAAAAATGAAGGGATATGGGCCGTGCAGGAGGGAAGGGTTAGATTGATCATGGAGGTGGTGTTCATATAGTTTGGCACAACACCGTGGGCCAAAGGGCCCTAATGTGCTGTACTGTTCTATGTTCTATCACAAATAATCATCTGAATTAACTTGTTCAATGTACACTCATATCTTTCCATTCTTTTAGATATCATAAAAGACTCCTTCTATGCAGTAATAGTACTTCAAAAACAGCACTTTTCTTATATTCCTCCATCCCTTCCCTCCTTTCCCAGAGGTATTCCCAAAAATATTTTCTCTCTACCTGATAAATCACTGCTCTCAATGCGGCGGAGATCAGAGTCAGCCCAAAAGAGTTTGCCGAGCTTGTTGTCAATAGCAAGTGTAACTGGTTTACTTAGACCACTGAAGAACAGAATCTCACGCTCTGTACCATCCAGTCTAGCACGCTCTATTCTTGGTGATCTATCTTGAAGATTGGTGAAGTACATATACCTAAGAGATTTTTTTTGATGTGGGTTGGGGGAAAAAAAGGAATCATTTAATATCATACTTTCCAAAATTGTTCCCTGATAAAAATTATGCAAGTATCAAAAGTCAAGAGCCAAATTTTAGCTTTACCCTCTCTCTGGATTTACAATAATTGCCCTTGGCCTATCTTGTTCTCCATCCAGAACCACACCAATTGGTTTACCATCCAGGCGTGTAACATTTATAACATTGGTTGCCTCACAAGTCCAATAGATGTAACGACTGTAGATATCAATGCTGAGGTCATAAGCCTGCATATCTATGTTTTGGTTGGGGAGTGTGCTGGTCACAACTGTAAAACTCTGCAACAGAAAAGAAACAAATAACAGATTGATCTTTACCTTAATCTATCACAGTTTATTTTGAAAAAATATCAATTCATTTACGAGAAAGTAATTGCTGTGTAAAATAGCAATTATTAATTTTTTTATTATAATGGAGGAATTAGCTCCACAAATACAAGTTGGCTTTTGTCTTACATTTTGCTCAGGTTTTTACATTAGGTTGCCCATTTTATAAAAGGCCACTGGCAGGTTTCAAAACCCCTCTATCATAGATTTTAAGTGAGGAGAATCAAAATGCCGCTGCATGCATGTGTGTCTCCATTGAGAAGTACTGTTGACTGAATGAAATTGAGCACAATTTTAATACAAACCTGGCTTCCATCTTCCTGTGCTCGTCTTATAACATTTTGACGAGAGTCAATCCAGTACAGATGTTTATCTACAGGATCATAATCAATAGCCCTGACATTTTTCAGACTGTGAATAGGAAGAATGATATCTGGGCTCTGTTGTTCATCAATAACCATTCGATTAATTGCATTCTTTTGACTGAACAGCAAAAATGAAGTTGGAGCTGGAAAATAATAATTTTACTGTGTTAGTTTGGATTGGCTAGAGTACACATTCAAAAGTGAGGCAAGAGAAGACAGAAGTTACCATAAAAAATGCTTCCTTTATAAATAAAAATGTTTCTTACCAGTTTAATTTTTAAAATATAACTTTAAAAAGTATATGTTCTCAAAAGGTGACACAAAATTAAACAGCAAATAAAATAAAGAAAATGTCCTCCAGAAACTCGTAGTCTTTTAGAATGGATAAATACCACAATTTATAACTCAAAATTACAGAATATTAAATATATTTCAGCTATGCTTGCATTTCTTTAAACAAATGAAAAAGCCTGATTTATAAATGTTATCTTTACTTAATTTTACCTCTTGAAGAACCTGTACATGTGCCCTCACCTCACCGATGCTGTGAGCCAGCACATGGTTCTCATGAACTCAGTGTCCTTGCCTCCTCCACCACCGCTCTAGTGTCACTGTGCAGAATCCCACTTTACTATTTAAAAACTGCTTTAAAGCACATTAACTAACTCCCAGATTTAATAATATTGTACTATAATTATGATCCTTACGGCTGCAAGTCTTGTTGTCCACATTCAAGTAGTAGTGAGCTGGGCAGCCACAAACATAACCAACAGCTGGCATTGCTAAACACAAATGGGAACAATGCCCATTGCTTGAAGCACACTCATTCCATCCACCTTGCCTTGAAGAATGAAATACCAGGATATCCATGACATAATCTAAGTGTCCTTGAATGATAGTGCGATTTTGGCCACTAGTTTTGTTGGCCCGCTCAATACTACGGCGGCTCCAGTCTGTCCAATAAATGTAGTCTTGGTACTGAGTTAAGCCAAATGGATGAGGCAAGTCATCTGCAATAACCTCACGATCCAGACCTGTAAGATTATCAATTATCATTGATTTGAAAATGACATGCTTGATACAAACATTTTACAGTAAGTGTTTATATATTGAAATTGTATCTATTAAACCAAGCCAACTGAATATGAAATATACCCAGGTACTGCCTAAATCTTAAACAACATTAAAAAAAATTCTATTGAAACACTCTCAATGTTATCAATAAAAAGTAAAGAATAAAACCTGTATTGAATTCAAGACCAATAGCTTGTTCCTCCAAATTTAACTCACCCAACATATTGGAGGATTCAATCAAACTTGTATCCAAGTCTGTCCAGTAGAGTCTTCGTTCTGCATAATCAATAGTTAATCCATTTGCTCGGCCAACGTTTGGCACCAAAGTGATACGGCCTGTTCCGTCCATGGCAGCTCTATCAATCTTTGGCTTACCACCCCATTCAGTCCAATACATAAACCTAAGAAAATACACACTAATGAATGTTCCAGTAGTAAGTTTATGCTGGCAAGCATTTCTAGAAATGTTTCACACATTATAGAACATAATACTTGTGATGCATTGGTAAATAATGGTGGATTGGAGATACTATCCACTGCTCCATTGCAAATGAAGAATAGCCAAGTGCTTTTGGACAAGGAAAGTAAAAATTATTTAAGATGAATCAACAATGGAGTCATGCTTGCCCATTTTTATTTCCTTTCTGTGAGCAAAGCATTGACAAATCCTTGGGAACAAGTCACCAGAGCATATTTAAAATAAAAAAAAGTTATTTCATCTTTAGTGGTAACTTTGTGTGTAAAATGCTCTCACCATTGGATGTGTGTAAACTGTACCCATCAGTGCATGTTACTTTAAAACCACAAATATTTAAAAAATGTTGTGGTTATATAAATAAGTTCATCTATTGACTCTAGTTCCAAAAAATGAATTTATGTTCAAGTTAATGCTTCAAAAATGCAGCTGACAAAGCTCTTTGCAAAATGCTGGGCCAATACTTCACTAATTGTTATGAAGTTAAGCCTTTTTTTTAAAAAAAGGAAATCTCAATCTTACTTAAATGCATCTTACCCTTCAGCAGGGTCCAACGCCAAAGCTCTGGGGCTGTCTAGGTCTTTCCACACCAGTACTTGTCTGTGCTGTCCGTCCAACCTGGCAACCTCAATTCGATTGGTTCCAGTATCAGCCCAGTACAAGTTCTTTCCCAGCCAATCTACTGCCATTCCTTCAGGGTAATCAAGCCCAAACTCCACGACATGCTCCAGAGCACTTCCATTCATGAAAGCTCTGCTAATGGTCTGTAAAACAAAAGGGGTGTAACCATACATTTGTCCAAGCAGATGAAGGATGTGAAAGATAATGACAAAGGTTGTTATCTCTTACTATCACCTTCTTAGCAGTTAAGGCATGGACATAACAATCATATTGTGTAATCTGTTTAATCTACTCCTTAAAATCCACTCTTACCAAGAAACTTCAACATGGATGACTAGAATTTCAAGTTGGTGGAGCAGCAGGGTGGCAACAACCATTGTGGGTAGTGGCTCCTTCAACTGCAAACTTCTGTTGTGCCCAAGACCCAAAGCTTTAGTGACAACCATCCAGACATCATTTCCAAGACTAGAAATGAGCCATCTGCACTCAGTCTAAGCATGGGCACAACATGGTTAGAAGCTGTAGGTACGATGCTGTCATAAGGGCTGAGCTACAAAAATTGGAGCTCAACATTCATAGATGGTTGTGCTGGCAACTGGCGTTTAAGGTAGGGGTGCGGACACAGAGGAACAGAGGAGGCAAAAGGAGGATTAGCATGCCAGTGTATTGGAAGAGAAAGGTTGAAGGGGTGTGATAGGAAGACCACATTCTCTCCAGGGGTGCCCCTTGATGGTCACTCCTAGGACAAGGTCCAATTCCCCAACAATACTTCAAAAGCAATATTTCACAAGAAAGACATCATTGCCTGCATTCCCAACACAAACATATCATGGGCTCATGCTCTGAAGGATACAAATGAATTTGTGGAATGATGAGAAATGAAGGAATAGTTGTTATAGTGCCTCTCTTGTGGTGGGTAGAACTTTGAATTGTATAATACTGAGAAAAAACAGCTTATGCAATTGTATTTCTCAGCATGACTTTAAAGCACTCTTTTATATGCATTAGAGGTAAAAGAAAATAACGTGGCGATGCTGTTGGTCTCCAGTTATCCTATCTTAAATAATTCAGTCTGCAAATCAAAATTATTTTTAAGATAATAAAACTGAACTAGTAAGCCCATGGCAAGCTGTATCTAATTCCAGATTTTCTCCCCAAACTGCTCACAATGATAAGAGAACTGTACAACTTTAAATGTAAACTGTTACTGGACCTGTGTATTTTTCCAAATGAGATCTTTAAACAAAAGGAGCAGTTTTTTTTCCATTTGAAGACATTTTCTGAAAAATACATACCAATATTCAAGTGCATTATTCAGACTCAGTTTTCATTCTCTTAGTGGTACGAGTTATTTTTGTATTTCAGCTGCAATTACTATTCCAGCAGCATCCTGCGGGAGCCCATTAGCCCTGGCAGCTCAGAGATACCAGAGAAGCAGCAGTGGCAACAAGACTTTTCATACCTTCAGGCTAATATCTGTCCAGTAAATCCGGTTGTCAGTCACATCGAAATCTAGAGCAGAGGCTTCCTTTACCCCAGTTAGTGGAATAGCCACATTGTTATTGTTCGTTTCGAGTGAAATCCTTCTGATGTCTGCTCTCCGAGAGAAAAGGAGGAAAGCTTCTGGTACTATGCAGGTTTTCATGTCTCTGATGAGCTCCAAGCCTATTGGGCAGGCACATCGCACACCCTGAGGCCTGTACAAGCACAGATGACTGCATCCACCATTATCTTCTGCACATGGGTTGGTACCTGAAAATATATTAAACTCAAGCTAGTTTGCCTGCAACAGGATATTAAATCAGGTACATCAAAAAGGGGTTTTCAATAAATATTCAAGAATAACGAGTTTCAACAGCAGCATTGTCCTTATTATCTGATACAATTCCCTGTGGTTTTTCTAAGTCATTAAACTTTTAATACACGTATGACTGAATTTTGCACAACTGCTCAAGTGTCATCCTACAAATGCAACACTGTGGAGGGAATTTTCACAGAAAATCCAGAGGACGAATAAATTTCCTTGAAGAATTGTTTGGTATGATAGATTCTTCTCTAGAAAAAAGCCTATTGGGTTAGCCTTTCAGGTAAAACAAAAATAATAGTTTTTCTTATCTGCCATTGCTTTTCCCCAACACACAGTCAAGTTACAACTACCCACACACATTTCCATAAATAACTCAAAACTTAAACTTGAAAGTGCTATTCAGTTACCTTCGTCTGATTTATTTAATTTTCCAAACTACTTGAATATACTTTTTGAACATACCTGTTGAATAACTACTCAAAGGTGAAAGAAAATATTTGCTTGAAAACCAAGAATATGAAAAACCTCTTAGAAAATGTTGAGTTGGCTAGTTACCCAAGATACGATGAACATTTGTGGCCTTCAAACCCATCAAATCAGGCAGTTGGTCAATGATAATCTCTCTCTCAGCGGACGTTTTGTGAACACGTTCAATGCTACGCCGTTGCCAGTCTGTCCAGTAAATGTAATCACCCAAAAGAGTAAAACCAAAGATGTGTGGTAACTTATCCTCCACAAGGACCCGTCTACCAGTGCCGTTGCAGTTCATTACCTGTTTTGTACAAAAAAAAGATAGCTTGTATTCAACACTACAGTACATAATTGTAAGAAAAATTACCAGGACGGGTCTCTAAAAGTGCTGCTTGGCATGTGTTGGAATTTAGTTCCTCCCTTCATCCATCTCTTAACAGGAGAGAATATTGAATGAGTCAAAATATTTCTAGCAAGAGGGCAAGAGAGTCCATTGGAATCGATGACAAGAATATTTTAGATCTTCCAACACATTAAAATATCTCCTGAGAGATCATCTTGCTTAAAAGCATTGCTAGTTTCTATATTACTTCACGGGAATATCTTCTAAAGTCTTGCATGTTCAAGTTCTTACAGAAACACATAAATATACAAACAAGTTTTAAATATGGCATGCAAAAAAAGCTTTCCAATATGAGCCCTTTTACATTAAATGATTTGCTGCTGGAACCTGCAGAAGGCTGTCACATTCTTCCTATTCCTTCAAACTACTACAGTTCTGCAATGAACAATGCAATATTTACATATTTATTTGGGGTCAAATCAAGTGTAAACCAAGCAGAATATTATAAGTATGCTTTAGGATTGCAAACAAATGAGCAACTAAATAGCTGTTACATTAATTAACCATCCTGTGCATTTTATAACATTTTCCATGTGGTTTTCTGTGTTGACTGCTTAAGTCCAAATGCTGTATCACTACTAATCAAAAGCTGACAAAGGAATATCACATTTAATTCACCTGAACAAAATTTTCATTTGCAATGAACTGAAGTGAAAAATTAACTTAAGTGCACTTCTATTAACTTTTGTTTCTCTGATATGTTTTTCCCCTCATCTTTGTTTTGTACCTGAAACCCTCTTCCCTGGCTAATCAAATAGTTACTCTGTGCTCAGTGGGGATTCATGGACAGTCCTCTCAAATACTGTGGAACCATACTGAACTAACTGAATCAAATCAAACAAAAAGATTTACTTAGTGTTTTCCTGACACCCATTTTCTCCTATCCATTTCAATAGGACTGCTGTATTTGTGCCAGGTCTAGTGGACAAACTTCCCAGCCTAGGAGTTGGGAATCCAAGGAAGTCTCCGTTGGATTCCATAAGGTATCCACCAGCATAGGCATCCAGGGTCCCTAAAGCCTGCACACTGGAGTCTTCAGATTCTACATACTTAACAGTTCAAAAAACAGCAAATCCAAGTGGATCTGTTGGCTTAAGTGAAGGATCTGCTGCTATGACTTTCAACCCCTAGCACCACCACACCTCCCTCTCCCAGACAGACACGAAGCCTGCCCTCAATGAACTGCTGTATATTATGTGGTCAAAAGCATTGAAGCAGGATACTCTGAGGCCCTCTTCATCATTGCAGGTGACTTCAATCAGGCCAACTTCAAGGCGTGCATTACCAAAATACCACCAGCACGTCTCCTGTCCCACCAGGGGCCCAAACACTCTTGACCATTGCTATACAACCACTAAAGATGCCTGCCGAGTTAGCCCCTCGCCCACACTTTGGTAAGCCAGACTACAAGGCTGTGCTCCTTCTCCCTGCATACAAACAGAAGCTGAAACAGGGGGATCCAGTACAGAGAGTAGCACACTGAGTACTACTTTCCATACTGGATCATGATTGAGTACATTCTGTACTCAACCAGCAAGTGTGTTGAGGACTGTGTACTAAAGGCGATAATCCAGGTGTTCCCAAACCGGAAACCATGGATGAACCCAGAGATCCACTCCCTATGAAGTCTAGGACTGCAGCATTCAAATCAGGTGACCCTGACCTTTACAAGAAATCGAGATACAACCTCCGTAAAGCTATTAGAGATGCCAAGAGACAATATCAGTCCAAAATAGAGTCCCAGACCAGCCATCAGTTGTGGCAGGGCTTACATGCTATAACGGGCTACAAAATGAAGTCAGGAAGCATCGCCGACAACAGCGCATCCCTTCCTGATGAGCTTAACGCATTCTATGCGCATTTTGAACAGTAGGGATTGATATGTCACCACCCACCCCGACAGCCTCCAATGCACCTGAACCCATGGTCACCATTGAGGATGTAACATGAATCTTCTGGAGAGTGAACCCACAGAAAGCATCTGGCCCAGATGGTGTCCCTGACCGTGTCCTCAGATCCTGGCTCTGACATCCACCATCGTGAAGTACTTCGAGAGGCTGGCCATGGCATGCATTAACTCCAGCCTCCCGGAAAACCTCAACCCACTGCAATTCGCCTCCTGCGGAAACAGGTCTACAGTGGACAAGATCTCCCTGGCCCCACACTCATCTCTGGAGGACCTGGACAGTAACACCTACGTTAGACTACTGTTTATTGACTACAGCTCTGCCCTCAGTACTATAATTCCGAGCAAACATCACCAAACTCCGAGACCTGGGACTCAACACCTCCCTTTGCAACTGGATCCTTGACTTTCTGACCAACAGATCGCAATCAGTGAGGATAGGCAGCAACACCTCCAGCACGATTATTCTCAACACTGGTGCCCCCACAAGGCTGCGTCCTCAGTACCCCTACTCTACTTCCTATACACTCATGACTGCATGGCCAGATTCTGCTCTAACTCCATCTGCAAGTTTGCAGATGATACCACTGTAGTGGGCCGATTCTTAAATAACAATGAGTCAGAGTACAGCAAGGAGATAGAGAGCTTAGTGATATGGTGTCATGACAACAACCCTTCCCCCATTGTCAGCAAAACAAAAGAGCTGGTCATTGACTTCAGGAAGAGGTGCGGTGCACGTACACCTGTCTACATCAACATTGCGAAGATCAAGAGGGTTGAGAGCTTCAAGTTCCTAGAAGTGAACATCACCTGTCCTGGTCCAACCATACAGACGCCATGGTCAAGAAAGCTCACCAGTGCCTCTACTTCCTCAGGAGGCTAAAGAAATTTGGCATGTCCCCTTTGACACTCACCAACTTTTATCAATGCACCATAGAAAGCATCCTATCTGGATGCATCACGACTTGGTATAGCAACTGCTCTGCCCAGGACCACAAGAAACAGTAGAGTTGTGGACATGGTTCAGCACATCATGGAAACCAGTCTCCCCTGCATGGTCTCTGTCTATACTTCTTGCTGCTGCTGTAAAGCAGCCAGCATAATCAAAGACCCCACCCACCTGGGTCATTCTCTCTTCTCCCCTCTCCCACCAGGCAGAAGATACAAAAGCCTGAAAGCAAGTACCACCAGGCTCAAGGACAGCTTCTATCCCGCTGTTATAAGACTATTGAACGGTTCCCTAGTATAATAAGATGGACTCTTGACCTCACAATCTGGATTCTATATTGTTGTACCTTGTGCTACCTCAATGCACTGTGTAATGAATTGATCTGTGTGAATGGTATGCAAGACATGTTTCTCAGTGTACCTCAGTACAAGTGACAATAGTAAACAAATTCAATTTCTCACCTCCCCCCTCCCGCCCACCTTTCTAAACCATACTCAGTTCTTAGTTTTCCTCAGTCTTAGATGTCAGTTCTGCTCAATGGACATTGCAGTGGGATGTTTATTGAGCTCAATAGTATCTCAACCCTTACTCCAGGAACCAGGAAATACTGTTTCAGCTCAGACCCTTTCTCACTCTATTGCCTAGTTATAAGAATGAGGCATTTAGATGAGCCAAGCACAAAATATGCCATCAGTAGGGAATATTCTTCCACTCCACTTTCTAAACCCTATGACCACAAATAGGCTTCAATCCAAGACATAGTCAGGCTAACACACATGTTATCCATTTTATATTCCCTAATTTCATGTGACTAGAGCTCTTGGATTGTTGCAGGATAATGATCGTTTCCAGTAATTACCAACTCTTATTTGGTCAGATCACATTATGTAGACATATTCATTTTATTTAAAAGAATGCAAAACCCGAAAGAGCTCAATTCTGAATATATTACTTAAAATGGATCTCTTTTCATTTGGGAGAGAAATTTCCAAGGCAGAGCATACATTAAGTTAGTTATTTTCTACTGACTAAACTAAATAACAGCACAATTTAATGACCTGTTGCTGTTCTAGACTGCTTCAGGCAGGTTAATAAAGCCCGGGGTTTAGTTCTTAGGGGAATTTTTCCACCTCCTTCCTAATTACATGTTCTTTCGAAAACCAAATGATTTAACCCCAAAGTGGGTGACCTGCTGTTAAAAGGGCTTTGGCTTAAGAAGACGGTCTAGATTGCATTTAAGAAGTGCAAAAGTTTTTTTACTGCAGACTTTCCATTTTGTGCTACAAGGAAAAAGGACTGTTCTATCTAAAGAGAAAAACTGCAGCACAAGATTGACTTTTGCCTTCTGGCCTCCCCAGAACAAATCTGAATTCATGTTGGTTCTTGTCATTTTTACAAACCTTCACTATCCAACATTTCCTTTCCTTTCAAACCACAGTGTGGTATAGATTTCACATTCTGAGGCTATCAACATCTTAAACCACAACAAGAATATTGTCTACAACAGCGAACAGCTGTGACTATACCACAAGCACCACCTTACTAGACATACTTCAGCAAAACTGCAAACATAATGCAGACACAACAAAAATAAAACTCTGCCATTGCACCAGCAATTGCAGATGCCATGCCTGAATCTTCAGTCTGTGAACTTCTGAAAAAAATTTCCTACGTTTTAAATAAACCTATGATTAAAATAGAAATAAAGCAAAAACAAGTTGAAACACAATAAAAGTAAACAAGTTCCTCATATCTAATTTTCAGAAACAAAAACATTTTACAGTAAGTCCAGTTTAATTGTACAATGAAAATGACAATCCTACTAAACTGAATGAACCATAGAATTGGAACTCTTTCATTTCATTTTAACCAAAATTTAAATTTGGAACAGATCCCAGTTCATCTTGCAGAAATACTAGTACAAAGAGCAACTTCATTTTATAGTACTGAAATTAAACTGAAAATAAAATAATTAATCTGGCGCAAAAATAATACTAATTAAGAAAGAATTAAGGCAGCACAATCCTTTATAATAAACACAAGAGTCTGTACACAAGTGTCCCACTTCATTGAGAACAAAAAGAGCATTCTTGAGGTTCCATGCCTGTGGCTGAGTAAAGCCAATGTGATGCAAAAGCCAACCATCAGAAGTTCAGTGACATTGACATCAATGGGTAGTTCCCATAAATCTCCACAAAGGGTTTCCAAACTCAGCATAATATTGGATTGTCTAATCTCAGATTGAAAATTGATAAACTGGATTACTTTCTAAACTTCCATTCTATAACAAAACATTCCACAAGAGCCTAGCAGTTATAGTAATACTACTAGATGCTATTGTGATCAAAGGATAAGGTGAAAATAAGACATGCCAAAATAAAAAGTCCAGGGCGTCTGTGTCACTGAATTTAGAACCAAAGATGTGAAGGAAGCCAAAAAGTGGCAATGCAAGCAGGGAATCTGAGTTTGAGATTTTGAGTTAATTGGATTCAGAGACTTGCTATATAGTTTAGTGATAGTAGGAGAAAACAATGCCTGAGGAAACCATGGTTCGTGCCATCTGAATTAGCAGTTTGGTGGTGTCACAGAGCACTACTGGTCTTGGCTTTCATCTCTCACAACTGATCACTCTTCCACGATCTTCCAGAGACAACATTTGCTCTTCTGTGGCCTACTGCCAACCATATTCTTCAATTTCTGTCCACATCTTCTCCACCTTCATTTCCCACAAAATAGCTCATGAATCTTTTTCATGAAAGATTGAGTCTCAGCCCCCTCCCATTTCTCATCATCATTAGCATAATCTATAAACAAAACACCAGCTCCTACATGTATGCTGCTGACACCCAACTCTATACCCAAACTCTAATCTTCTGATTCTAAAGAATCAGACTTGCCCTACATTCAGTAGAGGATGGGCAAAATTTTTCTCCAGCTACCCATTAGGAAGACTGAAGCTCTCATATATATCTGGTCTGGAGCTGAGCTGTGGACCACACATCCATAACATCACAAAGCAGCATTTTTTCACCTCCGTATCATCACCGGACTCCAGCCCTGCCTCAGCTCACCTACAGTTGAAAGCTTTAGCTCTTCCACTGGACTCTTAGTTAGGCACCATCACCTGACCTTCAGTAATCTTGAAGCCATTCTAAACTTTGCTGTTCACATCTTAACTCACACCTTTGTTTCATTGACTCCCTAAAGTTGCCTCCTATCTTTCTGAATTCAAGATGTTAAAATCTACTCATTTAACTCAACATTTGGTCATTGGCCCCAATAGATCCTTAAATGGCTGTGTAAAATTCTGTTTAATAATCCTGTGAAGTTTCTTGGGATATTTATCTATTACAAAAATGTTGCATTATTACATTTTCATTTAAAAAAAATATTTAACATGTGAACCTCAGTTGAGGGTCATAGCTGAGCCACGATGATGCACAGGTCAGGTCCAGCCAAAGCAAGTCTACGTGGAAGGAGTATAGCATTGAGCTGGTGAATCTCTCTTACTAAAGGAGCTTGCTCATCTTATGATGTGCTGTTAAATGAGCATCATGATCATGGGGTTAATACACAGGTACAAGATCAACAAAGACACTCTAAAACCTGAACAGATAATACAGCTGGTACAATGGGGGAGCCATTGCTTTCCTACTGAAATATGTTTCATACTACTGTATCACTTGGAAACATTAACAAAATGTTATATAACAAAATGCATCAGTATACACAAATAATGCTGGAAAGAAATGCTAAGGGGTAAACTCAATGACAATACCAGCCTTGCAGTAAATCTAACATATAATGTGCAGTAATCCATTCAGATTTAGTTCCCTATTCTTCCACCACTACTCTCATCCGCCACACAATCCAAGGCTACTGAATCCCAATGCCAATAGACATCAGATCATTAGTTGGTCTTTGATACTTCAGGAAAAATGATTATGCTTCATTTGAGCTTTTTCTGGATTAGAATGATATATCACTGCTAAATTTGATCCTGGGCTTTTTTTTAGCATAAACAGAAGTATTAGGGGCAGGAAAAAATCATACAGTCTTTCATGCCTTCTCTGCCATTCTTCAAGGCCATGTCTGATCTTCCAGCACAGCCCTGTTTTCTAGCACTATCCCCAGATCTCGATTCACTTAACATCCAGAAATTCATTGATCTGTTTTGAATGAACACAATGACTGAGCCTCCACAGCCTTTTGGGTAGAGAATGCCAAAGACATAACACCCACTGAAACAATGAATTTCACTTCATCTCAGTCCTAAAATGCCTTCCTCTTATTCTCACGTACGGTCCCTGGTCCTGGACTCACTTAAGGGAAACATCCTCCCTGATCTAGCCGTCAAGTCCTTCATCAATTAGTAACTTTCACTGAGACCTCCTCTCATTTTTCTAAATCTGGAGAATGCAGCTTCAGTCTACTGAGTCTCTCCTCATGTAGCAAATCTATCCTCCCTGGAACCAAACTCATAAATCTTTGCTGTACTTCCTCTATAGCAAATACATCCTTTCTTGGATGAGGAGATCAAAACTATATTTAATACTTCAGATGCACTCTCACCAAGGTCTTATGCAATGGCAAAAAGACTTGCATGCTCCTTTAATCAAACCCTCTTGTTATAAAGGCCAACATAACACTTCCCTAATTGCCCACTGTGTCTGCACGTTGACCTTCAGTAACTTGTGCACAAGCGCACCTTGGTTCCTTTGAACATGGACACTACTTATGAACAAGCAGGAAGTGGAAGAAAGAAACATTAAAACTGCATGGGAATGGAGAAAGTAAACACCTGGACAGACACTGCTTTGGAAACATTTATCACCACTAACAGCCATGCTCCTCTCAATTTTTTCCAGGTACTTGTATAAAACTTCTGGAAAATATTTAACTATTTAGATTAGGAATACTAAATCAGCTTATACTGCAAGTCCAGCTGAGATCACCAGGGATTTATTGCAAGACTGGTGCTGCAGTTTAATTTTACTCAAATCTAACCATGGGATTTGCTGATTAATGCAGAGCTACTCCATTTTAAGCAGTCCGTTTAACAAAAAAACACTGACAGGATTAGAACTGTATTCAAACAGAACAGTCATTTACTACAACATTTATCATGATAATGCAAGAAACATCAAAGGCTTATAATATTGAAATACACAATGGTAACTTATTGTAATTTCATAAGCACAGGTATGGTAAAAAAAAACCAAACATACATTTCAAAACCCTTTTGCCCTGAAAACCAGTGCGCACAGTTCAACAACAAACTTCTCCTCTCTCATGTTCATGTTGAAAACGTAAGAGGAGGAGGAGGAGAAGAGGAGGAGGAGGAGAAGGGGGAGGGGGGAGGGGGGGAGGAGGAGGAGGAGGAGGAGGAGGAGGAGGGGGGGGAGGAGGAGGGGGAGGAGGAGGAGGAGGAGGAGGGGGGGAGGAGGAGGGGGGGGAGGAGGAGGGGGGGAGGAGGAGGGGGGGAGGAGGAGGGGGGGAGGAAGGGGGGAGGAAGAGGGGGGGGAGGAGGGGGGGGAGGAGGGGGGGGAGGAGGGGGGGAGGAGGAGGGGGGGAGGAGGAGGGGGGGAGGAGGGGGGGGAGGAGGGGGGGGAGGAGGGGGGGAGGAGGGGGGGGAGGAGGGGGGGGAGGAGGGGGGGGGAGGAGGGGGGGGAGGAGGGGGGGGGAGGAGGGGGGGGAGGAGGGGGGAGGAGGAGGGGGGAGGAGGAGGGGGAGGAGGAGGGGGAGGAGGAGGGGGGAGGAGGAGGGGGAGGAGGGGAAAAGGAGGGGGAGGGGGAAGGAGGGGGTGATGAGAGGGGGGAGGGGGAGGGGTGGGGGAGGGGAGGGGGAGGGGAGGGGGAGGGGAGGGGGAGGGGGAGGAGGGGGGAGGAGGAGGGGGAGGAGGAGGGGGGGAGGAGGGGGGGAGGAGGGGAGGAGGAGGGGGGGAGGAGGGGGAGGAGGAGGGGGAGGAGGAGGGGGGGAGGAGGGGGGGAGGAGGGGGGAGGAGGGGGGGAGGAGGGGGGGAGGAGGGGGGGAGGAGGGGGGAGGAGGAGGGGGGAGGAGGAGGGGGGGAGGAGGAGGGGGGGAGGAGGAGGGGGGGAGGAGGAGGGGGGGAGGAGGAGGGGGGGAGGAGGAGGGGGGGAGGAGGAGGGGGGGAGGAGGAGGGGGGGAGGAGGAGGGGGGAGGAGGAGGGGGAGATGAGGAGGGGGGGATGAGGAGGGGGGGAGGAGGAGGGGGGAGGAGGGGGGGATGATGAGGGGGGATGAGGAGGGGGGATGAGGAGGGGGGGGAAGAGGAGGGGGAGAGGAGGAGGGGGATGAGGAGGTGGCTGAGGAGGGGGGAGGAGGAGGGGGAGGAGGAGGGGGGAGGAGGAGGGGGGGAGGAGGGGGGAGGAGGAGGGGGGGAGGAGGGGGGGGGAGGGGGGGTGGGGAGGGGGGGGTGGGGAGGGGGGGTGGGGAGGGGGGGTGGGGAGGGGGGGGTGGGGAGGGGGGATGAGGAGGGGGGGTGGGGAGGGGGGGTGAGGAGGGGGGTGAGGAGGGGGTGAGGAGGGGGTGAGGAGGGGGTGAGGAGGGGGAGAGGAGGAGGAGGAGGTGAGGAGGAGGAGGTGAGGAGGAGGAGGTGAGGAGGAGGAGGTGAGGAGGAGGAGGTGAGGAGGAGGAGGTGAGGAGGAGGAGGAGAGGAGGAGGTGAGGAGGAGGAGGTGAGGAGGAGGAGGAGAGGAGGAGGAGGAGAGGAGGAGGAGAAAAGAGAGAGAGAGAAATAGGTAAAAAAAATTGTGATGTAAATCTTGCATAATTTCATTTGTCAGCCAACTGGATCAGTAACACATACAGTCACCTAAACCACAGAATAAGCAGCCCAATATTATTAACCTACTTACACACCACATAAACAATCGACAATGAGATGAGGTCTCATTCTGAGCAGGTTGCTGCTTGTTTTGAAGGAAGGCGTGTATAAAGATCATACGTCTATTAACAGTTCTGATATAATAAAACCACTACCCTAGCATGTATCTCTAGCAAAAAGAATGCAAATATCTTGAGACTGATGCAGGGCATGGATCAGTTAAATAAAAGACATTGGTGCTTACCGTGATTCCAGATTACAAACTATAACTGTCATTCAAACTTAACTAAGACTATGTGAGTGACTCTAAGAAGAAACAATGGAAAAATTAGTTTAAGAGCCACAAGCAATGCTGAAACAAGGTATACAAGACACTAAAAACAACCATGCTTCCACTCTAAAGTGAAAATGAACGAAAGATCAAACTGAAATGTGATCCTACCAGGGTTAAACAACTTGGTTCACACTTGCTTTAAGATGAAACATATACTTAAGACTTCTCAGGCTATTAAAGATGAATTTCAATCTGGGCATAAATCAACTTATTGTCTCAAGAAAGCAAATGTACAGCAAAGGAGAAGAATATACCTGATATAAAAGCAATTTCAAAAACAAGGGTGCATTTTAATATTCAACTAATTGATCGAAAATCAAAGTTAAAAATGAGGATTTACACTGCATTTCCCAAATCTTGATACAAATAGTTTTTAAAATGAATTTAATATACAGAATTTTTGCATGCAGAAGTAATAAACTGCCATTTAAGTTGCAGTTTATCATTAAGAAACAAATGTTAAGAAAACACTTGCCCCAGTTACATGAGCCTCAATCCATCCCTCACCCCTCCGCAAATACAGATTCCTGGAACGTGGTAATCTTAAAATACATGCCATCTAGGCATACACTCCCTGGGCACAATATCGAACAGTTCTTTAACTGCCTGAGTTGTAAATTGCCTACCCAAGTCAATTTGTATTCAACTCAGTATTCAGTAAAGTCAAGGTTACAACCTTTGAATCTTCTCTGCTTGCCTAAATGAAGGCCTTGTGTTTCATTATTCCCCACAGTAGGCAGTGCAAGCTGCCACTCACCGATAGAAATTTTACCCAGTCTAGACAGCTAAAAACTACCTTTTTAGCTGAACTTTGTAGTCTGTCATCAGAGTGGAGTGCAGCCTCACAATTTCAGGATTAGGATGTAAAATGAAGCATTCTCCGGATATTGGTTCTCAATTCCCATCTAATACAAATGATTTGCAACCACAAGAAACTGTCCATTTCTCTGACTTTGTGCAAAGATCCTATCAGGCAAATTACTGTTTGAACCTAGGCAATACCTTACAATATAAAAAGACTCCAACCTCAAACTACACAAATGGCTTTGTTTTACTAAAAGAAATCCAACTACAACATACAGGGAAATGCTTACAACAGTTCAAAGCAAGCTGACAATTCAAGATGGGCGACACTGCAAAACCTCTAACTAAAAACACAAAAGGGCTTTCAATCCTTTCCCTCTCCATTGCTCCAGTGGAAGCTTAAAATATGATGGGCATCAATGCTCCAAAGGTAGGGCGAAAGCAGAAACTAACGGCAACAGAATTAACATATGGAGGATTAAAACTGTATTTAAATCTAACCTCAGTTTACAAATTAATTGATTTATTATGCAAGTCAGAAGATAATTTTTTCTTTGAGTAGAGAGGGAGAAAGTTTCATCCCAATTTAAAGCAAGTCAGAAAGTCTACACCACCAAAATAGGGACTATCTATCCATAGTTAATTCCCTAAATAATTCCATTATTCCCTTGCCATAACTCCAAAATCAGCTCACCACAATGCTTGCTTTCCATCTTCCCTGGGCTTCCTGCAGTTCCTCTAGCACCATCAAAAAAAAATTCAGTCTCAACTAATTTTTCCTCCCTCCCCTCAGACAATTTTGTTAAACCTGTCAATGCCAACATTAACTACTTGTAACGAAAGTAACATTTCAGCCCAAAAGTAATATCAAAACCAGTGTTTGATCACAAGTGCTATGGTTGAATCTGAGTAATCTATACAAATATATGTTTGTGGAATGCAGCAATCAGAATGCATCATTGTAGCATTACTTTGCAGTATTGCAAGCAGATAAATGGCCATTTAAATATTTAATTTCTACTTTGCTTGGTACTATTAAAAATCTGGCTAACTCTCCAAAATAATTGCAAGAATTTTTCCTCCTGCCTCTTCCATTTTCCCCATGTCAACCCATTTTAAGTCCTGCTGTTTCATGCATCAATCTGCCAATACCAACTGGATGGTCAAAATGAGAACTTAGTGGTTAAATAGATTATACAACACGAGCACATCTGTCCAATCAGTCTCTCTGTCTTTCTTCATGTTAAATGTACAGCATATCCCTTCATTCTCTTCTCACTTGTGTTTGTACAGCCTCCTGTTAAATACATCAATACCCTCAGTGGCAGTGAGTCTCACATTTCCACCATTCTGCATAAAAAGATTTCTTTTGAATTTTCTGCTGGATTTTTTTTTGGTGATTTCCTTATATTGATGGCCACTTCCTCCCAAGTGGAGACATTCTCTCTGTATGTACTCTATCAAAACACAATTTTAAAGGCTTCTATTAGGTTAATCCTCAGCCTTATTTACTCAAAAGAGAGACAGCCTGCTCATGATTTCTATACATACCCTTGCATTGCTATATTCTCTCCATTTGGCAACCAGAATTTTATTTATTCCAAGAATGTCTAACCAAGATTTAACAGATTAGCATAACTTCCCAACCTTTCATTTCTATGCCTCCAGAATTAAACCAGAAGGCCCAGTGTGCTATTTTAATATATTCTGCTAACCTGTGGCACTAATTTTACTGGAGTATTTGTACGGGGCTGGATTTGGGTGGCGTGAAGGTTAAGTGACAGTCTCATCATCCACAAATGTTGAAGCTCTGAACCTCAAACTTTAATGTGCCAACAGTTTGTGGATGCAATACCCCTCATTATTCTGACAATACATGCATATACATCAAGGCTGCCTTATTCCCAGAAAGTCAAACACCTGAAAGCACTGATTTAGATAAACATAAGATATTGCTAGTTCAGTCTGCAGACTATATGAAGCAGAAATCTAAAATGTCAATAAATGTTTAATTATCACATTGCTTAAAAACAGAAAATTCTTCAAAATGTGTCTGGATATCGTCCCAAGATGTGTCTGGGCTGTAAATTTATTTCTCCAATAATTACATCCAACAGAAAAAGCATTCTTTCTTGCACACAGCAATCTAGTTTCAAAGCTGTGGAACCACATTTTAAGGAAACCAGTTTGACACTGTTCAAGGTTTTGACTTTATGCATGTTTAAAACCAGAGATTAACAGCATTATCTAGTTCTACTTTACAGTAAGCACCATCAAGTAATTTTTTTTTAAAGAAAATAGGAGAAATGACACTTATTCCAAGTATTTAAAACATTGCTCATGGCAAATGCACCCAAATATATTTACTTATAGAAAACTGAAGCTTTCATGCTAGACGAAAGATGTCAGCAGCCCCAATCATATCCCAGTTTATCAGCAGCAACCAACTGTGAATAACGACAAACCAGTCTGCCAAGTCGCAGGCTCCTTTTCCCACTGTACACTGCCAGATAAACTGGGAACAAAAGCATCCTGCTGCACCTCCCGCTGATCTCCATTAACCCCTGCTGCTGCTTATTATCTCCTCGGGGCCCCAGTACAACCACAGCCTCCACCAGCACCGTGCTTCTTAATGAATGTGTCACTGCTGATGTAAACAGACTGCATCTGCATACCATCCACAGAGCTGGTTACCAAGCAAATCAAAAAGGTCAGCGCTAGGGGAATCTGCATTCACAGAAGTGTGCAGTTTTTCAGCAACCAGCCTTAAAGTGGATTACGCCTGAAAGCCACTCAGCAACATCCCTTTCGCCAACTGTTATTGATTTTGAATGCTAAATTCTCTCAATCCATCAAAAATTCTTGACAATCTGTACAGGAATCTTAAATCATGACAGAGGTGTAAGAAAACATTTTTTGAGGTAGCCAAAACCTGCAATCAGCAATGGTCTTATAAACTGCTGAATAAAGAACGGCCAGGCTCGCTCCCTGCAGCTCCTCAGTGTCAGCCATGTTGTCAGCAAAAAGTCAAGTGTTTTAGTAAGGAAACGAACAAAAATAGGGGAAAACAGAACAAGAAACTTCTGGAAATTCTTGCACATCTCAGTGTCGGTGCAAATGTGCAGCAATACACACAACGTGCTAGACGAACTCAGCAGGTCAGGCTGACGAAGGGTCTCGACCGGAAACATTGATTATTTCCCTCCATAGATGCTGCCTGACCTGCTGAGTTCCTCCAGCATTGTGTGTGTATTGCTCCAGATTCCAGCATCTGCAGAATCTCGCGTCTCAGTGCAAATGTGGACTTGTTGATCTTGCGCACAATAACAATCAAATGGAAAGACCATTTTGTTGGAAAAGAATACACACCTTACAATCTTTGCAGGGGAAAGTAATTCAGATCAGCTATTGTTGTCAACCGATATCAATGAATGGCTGCATCAGAACAACTCAGTGAATAAATGCAGTGAGAAGGGGAAATAAATAAACTATTTTCCGAAAATCTTTTATATTTTGAAATTGTAACAAAGCTTTTAGAGACAAGTAAGAGCGAGCGAATAGCAAGATTTCGAAGTCTTGAATGTCTCATTTACAGCCACAAAACATTTGCACATTAGATTGGACCCCACCTTTTTCATTCACTTTTGGCAATGTGGCCATTCCTCACAAAGCCAGCATATACTGTTCCTCCCTAAAAGCCCTTGAGAAGATGGTGGCACACCAGCACCTGAACTATTGCAGTACATCTGGTGAAGGTACTCCCACAATGCTGCTGGCCCAGTGATGATGGAGGAGGAAGATAGTTTTTCAAGTCAGGCTCGTTTGTGCGGAGCCTGCAGATGTTGCTCCCATGCACCCATTGCCCATAGCAGGCATATAGTCCTACGCTGCAGCTTCACCATGCTGGCATCTCATTTATAGATATGCCTGGGGCTGCTTCTGGCATGCCCTTCTGAACTCCTCATTGAACTAGGCTTGATAGCAGTGGTAAGTTGAGGCATATATGTCAGGCCATGAAGTTATGGATTGTGGTGATGAACATTTCTGCTGCTGTTGATTGTTGACAGCACCTCATGGATTACTAGTTCCAAGCTAGTCTATCCCATTTAACACATTTGTACCACCACACAACATGGTGGACTATGTCCTCAGAGTGAGGACAGGAGATTGTCTCTACAAGAGGACTGTGAAGTGGTCACTTCTACCAATGCTGTCATGGATAGATGCATCTGCCACAGGTAGATGTTGAGGACAAAGTCAAGTAGATTTATCCCTCATGTTGGTTCACTTGCAACCAGCAGCAGATCCAGTGTGGTGGGACTTAACTAGTTCAATCGGTGGTGGTGTTATGACACCACTTTTTGGAGTCCTCCACCTGGATCACATTTTCAGTGCTTCTTCCAAGTATTGCTCAATATGGAGGAATACTGATTTATCAGCCGTGGGAGAATGGTAGGTGGTAATGAGGTGGTTTCCTTGCTCTTATTTGACCTGATGCCATGCAAATTCCCACCAGTATACCACTGTGCCACCACCTCTGGTGGTCTGTTCCGCTGATGGGACAAGATGTGTCTAAGGATTGTAACGAGGAAGTCTGGCAGATTGTCTACACAGTAGGATTCTGTGGGTATAACTATATTAGACTGTTGCTTGACCAATCTGTGGGACAGCTGTCCCCAGATGCTTGCGAGGATGACTTTACAAGGTCAGCTGGGCAAGGTGCAATGTCAGTGCCCAAATTCAGTGACTAGGTCAATGCCTAGTGATCTGTCAAGTTTTATTCCCTCTCTGAAGATAGCACTAATGGTACAATTGAGTGGTTTGCTCAGCCACTTCAATGGTCATTTAAAAGTCAACCAGCTGGAGTGGATCTGGAGTCCCATGTAGACCAGATTGAGCAAGGAAGGCAGACCGTCTCTCCTGACAGACATTAGTAAATCAGGTGGCTTTCTAAGACAATCCAGTTGTTTTCATAGTTAACAGTTACCCATCCTAACCTTTTCCCAAAGGGTTAACAAGCCCATTCAAATAAATGGCGTTACTATCCAAATGCCAGCCCTCTGGTGCTAAATTGATTCATTCACCCTACACTCCAGCTCATCGGTGCTCTGCCTCTGGACAGAATGGCAAGTCCAGCAGTGGAGTTGGCGGTCCTGTGTGTTGGCAAGGTAGTTTCTGACTTTTGGTTTTTGATGAACTGTACCACTAATGACCGACAGCCAGTGCTGCCAAAGATCTGACACTGGCCAACCAGCTTGAGTTGATTCTATAGTAACAGAAGAATACTGGGTGGAGTTCACAATAAGAGAACTAAGGTTCTCAAAATACATGCAAGCGAGTAAGCAAGATCGACCCAAATGGAAGATTTTAAGAACGAGTTAAGCTTTGTTAAAATACCTATTATAAAAATTATTCCTCTCCCTGACAAATCCTTCAGCAACACTTGCACAAGATTGGGTATAACTATTGATTCTTGACCACAACACTTCCAAATTTTCATATCCACAAATTTGCCAATTGTACACCAAGGTCTAAATCATTAATATATGTCAAGAGAAGCAGCACTTCTTAGACCAGTCCCAGGGAAACACAATCTTGTACCACCCTAAATCCAAAACTCTTAGTTTCCTGCTAAATCAAAATTTTACATCTGTGCTGCTGAAGCCCCTTTAATTCTCTGGACTGCAGTTTTATTCAGCACATTCTGTGACATGTTATCAGACACAAGGCAGATTTTTTTTTTGCATAAAGTGCAGTGATGCATTTTGATAAGAATGTGAAAAGGCACTCTAACCTAAGGAAACAATTCTTAAGATGAGACAAAACAATATCCTGGGTGTCTATCTGAACAAATCTTAGATGGTGGAGGACAGATTGAGAAGGCGCTTGCAAAAGATTCTGGGGTTTCATAAATACAGGTTACACTGAATTTTGAAACTAGTTGAGGTACAACTAGAGTACTGCCCCAATTCCAGGCTACACAGAAAAGGAAGGATATGAGTGCAGTGAAGATTTACCAAAATGATTCAAACATTGAGAGGTCCAAATTATGTAAATGAACAGGAGAAGCTTCAGCTATTCTCCTTAGAATGGAGAAGAGGGAGAGAATTGTAAAATTATTCAAGAATAAGAACCACCATTCCCCTTTGGTTCCCTTGAGGACCAGAATGCATTAATTCATGGAAATCAGTAAGAGAGACATGAAGAATTGCTTTTACACTCAACAAGTAATAATTATCTGGAGTGCTCAGTCTGAAAGGATGGTGGAAGCAGATTAAATTGAGTCTTTTCAAAAGAAACTGGTGAAGTATTTGAAGGAAAGGGTATTGCAGAACCGTGGGTAAAGATGAGATGACTAACTGGAATTGCTCTTTCATAAAACTGGTATGGACTCAAACAGCCAAAGTCCCCCTTTTGAGCCAATACTAGAGAACAGAGAAGTTTTGATCCTAAACAGTTGATATTTTCATAAACTAGGAATGACCAGTTATAATGATTTTAGGCACCAGCAATACCAGGAAGATTTTGTTTCACCAAATGCAAGAAAAGCTGCTAAACAAGCTTACTTTGAACAACATTCAAACAGAGATTGATATTTATAAACCTAAATCAGTGCTGCTCTTTCATTCTCCTTCAACCTAACAATTAAAAGTAATCCAATATACATATAAGCAATAATGGATTCAGAAGCAAAACACTTATAGAGGCAATACTAGTATATAAAAGAGAAACAATTTTAACTCTTTGATTTCCTACCCATACATGCATTTTCTGCCTAAATGATTGATGCATGCAGCAAAGTCACTGGTTGGGTTAATGTGGTCAAGAGGGCATTATTATTGGGCAGATGTGAGAAAAAAAAATATAGAACTCTCTCCATACTGATGTGCAGATGAGCATAACATAAGATATGACTACCTTGCAAAGTCAATAATGCAATTATTTTCAGGCTCTGAACAACTACTTATTTTTATCAGTTTTGTCTTCAGCTGAAGATTCTGGGCTATAACTATTTGGGCACATACACCATTCCTATGAACAACTCCTGCTGAAGGATTAAGGGACAAACTATTGTTTGAGTGACAGGCAATACTTTAGTAGAAAACAGGGCCAAGGAACAAATATCCATCTGCACTGAGTTAGAGGCTATGTTCATTTGACTTTTAAATAAACTCACTAGTGGCACCTATATTTCTTTTTAAAAACTGCATGATATTATTTTAACTACTGTACTTTTAATGTTACATTACTAGTAAAACAGAATACTGTTTATAAATCTGTTATCCATTGCCATTAGCAAGATAATTGCTTGTTAAAATTGCAAAGATAGATGCAACTTAAAATAGAAAACTGCCTTTGAATTTATTTGCTGCATTTGAGGAAGAGGAATATTTCAATTTAAAAATAATGTTTAATTTTAAACAAATACATCACCACATGCTCACTATTGCTTAGCATAATATCTCTGAAACAGGATGGAGTTAAATGGAGGCAAAGACAGCCATGTGATGAGGGGCTGTAGCAGAGCCTTTAAATGAAAAATTCGCATTTCAAAAACAAAGCAATTTTATCCCTATTCATTCATCAGAAGAATGGCTGGATTATTTACAAATAAACAAAGATAATTTTGTATGTTGAAACAATTTAACCTGACAATAAGACTGGGACAAATTATTCACATGAAAAATATTCTTTGCCCTAAATTTGTCTACAACTTCTTTAAGTAGCCTGTTTGGAATGGTTCATCAAAAATATACATCGACATGAAAATACAAGAATCATGACTCACATTTTCAGAAAATGTGAAATACCAACCTCAATCTTATCGGTTTTAGCATCACCCCAATACATTTTTCTTTCTTCATAATCCAGAGCTAAACCATTTGGCCAACCCAACGAAGTATTAACAAGAATAACCCTGTCAGATCCATCCAAAGTAGCACGTTCTATCTTTGGATTCTCACCCCAGTCTGTCCAGTACATGTACCTGGTTGGAGAACAAATTGAGCATCAGTCAATTGCACTTTTAGTAAAGTATACTATTCACCAATGCAGCTTTTCACTTTTGGATTTTAAGAATAGAAACAAAATGTTGTTAAAAGTTACATGCAAAGAATATATTCCTTGTTGTGTCTGTTTACCACTTCCGACGTCCTACAAAGCAGTGAGAATTAACAAGGTCCAGAGCTCTAAAGTTCAAAGTATGAAATCCCTCCCTTTCCAGCCTGTGATGTCCTACTTAAATAAACTCCAGGAGTTTCAATGCTTTTTCCATAGCAAAACAACATAGTACAGAATTTGGTCATTAGCACATAAAATAAAATTGCTTTGCCAACTTTAGAATGTTCTCAGCTCCACTGAGAGTTTTTATCCTCAAGAATTAAAATGTTTAATGCATTCAATCAATTACAACAAAACAACTTCAGCAAAATAAATTTCCTGAAAACATGCAAGATATCTTCAGTAAATTCTTACCCAGACATTGGATCAAGCACAATTGCTCTTGGTTCATCTAGATCCTCTGAAATCAGAATTTTACGCATTGTACCATTTAACCTAGTTACTTCAATACGGTCAGTGCCTGTATCCGTCCAATAAAGGTTTCTTGCTACCCAATCAACTGCAATGCCATCAGGATGGTTGATTTGAGAGGTCACCACAAACTGACTTCCAGACCCATCCAGGTAGGACCTCCTGATAGCACGTACTTCATCATCTGTCCAGTATATATATCCTTCTACTGGATCATAGTCTATTGCGATTGCATGACGAATATCATCCAGCTGCAAGATGACATCTGTAAAGTCAGGAGTGTCCAATGATATCCGCCTTAAGTCTGTTCGACGAGCCAATAGCAATAACTCGGATGCACCTTTAAAATAAATGAATTTTCTTTTAAAAAGACACACAAAAAGCTTAGGACAGGCATTATTCTATTTGTGACCTTTTGATTGTCTTCCTAAATATTTGTTCAAGACAAGGCCAACTTGAATAGAAATTTCATGGTATTTAGTCAGGGAAAAGTCAAAAACACACTTACTAAAGTCAAACACAATTGTCAGTAGTATACTTTAAAAATCTGCTTCAGTAAAACTCTCCCTTTTCAAGCTGTTGATTTCATTTGCTGATAAAATCTTTAAGTACAAAGAGCTTAACTACTGTCAGTGAAGCAATTTGGTTTGTACAGCTGTGCGTGACCAACAGGGCACCACCGTTCAGCCTCATATTTTACTTTCAGCCATGCAACAGTTTTATTGCTGTGATTGATGACAAAAGCAGCAAGTGATGGGCTAAAAGCCCATTAAATACATGCAAGCCTTGACTCTGTGGACCATCAGTGTGACACAAAATAATTTACAGCCACCTAATCAATGTCACCCAATGGCATTAGAAGCATGAGAAATTATTTTCCCTTGGTTCAGTGCTCAACTGAGTTAGCACATTTCAGTTCTGCTATGGCACATGGGTGTATACCTGATCTGTTATAAATTGGTGTCTTGAAAAGCAAGCTACAAGTTGAAAGTAGCAAGTCTGCAAAAACTTGGGAGTAAAACAGGAACAGATGCAATCATATGCTCATTTTATAGGTCACAGCAAAATACTTTGTGAAGCAATTTTTACTCTACAGAAAAACATTGGCAGTTTTGCTATTAAATAATCCCACTGCAAATTTCTGGGGCTTGATGAAGAATATACTCCTGATAATGCTATCTCTGAAATGAGTCTTTAATTTTCATGCTGATTAATGGATTCTCCATTACAGACACAATTTGGCATCATTACCACTATAATCCTTGTTCCTGGGAAAACGCCAAATGGTGCTGTCATTATAGCAAGCTGTGCAGATTGGATATGGGCTTTATCAAGGGATAATTCAGTGGCAGCATTTAGCAGAGTCCTACTAGCCTACAAAAGGACTGCAAATGACAGGGTAATGTTAACAACATACACTGCAGTGAAACATTTAAACTGAAAACAATAAGTACTTTCTTTTTCCCTCCTTGAATTTTTATGGTTATCAGTAGAAATAGAAATGCTTATCAATAGTGCAATAGATTAAAAATTGACAGGTTTAGTTAGTGAGATGTAGAGTGTGAAGCAGCTTCTATCCCATCCTATCCTCAACATCAATAAAGTATACTTATTCTCCAAATCCACCATTTTAACATGAACTCTCACTTCTTTCCACATGAAATGTGTTTAGGTGTAATGGATAGTTGAAACATCAAACCTGTCTACTTGCCCTTGTATGCCAGTAACATAAGAATCATTCTCAAAGCAGGAAAAATTTCTCTCCTGTACTCACTCTCTCTGGATCAGTTTAGAAGGAGAAAACTATTTTTGCATACCTACAAAACTTACACTGCTGCATGTTGCTATTTATTTGGCTTCAGTTAGAATGCAGTCTTTCACAGCTGGAATGTAAATAGCATGGTCTCGCCATATCAATAGTTCATGTCAGTCTCTATTAGTGACATCTCAGCCAGGCAGCCAAGGCATGCACTACACATGACCAAACATGCATTCTCATTTAAGAACTAAGGAAAAAAGAAACAGTTAAGGTACAGATGAATGAAGAATTGTTCTCTTGTTGGTCACAGGGTCACAAAACAAAAGGCACCTTTCTCCTTGCACTGGTCAGAATACCAGAGCAAGGAGAATGCTCTGGTTGTAAATCCTGACTATTCAAAGCTACAAGTATCTATAGTTGCTGTTATTTGCCTAGGGTCAGCTTGCTTCACTTTCCACTGCAAAGATCATCATAGAGTCAGAGTCACACAGCATAGAAACAGGCCCTTCAGCCCTCCACATCCATGCTGACCTTTTTGCGCATCTACGCTAATCCCATTTGCTTGCATTAGGACCGTATCCTTCTACGTCTTGCCTATTTACGTGTCTGTCTAAATGCCTCTAAAATGCAGTAATTATATCCAATTTCACCACCTCCTTTGGCAGTGCACTCCAGATATCAACCACTGTGTAAAAAAAATTACCCTTCATGTCTCCTTTAAAATTCCTTCCTCTCATCTCAAACCTATGCCCCCTTGTTTTTGGTACCCCTATCATGGGAAAAATTTTGACCATTTACTCTATCTATGCCTCAATCTTGTATATTTCCATTAGGTCACCTCTTGGCCCCCTTCTCTCCAGAGGAAATAAGTCCAGCCTATCCAATCACTCCCCATAACAAAAGTCCTTAAATCCAGATAACATCCTGATGAATCTCCTCTGCAATCTCTCAAGCACAAACAAATCTTTTCTATAGTGTGGCAAACAGAACTGCATGTTATACTCCAAGAGAAGTCTTACCAGTGTTTCATAAAATTGCAACATAATGTTCCAGCTCTGATATTCTATGCCCTGACCAATGAAGGCAAGCCTGCCATAATGCCTTCTTCACCACCCTATCAGCCTGTGTTGCCACTTTCAGGGAACTATGCACTTGAATTCATCAGCATCCCTTAGTGCTTTACCACTTACTGTGCATGTCCTAGCCTTATTTGACTTCCCAAAATGCATTACCTTGTAATTGTCAGGATTAAATTCCACCTGTTGATGCTCTGCCCAACTTTCTATCCGATATGTACATATCACATTCAAGTCATTAATATATATCACAAGAGTCCCGGCACTGATCCCTATGGTACACTACTGGTCACAGATTTCCAATCAAAAAAACATCTTTCCACCACTGTTCTCTGCATCCTATCACTAAGCCAGTTTTGGATATAGTTAGCCAGCTTGCTTTGGATCACACACACCATAACTTTCTGGACCTTGTCATGCACTTTAAACTCCACAGAGCTAACATCTATCATCCTGCCTTCATCAATTCCCTTTGTTACCTCCTCAAAAAAAACAATCAAATCAGTATTTCCCATGCACAAAGCCATGCTGACTTTTCCTGATCAGACCCTGCATTTCCAAATGTACATAAATCCTGCCCGTTAGAATTTTCTTCAATAATTTTCCTACATCCGACTGGCCTGTAGTTACCTGGCTTATCCTTGCTGCCCTTCTTAAATAAAGGAACAACATTTTCTGGCACCTCAACTCTGGTAAATGCAAAAGCAAAAATCTCTGTCAGGGCCTCAGCTCTCTCCTCCCTTGTTTCCCCACAGTATTCTGGGATGAATTTTATCCAACCCTGGAGATTTATCAACTCCTATGCATTCTGAGACATCTAACAGTGCCACTCTCTTAATACTGATAACCACCAGGTTATTAACATATCCCTCCCTGGACTCACTATCCACCATGTCCTTCTCCTCGGTGAATACGGATGAGAAGTATTCATTTAGGACCAACTTGATTGGGCAACATCATCTCAGTTCTGGACACTGATCTTTTTACTGCACTGTAATCAGCATGCTTAATACCAGTGAAGATTTGCTGAGCTTTATGGTTATTAAAATATAGAACTGGGAAGGTTGTTGAACCCACACTCAGCATTGCAACACCTGCTCCAAAGCAGATATATTGGTCAATGGAACAGAATCTTTTACATTCTGAAGAGTCAGCCTCAAAAGATTTTCATTATGCTAATTGAAAGCATCTTTCTGGGAAGCTGTGTTTTGAACATTTTAAAACTAGTGTACTTAGGTGAATGCTTAAATCCTGCACTCAAATTTCCCCACCCAAAACAATGCACAGAGTACTGATTTTAAAATGCTTCACATTTGGAATATCCAATAATGTCAGTTCCTGGTGTGATCTTGAAATGTAAGAGAATCATGATTTAGTAACAATGATTACACATCAAAAACAAAAAAATTATGTGCTCATTATTGCACAGGCAAAACAGCTAATTGATACAGCACTTTATAAACTATGAATTTTTTTTAAATTCTCACAGTTTGGGATAATCAGCACCTCCATAAAACAAATATTATTTGCAGCAGCTGGAAAAGGACCTACAAGGGCACATGAACCTTATCAGAAGCACCCAACTATCTTATTATTCAACCCAATGATAAATCAAGTAAAATAGATCAGACGATGAACTTTGAATTTGCTACATTTATATCCCAGAAGAATTGGAGAATCTGGACCTAACTTTTTAAGAAAAGGTCTTGACAATGATCCAAATATGCTTGAAAGCAAGCCAAAATGTGTGCCTTGGAGGTAATGCTTTATTTTTTTCCCCAAAATATTTTAAAAAAATATATATATAACGTACCATCTTTACACTTTGTTCCATCTTCTAACAGCTGGACTCCAGTTGGGCAAGCACAATGAAAAAATGGTTTGATTGGAGACATCAGGCACAAGTGGGAACAACCACCATTATTGCTTCCACAGGGATTTGTTGCTGATTGGATAAGCAAAAAGTTGTGAATGTTAATACATTTCATTTCAACTTTTCACTAAAGCAGTTTTTATTGCTAAAACATCGTAAACCAATTGTGCCTCAGATTTTACATATATTTTAAGTTACGTACATATTAAAGATTGGCTATGGTAGCACAGTGGATGGATTACAGGACATGCATCCACAAACCTGATCCAGAGCCACAACCGAGTCCCACCAAGGCAAGTGGGGAATTCACTTGCACTTAATTAGGTGCAGAATAAAAACATACCCAAATAATAGTGACCATGAAACTACCTAATTGCTGTGAGAAAAACCCACCTGGTACACTTGGGTCCTTTAGGGAAGGAAATCTTTGTCGGGCTGGCCTACATGTGACTCATGGCTGACAGCATTTGGTTTATGTTCAGTAGCTTCTGAGGTGGCCTAGTAAGCCAGTACTTGATGAACAATTAAGGATAGCGATACTTGCCAGAGCTACCCATCCCATGAATGAATCAAGGTTTTTAATGCAAGCTAATGTATACTTGAATTATTTTGTAATGCAACTCTTTTTTTAAAAACAAAAGGCATGAAAATATAACAGGTGTTATCTTAAACCAGGTAACATTTGAAACTTGTGTTGTTTTTATTGATAATTTCTCACTACATGTAAAACAACTTAGAAGCAAGTCATTATGACAAAAGCACTCTCAGCTCACCAACTGTAATTAATAAAATTATATACCAGAGCTGGGAGGATAAGCTAAAAGAAAAAGCAGGTGCTTGAACTGAAGAAAACAAACCGACACATTCAATTGTGTATTTCAACTTGGTGCTTCATATCGAGTTTTGTTCCATTACTTACATTACCCTTCCCACTCACCCACACAAACTTCTTCCCCACCCCCCCCCCCCCCCCTTTTCGTCAGAGGTATTACAATGGCATGGGAATAGAGTCAGACTGGGCTGATAAACTAGCCCGAAAAAAAGGGAGGCAAGCAGTGGCAGACATTTAAGGAGGTAATTCATGGCACACAGTAAAAATGTATCCCAGTAAAGAAGATTCCAAACGAAGGATGAACCAAATGAAGGATGAACCAACCAAGGAATTGTGGAGGTTATCAAGTTGAAAGAAAAAAGGTTGAAAGGCAAAAGCTGAGGAAAGATATTATTTCACTGGAGGTGGCTCTGAAAAGGTTCGCTAATGCAATCCCAGTTATGGAATGGTTGCCCTATGCAGAAAGGGATGGAAATAGTACACATTGGAGTTAAGAAGACTGAGAGGCAATATTATTGAAACATAAAAAAGGTCACCCCTCGGCCTCCCACACTCTGGAAAAATCAATCCAAGTTTGTCCAACCTCTCCTTATAGCTGATAAATTCCAATCCAGGCAACATCCTGGTGAACCTCTTCTGCAGCCTCTCCAAAGCATCCACATCCTTCCTTTAGTGTGGCAACCAGAACTGCACACAATACTCCAAATGTGGCCTAACCAAAGATTTATACAGTTGCAACATGACTTGCCAACTTTTATACTCAATGCCCCGACCAATGAAGGCAAGCATGCTTTACCACTCTTTCTACTTGTTGCCACTTTCAGGGAGCTATGGACTTACAGCCCAAGATCCCTCTGTACATCAACGCTGCTGAGGGTACTAGCATTTATTATATACTATCCTCTTGCATCACCTCACACTTGTCCAGATTAAACTCCATCGGCCATTTCTCTGCCCAAATTTCCAACTAACCTAGATCCTGCTATATACCTTGACAACCTTCCTACCTATCTAAACACCACCAATTTTCATGTCATCTGCAAACTTACTAATCAGACCACCTACATTTTTAATCCACATCATTTATATACATTACAGAGCTCCCAGTACTGATCCTTGCAGAACACCACTGGTCGCAGACCACCAGTCAAAAAAAATCCCACCTCTACCCTCTGTCTTCCATGACCAAGCCAATTTTGTATCCAGCTCACCATTGATCCCATGTGACTTAATCTTCTGAACCAGCCTACTGTGAGGACCTTGTCAAATGCTTTACTAAAAATCCATGTAGACAACATCCACTGTCCTACCCTCATCAATCATCTTTGCCACCTTCTCTAAAACCTCAATCAAATTTGAGAGCCAGGACCTACCCTGCACAAAGCCATGCTGCCGATGCCAAATAAATCCCTGCTTTTCTAAATGCAAGTAAATCCTGTCCCTGAGAATCTTCTCCAAAGATTTCCCTACCACTGATGTGAAGCTCACCAGCCTATAATTTCCTGGATTATCCCTGTTGCCATGTGAAAAAAAAAGAACACAGGCTATTCTCCAGTCTTCTGGGATCTTGCCCATGGTTAAAGAGGATACAAAAATCTTTGTCAAGACCCCAGCAATCTGCTCTCTTGCCTCCCTTAGTATCATCAGATAGATCCCCATCAGGCCCTGGGGACTTATCCTTCTGAATAACTTTAAAGGTAACCAACACCACCACCTTCCTAATATCAACATTTCCTAGAATATCAACATACCCCTCCCCCGATCATCCATGTCCTTCACCTTTATGAATACCAAAACAAAGTACTCATTAAGGACCTCACCCACTTCCTCTGACTGCATGCATAAATTCCATCCTTTGTCCTTGAGTGGACTACCCTTCCTCTAGCTTCCTTCTTGCTCTTTATATGTATAAACTGCCTTGGGATTCTCCTTAATCCTACTTGCCAAGGCCATTTCATGGCCTCTTACCACTCCAAATTTCTTGTTTAAATTCTTTCCTGCTCCCTTCATATTCCTCAGGGGCCTTATCTGATTTTAGCTTTCTAAACTTTACATATGCTTCCTTTCTTTTAGACTAAATTTACAATATTGCGTTGTCCAAGGCTCTTGAATCTTGCTATCCTTATCTTTCATTTTCCCAGGAACATCCTGAACTCTAACCAGCTGACCTTTGAAAGACTCCCTTGTGTCAGATGCAGATTTACCCTCAAACAGCCACTCCCAATCTACTTTCCCTCATTCTTGCCTGGTGTTGTTGTAATTAGCCTTCTCCCAATTTGGCACTTTCACCCAAGGACCAGTCTTATCCCTAACTATCTTAAAACTTATGGAATTATGATCACTGTTCCCAAAATTCTCCCCCACTGAAACTTCCACCACCTGGCCAAGCTCATTCCCCTGTGTAGGGAAGAAAGGTTTTTCCCAAGCTTCTAATGCTTACAAGGTAGCCAAAGACATTCTAAGCTGATTCACCTACCATTCCAAGCTTTCTGGATTTTAGGGTAGAAGCAAAAACTGTTTTCTCATTTTCACTCTTCTGCCAACTCTCAATTTAGTAAACAATGAGCAGAAATCTCAGTTTTAGCACTTCTTGTCACAAATCTGGTGTATTCCAGCATTATTCTAGCTCTGGCTACAGAAGATTTCCATCCCCTTACTGCTCGTCTTTTGCCTCTCCCCAAATCATGTACTATTTTTATCTGTTTCGTAAGCACTATTAATCCCACTTTGAAATAGTTGCCAGGAAGCACAGTACATTCTGGGAAAGGGATTCATCAAATTTTCCTTTCCTCACTGTTTCACTGTTGGAGGAAGTTGGCTTCCACTCAAATCCTTTCCAGCAAGTGGGTCAAATCTCTGTCTTTCCTGTCATCTTGCAACACTACATTTAGATGTTCCAAAATACTCCAACAGCAGAAACACTTATGCCTACAATTCTGTGAGAGCACTGCTTGCTCTATCCAAATTTTCCAACTCTCAAGCTGGCACAATTTCTATTATCTGGTGCCTATTTTTTTTCTTGAAAAAGCAGATGAAGTTAGATCAAATTTTGGCTAAGTCTTCCAGAAATCAAAAACACCTGTGAAAACTATGCACTTGTGATCATCCACCACAAAGATGATCATGTACCAGAACACAACTCAATGCACAAACATGATTAAATAACTAACAATGCAACTAGAATCAAAATCTGACAAGTAACTTTACTTAAAGAGCGATGATAAGAATTCCAGCAACTTGCTTCATGTCCCAATTATGCATTGTTCTATATCTATAGAATGAGAATGTAAATTTCTCCAGTGTTAAATCAGTTCTTCTCATTTTACGAATGGATTTGAATTTTCATTAATGTCCATTACATAGAAGGAAGGGACATTTACAGATTTTGAAGACAGGAAATGACCTTGTTACCATTTCCAGTTCTGAATAGCTAATTTCTTAACTTGAGCATCAGTGAGGATCAGAATGAAAAGAATAGCTCCTCTCTTGCTGATTGGGAACTTTTATGCTTTAGTAATATCGCAAGAACAAATATCTTCGACATGGATGCAAAGTTTAAAGTAACAATTTTAACAAACTTACTGCAGGATTTCAATTATTAGAAATTTTGCTTTCTTTTTGGTAAATGTGTAAAGTTTCCATTTAAGGAATATTTATTGGAACAGTTACACACCATTTACCTGAAGGTGCACACATTTCACTCGATCACAAAACAATTCTCAAAAAAACAAATATTTTCAACTTGTGCTCAGACAAGCCGTTTTTACTCTTTACACCAAAAAAGAGTGGATGCAATTATGCATTTTCCCTCAAATATCTGAAGAATTGTTAATAGTTTTTGGATAGAATGATAATTCAGTGTGCTTCAGCTTCACTAAGACTACGTACCCTGTTCTCACGGCCATTTGAATTTAGGTTAATCATAGCCCAGCATCTTTTGAACTGGAACGGCAGACATAACATAAATGCATCGACACACATGCACATAACATCATGTTCCCAGCTGCTATTAATTTATAATCCATCTGATCCATAAATTTTTAAAAATCCACTGAAGTTATTTCCCTCACCATCTATACTTTCTCCCTCTAAATTCCCTCTGACTTAACATACAATTCCATCCTTCTGTTCATCCTCCTCTTCCTTCCCGGTTGCCGCCATCAGATCTTAAAATGATCAGTGTCCAAAATTCTGGAATTCCCTTCTAATACCTATGCATATCTTTCATAAACTTCCAGTCACTATTTCTTAATTTCTTGTGATAGTCTTTTCTTCTCAGTCTTTAATTCATCCTCTTTGCCTTAGTATTCCACCCTCAAGAAATATCAGACAGAAATACTTCATTTTGTCAAGTTTATCCTTAAAAATAACAATTGTTTTATTTTGGGATGCGAATAACTGAGTTTTGAAGTGGCACATCACAAATGTCTTACTAAGGTGTGGTTGGTCCACCTTAGCTCGTTTTTCCTGAGATTACACTGTTAAAGAATGTTAGGAGCTCTAAAAAAGAGTGTAACCCCAAGTACAGGAAATGAATGGTTTCACATTACTTTCAGCATACAGCCAGCTTGTGGCAAGGTCAAGGAGTCACTATTTTACAATGGTATGCCATCCTGGATATAGCATGAAGATACCAGTTGCACAGCAACCAAGTCAAATTACATGTTTAAAAAAAAGCATTCCAATGACTGTGTTTGAATTTTACCCATAATTTTGCAGACAATGCCTTAACAAACAAAATTAATTTTAAAAATAAACATACATTTCTAAAATGGATATAAAATAATAAAATATACTATGAAGATAAAAATCTGGGTCCAGGTTTTGCTGCTTATAAAGATTTGGCTCTCTCTGGCAAGAGTACTGCCTTTTCTGATATGAAGTGCCAGTTCGAAGGGATACATAGTGTACAGCAACAGGAATGTTATTGAGCAAGCTGAGAAGTCTATATTATATTAAATAATTTTCATACAGCAAACCACAATTAGTACAATTTATCTTACAAACATAAAAAATTCCAAGTGAATCTTTATTTTATTTTAAACCACAAAATTTGAAATAGTTATGAGGGAATGAAAATGTACACATTGAGATTTAATATTTTTAGGGCCAGAGAGATTGTTTGGTAGTAATTATGGCCTAGTACAGCATCAAAAACTCAGTTAAATATCGTGCAGAAATGTTAACCGGACAAGTTCTAGTTCATTTGGTGCTTTTTTAAAGATGACATTGGAGAAGACTAAACTGTTGTACCTCATGGAAGGGCAGGGAATCACTAAAAGCAACTTGTAGATTTCCTTAATACCCTTGCATTTGTGTATTCCAGATGTTGCTGTCAGTTTTAATTCAATGTTGTTTCTCACCAGAAATACTGGACCTCAGAGTCTGGGGAATGGCAATCAGATGCATTAACTGGGGAGCTTGATGGAGCTGACGGTTTGGGGGATTGTTTTGGCTGGTAAAGGCAAATTTAGTTTTTGGAAGCATGAGAATAGTTTTTTGGAAACTGGCACAACTAGATTGGGGCCCTGCAACTTTGTCAGTACTCTGCCCAGTGTCTGAAGCTTAACAGCATAAGACCCCTGATGGGTATCAAAATGGAGCAGTACCCAGTGTTTGGCAGAAGTACAGGTTGAAAATAGGGATCCAGCCACAGGACTGTTTCCAATAATCATGCTGGAGCAGGACGGGGGAAACATAGGTTGGTGGTTACCAGACATCAACTCTGAATGGGTCTCACAAAAGTGGAGCTCTGGATAGTAGGAATCTCTAAACACTGTGTTTGTTATTTTGAGTATGTCTATTTGTCTACCTGAACTACAGAAAAAGTCAATGCTCCATTTACCAACTATAATGAGAATAAATCATATTTTGAACTCTTAAATTTCCAATTGATTGGATTTCCAAATTTTCAACCTAACAGGTGAGCAGCTGTTCATGTAAAAAAAATCAGCATTTTAAATTTTTTGAAAATTAATTCCAAGCATGAAAACACTAACAATAACTCTTCTAAATTCACAAAGCACAGAAGCAGCATTATGATTACATATGCAATCAGTAGTCTCTCCTCTTCTCACAGATCATTCTCCTTTCACTACAATATAATGGTTATTGTAACACAAGCATTACAGGCAGCTGTAACATGGTTATCAATTCTAACATAAGACAGTGCCTACACTTCAAAACCACTATTGGCTGTGAAGTACTTTGGTACATCTTTGAGATCAAGGAAGGCACTTTATAAATGCAAGCTTTTCTTTAATGGCAAACAGCTCCAAGACAATTATCCACAAATACATCAGGTAAATAGATACTGGAGTCATTTTACTTAAAAGGTGCAAAAAAATATAGAGGACCTACACAGAGAGTTGTTGTTCCACATATCATCATCATACATACCCTTAAAGGCCATGAAGTTTAATTACTGAGTAAATGCAATGTTGGATTAATTATAGGATTGAATTGTTTGGCATGATTACACTGTGGGTTAAAATGGCTCATCAATTTAAAACTGTCAGAAGATATCAACATACCATTTTTTTTATTTTATCTAGACATACCAATTGAGAAACAACTACATACATACCATGAGGTTGTCTCTGTTGGTTAAAGACATGAATATCCATGGGAGAGAAAATATTGCTGTGCACCTCCCGCCGATACTCTCCAGTGTATTTATTGCATGCATGAATAGAATGCGTGTTCCAGTCTGTCCAATACAAAGTGTCTCCAAACAGCGTTAAAGCGAATGGATGGGGAAGGGAGCCTTCAACCACCACTTGCCTGACAAGACAAAATACAAGAATCATCTTAGGTTTTAAATGCAAATAAATAAAAATTCTACAAACCAATGCTGGTCTAACACATCCTTTGCATAACAGCTTTCAGAAGTTCTGCACTGCAATTACATGTCTAGCAAGTTCAAAAGAATAAAGATAAAAATGCTTAAAAATAGATTTTGTGGCCACTAAATTAAAAGCTTTCTCCACAGCTGTATGTCCTCATATACAGATGTACGTGCTTTTTAGCTGAAAGAAAAGCTCCCTAATTTTCAGTTCACAGCACAAATTGGAAACTGACTATAGTATCCTCTGAAAGCCAGAGAACTTGTTCTGTTGGAATTGCTGATCCAATTCTAAAGCAGGATGATGGGGTAACTTCAATATTCTTTCATAAAAATCCCCATAATGCAAACATTTGTGTATTCAGGAAGAGGGAGAGAGGGCAATTGACTGAAAGTGATTTTCAATAGGTATATTAACTCATGAGATTCTTTCAATACAGGAAAAAAGAAAACACATAGCACTGAATTACAGAAAAGGGATCAAATAAAAAGGGCAAGGATTTTTTTTTGACAAGCAGGAGGGATGGCACGAAGCAGTTTATAACACAGCTACACAGCATGTTCCAAGTTCAGCCACATTATTAGGGGAAGTGTCAAAGCACAAGACAGCCACATGGGGCACACCTATATACTTAGCAGAAACTAGCTTAAACATAATTAGTTGAGGCACTCGAACAGGTATCCCATATCTCTTCTCAAGTGCGCAGAATGAAGGGAACATGCTTTGGAAAAAATGCTTTTTCTGCAGATCATTCAAATGATCAAATGTTGATATGGTCCCATAATTATCGAATAACCTTTGCTACAGGAAGGAGGAGTAAGTAATCGAACTTTCCCATGTCCTGCTATGATTGAATGTCTTAAAAATAATCAACCTTTCACATCCATCTGAGTTAATCTCTTGCCTGAATGACAGCATGCCAACAAGACAAAATAACTGCAGTATTGTACTGTGTTAATGCCATTATACTCTCCAAACCCAAGAGTGGAGCTTGCACTCAGAATTTAATCAGAGATAAGAATCTATAGTACACAGGAGTCAAGCTACCAAACTCTTGGCCTGTTTTACTCCCAATTAACAAAGCCAAACTCTCACCTCTAAACTAGCCACTAGAAATGAAATGCTGGAGCCTTAACTGAGGCACAGATTTACAAAATCACAGCAGCATGCCAAAGCAGTTCACTTTAAGTCATTTTGAAATATCAGTACTGCTAACCTGAATAAGAATAATTATTGTTTCAACTCACTGACTTCAATTGAACAAAAAGATTATACATTAAGAGAAAAGGATGAAACTGCAAACAAAATCATTGTTGAGATCTGACAAAGCATATCTGCTTAGGTTAGGAGATTAAGCTAGCATCAGATCCTAAACTGTTTTTGTATGAGGAAAAAGGCAAGAATTAAACACTCTGACATAGTAAACATCACTAAGAGTGCAAACTTTAAATTTTTTTATATATACACAAGAATGAAATGGAACTTTCATAAAGTTATTCTACATCTTTTCCATAATGCTTCATGCAGTGCAAGCTGACACTAATGTAGTAGAGAATAATAATTGACTGTAATAGCTGCACAAAATAACTACATCCTAAATTCCATCGGCAGTTTTAAAACCACTATTTTGAATGAGGTTCAATCCATCCAATTACACAGCAAAACAGGATTAGCACCCACTCTTCCAGAATACATTTAACACACATTTGACATTCCATTCTCATTCACCACACAATGAAATCAAGCAGTTTTATACAATTGTGTGCTTTTCATTAATTTAAAGTATCCAACAATATACAACTCAATAATTACAAATATTAAGACAGACTTGGCAATGTTTTTTCCCCCCCCACTGAAGTTTTCTCCTCCAAAAATTAAGATACAAGCGATGTATCAACAGAATTTTTCTGAAACCACTACATTGCACAAAAGTACTACGAAACATTAACATTCACAGTTGGTCATTACAATTGCTGGATGCCAAAATCTCACCTAAATAACCTTTACCTGTGAGTGATATCCAAAACAACCACAAATGAACTAACTAATTAGCTTGACAAGATTTCAGCCACTACCAACAGCAAGTTCAGTGACTCGAACTACCAATATCCTTTTAAGAGGTTACCTTGTATAGGAGGCAATTAGAAGTGAGCAATAAACTTTTCTCTCGCCAGTATAGCCCAAATCCCACAGATGAATTAATGAAAGTGGACAGAGGAGAGTTAGCTGTCAAGTGGAATAAAACAAATGTAAACAGAGTGCCAGTTAACCTGGTACACGAGAAGGGAAATGAGGTGTAATTTGCAAGTACCAAATAATAGATTTTTGCTGCTTAGAGTAAGCATTAGCAAACTGAGGATGAATTCAAAGACATTCCATGGAAGGATACTTTAACCATGGAAAACGTGTGCTACTGTCCGCTGCTGGGGTCCAGCATTTCTTTCACACTACATGCATAATCTTAGATCTTGCATCACACATAAGCAAATAAATGACTGATAGGATTATGTCGGTTGTATATTAGCCAAGGTCAATTTAACTAAAGTCTTAGTCATTTTATTTTTTAATAACTACGTGAATATCAAAACTATTTCCATCTGGTCAATAAGAATGAAATTTCATGCTTCAAAACCAGGAGATAGGTTTTGTCACCGAATACTTAACAAACTTCTACAGATGTAACGTTGAAAGTATCCTGACTAGTTGCACCATGGTCTGGTGCAGCAATTCGAATGCACAGGAATGTAAGCAGCCACAGAGAGTGGTGGACTCTGCCCAATACATCATGGGCACATCCCTCCCCACCACTGGTAGCAGTGCCTCCTGTAGATACCTCAAGGCGGCAACATCTATCATCAAAGATCCCCACCATCTGAGCCACGCATCTTTTTGCAGCTACCATCGGGCAGGAGGTACATATCACCAGGTTCATTTTCTTTAACTATTCAGTTCTTGAACCAACCGGCAAAACCCTAGTCACTACAGTTTAGCAACACTACAACCACTTTGATCACTTTGCACTAAAATGGACTTTTTTTTTGTTCTAATTGTGTTCCTTCTTGTAAAAGTTGTGTACAACTTGTTTAATTATGTTTTCCCTTTGTGAATGCTGCTTATATGTTGCTATGTGCCTGTAATGTGCTGCAAGTAAGTTTTTCATTGCACCTGTGCATACATGCACTTGGGGATATGACAATAAAACTCAACTTTATTACCTCAGTTTGGTTCATTCAATCCCAAAGCTAACATTTAGTCGAGGAAGGCCACAATTCCGGAACATTTGGGATTGCAGAAGAATGTGCCATTGTCATATTATTATCACCAGAATGATTTTATTGTTTAACCAAAATAGCCCAGAGGCATTGTGCACTACAATCCTGTATATAACAAATGGAAAATGGGGGAGGAAAGGCCAATCAACAACTGTGGTTGTCATTCTCCTTCCAAGAATGTGTGCAGGTAGTTCAATAAGTAAAAATGATTTGCAGTCATATCAAAAGGAATGTTTTTCCTCATTATAAGAGATTAGCTGACTTCTCTGCTTTAACCTTAAAAGGAGTAGCAAACTTTGTTTTTCCAGAATTTATAACACACAAAATGAACTAATTGGGTGGGCTGACTCAGTATGATCCCACTGGTTTTGCTTCCATCAGTCTTGCCTACAACCTCTTGCTACAATTGCTTGCGGGAACAGAGCCAAAGTGTAAAGTTTAAACTCTAGGTTAGTGCCAAAAGTCTTTTTAGAGGCCTCAACTCCCCTTCCCATCAGCTCCCATGTCTTGCATTATAAAGGGCTAGGATGTGTCTTCAATAATGTCTTGAAATCTTCCCCCAGGCTAGTCAGTCTCCAGAATTCACACTACGATGAGGGCAGAAGAGATGGTCGTTATTAACTGATAGAATTAAAAGCAAACAACATGAAGTTATAGGGAGAGATTGGGCAGGCTAGGATTTTATTCCTTGGAGAGTCAGAGACTGAGGGGTGACCTTAGAGGTGTACAAGTTCATGAGGGGTATGGATAGGGTGAATGCACACACTCCTTTTCCCCAGGGAGAGGGCATAGGTTTAGAGGTAAGAAGCGAAAGATTTTAAAGGGACTTTGGGGTAACTTCTTCATGCAGAGGGTGGTGCGTATATGGAATGAGCTGAGGAAGTGGTTGAGGCAGGTACCATAACAATATTTAAAAGACAGTTGGATAGGTACATGGCTAGGAAAGGTTTGAGGAACATGGGCTAAATGCAGGTGAATGGGACTCACTTAGATGGGCATTTTGGTCAGCATGGACAAGTTGGATCAAAGGGCCCATTTCCATGCTGTACGACTCCATGAAGGATTATACAGCAATGAATTTTGCATTTAAAACCATATACACCTGGACATCTTTGCATTTGTAATTTCAGAATTGCACTGAATAAATAAACAGAGCAGTAATTATAATGCCATGAATCTATGCCTACACCTCCTAACCTGGTAAATGGGTCAGGTTAGAAAAGCAGTACACAAACCCTACTCCAGCCCTCAAAGGATGGGAGTTCAAGCCTGACCCCTGGTGCTGTCTGCATAAAGTTTACATGTTCTCTTTATGACCAGGTTCTCTGGTTTCCTCCTACATCCCAACAACATGCTGGCAGGTTAATTGGCTACTCTAAGTTACCCTTTATGTAGCTAAGTGCCAAAAGAATCAAAGGGGAGTTAATGGGCATGTGAAAGAGAATAAGTACCAGAGCTACTTGGAAATTGCTGAGGAAGAATGTGTATGATGGGACTGCTCTGCTGGGAGCCAAATGGCTTCCTACCTTGTAATAAGCAAGAAGAAAGCCAACTGGTCTGTTCCAGTGTTTATGCTCCACCAATCGGGATTTCTCCTGAATCATCTTATCCTTTCAATCTAACCTTTTATCTCTCTCTTTAGATTTTCTTTGAAAGCATTCAAGTTTTAACTCAACCACTTCCTACATTTATAGATTTCACATCCTTACTATATATGTTCTTTTTATATATTCATTATAGATTTAACCACTCATGTAAATTAGTTTTTTCTATATTATTTCATCCCAATGGATTTATTGGTAACTATTTTCTACTTGCAATACTGAGTTTGATGTTTTCACCTGGGGGAGAATCCCTCCACTTTACCCTATCAATTCTAAACTTCTTTTAATAAAATGCCCTAACTGGTTCTCTTGATGGCTGAAGTCTTACCATTTTGTTATCATCTTTATCTTTTATACTCTCATGTTCTATTCCTTTTATATGTAATGGACAGAGCAGTCCTCTGTACCTCGAGTTTAAAAATTTTCCATCTCTAGAAAATACTTAGAAAGCACTTAGAAAGCACCTTCAATGCTTTGTTTACCTTTGATACTTCTAATCATTTCTTTTGAATCCTTCGCTCTTTTACCTTAGTTGCCAGTATTATTCCTATTTTTCCAATCTAAGTTCATCACCTCAATTTACTCATGTACAAATTCATTTGTCGCTTTACAAATGTTAAAGTCTTCTTGTACTCTGTCAGCACTTTTGTTCAGTGTTAACAACACCCCTCTACAAAATTTAGTTCCTTGAAATACAGAAAACGAAAAAAACTATGGCCATTTTGCTAAACGCCACAGTTCATGTAGATCCACATTCAAAGCAAAGCTGCACTGCACAGAGCTATTCCAATTGCATGTAGTTTTGATAGATACATTGCAGTGACATTTGGCAAAATAATTTTGAACTAAATGGGAAAAAAAATCAGTGAGGCATATTCCCTGGGTAACTCACAACTCTGCTTATTAACAGATGCTTCCTCCGGGAAAATGCAGAAAATCTGCCTGTATCAACCCACATCCTAACTTATTAATAAGGGCCATCACTTCAGGGAATAAACTAAAATATAATTGATAAGCTGCCTGAACTAAACCACATCATTTGCTTCTTGCACTGGTCACAGGAGACAATGTGAATTTGACTGGCACAGCCTTGACATGTCAGAGGAAGATTGTATTTCAGTAAAGCAATCTTTAAAACTGGACACCAGACTGCATACTGGTTCCTCTTAGTTAAATTGGTTTATACCAAAAATATAGCTAAAAAAAATTGGACAAAGGAAAATTTGCAAAACAGATGCAGATGTGCCATTTTATTAACACTCCAATGAAACAAACAAAGCTGCATGGGTATATTAGTGCAAGGAAAAGATAACGAATATCCCACATATTTAACTTGTATCCAAACAAATCTGTTAACATAACATTCAGTAAATGCAAAATTTACACTGAACATCTTATAGCACTAATGCCATAGTAACACCCAAATCCCACAGCAATAGGGTAATGGAAACAAAGCTTCAGTCCTTCCTTTAGCAACATGAGAATTCATTGTTGAAGGTACAGTCTTCACTAAGTGCATCATTCAGGTATTTTGCTGACGTCAGGCAAATAAGTTTAATCAAACTTGCACATCTTCACCAGTGTTTTTGAATTGATTGGTTCTTTAGCAATCACATTCAAGACTTATTGTGATAACTTATTGGAGTAATTCAGTAAATTGAGGCTTCATAAAGGGAGAAACAATGATCATGAGAGAGAAAAACAGATGTAAAAGTTATACAATCTTACTTTAATAAAAATGCCTCAACGAATGCAAATTGTTATGGTTATAGTTTGGTTAGAGCACACCTAAATGTAGTATATTTTACTCAACTTTCACATATGTCCTAGTACCAAAACAATTAGCTGTAGTTAAGTTAGTTTAAAAATTAGATTTCAGGTTTCACAATGATACTTTTCTTTCCATGAATTTCATCACTTTTCCTCTTTAAAGCTGGAGGATGTTAATGAAGCACGTTTCCCACTTGTACCTGCAGTCCATTTCCACAGCCCACTCGTTAGCAAGTTATCTGATTATTACCTGCTTTATTGCTGGTTCCAATTCCATTATTGCTGGTGCCAATACTAGCACATTTTCCAAGTGTCAGATGGATAAGGAACTTTGAGGAACAGAGGAGGGGGGGATTTCAGTCAGTCCTGACACACAGAAAGCAGCAAACTCCACATAAACAAATTAAATTAAGACAAATCACTAAAACTGCACTTACATGGATGCGATTTAAAAAGTGCTGAAATAAAGACAGATATTGAAGACTAGTTGGAACATGCAGTGTGTGGTTTGTCCCTTAAAAATGGTTCTAATCAAGTCCAGATGTGCATATGTGTTTGACTCATCATATAAACAGCAAGCCAAAATTGTATCAGACCCCTCTTCCCAAATCACCAAGCCTTGCACTAAGGAGAAATAAAGCAACATGCTGCAGGCCACATTTGCAACTTGAAATAACCATCTTTTAAAAATTTGACAGGCAGAGATCCAATTTTATAGTACCGATACCATTCACAATTTCCTTTAAGAATGTAGATAGTTCAGCATCTATTCAGCACAAAAGTTTCAGGTGTAGTTAATTTAGTCCCAGATTTAAAGTATGCCTGAATTTCTTTATATTTGATACTAAATCTATAAAAACCCAACACCCTTTGCCTCTCATTAACTACGGTTCTATTCCAAATGCGTATGTGCAGCTGACAGAAATTTACATGGGTTTTGAACATCTTTTTAGTTTACTTACAGGATGACGGCATTGCTGACAAGGCCAGCATTTACTGTTCATCCTTAACTGTCCATTTTCACTCCTCCCTCCTTCTGACTTGGGCATCACTGGCAAGACCAAAATTTACTGCCTATCTCTGTCTCAAGGTGGTGGTGGTAAACAGTCCTCTTGAACCTCTTCAGTCCTTCCTGTGAAGGTACCCCCACAGTGCTTTTGAGGGAGGAGTCCTATGATTTTTACCCTCCAATGAAGGAATGGCGATATAGTTCTAAATCAGACTTTGGCAATTCAATTCATTCTCACAAAATGGCTGAGATCATTGGATGCATCAAGGACTATGGGACCAAACAACAACATGGCTGTAGTTCTGAAGATCTGCACTCCAGAACTACCAAAACTAGTTATGCTAGCTAAGTTATCCCAGTACAGTTTCAACAAATGTCTACCCCATGTTGAAAATTACCCAGGTTATGTCCTGTTCATAAAAGGACAAATCCAATCCAATTAATTACCCCCTATTGATCAGTCTATTTTCACTCAAAGTGATGGAAGTTGTTGTTGATTATGTTGTCTTACCCATCAATAGCCTACTCATTGATGTCCAGTTAGGACCACTAAGCCCCAGATATCACAGTGTTGATCCAAACATGAAAAGAGCTAAATTCCAGAGATGGAGCAAAAATGACTGCCCCGAACATCAAGGCAGCATTTGACTAAATGTGGCATCAAGGCACCTGGTAAAATCAACCATCAAAGGAAAAATGCTCCAGTGGTTGGAGTCATATCTCATACAAATAAAGATGGCAGAGGTCAATCATCCCAGCCCCAGGACATCACTGCAGGAGCTCCTTGGGGCAGTGTCCTTGGTCCAACCATCTCTTCAAAACATGGCATTTAGCCCTGCTCCCTCCACCCTAGATGTGGGTTACCTGATAATGGTAATGCCACTGAACATAAAGATGACCAAATTTTTGTGGTACCAATGTTACTTACAATTTGTCAGCCCACAAATGAATATTGTCTTGGACTTGCTGCTTGCAGACATGGACTACATCATTTGAGGAGGTGCAAGTGCAATTGAATATTGTGGAATTATCAACAAACATCCTGACTTCATGATAGAGGAGTGGTTATTGAAGAAGCAGCTGAAGATAACTGGGCTCAGGATGCTATCCAGAGGAGCCCCTACAACAATCTCCTGAAGCCAAAGTGATTAACCTCTAACAACCACATCTTCCCTTGAGGTTTTATTCTATAGAGTGCTTTACCTTGGTACCTTTGTTTTTATTTGACCTAAGTTTCTTGATATACTCTGCACCAAAAAGTCAGATATATCCACTAGAAATATTACTTCCTCAATTAAACTTGAAATATATTTTTCTGTATCTTGAAATGCATCTATTTGGCATCAATCTGATTTACATTAAAACTGTACAATTTTAATACTATAGTGCCACACCTATTGTGAGTAAATAATAGTTTCATGGCTGCCAACATTCATTTTCATGCCTAAGGCAAAAAAAAACCAGTTACAATTTTAAGAAACTGCAAGCCAAGGTGTGGTTATACATTAATTTTTTAAAATCATTTTCACACTAGCAAGTCTTTTGACTATGACACCACAGCCCACTGCAATCCCATCTTTGCCTGATGTTCAGGCGCCCAGAGATTTCTCTTGATGCTTTTGGGTATCAAGAACTAATGACTTTTCTCATTTCTTCAAGGAATAATATGACTAACTGAGCACAGATAGGCATTCAAACCCGTGTTGTTTTTGTGGCTCATTATGAGGATGGGCATTCCTTTTGTGCATCAGATCACTAACAAGTCCACCAGATGGACCAGTATCATAAAATTTCCTAAGCATCTAGTTCCAACAAGAGCAAACAAACTGAAGCTCAGCAGTGCTAAATCAAAGTGAGCCCCCGCCCCCCACCATTAGAAGCAATATACTTTTATATTTACTTAAGGGTCATGTGCTTCCTTGTAACATCTTGTATTTTTCCCCTTCTGATTTTTTGCATTAAATTTATGAGCAGATTTCACATTCAGATTCATGCTTATACACAGCTCTAAAAGCATCTCCATATTACCTCTGGCCACAGGTCTGATGTGGTCAAAAGCTTGCCAAGTGTACCCCTGCAGGAACCAACTCTCAGTCTGTAACTTCATTACTACACCAGCTTGGCATATAACTGTTTTCCTCATTTCCCCTCCCCTTCACCCCAAACCCGTTGGAAAAAAAATTAATTATGTGGGCTCCTGGTTTAAAGGAAGAGTATATTCAGCATAAGGCAAATATACAATGTTTAATTTCTAAATATTAAGAAAAGCTTATTTAATAGCTTCTTCATACTCGTGAAAACACTTCAAAGTCTCAGATTAATTAGCTGAGATTGTCATTAGAGTAAAAGATCTCTTTATAGCACAATAAAGTAAAATCTTGCTCATACAGTCTCAAGAATGAACAATTTTAATATATTATTAACTTCTACAATTAGTTACTATGCATCTCCATTTGTAATGGTTACTCTATTTAAAAGTACTTCATTGGCTGTGGGATGTCCACATGCAAAAGATTCTATACAAACATGCTCTTTCCTTCCTTGTACTTTCTGTTGCTGAAATATTTATGCAGAAATGTTTAACTAGTTTTAGGCAGATTGTGCCTGACATTTTCAAAAGGCAGTATTACTTGATAATCCTTTACATACATCAAAAATTATGAAAGCATTGCAGTTACCTTGCTCAATAGAGAATAAGGTAGCAGTATGCAAGAAACATTTCATGAAATGCTATTAGCTAATTTTTTTTCAATTATGGTAGACTAACTCAATGTGCAACTTTATGGACTCATTACTGTTTCCGTATAAACTAAATAAAGCCATGAGGAATGAGAACTCTTTCCATTGTTCTACAAAAGCAAGCTCCTGTTATTTAAATGTTAGAATACATTTCCTGTATTATGCATTCACCAGACTCGGGACATTCCTCTGAAGTCACCATGTTCCATGTAATACTCAACCTACTATTTTCAAATACTTGAGAATTTTCATTTCTGTCCCTTCCTTTTTCATTCCTTGCACCATCTACCCCACTCCTTTCCCCACATTGCAAGTCTGAATGTGTTGGAAGACACTCCTTCGGTATATCTAACTGATGTGTAATAATAAATTGTTTGCATCATACTCCAATCTCATTTTCTTCTAAGTCATCTTTTTCCATGCCCCATGTTTTTCTGTCACTTATCATTCATTTAATTCTTATGCTTTTAATTTTACTCTTTTTCCTGCTTTCCATCAAAATGAAGGCTCCCACAGATGGCAAGTCTTCATCCAATTGCTTACTTCTAGATTTCTGGTCTAATGCCCATTTCTAGATGGAAGGGTGGAGAATATAACATTCAAGCACATAAATTTAAAGCAATCTAAATCATTAACCTCCATCTAAAGGAATCAAACTTATGTCCTTAATAAATGTGAGCACTTTCGGCAAGGGAATTTGAATTGCAACTCTCATTAACTATTTTGCCATCTTTCTTTGGCCTTCATTTTTGACCCGCATTCTACAAAACTACAGAACCCCAAAAGCACGCTGTTGTGCATTCCAATTTTCCACCAATCCATGTATGTAAAAGGGCTTCCTGATTTCACCCTTAAAATGACTTCGCTTCAATTTTAAAGATTGCACATTGTAGTACCACTATACAAAACCGATTTCTATTAACCAATTTTAAATGGCTCAAATAGATCACCCCCTTCAATCCTTCTAAATTCAAAAGACAACACATCATAATTTAACCTTTCAGGGCCAGGTATTAAATTGAATTTACCCAAATGCTTCCATGAAAGAACGTTTTAAAAACTTACATTCCAACATTAGTCTTTGGCAACATTTTAAGTTATTTCAAACAAGGCCGACACAACAACATTCACTTGATGCTTTAAACTAGTGTCCATGTTCACTCATCTGCAGAAGATTCATTCAGATATCATTTGAATATTAAATAGGAATGGACCTATTAAGCATGCATGAAATAAAACAGCAGAGTGGTGATACTGCCTTAAACCACATGTATGCATGCCATCAGCAAGATGTTCGAATGCCAAATTAAAATGCACTGAATTTAGCCACAAATCATTCCACTTTGGAAGAGAGCTCTCTCATTTTCCTGCAACTCCAGCCAAATACACAGCTGCCAAGATGATGGTAAACATATTCCAGAATACTGAAACGAATGTGCTTCTTATAAATGGAAAAAATCAATGATAGCTCAATGTCTTGAGATTGACGACTCGTCACTAGAGAACAGGTCTACATGAAGCAGTTAACAATGTATACAGAAGTGACTAAACCCTTTAAATACAAAGCAATCTTACAACAGCACTCTTCTAAATTGCTCAACACCTAGAATAATGCTTCCTATCACAGCAATCACAAGATCATCGTTACATAAAAACAATCTTATTTGTACTCAAAAGCAATTTATAATTTCAATAATACTTTTGTAAGACCACAGGATCAAGAAAATGAAACACTCTCTTCAAACAATTAGATGCCTTATTCAGTGAAGGTTTGTTAAAGAATTAATCAAATTCCTGTGACATAATACTGTATTGTGGGTTACACTGTATATAAAGAAAAATCTCACCGACATTTTTAAACTTTTCTACTGAAATTTCATTTTTGTTTCCAACAAAGTTTCTCTTCAATGCAATGTGCAAACGTTTGCCATAAACCAAGAAAGTGAGGAGTGTGTTTTAGATCATTAAATGAAAAGCTCCAACTACTATGCTAAGGGACTTTGCATAATAACCCCAAATACCCCTCAGTAACAACACATCAAGTTACTGGAGGGAATTCTGAGGGACAGGATCTACCAACATTTGGAATAGACAGAGTCTGATTAGGAGGAGTCAGCATGTCTTTGTGCATGGAAGGTCATGCTTGACAAACCTTTTAGTGATTTTGAAGAGGTAACCAAAAAGGTAGATGAAGGTAGGGCAGTGGATGTTGTCTAGTTGGATATTAGCAAGGCCTTCGACAAGGTCCCACATGGTAGGCTGGGCTAGAAGTTTAGGTCCCATTGAATCCAGGGAGAGCTAGTTAGGTAGATCCAAAATTGGCTTGGAAGTAGGAAGCAAAGGATGGTGGTTAAAGGTTATTTCTCAGAATGAAGGCCAGTGACTAGTGGTGTGTTGCAGAGGGTCGGTATTGGGACCCTTGTTATTTGTTACTTATATACATGATTCGGATGCAAATGCACAAGGCTTGATCAGCAAGTTTGTGGATGACACGAAATTAGGAGGTGTTGTTGATAGTGAAGGTCATCATAGATTACAGGGGGATCTTGACCAGTTAGGGAAGAAGGATGGCTAATGGATTTCAGTATAGATGTGTGAGGTGATGCATCTTCGAAAGTCAAACCAGCATAGGACCTATACTATGAATGGTAGGGCACTAGGGAGTGTAATGGAACAGAGGGACTTGAGTACAAGTCAATAGTTTGTTGAAAGCAACATCACAGGGTGGTGAAAAAGGCATTTAGCACACCGGCCTTCATTGTCATGGCATTGAGTATAGGAGTTGGGACATTATGTTGCAGTTGTACAAGTCGTTGGTGAGGCTACACTTGGAGTACTGTGTACATTTTGGCCACCCGTTAGAGGAAAGATGCGGTTATACTGGAAAAAGTGCAGAAAAGATTTACTAGGTTGTTGCCAGGGCTCGAAGATGCAAGTAATAGGAAGAGCTTCGCCAGGAGAATGAGGGTGATCTTATAGAGGTTTATAAAATCATTAGGGGCATAGATAAGGTGGCTGGTAGCAGTCTTTTCCCCAGGGTTGGGGGGGTGGAAAGAGAGTCCAAAACTAGGGGGTATAGATTTAGGGCGAGAGGGGAAAGATTTGAAAGGGACTCGAGGGGCAACTTTCTCTCCCACGCAAGAGGGTGATGAGTATATGGAACGAGCTGCCAGAGGAAGTGATTGAGGCAGGTACAATAGTATCATTTAAGCAGCACTTGGATAGATACATCCGGGGCAGTACTTAAGAGGAATATGGGCCAAAATGCAGGAAATTGGAACTAGATGGGTGGGCGCCATGGTCAGCATGGACTTGTTGGGCCAAAGAGCCTGTATGTGTGCTGTATTGCTCCATGACCATGACTGTAAGTTGTTTATTGGTACTCAGAGATCATTTCTCTTTTAGAAAACACTTACCGGAAGCTTCCATCAAAATTTGATCGGTGAATAAAGCTCAGTTTAGCATCTGCCCAGTATAATTTTTCTTCTTCATAATCCAAAGTCAGCCCATTTGGCCAGTAAATATTGTTGTCAATTATAATTGATCTCTTTGTACCATCCATTCCAGCTCGTTCTATCTTTGGCACTTCACCCCAATCTGTCCAATACATGTACCTAAGATTTAAAAAAAGATAAATCATTTAAAGATTGAAACTAAATTTAACATGTGCTGTAAGAGTTCAAATGTGAATAATATGGGTGTTTCAAGACAAATGGAGGCTCATTCTTCCATAGAGAAAGGAAAAGCCTGGAAATTTATTTGAGAATGTCTTCAATTTCAATACCAAGAACTTTTGAATACATTGATCTTTCTAATACAATGAAATGAGTTCTTATAATTAAACTAAAGCCAAAAAGGTACAGTAAAAACCCGAAGAATGGTCGCTATTTTGTTTTAGGAAGAATTAAACCAATAGAAGTTCTACAGTAATCTTTGCCCAACATTTTTGTTTTATGGCTAAATTGTGGCACTGGAACCAAATCTATCAAGTCTTCACTTAGCTCACTGCATAAGTCAAGGTTTTAAATAATGCAGATGCAGTAATTACCAACAAATCAAATACATTCAACATATCTTCTGAAGACTTTGACATTTGCCCATAGGATTACACTCAGGAAAAACTAGCAGTTTCAAAAATTGCTTTTCAACTGTAAAGCAGCAAGGAAACATCACGAGAACATAATTTATGAACCTTGGAAATTCCTTCCAACTAATAATATACTTTAAATACATCCACACAATGATCGTATGAACTGGTCACTTCTAATAGGTTTATTAAACAGAATGCAAAGTGTTTCTTGGGCTTGAGGACAACTTGTTTAACTCTAGTTCTGTGGGTTCCAAAGTGGCAAATGAGGCCAATCCAGAACCCACAAACTCTGCCACAGGAGGACAGAAGGTGCTTTATGGATCAGATGAATGGGTAGTTTGGGGAGGTGGTGCGACTTGAGCTATTTACACCAGGCTTCTGTGTGGTCTAGAGAAATGGACTCAAGATTCTCAATGCCTTCCCAAGTTCTCCTCCTCCATTTTGAGTGATCATAGGACAGGGATTCCCATGAGTCAGTGGGGCATTAATTCTTTTTACAGTGAAGCTTTGTGAACGTCCTTGAACCATTTCCTCTGCCCTTCTGGCAATCTCTTCATATGACAGAGCTAACACAGCTCATTTCAAGAATCAGGTCTCAGTTAATTAGAACCAAATAGCTCTAATTAAAGCCTGGAAACTGGAATGTTCTAGTCCTTTTTTTTTAAAAAAAGAAAAGTAAACATTTTTAGTGTATTCCATTTTCAAATAGTTTTTGAATGCTTCTGGTCAATACAAAAGATCAAAACCGAAGGCAGAAGGCAAAGCTGAAGGCATGGTTTTGCCAACTGTTAAAAGGTATTCACAGGGATGTCTTGGCCAGGGCTTGTTCTGGATCCATCAAGTAACCTAATTACATCACACAGCTTTCAACCAGCAGGTTCAGGCTACAGATCAAAACCAGGTTAAGCATGGGGTGAGCACAGGCAGTGGGCTCCATTTAGCAAAATCTGAGCTAAAGTTTCAGGCCCTTGACCTTTCATTTCTGTTGAAAGGTCATTGATCTGAAATGTTAACTCTGCTTCTCTACTCAGTCATGCTGCCCGAACCAAATATTTCCTGCATTTTTAAAAATTTTATCTCAGACTTCCAGTATCCACAACATTTCACTTTAATACTTCTGTTTATGCTTTTTAATTCAAACCAGGAATATTGCTGTCCAAACTGAGGAAATAACTGATAAACATAAGATTTGTTTGTTCTAGCAATTCAAAACAATCAATACAGGACTCACAATTTGCAAGAAAAATATGAAATCAGATGAATTGCCTAAAAATCAGTAATCATGGAAATCAGGAATCTCACACTTGCCTAGCACTGAGCTATTCTTAAAGGAAACTATTTTCCAATGTCATCATCAACAGACCTATGACATCATTTACAGTGCCCCAGTAAATAGGATATTTATGAATCCTCCCTCTATTCACATTTAATGTGGAAATTGGAATATCAGAAATCAAAAATAAAATTTATGATGGTGACACAGCAGTTAACTTTGAGAAGAAAAGAAAGGCAGGGTCATGTGTTGATGTAGATCCTTCAGAATTTGTGTCTAAATGCCAATTTAAAAGGCAAAGTGAACAGAAAAGAATTTTATTGTTTCATATTTCAAACTTCGATTTTATTTTCAAAATAGACAATTAAAGCAGAGAAAATACAGAGGCAAAAAAGAGGTGGGATAAATGCAAAACAGAAGCAATTCAAGGAAAGTGAATGGCAGAATACACAGAAGAGTTTATGGCGCAAAATTTCATCTTGGGTAGTAGTGCCAAATGCATCTTTGACTGCTGGCCATAATTACTTCACTGAAGTCACCACATTACCATTCATGACTCAAACTTCAGACACAAAGTTAAGACTAGGTTGAGTTTTTAGTCAAGTTGCTTACCAACTGCTGAAAAAGATGAAATATATTCCTCAATTCTGCATCCAGATAGCTGAAAGTCCACTATGGCTAAAGGCAAAAATGCTGTAATGGGAGGCAGAGTTGAAATGACCAGGCTTCAGAGCTCAGGAATTATGTCTTGCTACAAGCATATAGGGCTTTGGTAGGACTGCACAAAAAGAGTATCATGTACAATTTTTATCCCCTTACTAAAGAAATGATATTTCTGTTGCAGAGAAAGCACGGCCAAGATTCACCTGACTAGTTCCTGACACGACAGGTCAGCCACAAGGACAGGTTAAGTAGGCTGAGCCTCTTCTCTGGAGTTAAGAAGAATGAAAGACTACTTCATTGGAACTTACAGAATTCTAAGAGGGCTCAATGGGTAGATGCAGAGAGGTTGTTTCTCACGGCCTATGAATCTACAACTAAGGGTCACAGTTTCAAACTAAGCCATAGGTCATTTAGGATGGGAATGTGAAGCTTCTTCACTCAGAGGGTAGGGAATTTTTGGAATTCTTGCAGTGGAGGACTGAATTCTGAATATTAAAGGAATTAAGGGAATATGGGAAAAGGGCAGGAAAATGGTGTTGCAGTAGAAGATCTGGCATGATTTTAATGAATGGAAGAGATAGCTTAGGGGCTGAATGCCCTTCTCCTCTTCCTATTCCTTGCGTTGCAAACTCAAAAACAGAACATGTTTGCTGCTAAAAACTGCACTTCATATCCAGTCCTTCCGAAAAGCTAGTTTATCCAGTTTAAAGTTTGGTCACTGGTAAAATCCAAAATGTTACCCCCATCATCTCCCACTACACATGATAAATGTGCTGTGTAATTGCATCACTATTTCAAAAGCTCACAGCAAAACTACTGCATTACTTAAATAGTTCAAATTAATGCATTAAAAAATGAAGTGCTTGTCATTTTTAATTGAAATCTTTAACAGAATATAGCTCAAACAACACACAGAATTGGCAACTGCCACCTCAACAGCCTCAGCTACGATTCCCTTTGCTAATCATAATCAACACCCTATTTCTACAGGAATGATCCTTTAGTTTAGCAGTAGGACCGGGGTCAGAACCATGCACCAAGCAGCCTGAAGCTTTGGGTGATCTTGGAGTAATATTCAAGTGAAAAGTTCAGTAGGTGTATGGTTGCAGGTGTTCTGAAAAACTCTTCCACCATAAAGGATCCACCACCATATCAGCAGCTAGAGAGGAGTACATGTTGCAGCCTGTTAAATTTAGAAGAATCGCTTGCAAATTCTTCTACTCTTTCATACTATTTATCAAGAGAAGGATATGAACATGCAATACAGGAAATTCCTGGATATTTGAAAACTAATCTGAGAACAGGCTCAAGCCATTCATGGTGCCTATGACTGTGAAATATCCTTTACCACATGGACTTCAGAAACTCACAGATGAAAACCATTACTTTCACATTTTATACTGAAACAATTTTACATCACTGTAATGAGGCATTGGAACTCTGGATTAATAAGAGCACATTTAGCCCCTTAAGTCTATTCGATGGTTGCTCTTCTTCAACTGACCTTCTACTCACATGGCCAGTACCTTAATTATTATACACCTTACTTTAGTGAAAAGCCTAAGTATCACCTAAATCGTTGCTTTTCCAGTCCATAAAAATGATTTTTTAAAAAATCAGCACACACTCCTTTTCTTCTACTGATAACATCAAACACAACTTGCTGCCAGTCTTAAATTTACTTCATGTACTGACGTTAATTTTTCAGTTCTTCATTATGGATTATTAGAATGCCCTGTACCAGGTGGATTGATCTACAATATCCTGGTATAATTGCCCCTGCCCCCATAATTACCAATCGCCCACACACCTCCCAATGCCCAATTCTCTGACATAATTCTCTTATCTAGGAATACACTTAGAACCACTACCACTTCCCTTCTGACTTGCAGGTTTCTATGAATCCTGCCTTTCACCAGTTACACCAATACCACTTTCTTATACCTCTTCCTTCTTTTCAAGCCCTCTTACATATTCTTTTCAAGCTCTTTTACATATTTTTTCATTCCTGCCACCAGAATTGACTGTAAAAAAACATGACAAGGTACTTCCATTTTTTAATCCTCCTAGATTTCCATCTCTCAACCTCATTAACTTTGATCATAAAGATTGTACTAGTCCTCTTACCCTCAGCTTTTTTCATCATATTGTTTCGACTGTTGTAGAAAGGTTTATTGGACAGTATCATAATTTACTAAGTAATGATGACAGCATAAAGCACCACATAAAAAATTTTCTGAAGAAACAAAGACAAAACCAGCTGGTATTGTAAGCAGAAGGACAAGCATTCACAAAAATAAAAACATAAAATTAAAATGTTATTCACAGATAATGAGAACGGGCAACAAATGGATTTCAACACATAGGTGATTGCAAGTTTATCCATTGTGGATCCAAAAAAACAGATTAGAGAACATTCCAAAAGCTAAAAAGCTGGGAGCAGTGGAGTTTAATGAACACTCAAGAGTCCATGTACAGTCATGCCATGGAGAGGTACTTAAAATAATCAGAAAGGCTATTATAATGCAGGGCATTATATCTAGTGAACTGGAGTATGCTGTCAGTAGATCCTTCCCACTGCTTGTTAATGTCAGAAGATCTGAGATATTTAAAAATTGAAATATTTAATTTGACATAAATTTAACACTCAACTTGTGCAATAATTCAAAATATTAAAATAAAGTTTAGAATAAATATAAACAAACAGCATAGCTACACTTGCCTTTTTATTGAAAGTCAGTAACCCCAAGAGAATGGGATTGCGACTTGGGAGAGGCAGGAGCTAGACACAAAGTGCACTCTTCCCCTCAGCTATGTACCATTATAAACTATCTTGGACTCATTGGGGAACCCAGGGATAGAATGAAAAGACAGATGTACTGGCATCTGACCTCCAGCACATTCTTTAATGCTGTGCTACACTGCAAAGGTGTTGAAGTCCATAATATACTGAAGTTAACTGGTGCTTCACTATAGAAGTGCTGGCCAGCCATCAGCTTCATCCAACCCAGTTGGGTCTCAGCTGGAATAGAAAGGATGTTAAGTCCTTGGAAATGTGCAGACAAAGTATTTTATTAAAGAGGAGACACTGAAGTATTTCCCTGTAAAAAGTAAATAAAGGTTTCTTTATATACAGGGAACTAAAGTAGATACTGGCATAAGTGTGTTGTACCCAATAGTTTCCTTTTCGGATGTAGAATTCTATGATTAGAGAGCATTCCCTCTAAAACAAATTCCCTGCAATGGAAAAAGGCATTCAGGGTATCCCACAGAAACAGATGGCTAACCACATGAAATGATTTTGAACGAACAATGCAAATGAAGTAAGGAAGTATTCTTCTCTCCTCCATCATTAAAAGGGAGCTGGGGGTGGAAATCTCGTCCCCCAAACAAAACAATTTGCAGTTTGCAGATAATTTATAAAAAGTTCAATACCTGAAAATATCTTCTTTCATAATTTCAATTAAAAACATGCTTCAACTCAGGGACTTTTCCATTTATACAATGACTGCAATTAATCACTTAGATAATTAACATACTGTTGCTGTTCCAAGATTAAGCTGCCAATAGATCATACTAATGCTTATTTAAATATGGACACCAGACAGGGGAACTTTAACTTAGAAATATTTTGGTTCCCCTCACCCACGCTCCCCGCCCCACATCCTTCCACAATTTAATATGGAATCATAGAACAGTTGCAGCACAGGAAACCATTTTACATTGGCTCTTCACCAGAACACTTCACTAGTTACCCTGACCTTCAGCCCCTCCTTGGTAACACTGCAAATTTTTCCTCACCATTTATTTATCCAAATCCCTCTGAAAGCCTGAAATGGAACCTGCTTCCACTGCATCTGCAGGCAGTGCATTCACAAACATAGAGTTAAAAAGCTTTTCCTCACATTACTCTTAATTTTCTTCCCTTTTATTTTGTACCTGTGACCTCCAGTCGTCTACTTTTCTACCAAAAGGAATAGCCTCCGACTACTCACTCTGTCCAAAATCCACATCATTTTACATACTTCTATCAAATCTTTATTCATTCTCCTCTTAAGAAAACAATCCCACCCTCTCTAATCTATTCTTGTAACAAAAGTTCCTCATTCCATTCTCTTCAGTGTTTTCTGGACCCTCTCTAATGCCTTCACATCCTTCCTACAATGGGATGGCTAAAATTAACAATACTCCAATTGAGCCCAAGCCACTGTTTCAAAGGTCCTGCTTTTACACTCTATAGATAAAACTAATATTGTGTATTCGTTTTAATCACTTCCTCAACTTGATCTGCCATTTACAATGACATGCACCCATACCCCCAGGTCCCTGTGGTCCTGCACTCCTTTTTTTGAACTGTAACCTTTATTCTATATTGCCTCTTCTCTTTCTTCCACCAAAATGCATTAGCTCACATTTCTCTGCATTAAGCTTCATCTGCCATGCATCTGCCCATTTCACTAGCCTATTTACATGTAGCTGCAATTTATTACTATTCATGTCGTAATTCACAATACTGCCAACTTTAATGTCATCTACAAATTTAAAAATTGTGGTTTGCATACAGAATTCTACAGATGCTTTTGTGGACTATTCTCCTTCCTCTGGTCTGGAAAAAACAACCATTTGCCATATACCTCTTGTCTGATATTTATCCACATTCATATCAATGTTCTATTAGGGTGAAATAATGTGGCAGGTAAGAGGCAGCTTTGACCAGATTTAGCTTCTTTGTCTGTCACATGTAGCCTGGTGGACTATACAAGGAAAAGGAAAACGAGGCCCAAGGTAAGCTTAAGGAATAACACTTCATATTCCGTCTGGGCATGTTGCAGCCTGCAGGATTCAATATCGAATTCTCCAACTTTAGATAACTCACTGTTTGTATGAGAACTGGCCATTTTTGCCTGTCAAAGAAATTCCCTTTATTCCACCTATTACCCTCCCCCACCTTCTCTGTTACATAGGATTAACTTGTTTTTCCTCTTTCTCAGTTTTGAAGGAGGACTCTGGACCTGAAACTTTTAACTGTTTCTCTTTTCATAGATTCTGCCTGACCTGTTGAGATTTTCAGACACTTTCTGTTTTTATTGGAGATTTATTCACCTGCAGTTTTCCTTTTTTTATTTTCAAAAAATTATAGCCAAATGATTAAACATGATTTTCCCTTAACATATCCATGCTGGCTTGCCTTAATTAATACATTTTCCTCTGGGTGACTATTAATTGTGATGTAGTAGTCACCTTGCAGTCTTGCTTTAAGGATATCTTTCCAGTGCAGTAATTCACATGATGAACTGCAGTCAACAATTAATCAAAAACAAGGTTCAATCAAGCATTACACAAGAATTTACATGTTGAAGTATATATTCATTTTTCATAGTAATACCACTTCAGCAGTCTTTCAGTACATTAGTCAAGATTCTATGCCAAAGTAAATTAGGCATCTCTGAATTCTTTCCCCAGTTACATAAATCAAGTAATTACAAAGGTTGGGAATGCAGCAGCCAAAGCTCACTAGGATGTAGAGAGTTACAAATTTAATCAGCCAAAACCTTGAGGCGCTTCAGAGTCTCAATAATGGATCAGCAACAGTCAATATGAATGACAAGCTGTCACTTTTGGGAAAGCAAAGCAAGCACTGTTGCTGTACACCGGAAACAAGATGACATGGATGGCCTCAGGGGATCCACAGCAAGAATGTGTGAGCAATTCCAAATTCATATTATGATGACTAATTTGGGCAGAAATTCAAGAAACAGTGCATAGCTTTTTTTTTGTTGCCCAACAATTCAATCTTAAAGGAAAATTTGGGAATGAAGGCATGTGACTGACAAAGATATGTTGACGTGATACGGAGTCACAAGCACAAAAGTGCCCAAGGGCTTACCTGCATCAGCAAAAATATAGCGTATGTTGAACCCAAAGGCAACAAATGCCCACTGTGTATTTGACAACAACCATCATTCAATAGATCCAGATGTGTTCAACCTTGCATTGTCCCTGTCTTGACCATTATGTTCGTTCCAAACCTTGAACAGTTGAATACTTTCAGATTCTCTCCAATCAAATTTATAATATTTTAATATCTCATTGCTAGGATACCAGTGGAGATTCGATAAAGTAATTTAATAAAAGTAAAATTCAACTGCAAGTATGAAGAGAATATTTAGTACTTAACTCTGTTCCAATCCAATCCACAGACTCTATCACTATACTGCCCCCATTTTTTTGCATTTTGAAGAAAGAAAATTTTATCATCTTTTTAAATCATGACATTTAGCTAATTTCAGTTGGTCAGTGTATGAAAGAGGTTAATGGAAAAAGTTACTTTTTACAAGTTAGTTTTTACCATAACCTAAATTAGGAAATAGAAAACACTTACACAAAATTGAAGCTTAAATAATTTGTGCAAACCCACAAACAAAAAAGCCCTCCTTTTATATGGAAAGTTAATTTAACCTATTTTCAAACAATAGTTAGGTTGGGCATCATTCTACTTAATTAATAAATTCTACTTAATACATTTTGTACATTAAACTGAATATTTTATCATTACAGCTCGAGAAAGGAAGGAATTTTAAATTCAATTGATCACTTGAATCTGACATTTCAACTGCAAATCACTGCATACTTGAACACTCAGTTCCTAGAAAAAAAATTTTAGAACAATCACATTCTCAGATGAAAGGATTACAATAATGTGATTTTTAATATGAACTTTTTAAGATTTCACATAATAAAAGAATGGCACCCTGGATCAGAAGCATAGAATTCACGTTACGATAATAAAGATTTTTCAAAAACAATTAGAATATGGAGGAAGGAAGTTTCAAAAAGGAAAAAGTTGACATACATCGGAGATGGTTTGGTGTGCATCTGGAATGAGTGACCTTGATGTGTTAACATTAAATGCATAACTGAGGTTATTATGAAGTTTCACCTTATGAAAGGTAATGCAAAAATCAGACTACTTGGTCCCTTCAAATAATATCAATAACTGGCATCAGAGCAAATGAACTTTGACATGCATGAGTACAAAAGAATGCACTAAATCTTGAAATCATACCACTTTATAAAGATGGTCATTAACTTCAATATACAGCTAGAAGCTTTAAAAATATATCTACCCATTCAATTCTCATTTCCCACAAACTCCTCATTCATTACATTGGAACAGAGCAAAGCAAAAATGGGACAAAAGAGCTGCAAGTTGGCAGATTTATTTATTTGACAAGTAGTTTTGCAAAGACTCAAAAACACCCAATTCACGAACTGCAATTCAGATTTATGTTCAATAATTTGAAACCAATAATTTACTGTCTTGAATTTCTTCTACTTCAACCTATAAAAGACTCTTCACTTATTTCTGATCTTCAGCTGGCTTGAGACAATCTCACATAATTTTGAAGGGTGAAAGTATATGTTTCACAATCCACTGAATACTCAAATGACCCTTTACTCAAGGCATGGTATTTAAAATTTATTCCTGAAGCATGGGTTAGTTAAGCAGTCAATCCGTAAATAATGATCTGTATGCCAGTGTTTCCCTCCCTCAAAAATTAATTTAATAAGAAAGCTCTAGTAAAAATTCAATTTATCTTGTTGCAGAAATTGTCAGCAATACTTTTACATGGACAGAATAAACTTAAGTTTAAAGAAAAAATTCACTAAGCCTTGGAAAAAAAATTTGCAAATAATTCTAAGACAAATAACTCTAAGAATAAACTCACTTAAACATACAGAATTCTTAAGGGGATTCACAAGGTAGATGTTAAGCTGTTATTACCCCTGCCAGGGATGTCCAGAACCAAGGATTACAGTCTCAAAATAAGGGGTCAGCATTCAAGACAGAGGAAAAAAGGAGAGATTTCTCACTCAAAGGACATCAAGGACTGTGGAGCCCTAGTCACTGAGTATATTCAAGGAAAGAGATCCACAGTTATTTAGACAGTAAGAGATATGGTGCTAATGCTGCAAACTGGCATCGATGTAAAAAATCAGCTATAATGTTACTGAATGGCAATATGAGCCACAAGGGGCCAAATGGCCCACTGTTGCTTCTACTTCTTACACATAATATACAACATTAGGAGTAACAAGTATACTATTATTAATTTAGTCACAGTGTGACTTGTAGTCTTAGCTCTTAATACAATCTTCCTTTCTTAAAAAAAATGTATATATAATCAATTTCTGGTGTAAGTGTGTGTACACTAATTTATTGCACGATTCCATAAATCTGTAATGACAATATTAAACTTTTAAAATCAAAAAAGTGAAAACACTGAAGGTGCAAGCATCTTTACCTCCAACCCACCAAACTGTTTCACTGATAGGACACCATATTTTTAAGAATAGATATTCTAGGAGCCAAGTGGTGTAGGTGTACGACGGTGCCTGGATTGTAACCCAACAGTCCATAGGGTTGAAAGTTCATCTCCTCTCTACCTTACAGCAATAGTGATCCAGCTCCTAATGAGTATGGATCTACCACATAAACACCATTACAATTTAACCTAATCAGGTCATCTAACTCAATTATTGCTAGAACCTTTGGGATAGGAAGTTGGCAAAGCAAAAAATTCAAAGTTCTCTCAGAATGACAGATGTTGATCACTATCTAGGTATATAGATAGTGTTGAACAATTGTTGAACAGATATAATTTGACTATTGATAAGCCAAGGATGGGTGCACATGCATCCAGCAAGGAGGTGGTGTTTACTGGGTGTGCACCAAGAAAACATACTAAGTTTTACAAAAAATGTTCTAAGAGTGCTCATGAAACCTTGCTTCTGACATTACATAGAGGACATAAAGGAGTATGCCACATCTAAACAATGTACTGCTCTCCTTGAGAAAGGCCCCTTAAGAGTTTGAGCAGGATTGAGTAATCAGTAACATCAAAATCTTTTCTCAGCAGTTCCAAGCCAAATGGTTTTGATTAAATATAGAGAAAAATTGTAAGCATTACAAGTGATGAAATCTTTGGCTCCAATAATAATTTTTATATATAAAGAATCAAGCCCTTTAAAAAACATTCATGCTTTCCTTTGTAGCTACTGAAGTAAAATTCCTCCAGAACGAAGACAGACCCAAAGACAACCATCAGAAAGCACACATGTTCTGCAGAAGCCAACTGGGTTTATTTTGCCAGGAACAGTTCAACAAGCTATTATGTGGAATTCCAGTCCAGGGACATATGCTGCTGACACACACTAAGCCAAAGAGACTTATTGTCAACATGGTGCACATTATCTCAACATCTTGCTGCCATTTTTTTTCTTTTTGAGCACAAAAGGTTTTTGAGCCATTTCTGGCAAACCTTGAAACACTTTTTTTTGAAAAGGATATACCAACAGAATCTGGCCCACATTGTTCCAAATAAATGACACATCACATGATGCTACTCAGTTTTTGTTTTAAAAACAGCAATAGATGAAAAAAGGTTCCTCTGGAAGTCAACTTATCAGGCGGCCAAACCAACCTGCTTTAATCAAAAATAAGTTTAAAAGCACAATTAAAGTATAATTCCATAACAACAGTTGTCAGTGTAAAACAGTTCTACTTCATCCAGGTGTTGTAGCCACTGCCTCAAAACACTGACAATCTACAGCAAACATTAGTACAGGTAACTTTCAGCAGCCCAGGCAGCATCAGCCAAGCAAAGATGTTGACTTTAAAGGCAGTTGTGAAAACAGGCTCCACACCAGAAATACTGACATGCTGCCTCACCTGCTAGGCATTTCCAGGAAATTCTGCACTTTAATCTTACCATGACGGTGGACAGAGGAGGACTGACATTCCTGGAAGCAATTATTTTCACTCTACTCAGAGTAAATCTTGTGCAGAGGCCAGAATTTTGTTGAGCAGGTTTACAGTCAACATGAAGGGGAAACCACACAGCAATTTTAAAAATATATAATGAATGTGCCATAAAACAAGTTATACCCATGCTTACCCCTCCCCCATTCACATTAGCCTCTCAAGTACACACTCAAACTTGATAAAGTCTCTAAATGATTTAAACAAATTTTTTTGAGGAATTGGAAGGAAACTCATTTTAGGTTTCCTGTCACATCGTTATTAGGTTGGAGAAACAAAGTTGTGTATGGATCATTCTTACTCACTAGCTAGCAACCAATGAGCTGTACATGAGGCAAGCCTGAAAAATGAAAGTATATTTTCTCAAACTCTTCCTTTCCTTAAGTGAAAACAGTTCTGAAGAAAATGTGATAAAAATAGATTTAAAAGACTGTTCTTGAAGTGATGGTGTATAATGACAGAATGTTTCAAATAAATAATTCAATCTGTTGATGCCACAACTTGTAACAGGCATTTACTGGAGCCTGCATTATAAAGATGTCTCGGCGTCTGCACATTTGCACTTTGTTTTTAGGAATCTATGGGACTACTAAATTACTTTATAAAATTTAATGGAAGATTATAAAATACATTTTTTTAAGAAGATATAGCCAAAGCTCTGGTTGGGCCAATTTTAAATGAAATTAGATACATAGAAAGATGGCCCCAATCTGACAGTTTTTATTCCTCTCACTACACTTCCATTTTTCAATGTGCCTAATTGCACTTTATTTTGAAAACATCTTAGCTCAAACTTTGACATGCCCAATTCTCTGAGCAGAGGGTTGAAAGCAGCAGATCCCTACCTTGGGGTCACAACCCAATAAGGAGTTACAAAGACATTTGGTGTTATGCAAGTTTGATCTTTTCCCACTCAGTGCAGCAAATAAGTTATTATCAGCAAAATTGCATTTTCTACTCTAAAGTTTTAAATTCACTTATCTGCAATATAAAGACTATAAATGGATATTGTAAAATATTGTCACTTTGAGAGTCACGCCAAGGAAAAGTTTGGCAAGCTCACTTGAAGGATTGGAGTCCTCATCTCTTCAGCACTCCCAGAGTTGAAGATGACTTGCTTGCACTCTGGTTCTGTGGGTTGGTAAAGATGGTTAACAAGGCCGATATGGGAACCAGACACACTGCCATAGGAAGTGCTTGCACGTGGGTAGTATGAGGCGATGGACTTCTGCAGTTTTTGCTGGGAACAAACATACAGCCAAAAGAGACTCAAGGATCTCAGTGACTTTGTTTATACTCCTTCTCCATTTTGATTTGTCACCAGCCAGGGATCCTCATGAGTTGCAAAAGTGTTACATTTTGTTCTCAAAGCCTCCTTAGAAAATCTGAGGTTTTTTTTCTCCATCCTCTAGGTAGCTCATGCCTTGATGAGCTCAGAGTGCTGCTGCTTTTGGAGTCTGGTGTCAGGCATGTGGATGATGACATATGGGTGAATACAGTAAGTACTCCAATGCTAAAGGTGGTGACCCAAGGAAGAACACCAACATTGGTGCTCTTATTCTGTCATTGGAAGGAGGATTTTGAAGAAATTATGCAGGTAGTACTTCTCCAGTGCTTTGATGTGCCTTTTTCAGTTAATTCAAGTCTCCATAACATAGGAGGGTAGAGATCACTGTAGATGAGAAACTTAGTGCAAGGTTTAAAGGTTTTTATTTTCAAAGACTTCTTTCCTCAGACAGCAATGGCTGTGATGGCACACAGGAGAAGGCAACTAATGTCTGCCTTCACAGACTGGTAATGCCTGAGATATGGAAAGTGATCCATATTTTCTAGGGTCTTGTGTACATTCACTGTTGTGGAGGTGGTTTGTTGGTTTGTAATTTTGAGAATGTTTAGCACATTGACTTTTTCAATGAAGCTTGCAATAAAATGATCCATGATAACTCAGAGCTTGGTTTGTGAACATGTACATATGGAAGTGTCATCTCTGTACTGTAGCTCAATGGCCCATGTTGGAGTAATCCAGATTCAGAAGTGAAAACACAGGTTTCCCATTCATCCAGTTGATTAGCTTCACTGCCGCAGGAAGCTTGTTGGATGCGAGATGCAATATGATAGAGAGAAAAACTGACAAGAAGGTTGGAGCAATGATGCTACCTTGTTTGACCTCCATCTTTACTGGGATTAGGTCCATGGGGACATACTGATTAGAATTACAGCCTGCATGCCATCACACAGAAGTGGAACAAAGACATATTTCCAAAGGCAGTCAGATTTGAGAAGGACTATCTATGATCCCTCTCAGTTGACACAGGTTTTTGAATGGGTTTAAAAAAGCCTGGATAAATGGTGGGTTCTGCTCCCTCAACATTTCTTGGAGCTGTCACACTGTACAGTCTTCCCCCTACTCTTCACATAATCACTGGGAAGTGCTCAAATACATCATTCATGTTCTTCCTTACCACTCGGTCTCAACTTAGCACTTTTTAATATTGTGAATCAGTCATGGGAAGTAGTGCACGTACAAACCATTCTTGGGTATCGCACATCAACGTCATTTCACTTTTGACGAATTTTGTCATTTTTCCCAGGAGGAATATATCAGTGATGTCCTGATCAGCATGGAGAACTGCCACATATATTACAGATGAGATAGTAATTGAAATCCCTTTTTCTCCATTCCTGATTCAGAATATCATTCTTCTGTCCAATGCGAGCTTTTCAGACACCATTGTCAGGGAATGAACTTGCAGTGGAATAGTGGACTTACAGCCAAACAAGGGTTTTTTTAAAAAAAGAAACAAAGCTAACAGCAGAACAGATGAAGGCTATTTACTCAAACAGAAGCATATTTTTCTAATCATCACACAAGTGATTCTGCACTACATCTAAATGATGTTTCCAATTAGAAGTAAATTCTGGAGTTTTCTGTAGTAACAGTATGGGAAATGGGACATACTCTACCACCAATTTAAAGTGACTATAGTAAAAATACAATGTGGTATGACACAAAATCATTGTACATTAGAGATACATTATGCCATTATGTTAAGGAATTAGGACTCCAAAATGGAATTACATTTTACAGCACTTCCATAGTTCCGACAGTTTCAATATTGTAGTCCAAAGAGATTGTGCAGAAAAGAATGCAGTTTATACCCCAAAACATGAACCACCAAACTGAATTTTCAGCTTCCGTTATCCAAACTAAATCATTAAACTAGTAGCTGGAGTCAAATACATACTACTGAGCTAACTGCTAGTCATGGTAAAGGAACTGCTAATTGAATGCTTCTAACTGAGCTTCTGTTCAGATCGTAGGTGAAGGCGCAAAACAAGTCAACACCTGTCTCATTTGTGAACCACCCATCGTCAAACCTTTAAAACAAGTCAGGAATGCTTTTGTCAATAATTAAGTAAACACACCAAACATTCAATTACAATTACACTGAAGAAAAAAAACATGCCATTCCGAAGCTTCATGAGTGTTTTGAGGAATAATGCAGCTTCATGAGTGTTTTTGTAGGACAATTAATTTTGAAACAAACTGTGGTCTGGTTTACTTTTATATTATACACACACACACACACACACACACACACACACACACACACACACACACACACACACACAGAGCTGGAAGGAACATCAATATCATCAATAAGGTTCTTTATTGGTGTAATATCCATGCTCCCCAAGAACAGGTTTTAGGGGAGAAATCACTTGCCAATATTTCACTATTACATATAAAAGTTATCAACCATAGTCCTCTCTATAATTAATACGACTCTTAATAGGGCGAGTCGTGGACAGGCAACAATGCATCCTCCTGCTGCAGGATTTGTTGCCATTTTGCTAGTGAATGGCACAGCCTCAGGATAAAAGTGCCTTAGACTGAGACAAGGCAACATTTCTTCATTTAGAGAAACACAAACCTTTGGAATTTTCAACCCCATGAGTCATGAATAATCATTCAATGAGTATTTTGAAGACAGAAGTTAGATCAGCCACAATCTTACTGAATAATATGGCAGGAGGAACATTCTCTTCACTTGCTCCTGTTTCTCAAGCACAATTACCAAAGGAAACATCTCTCTTCCTAGCTAATCAGCTACTTGACTACAATTGAAAACATGCTGTCAGCAATACATTCAGCTGCTTCTTAAAGTAATGCTGAAATTCTTCACCACCTTTTGCCTCAGCATCTTATTTAAGAGCAATGATTCTGTTGATGAAAACACTATTTCATATCCCCTTGTTCTTCCATCCTTGTGTTTCCAAATTGTAATGCAATCTACACCATTCATCATTTAAATAAAAAAATTTACTGTTATTTCTACTGTTACAGATTAGGTTGCTATTTGGTGAATGTCCCTTTAAGACACAGTACTGTAGTGTGTGTGTGCGCGTGTGGAGTCATAATGACAACAGCAGAAGATAACAACGTGCTGACGTTTTGGTTCAGTCAGAGAAAAGAGAGAGAGGGAGAGAGAGACACACTGCCTGCTGGTCTCTGTATCGATGGACGAAAAACAATAACTGTGTCTGTCACTCCAATCAACGTATGAATTTTTGGAATAATCCAGTGGAGTCCACTTTGTCATTAACCTGTAGAAGGAAACAGGTATTTCTGTGGACAGCCACATCTCGAATGCCTTTTGCGGTGGCAGATACTTCGGAACAAAGCAGTGGAGATCATCAGTGACTGAGGTGTCGTATGGGTTCCATTGTGGAACATTTGGATTTCATAATTTCTCTCTATTCTCTCTCTACATTTTCTCTTCAGTTAACGGTGGTTTTGCAAAAGCCTTTGCTCACGTTTCACCTTATTACTTGTTGAACTGAACTTTGAGAACTATTCCTGGATTTGGAGTTTGGGAATTTGCCACACACACACTACGAGTTTAGTTTTTGGGGTTAGTGTTTAATATCTAACTTTTTTTTCCTTATTATCATAAGTAGTTATTAATAAGATAGTTTCTAACACTTATACATGACTCAGTGTGTTTCTTTTGTTGCTGGTACGTAACAGTCCTTTAAGATAATGCTTCTGACAACACAGCCCAATGACTGGTTATTATTTTTATATACTTCTGTGGTTTCTCCATTGTTCTGAGGTGATGGAGGTGGTGTGGAGGCATCATCAACTCCATCCAGGGACCCAAACAGTCCTTTCAGGTGACACAAATTTATCTGCACTTCTCTTAATATCATCTACTGCATTCAGTGCTCTAAGTGTGGCCTCCTCTACATTGGCGAGACCAAATGCAGATTAGGTGACCATTTTGCAGAACACCTGCACTCCGTCCGTAACCGCGATCTGCATCTCCCCAATGCCAGTCACTTCAACTCCCCCTCCATCACAGATATGTCAGTCTTCGGCCTCCTCCACTGCCAGGAGAAGTCCAAATGCAAACTGGAGGAACAGCACCTCATTTTCCATCTTGGAACCTTGCAGCCTAATGGCATGAACATTGAATTCTCCCACTTTAAGTAATCCCCACAACCACCTCTCCACACCCCAACCATGTCTCTTCTTTTCTTCCCTTTCCTAGCCCCTTTCTCCTCCTTCTACCCTTTTTTCCTCTTCCCCTTTGACCCATATCCCAGTGGATCTGCTCTCCCCTCCTCCCTCGCACCAGCCTATCACTATCTCTTGCCAGCATCTACCAATCACCACCTTGTGCCCACCTTGCCTCCCCTCTTTTATCCATCTATGACTGCTCTGCTTTTCCCTCCTATATATTGAGCTTCCCCTTTTCCTATCTTCAGTCCTGAAGAAGGGTCCTGACCAGAGAAGTTGACCACCTGCTTTTCTCCACGGGTGCTGCCTGGCCTGCTGAGTTCCTCCAGCATCATAGTGGTTTTCATCTTGCACTCAATAAAACTTGGAATGAGACAAATCTCACTAAAACAGAATTTCAGGAGGGATTGTCCTGGATGCCGAGAATGCTTCCTCTGGCTTTGAGAGCAGAACCAAGGGTAAACTCTTCAGGATAAGGGTTAGCCATTTAGGACAGAGATCAGGAGAGCATTTGGAATTCTCCACCAGAAAGGTCTGTGTATGCTGAGCCCCAGAGTATATTGAAGGCTGAGAATGAGAGGTTTTTTTTGGACATGAAAAGTAATCAAGGGATACAGGGATCAGGCAGGATCAACCATAATCATACCAAATGTAGGAAGCTGCCTGAGGGGCCTTGTGAGCAATCCTGATACTACATCTTAGTTCTTGTATGTGGCCAGCATAATAATGTGCTGCAAATTACAAACAATGGCATCTTCTTTATTACTTATCTGGTATCTGATAGAATAGTTATCTGGAAATCAAAGCATATAACATCAGCAACTCCCATCAGTCATTAGTTTAGTGAATTCCTCAAAGGAGGACCACATTTTCTAAATTTTTGATGGTATTTTCCAGAACAACCAAACACTTCAGGTGATCATTAATTTCATTGTTTATAACGTTTATCAACATTTTTGTAGATTGTCAAATTCACAGATCAATTGCTCAGTGGACATGATAATTTACAACTCTTAAATAATGGAAAATCATTCACCTCTTTCCAGACTACTGTAACTAGTCCAACTCTCAAAACAACTACACTGCCATGTCCTTTGACATTCTGGGTAAATGCATGACCTCAAGACAGTTCTAGCGAGTGCAAACAGACCAATCAGTTTTGGAAACTTAATTTTATCCAAGATAGTTTTGGAATTTGGTTCTGTGGAATTAAAGTAGCACTCTGATCTGACAGCACTGATAAATGTATCAAATTATTTGTTCCCTACTCCTCTGCTTGGAAGTTGATTTCTAGCAATTGCACCATTTAAAAAAAACTTCTAATAAGGAAAACAGATCCTGGCGCAGGGTTTTGACCCGAAGTGACAACAGTGTTTCTTCCCCCACAAATGCTACTCGACCCAGAGTTCCTCCAGCAGATTGTTGCTACAACATTTAATTAGTTTTGAATAACTTCCTTAGAAAGCTAGTGAATATGTCAGGAAATTTACAACTGGAAAGTAACTTGCTATTTAAAACTCAAACTGGTGAAGAAAAATGGAAAGAGACATCTGGGTTACTTAGCATCGTTCCCATGCCCCAAAGTGCTTTACAACTAATTATTTTTAAAATGTGGTCACTGTTGTAATAGAAAAATAGAAAGTGGTTGATTTGCTTGGTACACTCCCACAAACAGATGACGACATCAGCTCGAATACCTGGTTTACTTGTTTGGTGAGTGATAAATATTGACTTGGACTCTGGGCACATCTCCCATGTTCTTTCATCATGGAACTTTTTACAACTCCCTTAGAAGGTCAACACCTCAACCAAAGGAAAGCACCTCTCACTATGCATACAGCAGGGTCCAGCAAACAGCAACAAAATGAATGAACTAAATTGGTTTTCAATGACGTCGGCTGAAAATTAATTTTTGACCAAAAGGAGCAAAATAAAATCATTATAATCAACTCCTGTTCAAGACCCTGTAAAACTGGAAATAATACCTGATGATCAAGTGTTTGGATGCTGTACCACTACATATACACATTTATTTCTTTTAATGCTCAGAAGTTTATGTATTAGCCTCAGCTATAATAAATAAAGAAATTTAAAGTTAAATGATCTCCATTAATTTAGTTGACTGTGACTGGTGCAATGAGACGTGGGACAAGGGTTCGGGGTGGTGGGTGGTGGGAAAGGAGTGCAAGGGATTATTGGGAGATTGGAGAGAAAGAAGAGGACTGGAAGCCCGTGACTAGTGGTGTGCCTCAAGGGTTGGTGCTGGGCCCATTGCTGTTTGTCATCCGTATCAATGATTTAGATAAGGATGTACAAGGCATGATTAGTAAGTTTGCAGATGACACCAAGGTAGGTAGTATAGTGGACAGTGAAGAAGGTTATCAAAAATTACAGGGGGTCCTTGATCAGCTGGGTAAGTGGGCCAAGGAATGGCAAATGGAGTTTAATTTGGATAAGTGCGAAGTGTTGCATTTTGGAAAGTCAAATCCAGGTAGGACTTTCATAGTGAATGGCAGGGCCCTGCGGAGTGTTGTAAAACAGAGGGACTGTGGAGTACAAGTACAAGGTTCACTGAAAGTGGAGTCACAGGTAGATGGTGGTGAAGGCGGCCTTTGGCACGCTGGCCTTCATAAGTCAGGGCACTGAGTATAAAATTTGGGAGGTCAGGGTGCGGTTGTACAGGACACTGGTGAGGCCGCACTTGGAGTATTGTGTTCAGTTTTGGTCGCCCTGCTATAGGAAAGATGTTATTAAACTGGAAAGAGTGCAGAAAAGATTTACAAGGATGTTGCCAGGACTTGAGGGACTGAGTTATAGGGAGAGGTTGGACAAGCAAGGACTTTATTCCTTGGAGCGTAGGAGACTGAGGAGTGATCTTCTCAAGGTGTATAAAATCATGAGGGGCATAGACAGGATGAATGCACTTAGTCTTTTTCCCCCCCAGAGTTTGGGTATCAAGAACTGGAAGGAACAGGTTTAAGGTGAGAGGGGATAGATTTAATAGGAACTTGAGGGGCAACTTTTTTTTTTACACAAAGGGTGGTCTGTATGTGGAATGAGCTGTCAGAGGAAGTGGTTGAGGCAGGTACAATAACAAGTTTTAAAAGACAACTGGACAGGCACATGGATAGGAAAGGTTTAGAAGGCTATGGTCCAAGTGCTGGCAAATGGGACTAGTTTGGCCGAAGGGCCTGTTTCCGTGCTGTATGACTCTATGAAATGAAAAAAGAAATGTTGGCTTGAACCCTGTTAATGACAACCAGTTAGCAACACTTCCTTAAAGTTCAATGATATAGATACAATTTAAGACAGAAGTATTATCGGCTGCAATTCCTCAGCAAATAATCTGCAGAATTCACCACTAGAAGGGGAAAAAGAACAAAGTGAAATTCTGAAAGGATTCTAAGCTTCATAGCTCTGAGAGCCATAAACCCCAAATTCTTAGGTCTCCAAGAAAACAGGACAAAAAAAAACACACACCATGCTATTTCTGGCAAAACATGCAGCATACCCATGAAGTACTAGTAGACAATAGAGACAGAAAGATTAACAAAGCACTAAAGTTCTCAGAATTATACTACAATTAAATTTCTAATGAATAATCAACCAAAGAGCACAAATCCTCTCCATTACAATTTCTACAATTTCTATATAATTCTCCCTGCAGTACTATAGTGATATCTCAGAAGTCCTTTTTTTGATGAAGTTTGAAAAGTGTTAAGTGCAAGTGCAATCTTTTTTTATTTAAAAATCATTCTAATCTCAGAGTGGAAATAATATAAAGTATGCCACAATGACAATGCCTGTTGTTCAAATCATGCAGCTAGGCCTTGAAACTTGAAAGACAACTTTGAAATTCTATTTCTATGTTTTGTCCTTCCCATGCCCATGGAATTGGGAATAGTTTGTAACACACCACAGTAAAGATAGAATGAACACTGAAAATAATAATGCACAGCACTGGTTCATGAAGCATCTGCTAATGGGAATAGCTTCTCTCATCATGCGCTTCTGTTACACTACTGAATTCCTTTCAGCCTTCTTTGCTCAATGGAACAGCAGTCCCATTTCTCCAGCCTTGAAATCCATAATTCTTCAAACCATTTCATTGAAGCTCTTCATAGAAACCTCTGAAACCTAATTCTCCTTCCTCAAGTATGGTGAACAGAATTAGTCACACTACCCTGGTTATGCCCTAATACGTGCTTTATAAAGATTCAACACAACCTCCCTGCTTTTGTATTCTTGCCCTCTATGATGCCCAAGTGTTTTACTAACATCACTCTCAACAAATCCTGCCAATTTCTAGGATGCATGCACATATCCTTCACATGTCCTTCTGTTTTTGCACACCCTCAGAATTGTGGCAGACATCTTTGTTATTTCTCCTTAAAATCAAGGTAAATATATCTAAAAAGTGGTAATCTTAGCATTAATTTTAAGAGAACACCACTGGGTCCCATCCTCATGTTTGAAAAGTACAAGTTTAATCATTCTTCAGCTTTCTGCCCTTTAGCCATTTTTTATTCCATGCTGCCACCAACTCCTTTATTCCGTTGGTCTCGATTTGCCAAGCAGACCTGAAGTATGGGACTGTCAACGCCCTTCTGAAATCCCAGATAATTTGAATCTCAATTTATTAATTGCATTATGTGCATTTTTAAAAAAAGATACATCAGATTTCTAATTAACATATTACCACAGTCTAACAGTAGAAACTATTTAAGTTTTCAGTCAACATGGCAAACTGTCCTGCAATAGAAACTGTTTAGAAAAGCAAGTTAAATGGATGTTGGAACATTTTTTGGAAACAAAATTAGGTAAGCAATTACTAAAATACAATGTTCATGGCTATCAAGACGATTTAATAAATTGGTTATTGGCAAGTTCACCTGGCAGTTTGCTATGTCTTAGGTAGGACAAAAGTTCTTCGTGAAACTTTATTATTAAAAAGTTTGTTGTGAATTCCAATTTTGCAAACAGCTACTAATCCTACATTCATTGTTATTTTATGGCAAATTACCTTGGAAAATAACTTGTGTGGCTGCATTAGACAACCTGGAAATGCAGCTTTTCTAACATACTAACCCAATAAAAATGTCACAAATCAAACTGGCAGTTTTGAAACTCACACAGCCCTGAATAAATCCTCCCCATCAGGTTTTTGAAATTTCATTGTCCAAACAGGTAAAAACAAACATTTATTCTAAATTTTCTCTTTGCAGAAACAGACATACAGTTTGAAGATTACTTTAAATCACTTCTAGATCAGTTGTATATAAAGCCCAATTGATAGTGCAGTTCCAGGACATTCAATGAATAAATGCGGCAAGTGGTGTGGTAGAGACAAAAAAAAATTGCTGGACATTCAATTTCTGACCAAACATGAATTTATCTTAAATGTGAATAATTATGCATGACCTCCACCTTCTAAAATAAAAATCTAGTTTTTCCCCCACAAGTTAAATTTTATAGAGCTGCAAGCAAACAGGGAAAAACAGGTTAAAAAAGAACAAGGAAACAATGGTTGATATAACTTTTGTATACTTTCAAATGTTCATATTTCCTTTTGACACGAGGCGAGTTGGCCCATTAAGTCCATGACAACTCTTGAAGCAATCCTATTATTCCTATTGCTCCATTTACTTTCCTGTAACATTTTCTCTCATACAAATACACACTTCTCCAATTCTCCCACCAACGGCAATTTAGGTTCGAACTTGGGTCACTGAACCGCAAGATAGCTGCACTACCTGCAGCACTATTTGGCTACCTATACCTCCACTTCAAATTTGAACTCTAGAACAAATAACAGCAGCAAAATTCACAATTCTCAGGTCTCCTTTCAGGTGCAAAAGTATACTAGCCTCCTGTTTTTGCTGGGATAATATTGTGGTACAGTAATATCCAGACAGCTGCCTTGTTCCAGGGCTAGATTTAAGATCGCCAGAGGAGAATGAGAGATTAAAAACTATGTGAACAACGGGGGATGAATGGAAGGGTACAGTGAGTGGCAGATGTAAAAGTTGAGGAAATAATAAGGAATATAGATGAGACAGAAATGGAAGCTGCAATATATTTTCAGCATTTAGGGCAGCATTTTTTTTTAATATTTTGAAAACTGCCTAATCATATTTCTGGAGTTATGACAGCAATTCTACTTGGGCAAATCTATTCAGCCCACCCCATTTCTGGAAGTTTCAATGAACTACTTTATATATTTAACATTATTTAAACTCCTACATTTTGAATTCCAAGTCTTAAAGAGGAAGTAGAACACAAGGCGGCACCAATTAACATGCAGAGAGAGATTTTATCTTCATGGACTTCTTCCTGGAGAATCAATACAGTTTCAACAAGAGGTGAAAGAAATTTCTAGTCTTGCAGCCACACTCTTTTGCAGCAAAAATAAGGTACAAGGTTTAATTGTACCTCTCTACCAACTCGAAGACAGTTTTACTTCCCGCACCTCCACCCCCCACCAATCCACCCCTACATGCCCAAGGCTTCTGGAGACCCTCTATTAGCCAATGTTTTTTCCTACATTTGCTTTAATTCCATCAGTTGGGCATACCAATATTATTTTGGCTTATTCAGTATTTCCTCCCAACATTACACATCTGTTCAAAATCTACTATACCATCTGAAATTTCACGTTTAGTACTGAAAAAAGTTTTAAATGGAAGTTTTGCCACTAAATGTCATTCAGTTTTATGAACAAAGTAGTAGATCCATGGGTTAAGCTGCCTTAATGGCTGAACACTGAGGTGCACAATAAATTACATGCCTACTGCAATTAATACAACTGCAATTTGCTGATACTTGACAGAACCTGTGCCACCGGCACCTGATTCAGGTTAAATGGCAATGGAATCTGAGGTAATAAAAATAATTTAAATGAAATTCAATTAACATAGTTTGTTATCTTCAATGAATAAGGCATTTGCCCCAACTAATACTTTCTGGAGTTCTGCCACAACTAACTATAATCCCATGTCTCTGCTCCTTTCCCAATATATTTTATATTCCACCCACCCCTTCCAAACAAAAATTATATTTTAAATACTTCAAGAATGATATTCTATTTAAGCATGAAGCCCCAGCAGTGCATTTCATGGTCCAACTCCATCAAAGCATAACCAAGCACAACAGAATGTTTACAAAACCATTCTCACCGAGGAGTTTACTGGCAATGCCATAATTACAGGAGAATGGATGAGCAAAAAGTTGCTGATTGCTATCCATCGATGTGAAAAATATTTACTTGTGTGGCAATTCTCAAGTTCAAAACTGATTTAGTTGTTACTTCCACTAATTTCATCTTTTTTAAGACAGAGAAAGAAGCCACTCAACCATCAAGTCTATGTGAGCTCTCACAGCAATACCATCAATCCCATTCCCCCATGTATTTCCCTGCCCTTCTTTCTCTCATGCCCACCTCCATTAACTCCAATGCACCATGCAGCGCACTAAGGTGCAAGATATGCTGCCTCTGTAGCCAGCTGAGCTTTCCATTGCATCTCGCCTCTTCCGATACACTCCTGGACAGTCTACTGATCCAGTGATTCCAATCATCAACAACTGTTGCCCAGTCATCTGCTGCAATACTTGACATCTTCATTTCTTGCCTAGTTGTCCTTCTGTTGGAGACTATTGACATTCAAAAGGTCGTGGCCCAGAGGCCAGTTCACTGTACAAAATGTCCTTGGGGAAATGCAATCCTCCACCTGATGGACATGGGAAATCAACCAGAAACATTGTTGATTTAGTAACGAATGTATGCAGATAGACATAGCACACTCCAGAATCTCTTGTTCCACCAGCATGTGGCTAATTGCCTATTTTGCAACTGTCATCTATGCCTCACCAAGGTAGAGAAGTGTACCAAAGACAAAGCCTCTATCAACATGCAGTTTTTTGTTGGTTCATGTTCTGCTGCTCAGCATGGACACAACAGCTACAGCTTTTGCCGTGCATACGTTAACTTCAGTAAGTGACAATTTTCTGATGACAATTTGCAGCCTAGATAGATGGTATACTGTATATACCAAGGACAAAATAACCAAGCACAAGGAAATTAGTCTTAAATGATATTGACATTTTTAGAAGCAGATGTAGAGAGAGATCTGCTAATTAATGGCCTCTTGCAATTATGTAAAATAAAGTTGACACATAAGATGGGATAAGGTTATTTTCTTTTAAAAAAAGACTAGTTTTACATATCAGAGTTCAGGAATTAAGTATAGCCAAGATAACATTTCAAACAAATAGATTAGTTTAACAACTGATTAATAAACAATCCAGATTTGTTAGTGCCACAATATAAAGTATTCACCGCTCAAGTGAGGGGATGGGATTAAACAATACAGAAATTGCAATCTCACTCTTGAATCTACCTCATATCAGGCACAGGTTAAAAGACATAACCAATAAGTCAGGAGGCTAAAGAACAAAGTCATTACAAGTTGGTCATTTGCTCAAATGGAGCAAAGATCTCTTAGGATGTTCTTTTGATGAAATCAAATACTGTAGCGGCTAGCTACACAGTACAAAATGAAGACACAGAGTCACTGGTTCGAAATCCGAAGTTGAATGAACAACAGGGGCACGGTGCACCTTTAATATCCAAAAACTTCCCGCGCTGACGTCGTGCGCAGGCTTTCCCAGCCCGATGATGGGGAAGAAGGAGGGCCCCGAGCCATCTTGGATCGGGGCCTCCGACGAAGTTTGCAATGTCAGTAACCGGTTTGATGCGTTGCTACATAACACCTCCCCCCCACCCCACCCCAGAACCGGCAATACCGTCGCGAAAACCAGAATTAAATAAACTATGACTTGGGTGGCCTGCCCCTGCGTCGCGCTCACTGGACCACCATGGGTTGGTCCAAGTCTAAATGAGCCGGCTTCAGCAAGTCAATTGTAACAACATCCTCACGCCCCCCAATGTCCAGCACGAATATAGACCCATTGTTCCTGATGACCCGGAATGGCCCTTCGTACGGCCACTGCAGCGGTGTTCGGTGCACGCCCCTCCTGACGAAGACAAACTTACAGTTTTGGAGGGAAGTCGGCATACGGGTCGGGGCCTGTCCGTGTCACGAGGTGGGTATCGGGGCCAGGTTTCCAAGCCGCTCGTGCAGCTGGTCAAGTGCCGCGGCAGGTTCTTCCTCTGGCCCCCGAGGGGCTGGTAGGAACTCGCCCGGGACGACTAAGGGCGTTCCGTGGACGAGGCATGCAGGTCCTCTTTTGGCGCGGTGCGTATCCCCAGCAGAACCCAGGGGAGCTTGTCTACCCAGTTTAAGGCGGGCCATGAGTGCCGACTTCAGGTGTCAATGGAACCTCTCCACCAGCCCATTGGATTGCGGGTGATAGGCAGTGCTGAGGTGGATCCGGGAACCCCACAAGTCGGCGATGGCAGACCACAGGCCGGAAGTGAATTGAGCTCTCCTGTCTGAGGCAATATGTGCCAGGACACCGAAACGGGCCACCCAAGTTGACAAAAGGGCCCGTGCGCAGGACTGGGTGGAGGTGTCTGCGAGGGGAATGGCTTCAGGCCAGCGGGTAAAATGGTTGACAATCACGCTCCTCGGGAGACTGGGAGGGGGCCGACCAGGTTGACATGGATATGGTTGAACCTCCGGCAGGTAGGTTGAAAGTCCTGCAGAGGGGCCTTGACATGCTGCTGTACTTTCAAGGTTTGGCAATGTGTGCAGGACCGGGTGCATTCAGAAACCTGTTTACGCAGGCCATGCCAGACAAACTTGTTGGACACCATCCAGACAGTAGTCCGGATGGATGGGTGTGCCAGGCTGTGGATGGAATCAGACACCCGTCGGCGCCAGGCAGCTGAGACGATGGTGTGGGGTCTACCTGTGGAGATATTGCAGAGCAGGGTGTGCTCACCGGGGCCTACCAGTAGGTCTTGCAGTTGCGGGCCCGAGACTGCAGTGCGATAGCTGGGCATCTCCATGACCATTCGCTGTGCCTCCACCAAGGCGTCGAAATCAAGCCCCTGGGACAAAACTTGGATAGTGGGCCGTGACAGTGCATCCGCGACCACGTTCTCTTTCCCAGACAGATGGCGGACATCAGTGGTGAACTCTGAGATGTACGACAAGTGCCGCTGCTGCCGTGCTGACCAGGGATCTGAGACCTTGTTGAAAGTGAAGGTCAACGGCTTGTGGTCGGTGAAAGCTGTAAACTGCCTGCCCTCCAAGAAGTATCGGAAGTGTCTGATGGCCAGGTACAACGCCAACAGCTTGCGGTCGAAGGTGCTATATTTGAGCTCTGGTGGTGGAAGGTGCCTGCTGAAGAACGCCAGTGGTTGCCAACACCCCTCAATAAGCTGCTCTAGAACGCCTCCGACCGCTGTGCTGGAGGCGTCGACCATGAGGGCGGTCAGGACATCCGTACGAGGATGCACCAACATGACCGCGTCCGCCAGGGCCTGCTTGGTTTAGACGAACGTGGTGTGAGCCTCTTCCGACCAAACAATGTCCTTGCTTCTGCCCGACAGGAGAGCAAACAACGGGCACATGATGCAGGCCGTGGATGGTATGAACTGGTGATAAAAGTTTACCTTACTGAGGAATTCCTGCAGGCCCTTGATGGAGGTGGGTCTGGCGAAATAGTGGATGGCATCGACCTTTGTAGGCAGGGGCGTGGCACCGTGTTTGTCGATCCCATGGCCCAGGAAATCGATTGACTCAAGCCCGAACTGGCATTTGGCTGGGTTGATGGTCAGGCCGAAATCCCTCAGGCGAGAAAGGAGTTGGCGGAGGTACGTAAAATGTTCCTGGTGGCTGCTGCTGGCGATCAAGATGTTGTCGAGGTATATGAAGACGAAGTCAAGGTCGCGCCCGACCACGTCCATCAGTCGTTGGAAGGACTGAGCAGCGTTCTTGAGGCCAAAGGGCATCCGGACAAATTCAAAGAGGCCAAAAGGTGTGATTAGCGCTGCCTTTGGAATGTCGTCCGGATGTACCGGGATCTGGTGATACCGGCGGACGAGGTCGACCTTAGAAGAAATGGACCGCCCGTGCAGGTTGGCAGCGAAGTCCTGGATATGCGGCACGGGGTACCAGTCCGGGGTAGTAATGTCATTCAGGCGCCGGTAATCGCCACAGGGTCGCCAGCCTCTGGCTGCCTTGGGGACCATGTGTAGTGGAGAGGCCCATGGACTGCCCAACCTGCGAATGATCCCCAACTCCTCCATATTTTTTTTTGAATTCCTCTTTTGCGAGGTGGAGCTTGTCCAGGGGTAGCCGCCGGGCGCGGGCGTAGAGGGGAGGGCCCTGGGTGGGGATGTGATGCTGGATGCCGTGCTTGGGCAAGGTGGAGGAGAACTGGGGCTCTAGTACGGACGGGAACTCTGCCAGGACCCTGGTGAACTCGTTGGTCGAGGTGGTGATGGAGTCAAGGTGTGGGGCCGGTAGCTTGGCCTCACCCAACAAGAACACTTGGAAGGTCCTGGCATGTACCAAACACTTACCCCGCAGGTCGACCAGCAGACTGTTGGCGCGAAGGAAGTCTGCCCCAAGGAGTGGTTGCGCGATGGCGGCCAGGATGAACTTCCAAGTAAAGTTGCAGGTGCCGAACTGGAGGTGCACCAAACAGGTACCAAAAGTCCAAATGGTGCTACCGTTAGCGGCTCTGAGGGCAGGTCCTGGTGTGCAGTTGCGAGTTTCGTGGCTGTTGGGAGGCATGACACTGACTTCTGCTCTGGTGTCCACTAGGAAACGACGTCCGGAACGCCTGTCCCACACATGCAAGAGGCTATCTGGGTGGCCAGCCGCCTCAACCATCAGCGGCAGCTGGCTCTGGCGTTTCCTGGAAACCTGCATGATGGCCGGCACCTGCGGGCGTCAGCGCCCCACCGCCGATGGTACAAACACCATCGGTCGGTCGGTGTCTCAGACCTGGTGGCGGGTGGGGTGCGTTCAATTGCTGGGTCTGGCCTGCTGGGCGTGTGGCGTGGCAACGCGCTCGACGGATGCCCCACTCTCCTTTTTCACCCACCAAAGGACATCCGCCCGGGCAGCCACCTTCTGGGGGGGGGGGGGGGGGGGGGGGGGGGGTCGCTGAAATCGGCATTCGCCAGCAGCAGGTGGATGTTGTCGGGCAACTGCTCCAGGAAGGCCTGCTCAAACATCAGGCAGGGTTTGTGGCCATCTGCCAGGGACAACATCTCATTCATGAGTGCAGAGGGGGGTCTGTCACCCAACCCATCGAAGTGGAGGAGGTGGGAGGCCCGTTCGCGTCGGGAAAGGCCGAAAGTCTCGAGAAGGAGGGCCTTGAACTTATCGTACTTCTCTTCCTCCGGGGGTACCTGAATGAAGTCCTCGACCTGGGCTGCGGTGTCTTGGTCAAGGGCGCTCACCACGTAGTAGTACTTGGTGTCGTCCCTGGTGATCTGGCGAATCTGGAACTGGGCCTTGGCCTGGTCAAACCAGACGCGAGGCCTGAGGGTCCAGAAGGTGGGCAGTTTAAGGGCTACTGCCTGTACCTCGTTGTGCAAAAAAAAACGTGGGTCCAAAAACATTTGGGCCCGTCGGGGTCACCAATGTAGCGGCTAGCTACACACTACGAAATGAAGACACAGAGTCGCTGGTTTGAAATCCGAAGTCGAATGAACAACAGGGGCGCAGTGCGCCTTTAATATCCGAAAATTTCCCGCGTTACAGTTCCCACGCTGATGTCACGCGCGGGTCACCTGACCTTCCTGGGCTTTCCCAGCCTGATGATGGGGAAAAAGGAGGGCCCCGCGCCATCTTGGATCGGGGCCTCTGATGACGTTCGTGATGTCGGTGCGGTGAGTTGCTACAATATCATCAATTTTACAAAGGCAAATATGCAGTTGTAGTGACCATTAGATACAAAGATCATTCCAGCTAGTCAGAAAAAGCATGAACTTAAAATTCATGAAATAAAATCATGTGGCCAATGACATGAGAAAACTGACCAGAGGAAGAAATATTAATTTCTTTCGATATATCATGACTGTCAAAAGTGAGTGCTGCAGCACAAATATCTTCCTGGATATTGAAAGAGTTAAGGCATATTTTTAAATCTTTTATTATTGATGTATGGACTTTGTTTAATTTATCATTGTACTATAACACTATAACATTTTAGTTACACATAGGCTTTTTAAAAGAACAATTTAATAAGATCAAGCTGCCATATATTAGGTATTCTGAGGTTATCCACTTTGCTTCTAAAAACAAAAGGACAGTATTGTCTGAATGGTGATAGATTGGGAAAGGGGAAGGTGCAATGAAACCTGGGTGTCCTTGATTGCCAGTTGCTGAAAGCAAATGTTCAGGTGCAGCGTGCAGATAGGAAGGCAAATAGTATGATGATGAATTTAGTACAGGAGCAAGATGTGATGCCGTAGCTGTACAGGGCCTCGGTGAGAAAGTACGGAGTTCTGTGCACGGTTTTGGTCTGAGAAATGGTGTACTTGCCGTGGAAAGAAAGCGACAAAGGTTTGCTGGATCAATTCCCGGGATGCCAACACTGATGTACAGAGAGGGATCAAGTCAAAAAGACCCATTTTGATTGGAATGAAGGATGAAAGGGGTTCTCATGGAAACTTATTAAACTCTAGACAGACTAGATACATGGTGGATGCTCCCAATGGCTGAAGAGTGTAGAAACAGGCACCACAGCCTCAAGATATGGGGCACGTCATTAAGAACTGTAATCAGGAGAAATTCCTTCACCCACTGGGTTGCGAACTATAGAATTCTCTACCACAGAAAGCGGGGGGGGGGGGGGGGGGGGGGCCAAGTTATTTAACATATTCTTGAAAAGCTAAGCATATTTCTTAATGCCAAAAGGTATTAAGCCATATTGGAAGACAGAAGAACAAGGTACTGAAGTAAATGATCAGTCATGATAGTGTTGCACGGTGGAGCAGACCCAAAACTGGCAGAATGGCCTATTCCTGCTCCACCATAGACAAGCAATGTAAAAAAAACCCTTCAAAAATACACCAGGGACCATTCTGTGGTCGGACAGCTTTTTCCAAATGTCAAAGGTCCGAATATACTAGTTTCCCTCCACCTAAATCTTAGGAAGACTAAAGCCAACATTTTCATCCCCGTCACAAACTCAGCACCCACAAGTCAGTGCCATCACCCGAACCTGACTACATAATCTCGCCAATACAGATTGTTCAAAATGTTGATATCCTGTTCAATCCCAAGCCAAGTTTCTGTCAGAGCGCTTACAACCCAATTCCACCTGGATCCCTTGGCTGCTGAAATCTTTGTTCCCTTATCATCCAAATTGCTTGTCTCATATACTCCAATTTGTCAAAATCTCTGACATAGAATCCTGCCCTGCACCAAGTCCCACCCATCCAGTGCTGTCCCTGCTGACCTTGCCCCAAGAGTAATAATAGAATTGAGTTTTTTCTTCCTTGGTCCTGCTCTATTGAAATTTGCTTTTGAAACTATGCTTCTCTTTCTGAGTCACGGCACCAAAACAGGCTGTTCAGTACATGAAGTGTATGTTGACAATCAAGCACCCATTTACACAAATTCCATTAATTTCACAATGCCAACTACCACCTTTATATTAGAAACACCACTCAAATTCATCTCTTCAGTCAAGCCAAAGAAACAACAGATTAAAAGAACAGGAGAAAATGTATACGATGCTTAGACTCAATAATAAACAATGGATCAAATGGGCCAAAAGACTCATTTCCAAACTGTATATTCAAAATAATAAGAATTACTCATTGTTTTTCTCATGCTTTTAAAGAAGCCCAAGACCCATCTTGGAGACCAACAGCTTTTAAATATACAACTGTAAACTAATTCACATATAACCGCTTTACCAGATTTTCAGTAACATACGAAACTGCGCTGCCATATATTCAAGGAAGAATATGAAGCTTTTTTTGGACAAATCTATTATTAGAAACTTTGCAAACGTTTGTTATTTCCATTCTCAATCCTAAATTAATCCTATGAATTAATTTACAGATGAAGGAAGCACAAGAAAAGCCGAAAATTACAAGCAAACGTAAAGGCAGACAGGGTGGGACACTGCAAACATCACTGCAGCAAAATGTTTATACACACGCCAGACTAATCACACACAGGACTGGGTTTCTGACATATTGATACGTACCCTCATCCCACAGACACTCTGCATTGTACCATTCCATTCAGTGTCTCTTAGCATGCCATTTAATGCTGCCGCTTCACATAGGTTTATAAGCTGATGAAATTGTTCACCTGCTCCTTCAGGAAGCATCAACAATGACCCCCATCCCAGTCAGTATACAAATCCAGCCAGGCATGCAGAGTGAATGAATAAGGCTGCATGCAGTTCCCCCCCCCCCCCCCCATCCCAGGCCTCTTGAGGTCTGGAGAGCAGCAATGAACAAAAGGGATTTTAAAAAAACTATAAACCTTTCCAAATCCAGCACTTTGCCAAATTTTATAGAAAAAAAACAATGTTCTTGCACTACAGCTGAGGAGTGTCCTTCATCATTCAGAAGTTTAAGTTCTCTTAAAAAATCCTGTCCCTTCCATTCTACCACCTCAGTTTGCCAAGTTTTGGCAACCACTTATAAACAAGTCCCCAGTTGTTAATCAATGCATGCACCGTTCATTCCTTTTGTATGAGGATCTTTTGAGCAACATCAAAAACATTCCAAGGCTAAACTCAATTCTAAATTAAAATTTAGTTGCAATTCTCGTAGAAAAACAATGCTTTCAACGCAGTCAAAAAAGATTACAATGTTCCTCTCTGTGCACCATAGTAGATACTCTGAACTAGTGACAAATTTACTTAAACCCAATGATGCCCCTTCCAGATAACAAAACTTCCTGTTGAAAACCCCCTCATTGCATATTTAATCTAGATTTCCAAGACTTGTAATTGCATCAGATGCTCATCTCTACTACTCCAAATCAAAGATGTGAACATAGAGTAATTGCTATCAGACTACATTCTACAAAACAAAAATCACATTTATTATAAACCCACTACATCTGGATTAAAGTTTAAATGGAACAAACCTCATTAAATACCTGTTTAGTGCATTGCTTCATGATTTCACTGAGCTCCTAATGATTTCATAACTGATACAAACAATCTTTATCTACAATAATTAAAGTTGTCACATGGGTATATTTAAAGATTCTATGGAAGACAATTGTACAGTAGTGAAAAGAGATCATAAACAGGGATCAAAGTATCAAGACTGCAGCATGCATATCACAAATCAATACTGAGCATTACAGTGAATCAGCTTGTGTTATATCAGAAATATGGATTATTTCTTGTTCCCCCCCACCCCCATTCAATATGATCATAATTACTAGAATGTAGAACTTACCATTACATAAAACTTCAGTGAATTTTCAAAACAGTTAAGCCGAAAGAAGAATACAAACTTTTTACTTAGGTGAGCTAGGATAGAAGGCTGTGCACAAAGAGCTTGAAAGCTGACGTCTTGCTTTAGGATTATAAATTCTATCCAATTCCAATGCCTGGCATGAAAAGGAATGGTCATCTGAAATTGACTAAATTCTGTGCCCAGAATAGTCAAATGCCAGGTTATATGTGCGTTCTTCTAATCTAGTTGCTACCCATTGAAACCTTGCCATTGCATTTTTAAGCCACGTCAACACTGCTCTCTCACTATTTCAAACAGCTCCAGGAGTTAACAGTATGATTAAAATGTCGGATTTGGTTTCACTTCACTGCAAAAATTTCAAATCAGATCATGGGGACAACAGTGGCACACTTAGTAGACCCACAACCTCAGAGAGCTAGAGAACCAGGATCAATCCTGACCTTAAGTACTGTCTTTGTGGAGTTTGCATATTCTCTCTATGACCGTGTGGGTTTCCTCCAATGCCTTGGTTTCTTCCCACATCCCAAAAGACACTTGGGTAAGTAGGTTAATGAGCCACCGTAAATTGCACATAGCGTGTGTGTAAGTGGTAGGATCTGGAGAGTTGATGGAAATGTGCGATTCATGTTGGATTAGTGTAAATGGGTAGTTGATGGTTGGCAACGATAGGCCTCTATCCACGATGTCTCTCTCTAAGATTGTCACATTGCAGTTATTTTTAAAAATCTGTTAAAATACGAATTTTCTCAGCAAACCAAAAGACTCAATTAATTCCATGATTCTCAAATGGCTAGAGATGCAAAGTAAAATACTGATGTAACCAACATTGCTTCTTCTTCATCAAATAGTGCTCATTTTCAAAAGTGAATCTTCTCACAGATAACAGTTAAATGCAGGGCTTGTTTGGATCAAAGTACATTTCCATCAGTATTTTTCAGTTTACCTTTTTCTTCCTATCCTTTGAATTAAGAAAGAATCAAAAGCACATTTTCCCTCATTGTACCTCTGTTTCACAGGCAGTTCCTTGGATCGAGGATGACTTGCTTCCACTGCACTTCCGAGATGGTCAATGTGGAACGTGGGCTCTTCCACAGATGGGGCAGGAGATGTCAGGTGTGATGAGCAAATGGGCAGGTAAGGTGGTCGTGCGCTTCCCTGCTGTGTTCACTGGGCAACTGTGCCCTCCCAGTGCATGAACTGGAGGTTCCCAATACCATCCCAAATGCTATAATCTATTATTCTGCTGCAGTGATGCAAACCATTTTGAATGAAAACCCCACTTTTTCCACACTCAGTAAAGTGTATAGTCCACTCCAATCCTTGGCAGTTCAGCCCTTCTCTTAAGGAGTTGTCCCAAGGACTGCTAATAACCTTATAGCTGAGGCACCTAGTATACATACAGTTCACAATGTGAACCTCCTCACGAATCTACCTCAAATTTATTAAAGATTCCTGTAATCTTTGACAACCTTTCTTTCCCCACACACCCCCCTCCCCCAATCATTCCCAAAACCAGAAGCCACTGTCTATTGTATCACCACTCTCAGCCGAACTACTAAGGGGATCATCAGGCAGAGGTTAGATCCAGGAGTGGTGGCAATAAGAACATTTGGTCAACAGCCCACTCTCACACTAATAGTGGCACTAAGAACTTTTGGTCACAGCTGATGCAAGGATGCTTGCAAAAGGGAAGGGTGAATTTAAACAATATTAAACAATAAGCAATTAAAAACATTTAACACAAAGCTAAATAATTGCTTCAAATTGGAGGCTCGAAGGATTAAATTTTTTTTTAATAAAATTAAATTGACCTAATAAAAACTTCCCAGTTCACATCAACAACTTAGATTTTTAAAAGTTCCTTTAACAGAGTAAAATATCCCAAGGTGTTTCATAGCAGCACTAAACAAAATTTGGGACCACCATTTCTGGAAAAAGCTGAGGAGGAAAACAGAGGGGGTTAAGAAAGAAATTCCAGACCTTGGGCCATGGCAGCTGAAGGCATGGTGGAGTAATTAAAATCAGGAACGCACAAGAGGTCAGAAGATGGGGTAGTGGTGTAAGACTAAAGTAGATTGAAGGGAGATTGAAAGCTATGGCAGGATGTGAAAACAAGGGTGAGAATTTTAAGATTGAAACATTGTACATCAGCAAATGTAGAAGTTATGGGGAATGTGACTTGATGCAAGTCAGGACATGGTTAGCTGAGTTTTGGATTACCTCAAGTTCACAAGGTCTTTGGAACCAGAGGGCAGTCAGGATGCTTTCATATTAAACATCCTGAAGCCAATACAGTGGCTTATTTCAGGCTCCCAAAGTCCATCAGCAAAAATAAAAGCTCTAACTAAATGGAAGCTTTGGATTTATTCTTGGATAAGGATGTAGGAATGCTCATTGACTGCTACAGGCAAAGTAATCAGCCCTAACTGATCACAGCAGGAGGGTTTCAGAAGGCTTGGGTAATTAATAGAAAACTTACTAAGCTATTTGTACAATAGAATAATTATAGTACAACTGCCAAAAGAATGCCTTCCTACTCAGCTCATCTCGTTAAGCCTCCTGTGGGAGCAAAGCCTGCTTGTGTGCAGAGACCTACAATAATTGAACAACCGTAGAGAACCAACATTTATCACATTTCAAGCTTTAAACCACATGACTGACTGTCTTGGAAAATTCTTAATTATTAGGGTACATGACCCCCTGCTTCGTTGAAAGTTTTAAGCATTTATCAAAAACAATCTTGCGCTAATACAAGGCAGTGAAAAGGCTATATACCGTGCGAACTCACACCACGTCTGACATGCTAGAATGTGCAAAAATTTAAAGTCAACTGGTCTGAATTTGCATTTCTAAAGATACATGGTGTGGTGATCCTACACTCATTTTGATCCATCCAAAGCCTTGCACCTTTCCTCTGACCTACACTGTTTCAATTTTAGCCTCTTAAGCAATCTTAATTATTTTACTGGATGTGGCCAAGGCCCGATGCTATAAAATTCTCTCCTCAAACCTATCCTTAGAACATATATTAGCACACTAGGACATTCCTACCTCTATCTGACCAGGCTTTTGGTCATCTGTCCTAATAACTTCTTTATGGGTTTGTCGCTTGAAACACTTTGGAGGATATTATTACTGCAAAAGGTACTATTGCATCGGTAAACATAGGACACTTCAACTCGTACTTCAACAATCCATTAATGCAAGTTTCTTGCTTAAGATTTCCATTGTCCTTTATATTTCAAACATCCCCACCAACTCCTGGCACATGATCATCCAAAGAGGAGGACCAGCATTCAGGATGGCATTGAAAACCAAGTCTCTGCATCAGACAATAAAGTCCAAGTAGTGCAGCATCTCACCCGCCACTACCAACTCCACCAGCCCTTCAGCCACCTTCTGCTATATCCGTGGAAGAGCCAGAGTTGCCATATTGGCCTCAACACCGTTTGCATTCCTTATGCACCATTAATGGCATCTGGAATTATGCTGCCAATAAAATACTTTGTACAGTCTTCTATGTAGGCAAAAACGAAGGTCAAACAGTTTATACAAAACTGACCAAAGAAGATAGAGAGATTTAACTCAGTTGAATCAAAAAAAAGGCAAAATGTTACCTCAGTATTTTAGTACTTGTAAATAATGTTTTATAATTTAAAAACAAACTAAATATTTTCAGATTTTCTTGTTCCTTTTAATAATTAAAAATGGGTAGGTATGTTTTCTTTTATTAAATCCAAATCTTTAGATTTGAAGCCCCAAATAAGGGTAAAAATAGGAAACAAAATTAAAATGACATCATGGCAGATAAACAATGAAACGATTTAAGCAAATACTCAATTTCCCCAAGAATCAAAACCCTGGTGGAAAGGTGGTCCAACCGTAGCTAACAAGGATTAGAGAAAGACTTGCAATACTTCCAAAGGGATAAGTTTAGAGTTCAAAAGGAACTAATGAGATTTTTTTTAATTAGCGAAGTTGCAAGAGACAAAAATGGTAGAAGCTTCAATAACTTTTCTCCAAGGATGAGTTTGGCAAAAATAAAAGGTACATCTTTAACATATAAAGATAGGATAAATTACAATTAAGGGCAAAAATTATTAAACAAGTAGTTTATATCTATTTTCACACTGGACGACAGAAAGCATTCTGGAAATACTTGGGAACCAGAGATCTTGACAGGATAAAGAACTTAGTAAACAAATGGCACAGGAGGGAGTTAATAGGTTGAAAACTGAACAGGTACCCTGGGCCTGATAGTTGATTCTTTTAAACCCATTGAATGTAGGCTACAGAGATGGTGAGTTCATTGGTTTTGAGCTTACAAAGTTTCCCAGGTTTTAGAAGGATCCCCACAAACTGAAAGGTTGAAAATACAATGCCACTGTTCAAAAGGGGATGAATAAAGAAACAGAGTAGTTCAGCTTGGAAAATGCTATAATTTATCATTGAACGTGTGATTATAGGACTCAAAATCATAACGTGATCTGGCAATGTCAACATGCATTTATGAAAGGGGAACAGTGTTTGACAGATCAGAGTTTTTGCAAAGTTGTAATTAGCTGGAAAAAAGGAAAACCATTGGATGTAATGAATTTAGAATTTCCAAAAAACATTAAAAAAAGGTGCCAAAAATTAAAACATAAAATTAGAACTAATGATACTGAAGTAATATAGCAGCATGAATTGAGGATTGCTGAATGGACTAACAGAACAGGTATGGTTGAAATATGATGATACACAAGAACTTGGTTATCATTGCACACCAAGTTAACCATGCATGTCAGCAAGCAACTAAGAAATCAAACCGTGTGATGGACTTTCTCACAAGGATTGAAATAATACTGGAATTATTTTACACTTTGATGAGACTATTCCTGAAGTGCCACATGTAATTTTTGGTATGTACCCGAGGAAGGATACATTCCCTCAAGGAAAGCAGCAAGTTCACTAGACTGATTCTTGGGTTGAAGGGACCGTGTTGCAAGGACTGAATAAGTCAGCTCTTATCCCATGTGGTTAAAAACAAGAATTATATTTCAATATAATGTCCACTGAAGTAACCTCCATCTCTTCTGATTCATTACAATATTCACCCATTTTTCAAGCTCAAGGCTTGAAGATATTCTTTTGTTTAGGACCAGATGAGAACGGAAATTAGATTGTGCAGTCAATGGAATATTTTCTTTTCAGTCTTAGCACTTCAGATTTGATTTTTATTTCAAAGATTTCTTTTGGCAAGGAATGAGGAAGATACTTTGCTAATACTGGAATAAAACTTCTCAATATATTTTTCAAAAAGACTGCAAAACTGAAAGTAAATTGATTTCTAGTTTCAGAACGGAAAGATGTGAAAGTTAAAGGACATCCCCAACATGATACCACAAAAAAAAATTTTAACTTGGAAATACATCAAAAGAAAGATCTGCAAACATTGAATCTAGCAGCAAATCATCTGTATTGCAGAACCCTCTAAGCTGTGGACCATAGCTCCAAATTACCCAGTCAATCTCGCTTTGGGAAATATTGAGTGTATTTCATCACTAACTAGGATTTCTAACACAAAACATAATGGATTAAGTCACGTCTTCATGAAGGTCCAATCACCCAAGGCATAGACCATAGATTTGATCATTATGGATGGTCAGCCAATGCAGAATCCCTGGGTGCAGTAATCTGAATTGAGCCTTCCAATCCAGAATTTGAATAAATCTATTAATTTATGAGGAGTGTTTGATGTCTCTGGGTCTGTACTCAATGGAGTTCAGAAGGATGAGGGATGGTATCTCATTGAAACCTACCAAATACTGAAAGGCCTGGATAGAGTGGACGTGGAGAGGATGTTTCCATTAGGGAACTAGAGTCTAGGTTCTGAGGGCACAGCCTGAGACTAAAGGGATATCCCTTTAAAACAGATGAGAAGGAATATCTTGAGCCAGAAGGTGGTGAATCTGTGGAATTCATTACCACCGACAGCTGTGCAGGCCGAGTCATTGAGAGTATTTAAGGCAGAGATTGATAAGTTCTTGATTGGTAAAGGGGTTAAGCATTATGGGGAGAAGGCGGGAGAGAAAAAAAATCAGCCACAATCAAGCAGCAGAGCAGACTCGATAGGCTGAATGGCCTAATTCTGCTCCTATATCTTATGGTTTGTACCACTGAAGGAAAATAAATCTGTCCTTGTAGAATTTCCAAGTTCAGTTCAGTTATACAGATCACATAGGTGGTCAACATAAACAAAATGCACCAAAAGATTACAGCATGGGTAAAAGCCATTCAACCCACAGGTCATTCACCAGATTTTATTCCAGACTATGTTTGAACTAGTTTCAAATTCTAAATTTGTATTATTTGATCCATTAAAACAATGAATAGAAGACCTGTCAATTAACAGCCATAAACACGTCAATTATTTTTGTTTAAAAGTGCACAACATCAAAACAAAATTGCATTGGTTTAAAACTTAATTGCCCCACAGGCCACCCCTCATGCTGGATATGCATTTTAACCAAACAGTTCAATGCTGATCACACTGCAACCTGGCATAGGCAGCGAGGGGGCTGGTGATGTGAGAAACTTGCATCTGCTGCAGGGCTTTGAGGGTCTGAGAGATATTTGGTGGGAACTGCTTGTGGGTTGTTACAGTCTGCATCACTGCAACCAAGGAAAACCAGTCCATCAAGTGCAATGTGGCTATCCAGTTGTGCCACACCCCGATTCTCCCTGGGGTTATCACAGAATAAATTCATACAAGACAACACAGGACATCTCTGGGATTATGCTGGTCAAAAAACTTCCCATTCTCATCCCACCTTCCAGCACCAGGTCCACAGCCCTGCAGATCACAGCTCTTCAAGTACACGTCCAAATATGAAGCACTGTGATGGGGTTTCTGTTTGATCACCCTTTCAGGGAACAAATTTCAGACATCTAACACTAAGAACAATTTTCATTTTCCACTCTAACCCTTCTACCAATTACAATGGCCCCTGCAAAGGAAATTAGGTCCTATGGACTCTAAGCATAGTTTTCTGCATCTCGCTCAAGTCTCACCCTAGTCACCTGCAGTCCAAAAGAAAACTCCAACTCATTTAATCTTTACACATAGCTACCACTTTCCAATTCTGGCAATACATTTGCAACTCTCTTCTGGGTCATCTCCAAGACATCTTTCCTTCAATACAGTTAAAAGAAAATGCACAGAGTCTCCTGACTCCATCCCTCCCCCAGCTCCTTATGTCCATCATCTCCCTCCTCATCTGGTTCCACCTATTGCCTGCCAACCCCTGCCTCACCTCTCTCTCTCACCTCTTTAGACTGGCTATATGAACATAAGAAATAGGAGGAGTTGGCCATCTGGCCTGTCGAGCCTGCTCCGCCATTTAATAAGATCATGGCTGATCTGGCTATGGACTCAGATCCACCTACCTGCCCTTTCCCCATAACCCTTAATTCCCCTACTATGCAAAAATCTATCTAACTGTGTCTTAAATATATTTAATGAGGTAGCCTCTACTGCTTCCCTGGGCAGAGAATTCCATAGATTCACTACTCTGGGAAAAGCAGTTTCTCCTCATCTCCATCCTAAATCTCTTCCCCTGAATCTTGAGGCTACGTTGCCTAGTTCTAGTCTCACCTACCAGTGGAAACAACCTTGCTGTCTCTATCTTATTTATCCTTTTCATAATTTTATATGTTTCTATAAGATCCCCTCTCATTCTTCAGAATTCCAGCGAGTATAGTCCCAGGTGACTCACTCTCTCCTCACAGGCTAACCCCATCATCTCCGGAATCAGCCTGGTGAACCTCCTCTGCACCGCCTCCAAAGCCAGTATATCTTTCCTCAAGTAATCTCCCCTCTACGCTCTAGGTCCTGATGCAGGGTCACAACTCAAAACATAAACTATCCCTTTGCCTCCACAAATGCTGCTCGACACACTTGAGTTCCTCCAGCTGTTTGTTTTTTTGCTCCAGATTCTAGCATCTGTAGTCTTGAGTCTACAGGAGAAAATAAACTCTCCTGAAATAAAGAAGGAGTAGTAATTATCTGAATGGGTTTTTAAAGATAACCTTGCTGCTGTCACAGTTACTGTTGGTAGGACTAGCTTCTTATAAAATTCCAGATTTATTTAATCATTTCAACTAAAATTCTTCAGCCATTATGTTAAGCTCTGAACTCATAACTCTGGATCAATGGCCCGGAACTCTAGTCGTCTGTTCAGTAACTTCACACGACAAAATCACTGGCTAATTTTGTTAAAACATAGCATTTGGGAAATGCTGACAGCACACTTTTTCTTAATTGTTCTGATGTGTCATTACAATTCTTTGTATAAAAGATTTAAAAGTTAAAGTTGCTATTGACATTGTATTATTTCAATTGCAAAAACACTGACGTGTAATGGTTTGTTTTAATAGTAAAAAAAACTATTGTCACAATCTACAGCTCAAAGGAAAAACTTGCAAACCAAAAAGAGAAGTGCAAATGTGTCAGAGTTAGACAGTGCAGAAATAGGACTTCAGCTCAAGATCCCTCCCAACTGTGATGCCCATCTTTGCTAATCCCATTTTCCTGCATTAGGCCCATATCCTTCTTGTCCGTTCCTATCCAACGTATCTGCAAACTAATAATTAGCCCAAGGACCAACTTACCAAAAGTCAATGGGCTTGGTATACCTTTGTTAACTATTTCACCCTTGCTTTGTCATTGGGTTTTTTTTTACACACATAAACACACTTGCTCTGTTCTCTAAAAGGCAAAGCTGAACAACATCTGGATGCGTTCAACATGTTCAAGATTTTCTCATCTTTTTTTTCCCCCAACTGGAGTGTGATAGAGGGTGAAAGATCAGTTAGATAACTACAAAACAAAGTGGAGAAAATGGCTCCCACATCTCTACAAATCATGCAGGACATCTAACTCTTCCCCCACGGATGACCACAGGAACAGCAGCTGAAACTGCCATGCTGTGGTTCAAGCAGTTGTTTGCACATGGCGCAGATTCAAAGGAAACAATTTAAATGGAACCAGACCGCAAGGCAACTTGAACTTAATTCTCCAAATAGTGGATTTCATGGTTAGACATGACTGCCAACCCCAGCACTTGGAACACCACAGGGCATTTTGTTTCCTCCTCAAAGATAATCATACTGGCCAAAACATTCCACCTCCCCAAATGTCCCACATGCAGAGTTCAATTAGAACCTTCTATTCCATTCATTAAATTCATATACCACCATCAATTCTTGCTGTTGCACCCAAACTGCATCTGTGCAGTTCTTTAATATAATTTACCTATTTAAATTTAGACTTTGAGGGTGGGGGATGAGCGGTTTAAAAAAAAACACCATTTCTTATTTCCCAAATCAAAATAATATCAGTAATTTCATTCCTCCAAAACTTCCCATGCTTTTTCAAGCAACAGAACCAGAGTGTAAAACAATGCAGAGTAAAACGCTCTTCTGCTGATGTCAGCTCTGGTCCGGTAAAGAAATTAGGTTACAGAATGATATCAGGAATGAATTTAAACCATACCACGAAGTGCAGAAAGTTTGCACCACAAAATTCATTCATGAACAAAATCACCTTTACTGAAAATTTAGTTGCAAATTTCATGACCAATGAGTTTAATTGATAGTATGTGAAACACAGCCAACCATGATAGATTGTAAATTGCCTAGCACCAGGTCTGCAGCAAGGTCAACGTGGACTGGCTGTAGAGCAGACAATATAACTAGGTTAAGCAGATGCAAAAGGTACATATAAGAAATAGAGCTGAAACTCATTTCATACAATGGACATTTCTAACATTTGGTTATATGCATGATTTTATGCTCATAGTTTTGAGGTTTGAGGTGATACTGTCCCTTACTGAGTGCTGCTCTCAATTACTATGGAGAGATGAAGGGTCACCTTTTAACAAGTCACTTATTGGTGGACAGATAAATTCGAAGTCCAGCTACTTTACCACTAAAACTTCCTCACTGGTGATGATCAATTAGAAAAACATAGTTCAATAAAATTTCCAATGATAAATGCACAGAAGTGAGTCATAGAAGAAAACATCCCAAGATCTGACAAGTTCTGCTGCAACTAGTCATGAGGGCAATTAAACAGCTAACAGAGGGCAGTGGCTCCAATAACACACCCATTTTCAAATTTGCAGGAATCCAACATGTAAGTGCTAAAGACTAAAGCATTTGTAACCACTTTTTTCCTAAAATCCCCATCATAGGAGTCACTCCACATGATAATCAAGAAACAGCCAGGAGTCCTGGATACACAAAGACTATGGGTCCAGACAGCATGTAGCACTGAAGATTTTTGCTTTCAAACCTGCCAACCTTTAGCCAAGCCAGTACATTTGTAATACTGGCATCTCCCAACAATGTGAAAAATTGTCCAAATATGTCCTGTCCACAAAGCAGAACAAATCCAACCAGTCTGCTTTCAAATCAAAGTGATGGAATGCCTTGACCACAATGCTATTAAGGGCACTTACACGTCAACAGCTTGCTGAACAACATTCAGTTTGAATTTTGCTGGGAGCACTCAACTCCAGACACTACAGTTATTAGGGCAGGCACGGTAGTGTAAGGGCAGGCACGGTAGTGTAGCAGTTAGCATAACACTATTACAGCGCCAGCGACCCAGGTTCAATTCCGGCCGCTGTCTGTAAGGAGTTCGTACGTTCTCCCCGTGTCTGCGTGGGTTTCCTCTGGGTGCTCCAGTTTCCTCCCACATTCCAAAGATGTGCAGGTGAGGATTGTGGGCCTGCTATGTTGGCGCCAGAAGCATGGCGACATTTGCGGGCTGCCCCCAGAACACTCTACGCAAAAGATGCATTTCACTGTGTGTTTCGATGTACATGTGAACAATAAAGATATCTTATGAGCCCAATAGCCCAGAGGTGAGGAGAGTCGAGTTATTGCCCTTGACATGAAAGTAGCATGTGACTGAGTATGGTATCAAAGAAACCTGGTGAAACTGAAGCCAATGGGCACAGGGAAGACAAGTTAATGATTGGAGTCATACTTTGCATGAGAAAATTGTGATTGTTGGAGGCCATCGCTGCAGGAGTTTCTTGGGACAGTATCCTAGATCCAACCATCTCCAGTTCTTTCATAACGACCATCCGTTCATAAGGTCAGAAGTGGGAGATGCAAACTGTTGATTGTACAATGCTCTATTCCACTGAATTTCTCAGCAAATGAAGCAGTTCATGCCTGCATTCAGCAAGACCCATCAATATTCGGGCATGGGTTGATAAGTGCCAAGCAACATTCATGCCACACAAGTGCCAAGTAATGACAATCTGCCATTGACTTTCAACAGCAATGCAATCAAACACACAGGATTAACTTACTAGAGGGGAAGTTGGGGGTAGTGGAGAAGGGAGTTACCAATGACCAGAAACTCGACTGGACAAAAGAAGGTCAGACGCCAGGTATTCTGGGTTGTGTCACTTAGGTCCTGACAGCTCAAAGCCTTTCCGTCATCATCTAGGCACAAGCAGCAGCAGGATGTAATACAGCCTGGATGAGGGCAGCTCCAACATCTCAAGAAAATTGACACCATTCATAACAAAGCAGCCCCATTGATTGATTATAGTTGTGGAAGAGGTGTCAATCTCTACCATCAGTGCACTGTATGCCATCTACAAAATGCACTGCAGTTACTTGGCTCCAATCCTCCAATAGCATCTCCTAAACTCTAACATCAAGCATGGCAAGACCACAGGCGTATGGTTTCTCGCCAAGACACGTGGCATCCTTGCTTGGAAATATATTGCCCTTACTTCGAAATATATTGCCCTTACTTCATTGTCACTGGGTCTAGATCCAGGAGCTTCCCTACCCAACAGGGCTGTTTAGGGGAAAAGAGTAGCTACACCAAAAGGACCACAGAGGTTCAAGGCAGCAGCCCACCACCACCTTCTCAAGGGCAATTACAGATGCACAATAAAAAGCTGGCTTTGCCAGTGATGCCCATATCCATAAAAATTAAATAAGAAAGATTCCCAGACTCAATTCAAATCAGCTGCCTTTGACTGGGAATAACCCCTTGGCCTCCAATAGGATATAAAACTGTTTCTTTCCTTCAGACCCCTTCAAAATAATAAAATCATAAATTAAACTAATTTGCAGTACCAAACTGTCTGTAACTATACCAAGTTACTCAATTTTACTTTGAAGGATGCAGTTATTGATTGCTTTAAAAAAAAACTTGATAGAAGCATGTATTAACATACCTTAACAGATTTAATGTCAAAAAACCTGCTCTTATGAGTGGCAGTAAGTGGTACTCCCCTCAATATTCAATGCCACGGACATAAATGGAAACAAATTTTAGTAGGGGATAACAACTAGGCAGCTGATAATCCAGCATCTGTTCAGCTCTAGTGACCAAAGATAAGCTTGCACCTCATCTGAAGTTAATTACACAGCAAAGTCCAGACCAAATAAATCTTCTTCATTAAAAATAACAGAAAACTATCACAGTGGCGAATTCATTTTAGATAATACAATCCTGAATAATTCAGGTATTTTTTGCAAGTTTTCCAGAAATTCAAAAATAAGCAATCCATGTGAAAAGTAAAGCAGGAATTCCGCATTTAAAGTTAAATTGGGTCACATATTTGAACTTGGATATTTATGAATATGGAAGAATAAACTGCCATCAATAGAATCATGGGGGAAAAAAAGTCTGAAAACATTGTCCAGCAGATAACAAATTCACAGAACTTAACTTTTGCATGTGAGGCGAACTTAAGTTACTGATTGTACCAGAGGCTGTTTACATTGGCATTGCAAATATCAATTCACTAAACTCAAAAAGTAATGCATGATATCATCCATAACTGTAAATGATCCACAATCCCTTCTTAGTGAGTGTTTTTGTAAAAAGTGGACAAAACAAAGCAGCTTTATGTATATACTACATACATCCTTTGATTTTGGTGGATACCAGTGTGCACATCAGGTGTTAAATAGAACAGAAGTGTCTCCTTCTTCCTATCTTACATGAAGTGAAACAGGATGGTTGGAGATCTAAGTACAAAATGCTGACATTAACAATATTATGAAAGTGGGCCATAAATTCACACTGGTGAAATAAGAAAGATTATCTTCTATCCAGCTGAGAAGACAAATTGTACAAAACAGACTGCTTTACTCCCCATTAATGATATAGACAGGCAAAATAACACCCTTGTCCAACCATTATTACTGTCACCCTGCACTTAATAACCACAAAATTCTTTAAAAAAAAAGAGCAGCCACATTGAATCTTTTGTAATTTACATGGCAGTGCCATCTGATATATTTTCAGCAGTGAACATTGTCTCTACTGGTCCCTGTATACACCTTTAGAACAAAGAACTTACTATCACCCTGTATCAATTTTAGGACAACTTGGCTCGTCTACCACAATCTTAAACTATTCAGATTCATGTTGCCAAGGACAAATATTTGGGATGAAGTAATCAGCTTATTCTAGGGCGAAAATTCAACATACACAATTCCTCACTTGCTTCTTCTAGATTTCCAGTATTTAGATAGAATTCCACATTCTTAAAGACAAAATATAAAATTCTCGTGTAAAAGCCAACCTAAAACCATCAAATATGCTCATAAAGCATGTTTAAAAGCAATTACAATTACCATTAAAACAAAAGACTTCAGTCACTACTCTGACTGACAGCTGGTGGAAACAAACTGGATGTGTTTAAAGGTTGGTTTATTATCCTTCCCTTCAAATGACAAATGGCAGATCAGAAGACCCTTAACAGACTGAAGCCCTGCTGTAATAAAGAGTGCCGAGCAGGTTTAAGTTTATAGTGTCATCACAAGGCCTGTGCAGCTATAGTAATTTTGAAACCAATCAATGCCCAACATAGCACTATTGTAAATTACAATAATCTGCCATCTTCAGGATTTTAGTGGTGCTGGACTGTTAGGTTTTCTGGACTATTGGATGTTATTCCTACTAATACCACAACACACTTAATTCATTTGGTTTTGAGATGTTACACATTACTCTAATAAATTTTCCAGTGCGCCCAGGGAGGGGCGAGGCAGTGAGGAAAGCCCAGGCTCCAGAGAGTTTCAAGGAAGTGCATGAAACATCACCTTGTGAGCCAGATGCCAAACCACTGGGATTTCAGAATCGTTGGAAGTGGACTATTGGAGTTTTACTGTACATCAACTTCTGTATACACACAACATCTTTTCCCCAAGTTGGAGCCGTCTCAAACTCTTTCAAAGGTGGTAATGTATCCTTGTGATTTACTGGATTTGTTGACCTGGCTTAATACTGAATCCTTTCATAAAATCATTGCCTTCTGAGATTTTTTTTTATCATTACTTTGATTTTAAGATCCTCAAATGTTAAATCTATCCATCCAGTCTGTTGTGTAACAATCCCACTAGAACAAGTTCTCACATTAGTCTGAAATAAAGTGCCCTTGTAAAACCATCTCATAAATTGTCCTTAACTTCTTCATACTCAATAACCTTAACAAAGAGGTACTATTTAGTGCTGGATACTGATTATACTGGATATTATAGCAGTGTATGTCAACCATAGCCCTGGAGCAGAGAACAGCAAGCAATGTTCTCCCAGATCTCCATGAATGCCATTCAGACAAGCCCATTTTTCTCCCCGACTTCACTCCTTCCCCAACATGTACTGGTAAAGGAAGAATTCTCAATGCTCCATTCAAGTCTGTTGTGCCCTACGGGACTCACATTGTCCAAGTTATTGCTGCGGTACATTAATGCTGGAAGGAACCACCTTGCAGGTGGAATCTAGCCAATGGATTCTATGTTTTGAATCATGGGCTTAGATGCTTCCTTTAACCACAAAGCTATATGGACCAAATTCTCAATCTACACTCAATTATCTAATCACAGTTGTAGTGGCAATTGAGGTGTAACATCAGCTTAACTGTCAAGGGTTAGGACAAGAGGAAGAGAAGTCAGGCATAGTTTCTACATCTGACAGTCGTCCACCAACTCTGCCAAAGTAACATGTAGTTTCTGCCACTGTCAGTTAGCCTCCCAAGTTTTTAAGGAGTTCCACAGGAAGGTGGGTTGTTTGGACAATGCACCAAAGGAATCCTTGTGCATTGTTAAGCATGCCCAAGATCATCCATCTGCTGAACAGAGATTACACACTTAAATCACTGGCAAACCCTCATTAGAGACAGTGCACCCTGTTATGATTATGATCAGGTACAACGATAAAAGGCAGGCAGCTACATCTGAGTCAATGACAACAAACTAGCCCATCTCATTCCTCTTTAACACAACACCATAAATGGGGCCCACAAACAAGGCTCTTATCTCTGCATCCATTTCAGGGATTATAACATGAAATTTAGGTTAACATTCAAATGACACACTGACCCATCTGACCTTGAGTGGAAAGATCCAATGACACCATTCTGATGAAGGGCCTTCACCGCATAATATTAACTCTGCTTCTCTTTCCACAGATGCTGCTTGACCTGCCGTTTCCAGTATTTTCTATTTTTATTTTAGCAGAAAGACAGGCTGGAGAATTCTCACATGTAACCAATATTTATCTCCCAACCAACAACACAAAGTCTCTCATTATCGCATTCCTGTTTATGGGCCTCGCTGCAAAAGAAGTTCTCTGCTACATTTCTTCTATTACAAGTGATGTCACTTTAAAAGTATCCAACTTTCTTTAAAGTCCTTTAATGCATTCTGCAGCCATGAAAGGAACCATAGAGAAGTCATTTTGTTTTTACTGGTACCTGGAGAATTGTAATGTATCAAGGAGGGGGAAGGGGAGAAAGTTACAAAACACGATTGAACAAACCTGTCCACACCACTAGCAGCTAATTCAGATTTTGGCATCAACATGAAGCAGGATGAACATGGGCATGTGAATGTTGCCATCTTTGTTACATAAATTTACATGGATGAAATAAAGGTCCATTCAAAAACCAAAGAGGTGCCCAACATTTGATGCTAGACTTTAAGGAACAGCAAATAACTGGGGAAATAAAAGATCAGAAGAGAATGTAAACAGGCTGAGAGAATGAACAGATTCAGGTTAACAAACAGAAGGCGGCTGCACATTTTTAGGTCAAAGACAAAAGTATATTTTAATGGATATTTCTCTGTTAAATCAATAAAGCATTACTGACAAATCCCAATCACAGTGCAAAAACAACCATCAAAACATTTTAGGGTTTACATTGAATATTGTGCACACAAAAATGGATTTTGAAAATAAAAATGAAAAATAAAATAATTTTGCTTACTAAACAATTTTCATTGTAGTCCATTTCAACACCAGTCTAATCAGAGGTTCAGGGTTTTTTTTCAAGCAAATAGTCTGATGGTTTTGTTACTGGACTGTTCAACAACAAATTGAATATTTACAGTATGTCAGGAAATTCAAGGTTTACCAATAGAGAGTAAAAAAAATTACATTAAACCCAACAAGTTCATGAAGGCTCATCAAGCAAAGGAATCTGTTACACCTGAACAATTTGGCCTACATGTGACTTGAGGTCTTCAACTACCCATTTGCTTCACAGCTTGTGGCGAGCGATAAATAATGCCTTGCCCAGTTTCCAATATCCCAAAGTTAAAAATGAAGCTTTCCAAACACATGGTTCCTCTTCCTATCAAAGTATGAACAACTGGAGGCAGAGAGGGTGCCAAAGTATTCTAGAGCATAATAATGTGAATGTAAATGTAGTCTTGAATGACAGATCCTTATGGAATTGGATCAACCTACAAGAACGTAATGAAGTGCACTGCACACTGAAGCAGTCTGGTTCAATGCCTAGACCACAAAGGTAACCCCGATAGCAAAGAGAAAGCTGTGCCCAATAGTTCACACTCCCAATTTAAGTCACATTCTAGATCTCATATTTAACAACCACATAAACATGTTGGAAAAAAATCTACATGCACAACAAAACATTCAGTCCAATCCGACTGTACACTACATTCCACACATTATGGTTCACATGCCGAATACTTTCACTAGTATTGTTGGAAGAAGAGGAGGAAAAGGACAAAGTCTAAAAATGCATCTCCCACATGAAGGAACATTTCTATACAAAGTTTAATGCAGAACAGCAATATTCAAATAGTTCAAAAATAACATTGGCCAAACAGTCCAAAAGATTTATATTTTGCAGCTATTCAAAGTGTGGTATGACCAGACCCAATGGATTAATGAATGGAGTCTTATATATGACTACTTCTGCACGCTATAAGTATACTTCTAGCTGTTCAATATCTGAGTAAATTAAAACTGAAATGAGGAGAAATTTCTTTAGCCAGAAGGTAGTGAAATTATGGAATTCTTTGCCACGTACAGCTGTGGAGGCCCGATCACTGGGGGCGTTTAAGGAAGAGATTGATAGGCATCTAATTAGTCAAGGTATCAAGGGATATGGGGACAAGGCCAGAAATTGGGGCTAGATAGGAATAGTTTTAATTTAGCTCATGGAACAGACTCGATGGGCCAAATGGCCTACTTCTGCTCCTTTGTCTTGTGATCTTGTGAAATACTTTATTTGTTTCATCAATTACAATGGGATGTACATGGATGTGCTCAAATGTCCCCAAAAGTTCAGTGCACCACTGCTGCTGTAGAAAACCAGATTCTGATTAGGAACAAATTTAATATAGTGCCTCAAACAGGAATTTTTAATTCCCTTTTTACAGAATGTGGCATCACTGCCCAGGACTGAAGGTTATTTCTCTTCCCTAACTCCTCTCAAGAAGATGGTTGTGGTGGTGAGCTGCGTTCTTGCACTGCTGCAGTCCATCTTCAGTGTCATTTGGCTAGGGTGTTCTGGTATTTAGATTCAATGATTACAATACATTTTTGTTACAATGGTGTGCAACTGGGGGTGGGGGGGGGGGGTGGGTGGGAAGGAGGAAAACAGGACTTTCAGGTGGTGTTCCCAAGTACCTGCTGCCCTGGTCCATCTAGCTCAAAGTTGTGGGATTGTGTTATGCAGTCAATGCCTTGACAAGTTGCTGCACTGCATTTTATATTTACCATGGGCCAGTAATTTGGTGGCTTGCAATTTGTGCGGACAATTTCCCAGATGTGTCCTGTTCAATGTCAAGAGAATGCAACTGCTACAGCTTACCTAGTTCTGGAACATTACAGCCAAGACGTTGTCTGGTCCCACCACCTTTACTGTGAACAATGTTCTCAGCTGTTCCAAGACTTCAAACATAATGAATTGAATAGCCACTTGCTGTCATAGGTTCTTCAAGATGAGGTCATGGTGAAAGGAAATTGAGCCAAGGTCAGGGAGTTAAAGGAGCTAAACCTTGATTGGATTGATAGATATAGATATATGGACATTTTTTCAAGCAGAGGCAGAAATGGAAAGATGGAGGGGTTAGTATGAGAATCCATGAGAATGGAATCATGGACCTCCTGATCTGTAGGATTTTTGGCTAATGGTAGAGCAAGTGGGCTGCACACAAAGTTTGATGAGAGGACCAAAGAATGTAGATGGGGTCTGAATAGTGGGGACAAATCGATTCTTGGATTTGAGAGAATTCTATTCTTGGACTTGAAGACAAGGATAATAATTGTAAACATTGCTCTGGAGGACAAAAAAGCCACTGTAAATGAGAGCAGGAAACCGACAAGTGGCTTTTTGTGTAGTTAAGATTTAGAGCTTATTATTCTCTGGGACCGAATCATTGTTAACTGACATATTAGTTGATCTCAAACAGACAACATAGGACTTCACACTTGGCTTCAGTATCCTTTGATTGCAAGCATGGAGAATTTTTAAATTGAAATATTAACAAAGTTTGTAGTTATGACAGGAATCATAGCATTAGATCTACCACCAACAGAATTAATATATGGCACTTCCTTTAAGGAAACACTTTTGTCATGCAAGTTATGCAAATAAACAAGCTTTACTGCTCAAATGCAATGCTGTTATAATGGATTCAGTAAAACAAAACACTTTTAACAACTCCAGATTTACAATGATGCAAAACCAATTATATTTTACAAAGTACAATTATTTTGCCCTTTAAAAGATGCAACCTCAATTCTTATACTTTTCCAGACAACAAGAAAAAAAATATCTGATTTTTTTCTCATCAATCTAAAACTACCACATTATCAAAGTTCTGAATACAACCAAACCTGTTTTGGGAAAATAAAGGAATCAAATGGTAAAAATACAAACTCAGAAACAAAGATTAAGCCTCTTTCAGAATTTCTTTTAAAAATAAAAAGTCTGAATTCGAACCACTGTTCTGCAGGCAGAATATCTTTAAAATATTTTTACACTTACCCCCTTGCTGGATCCAATGTGATTGCCCTAGGCTGGTCCAGATCTTGCCAAAATAATACTTTCCGCAATGATCCATCCAAATTAGCAACTTCAATTCGATTTGTTTCAGAGTCGGTCCAATACAACTTTTTCCCTAGCCAATCACAAGCTAATCCATCAGGTGATACAAGTCCCCATATCACCACGTTTTGAGTATTCGCTGTCTGGTTTAGAAAAATCAATTTGATTGCTTCTTCGCTCACATCTGTCCAGTATACGAGATTCTCTGAAAATACAAAATCCACTGCGGCTGCATCTTCTAAACCAGCAACAAGAACTGTGGCGTTAGTCTTTCCACCAGCAGCATCCACTAGCCTCAAGTCTCGCCGATTTGCAAATAGCAACAGTGGTGTCCCTATGCATGTTCAAAAAAATAATTATTGTAAACTGTTAGCAACTCATCAATCTCAATTACAAGGAACAAATAACTACCAGTGATAACTATGAAGTAAAGCCTCATTTTAGTATGCAATTAATGGATCTTTATCGAAGAGTAAAAACAAAGTTTAGAAAGTTCTGTTACCTGGGAAAGGACAATCCCATGCAATTATACTGTAAATCATGCCTTGCAAAATTGTTTTATTAAAAACACACAATTCTCAAAATGGAGCCCAGTGATCTGTATTCATCCATTTCTGTATAAATCACAGAGTTTAGCAATTAAGTTTGCAAAAGAGCAAACCGAAATTTTTGCCCAGAAACAAACCGGAGATTTTCAATTGTCTAACATTTGCAAAGAAGCATGTAGCTTTGTGGCTCTGAACAGAATAATCCAAAGGTTGTAAAATATCACAAGACCTTGGATTTTGTTCATAAAGAAAAATTGTTACTTAGAATAATTGGATATGTACCTTGCTATTTTCAGCTTGTTAATTTCCAGAGCACATTGTAAACTTTAAGTCATGAAACACTGCTGTTCTAGATAAAATTCTAATAATCAGTAAAAAAAAGCCAAATGTAAACTTCATATAGCTCTCCTTTCATCATTGCCAGATCAGATGCATACAGTAATCTGCAAATTTCTGATTCTGTAATTAGTGAAGAGTTCTGCACATACAAGGACATATTTGATAAGCAAAACAATTAGCAAGGATAGGTAAGCTGCATTAAATCATAAATCCAGTTATATTATTAATTCCATCAATAAATATTTCCCACCCCATTTGATTCAACTTCACTCATCTTGTTTTCATATGTATCCATTGATAAACAACTGACAATTTTTAATGTTGACCTTTGTGTTACTTTGGCGAGTGGCAATCTTCATTAAAAAACATCAAAATGTGTCATCCACAAATTTACATAATTGTGTAATTTTAAAGCTCGCATACACATAATATTATTTAACTAATCCAATTGAAAACTTTCACTTTGTTAAAGCAACTCAAAAAATACGACTTGTTTCAAATGGTACAAATTTCTTAAATTTACCCATGTCATTACTGATTTCAGGAGAACACTGCACCTTAGTAAAACAATACAGAATAAATCAGGCCTGGAAGACTTGATGGATTTTCAATATTGCACTAAACAAACAGCATAGTTTTACTAACGTTAGAGCCACAATAAATTCCACTAGATACAATAGTTCACTGCATTTCTACCATGTACCATCATCACAAACTGTCCAATGAGCAGCCACACAGAAATCAAGTCATTTCAATAGCTTGTTTGTAAACATCAATGCATTTCCTATCCAAATAATGCATCATTAAAGTAATAAACTTGTCAGAATGTCAAAAATATGACACAGTTTTAATACTCATACCAAAATATTTGGAATGCAAAATGAAGGAGTGCAAAACTAGATCCTTCCACCAGACCCCTTTCCATCATTCCTTTTAAAATGAAGAGCCACACAGCTAGTAAAGAACTTTTTTTTACAAAAACATGGCCACAAAAACACTTGCTTATACGATAGGTTAGTTTTGAGATTCAGTGACTTTATACAATAAAAATATTAGTAGAAGTTAACTTAAATTAAACACAGACTATATATTTGGAATAAGGTGGGTGGGGAGAAATTTAACCAATGAGTAGTTCATGGATTTACAATCTGTAATTCATTTACCTACAATTAAAACCAGACACAACTTGTAGTGTATTTGAAATTCAAAACTTGTACTTTTCCCAGTTCTACTATGTATTGCCTATTAGTTCTGTTTTTGAATTTGGTTATTTTCAAATCACATTTCTACACTAAGAGACTTGAACACAGTACTTAAAATACACATTATCTTCTTAAGAAAACACCAAATATAAACGTTTTTGTGCGTCTTCCCAAAAGGCTGAACCTATCAATCTACCCAACACATCTGTCAGGAATCCTCATGACTGCAATGAGGAATCCGAGTATGAGGTACCAGAGATGTAATAGATGCACTAATAGTAAACCAATTTGTATGCAACATAACGTAACCAGATCAAACCTCGAGTCAAGTTATCCAGAGAACTGCTTGTCGTCTTCTAAAACAACCCGCGTCTTAGTTTTATTCTTACTGACTTAAATTTCCTCTATAGTTTACAGAACTACCTGTTGCATTTCAATGAAATCTATATCCGTTAGCGTAACGAACATGAGAGTAAACAATTTATTATAACAAAGTCTTAAAATGAATTATGTAGCTCTGGCAGAGGGGGTGGAAGTTTAGTTTGAAAATATACGATTTATTTACTTGTGTCTGTGACAAACTGTAAGTATTAGGTTTTATTCAAATTTAAAGTAACTAAAACTAATTGGAGATATTTCGAGCGATTTTCGTGCCCTAGGGCTAGCCTTTTGTAAAAGAAAAAATAAGAAATCCATTACAAAATAATTAAATAACTCAATTTGTTTTCTTCAAGTGAAAGGATCAGATACCCTGTCGCAACATTTCGATCGGTCGTGTTTATTTAATGCTTCGTAAATAACTACAATATGGCAAGCAGATGCTTAAACCATTTCTTTTTCAACAAAAAAAGTTCCAGCAGATCCATTCCTCCCTTTGGGCACCCCGCGTTGCTTTGCCAAGCATTTCCCCCCCACACAAACTGCAGTTCTCCTCTCGTCAGGAAAATATATGCTTTTCTGCCACCGCACCACACTCTCACACACGAGACAAACAGCAGAAAACGCTGAACGACATTTTATTTCGGGCTTGTAACTGAGCCTTTGACTTCCAACGTAAATGATAACGCATGCAAACCCGGGGCGAGGAAAGATATATTAACCCCCCCCCACCCCACCCCACCCTTCCTCCTCCTCCTCCTTCCCCCCCCCTCCCCTCGTGGGCCCCTCACAGCAACACACAAGGCCACTCAACTCACGCTCCCTTCGCCGAGAGAGAAAAAATCTTTTAACTTTTACTCACCCCTTATCAAAGAGCAGACGCTGCACAACAGCAAATTCCTCAACGCGGAACCCATTTCCCCCTTCCCCGTTGCTTCCTCCTGCTCAGTCCGGGAAACCTCAGCGAGGCGATACACTGGAACGCATAGTTACAATGTTACTTGGGGCACGGCTGCAAAGTATCCGTCTCGCCAGCCATGGTTCCACAGCCACCGCTCACTGGCGCGCACACATCACTCAATCTGGGCTCACCGTCGGCGCAAGCACACCACTCGCCTCCTCTCCCTCCGCCGCTAGCACCCTCCTCCTCCTCCTCCTCCTCCTACTCCTCCTCCTCCTCCTCTGCCTTCCGTTTTCCCTCTCTATGCGTACTATTTTCTTTCCGGCAAGCTGGCTACCACAGAGAGCGCTTTATGCAGTTCTTTCCTCCCGGGGATGTAATATCATCCCCTTGTTTCATTTTCTATGCTTCCTCGTACATCTCCTCAAAATCGGGCTCGCAGCTTCTCGGGATTTCTTTTGCGGCAAGGAGCGGTGCTCTGCCTTGGAACAACATAACCCTTTGACCTGGGCTGCGGCGCTACTTTTTTTTAAACACTAGAGCATCAAGTATCCTTTGTGCGTGGCTGTCCCTTCAGGTAGTGTGTGTGAAGCATGTGGGAACCGGCAGACGAGGTGGAACAAGCAACGATAGATGGTGACTTTTCGCATCTTATTCAAAGAGAACCGATTACAATTAAATAAAGGGGGAAAGAGGAAACCAGAACATTTAAAGGGAAATATCACAGCCAAAAATACTAGGTAAAATATTCTGATTGAGAAACTGTGCGGTAATTATGTATTTGCAGAGTTCCATTTTTCATACTCAAAAAAATAAGTATACAATCACAAATACTGATTAAATATTTTTAATTAGAATTAATTTGCTTTTGCCTGTTTACTTAAATGATTTTACTGTTGATAAAAATTGGGGTGGGGGAAGATCTATTCATCTTTTTAGTCTATCTGGCGTCAAGATCCTTTTTAAAAGTGAAAAAATTCGAAACCACTATTTTCACACCTTTTGATTCTGCAATAAATGTTATTAGGTTAATGGCTTACTGGATTATCAATTAGTAGAATCATCAATTAGGGATGGTTCTGCATAAATAATGTATGTTGATTAAACTGTCCTGGCAAAACAATGGCTTTATTGTTTTCCGTTCTAACAAAAAATATTTAAATGAAGTAATATATAGCTTATTTTTGTAAAATAAAATCTTAAAATCAAATTAGATTTAAAATCTCAGATTTATAGCAGATCTCGTGGTACTGTTCAAGGTGAAGCTGAAGAAGCATTGCTTTATCATATGTAATATGCGCTCATTATTAGGTCATTGATATATGGACGCAAATTGTTTATGATAAGCAAATTATTTATTGTTGATATGGAATTGTATTAAATAGTTTGGGGAAGATTGCACTGGGAGTGAGGAATTAATGGGAAGATAGTGTTGAGGTGGAGCAGTGGTTGTCGGACTGATATTTTGTTGCTAGTTGAAGGGAACATGAAGCATATGAGAATAGAGGTTGAAGATCAAGGTGGTAGGTACAATCAGAGATGCTTATAATTATTCTGGAAGCAATTAAGCGAGGATCTTAAGGTCTTCTAGGCTGGTAACCTGGGAGATGGGAAACTGTATTTTAGAACTGTTATTGGGCTACAGGGTTCTAGAAACAGTGAAGAGACTGAATTGTAACTATTAACAGGGAGTATGTGAACCTAGAACTTTGGTATAAGGAGCTCAATATCTGGACAGATGTGTAGTCATGTTTGGGGGTTGGGGCAGGGTAGTGGGAAAATGGAAGCCAAGTCTTTGGGAGGATAAAAAGAACAGGAATAAATTAAGCAAATCTTGGGAAGATTTTTTGTAATGTCTAACCTTAGAAATTTAGTAAGATGAATTCCTGCAAATGAGCTGGGAACAGTGTTTATTGAAGATATTTAATATGCTTCTACAGACCCACAATTACAGTCCATGGAATAAAATAACTCAGATACAACCCCTGCTTCAGAGCCTGGAGAGCTGTTAAAGGATGTTCACCTCAACCCATTCACAATCCCCTCTCTATTACCCTCCACGTAAAGACACTGTACTGACATTCCTAGTCTTGAAGTAAGAACTGGCTTTGTTTAAAAACTGCATTTTTGTCAGCCAAGTAAAAGTGCAATTACAGTCTGTTATGACCCCTAATCTAGACTGAGCACTAGGTGTTGAAACAAATGGCAATGTTGAGATGAAAAAAACACTGTTGTTTCACAGAGTGGATTTGGGCAGAAGGTGTTGAAGAAAAGAGGAAAAGCTGAAAGAAGTGGTGGAAGCCCAGTGGCATGTGGGAGGAGGGAGTGGTGGCAAAGAAAGGAGAATTTTTTTTATTTATAGCGTGGTAACAAGCCCTTCCGGCCCAACAAGTCCACACCGCCCATTTTAAACCCAAATTAACCTACCCGTACGTCTTTGCAATGTGGGAGGAAACCGGAGCACCCGGAGGAAACCCACGCAAACACGGGAGAACGTACAAACTCCTTACAGACAGCGACGGGAATCAGCGTCGCGCTAACTGCTATGCTACCGTGCCGCCAGTGTTGCTTGGGTATGGGAAGCAGCGATATCAGGATGGAGGTGTAAATGCTGTCAAACCAAGGATGTGATCAGAAATGAGGTAAAACAGCAGGAATTTATGAAAGAGGGCCCGGTTTTTAGTTTCTCCAGATGGCTACTTGGAGGATGACACCATAGACATACAAATAAAGAGCAGGAAATTCTGTGAGAAGAATTAGTTAACCAGAGATTGAGTACGATAATAATCTTAACAATTGCAAGCATAAACATGCCAGACAGGTATTGTGGGCTTATAGGAAAGAAAAAGCATGCAAGGAAAGTATTACAGAGAGTAGACCCAATTTTGATCACAAATGAGATTTGGGCAGACAGGGAAGACAAAACAAACAATAACCCACCTAATCTCAGCTGCTGAGCTTCCAACAACTTAAACTCTCTAAAGTCCCATCACATACTGTCAGCAAAGAGGAGAATTTCAGATGGCAGGAAATTGTACAAATTTCTTGCAGGAGGAGTTCAGTAAAATACCTGTTAATTTTTTTCTGTTCTACTTTTCTGTTGTGCTGATTTTCCCCCAATTCCCCCATACTTCCTCCATTTTCCTTCCCCATATTTAGAAACATAGAAGGAGCAGGCCATTTGGCCCTTAAAGCCCATTCCTCCACTTGGTACAATTGTGGCTGATCTTCAGGGATCACATATTCCCACACTCTCCCCATACCTCTGGATCCTGTTGTTTCTCCCATTCTCCTTACTTATAACCTTCCATCTCCCCATCTCTCTATTCATCCTGCCCATGTTCATCTCCTGTCCCCTTCTCCCTGCCCTTTATCCCCCATTCTCCTTCCCCCACTTCCCCCATCCTCTGTATTCCCTGTCCACCATTCTCCCTTCTCCCTCTCCTCAGCCGCCATCTAATTCACTGCTCTCTCTTACCCTGTCCCTTATTCGGTAGTCAGATTAGCTCACTATTCCTGCTCTATATTGATTTTTAATTGAATCCTAACTTCAAATTTACTTTATTCATTGCATTTGTATGTCAATGTGTTGTCAGACATAATATCTTTTTTTACTGAGATTTATAATATAGCACTAAATCAGTATGGGAATTATTGAAATAGACAGAATGATTGGGAGGAAGAATTACAAGGAGCAACTTTGTAAATTGTTTATGCCCTTACTGGGAAATTGAGGGTTAAGAGATGATATGGTTGTTGTTTGGAATTCCAAAGCAAATAGATAGTATAGATCATGAGAAACTGCTTAATCTTGTCCAAGCTATAGAACCGGAAAACATGTTTAAAGGGGATAAATTCAAAGTTAATAATGGAGAAGCTATTATTGTGTGTGGTGGTTAATCTATGGAGCAGGGTCCCTAGTGAGATGGTGATGATGGACAGAAGTGAAAAATTCAAATGCAAATGAAATGGATTTGTTTCAGAAAATATTTTGGGAAGCAGTATATGAATAATTTCAGACATGACATCTGGTCAGGATGGCAGACCTGGGAGGAATGAATGAGTTTGACGAATGGGTCCCAAAGATTTTTATCACTAGGGTTTTCTCCTCATTATTATGTCTGCTATGGATTAAATGATGGAGATTGCTTCTTTTGTAAGGTCATCAGGTTAATTATTGCAAGATGTAGTGGCCAGAATAGCAGATGATGAGCTGGATCCTAGTCATTTTTTTGTCCAGAAATTACTGTTTTTATATATTGTTATGGTTGTTCATGATTGCATTGATTGAACTGAGATTAAATTCAATAGGTTCCCTAATAATGGGTCATAATATTCCATGCTGCCTGAGAATTAGGATTTATCTGTTGTGTGTTGAGCCCATCCACAAAATGGCAGTCCTGGAAGACTACTAGAGACCCCCAGTAAGTATTTCTTTTAAATCACCTACTTGTGCTTGCCAAATTATTGGTTGCAGAAGGAAAACAATAGGAATTCTGTCCCTGAAATGTTGCTCTTGCTATCACCAGAACATATTTGGAAAAGCAGTAAATTTTCAGTTTGCTGTTCTTTACTGAAATTTGAAGATATTCTTAAGAGTTTGCTTACTTTTATTTCAATTTCACAAACTATATTGTAAAATCTGATTCCAAGTTTACTTAATTCTTCCAAACCTACAATCTTTGTGCATTATTTAGTGGTACAGCCATTATCTAGTCAATGAGGTCATACAATGGCCATAGCTTTGCACTGAACACAAGGATCCCACCTTAATTTTGTGCTTTTCTATATATTTTAAGTGATGCACATCACTCTATGCAAAATGCATGATGTTTCTTTCTGAACTAGGATTTTCTGCGATCCACGATATTAGAAACTTGCCGACCTCAACTTAAAACTTTCTATCCTCACTTTGTTGAATTCTCTTCTTTTTTTCACATTATAAACATTTTGAGCAGCAACATTACCTCCTTAGTTTTCTTTAAATCAGAATAAACAGTACTTGGTTTTGAACTGAAAAGAGTTTTGTGGAAAAATAATATCCACTGCGAGCATGCTTCTGACAGACAGAATGCTTTTATTTATTAATTTGTGATTTCAACATCCCACTGTACTTTACATGTGTTCATAGCTTTGCAAGTTGCAGATTTTTTTATCCAAAGGGTTCCGCTATGAAAATACTTCAAACTAATGTAGGCTTGGTATTCCTCTGTTATACATTATTGGCTCACTAATTATTACTTCCACCCTCCTCATTGTGCCACTCTAAAACAACCTAGAAGATGTGTATTTGAATGTCTTCAGGCATAATTTGGCTTTAGAAATAATTTATATATTTATTCTACTTAACATATGGCTAATACACCTATTTGATTGTGCTTGCTTATATAAACTAACATAAATGACATTTTACTTATCAGCAGTTTTCTTGTTACTCATTTTGTCAAAGTTTAGTCTCGTGAATTTGCCATTTAATTGTTGCTGGCTGAAGACATTATTGTGTCTGGGAAGCCTCCAAGATGCAAAAGCAGTAAGCATGGTCATGTATTCTTTCTCTAGCATAGAGGTTTTTTCTCTTGTCCAGTAATATTACAAAGTGGGAGGATGATATGAACTAAATACTGGTGTTCCTTTTTGAACCTTTATTTGGCCCTGATCTTTATATTTGTATACACAGGCCGTCTCCAAGGTTACAACAAGGTTACGCTCCTGAGAACTGTTCGTAATCTGGACTATACGTAAATTGGAAGTAACAAAAACCATGTGTGGGAGAGTATCACAGAAACAGCTGTGGTGGTAGAGCGAGTAGGCACAGGAAGAGCGGCTGCCAGCCTGCCTCACTGACTCAGAGAGTAAGTGAATGAATGAGTCTGTTCAGCACTCCCAGCTCTGCTCGGCTTGACCCTGACTCCAAATGTTACAGCTTGGGGTAGGGAGAGAAGGCACACAGAAATGCCCCACTCCCACCAGGCAGAAGATGCCTACAGCAACCAGCAAATCTATCCCAACAGTCTCCCAAACGCTTGTTTGCATGTTTGGTTTACTGCGCAAGTCTGATTTCTTTTGTATTTCTGATTTTATGGTCCACTTAATTACATGCATTGTCATCTCAACGTTAAGTAATTGTGGAATTAACAATTGTTTATATTTGTATTGATAACATTATTATGCTAGACCTGTTTATTGTTCTGTTAAACATATGATTAAAGAAAATTATTTTTAAGTGGAAAATATGGTCATATTTTGGAATAGTTTGCCTCAGTACATGGAAACTTTTTTAAATGTTTCACATGTAGTGAACTCAAATATTTGAGTATGCTTTATGTTATTGGACTATCTTCTGTGCAGAGAGTAAAAAAAAGCAAAGCTTTAGCTAATTATAGTGCAAAGCTAGTGGCTGACTCCAGTCCACATCCTGAGGCTTTGAGGACAATACTTTCAGGATTGGCCTTGACATCTGATAGTTGCTCCTCTAATTACAAATAATCTATCTAGGGAATGGATAGACTTACAATAGTGTCCTTTACTTGCTGTGGAGTCAGAGTGTTGGTGGGCCATCAAATGGTCCTCATTTAGTCACTGTAAAAATAATCGTGAAACCTGCCAAAGTCACTGGGTGAAATCAACATTTGGGCAATAACTTCAAACAACCATTGACTTCTCCCTTGAACACACAAGGTGAGAAATATGAAAAAAGCCTTTGTTGTGAAATTGAATTAGTATTCCTGGCAGCAGTAGTAAAAAAATTATGGAAGAAGCCAAGGAGGAGGATAGAATGGTGCCTTGAAAGAGGAGTGGGAACAATTGTATAAACATCTTCAAATAAGGTGAGGGGAGGAAGGTATTTAAAAATGGAAATTTAAGAATTTCAGCCATCTGGGCTTTTAGTCATGGCCTGGATCACTGGAAAAACTAAAATTTATCTACAGTAGTTATCAATTTATCTCCAGCAATTTCTTATGTAAATAAAATATTCTATAATTTGAGGATGAGAATTTTAAATTAGTTATTTAAAATCTAGCTACTTTTAGATACTGGGTGGCATGGTAGCACAGTGGTTAGCATAATGCTATTACAGCGCCAGCGATCGGGGTTCAATTCCCACCGCTGTCTGTAAGGAGTTTGTACATTCTCCCCATGACTGCGTGCGTTTCCACCGGGTGCTCCAGTTTCCTCCCACATTCCAAAGACGTGCAGGTTAGTAGGTTAACGTAAGTGTAATTGGATGGCGTGGGCTTGTTGGGCTAGAAGGGCCTGTTACCATGCTGTATGACGTTTTAAATTTTCATATGAATAAATGAATAGTTACAGTTCACTACCATGAAGATTTTTACTCAGTCTCTGGTACTATATTTTATGCTTATTGACTGCAAATGAGTGAAGCTAGCTGTTATGGTCAAGATAAAATCTAATTATCACAAATGACAAGGCAGTTTACTGAATACAGTAGTTAATTATCAATTTATTCCCAGAAAAGTATCGATCATAGGAAAAAATTTTTCCTATAGTTTTGTTCTTAAAAATAACTTTTTCTCCTTGCTGCATATGAGCAAATGCAATGCACGGTCTAAAAATAAGCATTTTAGATTAAAGGCCATGGTTTAATTTCTGGTCTGAGCTGAGTTAGCAGTAGAAAACCCATTAGGAGTATAGCAACTGCCTTTCATTGGGTATGGTAGTTTAATGGTTAAGTTACCTTGCAGCCAGAACTCTGAACTTCGATTGAAATTGAATCTTGGGACACGAGTCTAAATCCTTCATGGCAATAGGGAGATTCAAGTAAAAGTAATTAAATAAATAATGTTTTTAAAAAATTGTTTATCTCAGTAATAGTAACGCAAGACTACTTGATTCTCAGAAAGACCCTCCAAGGAAGGAAATCTGCCAGTCGAGCCAATAAGTAACTTCAGAACCACCTGTGTGGTTGACTGTTGGCTGCCTCTTCATTTCAACAGCAATATTAAATGCTGGCATTGCTAGCAATGTCCATATTCCATGAATCAATGAAAAATATTCTTGAATAAGAGCAGAATAGTGTTTGGCTATTGTGTCGTCTTTGTTGAAATAACCTAACATTCACTGACCTTCAGCTTGCACATGAATAGTGGCCACTTGCACAAGTTGTGAGTCTGTTAGTGGCTTGGGATTGAACTTAAGAAATAAATGGCAATATGGAGAAAAATTTGGAGATAAAGTGGAATAATGTTGATATTGCTCTCTAACATCTCCATAATCTTTTTCCTGACCCCAAGGATCTTTAAATAAGTAATTTAGTTCAAAATTTTAAATATATAGTTGGTTGTCTAAATATTGCTTCATATGTTGTTAGTAAGTCAGTTGTGATTAAAGCAAAAATAGAATATTCTGTTAAGATGATTAACTCTTATCATTTGTTCAACATTGCTTTTCAGCCTCAATGTATTCCAAGCAAATGAAATCCTTGGCTTTCCAAATAGAGGCATAATGTCTAAATGTAAGGAAATTATGCTAAATCTTTAAAGTGCTGTTTTATACATTTCATTCCATTGAAAACTACTGTCCATATCATTAACTTTTACTATCTTGTTCAGTGAATACCTTATGTACCCCCACCTTCCTTATGGTACCAAATATTATGATTACGAATGCTAGAAGAATTAGGATAGATGGCAAAATTATTAGAAGGCTGGCTGCTAAAAAATTAACAATGGGGGTTAGGGGTTGCTATCCAACCATTAAAAATTGTTCTATGTTGATCAATTGTGGTTAATAAAACAATGAAAAATGATGACAATACAAGAACACATTAATAAACTTGTAGAAAACGTGTTCAGTGGTAAATGATGGAAATAAAGACAACATATTGTTTGGATACTAAACAGGAATAAGGGAAAAAAGATAAAGTAGTAGTCACACAGTTTTATAGGACAGTCTTAAAAATTCAAATTAAGTTTACTTAAATTGAAGTAATTTAAAAGTAAAGTAAATTAAAGTTTCAAATTGAGTTTACTTCCAATGCTTAGAACTGAAAAACGGACAAGTCATATAAAAGTTTGTGCAGAATAAGACCATAATTGGAAATGGTACACAGTTCTGGTCTCCTTATAGCAAAGGTGCAGAGGAATTGGAAAAGGCAAAATACATTTACAAAGATGATACCAGAATTAAGGTTCTAAATAACTGCCAGGAAAGATTGAATGCAGTGGGACTCCAGAAAAAAAAAGCTGAGTGTGATTCAAAAGAAGGGTTTAAACTGAGGAAGGGTTTGATAGAGTTTAACATAAAGATAATGATTCAGCCCGTAGGGGACTCAACAACTGAGGGCCATAAGTACTAGTTGGTCACTAAATCCAATAGAGAATATAGAAGAATCTTTCTTAACTGAAAAGTGATACAAGAAAGTGGTCTGTGGAGGAATAGTTGAGTAAATAGCATGGATGCATTCAAGGGGAAGACAGAAAAGCCAGTGAAGAATGCTTAAAAGATTGGAATGAAGGAAATAAGGAGGGGTTTTATTGAAGCATAAGTGCTAGCTTGGACCAGTTGAACCAAATCACTTGTTTATGTGCTGTATACAGATAATTCACTTCTTTAGATCTTGAACTAGGAATGTCCAAAATTCAAAACCTTCTGATGAAGAGTGTTTGACCAAAAATGCTGACTCTGCTTCTCTTTCTACAGATGCTGCCTGACATGCTAAGTGTTCCCAGCATTTCTTGCCTTGTCATTTAGGAGGTTTAAACAGGAAAAGGGCACAGGACTCTCTCTAATCTGTATTTAGAGGCCAAACACTTGGTTTTAGGTGGAAATATAGGGCAAGCAAATCAAAGCCTGTTGGGAAATTACATCACAAACTTGCTTTTTTTTTTAAAAAACAAACAAACTACCAACCTACTCATCAGGGCAGCAGTGAATTGGAGGTCACTCTCATTCTCTAATCATTTCTCACTTGCCGTTTGCACCAGAATTGAATGCAACATGTATGCATATTACAGCAATGTCTACAGTTAATTGGGCCTGATGTGCTTTGGAAACGTTCTTTCTTTTGTTTAAAAAGAAAGAACCCCACAGTGCTTCTCAAGAAAGAAAAAAAATGTATCCAGGAAAGAAAACAAAATGAAGTTGAATTTTGAAAAAAATTTTGAAGGCGAAGAGGGAAAAGAACGCAATTGGTTGACTGAAGGTTTTTCCACCAATAGAGGCAAAACTGTTGGCTAAATAAAGGTAGTTGGAGGGGGAACAGTAGTTGAGAGTTAGTATTTAGCCATTGGAGATTGCAATGAATGAGTAGAACCATGGAAAGAATACCCTGTGGAAAAATATTTTGAACAGATTTTTAATCAGGGATAGAGAGTTAATGTACAAAGGGAGAAAATAGAATTGCAGATATGGGGTCATTGTGGGACAGGAAACACAACAGATTTCATTTTAAAATAATAGAAGTTAGCAAGCTAGAGAGGAGCTCATTGATTGTCAAAAATGGGTTTCAGCAGAAGAGGAGCCAAACTTGAAGTAGAGACCAGCAGTGTGGAAACTGAAGCGAGCTTAGATAAGTTCTTAGAAGGGAGATTTAAAGTTTAGCTCTAATAGGAAAGTGAACTTGTGGTTTGCTTCAACCTGAAAGTGTAGTCAGGGAGGAGATAGAAGGAAGCAGTTTTGTTAAGTGTGGGATAGGAGGAGATAGCAGACACATGAGTAACATCGCTGAAGTTAATACATTTAAAATAATAAGTAATTTTCCCCAAGGTACTTGATGTCAAAGGGGGAAGATATCAAATAAAAGGAGTTAAAAAAAGGTATGGCATTGCAAAACAAACCAATTTGTTGAAGATGTTGCCAAGAGTAACCCTTGGCTATCTGGAAATTGCCACAGATGGAGCAGCAGGAGGGGCTAAAGCTATGGCATAGGGATTAATGAAATAGAAATTTATAAACAATAGTAAGGATTTTCAATTCAGGACACATAGTCCAGCAGCTTTATAGTTAAGCTTTTTACTGTTGCATCTTGGTCTATTCAAAGAACCAAACTAAATTATGCAAACCTGGATAAGCAGAACACAAAATTAAGTACAGACAACATCTGAAGATTTAAAAATAAAATGTTTAATGTAATAATATGAATCATATGTGGAACTCAGTAAAATTCCTTTGTTGGTACTTGAGAAGTGTTGTTTATGCAATGTAACAAGCCTATTAAATACAGCTTTGTTGAGACATATTTTGCTGGTTTAACCTGCTGTTTTGAATTCAATTTTGTAAGCAATTACAGGGAAGAAGTATAATTATGCAAACCAGATGGTACCGACTCCTGTCAGATAACACATAAACTTAGACATATAAAATTTTCAGCCTATATCTAGCAAAAGTAGATATAGACATGTAGCATGACAGTAGCAAATGTATTTTAAGCAAGTTTTATTTGATGGACAGTTATATTTCTTAATACCCAAGGTTTTGTCTAATTCTAAAATGATGCCTTTGGTGGCTTACAGCCAGGAGGGTGAGCAGTTCTACAGTCAACATGGAAATGTTAATTTCTACTTGCACAGGAGGGTTTAATTTTAGATGTAAAACTTCCCTAAAGTGAACCAGAAAACCAACACCTTCCCATTACTGGGAAAATGGGATAATGAACCATGATAGTACATTATTACTTGTTTTGGGAATTCAATTTTCTATCTTTAACTCAGTGTTTTCTCATATAACACATTCTCCAGCTATGAAACTGGTTAAGGAAAATACTCTTTCGATCACCACTGATACCAACAGGTATAACTTTGGCAGAGACAAACTCCCACAGGCTGTCTCCAAGTTATAAACGCCTGACTTATGGACACGCCTACATACAATTGACCACCCATAATAATAATAAATTCAAAAATCCAACATATGTACATGTTCATTCCTACAAATGGTAGGACGTTTCCCCTCTCTACTTTTAGTAACTATTCTTTCAAATATGTGCTTTTGCTGCCATTTATTACAATACTGTGGAGGTATGGTTACCATACTGAGCGACTCCTGTGCATTTTCCAACGAATGAACAAAATTGACTTCTGGACATCTGTAAAAACCCATTCATTACCTGTATTTGGCTCCTTCCCTTGACAATACCAGAAGCTTGCAGTTTTGGCAACTGTGTTCAACCATTACCTGGTAAAAATACATAAAGTTTTTTTGCTGCATTGCCATAACACCCCATGGTCATTTTTATTCCTGCTTAAATGAATTTCTTCCTGCAAAATATACCTGAATAAATCTTTAGATTTTCATGTTTGTATCTGTATGCCACCTTGTGGTGAAATGAAATGCTGCAATACTTGTCATGTGGCAACATCCAGTGTGCCCTCTCTACCACTTCTATTTTACGTTTTATTTTTTATGCCTTTTTGATAAAGGAACCACATTAAATTAAAACATCCAGCTCAATATTAATATTTATAATTAATGAATGCAATAATGAAAGATATTGAGCTTCTATTCTGAGAATATCTGAAATTTTCAGCTCATTCTGGAATGGTTCAATTGTAATTATCAGGGTTGTTATTCTCTAGAACTGAAGTCTCCAGGAACAGATGATGAATCTGCTTTGCTTAAAATTATGCTTTCTTCCCCCAATTTCTTTAATGCTTTTTATTAATTATTCTAAAATTAGAGTTTTTTTTTAAAACCAAGGCTGGGTGTATGTGACCAATGGCTGGAGCTTGGGGAAAAGCCAGCTGGAGGTGTGATGTGGCCGCCAGGAACACATGAAGCAGAATTTTCAAACCAACCCAACCCACATACTGGTTTTCTGAAATGAGTCGCTATATAAAATGAAAATCCTGTTGGTGATGAAGGGTGACGCCAGGTACTACAAGAGATCAACACACGGTACGGCACGGCAGCGTAGCAGTTAGCACGACGCTATTACAGCGCCAGCAATCGGGGTTTAATTCCCGTCACTGACCGTAAGGAGTTTGTACGTTCTCCGTGTCTGTGTGGGTTTCCTCCGGGTGCTCCGGTTTCCTCCCACATTCCAAAGACGTATGGGTAGGTTAATTTGGGTTTAAGATGGGCGACGCAGACTCGTTGGACCGGAAGGGCCTGTTACCACGCTGTAAATAAAATTCTAAAAATTCTAGTGAAGCGTATTGAGTGAAATTATTAAAGATTGATAAAGAACTAGTGGAGTTGACTAAGTGGAAAGTTACCCTACAATAATTTCTTATTCATGTTGAATTGAAAAGGGAAAGGCCTACAAAAAAATCAAGATTTGAAAGTGCAAGCGAAGGCAAGGTAAATCAGAACAAACCATCATTTTATTGCTTTAACTGGATGTAAATCATAGAACACTACAGCACAGTACAGGCCCTTTGGCCCACAATGTTGTGCCGACATTTTATCCTGCTCCAAGATCTATCTAACCATTCCCTCCCACATAACCCCTTATTTTTCTATCATTCATGTGTCTATCCAAAAGAGTCTTAAATGTCTCTAATGTATCTGCCCCCACAACCTCTGCTGGCAGTGCATTCCACGCACCCACCACTGTAAAAAAAACTTACCCCTGACATCCCCCTTATACCTTCCTCCAATAACCTTATGTCCCCTCATGTTAGCCATTGTCACCCTGGAAAAAAGTCTCTGACTGCCCACTTGATCTATGCCTCTTATCATTTTGTACACCTCTATCAAGTCACCTCTCATCCTCCTCTCCAAAGAGAAAAGCCCTAGCTCGCTCAACCTATCCTCATGAGACATGCTCAAATCCAGGCAACATCCTGGTAAATCTCCTCTGCACCCTCTCTAAAGCTTCCACATCCTTTCTAATAATGAGGCGACCAGAACTTAACACAATACTCCAAGTGTGGTCTGACCAGAGTTCTATAGAGCTCCAAAATCACCTTGCGGCTCTTGAACTCAATACCCTGACTAATGAAGGCCAACACACCATACACCTTCTTAACAACCCTATTGACCTGCATGGAAACCTTGAGGGATCTATGGATTGGACCCCAAGATCCCTCTGTTCCTCCACACTACTAAGAGTCCTGCCATTAACCTTATATTCTGCCTTCAAATTCGATCTCCTGAAGTGTATCACTTCACACTTTTCAGGGTTGAACGCCATCTGCCATTTCTCAGCCCAGCTCTGCATTCTACCAATATCCTGTCGTAATCTACAGCAACCTTCTACACTATCCACACCACCACCAACCTTTGTATCATCTGCAAACTTACTAACCCACCCTTCCACATCAAAGTCATTTATAAAAAAAATCAAAGAGCAGGGGTCCCAGAACAGATCCCTGCAGAACACCACTGGTCACTGACCTCCAGGCAGAATATGCTCCATCTACCACCATCCCGTCTTCTATGGGTGAGCCAATTCTGAATCCACACAGCCAAGTTTCCCTGGATCCCATGCCTCCTGACTTTCTGAATGAACCTTCCATGAGGAACCTTATCAAACGCCTTACTAAAATCCATGTACACCACATCCACTGCTCTACCTTCAATGGGCTTTGTCACATCCTCGAAGAATTCAATCAGGCTTATGAGGCACACCCTGCCCCTCATAAAGCTATGCTGACTGTCCCTAATAAGTCTATGCTTCTCTAAATGCCCATAAATCCTGTCTCTAAGAATCTTCTCCAGTAATTTGCCCACCACTGAAGTAAGACTCACTGGTCTGTAATTCCCAAGGTTATACCTACTTCCTTTCTTGAACAAAGGAAGGAACATTTGCCACCCTCCAATCATCCGGCACTACTCCTGTGGCTAGAGAGGACACAAAGATTGTCGCCAAAGGTGTAGCAATCTCTTCCCTAGCTTCCCATAATAACCTTGGATACATCCCATCCAGCCCCGGTGATTTATCTATCCTGTTTTTCAGTAGTTCCAGCACATCCTCCTTCTTCACATCGACATGCTCTAGCATATCAGTCTGTCGTACACCATCCTCACAAACATCAAGGTCTCTCTCTCTGGTGAAAACCGAAGTAAAGTATTCATTAAAGGACCTCCCCTACCTCTTCCGGCTCCAGGCACACAATTCCCCTTTTATGCCTGATCGGCCCTACCCTCACTCTAGTCATCCTTTTATTCTTCACATACGTGTAGAATGCCTTGGGGTTTTCCTTGATCATACTCGCCAAGGCCTTCTCATGCCCCCTTCTAGCTGTCCTAAGTCCATTCTTAAGCTCCCTCTTGGCTACATTGTAACTCTCCAGAGCCCTGTCTGATGCATGCTTTCTAAACCTTAGGTAAACTTCTTTCTTCCTCTTGACAAGATATTCAACATCTTGTGTCAACCATACCATCCTTACCCTGCCTCAATGGGACAAACTTATCCAGAGCCCCATGCAAGTATTCCTTAAACAACCTCCACATTTCTGCTATGCACTTCCCAAAGAACATCTGTTCCCAATTTACGTTCCCAAGTTCCTGCCTAATAACATCATAATTTCCCCTCCCCCAGTTCAATACTTTCCCATATCGTCTGCTCCTGTCCCTCTCCGAGGCTATGGTAAAGGTCAAGTAGTTATGGTCACTGTCTCCAAAATGCTCTCCCACCGAGAGATCTGAAACCTGATCAGGCTCATTGCCTGGTACCAGGTCCAGTATGGCCTCTCTTCTAGTCGGCCTGTCCTGTGTCAGGAATCCTTCCTGTACACACAGAACAATCTCCGTCCCATCTACCCCCTTTACACCAAGGAGGTGCCAATCAATATCAGGGAAGTTGAAATCACCCATGACAACAACCCTGTTATTTTTGCACCTCTCCAAAATCTGCCTCCCGATCTGCTCCTCAGCGTCTCTGCTGCTATTGGGGGGTCTGTAGAATACTCCCAATAGAGTGATCACTCCCTTCCTGTTTCTGACATCCACCCACACTGACTCTGTGGATGATCCCTCCAGGACATCCTCCCTTTCTACAGCTGTGACACTGTCCCTGATCAGCAAAGAGATCCCCATCTCTTTTGCCTCCGCCCCTGTCCCTTTTAAAACATCCAAATCCTGGAACATCCAGCAGCCATTCCTGCCCTTGCAACAGCCAAGTCTCTGTAATGGCCACCACGTCATAAAGCATGGGTAAGTACGTGGAACTAAGTTCATCAGCCTTGTTCCTGACACTTCTCGCATTAGACACACTTCAGCCCATCCAACTGACAGCAATTTTGCCCTTTCAACGGCCTATCCTTCCTCACAGTCTTTCTACACTCCGTATCTACTTGTACAGTAAATGAACCAAGCTCTGACCTATCACTCCGGTTCCCATCCCCCCACCAAACTAGTTTAAACCCTCCCTAACAGTTCTAGCAAACTTGCCCGCAAGAATATTGGTCCCCCTCCAGTTCAGGTGTAACCCGTCCCTTTTGTACAGGTCATACCTTCCCCAGAAGAGATCCCAATGATCAATAAATCTGAAACCCTGCCCCCTGCACCAATTTCTCAGCCACGCATTCATCTGCCAAATCATCCTATTCTTACCCTCACTGGTGCGTGGCACAGGCAGCAATCCAGAGATTACTACCCTCAAGGTCCTGCTTTTCAGCTTCCTACCTAGCTCCCTATATTGCCTCTTCAGGACCTCATCACTTTTCCTACTTATGTCATTGGTACCAATATGTACCACAACCTCTGGCTGTTCATCGTCCCCCTTCAGAATGCTGTGGGCCTGATCCAAGACATCCCTGACCCTGGCACCAAGGAGGCAACATACTATCCAGGAGTCTCTTTCACATCCACAGAATCCCATGTCTACCCCCCTTACTATAGAATCCCCTATCACTAACCACTCTCTTCTTCTCCCCCCTTCCCTTCTCAGTGCCAGAGACCTGGTCACTGCAGCTTTCCTCCGGTAGGCCATCCCTCCCAACAGTACCCAAAGCACCTGTTATTGAGGGGAACAGCCACAGGGGTACTCTGCACTATCTGCCTATTCTCCATCCTTCTCCTGACAGTCACCCAGCTACCTGCCTCCTGCAGCCTCGGAGTGACTGCCTCCCTGTAGCTCTTATCTACGTACTCCTCAGTATCCCATAGGAGCCAAAGGTCATCCAGCTGCAGCTCCAGTTCCCTAACATGGTCTGTAAGGAGCTGCAGCTGGATGCACCTCATGCAGATGTAGTTATTAGGGAGCCTGGATGTCTCCCAGAATGCCCACATCTCAAGCTGAACACACCACTGACCGTGGAGCCATTCTCGCTACTCTGCACTACAGAGAACACCAGATCAAAAATCAAAGAAAGAAACTTACCGGAGACTTACCTTCGCATCTTCTCCCCAAAGACTCTTGAACCAAAGCCTCAGCTCCCCACTCTAACACTGGCCACTCCGTTTATACTTGCCTTACCTTTATTTGCTGCTGTTGACAAGCCAATCAGCAGGTAACAATTTGCAAATGTGCCTCGTTTAGACTCTTGCAAGGTAAAACTCACCAGCTCAAGCATAGAGACTCACCCCTTTTCAAGCATCCCACTCAAAAAAAAATCATTGACCATTCAGCCCATTTTGCCTTTGAGAGCAGTTTCATAAAAAAGCTATCAAATCCATTCCAGTCTTATCCAATTGCACTGCACATTTTGAAAATATATTCAATTCCATTTTTAAGTTATTTTTGGATTTCTTTCCATCACCATCATCATCTTGCACCACATAATACAAGATGCATATCTTAACCATCCCTCCACTTTCTCAGGAGTTAAAGAGTTACCCAATCAGATCTCCACCAGTCCTATAACAATACTTAAAAAAAAATAGCATTTTATTAGTCCATGACGTACGAGGAATAATGTGGTTCAGCTTTGCAAAATATGAAAACTTGAAGCTATGAACACTAACAACATTATATCTGATGGAAAACTGACAGATGTAGCATATTCATTGACAAATATCAAGGATGAGATTCAATAGTAAAAGAGGAGATTCATACATTGGATGGTGAGCAGGAAAAAGTTTCTCTTGCTCTTAGGAGTAGGAATGCGTTTCGCTCAGAGGGTTCAGCATGTGGAATGCACTACCAAATTACTGAAGCAGAGACCATATCCGTGTTTAAGAATAGGTTAAATAGGTGTTACAAAATGACACAATGGACTCGTTTAGACAAATGGGATTGGGACTATTGTCAAGGAAAAAACTCCACAACAACCAGATGGACCAAATGGTCTGTTCTGCAACTCTAACTTCAGATGGAGCTGACATAAAGCTATGTGAAATGCTTAAGAAATAAAAGTCAGTGCATGAGCTTATTACCTACAGAACAGACATTTTAAAAGCCACTTGGGTAACTAGGAATGCAGTTTTGTCAGAATATGGCACAATATAATGGTACATCATATAATGTCCTGAGACAATGACAACAGACAATTTTTATACATATCAAGCAGGTGGATCAGATACAAGTAACACAGGGAAGGTCACCTTTAGCATGAAACAACATTGCAAATTACACACTGGTGATCACGAACTGGATCAGAATTTTCAAGATGGTGTGTAATGTAACAATAAATAGCAGATTCCACATTAGAAAACAGTAGATGGATAAAATCTCACCATCTGTCTGGCACAACAGAGTACATTCTTGGAATGTCATTGTCAAGTGGACAGTACATATATACCCACAGTTTTCTTATTGTGACATTTCAGGGTCCCGTCCCCCCCCCCCCCCATTTTTGGGAGGCACAAGAGACTGCAGATGCTGTAATCCTGAGCAAAGAAACAAACTACTGGAGGAACTTAGTGGTTCAGGCAGCATCTTAGTGTTCACAGCTTCAAGTTCTCATATTTTGCAAAGCTGAAGCACATTATTCCTCGCATGTCATTCCTGTTGATGCTTCAGGTCACGATGCTCCATCAGGCAGCGCCTTGACCAAAAACATCGATCATCCTTCTGCATCCACAGATGCTGCCTGACCTGCTGAGTCCCTCCAGCAGTTTGCTTTTTGCTTTTCATTTTGGGGAATCATTTCATCAGAAGTCAAGTCAGGAAAGTCAACAGAAAACAGACGTAAAATGGTCTTAGAAAGAAAGCCTTGAAGGACCAATTATTCTGTATAATTGTTATTAAATTAAAATGATCTTCAATAGAATAACAAGTAATATTTTCTACTTTTGTTCAATGATCAACAGTTCTCAACTGTTTTAAGAACAATGTAATCACATAATTCATAAAATGTAATTTTTTAAGTAGCAGCTGTGCATAGTTTTTAAAATCAACTTGTAAGTTCATTCTCACTCATGCCTACATTTAGTGCTAAACATTTGTTTTGACTTCTGATTACTGGAAGATATTTCACTGGGATCTCAACGGGACAAAGACTGGAGTGATAACGTAACTTGCAGTCCATTATCCTACAGTACCACCATTATAAATGATTTGAATCATAAAATCTGAATTAGATTTCCACATTTTACTGTACAAAACACAGTTGAAATTCAACTACAATAGATACTAAATGGATGGAAACAGATCAGCCACCAACAATGTATCACATCTAATTCAACTGCTACACAGAGATCAAGATGAACCATTTGTTTTTCATTAAATCATTCCTTTACAGGATTTCACACCATGGAATTCCCAACATCCCTCATTCTCTCCTAAAATCTTTAAAATATTAAGACAGACATGGCATCAACTAGTTCCTAGCTAAGATTTAATTCTCTGCTGCTAATTTGGTGCTGCTTTATGACTATTGTGCTTAATTTTAAAAACCTCAGTAAGAATGTCAGGACTGTAGGTTGATCCAGATGGCTTTGAAGGCCTGGGGCTACTCAGGAAAAATAAGACATGCTTTCCATTTCCAATTGCCATCCAGTGACACTGGCCCAGTCTCACTCTGTAAACATGGATGTCAGGGAGGTAAAAAGGAGGCAAAGATCAAGAAAACAGAACCTTTCACTTAAACTTTCTACGCTATCAGATATATTCCACTCAAACCTCCTCCCACCCTTCCTAATTTAATTTCATTAATATAATCCTTTATCCTCTTCTCTTTCATATGCTTTCTGTTCAATACATCTATAGTTCACCTCAACCATTTCATTCTAGTTGCAAGACCCATATTCTGACCACTTTCAGAATAAAGAAGTTTCTTCTGAATTCCCTAGTTAGCTATTTTGTATTGATGGCCCAGTAGAAAGGTTCTAGGACCGGAATGTTTACCTGTCATATCCACTAATTACATCACGGTGTTACAAAGGGCATTGAACTCTGCTTCCAAGAATGAACTCCATGGAAATCAATGCAACCAAGTTTCGGAAGTGGAATACACTGTTTTCACACACATGACCGAGGACATCTACTCTATCAAATCTTAGATAATTTCAAAAAAACTGTTAGATCATCTGTCAGCATTCTCTTTTCTAAAAAGAGACCCAGCCTGCTTTTCTTTTCCTGATGTGTCAAACCTCACATTTTTCATAATATCATTGTAAACTTTTTTTGCATCTTCTCCCCAATTGGCAACCCTACCTGTGCATAATAATCCAGGTGTGTTCTAATTATGGTTCAATGCACGTTTTGCACAATTCCAATTCTATTCCACTTCAAATAAACCCTAATGCTTGGTTTGTTTCTCTATGGCCACATTAATGTGCCTTTTTACTTTTGGTGATTTATGTATTTTGACTTACAGATCCTTTTGTTCCTCTACCACATTTAATTTCTTCCAAATAAGATGACTTCCTTACTTTAGACCATAAGATATAGGAAGAGAATTAGGCCAATCAGCCCCTGCAACACCATTTAATCTTGGTTGATTTTTATTAACCCCATTCTCCCAATTTTCCTTATCAAAATGTGCTATTTCTCACAATTTTCTATATTGGGTGAATAATTTGCAAATAAATTAAAATCTGTATGTTTATGAATGTTATCTTTTAATTCTTCATCCACAAATTCAGGAATTGTTGGATGAAGAATAGGTATTGGGTTCACTACTTTTCACGTTATATGTTAATGATCTGGATGATGGAATCGATGGCTTTGTTGCCAAGTTTGCCGATGATACAAAGATAGGTGGAGCTGCAGGTAATGTTGAGGAAGCAGGGAGTCTGCAGAAGGACTTGGACAGGTTGGGAGAATGGGCAAAGAAGTGGCAGATGGAATACGACGTAAGGAAGTGTACGGTCATGCACTTTGGTACAAGGAATAAAGGCATTCGACTATTTTCTAAACAGGGAGCGAATTCAGAAATCAGAGATGCAAAGGGACTTGGGAGTCCTAGTGCAGGATTCCCTAAAGGTCAACTTGCAGGTTGAGTCGGTAGTAGGAAAGGTAAATGCAATGTTAACATTCATTTAGAGAGGACTAGAATATAAAAGGATGTAATGGTGAGGCTTTATAAGGCATTGGTCAGACCATATTTGGAGTATTGTGAGCAGTTTTGGGCCCCATATCTAAGGAAGGATGTGCTGGCATTGGAGAGGGTCCAGAGGAGGTTTACCAGATTGATCCAGTGCAAGGAAGGGTTAATGTATGAGAAGCATTTGATGGCTCTGGGCCTGTACTCACTGGATTTTAGCAAGATGGGGGGGGGGGGGGGGGGGGTAGGGGGGCGGTGGAATCTCATTGAAACCTACCGAATATTGAAATGCCTGGATAGAGTGGATGTGGAGAGGATGTTTCCAGTAGTGGAAGAGTCAAGGACCAGAGGGCGCAGCCTCAGAATAGAAGTTTGTTCTATTAGAACAGAGATGAGGAGGAACTTCTTTAGCCAGGTGGTGGTGAATCTCTGGAATTCATTGCCACAGACAGCTGTGGAGGCCAAGTCATTGGGTATACTTAAAGTGGAGTGATAGGTTCTTGATTAGTAAAGGCATCAAAGGTTACGGGGAGAAGGGGATTGAGAGGGAAAAAATAACATCAGCCATGATCAAATGGTAGAGCAGACTCGATGGGCTGAATGGCCTAATTTTGCTCCCATGTCTTATGGAATTAAGAATTGAGATTTTGAGATCAAATCTCAATATAAATGGTAAACCACAACGATTCCAGCAGTGATCTGCACATATTAAGACCTCAGGAACACACGTTACCTCCCAATGAAATTCTAAAACTCAGTGAAGATCTTATGTCACAAATCCACAAGCTCATTGCCCACATCTGGGAAGAGGAGGATATACCAGAACACCTCAGGGAAGCCTTAATTGTGACCATCTTCATGAAAAGAGACACTTCAACCACAGGGAAAGTCATTGCCAGGGTCTTCATAACTACCTGAAGAGCTGCACCCTGAACCATAGCATGAACTATGTCCATCTAGTGGAGATGATCTTTGCCATGCAACCACTCCAAGAAAAGTGCAGGGAGCAGCACCAGTCATATACATGGCCTTTCTTGACCTCACTAACGCATCCGTTGGAAAGAACTGTGGAACAGCCTCTTCAAATTCGGCTCCTCATGGAAAACCATCTGTTTACGTTAGCTCCACAATGTCACACAACAGGCCTACAACAAAACCAATGTTAAACATGTTTGTCATCACCTCAAAACTTTTCTCAATCATTCTTGCTGGAATTTTGCACTTTACCTCCAATCAACTTCTCCAAATTCCATACACCAATACGAAGATCAATTCCATACTTAATGAATCAGCATCTGGATTATCTAGCAAAGTACTGAAATTTCTCAATAAATGATTTAATCGTATTTCATCATTTATAGAATTTTCCATTCAGATTCTAATTTTAAAAAGCTGATTATTCCAAAAAGTATATCAATAAAAATGAGTTCTCATGAAAATTGAAAATATAAAAAGCACCTCTTATGTCCTTTCAAATTACCATATATGCATGTTGTTTTTCCACATTCAAAGATAAAATTAACCATACCAATTTTATAGTAGATGCTTTTGTCATTTTGGGATTTCCTCCAAGTCCATGATTGTTCATAATGCAAGAGTCTTTTTTCCAGAATATTTTAGTTCATGCATCTACATACATTCCATCCATTAAGAAATCCATTTTAGTATAGTGCCTTCTGTTAAATGACTCTATTACCTGCTTACTTAATACAATAACCACTATTGTTAGAAATAACAATCCAAATAATAAAGCTGCAATCAGTCCACCTTTAGTTTCCATTCGTGAATCTTCCATTTTTCCTGCTGATTCATTCGGACCTCCCAAATTGTGTCTTTGGTCCTTCTCTCCATCATCCTTCTTATTACTATTTCCATTGTTTGACTCTACAGTTATAATCCTAAAGAATGGAGTTTTAGCAACTGGAATCCTGGACACAGTGGATTGCTGAGTTACATTTGGTATCAACTTTCTTGTCGAGACAGTGGTGATGGTAGTGGTTGTTAAGTCGGTAGTTGGTAGGAAGATGGTGGTCATTGGTTGTGTTTTTGGGAGAGGAGTTGTTTGTCCAGTAGTGGTGGTTGGGAGAGTGGTGGTTGTTGTTGGCCAAGTGGTGGTGCTGGTTTGTGGATGGGTTAGAAGAGTAGTAATCGTGGTTGGTTGAGTAGTGGTGGTCTGTAAAGTTGTTGGGAGGGTAGTGGTCATTGTAGATTGAGTTGTAGTGGTTTGTAGGGTGGTTGGGAGGGTAGTGGTCATTGTAGATTGAGTTGTAGTGGTTTGTAGGGTGGTGGGGAGGGTAGTGGTCATTGTAGATTGAGTTGTAGTGGTTTGTAGGGTGGTGGGGAGGGTAGTGGTCATAGGTTGAGTGGTGGTAGTTTGTAGGGTGGTTGGAAGGGTAGTGGTCATTGTAGATTGAGTTGTAGTGGTTTGTAGGGTGGTGGGGAGGGTAGTGGTCATAGGTTGAGTGGTGGTAGTTTGTAGGGTGGTTGGGAGGGTTGTGGTCATTGTAGGTTGAGTAGTCGTGGTTTGTAGGGTGGTTGGAAGAGTGGTGGTGGTTTGTAGAGTAGTTTGGAGGGTAGAAGTTGTCAGTGGTTTTGTGGTGATGGAAGTGATTGCTTGGGTCATGGTAGGAGTCACCAGCAAAGTGGTGGGGACAGCAGCAGTTCTTGTCGGTGTTGATAGCATTATTGGGAAAACAGTGGTTGGCAATGACTTGGCAGATGTCAATAAGAGACTATTTAGGAGTGTGGTGGTTGCTGTTGACTTCTTTGTTGTCACTGAAAAGCTTGTAGTCACAGGTAACTGTGTGGTTGTTACTGGAGTGGAAGATGTAGTTTGAGTGGAAGTTGTTAATAAAACTGTGGGTACTTTGAAGGTGGTGCCGGCCATGGGCTGCTTGGTTCTAGAGTGAATGGTGGTTGGTGGGAGAAAGTTGATTGTTATTCGACTGGAAGAAAGACCAGGTGCTAAAGTTTCAATATCAGTTGGAATTCCATTATCTGAAGATTTTTCCCCGCTCTGGGAATGCAATTTCCTCACAGACATATCCACTGCTTTCACATTCACTTGATCTGCATGCAAAAGAAAAGCATTTGTGTATTTTTCTTAAAAGTCATTATAATACATTAATACCATAAACAAATTTTAAGTTTCATTAGGGATTCTGACACATTGTATTGTAGAGAGTCAATTTTAAGGGTACAGAGCAATATATTAGCATGTTGTTCTGTGATTGGTATTCAAACATATTTCTGCAGTTTGCTTTTGCCTCTGCGAAATATTGGACTTTAAAAGGTAAAAAGAATTTCCCACCCTGTTACATGGCTACTCAACTGCTGAACAAAGCTATTATTTTTTCCCACCCTCAGTGAACAGTCTGCACAAAGCCCAATACAACTCCACCTCTGTGATATATACTTCTGTAATTAGTTTATAGAGAGATATAATACAAGGCCCTTCAGCCCACAACTACATCAACCACACATTTGTAATCATCCAACATTAATCCCATTTTTTAAAATTCACTCCACATTCTCATCAACTCATCCAATGTCCTCCCACTGGGCTATAGGCCTGGAGGTTTCCTCAATCCTGTGGGTAAAGGACTTCAATCTACCTTAATCAAGGCGTCCAGAGCTACATTTGTTTTTAAACGAAGAGTCTCCACCATCCGACTTCTGTGATCAGCCTTCTACTGGTCTTCCAGAACTAGTGGAATGACTTTCATAACTAGTTGGAGGGAATTGGTGTCGTCATGATTTAATTCCACACTAGTCAGCTTTAAGTGTGGATGGATTGAGCTTGGAGCACACATTTTATCTAGGTGTTTGCTCTCCAGGGCTATCCAATTCCTCCCTCTTCAATTTCCCCATTAGCTTCCAAATGCACATTGTTCAATAGTTTTGGATAATGATCCTCTCCCCATTTACTCCTACCCATTTTTTAGCTTCCTAATCTGTCCAATTCCTCTGCACCATCAGTTTTCTCATTTACTCTTCCCTGTTCTCTATATAATCAACTACTTTTTTTTCTCTTTCCACCCTTTCTCTCCATATAATTTTTTTTTGCAGTTCTGATGAAAGATCATCAACCTGAAACATAAATGAATTCTGTTTCACAAATGCTGTCCAATCTGCTGAGAATTTCCAACATTTCCTATTTTTATTTCAGATTTTCAACAACCACAGTATTTTGTGTCCTAGAGCTCCCTGCCAAACAAACTAATGGGAAAAATCTGATTGCAGGATGCCAGAAATAAGCATCCCAAACACTTACATGCTTCGTGATTGCATTAATGTAAATTTCATCATTTAAAAATTGCTTTGTTTTATATAATAGATACTTTCTATTGGAGATGCACTTAAAAACAAATCAAGCTTTAATTTCAACACTTTATATCAGATGCTAGCTTATAAAATAAATGCCTGTTACCATTTTCAATAACGTAGCTGATGTATCCATTTAAATGAATCATTGGACAAGCATCTTTGTCTGAACAATAAAAAAGATAGCAATTCGGGGAATATGTCTTTGTGGGAGCAAATGTCATAAAATTGCAAGGATATCCTCCTAAACAAAAAAAAGAAAAACAGATTTTAATACATCAAATATCATTTGAGAAAGTCTACAGCAATCTGCTTTATTAATAAAGAGGAATAAATAAAGCTTTTGGTAGAATACCAAGTCAATGAGGCTGGAAGGAACTAGAATTTCTGAAGTTAAAACATTTTTAAACAGATTATATTGAAATATTATCAACCATCTCAAGCTGTGGAACTGAAAGCTATGGCAAGGAAGAGCAGGAATTAATGCTCAATCAAGAGAAAAAATTATTTCAAATTAGTGGAATGTAACTGCAAAGAGCTGAGGTTAACTCCAAAGTCTGTTTGTTGTTTGGATCCTACCAGTGACCTTTTTGACTCAAGGCAATATTCTGCTGTAAGACATCAAGGTCAAGAGAAGTTGGAGTGCTGCCAGTAGTTGGAGGGAGATCCTGAGTTAGAGTTGGATAGGAGATGGTGGAACCAGATCAGCAGGAATCTGTAGAAATTTAGTGGGACTGGGAGGACCATTGCCAACCTTCACAAATTAACACAACTCTTGAATGGCACTTCTTTGGCTGGGCCACCTGGTGATACTGAGCAGAGTACGCAGCATGCTCACTACTCAAAGATTCCAATCAGGGCTGAAAGTGAATCTCTTGGCCCTTCCTAAGGTGCTCTTCCCTCATGATAAGGAGAGGCAAAAGTATACCCAGACTCTAGTTTAATGTACCTCCTGGCCTTTTAAGGCATATTAGAGGTTCGCATGATCACCAAAACAGCAGGAACAGGACAATGTCAATAATACTGTACATTTTCTGTAAATATTAATGTTTCATAGAAAATTGCCAGTACTGATGCATAAAAATGCTTTAAACTTTTGTAATATCCTAACATATTCAAACAGAAAAATTATTACAGGTCTAGAAAATTATAAAGTTTTCAATTATGCCCATATTGAACAATTAGTAGAACTACCTCACTTGCAATTCAAGCAACAATTCCAGTATTAAAATTATATAAAAATTAACAATCTCTTCATTTTGTGAAATGGATAATGCAAGATGGGATTTCTGAAATCAATATAGTTTTTTGTAATAATTTCAGAATGCTACTTTGATAGATTTGGTTGTAGGAATTTTTTTCTAATATATGATGAAAATCACATTAATTATGTTCCTGTGATTATGCACTGCGTGATGTACTAAAATGCAAAATGCTATGGAGCTACAGAACATTAGGACCATAAACACATGTAGTGCCCATTTTTGTTCTGGGACTTTGATACCTTATTGGCTGCAAATCTGTGATGTTACTGTTGTGACAATTGGACTTACAGAGGACATACAGATAAAACGGATGTTGCCAGAACTTGAAAATATTAGCTATGAGGAAAGACCGAATTGACTTGAGTCGGTTTCTTTGGAATAGAAGAGTCCAAACTGAGATAAAAATTAAATAATTTACAGAGTTGCTAGGGTGAACCATTTCCCATTATCGGAGTAGTCAATAGCTAAACAGCCTGATGGATGGATGAGGAGATACATTTTTACCAGGAGGGTGTGGCTCATCAGCATCTTGCTGTCCAAAAAGGATGATAGAGCCAAAAATCCTCATTACATGTATAAAAACACCTTGGGATATGCATTTCAAGTGCCATGTCCTACAAAACCACAGACAAAATGCTGGAAAGTGGGATTAGGCTGGATAACTCCCAGCTACCACAGACATGATTCTATAAAGTTTCTTTACAAGACAAACAATCAGTAATGAATAAATGCAATACAAAGGCACATAGATAATTGAGCTCTATCAGCAATAAAACATACAGGTAAAAGGGATTTTTATTACTCTCTCCATCCAACTTTCTTCACATCACCTTTGACAGTCATTATTTTAGCTCTGTGCCTGAAAGCTCTGAAAGTCCTCCCTAGCATCTCCCCACCATTGTCTGTCCAGTCCCAGGTGGGGTCGAGTGGTAGGCAGGTTCAAGATATTGATTGCTACCTCAAGGGCACCAAGCAATCTTCCACCCTCACCTTTCAAGCAACAGTCACCTCCACCCCATTGCCAGCTCCTTCATTTGGCCCTGAGCAGCAGTCTGAGGCTGGCCCATCACAGGCAATGATTCATCGTGGCAAACGTGCTGACTGGAAGTAAAAGGAAGCAGCCAGACTGCAGTAACAGAAGGGATGCTTCCATGTAGCACTAGACATTGAGACTTCTGTACAAGGCTGAGAAATGAGCAAGGCACCAGGGTGTTAAATTTCAGACCTACAGGTCATGATTTTGTTTTCTGTATTATTTGAATTTTGCTATAAATAGTTCTGATCACATTAGCTTTGTCCAAGGGCAGCCTTACTTAGGTAAACAATCTCGTTCATTGCACAGAGAAAAGTGACACTGGTGTCACAGTTGATAACATTCCTGGAACTGTCGGACCGTATTCAGAGTGGTTGCTGAAGCAGTGCTGCCAGTGGCATCACCACTGAGGCATCTACCGAATGGTACGTCTGCAGCTACGTGCTCCATATTAATTACAGTGCTCTTTTTGGACCTTGGAAAGTGTTTCAGCAACCTGCAGCAAGTTCTGAAGTTGCCCAGTCAGGTCTCCTGATGTCTGCAGGGTCCCATTAAATAACGAAGAATGTAGCCAAGCCACACAATACATTTTTAGTTGTACTGAGACCATTTTATAAAAGCTTATAGGTTTCACCTTTGAGCTCAGATTAATGCCACTAAGGGCAAAAATGGGTACTGCATGAATCATGAATATTAAATGCACGCCAGATGCCAAAAGGAGTCAAGTGCACAAATGGGAATAGCACATAGAAGTGCCTGCTCCAATTTCTTCAGAGGAGCCACTTCACCCATAAATGATTATCTTGGTAATCTGCTGCAGGTGAAATCAACTTCTGTGCAATTTGTACATGAAAAATGGGCACCATCTGATTTTTAGATTAGAGTTTAAGTATTTATCAGATAATGCTGCAGGGTCCAAACTGTAAATTTTATTTTGTAATTTCTTTATGACTCATTCATCTGTCATTGTGAAACATTTTATACCAGGTAAATACAAAGTTACAAGTACTGATGTGTGTAATCAGTACCATTGATTGCAAGGCAGTTTTCTTTTATTCTTAGTTACACCTTTACCTCATCCTAAAGTTATTTTGGTCAATGAACTATTTGCCATCTTACTGACCTTTGAACAAACTATGCCAAGTATATAGATAAAGTTTGCAAGACGCATAGGAACATAGGCTATGATATCAAATTTATCTTCAAATCATTGCTTACCTTTTATAGGTAGGTCACTACAACACTCATTAAGGCACTCCTCCTTTGTATCTTTGTAGAATGGGGCCAAGCTCTTCATCCCTTTTGCCAGAGCAGTTTTAACATCGATTATAGTATTGGGCCTGGTTAAATAACTGCACTTAAGCTGTTGTGATAGACCCTTGTGGTTTGTAAGCATTATCAGGAGCAGCAATGGAAACGACTCACTATGCCAACAAACCATATTGACGATTTCTTAGGTATTTAATTAGGAGTAACTGCACACATATTAGAAGCAATGTCCTGCATAGTTCTGAGAATTACTGTATTCAATATACCAGAAATGGGAAGCAGGTCCTGCAAATGAGACATTGAATATTTGAATATAGATTAACAGAGCACTTTCAAAGATCATACATTCTTCAAATAATCACAAAACTGCAGTATTCCTTTATCCATAACCTACATAATTTCTTCAATATATTTTGATGACTAAAAAGATGAAATATTTAAACAAAGATCAAGGAGATGAACATGTGGCCCCCCCCCTCCACTGATGCACACCTTCAGACCTCCAAACAAGACTGATTGCAAATCCTGACTAATAGTTGTGTAGAGTGATGCTCCTCAGCAAATGGGAGTTGGGTGTCTTCACAATAATTCCTTCTAGTACATTGGGCAAGCATCAAAAGAGAAATGTTGATAATTAAATACCCTACAGAATTTGAAATGAAAGGCACAAGATGACTGCAACATTGTCAGACTTATCCTGCAAGTCAGACTACTTCTACTTTTCTAATTCCTCACACATATTGCTGGAAAAAAAGTCACATTGAATTAAATGAACTACTTAAGTCAATTCTTTTGTCCAAAGAATCTAAAGCTCCTTAGTATTAGCAAAGTTAGAGGAGAAATGCCCAAGTGCTAAACCAGAGTTCCAGTGAAAGTAGAATCCACTTCATTTACATTGCAAGTCATATTATATAGCATCAGCATTAACACATAGTCTGTTGCTCAAAAATGTATACATGGTCTAGCTAATGGATAAAATACCCAACTAGTACTGTGTTGTTATTCATCAAACTAGCCCACAGCTGGTGAAAGGCCACTATTGTCTGCGACCTTTAGTTTTGCTTCTGTTGGAGACAGATTGAACACAGTTTTGTTCGTTGTTCTTTTGCAGCACAAGAACCTTAACAGGCCAAAACAAAGTGACATGTGCATTATCAAGGTCGTAAAAATCAAATTCATTGAAAAAAAAGCTATAAACCCCTGGAGTTTTGCCCATATTTGAAATGGTCTGAGCTCCTGTTTTCCTCTTTGCTTCTTAATTCCTAGATACAACACTAATGTTGTATGTTAGTTTTCATTTAGCTACAGATGTTACCAATGAGTGGAGGCATGACGAGGAGAAAAGCAGGAAGTCTGCAGGTGTTGAAGGAGTCACTAATTGGGGGTAAGTAGAAATCCAGTATTCACTAGATTGAGAAACCAGAAGGGTATGATGTCTAACAGGGGAGGGGATATTTCAACAACATGGAAATGGAAAATGAAGAATTAATTATTGTGACCCATGTCAGAAAAATGGATGTAAGGGCAGGCACGATAGTGTAGTGGTTAGCGTAACGCTATTACAGCGCCAGCAACCCAGGTTCATTTCCAGCCGCTGTCTTTAAGGAGTTTGTACCTTCTCCGTGTCTGCGTGTGTTTCCTCTGGGTGCTCCGGTTTCCTCCCATATTCCAGATACATACAGGTTAGGAAGTTGTGGGCATGCTAGGTTGGCACCGGAAGTGTGGTGACACTTGTGGGCTGCCCCCACAACACTCTACACAAAAGATGCATTTCACTGTGTGTAGTGAGGAAAGAGGTTCTAGGAGACCAACAAAAGCCAGGAGCTTAAAAATCAGGACCTCCAGGGTGATAACCAATAAATTATTACATTACACACCATCTATAACTACCAAATCAATAAACAGATCAGGAAGGTACTGGTGTGGGAAGGAAATGTTCTGGGATACTGGTATTAGTGCTGGGACATGAAGCATCTATTCTGGCAAAATGAACTGCATCTGAGCTGAATGGAGACTAATTCTAGCTGGAAAGATAAGTAGTGATGATGGAAAAATTTTAAACCAATAACAAATGAGAGTTGAGTAACACAAATCACCATTTTCTCTGAATCCGATTATTTAAGAATAAACTATAAACAGACTGAAAAAAATTTAGAGGTGCAAAGACAAAATGAAAAGTAGTTGCAAAGGACAAAGTAAACCATAGATGTTTCAGTGAACGTAGTAAGAGAACTAGAGTGGCTAGGGGAAATGTGAGGCCATTAAGGAATGTTAAATATCAAGTTAATTTGCAACTATCTTCATGTGAGTGAAAGAGAACTAAACTCAAAGAAATTACTAAATTTAATACAAGTAAAAACAAAAATAAGACTTGAGAGAGACAAGGAAATTGGGGCAGCACAGTAACCACACAGCTCTAGAGACCCAGGATCAATTCTGACCTTGGGTATTGCCCGTGTGGAGTTTGCACATTCTCCTGTGAATTCATGGGCTTCCTCTTGGTGCTCTGGTTTCCTCCAACATCCCAATGACATGTGGGTTGGTAGGTTAATTGGCAGTGTAAATTATCCTGAGTGTGGATGGGTGGTAGAATTAGGCAGGAGTTGATGAGACTATGGGGAGAATAAAATAGGATTAGTTTTTGGTTAGCATGAATGGGTGCCATTGAACTAGAAAACCACAAATATCTCTCCATTGTTTAAAATAGTCAGATAATTAAGGTCCTGTCATTTTATTTTACGTGGGGAAATTACATGAATCTGTATTCTACAACAGAGTGACACATCAATTGGACAAAGCAGAATTAATCAAAAAAGTCAGCAAGGATTTGTGAAAGGCAATTCCTTCTGATTCATCTATTTTTCCCCAAGTAGCCTCTATATGATAAATAAATGACTACAAAAGTCTCCTATATAAACCTTTAGACAGCATTTTTGAGAAGGTCTGGACGAGAAATAATGAGCAAAAGAGAGAATTAGAAGCAACTTTGTGACATGTATTGGAAATTGACTGGAAGATAGGGGATGGAGAAGGGAACTAAAGGGTACATTCATTGTCAGGATATAAAAGTATATGCATTTTGGAAAAGCTGAGAAACTATGGCTAGAGAAGAAGCAAAGGTGATTGAGTTCACTAAAGGCAATGGAACAAAGGTTTTCATCTAAAGGGGCTGTAATACAAAAGGGAAGAAGTTCTGTAGTATAATAGAGCCTTTTGTTTTACAGATACAGCTACTCACCTGCAGAACTAAAGGAACTAATGGCCTTTGAGGCAGTGCAGCTCAGAATGCCTCAAAAGATGGCAGAAGTCAAACAGGCCAGGTCACATAAGCACGTCTTACATTCCTGAAAGATTGAGAGATTATAAAAATCAGGTTTCAAATGAGAGATCTGATAAAGTTAATTATTCTGTAAATTATTTCCTCCAATAGCGAATCCAAAATAAGGAGACATTGGATCAGCTCACAATGCCCTGAGCCTGGACTATTGATCCAGATTTTGAATTTCACCTAGGCAGCTGGGAAACACAAATTCGAGTAATTAAATTACTAATTTGGTAGAAGCAGCTCTCTGGTCTACTCAAACCTTGCAAGGAGCTGTCTACAACTCAATATTGTGAACTGACACATTCCAGGATCCAGGGGTACATGCTGAGGGACGCACTGAAGTCTGGTGCAAGCACTGCAAAGTCTCCATGGTATAAGGCGACAGTTTAAAGCCCTCCAGACATTGTACTTTGAGGGGCTGAAACCGTTTTAAAGTCCCTTCCGACTGCTTGTGCAAGAAATGTATGTAAAAGGAAACTGACGGCATACTGACATGATAGAAACAGAACGATAAGGCTTGTACTGTGACCAGGGAGCGTTATCTACTTACACGGTTCATGAATAAAGCAACCTTGGAAATCAAAGAAATGCATTTTGTCATACAGAACATAAAGCTCTTCAGCTCTTGGTTCATCAGATTCATACATGTAGCAGCATTTATGTTTTAATTACGAAGAAAGATGATTATGATCTGACAAAACATTCAGGCCGGCACCTTTGGGATTCCTGAACCACTATGTAACAAACTGTTTAGTCCGGTTTTCAATCTGTGCTGCAGCAACACCAGATGCAGAAATGTTGGACACATTTATGTAGTATTGAGGTACATTCATCGAAGAGCTTCTCCAAGCCCGGCCCGGCCTGAGTCGAATCGGCCCGGAATCAGATGGGGTGTCACCGGCGAAAGTTTAGCGCGGCAGGTTATGAGCACAGCACAGAAACATCTTTCACTGAGGGACGGAGCTGGGAGGCCGGGCTCTGGGAGGGGGGTCACTCAGACACCGGGCGTCGCTCCACACCCGGGGAAAGAGCGGTAAAACTGCCCGCTCTCAAAACCGAGCGGACACTCTACTTGTTCCGAGGTACTTCACCGACTTACCTCCCACTCCCGGACTCCCCGAGACATCCGACTCGCAGATAAGTTACTCAAGGCGCTAGTGACGTCGCTCCTCAAAATGCCTCACAAAGCAGAACACGCTTGCCTCACCCTTCAATGCTCGATCCGTGCCCGGTGGTGGCGACAAGCTCCGCGACTTGCCCAACAAGCCCCGCGTTCCTGTGAATGCAGACAACTTCACCGCCGCGGGATGTGGGTGCGACCACTTAACTTTTCCGCCTCAAAGTTCACTGCTACTCGGAGTACAATGCAGTTGTGGTTTGTTTCCCTTCGTTGTGTTACCAGGAATCCCACCTAAACGTCAACTTCGCCGCCGATAAAGTGTGAGGCGCACACAGACACAATCCAGAGCAGTAACTTTGACTTTCTGTGGGCCATCTGAGGCCACTTCTGAAGTTTAAACCAATGTTGTATCACGTTGCTGGTCCAGGCCTTTTGTTTTCATGCTCCTTGTCTCCAAATGAAAGATTAAACATCACGTGTGCAGAGAAAACGGTTCCTTTTTTAATAATAAGGTTTTGAAATTTTCTGGCTTTATTGTTAATTCAGTTCGGGATGGGAAATGATTTCAGTTTTTTTTTCAAGGTTTCCCTTCTTAATTTCGTAGACGTCAATTAGGTCTTCTCCCCTCGGCCTCTTCCGCTCCAAGGAAACCAAACCGCAGCCTGTTCAGTTTCTCCTCGTAAATGAAACGCTCGAAACCAGGCAAGTTCCTGATGAATCTCCTCTGCACCCTCTTCAGTGCAGTCACATCCTTCCTGTAGAGTGGTGACCAGAAATGCACAGAGTGCTACAGTCGTGGCCCAACCAATGTTTTAGAAAGCTATACCACAACCTACCTGCTCCTATATTCTATCCCCCCCTCTCCCGTTAATATATAGAGCCATAGAGGAAGGAAACAAGCCCTTCTACCTACTAAGTACACACTGACCATTAAACACCCATCTGCACTAACCCAACATTAATTCTAGATTCTCTGCACATTCTCATCAATTTCCCCAAGATTCCACCACTCATCTACTTTAACAACTTATCTACTGTGCTGCCATCTTCAAAGATCCTTGGATTTTTATACCAATGCTTTTCTATTCCTCAATACTCTCTACAGTATTACTATTCACAATGTGTGTCCCTCCCTTAAGTCCTCCCAATGTACATCACTACTTACTTCTCAGTATTAAATCTGCCATTGCTCTGCCCAGTTTATCAACTGTTTAATATCTTCTTGTAACCTGTCCGCTTCATTATCAACAATGCCACCAACTTCTGTAGCATCTGCAGATTTACTGATCTTACCTCCTACATTCATAGCCAAATCATTAAGGTATATGGCAGACAATATGGGTCCCACCACCAATTCCAATTGTACGCTAGTGTTTATAAGCTTTCAATCACAAAAACAACCTTACACTACCATTCTGTCTCCTATTACCACAGCAATTTGGGATCAGTTTGCTAACTTGCCTTGACTCATGGGCTCTAACTTTTTGGACTAGTCTCCCTTGTGAGACCTTGTCAAAAAGCTTACTGAAGTCCATGTAGACTACATCAACTATGCTGCCCCTAATAACATTTTATTACCTCTTCAAAAATTCAGAATGGTTAGATGGAATCTCTCTCTAACAAAGCTATACTGACTTTCTTTCATAAATTCCTGCCTTTCCAAGTGTAAATTAACCCTGTCGCTCAGGAAGTTTTTCCAATAACTTCCCTACCACTGACAATAGTCTCACAGACCTGTAGTTACCATGCTTATTTTTGTTTCTCTTCTTGAAGAAAGGTACCACATTTGTTGTCCTCCAGTCATCTGGCACCTCACCTGTGACCAGCAAAGATTTTAAAATCTCTGTCAGGGCCCCAGCAATTTCCTCTCTTCCTCCCAAAGCAGCCTGGGATACTTCTCATCAGGCCCCAGGGATTTATTCATCTTTAAGCCCACTAAAACCCCTAATACCTTCTCTGTGTTAATGCTAACATGTTCAAGAATTTCATCACCCTGTCCCTGAATATTCCAGCTGTAATCCTACTTAGTGAATACAGATGACAAGTATTCATTCGAGACCTCATCTAATTCCTCTGGCTCCACACACAGAATGCTATTTTGGTCACTAATGGGTCCTACTCTTTCCCTGGTTAAACTTCTGCCCTCAATATACTTATGAAAAGCTTTGGATCCTGCTCATCAGTGATATTTCATGCCCCTTCTTTGCCCTCCCGATCTCATTTTTTAAGTGCCCTTCTATACTTCCTACACTCATGAAGGTGTTGCCCTGTTTTCTGTTCTCTACATCTGTCATATGCTTCCTCTCTTTTAACCAGTGCCCAATATCTCTTGACAGCCAAGGCTTCCTGGATTTGAAGTTATTTCCTTTTACTCGTATGGGAACACATTGGCCCTAAACTCTCACTATGTAACATATAAATGCTTCCCACCTGTCGGTTGTAGACCTACCTACAGGTATCTATTCCCAGCCTACGTTTGCCAGGTCCTGTCTCATGAGTTTGAAATTGGCCTTTCTCTGACTTAGGATCTTAATTTCCGGACTATTCTTATCCCTTTCCAGAACAACCTTAAAATTTAGAATTATGGTCACTATCTCCAAATATCTTTTCCACTGACACTCAAATCACTTGCCTGGTTACATTCCCTGAGGTTGGGTCCAGCATTGCCCCTTCTCCAGTTGGACTATCAATGTGCTTACTCAAAAAGTTCTCCTGGACACACGTTAAAAATCCACCCCCTCTGAGGTTTTCACACTAAAGCAGTCCCAGTTAATATCAGAGAAGTTGACATCCTCTATTTCTATAACCCTATTACTCTTACATCTTTCTCCAATTTGCCTACATATCTGCACCTCCATCTTTAAGTCTATATAAAGCACAACTAAGTTGAAATCAGGACTAACCATAATTATAGATTGATTCAGGCTTCATATAATTTTTTCTTATATAAAATCATCATTTTCTACTACACAATCATGAGGACTTTTTTTTGCTCACCTCACTATTACTCTTCCATTGTCATACCACTAACTAGTATATTCCACAGATAAATAGGATTGGTCAATAGCCCAAGTGAACATTTTGAAATCCATATACAACATTAGAGTCATTGAGTTATACAGCACGGAAGCAGGCCCTTTGGCCCAACACATCCATGCCGACCAAGTTGTCTACTTGAGTTAGTCTCATTTCACCGAGTTTGGCTCATGTCCCTCTAAACCTTTCCTATCCATGTACCTGTCTAAATGTCTTTCAAATGTTGTAATTGTACCCACCTATACCACTTCCTCTGGCAGTTCATTCCATATACCCTCTACATGAAAAAGTCACCCTTCAGATCTCTTTTAAATCATTCTCCTCTCACCTCTAGTTTTAGACTCCCTGCCCTGGGAAAAAGACTGTGACCATTCACCTCGTCTATGCTCCTCATGATTTAATAAACCTTAAAGCAAAATGAATGGAAATATAAATTCTGCTTGGTTTATATTTATTGCTTATATTAATTTATTTATTATAAAGTTTTACCGCTGACAAATAGAACAATTTTCCATCTAAGTTTTTGAGGGTGTTTTTTCGGTTTTAAATACTTAGACCCAAAAATTCCAGCCCTATTTACAGTATCAACACCAGGGCACGATAATGTAAAAGGTGAAAATACAACACAGAAGAATGTTAGGAATTAATTTTATTAAAAGAAGATGAAATAGTTAAGCTATTCAACCAATTGAGCTGTGACACACAAAATATCACTTATCGACAAAAATCTTTTGCTCACTTTGAAATGATTAACCATTAACCTTTGTGAGAGCCCAGCAACAGAACTGATTTAGCAAGGGTTTAAGGTGTGTCCTTGAATGCCATACCTTTTTGAATGATTCCACATGGAATTCTGAAAGTTACACACATACAGAATCTGGTTATTTTTAGATGATATAATTCACATTTATATTCTTCTCCAATGGAATTAAAGTTGACCTCAAAAATAAAACTCCACTATCCAGAAGAGCATTGTGGAAGTAATGTATTGTTGCAATTTGTCATTTATTTGCTACGTTTTTGGAATATTATTTAAAAATAAATGGGGGGGAGCAGAGGGAGGGCAGAGGAGAGGGGGGAAAATTTAAAAATAAATAAATAAATAAATAAATGGTTGGTTTCCCTGTGTGCATGTTTGCTGATAACACAATTCTATCTCTCTATCTCTTTGTTTGACTCTAGAGTTGTTGCAAGTTGTTGCACATTCTACTGCTTGTCCATCCAGATGTGCTGGAACTTCTGAAGTAGCACAGCTCATGTTCTCATTTCAAGGCCCATGTCCCGATGACTTCATTCTTCACTCTGCTCAATGAACTGGCTTTAAAACTCTTATTATCAACTTATTATCTACTTAATTACTCCAATTAAACCAACCTTATGTAATTCCCTCCAGTCATAAATCTCATGGGCTCAGCTCTCCTTCAAGTCAACTTAATACTTCTTCTTGTTTTGTCTGTTACATCACTAGCTATTCTTTCTGCCTCAATGTATACACTCCCTTCATGCACGGGTCAACTCTTTCCCTGATTTCAAAAGCCTCCATTGTCCCTTTGCCTTCAAAGTTTGCTTCCAACTTTTCTTATTCCTCTCACAACTCCTTGCTTCATTCTTCTATCCCCACCTATCACTTGCCTTCTTAAGGCAATTTCCTATGCAACCTGTTCTCTCAAGCTTGAGGACAGCACTCAGGATCCACTGGGCACATTGCAGACGTTCAGACCAAATATCGAATTCTAAAACTGAAGCGATGTCACTTTTTCTGTCTGTATCAGAACTGGCCATTTCTGCTGTAAGTCATCCATGAATAATATTAGCTCTGTTTTTCTCCATTAGCACAACCAGACCTGCTGGACATGTCAAACAACATTTTACATTTATTTATACTAACATCCTCTAACTGCCCCCATTAACTCACCAAGCAGAGGACCTCTACAACCCTGGCTTCACCCTGTCACGGGTGTTCCCCTTCTCCTATCCAGCCTGTCCTCCCACACCTTGTCTGCAACTTAAAACTAACATGTCTTTCTCTCTTTCTAAGTTCTGACAAAAAGTCTTCAACCTGAAGGGTCTTCTCTTTCTACAGTTCTGCAAGGTCCACTGAGTTTCCAGCAATTTCTGTTTGGATTTTTCTTATTCCCTCTCTTCCTTCTTGTTAGTGTCTATATTTTGAACATAATCTTGGAATGTTCTTTGGGACACCAGTCAGTAGAAAGACTAATACAGAAGCACAATGCTGTTGGTGATTACACTGTGGAAACATGAAATTCTGACTTTTCTGCTCTGTTTTTACTCTCCTTATTTTCAGCTGTTTATCTTAACATATCACACTAGATTTGTGAATGTTTTCTGTTTGTGTGGAGCAAAGGTTTGATTCTGCCCTAAGGAAAACTATACTATGCAGTGTTTAAATGAAAATGTGCACATTAAGGCTAATATATAAAGAATTGTTCTCCATTTTGTGTTTGTTCTGTTTTATTCTCCGGATTGGTATTGGAAAGGGAGACCAAAAAAGATTCCATTCAAGCTTCGAGTTTGTTTAAAAGTGTCTGCTCTCTGCTTATTATAGTGTTATTGAAGTCAGAGAACTATATTGTACAATAAACTGATATTAAAATTCTCATCCTTGTCTTTAAATTGCTTAATAATATTTGAACCGTCCTTTAAAACTCTGGGAGGAAAGTTGTTAAACCTGACACCTTACCAACTATGAATGTCAACAGCCTCCTCAAGTTGTTCTGTCTTGTGATTTTACAATTTACTAATCTGAATTTGCCTTTTAATTTTACTCAAAATTCTGGTATCTCTTCCTCTGCTTCTTTTGTGAATACTTTGAAACAGTGAAGGTATTTCAGTATTTTTTTTGTCCAATATATATATATTGCTGCCTCCATTTAGCTGTATTTAAAGAATGCTTCACTGTTCTGCTTCACATCATCTCAGTTATGCTTTCCTCATTCCTGCTATTAAGTCTATTGCGCACAAATCTGCTTTATTACGTTGGCTCACTAAAGTTGGGCAGCCCCAACTATTGTTTGAAGTTCAATGCATTAGCAAGCACACAACACCATAGAGCATTTGCCAGCATATTTCTTGTGCATCTAGATAAGTTCCATGGCTTTCTTGGAACCATTATATTATGATGACCTGAGGGAGCGATGAGGAACTGGACAAAAATTGTTGCTCCTGTTTCACCACTGAATCTTGTCCAGGAAGGAAGTGCATTATAATTTGCCATAGCCTAGCAGCTTCTGTCATTAATTATTATTCATGACAAGTTGCTGAAAGTGAAAGCTAATAGAATTCCAGAGTGGAAAACTGAGCACCTGAAATTTGAGTGAACAGAGCAAACAACCATGCATCACCCTAAACGATCAGATTGTAAGACTCTCATATCTTCTCACGACATAGGAGACTGTTCGACTCATTTGTGGTGGTTTTCAGTGTAATTCCATCAGTTTCATTCCCCCACTTAATTCCCTATAACAATGTTCTCTCTCACATGCCCAATATCTCCATCGTGATGTTCCTACCACCCACCTACATTAGGGATAATTCACAGAAGCTAATTAACCTGCCACCTTTTTGGGATGTGGGAGGAAACTGGAGCAACTGGAGGAAACTTGCAGTCACAGGGAGAACGTGCAGACTCCACACAGACAGCACCCAAGGTCAGGATCAAACCTGGATCACTGGAGCTGTGAGGCAGCTCCATTACCTGCTGTGTCACTGTGCCAGTGTCATACTTTTCATGAAAGAACTAACCTAAGCATTGAGAAGAATGATTGAATTAGAGTGGGTGAATAACAACATCAGGTCCACAATCATATTCTTGAATCCATGGAAATATCCTCCTGCTTTCTTCTATGTATTAGCATGATGTCTTTGACACTACAATTGCCTGAAAGTTGGGTCTAACATTTAAATGAGGCCCCGGTATTAAAATGTCATAAACCTCAGAGGATGGCTAACTGTGAGCTGGGCTAATTTTCTGCCACTTATTGTATGCCTGAATTAAACTCATGGATCTTTTAATTATCGCCATTTGTTTGAATTAACTTGTACCCATTGTTTTAAAGGAATTTATCATCCTTGGCCAGTTTTTACTTTCTCACATTTCTTCAGTGTTTTCAACTTCCTCCTGCTTTGGATTACAAATTTCTGCAGCATTTCCCCAATTGACTGTCATATTTTCAGCATGAAAAGAATTTGCTCAAACTCTTGCTTAGATTCTCTTCTTCAGGCCAACTTTGGGATTTATTCCAAACATAAAGGTAGCAAGCTATTTGGGAAAACAGAATCAGCTCGCTGACAGTTACAGCAACAGGCCTTAAATATTTAAAAACATATTTCATTAAGATATCTTTATTAGTCACATGTACATCGAAACTTACAGTGAAATGCATCTTTTGCGTAGTGTTCTGGGGGCAGCCTGCAAGTGTCGCCACGCTTCCGGCGCCAACATAGCATGCCCGCAACTTCCTCACCCGTACATCTTTGGAATGTGGGACGAAACTGGAGCACCCGGAGGAAACCCATGCAGACACGGGGAGAAAGTACAAACTCCTTACAGACAGTGGCCGGAATTGAACCTGCGTCACCGGCACTATAATAGCATCACACTAACCGCTACACTACCATGCCAGTCCTAAGGTCAGATCTGAGTGTTATTTTGCAATGCTTTGGAGTAATGAAAAACAATCTGGAAATAATCATCACATTTAACTCAGAGGTTAAATATTATAATATTGAGACGAATCTCATAGTATTGCACAAATACATTCAAATTTCTAAGCCTTTGTTACATTTGCTTTCATGAAAGGACAGGGACGCCATCTTGTGGCCATTGTTTTGAAAGCAGTTCCTGTACTGGTGAGATCATCCAGTACAGTTCGAAGGAACACATTAATTTAATTAAGCTTGAACATTCTTTTATTTAAATTTTGTCACTATGGTTGGTCTTCAAAATATAATTGATTTATAAATATACAAAACATTTTATTCTTCAGCAGGGAAGATTTATGAGGATGATGCCGGGACTCGAGGGACTAAGTTATGGAGAGAGGTGGAATAGGTTGGGACAGTTTTCATTGGAATGTGGGAGAATGAGGGGTGATCTTATAGAGATGTATAAAAGCATGAGGGGCATAGGTAGGGTTAAGGCTCACAGTGTTTTTCCCAGGTTTGGGGAATCAAGAACTTGAGGGCACAGGTTTAAAGTGAGAGGGGAAATATGTAATGGGAACCTGAGGGGCAACATTTTCACCCAGAGGGTGGTCAGTATATAGAATGAGCTGCCAAAGTAGTTGAGGCAGGTGCATTAACTACATTTAAAAGGTACTTGGACAGGTACATGGATAGAAAAGGATATGGGCTATATGTAGGCAAATGGGAGTAGCTTAGATGGGAATCTTGGTCAGCATGGACCATTTGGGCCAATGGACCCATGATTCTATGACTCCTCTATAACCGATAACTTGAAGCCAGGGCTCTAAAACCAGTTTAGGTTTAGTTAACAAGCTTAGTGTTCTTGAGGGGAGGTGTATCTCTACAATGTCATTGTCAAGTTTGTACTGAGGGGAAAGTTTTGTTATATGGTCAATAGTTTTATCAGGTTTGCCTTTGTCACATCTTTCAGAACTCCGAATACGCCAGGTACCTCAAATAACCACGGCAGTTAAAGCAAATTCTGATCCAATTTCAAGCCTTCCATTTTTATCTGGTAGGTCAAAACAAGGAAGATTTACAATTGGATTGGAAATTAAATATTTATTCTAAATAGTAATTCCACATTTTTCTCCAAACTGCTGCACCTACAAGGGCTTGGGCTCAAGAGAACCATGCAGAGTGCTGGGATATTTATTTGATCTCTATGGCAGGGAGGTTTGTTGGTCTTCTCTGAATGTAGTTTCATTGTGGGGAATAACTAGAGAATCTAATTTGGCTACCAGCCATAAACAAAAAGCTTGTATAGATTTCAGAGTTATACAAATGTTTTTTTAATACATTGATTGTCCCATTTAGCAGGTAATAGAAAAGCTACAAATCCAAAAGCTTATCTCAAGAACTTTCTATAAACACTCTTGCAGCCTGGAGACCAGTTTGTGACATGACACAATCCTTAAAGAGAGATAAGAGTCTTAAATTAACACTTGTTGTGCACAAACAATATTTACTTGTGCTGTAGGACAGAATCACAGAATTTGGTACCTCAGTGGGTGAAGGCATAGCCACCAACAGCAGGATGGAGGAGGTCAATGATGCAAAAAGGCCAAAAATGGAGGAAAATAAGTTGTAGGTGGAGATTACTGAGAAAGATAATCACATTTTATCCAAACTTTATATTACTGATTTTATTTTCCACTGCTTTGCATGAACATTAATAACTTGTAGTAAACAGTTCCAAGATTCGTAATCTCAATTACAAAAGACCTTTCACATGTTCATTAAATTTAAATCTGCAATTATATTAGATTATTTTTCTGCATTTACATTTCATGAGCAATGAAAATAGGTTACAGAGAATTCATTCTTCTGATGGATACAGAATATTGCCAGACTCCAGTTGTGGTATCATAAAACAGCAGTATATGGACATACACAAAAAGAAACATTTTAATTAGTTTGTTCACCTGAAAAAAGAGAGATGAAATGCAGTTAAAAGCTGCATTTTTCATGTCTTTGTCCTACAAAATATTCTGGTGGTAATAATAATAATGTAGGTTCCACCGTACATCAACTGATAGTTAAGAGTTCACATTTCAGAGATTTGTCTCTGATTTCCAAAGAATGATGTGGGAAATATCTTTCTTTGAACACTGAGACCTGATTTTTCTCTCAAGTTTCACAGTTAGCCCTGGAACTGCAACCTTTATGATAGTGTTTCTCTTCCTTTCACTCAATGTCAAGTTCTTGTATTACTCAAGGACTGCAGTTCTAACTTGCTTTGGGATGGCCCAAGCTTCAAAAAGTAGTTATATTTAAAAGTTATATAGTTTCTATTTTAAATCAGAATTAATCTACAAAACAGACTAATTAGTTATATTTAAAAGTGCAAGTTTCTATTTTAAATCAGAATTAATCTACAAAACAGACTACAACTAACTAGTCAAAATACAATTTCAGAATTGGGATCATCTTAAGCCATTCAGGAAATTTTCCATATGGTAAAATATCCCTGGATTGAACAGTTCATTTTTCATCATTGGCTCATTCTCCGTGTTCGCACCATCATAGATACACACATACACATTATAACTGCTCCTTGCCATTTATCAGTTTTAGGAAAGAGCAGATAACAAAAGGCAATTGGAATGGAGCCATGTTCTTACAAAACATCACCCCTCTGAACTTTCATTGGACAAAAAAGGTAAGATCTTGTCAGATTCCAGTGAGTCTTCCAAGTGTCCCAACTCCCAAAGCTGAATAAATGCAGTAAGAATTTCTATATCTTGATACCATGATCACCTGGCTCTCATCTCAAGTCAATATTACAAGAAACAACTCTGGTGAAGTGCAAGGCAGCATCATCCTTTCATGTTTGGGCATCTGGCTGTCAGTCAACATACTCCTCTTCAATTATCTGCTCCTGGACAAAGGGAAATACAATTGAACAACCAACCACAAAAAGTGTATACTTTCAATAAATTAATTCTCACTAGAATATGATCAAAGACAAACAGTTTTCAAGAGAGTGAATAAAAACAAAGAAACCAAGTGGTTTGCAGAGGGAGGGAACACTTGCTTGTTGTAAACAGTTTGCAGATTAAGGGCATGCACATTATAAACAGCTCACAAAAGTAAATAATTCAGAGTGGGAAGATGCAATTTATACGCTGTTCACAGGAGGAAGCTTGTTGTAAAATAGCTGAGTGAGAAGAGGCTGGTAATAAACAGTTCACAGAGTGATAAGAAACATGTTATAAACAGTTTCCAGAGTGGGAGAAAGTTCGTTACAAATAAAGTACCCAAACTTGGGAAGGCTAGTCCAGTTGTACACCAGAAACCAAGACAATGAAGTTCTTCAACAAAGAAGTCTCTAATGAATTTGCATCTTTTAAAGCTTTATACCTGTATTAAGTCATTGATTTTGGAGCTTTTTCTGTTACATTTATTAAAAATGCTTGCCTTCATAGATTGGGATGTTATATAAAATATAGGCATTGGAATGTTACATTGCAATGTCACAAAACACTAGTAAGACCACACTTGGAGTATTGTGTGCAGTTCTGGCCAGCACACTCTAACAAGAGTGGGATTGCACTGGAGAGTATGCAAAGGAGATTCACCAGGATGTTGCTTGGGTTGGAGGCCTTTAGTTATAGGGAGAGATTGGATAGGCTGAGCTCATTTTCCTTGGAGTGAAGGAGACCAAGGGGTGACATGAGGGAAGTGTATGAAGATTATGAGAGGCACAGAAAGGGTAGTCAATATCTTTTTCCCCATGGTAGAGATATTCATAACAAGAGGGCATATGCTTACGGTGAGAGGAAAAAGTTTTAAAGTGGATCTGAGAGGCATGTATTCCCCTCTCACCCAACCTCCCCACACACACACATATCCCCCTCCAGGTACAATTGAATGGACAAGTACGATCCATACCTGGGATCAAGTAAATAATTTGTACGTGAGCACTGATTCAATAAGGGACCAATGTTGATCTCACCAAATGTCCACAGAAGCAATTACTAGTTAGGCCATTAGTGGTATACCAAAATCCTTATTACAAACTGGCAATGTTTGATATTGTTGATATGCTTTTCTATCTCAGGCTTGATTATTTTGCATTTTTCATTAATCTGCTTTAAATTATCAACGGGAAGTGAATCTGAGTTACTAGTCTAAATATGACGTACAAATTCCATGCAAATTAGAGCACTGCTTGTAAGGACACAGGAGGCCATTTAGCCCATGGGTTCCAATCCCCTCTCCCATTTCCCTAGAGCTCTACAACTTATTTCTTTCCTCACATCCCATCAACTCCTCTTTGATTTTTTCGTCATGTACCAACACTAAGGGGTATTTTATAGTGGCCAATTAACTGACCAGTACATCTTTGGGTGCTCTGGTTTCCTCCCATATTCCAATGAAAACCCATGCAGTCACAGGGAGACTGTACAAATTCCACACAGACAGCACTCAAGGTCATGATCAAACCAGTGTTACGGCAGTTACATGCCACCATGTTGGGATCAAGAAGGGCATTTTTAAATTAATAGCAGTACTATATTTATCTTGGCCGAATTCTTTAAACGCTATTGTAGTCGGTCCGGAAGATAATATTGGGACTCAAAAAAATTTCTGATACTAAAATTTCAAAAAGGAGCAATTGAACAAAGATCAAGATCAAAATATCTAGAAGGAAAAAAATGGAAGAGGGTTCAAAAAGCTAGATTTGAGTGAAAAACCCTATACCCTTACTAAGAAGCAAATCCCAGAGTGCAGAGCCATCAGTAATGATTGATAAATCTGTGCAGGAGTGGAGCAAGAGTAGGAGAGCACAAGAGATCAAACTTAAAAGGCAGAAATCTATGAAGCTGAGGAGTGGAGAGGAGAAAAAGGCACTGGCATCCAAAATAATCAAACATCGAAACACGTATGAAAAGTGAAATCTTGGATGTGCCTGCATATGTTCACCCCAAGCTGTCAAATGAAATTCTGGACAGATTTGCACAGTAGAATGCAAAATGAGAAACATAAACAATTGACTCAAATAGGTGTTGGAGAATAGTGTAGCTGCTTTAATGGTGATTCTTTGACAGCATGTGTTCAAGCCCATTAATTAACTCAGGCTATCAGTAGGGTTTAACAGGTAATCAACAAGCAGAAAACAGGATTGGATTTTGATGGATTTACCCCAACTACTTACCCATCCTCCTTTTTCGACGACCCAGGTAGTGAAGTTTTCCTGTAAGTACTTTGTTCCAAAGCCCATGATTCGAGCCATTGGGTGGTTGCCAGCAACAGCAAACTTAGTAGTTGCATGTACAACCAAAGCAAATTTGTTCAACTTTACTTTTGCTTCACTCTCTGCTTCCGAATTCATTTCCACAGGTAAGGTTGCTTGAAGGGCATAATCCATTACTTTTTTGAAAAATGAAAAGGATGACTTTTCACTAAACAGTTTGGCAAATTGTGGGTCCTTCTTAATCTAATAAGGGAAAATTAAAAACAATCAGAATAAAAAACAAGCTTGTCTAAATTAATGACATTCAGAACATAATGCAAGAAAAATGCAAGTGAATTACTTCTTCATCAATAGAATCTCCTTTGGCAGTCAAGAACTCAACAATTCGGTCTATGGTTTTCTGATCATCATCTGTAAACAAAAAAATCTTTTTATTAAAAAAATATTTATTTAGAAAATAACAACATTCCTTAAAGAGTTTTGTTCATGTCAATTACTTACCTGGTCTATCCACTTCCAAACTGGGAGAACGCAACATCCTAAATGAAACTGTTGTGTTCATAACATTTTGCAGCATTTCAGCAACCTCATGAGGGTCCAGTTCTGAAACTAGAATCACGGAAGTACAAGAGAAATAAGCTTGTAAGAAATTCTTTACAAAGTATATACTTTTATAGCATTATCTCACATTTCAGAAGTGTCCCAAAACATTTTGCATGAATTACTTTGAAGGCCAGTTCCTGTTGTTAGGTAATAAAAACCATCAGCTATTTTGTGCTATGTGGAACCAGCTTGAAATTACAGCCATCCTGATGCCAAATGCTACGTGCTGAACCAGAATTAAAATTTATCCTTTTGTAATTTGAGCAGTCCTCAAGGTCCTACATTATGGCACAAATTAATACTTCTTGGTTGGGTCATCATAGCCATCACAAAAGGCTAAAGTACAACTCAACTAGGCACAGAACTTCAAAGATGTAACACCGAACTGACATCAATTTTGTAATAAGTACTGGATGTGTTGGACCTTTTGCTATAAATGGTCACTTATGTCTTCTGGACTTAGTTTTGATCTCCTCATCTGAGGAAGGATGTTCATGCGATGGGTGGGGGGGGGGGGGCAGATGGCAGGACTGACATATGAAGAGAGATTGGGTAAATTAGACTTGCATTCACTAGAGTTTAAAAGAAAGAGAGGAGATTTCATAGAAAGCTAAAAATTTCTAACAGGACTTAACAGATGGGATGCAGGAAGGATGTTCCTAATATCAGGGAAATCTAGTACCAGGGGCAACAGTCTATGGATAAAGGGACAAGCCACTTAAAGCCAAGATGAGGACTTCTCCAGAATGATGAGCCCATTGAGATCTTTACCACAGAAAGCTGTTGAACCCAAAAGTATTCAAGAAGGAGTTAGATATTATTCTTGGGGTTGGAGGGATCAAGGAATACAGGGAGAAATCAGGAACACTATACTGAATATGGATTTTAAATGGTGGAACAGGCTAAAAGGATTGAATGGCCTAGTCCTGCTCCTATTTTCTATTCTTTCCAAAAATAAACACCCTCCAACAGAAAGTAATAAGGAAACCTTCTCCACTGAAGATACTGGCAGATTACAATTTGTGTCATCTGCCACAGCACATCACTTATTTTCCCTTTTTTTGTGCTTTGCAATCTGATGCCCAACTTATATGCTCCTTTTTTACTGCCGCTATTTACTATTTACCAGGATACCATTCCTTGTGAGCAGGCTATACAACTTTCAGCAATATCCAGGCCCAGCCTGGTTCTGGTCTCCACAATATCAACACAAGGGCACATTCAGCATGGAATCATCAGACAGAAATCAAGCACTCCTCCAATTTTCCTCTCACCAATTCAGGAGCATTTAGACAAATACAATTGCTGGCCGTGATTGATTAATACAGACTAGAACATTGAACATACATAGAACAGTACAGCACAGAACAGGCCCTTCGGCCCACAATGTTGTGCCAACATAGCTAATCCCTGCAGAGTGCCCATGTCCCTCTACTTTCCTCTCATTCATGTGCCCATCCAAGCCCCCCATGAATTTGCCTCCACCACCCTATCAGGCAACGCATTCCAGGCATCCACCACTCTGTCAGTAAAAAAAGTACCCCTCACGTCTGTTCTGACCCTACCCCCTCTCACCTTGAATGCATGCCCTTTGGTATTGGATCGCTCAATAATGGGAAAAAGATATTGCTTGTCCACCCTATCTATGCCCCTCAATTTTATACACTTCCAACAGATCACCCCTCAGCCTTCGCTGCTCCAGAGAAAACAACCCAAGTTTGTCCAACCTCTCCTGACAGCACATGCCCTTTAATCCAGGAAAAATCCTGGTGAACCTCTTCTGCACCCCTCTCCAAAGCATTTTAGCTTTAACCAACACGTGTATGTCTTTGTGGTGCATCTGGTAGATTTCGATCATTTCTTCTAACCTACACCAAAGTTCTGCATTGCCAGAAGGCAGCTCGGACAGAACACTCTTCCCCGGGGTGAAGGGTTTATGGATGGTGGTGAGTGGCTGAGGGTTGTGAGCCTGCCCTCGCCTGGTCTTTGTGGGTGCCATCCCGACAGGCAGCGCTGGGTGTGACCTCTCCTGTTTGTGGCCACTTTCCCACTTGTTAACTTCCTGGCCCAGCAACTCCCGATCTGGCTTTTCAAAATTCTGTAAATTTTTTGATGTCTCTCCAGGTTCATCGTAACGTGTCATTTTATCTTTCCTTTTGCGAACATATAGCATACCAAGCGTTTCTGGCTGAAGTGCAGCACAATCCGTAGAAAAAGCTCTCAATATTATGCCTCAAATCTGTTGGGACCACCTACTGCCAAGTGATGATGCTAAATTTATGGTTAAAATACGAATAGTTTGAATCATGGTGTGATGTACAATTGAAACCAAGCAGTTACAACATTGACTCATGACACATACAGTACAATTGCTGCATTTCCTTTCAATCACTATGCCAAACAGATTTAAAAACTCCATTTTCATTTCATAATCCATATTGAGACAGCTAATCTTTACTGAACGATTACGATCCTGACTTTAGTCAGCCGAGGAGCGGTTGAGGCCAGAGTGAAAGGCATAAAGATAAATTACTGATAATGTTCTCTGGATAAAAATGAATTTTCCTCTATTCACTTAAGGGCAAGGATTATGTTCAACCATAGCTCTACCTCTCTTGCTTCCTCTCTTAATACACTACTTACTATCATGCAACAAAATACCTACCATGTTCTGGTTCAGGAAAAACAATTTCACACGAAGATCTTAATGCTGCCTCAACCGCTTCACTCTTTCCATATTCTTCGGCCTCACGATTTGATGTTGCTGCTCGTAAACATCTTGGAATCAGTCTTTTCCATTTGGGTTTCCTTTTGCTTTTGCGAACAGAATTTTTCTTGTTCTCATCAGAATGGATTACAGTGGATTCCTTTAGTTCAACCTTTGGATGTTCATCCGGGCTAACATTATGTGGTAGATCCACATTATCCCGGGCACCTGCAGACTGGTTTGCTTTCCTTTTGCCTATCTTGGATGACGATGATTTATTTTTCGACCTTTCATCCATCAAGAAAGTCCTTTCGGCATAGGCCATCAATATCCTAAACTCAAAGCTGTTGTCATCTGCAGAGTTGTTCTCTGACATGGAATTACTCTCCACTGCATCATCGGATGGACCCATGTTTTACCTTTTAAAAAAAAATGCAAAACATTAAAATATATTTATATTACCCACAATCAATCTGGATGTCTTCCTTGCTAATATAACAAGGGAGGGGGAAGGGAGAAACAGTGGACATGCACAGACAGAGAAACACATGCTTGAAATAACATTTGGAAAAATGAACATTTCAACTTGCAATAACTTAACATTATTGGATCACCCACATCTACCTCAGATCCACACAGGATCTGCAGCTGATGCAGATAGAGTAAAACTCTGATCCAACTATTCAGAAATCCCAATGGTTTGGCATCTGGCTCACTGGTTCTGGCACCACCCCTACCACCAGCCCTCACAGAGCCCCAGTTCCCACCCTGCACCCACCAGGGCTCCAATTCCCGTGCTCCACTTACCTGGTTCACTGGAAAATTTATTATACTGTGTAACATCAGAAAAAAAGGTGAATTAAAAGAATGTTGAGAGATTAATAGATATAACATCTATTAGTCCAAAAATCCTGCCAGTCTGGCACCAAAGTTCTGGGCCTGCTGGATTATCAGAGTTTTACTGTACCTGATGTGCAAGTAGTTTAGCATTCTGTCACCATTTGTTTTTAGAGAGTTATGTCAAATGAATCAAAAACAACTGTGTCACAGGAGACATTCAAAATGATCTGTATTTTAAAAGATTAAGTCATCTGATCGTCAGCATCCATACTTGTGTTACAGGTTTCTAGCAAGATTTCACACAGATCAAAATGCAGAATCATGTTTACTTGTTAGACATTTTAGTTGGCGGTTCTTAGTTTCATTTTCATTCGCCACCTTTGGACTATTAGCCCTAGTTGTTCCTCCACCCATCTTGGGTACTATACCACAAGCTCCCAAGGGTGACCAGGGTCCCAAGCCTCCAGCTCAAAAGTACACTGACCTGTTTAAACGGTCACCATACCAGAACCAAACAGAAACGAAAATCGGAACGATTAATGTTGTTCATTTATGCTTATGCCCTGGGCAAATTTATGTAAGCAAGCATTTTAATAACTTATTAAAGGCAATCATTTTCTAAAAAACACTTCTGGACTTAGCACTTATGTTTATCAAATTCACTTACACTATCACTCTTTCATTAAATACATCAGCATGCACAATGTACAATGACACCAGCTTTTTCCTCGAGAAAGTGTGAACGAACAACTAACCGATATCTCATAAGCAGAGCTGTACTCACCCTGCAGGAGGTAAGTGAGATAATGTGTAGAAACTTTTCACTTGGAATTACAAAAGTTGTCTTTAACAGCTCGAGCCCAGAGTGGAAATCGATTGCCAGAAGTTAGTCCGTGTAAGTTCAAGTCCGAATAAAAACAGCGTCGTCACAGTTTCTTAATGCGTTTATAGTGAAGATTTCGAAGTTTTCGAAGTTCCCGCAGAATTTACGTTAAATGCAAATACTGCAACTTCCGCGTAATGTTCTACAATTTCTGGCAACACAACCTAGAAATTTAAGGAACCCTACTTCGGTATAGCTGCTGCTCCAACAAGTCGCTACGTGTTCCACGTAACTAGAACTTTAAAGTGGTAACGTGCAGAGAACGCCCATTGCTTTCCTTCCTATCCGGGATTGGTCATCTTATTTCCAAGCAAGACATTGCAGAGGGTTAAAACCGGGGAAATGCTGGAGATAATTCAGCGGTCAGACAGCATCTGTGGAAAGGGAAACAGAGTTAATGTTTTAGGTCATCAGAACCGGGAAAATGAGAAAACAAGTTCCTTTTAAGTTGGGGGAGGTGGATAGGATAAAGACATGATGATATCCTTATTAGTCCCATGTACATGAAAACACAGTGAAATGCATCTATTTTTGCGTAGAGTGTTCTGGGGACAGCCCACAAGTGTCGCCACACTTCCGGCGCCGACATAGCATGCCCACAACTTCCTAACCTGTACGTCTTTAGAATGTGGGAGGAAACCAGAGCACCCAGAGGAAACCCACGCAGACATGGGGAGAACGTACAAGCTCCTTACAGACAGCAGCCAGAATTGAACCCAGGTCGCTGGCACTGTAAAGTGTTACGCTAACCGCTACACTACCATGCCTGCCGGGTGTGTCAATGGTAGTGTGAAGCTAGGGTTATCCTGGGGATAAATTGTGAGATGTCCGTAGGGAAATGCTGCCGACTGGCACATTCCAGGCTGCAGGAGTACGTGCTGAGGGACGCACTGAAGCTGGGTGCAGCCAACACAAGGGCTCGGTGGGGAAGGACTACAGTTTAGGGTTTTTCTGCCACTGGATAGGAAGGGGCAGGGTCAGACGAGGAAGCCCCTTAAATATTGTAAATATGGGATTGGGGTGGCACCCCAGGGAGCCACGAGTGGCATCGGTGCTGTGGTTTTTTTATAAAAAGGTAACACTAATGATTGATCCGTACATGAATGTAAAGGTTTGCACTGTTTTATTGCTGTACGTAGTTTGGTATTGGTATTGGTTTATTATTGTCACTTGTACCGAGGTTCAGTGAAAAGCTTGTCTTACAAACCGATCATACAGGTCAATTCATTACACAGTGCAGTTACATTGAGGTAGTACAAAGTGCATTGATGTAGTACAGGTAAAAAACAATAACAGTACAGAGTAAAGTGTCACAGCTACAGAGAAAGTGCAGTGCAATAAGGTGCAAGGTCACAACAAGGTAGATCATGAGGTCATCGTCCATCTCATTGTATAAGGGAACCGTTCAATAGTCTTATCACAGTGGGGTAGAAGCTGTCCTTAAATCCGGTGATACGTGCCCTCAGGCTCCTGTATCTTCTACCTGATGGAAGAGGAGAGAAGAGAGAATGTCCTGGGTGGGTGAGGTCTTTGATTATGCTGGCTGCTACACCAAAACAACGAGAGGTAAAGACAGAGTCCAAGGAGGGGAGGCTAGTGTCTGTGATGCGCTGGGCTGTGTCCACACTCTCTGCAGCTTCTTGTGGTCCTGGGCAGAGCAGTTGCTGTACCAAGCCATGATACATCCAAATAGGATGCTTTCTATGGGGCATCGGTAAAAGTTGGTGAGAGTCAAAGGGGACAAACCAAATTTCTTTAGCCTCCTGAGGAAGTAGAGGCGCTGGTGAGCTTTCTTGGCCGTGGCATCTACGTGATTTGACTGGGACAACCTGTTGGTGATGTTCACTCCCAGGAACTTGAAGCTGTCAATCCTCTCGACCTCAGCACCATTGATGTAGACAGGTGCATGTAGTTTGTTTTTTATGATGAATAAAATTTATTTTGGAATTACAAAAAAGAGGTAAGTGGAGAAAAGGTCAGGGGCACAGACGGATCCCCCCCCAGAGACACCACCAGCCTCACCATAAGGGACACCACACCCAGGGGGAGACCACTCCCAATATCTGAGCCCGGAATAGGTGATGCAGTTCACCAAAGCTGCGGGCATGAGGGCCCAGGACAAATGAAAATGGACTGTGTGATTGGTACTGAACTCCAAAAGAGCCATGGAGATACAACTAGCATCTCTAAACGTGCACAGTGTGAAGAGCACTGTGTGATGTGTTGCAGTTCCTCGCCAAGGTCAAGGCGGATGTGACTTTCCTGCAAGAGCGCGGGCTGCCACACCTCCGCAACTATCGGAGGTGGTAGCGATGGCGGTCCCACGGACTGTCGGTGTGGTTGGGGGGCAACGATTGCCACGCTTTCGGCCTGGGGATTCTGATGTGGGGGGGGGCAACTTCTCAATCACCAAAGTCAAAGAGGTGGTGGGTGGGCAGTTCCTCGTGGCAGATGTGATGTACCGGAACACTCCACTCCAGTTAATTAACGTGTATGCCTCTCCTGTGCGGAGCAAGTGGCTGGCCTTCCTCCAGCAGCTCCCACCGCTGCTGGCGACACCCCGGCTGGTTGTTCTGGCCGGTGACTTCAACTGCATCATCGATGCGGCTGGACGATCCGGCAGTGCCGACAGCAGACTGGACGACACCTCCAGACTCCTGATGGAAACGGTTAAAGATGCCAAGTTGCGCGACGCCTTCAGCACCCCTGCAGGCGGAGCACGGCTGCAACGCACCTGATCAAGGTCGGATGGCTCAGCCTGGTCCCGGCTCGACTTCCTCTTCATGTCGGAGCCAATCACGGTCAGATCCACCGACGTCACGCCAGTGTTCTTCTCTGACCACCGTCTCCTTCGGGCCTCCTGTCACCTACAGGTGGACCAGAAGGCAGGCAGGGGAACGTGGAAGTTCAACGTCAAGCTGCTGACCCCAGAGAGCATTGAGGAACTAAAGAGGGATTACGCAGGTTGGAGGACCATGAAATGCTCTTTGACTCCCCTGTGCACTGGTGGGAAGTGACAAAGGAGAACATCAAGAGGTTCTTCATCGGCAGAGGGGTCCAGAAAGCAAGACAGTCAGCGGAAACTGTGCCAACTCCAGACAGACCTGCAGCAACTTCTCCTTCTGCAGTCGAGGGGGGTGGATGTGAGGGAGGAACCCTGAGAGGCGAAGAGTCGGCAAGCCCAGTTCCACGCCTCCGAATCCTCCAAGATTATCTTCCAATCCAGGGTCTGCTCCGTGGAGCAGGATGAGACGTGCTCACATTTCTTCTCCCAAAAGGTTCACAGGGGGAGTTCTGTGATCCACAACCTTAAGGAAGAGGACAGCTCAGTAACATCCTCGCAGATGGACATATCAAGGTTCTGCAGATCCTTCTCTGCCAGTCTGTATGACAAAAAGGCCACAGACAGCACAGCCTCCCTTAACTTCTCTATCACGGAGGTCTTAGATGACAGCAAGCGGGAGAGTCTAGACCAGCCACTGACCCTGGAGGAGCTGACTGGCTCCGTCCGTTCCCTTGATTTGAATAAAACTCCCGGAAACGACGGCTTACCGGTAGAGTTGTACTCGGCTCTGTGGGACTGGATGGGCCCGAACCTGCTGGAAGTGTACAACGCTATGCTCCTGTCTGGCAGCATGTCAGAATCCATGAGGAAGGGCATCATTACCCTCATCTACAAGCAGAAGGGGGAGAGGAAGGACATCAGAAATTGGAGACCCACCTCACTGTTGAATGTGGAATATAAGATCCTGTCCAAGGCCATCGCCAACAAGCCTGCTCTGGGACAGGTGATCCACGCGGACCAAACCTGTGCTGTACCTGGCAGGAAGATCTTTGACAGCCTCGCGCTGCTCAGGGACACTATGGCCTACATGCAGGACAGAGGGGTGGACACCTGCCTGGTCAGCTTGGACCAGGAGAAGGCCTTCGACAGGATATCACACACATACATGTTGGACGTGCTCTCCAAAATGGGCTTTGGGGAGGGAATCAGCAATTGGATCCAACTGCTCTACACAGACATCCGTAATGCAGTCCAAATCAATGGGTGGGAAACAGACAGCTTCCGCATTAAGTCTGGAGTCAGGCAGGGATGCCCTCTCTCCCGTCTTGTTCGTGTGCTGTATAGAACCCTTTGCCGAATCCATCAGGAAGGACGAGAGCATCAGAGGGGTGACGTTGCCAGGCAGTGGGGGCACCCAGGTGAAAACCTCCCTGTACATGGAAGATGTCGCTGTCTTCTGCTCGGACCCAAGGTCAGTTAGCAGATTGACCAGCATCTGTGACCAGTTTGAGTTGGCGTCAGGTGCCAGAGTTAACCGCGCGAAGAGTGAGGCCATGCTCTTTGGCAACTGGCCCGACCAATCCAACGTCCCCTTCACCATCAGGCCTGACTATCTGAAGGTGCTGGGGATCTGGTTTGGAGGGGCCGGGGTGTGCAACAAAAATTGGCGGGAGCGGATTGGGAAGGTGAAGCAGAAACTGGGTCTGTGGTAACGGCGTTCCCTATCGATAACTGGGAAGAACTTGGTCATCAGGTGTGAGGTGCTCTCAGGGCTGCTATACTTGGTGCAAGTGTGGCCTGTTCCTTGATCCTCTGGCTTGGAAATCACCTGTGCTGTCTTCCGGTTCATCTGGGGATCCAAGGTGGAGCGGGTCCGACGGGTCACCATGCACAAGTCCCTGGACAATGGGGGCAAAAGTGTCCCCAATGTTGCCCTCATCCTGATGACCACCTTCATCTGTGGCTGCATCAGGCTGTGCGTGGAACCAAAGTACGTGGGCACCAAGTGTCACTACGTGCCGAGGTTCTACCTTCCTTGGTGTTGCGAAGGATGGGCCTGGCCCAGTTGCTGCGCAACGTCCCAGTCAGCTGGAAGTTGCCGCACTACCTGTCCTTCATGAAAAAGTTCTTCCAGACCAACACCTTTGACCACAAATCCATCAGGCAGTGGTCAGCACGGAACATCCTGCAGACACTGCAGGAGAAGGATTTGATGGATACTGTAGGGTGGTTCCCTGAGCAGACTGTCCAGACCATCTGGCAGAATGCCTCATCGCCAGAACTCACCAACAAGCACCAAGACCTCGCTTGGCTGGTGGTGAGAGGGGCCCTCCCAGTCAGATCCTTCCTGGATGGTCGGAACCTCACTCCTAGCGTGCGCTGCCCGTGGGAGGACTGTGCTGGGGACAAGACGGTCGCCCACCTCTTTGCAGGCTGTGTGCTTGTGAGGAGGGAGTGGCAAAAGATGCAGGGGTCCTTGTCATGGTTCATCCCCAGCAGCTGTGTAACAGAGGATTCTCTGATCCACGGGTCGTTGCCAGGGACACACATGGAGAAGGACATCAACTGCTGCTGGAAGGTCGTCAACTCGGTGAAAGACGCCCTTTGGTCTGCCCGAAATTTGTTGGTCTCCCAGCACTGCGAGATGTCCGTAGGGAAATGCTGCCGACTGGCACATTCCAGGCTGCAGGAGTACGTGCTGAGGGACGCACTGAAGCTGGGTGCAGCCAACGCAAGAGCTTGGTGGGAAAGGACTAGAGTTTAAGGTTCTTCTGCCACTGGAGAGGGAGGGGCGGGGTCAGGCGAGCAAGCCCCTTAAGTATTGTAAATATGGGATTGGGGTAGCACCCCAGGGAGCCACACGAGTGGCATTGGTGCTGTGTTTTTTTTATATGTATAAAAAGGTAACACTAATGGTGGATCTGTACACAAATGTAAAGGTTTGCAGTTTTATTGTTGTATATAGTTTGTTTTTTATAATGAATAAAGTTTATTTTGGAATAAAAAAAGGTCAGTGGGTTATTGGAGGCAGTTAGAGAGAATGAACAAAGGCTATAGAATAAAGGCTGTTAGAGGCTGAAAATAAAAACAAAGGAGATTGAAGGCTGCAAGATGCAGAGCTGAAAGAAGGTCAGGCTGTGCTTACACAGTGAGAAGAAAAACTGAGCTGATGGATGACTTGCAGCAGAAATGGCCAGTTCTGATACAGGCAGAAGTGAGTTAGCTTAAGCTGGGGAATTTGATATTAAATATGAAAGGCTGCAAAGTACACAGACGGAACATGAAGTGGTGCACCTCCCTTAATATCATCTACTGCATTCAGTGCTCCATGTGTGATCTCCTCTACATCGGTGAGACCAAACGCAGACTAGGTGACCATTTCGCAGAACATCTGTGATCTGTCTGTAACTGCGACCTCCATCTCCCTGTTGCCAGTCACTTCAACTCCCTCTCCCACTCTATCACTGATATGACAATCCTCGGCCTCCTCCACTGCCGGGAGAATTCCAAGCGCAGACTGGAGGAACAGCACCTCACTTTCCGTCTTGGAACCTTGCAGCCTAACGGCATGAACATTGAATTCTCCCACGTTAGGTACTCCCCCCCCCCCCCCCCACCATGCTTCTTCTCTCTTCCCATTCCGAGCCTTTCTTTTCTCTCTCCTTTTCTCTCTCTTTTTTTCTCTCTCTTCTTACCTTTTACCCATCCCCCCGTGGATCTGCTGTCCCTCCTCCCCCGCACCTGCCTATTACTATCTCTCTACCTATCGCCACCTTGTGCCCACCCCACCTCCCCTCTTTTGTCCACCTATCACTGCTCTGCTTTTCCCTCCTATATATTGGGCTTCCCCTTTCCCTATCTTCAGTCCTGAAGAAGGGTCCTGACCCGAAACGTTGACCGCCTGCTTTTCTCCACGGATGCTGCCTGGCCTGCTGAGTTCCTCCAGCATCATTGTGTTTTTCATTCCTCAGGCCTATGTCAGGCCTCATTAAAGCAGTACTGGAGGCCAGGAGCGCGTAGGCCAGAGTGGACTGGGATGTACAATTAAAGTGGCAGGCAACAGGGAGTAACACAGAGCTCACGTGCTGTTGCCTGTGACATCACCAGGCATAAGCACAACGTAACCCGGAGATGTGCCAAACAGACCAGGGTAGGATCAGCAAGTGGATCTACAAGGAGGAGATGGAGTGATGGTGATAAAGCATCCAAAGGCAAGGAGTGGAGTGGGAAGGAGACAGAGAGTGGAGCAGTGAGAACAATGGCATCTGTGATTTTTAAACATGACTCAAATTATCAGATCTGATTAAGTATGGTTAAAATAAAACATGTTTCTTATGATTGACACTTGGAAAAGGTTTGGATTATAAACTTGATCCTCCCTGCAAAAAAAAAGTTGTATGGCAGCCCCTTAACCTTAAAGTAACCTACTTATTCCTTCCATGGCTCCTGTGCAAATGTTTTTGTTAATTCTGTCGTGAAGTAGTTTCAGATGTGTTAATCTGCGAAAAATGCTTCATAAAATGTAAGTTGTTGTTATTAGATTAGATTTGTTGCATGTTTTACAGAAATTCACCTGAGTACAATCCACATTGTTAGGTATATGGTAAAGTTGCAACTGCACTGGAATAGCTGGGATAGGAAGCTAGCTAGTTCTGGTGTGCAGATCTTCATTATTAAAACTAATATGTAATCTTAGTTCTTGATGCATTCACTTTTGAATATCATGTGGAGTCAAGTGAATTAACTGGACACTGTTGAGAATCACAAGAGTAGACTAATGGTTTGTCACTACGTGTTTTTAATCCATGTGTGTAGATTTCAGCCCTGCCAATTGCCTCAGAGAAGATCCTCAGAGCACCTCCTCCTGTGAGTTGTCTGATCATCACCAATCCCATTGGATGTGGTGAGGATAAACATTTGGTTTGATCTCTTATCTGGGACCAGAGTTGGCTGCTTACAGTGTTTATTACAACTGCTTCACCAGTAACAGCGGGAATGCGTCGTATTCCAAGGCATTTCATAAAAAGAATAGTTGCTGGACCAAAGCAGAAGATATTAGAAAGGGTGACTGGAACCTTATTCAATGAGATAGAGTCATAAAGTTTACAGCATGGAAAAGAGGCCCCTTGGCCCAACTCATCCATGCTGACCAAGTCGCCTAACTGAGCTAGACCCATTTGCCTGAGTTTGGCCCATTTCCCTCTAAGCCTTTGCTATCTAAGTACCTGTCCAAATATCCTTTAAATGTTGTAATTGTACCTGCCTATACCACTTCCTCTGGCAGCTCATTCCACATACATCTGTGTGAAAGATGGGTTTGAAAGAAGGGATTAAAGGAGGGTATGTGGTTTAGAGAGGCAGTCATAGGACCAGGAGATAAAATAGCTGAAGATGTAACTACCATTAATCAGCAATGGGAAGAGGGATAGACAAGAGGTCAGAGTGGGGGGTGGGGGGGAGGAATAAGAGATTTTGTGACATATTGAAGGGCTGGAGGCTAGACCGTGCTGGAATTCACCCATGGGAACAAATTGCTGGACAGTGTCCCAATCTGAACTGCAATCCCAATCTGCAATGATCAAGCTGGCAGGACATTGGCAATGACATGCTGAAGTGACAGCATGTGGAGCCAGCAAGTCTGGCCATGAAAAGATTAAATTACCAGATTTGTTATTTTCAATTTCACAGCTTAAATTTTGGTGAAATTTGAATTCTCTGGATTTCCAGTACAGGATCATAAACATTGGGCTTTCATTTCCAATTCAATACAAACAGTAAGATAAGCAGCAATAAAAAATGCAACAAGCATATATATAAACATTTTTAGATTTGAAAATAAACTTCCAAATCTAAACATAAAAAGTGGTATTTTCACTGGGGTGTTCATTTTAAATAGGGAAATAGTGGTCCTGGTGACAAAGTGATAGGGCAGTTCAGACTGTGCCAAGCCTTTATGTGGAAGCCTTATTACCACCAGCAGAGGAAGAAGATTTTGTCCTTCATCCATGCACAGGTCTCAGAGGTGAAAGGGTATCCCATTGCTTCACTCATCCAGCTCACTCCATTTTAACTCATTTTTACAATCACAGCAGGTGAGGAATTATTAAATTTAAATATATAAACTGAAAATTACTTGGAATTAAGTTTATGTAATGAAAGAGAATTCTTCAACTTATTCAAAAGTTTCAAAACCATCACTTGTCCTTACTTAGTTTTCTTGAAGAATTGTAAATGTATTTATCATGGGGGGAATTTTTAAATGAGCCCTGCTCTGAACAGCAGCCTAGTCAGGGAATTTACACGTGGGGATTTTTTGATAATTTTCTGATTAATTTTGAGATCTCAAATGAAAATCGAAAACAGTTGGATCAATCTATTACATACGAGGAAATTGCCGAGGTTGTGTGATCTTTACATTCTGGAAAGACTCCGGGTCCTGATGGATTTCCTGGAGAATTCTATAAGGCCTTTTCCTCTTTGCTTATACCTCATTTATGTGCTGTCTTTTCAGATTGTTTTAAATCGGGTAGATTACCACAATCTTTTTACGAAGCCTCTATTTCACTGATTCTTAAAGAAAAACAAGAACCCAACAGAATGTGCTTCGTACAGACTAATTTTGCTACTTAATGTGGATGGTAAAATTTTATCTGAAGTTCTACCTCGTAGATTGGAAAATATTTTACCTTCAATTATATCCAATGATCAGACTGGTTTTATTAAACATCAATATTCTCATTTTAATATTCGTCATTTATTGAATATTATCTGTTCTCCCTCTAAGGAAATATCGGAATGTGTGATATCTCTAGATGCCGAGAAGGCCTTTGATCGGATTGAATGGAATTACCTATTTAAAACCTTAGAGAAATTTAATTTTGGGCCTGATTTTATCCAATGGATTAAATTACTTTATTTATCCCCTTCTGCTCGAGTTCTTACTAATTTTCAAAATTCTAAATCTTTTAAACTTCAACGTGGAGCCAGACAGGGATGTCCTTTGAGCCCTTTGCTCTTTGATTTGGCCTTAGAACCTTTAGCTATTTCTCTCTGAGAATCTAGAGATATCCTTGGTATCTCCAGAAGAGGTATTAACCATAAAGTTTCTTTATACGCCGATGATTTAATACTCTACATCTAATGTTGAAGCCTCCTTACCTCCTATGCTTTCTCGCTTTAGTCATTTTTCAGGCTACAAATTGAACTTATACAAGAGTGAACTTTTTCCTCTGAATAACTTGGTACCAGTTAATATTAACATTCCTTTTAAAATTGTAAGAAATCATTTTACCTATCTGGGGGTGTCAATTACTAAAAATTATAAGCATTTATTTAAAGAAAATTTTTTCACCTTACTGCACTATGTGAAAAGGGTTTTATCAAGTTGGTCTCCCCTTTCTATATCATTGATTGGCCAAATGAATGTTATTAAAGTGAATATTTTACCTAAATTTATATATCTATTTCAGGCTTTACCTGTTTTTATTCCTAAATCTTTCTCTGACTCTCTTGAGTTAATTATTTCTTCCTATATATGGAATAATAAACATCCTGGACTAAATAATGTTCACCTCCAGAAGGTTAAAAAGAACAGAGGTTTAGCCTTACTTAATTTTAGATTTTATTACTGGGCAGTCAATATACGAAATCTTACGTTTTGGTTACATTACATTAATCAAGAGGCTCGCCCAGTATGGGTCTTTTCAGAAATTAATTCTGTTAAAAAATTTTCTATTATCTCTTTGCTTGGTTCTTCACTTCCAATATCATTAAATAAACTAACAGATAATTTAGTAGTTAAACATGTTTTGGTTCAAATTTAGAAAATTTAAACATGACTTGGTTACAATTTAGAAAATATTTTGGTTTATTAAGTTTTTCTTTGTCCAGTCCCATTTTCTTTAATTACTTTTTTAAACCTTCTATGACTGATGTAGTTTTTAAAGAGTGGGACAAATTAGGTATTACTTGTTTTCAAGATCTGTTTGTTGGAGGAAACCTTTCTTCGTTTGAACAATTGTCTACCAAGTATAATTTACCAAAAACTCATTTTTTTAGATATTTACAAATTAGAGATTTTCTTTGATCTCAATTACATTATTTTCCTTTGAGTCCTGATAATTTATTAGATGTAGTTTTTAATTTGGAACCTTTTCAGGATGGCTCAATATCTAATATTTATGACAGATTACCAGGAATGAGTAAGATGCCAGTAGATAAAATTAAAAACACTTGGGAACAAGATTTGCAGATGTCAATTTCTGAGGAAACTTGGAATGAAATTTTCAAGTTGGTTAATACTTCGTCATTATGTGCTCGACATTCTCTCCTTCAATTTAAAGTGGTCCATAGAGTTCACTTGTCTAAAGATAAATTATCCCATTTTTATTCTGATATATCTCCTTACTGTGACAAATGGAATAACGGAGTGGCTTCCTTAACTCACACGTTTTGGACGTGTCAGAGTCTTAAAAAATATTGGACAGAGGTCTTTCATACTTTTTCTGTACTTTTCAAAATAAATTTTAAACTTAATCCTTTGACTGCACTATTTCAGATTGTTGGAGAAAAAGATATAACTTTGAAGGCTTCTGATTTACATATTCTGGCTTTTAATTCTCTTATGGTCAGGAGAGCTGTGTTGCTTAAATGGAAGGAAGTTACTCCGCCTACTCATGCTCAATGGTTACAGGATGTTATGTCACACTTGAATCTAAAGGAGATTTGCCGTTCTGTTTTTGAATCTAACCTACACTTTCAAACCCTGTGGGGACCATTTTAGAATTATTTTCAAAATCTCTGATTTGGGGACTAAAACGCAGATATTGGCTGACACAGTTACGTTTTTAAAGGTTTTTCCTTGTTTTTTTCCATCTAACAGCTTCCCATTTTGGTAGTGGGAGTAGATTTTTTTAAAATAAAATATTTCAATTTCTTTTTCCTTTATTAACTAACCTATATATGATTATTAATTTAGAGTATTTAATACAATATATTCAGTAGTATTTTTATTCTCTTTCTTGATGCATGTACTCTATTTTTTTTCATGGATTCAATAAAAATATTGTGAAGAAAAAAAAAGCACCTGTTAAAATAATGAATAAACTCATTCCATTTAAACATTAAATACCCAGATTAGAAGGATTAAAAATAAAACGAACCAAGACTAGAGTGAACATAGAACAGTACAGCACAGGCAAAGGCCCTTCGGCCCACAGTGTCTGTGCTGACCATGATGTCTGTCAAAACTAATCCCATCTGCCTAAACATGGTCTGTATCATTCCACTCACTGCCTGTTCATGTGCCTGTCGAAATACCTCTTAAACATTGCTATCATTATCTGCTTCCACCACTTCCCTGGCAGCACAGTTCAGGCAGCTGCCACTCTCTGTGTAAAAAAACTTGCCTCATAAATCTCCTTTAAACTTTGCCTTCTCATCTTAAACCTAGCATTCAACATTTCAACCCCGGGAAAAAGACACTGTTTGTCTACCCTATCTATATCTCTCATAATTTTATATACTTCTATCAGGTTGCCCCTTAGCCTCCGACACACCAGAGAAAACAATCCAAGTTTGTCCAACCTTTCCTTATAGCTAATGCTCTCTAATCCAGGCAACATCCTGGTGAACCTCTTCTGTGCCCTCTCCAAAGCCTCCACATACATCTTGGAATGTGGCGACCAAAATGCACACAATATGCCAAATGTGGTCTCACCAACGTTTTATTCAGCTGCAACATGACTTCCAAACTTTTATATTCAATGCCCCAACTGATGAAGGCAAATATGCCTCAGGCCTTCTTTACCACCCTATCTGCTTGTGTTTCCACTTTCAGGGAGCTATGGACCCAAGATCCCTCTGTACTTCAATATTCCTAAGAATCCTGCTATTTACTGTATAACTTCCCCTTACATTTGACCTCCCAAAGTGCAACACCTCACATTTATCCGGATTAAATTCACAAACCTCCAGTCGGAATAAGAACTCTCTAAGCAAGCCTCTGGTTTCTATGGCCAAGCCAATTTTGAATCCAATCTACCAAGCCTCCATGGATCCCATGTGCCTTAATCTTCTGGATCAGTTTGCCATGAGGGATCCTGTTGGAAGCTTTACTAAAGTCCATGTATACAGTATCCACTGCCCCACGCTCATCAATCATCTTCGTCATCTCCTCAAAAAACTTAATCCAGCTTGTTCGGCATGATTTCCCTCTCACAAAGCTGTGCTGACGTTCCCTAATCAGCCCGTGCTTTTCTAGAAAATACTTTCCATGTTGGCTTGTCATCTCAAGTTTAATAAAATAAAGAAGTCAAAGTTGTGTTTATTGTCATATGCATAAGTACGTGTGTGCACAGGTGCAATGAAAATCTCACGTGCAGCAGCATCACAGGCACACGTCATATAAGCAGCATTCATAAGAAAACAGAAATTAAACATAAATTGTACACCAATTTTACAAGAAAGAACACGAGTAGAACAAAAAAACCCACAAAGTCCATTTAACAGAGGAACACACAAATTAGAAGCAAGAAGAAGCCATTTAGTCCCTCAACCTGTTCTGTCACTCAGTAGGATCATAGCTGGTTGGATTGTAACCTAAGTTCTGCTAACATCCTAACTTTCCAGCTAGGATCACATAACTCAACAGAAACAAAGGATCAAATCTGTAAGCTTTCTCATCAGTGTATTTCAGTACAACACCAAGTAGTACATTTTTCAAGCAGTTCAGAAAAGATTTACTAAATTGATACCTTAAATAGGTGATCATCTTACAAGGAAAAATTGAACAGGTCTATCCTGGTAACATTTCACAACATTGTTTTTCAAGTTCTATCTACCTCTGCTTCCACCATCCTTCAAGGAAGAGAGTAGCAAAGACTTCTGAAAGGAAAAAAAATTGCCTCATCTTTTGTCATAAATGATGACCCCCCCCCCATTTTAAACAGTGATCACTTAATAGAAACTACCTTTCTCATCAGTATTTCTACATTCTCCAACAAGCAGAGAAATCTTCTTCGCTTTCACAGCATTTATGTGGACTAGCCACATAAACACATAAACACCATAGCTACTGAGCAGGTCAGAGACCGGACATGAAGTGGTGAGTCACTTTCTGATACCCACTGTGGGAGTACCTTCAACAGAAGAACTCCAGTGATTCAAAATGACAATTCAGCACCACCTTCTCAATGGCAATTAGAGATGGGCAATAAATGCTGGCACTGTTAGCAATGATCAGATCCTGGACAGTTAATAAATAAGACCCTGTCAAGACCTCTCTGGATCTCGTGTTTTGATCAAGTCACCTCTTCAAAACTCCAGCAGAGACAAGCCCAGCCTGTTCAATCTTTCCTTGTAAAACAGTTCACATATTTAAGGGATCAATTTAGTAAATCTTTTCTGAACTGCTTCCAACTATTGAAAAATGTACTAATTGGTGTGGTATTGAAATACACTGATGAGAAAGGTTACAGATTTGATCTTAGTTTCTACTGAGTTATGTGATCCCAGCTAGAAAGTTAGGATAGTTGGTGGAACTTGCCTTGAACATCTCTGGGTAATATGTTGAAACAGTCAATCAGGATTATGGATTGCTGATTCTAATCATAGTTTTGTGGCTTCTGTTGAGCAAGAAACCATGCAGGATGCCATTAAGCTCAGCTGTGACATTTCCAAGAACATTTGAGTAATGTACAAAGGAATGACTGGTATCTGGTAAACTACTCTAGAATGGTGCATGCAGTGGGGAGAGCATTGGGGAAAAATAAACTGAACAATTTCCGACAATACTTAATTATAAAGAGGAGGATTGATGCTCCTGGTTTTCTTGGTCCTGGCATCAGACAGGAGCAATGATTCAAAGGTTTACTGTTCCCGTCCAAGTTCAGGAAGGATAATAAATCCTGCTGCAGACGACAAAATCCAGGCCCATGTACTCTCACCGCACACATTTACAAAAGTCATAACACTACTTGTGGTTGTTGCAGCTTTCTCTAATAATAGAACCAGCACTATTGAATGAGTTGCCACTACTTATGACGTATCACACAAAGACTAGCACTCATTCCTCTGGAGAAATGGTTTGTCTTTTAATATGTTCAATAAAGGAGTGAATATTCAATTGTTCTAGTTTTATTTTCATTCCATTTGATTATGTGTATTCCTAAATCAAAACATCCCATGAACAATAGTCTTGATTAGGATGTCCACCTGCCACCACTTGTTCAGGGAAGTTTGGACTTTGAAGATCCAGTCCAATGTCATGCCTTGCCTGAACCTGGGACTGCATTTGTCCTGGAGTCACTTTAGGCCTGGCATCTGAGGTCAGTGAAGAGTTGCCTGTGCTCACCACTGACCTTCAAGGAAAGCTTGCTGTACCTTGTCTACTTCTCCCCTTCTGAATTTGGATCATGACAACACCATCAACCATTAGGCCATGGCCACCCACACAGTCAGGAACCTCATTTCCCTGGGAAATGTCTCCACAGCTTCCAGCCTTATAGTGTTCTATCCCTGGACAGCCCAATTCTATTTCCTGCCTAAAATCCACAAGCAGGATTACCTGGCAGACCCATTGATTTAGCCTGCTCTTGCCCCGCCAAACTTATTTTTCCCTACCTTGACTCTACCCTTTCTTCTCTGGACCAGTCCCTTCCTACATATCCCTGATACCTCTGATGTCCTCTGCCACTTTGATCATTTCCAATTCCCTGGTCCCAAATTGATTCATCTTTACTGGGGATGTGCAATCCCTTTACCCCTCCATCCCACAACAGGATGGCCTGAGGACTCTCTGCTTCTTCTGAAGCAGAGGCCCAACCGGTTCCCCTCCACCAACACACTCACTTGCCTGGTTGAACTTGTCCTCACTTTGAACAAGTTATCCTTCAACTCCACTCACTTTTTCCAGATCAAAGGTGTAACTAAGGGCACTTGCATTGATCCAAGCTATGCCTGTCTTTCTGTGGGATTTGTGGTACAGTCTGTGTTTCAGTCCTAGCCAGGCCCATTCCCTCAACTCTTTTTCTGGTACATCCATGACTGTATTGGTGCAGCTTCCTGTATTCAAGCAGAACTTGACAACTTTGTTGCTTTTGCTGCCAATTTCCACCCTACTCTCACCTTCACATGGTCCATCTCTGACTCTTCCCTTCCTTTTCTGGATCTCTGTCTCCATCTCAGGCAACTGGTTAGCCACTAACATTCATTACATGCCTACCGACTCCCACAGCTATCTTGACTACTCTTTGTCCCACCCTACCTTCTATTCCGTTCCATTCTCCCAGTTCCTCTATCTCCATTGTATTTGCTTCTGAAATGTCTTCCATCTTCCTGAACCATGGCTTACCCTCTACCATTGTTAACAAAGCCCTTGGCTGTGTCTCATCCATTTCTTGTGCCTCTGCTCTTGCCCCCCTCTCCTCCGGGACAGCACAAGGACGGTGTTCCCCCAGTACCCACCTTCCATTCCACCAGCCTCCGCTTTCTCTGCACTTTCTGCCATTTTCATTTTCAATCTTTTTATTAATTTTCAAATTAGTACAAAATAATATATATAACATTAGTAATTATACATATGGTGCAAAGAGATCGGGATAACAATCATAACAGTTAATATAAATCACAAGGAGTAAAAAAAAGTAATCTAAACCTTCCGCTCTCTTATTAAGTGAACAAATACAAAAGGAAAGATTGAAAAAAGATTTAATTATATGAGAAAAGAACCCCCAAATCAAAAAAATATTGATAATAAACCAAAAAAAACAAATACTTCAAAAAAAAAACTGGACTGATATTTCTTCAATTAAAAAAATATTATTATGTCGTCAACTCCGCTCCTCTGTATTCAAGGGTTATTGAAAGGGATCTGAAAAAGGTCAGCTTATATCATATGGAAGTATCGAATAAATGAACTCCAAACTTCCTCAAATTTAAGCAAAGGATCAACAGTACCACTCCTAATTTTTTCTAAGTTTAAACACGCTATATTTTGAGAAAACCACTGAAAAGTGGTGGGAGGTATTGGATCCTTCCATTTGAACAAAATGGATCGCTTGGCCATTAATGTGACAAAGGCGATCATACGATGAGCAGAAGCAGATAAATGGCGAGATTCCATCATTGGTAACCTAAAAATTGCAGTAATAGGATGAGGTTGTAAATCAATGTTCAATACAGATGAAATAATGTTAAAAATGTCTTTCCAATATTTTTCCAAAAGGGGACAGGACCAAAACATATGTGTCAGGGAAGCCACCTTCGAATTACATCTGCCACATATAAGATTTATATGATGATAAAAACAGGCTAACTTGTCGTTAGACATATGGGTCCTGTGAATCAAAGAGTGTCTGGCACACATTGAAGATGTATTAACTAGTTGAAGAATTTTCTTCCATGTCTCTGTAGGTAAAAGTATCTGGAGTTCTCTTTCCCATTCACTCTTAATTTTATCAAGTTCCTCTGAACATATTTTCATAATCCAATCATAAATTATTGCTATCAGGCCCTTCTGATAAGGATTAAAGCCTAAAAATTTTTTCTGCCATTTTCAAAGAGATTCCATCACCAGACACACCTTTCCCTCTGCTCCTCATTCAGCATTCTGCAGGGACCATTCCCTTTGTGACTCCCTGGTCCACTCTTCTGTTCTCACCAACCACCCCCTCTTGCAGCACTTTCCCTTGCAATTCCAGGCAATACAACACTTGTCCTTTCACTTCTTCCCCACCCACCAGCCAGGGATCCAAACGGTCTTTCCAAGTGAGGCAGTGATTCACTTACACTTCTTCAAATCTAGTGTATTGCATTTGGTGTTCACAATGTGGTCTCCTCTACATTGGAGAATACAAACACTGATTGTCTGATTGCTTTGTAGAACACCTGCATTCAATCTGCAGGGCTGACCTTTGCCTTTGCTTGCCACTTCTCTGTCCCACTCCTACTCTGACCCATTGGTCTGTGGCTTCCTGCACTGTTACAATGATGCCCAACATAAGCTTGAGAAACAGGACTTCATCATCTATTTGGGTGTGTTGCAGCCTTCTGTATACAATATTGAATTCTATAACTTCAGGCAACTTGATTTCTCTGTCTGTATCAGTCATCTATGATATTAACTCAGCTTGAGTCCTGAGGCAGGGTTTTGACCTGAAACATCGACATTTCCTTCCCCCCGACCTGCTGAGTATTGACAGCACTTTCTGTTTTTATACCTAATCTACTTAAGCGTCAAACAACCGAACAATTCTGAGCGGTTCTGGCGTTCAGAAACATTAAAAATCTACTTAGAAAATATTCAAACAGTTAAGAGTATTAAAGTCGTTTTTAGATTAAAAGTCCTAACACTATGAAAACATTTAAATATACTCAAATATTGTTTTTAAAAAATCCAAGTTGTTTGCTAAATTACGTCAATCAGAGCCAACGGCAGATTACGGGTGGTTCATGCCTGATCAAGGCCTGGGCAGTTGCTGCGGATCTCCGCAGGATTTCACCGAGAATGGGAGCATACTTGGACAATAACGAGCAGAATTGCTGACGCAAGGTTTAGGGTTTCCATGTACGTACGTGCTCAGGCCGAGGCGTGGAAGTTCCTCTCCGCTTCAGGGAGGAAGCTGCTGAACATCTTAATTTTGCAAGGGATTCCCCGAGAAATCCGGGCCATTGTAGCTCCGGCAAGGTCGAAGCAGGGCGCCAGGTGAAGGTAGGGGAATGTGGTTCAGGTTCTGTCCCCGCAGCGGTGGCGGAATGTTGAAGCGGGGTGAATTCCACCAGGATCATTTCATTTCACATGAGGAACTACAGTATACTATAGTTTAAACTTTTTTTTGGGGGGGGGGACTTTATATATGTGGGAAAAATCTCGACTCAAAGGGATATTAATAAATCCTGTGCCTTTGATCGGGAGATGTAACATCCAAATGACGAAAAAGTTTAAGTACTGTTTGTGAAAAAATAAATCATCCTTCCTGTCCAACTTTAAAGTAACTGTTGTGCAGACCTCAGCAGCCAGTTTTACCCATGTCAAGCTATCAGCTCCAGCAATGGGGATTTTGATGCTGGCTGAAGAATAAATGTTGAGAAGGTGGGCTTTTCTTCAGTTAGTGTCATTGGTGCTTTTAGTTTACTTCCGCGGGAAGACAGGGCGTTAGTCAAGGATCTCTTCGAACAAAACAGTATTTCATCAGAATGGCACAGAAGCTTCTCCCTGCATCATGTGATTAATACCTTGCCCTGACTTGAACCTTCGACAAATCTGTTTTAGAAGTCAGAGTGCTTTCAATCCAACCATGCTAATAATAAAACAGGAACTTGTGGGGAAAACTTAATCAGAAGTTCTTTATTATTAAAAACAACTAAAGGGAAAATTGGAGTGGAAGATAAAAGAGAAACTATTATTTTCAAATGACAATACCAGTTTTTAGTAAGTCATGCAAATTTAGAGACAGCTGGATTATTTTTCTTCTTAGTTCAGAAATGAGTAACAGTGCACAGAATCTTCCCCTGATTTGCCAGCAGTGAAATAATTGGACAAAAAACAAACCGTTGGAGGAACTCAGAGGGTCAGCAGGGGGATGGTGGACATGGCAGCACCTTTTGCAGGGTCACAACCAGCAGTTCCTCCAGCAGTTTGTGTTTTTGCTCAAGATTACAGCAGCGCCAGTCTTTTGTGTCTCTGTGAAATAATTGGGTCCAGGTGTGATCACACATCTGGAGAAGAATGGAACTGTCTGTGTTCCACAAATAGTACCAAGGATAGTTTGTGGAGAGGATTCCAATCTATTCACTTAATGCTGCTCTTAAATATTAAAGAGCAAATGAGAAATTTCCTGTGGCATGGTAAAGCATTGCAAAAGTTAAAGGAAAAGATAAAATTGATAAAAATGGCACAAAAAGTTGATAAAACTATTCCTTGCATCAATATCGCCATCTTTTATTTACATAGTTCTACCATGCAGTGAAACTTCATGAACACATGAGCTTTGGTTTGAAACTCATGACTCCTTGCTGGTCAGTTGCGCAAAATATAAATACACTGAGATTCACATGTGATTGGTTAGGTTATTCGATACAACAATTATGATACTGGAATGTTAAACTTCTTAGGCAGGTTTAAAACAAAAATGAACAATCGTATTGTCTCTCTTTTTTCTTTTTCTGGGAATATTGGCACTTTTGACAAGGTAGTACTGATTACCCATCCCTTGCTGTCCTGAGCACATTAAAGAGTCAACTACGTGATATGAGACTATCTTTATTTCTCCATTTCTGGCCTCCTGTACTGTCACAATGAGGACTAACACATACTTGAGGAATGCCACCTCACCACCTGTCTGTCTAGGCACATTGCAGCCTTCTGGACTCAATATTGAATTCAACAACTTCAAGTAACTTGATTTCTCGGTCTGTATCCATCATCCATCTGTAACATTGGTTCAGTTTGGTTTGTTTTCTCTCTGGGAATGGAGGACTTGTCACAGGGATGTTGCCGGGACTGGAAGGATTGAGTTATAATGAGAGATTGGATAGGCTGGTGCTGTTTTTCCCTGGAGCAAAGGTGACTGAGGGGTGACCTTATAGAGTCACAGCTACACAACATGGAAACAAGTCCTTTGTCCATGCCAATTAAGTTGCCTACCTGAGCTAGTCCCATTTGCCTGTATTTAGCCCATGTCCCTCTAAACCTTTACTATCCATGTACCTGTCTAAATGTCTTTTAAATGTTGTAATTGACCCATCTCTACCACTTCCTCTGGCAGAGGGCAAATCGTAGATTAAGGTGAAGAGGGAAAGATATAAAGGGGGATCTGAGTGGCAAGTTTTTCACACAGAGGGTGATGGGTATGTGGAACGAGTTGCCAGAGGAGGTGGTAGAGACAGGTACAATTACAGCGTTTAAGGAAAACATTTTTACAAGTACATGTATAGGAGAGGCTTCGAGGGATGTGGGCTAAATGCAGGCAAATAGGATTAGTTTAGATAGACATCCTGGTCAGTAAGTTTAGGTTGGGCTGAAAGGCCTGTAACTGAATGAATCTATGAATCAAGGGGTTGTTACTAGATGACATGGTTAATTATGCCTACCATAACTTTGTTTACAATAGGAGAAAGATGGTAGAGGGTAGTAATCCAGAATAGATTTGTTCTGTTTTTACATATAGCACACATTTGGTCAATTTTCCCCACCGTCAACTTTAATGTTGGTGTTGCATCTACATGCTCTATCTCTCTATGACTATAACTCCAGGCATAGATATCAAGTGCCTTCCCTAAAGACATTAGAAGATTATTTTGGTTTATACAATAATTTCAGCAATTTTCATCATTTTTTTTCTTGGTGCAAGTTCTTGGGTTACCAATTTGATTCAATTAATATTACATAATTTGTCATGGCAAATTATGAAATCTCAAATTGTTACTAACTTATCCAGCATCATAACCCAAAGACTTCTGAGCTTGGTAACAGATTCCACCCAGACCCCCCTTTGCCACACGCAGCCTTTTCTTTTCAGTATGTTAGCAAGTAGCTGCACTTAAGCCTATAAAGAGTAATGGTGGTTGAATGAAGAATGTTGGCTAAGACCGTGTTGGGTCTGTCAGGGATATGTATGTTGCAGGGGTTAGACTGTATTTGTAACTGGTTCATTTATTGTGTCCTGGTGAAAATTGCCAGTAGCAAGGTGGGTTAAAGTGAACTGCAGATTGATTCCACTGCCATCACGCTTTTTCACTTTCTTTCAGTAACACTGATCCAACTGCACGTAAACATACAAATACTGAAGGTGTCCAAGTCTTTGATTTCTCATCAGTCCACTAGCTGTGAGGTGGTGGTGTGTGCATGTTAGCAATCTAACGGTCTGCATCTTAATGTGTTAACTGGCCCAGCAAATGAAGAGGAAATATAGTATTGTATATAATATAATATCGTAGAATAGTAAGGTCCATATATTTCAATTCTTGGTCTGTGCTGAATTAGTTGGTTTAAATTACAATAATCCTACAAGTGGCTTCAGCTTCCTTGGCTGGGGAGTGCTGGTAGTAAGATTCCCACTTTTGATTACTGTCTACTTGTTGCAGCTGGGAAGTGCAGGTACGCAAGACTCAGCTTCAAATTTCAGCAGTCTTCTGACATTAATTGTCTGAACTCGCACTGATCACTAGGATGACGTCTATGGAAGTATTATTGCTTTTTGTAAAGGAGGAAGTTTAGAAAAAAAATAAATAACAGGTAAACTGAGGGGAATATCGTACACACCTATGTAACATACCAAAAACAATGTGAGTCATCTATTTTGCAGAACACACTTGGATACCTTTGGGACCTGAGTCCCATTAAACAATATATTGTTTATTGTTGAAAATTATTTCTCAGAGTGCTACTATTGATTCCAGGTATGCTGATATTCAGTTTACACAGTTAAGCTCTGATTTACTGACCTTTTTGTGATCTTAACACTGAAGTTGCTTCTAAAATATGTCCCTGTTACTCAACAGCACCTGATGTTGAGATCATCAGACTGGTCATGTGATGATCTTTTATCTAAATATCCATATCACCTTGGGTGAAAACAGGCTTACGCTGTAATCATCACTCATTCATTAAATACCACTACATTGGTAACAAGGCAATTAATGTAGTGAGGAATACAAACCAAAACCTCTTATTCTGAGAAATTTTTGAAAACATTAAGATAAACTAGATCATATTCAGTAGTCAAAACAAGCATTGAATGTTAAGTTCCTGTCTGTTGTTTTACTTACTCACTTTTTGGTACAGGTTTTGTCCTAATTGTGACTTTGAACTGTGTCTAAAGTGTTTTTCATTGTTGTGTTCAGGTATTACATATGACTTTGTGGGTACATGATCTAAAAATTAATGTTGATAAATTGTATGCCCCAGTGTCTGATATAACCTTAAATATGAGGAGATGCCCTACAAGATATGTTTGTTTTTATAGAAGTATTTTTTTTCTGGATCTTTCACCATTTCTGGTGCCTTTCAGATGGATTCACTTGACCTTTAAATCTTGATGTGGGTCAGCTCTTTCCTTTTAAGGTGCATAATACCAGACCCACCATAAGACTACCAGTTTGTGCATTGTCTGCAATTGCAGGAAGGCATTTGAAATAGTTTTTCCACAATGAGTCAGATCTGGTCCTGGGGTCAATTGGCAGTTCTGACAGATGTGATGGGCAATGTGCTTTAAAAGTGCCTGGAGCTCACAATGTCAAAACATTAACCTCTAGTTCTTCCTGTGCGTGATCTTTTTGAAGAAGGGCTAATTTCTTTGTGCTTCAGAATCTTCCTGATGACAAAGTCAGTGAGTCTCTTTGGAAAGTCACATGTCATATTTGTGCAGGAGTACAGGTGAAGATATCCTCATGGCAAAATCACCAACAGTGACAGCCATTGGTTTGCTTTGTCCATCAGCAAGGGGTAAACTGCAGGGACTGAAGATTTACAACAAGGGCATTGCTTTTGAGGGATGGACTACCAAGAGAGTCTCCTACAGAAGGTCAGCAGCACCTCCTGAAATTAGCCATTGGGGTGAGGCGTTTGACCCTAGAGGGCAGTATGATTTGCTGAGAACTGATTCCTTTTCATTAGCACAGCTTAAGTAAAAGAAAGATGTGCAATGATGGTCCTGCAACTAAGTCATTGTTGTAACACACAAAGTGCTGGAGGAACTCAGCAGGTCAGGCAGGTTAGTGATTGTTGTGTTTTGTCAGGCTGCTCTATCACAGTATTTTCCCATGCCTGTTTCAGCAAGGCTTGCTCAGGGATTTTTGGGAATGATTGTCTTTGGGCAATTGGAAGCTGAGCTTACTGTCTGGAAACTCCAGATCATTGAAGTCCATACTGCCTTTTCTTGTGGAGTTGTACTTTGTCCATACCCAAATGTGCAGATGTAATGGGGAGATGAGGCCACTTTCTTCCATTAAGGTGAGCACACAGCCTTTACGCTCTGTTCACAGTAAACGCCTTTAAGTTCTGTTTTGATCTGTAATTTGAAGTTTTACCACTGTGGGTGATGTAACATCTCAGTGGAATGGGGCAGGTTTCATGACGGTCATCATGGTTTGGCATTGCGACATCTAATCATGTGGTCATTGTCAAGTCTTCAAGACTACCCAGGGGATACTGAAGGAGTGAATCACATGCATTTGTAATGATTTCCATTCTTTATTCTGTTGAGGTTTGAGGCTTTGGACAGCTGGTTTGCATTGAACAGTTGATTTGGGCCCAGAATCAGCTTGCTCTCACAATTAGAAGCTTGGTATGAGAAGAGACTCACTAACGCAGTAAATAGCATGCTCTGTCAGCTGCTGATGCTGTACTGATTGAGTTGCAAGTATCAAACAAAAACCAAAAAAGAATGCAGGTGCTAGAAGTCTGACATAAAACAGAAAATGCTGGAAATATTCAGCAAGTGGTACCATTGTTTAAAAAGGGTAGCAAAAACAAGCCAGGAAACTACAGGCTAGCGAGTCTGACATCTGTGGTGGGAAAATTGTTGGAGGGGATTCTGAGGGACAGGATCTACCAATGTTTGGAGAAACAGGGTCTGATTTGGGACAGTCAGCATAGCTTTGTGCATGGGAAGTCATGTCTGACAAATCTCTTGGAGTTCTTCGAGGAGGTAACCAAGAGGGTAGATGAGGGCAGGGCAGTGGATGTTGTCTATATGGACTTTAGCAAGGCCTTTGCAAGATCCCTTATGGCAGGCTAGTCCGGAAGGTTAGATTGCATGGGATCCAGGGGGAGATAGCAGATTGGATTCATAATTGGCTCAGTAGTAGGAAGCAGAGGATGATGGTCGAGGGTTTTTTCTCTGACTGGAGGCCTGTGTCTAGTGGTGTGCCACAGGGGTCAGTGCTAGGACCTTTGTGTTTTTGTAATTTATATAAATGATTTGGATGTGAATGTACAAGGCGTGGTTTGTAAGGTTGCAGATGATAATAAAATAGGTGGTGTTGTAGATAGTGTAGAGGTTATGAAAAATTACAGGGGGATCTTGATCCGTTAGGTATGTGGGCTGAGGATTGGCAGATGGCTCTCAATCCATGTAAATATGAGGTGTTGCATTTTGGGAATCAAACTAGGGTAGGACTTGTACAGTGAATGGTAGGGCCCTGGGGAATATTATGGAACAGAGGGACCTAGGAGTGCAAGTGCATAGTTCACTGAAAGTGGCATCACAGGTAGATGAGGTGGTAAAGAAGGCATTTGGCACACTGGCCTTCACCAGTCAGGGCATTGAGTATAGGAGTTGGGAAGTTATGTTGCAGTTATATAAGATGTTGGTGAGGCTGCACTTGGAGTATTGTGTACAGTTTTGGTCACCCTGTTATAGGAAAGATGTTATTAAACTAGAGAGAGAGAGAGAGTACAGAAGAGATGTACCAGGATGTTGCCTGGACTTGGGGGCCTGAATTACAAGGAGAGGTTGTGTAGACTGGGACTTTATTTCCTGGAATGTAGGAGACTGAGGGGTAACCTGTTAGAGGTATATAAGATCATGAGGGGCAAAGACAGGGTGAAAGCACAACGTCTTTTTCCCAGGGAGGCAGTGCGCAAAACGAGAGCATAGGTTTAAGATCAGAGGTGAGAGACTTAAAAGGGACAGTGGGCACCTTCTTCACACAGAGGGTGGTGTGTATTTGGAATTAGCTACCAGAAATAGTGATTGAGGTGGGCACATTAGCAACATTTAAAAGCCATCTAGATAAGTACATGGATAGAAGAGGTTTAGAGGGCTATGGGCCAAAAACAGGCAAATGGGACTAGCTTGGCATAGACGAGTTGTCCGAAGGACCTGTTTCCGTGCTGTATAATCTAAATAAGGCAGCATCTGTGGATAGAGAAACAGTTAACATTCCAGGTTGGACTCTGTATCTCTTGTCTGAGCTGCCAATATTTCCAGCATTTTCTTATTTAAAAGTGTCACCCACTAATTCTTCCTGCTGTGATCAGCACAGAGAGAACCAAACAGGTGGTTCAGTTTCATTTGTAGAAAATTTAATCCAAATTTAATCCCTCTAAATTGAATGTACTTGATTTTGTTTTCAGTCCAGCCAGAGGAACTATGAGCTTGTCTGCTACTGATATAAGAGTGTTCGCATTGCTTTTAGGGAAGTCAGAGGCATCAGGGGTTTTTTTGGCTGCTCAATGCAGACAATTGTTTCCAAAGTAAGGAAGTTATGCCTTCACTAGAAGTGCTTAGGAATGGTTACTTCTTTACTGGAAAATGTTTGGCAGTTCATAGTCAGCTTACTGCAGTAAAGTCGCAGCTTTCACTCCAGATATTGGTCACGGCTTACAGGAATGTCTGTGGGTGAAGTGCACATTTTGAGTCACCCAGTGAGCTGCTGGAATGGGACCTTTTTCATTGAATTTCAAAGCTGGCTGTCCCCAAGGGTCGGCCCTCCCTGAGGAGCAGTGGCAGTTGAATATGGACTGTTTGAGAATTGCTGGACAATGCAGACACCCCAGATACAAAACATCGACAACCAGAAATGTTTATATGGGTAGAGTTTCGAATTCCCAAGGTGAGTCCGGTGCCTAATAGTCTCTAGACAAGGAAATGGAAGCAAAATTCCCTTTGAGTGGAGAGTATCAGTGACTTCTGTAACTTTATGATGTCTAGCAAACTGAGAAATATCACATAGATCAGATGCTGCCACCAAGAATGATCCAGAGGCATAAAATTGATGGTGACCTTAACCTCTATGGCAGAGCAGTCTGGATGTGTGGCTGCAGATCTGCCTGCAGTTGGTCATGTCCCCATAGGTGCCAATTTGGGGTAATGTTAATCTCTGCATTTGTTGCTCCTCGTGAAGCTCAGCAGGAGTGCAGTTCCTTGAATACTTTTGAATGATGCACTCTGAGGACATGGGCCCTTCTTTCTCTCCTCCTTCATATTCCACAAGCATGTCAGGTCTGCTTCTGATGCTGTTCTGTAGCTCTATTTTGTGCATATGCACAGTGGGTCCTCAACAGGAGCACCCATGACGAGGTGGCAATATTTGGCACTTCTGCCAAAAGCAGGTTTTGGTCCCTTCCTGTGACCACAGGCAGCCTCATTGACAGTAATATACTGCCCAAGTAAGTGGCCTTAAAGCACAGCTGTAGTGAATGGAGGCCTGTAAGTACCCTACAATTGTTTCTAAAATAGGAGACCGTGACTTGATTTCACCTGCTAATGCTCTAAAAGGGTGTTGCACAAAGAATTACATCGTTCTATGCACGCCTCACGCCAGCAATCTTGTGTGCACTAGGGCACAGAGTACATGAAAGTGCCGAGTTGGTGCTGTTGCACAGCCTAAATCTTGCAGGCTTGCTGCAACTCTACAATTCATGCATAAAATCACTGACATTCAATACTCTCTAGTATTCACCAAGGAGAGGGGTCTTGATGACGCTGAGGATAGTGTTGGTAAGGGTAATGTTCTAGAGCATGTAGATATCAAGAGAGAGGATGTGTTGGAGCTGTTAGAAAATATTAGGACAGATAAGTCCCCAGGGCCTGATGGAATATTCCCCCAGGCTGCTGCATGAGGCAAGGGAGGAGATTGCTGAACTGTTGGCTAGGATATTTGAGTCCTTGTTGTCCACTGGGATGGTACCGGAGGATTGGAGGGTGGCAAATGTTGTCCCCTTATTCAAAAAAGGTAGTAGGGATAGTCCAGGGAATTACAGACCAGTAAGCCTTACGTCTGTTAGAAAGAATTGTAAGAGATAGGATCTATGAGCATTTAGAGAAACATGGACTAATTAGGGACAGCCAGCATGGCTTTGTGAAGGGAAGATCTTGCCTCACAAGCCTGTTGGGGTTCTTTAAGGAGGTGACCAGGAAGATTGAGGGTAGTGCAGTAGATGTGGTCTACATGGATTTTAGTAAGGTGTTTGACAAGGTTCCACATGGTAGGCTTCTTCAAAAGGTCAGAGGCCAAGGGATCCAGGGGGCTTGGCCGTGTGGATTCAGAATTGGCTTGCCTGTAGAAAGCAGGGTTGTGGTGGAGGGAGTGCATTTGGATTGGAGGGCTGTGACTAGTGGTGTCCCACAGGGATCGGTTCTGGGACCTCTACTTTTTGTGATATTTATTAATGACTTAGATGAGGGGGTGGAAGGGTGGGTTAGCATGTTTGCAGACGACACAAAGATTGGTGGTGTTGTGGATAGTGTGGAGGGCTGTTGCAGCTTATAGAAGGTTATTGATAGGATGCAGAGCTGGGCTGAGAAGTGGCAGGTGGAGTTCAATCTGGAGAAGTGTGAGGTGGTAAACCTTGGAAGGACTAACTCCAAGGCAGAGTACAAGGTTAATTGCAGGATTTTGGGCAGTGTGGAGGAGCAGAGGGATCTGGGGGTTCATATCCACAGATCACTGAAAGTCACCTCACAGGTGGATAGGGTAGTTAAGAAAGTTTATGGGATGTTAGCATTCATAAGTCGTGGGATCGAGTTTAAGAGCTGCGAAGTAATGATGCAGCTTTACAAAACTCTGGTTAGACCACACTTAGAGTACTGTGTCCAATTCTGGTCGCCTCATTATAGGAAGGATGTGGAGGCGTTGGAGAGGGTGCAGAGAAGATTTACCAGGATGCTGCTTGGATTACAGAGTATGGATTATGAGGAGAGACTGAAGGAACTAGGGCTTTACTCATTGGAGAGGAGGATGAGAGGAGACATGATAGAGGTATACAAAATATTAAGAGGAATAGATAGAGTGGACAGCCAGCGCCTCTTTCCCAGGGCACCAATGCTCAATACAAGAGGGCATGGCTATAAAGTAAGGGGTGGGAAGTTCAAGGGAGATATCAGAAGAAGGATTTTTACCCAGAGGGTGGTTGGTGCATGGAATGCGCTGCCTGGGGTGGTGGTGGAGGCTGATACGTTGGTCAAGTTCAAGAGATTGTTAGATAAGCATATGGAGGAATTTGAAATAGAGGGATATGTGGGAGGAAGGGGTTAGATAGTCTTAGGTTTGGTTAGAAGGTCGGCACAACATGGTGGGCCGAAGGGCCTGTATTGTGCTGTATTTTTCTATGGTTCAATACATAGTACTCAATCCAAATGAACACTTAGGGCAAGGAAAAATGAATTTATAGAGATCAGAGTATAGAAACTTTGGGGCTTTCTTCTTCTTCCTAAATAATATTGAGTTGTGAATACTAATGGGGCAGAGGGTTTCACTAGGAGTGCAGTCAGAGCCAAAACAGAAACATCAGTGATGGCTAAGCTGTATAGGAAGAAAGATCAAAAATGCACTAATTATAAGGGATTCTGTAACTAGGGGAGCTTCCAGGCATTCCTGCAAGACCAGATGTGATTCCAGGGAAGTGTGTTTCCTCCCGAATACCATGGTCAAGGATATCAGAGAGCAGCTCTGGACCATTTTGGAAGGGAGGATGAATAGCCAGAGATAATAGTCCATATCAGTACCAATTAAATTGCTGGAGATTTGGATGAAGTCGTGTAAGCAGATTTTACAGGACTTTATCCTCCAAGACAGTCATCTGTCACACACCAGTTGGGATAGAATTTATGAAACAGAAGTGAAAGCAGGGAATTTAAGGAAACGTGGAAGCACACAGAAGTCTTTTGTACACTGTGGACCATCTCAAACAAAAGCTACTGTACCACCAGCCTGCCTGATCAGGTAGCTCCTGTGGAAGAGTCTGCAGTTCCCACGTTGGTCTCATCAGAATCCATAAAACTGGAGTGGAAGCATGTCATCCTCGATCCCAAGGGTCCGCCTAAGAAAATGGAGGAAATAATAATAGGATTGGGCACAGCTGACATGAATTTATGAAAGGGAAATCATGTTTGACAAATCGCTTAGTTTTTTTGGGGTCGTAACTAGCAGAATAGATAAGGGGGAACCAGTGGATGCGCTAAATTTGAATTTCCAGAAGGCCTTTAAGATTTTGGGTTCCACTCAAAGTGATATTAAACAAAGTGAAAGCTCATGGGATCGGGGTATCATGCACGTATGGATTGATAATTGGTTAGCAGACAGAAAACAGTAGGAACAAAGGGTCCTTTTTGGGTTGAGAGGTTATGATTTAGTGTGATGTTGCAGGAATTGGTGGGGAGACCCTAATTGTTAACAATCTGTATCCAATTATTTGGAAGAGGAAATCAAGTGTAATATATGCAAGTTTACTAATGATACAAATCTGAGTGTCGGGGTATGTTGTGAAGAAGATCCAGAGAGGATATGGACAGGCTAAGTGAATGAGTGAGGAGAGGGCAGATGGAATATAATGTGGAAAGATGCGAGATCAACTTCTTGAGTAGAAAAGATAGAAAAGTTGTGTATTTTTTAAGTGTTGAGGGATTGAAAGATGTTGGTGTTCAGAGGATCTGTGAGTCTTGTACACGTATCACTGAAATTTGACCTGAAGGTACAGCAAGCAATTAGGAAGAAAAATGTTATACCGAGCTTCATCATTGGAGGTGTTTATATGATTATAATGGCCCCATCTGAGACCACACCTGGAATATTATGTACAAGTCTGGTCTCCACACCTAAGTAAGGATATACTTGTGGTAAAGGGAATACAACTAAGATTTACCAGATTGATTTGTGGAACTGTGTGTGTGTGTGTGTGTGTGTGTGTGTGTGTGTGTGTGTGTGTGTTGGGGGGGAGGGGAGTTTGTCCTTTGAAGGGAAATTAAACAAACTCTGCCTATACTATCGAGAGCTTAGAAGAATGGGAGGTGATCTCAAAGAAAATAGCAAAATTCTCACAGGGCTTTATAGGGTAGAAACAGGGATAATGCTTCCCTTGGTGTCTAGAACTAGGGGTCACAAGTCTCCAATTAAAGAGTCAGCCATTCAGGACAGAGAGGAGAAATTTCTTTTCCCAGAGCGTGAATGTTTGGTATTCCCCACTCAAAAAGGCATTATGGCACATCCTTGCTTAGATTTCAGCCAAGTTTGTGTAGTGAAGTATCATCTCTGTTGGCTGTAACAGTCAATCTATCCAGTTCATACAAACACAAGTCTCCCAATTGTTCAATCCAAATTAGCACAAAGAAGACAATCTCACTCAGGAAGGACTCAAATGTGATTGGATTAAGGAGTGGAAATTTAACAGTACCCCTATACAGTGATACATTTGTAATTGAGAATAAATTGTTCAGCAATATGTGTAAACTAATTTCCTGGCTTTGTATTGTGCCTTGTCCGTTGATCACTTCAGAAAAGTACCCATGTTATAGGAACTAACATACAAACAATGTAGCTAACCTGACTTCCATAATTATGGCAAGTACTGCAGCTTAGGTCACCACTCAAATCTGAATTTCATATTTCTGGAAATACAACTTGCAGGAGATTTATGGTTATTAGACCACAAGAACCAACTTGAAAACAAATGACCAAAACAGAACATGGAAGCAACTGTGGAGAAGCAGAAGTCTATCAGTTGACATTTCAGTTCAACCTGAAGATTACTGTATTTAAATGTTGTACTATATTTAAGCACAGTGTTAATGAAGAAATGTTTTAATGCAACTCCATTTGCAAAAATATGATAGAAATTGAAAAGGGAAAGCACCTGAAAATGGAGAGTCCTTTTCGATATCAGTAACAGCATGATATTAATATTTCTGGTGTAACTCTCACTAAGAAAATTATTGAATTTCGGTTATCATTGGGTATTAATGTTTTTGTATGTGGTTATAGGTAAATGGAAAAAAAATGATAAATTTTCCAACCAAATGGGATTTGAGTCATTTCCTTGAGGTGCTTTTCTGAAAGTCTCTAAAAATAGCATTGACTGCAACTTGTTTTAATATAATCTGTTTTTAAAGTCTGAGCAAATTCAGAGATTTTTATTTCTTAATAAAATTTCATTTCAAAAACAAAAAAAAATTCAAATTAGGGTTTTTTTATGTACAACCTTATTGAAAGGTTTTCATTACAAATTTTATCTTCCTTTTACAAGAGTTGTCATACAGGGTAGGAGAGCATTGATGGATGTCTTTTCTGCACAGCATTTTCATACATATATGTATTTTAACATATATTTGACAAAAATTCCAGATGATCTGGTTTATTTTTTATTATATTAGTGGAACTCCCACAGTCATACTGAATTAGGACCTCCTTATTTCTTGAAATACATGTTAGACAGTGTATTTTCAAGGCCACAGATCTGCAACAATGAAATGTGTTGAGTTAGTGACTGGAAACTCCTCAGAGGTGCTCAAAGCTTGGATCATAGTGTAGTACAAAATCTGTGTAGAGTTACAGTAGCAGTGGTAGAGCAATTGCAAAGAACTTGCTTTTACTGCACTTAACACAGGGTAGCAATATTTTGCAGATCAGATTTCAACTTTTGATTTTTTTTCATGTTGCTGTGCTTGCGTTTTTATTATTCAACCTCCCTTAAGCACAGTATGCACAAGAAGCTGGTGGGGAAAAAAGCTTTTAATTATAGGTAAGCAATCAGTGTCTAGTAATGGTCCAAGTCTATTGGCACCCTGGCTCTTTAATATCTATCTATGCCAATGGTATGGCAACAGTGATGCAAGCACGGGATTGTCATCAATTGAGCACACTTTAGCAGCTCACTGGTCAGCTTGATAGACTATTAGGCTGCTGATCAATTTCCACCAAACCCAAACAACTTACTGGTCAGTTACTTCAGCATGCGCTATCAGGATGTAAATAAAACCTGTTCAATTGCCTATTGCTATCCCAGTGCATGCCCTTTTCAAAAAAAATGACAACAGGATATGCGGAATAACAGCTTCATAATCATAAATCTAGTTGCCTTAAAACAGTGGATTAATATCATGCAGATCTTTGTTGGAATGCCACCACCAGACATCCGGGGAACTGTAGCTAGCCAAGGAGAAAGGAATCGGCAGACAAGTGACATAAGATGGTCATACCACTGCAAAAAAACACTTCAAGTCAGGCAAGAGCTTCGTCCTTCCATTCATAAGGAGCTGTGGCATGTGCTGCTTCCAGACAGTGTCAGTAGGGTCAGCATGGACATTAGGGCAACTCGGCAACTTCCTAAGGGAGACAGTGGAATAATGGGCCACCTGGAAGAAATTAAACTGTCTCTGTACCCAAGCTGGCAACATGGTGAAATGGGATTTTACCACAGTATCTGAAACCTGCAGCTGCATGAGGTACAGACCATGCCCACTGCTCGAGGACAGCCAGTGTATTGTTTGGGATCTTTCCAAGGTTAACTAAGGATCATTGGTATTGGTTTATTATTGTCACTTTTACCGAGGTACAGTGAAAAGCTTGTCTTACAAACCGATCATACAGGTTAATTCATTACACAGTGCAGTTACATTGAGTTAGTACACAGTGCATTGATGTAGTACAGGTAAAAAACAATAACAGTACAGAGTAAAGTGTCACAGCTACAGAGTGCAGTGCAATAAGGTGCAAGGTCACAACAAGGTGGATCGTGAGGTCATCGTCCATCTCATTGTATAAGGGAACCATTCAATAGTATTATCACAGTGGGGTAGAAGCTGTCCTTAATTCTGGTGGTATGTGCCCTCAGGCTCCTGTATCTTCTACCCGATGGAAGAGGAGAGAAGAGAGAATGTCCCGGGTGGGTGGGGTCTTTGATTATGCTGGCTGCTACACCAAGATAACGAGAGGTAAAGACAGAGTCCAAGGAGGGGAGGCTGGTGTCCGTGATGCGCTGGGCTGTGTCCACAACTCTCTGCAGCTTCTTGCGGTTTTGGGCAGAGCAGTTGCCTTACCAAGCCATGATACATCCAGATAGGATGCTTTCTATGGTGCATCGGTAAAAGTTGGTGAGAGTCAAAGGGGACAAACCAAATTTCTTTAGGCTCCTGAGGAAGTAGAGGCACTGGTGAGCTTTCTTGGCCGTGGCATCTACGTGATTTGACCAGGACGGGCTGTTGGTGATGTTCACTCCCAGGAACTTGAAGCTGTCAATCCTCTCAACCTCAGCACCATTGATGTAGACAGGTGCATGTACACCGCCCCCTTTCCTGAAGTCAATGACCAGCTCTTTAGTTTTGTTGACATGGCATTATGTCTGTCAATGGAAAGATCTGGGACTTAAGTGGATGGACAGGATAAGAAGGTACTGATGTGTATGAATTATCGGTACACACCAATGGGGCAGTGGATCACTTTTGGTTCCAATATAGAACAGAACTGACAAGTGTATATAATTGCACATTGCACCATTGGGGAAACCCACAATCTTGAAAAAAAAGTATGCTCTTTACACCTGCTGGTCACTGTAAAAGGAAAATTAAACATAGACAACGCTCCTTCAGAAGACAGCCTCAGTGGATTCCCATACATCGCAATAGAATAGCAATCTCAGCAATACTGCAATTATGCCTGGCTCTCAGCTGAAAATTTAAAAGCATAATAATTAATTGTCACAATCAACTTGACAGTACCTGGCAATGCAGACCTTGCCCTGCTCTGAAGTTGTAATTGTGGCTGCAGCAGATGTCTTACCAAAGATCCAATGTCTCAGACTCTATAAATTTTCTGTGAGTAAATTGTTCTCCAAGCGTCTTAAATATATATTACCTCCTGCTCCCCTTCAGGAGGAATGGTCCTTTGCAGTACAGGAGTAGGATCCTACAGCTTTATTTTGTTGTTGAGACCAGGACTGGATCAGTCATAATTTTATTGACTGGCAGAACAGACTTGAGGGGCTGATTCACTTTTCCTTTGTTGCTTGTGATATGGGGCATTTTTTTGTTATTTAATCAGAAATATACACTTTAGATTTTGTGCTTTGTTTGCTTCCATTGCTTTCTGATTATAAAATAATGGGTCAAATCATTCTGTTCATAACTGGCACTTCCAGATGGACCTGCTGGTGTTCAGTCATTCAAACTGGACTTGCATTCATATCCTGTGATTTACTGACAGATTGGATGGTTAAATCCATCCCCATGTTCCGTTGCTAGACTTGTCAGTGTCAGTTATCCTGTCGGGAATCTTAGGTGTAGTATCTTTAATGTAGGTGTAGTTATTGCTTTTAACACTTTTAAGAAGCATTTTGATAGGCTTCATGCTGACGTTTGTGTTACAGTTCAATGTGGTAGGTGTGACAAAGTCAATAAATATCATTTGATAGCCTGCCACTATGTGAATTGTAAAGGCCAAGTCATAATAAGGTGGTTGTGGGAATGGGACTGGAGCGAACTGGGTCCTTTCACTGTTCAGAAAACAGTGCTGAATTTCTCTCCTAAATTGGACATGGTTACCATGAATGAAACAAGCAGCCTGTATTGAGGAATTCTAAAAGAATGGCTGGTGCCAATATGGTTTGTTGTAAGAGTGACCGTAATATATTGACAATAGGAAAAGGAGACTCGTCTATTTAGACAGAGGAGGACGTGAATAGGCTCCTTCAATCAGATCTTGGGTTTCAGGGCAAGAAGAATATTAATGTTGCAATTGCTATAAAAAATCTTGGGGATCCACACTTGTTGGGATTTTCCTGCATTACACATTGAGTTCTGCATTATGCAATAGAGATCCTAGGCCTACAGATCAGGAGGCAAAGAGGACAGTAAGTTTTTAAAATTGATTTTGCTTTAGTTTAATGTTTTTAATAGTTTTAACTTTTCAATTAACTTAATTTTATGGTAATTGTTTACCTCAGTTTTACTTTTTAAATGTCTTTGGGTAGTGGAGACACTTAAAACGGTTAAATACGACAGTTTGACAAAAGGCAAACTTTGCCCAGCTCAGCTTGTTGGGAACAATCGGCGGGCAGGCCCTTTGCATTCTGCTGAATGATTCAGGTGCGGAGGGCCAATGAGATGAGCTTTGTGCATCCAGGCCAAGTGGGTGCTGGTGAGCAGGGACCACAGGCAGTGGATCAGCCCAGGCATGCACTGACCAAATATTTTAGTCCAATGAAAACACTTGACGACATTGAACATCTTGAAAAATGGCCAGTGAAAACCATCCTGCCCAGCATTCTCTTCTGGGGGCACATTAATCTATTCACCCTGGGATTTTGATAAGTAAAACTGAGTAGTATCAATGAGAGACAAGCTGGAATTTAGGAAGCAGCTTTCCCCGGGTCACACAGTTTACTTTAGAAAATTTTATACTGTTCAGTTTGTCCCCTCTGCAGGAGAGTATTAACTCGTATTTATCTATTTAAATCGGTTCTAGTCTACATGGTGAATTAATGGGGACCTGTGATTACATTATTGCATTTCAGACGTGTGTATTCTTGCTTGTCCAGCCCATTACAACTTTCCTGCATATTAATACCACTTTTCTGTAGAAGCAGTTTGTTTTTTTCCTTCACTTTAGCTGTCTTTTTTTTCCCCTGTTAGGGAATGTCAGAAACCAAATGTTCAACGGGGAAGAAGTATATCTCAATTCTCCTCTTTCTGCACTTCGACTGAATTTACATTATTTTCTCGCGTCACTTGGGACTTTTAACAAGGCGGGTCACTTTTTTTTTCACCATCTGCCTCGATTCCAGGGCCTTCACTACTTACCCCGAAGGGAATTACTAATTTCAGAACAGGATAGTGTTTGAGCTGCCTTGTGAGGTTCTGGCGGGGCGCTGGGGAAACGGGTGCAAGTGTTGTGCGCCTGCGCCGCGCCGAGCAGCCGAGTAGCAGGATGGTTCGCACTCAGTGGCGGGCAGCAGTCTGAGGGGCGGTGTGGTCGGCGCCCAGTGTTGTCAGTTCGAGCCGAGCTGCCACGGCAAGGTGACCAGGGAGAGCGAAGCAGGACTGCTGGACCAGCTTCAAGTCAATCAACGGCCAGGTTTAACCTTCGTGTACTTTCTGAAATCGTTCTTAGTAAGTTTGTAAACCGGGAGCTTCTGCAGGTCTCCCGCCGCTCGGCCTTTGACTTGGTGGCTCTGAATAAAGTGGTAATGGCCGCGGCGCTCTGCTCCCGAGATTGAAAGAGACGGAGGTCGCAGATCTAAACGCTGGCCTTTTCTCTTTCCACATGCTGCCTGACCTGCTGCGTTTTTAAAGCATTTTCTGTTTGTGGTTCAGAGTAACGGAGCTGCTGTTTACCGGCAACTTGTGTTATCCATCGGTGTTGTAGCCGCGTATACGGGGGACCAAAGAGTTATTTTTACCAAGTTTAATGCACAGAACACTCGTAAACAAATTGCTTTTATATGCTTGGAACTTTTTTTTGAAGAAATGCAAAACTGTTTTAGCTTCCGGTTATAGCACTTGTATTTTAAAAAAAACAAATTGTATAGACCGTCCATTTAGTCATCTCTGTCGGATTAATCATCCCATTTTGCGTTACTGTTTTCTCCAAAATAACCTACCTCAACCATGGACTTGTTGCTTCCAGTTGCCTTTCACTTACATCTAAAAACCTAACGATTTTCTGTTTGTTTAAATTGCAGGAGGAAGGGACACTTTGGACATGTCCCTGGAGACTGATCTGCTGTTTGAAAAACAGACGCAGTACATTTTGTTGATATTTCTTAAAGCAAAGAAGTTTGAAAATCTCATCCTTAGGGAAGAAATATGTAAACTTGAAAAAGAAGTCATAGAAGAATTAGCATCTGATGATGATATTCAGACAGATGGACACTGCTCGTCTTTATCTTTTTCTCGTTCAGCCGTAGAGCTTGAAGGTACTAAACATATTACCGGAAACCTGCTGACAACTTCAGCTATTTTGGTTGCATGTTTTCTCCCACCCGGTTTCTTCCATTTTCCCCAGCACTCTCACATTTGATATTACCATTTTCCATGTTAATCTGTCTCCCTTTACCCTCAACTGAGGATTCTGCTGCACATGATGACTTGGGTCTTTGTCTGCATTTTAACCCACTTACTGCACGTGTTCTTGGACCATCATCTTCCTCCTACCCCCCCCCCCCCCTTCTGAAACCACACTCTGGTTCTCCTCGTCCTCACCTCCTTTACTACCATACTTTGTATTCAACAGAGCATCCAATGTGATGCCATCATTGTGCCCTTGTCCCCTGAAAGTGATCCTGCTGCTGCCCTCTGTTGATCATGTTTACTTGTCCCTTCCTCCACTGACCCGGCCACTAATCTTGCTCTTTCTACCTCACTGTTTGCTAGCCTCTGAGCTTGAAACCTGTTGCAAATGTAACTGTTCGAAGTGTCAATAGTATTTGTTTCTGCCGTCATGGTGCTGCCTGACTAGTGTATTTTAAGCATTGTTTTATTTCAAATTCTGTTCTTGTAATTTTATCCTGCATATTTTGCATTTAATCAGTGACAGTTATCTAAAATTGAATGTAGAATGTTTGCCCTAATACTATTCTTGATTAATATGCTGTAAGTTACATATAATCACAATGTACACAAGAAAATAGGAGTTGGCCATCGGGTCCTTCAAGCCTGCCTTGCCATTGCATGTGATCATAGCTGATCTATGTTGGCCTCCTCCTCTCCTTCTCTCACATTTCTCCATACCCTTCTATTCCTCTGCTTTAAATCTAATGATCCAGCTTCCACCACCCACTGGGGCAGAGAATTCCAGAGATTCATTACCCTCTGCGAGAAGAAATTTCTATGTAGGTCAGTTTTAAATAACCACCCCTTGCAATTATGTCCCCTTGTTTGAGACCCTCCCACTAGTATTCTCACCAATAATTAATTACAGTGATTTCCTATTCTTTTCTAATAGCTAATTTTGCTTGCTGCCTGGTGGAATTTAAGTTTTGCTAAGCTGCAGGTTCCCTAGTCCTGGTTACACTCTGGAAATTTGGCCAATGCTCCCATATTCCTAATAATAATAAAAAATTGTAAATTGGATTGCTAGAACACTAGCTACCAGTACTAGTATTGTGGAGTATAAAGCATTTAAATGAAGGAAGTAACAAAATATATCAATAGCTTAATAGCTAATTGTCTGCACTTTCATTTTAATTGCATCTAATTATAGAAGTATATATTGAAGTACAGGGAAGAGTTTTGAGAAGTACTGATAATCATTGAGGAAGTCAGTGGGTGCTGCTATCAGTTTGGAGATGAGCTGATGCAGTGCTAATTTTCAGAAGGATTGTGTACAGAGGCACCAACAACCACAGCTGCATTTATCTTCAGACTGATTGTATTTTTTTAAAAGATAATGAAACCATGCATTGGGGCAAACCTGGTTGATTTGTACCATAACCTAGTCAACTGCAAGTGACACAGCTTTAGAATGGCTTGCTTGATCAACCATCTTAACTACTTTGAGGAAGTGATACCCAAATGGATTGTGGTTAAATCCTTTGGCATTACATACTTGGTCTCCTTAAAGATATGTGATAGACATATGGATGATTTGCAACTTTTTAGGGCTGCAGGGTAAGGCTGGGCAATAATGAGAAATTGCTGGGATAGAAAATAATGATTAGAGTTAATATTAGGGTTTGAGAAATATTGAGTAAATTGTGCCACAGTTGGTACTTTCAAATTTGCATCATTACATGCAACCTTTTGGACTCAAAAGCTCAGTGCAATTTGGTCACCAAACAGATCGTACCTAGAAGGGACAGTGGTATCAAAGAAGGAAGCTCGTATTACAAATTGTTAAACAAAATATGCATAATCTGAGAAATGTAAAGAATTGAATATAGGAAGGAAAATGGCTGACACGTTATTGAGCTCAAACTGATCAGCCAATAGAATACTGAAACTAAAACCCCAGAATATAAATTGAGAAAAGTCAGGATAACACTATGGAGAGCATTCCTTGCATGTAGTGACCTGTTCTGAGTGTCAGGAAACAAGGGAATTATGGACGGAGCAAAAAAGGAGGATGGTGTTTTATCACGTATTCAAGGAAAGGCAAAAGAAATCTGCTCATGTTATCCTCATGATGGGTTAGAGACCAAGACAGACATGATGATGGTAGTGTTGGTTGAGATAGGATGTGAAGGCTTATTAATCACAGCTGATCTGTCTGGAGGAGGTATAAGCAGAAGGAAATGAGGTGAATGAAAACGGGAGAAAGAGAACAAAAGCGACGCTGGAACTGAGGTAGAAATATTAACTCTTCATCATAACCCCAGTGAAAGGTCATCAGCCTGGAACTTCAACTTTGTTCCTCTCTCAACTCAGTAGGTATTTCCAGCATTTTCTATTTTTAATGCAGTGCTTCTGGGTACATCTTCCAGATAACCAGTTTTTCCAGTTTATGTTGAATCATCAACTAATAACATTTAACTTTTTTTTCCCCCACAGATGCTGCTCAATTTGGCAAATATTTGTAACACTTTGTTTTATTTCAGATTCTTACATTTGCAGTTTTTTTGTATAAGATAAATTTTATGAAATTTTTCACACAGTGGTGACAAAAACCATAACACTTGGATATAGAAATGAGTTGGATCCAGCATTGTCCTGGATTAATCTTATCTCAACAGTGACATCTTGTACACTGATGCTGGTTCCATTGAAAACAAATGCTGTAAAACAAACAAAAAACATGTGAAATATCTAATGTGCAACAACTACTGTGACTAAAAGAGCAATATATTTAATGTTTGGATGTTGGTAATTGAGTTTAAAAGTAAAATACCTGCCACTTTATTTCCTGGAGCTCCATTTGTTGAAGAATTATACAGAGACATAGGTGTACGCTTAGCTCAGATGGGAGATGGGTTGGATCGAGGCATTAATCGTGATGTGGTTGAAGGATTTATCCGTGCAAATGAAAGAATTCGGCCCCAAGAGGTAAGCATCCATCACCTATTTGATCACTTTTACTTAGAATACATTGATGCATTTACTTTTATGATTATTTTTATGAACAAATGGTGAATACATTTTATATATCTGGTGGGTTAGTACTAGTTACCTTTGGCTATTTCTACAGTTGTCAATTGCTTAACGGGCCCTTTCTCTCCATCTTAAATACTTCTTGTAATTAAAACCATTTTCCCAGTATAGCCCTCCACTTCAGCTGTTTTGAATGTTATGAACTTGAGGATACCCAGCATGCAAAAGTTTGGGCACCCTTGGTCAAAATTTCTGTTACTGTGAATAGCTAAGCAAGTAAAAGATGACCTGATTTCCAAAAGGCATAAAGTTAAAGATGACACATTTCTTTAATATTTTAAGCAAGATTACTTTTTTATTTCCATCTTTTACAGTTTCAAAATAACAAAAAAGGAGAAGGGCCCGAAGCAAAAGTTTGGGCACCCTGCATGGTCAGTATTTAGTAACACCCCCTTTGGCAAGTATCACAGTTTGTAAATGCTTTCTGTAGCCAGCTAAGAGTCTTTTGATTCTTGTTTGGGGGATTTTCACCCATTCTTCCTTGCAAAAGGCTTCTAGTTCTGTGAGATTCTTGGGCTGTCTTGCATGCACTGCTATTTTGAGGTCCATCCACAGATTTTTGATGATGTTTAGGTCAGGGGACTGTGAGGGCCGTGGCAAAACCTTCAGCTTGTGCCTCTTCAGGTAGTCCATTGTGGATTTTGAGGTGTGTTTAGGATTGTTATCCTATTGTAGAAGCCATCCCCTTTTCATCTTCAGCTTTTTTACAGACGGTGTGATGTTTGCTTCCAGAATTTGCTGGTATTTAATTGAATTCATTCTTTCCTCTACCAGTGAAATGTTCCCCGTGCCACCTGCTGCAACACAAGCCCAAAGCATGATCGATCCATCCCTGTGCTTAACAGTTGGAGAGGTGTTCTTTTCATGAAATTCTGCACCCTTTTTTCTCCAAACATACTTCTGCTCATTACGGCCAAAAAGTTCTATTTTAACTTCATCAGTCCACAGGACTTGTTTCCAAAATGCATCAGGCTTGTTTAGATGTTCCTTTGCAAACTTCTGATGCTGAATTTTGTGGTGAGGATGCAGGAAAGGTTTTCTTCTGATGACTCTTCCATGAGGGTCATGTTTGTGCAGGTGTTGCTGCACAGTAGAACAGTGCACCTCCACTCCAGAGTCTGCTAAATCTTCCTGAAGGTGTTTTGTAGTCAAACGGGGGTTTTGATTTGCCTTTCTAGCAATCCTACGAGCCGTTCTCTCAGAAAGTTTTCTTGGTCTTCCAGATCTCAAATTGACCTTCACTGTTCCTGTTAACTGCTATTTCTTAATTACATTATGAACTGAGGAAATGGCTACCTGAGAATGCTTTGCTATTTTCTTATAGCCTTCTCCCGCTTTGTGGGCATCATTTATTTTAATTTTCAGAGTGCTAGGCAGCTGCTTAGAGGAGCCCATGGCTGCTGATTGTTGGGACAAGGTTTGAGGAGTCAGGGTATTTATAAAGCTTTGAAATTTGCATCACCTGGCCTTTCCTAATGGTGAACAAGCCATAGCCCTAACAAGCTAATGAAGGTCTGGGACCTTGGTAAAAGTTATCTGAGAGCTCAAATCTGTTGGGGTGCCCAAACTTTTGCATGGTGCTCCTTTTTTCACTCTAAAATTGTACAAAACAAAAATAATACACTAATCTTGCTTAAAATGTTGAAAAGAATGTTTCATCTTTAACTTTATGACTTTTGGAGATCAGTTCATCTTCTACTCACTTAACTATTCACAGTATCAGAAATTTTGACCCGGGGTGCCCAAACTTTTGCATGTCACTGGACATGGTGTTTTTTTTATTTTAGCATCAAGTCAAGTTTACTGTCATGTGCACAAGTATGGTGAGGTACAGGTACAATGAAAAACTTGCAGCAGCATCACAGGCATATAGAGTCAGACAATACCTGGAACATAAATTATACAAGACTGCAAAACAAGACATTAGTGCAAAAATACAATTAGAAACAAGTCCCTGGTGTGGTCCATAGTGTCCGTTGCTGGGGTAGAATTAAGATTGTGCAGGTCAATTCAAGAACCTGATGGTTGTAGGAAAGTAGATGTTCTTGACCCTGGTAGTTGGGACTTCGGGCTTAGAACCTCCTGCCTCACAGCAGCAGTGAGAAGAGGGCATGGTAGTCTACGTAGCATCTTTTTGTATAGATGGAAGTTATTCAATAAACCTGACCCAAGACAGGAGGCAAGGCTGTTAGCGAAGTGTTGCTTCTTGTGAAAGTTGTCATGGCTTTGCAATACTTTTTAAATTTAAGAATTATTTTTAATAAGTAATGTTACATTTCAAAAATGATTAAAAATGCACCCAAACACCTAATTTAAAACTTTAAAATAAACTATTTCAAAGTTTTAAAAAAAAATTGAACTTGCTTTTTTTTAATGTCCAAATTGGGAGGCTCCATTCAACTGAACGAGGATTCTATTCAGACAGAACTCCCCAACATCCATCACTAAGCTTGTCCTGCACCTGTGGTGGGTCCACAAATTCAATACTTGTTTATCTGGTGGGTCCACATTTTGTCCAAAGGATGATGTGTTAGGATTTGTTATGAATCCATTTATTAATGCCGTGACCCAAGTAATCTTTGCATGTAAAATTTATAAATTTGGCTATTATTTGCAACTTCAAGTGCCCAGACTATTCATATTAATGAAAGATGTAGTATGAAACATCTGCTGCATCCTTTCTCTTTAAGGATATGTGTATTTACAGAATACCATCCAAATCTTGTATGAAAGTTTTATGTTCTGACTTAATTAGGATGAAATTTTCAGGAATTAATTCTCAAGTCATTTATGAAATTTCACTGGAAGACGTTTGTGGTTTCACACAGTTAACTCCCACGTATACACAGCATGTCAAAGTCATGTCAAAATCATCTCAAAAATGCACTGCAGGCAACCTGCTGCCTCTGTTCTCAAACCTACCACCTCCACCAGATAGGACGACAGGGCAGTGGGTGGAATCACCATCTACATGTTCCTCTCCTAGTTGCACGCTGATCTGACTTGGGAATTCATCATTATAATTGGATCTAAATTTTAAAAATCCCTTCAAAGAATGTGGACATTGTGGTAAGACCAGCATTTATTGTCTGTCCTGAAATGCCCCTGAATTGAAGGAGGCAGCTAAAAATCAACCAACAAATCCTGCAGCTCTCTTCCTACCAATATTGTGGACATTAGAAGGATTACAGCAAATGACTCGCCACCACCATCTGGAGGCCAGTTAAGCATGGTGAATAAATATCATGAGTCCATATCTCAAAGCAAATGAATAGAAACTTTAAAACAATGACTGGGGAATCTCATTCTGAGAGTTTTAATTGGTGTTGGAAACAAATTTAAATTTCTTTTAAAATATTCATTTTTTTCTCTTCTCTTTTAATCTGCCTGATCCCTACTCCCCTCCTGTTTGAAACTGAAGACTTGAGTAATGAGCATTATTGGAAAATGTGGGTTAGAATCCCACCTGTTTGCCCAAGAGGTTGGGATATAGATCACGCTTTTGCTTTTTGCAGAAAAACATGATTGTACAGTTTCATTAACATATCAGATGGAAAACCCACAAACTGCTGTTTAAGTTGACATTTTCAATTCTGGAGTGAAACAATAATTTGAAATTATCGTAGAAGCAACTTTAAGTTTAAGCAAGTGTAACATTTTCGATGAATTCTACTATTGGTGCAGTTTCCCTTTCATTTCCAGCCTGTAGCCATCACCCTGTCTTCACTGTTTTCTTAGTTACCTCCTCAAAAAAAACTCAATCAGTCAGGCACGATTTCCCTCCCACAAAGCCATTCTGACTATCCTGGAGCAGCCCTGCCTTTCCAAATGTATCTTAATCTAATTCATTAGAAGTTTCATCAGTAATTTCCCTCCCACTGATGAAATGCTCGTTGGCTTATGGTTACCTGGCTCATATCATCTTAAGTAAAGGAACAGCATTACCTATCCTGCAGTCACCTGTGGCTGACGAAGATGCAAAAATCTCTGCCAGGCCCTATCTCTTAGTTCCTATAGCATCCTGGGATAGATCTCATCTAGCCCTGGGGATTTTATCAACCCATGACATCTAACATCTCCCCCTTAATACTGATTAGCTCCTATCAACGTATCCCACCCTGAACACTCTATCTTCCATATCCTTCTCCTTGGTGAGTACAGATAAATATTCATTTTGGACCTTGCCCATGACCCCTGGCTCCACACTTAGGTTACCCCCTTTGGTCCCCAAGGGCACTTTTTTGCTGGCAACCTTCTTGCTCCTGATGTACTTATAGAATGTCTTGATATTCTTCTTAATCCTACTTGCCAGGAATATTTCATGGTCCCTTTTTTGTGCTCCTAACTTTGTTATCTCCTACGCTAGATTCCTCAAGAGACTCCCTTGATCCCATTTGCCTGTACCTGCCATATGTTACTTTTTTCCTGATTAAATCCATCATGCGAGGATATTTATTGTCTCTTTGCCCTCCTATTTCCTTTCTTAGCTTTATTAACCCAGGTTAAAAATGTAATAACCACTAATTACATTTGAATTGTGTATTTTTTAATTAAATCAGGATGGAACTGCAACTTTGTCTGCCATAATTAATGGCTTGACCAATCAAAGGACTACTGTTGTTCAAGATATGCCACGGGAGAAAGGTGTTCTGTTACTGACACTTTTGCTGTTAGAAAAGACAGTATTGGAGCAGCCTCGATTGCTCCCACGCCTCTTTAGAACCACTGTACAGTACATAACCACAAGGCTTCAGACTTACATTCAGTATTTAGGAGGATGGGTAAGTTTTTCCTTTTGAACAAATAACATTAAGAAATTAGCAATAATTGGACTGTTCAGTGTGGAGATAATAGATGGTAGAAAAAGCTTAATATTTTGTGTTGGTGGCAATATATTAGAGGAATGAAAGCCTAGAACACTGGGGAAAATTGATTTGGGCTGCTTGGATCATTGGCAAACCAACACAAGTTGCTGAATACAGTGCAGATATAGAAGATGAAAGTAAGTGTGGTTCAGTAGAATAACAATCTTTTTGGCAAAGAAATCAAATGTAACCAAAGCCACCAGGACAAGCAGTTTTGACTAAAGGGCAGTGTAAGACCATAGTAATATAAAAGTAAATTCTTTTGAGCCAAGTGAGTACTGTATTTTTTCCCACAGAATACCTAGGTTAATGGGTGATTTTGTGTCAAATATCTCCTATTTTCCACATCTACTTAAGCACCATTACTATTAATTAGTTCTGCCATCTTGGCATTTTGAAGAAAGGACCACTAGACAGCAGCAAAACAAGCGAAGCTCTATGATCTGTGTTCACCAAAGCACTAGTATTTTCATCCAGGAATACAAATGACATGGGTACGTAACTGGTACTTAGTTAGGCTTTTAGGCTCCTATCCCATTTTCTAAGCTAGACAGCTACAATGCTGCAGAGTAAAGATCAGCCAAGGCCTCAAATCTGCAGCATGCCTGAAAGGAAGAGGTAGTAATGTTACCCTGAGGACTTTTTTTTTACATTTTGCTCATGGGATGTAAATGATGCTGCCTTGGCCACAATTTATTGTCCATCCTGGATTCCTCTCTATCCATGAGAAGTGGACTAGCAACCTAGAGGACAATTTAGAATCAGTCACATTGGAGTTTTTTTTAAAAAGGCCTAACTGGTTTAGGATGCCAGGCTTTCTTCTCTGAAGGACACAAATAAATCAAATGAGTTTTTACAACAACGTAGTACTTCCATGATACCAATGTCTTTTTTTTTAAAAAAAACAATTTAACTACCCAACTGTTTTAATGGGATTCAAACCCCTCCTCAGAAGCAGTAGTGCTACCAGTCCAGTATACAAATAATTAAGCTACTGAATGCCTGCGGAGACATCAACCATGATTTAGGTGGTGGACAGAAGGGTGTATGCTGTTTGCTTGTTGATTCATGCTTCCACATTTACTGTCCTAATTTTTCCATTGACTGAAAAAGACTTCTTTACATAACGTCCAGGCAATTTAGAGCCAATTACATGTTTTTTTGATGTATAACAAGAGAGATCCAGCAACTAATTTGGACAAAGTAGGGGTACAGACAAGCTAAATGATCACCAAATATATTTTGTGGTAGTGGTTGAACAGTAGAATGTTAACCAGGATAGCACAATTCCCCAGGTCTTCATTGTTTTACTTGTAGACATGAGAAAGTAGACATATTCAGTTTAATTTTTGATCTGGAAAATGAGTGTATTGTTCCCTCACTATTGAAATAGCAGCCTGGACTATGCTATACTCTGGCTTGTACACTTCTCTCAAAAGGCTGACTGAGCTGAAACGACTTATAAGCTTTAAATTATTTGCAAGGAATTGTATCATTTGTTTTTGCAGTTTATAATGATCCTTATTCTCTTAAACTTCATCAATAGTTTCATCTGTTTATTTCAACAAATGATCTATGGAAAAACTAGAACCCAGCTGAGCCCAAACTTGACTAAATTAGCCTTTTTGGACTAATTTTTCATTTCGACCATTCTGATAAGAATGATCTCCCATTCCAACATGGGTATTAGAGACTTGTTCCTGTTTTATACCATTTCTATTGGAAAGAATGGATACAAAAAGATGGCTGATCAGTTTCTTTCACTGCAATGCCTGAATGTTTGGATTGTGATGATTGTTAACTATTAAATTTTCATGGCTGTTCATACTGTTATAAAATTAGTAAACCCAATTTTTCCTTTTTCTTCACAGGAACATTTGCATTGAAACTACAAGTAACAAGATAGCACTTGTTGTTCTACTTGATATTTTCTCAATGTTAAAACTTGTTTACATTTCAATAATTGTTGAGGTTTCTTTTGAATTATGCCACAAAATTAAATAACTGAAATTTAAGGTAATTATCTGCAACCTATCTGAAAATTTTTTTACTTATTTTAAAACTATTGGTAACTGAAAAAATAAGTTCTAGGCTTTTTAAAGAAAGCAGTTCCATTATTAAACTTCTAAATCTGTATAAAATGCATAATTTTTAAATCCATTTACAATAGTGATTCCAAAGCCCAGTAACTTTAGAGTGTCTTCATATTTCTTGTATTATGAATGTCAAAATGCAGTAAAACTCCAATAATCCACCATCTAATTATTTAGAAATCCCAGTCGTTCAGTGCCTGTCTTGCCCATGCTGATTCCTTTTAATTTTTTTCGGCTCACTGGAAAATTTGATTTTAAAATGTTGCACAGTGTTGGAATATTAAGACTAAAATATGATATGGAAAGTCTACTCATCCAGCACAACTCTGCCAAGCATGTCAGAATAATGGATTTTTACTGAAGTAACTGAACAATGAAATGTTTAATTAGTTTACGATATAACTTCTGAATTTAATAGTTTGCATTTGGGTGGTGTTGGGGTAAATCAACACAAGGGAGTTTTCAGTGGCTTTGATATTGCTGTTATTGTCTGGCAGTGTTGATTTTAAAATCACTACTCAGCCAAATAAAAATTTGAACAAATACATGTAGAGAGCAGTTTTCAATTTAAAAAAACTCTTACATATAGCACCCTTTGGGTGCTTGTCTTGCTATAAGAACCAATGAGGTATCTTAAGGATTAGCAGTTTTAATGTAGGTAAAGTTTCTGAATCCCACACAAAAAAAATCATAGATGACTTTCAATGGTGAAACACAGTAGTGTAGTGGTCAGCATAATGCTATTACGGTGCCAGTGACCCAGGTTCAATTGTGGCTGCAATCTGTAAGGGGTTTTATATATGTTCTCCCTGTGACCGTGTGCTCCTGTTTCCTCCCACATTCCAAAGACTTACAGGTTAAGTTGTAGGCATGCTATGCTGGCACTGGAAGTATGGTGACACTTGCAGTCTGCCCCCAGAACACTATGAAACACAGTGAAATGCATCTTTGCAATGTACATGTGACTAATAAAGAAATCTGATCTTACTGGATATTGTTTGATGTAGGATAGAAATTAACTCCATGCTGTGGCTTTTGGGAGCAAGGGTAAATTTTAAGTGGTGAATGATATGGAACCTAGGTAAAAATGCAGGATTGGAGAAAACTAGCTGTATTAGAAAACAATAGAATCAAAGATGGAATGCACAGGTGTATTATGCTGCAACATGGAGAAATAAGTGCATTTAAGAACAAAGGATGCTTAAGTATATTTAACAATTAAATTTTACTTAGCAATATGGAAGATGTACAGAAGGATTTTTAGAAAAATACTAAAAATAGCTACTGATGTTTTAAATGAAGTTGCTGGGGATAACAAAGGCAGCCATCTAGAATCAATAAGGGATGGCAATGGAAAAACTGGTAGTATTAGAAACAAGCAAAGAGTATTTGGGCCCTTGTCTGCTCAACTATTCAACAAGATCATGACTAATCTATTAACTGAGCACCACTTTCATGTTCTAACTATGTATCATGTCCAAAAATATACATACTGACAGAGCCTCCACGATCCAGCTAGGTGGGAATTCCAACCAGCTGGTTGAAGAAATTTCTTCAGTTCAGAATGGCCAAATGATAGAATAAATTAATTTAAAAAAAATGATGGGGCAAACTCTTCATCCAGGATGGGAAAATCGATGGCCAAAGAAATTCAGAGGATAAGTTCATAATCGAGTTTTCTGGAGCAACATAACAAAACAGCCAGTATTAGACATTAGATAATGAGACATGGTCAAGAGTAATCGTGTGTCACAGGACCCTCTAGTGAAAATGATAGAACTTGATTGGGCAGAATAATTTTCTAATAATTTCAAAGAACTCTTCCTTTTTAACTGCGTAGAGTCAAAAATTGGATATGAAGTTCATTAAAGCCACTTAGACAAGGATGAATTAGTTGAGTATTATTTGGGAAAAATATTCCGACTATAAATGTTTGCTTCTGTATCTGATAGCAAACATTAAGACATTTCAAAATTCTCAATGAATATACATCTTATTAAGAAACATTTAATCAAGAGATTGATTAGTTTGAGACTTAGAATGTTGCCAATTGCAAAAGGTTTGAGTTTTTGGGAAGAAAAAAAAATTGATTAAAAATGAGAAATTTACCAAGAAATAAAGAGCTCTGCTTTGCAGAAAGAGTAGAAAAATATATGTCCAATAGAACAAATGCAGGGAAAATTATGGGAAATAAATGAGGCAAGAGAAATAGATGAGGCAAAGCAAATACTATGAAATTTTCATTACTGTAAGAGACAAGTAGAGGAACTAATAGTACTTAATTGCAGGAAAAAGATGGACCTGGAGACATTTAAGGGAAAATCAAATTCACTAAAGCCCCCATATCCCACTGTAACAAAACAGGTGGTTGCATAGATGTTGGGTGTACTCGTAACAAATTTCGTTCATGGATTAGCTGCAGCAGATTTGAAGGGTAGAAAATAACTGTTCAAGATAAGATTAGGGCTGTTAGCCTAATATCCTCAACTAAGAATGCAGTAACAGGACATGAGCAATTTTGATTATGCCAACTATTTTTTATTAAAGTAAGTGTGATAAATTCCAATTTTTTTTGGAGCTGTAACTAACATTAATTAAGCTTGCTGACTTTGTACTGTTCTGGTGACTACACAGTACTCTGCAGTTTTGGCCTCCATTTTCAAGAATTGATACACTTACCTCTTGTGTGAAGTAACTGGATTGATTCCTGAAATAAAGATGTTGGCCCATTTAAATAACGAAAAACTAGTAGAACTAAGTTTGAGTGATTGCTGGGGTGGATGCCAAAAATTTAATAACTAGGGAACAGAATTTAAGATCCTGACCATTTAGATTTGAGATGTGAAACTTCACACAAAAGTGTAAAGATTTTCAGAATTCTCTTATTCAGCAGGATGTAGACTCAGATGTACTCAACATCTGAGTATTTAAGTGAGATTTTTTTGGACTATAAGCAGAGATGTAGTCTAATTGCATTTCTATTTCATGTTTTACCAAGGGGAAAATTCTCCTTACTATTGCCAGTCCCAGGGATGAAGCGACAAAATGTACTGGCATCAACTGATGATTCCCATAATTAGCATGGAAGCAAGGGATATGGGGTTAGTCCAGGAAACTGGAACCAAGGTCAAATAAACCCACCATGACTTTGTTGAATTGCAGAGAAGGGGTTGAAAGGCCTGCTGCTATCCTTAATTCAAGTAAAGTTACAAGCAGAACAAAAACAAAATAAACATGGACGTGCTGGAATCTAAGAACAAGGTACTGGAAATACCTGGGTCAGGAATAGCTGGAGAGAGAGAGAGAGAGAGAGAGGGTTACATTTTAGGTTGATAATTTCCTCACTGTGCTGTTCATATTGGGTCAAGAACATCTTCAGGTTTAATGTGCAGCATTAATCTTATGGAGTAACTGCAATGTAACCAAAGTTACAAGGCTTGATGAATGGTGGGAAATGAGAGAGAAATAATAGTTCTATACAGAACCCTTTCCAATTTTGATTCGTTTAATAGCAACTAAGATGATCAGCTGATTTTTCCCTGTAGAAGTTTTATGATTTCTATTTTTCCTGCACTATACCCATCAACTGCTGTTAAAAATGCTGTTCTTAAAGTTTGTTTTCAAACACTGCAAGAGACTAGAAGGTACAGACGAGAGTAGGAATGGGATGCATAATTAAAGTAACTGGCAATTGAAAGTTCAGGGGTATCCTTGTGGACTAAGCCAGTGTAGGACAGAGAGGGTGCAAGGAGGAGGAGTGAGAACAACTGCAGGAAACAGAATGGATGTGGTTGAGAGTGCTGTCAAAAGGGAGAGGAAACCATAGTCAAAAAAAAAGAGGAAAACATCTCAAAAATGCTAGGTTAGGAGTTATAATCATAAATACAATAGAACTTCAGAAACTGAAAGAATGGAATCCTGACCGACATTGCTGCAATACTCAGGTCAGCATCTGTGGAAAGAGAAACAGTCGATCTTTCATTAGAATAGGAAAAGTTGTAAATCAAAAATGTGTTGTATTCCAACTATCTTTCTCGCAGCAGATTTCTTTCCAGGCTATGCAATATAGACAGAAAATTTTTAATCTACATTAAAAATTGGAATGAAATGTTTTTATAATTGATACAACTGTTAACAAGATTCTGTTTAAATTTAAATTAATTTCAACACTCAGGAAAGTTGAACAAACAAATAGTTGAAGACCATGATGGGCATGCAATTTCATTTGGAATCGTTGGTGGGAAGAACAGAATTCAGGGGAGAAAAATCCTTTGTGTTGGCCAAAACAGAAATCAAACCACAACACACTGTAAATGACAGTTTGCTGATAATGTGACAGTGGATCACTCATCAGATGTTGGTCCAGGTTTTCACTGAAAGCAGAATACAAGTATTCAATAATTAATAAAATAAAATCGATGGTTCCAAGAGTTGAGTAAATAAAGAGCTTTGAAACCGATTTCAAATGGATGCAGATAATGATAAATATTTTAGACCAGATAAAATTACCAAATAAATGCAATGTGGTTATCACAGTAATAAAATGTATTTTAAAAACATAATAATTACTGGGTATTTTGTTTGAGAGAAAGGGTAAGAAACTCATGAAGGCCTGGTCCATAGTATTAATAATTGCATTGGAAAATTTCATCCTCCTCACCCCCCCTCCCCCTCCTCCTCCTCAAATGTACTCTCTCATATCTTGTAATTGAGACAACAGTAATTAAAATTGCAAAAGTAAAGGATATATGAATGCATCACACAATTGCTATCATAACCGAAAAATTAGACTGAGCATACTTATACTCAGTAGAGTTACAAATGGGAGGCAATCTCAACAAAACAAAATTCTTACCAGGCTAGGGTAGTTGTAGGGAGGATACTTTCCCTGAGTGGGATGTCCAGAATGAGGGGCCACAATATCAAAAAAGTCACTCTGGATAGGGATGAGAAGGAATTTCTTCAGTGAAGGTAGGTGAATCTTTGGAATTTTCTACTCAAGGGCAGTAGGGCTTAATCACCGAATATATTTAAGACAAACATCGACTGACATTAAAAAAAAGAGGGTATGGAGGAATATATTGGTACAGGAAAGCAGCTGATCTTTTACCTCAGTGCCATGACAATGGCAGAGTGAGCAAGAGAGACTGAATAGCTTATCCCTGCTATTTGTTGTTTCAGAACTTAATCCAGACCATAGCAACACTGCTGCAATTAAAAGTTAACTGCATTTCTAAAGTAGGTGCATCCTCCAATAATGAAATGAAAAAAACATTTATGATGCAGTTTTTGTATAAGTTGCTACTTTATATGGGGAGGCTGGAAAAAACTAAGCAGTTTTGCTCTTTTAATGCAAGAGATGGGACTTTAACTTAGATGACAATACTGTATCATAAATAATTTTACACCGCAAATTAATCCATGTTTTATTGTTTATGGTTTCAGTACAAATTGCAAAGCCAGCACTTAAAAAAACACCTGCAGTTGCTGCTGAAATCATTTTCTTTTTATCATCTCACTTGGAAACAAGCGAGCCATCTGTACTCACGTTTGAAAAAAGTTTAGATATAGTGCTTTCAACTCAACAAAACCAAAATGATGGACTGTTAGGTGTTTTGGCATCAACTGTAGTAGCAGTAGAAATTAACAACTACATTATATCTTACTTTTAACCTAATGCAAAATGTGTTACATCAGTGAAGTCCTTACTGTATTTGTTAATGAAAAATGTTCCAAGAAATAAACTGAAATGCAAGTGGGACATGGAGAAATAAAATCTACAAGCAGGAGTGAAACAAATGGTCATGGTAGAATTGAATGGACTCATGATAGAAACAATACCCAATGCTAACATTTTTAAAAAATTTAGAAATTAATTTTGCTCAATTAAGAATGAAGATGGCAGTAAATAAGAATCAGTTCCAATTATATAAAAGGGCTCTGTTAACCAATACACTCATCTTAGTTCCCAGAAAGGAAGATTGAACATTCTTTTCCTTCTCCTATACAGTGACTTAACATTTAGGTATTTGGAAATATACTAGCATTTTTATTATCAAAGATTCTATTGCATACAAGAACATTTTATACTCCACAATTTTCTTTACACCATGAGCCATTAACATTTTCTGATTGTTTTAACACTGCCCTGTATTTGTACCCTTATTAATCATCGTTTACCTCATTGATCATATTTTTTGCAATACAACTGAATAAATACTCAATTACAGTCACAAATCAAATGTAAAATAGAAAGCCTTCTTAATTACTCTGATCAGTAATGAACTGCTCACATTAAAATCTTCTTCTCAAGGCTAGAGCTACTCCCACTGCAAGTGCCAGCATTGCAAAAGCAGCAGCTCCACCATAAAGCAAAACAGATGTGGTTGTTTTTGCAGGAATGATCTCTCTAGTAACTTCTGGCTCAGTTAGTGGAGTCATTTCAACTCTTCCCCCCTTTTCAAAAACTTCCTCTTCCAGTTTGGGTTTTAGGGCATCTTCCCGGACCCCTTTTTTAATCTCATCCAATTGCTTTCTTACTTCTTGCAGAGATGTCAACTGTTGCATTTCACCAGACTGCGGTACAATTTTTTCTGCAGCTTTTGGAGTTTTTTCCTCTACATCAGGGACTGCTGTTGGGTCCAGAATTGATAAAGGATCAGTTTTCTCCATTCCAATAGAAGGTCGACCCTCCAGTGACATTGTCTGTTGTGTAGGTTGAGGTCCTGACTCAGTTGTTGCTGTAGACTCTCTAGTCTTTACCTCCATTTCCTGCCTCTCAACAGCTTCAGTAATTTCTTCCTTTTCTACGTGGACAATATCAGAATTAGAAGAATTGTTTTCACTTCTCTCTTCACCACCACCATTACTGTCTAAACTCTTCATGTCTTCTGGATCCATGGATAGCTGTTGCCAAGACTCTGTTCCAAGAGAAACTGGCAGGCCTTCAGTATGCCAGCTTTGACTAGTAGACAATGATGCTGGCAAGCTAGCTGCCTGCCAGGAACTGGTAACAGTGAGCGGTTCAGGAGGACTTACTTGACCAGAGTTGTCACTAGTTAAGATATAAATATCATTGCTATCATCCACTGTTTCTCCCCGTTCTTCCTCGTCCAAATCAAGACTGAAAATAGTGCCCTAAGAATGACAAAACAGGACATTAAACTTTTTGTACAAATTATGCAATTCTGTCAAAGAACAGATTGGAAGGTCTCATTATCTATGCAAAAATCTACAATCAGTTGATACTGCATTTGGAGAAATGCAATTCTCTATGAAGGTTGCAGGCCCATATAAATAATGACTGTTTGAATTCAAGTTGACAAAAACCTGAAGCACAAGCTGGATTATTAAAATTGTTAAACTGACAATATCGTCCGTTTTATTGAAGGACAGTAGTTTTGTTTTAGGGCTCGGGGGTGAATGCCAATCCGAGCGTACAGTACAACTTAAGAATAAAAAGCATAGAAACAGGCACCCAAGTCTTTCCTCATCTACATCTATTAGCATAACCCCGTTCCTTTCTTACACATATGCTTGTCCAGCCTCCACTTAGACATATTTATACCACTCAGCTCAATCACTCCACATTCTGACCACTTTAGTGACAATAGTGGCCAAATACCATATCAGATTTCCTGGTGATCATCTTGTATTAAGTCTTCTGCAGCATGTGGAAATATTCTCTGTGCCCACTCTGAGAACTGATCTTAAAGACCTCAGATGGATCACTGTCATTAATAAAACATTCATCTTTTTTGCATATTCTCTTCTGTGAATGGTAACCTTGTAAATAGTTTCTGCATACTCTCCACATCTTTGTATATTTATATAAAATGGCAACAAAGGTGGATACAGGCTTAGCAATTTCCCTTTTAAATCTCAATTTACATATAAACCCAGGGTTTGCTTTTTCTGTAGCCTTGCTGACCCATGTTGACCTTCATTAGCCAATTATTTGCAATATTCTACAATTTTATTAATATTCTCCTGTAACCATGGCCAACAGTACAACTTGTATAGGAATTTAATCAACTACCCTGACATTCAATGGAATTACTATTGCTGGGTTCCCCAACATCATGGGGTCAATACTGTCAATAAACTCAACTGAAGCAACCACAAGAATACCATGGCTAAAAAAGCAGAACAGAAGTCGGGTACCTTTGGCAAATGACTCACTTTTCGACAAACCAAGGCTTTCTACAACTGCCGAAGTACAAAACAGGAATGCAGTGGAATGCTCTCTACTTACCCAAAGGGGCAACGACAACTTTTCAGTGCAAAGTAGCTTGCTTGGCTGGTACCCTATCCACCTTAAACATTAATTCCCTCCACCAATGGTACATCATGGCTATAGTGTGCATCATCTACAAAAGTTTCCTCTCTAGGCTGCACCTCCCTATTTTGGAAACAATCACTATTTCTTCATCATCATCAGATTTAAAACTTTCTTGCCCAAAAGCACAGTGGAAGCACTTTCAGCAGAATGATTGCACCAGGTCAAGTTAGCAGCTCGCTACCACCATCCCTAATTGCCCTTGAAGGACAATAAATACTGATCTTGCTAACAATACCTGGACCCACAAATGAATGGAAAACAAACTGCTGCAGTCCCCGCATCAACCACCATGCTCCACCCTCCAACATCTAAATCTGTTAATCACCAGCAAATTTAGAAATTGTGTTTTAACATAAAATTTTAATCAATTTAAAAAAGTCATGGTTGAAGGGAGTCTTAAAAGCATTTTGGTATGCCTTATTCAGTCAGAGCAAATTCAAATCTTAGTGTCATTTCTTTTCCCAAACTATTTAAACTCACTGAAAGTATAAAACAATCACAACTTGTATGTCAGTAAAACTGGAGCCCAAATTTCCCCTAAAGTTCTGTTCACTGATGAAGTGAAAATCTCACTGATGGTTATCTGGCTTATTTATAGCAATGGTAGTTTTACTGTTTCAACCAAGCAGAGATTAAGATCATTTTAAGAATGAATGATTCCCCCTTGGATCTTCCAGGTTTGTGGGCCTTGGCAATTATTGGATACATACAGCCAGACCTTTAAACAATGCGAGAAGAGAAATGAACCCTACTTGGGAACAAAGCAAGCACAAGTTCAACACTTAAAAAGTACAATCAAGTTTTCAGTGGTTTTAAATGTTTCATTGAATTAGGTCCCATTATAATAGTAGAAACCAAGTGCTGGTTGACAGTGCATCTGCTCACTAGTCCTGCAGATCACCCCAAAAGTGTGGGATTGCTCAGCATCATACAGCAGAATCTACTTCTGCAATCCTGCATCAGATCTGGTGCAAGATTAGGTCTGATATTTACTTGAATAGGGATTCATAAATTGGAGATTATGACAGTTAAAATTGTTAGTCTTTTAAAGTGCAAATATGATTGGCATGAATATGAAAATATTGTATGGTACAAGTTACACCCATTTGTGGATGACATTTTAGCTAAGTTAACCAGGATTTTTCTAGTTTCAATCAAATTATAATTTAGGCAAGTTTAAAAATCAGACAACACAACAAGTGGGACAATAAACACTAACAAATTTTGTGTTTTGTTTATTCATTCTTTTAGTTGCTGTTACTGAAGTATGGATGCACAATGACCAAAGCTAGATATTAAATATTCCAGGATATTCAATATTTAGGAAAAGGGGGTGGTGTAATACTATTAATAATGGTAAAGATCAGTGTACTGGTGAGAAATAATCTTGGATTAACAGATCATGCTGTAGAATTAGAGTTAAGCTTAAAAATAGCAAAGATTTGAACACATATAGGCCACCAAAGAGCAGTTGCAATAAATAGGCATGGCATAAATAAAGGAATTTGAGGTGCATTTAACAGCAGTAATACAGGAATCATGAGAGTCTTTAACCTACGTATAAATTGACTGGCTCAATGAAATTTTCTGGAAGACAAATTCATGGAATGTACATCAGATACTTTTCCTGATCAATATGCTGAGGAAGCAACTAGGGAAAATCTGTTCTGGATCTTGGTTTGTGCAATGAGAAAAATTGATTGGTTACCTCTTTGTCAAGGGGCCTTTGGAGAAGAGTGACCAAATAAGAGAATTTTACATTGAGTGATGTAACTCGATGTGAAACTAGGGTCTTAAATTTAAATGAAGGAAACTACCAAGGTACAAGGAGAGATTTGGCTGTGGTTGATTGGAAGAATACATTGAACGTTATGGATGGTGGACAGGCAATTGTTAACATTTAAACGAACAATTCACACGTTGCAAATGAAATATATTCCTTCAAGGCAGAATAAAAGGAAAAGTGATTTTTCCGTAGCTGACAAGAGAAATTAAATCCAAGAAAGAGACTTATAAAGTTGCCAGAAACAGCCATCATCCTGAGGATTGGATGCATTGTAGAACTCAGAAAAGACAGGTGAAGAAATTGATAAAGACAAAATAGAATGAAAGTAGACAGGCAAGAAACAAAAATGGGCCACAAAAGCATTTAATATTATGTTGAAGGAAAAGACAAGCAAGAGCAAATGGGGACTCCTTGCACCTAGAGGTAGGAGAATTTAAGAAATAGCAAAATGACAGATGAATTAAACATTTACTGTGTGTCCATTTTCAGAGAAGACAAAACCTGCTGTACATTTTAGGGAATAATGGGTCCAGCAAGATTGAGAACCTGAAGGGACTAAGGAATAAGTACTAATTTTAAAAAAAAGCACCAAAGAAGCTGTAGAATTGAAAAGCTAATAAATGCCAAGAATCTGATGATTTATACTGAAAACAGAATGGAAACACTCAGCAAGTCAAGCAGCATCTGTGGAAACCGAAACAGAGTTAATGTTTCAGGTTGAAGACCGTTCATCCGAACCAGCAAAGAGAGAAAACAAACTAGTTTTCAGTAGCACAGAAGATGGAGGAGGGATGAGCAGAACAAAAATCTCTGATACACCGAGTTCAAATGTTAATGTATACAAGCACATTCTGCGTCTTTGTCTAAGTGTTGGCAATAGCAGGGCTGTGGGATGTGCCAAGTAGGCCAAGCTCTACTAATGGAGGGAAAAACTGTACAAAAATAAAATCACAAATTGATTACTTGCGGAAATGGACAGTTCTGATAATCAAAGAAAGAGCACGTTACCTATTTGATAGAGTCTGAAAGGCTGTAATGTGCCCAGACAAATGAGGTGTTGTACCTCAGCTTGTTGGGCCTCACTGTAACAGTACAGGTGGCCACTGACAGGTCAGAGTGGTAGGAAGATTTAAAGTGACAGGCAACTGGAAGCTCAGGGTCACCCCTGTAGACTGAATGCAGGTGCTCTGCAAAACCGTCACCTAATCTGCATTTAGATTCTCCAATGTAGAAGAGTCAATGTTGTGAACACCAATTGGAAGAATGAGTAGTTACTTCATGTGGAAAGACTTCTGGTCCCTGGGTGGTGGGAAGAGGTAAAAGCAGCATTGATGTAAATTCTGTGGGTACACGGGAAAGTGTCATATGACAGTGAGTGGTTGGTTAGGGCAGAAGAGCACACCAGAGAGTCACAAAGGAAGCAATCACTTTGAAATAGTGGATACAGGATGCTTTGGCCAGTGAATGCTGGAGACAAGTTATTTATTCAATTTCTCACTGGGAGATGTGGAATTGTATTTAAAGCAGAAGGAAAGAGCCACTCTGAAATTTGGTACAAAGCTACAGAAAGTCGATGAGTCAAGTGGCCTGTTACACACTATTGATTTACATCTACATTTAAGCAACACAGGTCAGACCTGCCCTACTTTTAAAATATTCTAAATGTACAATTGTTCAAGTTTTAGTCCCTACACAATTTTGCATTCTTCCCTTTATGTCTTTTTATCAGGACAGCCTCGTTGCTTGGGGAGTGAAAATATCATCAGTAAAATACATGCAACATCTGTAAAATGGAAGCTAGAAAGTTAATCTTGCAAAGTAATTCTCATGACCTTGTACTTCCTTTTAAGTACAAAAATCCTCCTAGGAAAGCTCAATTAAATCAACTTAGCTCAAACATATTACAGAGATATAATAATTTACTGGGTACCAATTGTGCAAACTAAAAATTGTTATTATAATGCTAGGTGGAAAATTTGATTTTCCAAGGACTAATTGAATAACTGAATTTAGATAAAAGCTTGTACAATAGTGCAGAAATATTCAACCTCAGGCAAAACATTTCCATTATCATCTGTGACAGGACAGATTCATGGGTAACTAAACTGCAATTACTTTAACATGATCATTCCTCGTATTTATTTTCATTGTGGGAAATCCAATGGCGTTTGCACACAGGATAATTACAAATAGTATCTGGGTAGGCCAATACTTACTTGTAAAATATTTCAACAGTAAAAGGCTACCTTAAAACATTTTCTTTGATTACAGTTATGTGCTGCAATTTTATTAATAGGTTCCTCCTACTGTCGATATAATTATGCAAGGTTTTTAACAATAAACTACTGGAAGTATATTAATATACTTCAAACCACTGGTTTATCAGCTCCCAGATCTTAAAATAGAAATATTACTGTATAGATGCCAGCAGCCTATTCTTTTCAGGCAAAGAAAAATTGACTTTTCCTTTAACGTGCTATAATATTCAGAAAAGGATGACTGGAGAGAAAGCACGACACACACTATAATAAAAGTATCTAACTGAAATTTTGAAAACTGACGGCAAGACTGACTGAATGGGGGGTGGGGTGGGAAATGGGGCAAAAGAGAGGATGTTTCTCCTGGATTTCATGCATCACGTATTTATATCTCCCCCAGACGTGTTATTCATTATCTTTTAAAACTTTTCAGCCAGCACTCCGACTAGAGTCATTCAATTTCACCTGGTCTCTACACCAAACACAGGGACTCCCACACACACACACACACACAGAAAGAAAGAGAGAGAGAGAGAGAGAGAGAGAGAGAGAGAGAGAGAGAGAGAGAGAGTGAGAACAGAAACAAATCCTTCAATACACAGTCCACACATACCAACAACCACCCACTTGCATTAATCCTATTTTTCATTCTCATCAGCTCCCCCTAGACTCTACAACTCGCCTACACACTAGGGTAATTTACGGTGGTTAAATAACCTACCAACCCACTCTTGCCTTTGAGACGTAGGAGGAAACCAGAGCACCAGAAGGAAACTCAAGGCGTTCACAGAGAGAACATGTACACTCCAAGCTGACAGCCCGAGGTCAGGATGGAACCTGGTCTTTGCGCAATGAGGCAGGCAGTGGCACTACTAGCTGTGCCACCAAGCTGCTATATGGTTCTCTAACTTTAAAAACTTACTCCTTTTTCCAGTTTTGATGACAGGTCATCAAGCCAAAACAGCAACTGTTTTTATCCCCACAAATACCGCTGACCCAGTTTTATTTTGCATTTTCTGTTTTTACTTCAGATTTCAAGCATCAGTATCACATTTCTACATCAGCCCCATATCACTCAATCCTTAATATCCAAAAATCTTTTGATCCACAAGCATTTTGCTTCATAGATTGCTTTTCATTCTTCTGAACTCTTGCAACAGGCCCAGTCTGCTTCACCTCTCCCCACAGGACAAATCCTTCATTCCAAGAATCAATCTGATAAATATTCATTGCACTTCCTCCATCATTGGTTTCCCCTTCCTTGGGCAAGGAGACCAGACGTGTACACCTTATTCCAGATGCAGTCCTACCAGGGTACAATAATTGCAGTAAAAGGTCTTCACTCCAAATTTATTGCAATAAAAGGTTAACATAGCCTTCCTAATTTCCTACTTTACCTGCATGTTAACTTGAAACAATTAGCGCACAAGGACATCCAAGTGCCTCTGATCCACAGCATCTTTCAATCTCCCACCAATTCAAATATTCTGCTTTTCTCTTTCTACCAAAGTGGATGACCCCACATTTTTCCATTTGATATTCCATCACCTACCCTATATCTGCCTGAAGCCCCTCTGGGGCTCCTCGATCAACACTAGACACCAAGTATCACATTAACAACAAAATTGGATAATACACTAGTTGTCCTCATCCAAATCATTAATAAGAGTTTGAAAAGATGGAGTCACAACACCGATCTCCATGGCATTCTACGAGTTACAGCGTTCCAACTTGAAAGTGGCCCATTTTGTGTCTTAATCAATCCTCAATCCACAGCGCATTAGCTCCAATCCCATGTGCTTTTGTTTAATATTTTCATATGCCACCTTGGCAAAGGCCTTCCAGAAGTCTGAGTACAGCACATCCACTGTCCCTCCCACCCCATCCACTCTAGTAGTTACAACCTCAAAAGCACACAATAACCTTTTCATAAATCCATGTCGACTCAACCCAATCCTATGACTATTTTAAGTGTCTTATTAGCACCAGCTTAATAATAGATTCTAGCACTTTAGCTATCACTGATATCAGGCTTTCCGGCCTCTGGTTCCATGCTTTCTCTTCCTTTCTTAAATATGCGGTTACATTTGCTACCTTCCAACCTGTGGTAATAATTGTGAAACCTACGGAATGCAGGGTGATGAAAACATGCATCCATGATTTCCACAACTACCTTTCAAAACTTTGGGCTGCTGGTCATCAGATCCTGGGAATGGATCACCCTTCATTCCCTCAATTTTTCAACAATTTTTTCCTTATTAATGCTAATTTCTTTCATTTCCTACGTGTGTCTGTGGGGTTTAAAACATTTGATTTTCTTTGTCATTTCCTTCTTCCCCAATATAATTTCTGTTGTCTCAGTCCATAAATACCACACAGCACCTCTTTCCCAGGGCACCAATGCTCAATACAAGAGGGCATGGCTTTAAAGTAATGGGTGGGAAGTTCAAGGGAGATATCAGAGGAAGGTGTTTTTTTACCCAGAGAGTGGTTGGGGCATGGAATGCACTGCCTGGGGCGGTGGTGGAGGCAGGTACATTGGCCAAATTCAAGAGATTGCTAGATAAGCATACAGAGGAAGTTAAAGTGGAAGGATATATGGGGGGGGAAGGGGCTAGATAGTTTTTTGGTGAGGTTTAAACATCAGTACAACATTGTGGGCCGAAGGGCCTGTATTGTGCTGTACTGTTCTATGATTAGTTTATGCTGATCTTTTCCTTGTTACACATCTATGGGAGCTTTCACATGATCTGTTTTTATGTTTCTCATTAGATTACTCTCATTCTACTTTCCTTTTCCTCAAAGCGTTGGTCCTCCTTTGTTGTATTATGAAATTTTTTCCAGTCCTCAGGCAACTTTTTTGCAACTTAACAAGCGTTTTCCTTTGATCCAACTTTTGTTGGCCATGGTTGGACCACATTTCCTATTGAGTTTATGTGCCTTAGAGGAATATACAACAAATTTCTTAATTCTTTAAATATTAGTTTTGGTCGTATGACATTCTCTGGATGTCTGCAAATAATCAATTACTCGGTGTAGCTCATACACAAATGTTGGGAATGCCTATCCACATTCAAAAGAGGCTTCCATCTGTTTCAGCATAAAAGTTATTTAAAAACAATTTCAGCTTTTGTAGAATCAAGTTTAAAAAAAACAATACTATTAAGAAAAACTGTAGTACAGCATTTCAGCATGTTGGACACATTCCTCAAAAGGTGGCCAATTTTGGACAGCTTCCTCCACCAACATATGGACTACTGTGAAGATCCTCAAATCTGCAACTTCATTGTCGTTCTGATGTTGATAATGGTCATCTATGAACTATGACACAGGGACAAAATAATACAACAAAAACATGCACCAGGAGTTTCATTGGCTATCCCTGATGGCACCATAATTAATAGATTAATAGAAATGCCACTTGCTGAATGAATTTTAGATAAAATACAAACAATTGCACAACCACTGTATTAAATTGAGATTCTCTCATTTAAAATACTTAAAAAAAAACAGTACAGTTGATATTCTACAATCTTCACTGTTAATGGTATCGGGAGAAAATTTGGGGTGGACCAAGCCTGCCAATCTGATTTACCACCAGCATCCTTATCCCCCCAACTCCCACACTTACCTGGGTCAATGCAGAAGGTCAATCCAGCTGACCCTGTGCACCCAGGAGGCAGTGCTCAATCTCCAATCAAAGCCTGTATTACACTTTAAGTCGTTAAATGTTCTTAAATTCAGACATTTGAAAACTAAAATCATTTACATTCATTGTTATAATAATTATGTAACATTTTAAAAACAGGCATCAATATACTGATAAAAACAAAATAACATAACTTGTACCTTTCCTCCTAAATCCATCTGGGAATTGCCATTCAACTGAATGTGGATTTCAATCCTACACTAGATGCCACTGCTATTAGGAAGGTGAATTCCCCAATACACTTATGGACAAAAAAGAAAAATCTCAGCAAGACAGTGCTATGCCACTGTGCTCCATGTGGATTAGAGTGACAAATATGCTGGCATCTGTTACTCAGCATGCCCCAGACTAACAGCATGTCCATTAGGTCCAGCACTTTTTGTGAAGGAGCAGCTGAACATTGGCAGTTGTCTAGGAAACTGTCAGCTACACCCATTACTTCCACCGATGGGAGAGTTCAGAACAAAAAGGTGGGGGGCAGGGGGGGGAAAGAGTGGGAGAGTGAGGAGAATAAACAAGGTTAGTTTTAAGGCCTATGTCATAAAACACTATCACACAAAGTAGTGGAAATTTAAGTAATCCCCTGGTCACATAACCCCAAAAGCCACTGAGATAATGCCAACTTAAAGTTTCAACTCTGACATTGTTTTTAATTAGTAAAGATGTAAAGGGTTACAGAACCAAGGCAAGTAGCAGATTTGGCTACAATCAAACTACTGAACAAGCCGGAGTGGATGTTTGTTCTTTATTCCCTTTTCTGAATGTTCAGTTAGCAAAAGATTCCATTTACTCTTCATTTCCTGGTAACTGTGTACTCATGTATTTTTAAAGTACTGCAACTTTAATTGCTAAATTTTGTACTTAAAAATATATTCAAGCTTTCCACTAGCTGACAACCTCAGACTATCTGGAGAAATTACAAATTATTCTGAATTCACATACCTAGCATATCACTTAACTAGTTGGATGCCATGAATATCACATGTATTTGAGATTGTTAGTTTCTGCACAATCACCTGCCTAAAGGCAATGAACACCTGCTTCCACACCTTTCAGCAATGCCCAAAAGCATTTCAACATTAACACTTAAATAATCAACACCGAGCCACATCTTGCCACCTGCAATTGGTCACCTGCCTGGCAGGCTCTAGCAGTATGGTCCAAGTTATCTTAAAATGTCTGATTTTCAGAAATATTTGAAAAAAGGCAAAATGAAAAGCATAAAAATGAGGCTAAAACAAATAATTAAAAACTGTAAATAAAACAAACAATCGAAAGAATTTGCCTTCTTAACTCTCTTTTTCAGTCCCAAAATCCATACTAAAATCAGTACTATGTTGAATGTGACATGGAAATTGAAAGTAAAATGTTAGGAAATCTCATGATTGACCTCTGTCCCTAGATTCAATACATTCATTAATGCAAGTTTGAGATTTGCAGTTAAGTGATTCTCTGATCATATTTTAAAATTTAAAAACTGTATTCAAAATGGTTTTTACATTTTGATGCTGTAAGTATAGCTTTTCCCTCAAGAGTAATAGCCAGTGTTGTTTCCAGTGCCCAAATATGCAGCTGGCATTAGGGGGCTGTCAAGGGCCAAATCTAACTTCTGATTCTCCCTTCTCACTTCTGTGTGATGGAACAGATTCTAGTTCTGTAACATTGCTTAGAATGAACTATTCTAGTAATGGTTCAGATTAGGTTATTATGTGATTATCTGCCCACGGCATAAACATTTCAGCATTAAAATTCAACATTGCAGTCATGCCCCACTCCTTTCAGTACAGAAATGTTTATATTCTCCATGGGATCTCTAGTGGTAAAATTCACAGTTAAAGGCTTGTTAAAGATTAAACATTTTCTTTAATGAATAACAAACCTTTCAATATTATTGCACAAGAAACAAAGATAAAAACTCCTCTGCAACTGATCAAAATACCAACATGAATGGCATTAAATCAGAAGATTCATCAATTTGACTGGATTCTAGACAGATACAGCAATCTGAAGAGTCACCTCATTAATAACATATTCCCTGCATATTACTACAACAGCTCAATTCAAATCATTAACAGTTAGCAATAAAAGTTACTAAAAACAAAAAAGTTTTTTTGTTTAAAAATATTCTTTTCCAGAACATCAAGGTAGTAACAGGAAGTACATCAATCCAACCTTCATCATTCATACTTGGATTCAACAAACTTAGCTGTACATAAAAATCAGGATAGATTTTCATCTTCATTGCCTGGCAGTAGATTGGAAAAGTGGATCACCTGACCTTAAATAAAAGTTGAAAAATAAGCTAAACAAATGAAAGCATCCAGTGTATCAAGGCAGCTAACTTACATTTCTTCAAAAATGTAATCAGAAGATCTGTTTTCACCCAGAATTTGTGACCCTTGGAGGATTAAAAAGAGCTTGAATACTGTTACAAACAGAAACACGAGGTTCATTTGTTCATCTCTCCCACTGCCAGGTAGGTCTGGGTACTGCTCGATCTGGCAAGGATCTGCCTAGAAGCAGTAGTAACAGGACAGAACTCATTAAATAATAAAATTTAAACAGGGACTACAGAGTGGTATTAGGCATACCTTGTATAAAGCTGGATTTACAGATTTTAATTAACTGGTTAAGGAACACTACGACAATATTGAAGCCATCCATAGTACACAAGCCAAACAGAAGATGAAAAAAAAACTACTTTAAAAAGATGCCTGTTGGGACTTTTTAAAAAATCTAATTCAGATTCAAGTACAAAATACAATTTATAAATTGAAATTGAGGTCTATGAACAGTAGCTAAATTATAACCTTGACAGAACCTGGACTGCTTTACATTTTCAATAATTTACCAGGAGGAAAGGTGGAATTGTGTATCACTTACAAACACTGTAGCTCATTTCCAGCAAAACTTGTGTGTTTTTTTGACCTTATAGATTGAATAATATCTGTTTATACTATGACAACTTGCAGCTTTGACTCAATGAGAAGAGGCCGAGGCAAAAGAACAGGCAAGGAGGGCAAGTTTGTCCTTTTATTATTGCTGCTTTGGTCTTAGATTCCCTTAGTACAGTGTAGGCAGGATGGCAGACATGGCAATGGAATGCTCCTCCTGTAGGATGTGGGAATACATGGAACTTGGTCTCCCTGATGACTACACCTGCAGGAAGTGCAGCCAACTTCAGCTCCTTAAAGACCAGATTAAGGAGCTGAAGAAACTAAGGATCATCTGGGAGGCTGAGTGAATCATAGATAGGACTCTTGAGCAGATGGTTACACCCAGAGTGCAGGATTCAGGTAGCGGATGGGTGAGCACCGAGAGAGGTAGGGGGAAAAGTCAGTGCAGGGTCCCCTGTGGCCATTCCTCTCAGCAACAAGTATACCCCTTTGGATACTGCTGAGGGAGATGACCTATCTGGGCAAGGCAGCAGCCAGGCCAGTAGCACTGTGGTCAGCTCTGAGACTCAGAAAGGAACGGTGAAGTCAGGCAGAGCAATAGTGATAGGGGACTCGATAGTTAGGGGGACAGTCATGTTACGGACTCAGTGAAAGTCCCTTTAAGATAGAGTGTGTGTGTGTATGTGTGTGTGAGGCGTGCTTACGTCAATAGAAGATAAAGGACGTAATGACGTTGTTGAAGAAGTTAGAAGGAGAGAGAGAGAGAGAAGGGAGAGAGACACCAGCCTGCTTGTTTTCTCTATCGATGGATGAGAAACAATAACTGTGTTTGCTACTGAAATCCATGTATGGAAGTTGGAAGTAATCCGGTGGAGTTCACTTTGTTGCTGACCTGTAGAAGGAAACAGGTATTTGTGTGTGGACGACCACGATTCGGATGCTTTTCGGGGTGAGGAAGTCACTACCGAGCAAACGCTGGAGTGTCGTTTGGGTTCCATCATGGAACATTTGGATTTCGTATTTACTCTCCTTATGTTTCTCTACATCTACGTCTTATCTTCAGACAACGGTGGTTGTTGAAGAAGCCCTTGCTCATGTTTCACCTTATGGCTTGCGGAACTGAACTTTAAGAACCATTCCGGAACTTGGAGTTTGGGACTTTGCCACACACACACACGCGAAGAGTTTAGTTTTTGGGGTTAACGTTTGAGGTTTAACATTTTTGAATTCTAACATACTAACATTTTTACTTTTATTTTACGTATTATCATAAGTAGTGATTAATAAAATAGTTTTTAACACTGAATCATGCTCAGTGTGTTTCTTTTGTTGCTGGTTCGTGACAAAATTGGGGGCTCGTCCGGGATAGTTCCGGGATCCAATCCAAAGATTAACGAGTGTCGTCTGGGATCGTTCCCCAGATTGACGAGATTTGTTCGGGATTCAATCCAAAGATTTTTGAGGCAGAGGAGAAGGAAAAACAGAGGCAGCATGAGTTACAAATGAAGCGTAGGAGTTTGGAATCTGATTCTGATGATGGTTTTTCAGCCAGCAGGGAGGTTCGATTAGTCCCTCCTTTTGAAGAAGATCAGGTTGATCAGTATTTCCAACATTTTGAAAAGGTTGCCGAGAGTTCAAACTGGCCAAGGAAAGGATGGGCTCTTATGGTACAGAGTGTGATTAAAGGTAAAGCTCAAAAAGCTTATTCTGCTTTGTCTGCTGAGGATGCAGCTGATTAAACCAAGGTAAAACAAGCTATATTGAAGGCCTATGAATTGGTACCTGAAGCTTATAGACAAAAATTTAGAGACTTGAGGAAATCTGCAGATCAGACTTATATGGAATTTGCCAATGGAAAGAGAATATGTTTTGAACGATGGTACATGGCTAAAAATGTAGATGGGGATTTTGATAAATTGAAAGAGTTGATACTAGTGGAAGACTTTAAAAGACGTGTTCCAGCTGAATTAACAACATATTTAAATGAAAAGGCAGTGGAAACTTTACAAGAAACTGCTAGGTTGGCAGATGATTATGCTTTAACCCATAAATCCAAATGGGGACAACCTAAAACCTTTCAAAAGAGTTACAAGGACAATCCAGGTAAACCGGAGATTAAATTGGAAGGTAATCAAAAAGGAAAAGATGAAAAGAAGCCAGGGCTGGAGAAACCTGTTGAGCGTACTTGTTATTACTGTAGGAAACCTGGCCATGTGATATCTAACTGTGCCCTTTTGAAGAAAAGGAAGGAAGCTGTGCCCAATGCTTGCTTTCAGGCAATTAAAAATCAAAAAGGTTTAGGAGATGCTGTTAAAGATCAGTCCTTGCAAGAGGTAAAAGCGGAAAAGTTGGAGGAGGTGAGAAAAGAATTCCGTTCTTATGTATCAGAGGGTTTTGTTTCACTGAATGATGAGTCACCCCAGGTGCCAGTGAAAATTCTGAGAGATACTGGGGCTTGTCAATCTCTCTTGCTGGACAGTGTTTTAAATTTTGGTGAAGAAAGTGACATTGGTGAGGTAAATCTAGTGCGAGGCGTTACAGATGACACCATGTCTGTCCCTTTACACAAGGTGATTTTAAAGTCAAAGTTGTAGAAGGACCAGTCGAGATAGGGATAAGACCTAGGTTGCCAGTGGAAGGAGTTTCTTTGTTATTGGGAAATGACCTTGCAGATGGAGAAATTGTTCCTGTGGTACGGTTAACGACCAAACCAAGGATCGATGAGTCTGAGAATGATCCAGATGTTTACCCATCATGTGCGGTGACTCGAGCTAGAGCTAAAGAATTAGCCAAGACAGACAGTCCGGTGCAGTCTGATGTGGTTCCTTGTGACAGTCCTAAACAGGAAGAAAATAATGATGCCTTATCTGAGACTTTTCTGTCTTCACTGGAGGATCAACATCCTTATAGTGAGCCTGAATTTAAAGATTTGTCTTTGTCGAGGAAGGATTTTATGGTGGAACAGACAAAGGATCCTGAGTTGACAGAATTGAAAGAAAAAGCACTCTCGTGTGAGGAGATTGAAAAAGTGCCAATTGGATATTATGTCAAAAATGGAGTGTTAATGAGGAAATGGAGACCTCCTCATGTTCCTGTTAATGAGGAATGGGAAGTTATTTATCAGGTTGTTGTTCCAAAAGTTTATAGGGATGAAATTTTAAACCTGGCCCATAGTATGCCTTTGGGTGGTCATTTTGGTGTGAATAAAACTGTAGGGAAGATCTTGAAACAATTCTATTGGCCTGGTTTGAGAAAAGATGTGGTGATGTTTTGTCGAACCTGTCACACATGTCAGATGGTAGGTAAACCAAATCAAAAACCCTCTGTGGCTCCTTTGAAGCCAATTCCTGCTTTTGGTGAACCCTTTTCGAAGGTGATTGTGGACTGTGTTGGCCCATTACCAAAGTCTAAGACTGGAAATCAGTATTTGCTAACCATCATGCGTCAAAGATTGACCTATTAAAAGGGTACTGGCGTGTTCCATTAACAGATAGAGGAAGGGAGATTTCAGCCTTTGTAACCCCTTCTGGATTGTATGAATACAATGTTTTACCATTTGGAATGAAAAATGTTCCAGCAACATTTCAAAGAATGATTAATTCAGTGATTCATGGGTTAAAACATACAGATGCCTACATTGACGACTTAGTGACTGGGAATGATACTTGGGAAGATCACATCTCTGTGTTAGAAAGGTTGTTTGAAAGACTTTCCAAGGCTAACCTTACAGTTAACTTGGCTAAAAGTGAATTTGGCCATGCCACTGTGACGTATCTTGGTTATGTCGTAGGTCAAGGCAAGCAAGCTCCTGTTCAGGCAAAAGTTCAAGCAATATCTGAGTTCCCTATTCCCACAGGTACGAGGACTGTTAGAAGATTTTTGGGAATGGTTGGATATTATCGAAAATTTTGTAAAAGTTTTGCTGATATTGCTCTTCCCCTAACTAATCTTCTGAAGAAGGGAGTAAAGTTTGTTTGGACAAACTCTTGTCAAGAAGCATTTGAGAAGCTGAAAGCCATTTTATGCTACCATCCTGTGCTCAAAACACCTGACTTTGAAAAGTCATTTTCATTAGCAGTAGATGCCAATGATGAAGCTGCAGGAGCTGTGTTGTTGCAGAAGGGTGACCTTGATGATATTGACCATCCTGTAGCTTACTTTTCAAAGAAATTTAATGAGCATCAAAAGAATTATTCCACCATAGAGAAAGAATTACTGTCGCTTGTTTTAGCCTTGCAACATTTCAGTGTATATGTTTGCACCGCTCAGAAACCATTGACTGTATATACAGATCATAACCCATCGGTGTTTCTGAGCCGAGTCAAAAACAAGAACAGAAGGCTGTTTAACTGGAGTTTAATTTTGCAAGAGTTTCATCTCATGATAACTCACATTAAAGGCAAAGATAATGTGATTGCTGATTGTCTTTCCCGATGTTAAATGGGAAACATGTATCTGTATTAATCTGATAGTCTGTAGTTGTGTAAAATGATAACTATTAACATTACTAACTGTATGCACGGTTAAATTTTTCTTGGGAAAATTTTTTTTTTAGGTGGGAGGTGTTATGGACTCAGTGAAAGTCCCTTTAAGATAGAGAGTGTGTGTGTATGTGTGTGTGAGGCGTGCTTACGTCAATAGAAGATAAAGGACATAATGACGTTGTTGAAGAAGTTAGGGGAGAGAGAGAGAGAGAGAAGGGAGAGAGACACCAGCCTGCTTGTTTTCTCTATCGATGGATGAGAAACAATAACTGTGTTTGCTACTGAAATCCATGTATGGAAGTTGGAAGTAATCCGGTGGAGTTCACTTTGTTGCTGACCTGTAGAAGGAAACAGGTATTTGTGTGTGGACGACCACGATTCGGATGCTTTTCGGGGTGAGGAAGTCACTACCGAGTAAACGCTGGAGTGTCGTTTGGGTTCCATCATGGAACATTTGAATTTCGTATTTACTCTCCCTATGTTTCTCTACATCTACGTCTTATCTTCAGACAACGGTGGTTGTTGAAGAAGCCCTTGCTCATGTTTCACCTTATGGCTTGCGGAACTGAACTTTAAGAACCATTCCGGAACTTGGAGTTTGGGACTTTGCCACACACACACACGAAGAGTTTAGTTTTTGGGGTTAACGTTCGAGGTTTAACATTTTTGAATTCTAACATACTAACATTTTTACTTTTATTTTACGTATTATCATAAGTAGTGATTAATAAAATAGTTTTTAAACACTGAATCATGCTCAGTGTGTTTCTTTTGTTGCTGGTTCGTGACAGTCAGGAGATTCTGCGGCCGCAAAAGAGATGTCAGGGTGGCGTGTTGCCTCCCAGGTGCTCGGGTCCTGGATGTCTCGGAGCACAGTTGCAGAATATTCTTAAGGGGGAGGGTGAGCAGCCAGAGGTTGTGGTGCATATTGGTACCAATGACATAGGCAGGAGAGGGGTAGAGGTCCTGCGCAATGAGTATAGGGATTTAGGAAGGAAGGTAAAGAGCAGGACCTCCAAGGTAGTAATCTCTTGATTACTCCTGTGCCACGAGCTAGTGAAGGAAAGAACAGGATGATAGCACAGACAAATGAGTGGTTGGGGAGATGGTGCAGGGGGCAGGGTTTCAAGCTCTTGGATCATTGGAACCTTTTCTGGGGAAAGGATGACCTGTAAAAGAGGGACGGGTTGCACCTGAACTGAAGGGGAACCAATATCCTGGCAGGGAGGTTTGCTAATGCTACTGGGGAAGGTTTAAACTAGCTTTGCAGGGGGATGGGAACCAGAATAACAGGTCAGCAAGTGAGGGAACGGACAGGAGGGCTGATGTCAGGGAATGTAGTATTAGGCAGATTCCTAATAACAGATATGATGGGACGAATGGTTTGAAGTGTTTGTACTTTAATGCTAGGAGTATCATGGGCAAGAGTGATGAACTTAGAGCATGGATGTATACATGGAATTATGATGTTGTGGCTATTACAGAGACTTAGCTGAGGGAGGGACAGGAACAGGTGATCGATGTACCAGGTTTTCGAAGTTTTAGTAAGAATAGAGAGGGGGGTAAGAGAGGGGGAGGAGCTGCAATACTAATTAGAGATAATACATCAGCTGCACTCCAGGGAGACATAATGGCGGGCTTGAACAGAGAGTTTATATGGGTAGAACTCAGGAATAGGAAGGGTGCAATCACCCTCTTGGGGGTGTACGAGAGACCTCCCAATAGCCACCGGGACTTTGAGGAAAGGATATGAAAACAGATTAGGGAAGTGCGTAAAAATTATGGGGTTGTGATCATGGGAGATTTCAACTTCCCTAATATAAATTGGGACCTTTTTAGTACAAGGGAGTTAGATGGGGCAGAATGTGTTGGGTGTATCCAGGAGGGGTTCTTAAATCAATATGTTGACAATCCAACAAGGGGAGAGGCTATTCTGGACGCAGTGTTGGGTAATGAGCCTGGCTAGGTGGCTCACCTATCAGTGGGTGAGCAATTGGGGAACAGAGACCACAGCTCATTAATTTTCAGGACAGCTATAGATAAGTATGGGGCTAGCAGGAGGGTTTTAAATTAGAGCAGGGCTAATTATGAAGGCATAAGGCAGGAACTAGGTAGAGTAAACTGGGAACACCTTTTTGCTGGCAAGTCCATGTCAAACATGTGGGATGTGTTTAAGGATCAAATACATAGGGTACAGGATGGGTACATCCCGATTAGAAGAACATGAATGGCAAAATAAGGGAACCTTGGATGTCCAAAGCGATGAACTTAGTCGAGAAGAAAAAGGACAAGTATGTAGAGCTTCGGAAGTTAGGATCAGATAAGAGCACATGAGGACTATAAAGAAGCTAGAAATGAACTCAAGAAAGGAATTTGGAAAGCCAGGAGGGGCCATGAGAAGTAGGATTAAGGAGAATCCAAAGGCATTCTATACCTACATCAGGAATAAGAGGATAATGAGGAAAAGGGTAGGACCACTTAAGGATAAAGAAGGGAATCTACGTTTGGATGCAGAGGATGTGGGCGAGGTTCTGAATGAGTATTTCTCTTCAATATTTACCCAGGAAAGGGACATGCAGGACACAGAAATTGGAACTGAGGGTGTAAACCTGTTAGGGCATTTAGAGGTCAAAGAGAGGGTAAACGTTAGGTCTCCTATACAACATTAAGGTGGATAAGTCCCCGGAGCCCGATGGGATATACCCCAGGTTACTGAGGGAGGCGAGAGGGGAAATTGCTGGTGCCTTGACCAGTATCTTTGTGTCCTCTGTGACCAGGGGTGAGGTCCCAGAGGACCGGCAAGTGGCTGATGTTCCTTTCTTAAATAGAGGAACAACAGGGGAAAATCCAGGGAACTATAGACCGGTGAGTCTCACATCAGTTGTAGGGAAATTGTTGGAGAAAATTCTTAGAGCTAGGATATACGAGCATCTGGAATCCAATGGCTTGATTAGGGAAAGCCAGCATGGCTTTATGCAGGGTAAGTGTCTTACTAACCTGGTTGAGTTTTTTTGACAAAGTGACAAGAGAGACTGATGAAGGTAGAGCTGTGGATGTCGTCTATATGGATTTCAGTAAGGCATTTGACAAGGTCCCACATAATAGATTAATCAAGAAAGTTCGGCTGCATGGGGTCAGTGGAGAATTGGCTGTGTGGATCCAGAGCTGGCTTGCCCGTAGAAGACAAAGGCTGGCAGTTGAAGGGACTTATTTGGGCTGGAGGCCTGTGAGTAGTGGTGCTCCACAGGGATCTGTACTGGGAACTCTGCTGTTTGCAATGTACACAAATGACCTGGATGAGCATGTTGATGGGTGGGTTAGTAAGTTTGCAGACAATACCAAGATTGGAGGAGCTGTAAATAGTGTAAAGACTGGTGACAGACAGCGCGATATAGAGCAGTTGCAGATGTGGGCAGAGAAATGGCAGGTGGAGTTTAACCCAGATACAAAGTTGCACCTTGGTAGGACTAATGTCAAGAGGCAGTACACTCTAAAGGGCAAGATTCTTAACAGTGTTGAAGAGCAGAGAGACCTTGGGGTGCAAGTCCATGGCTCATTGAAAGTGGCTACACAGTCAGATAGAGTGGTTAAGGTGGCTTATGGAATGCTTGCTTTCATTAATCAAGGTATTGAGTATTGGAGTCAAGAAGTTATGATGCATCTCTATAGAACTCTGGTTAGGCCACATTTAGAGTATTGCGTGCAACTCTGGTCACCTCACTAATAGGAAGGATGTTGAGGCTTTAGAGAGGGTGCAGAGGAGGTTTACTAGGATGCTGCCTGGATTAGAGGGTATGTGCTATCAGAGACACTGGACAAACTTGGGCTCTTTTCTCTGGAGCGGCAGAGGCTGAGGGGGTGATCTGTTGGAAGTGTAGAAAATTATGAGGGGCATAGATAGGGTGGACAAGCAATATCTTTTTTCTCATTATTGAGTGATCCAATACCAGAAGGCATGCATTTAAGGTGAGAGGGGGTAGGTTCAGCACAGACGTGAGGGGTATGGTTTTTTTTTTACTCAGAGTGGTGGATGCCTAGAATGCGTTGCCTGATAGGGTGGTGGAGGCAAATTCATCGGGGGCTTTTAAGAGGGGCTAGGATGGGCACATGAAAGAGAGGAAAATAAAGCGATATGGGCATTCTGTAGATAGGAGGGATTAGCTATGTCGGCACAACGTTGTGGGCCAAAGGGCCTGTTCTGTGCTGTACTGTTCTATGTTCTATACACATTAAAAGCAGAACATGGCTTCAATTAATAAAGTCCTATTTGAAATGCATTTAAATTTGAAGTGAATGTTTAGATATTGGTCAGAGACTAAAGTGGTAGCATTTTGAGTATGATACTTTTTGTTAGAACAAGAGGTCACATTATAGTTTAGTCTACTTTTTGGATGCCGATTTTATTTGCAGGTTTCTTGATTATTAAAAACAGGAAGGGCTGTCATATGATTAATCGACAAATAGAGCCATGTAGGTCAACATCCTTCAATCTAGCATAAAAGAGGGAAGGTCTGACGTACAGGGTGTGCAGGAGGCCAGAGTTACTACCAATGAACAACTCAACATAGCCAAGTGGCAGTCTCTTACTTCAGAAAATGAGAGGTGCATGTTTTGTTGGGTCTTACTAAAAAGCACCAGCAGCTGTGCCCACTTCTGTAGCAATGATTGATAGCTGGTAAAATTCTGCTTCTCATCAGAATTGATCACAATATTAAAGTTGGTGTCAGTGAAGAGAAAAAAAACTGATTTGTCTTTTGCAAGCAGTTGAATTTGTTGCAGCTTGCATTCTACAAAGCTCAGCTTTCCTTAACCAGTTTGCAACTGGTTTCCTACTCAAAGTGGAATGATGGTTCTGCCAAATATGTAGAAATAGTTCTCACACTCAAAGTTGAACATTCACAAAATAAAAAAACACATCTTTGGAAAGTAATCAAATAGGGACTGTAACAGTTGGTTCCTCATCAGTACTTCTGCTAGATCCTAGCCTTAATATTTGGTGAGAAGGGAGTAAGGAGAACCATTTACGATGAGCTATCATTGTGTCTGCTGTTTTCTTCCCAAGAACACGCACATCTTTTCCAGGAGATTCAATGTTCAATTCCTTTCACAATTATTCTAACAGTGAGGTGCCAGGCCTGCTCACCACAGAATCTTGGCAGCATTCAGAAATGGAGGATGCAGAGGACTAAGTTCACACTATTATACAATGCCAGGCAACGATCATACCAGCAAAAGACAGACCAGGTATTTTTTCCCTCCACTGACACCAACCTGAAACATCTCGGTGATCAATTCTAGCTAGAAGAATTTTATCAGCTGTAAATCATCTTTGATGCTATAAAAGTGGGGACAAACAGATCTGCCATGATGAATGGTTTGTTTCTGGCCTTTTCAAAGCCTCCCCACAAGGTTGCTACTTCTCATGCATTCTAACAGTCAACAAACCCAAGTGAACTCAACATGTAAAGCACAACACTAGCAGGGACAAAGGACTTTATGATCTATATCACTGCCACTGGGTTCAACAGCTGGCCAAGCAGACACCAACAGGCTCCACTATCAAGTTATCAAGGCTATTTTGGCAAGATTTCCTAGCTCCAAAATCTCCACCACCAAGAACATCAACAATGTGGGTCACCATAATTCACAAATTCACCAAGTCACATTTCATTCCAGTGGACACAAATCAGTCATTTTTCCTGCACCACTACCACATCATTTCTTCCAATGGTGGTTGTATACTTGTCAGGGCATTCAGGAATAGACAATGCAAATACATTCTTAAACTACTCTCACACAACCAAGAAATGAATTAAGAGCAAGTGACTGATCTTTATCCTTTCAACTTAAACCTCTTCCACATTGTTAGGTATAATTTACAGTAAGACAGGTTTAATTTTCAACTGCAGAACTATGGTTAAAATAATCAAACAGCACATAATGTTGTTCCTGTTTATCAATGCAATTTAAAAAATTTCTCTATTTTATGTACAGTCAACACTGGTCTTTTTGGTTCCAGCACATAGGACTTCCAGTGGTTTCTGGAAAGATCTTTAGGTCAGTAATGGCTGCAAATGTCTGGCTAACTCTCTGGGGTAGATGGTTTTGTAAAGTTTCAGCTCATATGCTACAATGATGAAATTTAAAATTACACCAAAATTAACACTAACATTAAACGAAGTTTATACACACAACTAGAAATATTTTAAATACATCCTATTTTTCCTCTGCATTCATAAGAGATCTTTAATTTTACTTCATCTTCCTCTCCACACTTCTCCCAAAATCTGAACCATTAATGATCTTGCTCCCTCCTCAAAGCCAACACTCGCCATAAAATGGATGTTTGCCTTTAGTAAACAAAGTGAGTGAGAAATTCCACAGCACTTTGCCACACACCACCCCCAATCTCCTAGTTTGTCTCATGAACAGACTTAAAAATGCTCCAAAAAGATCAATCAGCACTCCACTACATATTTTTGAAAAAAACAGTACTATCAGGAACTAATCATTTAATGCTGCACTCTTCAGTTTGGGTGTTGTTGAAAAGCACTAGTTGTAGTGACTCACCATCTGAGCAAGCAAACTGGCCCGGCAGTCGGGTCGCGTGTCGTCAGAGTGGCAAGGCCCAAGATGGCGTTGGGCCTTAGTCTTCCCTGAGCGACAGGGAGAACCTGCGCGTGGGAAAGGTTTGATGACGTAGCGTATACGTCATTTCTGTTTTCGGTGGGCGGGAACAGTCTCTCTTAAAAGGCCCGCGCAAGGCGGGAAAATAAACCAGTTCTTGCTCGGAAACCCATCGACTAGTGTCGTTTTCACATCGCGGTAGCAGCCGCTACATAGTTTTAATTTCTTGTAGCTGACTACTGTGTCCACACACAAACACAACCAACCCTTCTCACTATTAGACAGCCAGATTACTTAGACATAGTTGCACCAGTGTTTCCAGAGGGCTTTCCAGCTTTCATGAGGGACCCAGAGAGGTTAGTGGATCACATCACCCACAGGAGGGAGGTCTTGTGTGAAAGAACTATGGACACCCTCCAGGAGATTGCTAGGGAGGTCACCAGGAAGGTCTGTCAGGAGTAACGCTAACCACAGTGCTGAACAGCGTCAAAGAAAATCATGATCTAATAAGACTTCAATACATCTACAATCCTCCAAATGCACAGGAATGCCAGAGGCGACAGAGAGTAGTGGACTCAGCCAGTTCCATCATTGCTGCAGCTCTCTCCATCATTGAGGACATCTATAAGAGGTGATATCTCAGGAATGTGACATTCATCATTAAAGACCCCCACCGTCCAGGCTATCCCCTCTTCTTGTTGCTGCCATCTGGCAGGAGGTACCTGGAGACCCACATCTCCGGGTTCAACAACAGTTTCTTTCCTGCTACCACTGGGTTCTTGAACTGACCTGAAGCTTAATACTACCTTGGACTACATTTATTCCTCTCTTTCAACTTGTACTAATGTCGTTATATTTATTTGTTGTGCAAGGTTAGTTTAAGTTCACATGTTTGTAATGTACTGTGCTGCTGCAAAAGCTAATTTTCATGGCATTTATACCCTGGGTATGCATGCCATTGGCAATAAACTTGAATTCTGCTGAAAAAAATGTTTACATCATGCTCACTCCTACAAGCCGCCTGGATCCTGTATCTCTTTCTGTCCCTGGTATTCTCCATGTACTTCTCTTCTCCATCTGTGGTTCTGCTCAAGTATAACCCAAGCATTGCTTTTGCTCCAATAACCACGTCCCACACACATATGCACTGACTCAGTTCGGCACTTTGCCCCCAATTCCAGCATTCTTCCCACATCCACATTCTTGTACTCACTGCACAAGTGCTCTGTACAATCAGCCATGACAGCTACAATGTCAAGCCTACTCAACCACCTCTTACAGTTCTCTACTGTGGGCAAAGGTCATCAGGAATATGTCGTTGGCACAACAGACAGGACGGGAACCAGCTTGGGAGAACTGAGTGAGTGAAGGACAAAACACTGGACCTTGTGTGCTGGAGCAGGCAAGCCTCTGCTAAAAAGGATAATCCAAGCATGTCAAAAATCTGCCCATTACATATCCTGTGCACCTTAAAACTTCACTTATGACACTAGTAGGAAATTAAATCTAGTCTAGTTGCTCGTACAAGCCGAAGGAGAGATAGATGAACTCTTCACTTTTGGAGTACAGTGAGTAAATGACCTCACTAGTGCAGCTACAAGCAAACTGAGATGTGGCATACAACAGCAGGCTGGACCCAAAGACAAAAAATGACAGTGATCTCAACTTTGACTGAGCACACTCCAGGTTGAACATAATTAGGATTTTAAAAAGCCAGGAAAAAAATTCACTAGTGATTATGAAAATCTTGCCTCGAAATGAGATACTAATGTCACAACTGGTGTTGGCATTCCAAGAAACATGAAATTTCTCCAATGTTAACAATTTTGGACAGCACAATATTCTTTTTAGGATTGCATGAATAATTTATTACCAAGTTTAAGTTTAGATTACAGGGATACTTGCAGCTGTACCTTTGGTATGACCATTTTAAACTTTGATAGTTCTGACAAAGGGCTCTGACTTAATACATTAACTGTTTCTCTTTCCAGTATTGTTTTTATTTCAGATTTCCAGCAAATGTCCCCCCACTTTCATAAATTTTGTAGATTTCACACGTGAAAAGAGACAGCTGTCAATAGAGTTTTATTTGGCAGATGGACAGCAATTATATTCAAAGGTGAACAAATAAATCTAGGGCATGCTGAGCATTGAACGAAAACAACCATTTTCACCCACAAATCCCTTTCTATTATATTTTCAGCAGAGAGTAACAAATTCAGGATACCTTCTGAGAATCAACAGAGTTAGATACTCCAGTAGGTAGTCTGGCTATCCTAATTTTTTGGATATTGATCCATATTGTAAACAAGAGAAGCAGCATTAATACCACTTGTGACAGAACTAACGTCATGAAAAGCAACTTCATCAGCAAGATCTTCTTTGCTGGACAACTCTTTCTGTACTGAGCGTGAAAGTCAAGGATGAACAGAAGATCAAAGCACATTTGACCTCCCGCATCATTACTGGATTCACAGAGTCCAGGACAGAGCACAGACGTCCCAAGTCGAAGATTCCTTCATATCCAGTCCTCAACTTTACACCAACCATGAATGCTGCTTAAAAGCATATTTAAGACCAATAGACAATGAGACATGTGTTCTCAATTTAACTTTTATATAACGTGTGTGATAGGCCTTTTAATCATTTAGTTGGATGGTCACTGACCTTGATAGAAATGTTGTAGTTTTACTTCTATTACTTAAATTTAATTAAATATTATGCTTTTAAAAACCAAACTGAAATTTGATTTTAAAATCACTTGTTCAGAGATATTTCAAAGCCATTTAAAAGGCCTTTGGCAACAATCATCAGGACCACCAAGTCTTCCCGAGAGAGGCAGAATCACTGCTTGTGCACTCTTCTACCTTGGCAGATAGCTGCAGCAATGAGGCTTTTATAAACAAATGGCCTTGCCTGGTGGAGGTGCCAATGGGGGGGAATGAACATGGAGCCTGATGGACTGACTGAGTGCAATCTGGCAAAATTCCAATACCCCTCATATTCAATTCCTCAAAATAGATCAATTAAAGGTGGGGTTTCATAAAATCTAAAAGCTGCTACACTTTAAAGTACAGAACAAATGATCAGATTCACTTGCTTCAATCAGAACAAGTCCACACACTAGATGCTAAAGTCAGGATACTTCTAGATTTCCTAGATTTGTGGGTCATCCAACCTTAAAAGACTAACTGTCCATGTTCTATTTAATTTTAACAGCTCCTGGCCCATGGATTTTCAAAATCTGCTTACAGTTTATCCTTTATTGCATTTGTTGTGTGCAAAAGGCCTTTTAAACATTCAATTACCTAGACATGCCAATATCTCTATTGTTTAAAATCACTTTGCAGAGAGCTGTGGTAATACAAATCACAAAATAAAATACATCTTTGCTTTCTGGATCACATCTAAAGAATCCTAAACTTTGCAGTTACTCCTTTTGCAAAACCAAAACTCGACCAAGTAATTCTTCTATTTGAGCAAAGTGTTGCTACGAAGTTGAATTTTACCTTACAATCTGTTTAGAATGACTCCCACTCTCCAACCACCACACAAAACGCTTGTGTATTTGATACCCAGAAATGACAGACCACCTGCACCAAATCAAACATTAATGGAGAACTGGAAGACTGGTTCAGCATTAAAGAGGACAGCTGTTTTATTGCAGCTGTTCAAGTCCAAGGTTTCTGTAATCTTACAGGTTGGTTTGCCTTCATGTTCAGTCCCTCCCAGCCCCATCACTGATGCATTAGGAAACCCAAATGTATCCAAAGACTCCTGGCACCATGCCCCAAAACAGTCTTTTTTCCCCAACACCCAACTGCATTCCACCCCCTCATGCTCAATAATTTAAGTACAAATCAAATCCTCCCTTGTCACCATCTTTTCTCTACCTTCCTCCAAGTTACCACCGTCAATAGCCATCTGACTCTTGTTCATTCTGCAACTGTAAAATGAATGGAAAAAAATGCATGCTTACAAATGCAAAGTCTATTCTGATGTGGTGGACTTTAGGCATAAAGTAATTTGGCTGTTGATGACCTTGCACAAAACTAGGCTTGCTGTGCAATGCTGCTTTTACCTGCTCTTGCATGAAAGAATTTACAGGTCACATTCAAATCACCTGTAGCAATACCTTCGTTCCTTTCTATTCTAGCAGTCAAAATGTAAAGAGCAACATTTCATTAAGTTTTGACTTTTCCTAAACAATATCACGTTGGCAATCTGTGGACCTCTTGCTTGGACTTCAAAATTGAACTCACATTAGCTCATTCTTTATTTTTTTTTTAAATATCACATCACTACCTTTGGATAGATGACAGGCCACTGAATTACATAGGTCATCAATAAGTCATCATACATCAAGGCTTCTTACCTGTGTTATATTAGAACTACTCTAGTCCTTACCTGACTAGATCAATGTTTTGCTTCAATCTTATATCACTCATGTAGAACATTTTTAAGTCAATATGACAAATTCATTGACATTCTGTCTGCTACTTTCGACACTTCCACAAAAAATATTCAATCAGATTCATTAGATATGATCTACCATTTAGAAATCAAAAATGCCACTAATTACATAAAATTTCTCTGAGAAGCTTTATTAGTTATACAAAGCAGAGAATGGTCCTTTGGTCCACACCAATCTAGTAGAGCTGCTGCATTATAGCTCCAGTTACCTGGTTCAATCCTAACCTTCAGTGCTGTCGGCATGGTGTACTAACCCATTTACACTAATCCTGTATTAATCCCATATTCCCATCAATTTCCATTATCCGCCAACCACCCACACATTAGGGGCAATTTACAGTCACCAAATAACAAACTCGCATGTCCAGATGAAGAGTCTCAACCCAAAACATTGACTGTCCATTTCCCTCTACAGATGTTGCCGGAGCCTCTGAATTCCTCCAGCAGCTTGTTTTTTTGCAACTCGCATGTCTTTGGGATGTGGGAGAAAATCTGAGCATCCAGAGGAATCCACCTAGTCACAGGAAGAACTCCATGCAGACAGCACTGGAGGTTAGGATTGAACTGGATCACTAGAGCTGTAATGCAGCAGCTCTACTGCAACTCTTTGTTTTATCCTTAGATTCCAGTAACGTCATCATGTCATATTTTACTTTAATAGGTCAATGATTTCCTGGTTAATGTTACTTTTATTCCCCATTTGAAATTATTTTTGCAATTTTCAGTTTAAAAGTCACACTTTGGAAGATAACTGAAGAATTTATAATTTCTTCTACTTCTTCAAAGCCCTATGCTAGAAACCAAGGTCTTCACAGCTGTTCAGTCTTTAGTGTTGTCACATGTAGTGCTTTCTTACCTAAAGTTTAGTGAATTAGTCCTTGAATCATTACTGATTTCCTTGCAACACCCTCTTCCTCTACTCCAAAGACTAACAAAAGTATTATTCAACAAGTCTGTAAATTGAAATAACAGAAGTTATCCCCATTAAAAGGCCAATATCACCTTTGACTGTAAAAACTACTTATCTTGATATCCCTTGCAGGTTTTGCATAACAAATGGAATTATTCTATTGCCATATTTCACTTTTGTTATTTGTGCCTGAATGAATCCATACCAACCTAACAAAATAAAGCCTCATTTCTCTAGTAACTACAAAAGCCTGTTACAAAAAAAAAACTGAATTTCTTCAAAGTAAAAACTTCAATTTCATATTCATGTAAACCTCCATCCAAAATTCAAATATGCCAGGGATGGGAGGAGGAATTCACCTTGATTGATTAAAGGCTAATCTTTTAGCACTGGTGCATTGTGAATCATCCTCCACCCTCACCTTCCTAGACACTTCACAGGAACAGTAACAAAATTTGATTGAACTTCATGAACAGATTAGATGAAGGCAGATGACCAAAAGGCTGGTCAAAGGGGAGCTAATAAAAAGGAGCAGTTTGCTATGAAGAGGTAGAGGAATAGCAAGATCGGAGGAAATTCAGAGCCTTAACAATCGAAGCTATATGGTGCAATGATTAATGCTGGGAATGACCAAAAAGACAGATCTGGAGGACTGCAGGTACCTTGAAAGACTCTTCAAGCAGCAGAGACGGACTGAGACCATGGAAGAATTTTAAACAAAGATGAGATTTTTCTTTAGCGTTGCTAAATCAGGAGCCAGGATAGGTATAGGTCATCAAAAGGGATAGTAGGTTTTGATGCAGAATTTAAAGGTAGGAAACACTTTTGACCTCATGCTCACAAGTCAGCAGGATAAGGATTAGGATTTCAGCAGTAGGTAAATAGAACTGGAGCAAATTCAGATGTAATTATAGGAAGTGGGAATGGACAGTTTTGACAATGGCGTGGATGTGCAGTTAAAAATTCATTTCACAATCAAATACGACATCAAGCTTGTAAGCAGCCAAACTGTTGCAGGGAGAGGAACAGTCAATAGTTATGGACTAGAGTTTATGGAGGTAACTTAAGATATTTTTTGCAATCTTTGCAGTACTTGGAGAATGACTGACTAATTGGAGATTACAGAATCAAAGGGCGTTGGTGAGAAACAGGACACTTTCTGTTGGTATTGCTGAGGGATGGAACATGTGCAAGAAATACAAAAGGCAGTCAAGGATAGATCCTTGAGAGATACAACAGTGGAATAAATAAAGGTGCTCAGCATGAAAATGGTGCTGTCAAGAGGAACTTCTGGTTGTGCACAGATTCTTATTATTCCAAAAAAATTTTGAAGTTTCAATTGGATGACAAACTTACCCAACCTCCTTGTTGGATGATATAATCAGCATCTGTCTCCTCAATGTACTTTACTCCAAGTTCCACCACTGTCTTTAGAGATGGCTTGCTGTTACTGGTTAGTAATTGCCTTAATAGCACTAGGGATATCAGAACCTACAAAATAAAATTAGTATAAAGTATACTTTGTCATTTAAAATGTATAGTAAATTACAAAATTGCCAAACATACCCTTCAACAGTTCTAAAAGTATCTCTAGGATTACTAGCTCAACAGCAGTAGCATACAATTTTGTAGGTAGCCAATTAAATTCAGAGAAAATAAAGCCATTCTTCCATTTCCTTCATCTTTAAATGGATCTTCAGCCTTTACACATGCTAGCTACTGCATGAATGAAGTGCAATAAAAAGAGCGGTCCCTGCTTAAATTAATAAAACTTTCAAAAAGGGTACTCAATAGTTATATCCTTGCTCAAGGAGGTGCTCACAATGCACTAGATGTCTAGGCAACTATCTACATTTAACTCCTTAAAGAAATGAATAAGAAAGTTTTACTCAGCATCTTCCACAACTTTGATGTAGATGCTGAAACAAACCTGCAAACAAACTTGGCTTCTCTCCTTAGAGAGATATGTTCAGCAAACTACTTGTTTTTCCCTTGGAGATCTTGGGAGCTTGAGCACACTGTCATAGGAACTGTAACAGCAGTTCAGAAGTTTTATGATGAGATTGTTAAGAACACACCATCAAGGGGCTTCTGCATTATAATTTGCCCTATATTTCCCTGTTTAAGAACAAAAACCTGTTCCTTTCAGATTTCATTACTCTTTTCAGGAAAGTCTGTTATGCATAGCATTATAATTAAACAAAGTGACCCTAGACATATTCACCATTGTTTACAGATCCATAAATGGATTTGGCAAAACAGTGCACATTCCTAAATTATGCAATTTACCAGCTTCAAAAGACTACTTTCAGTTTAGTAACGCAAACATGGGTAACAGATACAAAAATAAATGTTTAAATGCTGTTTGCATTCAATAAAGTCTACCATTGACTGTTTTATCATAAGATCTTTAAAAGATACTGTTGCATTAAGAAGAGAATCTAAATAAAAACTTCAATTATTAAGCTGATAAAACAGAGCATTTCCCATTTTTAAGATAATGTCCACAAGGGTTCAAAGTTTTCAAAAAACAACCAGAACAAGTTGTGAAATTGAACAGAATTTCAAATTGCTTGCTAGGAAAATATTACTGGATTTGCATTGATAACAAAGCTAGTTCATTAATGTTTCTGCTCCTAATTAAGCTATTTCCTGATTAACTTGTGCATGTTAAGAGATTAATTCTTAATGTCTCCTCTAAGAGGCTAGCAACTTTTCATGGTTACAAAAACACTGAAGTTGTCTTACCATTATTTTGTCAATAACTTGGCACAGCCCTTGCTCTACCATTATCAGCAAGCCAGGAATCTACCCCTGGTTCAAAAGAGAAGACAGTGCCAGGAGCAAAATCAGATGCACGTAAAAAAGGAGGTGCCAATCTGAGGTTTAAAAACAGTGATGAAAGGTATTGCGTGCAGTGATATCAAGCAGCAATTACTTGCCAATGTGCTATCAAAAGGCAATTAGTAAATCAATTAAGGCACATCAAGTCCTTCCTCTCCAGACCTCATTAGAATTTAGATGCAAATGTGGAAGGGAGCAAGTGCACTTCATAATAAAAACATCCTGGAATCAGAATAAAATTAACTCTAGTGAAAGGAGGGAAAAATAACTGCACTAGCTATAATTACATCAAGCACCAAATACTGTTCATTTGTGTTTGTTGAAAATGAAATCTCAGGCCCAGAATGCTTCTACAATTCTTCAAAGATTCTTACACCCAGAGTTCTAGTTCCAACCATTTTCAGCTGCTTTATCAATGAAATTCCTTCAAGGTTAGAAGTTGGGGGCTGGATGATTAGTGTTTGCTGAGGGTGACCTATTTTCAGTTTTAATTCACTGTACTGAAACACACTGGAGGATTAGGAAAGTGTTTTGGCTTAGACTGACAAGGGGCAAATAGATTTGGATATACAAGTGCCTGGCAATGCAGTCTCTAACAGGAACATCTGAACACCTTCCCTCTACATTTTGTAGCATTACCACTATCAAATAGTCTACCATTAACATCCAGAATCTAAATAGATCAGCCACTTGTATTTCACAACTATAAGGGCAATATAGAAGCTTGGAATTATTAATTCCTTGCCAACTCTTGAAACCCAAGACACAAAATAAGTATAGCAGTGGACTCGAGCACCATTGCTCTGTCTGCCGCAATAGTTAAGGCCTTGCGGTGGCCACCCACTTCAATTCCACATCCCATTCCCATACTGACATGTCTATCCATGGCCTCTTCTACTGCCACATTGAGGTCAGGCACAGGCTGGAGGAACATCATCTCATATTCTGCCTCCAACCTGATGGCCTCAACATCGATTTCTCTAACTTCCAGTAACTCCACCCCTTCTTTTTCACCCCCCCCCCCCCACACTGCTTTGTCTTCCCTTATTCCTATGGCTCCCTTCCCCAACCTTGATAACCTGCCCATCTCCTCTCCCCCCCACCCCCCAATCCTTTATTCCACAGTCCATTGCCCTCTCCTACCAGATTCCTCCTCCTTCAGCCCTTTGCCTCTTCTACCCATCACTTCTCAGCTTATTACATCTTCTCCCCCTCTCACCAGGACTCGCCTATCCTGAACTCACCTATCCCCTTCCTGTGTGTGCTGCTTCTCCTCTCCACCCCCCCCCCCCCCCCCCCCATCTTCTTATTCTGGCTTCTGCACTCTTCCTTTCCAGTCCTGATGAAGGGTCTCGGCCCGAATATCGACTATTTCTTTCCCTCCACGTATGCGGCCTGACCTGCTGAGTTCCTGCAGCACTTTGTGTATTGTTCCAGATTCCTGCATCTGCAGAATTTTGTGCGTCTTCAGACTCACCACTTTGGTGAGTGCAACTTCAGCAACATTCAAGTAGCTCAATGGAGAGAAGACAAAGCAGCCTACTTGTTGGCTCCCCATCTACATTTCAAATTATTCTCATCTGGGTGCACAGTGCCTGCAGGGTACCATCTACAAGATGCACTTCAGTGACTCACCAAAGCTATTTCAATAGCCAATCTCAGAATCATGCTTTGCACTACCCAAAAGCTGAGGGCAATACAAGGGTGTAAGTATATTATCTTTGCTTGACCATTATGTTTGGAATAAGAACAGAAAATACTGGAAGAATGGAGTAATTCCAGAGAGGAAAAATGGAATTAAAGTTTCAGGTCAATGTTCTCTTTGGAAAAGTATCTGTGCATTCACTAGGTTTGTGGACCAAATTCCCAGCCAAAGGAAGAGAGAAAAGAGAAGGAAGATTTCTTTTGGTTTCATGACAGTTTACATTTTTTGTGTCTCACCTTTTGGATTTACAGTTTCAAACTAAATTGTGTTTTGACGTTCAAAAGGTACTGTTCCTAGTACTCTTTCCCTTCATTTAACCAGGGCTGGTTTTTCTGACTTGCTGGTAGTAGTGAAGAAAGAGCAATTCCAGGCCACATCATTACAGACTGAGGTGGAATGCAATTCTACTGCTTCTAATACCCCATTTAACACAACTACACCACGCAATGAAGAACATTGTGTGTGAAGGCATAACTTAAGACTCTATAGGGACAGTGTATGATTGCTCCAATAAGCCATGGCTGGTGCATCTTCAACAGGTAGTTTGGTTATCACGAGTTCAAGTGGATTTTTTCTTTAAGCTGGTTATTTCACCACCCACCATATGCCCGGTCTAGCAGATAGATCTTTCAGAACTTACCAAGGTCAAGCACTTGCATTTCTAAGGAGACAATCTTGGACACTCAAATTCTCCACCCAGAGTAGGGGTAGTAGTGGTGTAGCTAGAAGAGCTGCTGCCTCACAGCTCCAGTCAACCTGGGTTCAAATCTGACCTCCGAATGAAACTCCACCTAGCAGTCTCTGTGACCTCATTGGTTACCTCTGGATGCTCTGGTTTCCTCCCACATCCCAAAGACATGCAGGTTGGTGGGTTAATTGGCTGCTGCAAATTGCTTCTAGAGTGTGAGCAAACAGTAAATTCAGTTGATGGGAATGTAGGGAAAAGAAGATGGGATAAGTGTCAGATTAGTGCAAGTGGGTGCTTGATGGTTGGCATGTACTCAGTGGGCCAACAGCTCAGATTCCCTGCTGTATAATTATGAGAACATTCTGTACTTCTGATATTCTCAATGCTTCTTTCAAGTACAGCTTAACATGGGAGGACACTGGTTCCTCAGCCGAAGGTGCATGGTGATAGTAGGAAAACTATTTGCTCATGTCATGAGACTTAGTGGTGAGTCAATGTTGAACATTTCCAAAGCCATTTCTTCTCTATGATGGACGGCACGGTAGCGTAGTGGTTAGTGCGACGCTATTACAGTGCCAGCGATCAGGGTTCGATTCCCGTCGCTATCTGTAAGGAGTTTGTACGTTTTCCCATGTCTGTGTGGGTTTCCTCCGGGTGCTCCGGTTTCCTCCCACATTCCAAAGACGTATGGGTAGGTTAATTTGGGTTTAAAATGGGCGGTGTGGACTCGTTGGGCCGGAAGGGCCTGTTACCATGCTGTAAATAAAATTTTTTTAAAAATGTATTACTGTGCCGAAACAGTCTGCTAGTGTGCCAGAAGTGGTCAATCTCAATAACTTTTTATAGTGGTTTTGATACAACCAAGTGGCTTGCCATACCACTTCATAAGGCAGTGACGAGCCAGGCAGATTGTGAGGGGTCTGGAGTTCTACATGATTGACTTTGAAGATCAGCAAAACATGAGAATCTTTGGCTTTCAACATCAAAGTAATTGAGAAATAAACTAATACAATCTGTGAATCTGCAAGCAGCAATCAATAGGCTTATTTGGCTTTATGAACTCAAACTTATTGTAAGTGTTCAGTCCAAGTCAACCAATTTCTCATTAAGTAACTAGAAGCGGGCATTCCTTCTCCTTACTGATTGTATCCAAGCTTTTGACTTTCGATGCACAAAACAATGAACGGTAGGATTCTTTTGGCAATTCGAAAGACCAAAACCACACCATATCTTATTATTTACCCCTCCATACAAAGTAAAAATATTTGAGCCTCCAGCATTAATTTCCTGCAAACCTTCTGTTTGGCTTCAACCAAACTTATGCAACTAGTCCACATTATCTAGAATGGATCAAAGAAATTAGGGCAACTGTGACCTCTAAGTCAAATGGTACAATTCCATTACTTGCAGTAGTCATGCACTTAAAACACTAAAATGCACCAGAGAAAAGCAAAAGCACCAGTTCAGTGAATCCCATGGTTACAAAGTGTATCAGTATGAAATATAGTTCTGCAAGTTAAGCATTCTAATATTTTGTCCTTATCCATCTTACTCAAATAATAGCTTTTGCACCATGCTAAAAACCCCTCAGTAGCTTCTGAACAATTTAGTTACCATTTTAAACAAAAAGGACTCTTGACAGTGGGGACAATGGGTTCATATTCCAACTCATTGCTAAGTGAATTACACAGCAGCAGCCTACTCAGTCACCAGCGCAAGAAAAAAAATCAAATCCGTGAACCACCAGAAAGTTGGTGACTGAGTAGGCTATTACTCTGATAAAGAATTGTATACAAATACAAAATTGTCCAGTGTAGCTCTTGCCACATACACAATTTACATACTCCGTACAGCTACATGGAGCGGTTGCCTAAAGCAGATATCTCCATCTCCTCTATTTGCACATTCTTTAAAATGGCTCTGTTTGCTTTTGGCCATGTTGCTTTGCACAGTCTTGACACCAATATTCAAAAAACCAGCTCCAATATTACTTTGACTGGAGTGTTCCAAAATAATGTGCTACTTTTACCTTATTCCACCCACTGGTGTGGCTGGCGAGTTGATTTAACTGTTCTTTGTACAGCTCATACTCCAGGGGTCTGCAAAATGAGACAGAAAAAAATTACCCCAAAAATTGTTTCAGATATTTCTTTACATGTTAAAACTTGTAAAGGTATTTCTTTACACGTTAGAAAAATCCAGAAGGGCACATAGCTGATGCTCCCAAATTGCTCTATGTAATTTTGCATGATATTGGCAACAGTACAATAAGACGATTTAAAAATATTCCATTACTCATAGTTACAGGAGTTGCCACCCAAATATGGCCCAAGGTGGAGGTGTCTACTAAATAACTTTCACAAGTTTATGAAATGTAGCCCAAGCCCATACAGATCAGTAACCTGCTCAAGTTAAACTACTTGTCAAACAACACAATATGGTTAAATAATCAATTTAACTAGAACTAGTGCAGTAATAATAAAACTCTGATAATCCACTAACCAACAATTCTGAAATGACAATGGTTCATCACCTGGCTCATTGGGGCCCCAATTGCTGTGCTCACTTGAAATTTGCCTGGTTTGGTTCCCTTGCTTTGAAACTTGTTTGGTTCCGTTCCCCAAACTCCCTTGAAACTTACCAGGTTCACTGGAAAATGTATCATTCCACTGTGTAACATCTTAAAACAAAGTGAATTAAAATGAGTTGGGGTATTAATAATAACATCCAATAATCTGGAAAATCTGCTAAACACGTGTGTAGTTTAATGGATTTTTATTGTTCTCATAGAATTGTACAGCACAAAAACAGGCCATTCGGCCCAACTTATTTACACTGACCAGTGGGTACCCTGTACTGTTGGAAACAAAAATCAGGATACATATTATCTAGGGTTATTTTAAATGGAGTTGATATATGATCAGACTCAAACGAAGACATTCAATTAATGGTGAGAATAAACAGATCTTTTTCCCAGGTTGTCAGATTGTGACAAGTTCAGTTTTTGTGGTGCCCCAAGCACTGATCCCTAGCTATTTACAATCTATTTACACAATGTGTTTGAGAGGACCAAATATTTCCAAGCATTTGGATTATACAAACCTAGGTGGGATGGCAAGTAGAGATGAGTATGTTAAGAGGCTTCAAGGGTTTATAGACAAGCTGAGTAAGCGGACAAAAACATGGCAGGTACAATATAAGATAAAATAATCCACTTTGGTGCACAAAACAGAAAAAAGTTTTTGTTTTAAAAACTGGGTGATGGATTGCGTATTGTCGATGTTCAAAGAGATTGGTGTCCCTGCACACGTCACTGAGAACTAACATGCATATGGGGTAAGTATTTAGGAAGACAAATGGCAAGTTGGTTTTCATTGAGAGAGCGATTGAGAACAAGTGTAAAATGGAAATTATATGGGGCTTCAGCAAGACTGCACCCGAAGTATTTTGAACAGTTTTGACCTCCATCCCTAGAAGATAAGTCATTGAGTTAATTCAAAGCAAAGATCAGATTTCTGGATAATAAAGGAGTCAACAGATTTGGGGATGGTGCAGGATAATAGCATTGAGTTAGAAAGAAATTACAACCCATTTTTAAACACTTCTGTCAATATGCTGGTCACTCAATATAAAAATACATGATTTTTTTTTGCAACAGCTCCAGACAGTGCAAGGCTGCGAAGGACAAACCAACACAATTCCTATTTACAAGTCTTTGATTTACCATGCCATCAATCAAAAGTGCAGCTCTGTTTGCAGTAGAGGTAGAGATGCAAGTAGAAAATTTCACAAATGCTCTAAATAATGTAACTCACTTAGCAAGAATATTTTGCAGCGCTCCCTGCACCTGTACAGTAAGCTCCCGAAATACTCTCTCTCCAAGATGAGCCAGGCAATCTTCTATCGAGCTTTCTGGATTTGCTGGACTAAATACTGGAGAAGTGTGGCACTCAAATCCTGTACTGGCAAAGGCTAAAAGAGACAAGGGAGAAAAATAAAGTCAAAAGCTTAGAATAATAGAATTGAAAGTCAAACAGAACTTATCCCAGTGGAAATAATGTCAAAAATATGATACTGAACTTACTACAAAACTACTATATACATATTTGTTCAAATTTTACACCCAATGATCAGGGACAGGCAAACAAACTGCAACATTATTTAATTGACTTTTGATATATGACAGCACAAAATGCTTTGATTCAGTCTGTGTTACAAGTTAGATATGATCCTTGGTTACACAAAATTCAAAACAGAAGTAACATCTCAAAAAAATAAGATCCAAGGAGATAGTTTCTACTACTGATAGAATCACTTGGTTCTAAACTGTCAATTAAAAATATGGACATCCATTGCACTCAGTACTTTTTACGAAGTAGTCCAAAAAGAACAAGTTGTGCACTCTTCAGTGAAGAAAACAGGTTACAATTTGTCTACTAACAAAACAGAAGGAAACAATTCAAAAACACACCGTGGATCATGAGTAAAATGTTGCAATACTTGGATCATTTAAAATTGAACATTAGCAATAGTACAGTGAAAACATAACTTCATAGTTGGTTTATACCAAGCTACTAGTATGGCAAAGACCAATCGCAAAAGTGTCTCTCTCACTTTCCTCCCCCCTCTTTCTTCAAAGAAAAAACAAACTTAGCATTACCAGATTCTGGCAGACAATATCATGTAAAACTTAAGGAATTTACCTCGTATAAGAAAAGAAAATAATTTCAAAAATAAATATTGAATAAGTTTGATTCCAGAAAGTTAGACAATAAAGTGGTGGATTCTATTCAAAATAAATATGATGATTAGCACAAAAATGCTTCTCCAAACCTGTCAGGTATTACACAATTCAAATGGGTGGAACATGTTCCATTTTTTTTGTAAAGTAGATTTTCCTACTAAAATCTTCTGCTCAAACTGATACACAGAGGTCTCCATACTTGGGTTTGTTCTTATATCCACAATATGTCACCAGATAACAGAGTACAATAGGGTGCCACAATGTGGTCTAGCATCCTTGCTTTGGTTGCAAAGCAAAAATATAATCTAGCTTTGCACACTCAATAAGGATAATATAAATTGCATTAAAATGCACAAGGTATTTGAGAGGTGAAACTATCCAAGAGCAACAATGTTTAAACCAACCTTTATTGATTTCATCATGCAGTAGTTTAAGTTCTTCTTCTATTTCTATCTTAATTTTCTCAGCTGCAGCAGGTTCCAAAGGAATCCTTTCCATTGATTGCGTCCCTGAAAATCAGTTAGTAGCACATCATCTGTTGTGTAATTATATAACATTAATGTAAGGTCAGAAAAACCTGTTTGGCCTATTAAAGCTAATCCCTCCAGTAACATAATAAATTAAACCAGAGTTGCATTAAAGCCTAACAAAAGTGACTGAATTCTTCCACCCTTCACATAGTTATTTCTTTATTCAGCAATTAAACCAGTTAAAAACACTAATGCCTTTCAGCCCAGCTCTGCCTTTCTAAGCAATACACTTTATACTGATAAGGTATGACACATTGCCAGAATTCATTACAAACCATGTGGAAAGTTAATAGACAAGTAATGCATGACTGCAGACAAGCAAGGTGTTTAGTTTCCAAAACTACTTAACGATCATCAACAGTGAATAAGATGAAGTCAAGGATTCTTTCCCAAATCTAAACTTAGTCAACTTTGCCCCAAAGCAAAAAGCCAGCAATACAACTTGGATCCTTTAATATTTAATCTCCAAAGCAAAAATAAAATTTGCCAAGTATATTAGTTGATTATAAAACAACACATTAGTCAGGCACATCAATAAACGAACATTTTAAGCACCTTTCAATTAATCCACACAACTGTTTAAGCTACTTAATTATGTTCTATGAAATGTATTCTTAATCACATCACTAAGATTACCTGTCGATAATTGAATATTTTCTTGCGAAGCCAGTCCCAAATAACTAAGGACAACATATCGGGTCTCATAATGAAAACCTTCTGGAAGAGATGTAGCCATTTTCACTTAATCCTTTTCGTGGTCAACTACATTACGATACATAAACCAGGATAAGAAAGTAGAAGACTGTCAGAAAAATATACTCAACTAATATTCTACAAACTGATTGCTAGCAATGTTTATCTAATGCATATTACTTATATCCTTATTTTTTCAATGAAGGAAACCGCTATTTAAAAAGTTTTCAGGAATTTCTTAACATGTTAAGTTTTGGAATACTACTCAAAAGTCCTACCCATCATTAAAATTTCTAATAAGATTGAACGCCAACTTTTTAGCGTGGAAATTTAAGACAAGCGCCAACATATTCCTTTAGAAAGTAAACAGCAGACGACAACAAAGTCAGTGTGTCCTTTGTTCAACGACCCTACCAAGTGTCTGTGTGCAGTTCCAATGTCTGACATCAGTAGAAAAAAAGGTCACAAACAACGCGGTATTGGATAGCTGTCTGTTCATGCACTATTAGCTTGAAGCGATTGCAAAGTCTTTCCAATACTGATATAGTTTTACATAAATTCGCTTTTTATCCGATATTGAACTTCGAAAATGCATTATTACATCACAAATGCAGCTTTAAAGTTAAATATCCTGTCTTTAAACTAACGTGACATTAAAACAGTTCCAATTACACAAGAGAAATTGGAAACTATACAGAACAGCAGGATACCATTTAAACTCATTGCATAAATGGTGCCCCATCAATAATAATAACATATTTGAACGAAGGTTCACTTTCTACTTTAATTGACCTCCGACGTGCTTTTTACCTTCTTTTACAATTAGGCAAAACACATTCCCAGGACAGACTTGCTGTGCACTGGAACGGGACAACCAGGTGCAGCTGCAACCACTGGGCGCAGTTCCTTATTTAGATGCGCGCCATCTTTAGGGGGCAAAGAGATGGCCTGGCTCCACCCCATTCCGCAACACAAGGGGGCAACACGTCAAACCACGCAGCCTTAACAGTAAAATTACCCCGGCACCCCCACCCCGCCGCCGACAACATCAACTGCAAAAAGCTCCACCACCGAGGGGAAAATCTGAAATCAGTCTCCACGCTCGCCAGCTGATTAACGCGGGCAGTGGGAGTCAAGGGTCAAAGAGAAAAAAACAGCCGCATTTTCCAAAGTACTTAAGTATAAAACTTAATTCATGAAAATAAAAGTGTAATTTCTGATTTAAGATAAAAAAAATCATGCGTTTATTTTTTTTTATTTCTACCTATCTAATTCCCAAACGCCCAGTGCGGAGCGGGCGACGGACGTCACCACGCGCGAGCTTCTTCGGATGACGCAGGTTCACCGATCCCGACAGTTTGTGAATCGGGACGGCGGCTCGACTCGTGAGGCGCATGCGCGGGCAGACGTCCGGCGGGAGATGCGTGCCCGACGCGCGTTCCCGCCCTCTCGGGGGAGGGAGGGGGGGTGGTGTCAGGTGACCGGCTATAAGCGGAGGAGCTGGCTGCCTGAGTCAGCTGAGCGGTCGTGGTTAATCCTTGCGTAGTGAAGGGGTGGGGGGAAGAAAAGCAGTCGGAGCCGCGAACTGAACTCAGTCATCTCCATTCTACCTTCTTGCCTCCCCCTGTGAATTTCTCCTTCGACGGTGTCGGAGACCAGAAGCGAGGATGGCACTGAGCGACGCCGATGTGCAGAAGCAGGTAGGGGAGCTCTACCGACAGAGCTCGGCGGGCGGGTGTTGTGGGGGGTTGTGGAAGGAAAGGGGTGGACTGAATCATCTTCGCCAGGGTGTGTTTTTAACTTTGCCGATTGGCTGTTATTGGAATCTGAGAAAAGAAATGGCAAGGTTAAGTATCTCTTCAAGTGGCATCGAACGAAAGGTGTACTGATCTTCTAAATTGTTGTCCCTATCTTCATCCAAGATGATCTGTAGTGATGCTGAAGGTATGGAGGAGGGTCTGGAGGTGGATAAATTGATGTTAGTGACGTGTGTGACATAAGATGTGATTTATGAAGCCTAGAAGAAAAATTCTGTTATGCAGTGTTAATGAACATTTTCAGGAATTTCTATCATTAGTCTTGACCCATTTAACAAATAAAAAGTGATCTGGATCTTTAAGCTACTGGGCCACCATCATTTGGGGCAAGGACGACAAATTAATACTTGATAATGACCTAATGTTAAAGCATTTTCCTACGTAGAGGTATTCCTCTTACGATCTGCTTTCCTATTTTGTTTGAGGAACATTATTCTTTCTGCCTAATTTTGTGATGGGCTGCGCTGTATTTATGAGTAAGCATGATCTGAAATGTTAGCTCTTGTATTTCCACAGATACAGCCTGACCTGAATATTTTTTTTAAAAGTTTAGCTAATTGATGTATTGCATGTACGTTTTCAGATCCATGGAAGGTGCTGTTCTTTTTGCAGTCCCCTTGTTTGGCATGATGGAACTTCTATTGAATCAATTTGTTTTTGTTTGCATTGCAGTTTCTATGTGAATTTCAGTTGTTTGGAGAAAACCTAAACCTGATAACAATGGAAATTAATTACATTTATAGAGTAAATGGAAATAGGATGGAAAGACTGGTATTACTACATGTAACATTAACCAAAGTTAAGCAAAAATTTAAAGACTTTGAATGCCAGTGTATAACCGCAATCATCAATGAGCCTTCTGTGTTTTTATAGTTTAAAGATACTGCATTTTAAATTCACTCTTGCTTGTTTTTAAGCTGGCAAGAATAAATCGCTGACTTCCATATAGTATTGAGCAAAACTTTCATGTATTTATATTAAACAGTTACAATGGCTGTTTTCTTTTCTAAGTTGAGATAATGTTTAACCTTGTTGAATGCCATTGTTATTCATTTTTATGCAGTTTAGTTAATTTTCAAGCTTTTGCAATTTAAAAAAAGCTGTATATACATTTAAAAACACCACCTTTTTGGTATTCCTTTCTATATTTTTATTTTAACTAGGTTCTAGTTGTCAGTAAGCAAAAGAAATACTGAATTGCTGCTGAAAACTAGTTTAAGCGAGAGCACCTAGTTGGAAGGAGTTAGATTCTTGTCTGTTCTAGTGTGGGAGGGAGCTATTTGTGCTAGGTTCCTGGTAGTGTGTGACATTTCTAAGATAATTCTCCAGTTCCTTGTGTGCAATATGAAATCCATCTTTGTACAAGGTTCATGATTCAGCAATACAAATTAATTGCTACTAATATTACCAAATCAGGATTGGTGCCACAATGGAGACTATAGAAAGATTGTTTTGCAAGTTTGAAATTGACTATGTTCAAGAGATGATCCATAGGTTAGATTACAGTTTTAAAAGTACAGAGTGTTGGTTGGAATACATGGGGTCAAGGAATGATACAGAAAGGGCACAGCCCATCATTTGTTTTAGCTTCTGGGTAAAGGTATCCGATTAATTTCACACCCCTGTTAATCAGTTACATTAAGGATATTTGTACTAAACAATGGTCACTTTTATTTTCTTACACTTCAAGTTTGCTTTTGGTTTTTTTGGCAGGCTGGGGTTGCTGCAGGGCAAGAGCTGTAAAGAAGAGTGGGATAAATAGGTGCTCTCAACAGCTCAAATAGCCTGAGGTTAGGGCTATCAGAACCAAGCCTGTTCCATTCCTTCCTCAATGACAGTCCGTATGTCCAAAACATTTTTAGTTTTACTTTTTCCTTTCCTGTTAAGGAGGAGGAGGACTTTTGTTCTCTTTACTCTGTGGTATTCCCTAAGTACGTGTGGTAGATCATGCTAGAATTCATTAATTAAAAACCAAAGAGAACTAGTTTTCTCAATATTAGGCAGCACAGGGAATACGACATGCTTTTAATATTTAAAAATTAGATTGTAAATGTACACTTTTCTAGTCAGTAATTAGATTTGTTTCATATAGAAAAATGTTCTTTTTTCGATATCAAACTATTTTTAGTACATTTGTCTGGGTTTATAATCTGTTATGGCCTCAGTTCTGCATCATTATATTCCAGCACATTAGAACTTGATGAGAAAGATGCACATTACTTTGTAGGGGGATGAGGTGTGTGTAAAGCGAGGGATGACTGACTGGTGCGTAACAATATGTAGCATAACAATGCATAATACTATGATTGCAGAGATGAAATGTGCTTTTCCTCTTGTTTTATAGATAAAACACATGATGGCCTTCATTGAGCAGGAGGCCAATGAAAAGGCTGAAGAAATTGACGCCAAGGTGAGGTGTTTTCTTTCATTTCAGACCTAGTGCAGGTCGTTTAGCCCCTTGTGGCTGTCCTGCCTTAACATCACTTTCCTACGCTAACCCCATAATCCCTTGATTGCCTTAATATCCCAAAACCTCTCTACATTGAGTATCCTCCACAACTGGTTGGATAGAGAATTCAAAAGATTCACTTCCCTTGAGCTGACTCCTTTTCTCCCTGGTTTTAGACACCCAGGGTGAAGGATCACCACCTTTCTAATCTGTCAACTCCCCTAAGAACTTTGTTTCAAAGAGATGCCCTCATTCTTTTAAAAGTCCAGGGTATTGCCCAGTTTGCTTATTGTCTTTGTGGGATGATCTCCGGAATGATCCGGTAAATTTTTGTTACACTTCCTCTACTACAAATATGTTCTTTCTTGGGCAGGGAGACAAGATTACCTACTCTAGATATGGTCTTGCCATATTTTGTATAACTTCATTAGAATGACTTTCCTCTTGCACTCAAATCTTCTTGCACCTTGCCTTCCCAATTGTTTTTACCACGTGATATTCCATTTATCAGGTCTGTGCCTATTTGCTTACCTTGTTGTATTCTGCACTGTATCAACAGCAAACTTGGTGATTTGAAAGTACATCTGGTTGTCTCATCCAAATCATTGCTGGAACTTGTGAACAGCTATTGTTCCAGTACCAATCCCTGTGGTATCCACTAGTCACAGGGCCCTGCTCCCCCGGCCCCCACTCCAGTTGAAAATGACCTGTTTATTTTCACCTATTTCTGTTGATCGGTCCTCAGTCCATACCAATATGTTATCCCCAATTTTTTTTGATAAAGATGCCGTCAACATTTTATCTGAAAGCCTAAGTGCACCACATCCATTAGTTCCTTCTGTAATTATTCTGGTTATAATCATAAACTCTAACAGACTTGTCAAAGGATTTCCCTTTCATAAATCTACATTGACTCATTGGATTTTTATTATTTTCTAGTGATCTATTATTCCTTTCTTGATAACAGATTGTAGTATTTTCACTACTGATATCAGGGCAACTAGTCTATAGTTCCCTGTTGTTTTTTTTCTCATTTCTTCAACAGTGGAGTTAAATTTGCTACCTTTCAACCTATGGGAACTTTATAGAATCTACGGAATTTTGAAAGATGGTAACCAGCCTGCCTGCTGCCTCTATTGGCAACTCTTTCACAACTTTGGGATGCTGATTATCAGGTCCTGGTATTTATTGGTTGTCTTTTGCAAACAGAATAGTTTTCCTTCATACTATGTTATTGATATAAATCCATACTTTGTTATAAATATAAATTTGCTTCTGTAGAGTAAAGCTGAATTTGGGGTATATGTTTCTTTCCCACTTTGAGGTTGGGAATGCTGTCAAAAAAAAGCTTGTAACTTCTGTATTCTTTCCTGTGCCCTGCTAATGGTGTCAAATTTTATTTCAAAAGAAATATCTTTAATTGCACTTCAGCTGAGGAAACGGGTTCACGCTCCCTTCAAAGTTCTTGTGTGATGTTCAGTACGATCAGCACACTTTTATATTTGCAGTTCAATTCCAAGCATTCTCAATTCATTTCTATAAATAAGTGGCAGATGATGCTCTCTTGCCCAATTATCCCACCTCTGTTCTTAGCCCTTCCTCATTTAGTTTCTTGTAGCTGGATTGTTGCAACAAAGAGTAGGAACTGATACCAAGAAACTCTTGCACAACAAAACTTGTATGATCCAAATAATGACCAAGAAATGTAATCTTCTTGTTCCAGTTTGCTAAGAAACACACCCATATTGGTGTTGTACAACAAAGCCACAAAGCACTTTTTGGCATTTGTTCACGTACAGCTTTAAAATTTACAATCTGATAATACACATGGAAAATTGTAAATTGCATTTTAGACTAGTGAATAGAATTCAAACACTACCAAGGGTATGTGAGAACTTTTTTTTAAAAAAAATTCTAACAGTAAAAATGAAGCTGTCAGCTTGCAAGCCCAGTTGGTTCACTAATATACTACTATGTCTTTTGCCTCCTGTACCACAATTTTCGTAAGAAAATCCCTACAAAATTGGAACAGGAGTAGACCATGCAACCCCTTGAGCTTTCTTCACCATTCAATGTTGTCATGGTTGATCCAACTTTCATGCCCTATCTCCCTAATCCTTGGGTCCCTTTCAGGTTTTCAAAAAGCCTCTCAGCTTTGACTACATTCAAGAATTTGATCTCCACAGCTTTCTATGCAAGGAATTCAAAAGACAGCAATTGGAGAGAAGTAATTCTTCCTCATCTCAGTCTTAAACGAGTGCCTAAGGCTGAGATTATGTCCTCTGAGCATGCCATGAGGGGAAACATCTGCCCAGTGTTTCAAAGAGATCTCCTCTCATTCTTTAAGTATCAATGAGCCTGTTCAACCATCAAGTCAACTCCTCCTTACAGAGTATCATTTGAATGAAGAGTTTCCAAACTGTTTCTAAAATGTTTCCAAAATGTCTTTAAGTACGGGACCAAAACTGTACATAGTACTCTAAGATGTGGTCTCGCACCTTGTACACTTGTATATGGCAGAGGTCTCTGTACAGATTCCCTGTGCTCCCATCTAAACTGCAGGTTATCAACCTGAAAATGACCACCCTATCCCTACTTGCTGTTTCTTGCTGGTTGGTTAGTCCACAATCTATGCTAACACCTTTTTGAATATTCAAATATATTGCATCTACTGGTTCCTTTCTATCCCCTTTGGCTGAGGTTTCTCAGTAGTAATAAATTAATCGCATTTTACCCCCTTGCCCATGAAGTCACACTGACTCTGATCAGATTTTGACTTTCTAAATGTTCTGTTGCCATCTCAATAATTGATCATAATATTTTTCCAATGATAAAAGGTGTTGGGCTAACTAGCTTATAGTTACCATAGTTGCCTCCTGCCCTTTTTGGCTGAGGGTATCACATTGCCAATTTTCCAGTCTGTCAGTATACAGAAACAAAGGATTTTTGGAAGAATACAGTTGATGCAACCACTGTGTGTAGTTGCTGCTTTTATGTTCATGGGATCCCTTTAACACCATTAGTTTGCCTAATACTAATTCTTTGGTGATATGTAATTCATCAAATTTTTTTACTATTAATGGGATGTTTGTAGTAATGTGTATCATAAAGACTGATGCAAAGAATCAGTTTCGAAACCTCCTGTATATTCTTGTTCTCCAGCCTCCTCCTCCTCTAACTACATGTTTTGTATGTGCTTAAAGAAGCTCTTTCAATTTTTATATTTCTGGCCGTTTTATTTTTACCTTGATTATTTATGTCCATTTTGGACTCTGAATTCATCCTAGTCTTTGGGCTTACCACTAACACTTGCCACTTTTACAATTTAACTCCTCAACCCCTCCTAACTTTCATGGTTAGTTCACTTCTCTGTATTCCCTATTTAAAATCTTTCTTCCTTGTTAGGATTACTTTTCTGGGAGTCGTTAATCACAAATGTCTGTCACTGCTTTTCTGTTGTCATACCTATTAATCTTTGTCCAGTCCACTTCAGTGAACTCTATCCTCAGTCCCCCTTACTTAAATTATTTCAGACTCTGCTTTATCACTCAAGCTGAATGTTGAATACCCTGTGGTCACTATGCTCCAGGGTATGTTTACTCCGACATTTATTAAAATGCATCTTGTTGCATATTGCTAGATCAAAAATAGCTATATCAAATGTTCCCTGGTTGTCCCCATTAAATATCACAAATGCCCTTCAAGTATTTATTTTTCTGTCCCCTGGTGCATACTTTTCAGGTCTCTATCCCAGGGGATACCTGCTGTATCATTGTTTCAGGAGGAGCAGGGAATAGTGGACTCTGTTTTACTGCATTCTTGATGGCCCTCTGACCTAAAATTTGGGAACATAAACCATTTCAGTTCAAGGCAGCAGTTCACCTTTATTTCTGGTTAGCAGGATGAGGAATAAATATTGGTGTTGCCAGTTACCTTTATCCTAAATGAATACTTAGTGAAATTGACAAACTTTTGGTATATTGTGAAAAATGTGCAGGAGGAGGAAAATAAGTGAATGTTATAGTGCCTAAACTTTGTAAAGTTAGAAGTCACTTTGCCCTTTTTGAATGTGATTTGGAATGTCAACACCTGTGGTTAGTTTTCTTAGATGGGTTGCTTTTGGAAAGAGGAAGGTAGAAAAATGAAAATTGCTTGGGCTCCAGTGCTGTGACGGGCTGATCTGGTAGATTCTAGGACACTAGATACAAGGAGTATGGATATTGAAGTAACCCTCCTTTAGGGTTGCCCTCTGTTTACAATTATTTACACTTTTAACATTTTGTGTAGTGTGCGCAGAGCTTGCTATGGCCTGGCACATGTTTATAAAACTGATCATTAGTCTGATACTTTTGATATTGAAAATGTTTTGAATCTGTGTGCAGGCAGAAGAAGAGTTTAACATTGAAAAGGGTCGGCTTGTACAGACTCAAAGATTGAAGATCATGGAGTATTATGAAAAGAAGGAAAAGCAAATTGAACAGCAGAAGAAAATGTAAATACTATGAAGTATTAAATGGCAAATGTTTTTTCCATTGTTTAAATGTTTCTTGATTCACATTAGGTGTATAATGTATAGAAACCATTTAGAGCATAAAAGGTAGCCATTTTTATATTGATTTGCTATGGTTACTGTTTGTAAATATTTAACAATATACAACTTGAGATTTTTAATTTGGATATTGAAGTGACTTTGACTTTTTATCTTACTTCAGTCAGATGTCCAATTTGTTGAACCAGGCTAGGTTGAAGGTCCTTAAAGCCAGAGATGATCTGATTTCGGTAAGATTGATAATATATACAAAAACTGATGTATCATTGCCTGGGGACTAACATCAGGGAGAGTATATTTATAACAGCACAGGAACAGATCCTTTGGTCCATCACTGACCATTTAACTAATGCCATCTGCCTGTGTGTGGTCTGTATCCCTCTATTCCCTGCTTGTTCACGTGTCTGTCTAATGCCTCTTAAACATCTCCCCTGGCAGAGTGCATTCCAGGCACCTACCCGTGTGTGTGTTTCTTTTAAAAATAAAACACTTGCCTCAGACATCTCCTTTAAACTTCTCCCTCTCACCTTAAACCTATGCTGCCTTGTATTTGTCTTGTATTTCAAGCCATTCTTTAGCAGTTGATACTCATTCTCAATTGGATGGGATGGAAGGAATTATCTGGGGTTCCCTTTGCAAACAAATTAAAATCCTATGAATTTGACTCATTCTTCGGCTTGGGTTAAGTGCTTTTGCCAAATAGCTGGCCCATAAACTAATTGGGCTTAATAGTAGCTCTTATGAGCTAATGTGTTCCAAAAAGAATTTAAAAATTGTGAAAAGGGTGAAATCATGAGGCAAATGGATTTCTCAATCTTTCGTATAGTAATACAGCATGGAGACAGGCCCTGTGGCCCAACTCATCCAATGCTGACCAAGATGTCCATCTAAGCTAGTCCCATTTTCCTGCATTTGGCCCATAATTCCTAAACCTCTCCTATCCATGTATCTGTCCAAGTGTCTTTTAAATGTTGTAATTGTATCTACCCTGACCACTTTCTCTGGCAGCTCATTCTATAATTGCACCGCCCTCAGCATGAACTTGCCCCAGAGGTCCCTATTAAATCTTTCCCCTCTCTCCTTAAACACATGCCCTCTAGTTCTTGATTCCCTTTCCCTGAGGGGAAAAAAATCTGTACATTCATCCTATCTATACCCTTCATGATTTTGTACACTTAAGGTCACCCCTCACTTTCCTACATTCCAATGAATAAAGTCCTAGCCTGCTCAACCTCTCCCTATAACTTAAGTGCTTGAGTCCTGACAACTTTCTCATAAATCCTCTCTACTCTTTCCAACTTAATGACATCTTTCTTGTAACGGGGTAGCCAAATCTGTACACAATACTCCAGGTGTGGCCTCCCCAATGTCTTGTACAACAGCAACCGCATTCTTGTAAAATGCTAAGTTATGGTTATTGAAAATACATTTCTTAAAAAAACTTCATTTACAGCCTTCACAATATGGTACCCATCAATATTTGAGATTTTTGTTCTGGGCATGTTGAGGCTTGCATTTAAATTTGCATCCCTGTTTGCAGTTAATATTTTAAAGAAAAGGAACTAAAATCACTTTCTCTACCACACTATCTGGAAGATTGTATTGAAGTAATTTTTAATAAGGGAAAACCTTTACCCTTCCTAGTTAAAAACAAAAATATTGAGTTCCTATTTTGGAATTTGCAAGTGTTTTTGGATATGTCCTAGATCCCACTCTGGCCTTGTGAAATGTCACCAGCTGGTATTTGTAACTATTTGAATTTTCTATTGTTGCTAGTTTTTCCATGTTGCTATGTATTACCTCAATGGATGCTTTTGTTTTGGTTTCCAGGATCTGTTGAATGAGGCCAGACAGAGACTGAGTAGAGTAGCGAAAGATCCTTCCAGATACCAGACTCTTCTGGATGGACTTGTACTGCAGGTAAGAATAGGATAACAGATCAGAAACAATAGGTTAGTGTTCTTGTACTTGGCTACATAAGGTACAGTACCTTCCATGATATTCAATGTCATGTTAACATTACTGGTTTCTCTTGCAGCTAGGGAAGGGAGAGAAAAGGATTGGATAAGTGAATGGATTCTAGGAGTCAAGTTTGCTCAAATATTGAGATGCCTTTATGGACTTTGTAAAACTTAAACTTGGAAATGCACCAAACTTGTTATGTTTTGTAACTGCTAGGAAATTCTTTAGAACAGCAAGAAAGATAGTGAAATGTACATTTTACATTATACTTTGCTAAGTCATTCTGTGTTTGAGCTTCCTATGTTCAATTGCAATGTGAAAAATGTGGCCCTAGAAATTGATAGGAAATGCAATTTTCCATTTCAGGGTTTTTATCAACTCTTGGAACCTGTGGTGATTATTCGTTGCCGCAAACAAGATATCACATTGGTTAAGGTAATGTAACAAATGCTCTGTTCAAGACTATTCCACAATGAGATGTTATTAATCCATAATTGAAATTAAAATGCTTTGAACACCCCATCTGGGATCCTGTATGATTGTGAAGTGTGTGCATAAGGTGAGTTTTAAGAATGCAGTTAAACTAGAGACTCTGCCCAACCTGTCCATTTTGCCGTGCCTCCATTTAATATATTCAGATGGGTGCTTCACATTTGGTTTCTGCAGTTCATGAGTAATATTCAATTTTCTTTCCAGAATCCACTCCTCCCCCAACAAGCCCACCACATTTTTAAAAAAAAATTTGTGTTTTAAAAAAAATTCAGATTTTATACTTTAGTAATGGGAGATCCAACTGAATATCTCAGATATAATGGTGTTACTCATGATGAATTGGTGATTGTTCTGTAAGCAATGGAATTTTATACAGTCACTTACTGTAAAATGGAGTTGTGTATACCTTTGTAAAAGTTGCATTAGGTTCAACTGGTAAACTGCCAATGCTGATTGGCAACTAAGAGCATGCTGTTTGTTTACTTGACTTTCAAAATAATGGGGTGTAGCAGGGATAGAATAGGTATATTTGCACTGTAGCTTTTTCATATTCCTATATTTTCATTGTAATAAAAAACTAATTGCACTTGCATTGTCCAAGTGAAGAAGCTGTTATACTGTCATAAACCCCTTATTTCCTGACCTGACCTTGGAGCATCATGGTAAAAATGTGTATTTATTTAATTTCAAACAGAACTCTGTCTGCAAGAATGTTCCCATTTACAAGAACAGCATAAATAAGGATATTGAAATTCACATTGACCAGGAAAACTTTCTCCCAGAAGACATGTAAGCATCAGCATCATTCCTTTTGAAGAGACTTGGGTTTGGTTTCTTTCCACCTGTTTATTGATATGTAGTGCTTTTAATAATGGAAATATATACTAAAATAGGATGTGACCTAATCTTGATTCCATACCTATCCACATGTAGTTTTAATCATCTGACAATTGAATATTAAAATTATAGTTTTACATTATTTGGTTTTCCAAAGTTTATCCTTTTATTTTCAAACCATCAACCAAGGATTGAGTTTTGAGTCCAAATCCTGTACTGGCAGGATGCAAGTAGTACTTGTACTCCAGCACAAAGTTTACCTTTGGGCTTCCAACTGTAAAGTACTCTGCAGTAGTACTTCACAACAAGTAACGGTTTATCTAATCGCAATTAGAATTTACTGAAGTACTGATCAGATCTTTGTAATTCAGTACTATTAATCCTTTTAGGAAGGCTAGTCATTTGGTTTGGAATCTGTTACTTAAGAAGTAGACCAAGTTGGTGGCTTGTCCATCAAAATCAAAGGATATTTTGAAAATCAAAAGATCCTTTAGATCTGCAGAATATTTTTTAGGTTTTGGTGCAGTTTCTGAAAGTCTTTCCAGTGGTGCAAGCGAAAAAATTCATTCTTATATTCTTTGCACAAACAAGTTTAAGATTTTAATTTCACTTTGTCAAAGTTTAAAACAGCAAAGTGGATGAATAGCTCTTGATCGGCAGGGATAAAGCATGCTGGTAATGCTCAGCTGCTCAGGAAATATTTCGTGGAATAGTCGTGCTTTAAGTTAATGGGCATTAATTACAACTTCCCCAATGGGAGACCTGGGGGACAAAGAACTGTGGCAGTACTGGTGGTCAGTGAAGCAGCAGATTACAAGTGGGAGAGTCAGTAGTTTAGCTTGGCATAAATTAGAACCTGCTAATTTATTTTTCTTAGACAAGTAATACTTTGAAAAGAATTTTATTATTGTTTCTCCACTCTTCACTGGTAGTTTCACACCAAAGCCCTTTTTCTGATCAGTTCAATGTGAATAGCCTTTGGACTAAAGTTACAGCTGCATTGTTTTGTGTATGCAACTGGTATTATATGGCAATAAACTTGGAGCAAAGGTTATTTATTAAACTTTTTTTCTCCAAACAGTGCTGGAGGTATTGAAATATACAATTCTTCTGGGAAAATCAAGGTGTCCAATACCTTGGAGAGTAGATTGGAACTCATTGCACAGCAAGTAAGGAGATGGTCTATTAAGCTCTCTGGGGGAAAATATCAGCAAATCACTTGCTTATTTCAAGTAGATTTTTTAATCACTGCATTAAGCAGATGTGCCTCTTTCTTTTATTCCTCCTTTCTTGGGTGGGTCAAATGTTTTTGCTAGGACTGATCTTTATTTAGTATTTGTGCAGTTCCCTCTTCAGTTTTGTGCTTCCTTTCTGCACTTTTTGTTTGTCCATGCCCTGTGGTTGTCACTGAAATCCAGGCAGTTATATTCCTATCTTTTGGATGCTAGGAGTCATGTGATTAAATGTAAGGGAGTGGGGAAAGCAGTGGTTTCAAGTGGGTTGTTGCTGAGCTGCCTTGAGCTTTGTACATTATTTGATTAGGTTGCAATAGTAATACAGAAATCAGCTTCACCTTCCAATATTTCATCTGTCTTTCAGATGATGCCAGAAATCCGCGTAGCTTTGTTTGGTCCTAATCAAAACCGGAGGTTCTTGGACTAAATGGTGTGCATCAACTTTCTGCTGTATCAAGGCACATACCGCATTGGAAAAAGCTGTACAAGTTACAAATCTGTACTTAAGGGAAATAATGCATTGTTCTTGCTTTTGTTTATTGATGTCTGAAACTACTTCATTTGGTAGTTTCTCTCCAATTTAATGTTTGCTGCACCTGGCTAAGGGAAATTGCCAGAAAGGATGGGGAATGACTGGGAATACCCTGTATTATTGGAGTTGCTTCAGTTTGTGTGTGTGTGTACATAAATCTATTTTTCCCCCAAAGTGTGATCAAAGCATCAGTTAAATTTTTGGCTTTTATTTTGCCATCTCAAATATAGAGCAGTAAAGTTTGTAGAAGATATCTTGTACCCAGTGTTACTGAGATCGTCTCATGCTATTTAATTAAATTGTAATGGCGGTTTGTTTCAGGTACTGTCTGTATATGTGGTTCTGAAGTAAAGATCTTACTGGCTTCTGAATATTGTGCTCTGAGGTATCTTTATTCTGATGGAGAGAGTGGCCATAAACTACTTGATTGCCACCCCATCTATTACCAAGCATTTCACTCTTCATGGGCACACAGCTGCAATCTGCATCATGTACATGGCGGGTGGGGTGGGGAGGAAAATGTGACAACATGGAGAATTTGTTTAAATCCCAAAAGATTGGGAAATGTTCAAAACAGTCTAGATGTCATTGCAAGACAAAGCTAATATGGAAGTGAAGACATTTAAGGCAAAAGATATTTTTGAATACAGAACCTTTTTAGATGACACCTGGAGTATTGCAATAGAGGAAGTGAAATTAAGATTCACTAGCCTGGTCCCTGTGATCATTGGTTTGCTGTCTGAGGGAAGTATTCTCTTGTTTAGGTGATGGTGGTGGTTCTTATTGAAATTTGCTCATTTCTTAGGGTTTGATGTTCCCCTTAGCTGTGTCCTCTACAATCATTGGTCAGTCTCAGTAAGGTCTGAGATAAGAAACTTCCTTACTTGGGTGGTGAATACACTACAATGTGTAGGTTTGTGAAGGCTGCCATAGAGAAAATGGAATGGAGGTAGACAATGATCAAGATGTATTGAGGAGCAGGTTAAGGACCAGCTGTGTTTGTGTACACCATCTGCAACCCATACTATCACTCACCTTGATTTCCTAAACCCAGTTTCTCCTAGCAAGAGCATTGGATGCAAATGAACACCATTGCCTGCTCATTTCTATTCATTGCTTCCCGCCTCCCACCCCCCCCCAGGCTCATTTTCTAGAACACCCTACCCCTGGAAGTATAGGAGACTGTGACCTTTGCTTCTGGGCTCTTCATGTGGTAAAAGCATCCTCCCTGCTTCTAGCTTGTTACCCCTCCTTGGTTCATTTCAACCTTAGTACATGGGAACATGGAGTTGAGGTTACAATCAATCGTGTCAAAAGTTGTTGAGAGTGGCCCACTCCTTGCTTGTATACAACTGTTCAAGGTTGCTCACCATTACCTCAAGGGCAGTTGGACATGTGCAATAATTAATCCTTACCAGTGATGGCCAGATCACACAATGAATAACAAAAATACTTGCAGGTTCTTTCCAAGTTGCATACCATATTGTGTATACTTAATCACCACTCAGTCTGAATTCTGGAATTTCTGAGGCAAAGGTTGTAAATTTTTTTTTTAACAAGACAATTGATATTAGACAAGAGTTACTTTAGTCATCCTCAAAAGGATATCCTGAACTTATCAGTATTCAGTTATACATATTAAACTGAAAATGGCAACTTAAATCCACATTATAAGCACAAACTATAATAGGTTGTGTCTATACTGCTGGCTAATTATATGTTCTAAACAAACAGCACTATCTTTTCCCAGGCCAACATTCTAGTATTAAGACCCTAGTTAGAATTAGTCAGCAGCAATGGGCAGGCCACATCATTCACGTACCCAACATCAAACTGACATAATATTGAGCTCTCATGGGAGGAGATTATCAGGAGACTAGAGGGAAAGCTACAAGGATGTACTGAAAGCCTCCTCAAAGAAATGCAGCATCTCCCTTAACCCCTGAAAATCTGTCTCATGACCACTCAGTGGAAAGGAACATTTGGGACAATACTGAGAATCTTAAGGCAGTAAATAAGCAGGAGTGAACAGTCTCAAATTTACCTGCTTACCTGCCCACCAGCCTCATCAGGCAGCTTTTGTCTTGTTTGTGGAAGTGTCTGTAGTTCCCCTGCTGGACTCATTAGCAAACTCCAGCACCTACAAAACTGGAGTGGAGGTAGGTTATCCTCAATCCCAAGGGACTGCCAAGGAAGACCTACATCCCTCAAGCCTCCATCCATCAGTATAATCTCCTATTCCCTTCTCCCTCAGATGCTTGTCCTTAAGTAAATCTTTACTTTTTTTTAAATCAAACACTCTGTGGTAGCAAATTCTACATGCCAACATTTCTTGTGAGAAGTCATTTATTATTATTTTCCTAATCTGTGATTATATTTTTTCTCTATCCTATTAAGTGAATCTACAAATTGTCTATCAGTGTTTTGTTTTGCATTTACCTCTACACATTCTAGTTTTCTCCAGTTTATAGCTGCTTTATTTCCTTCGCAATTTTTCTCTCAAAGTACAGCCATGCTCCCTTTCTCACTCATTTCTAAAGCTTATATTGTGCAACATTTAATTTTCAGAACTGAATTTTTTTTTCCCTCTGCAACCATGCCTCACAAACCTTGACACGGCTTGTACAGCTGCTCCCTCACAACTCCAGCAACCTGGCTTCAAACATGACCACTGGTGGTCTCTGTAGTGTTTTCTCAGTGACCACATTGGGATGAGAGAGGAAACCAAAGATACACAGGTTGGTGGGTTAATTGGTAAATTGCCTTGAGTGTGTCAGTGAGTGATAGAATCTTGGGGAGTTGATGGGAATGTGGGGAGAAATAAAATGGGATTTTTGCAGGATCAGTGTAACTGGGTGCTTGGTTGGCCAAAGGGCCTGTTTCTGTGCTGTAGGATTCAATGACTAATAATTCTTATGATAGCTGGCTCTTGAATTGTCTCTTGTTACCTTTATAAGAACAAAGTAGTTCTATATAAACTAACTCAATTTTAAATAGCGACACTGTTCATCTTACCTTCTATTCTCCAGCTACTTTTTTAGTCCTCCCTCAGCTTGTTTGACATACGCTGTGTTTATTATTTAAATCTTTCATTTCTTGTAGATCTCCTAATCCTCTTTATTCATTAAGTCTTTGATTTTTCCTTACAATACGTCACTACAGAAAACCTGCTATAAGCTTAATTGGAGTACTAAGGGAGAAAATAATAACTACAAAACAAAACTAGAGATAAGCATTTCTCATCCATTGTCCTCATTCAATCCAACAAAACATAACCTGGCTAGCCCACTCTATTCCTCATTATTATGTTCATTATTATTATTGTGTTCATTGTAGCTTTGCTGATTTTGGCCCAGGCTCAATTCTGAGCTCACATTGTGCAAGAGCTTCTCCCCTAATTCCGCTCCCTCCTCACTGCTGACCACCTAGCTTCCCTTCTTGAAATCCCATTAATGTCAGAAATAATTTCTTTTCGGGTTGCTTTTCAACCCATCTGTATAAGCATTAACTTGATAAAATTCTTATCCATGTTTTCAAACTCTTCCATGGCCTCTCCCCTCCCTACCCCTGTAAAAATTTGAAAAATATTCCAGGAAAGTCTGGTCTCCCATCTTCCACTTTCCACAAGTACATTCAACACTCTGACCAAGTCCCAATCATGCATCATTCTCCATCCTTGTGCTCAAATACCTCCATGGCTTTCTGCCTCTAACCATCGCTTTCTTTGCACTCTCCACTCTTCCCATTCTGGCATCCTGTTCACGGCCTCAGCCCTGCTTTCTTCATCCAACTGGCAATTGCCTTGAACCAGAGTTCTAATGTATCTCCCAAATCTGTTTCTCCCTGTCTCCCTCACCCTGCACAACCAACCTCTCTCCCCTGGTCCCACAACTTTTCTTATCCTTTAAGAATCTCCTTGAAACTGACCAAACTTTTGGCCATTTATTCTAAAGTCTCCTTTCGCAAGATCAATTTGATAAGCTTCTGTGAAAATTCTTGGAGTTTCTGACTGTATTTGATTTGATACATAAATGCAAGTTGAATGCATTTCAAACTAGTAGAATAAATTTACACTGTAGAGGTAGACTGTTACATTAATCCTATTAACAAAAGTAGCAAAGTTGTCACGTCTATCTGAAATGCTCACCCCCTAGTTCTGGACTCTCCAGTTTAAGGAAATAGCCTATTGATACTTACCCATCAAATCCTTAGAACTCAGCAGGTCGAGTAGCATCTGTGGGAGTAAAGGATTTATTGATGTTTCAGTTTGAGACTGTATCAGGACTTAGAGATATGAAGGGCAGATGGAAATCAGATGGGAGGGGGGATATGGTGGGTGAATGTGTGTGTAATGGGTGGATGGAACTAGTAGGGGGGGGGGGGGGGGGAGATTTCTTTTTCAATACCAAACATCTTAATTGCTTAATGTAACTGCATTTTCACTTCTGCATTTCTAACCAATATACCAAGATCTGAGTAAATTGCATTTGATAGTTTTTGATAGCTTAAAAAATATTGCATTTTTATTCTTCCCACCAAAATGAACAACTTCACATTTTTGCACATTTTACTCCATCTGTAACCTTCTGGCCTACTCAGCTCACTTTCCTAATATGGCACTGTTTTGTCATCTAATCCTACCAACATACAACATATCTGTTTATTCTCTTTTTTTCCAATTTTTAATCAAACCTCTATCCATGTCACTACACCACATCCAATCCTATGAGCTGTTTATGTAATAACCTTTTTGTGCCATACTATATCAAATGCAGTTTGAAAACTTAAAATACCACATTCATTTGTTCCCCTTTGTAAGCATTGTTAATTGCATACTTTAAAAATCCAAATTTCCTTTCAAAAATCCATGCTGATTCTGCTTAATCACATTACTATTTTCTAAGTGCCTTTTTACAACACCCTTAATGATAGATATCAGTATTTTGCCAATAGTATGCCAGGTTAAAAAGCTTATTGTCTCTTGTTTTCTGAACATTGATGTAACATTTGGTACCTTGTCATCTGTTCCAGAATCTAGGGAATGTTGGAAGATTATTCCTAATGCATCCATTATCTCTGCAGTCAACTCCTTTAGAATTCTGGGTTGCAAACTCTCAAATCTAGTGGATTTGTTGGCTTCTATTTCCATACTTTCTCCAATACTTTCTCTTCAGTGATATTGATTACTCTGGTTACTACCATCAGACCTTTCACTCCCCGCCATTTCTACTACACTTATTGTCTTCTATAGTGAAAACTGAGTAAAAAATATTTGTTTACTGTCTCAGCAATCTTTTGGAAGATCAGTTAGTTTGGCCTTGGTCTTCAGCCCCATGTGAATGTGAGCAGATGAGGGGAATGCAAGGCAATTGTGGGTGATGGACAATTCAGGACTATATGGCAATTTTTAAATATTTCTTCCTAATTTTATGTTCTATTTGCTCTCTTTTAGCAATTTTTGGTCTTTCACCTGCTTCTTATATTTTTTCAATCTGCAGGCTCAGTACTCTGCTCACTGGCATTAGAAACTTGTTTTAATCTAATTATATACTAATCCCCTTTGGCTGGCCACAGGTAATCACTTTTCCTGCAGAATTTATAATTCTCAATGTATATTCATTGAAAATTACAAAATATCTTTTACATCTTTGCCATTGTATATTAACTGTGAAGCCTTGTAACCTACTTTCAGAAACTTAGCTAATTTGCCTCTTGCTTGAAACTTAAGTTCAAGACCCTAGTTTGCAAATGAATTGAGTCCCTTTCAAGCAGTGCAATATTTTACCATATCTTGATTTGTATGGTGGCCAAAGCATACAGAAGTTGATTTGATTAGTGTATGACAATACTTGTTGATATTTCCAATACTGACAGATTGTCCTTTTATTTAACAATTCAAAGTAGTCTTTCAATATATTATCTAATTTTGTATTGAAATATGGAGAAGTATCTTAGAATATCTGTAACTATATGTTAGCTTATCAGCTATTCCATTCAATTGAAAAGTATACATTTGTAACCAATACTCAACCTAATATTTATATATAGCTGCAATACCACTATCTTCCAGCTAGTGGCACCACTGAACCATTTAAAAATTGACCATTGATACTGCATCCCAAACTATTAAATTCCAAATGCCATTTATTTTGTGCATTCATAATTTTCACTTATTTTTACTTATGAAAATAGGGAGCATTTGAGTAGCATTATGTCTACATTTCAAAATAGTATTATGGTAAACTTAGAAGTTACAAGGGACAATAATATCTATTTACATCCAAACTTTTCTGTTAAAGAATACCTTGGAGAACTTTATCAGATAAAAAGACTTGCATTAAATAGTTTTCTGGCAGATTTCACAACTTAATATACAAAACATTTTTACAGCAAATGGATACTTTTCAAGAATTCGTACATAGATTATCTCATCCACTTTACTGATTTTTGATGACCTCTTCACATTGTGCACTCTTCCATATTTACACACAGTATTTTTAGCCATTCATGTCCTTGTCCAATACGCTTGCAGCAGCCAAGCAACCTTGACAGCACTTTATCCTTCCTGCTTTGTTCCTCCCGCTTCCCTGCATGTATTTCCTGCTGTTGACCAACCAATATTTCTAGTCTAGCTCTGGCTCACTCTGCAAACACCCATGTAGTGGCTGTTCCCACCACTGGACTCTGGGATTGCACAAATAACACAATCTCTGGTGAGCAAATTCTTTACATTTTTGAAACTGCAATTATCTGCTTAGTTTTAACTTTGTTAAGAAAGAATCAAAAAATTCTCCTTGCTTCTGGTTGAATGTAAAACACTGATGATGGTCACTTGATTCATTTCTCAGCAGCTTGTAATATGCATTCTCTAGAGTTTAGGCCTTTATAATTTGGTGCAATTCTCTCCACTTGTGGTCAATGAGATACAATAACAACCCAAACTTTTGTCAGTTCTGGTTTATCTGCCATAGCTCACTCAATACACAGTGTGAACTTTTCATTTTTTAGACAGGCCATTTGCCTGAAATCCAGCAGCCTGGAGTAGCCTTATTTTAAGGGATACTGGAGGATGATCCCTTCTCATTTCATGAACTAGCACCACCAACAATATATCAGACACTGTATTTCTCCCTTCTTCACACTCTAAAATACTGGAAAGTCAGTATTTAAACCAGCAATAAAGTTAATAAAAAACAGCAAATGCCACTTACTGGAAATCTTAGAATAAACAGAAAATGTGGGAAAAACTTGGATTAGACACCATCCGTGGAAAGAGAAGACAAAGTTGATGTTTTCAGTCAATGACTTCTCACCAGACCTTCTGATGAAAATATTTCCAGCTCTTTACTTGTGAAATAGCTCAGAGCCAGCTGATATCCTTCAATTGTTTTCTTTCAAATATCCCTCCATCTACATTTTGTCAACCTACCCTGCTGCAGCACTGGCTAGCAGTTAGTCACGTGAACCAACCTTTAAAAAGAGTGACAGTGTTAAAGATCACGGACTGATATTATAAATGTTACCAGGTCCATCATGACTCAACAGGAGTTAGCCGGCTCCAGACCCCATAAGAAACCTTCTAGTTGCTGGACTCTCCTTCCATTCTGCTTGAAATCAACTTCAGTCTTTTGTGCACATTTCCAATCCAATGACAGTGCAATTAGACCTGGCTGTTTGGGGGGGGTAGGGGGGAGTGGGGGAAGAAATCAAGTATGGATTCATTGTGTATAGTGATTCTCACATCCACTTTTGGGGGCTATCTAATTTAACTTTTCTTTTTCAATCTTCTTAGTAATTTTCAAATTAGTACAAAATAATATATATAACATTAGTAATTATACTTATGATGCAAAGAGATCAGGATAGCAATCATAACAATTAATATATAATCACAAGGAGTAAAAAAAAGTAATCTAGGCCTCCCGCTCTCTTAAGTGAACAAATACAAAAGGAAAGATTGAAAAGAAATGAAATTTAATTATATGAAAGAACCCCCAAATCAAAAAAATATTGATAATAAACCAAAAAAAACCAAAAACTTCAAGAAAAAAACTGGACTGATATTTCTTCAATTAAAAAGAAAAAGAAACATTATTATGTCGTCAACTCCGCTCCTCTGTATTCAAGGGTTATTGAAAGGGATCTGAAAAAGTCTGCTTATATCATATGGAAATATTGAATAAATGGACTCCAAACTTCCTCAAATTTAAGGCTCAACAGTACCACTCCTAATTTTTTCTAAGTTTAAACATGCTATAGTTTGAGAAAACCACTGAAAAGTGGTGGGAGGTATTGGATCCTTCCATTTGAACAAAATGGATCGCTTGGCCATTAATGTGACAAAGGCGATCATACGATGAGCAGAAGCAGATAAATGGCGAGATTCCATCATTGGTAACCTAAAAATTGCAGTAATAGGATGAGGTTGTAAATCAATGTTCAATACAGATGAAATAATGTTAAAAATGTCTTTCCAATATTTTTCCAAAAGGGGACAGGACCAAAACATATGTGTCAGGGAAGCCACCTTTGAATTACATCTCTCACATATAGGATTTATATGGTGATAAAAACAGGCTAACTTGTCCTTGGACATATGGGTCCTGTGAACCACCTTAAACTGTATCAAAGAGTGTCTAGCACACATTGAAGATGTATTAACTAATTGAAGAATTTTCTTCCATGTCTCTGTAGGTAAAAGTATCTGGAGTTCTCTTTCCTATTCATTCTTAATTTTATCAAGTTCCTCTGAACGTATTTTCATAATCCGATCATAAATTATTGCTATCAGGCCCTTCTGATAAGGATTAATTTAACTTCCAATTAGTTTACCTGTAGCACCACAATTTAATGCTCACTCCCAGAATCCTGTATAGCTCAGTGCTAAACTTGGCAGCCTGTCAACTCATTGGACACACAAATAGATACAAAGTAGTAAACATCCAGATTCATTGGAATAAATTCTTTGGGGCTGGTTCTTATCCTCTGCTGTTCCCGACATTACTTTATTATGCACTATGAGAGCAGCTCAAATTTATGTTCATGATCATATACACATTTTAGTTGCAGAACTGCCATTCTATGCTTAGATTGAATACAGAGTACTGTGAGAGAGAATGCTGTTATGCTCCATTGTTTCCATTGTGTTCAGCAATGAGTTTTCCATTATAGCCCTGCACCATATTATCAAGTGGGTAGCGCTCTTTTTGGGTTGGTTTGAAGCTGTACTGAATAGAACTGACTTCCTCCCAAATTTAGTTAATAGATATATTGAATTTCAATCCCACTAAATCTCTCTCTTTTTGGATAATTATCTCCTTTCCCTCTTGCCTGAAGGTGTTGACTCTTGTGGAGCTGTTCCATTTGTGCTGGTTCAATTGTGACACCTTATTGAAGTGGTCACTGAAGTGCAAGTTTGGTTATCACAAGCTATTTGACCGACTGTAGTAAACAGCCCAGTTCAACCCTGCTCCCACTTGGCATTCACACGTGTATATCTTCCACCCGAGATTTTTCGCATTACCAGTTGGCCACCAGAACACCTCTTGACAGTCATCCTGTTATTGAGACTGAAGCAACATTTAATGTAAAATTTGCAGTATATGAAATTATATACATTTTTACATGAACATGAAAGATTTTCTGATATCAAATACCTGTGAACTGAGATCATTTTGTTTGCCCTCCCTACAAATTAGAAACATTTCTGGCACATATGCAAATATATTGTGATAATCACACTATAACTATACCAGCATTTAATGACTTCTTTCAAAACTCCTTTGCCCCATAAAAACTTAATTAGAAACAGGATAGGCCATTGGCCCTTGCATCTGCTGTACCGTTCAATACGATCATGGCTGATATTTTACCTGTGCTCCACCGTCCCCACACTGACTCCATTATCTCTTGTCATTTAAAACTATTGATCTCTTTCTTGAATACACTCAGGCTGAGCCTCCACAACCCTCTTGGATAGTGAATTCCAGAGATCCAACAATGACCGGTGAATCTTTGCATCTTTGTCCTGAATATTCAACACTATTTTGCGATTGTGACCCCTGGTTTTGGATACCCCATTTGTTAGATGCATTTTTCAGGTGTTTTAAATCCACTGGTTTCTTTGTATTGAAAGAAATGTTTTCGGCCATATCATCTATTTGTAAGGTACAAGCAAGTTACGAGACGCTAAACATTTTCTCATTCAGGAAAGCAACATTTTTGGGAGAACATTTACATCGGGTGCCTTTCAGTAGCTCATTGGAAAGACTATGCTTTTTTCAAAAAGTTAAGCCAGAATGGCGACTGGATTATGCCCAGCTTCACAGTACATTTTCCTAATGTGCTAAGTTTTGTGTCAGGAGTGCTCCTTTAGCTGTCTGGAACTGAACCAGACTACAATCTTTGACCCCAAGATGAACAGGATTACAAACTTACACCATTAAGACAGTTTATTTCTGTTACTGCAACATTGCTTGACACAGCTCATCTACTGCTGAAACACTTATCCACGCCTTTGTTACCTTCAGCCTGAACTTCCAATGCACTGCTGCTGGCCACCTTCATTAAAACTTTTGGAAACAAAAGTGTCTCAGAACTCCAATGCACAAATCTTAACTTGTATGAATTAGGAGGAAGCCACCCAGGCTCCTGAGTATGCTGTCATTTAATAAGCTCACGGCTGATCTAAGTGTAATCTTAAATTCACATCTGCTTCTGACAACCTTTCATCCCTGTGCTTATCAAGTATCTATTTATCTCTGCCTTAGAAATATTCAAAGACTGCACCCACCATCCTTTGAGGAATGGATTTCCAAACACTCTGAAAAAAATTTTCATCATCACTGTCTTAAATGGACAACCCTACATTTTTAAAACAGTGAACCCCTAGTTCTAGATTCTGCCATAGGAGGAAACCCCGTCAAGACCTTTGAGGTTCTTGTGCTTTTCAACCAAGTCCACATTTACTCTAAGCTTCAGCAGATACCAGCCTGGCCTGTCCAACCTTTTCTCAACAGATACTCTGCCCGTTCACCCATCAATCCTACACTTGCTTTCCTACCCTGGCTCTCAGTTAAGTAATGCTTTGATTTTAACATCCTCCTCACTTCCAAGTCCTTTTATATCCTCTCCCTTATTATCTCTCCCAGTGACGTAATTCTAAAACTCTGCATTCCTGCGATTCTGACATCTAGGCATCTGAATTTAATCACTCCATCAGGGGCTACACCTTCAGCTGCCAATGGCTTATACTCTGGAATCCTCTCCCTGAATCTCTCAGCTTCTCTTTTTGTTTGAGAAGCTCCTAAAGAACTACAACTTATACCAAAATTTTAGTGACCTACCATATTACCCCTCCCCTCGGAGAGCCTGGTGTCATATTTTGTTTCGAAATGCTCCCATGAAGGATCCAGGGTCACTTTACTACGGAAACTTGCAGTAAGAACTGCTGTGTATTTTAGCAAATTTGAATTAATTATAGCTTTAAAAAAGTGTTTGCCCAAATTAACTGAATACAAAACAATGGAAGTATTAAATAAACCATCTAATTAACTAGACTCATTACATCATATACTTAGTTACATGTTCACATGGAATTGATTACATCCTTGTACTTTGCCAATAATTTCCAGAAAATAACATCATAAAACCACATGGGTTAGAAATGCTTTTCCCATAAAAAATGTGCTAAAATGACATGGCACAAGGGACCTACACGATATTAATGTGCAATTTTCATAGGCACATGTGTAAATATGTGCATGCTTTGGGGGCACCAATTACAATCTTTTTCCCATTAGTGTGCTTAAAGCATTAGTAATGTGGCGAGAATAAAATGGGATTAGTGCAAGTGGATGCTTGATGTTTGGCATAGACACAGTGGGCCAAAGAGCCTGCTTCCAGGTTTTGGGACCCTATAAACACTAATTTTTATTTTAAATATAAAGGAGTCCTACACACCTAGTAAAACTGCATCACTTAGAGGGGGAAGTGACCACTGAATAGAAACAATGACAGAAGTCAGTCTGCAGCTCAGGGAGCATTCATGGCAGCCACGACATGAAAAAGGGACCTGCTTCCTTGTACACAAGATTGGGAATCTTAGTGGAAGTGAGGCCCCACACTCCAGGGGACCCAAGCAACATCAAGAACTAAAACACTATACAGGTGAGATAGGCACAGATCAGCACTTGATTCCAGTGCCATAAGAAACTTTAGTTTAGAAACTAAAGTCTGCACATGATGAGTGGACTACAGGAGGGAAATGCAGCTCACGTGCTAGTGCTGTGGAGGATGAGGCCAAACACCAGTTCTGTTCTAGGAGTTCCAAAAGATTTAGATGGAGGAAGGCTGATGAGCATGCACATAAAGATGCTTCAGACATTGTCTGAAAACCTGTGCAAGACATCTAGGAGCATGGGGATACAGCTCCAGCCTTGCACTCTTGGCAGCACAGGTGGTTCTGTCGATATTTGAAGGCAAAACTAGGTATTTGAGCAGAGGTCTCAGCTTCCATTGGAGATCTCTCCAGAACACACCCAGACTCTTAAGATTTCAAATGGCAGTCTTCAAGCTCTAAGCAACATGAGAGTACGACCTCCAACAAACCTGCAGGTAATTGATTCTCTCTTTAAATGGCATGGATGCAGGATTTGTGCTTGTTGTTAAATTATGTTTCCCTTTGCCTGGTCTACATTGAGTGTTAATTAAAGTGTTTGTGATTCAATTTCACAGAGGAGCAACCAGTTGGGATTTGGGTGTAGATTGATGAGTTCATGTATAGATGAGGATCCAAGAATCATATTATGGCCACTTTAAAGTATCAATCATGTGAATCACATTAAACAAGTATGCTGTATGATTGAACTTCTGGGCTCAATTTCTAGGAAACAAAAATTGACCATGCAACTTAGATTACTGTAGCCTGATTACTGCAGAATTGTGCTATACTGCACAATTTATAGGATGTGAATTAGACACCTTTCGAGTTCAATACAAAACTGTAGAGAGGATTAAAAACCTCTTCTGTCAGTATATAGTTTTTTGGCACATATAAACTCCTTCCTTGAAGGATGTTGCTAGATGAAAATGACTTAAATAACAGGAGTATAATGCACCACCCACTATACATGGCCTTTATTTTGACTCCAAGTGGGAAATGCTGTTTAACACCCACCTCAAATTTGGCTGCTCGAGAAATACTTTTCCAGCTTACACCACTTCACAACAGCATGCATGCCAGGATACTAAGTAAGGGATCTGCAACAGAGCCATGCTTAATGAAGGCTAGTGTCAAATGAGGCTTTGTCATTGCCTTAACATTTTTCTTAATCTTTTTGCTGCAATGTTCAATCTCACCTCCCACAAACATCCTGTGGGAGCGGAGCTAATTTTCAGAACTGATAAGCTGTTCAACCTATAGTAACTACACTCCAAATCAGGGTGACTCAAACCTCAAGTGGTTGAGCTGCAATAAGGGGATACTGCTTGCATTTGTGCATGTTCGGAGGCTGAGCTCCAAGCTATTATTGATCCTTTTACTGAAGCAGGTGGGTTTTACACTTAATGTTGGCAAGACCAAGGTCCTCCACTAAGCTGCCCTTCCTGGACCACAATATTCAGTGACACTAAAAGTTCACAATGAGACTTTGGAAAACAGAAGCAACTTGCCACATCTTGGGAGACACCTCTCATCAGAATCAGACATCAATATGAAATTCACCACCACCTCCAATGTGCCAGCATAGCCTTTGGTCAATTGAGAAAAAGCATATTTGAAGACCAAGATCTAGGACCTGGTCTACCTACCCTCTGATATGCTTCAGGAGATCTGAACTACCAACAGCAGGCATCAGTAAAATACCAATACAGGCTCTGCAAAATGCTCTGAATTCACTGGAAGGATAAGTGTACAAATGTCAATGTTAATTCCAAGTGCTGAGACCCTGGTCTCACACGGTCAACTACAATGGGTAGGAGGATTAGCAAGATGAATCATCTCAAGCATCACCCTGGATCTAGTTGGCATGCATAATATTCACTCTGCAGACTCAAGTAAGTTCATCATACAAGAATACTTTAAAAAATATACCAAATTATTCAGTTAGCAACTCCATCAAAATAGTAGAAGGGAGTTTGGCACACATACCATCAACAGTTCACAATGACATTGCAATTTTAAAGCTATATCACTCATTTTGGCTTGAGACACATACTTGTTTTGTTTCCCGGTGACAATACTCACTAGAATGAAGGGCTCCATCTCTCAAAAGTGCATTGTTTTTCAATATCACCCAGTCATTAATGCAAGATTGGATTTGGCACATTACACCCCTAGCTCAATAGATTGAATAATACTTCAACTTGCACCAAGAACATATCTTCTCTGCAAATGTAATAGTTGTCATTTCTCCCCTCTTTTTCTGGGGTGCAGGTCCACAGACAAGCCCAACTTTCGTGCCTTTCCCATACGATGCACTTTTGTGTACAACCTACATTGAAAGTTTGAGTGGACTATTGAACTGTTGGAGGGAAAAACAATGATTCAAGGCCAAACCAAATTTTGTTATCCACTTCCGCACATTTTCCATAACAATTACACTTGGGGTAGGAAACAGTGGTGCAGAGTTGTTCTCAAACTGATTTTTACATTCTCCCACTGATACAAAACTCACCCCAACTAGAAACAGAAAATGCTTTAAGTAGTGAAGCAGGTCAGGTGTAAGGTGTGGCGAAAGAAATAGAATTAACATCTTAGGTTGATGACCTTTCATCGGAACTGCTCACCCCAGCTAGGTTAGGATCAGCTCACCATGAGATAATCCTCATACTTTTAACTATGGGTTAATGTGCGGTGGTAGTCTGAGACAAAGTTCCCACAACAAAGAAATAAACAAAGACCATCAGGGCTGGTGGTTGAGTTCACAGATCATTGGTCACCTGTAACATGAAAGAAATGCAAAAACATAACTATTGTCAATAATGTGGACAAAAGATGGACAAATACTTTATGTAGCAAGCTTTAGCCTATTTAAAAAAAATCAAGAAATTTTTTTCCACTTCCTTCAACATCCTGTAGCACTCTGTGCACCATATTCCATTGACTTCATTATCAATGTGACTCTTTCCTCCATCAGCTGATCTAATAACTCAGTCCTGTAATTTTCCCCTCTCCCTCCTTTGCTCTCTGTTCAGCACCTTCTTTCATAACGGGAGCTGTGTGTGCAGAATCATAGATATTAGAGTCTGTATGTACCCTGTCACTCAGTTGTGCAGCATTGTATCTCTGGTTCAGTTCTGGACTGATGTCTTTGACTTTGCATCTTTGGCAGTATTGACTCTATACTTTATTAGCTCTAAAACTCAATTCATCTCTCAAAACACACACTCACAGATCGAAGAAATGGAGGTGAATGACAATATCAGATTTAGAGCCAATGTCCCTCATGCAGGGATTAAGGGCTCAGTTTACCAACAGAAAAACTGGAAGGGGGGGGGGGGGGGAGGGGAGGTGAAGAGAGAGGGGACACAGAACTTGAAATAGTGCATGAGGTAGCAGACTTGGATGGGCAGGGAAGATGATGGAGGGATTCAAGCTGAAAATAAAAAAGTTTGTTAAATGGTCTTTCATGTCCTTATTGGTTCATAGGAAATACAATGCAACTTAATAAAGTAGCATCCGAGTTTGAAGAATCTCTTCGAAACTATTTTTATTCAGTATACTCACATGATCAATCTGTGATTCAAATAAACTTTCTGCTCTCCGAAACAGAGATAGACTCCACTACACCGAGGTTTTCAAACATTTATTCTAAGTATGTACAATATAGAAAATAGTAAATTCATATGGAAAATAATCTATGTCAGTCAAGCAACAATAAAAATGTTTTCTTACATAATAAGGGCCCTAGTACAGAAGAACTGAGGTATGTGTCACAACTGTAACCAAAGTGACTTGACATTGCATTTCATTAAAAAATTTCAACATATACAAAATATAAAGTACAAATAAATAGGTTTCATGTTTCCCAGCATCTAGTGCCTTGGACAAGAGTAAAATACTGGCTGTAGCTAGTGCAGGCTTGGTGGAAGACTGCAGGACTGACAGTCTGAGGTATGTCTTTGTCTCTTATACAATTAAAAATGGCTAAAAAAATTGTCTGATCAAAGGATCAACAATTGTTGGGAGTGTTTTAATTGTGTGTGATCATAGCTGCCTCCAGACAAGAAAAATAAACATTTATACAATGTAGACTTAAGGTAAAAGAAAAAGATGTGGCTATTGCTGCATAGATTTTCCATGGTTTCTGGAAGCAACTTGACTAGCCACAAACAAACAGAGACAAATCTAGAAAAAGGGTCCAATGCACTCTCATTGTTCTCAATTTCTATGCTGGTCTCCAGAAGGTGCCTATATTAGTGTTAACTTGGCTCAGTGGTTGCTTTCTAACAAAGTTAGAAGATTGTGGGTTCAAGCCCCACCACAAGACCAGAGGAAGTAATCTAGACTGCTGCTACGGTGCAGTACTGAAGGAGTGCTGCTCTGTTGGAGGTCCCAGCTTTTCAATGAGATATTAAACTTAGACACCAAATGCCTGGATTGGATGAATGCAAATGATCCCATGTCCTTACTTAAAGAGAAACAGGATCTTTCGGTGCCCTGGCCAACATTTCTCCCTCAACCATCATCACTACAACAGGTCATTTACCTTGTTGCTGGGTGTAGGCCTTGCTGTGTGCAAATTCACTGCCATGTTTGCCTACAAAACGACAGTGACTACATTTTTAAAAAAAATCATTGGCTGCAAAGCACTTTGGGACATCACAAAAAAAAATTGAAAACTACTAAAATTAAATGTAAATTCCATATTTTGTACTGACCCACTGGCAGCGATTCTTGGTACCTCAAAAATGGCAATTTTTCAATATAGAGCGTAAACATCATGGATGCTTAGAGCAGTCTCATAACCTGGTCAGAATCTGCCCTTGAAGAGTTCCATATATTGCCTTGGCCTTGTTCTAGCCCAGAATATTCAAATTCTCCCCCTCTGTCCTGACATATTTCATTACAACTCATGGTGGGGGGGTTGCATAATGAACGTACTGATGATACCCTTACGCTTCAGCTATTCTTTCCAGTCTGTTCATGGAAAAATTAAGTCTTGTTTTTAAAAAATGCAAATCACACCCCACTTTGTGAAACCAGGCTCACAACCAATTGCCTTGTAGGTAATCTCAAATCACGAAATGCAAATGACATTTACTGGGGTTTAGTGGGTCACTAGTTGTACTGATTAAGGAGTACACAGGAGGGCAGTTGAGAGGACAGTGGCAATAAACAATGTAACCAATCACCTTTTCTTTGCAATTGACAAATCTGTCATGCGAGAGCCGAATGAATGGAATACTGGGGGAAATATCCGAATCAATTGACTAATGCCAGTACCCATATCAATGAGGTTTATTTAAAAAAAATTATACACACATAACGTGATAGATATTGTGTTTTCAACGCTATATTTACCTTTGAGCTGCTGATTGCATCCAACAGCAGTAAATGACCTTTAGTCTAAACCCTATCTTTTATCTCTGTTGATTTATACATACAGGAACTAAAGTGTTTTGCTGGTGAACCTGTATCAAATATTTTAAATAAAATAAAGTTTATTTTTGTGTTGTCTCGGGTTTCTTACTAAGATTTAGCATATCTGGTATAGTCACTGCAAACAAACCTGAGACTGGTGATTAAATATTACAATTTCAGCAGCAGAGAACACATCAAACGTTACAAAAAACAGCAAGACAATTTTAAACAAAGAAATGCAGAACAACAAACATTCTGTGCATCAGTGCAGAATGGTTTTCATGTCAACAATTTAGTGTATCAACTGTAACATTATAGAAAAGCAGGGAAAAATATACAAAACCAAAATGAAAGCTTGCATCCCTGCAACTAAACTACTGCATCACAAAATACTGTGGCTGAATGTACGGTAACAGGGTTAACTGCCACAGAAAACTTCAAAAGGATTCTCAATTTGTTAAAAAGGATGCTTGGGTATCTCAATGCAGTGCTACATCCATAAGATATTGCTTACTTGGCTGCTACCTGTTTATGGATACATTCAACAGACTAGAGAAAAAGGCATCATTTATTCTTGTAAACCAGTTTTAACCAAATCGCTACACAGATAGAAATGCTACAATTTAAAGTACAATTTTTTTTACACCTGAGTTTCTCATAATACCTATTAAAAAATGAAAAATTGCATCTACCCATCGAACTAGAACACTGAAATGCTGTCACAACAATGTCCTCTTAGATCTTGGCTCCATTTGTGATCATCCATCTTGCTCATTTCTGTGGGATAGGAAAGGGCATCAGTGTTCAATTTTGCTAATGAGAAAGTGCCAAGTAGAAGGCATCAGATAAAAGTAAATACAAACACAAGTGAATAAGGGCTATTTAGTACTATGCACAAATAAATAGTTTCTGTTAATTGGTGATTTTGACAGAAATAAATTATACACTAAAGTACAAAGTATAATCTTACCTTGTACACATTACCATGAAGCACGAGGGACAAAAACTAACAGCTTTCAAATGTTATTTATTCCTAATTTTGAAATAGCATCTCAATTTGAGAGCTAAACTAACTTTGCATACACCTCTATTTTGGCCATAACACCAACCCTTTGTCAGGTCATGACAGAATGAAATCCATCATTAAGTTGGGGTCTTTCTTTCTGGTTCCCTAGTCAGAATTTTATCAGCTTTTGTTATTCAACACATGACATTATAATTGTGATAAAAGATGAAGTTCAAAATTTAAAAACAAAAGATGCAGCCTTTAAAGAGTCTTCTGACATTGGGTGATTGACATGCTTAGAGATTTAAGTGATCCAGATCAAGCTGTTTAGAAATCTATTTTTCTGTTTCCCTAGTATATAGTTTCCCTGTGAACAGAAAGCCCATCTAACACAATCCCTATTATAACAATAACCTCATTTCTTTCATATGTGTACTACAATGATTGGAAAACCCTTGGACTTTGAGGTCCTGGAAGTAACTATAGGTGCAAGTATTTCTTTCCTAATACTATAGAATTTTTAAAAAATTGTTCTCTACCATGCTACACTCCAAAGGCTATTCACAGAAGATGAGTAGTTCTAAGAGGTACTGAGGGAGTGACGTGGCTCTAAACAAATGCAGTTACTTTTGTTCAAAACTTTACAAATTACTGTTGGAATAGAAATGATCAAGATCAGAATGACAATACTACAAAATAAAGGACTTTTACAATCAGAAACAATTACCTCAGGTCCGTGTTTAATTATAATTTGAAATCACACAAGCACAGGAATTAACTTGGTGCCAATCTCCTAAAAGACACATGGCATTACACCCTAAGATTTGGAATTTCCTCCCTGAAATCCTCTGCCCCAGAACCTGCCCCTCTTTATTCAAGGGGGTATATGTTTACTATGAGATGGGAATTTTAAAGGAAATCTGACGGTTAAAAAAAATTTTATATATATAAAGAAATAATATATATATATATATAAAGAAATACATAAAGATATAAATATATAAATAATAAATATATAAAGAATTTATATATTTATATATTTAAATATATATTTAAATATATAAATATATAAAGAAAAGTGGTTGATATCTAGAACATGCCAGAGGAAGTGGAGAAATCAGACACAATTACTATGTCTAAGAGGCACTTGAGGCTTAAATAGACAAGGCATAAGAGAATATGGTTCTAATGTGGACAAATGAGATTTGTTTAGATGGGCAAGGCGGCCAGCATGGACATTGTGGGCCAAAGGGTTTGCTTCTGTACTCTATGACTATGACTCTAACCTGCAAAATGGGACATAAATTGAAATTGGGCCAGAGATAGGCATCAGGATAGATTAACAAAGTCTTGGCTAGACAGGTAGATTTTAAGGAGCAGCTGAAGTTTAGAGAGACAGATAGAACATCTTAGGTAGACACTTCCAGAGCTTAAGACCAAGGCAGCTAAAAGTACAAGTGCCAATTATGAAGCAATTAAAATCAGAGAGATCAGAATTCAAACAGAGAATTGAGCTCGAAGGTTTGTTAGGCTGAAAAAGGTCACATCGTCTTAATGGAGATTTGGACTGTAATATCTGGATAGGCAGAGTTTAGGCCACACAGAAGAACACTGGACAGGATTTCAGCAGCACAGGAGCTGAGGCAGGAGTGGAGCCAAACACCATTCCAGAAATGGAAGGCAGCAGTTTTGGAGTGCAATTACAGGAAAAACTCATTCTGTGTCAGCTGCAACACCAAGGCCGCAAACCAATTGGCTCAACTTCAGACAATTCCTTGGAACGAAAGCAGTAGTCAAGGAGCCGTGTATTTGGCATGGACCAAAGACATTGGCTTCAGTCTTCCCGTATTTCTGCTCATCCAGTGTTGGATGTCAGATACAGTGTGATCCATTTGAGAGGGTGAGAAACGCAAAGAGTTGGAGAAAGGGATAATTGCCATCAGCATTCACGTGGAATCTGCTGTTGTATTTTTGAATGAGGCAACATGTAGATGAGAAATAGAGACCACCAAAAACTGACCCTTGGGGAGCTCCAGAGGTGACAGGCTGAGAGTGAAACCAGAAACCATTGATTCCCTGGCTACCAACTGATCAATTAAAAAAAATGGAATCTAGGCTGAAGGTTGAAGTTACCAAGATGGAGGTATTGTTCAGTATGGAGGAAGGCAGAGAATTATCCTGACTTAGAAAACTTGTCATAATGCACTGATGAATGATGAAGATCAAGGATTTTTTTTAAATGGAAGGTGAGGAGTGACGCGAGGTCCCAACACAAAACTTCCCAGGAGGTGCAGGAAGACAAAGTCACAATTTATAGACAGGGTCCATAGTACCATTATGGCAAATTGACTAGATTAAACCACAGAACGTGTAGCAGGCAGGATGATGTTGATCAGGTGATGAGACAGTCTGTGATTGCAGAGTAAATCTCTCAGCTACATTCTCATCAGCCTAGCCTTTGAAAGATTTGAACTGACTGGTGCTGCAGGGGATCCAAGATCCCCTGACTTCAGTAGTGTACCAAAGGGGGCAGGTACAGTGGCTGACAACCACTGATTGAGCAGAAGATAAAACAAAGTAGGACAGTGAGCTAACCAACTTTTGCTCACATGCTTAATCACCCTTAATAGTACTTCCTCTTTTGATGAAAGTGTTTTTCCATTGCTGCACAAAGGCAATTAAATAATATGGGATGGAGAGTAAAATTAGTAACAATTACAGACATTGTACACGAATGATTTGATTACTCACCTGATCAGCAAATGAAGTAGGTATTTTCTGTTCAACTTCCTTTCCCATTTCTGTTCCCGACACTGATTTCTGATATGCATGCTCCTGTCCAGGCATTCTATTAAAAGTAAGCAACAAACTCACTCATATTCCCACATCACTTTGGTAAATACATCTCTGAGTTTAAGGTCTAGAGAATGATACAGTTGTTGAGCAATATACGTGTATTTTTTTAAATAATGTAATGGCATTCCACAAATTCAGGGATTCACAATCACAACCTTTCAAAGGCTGCAAATTCAGTAAGTTCAAAAGACATTAACATTATGGTGCATTCCATGAGGGAAGTACACGAGAATACATAGGAATGCATATGCAATAGCAGGAGTGGCCCCTCCAGCCTGCCCGGCTGTTATGATTGTGGCTGATCTGCCTCAGGATTCAACTCCTCTTCTCTTCTGTGCTTGTTCCACATTACCCTCAATTCCCTTGTCTTTAAAAAAAAGACATCAACCTCATAACTAGCTTTGCTCAGCTCGACCCAGACCCCAATTACTCCAGCTCGGGTGTGGGGGGTTAGTAATGGGGTTGGGTGGGGAGAGAAGGCATACAGAAATGCCCCATTCCCACTCAGCAGAAAACACCTGTATGTACAGGGTGTGCACAGACTGGGTGTTGGTAACCTGGGGAGGGCTTATAACCTTCTTTATCTATCTGATGTGTTGCTATGTATCATGTGTATATACAGTGGCGTTGTATAGTCTGACTACACAGAAAAACAGAAAAGGAAAGAAAAATGGCAGACAAAAATGGCCAGTTTTCATACAAACAGAAAAGAAAGCAAATTATCTAAAGTTGGTGAATTCAATATCGAGTCCTGCAGACTGCAACGTGCCCAGATAGAAGAGGAGTGTTGCTCCCTGAGCTTCCATTGGCCCCCATTAACCATGTAGGAACACAGGCAGGGGTCAGAGTGGGAGAGGAATGGCGAATTCAAGTGGCAGGCCAATGTTACATTTGCCTTTGTAATTACTTGAAACAATTTTGGCAGGCAGGTAGGTGCAGCATGCAGAAAATTACCTACATCTCTCTGTACTCCACTTGTTTGTCATCTCTCCATTTAGATAATAGTCTACCTTCAGGTTCTTCTTGAAGAGCATTCTCTCACTTTCCTACATTAAACTTCATTTGCCAAGTTTTTGCCCACGCACTCAACCTATCTGTATCCTGTTGCAGTATCCATGTGCCTTCTACTGTCCCCTCCTCCTGGACATTAATATAAATAGTGAGTAACTGAGTACCAAGGACTGATCATTGGGGCACCCCTGTAAATAGATATTTTCAGTCAGAAAAAAGGCCCATTTATTGTGACTGTGGGTTGGTAACATACTATAACTGAGAAATTCATACAACTACTGGGTCACAGTGCTTCCCACTCAGGCACTTAGGCCAACAGAATCAAGATACCATGATGAAACTACACATCCCCAAAACCATTGCCAAATGGTGGCATGACGTTATAAAAACTTTTTTGTTGATTAAAAGGCACAGACACTTAATACAGGGCCCAGTTTAACTACGCACACTGAAAAGGTTCAAAGGCTGGTAAACACAGGCAACAGACTTCAGAAGTGGAAATGCAACATAATTCCACCTCTATTTTTGGCTTTTAATGAATGTACCATCAAGAATTGATTTAAATGAATAGAAAGTGTTCAGATGGCATATATGAAAACAATTGGAGAGTGGTGTGATTTCTTTATTCAGTCACGGCATGTAGGCGTCACTGGCAAGGCCAGCATTTATAGCCTTGTACTGAGGAGCTTAGAACATAGAAACAGGAGCAGAAGCAGGCCAACTGCCCCCCTGAGCCTCCTCTGGCATCCATTAAGACCTTATAGGGCCTTTTGTTCTGATATTTTCTTGAATATCTGCTTTTCCTCCTATGGATGAATGTCCAATTTTCCTCATGCTTCCAAAAAGCACCAATTTATGTATTAAGAATCATTAACACAGAAATAAAAATTGTCTCGTTCAGTCACCAGTGGATTCCTGTGGTCTTCCATTTTAATTACAGGCAACCCCCACATTGCAGCCCTTTGGGTAACAGACATTTGCCTCCAGAGAATTCACAAATAACTACCCAAAAATTTGAGATACAGAATAAAATTCACTTTCATGGAATTTATGTTAAAAATATACACCAGCACAAAATTTGTATTATTTTAAACTCGCATTCCTTGATGCATGCGCAGATAACAAGCCTTTGTGTTACAATATATTGCAATACAGACTGACTTCTAGGGACACAGCCTTCCTGTAACACAGCACTTTAACTGTATGCGCTTTTTCTTTCCCCTCTGGTCTACTACAGATTTTTCTCATCACAAATCTACAGTAGTGCAGTATTTTATTTGCATCCTGTTAATATTTATTAATTTTCTTTCTTCAGTTGACTCTCTGACCTCCACTTCCCCTACCATCTTCTGACTTCCTTCACCTTTCTGAACCCGACACTGACAGGGGAAGGATATTTTCAGTGAAAACATGCTGTTCAATTCTCCAAGATTCTACTGCCTTCACCAGATTGTGCACTATTTAACAGAAGAAAGGGCCTTGAAAACTTGCTGATCTAGCAATTTCATTAAATGGCTTGTTTTACAGTTACCAACAGAAGCTGCTTGTTTTAATAAGTTCCCAAATTGGCTCATTGCAATGTTATTGGCAGAGTCAATGAGTGGAAAATGGAAAATGTGCCAACCATTTTCAGCCCGTGTGCACTCTGCAAAGAGTGAATGTAGTCGAGACAGCTGGCTCTTCATGCAAAACATAATTAACATACATATAAGCATGGGAATATTTTGGGGGAGAAGTAGGTGAAACTGTATACTGGAGATGAAAAGGTGGTTGAATTGTACGGAATTCTGCTTGATCTCCGAAGGATACTGTGGTCGAACAGAACATTTTCAGAGCTGCTCAACTGCAGCAAAACTTCTCATCTTCTGCAGCACCTTTTGTTTTGATCTGTGAATGCTCCAGTCAAGCTCCTTGAAGTCAGCAGAGTACTTAGGAGGGTGAAGCAAGGCAATTATATTTCACTTCGTCCTCTCCTCCCCATCACCATTTTCTCCTTTAGGACCAAACTTTATGGAACAGGAATTTCCCAGCCATGACCCTATGATATTTTGGTCAACTTTCAGCCAATCTTGAGATGGTGCCTTTCCTTGTGCCTAAGTAACCACAATATTGAAGTGGTTGACAATGTCAGCTTTGAACCCTTTATTTACAGAATGGAATTTATGGACCTTGTGAATTTTATGGTTGTGATTTATGAGCAGCACTTCATCCCCTGTAGGGTAGGTGTCACAGATAGCTGGTAGCCTTCTTGTACCTCACAAGAGTCCATTCTTTAAGCACGAGCGTGAACAAATATCAACATGCTACAACACATGGGGCAGGAGAGGTGAAAGAGACAGGAAGTCAAACCAAACCTCCTCATCCAATATCTACAAACGAATCATTTCCAGCTGAGTTTTCTAAGTTATAATTAGAATCCACAGGCATGGCTTAAATGGTTTATGTTCCCCATACTGGCTCAGAAATGTTAACGGCAAATGTACTAGCCCAGCTGTTGTTCCAAATGAGACCATTTATTTTGTCATACACTAAGGAGCAAGCTCTTCATGGTCTCCAAACGTGAGCATGATTGCCTATCCACACGAATCTTTTGTTTTAAAAAAGTCCTTTTGAAAATTTGCATTCCTGTATCACTCATGCACACTGTTCTTTGCTTGTATTGTTATTGCAGGCCAACTTGGGAATGTGCCTGCTACCAAGAACCAGGTTCTCCTCAAAAAATGGTATTCTTGCTATAACACAGTTCCACTATAATTACTGCTCAGCCCTCATTACTTTGGATTTCGCTGGACCACAGTAATGTGCCATAAATGCAGAATGATCTAGCAGAGAAGTAGGTCTTTTGGCCCTGTAGGTTATAATCATGCCTAACTTGTGCACCCCAGGCACAACTCCTTTCCTTCTCCACTCAGCTATCTAAATCTAGCATCAAGGGCACTTGTTGCCAAAGCATGTTCTGTATAGATCGACAAGTATCAAACTGTAGCGAGGTGAACGACTACCAAAATGCTCACATTCAACTACAAATCCTGAAATTGCACCATTAAAAATAAAATAAAGTTGATGCTGAGAACAGATAATAGAGACAGAAAATGCTGGAAATAAATCAGCAGATCAGGTAGAATCTGCAGAGAGAGAAATGTTTCAGCTCAATGACCCTTCAACAAAATTGGAAAAAGTTAAAGATGAAATAAGTATCCTCACAGAAACACAATGGAGTTTTAATTATAGGTAGCATGTACACCTTGCCCTCTCCTCTACTTTCATAAGGTCAATGGGAATATTTCCTCTGGATCACTCCACCATAACCTTCCCTACAGCACCTTCCAGAACAACTGCAGGAAATGTAACACTTTCCCTTTTACCACCCATTTTCCCCCATTGTCCAGGATCTCACACGCTTAAAGGTGAAATAACAATACATCTGCAAGCTATATTCCTGCTCACAGTACTGTCTCCTCTATGCTGGACAGCCCACCTGTAGATCTAGTGACCACTTAGTGCAACATACACATTTGCAGATGAGGAACAGCACTTCGCTTTTCATCTGGCTACAGTGCAGTCTTCTGGACTCCATTAATCGAGTACAAAAAGAATGATAATAATTCCACTGTCCACACTGACATCTCCTCAAGACCCATCTCCTGCTTCTTTACCACTCCTATCATCACTAAAATTTACCTTGCACTTATCGTCCCTTTAGTCATTTGGTCTCTTTTGTCCTCCAATCTTGAGCAACTTTTCCCTATGCTTATTTTTTCCCTCCATACTTTAAACACAGTTTAAAATGTATTGCACGTCCCTTTCTAGTTCTAATAAAAAAAATCACTGATTGGAAGTAAAATTTTTCTCTCCACAGATGCTGCCTGACCTGTGTATTTCCAGCAATACTAAATTTCAGTATAAATAGGTTGGCCCTCAGCATAACATGAATGAGTTTAAAAAAAACACTTCAATATGGTAATTAAAAAACATTAACACTTTTTCTAAATGACAACGTAAATTTCCAGTAAAATTTCCCCAAGCCTAATTGGGTGCTAATCTGTCTAATTTCATTCAATTGGCAGTCCTTAGTTGCTGTTTTCCTTTTTAAAATGAAAAACCTTTCACTGCAGTCCTCAACAGATCATTTTGAAATTTCTCTGTACAAGATGTCACTAAATGACTGAGCACACATACTGCTCCATTTTGTTGCTTTTACAATTCCATGACGAGAATTGCATGAGAGTACTGCAAAGACAACAGTTAGAACTCACCCTGAGTAAAATGAAGTCCATTTTCAAAGATAATCTTTGAAATTTTGAAGAACAATATAAAAATAGAAATCCTATTATACCAGCACCTTGCACAACAGTCAGGACACATTCTCAGGAATGAGTGTGCTCAGAATCAATGCAAAAAGAGATTGTTATAGGTTATAGCATGTGTGTTACTGAGTGCTGCTGTGCCTGGAACCTGACTGAGGGCTCAATCCTCTGTTGGTGCTCCTGCAACACTGAAACAGTTAAAGTAATGTCATTGCTGCATGGCTTAGTGTGCAGGGAACCAATGTGCAGTGCTGTCTGTAGGGTTTGGGCAGGCTGAGGCAAGCAGTGTGGCTGTTGGCGCTGAGATGCTAGACTCAGGTGTGCATCCTGGCTGGTACGATGAGTGCAGGCCATTGAGGGGGACCAGCTGTTGACTCAATGTGTCAACAGAACAGCTGGATTCTCCTCTCTCTCTCATCACCTCCTATTAGATATGTTGGAAACTGCTCTCTGTTTGCCTGCACAGCTCTCCCCACTCCAGAGATATCCCAGCAGTAACAAACTCAAGTGGCATACCATGTTGCTGAACAAAAGAAAAAGAAGGGAAGCAGTGGGGGATGGTGGAGAAGGATCTGGGAAGTGTGTCAACACATGGAGCAGCTGCTGGTAGTCTCCAGCAATGGCCTGCACTCACCGTACAGGCCAGGGTACACCACCGAGCCCTGCATCTCAGCATTTGTACTAATAAACATTTGAAAAAGATCTCGCAAATCCCACGCAAAAAAACAAAGGGCAGGAGGAACTCAGCAGGTCAGGCAGTGTCTGTTAGGGTAGAGGGATAGTCAACATCTTGTTTACAACATCAGCAGTCTTGTGTCACTCAAATCCCATCTTTACAAGATATGAACTAGATGAAGGACCAAGAGTTATGCAATTGATTTTTATATTTGGTTATTTTTAAGCCAATTTAAAAAGTGAATGCACTGCATACTGAACTGACGGATCTCTTTACATTTGAGTTCTGAGAAAGGAATCCTATATTTATAAATGCACAAAGAACACCCAAGTCATTTGTCTTACCCTCTTATATTGTAAAGATCGTCTTGTGGTTTAATTCCCTGTTGCTGCATCATCAGATTATGAAACTGACCAATTCTTTCATCAGGTCGACTGTATAAAGGCATTCGTGTCTGTGGCTGGCCATTTATCTGATGGGGTGGAATCCGATGACGCGTGGGCCCCAACATGGAGTGAGGAGGTCGCTGAGTTGCATGAGGGTTCGTGTTAAAGAGACCTGGAGATTGAGCTGGATAGACAGATGAATGTGAAAGAATACCATGGGGACCCTGGATCCCTGGATGCAGTCCAGGCCTCCTGTATATCAGTCCACTTACAGGCTGTGTGCTCTGTCTTTTAGCAGCAGCGTTATGACTGTCTAAATCCAGGATTTCCTTTGGACTTTCAGGCCTTTCCTGTTCTTTATCTGCCTTTTCATCTTTTATTGAGTGTGATAAATTGCTGGTCCCTTGGATTGCATTTTTGTTTTCTTTAGCATTTCCATTCATTCCTTCCTGCATAGTATGCGTGTCAGATGACCCCTCCGAACCCTGCATAGGGACACCAGGTCCTGCTGTTTTCCCGTTATGCACTGACAAGTGGCTAGGTTGCTGGAGATGATGGCCTGTGGGTGAAAGGGTCTGGGGCCAATCCTCTGCAGGATAACCTTGGCCTTGAGGGTAAGGGTAATAATGAGAATGTTGATACTGGTGGTAGGGAGATTGGATTTGCTGCTGGGAAGCATGATATGGATAACACTGGACTTGGTGCTGATATGCAGGGTAAATTCCTGGTGGTAACTGCTGTGAAAAATTGGGATTAGGGAAAGTTTGCCGGTTTGCGAATGGCTGGGGTGCACCCATGCCTCTTCCGAAGGGCCTGCAGCCATGACCCATACCATATTGACCTACAACTGTATAGTCTGGGCTATGTCCGTACTGTGCGTGTGTCATCATTCCCAGCATCCCAGGATTAGGTCCATTATTTTTTCCCTGCTTGCCTTGCGTTAAAGTGTTGGTGTTTTTCACAGAATCCTCATTTGTCTTCAACAAACTTGTGGCAGCCCCCCGATCTGAAGAATCAGAGTAATGTCTGGAGCTGGAGACACTTTGATTGACTAGGTTATCATTCTGGCCCCTGTCCTCCGTTTCACTTGGAGTTTTAATTTTCTTTCCTCTGCCTGCTCTGCTGCCGATTTTCTTATTATTCTTTGCCCTGCCCTTTACGGTCCCCTTTTTTGAATCTGAAATTGATTTCCTCTGCTCTTTCCCCATTTTTACAATGGAACTGCTAACATCTTTTAATTTCATATTTGGTGTTTCTTCCTCTTCAGTTTTGATAGATCCCAATCCATTTCTTGGACTCTCACTTGTGCCTGGCTCAGTAAAATTGGCTGCAATTGGCTTGGAGATACTTTCAGGTATCTGTGGTGTGCTTTGTTCGACGACCAGGGGCGAGATTCCCACCTCCGAGTATTGCTGTGTCTGCTTTGTTGTAGCTGGTGTGTTTTTGATTGGCACCGATTCTGTTACAGATAAAAGAAATTACATTGGTCACTGTTTATCACTGCATTTTACATCATTGACTGTATATCACTGCTTTCAGATCATGTATCTCAGGAGTGAGTTTGTGAATGGGTAGAGACAGAGAAAGAAATGACAAATAGTGATCACTTTGCATACCAAATACACTTTTCTTTGGTGGGGGGGGGGGGGCGGGGGAGGAGGGAGGGGAAGAATGCTGTTCAAAATAAGCAAATAACTTTACAACTTTTTTTTTGCAGGAAGGAGGTTGAATGGGAAGAAACAATTTGTATATAATATAAAGTTCAAATGCTTAAGAGGTACATTTTGTTTTTGCAAAACCTAGGGTTGGTAATCTGGACCAGCCCTGGATATACAAAACAGTTACCTTGAGCGTCGGCAATATTTTTGGGCATCTCGGCATCCTGCAGCATTCCCAATGATTCAGCACTGTTCTCCAACACCTGTTTGTGAGGCTGCATGCCAGAAATGTGATGCTGGCTTCCACCTGGCTGCTGCTGTAGTGCTGGGGCACACGGGCTAGAAAGATATGGTGAAGAATGTTCAGGTGGACAGACAGGGGCAGATAATTGCTGCATTGCAATCATCTCTGGACTAGACAGCATTGAATCAACATGGAGCCCTTGATGTGGAGATCTCAGGTAAGGAGGAGGCATTCTCTGTGTATTAGGTGTCTGAGGTGAGTTTGGAAGTCTGGGATAGCCTGGAGGCCCATTATGAGGTAGACGACCTGGCTGATCGGGCCAGTGATTGAGTGGCACTGATGGTCTCATTAGATTGGGGTCCACCATTTGGGAAAATGGGTGATGCTGCGATTGTGAAGGTTGGCTTGGACCAGCCAGTTGATTTTTGCTAGTAGGTCCTAATGGTCTTTCAACAGAACCACCGCTGTTGTTCCAGACTGGACGAGGTCCACGACGTGGTCCATTCAGATGACCATAAGGGTTGTACACATGCCTTGGCGTAAAGTCAGAAGTTGGACGATGAACAGGGCCCTCAAGACGGTGTGCTGTATATCCTGGCTGAAATGGTTGACTTGGGTACATACTTCCTTCCTGAGGTGGAGCGCTCACTGTTCCAGGTGGCACTGATGGTGGTCTAGGGCCTAGAGATGGTCCATGTACAGGCCCTATGTAGCTTTGTTTATTCTGAGGTCCCAACATCTGGGGTCCTTGATGTTCATTCATATTCACCTGATGCTGTAATTAGAAGAAAATATTATTTCTGTATCTCCAAACTAGACATTTGTTTTTCCCAATACATATTGTTAAACACACATTGCTTGTGGATAGTAAGAGACTGGGATTGCCTTAGTGACATGTAACTGCTAACCTGTCCTGTCACAAGAGCTTTCCTCCAAATTAAATCTACCCATTTACTATAGATTCTCTGCCAAAAATCAAAGTGCTTATAAAATGTATGTACTTTTTGGCTAATTATCAATAAATTAAACTCAGTTACTATTACACACAGAAGATACGTGCAACAACTTGGAACCAAATCAGTTGAAAGTCATTCTAATCTGCATTGAAAGATTCCCCACTCTGTACAGAGGCTGCAGCATTTTGAGGTTTGTAGTGGCATGCATCTCTGGGATGATTATCAGCTCAAACTTCAAGCTTCTCCAGAGTGGCGAGGTTTCCAAGTGAAAAACTATCATAATATGAAGATATTTAAAAGCACAAGACTGTTTTACAGACAATTTCAAATATTTATGGAAATGCATTTCATTCAAGTAGTTTTATGCCAAGGTATTATTTTTAAACTTCTTTTATGAATAATAGGTTGGCTGCAAAGTAAAACTTTTAAAAAAAATTGATCACTGGATTGCAGATAATATTGGTAATTTTCCAAGTTTGCTCCTATTTTCTAAATATAAACAAAGTTTGAATCAAACCAAAAGTGCAATACTAGGATGCTTTAATCATGAGTGACTGTTAGAAAATGCAAGCTTTTCAACCAATTTCTAATTCATTTAAATGATTATTAAATGTTCTGAGCCAAAGATGATGATGTGAGGTGAAATATGATTTTATCAAGGAGTATTGTACCATATAATACTGTATATTCTGATACCGTGATGGAGTTATGTTTAAGTAGACACATCTTTTTAAGATCTGAATCTGTCATTGCTAGAAATTATGACTCAGTGTTATGATGTTCATTTTCCCTATACTTTGGTCAAGGAAAATGAATATCGGGCATTTTCTCCACTGATCATTGACCTGAAATGTAACTCTCCACACATACAACTTGACCCGCTGATTATTTCCGGCATTGTTTATATTTCAGATTGCTAGTATCCAGAGTAATTCACAGATGCAAGATCCTACGTACCTATTGAGCAACCAATTCAGAGAGTTTTTAAGGTGATAAGTCAAGAAATTTTGTGTCAAGTTTGCTTGTGTTAATTTTCCCATAACAGTCATCTTTGGAATATTGCTCGATAGCTAACCTGAATGCAAAAGCTTCTGTTTAAATGTGTCATGATTTGCAACCCAGAAAAATATTAAAAGGCCATAAATTGAAGTTGGTGTTAAGGAACAAGCTGCCAACTTCACTTTACTGCTCTGCAACTTCAAAATGTCTTTAAAAATTACCTGCATTATAAATTGATGATGTAATTGTTGTCGTACTTGATCAGTCATCCTTGGTTCCCGTGGGGAACAAAATCGATACTGAGGTTCTACAGTTGGCCGAGATCCGAACATACATGGCACTGGCGGTCTCTAGATGAAGAAAACATTTCAGTTGGCTACATTTTTGGTAGCAAAATAGGGAGGGAGGAATGCAAGGAACTTGTGTTTGGCACCTGTCATGAGTTCAAGAATGTGTCTAACATTCTGCAGCCAATGAAGTACTGTGAAGCAATGTCACTACTGCTATGAAGGAAATGCAGCAGGCCATGTGCACAAAATAAGTACCAAAAACAGGAATGAGTTAAATTATAGCAGAATTTGCTTTATCTTGGTTAATGTTAATTGTCAGGCCAAAACAACTGCGTTGCTTTTGTTCAAATATTGCCACAAAAAGTAATTTCCATTTATGAAGCATCTATGAGGTATAGTAAAATACCCTATTGGGTGTCAGAGTCCAAACTATAGAGAACATTTTGGACAGGTGATAAAAAAATCTTAGGTCAAAGAAGGAGGTTTAAAGATGTACACAAACAAACTGTACATTCAAGAAAAAAAGTATAAGTGTCTTACTTGTTGGCCTTGAAGGTGAAACATTTGGCTTGATGATTCAGCACAGGATATTCCCTTGTAAGATGATGTAACTGGGAAACTCTGCCCATTTACCAGTTCCAGTGTTCGTAAAGGAGGCACATGTTGCATTTGGTCACTGCTTACTTCTGCTCCAGCACTGTGCACTTCACCGTTTGCCTGCTGTTGCTGCCTTTTTACAGATTCATCAGTAGTTTTACTTGAAGTTTCAGCGGCTTCTTTTCCAAAGCGGTTGGATTTGCTTCGCCTACGGTCTTTTTTCTCTTTATCGTCCCAACGTAGATTAAACTCTTCATCACTGTCAGCATCTTCTGCAGGGAAGTGTTTCAGCATTGATTTGTTAAAGCACCTGTCCAGAGCCTCAGCCATCTTTGTGTATTCTATTAGAACAAGAAAATTGAGTAATGAAAAGCGCAGATCCACATGCAACACAATATACACCCATACAATTCTGAACAAAGTCATGTGAAAAATGTTATCATTAAGTCAGAAGAAATCAGTGCAAATCATTTAATCCAAATTAATTGTTTCAGGACAACACTGAAAATAATAAAGGATGTGCTACTTTCTTCAGCTGATTATTAACAGGAAGATGTGCTTTACCCAGCTTTGGATTATTTGGTTTAATCACTGAAAGCATTGTAAGGTTTTACAGTTATGACAAATGGGTTTTTAGTTCTATTTATACCCTTGGATCAGGATATTTTTTATGATCACAGTGACCAAATGCAGTTTCACATCTCTTGTAAAAGGGGTGCTGACAACATAATGAAAATATGCACCCCCACGTCATTCATTGTTTTTGTGTAACTTGCACATAAACTTTCAGTGTATCTTTTGAATTTCAGAGAAGATCTTTTAACTTCTGGCCACGTTATATATCTGGCCCATATAGACAAGTACCTCTGTAGGAATTAACAGCTACAGTGGCCTATGACAACAGCCACAGTTTAATTCACCGGATGCGAGGCTATGTGGGATATATGAAGGACGTTAAAGGCATCATACAAATGTGACTCTTTCTTTTTCTTTTAACAATAGGTAATAAGTAGTTTTATTACCTTAGCTTTTTCCTTTAATTTTGTGTTCTCAAGCTGGTAGCTCATTCCATTAATTCAATCTGAAATTCCTCTGCCCTTTATTCTGTTCTCATGCTACTCTTTCAGTAAAATTTTTTTTAAGTTTACTAAGCTTTTCTTCAAGTTACTTGCTTCTGTCCTGACCAGTTCCTTTTATAACTCAATTTTACTTCCCATTTTATCAGTAATTAGCTCTCTTTTGACTCTGGAGCAGCTCTTGGCCTGGAAACACTTGTGCTGCGGAAGGCTTGAAAGGATTTACTTTCTGGGGAACCCATGCTCGTTTTGGGTGGGGCTCTCATCTGCCGAATCCTCTTGTGCAAGGGGCCCACACTATCAGCTCAATGGTGAACCAAGGTCTCCCTCCATCTCCATCACTGTTGATCGGGCTTGCGGCATTAACAGAAAAGACAGAGGACGGACCAGCACTGGAGCACCAGAGAACGTTGAGTTTGTGGATGGGGTCCTGCATGGATCTGACACACAAGGGAGGCTTGGGAGTGGAAGTTAAGGCCTGTTATGGTGTGAATGGCCTGAGCCCCAAATGCATGATATATACACATGACACTGAACAAATTCCTGGTTGTAACAGTATCCATAAACAAATAGTCAAATTCTTTCACATAATGCACAATAACATTGCGCCATTCAAAATTTCTCACTGTCAGATGGAAGGAGAATGGATGAAGAAATCCTCATTGTGCCCCTCTACCCTACATCCTCAAGTGGTGACCATCATGGTTTATTTAGACCTGGGTGGCAAGATCTTCACTAGTTGCATTTAATTGTTAATTTATGCTAGATCCAGTAAAGCAATAGTTATACAATGCTGATGAAAATATATTCTTGACTTACCGTTTCCTTCACCATTATATTCCAGACAATCTTCAAACATAACCTTCATGTCAGCAACAAATTCTTCCTTCACATTATACTGTTTCTCATTGAGCTTTCTTTCAATGGTAGATAGATCCATTGGTGTCTGAAAATATTAAAAACATATTGTAGGGGGTAATTAAGAAAAACTAGTTAACAATCAAGTATGCCAAGGAGAGGTCAATGAAAAAACAAATACCCCATTGGTTAAGAAAACACACAGTGGCATGCAAAAGTTTGGGCACCCCTGGTCAAAATTTCTATTACTGTGAATAGCTACTAAGCAAGTAAAAGATGACCTGATTTCTAAAAGGCATAAAGTTAAAGACAACATATTTCTTTAATATTTTAAGCAAGATTACCTTTTTATTTCTATCTTTTACAGTTTCAAAATAACAAAGAAGGAAAAAGGGCCCGAAGCAAAAGTTTGGGCACCCTGCATGGTCAGTACTTAGTAACAACCCCTTTGGCAAGTATCACAGCTTGTAAACGCTTTCTGCAGCCAGCTAAGAGTCTTTCAATTCTTGTCTGGGGGATTTTTGCCCATTTTCCTTGCAAAAGGCTTCTAGTTCTGTGAGGTTCTTGGGCTGTCTTGCATGCACTGCTCTTTTGAAGTCTATCCACAGATTTTCAACTGTGTTTAGGTCGGGGGACTGTGAGGGTCATGGCAAAACCTTCAGCTTGTAGTCCATTGTGGATTTTGAGGTGTGTTTAGGATCGTTATCCTGTTGTAGAAGCGATCCTCTTTTCATCTTCAGCTTTTTTTTTACAGACGGTGTGATGTTTGCTTCCAGAATTTGCTGGTATTTAATTGAATTCATTCTTCCCTCTACCAGTGAAATGTTCCCCGTGCCACTGGCTGCAACACAAGCCCAAAGCATGATCGATCCACCCCCGCACTTAACAGTTGGAGAGGTGTTCTTTTCATGAAATTCTGCACCCTTTTTTCTCCAAACATATCTTTGCTCATTGCAGCCAAAAAGTTCTATTTTAACTTCATCAGTCCACAGGACTTGGTTCCAAAATGCATCAGGCTTGTTTAGATGTTCCTTTGCAAACTTCTGATGCTGAATTTTGTGGTTAGGACACAGGAAAGTTTGGAGAAAAAAGGGTGCAGAATTTCATGAAAAGAACACCTCTCCAACTGTTAAGCATGGGGGTGGATCAATCATGCTTTGGGCTTGAGTTGCAGCCAGTGGCACAGGGAACATTTCACTGGTAGAGGGAAGAATGAGTTCAATTAAATACCAGCAAATTCTGAAAACAAACATCACTCCGTCTGTAAAAAAAAAGCTGAAGATGAAAGGAGGAGAGGATTCCTTCTACAACAGGATAATGATCCTAAACACACCTCAAAATCCACAATGGACTACCTCAAGAGGCACAAGCTGAAGGTTTTGCCATGGCCCTCACAGTCCCCTGACCTAAACATCATCAAAAATCTGTGGATAGACCTCAAAAGAGCAGTGCAAGACGGCCCAAGAATCTCATAGAACTAGAAGTCTTTTGTAAGGAAGAATGGGCAAAAATCCCCCAAACAAGGATTGAGAGACTCTTAGCTGGCTGCAGAAAGCGTTTACAAGCTGTGATACTTGCCAAAGGGGTTGTTACTAAGTACTGACCATGCAGGGTGCCCAAACTTTTGCTTCAGGCCCTTCTCCTTTTTTGTTATTTTGAAACTGTAAAAGATGGAAATATAAAGGTAATCTTGCTTTAAATATTAAAGGAATGTGTCATCTTCAACTTTATGCCTTTTGGAAATTTGGTCATCTTTTACTCGCTTATCTATTCACAGTAATAGAAATTTTGACCGGGGGTGCCCAAACTTTTGCATGTGCCCGTAGTTCACCTTGGGGGTTTTCCTGACAAATCACACAGTTCATTTCAGTGAAATCCAGTGAATTAGTCAATTTAAGGATTTTCTTTGAAGGGTTCAATAACAAAAGAGCAGGGAGTGGGGTGGGGGAAGTTGGTGAACACCATCGAGTAGACATCAGTAAATATCAGAAAGACTTCTTAAATTGTGGGCTGCAACATTGGTTGCTTGCTTCTTTGCCATTCCCAGCTTGGGTGGGATGAGGGCTGGGGAGAGAAGAGCAACGCAAGATTTTGGAGGCAGGCAGGGCTGGAGATGTAAAAGATGGGAGTTCGGGGGGGGGGGGGTGCGGGGGGGGGAGTCATGCAGGGCAGAGAGGGGGTGCAGAGCAAATAAAAAGATGACAGTTGGGATAATGGGGTCCCTACACACACCACCTTTCTCTCCATCCAACTCCTCACATTCTTATACACAGACCAGGTACATCTATGTTGCCCCTTGATGCTCTCACCATCATAATTTTTCTGTGCCCTTAACCCCAACACCTTCTGAGTTGTGCAAAATAAATCAACAGCTATGCTGCGTACTGCATTACTTTACTACCACCAGGGTAACTCCTTACCATCTACACTTGGAAAAAGGTGACCCAAGAGATTGAATTTTCCACATCACAATTCAGTCTGTACACTTCATAGTTCAAAGAATAAATTGCTTCAGTTCAAATTCTAGCTGGTTATTTACTGGTGAGCAAACATGAGTGAGCAAGAAAAGTAGCAAATGACATTACTTCAAATTGAGTGAATATAAATGATCTATTCTTCCCTCTGGAACCTCATCTGAAAGTTTACTGTCCCTTATTATCCTTATAAGAGTTTGATCATGCCTTACTTTAATCCATAACTCACTGTAAAGCCTACAAGTTAAAGCAGTAATGATTGAACATTGGCGCTGAAAAAGACTGGTCAAGTCATTTTCCCCAATTTTTGCAAAAATCATCGCTTAACAGTTAATATAAGAAAGTAAAAATCTGAATAGAATATGAATAGAAGCTGAATTCTTACTTCAATTATCTCATAGTAGTTTGGGGCGTAAGATTCATCTACAGGTTCAAGAAAGGGCCAAGAATCTTTGTGCGCTTTAACAGCATCTAGGACTGAACAAAGGCAACAGTCAATAACAATATATTAAGCAATTTTAATTCATATTTTTGAAACAACAACTCCACCCCCACCCAAAAAGAAAACAATTACCTTTATACATGGCAATGTAATCTTCATCCAGTTCAAACCTACAACAGAAAAATGATATAAAACCAAACTTTTTTTTTTAATCAAAACAAAAATCAACTTAGTATATTGCCACTCTCATATCTCCAGAGTTACTCCATTTTAATTTATCTTTCAGGATTTTGGCATCATTGACAAGGCCAGCACATATTGCCTTTCATTAATTGCTTGAGATGGTGGTGAGCCATCACTCAGACCGCTGCAATAATTTTGGTGAATGTATGCAGAATACATTTGAGTAGGTAATTCCAGGATTTAGTCCCAGCAACAATAAAACACCAGGAGATACATCTCCAGGTCAAGATGGTCTGTTACTTGGAGGGGAAGCTACTGTCCTTGTTCTTTCTGGTGGTAGAGTCTGACTTTAACTAATTTGTCATTAGTTAAGATTAAAGTGTGGTTAGAATGCAGAACTTGCTACCACAAAGGGTAGTTCAAGCAAATGGCATAGATGCTTTTAAGAAGATTTTTTTATATAAGGAAAAGCATCTGTGAGAGAAAGGAATAGAAGAACATATCAACAGAATGACAAAGTAGGGCGAGAGGGAACTCGTGAAACATGAACATTAGGACCCATTTCTGTGCTGCAAAGTTTAAGCAGGAATCATGGATCGTGCACACAGTTTTCCATTGTATGCACCCAGTGAGTAAAGATTCATGTCAGAAGTGCACAAATATATCCTTCACTTCTGATATCCTTTTCAAAAATTGCAGTATTTTGGTAAGCTTTATTGATGCTGCTAAATAGGAGACTAAATACATTGTCAGTGTTAATAATAAAACAAACATCTTAAAGATGTTTTTTTTTGAAACTACAACCATAAAAATAACTGCCTTCACTGAGGCAGAATCATCCCTGATGAGAATGCATGGCTACCATATGGCTTCCACCCTTAGGTGTAAAACAAATATCTTTAATTCAATTTGAAATACAATGCAATTTTCCCTGTTATTTAATTACCAAACTCAAATACAATCCAGATGGGATTTTTCAGCTTGTTTCTATTAAACCTCAACAACTTTCAGTTTTAGGTACATTTCGTATTTTCTTTTCTGTAGTGTCCAGGGGGATAAATGACAGTGCAAAAGACTGAATGTTGCTTTTATTATACTCATGGGTGTCCCATTCCCAAGAAGAATACGTACAAATCTTTTGCCTTCTTATCTTTCTTTATAGGTAAGAATGGCTCTAGGTTCATAAGTTCAGGAGGCAGTTCTTTTCCCTGAGAAAGTAACCAGGCTCGCTCTTCCCTCATCTTCCTCCTTTTGGCACGACCTAGAAGGCAGGCAGGAATATTTAGAAAATCTATAAAAAAAGATGTCTTAAGCAGCAGACATACTTTCCATTTATGGGCAAAAGCAAGTACATATTAAAATGGATTTTGAGAATTGAATTGAACGTTAGTGGGAAATCTTAAAACCCTTCAAGTACAGAAAATAACTTGAAATTTTCATGAGTTGTAACACATTTATTAGAAGCTGTAAAGCAAAGTGTTTCATCCTGTGCTGTGCAATAAAATGCATTATTCCTTATTCTGAAAGTACTTTATTCCAGGTCAGTTAGCGTCACAAAAAAAAAGAGCTTGTTTTGTTTTGACTTGGTTACAGTGTTCTCGTCCATTACACCACTTCATTTACCATTCTATGGCACTGAAGTGAGGCGGTGGCTTAGTGCTAGCATTCCTGCTTTTGAATAAGGTCCAAGGTTCCAGACAAATGCAAGACTAGAAACCACAACTACAGCTGCAAATTCTAGACTGACATCCAGCTCATACTTCATTAAGCAGATACAAATCACACAAGCCATCCTGCCACATATCACTCTTACCAGTGAGCAAAATATTATCACAGCTTTATTAGACTATTAATTATCCTTGTAGGAAAAAAAACGCACCGGTTACACAACCTGGAAACTGCACTCCTGCTGCATTAAAGCTCCGCTTATGAATGCAATAGGGAGACTTAGATTTATACCTTCCACAGCTTTGACTCTCTCTTCAAACTCCCTCCTCCTTTCTTCTTCCATGAGTTGCTCTTGTTCTTTCTTCTGCACAGCTAACAGTAGCTGACGTTCTGCTTCCTCCTCTTTTCGCTTCTGTTCCTCTACCTTTGCAATAGCAGATATTTTTTCCTGCAACATACATTAATATTTCATTTGCTTTTCTATGATACTAAAGGTAGAAGTAGAGCTTCTTCATACAATTTTTATTATACTCCTTCAACATGAAATTCTATGCAGACCAAATATTAGGTTGTGGTTATTTGCACTTTGGACATGAACAGGAAACACAAAATCAGCAATGAATGAGTTCTACATTTCAATGAAATATGTAATTTACAACTATTTTTAATTAAATATACTTGGTGTCTTTACTATGGATAGCCTGACAAAAGTTTGATTAACATAGCTAGCTAAAAATGAGTTTCAACACAAAAAAATAAGATTTTAATAATGACCTAGATGTTAGAAGTGACTTTTATAAAAACTCTACTGAATTATTTAAGAGGCACTTAGAATTCAGGGGTACAGCAGTATCAAAAGTTTATAGACTAGAAAACAAGAAACCAGAGCTCAAGTATCACCATGGTAGCTGTGGAATTCAAATTCAATTAATAATCTGGAACTTGGAACAAATATTAGTCTTAGTAACAATGACTGCAAAAACGACTGGATTGTCATAAAAGCCCATCTGGTCCTTCAGGGGAGGAAGTTTGCCACTGTCTCCCAGACTGACGTACATGTGACTCCAGACCCATCCCAGATGGTTGACTCTTGCCAGCAATGCCCAAGTTCAGAAAAATGAATTTAATAAAATGGGACTGGTACAGATTTTACTGAATGGAACAGCAGGCACAAGGTGTAAATGGCCTACTCCTGATTCTATTTCCTACGTTTTTGCAGTTTCTTAGTAATTTTTTTTAATGAAAAGACTATGCCCACTGATACCTGCCCACCTAAATACAATAAATGCAGTTTGTAAAAACCTACAACTAGCAGCCGAGCTTCATAATTTCAACCTGTGGTCATGCCCATAGTGACAGTGGGAATATGAGCAAATCAAATCCTGAATTAGTATACAACACAAACACAAATAATTTGGTTAAATAAAACTTAACTATATTTGAAATTCCCTGATCCTTTGAGCCGTTTTGTCTGACTCCACTAATGAACAAGTTGAAGTTCTACCCATAGGCATTTTGAAAGGTTAACCACAGTTTGTTGTATTCTTAAGTGTCCTTTTGTCTTTTTGCATGGAAGACAGTTCACAGACTATCTGGGGAAATCTATTTCTCTGGGAGGCTATCTGGTTGTGATGGGTTTCCTGCACTCGCTATAGTTAATTGCATCAGAAATTCCCTCAGGTCTTTGAATTGTTAAGAGTGAGCTGACACCCATCAGAAATGCAGGGGTCGTTGTCGAAACCAGCTGTTTACCATACAAGTCAGGAGTCTAAAGTGAAATCCACCAGAATGAGACAGAAATCTGCTGTGCACACACTATTTACCAAAAATGTAAAAATCATTGACAACATTGCCTGCCCAAATGAGACAGTTACAATGGTGGAAATATTGCCTTTTTAAACCATTACTCTTCCTTTCAGGAATATAAAGAGCTACGTCCTGTTACTAACCTGTGATGGTATTTCCCTATTCATAAAGGGTGCATTGTGTCAATGATCAAAAACTTGGTCAGAAGTTCTTAAAAGTACAGACACTTTGGACAAGACAGTTTCATGAATTCAGTAACTGATGAGTTGCTTCAATACAAATCAGATATCTTGCTGAAACATCTCCAGCCTTCTCTATTGCATCTGATGCTCCAGATGTGGTCTCCTCTACATCGATGAGACCAGGCACAAACAAGGCAACCACTCTGCCAAGCACCTGCACTCTGTCCGCCATGACATCTGGAGCTCCCGGCTGCTAGCCATTTTAATTCACCTCCCTATTCCCACACTGACATGTCTGTCCTCAGCTTCCCCCACTCCAGGGTGGAGGCTAAGTGGAAACTAGAGGAAGAGCCCCTTGTATTCCATGTAGGTAGGCTACAACCCGACAGCATGAACATTGAATTTTTCAATTTCAGGTAACCTGCTCCCCCTCTGCCCCCTTTCTCTCTCCTCCTGAGCTACCCAGTTCTTCCTACACTCATCCTATCACCCTGTTTCTTTCCCCTCCTGTACCCACTCCATCTGCCCATCATCCACAGACTCCTTCCACTAGTTTCCCTACCCCTACTGTTCCCATCTGCCCTCCCGATCTGCCTTATTTGATTCCATCTCCACCTTCCTCCCCTATTAGGTTCCATCATCTTCAGCCCTTTGTCACCTTCACCTATCCTCTCCCAGTTTCTGTTGCTATTTCCATTCTCCCCTCCTGCATCTGCCCATTAACTCTCCTCACCTGGATCCACCTATCACTTGCTAGCTCTTGCTCCACTTCCCTTCACCTTTTTATACCGGCTATCTCCCCTCCATCTTTCAGTCTGGATGAAGCGTCTCGACCCAAAACATCAACTGTCCATTTCTCTTCACGGATGCTACCTGATCAGCTGAGTTCCTCCAGCATTGTGTCACTCCAGATTCCACCATCTGCAGTCTCGTGTCTCCAGAAGGAAACATTTTATAACCTGTGTGAACTTGCAGTGCCAAATGGTGCAGTAAAAGTTTTGGCATGCCACGGCCAAGAAAGCTCACCAGCGCCTCTACTTCCTCAGGAGGCTAAAGAAATTTGTTTTGTCACCTTTGACTCTCACCAACTTTTACCGATGCACCATACAAAGCATCCTATCTGGATGTATCATGGCTTGGTAAGGCAACTGCTCCACCCAGCACCGCAAGAAGCTGCAGAGAGTTGTGGACACAGCCCAGCGCATCATGGACACCAGACTCCCCTCCTTGGACTCTGTCTTTACCTCTCATTGTCTTGGTGTAGCAGCCAGCATAATCAAAGACCCCACCCACCCAGAACATTCTCTCTCCTCTCCTCTTCCATCAGGTAGAAGATACAGGAGCCTGAGGGCATGTACCACCAGACTTAAGGACAGCTTCCACCCCACTGTGATAAAACTATTGAACGGTTCCCTTATACAATGAGATGGACTATGACCTCACGATCTACCTTGTTGTGACCTTGCACCTTATTGCACTGCACTTTCTCTGTAGCTGTGACACTTTACTCTACACTGTTATTGTTTTTTACCTGTACTACATCAATGCACTCTGTACTAACTCTATGTAACTGCACTATGTAATGAATTGACCTGTACGATCAGTTTATAAGACAAGCTTTTCACTGTACCTCGGTACAAGTGACAATAATAAACCAGTACCATACTCAAAATGTTTAACTCTGCAGGTTTCAGCACCCAGGCTATGCAAGTGCACTCAGTGAAAACGTCTGCTCATGAACCCACATAAACAGCAGTTGGTGTAGGCTATTCAGCTCTTCAAGGCTGCACACTGCCATTCAATATGACCATGGCTAATTCACCCCAGGCCTCAACTTCTTTATGCTAGATCCCCCCAGCTCTCAATTCCCCAGTCCTTAAGAGTTAAGACAATTCATTTTCAGGTGCAAGGTTTCATAACATATACACTATTTCAGTGTTAGCTACAAACATTACATTGATAATACTGACTGATGGTTTTAGTTAGTGACCGCTACAATGAAACTTCTCTCCAATCCTTCTTGCAAAAATTATGAAGGGTTCAAACAGGAAGAAGAAATGACTTTGCTTGCCTTCTCCCTTCTAGCTGTCAGTACTTGTTTGGATGTAGTTCCCGAGTGCTGATTATGCTCGAGAGTTTACTGCTGTCTGGGCTTTGATAGACTTAGCAAGCTATTTGACTACAGAAGGTGTCATGGTAGAGGCAGGTACAGTTCTCTTACTTTCACCCGCACATGCCATCAGCAAGGTCCATTATAGTAACAAGGAATAGGAGCTCTCAATTTTCCTTCTTAACTTGGTGACAGACAGAACAAATACAGCACCTAGCATCATCTTGACTAAGATCAGTGAACTCATTTTGCTAGAGCTCAAGCCTGGGACCTTCTTTGTCGAACAAGTGCTCAAATCAATACTTAAGTTGATATTTCTGGGAAAATTATACAAGAAAGAACAGTGTTAAGTAAAATGATACCATTTTAGTGGTGCATTAATTTCTGAGAGAGAGCATTTTTGCTGAATTCCCAATCCCAACCACACTCCAGCTACAAGATGCACTCGCCCAACAGGCAGGTGCAGCTAGGAACCAACAGTTCCCTGCAGGCAGGATGGGGGGAAAGAAAACATAGAAACCTAACACCAAGCTAGAGTCCCACATCTTCTAACCAATTGTTTGGCAGCTGGATGTTTGACAAGTTGCTGCACAGTTCTTCATTAATAATCAGGGGAAGAAAAGCTATTTTGATTCTGAGGTCAGTGAATGTAATTCAAAATTCTTTCAGATAGTTAATTTACACTTGAAATTTCTTTACCATATTATACCACTTGGCACACCAAGCTTATTTTCAGACGGTAAAGATATTTGTCTATTTCTGATTGCAAAAATAACATTTCCAAATCAATGGGTTTCTTTTAAAAAAAAAGCAGGAATTCAGGATGCTTCCAAAACCACTGCTCATAATAAACACACGTTATAGTTTATGACTAGTGTGCTCCATTCAGCAAAGGGCAATCCATCAGTGGCCCAAACCAACTACTGAAGAGGAATTTCAAATCCAGACAGGTTTATGAGGGTTAACAGAATGTCCAAGTTTAGCTCCAAACTGATATTTTGAAACTTGATCTGCTTTACCTCTTCTTCCTGCTGCAACCGTTTTAGGGTCAGGCGGTCAGAAATTCTCCTGGGAGCCATTTCAGACAGCTTCTTCTGCAGCTGTTTCTCCTGGAAATGAAAGCACGAGAGGTCAGAGGTCTAACACACAGCTATTACAGACGGCCTGTTAATGACCGTGCTTGGCACTATGCTATAACCCCCTTCAGGATACAGACCAGATAGATTAATCACAGACCATATTCTAATACTTGTCAGTCACTGTAAACTAATCATTACAACTTTTGATTTCTGTTTGCCCTGCTGTGTCAATGCTTCTCACCATTCTGTTTTTATATGAAGCCACCTTCCCAATGTTAACCCCTCCCCCAATCCTCAAAAAGAAACAGTTAGCCTCTCAGTTTTAAAGAAATAAATCCACATCCTGTGAAAGCTCAAAGCAGATTTGAAAGGCATGGGTGCTACAGGACAATGACTTAATCTATTTAAGCTATAATGAATGGCAAGGTAGTAATAAATTAGATGTTTTACTGGGCCATAGTTTTGGCATGAAGTGAAGTGGAGAACCAAAGCAGTTGCTGATAAGATTAGCAATTCTGCTGTGTATATACCATTTTATTTACTGCTGATGAATAACAATTTAATTTAATAGTAATAAGAACTGCATTTCCTGTTGCATTAAATTTATCCACTGATTGGCAGAGCTATGTAGGTCAAAAATATTCCAGATTCGGTCTTCAGCCTCTGCTACAGTAGGAAGCCTGACCTAATGCAGAAAGGGAGGTAGAACGGATCTCACCTCTCATGGGTTAGGAAAGTGAACTCTGACCTGCTACTCATTGCTGTCCCATGTCCCCTGACAGAATCCATGTCTGGATGTCAGCGTAGGGCAGAATTGGGCTTGGCTGTAACGTCCCCTCAACCTTCACTGTCAATAGCCTTTGACACAGTCCCATCTCGAATGTGAATGCCAAAAGGGGCTAATGAATGTATAACCAAGTCCCAGAAAATAATTGTTACCTTCAGCAGAAGGAAAGGAATTAAATTGAGGGCAAAATAAATTAATACCATTAGTTTTCTTTTAAACAAAAATCAGCATTTTAAGCACTATTTCTGAGGTTCAAGCTCCAGTCCATCGTCAAGCTTGTAATTACAGCTGGGATAGTGTTTTTGGTGACAGAAGCACAGTTTTAACCTTCTAATGTCAGTGAGAGGGAATTAGAAACCAGGATTCTTGCCTTTGATCAAGATCTGGTGGACTCAGTTGGAAATTGCACATTTGTTGATGTTGGATTAAAACAGAGATTGCGCTCTATGGTAAGGCTATCTATTGCAGTCTGTCAATACCCACTGTCTAGGGTCACAGGGGAAAAAAAAGTGCCATTTGGGCAGGGTACAGGAGGGCAATTACATTTTGTAAAATAAACAAGGAATAAGTCTGCAATAGGTCTTTTTTGGAAACTGACCCATGACATTAGTGTTTCTGGACAGATAATGTTAGAATCTCTCATTTGATGCATATAGAATAACTACTTTAATGACAGTGTAGGTGTTACAATGAAAAGTCTTAACCTACCTAAGCAATAATGAGTGGCAAGATAGTAATAAATTAAAATATTTTATGTTTTACTGGGCAATGGTTTTGGCATAGGATGAAGTGGAGAACTGGAGTAGCTGCCGATAAATTTAGTGATTCTGCTATGTAGATATCATTCCATTTATAGGACAGAATCCAAAACTCATTTTAAACTGACAGAGGTGTTAATTCAATTGAACAGTGGTCACGTCTTTCTTTTGGCTAAAACAATTCAATGATGCATGGGTTACACGGAGATACTCACTTCCTGACACACAATACTTACCATTGGATTTTTAAATCCAATAAATAAATACATTTATTTGTTTACCTACACAGTAAATGGTAGGGCATTGAAGAGTGCAGAGGAACAAAGGGATCTGGGAGTTCAGATACATAATTCCATGAAAGTGGCATCACAGATAGACAGGGTTGTAAAGAAGGCTTTTGGCATCCTGGCATTCTTAAATCGAAGTATTGAGATAGGAGTTGGGATGTTATGGTGAGGTTGTATGAGACATTGGTGAGGCCAAATTTGGAGTATTGTGTGCAGTTCTGGTCACCTAACTATAGGAAGGATATTTGTAAGATTGAAAGAGTGCAGAGGAGATTTACTAGAATGTTGCCGGGTCTTCAGGAGTTGAGTTACAGGGAAAGATTGAACAGGTTAGGACTTTATTCCTTGGAGCGCAGAAGAATGAGGGGAGATTTGATAGAGGTTTACAAAATTATGAGGGGTATAGATGGAGTTAATGCGAGTAGGCTCTTTCCACCTAGATTAGGAGAGATAAGTACGAGAGGACATGACTTTAGGGTGAAAGGGGAAAAGTTTAGGGGGAATATTAGGGGGAACTTCTTCACTCAAGGAGTGGTGGGAGTATGGAACGGGCTGCCATCTGATGTGGTAAATGCGGGCTCACTCTTGAGCTTTAAGAATAAATTGGATAGATACATGGACGGGAGGGGTCTGGAGGGTTATGGGCTGGGTGCAGGTAAATGGGACTAGCAGAATACCGTTTTGGCACAGACTAGAAGGGCTGAATGGCCTGTTTTCTGTGCTGTAATATTCTATGGTTCTAAAAAGAAAATTACAAATTGCTTGGAAAGATGATGCAGCACATGTAGTCATGCTATTGTTAGGTCAAGAGTACCAGGATCTGACCTAATTAACATGAATGATTGGTGATGCATTTCCAAATCAGGATGGCTTGTGACCTGGAAGGAGGCCAGTTGGTGGTGACACTCCTGTGTACCTGCTGCTCTTCTTCAGTGAGGGGTTGCTTGATTTGAAGGTGCCATCAACAAAACCTTCAATAGATCACATAGACTGGCATATGCTGCAACCGTTGTGCACCCGTGTGGGGAGTAAATGTGTACTAAACAATTGGAAGGTGTTCAGCTGAAGTGTTGTTGAAACTGCTCTTTGGAATTCAGGTAAATGACGGCAAGCCTTTGAGTTATCAGGAAATGAGTGCCTTACTGTTGAATACTTGCCCTGTAGCCCCAGTATTTGAATGACTGGTTCAATTAAGCTTCTGGTCAATACTTACACCTCATGTACTGGGATATTTGGCAACAGTGGTGCTGATAAATTGGGTTTGAGTCAGGTTTTTAACATTATACCCAAGCAAACCCCAAATGGTCACTATCCAACACTTGTATGGTGTGAACATTACTTGCCATTTAGCAGCCCAAGTCTGTCCGGGCCTTGCTGCATACTTAACAATTTGAGTTCTTGTGGAAACAATAGTGAACACTCTCAGCATATAATGAGGGATGGTCATCGATGAAGCGGCTCAAGATTTTGTTTTAAACAATTTAGTGACTGGGTCTTCTGGTTCAGGAGAGGCTTTCTGGTAAAATCAGTCCGTTATTGTAGTAATGAGGAAGGATATCCTTGAAGGTTCTTGAAATGAGGGTCCATATGGGAGTTCATTCTGGGAATGTGGGTAATCACTGATAAATCTGGCATTTATCAACCACATCCAGTTGCCTGGAGAATTGTTCCAATATTCCACAGTGGTATTAAGAGAAGGGAGTTACAGAAATTTGCACTAAATCACAATGCTCTGTGACTTGGAGAGAAGCAATCTTCCCTTACACCCACTCTCTTTATCCTTTCAGTTGGAGCTCACAGGTTTTGGAAATGCTGTCAAAGCTGCCTTGGTGACTTGCTCCAGTGCATTCTGCAAATTAATATGAACCGTCATGACACAGCACCAGAGGACAGGAGCTTAAACTAATTGAGGAGATGTCAGCAAGTCCGATTAATTTGTCCAATTTTGGAGCTGCAAAAACAGTTGCAGCTGCATAATATTCCATCACTCTCCTGACTTGAACCTTGTAGGCGATGAGCTGCTAGTCCAGGTTTACTCAGCTCTGACTTGCACCCTTAACCATGTAGCTAGCTCAGTTGGAATTCTAATCAATGCTGCTAAGGATTTTGAAGGTTGGACACAATCTAATGGGCTGGTAGTCATGCCCTCTTGTAAAGCAGATGATCTTTGCCAGACTGCATGGTATGAACTTTACATCTTACATGCTGTCATTAGCCTGGGGGTCATCCGGGTTTAGTAGGGGCTGGGGGCAGCTTCATTATCAGTGAAACTTTATAATGAAGCTGAGCACTGTGACATGGTTTCACTTCCAACCTTATTATGGAGAGAAGGTCACTAATAGAAGAGTTGGTCTTAGGAAGTTACCATGATTAATGCCTGCGCTAGTGTCCTGGGGCTAAGATGTTTTTCACCCATGACAGCCAAAACTACCTTTCTAATCATAATGTACAACTTCATCCATTGGAGTGCTGTTCCTCACCCCAGACCCTGATTCTCACCTAGTCAAATTTATTAGGGCTCTCCATGGCAATGCTTAACATAATTATTCTCTAGTGCCAAGTGCACTCAAGCTGAATTCAAAAATGAAGTGACATGTCCATGAAGGAACCAAGGCTGTTACAAGGTCTCAAGTCAAATGCTTCTGGTGCACCTAAACTAAGCGTCAATGCCCAGCTTATTGGGATATGTCTTGAACGATAGGACAACAGGTGAATGACGGTATCATAATGGAGGAGGAAGGCAGAGCTAGCTTTGGGCATGCATCTTTATCAAACAGTCAGGGACAACAAGCCTTTGCTGCATTCAGTGAATTTGGCAGTTTCTTAATGTCATGTGAGGCAAATCAAATTAACCAAAGACCAGTTTCTTTAATAATGGGGCTATCAGTGGGATGACTGCCCATGATTTGTCAATGTTACCTTATTTCAATAATGTTCAAGACATATTGATATATGTAGAGGTTCTATTCATGTTATATTTTCTTATGATAGGAGGCCCTTTGACCCATTGATCTTATTCCAGCTCTCCATCAATCTCATTCCCCCATTTCCTCATAACCTACTCTATCCCACGTGCACATAAATAACGCCTCCCCCCACACCATATCCACCCCCTCCATCCCCGAGTCTCTTGTCACTCACCTCCACAAGGGAATATTTATGGTAGCCAATTACCCACTAGCACTTCTGGGACATGGGAGTAAACTGGAGCACCTGGGGGAAATCTTTGCAGTCACAGGAAAAACATGCATAGCTCACAGTCAGTACCCGAGGTCAGGACTGAACCCAGGTCCTTGGAGCTTTGAGGTAGCAACCCTAACTGCTGCCCAAATATACTCTACAAGAGGACAGGTGCAAAATGAACCACTTCTTATTTTCTTGCTGTTTCCTTCCTCCTGACTTTTAAAACCATAGATTAGAATCAACTTATTAATTACTTCCTCATTTATTTCAAAAAATTGTACTCCACTTGACCGTACAACAAATAAACAAAAGGAATGGAGATAGAAGATTAGCAGGCTCATCAATGCCCCTCTTGTCCACCCAACTATCAGTTAAAAGCCCAAAGTCAGGCAAAAGAAGAAAGCCAAACCATGGGTTAAGCAAATACCTTTCCAACATAGTAAAGCAAAGTTCAGAAGATCAGACCCACCTAGGACACTGTAAAATGGGGGCGTGACAATAGTACCACCACTAGAAAATAGTTACTAAATCCATCAATCTGCTCCACCAAAGGACAACAATTCTGGCATCTAAGAAGGGACTTCCATCTTTGTCATTGGTAGGAATGAAATTCTAATTCATTTTGAATCACCTTCATAAATCTTGTCTCCTCAATTTTAACAGAAACAATCATATCCCCAAGCTTTGTTTCAGCAGAATTAATAACCTGACTTCTCTACAACAAACTTTGCCTACAAAAGCTCTGCCTGTTTTCATATAACAACTCTAGTGGGAATTTTTGCTATGCTTTCCTCCATAACTTCTCAATGGTAATAAAAAATCAAAACCAATCAGCACCACCTATAAAATTTGCACAAATCCAGCTGTAAACTCAGCTAACCATTCTGATGATGTGTACTTTCTACATTGTTATTCAGTTTGGCTTCTTATTAAAAATAAGTTGTACCTAAGAAACTATTTTGTTAATGGTAATAAATGGTTATAGTGCAAGTTTAAAAATGAAAAAATTCTAAGAGCAGAAAGACAAGATCTGCTTCTAGCTGACATCCATATCAGTATGAACAATTAAATAAGACAGCCAGGTCTGGGAGCAAAAAAAAACACATAAAACTAAGCTATTTGTAAATCTGTTATCCAAGCCCTGGCCTTTTCAACAGCTCAGAATTGTCCATCTTGAATTTTTAACTGCTTTGGATCTCATTATGCTGGGTAGCCCTCAATTAGCTTTCAGTATCATTATCCTAGTTGGCAATATGATCATAAAAGGCCAAATCAGGTTATGAATTGGTGTTGACAAGTCATTCTCATTGAGGTGCAGCCATTCATTAAGCCAAAGATAGGCCATAACCAACTTTAATGCTCATCTTTTCAACAGAAGACATTGCCTTGAACTTGCATTTTTTTTTCCAAAATAACTGAATTGGCAACATAAATTTAGAAATGAGTGTAGATAAGACAGTCTTGAATTTGGCAGGAAATCGTGGGGTCTGGACCATGGGTGATATTTTTACTGAGTTAAATTAACTTGGAAAAAACTACTTCAGTACTGATTAAGTCAGTTTTGTTGAAACATTTTTTTTTGAAAATCTTGTGCAAAAATCCTACAATCTAAAAATGAAACAGTGACCAAAATGAAAGAATTCCAGTAGTAGTACAAGTAAAGCTTCTGTTTAATATGCTTCACTGCACTCTTAATGTGCCTTTTACATATGCTACGAAACAGATTTAGATTCAATGAAACATTAACTGCATCTGTTTCCTTAGTTCCCTCTCCCACCTCTCACTTTCTGCCTTAAACCACTGACTTGTTGAGACGGAGGAAACTGATTTTAGCTTCCTCCTCAGCTGCTGATGACACCACTGAAAGTTTACCAGTAGCAAGCTTGAAAGCTGAAGGGTTAGACAGCAAGCCACATTGAATGGGTACCACAAATCAGAGTTACTAAGGGTTATGTGACCAAGTGACCCAGACAGAAGTGAATAAGACTCATCGTACAAAACCAGCCACAAGTTGAGCTGAGACCTGAAATGCAATGGGAGAAGTTAATTTCTCTCTCAACTGTCCTGTTGCTAGTCATCTCATGCTTATGTAATGAGCAGTAATTGCTTTCTTCTGGAAGTTTGCTTTATATTACATTTGTTTAAATACCTTATGTGTAATCTCGAGAGCTGACCTATTGTCACAAAGCAGGATATAGCTAATCACCAAAGAGTAAGAGGTCACTCTTAATAGTCTACTTAAGCACCAAAGTTTCACCACAGGAAGCAGGCTGTGAAGGCACTGCAGAAAAAGAAAGTGTAAGAAACATTCTGGGGATAAGTGTTTAGAAGTTGTAACACTTTCCACAATTGTATTTACACATCTCTAATCACAAAGACTGGTGACAATCTGTCAAATGAGAGCTTTTTGTGTCCATAAATAATCTAAAGAATATCATATGCTGTGAATTGGTTATTTTAATTTTTCAATGGAAGACCACTTTTAAGATCCAATTACTTTTTTAAAAGTAATAATATTAATGAATAAGTAAATAGACATGGTATCTTATTCACATGGGCATAATTTCTGGGGAAAATTTATTGCAGCATTATATTGACTAACCTTGTGAGCAATCATGTTGCAAATTTCAGGGAGGAAGTCTTCAGTGAGAGTTGCATGCAGCTGCCTTTCCTTAACAGAAGTGTTCGTCTGGAGGTCATCAGTTAATTTCCTCCATTCTTCCTCAGTCTGACATACCAGCTCCCAGTTGCCACAACTACCTGGAGGTTTCGATGGGTCTGCAAGGGAAAGCTCAAATATAAAAACCTGTTCCCGTGACATTGAATGAGTACACGCAATGATCATTTTTAAATGCAATATAGTCACTAAAAATACCCAAATGATACCTAAATGGATTATTAAAAACTTCAATGCATCCAAAAATGCCATGCCAGATTCAGAAATCCAAAGATGTTGGAGAACATTTTCTTTTTCAATGACAGGTGGTTTATTGTCATTTCTAATATCATCTCATCTAAAACTTTATGAATCATTCACCAATCCTAGAAGCAGAATGACATATATAGCCTTTAACAGCCCAACCAGTTTGCCATTTATTATCATGAGACTCTGCTCGTCTTTCCTCACTGAACACCATCAGTATAACACTCAAACCCACTCTCCATCTGATGCTTATCCAGGCATTCCTTAAATACACCAGGATCACTTGTATCAACCACTCCTTGCGGAAGCAAGTTTCACATTCTAACCATTGATGGCCTTTGTTTTTGTTCTTCCTTAGAAGTGTAAAGCTTTTTCATGTTGATTCTGTCAAAATATTTCACAATTTTAAGCACATCTATTTGATCATCAGAATCAGATTTATTATCACTAACTTATATCATGCAAAATGTGTTGTTTTGTGGTAGCAGTACAGCGCAAAGACGTAAAATTACTATAAAATTACAAAAATAAGCAAATAGTGCAAAGAAAGGAATAATGACGTAGTGTTCATGGACCGTTTAGAAATCTAATGATGGAGGAGAATAAGCTGTTTCTGAATCACTGAGTGTGGGTCTTCCCCCATCCTTCACTTTTTAGCCTGTTCATGTTTAACTACTAGATAAACACTCAATCCTTTTTCGCAGCATCCTTGTATATACATTTTGCACCCACCCCAGTGCCTCAATATTCGTTTTAACAATATGGTGACTAGAACTGCATACAGCACTCCTTATGTGCTTTAAAGAAAGTCCAAACAAGCTTATCATTCTTTTTCAATTCTGTCCTTCTGAAAATTAATCTTGCTTTCATTTTATTTTTAAAATGGCCTTCTTGATCTCCATCACTTTCAGTGAATTTTGTATTTCTGCTGAGATCCCTTTCTTGCTTTACCTCATTTGGATTCTTATTCCCAAGTAATACGTGGCCTTGCTATTTCTCTTAATAAACTGTAATATTTCACACACATCTACAGAGAAACTCATTTTCCCCAATCGCTAAACTGTAACATCTTGCATTCATGTGGGAAATAATTTGCCATTAAACTGTCATCTCTTTCACCTCTAAAATTTAATTTGTCAATTATAACCACATTCTATAAATTGATTTACATAGTTTTATAATTTGTTGCAGTCCTATGGTACTGACTAAATACCTAAACTTGGTGTCAGTTACAAACTTTGAAATGCTGTGCTTGGCTCTAAAGTTCCAATGGTTAATACAAACTGTGAACAAAAGATGGTGCAGAGCCCAATTTTCAGCGTTCCCACCCTGTATAGCTTCATTTCAACAAACTCTCTGATTTCTGTTTTAAAGCTAACTAGCTTTCATTCTGCCACAAGTCCTCTCACTCTGCAGCTCTGACCTCATTCATTAATCTATTATGTGGCATCATATTAAAAGCCTTTTAGAAATCTGGATAAATTACATCTGTGGCCTTGTCTACACTTTTGGCTACTTCTTAATAGAATTCAGTGAGATTGGTCAAGCAAGGCATTTCCTTTCAAAATCCTTGCTTAGCCATTCATTGTCATTTTTCTGAATGTTTTTGTTTCCATTGTTCTTCCTACCTCAGACATCAATCTGACTCAACTACAGTTCTCTGGACATGCTCAATTTCTTTTATTAAACACCAGTATTACACTAGTTATCTATTAGTCCTCTTCCAACTCCATCATTTCTAACAGATTATTAAATGTATTCTGTAGTGCCCAACTATCTCTTCACTAGATTCCTTTAACATGTGTGGATCTAATCTGTCCAGAGCAAGGGTTTATCCTCTGAATAGTTTATTTAATATTTCTCCTGTTTTTATTTCATACGATTTCAAATTTCATCCTGTTGTCATGCCTCCCTCATAAATATAGAAGCTTAGGAATTACAATTTTTCCTGCCATTTCATTGCTGTTGCCAGTGAATATCTCTTCTCCAACTCTCCCTCGCCTTATTTCCAATCTTAGTAAGTGCATTATTCAACTTAAAGTCACCCAATAGGGAAATTCAGCCTTAAATTGTAACACAGGAAAATCAATATCCAAGAATTTGCTGTCTTCTCTGCTGATACTATTTCAATTGCACGATGGAGGAATGCTCAAATGTCTCAGGTCCCAAGGCATGTAAATGATACGAGGATGATCTCACAATTACTACTAGTACTTTTTCCCTTGGGACTTTAGTGTCAAGCCTGAAGATCAAACTATATGATAGAGGTTATGGAACTGCTCATTCATACTATAGGATCTGTGAGCAAATCCCTCCAAATTCAAAACATCCTTTTAAATCTTCAGTAGAGCTACTTCGTATCTATCTGGATATTATTTCTGATAGCTGCTGACAAGTGAGAAAATGGCTCTGCTTTACTTTCCCATGGGTCAAAAAGCCACATGTCAGTGCAGAACTTTCCTTCCTAACTATCGTGCAAATCACCCGTTCCTCCCCCTACTAGGATAGTTCATTTAAACACACAAGGAACAGTTAATTGCAATCTTATCACTTGTAAAATCCAGGCATCTGTGCTTTTAAGACGACTTGAACCCAAACCTCTACTGCCCACCCTAGATGTTTATAGCAAGGAACAAGGGAGCTGGGAACACCACCTCCACCCCTACCCTAGGTGACAACAATCTCTCACAGAACATCCACGTACAGCAAGGCTCTGATGAGGAAGGAAAGAGTCCAAGATGTGAACTTCATTCAGTGGTTCTGTGCTCAGGGTCATGCAAAATCCTGTTTAAATTTCAAACCTAAAATATCCTAGTAACATTAATAATGATCATGAAGGAACAATGTCATAAGCTGCTTGCATTTTGCATCCTAATAATAAAATGCCCAACAATACAACATTAATTTTTTTTTAAAAAAGTTATCATACTGTGACTTTTGGCTTCTTGTTGCGAGTCTTCTACTGGAGGCACTTCTCTGTTTACAATCGTGGATTCACTGCAAAATAACATTCAATAAACAGAATACGTACATGGTTGGAAAGCAACCCGACTTACATACTTGAACAAATCACCCTACTATAATATTCTATACTCGATCAAAAACCATTCTGCCCAAAGAAAATTCAATCCATTCCATTTCTGTACCAAAATTGTAAACCTGAGGATAGTAATTAAAAACAAAAGAAGATCTCTATATTCACATGGAGAGCCTCTGGTCAGAATGGTGGGTCTGGGATTTACAGGGGGAGAGGCAGAGTGTGAGGTATGGTACATGGTTTCATGGGCAGGTAAGCAAAGTGCTCCTGAATACCATTTTTTGTCTTATTTTTAAACATCATTAGTCATATTATGAAGTGCTGAGGAACACAAGCACACTTTGTGAATTTAAAATGCTTCTTCCCACTTCGTAAACAGCCCCAGAGACACAAAAGTCAGGAAAGACAAACAATAATAACTACTGTTGACTTTTCAAAAATAGCATTTTTGTGCAAATGTGAGGATAATTTGATTTTTGACTGTCATTTTGTGCATGTGGGAATTGCACTTCGTATTATCTGCAAAGGCAGCAAATACACAGGTGTCACATCAAGATTATTTGAAGGGATGGTGATCTGGGTCATTACGTATACTTAAACGTCAGTCTACATAGATCAAGCTCCTTGCCATTGGCACCAAACTGAGTAGCCTTAGGAATGGCAGGTGAAATAAAAGTGGGCTTTATGCAAAGTATAGGATGGGGCAGAGGGATAGGACAGAAAACGAATGAGGGAAAACAAAATAATGATAGAAGGGATGCACAAAATGAGATTAAAAAAAGATATCTTTATTAGTCACATGTACATCGAAACACACAGTGAAATACATCTTTTTGCGTAGTGTTCTGGGGGGCAGCCCGCAAGTGTCGCCATGCTTCCGGCGCCGACATAGCTTGCCCACAACTTCCTAACTTCTTTGGAATGTGGGAGGAAACCGGAGCACCTGGAGGGAACCCACGCAGACACAGGGAGAACATACAAACTCCTTACAGACAGTGGCCGGATTTGAACCCAGGTCGCTGGTGCTGTAAAGCGTTAAACTAACCGCTACACTACCGTGCCTGCAAGGGGGGGGGGGGGGGGGGGGAGGAAGAGGACGTAATAAGAAGATGCAGATAAATGGAAAATTATAGCAATGGAGTTATTCCCATTGCCCTGGCCAATACTTATCCTTTAATCAAAATTAACAACTATAAAGAGATTGCTGTGTTATTTTGACACAGAGAAGCTTGATGTATACAGATTGATGTTTTACCTCCATTGCAACAGTCCTTCATTAGCTGTAAAGCACCTTGGAATTTCTTCAAATTATAAAAGTCACAGTATAAATCCAAGTTTTATTTCAGTTTAGATTAGAAATCGCAGTAAAAGCAGTTTTCAAAAACAAAACTGGACCAAAAGCTGCTTCCTCTTTAGATAATACAAAAATTCCCCAAATAACAGTTAAAAAGCAAGGTCTCCTAATGTAGTGGTGGAGCATCTTTGGCAAAATTCAGCATGTGGCTTTAAAGATTGGTCTTGAAGAAAAGGGCTTCAATTCATGAAGCCCTGGGCAAAGAGGGTGCTTTGGGATAGGTTACTTATTTGACTGGGCTAGGATCAATGCCAAAGTGAACCGAATTAATGGTGCTATAGATAAAGAGTTGTGAGGGGGGTATTCTGGTATGGGTAAATTTAGAGAAAGGAGATGGTGATACTGTGAAATTGGTGATGATAACCAATGTCTGGAATGAACAGAGAACATAACCAGAAGACCCACCTCCATTTAGAATCAGAGTAGGAAAAATCGGAAAAAAAGACAATTTTCAACAAGATAAATGAGTTACTGGCACAAATAAAAAAAATGGGTATGATCTAGCAGTTATTAAAGAAACAAGATAGCAGTGTGGGAATTAAGGGGGTGGTGTAGGTGGTACTGTTAGGATCCAGGTCCAATCCTAACCTATGGAGCTGTGTGGAATTTGCATGTTCTTCCTGTGACCGTGGATTACCTCTAGGTGCTCTGGTATCCTTCCACATCCCAAAGACTGTTAGTTGGGAGGCTAATTGGCACTTAGTGTGAAGGCGAGTGGCATATGGGGGAAAAATAAAATGGAATTAGTGTAGGATTAGACCAAATAGGTGCTTTATGACTGAAAGTCAGTGCAGATTTGAAGGGTCAAAGGCTTGTTTCAGCACTCTATGACCCTAAATATTCCATCATACTTAACTTTCTCAAGGTAGAAAAATGGAAAAGGAGGCTCTGCTAACAAAAGAATAGAATAAAGGCTATGAAGAAATGGTCTACTCAGAAAATCAAGCTGTAGAATCAGCTTGGGTGCAGCAAGGAAAAATAAGGAACAGAAAACCTAGGTGAGAGTTGGCCTACGCATCCCCAAACAATAGTAGTAATGTGGGGTATGGTATAAATCAGGAAATTAGAGGTGCATGCAACAGAGGTAACACAATATTCATGAGGGACTTTAACCTTGATGTAGATTGAGAAAACCAAATTATCAGTGAGTAGCTATATCAACATCTATGTCTATATATGGAGATCAAATCCATGGAGTGCAGAAGAGATGGTTTTCTAGAACAGTCCAGGCTACTTTAGATGTAGTAAGTGTAGTAATCAGAAAACATTAAATAATAATCTTGTAGATAGGGGCTTTAAAAAAGAGATCATAAGATAGAATTTTATATAAAGATTAAAAGTGACAGTTCAATCTGAAACCAGTATTAAATCCACACAAAACAAACTACTAATATACAAGGCCTGAGATGGCAATGGTAGATTGGGACAGTAAACAAGCAATGGCTAACATTTAAAGAATTAACACACTTTATAAAAAGATATCTGAAGAACAAAAATCTGATAGAAAAATTGGTTCAGTCACTGGTAACAAGAGAGATTAAAGATGGTACAGTAAAACTCTGAAGATCCACTACCTGCTTAAATCAGAAATCCTGATGGTTCAGCATCTGGCTCACCAGGTGATGTTTGCCATGCTTCCCAGAGCCCCAGATTCCACACTTCCTTTAAACTCAACTGGTTCTGTTGGCTGTGTCGTCTTGAAACTTAGCAGTTTCTGCTTCCCACACTCCCTCTAAACTGACCAGGGTTCACTTCCCTTTAAACTCATCAGGTTCATGGGAAAATTTATTATTCAACTGGGTAACATCTAAAAAGTGAATTCAAACTGTGTTGGAATATTAACAGAATAACATCCAACAGTCTTGGAAATCTGCTAGTTCTGTACCAAAGTCCTGAGTGTGCTTGTTAATGAAGTTTTACTCTACTACATTTACATTGCCAAAGAGCAGCAAGCACAGGGACAGGGAAAACTTTAGAATTCAAAGGGCTAAGGAATTAACAAAGAAAAAGAAAATAGAATGCAAGTGTAATCTGGCAAGAATCAGAAAACCTTGTAATAGCTTCTGCAGATATGCAAAAGCAAACTGATTAAGGAGAAATTATGTTGGGGAACAAGAAAATAGCAAAAAAAAAATTTGTGTTCGTCTTCACATAAGACACAGAAAATCTCCTGGAAATAGTGGTGAACAGCTCTAGAATGAAGAACTGAAAGAAATGACTAATGTTAGAAAATTATACTGGAGAAATTACAATCTGTCAAATTGCATCCCAAGGTCTTCAGAAAGGTGGTAATGAGATAATAGATATATTGTCTGCCATCTTCCAATAATTCTACAGATTCTAGAACAATTCTACAGGATTGGAAAGTACCAAATGCACAACTTAAGAGAGAGGGAGAGAGAAAACTGCGAGCTATGGTTCAGTTAGTCTTGTATCAGAAGAGGGAAGTGCAGGTGTCTATTGTTAAAATAATGGTATTGGGACATTTAGGAAATAATTACGGTATTGGCCAAGTAAATTTGGATTTACTTGGACAACCTACAGCAGGCATCTCACAACATTGTAAAGGCAGCACCAACACTGTTTCCACAAAATTCACTGGAAGGGGAAGAGAACCATTGTCAGCATCTTTTCCCAGGCCAACATATCCGTCATTGTGGCCCTAATTACATGAGTCAACTCCATTGGGCAGACTGTGTTGTTTGCATGCCCGATACCAGACCCCCAAAACAGATACTTTATTCCAAGTTCTGTCGCAGAAAGAAATTACCAGGCAAATAGAAGAAAATATTCAAGAATGTGCTCAAAGCCTCCTTGAAAAGTGCAACAACCCTCCAACTCTTGAGAATTCCTAGTCAATGACTGCTCAAAGTAGAGGAGCATGCAGGATGGTATCAAGAAGCTCAAGTACAGAAACCCTACATAAATCGCAGAAAGAGCCCACCACTTACCTACCTGTCTGCCCCATCAGCCATCTCTTGGGGTTTCCATATTGGCCTCAACCACCTCACTACACCAGAGCGGAACCAAATCATTCTTAACCCCAATCCCAAGAGACTACCCCAGGTTAAAAAAGCAAATAACTCACCTCATGGTTGCTAAATAAATATCTTCTAATTTTTTCCGTTTTGATGGCCGGCCTCTCTTTTTAGGCTTCAGGTGTACAAGTTTGTAATCAGAACTATTTAGTTTTCCATTTTCCCTGCATTGAAAAATTAACATAGGAGTCACTGCAATGAACCATCCCAAACACAAGAAAATGTCAGAATTCCAGTAAACTACTCATGTACAAAATTACTAAATTACAAAATGATGACAACATTTCATACATCATTGTGCAACAACTTCCTTGCACAAATCCTCCTAGTTGGCATTAGCTTCACATTCTTTTAATTTTTGATTTAAGTCACATTTTGATGTTCTTTGTTATAGTTTCTCAAAACACACAGCACAAATTAAAAGTTGATTATTACATTTCTTCTGCCTGATTTTTGTCCAGCGAGAAATATGGTCCCTCCTTGTATAAACGAGTGCCATAGAAGTACCAATAGGTTGATCCAAAGGCATCTTCTCCTAAAGGTTCTACTCGCAAATTATCAGCATCCAGACCCTGAAACAGATTTAAAATATAAATTAACCTGTATAATTTTCAAAGTTCAGAGCAAATCTTCTGTTGTTAAGTATGAGACTCCTGGATTAGCCTTTTAATTTAATAATTCAACTTCACATACAAAACGTTAACACTACAGGTTGATGACCTTTCATTACAAGTGAGTTTATATAAAAGAACAACCTGGATGGTTAACAGTTTTGCTCAGAATTTCCAATGGACCCTCAGGATGCATGTAGTGACATAAATAGAATGGAACTGTGACTATTTTGGTTGTGATCTTGCATATTTAAACTGCATTTGTGACCAAGGCTCAAGTCCTAACCAACCAGTTACGTGCTCATTCTCATGATTGAAAATGTGATCATCTTCCTCTTCAAGGCCAGGCTTGGCAATTTGGCCACAGGGCCAACTGTCAGCAGAATTGCCTCTGAACATGGCACACAAAATCAGGAGTGCGGGGAGAGGAGGTTGAAGAGGGGGACTGGGGGTGGGGGGGGTGCAGGAAGAGAATATCACGTCTGTTATCGAAGTTGGGAAGTGGGAGGATTGTTGAGTGATCACAAGGCCAGAAGGAAAGGGGAAAGCAGCACGGCACTTCACAAGGGCCGAGGTGGCAGGGGTTCAAAATGAATAAACTGCAGAATTTGGTGATGGTGAAGGCAGGAGACAAGTTGCATCTGGTGGGGGTAGGGAGAAGCAAGGAGTTGGTATACTGAGGGGGTGGAGAGACTGAACTCATTTGCAGGCTTCAGGTCAGCAATGAGAGGTTACATCCTGTGCATTCCTGTTATTAAAATCACAATGGGATTGCAAGGATAGCCCATATAGAGTGTACCTGTTCAAATATGTCAATTGGTGAGACTTGACCTAGAAAAGGTCATAAACGTAATGTAATCCAAACCAATTTCTAGGCATTTCTCCCTCCACAGATATTTCCTAACTTGCTGTATATTTGCCTCATTTAGTTTTATTTCAAACTTCCAGTACTCGTGGTACCGAAAAAAAGCATTGAATTAATAAAGATGCTAGAATACAAGTTAGTGGCCAACAAGCATCATTGGAGGTCACTCACACTGGTCCACAAGCACAAAAAGAAACAAAACAGTGGACATTTAAAAGTAGTAGATCAAAGAGACTTGGGGATCAAGGAGTACAATGAGTTACAAATGAGAAGGCATTGATCAAGTAGCTAAAAATATTATACATTTTGGCACGCGAGTTCAAAAGCAGAAAACCAAGATGTAGCCTGTTAAGGTGGCAATTAAAATATTGGGCCTAACAAGACAGACAAATCTACAATGATACCAGGCATGAAATACATCAACTCTTATTAACTGGAAAAAGTGAGAGCAACATAAAATAGAGATGTTCAGAATTATGAGGTTTTCATTGTGTTTAAATTAAAACAGAAGAGGCATTTCGACGGTATCATGAACCACTTAACTAGACAGAATAAATTTAAGATTGCCATTAAAATGAAATGCTTTAACTTTTTTTAAAACAGTGTATAAGATGTGAAATCATCTGTGCAAGGAAGTAAGCCACAAGTATTACAGAAGGAATTAGATATTGGAGAGAAAAATTGAGAAGATTCAGGACTAAAGCTAGTGCAGGTTGGATGGGTCAAAACATCTCCTTCTGTGCTGTAAAATTCAATGACTTTGCAAGAGAATGAAAAACCCAGGAGGTGGGTGCTGGCAGGTTTGTGTTATGCAATACCATGGGGGTTGAAAGGAAGAACAGGCGAGTCCCAGGTTCAGTTTTAATAAGCAGCCTGAATGATTGATGGGTGTGTGTCAAATCTAGAGGGAACAGAACAAGAGTTCTTCAGTTTTGCTACTGTTGAATTTTTAAGGCAATTGGAAAAGCTGTGCTTAAGAAGGAATAATGGTTTCCTGAGTGAAGAATTAGAGTGCGCCTGTGGGGAACTCTGCAGGAGTGGATGACTTCAGGGGAGGAGAAAATGAGATAAGAGAAGAAAACAGGTTCTGCAAGTAGTTAGTTTCAGAGCAGTGTGAAATAAGCCTCGCCCCCTCTATTTAAGATTGTACCTTTAAAAGATCAAAGACATCATCTGCATCCAATCTATAGTCACAGAGCCTGTGTAACAGTTCCACACGTAAACGAACGGGTAACTCTTTGAACTTGGTGTTTTTCAGTGGGTTTGCTCTGCCTTCTTCAAGTTCCCATCGATGTTTAATAATGTCTTCCAGGTACATGTCACAGCTGTCAGGACTGGGAAACAAGCACTTCATTAATAACCAAAATCAAACTTTTCAATAATACACAGGATATATTTTTCACCTTTGGATTGCTACATTCATGGTGTACCTACTGGGAAATCACAGCTCTATACATGGAAAATTTGAGTTTTCACGTGTGCAATGTCCTGATGGGCACTCTCAGCAGACAAGGCTTTGGGTTGGGAGATAATGATAGAATATTTATCCTTGTTCAATAAAGTGTTTTTTTAATGCACAAAGAACTGTGCAGTTTAGTAGTTTCAATTTTTTCTTTAAATTGCTGGGTATTAGTTATGTGTTTTTTTTAAAACATACAAGATTACTCGTGAAAAATGTCATAATGCATTTATTTATCATAATGATATGCCTTGCCATGGAGCAACATACTACTTAAATAAAATAATGGTAAGTGTAACCACACTAGTCAACTCTGGAAGGCAAAGATAATGGCATAATTGAAATCCAATAACCTACCAACATAAAAAATAGAAGTAGGAACAGGCCTTTTGACAGTTGTACAGGCGCATCAAGTCAACTTCCAGCACTAACCCATATCACTCAAATTCCTTTAATATCCAAAAATCTATCAACCTTGGTCTTGAATCCTCTTGAATCTACTTCTCCAGCTGAGATTCCATAGCCCTCCTGGATAGAGAAGTTCAAAAATCCGCAGTTATCTGAATGAAGAAGTTTCCTCGTCTTTTCCTTCTTTTGAGATGGAGTCAGGTTCTAGACACCCAGGACAGGTGAAACATCATCCCTGCACCTACACTGTCAAGCCTCTAAGAATTTTCTCTACTTCCTTCTTCAAAATTTGAGAGTACAGGTGCTGTCTCTCCTTACTCGGCAGAAATTGATCAGATTGAGCTTTCACTGCACACCCTTTAATCACACAAATATCTTCCCTTAAGTTCAGAGATCAGACTTGCATGAAATGCTCCAGGTGTGGTCTCACCAGGGCACTTAACTCCAGTAAGAGGTCTTTATTGCAAGAAGATTTGAATACATGAGTAAAGGCCAACACATCATCTACTTCCCCAATTGCTTGTTGTATCTGGATGTTAACTCTCAATGATTCCTGCACAAAGGCATCCAAGTCCCTCTGAACAGCAGCATCTTTCAATATATTACAACTTCAAAATAAAAACTCCACTTTATCTTTTCTACCAAAGTAGATAACCTGGAACAATGTGAGGTTATATTTCATTTGCCACGTTCTTTCCCATTCACTTTGTTTGTCTATAATCCCCGAAACCTTTCTGCAGCCTCCTCACCACCCACATTGCCAACAGCTTTCAGTGGCACAGCAGAGGTGCTGCCTCACTGCTCTTGTGGTCTGGGTTTGATCCCAGCCTTGGGTGCTGTCCGTATGGAGTTTGCACCTTCTCCCTGTAATTGTGTGGGTTTCTCCTGGTGTTCTGTTACCTCCAACACTCTGAAGATGCATTGGTAGATTAACTGGTAAATTGCCTCTAGTATAGGTGGGTGGCAGAAGAGGGGAGGGGAAGAATAGGTGTGGGGAAATGGCACTGATGGGAGACACTCACAGCTACATAAACTTGATCGATTAAGTGATTTCCTCCTTTGTCACAAGAAACCAAAATAACCACAAATCAAGTGCAGATATCATAATGTATTTCATTGAAGTTGCTCTTATTTGAGGGTACAAATTAAATATACTGCATACTGGCTACACTCAAGCAAATATTGAGCCAAACCACTTGGGAAAAAAAGCAGAAAGAAACAAGATGTGCAGTTCACGCAGGGTTAAGGTCAGACAGAGATAGCCATTCGTTGCAACTGGAGGCAATTTACAATAGGTTGATATTCAAAAGGTGGGGGTGGAATGTCACTCATTTCAGATGCATTGTTACAAGTTCTTTGTGACACCTTGTCGTTCTATTCAATTTGCTCGGCTTGACATATGCGTCACAGACGGCCAGGCTACGAGTCTCCACAGTACAATAGAACAGAAATACTTCCTTATCAATTGTGCATTAAGAACAAAATTTGTATTTATAAAGAAAGATTGAGAAAAATTGGGGGGGGGGGTTGGGAATGGTGCAAACTTACTTGATATCAGTTTGCATGGGGGTTGGTTGGGTTTGTTGTGGATCCTTTGGTTAAATTCACCGCATGAATCAGATGCAGGACAAAGAATTTTTTTTCCCCCCAGGCAGACAACCTTGAGAAGGTTTTCCCACAGTCCCCAACTGATCCAACATCCCTTTCACCATCAGGCCTGACTACCTGAAGGTGATGGGGATCTGTTTGGAGAAGCCAAGGTATATAGCAAGAATTGGCTGGAGCGGATAGGGAAGGTCAAACAAAAATTGGGACCATCAAAATGGCACTCCCTTTCAATAACTGGGGAGAACTTGGTCATCAGGTGCGATGTGCTCTCAGGGCTGGTCTACTTGGCACAGGTGTGATCCGTTCCCCGTTCCTCTGCCTTGGTAATCACCTGGGCTGTGTTCCGGTTTATCTGGGGATCCAAGATAAATGAGTCCAACAAGTCATGATGCACAAGTCCCCAGAGAATGGAGGCAAAAGTGTACCACACGTTGCCCTCATCCTGATGACACTTTCATGTGTGGTTACATCAGGTGTGTGTGGAACCAAAGTACGTGGGAACCAGGTGTCACTATGTGCCAAGGTTCTACCCATCCCTGGTGCTGTGGAGGAAAGATCTGTTCCCATTGCCAGGCAACGTTCCAATCAGCTGGAGGTTGCCGCACTACCTGTCCTTTGTGGAGAAGTTTTTTCCAAGCAAACACCTTTGACCACAAGCCCATCAGGCAGTGGTCAGCACAGAACATCCTGCAGATGTTGCGGGACAGGGACTCTATGGATACTGTGGGATGGTTCCCTGAGCAAACTGTCCAAATCATCTGGCAGAATGCCTCATCACCAGAACTCACCGACAAGCACAAAGACCTTGCTTCAACTGGCTTCAGATGCATTGTTACAAGTTCTTTGTGATATCTTGTCCTTGTTGTTCTATTCAATTTTCTCAGCTTAACCTACGTTCATTCCTGTGCAGTCGAAATATCATCCCCAACGCATGCTGCCCTCAGGACAGCTGTGGGGGGCAGATGTGAAGAGACAGTTGCCTAAGTCTTTGCAGACTGTGGATTTGCTGAGACGGCGTGGAGAAGGAAGCAAGGGTCCTCATCTCAGTTTATCCCAAGCAGCTGCAGAATAGAAATCTCTCTGATCTATGGGCTGTTCCCAGGGTCACACACCGAGACAGATATCAAGTGCTGCTGGAAGATCAATTACTCTGTGAAAGATGCTCTTTGGTCTGCCCGGAACTCGTTGGACTTCCAGCACACAAGATGTCCAAAAGGGAATACTGCTGACTGGCACATTCCAGGCTGCAGGGGTACGTGCTGAGGAATGCACTGAAGCTTACTGCAGCCAATGCAAAGACCACAGCCTAGGGTCCTTCCCCTACTGGACATGGAGGGGCTGAATTGGGTGGGGAAGCCCCTCAAACATTAAAAGGGTGTATCATGTATCACCCCAGAGGGTGATGAGTGGCAATGGTTTTAAAAGTGTTAACACTACTGAATATATTGACCAAATGACACTAAGAATGTAAACAGTTTTTGCAGTGTTTTACTTATGCACAGATATTTTATTATGAATAACATTTTTGACATTAAAAACATTTCCATGGTCCCTCTCAATTGATGGAGTCAGAGGCTTTTGTAGGGATTAAAGCTATTTCAAAAAAAGACTAATGTCAATGCACCCCAACTTTAGTTGTTGAACTGTAGCCCTTGTACACACATGCAGAGTCTAAGCGCAAATCATTTCCAACTCACTTAATAAAGCATGTGAAAGAATGGGTCTTACATTTAACACCCACATAATACAGGTCTCCTTTCAAATAACTCCCTGACCAACAAAGGTTCACAATGTGGGCCACTTCCTCCCATATCTCAGTAGTTATTCCTCAGTGAAGACAGTCATGAGATTCATCATTGTCTTCAGTGTGCCAGCATAGACTTTGGTCATCTGAGGGGAACACTACCTACAGCAGGACAAAGCACTAGAAAGATACCAACAACATCTCTGTATAATCCTTCAAATCCTCAGCTTTGAGGCCCTAATTACACTTCTGATGAGCAGGCCATGCTGTCCAGATGTCCAACACAGACTCTTGAAACAGTCACGATTTATTCCAATCTCCATCATGGCATGAGATTTCTAGGTGGAGTGAAGAAAAGGTTCAAGGACTTTCTCAAAGATTCCCTGGATAGGTAAAATATTCCCCCGATTCATAGAAGCTCTGGTTCTCGTTGGTCAAAATAGGAAAGGAAGCCCACTATGAATAGTGCAGGTGGCACACCACCTCCCAGACTTTCCACCTACCCACCCCTTCTCCTCAACTAGAGGATCCTTCTGCCCCACCTATGGCAGAGTCTGTGGGACCCACCTGCAGTTCTGCAGGTCTCACCAACCTCCTCACAACCCAGGGTACTGCAGTTGAACTGCATGAGAAGAATATCTAGAGCCTTGTCATATCACTCTGCGCCTCTCAAAGTGATTAACATCCAAAAGAGAGTCTTTGAGGCAAAAAAAAACCCACACTATTTTAAAGCAGAGTCCATCCCTTTTAAAAAAAAAGGAATTTGATAGTTTATTGATAAAGAGAATATTAAGCAAAATTTTGCTGTCAAAATTATGGTTAGACCAATGATGTTCACCATTATTCATGTGCAAATGCAGCAAGGAAAAGCAAGCAGGTGACAAGTAGCCAACTGCAAATGTCTTGTAGTTACAGCCTGAACGGCTTCATGTTTGCATATTTTGCTGTAGATTATGCCACTGAAGTTCACCCTGGGCCAACTGAGGAAATGAGTGTTTAAAGATCCTAACCTCAAACACAATACAAAACTCATGGCCTACAGGGCAGCAGTGATCTATTCCCCCATTCCCTCTTGTACATTTCTGACGATTGGATTGCCACCTCTGAAATCCTCCACTGGAACGATGAGCAAACCAATGCTGGCATTCTCTCATCCCATGCCCATCTCCAACATACACGGCATGGAGACCTAATTGCACCCAGGCAGCTCCATTGGGTAGGCTACATCTTTCACATGCCCAACACCAGATTCCTGAAGATGAAAAGTGCACACCCCGCCCCCCAATGCCACTGAACCCACCAAGTATAATTAGGGCCTCCATGATGAGAATATTTTCAAAACCGCCTTGAACAAAAATGCGACAACTTGCCAATTCCCAGCCATACCATACCAAGTGGAGAGAATACATTGGGACGAAGTTGGGAAACAAGGTCAGGAACACATGGACACCCATAATAAACCAAGGAAAAGCATATGACCTCAAACTACCTACCTGCCTTCTGTCAGGCATCCCATGCCCCATCCTCCAGTTCCCACATTGGTTCTGAGGTGACCAGTGAGGCCAGAGTGGAAGTCAGTCATATGCAATCCCTTGGGATTGCCTAAAACCAAAGGCTGAGAGTTTGTTAATTTTGCTTGGTAGACAAATCAAATCTGACAGCAAATGTGCTGTCATTTTAAGGCAAGGATCCACTTAACTAAGCTCCATTACTGCCAGTTAATCTTTCTACCACTAAAAATTATTAATAGTATGCAATCTCATTCCTGTAGACTTGATTTGCTGTGATTATGATGTCAAATGTTCACCCCCCTTACTTCCCTCTTTCACTTGATCCAAATAATTTTCCTTAATTTCCTTTTGCCTAATCTTTGAATCACTATTTTGCTCGATTCTAATTGCTTCCCTCAATAGCATCATCTAAAATTTCTTGCCTTTTAAAAAAAAGTGGGTTCAGAACAAAGCTGTGCTTCCATGGAACTCTGTTCTTGATTTGTCCTCCCCATTACTTTACTCTTAACCCTTTATCAGACATCCTCTCCATTTATACTCCTTCCCACACATATCCCCCAAATTACAGATAACTCGCACCTTCGAGACATAATCACCTTACTTAGTATTGTTGACATTCTTCTTTCCTCAGTGATTACATTGTCTACCCACAAGTAAATCTTGCCTCTCGCAATCTCCCAAACTCTTCAACCTTTCACAAATTACCAATGTAAATCAACTGTGTCCACCATCTTTCTTTTAAGTCCATGATGAGATTACCATTGAGTGTTCAGTTTTCTTTTCAGATAACTTAAAGAAGCAAGTCTCATCTATTCTTCAAGCACTACTCAGTTTGAATCTCATCTTTTCTGTGTCCTGAGAATGCTGCACTCTTCGGATCACCCCAGGCACATGGCATTTTTTTTACTGTTACCTTAAGTCACTTTTGGTTACTTCCTTTGTTTAGTTTATAGCTTAACAGCATTTATTTCTCTACCTGATCACAACTATAATTATTTTTAAAGCAGTTTTCATTCATTTCCTTCAGATTACAGACATCAATTAACTTTTCTTTCCTTTGAACGGTCTTTTCTCCTTCTCCCCTCCCTCTCTTCCATTATATGGCCACCTCCCCCACCCAAATGTCTTGCACTGGTTTTAGTTCAGGAGGCAGGTGTTGCAGAAATCTGTTTTTTTTAACTCCACCTCAATCTTGATAGCATCCAGCACTTTCACTTCAAAGTTTAGCACAGGCTAGATAAAAGCCATTCTTACACCATTGCTGGGGTTAAAATGCTGCCTGACTACAAACATCTATAGCAGCCGATGTACAGTGTATTCAAGTGAGATAGCAAGGCAAAGAAAAAACTGCAGATCCATGCCTTCTAGATCACAGAAACCCATTTATGCAAGATAAATGGCAAATATTTGTAGACAAAACCAGGGCATTTGTCTCAAGTCTGCAGGAATGGCCAGCATGCATGGGACAGGGAACAATGGAGTGTAAACTGGGTTAGTAGATAGATCAGTTGAGATCTACTAATGACTTGAGAATGAATGAATAACCTATTCTAGAGGGAGAGAGAAATTATGTAAATCTTGAATAAAATCAGCTTGATTGGTGGAATGGAGTTACCTCACTCCAGAATCAAAGCAGGTTGTCTGATACACCACTAGGGTTTTTCCATGATGCACTATGAATTTATCTTAATTTCTGTAGACTTTTGCCCTCCATATTAAAAGGTAACCTAGTTCCATGAATGCAAATTACTCCCTGGCACTTCAAATGCCCATGGTCAGGAATGAACTGTAAACACTGCAGTCCATTTACAACAGTTTTATCAAAGCTCAGGCTGACATTCAAATTACCAAATGATTTTCTTTTTCCACTCTCTCCCCAATTTAATAGGCATTGAACAACAAATTAGATTAGGAATCTCACACTATATTTCCTCTTCCCCCGGTTAAGCAAAGGCCGGGAACCAATCTGAGGATCGAACCATTTGAGGGATGTGTGGACAGAAAAGGAAAATTGATTAGAGGTGGAGGTAAAGGTGAAAGACCAATTATGAATGACAAAGCAGATTTAAGGGGCTGTAGGGTCAAACCCTACTATTATTTGGTACGTGGTTTAAAAACCGTTTTAGTTGCTTACAGCTTTGTACCATACCCAATGTCACACCTCCATAATGGGTGCCAAGAATGCTTTGAATGCAGTTACATCATCAATTTTGCACAGATGAAAAGCAGTTTCTATTCACAGCAATACAATAGATACAGTTCTACCCTTTGGTTAATCACACCTTGTATCAGCTTAGCTTGGTATCAGATGAGTCAACTTCAACATGGTCTCAAGCTAAAGAATAGAAACAAACCATTGAAGTTCTTAGACACCCTGTAAGAATAAAGCAGAGGCTGACTTAAATGTTTCAAGAGTACAGATAGTCTCTGACATGCTCTCAACACATTTATAATTAAGGAGCATTTATAATTAACCAACAGGAAGTGCAGTCATGTGCACGCACATTACTTCTCCCCGATAAGCAAGTTAAATCCACAACCTGCAAGTGTGAATATGCTGCTGCCAGCTGAGACTCAATACTGTTGTTACCAAATTCTCCAGTAGATGACCTTGAAGAATAAAATTCCCTCCAATTTAGAATTAGAGTAGTAGAATAAAGAATATGCAGAAAACAGCTTTTTACTCAAAATACATTCCTGGTCTCAGTATCTCAGCAAGCATAGTGGCATGTGTCTTTAAGCATGACTAAAAGTATCAGGTTATGATCAGAGCAAGACATGAAGACCAACAATGCTGGTTCAGAGAAAGGAAATCAATCTGAGCACCATAGTAGTAAATAACAGCAACACTTTAAATCCAAGGACTTAAGTATGAACCACTCAAACAAAAAAGGACTATAATCACACAGAATATACAGTAACAGTGCACTTTAATTAAATGGATTCTTACTCTTGGACACACACCATCATTTTAATTCAGTTCTGCAAGTTGCTCAAAGATTGTATCAATTTAGCTTCGGACATTTCAGGAATGAAATAAAGAAAGAAAATGAAAATTTTACTAATCTATCAGAATACGTACTAGTGGTATATAGAATATACAAAGTGGTCTGATTATCTAACCCGCAGAATAAAATTTTTTTTATTCATTCAAGGGATGTGGGCTTCGCAAGCTGAGCCAACATTTAATTGCTCATCCTTAATTACCCTTGAAGGTGGTGGGGACTTGCTGCAGTCCTTGAGGTGTGGGTATACCCACAAATGAACAGAAGGAAATAGGAGCTGGAGTCGGCCACCTGGCCCCTCAAGCCTTTCCCGCCATTCATTATCTTGGCTGATCTGCTCCAGGCCTCAACTCCCCTTCCATTCCAGTTCCCTACAGCCCTCAATTTTCAATTGTTTAAAAATTTTGTACCTCCTCCTTAAGTGGTCTAAACCTCCACAATTCAGAGAATTCCAGAGATTCACCGCCTTCTGCGCAAAAACTTCCTATGCAGTACAGCTCTAAGTGACCACCCCCTAATCTTATAGCTATGTACTCTCTCTGAGAGTCTCCCTCTAGTCGAAACACCTGAACATTCACTGTCACATCCTCCAAGGATCTTGATTCAATCATTCTTCTTGTAAAAACTGTGTATAATTTATGTTTTTCTTGTGAATGCTGCTATCTGATGCTATGTGCCTGTGATCCTGCTGCTAGTAAGTTTTTCATTGCACCTATGCATACATATACTTGTGTCTATGACATAAATTCAACTTTGAATTCCAAATCTAATTTCTTAGTGACTCGTGATAGGACAGCCCCTTCATCCCAGGAATTAGCTTCATGTATCTCTTTTGGGTTGTCTCCAATGCCAGTATATCCTCTCTTAAGGGGACTAAAATTGTGTATAGTAGTCCAAGTGTGGCCTTACCAACACCTGGGCACAGATTTGACAATGTGTAAGTGGGGTAAGGGGTGGCAAGTTGCAAGCAGTGGAGCAGTAAATGAAGCAATGATGAAATAGCAGTGAGAACTGTGGCATGTGCATTTAAACATGCCTTAAAAGATCAGAGTCACGTTACACGTGGATAAAGTAAAAGGTATTGTAAATCTGATTCTCACTGCAAAATAGGTTGTACACCATGCATTGATTTACAGTTGGGTTTAAGTATATGAAAAAGGCAGTAGATGGGGCTAACTTTAAAAGCTTTCTGAATATATCCACATTAAAATGTGTTCAGATTTGCAGAAGTAATGATAATTCTTGTTTTCATTACTTTTAAAAAAAGAAACAGATTATAACTGAGATTATAAAATCAGGTCTAATTGAGCAGAGTTAAAAATTTGAGAAGCCAGTAACCTAAATTGCTGCAAGGGCCATATACGTTATACAAAATCAACATGGAAACCACTCATTTACAGTACTGAATTTCACTTAAATATTCAGAATCACATGCTGTTTCATCCAGTGCAATTTACTAGAGTAAAGGTCCCATTATCAAGATGAGTGCGACAAAACAAAGACTTTTGAGCAAGTTGGTTGTGAAAAATCCTGCAAACAGACCACTTATAACTGGAAAATAAAGAGAACCAAATTTATTTCAAATTTGCAAAACTGGTTTAATTACTCAAGAACATTGGCTTGAGTTTTAAATGGAAAAGGGGGTGGAATTTTGCAACATGCTCACAAAATGTTGATAATTTCAGCATCTCAATTGTTTTTTCCTTAACCACATTCAGTAAACTGTTAGAAACCCATCTTCAGTGGCCTGCAGATCCCCCCCACCCCACTCATTTCCCTTAATAATGAACAAGCATCAATAACAGCTACTGTCTCAAAGAGGAAACAATTTTTTTTGTACATACGTGATATCTCTACGTTGATAGCAGCCTTGAAGTAAACAAGTAATCAGGTCATCAAGAAAGTCAATGTCATTTATCAGGAGAGCCTCTTCAAGCTCCTAGTAAAGTGGGAGGGAAAAAAGCATGAAGTGTAGTTAATTGTATAAATCAATTAAACAATCAGACAAACCATTGACCCCCGTGAGACTGTGTCACCTTTGCCAAATAAATCAGTGGACAGATTTCAAAACTGATAACACAGTATGCTAATATAATTTTTTTGACAAGTAAAGCTCCCATTATCAAAATGGGCACGACAATACAAGGAAACAAAAGACTTGAACAAGTTGGTTGTTAAAAAACCTGCAGACGGACTAACTAGAAAATAAACAGAACCAAATTTATTTCAAATTTGCAAAAAAACTTATTTAATACTCAAGAAGATTAGCTTGAGTTTTAAACAGAAAAGTAGGTGGAATTTTGCAATGTGCTCACAAAATATTGATAACTTCAACATCTCATAATAAAACAGTGACCTGGCGTATATAGTCAACAGTGCATTTGAGTAATCTGTTTAGATGTCCATTTTTTAAACTCCTTAATCCCTTTCATCTTCCCTCATAAAATGGTCCATTATGTCGGTTTACATCTCCCTCCATGGTAATCCTCAAGTTATCACTGACGCTCGCAGGTAGCCCTCCTTTACACGTGAACACATGTAACAAATGATGACAAGCTCTGGGAACACGGGGGGATGTCTCCACACAACAGCATGGAGATGCACGTTGTGCATGTCACACAGCACAGAAACAGGCCCTTCAGTCCACCACGCCCATGCCAACCATCAAGTACCCGACTCCATTAATCCCATTTCCTAGCACTATCTAAAAGATCAGACTTGAAAATCCAAACATTTCCTTTTATTAGTTGATCTAATTTCTCTGCCATCACTTTAGCAGAGCAAACATGGCATGTTCCTGTCAGCATGACACTTCCTCACTGTAGGAACGTGGAGGTGGGCATGCACGAATAACACAATTGATGAAATTCTTTGCTCAGAATTTCCAGTTTTATTTGGCTCAGTACAAAACACACTCACCCAATATAAAAAGGTGCCCTCCGGAGACTTGGAAAACAAAATCTAAGCTAACAAACAGTGTGATACTGAGGGAATGCTGCATTTTGGAAGTGTTATCTTTTGGATGAAACAAAACCAAGGATCCCCTCTTCTCTCGGGTAGCCAGAAAAGATCCCATGGTACTATTTGGAAGCAATGTAGGGAAGTTATTTTGGCCAGAATGCATCCCTCAAATGGCATCACTCTAAAACCATATATAGCCATTATCACATTGCTGTGTGTGGGGGGCCTGTTAAATGCAAACTGTCTGCCATGAGAGTACAATTTAAAAGTATTTAATTGACTTTAAACTACCTTGGGGCATTTTGAGATTGTGAAAGACACTATGTAAATGCAAGTCTTTCTTTCTATGTAGTGTTTTTCACACTTTAGTGCATTCATAAAGCGCTTCACAGCCTATTTAGTATTTCTTACAAAGTAGTCACCTCTCTCCAGACATCATCTCTGTCTGAAGTCAAAATGTTCACAATCTCAGCAACATACCTGACCCCAAACATAGCTTCTTGACGTTTTTTCCATTACAAAGAGTTAATTACCTCAATTTCTACAATGTTCCCTTGTCTGCAAGTCATCAGCCCACAAGTTGCTGTAATATTCATCATTCTTCAGTTATCTTCAGACTTAATTAACCCAGTGCTTTACACACCAATCTCCATCACCAATAAACTTTGGTTCATTCAAAACTATTTGTAGGACTGGTATCCTAATCTACATCAAGCCTTACTTACCACTAATTGTCATTATTCCTCCAATTTTAAAATCTCATCTTCAAGTTCAAATTTTTATTGATCTCCAAGTGCCTTCAAACACAACACCGTCCAAGACGCAAAGTCCCAACATTTCCTACTATGTACCCACTTCCAGATTTACCAGCTGCTGTACCAGGTTTTATACTTTAACTATTTAAATGTCGATTATAATAATCTGTGCAATCTGACTCGGCATTATTCTATAACTGATAAATTTCATCACGTAGTTTGAAAAGTACTTTTTATTTCAATGTGTATTTTATACTAATAGGAGTATGGTCTGGTCTAGTTTTTGATATTTACTAGCTCGAAGGAAAGTTTGATATTCTGAGTTGCCCGAGTGTCTATTGTGCAAAGCTGAATCTGTACTTCCATACACCAAGAAAAGGCAAGTAATCCTTTGTTAATCACCTTAAAGGCAAGTACCCACAACCTTCCACCACAATGGAAAATAAATCTAACATTGACACAATTTCTCTTACAAACAGGGAGTTTAGGGGTTGGGGTACATGCTTTTTATGTTGCACACCTCTAATTATACCACTATCACAGTTTAGGGATCACTAATCCAAGAGCTCCTTGTATGACTATTCTTACATTGTTAGCCACTTTGGTCTGAAGGTAGATAAATCACCTGGAACAGATGGACTACACCCCAGGATTCTGAAAGAAATAGCTGAAGGGATTGTGGAGGTATTAGTAGTGATCTTTCAAGAATCACTAGATCCAGGAATGGTTCCTTTAAAGAAGGAAGGGAGGCAAAAGACAGGATAGGCTAGTTAGCCCAACTTCAGTGGTTGATAAGATGTTAGAATCTATTATTAAGGATGAAGTTTCAGGGTACTTGGAAGTACATGATAAAATAGGCTGAAGTCAGCATGGTTTCCTTCAGGGGAAATTTTGCCTGACAAATCTGTTGGAATTCATTGAGGAAGTAACAGGCAGGACAGAAAAAGGAGAGTCAATGGATATTGTTTCCTTGGATTTTAAGAAGGCCTTTGACAAGGTGCCACACAAGGCTGCTAAACAAGACAGGAGCTCATGGTATTACAGGAAAGGTACTAGCATGGATAGAAGATTGGCTGACTGCCAGAAGGCAAAGAGTTGGAATAAAGGGGGCCATTTTGGTTGGCTGCTGGTGACTAGTGGTGTTCCGCAGATGTTGGTGTTGGGTCTGCTACTTTTCATGTTATATGTTAATGATCTGGGTAATGGAATTGATGGCTTTGTGGCCAAGTTTGTGGATGATACAAAAGATAAGTGGAGGGGCAGGTAATGCTGAGGAAGCAGGGAGTCTGCAGAAGAACTTGGACAGGTTGGGAGAATAGTCAAAGAAATGGCAGGTGGAATACAGCGTAGGGAAGTGTATGGTCATGCAATTTGGTAGAAGGAATAAAGGCATGAACTACTTTCTAAACAGGGAGCGAATTCAGAAATTGGAGGTGTAAAGGGACTTGAGAGTCCTAATGCAGGACTCCCTACAGGTTAATTCGGTAGTAAGGAAGGCAAATGCAACGTTAGCATTCATTTTGAGAGGACTAGAATATAAAAGCAAGGATGTAATGCTGAGGCTTAATAAGGTGTTGGTCAGGCTGCATTTGGAGTATTGTGAACAGTTTTGGGCCCCATATCAAAGGATGTGCTGGCATTAGAGAGGGTCCAGAGGAGGTTTACAAGAATGATCCCATGAATGAAAGGGTTAACACAAGAGGAGCATTTGATGACTCTGGGCCTGTACTCGCTGGAATTTAGAAGGATGAGAGGGGATCTCATTGAAACCTACAGAACACTGAAAAGCCTGGATGGAGTGGATGTGGAGAGCATGTTTCCAGTAGTGGGAGAGTCTAGGACCAGAGGGCACAGTCTCAGAATAGACGGATGTTCCTTTAGAACAGAGACAAGGAGGAATTTCTTTAGCCAGAGGGTGTGAATCTGTAGAATTCATTACCACAGATGGCTGTGGAGGCCAAGTAATTGGGTATATTTAAAGTGGAGGTTGATGGGTTTTTGATTGGTAAGGGTGTCACAGGTTACAGGGAAAAGGCAGGAGAATGGGGTTGAGAGGGAAAAATAAATCAGCCATGATTCAGAGCAGACTTAATGGGCCGAATGGTCTAATTTTGCTTCATGTCTTGTGGACATCAAATTAACTTCAGACTATAGCAATAGCTCCTACCTTCTTTCCACCAGCCAGTCCTGGAATAGACATCTGGCATTGGGAAGAGGAAGACTGTGCAGTGGCGTGTCAATGTCCTACTAGTGCGGCAGTGCGGACTCACGTCTGAGATTTTGTTCTGCCAGCTTCCTTTGCGAGCTGCTCACGGTACAATTTCTTGTATTTAAACACATTTCCACCCCACCCCCAACTGCTCAGCTTTTCACAGAATCTGGTCATCTCAATTGTCTTCAATTTATTTGATTTCTCTTCCTATTGTCTCCTGTTGATATTCTTTCTGCAATTTAACTACCTCCTCCTTTGCACTTACTTTACAGTCATTCAATTGCTTTTTCTCCTCTTCTCACCATTCACCTTATTTTTGTTCTGTCCCTTTTTGATTCTCATTTGCAATTTCCTCCAGTTTTGATGTACTTTTGACTTCTGAAATGCTAACTTGTTTGTCCTCTCCATAGATTCTGCCATTTCTATTTTGTTTCAAGTCTCTTCGCACATTGCTGTTAAGTAGAGGCATTCCTCCAGGTCACATCGATAGCTCTAATCTTTACAGCATCCTCCATGTATTATTCACTGTTGTACAGGAACAAAAAATTCCCACCCACTCAAATAAGGCTAAGCCACTTTTAAAATGAGTACATTAAAATGTAGTTCCATTCAATCAAATGGTGACAGTAAAGGTTCATTTCTTTACCATCTAATTGGCTACTAGTTCAGTTACTGCACTTGTGCCACTTAAAACATAGAACATTACAGCACAGTACAGGCCCTTCAGCCCATGATGTTGTGCCAACATTTTATCCTGCTCTAATACTAATTTAACCTTTCCCTCCCACATAGCCCTCCATTTTTCGACCATTCATGTGGCTATCTAAGAATGTCTTAAATGTCCCTAATGTATCTGCCCCCACAACGTCTGCCAGAAGTGCGTTCCACGCACCCACCACTGTGCGTAAAAAAAAAGTACCTCAGACGTCCCCTTTATACCTTCCTCCAATCACCTTAAAATTATGCCCCCTCATGTTGGCCATTTTCACCCTGGGAAAAAGTCTGACTGTCCACTCAATCTATGCCTCTTATCATCTTGTACACTGCTATCAAGTCACCTCTCATCCTCCGTCGCTCCAAAGAGAAAAGCCCTAGTTCACTCAACCTATCCTCATAAGACATGCTCTCCAATCCAGGTTGCATCCTGGTAAATCTCCTCTGCACCCTCTCTAAAGCTTCCACATCCTTCCTATAATGAAGTGACCAGAACTGAACACAATACTCTAAGTGTGGTCTAACCAGAGTTCTGTAGAGCTGCAACATGAACTCATGGCTCTTGACTCAATCCCCTGACTAATGAAGGACAACACACCATATGCCTTCTTAACAACCCTATCGACCTGCATGGAACCTTGAGGGATCAATGGATGTGGACCCCAAGATTCCCCTGTTCCTCCACACTACTAAGAGTCCTGCTATTAACCTTGTATTCTGCCTTCAAATTTTATCTCCCAAAGTGCATCACTCCACACTTTTCTGGGTTGAACTCCATCTGCCACTTCTCAGCCCAGCTGTGCATCCCATCAATGTCCTGTTGTAAGTTACAGCAACCTTCTACACTGTCCACAACACCACCAACCTTCATGTCATCAGCAAACTTACTAACCCACCCTTCCACTTCCTCACCCAAGTCATTTATAAAAATCACAAAGAGCAGGGGTCCCAGAACAGATCCCTGCAGAACACCACTGGTCACTGACCTCCAGGCAGAATATGCTCCATCTACCACCACCCTGTCTTCTATGGGCGAGCCAATTCTGAATCCACACAGCCAAGTTTCCCTGGATCCCATGCCTCCTAACTTTCTGAATGAGCCTTCCATGAGGAACCTCATCAAACACCTTACTAAAATCCATGTACACCACATCCACTGCTCTACCTTCAATGCGCTTTGTCACATCCTCAAATAATTCAATTAGGCTCGTGAGGCATGACCTGCCCCTCAAAAAGTCATGCTGATGGTCTTTAATCAGCCTATGCTTCTCCAAATGCCCATAAATCCTGTCTCTAAGAATCTTCTCCAGTAATTTCCCACCACTGAAGTAAGACTCACTGGTCTGTAATTCCCAGGGTTATTCCTACTCCCTTTCTTAAACAAAGGAACAACATTTGCCACCCTCCAATCATCTGGTACTACTCTTGTGGCCAGTGAGGACTCAAAGATCACCTCTAAAGGTGCAAAAACCTTTTCCCTCGCTTCCCGTAATAACCTTGGATATATCCCATCGGCCCCGGTGACTTACCTATGTTAATGTTTTTCAAAAGTTCCAGCACATCCTCTTTCCTCACGTCGACATGCCCTTGCATATCAGCCTATTGTACGCCATCCTCACAAACGTCAAGGTCTCTCTCTCACTGGTGCATACTAAAATATTCATTAAGGACCTCCCCTACCTCTTCCAACTCCAGGCACATGTTTCCACTTATCCCTGATCAGCCCTACCCTCACTCTAGTCATCCTCCTATTCCTCACGTATGTGTAGAATGCCTTGAGGTTTTCCTTAATCCTACTCACCAATGCCCTCTCATGCCCCCTTCTAGCTCTCCCAAGTCCATTATTAAGCTCCCTCCTGGCTACCTTGTAACTCTCCAGGGCTCCGTCTGATCCATGTTTTTTAAACCTCAGGTAAGCTTCTTTTTCCTCTTGACAAGATATTCTACATCTCAACAACCACTGTTCCTTCACTCTACCATCACTTTACCCTGCCTCAATGGGACAAACCTATCCAGAACCCCATGCAAGTGTTCCCTAAACAACCTCCACATTTCCGCTGCGCTCTTCCCCAAGAACATCTGTTCCCAATTTACGCTCCCAAGTTCCTGCCTAATAGCATCATAATTCCCCCTCCTCCAATTAAATACTTTCCCATATCGTCTGCTCCTATCCCTCTCCGAGGCTATGGTAAAGGTCAAGGAGTTATGGTCACTGTCTCCAAAATGCTCTCCCACCAAGAGATCGGACACCTGATCAGGCTCATTGCCTGGTACCAGGTCCAGTACAGCCTCTCTTCTAGCCAGCCTGTCCACATACTGTGTCAGGAATCCTTCCTGGACACACCTAACACACTCTGCTCCATCTATCCCCTTTACACTAAGGAGGTGCCAATCAATTAGGGAAGTTGAAATCACCCATGACAACAACCCTGTTATTTTTGCACTCTCCAAAATCTGCCCCTCGACCTACTCCTCAGTGTCTCTGCTACTATTGGGGGGGGGGGGGGGGGGGGGTTTGTACAATACTCCCAATAGAGTGATCACTCCCTTCCTGTTTCTGACTTCCACCCACACTGACTCAGTAGACAATCCCTCCAGGACGCCCTCTTTCTATGGCTGTGACACTGCCCTTGATCAGCAAAGCCACTCCCCTCTTTTACCTCCTTCCCTGTCCCTTTTGAAACATCTAAACCCTGGACTTAATGATGACATTTAAAAAAAAAACTGGGCTACATTTCAAAAATCTTACTTTTTCAGGATCTGGGCATCATTAACAAGGCCTGCAATTATTCACATGCTTAAGTACCCTTGAATTGAGTGGCTTGGTAGACCGCTTCAGGTGGTCATGGTGGGTATGGAGTTGCACTCAAACCGGACTAATGAACTACAAGGGTTTTTAATGACAATCCAGTGGTTTCATGGTCACCATTAAAAATAATTAGTTTTTTTTTTGAAAAAAACAGGTTATTAATCTTTTCAAATCACCCCTATCACCTACACTATAAACCTCAAGATATCCACCTTGCTCCACCCCACCCCTCCAACTTTTTATACTGGCCATCTTCCCTCTATCTTTTTTTAAAAAAGCACGTGAAGGGTCTCGAGCCAAAAAGTTGACTGCCCATTTCTCTCCATAGATGCTGCCTGGCCTGCTGAGTTGCTCCAAGCTTTGTGTGTTGCTCCAGAATTTGCTGTGTTTTGTGTCTCCAAACCTCAAGATATCTTTCCCCTCCAAGTCTGGCCTCTGGATCATCCTCAAATTTAACCATTCCTGCACTGGCTGATGCACCTTCAGTATCAAAGCCCTAAACTCTGGAATTCCCAACCCCAAACATCCACCTTGTCACCAATCTTCTGTTTGACACTTGGTTTGGCTTCAAATTTTGTTTGATAATGCTTCTGTAAAGCAACTGAGGATATTTTGCTTCAATGAAAGCATTATGTAGATATAGTTGCCACAGTCATTGGTTGATTAATTGTCCAAATCCATCCCCAACTTTATGTGGCACATCTGCAAAACTTTGCTCTGATCTTAAAGTAAAAAAAACTGAAGATGCTTGAAATCTGAAACAAACTCAGAATGCTGGCAATAAAGCCAGAAAGTATTGGGAAAACTCAGCAGGTCACACAGTATCTGCAGAAAGAAGCCCTTCAAGACCCGAAACATTGATCGTCTCTTTCCAGAGATGCTACCTGATCTGCTGAGATTTCTATCATTTTCTTATTTTTTTTATTTCAGTCTTTTGGCATCTGCCATTATTTTTTGATTTTCAAAGTGCTGGTAATAATCTGTTGATCAGGTAGCATCTGTGGACAGAGACAGAGCTGACATTTTAGGCAAATGACCTCAATCAGTTGGTTGTAGAATTGCTTAGCTCTGACCACAGCACATCGTTTTCAGAACTTAGCTGCACACATGCAGCCCTATACAGTTTCACCACCAGGCTGGCACCACATTGAAGAACAGCAGCAGGAATGAAAAACAATCCCCCTGCACACAAGAAACGTTCAACTGAGCCAGGAAAAAACAATAATTTTTTCAGACATAGACTTTTACCAAAATTAAAAGGAAAGAACACTGGTGTAGAATGCAAACCCAGCTTTCCTATCTGCAAGTGCTGTTTTAACTGCTGAATGTTTGCAGTATTTGCTATTTTTTCAAAATTCAGATTTCCAGCACCCACAGTAATTTACTTTGGTTTTATACTTTACTACACACACCTCACTAAGCCAGATTTGGTCCCCTGTCTCGGTGGCAATGGCAGCGCAAGGTTGCAGATTGTGGAGGAATTCTGCTGTTTATGTTACCACTCATACAATACTGCCACGGACAGATGCATCTTCAACAAGTAGTTTGAGGACAAGGTTGTGTTGTCCAGCTTGATAACTGCACTTGCTGGAAATCTGAAATAAAAACAGAATGCTGGAAATAACAGGCAAGGCAGAATTGTGGAGAGATAAACAGAAAAAAAATCCATCAGGTGAAAGGCCATTGACCCAAAGGCAGGAACCATCGCCTTTGTGAACTTTAAATTGTGTTGAGTCCTCTTACAAAATAGAAAAACACCTCTTCCTGTCAGAGTAGCAATTATTTATGATTATTCCTCGTCACCTCTGAACATCACAGAATTGTCCACACCTGCTACACCTGAAAATCAGAACAGGCAGATTCTACTGCATTGAATCACACTGGAAGAGTGGACTGGATTTCTCCTGGAGCTCATAATTGGAATGCAATATGAATGTGCAGGAATGAAGCATCTTCAGGGGCAATTCCACAATTCCAGATCTTTGTTACTGCAGGATTTTGAGGACCAATACAAATGACATATGTTTTTAACATTCTCAACAAATTTTCTTTTGGAACTTGTGTCTGATTCAGTTAATAACATTCACTTCTTATTTCAGCCCCATTCCGAGGATCTGAGTCACAAATTTTACTGACACTCCTATGTTGCAATTGTACAATATATGCTCCGACAAGTTTTACAGAAACAAAAACAAACAGCAAGCCGCAATGGGTTGAGTTGGAATGCTGGCTGAAATTACAGTTAAAGTATTGAATTTTTGAAAGAGCAGAGAAAGGTAACAAACTGGAAGGATGTAGGGAGAACATGCCGGAGCACATAGCAAGAAGACTGTGGGTTGGGTGAAGCCTGGAAAAGGATGAACAAGAAGCCAGAACCAATGAAGCAGAAAGCACATTCTGCAGATGAAACTAATGCTATGTACAGGCACAAGGATTTAGTATTTGCATTGTGGAAACCAATGGAAGTTGGGGCGGTGGGGGGTTGGAAACACTCAGCCACTATCCATAGAAAGGAGAAACAGGAGTTAACATATAAATATAAAAAACTAATAATTCTTTGGGAGACTGGTCATGGCACACATCAACTCCAACCTCCCAGGCAATCTCCCGCTACAATTTGGCCCTACACTCATCTCTGGAACATCTTGATAACAAAGACATCTATGCCAGACTCTTATTTATTGACTATAGCTCTGCCTTCAGTACCATAATTCCAAACGCTCATCTCCAAACCCTTAGACCTAGGACTCAGCATCTCCCTCTGCAACTGGATCCTCGACTTCCTGGCCGACAAATCACAATCTGTAAGGACAGGCGGGGCACCTCCACCACGATTATCCTCAACACTTGTGCCCCACAAGGCTACTTCCTCAGCCCTTTACTTTACTCCCTATATACTCATGACTGCGTGGCCAGATTCTGCTCCGACTCCACCTACAAGTTTGCAGATGATGCCACTGTAATGGGCCACATCTCAAACAATGACTCAGCAGAGTATAGGCCCCTGTATTTAACAATGGCACTGAGGTGGAGATGGTTGAGAGCTTCAAGTTCCTAGGTGTAAATATCACCAATAGATTGTCCTGATCCAACCACGCAGACAATATGGCCAAGAAAGCACACCAGCACCTCTACTTTCTCCGAAGGCTATAGAAATTTGGCAATGTCCCTGCTGAGTCTTAACTATTTTTATAGACGCACCATTGAAAGCTTCCTATCCGGATGCATCACAGCTTGGTATGGCAACAGCTCTGCCCAAGGCAGCAAGAAATTGCAGACTGTTGTGGACACAACTCAGTCCATCATGAAAACCAGTCTCCCCTCCATTGACTTTGTACACTCTTCCTGCTTCCTCAAGAAAGCAGCCAACATAATCAAAGATCCCTCAAGGACAGCTTCTACCCTGCTGTCATAAGACATTTGAACTGACCTCTTGTATGATAAAGATGAACTCTTGATCTCTCAACCTACCTTTTCATGTCCCTTGCACCCTATTTGCCCACCTGCATTGCACTCTCTCTGTAACGGTAACTGTAACACTATATTCTGCATGTCTTATTGCCTTTCCTTTTGTGCTACCTCAATGTAGTTATGTTTTGGAAAGATCTGCATGGATGGCATGCAAAACAAAGTTTATTTCACTGTATCTTGGTACACATGCCAATAATAAACTAATTATCAATTCTGCCTCTGCAAAAACTTCCAAATTTATTGGTAGGACAAGCAAACAAACACCCAGTGCCCTCTCCCTGTATTGCAGCCCAAGCTGCACTCAGTCAGCTACATTGGGCAGGCCAATTTGTTCGCATGCTGACAGTAGGTGGGCAATAGATGGACAGAGAAAAAGATTCAAAGTCATGCTCAAAGCCTCCTTGAAGAAATACAACATCGCCATCGACTCCTGGGAATTCCTGGCCTGTGACCACTCAAAATGTGGAGGCGCAGCATTCAGGATGGTAACGAGAACCTCAAGGCTATCCTTCAAGAGCACATCATCCTTGCACAAGTGGAAGTGGTGGCCCATGTCACAAACTACACACCCACCCATCTTGTTAGTGACCACATGCCTCATCAATGGAAGAGTCCATGGTTCCAATACTGACTTTATTAACCACTTTAGAATCCACAAAACTGGAATGGAAGTCAGTCATCCTCAATCCCCAAGGGTCTGTTTTAGAAGCAGCAGCAACATATCCAATTGTTAGACATTTTAGGGGATAACAAACAGTGCACTTATCTTGATTCTTATGCATTAGAATAATCCTCATAGGTACAGTATAAACAGAGGTTACAAAGGACCAAATCATAGGAATACCATACATCTTTTGAGGATCTCAGCTTCCAATTTCAAGTTTTTGACCTGGTGATATAACTCTTAATATTGCAGAATTGAAGAGCATTTGTGGAAATTCAGTTTTTTTTTTACAATAACCATTTTATTTACAGAACCCAAAACTTCCTTGAACTACACCACAGATTTGCAGAGACTTCAAGTGTGGTTTGCTCAGTGCTGGGAAAGTATTTTGCTGACCTAATCTTGGCCTCAACACCATTTTCTCAGTGTTGCTTTGCAGAGATTTACACAATGAAGATTGTATATCTAACTTAAAAGCACACATCTGCATTTGTTACTCACCAGCAACAATAGAAACACACCGAGTCATATGCAAGTGTTAAAAATTATTTTATTAATAACTACTTGTAATAATAAGTAAAAATGGTAGATATCAAACATAATTCCCAAAACTAAACTCAAAGTGTATGTGTATATGTGTGTGTGTATATGTGTGTGCGTGCGCGTGTATATGTGTGTGCGTGTGTATATGTGTGTGTGTGCGTGTGTATATGTGTGTGTGTGCGTGTGTATATGTGTGTGTGTGCGTGTGCGTGTATGGCAATTTCCCAAACCCCAACTCCAGGAATAGTTCTCAAAGTTCAGTTTAGCGAGTCATAAGGTAGAACGTGAGCAAAAGGCTTTTGCAGAACCAGCGCTGACTGAAGAGAAAATGGAGAGAGAATGTAGAGAGAAATTATGAAATCCACATGTTCCACGACAGAACCCATACAACACCTCAATCACTGATGATCTCCATTGCTTTGTTCCAAAGTATCTGCCGCCACAAAGGCATTTGATATGTGGCCGTCCAGAGAAATACCTGTTTCCCACTACAGGTTAACGACAAAGTGGACTCCACATGTTTGCTCCAAAAATCCATACATGGATTGTAGTGACAGACATAGCTATTATTCTTCATCCATTGTTACAGAGACCAGTAGTCAGTGTCTCTCTCTCTCTTCGACTCACTTCAACTCACTGAGCAAAACAGCTAGCACGTTGTTATAACCTTGCTGTCTTGATAACACCACACACAACTACTCTACTGTCCAGGTGCCTTAAAGGGACATTCACCAAATAGCAACCTGACTCGTAACACATTCACCTGCATTACTTTTGAGTTTTAATCTAATTCCAGGGTCCTCTACTTTTCTCTTTTAGGCTTTAGCTGTTTTCTTTATTTTCCTCCTTTGGTTCCCATCAGCAACCTCCCTCAAATTTTCCATCTTATTATTCTCCACAACATCCAACTGTTGACTTTCCTCACAACTGTCCCAACATAATTGCCTAATGTGTCAGTAACATAGTATGAACTTGCTCTCTTGAAGTATATTCCTAGAAATCACCATACAACTATGTGATCTAATACTCCTTCTATAATAGTTTTTCTAAATTTGACCTGTGGAGCAAAATTGGGCCTTTGAACTGTGTATTACAAAAAAAAAATCAAGGGTGGACACTTCAACAATCAAGGGAGGAAGAAGCTACAAGAACATCTCCATCCTCAACATGGCAGAGCCAAGCAAGAGAGTGCTAAATTAAAGGCTGAAGCATTCACAACCATATTTAGACACGTGCCAAATTGATGATCCATCTCTGCTTCACCAGCCACCACCTGGTCAGTCACCAGCCAATTTGAATCAGTCCACATGAGAGCAGAGCAGAAGTTACAGGGCCAGACAACATTACTGCTGTAATACAGAAGACCCACCCTTCAAAGCTAGTTGTTCCTTTAACTATGCCTTCCAGTACAGTTACAGGACTCATATCTACCTGAGAATGTAGAAAAACTGCCTGGTTGTGTCCTGTTCACAAAAAGCATGAAGAATACAATCTGGCTAATTATCCCCAGTTTACTCTCAACCAGCAGCAAAGTGATGGAAGTCATTGTTTGCTGTGTTATCAAATTGCTCAGGACACGTTCTGGGCCCAAATATCTTCATTAGCTGCTTCATCAATGATCTTCCTTCCATTAAAAGGTGCTAAGTGTTTGATGATTGCACAAGTTTCAATTCCATTTGCAACTCCTTAGCAAATGAAATAGCAAGACCTAAAGCTTAGACAGCATTCATACATGAGCTGAGAAGTGAAGATGTGACAAAGCACATTGATGGCACAGCAGTGGATATGGTGTACATGGATTTTAGTAAGGTGTTTGATAAGGTTCCTCATGGAAGGCTCATTCAGAAAGTCAGGAAGCATGGGAAAGTCAGGAAACTTGGTTGTGTTGATTCAGAATTGGCTCGCTCATAGAAGAGGGTGGTGGTAGATGGAGCATATTTTGCCTGGAGGTCGGTGACCAGTGGTGTTCTGTAGGGATCTGTTCTGGGACCCCTGCTCTTTGTATCATCAGCAAACTTACTAACCCACCCTTCCACATCCTCATCCAAGTCATTTATAAAAACCACAAAGGTTGGTGGTGTTGTGGATAGTGTCGAAGGTTGCCATAGATTACAGCAGAATATTGATAGAATGCAGACCTGGGCTGAGAAGTGGCAGATGGAGTTCAACCCAGAAAAGTGTGAAGTGATACACTTTGAGAGATTGAATTTGAAGGCAGAATACAAGGTTAATGGCAGGACTCTAGGAGTGTGAAGGAAGAGAGGGATCTTGGGGTCCACGTCCATAGATCCCTCAAGGTTGCCACGCAGGTCGATAGGGTTGTTAAGAAGGCGTATGGTGCGTTGGCCTTCATGAGTCAAGATATTGAGTCAAGAGCCATGAGTTCATGTTGCAGTTCTACAGAACTCTGGTTAGACCACACTTGGAGTATTGTGTTCAGTTCTAGTTGCTTATTATTGGAAGGATGTGGAAGCTTTACAGATGGTGCTGGAGATTTACCAGGATGCTACCTGGATCGGAGGGCATGTCTTATGAGGATAGGTTGAAGTGAGCTAGGGCTTTTCTCTTTGGAGGAGGAGGATGAGAGGTGACCAGCAGAGGTTGTGGGGGCAGATACATTAGGGACATTTAGGACACTCCTAAATAGTCACATGAATGATAGAGAAATGGAGGGCTAAGTGGGAGGGAAAGGTTAGATAGACCTTAGAGCAGGATAAAATGTCAGCACAATATCGTGGGCCGAAGGGCCTGTACCGTGCTGTAGTGTTCTATGTTCTAAGTGGCAAGGAACATTTGAACCACAAAAGTACAAGTCAATGATCATCTCCAACAAGAGAGAATATAACAACCTACGTTTGACATTCAGTGGCATTAGCATCACCAAGCCCCAGATTGGTAAAATGGTTTATTATTGTCGCATGTACTGAGGTACAGTGAAAAAACTTGTCTTTTTTAAATTAAATTTTTTAATTTTATTTACAGCGTGGTAACAGGCCCTTCTAGCCCAACGAGTCCGCACCGCCCATTTTAAACCCAATTAACCTACCCGTACGTCTTTGGAATGTGGGAGGAAACTGGAGCACCCGGAGGAAACCCACGCAGACACGGGAGAACATACAAACTCCTTACAGACAGCGACGGGAATTGAACCCCGATCACTGGCACTGTAATAGCATCGCGCTAACCGCTACGCTACTGTGCCGCATACCATCCATACAAATAATTTCATTACAACAGTACATTGAGGTAGTTTAAGGTAAAAACAATAGCAGAATCCAGAATAAAAAATTACAGAGAAAGTGCAGTGCAGATAGACAATAAGGTGCATGGCCATAATGAGGTAGATTGAAAGGTCAAGAGTCCATTTTATCGTATTTGGGGACCATTTAATATAATCTTATAACAGCTGGATAGAAGTTGTCCTTGAGCCTGGTGGTGTGTGCTTTCAGGCTTTTGTATCTTCTGCCCGATGGGGTGTGGGGGGGGGGAGAAGAGAGAATGTCTGGGGTGGGTGGGGTCTTTGATTACGTTGGCTGCTTTACCGAGGCAGCAAATGTAGAAAGAGTCCATGGGGGAGGGGAGGCTGGTTTCCGTGAAGTGCTGAGCTTTGTCCACAACTCTCTGCAGTTTCTTGCAGTAACAGGCAGAGCAGTTGCCATACCACGCTGTGATGCATCTGGATAGGATGCTTTCTACAGTGCATCAATAAAAATTGGTGAGGGTCAACGGGGCCATGCCAAATTTCTTTATCCTCCTGAGGACGTTGAGGCGCTGGTGAGCTTTCTTGGCCATGGCATCTACGTGGTTGGACCAGGACAGGCTATTGGTGATGTTCACTCCTAGGAACTTGAAGCTCTCAACCCTCTTGACCTCAGCACCACTGATGTTAACAGGAGTATGTACACTGCCCCCCTTCCTGAAGTCAATGACCAGCTCTTTTAAGGATCCAGTTGTAAAGGGAGGTGGTGAGTACCAGGTCTAGGGAGCTTAGAGATGAGTTTGCTTCGAATTATAATACTGAAGGCAGAGTTGCAGTCAATGAACAAGAGTCTAATTTAGGTGACTTTACTATCCAGATGCTCCAGAGATGCATCCAGGGCCAGGGAGATGGTATCCACCGTAGACCTGTTTTGGTGGTAGGCGAATTGCAGTGGGTCAATATTGTCTGGGAGGCTTAAGTTAAGATGTCCCATGACCAGCTTCTCAAAGCACTTCATGATGGTGGATGTCAGAGCCACCGGGCGGTAGTCATTAAAGTTACCTTGTTGTTCTTGGGTACTTGGATAATAGTGGTCTTCTTAAAGCAGGTGGGAACCTCATACTGAAGCAGGGAGGAGGTTAAAAGTATCTGCAAATACCTCTGCCAGCTGATCTGCTCAGGGTCCAAGGACATGGCCAGGACACTGTCTGGACCAGATGCTTTCTGCAGGTTCACTCTCCAGAAGATTGATCTTTTATGTCTGCAACGGTGATTGTGGGTTCAGGTGCATTGGAGGCTATCAGGGTGGGTGGTGATATTCCAATCCCCTTCTGTTCAAAACGTGCATAGAATGCATTAAGCTCATTGGGAAGGGACGTGCTGTTGTCAGCGATACTACCTGACCTTGTTTTGTAGCCCGTTAAAGCATGTAAACCCTGGCACAATTGACGGCTGGTCAGGGACTCAATATTGGACCCAACAATCAGTGGATTACTACTGAACAGAATGTCAGTTAGACCTGCCTCAAATACTATAGCTACAGCAGGTCAGAGGCTGGGTATCCTGCAGTGACTGTCTCACCTCCTGACACCAAGACCTTTTCAGCATGTACAAGGCACAAATTGGGAATATGGTGCAATACTCTCCACTTGCCCAGATGAGTACAATGCCAACTCCTCCACAGAAGCTCGACACAAAGCGGACCGCTTGTTGGCACCCCATCAACCACCCTAAATATTCATTACCTCCACCATTGCTGGACAGCGGCTTCAGTTTGTACCATCTACAAGATGCACTGAAGTTACTTGCCCTGGCTATTGGGACAGGACCAACCAAACCTGTGACCTCTAGCATCAAGGAGGACGAGGGCAGCATGGGCATGGAAACACCTCCGCCTGCAAGTTGTCCTCCAAGTCACACACTATCCTGACTTGGAAATACATGGTTGCTCCTTCACTAAGCTTAAATTCTGGAACTCCCTACCTAATAGTACCTAACAATAGCACACCTTCACCAGAGAGACTGCAGCAATTCATGGCACCAGCTCATCACCACATTCTCAAAGGCAATTAGGGATAGGCAACAAATGCTTGCATTGCTGGTGATGTTCAGATCCTGAAAATTAATGAAGAAAAACTCAGCATTAACAACTTTAACATATCTAAGTTGCGGTAACATGTTCTGTTGGCCTTGAGTAATCCACACCTTAAATCAGGTGCAAGACACTAAAGAAACAGACAACCTTCACCTGTACTTTCTCCACCCCACCATTTGAATGCAAGTGGTATATAAACACACAAGCTGTGTGTCTTGTCCTGATCATAAAAGCAATTTGAATACTACATTAAGTGGAAGACCTGCTCAAATAACATGACTCATATTTAGATTCAAAATGCCACTTTGCTAATGGCACTTGTGGACATTCAAGTGTGATAAAGGTTTTATTTGAAATATCCCAATACCCCAGGATGTTGGTGGACAATAGGGTTGCACATCATTTAGGAATGAAATTTAAAAGAAAATCCCCATGGAGACAAGATTAACAAATACTAGCAAATCATTTGGCTCCCTTGTACCTGTTCTGTCATTCAATGAGATTGTAGCTGATGTCTTACCATGCCACTTTCCCGCACTAACCCCCATGTCTCTCAATTATTTTAATATTTAGAAATCATACTGACCAGTCTTCAATATACTCAGCAACTGAGCCTCCACGCCCTTCTTGAACAGTGATTTCTGAAGATCCATTGTCCTTTGGGTGAAGAAATTTCTCCTAATCTGAATAGCTGCCCACTTAACAATATGACTACTTTTGAGATACCACAGTTGCCTCAGTCCAAATGATAACATCATTGGCCCCATTCAGCAGATCATCCGGTGGTTTGTGGGCATGTGAATGATGGCCTCAGGGTTCAGAGAAAAACAGAGAACAAGCAAGGACAAAGCTGGCAGGTGTATCATTTGATCTTTTGCTTTCTTCACTGTCAAGGCCAGCTACTGGAAGGTCCTGGGGATCTTTATCCCCCCACACTACACCAAAAGTCAAGGGGTACCAGTCACCAAGGCCAAAAAAAAGCTGGGGGATAGTCCCTCATCATAACCAGTGGGAACTTGATGGTAAAGTGGCATCTCTCATCTCTTTATGTGGCCCATACACCACAACACTATGGTAGTAACCACCTGAGCTGTTCACTTCTTTGTCTGGATCTCCAAAGTAGAATCTGCTGGATCACTATTTTCAAAGCCCAGGCAAAATGGGTAAAAGAGCATTCCCAAATGCCACAATGCTTCCAATGGGCAACCTTGGGCAAGGCTCCCACTACCTCAGGTGATGTGTAGAGACCTAACATGCCTGTCAAAGGCTCTACTTTTTCCCCTCACTCTGGGAGGGTTGGATCTGACCATACTGGCCAAGGAGAGACAGGATGTCCTGCCAGATTTGACCGTCCTTCATCCTTCCCAGGTGCAGAAATTCCTGAGGTGGAATCCCTTCAGCAACAAAACTGTCAGGCAATGATTGGCCCAGAACATGCTCATGGAATTGTGGAGAGAAATACACGAACCCAAGTGGGCAACTCCCTGATCACAAAACTGCTGGGGAAACTAAAACAGGTCTGGAAGCAGCTGTGGAGACAAAAGGAGATGTTTTGGGTCAACACCCTGCATCAGAAATACAAGAGTAAAGGGGAGTTAGGTTTAAAGGGGATCCAGGTGGGTGGGTGGGGGGGAAGAAGGTGGGTGGAAATAGCGACAGATGACAGATGCTGGGAGGTGATTACTGGAGACAAGAGCGTTTCAGATTATGGAATTTGATAAGAAAGGAAGGTGATGAGTGGAAGCAGATAAGGGAGGGATGCTGGGCATATGGGAAAAGAGGGGAGGGAATAGGGGACTGAGTGGGTGTGGAGTGATAGGCAGATGAAACCATATGGGGAGGAGGTGGGGGGAGAGAGGAAAGAAATGGATGTGCTTGAGAACTTGCATAGGTGAGAGAAGGAACAACAGGAGTGCGGGGTTATCTAAAATTGGAGAATTCAACGTTCGTGCAGTTAGGTTGTAGACTACCCAGATGGAATACAAGGTGCTGTTCCTTTAGTTTGCATCTGGCCTAGAACTTTGGCTTCAAACTAGAGGAATAGTGCCTTGTACTTTACCTGGGTAGTCTACAACTAACTTGTATGCTCAGTTTTCCAGTTGTGAGTTGGGACGGGGGTTAGAGCTCCAGCTATTCATAATGTATAATTGGTGAGAGAACCAAAGGTAAAACTTTCAAATTTGCCAATGACAAAACTGGGTGGGATTGAAAGTTGTGACAAGGATGCAATGAGGCTTCAAGGTGATTTAGAGAAGTTGAGTAAGAGCACAAATATTTGGCAGATGCTGGGTATGTGGATTATTGTGAAGTTTTCTTTTGGAAAAATGGAAGGCTGCAAAATTATTTAAATCATAGTGCATTTGGAAATGTTTACATACAAAGAGATCTTGGTGCCCTTGTAAATCAAACATGCAAGGAAACAAACAGTTAAGGTGCCAAATGATACATTAACAGGATGATTTCAGAGCAGGGATGCCTTGCTGTAATTATAAGGGCTTGTTAAGATCACTCCTGGAATAATGTGTGCAATTTTAGTTTCCTTATCTAAGAATGGATATACTTGCCATAAAGAAAGTATGACAAAGCTTTACCAGACTGATTCCTGGTCAAACAGGATTGTTGCATGAGGACAGATTGGGTCAACTATACCTGTATTCGATAGAGTTAATAAAAGGATTTCTCATTGAAATATATGAAATTCTGACAGGACTCAACAGACTGGCTGCAGGGAGGTCTCAGGATACATTTAGAACCAAAGCGGAGAAATTTCTTCTTCGTGGAGGTCCAAGTCTCTAATGGCAATATGGAAATGTGTACTGATCACCCACAGTCATACTGAATGCCAGAGCAGGATCGAAGGGTTAAGTGGCCTAGTCCCGCTCCTATTTTTCTGGTTCTATGACCAAACATTGCCCATTAGCACGTTCCAAGGTCTAGAGGTACATGCTGCATGGTACACTCAAGCAAGGTGCGACCACTGCAAAAGGGCCAATGGGGTAAGACTACTGTACAGTACTTTCCCGGTTAACCCCTACTTGCACAATATATGCAAGAAATCAAAACCTATCCAGTGTGATTTTAAAAAAACTGTAGTACATACAACTGTTATATTGATTGTGAAAGAGTTGGATCATTCCCTGCAGTTGCAAGAACTCTGCTGATTTTCTAATATTAAATTTTGTTAAAGGAATTGAAGGATTTGCCTGCCGTGATGAAAACATGACTCGAATTCACTAATGTTATTTTCCACTATAGTAAGAGAACTTCATCTTTAGGTAAGTAAGCCTGGCCTGATACTGGTTAATTCAAAGGAGAAAAAGGTATTGCTGATAAGAAGAACTGTAGACCACTTGAGCCCTTTCAGTTTAACCATGCCTTATCTGTGCCTGGATAAGGAGAGATCTAAACTGCTAACTTTATTAATGTTTTGATATCTGATTTAGAGCTATGAGGGATCAGCATTCTGTGCTTCTCAGATTTCATGGCCATCTTTGTCAGCATTTTTTCTTTGCTCATATTAACCTGCCTTTGTTCTGTATGCCTAGATACCCTTGCCTAACAAAAATCTCCACCTCAGTCATTTATTTCAATTTACCTATCACCTGCAGCCTTTGTGGGACAGTGTTTCAGATTTCCATTGCCCATTGTGTAGATAAATGCTTCCTCCTTTTACTCCAATATGGCCAAAATCTAATTTTAGCCTTTTTTTTGGATCCCTCACTAACGTAAATAATTTCTCTGAATCCACCAAACTGAATCCCTTAATCATTCTAAGCACCTTCATGAGATTTGCCCTCAATCATTTCTTCAGAGAATATAAATCAAGTTTATGCAATTTACCCTCATTTTAACCATTTCAATCCTGGTATAATGCTGGTAAACCCAAAGTTTACCCTCCATGGTATACATCTGTTTTCTAAGTTTTGGTGCCCAAAATTGACTTCAGAGTTTGATTGAGGCTCTTTCCAATTGAGGCATCATACTTATTTCTGAATGTTCACCCTCTTGAGATTATGCCCAACACTCCATTAGCTTTTTTGTAACCATTTGATTTGTGCATACAAATGTTCAAGTCTTTTTGTTCACATGTTGCTAATAATTTCTCACTACTAAGGAAATATTCTTATGTCTTTGTCAAAGCAAAATGGATGGCCTCAAACTTCCCCATAATGAATTTAATCAATCATATTTTTGCCAATTCACTTAAACTAATATCTTTAACTTTCCATCCACATAATTGTCACCATTACTTTAAGGTCATCTGCAAACTTCACATATACAGCCCTCTACAGCCATTAATAAAGATGGTTAAAATAAGAGTCCCTTCGGGCTTCAAGTAAGATTTATCAATACATTTAAAAATGAGCTGGATGATCACATCCCCAATTTAGTTTCATTGAATGTATTTAAAACTGATCTAGTGCCCCTGATAAAACATCACAATAGATTCATTTATTGAATAACACAAAATAATCCTAAAATGGGCTTCATTTCCCATTATAATGTAGATATAATAACCTGTGTGCATATGCCATGGGCAAAGATTCTATTCACAACAAATTACAATTTAATTTATAAGTTAAATTGTTCTCAACAATTTTTAAAAATCTGTAATGCCACTGGAAGACAAGGACTCCTGCCTCAAGTAGGCTGATGATTTTAATGGGAGACATCTGTTAGATTGTGAGCACAATATATCAGGATTAAGCCACTGCAGAACATATTAAAGAATCTTCAAGACAAATTGGTAATTTAGATTGTTAAATATTTTTGTTGAAGCTAGATCCAACAAATGATACCAGTTATTCCATCCACACACACCAGGCCTTAAAAAGGAATCTAACTTTATTATAGCTTTCTACATATTCTGTGAAATACCACATTGGTTTCCTCACCCATCCCTGCTGTCAAGCTCGTTTAGTCAAACTCCAGTCAGAAAACTTTGAAGTCAAGAAAGTCAGCAGGATCCAGTTTGACTTATTACCGTAACAACAAATTACAACAGGCATCCAATTAGGATACGCTGAGAGATCTAAAACTGTCAATTAATCAGATGTTTGTTTTTACATCTTATTAAAAACTGCTGAAAAACATTTTATGTTTTGTTTATAGTATGTTCCATCCAAGTAGGATACAGGTTTAGAAATTCAAAATTATGAAAGACAATGAAGGTTTGTAGAGTTTACACCATCTTTTCTTTAAATGAAAAGATTTAGAAAATGTCAGCAGAGATTGGGACAACATCTTCTGTCAGCACCTCAATATTATGAATCACTTTCCACCAACCACAAAGGAATCAAACTTCCACCGCAGTCAATTTTTACTAAATTGGGATGGTGACCGATTTACTTGGATTCCTCCTGCTAAACTGCACACCAGATAGGCAGATAATTTGCTCCTGAATGCCATTATTGTACTCATGAAGGTGTGGTGTGCCCTCGGTTTGCAAGTTCTCGGTCTTTTGAGGAAGTACCTTCACTGCGGAACAATGGCTAGACTGAGATGACAGTGTCAGATCACACTTCGTAACCCAACAGAACCTTGACTGAATATATATATATACACATACTGATTTTTTAAAAAAATATTGGAGTAAAGACAAAATACTGACAAAGATGGTCATGAAGTCTGAGAAACACAGTATACCAATCCCTCAAAACACCAACTCAGGTATCAAAACATTGATAAGATTATCAGTATATATACTGGAGTTATGATATCAATGTGCCATTTACATAGTTAATACAAATACTGGCATTGCTGATATTAAGCCAAACAAATTTGGGTAAAGCAAGTCACTAGCAAGACAAATGTTGGACATTAGTGCAAGGGGTTTAGAGTGTAAGAGGAAAGTTGTCCTGCTATAGTTTCATAATGATGAGTGAAATCAGTTTTGTTCTCTTCTCCGGGGGAGGTTCAAGAAAGATGCACTAAGACTGCAGTCTCGTGTCTCCATTGCACTAGACCGATTCCTGAGATGAAAGGACAATGCAATACGGAGAGATAATGTAGAACAAGGCCCATTTCTCTGGGGTTCAAGATAATAAGATAATCTCATTGAAATATTAAAAACAAACAGGGCAAGTTCTCCTGGATAGGGAGTTTAGAACTAAGGTGTCTTGGTCTTGGGATAAAGGACTGGTCATTCAACTGCAAAATAGTTTTTTTTAGATATATATAAACTGGTGTGAATGTTTGAACTTCTCTAGTCCAGGGAACTGTGGATGCTCAGCATATATTCAAGGTCACATGGATAAAATCTAGCACTCAGCAGTGAGCAGCTTGAATCACAAATCTACAACCTCATTGTTAACATCTGGGAAGAGAAGGACATGCTTGGAGACCTCAGTGATACCATAATTGTGACCACCTTCAAGGAGAAATTTATCACCAGGGTCCTCCTCATACCCCTCCTCCCAGCAGCCAGACAGCTGTTTCCTGAACTGCAGTGTGAATTTCATCCATTGAGTGGTACAGTGGAGATAATCATTAATGCAAGATAACTACAAGACAAATGCAAGCAGCAATACCAGCCACTACAGATGACCTTTCTCAATCCTGCTAAAATCTTTGACCCTGTCAACAAGGAGGGACTGTGGAGTGCCCTCCTCAAATTCGGCTACCTACAGGAATGCTTACATTCCTTCACAACAGCCAAATATCCAATCCATAACAGAGCCAATCTAGTGAAGACTGGTGTCAAGGAAGAGTGACACCTTTCTTGGCACAAAATTGCAACTCAGCTTCAACATTTTCGACTGGAATGCAGCTAGTGTACAGGACTAATGGAGAACTGTTCAATCTATGATGCCTTCATTTCAGAATCAACCTCAGATGACTTGTGTGTACGTGCACTCAAAAGCCGAAGTCCAAGTCACCACTTCATACTGAAGCAAAAAAAGGCAAGAATGAGTTCACTCAATATCCGCAAGAGAGAAGATCCTCTACCAACTTGCCCCTGCTGTACAACACTGCCCTCCAACAAGGTTCATGGCAAGATCCAGGAAAACGTGAACCACTTCCTGTTCTTAAGCTCCACTGCATGGTGAAGGCAGATATCAATGCTACTGGCTATCCGAGGAAGAGAATACTTGAAGATCAAGACATCTAACCTGGCATATGGTCTACCAGCCTGCAGGAATCCTTGCTCTCGTATACACCTCTGAGACATGCAAAATTTTGTTTTTATGATAAAATCCATTATGGACTAGTTTCACCCAGATAATGGCCTATTCTTGTAACTTGCCACATAGTTATAGAGCTGTGGTTTATGCCCAAGTTTCTCAAGCTCTGTCATATACCATATTCCAAAACAAAATATAACTGCGGTACAAGTATTTTTGATGATATCCCATCCTGTTCACTATGAATGAGAGGATCATCAGTTCATATTCAGCTGCAAGAGGTTAGCCCAATATCGTAACAGCATAACTATTTTGAGGTTGGTGAGATCTCACCAGCTCAAACAACTGATGTGAAACAATGTTGATACTGCACAAAATAAAGTACCCAGTTTTTTCTGGATAAGAAAATGCAATAGCAGAAAATAGCAAAACAAAGCAACATGGGAAAATAATTCTTGAGGAAAAATAGCACTGCCATTTTGGGACAATAGGCATACTTGATCATTATATTTGCAAAAGACTCCAAGATACTATTCAAGAAACACAGAAATTCTCTCTATATGCGAACGAAATTCTTCCCTCAACCACCAACAGAATACAGATTGACAGGTTATTCATTCTCTTTTTTGTGGTACCATCTTGGCAAGTTGGCTGCTGCCAATAGTGATTACACTTAAAGTATTCCACTGGTTGCATTACATTTTAGTCAGTCTTGGGGCTGTGATAAAGTACTACATAAATGCAGATTCTTTGTTTCTTCTTTTTCCACACATTAAAGCCAAATATTTGACCAATTTTCCCAACTTGTGCACAATGGAAGTTGCCTTAATCAGACTTTTTATTAAAAAAAAGTGCAATTTTTTTTAACAACTCTATTAGAGTTGCCTAAAAATGGCACAATGGCTAATTGTTCAATATCACCATGTTAAACTGTGTAAATATTTTGAGGAAATGGAGAGTAGTGATTGGTGGTCAAGTCATTGTGTTTCTGCTCCTACTTGCTACAGAATAAGCCTTACATGGTTAACAGTTTAAAAAAATGCTGTTCTTTTCTACTATTTTGCTCAAATTGGTAAATCATATACTGTGTATTTTCCTTCTGAAATCAAACAATATAAAGTGATAAAATGTGATCCTTGTGGTTGGATTTACAAATAACTGGTGGACTTTCAATGTTGTCACTTGATCCAATTCTTGTTAACCAATTGTTTAAAATCTGCTTTGCCTGTACTTTGTCCCTGATGCTAAGAACTATTATCACAATACAGATGTAAAACTGAGGAATGGAGATGTAAACAACCACGACTATTTCAATGAAGGAAAAGCTGAAAATGGATGTTATGATATTTTGTAATATTTCTAATGTTTATCTCAATATGTATATGTCATAAATGGGCCATGTTTAATAATAAGTGATTAATTCATAATTGAAACACATTCTGAATGACACCTTTTCTGTAGAAGTTGTGTGATAATTTCCTTAATCACAGGTTGAACTAATTTTAGCCAAAAGGCATGTAGTATTTTTAAAATCATATATAAACAACCAATATGGAATTTAATTTAGTCTCCAAAGTAGTTACAAAATCCTTTTGCATTACAGATAATGAGTGTTGCCCTGCTGCCATTATTCCAGACTTTTTTTAAAAAAATGTCTTCACAGTTAACACAAAATTATTACACGTTATGAGCTAACATCCTCAATAAAAGGAAAATTTATTTAATCTTCTGTTTGCACTTCTTGTACTATTAGATATTTTCTTGTGACCAATTACCATGGTCCAATTAATTTTTCACTATTTACTCCCAAACTTATAATTCTGAAGACATCTATTAAATATTTTTTGGAACTTCCTTGTTCATTGTACTTGCGTGCCCTTCCAAGTATATTTTACTTTACAATGATGGGAGTATACCAACATCTGCTGAATTAGAATTTCACTATTTTACTCTCTTCCTCCACTCCTTGCAACAACTTACAGACCTTAGAGACTCCTTGATGCCTATTGAATGATTTGGTGTTGCTGTGGTGAGCGATTTCTAGATTGGTTCCAGTCATTGTAGTGTGAAGAACACACCAAGGCTCCAGTCCTGACTCAAACTGAGACCCTGACAGGCACCATCTCCTCTCAGCATCTTACACTGTGAGAACCCAAGCCAGAGGAACAGAGCATGCAAATAAACTCAACAGTAATCTATCTTCTTTGAACTTTTGATGCATTCTCTTTCAACTGCATGCAATCCCACAGTCAACTCTGTGAATCAGTCAGCATTTCTGGACAGTGTCCCAATCCTAAGATCAAAAGCATCTACTTCCCAATAAGTTATAAAAGGCATCCTTGAAAAGTTCAAGGAATTTTTAAAAAATTATACATTTACATAATGCACAAAATTTAATGCTTCCAAAGGGGGCATAAATTTTTTTAAAACTTTGTGGTATATTAGTCTCCTCATTAATGCATTTCACACTTTAGATGACATTAAGTAGGTAATTTTTAAAAAGGCACACGTTGCTATATATTACTTGCAAGTCAAATATGTGGTCTACAATCTTCCTCCCATGAACAAACTGAAAATTTCAGGCTGCATTTGGAAGCATCTACATTTCAATTACTAGGTTTCCATATTTTTCAAATGGGAAAGATAGCAAATTATTCAAAAATTCAGACTGCTTTTATAAGCATCCACATTTTAATTACCAGATTTCAAATATTTTTCAAATGGGAAAGACAGTAAGTGAGACAAAAGACAATAATGCCAATTAAATGGATGAAAGAGGCTCTAGGGAGACGTCATTACTGACCAGATGTTTAATTTACTGATAGACTGGACTTCATCTCCTAAGCTTGGTTTGCATTCAAGACCCTCAAGGTTAGTTCCATTTTAAGTTTGACATGCAATTCTTTGACACATTGTTTAACTACTGAAATTTTAAATAGCAAAAGCAATCTCATAGCCAAAATATTTAAAATTTGGCAAAAGCCATTTGGAACAGTTGACAAAAAATAGATTTGATCTCTTGTGATACTCTACACAGGAATTCAAATCCAAATGCATTTTATTTTTAAAATGGTGAACTGGTGCTAGCAGCCAAAGTTAACTAGACCAGGAAGACAACTGCAGTTAAACCATTTTAACAATATAGGAAGGAGGAGATATTTGAGTAAAGTTCTTGACTGTAGTTGCAATAGCAACTTCCAAGCTGAATTTATACCTACTTAACTAACCACTTCAGCAACTTAAAACCAGTCACCTGCCCAGTTAGGCCAACATATCACTTTTTGCCAGAGAACCCAAATCATAGAATCATGCATGATACTGCATGGAAACAGTCCATTCAGCCTAACCCGTCCATGCCAACCAGTGCACTCTTCAGCATTAAACCTATCACCCAGCACTTGGTCCTTGGCTCTCTATGGCCAAGTGATTCAAGTGATCATCTGGGCACTTAAGTTCTGTCAATGACATAGCTTCAACCATTCTCTCAGGCTGTGCATTCCTGGTACTTACCAATCTCTGGGAAGAAGGTCTCCCACATGTCCTCTCTGAATTTCTTCCCCCTTATCCTAAATTTATGTACTCTATATCTACCTCTGATATTGGGAAAAGTTTCTTGCCGTCTATCCCATCTATACCCCTCAAATTTTATATACCTCAATCATGTCTCCTCTTATTCTCCTCCGCTCCAGCGAGACAGACCCAGCTTTGCCTGGTAGAGATGGGAATGTGTTGATTCAGTACCTCAAAGTTTGTAAAACTTCGTTTATACATCTGGTGGAGATTTATGCACTTGCGAAGATACTTTAAAAGAATTATTACATTTATGGATTTATCAAAAATGGCCTCTTCCAAAAAAATTTGATCTAAAAACCCGACTTGCTAATTGATCAAGAAAGCAGTTATTTCTCTCAACCACCTCTTTTTCCTCTGAAGGTGAACTTCAGTATCCCAACAACAACCCTTCTTCATGGGTGAACTAGAAAGTGCATGTCAGCAGACTACTTGATTACTATAGAAAACTCCAAGACACATAGAAAGGGAGCATCACAGTTGAAAATAACATCCAGGAGTACATTTTCTGAAAAGAAATCACAAGACAGAATTCAGGAACAAGAATGCTGACTCAATTTTGCTCCTTTCTACTCAAAGGATACGGAAACCAATTATATAATCCTCACTGCTATACATTTTCGCTGCTCACTACTACTGTCTCAGTGAATGTAGTACTGAACTGGATTTGGAACCCTTTGGGGAAAGTGATTTAGCTGTATGTGGAACTACAGTTACAAACCAAGTCATCTGGGAAGACTGATGAAACAAACAGTTAAAGAACATACAGTATACTCACAAAACTATGGGCTAACAGGAGTTCACCACCGCCATTTTAAGGGCAGTTAGGAATGAGCAATAAGTGCTGGCCTTGCCATCAATGCTCACATCTTGGAAAATGGCAATTAAGGCACAAGATACCAACCAGGATAATTTATCTGAAAATAGGCAGCATAGTACGGAATCAAGCTGATCCCAGTAACCTCCTTGCTGTTCTCAGATAGGGATTATGGCAGATGCAATAGTGTGTACCATCTGTGCCTACGCCACTCACATCACCTAAAAAACTGAGATCAAAATGCAAACACACCTCGGTGCTCCCACATTGAACTGGCAGAATAAAAGTATACTGTGATTTGTGACCCTACAGAATTATTTCCAGCTACAGAATTACATTCACTACAACAATGCCTCCCAAACCACAAGACTACATAAAATGGGGTTTTATACTTAAAACTATAGCACAGCACTAGTATATTTATAAAGTAGATATTGATTTCATGTTGGTACTTGCTATTGGATAGAAGAGTTTCCTTTGAACATAAGGAACTCAAAATCCACAGGACATTTATTTCTAAATCCAGAAGTGAAAACAATATCAGAAAAAGACTGGAAATGCTAAGTCAGGCAGCATCTGTGAGGAGCAAAGCAGAATTAATATTTCAGGTCTGATTTTACATCAGGAGGACATCAATTTGAAAATGTTGACTGTTTCTCTGTCCAGATGTCCTGCCCAACCTCTTGACTACTTGCAGCATTTTCTATTTTTATTTCAGATTTCCAGCATCAATAGCTTTTTACTTTTTGAATGAAACAAGGAGTTCATGCAATAATCCCTTAATTTTTGCTTGTCTGAAACTTCCAACCCTAATGAATTATATCTGCTATAATAAACAAGCTGGTAAGAGCGCAGAGGAGATCTCTAACTCCCGGTAACTCCACCACCTTTTTCTCCCCCCACACTCCTTTATCTTCGCTTATTCCTATGGCTCCCTTCCCCCACCTTGATGACCTGCCCACCACCTCTCCTCCCCCATCCTTTAATCCATGGGCCACTGCCCTCTCCTACTGGATTCCTCCTCCTTCAGCCCTTTGCCTCTTCTACCTATCACTTCTCAGTTTATTACATCTTCTCCCCCTGCCCACCCATCTACCTTCCCCATCTCACCTGGACTCGCCTATCACCCGAACTCACCTATCCCCTGCCTGCATGTGCTCCTCCCCCTCTCCCCACTTCTTATTCTGACTTCTGCCCTCTTCCTTACCAGTCCTAATGAAGGGTCTCGGCCCAAAACGTTGACTATTTATTTCCCTCCATGGATGCTGCCTGACCTGCTGAGTTCCTCCAGCACTTTGTGTGTATTGCTCCAGAATCCAGCATCTGCAGAATTTTTTGTTTCTCTGTTTATAAGAACGTTGCCAGGCTCCACTCCAGGGACTGAGTTACGGAAAGAGATCCAGCAGGTTGGGACTTTATCTATTCGTGTGTTGAATAATGAGGGGTGATTTTATAGAGGTGTATAAAATCATGAGGGGTATAGATACAATGAATGAGCAGTCTTCTTCCCAGGGTTGGGAATCAAAACTAAAGGACATAGGTTTAGAGTGAGAGGTTAGAGATTTAATAGGAACTTGAGGGGCAACTTTTTCCACCCAGAGGGTGGAATGAGCTGCCAGAGGAAGTGGTTGAGGCAGGTACATTAACTACATTTAAAAGGCACTTGAACAGGTACATGGGGATTGAAAAGGCTTAGAGGGATATGGACCAAACACAGGGAAATGGGACTAGCTTAGATGGGAATCTTGGTTGGCATGGACCAGTTGGGCCGAAGGTCCCAGTTCCACGCTGTACGACTTTAATTAAATCTAACAAATGGCCATCTCACTCAGAATGATCAGAATATCAAGTTAATTACAAGTCTGTCCCATTCAGAAATCAACTGGTGACAGCTTAAATGTGCAGAAACCATAAAATACTAATTTTGTATACAAAATTACATGTTTATAGAACTGATTCCATAGACTAGTCTGAACATGGCTGCAGTGCCACGTAATCACACCCTGGCAAAAATGAGGACTTCTGATGTGATTAATTCAAATCCAAAAAATGTACTTTGTAATTTCATTGGAATGTGCATGTTAAAAATCAAATTGGTACATGAAGAGTTGAGTAGTTTTCAAGAGAAAAGTAATTGCAGGCTCCATCTTGCTCTTTGGCATTGGTTTCACTCTAGTTTCCTTGATGTTAATGCCAAATTCTGGTTCTGCATACTGTAATTCACAACAAATTAGAAAATTAATGGGAAGCTTGAGTGTGATTTACACAGAATATCTGACCAAGAAGAGGACCAAAGTGCAACAAAATAGTAATATCTGCCTCCTACTCCACCCCTCACCAAGGAAACTACTCCAGCAGTGCCTGTTCCTCCTTTAATTACAATTGAGGCAGTTTTTCAGATTTTCTCAAATCATAATGCAATAAAATATATCCAATTACTCACTGGTGTATTCATCACAAAACACTATATGAACAAAACATTTTAAGTTTTTAAAAACACAGCAAATTTATTTTCTAGTTTCAGTTCCACTCTTCACTTGATGAAATTCAACAATTAATCACAAGTTCTATAGCAATATTGAATTATAAAATTGTGATGTAATTCTATCAAAAGATGTTACCAATAGCTATTATAAGAACACAACATTCTTTGGTTATTGTATTCATTAACCAAAACTGTACAGAGAAACAGATGAGAAGAGAATTATTTAACATAAAAATTTTTAAAAACCACACAGATAAGTGAAGTGATTTTAAATAAGATTGCACACGAACAAATGAATTAGAAGACCATTCAGCCCCTCAAGTATGCTCCATCATTCAATAAGATTGTGGCTGATTTGTGTAATCTCAGCTCCACATTCTCGCCTGTGCCTAGTAACCTTTCAATCCCTATTCTTGAAGAATCTAGCCAACTCTGTCGTAAAAGGCAAGATAGGTCCTAGCCAACATGGTTTTGTGAAGGGAAGATCCTGCCTGACTAACCTATAGGAGTTTTTTGAAGAAATCACAGGTAGGGTGGATAAGGGAGAGGCGGTAGATGTTATGTATTTAGACTTTCAAAAGCCCTTCGACAAGGTGCCGCATAAGAGACTGATTAATAAGATGAGAGGTCATGGAATTACAGGTAGGATAACAGAATGGGTGGAGCATTGGCTGGTTGGCAGGAAGCAAAGGGTGGGAATAAAAGGATCTCGTTCTGGTTGGCTACCGGTTACTAGTGGTGTTCCGCAGGGGTCGGTGTTGGGGCCGCTTCTTTTTACCTTGTACATTAACGATTTGGATGATGGAGTAAATGGTTTTGTGGCTAAGTTTGCGGATGACACCAAGATAGGTGGAGGAGTAGGGAGTATTGAGGAGACAGGAAGGTTGCAGAGAGACCTTGATAGTTTAGGAGAATGGGCAAGGAAATGGTAGATGAGATTCAATGTTGAGAAATGTGCAGTTGTACACTTTGGAAACAGAAATAAACAGGCAGATTATTATCTAGAAGAGAAAATTCAAAGTACAGAAGTACAAAGGGACTTGGGGGTACTCGTGCAGGATACCTCAAAGGTTAACCACCAGGTCGGATCGGTGGTAAAGAAAGCAAATGCTATGTTGGCATTCATTTCGAGAGGTATAGTGTATAAAAGTAAGGAAGTGTTGATGAGGCTCTATGGGGCACTAGTGAGGCCTCATTTGGAATACTGTGCACAGTTTTGGGCCCCATATCGTAGGAAAGATGTGCTGATGTTGGAGAGGGTTCAGAGGAGATTTAAGAGGATGATTCCCGGAATGAAAGGGCTTACGTATGATGAGTGTTTGTCGGCTCTTGGACTGTACTCACTGGAGTACAGAAGAATGAGAGGGGACCTCATAGAGACATTTAAAATGTTGAAAGGACTGGACAGAGTAGATGTGGCTAGGCTGATTCCCTTGGTGGGCGAGTCCAAGACCAGAGGGCACAATCTTAGAATTAGAGGGCACAGGTTTAAAACAGAGATGAGGAGAAATTTCTTTAGCCAGAGGGTGGTGAATTAGTGGAATTCCTTGCCAGGTACAGCAGTGGAGGCCAGATCATTGGAGGAGTTTAAGGAAGAGATAGATATCTAAATAGTCGGGGTATCAAGGGATATGGGGATAAGGCCGGAAATTGGGGTTAGAATAGTTTTTTTTCCACCTGTCCCCCCACCCCCCAATTTCTCATTTCTTTTTCTTTTCTCCCTTTTCCTTGGAGCAGACTCAATGGGCCGAATGGCCTACTTCTGCTCCCTTGTCTTGTGATATCCAAAGACCCTGCTTCTACTGCACATTGAGGAACAGAGTTCCAAAGACCCACAACCATCCTTTCTTAAGAAGAAAAATCACCCCATCTCTTAGATGGACAACTCATTATTTTTAAACCTTGGTTTTCAATTCTAGATTCTCCACCCTGTCTAGACCCTCAGGACCTTGTACGTTTTAATCAGTTCCCCTCTCACTCCTCTAACCTTCAGCCAAGCCTGTCCAGCCATCACTCATAAGACCACTTGTCTATTCCAGGCATTAATTTGGACTGCTTCCGAGACATTTTGCCATATAAAAGTTGACCATTACCGTATGCAGTAATCAAGAAATAAAAATAGAAAATTCTGGAACACTTAGTAGGGCATTTCCAGCGTTTATTTCAGACTTCCAGCATCTACAGTTTTTTTTGGATTTTAATAGGATTCCAGATGGGTCTTCACTGATGTCCTACATAACTGAAGCTTGGTTTTTATATTCAATTGCCCACACAATGACCAATAATGTTCTATAGTTTTCCCAATTACTTACTTGCTGGACCTGCATACTCGCCTTTTGCTATTCTGTGGAAAGTTCTCGATGTTTGAAATGTAAAATGTACAACTATCAAATTTACGTTGTACAATTATCAGCTTTAACTATTATTGTCCTAATCATCTTGGAACAACATGGTCTTGCTTTCCCACACTGATTCTTCCTCAGATGTTTAAGGATCCATTAGAAAATAGTCGAAACACAGTGAATTACAAAACACTCAGCACAAGACACTAATCATCACTTCAGTATCAGATTACTGCAGGATTTCTGTAAAATTATGCATCAATAAGTTATCAGTGTTTTACACATTATGACCTTAGTAGAATAGAAATTACTTTGACAATTGCTTTTAAAAACTGGTTACTTAAGTAGAACATTAGTTTGGATACTTCCTTATTTTCTCTGGACAACAAAACATAAACTCAAGCACTTTATACTATCCTCTCTAAAAGAGGGAACATTATGTGATTATATCTTAAAAGTTCAGATATCGATAATACTTGTATACTATTCAGTTCCTCATAGATCCAGCTACCCAGGCGATAGTTTTAAAATTTCATGTTTGTATTTTCCTACCACATTGGGTGTGAGTCAGCCTTTTGTGTCAATGCTGGCACTCAGTGAAATCTCCATTAAGATTATTTACTAGCAATGGAAAAAGATGCTATCAGCTTCAGTATTAATTTCAAAATCTTCCTTCCAAGCCCCAAATCGCTACATGGTTTTGATTCACACATATAAACTTCCCCAGCTCTGAATAACTTGTGCCCTTTCAGTTTCACTCCTCCCCAGAGCTTTCACATGCTGTGGAATTCTATTCCTAAATCATAACCACTCTACTTTTTATCCTACTTCCTGAACTTATTTTTGATCACACCATTCACACACATGGTTCTCTTACTATTTACAAGTTGGATTTGAACATTCCGGTACTTGCAGAAAAGAATCACTGATATAATTGCATGGCTGCTGGCTCAAATATAATTACTTACCACAAAACACATAACTTTCCTTTACTAAATTAAGAGCCAAAAGTACTGGAAGAGGTTTGTTACCATGGATTAAAACTGGCTGTTACATGGAAAACAAAGAGTTGGAATAAATAGGTCCTTTTCAGGCTGGAGGGATACAACTCGTGGAGTACCCCAGGGATCATTTCTTGGCCTACCATTGTTTACTATACATATTATTGACCTGGAGGAGGGAACAAAGTGCCAAGTTTGTCGATGGTATGAAAATAGGTGGAAGGGTATGTTGTGACGAGGTTGTTGTGATTCTGCAACGGGATATGGATAAAGTGAATGATTGGGTGAAAACCCGGCAAATGGATTTTAATGTGAGGAAATGCATGGTCATGAACTTTGGTAAGAGGAATCAAAAGGCAGATTTATCTAAATGGAGAGACTTGAAATGAGCGAAGTTCAGAGGGATTAAGGTGTTCTAATGCACAAATTAGAACAATTTAGTAGGCAGGTCCAACAAGTAGTTAAGGAGGCAAATGGCATTTTGGCTTTATTGCAAAGGGGTTGGAATTTAAGAATAGGGAGATTTTGTTACAGTTGTGCAGAGAGTTGGTGAGGCCTCACCTGGAATACTATGCAGTGTTTTGGAATTTAGAAAAACGAGGGGCGACTTTACTCAAGCCTATAAATTCCAAGGACTCTTGACAGGGCAGATGATGAGAGATTTTCTCATGTGGGAGAGTCACAAGCACGGGGACATAGTTACAGAATAAGGGGCTGGTCATTTAAAACTAGAATGCATCAAAATTTCTTCTCCCAGAGGGTAGTGAATCTCTGGAATTCTCTGCCCGAGGGAGGTGGGGGCCAGATCATGAGATACATTTAAGGTGGAGATAGATAAATATTTGAACAATTGAGGAATTGAAGGTTATGGAGAACTGGCACAAGAGAGGAGCTGAGGCCAGCACAGATGAGCCATGATCATATTGAATGGCAGAGCAGGCTTGAGGGGCCAGGTGGCCTACTCCTCCTATTTTGTGTTCTTGGCCTTATTAACCACCAAAACTGGAAATTTTCTAAAATTAATACCTTTCATTTCTATGTATTTTAATTAGAATATAAAGATGATCTAACACCCATTGTTTATACTTTGGTGCTCCTTTCACTGGGAATAGTTGCGTAACATATTATGACTATGGCGCACAGTTTACTTTGCAAAACAAAATTCAGAACAATGGTAGCAAGAAGGCTGACACCTGCTAACCAAGCCTTCATTCTCAGTATTAATATTCAACTGGGCAGAATAAAACATTAGCCGACGGAATCCAATGCCAGGCGTTAGCATTCATTGATGACAGTGTTTGGTTCTAGCAGCAAGGAAGAAAACCAACATGGAAATATTTGTTATAAAAATGTATTGTCTCCGCAGGCAAAGCTGTAAAAGAAAAAGATGAGGAACCATAACAGGAATTTTTTTTCGCCTCATCTTTCTTGCCAACTGGTCTGAAATTCATAAACTGGTCAAACATGCACCAACTACAATCCAATTGGCCAAGTTGAGTCAAGCAATTTGAGCACAAATGTGTAAACTGATGAGAGAGTGCCACAAAGTCAAAAGGTATCTACCTTCATATGAGACTTTCACAAAGGATGGCAACAAAGTGCATAGCTCATATGCTCATGCAACACACAGATATCCTAACTTTTTTTTTGCTATAGTGTTCCTATACATCTGAATAGCCACACTTTGCCACTTCCATGTCCTCTGAGAATGTGTGGCCTGTATAACTGCACTCTTAATTCAATTAGAGTAGATGATCTGAAGATTGGGAGCTACTGACAGTCTCTATAAATCATGTGGGATAATGCCCTTAGCTTCATGTAAATCTTAGTGGCAGTGGCACATTATGGCTTGCTCACCATTTGATGCAATTTGTGTCATTCTACTGCTGACTATTAGTTCTTTAACTTTATTCCCCCAAGCATAATGAGTGCAGGTAATAATTGATGACGTACAAGTATCAGCACAACATGTACTCAAATCTGTTGTTCCAACTTCTCAGGGCACTGGGGCTATGTACACAGATCAGACAAGGTCTTACCGAGCCCTGTAGCACCCCCCCCCCCCCACTTCTCCCCACCCATATTCCTAAATTCAACAGCAACCATGTTGCTTTTCTGTTAGTGCTCACACCATTGTGTTGTTCATTCTTAACAGTGAGTATCCTTGAAAAGGATTCTCTATTCAGAATTTTTAATTTCTAGATCTTGCTAAATGCCACACATTCACATTGTTAAATTTTATTACATTTGCTCACTATGTTAACATACTGTCAAATTTAAAATAGAGTTGTTCCATTTCAGAGTTTGTTTCCTGGAGAAAGACTGGCAGGATACTGCACTTAAAAGGAACACTTCTGTTTATCTTGAGGTTGATTCATCCATGTGGAACACAAACAATTTTTTTTAAAACTCTGCTTGACTCAAGACATTGTCTTACACCAATAGCTGATGCTCTCATATGATGAAGGACAGCATTTACAATCCATGATGATTGTTAACCAGCTAGATTTCATTTTTCTTTTTGAAATATCAAGTAATATCTCATCCCAGCTATCATTTATTGGGCTGCTGGTATTGCACAAGTACTTTAGCTCTGTATTGATGGCTACTCCTTCACTGTAATATCAATTGCTCTTTGCCATCTTTTCTTTAAGTTGTCTTTGACTTGACCAGGTATGAAATATTCCTCAGATTTATCTACTAACATTCATTTCCATTAATGTTTCCAGCCATACACAAATGTATATATTCTGTTGCTTGTCACATACCCTATAAAATAGCAGTGTCCATTCTGTCACAATAAATGAAAGCTTATTTCTACTTGAGCTATACTCCAATGGTCCCTTCTGATTAAGCAAGGTGCAAGCTTCTAATCTTCCATTTTGATCCTATCCCTGACATCCTGTAAAGACTTCCAGCTTTTCTAAACAAACCCCAGGAGTGTAGTTGCAGCATTTTTCAAGTTTGATTCAAATAGTTGCTGGTTTCTTTCCCAGCAATGGGAAATTTCCTAAAGAGCTGCTGCTGGGAACAGTGCTCAAAAGTGTGCCAATTTGCTGATACCACGTCCAAATGTCAGGCCAACTTCATTCATGTACAGGGAAAAAAATAATCAAGCAGAACACAGAATAAATATTTGGAATCCAGCAAAAAAAATCAATAGATGCATCAAAAGGGCAAGGAAGTCCAGGCACGCCATAAATAAGTACATAACTCACTTGCCCAAGTTTCCCCATGGCAGTAGCCTGGGACTAGACCCACAATTAGTTGAAGTATAATCTCAGGGTAGAAAGAAAGGAAAATAAATAAATTAAAATATCAGATTAGCAATGTACCCACCTGAAAATATTCCAGGTTTTCCCGTACTCATCTGATCAGATTTCTAATTGTGCTGATAAGGTACTTCTCTAAAACTAGTCTATTTTGCAAAATTTGGAACCTAATGTCCATATTAAACAGTGTAATTACAAAATGAATCACTATTTACAATCACAAGCTACTTAAATGTGGAATTGTACAAATACCTTGCAAGCTGTTTTGTACTGTGTATTTATTGACTAGTGAAAAGAAAAAGTAGCCACCTGATGTAAATTTCCAGCATCAATTCCACATTTAAAGAAAAATCTGATTCAGGAAGTAGGTCACTCAATTATTATGGTAATAGCTACAAAGCCTAACTGGGCAGCTGATTATTTTACATGAAGGTCATTCTGACTCATGTGCTATGAATGAAGTAGGTATAAATAGGTAAATTACCTTTTATGATTTTTTTTCGGCAGTTTTTCATGCAATGTCATAATAGCTAATTTAAAAAAAGGAATTAAAAGATTTTGATCCATCTCAACAGTGATTTGTGTGACATTTTGAGCAGGTTAACAATTTGCAATGAAGGAATAGGAATGGCCAACATTCCAAGCAATGATCTGCACTACTCAATTGCAGGTCCACAGAACGGTGCCAAACATCAAGGAAAAACGGAGGACTTTATGGCTTCCTGTGCTGTTTACAATGCTATTTGTTTTTTTAACTGTTGCTTCATCAAAGACTCCGAGAAAATATAAGCCGTTTCAATGTCAGACCCAGGTGTCAAAAGCTAACTTGGTATTCACTGCACTAACAGGTTCATTCACATTTCCACTGAACGAGAACTAGGCTGCCACTGATAACTCAAGGACTATTAACTTGACCAGACACCTTTTGGCTATATAATTGAACCGGAGGAACTTAGGGAAGTGGCTCATCTCATTGTTACAGGAATTACATCCTGAGCTTTCATCCTTTGTTTGAAATGTTAAAATAGAAGCACAAACAAAAACTGAAGTCAAAAGTGCTCAACTCATTTCCTGTTAACAATGCTGAAACAAATACGAGTCTGGATTCCTGCCAAAAATCCACCTATACTGTCAAACTATTAAAACCAGCAACTGATCTATTCCATGCATTAATCTTCTACTCTCAAAACTTCCTGTGTATCACTCTCCCTTATTTCCATTCAACTTGTAAAGGAATTTCAGTATGAACCAAATGAAAAGCAAAACAAGCCATTGCCATACCAAAGGCAAGGAACAAATTAACAAAAATTATACAGCATCTTTCAGTCTCAGCACAATTAACACTAATCTGATGCTTAGTAAGAATCTCCAATTCTCACTAGGCATCAGATTAGTGTTAGTTGTGCTTGATAGACACATTTAGATTAGTAAAAACACACCTCACAAAAAAAATAATTAAAAAGTGCTTCCGGTATTTTCTGGTTTTGTTTCAGATTTCCAGCATCTGCCATTTTTTGCTCCAACAATTAGAAAGTAGTTTATTATTCTTATAGGTGAATTTACTACTCTCAGTTTACTGGAGGTCCACGATTGTGTTGTGGTTCCAGATATCCATGTCATGGCTTCAATCTTCACATGCGTGCGTGTACGTGTAGGGGATTTTGTTGTGCGTGCTATCCTGCTGTTATCAGGCTCTTGAACAAACCTCTCATGCTAAAAGATGAACTCTATCTCCCTCTACCTCGTCATAGCCCTTACAATTTATTTGACGACCTTCACTGCACTCTAAGTGTAACACTATATTCTGCATTTTTTTTTCTGTTTTTACTACCCCATTGTACTTATGTACAGCATAATCTTTCTGGATGGCATGCAAACAAGCTTTTCACTGTATCACAGTACATGTGACAATAATAAACCAATACCAGATGTTTAAAGCATTTGTTTCGATGACCATTATATGAAATGAGTGCCATCATGCATCCAAACTCTACAAATTCTTAACTATTGATGAGTTACAAGGCCCATGAAAATGCTGTCAAGTCCAGCAATAACTCCATTACATTTAACAGCCACATTAACAGCAGTAGAACTGCATGGTTACTATCAATGGCACTCCCTCGTGAATAAAACTGCCCCATCCAGTTATTGGAACAATTGTTTGCTTCCCTCTGCTCAGGTCCTGAAGCAACTGATCACTTGTTTGTAGAATTATTTTTGTGGAACACAAAAGTAGTGCTTTTTGATTTTGAAACAAATTTTACTAATTGTTTAGGAATCTCAACACATCTGCAAAAGAAACTGCTACAAGAACAGCTCTGGAAAGTACAGCAGCCAACCCTGCATTGGATTTTCTTGTGTTTTCTTTGTTTCACCCATATCCAAAGTGGATATACGTTACCAAGTTTGGAAATCACTTCCATAGAATGGTAGTCACATTTATCTGTATAACGAACATGCACATTCCAGGTGATAATATTCTGATCCAAGACAATTGTGATTCAAATGGTTGCATTCTCACCAAGTCAGACAGTTATGGGTTCATATCCCACTTGTGAGACTCCAGTACAAGCCATGACTGCCGGTGGTCTCATCTTTCAGATGAGATGTTTCAAGCCATTACTTGTTTTCTCAGGTGAATGCAAAAGATGTCAAAGCACTAGTTCAAAAAAACAGCTGGGCCGTCACCCTAGTGTCGTGGCCAATATTTAATGAGGTGTAAGAAACACCAGAGCCAATGATCTACTTCAAATAAACATCAGTGGCTGTAAAGCATTTTCATCCTCCTCCTAAATCTATTCTCACCAGAAAAACAGTAGGTTTTAACAGTCAAACTATCTTCCAAAATGACTAATGTAATAAGTTTTAAAACACAAGAAATTAGATTGATTGCCAAGTATTTTTCTTTCCAAATACATAGGTCGAGTATCTCTTGACCCTTCCATAACCTCCGGAAAGCAAAAATTTGTTTTCTCATCTAATATTTGTTTGCTATACTCCAATTATAAATGACAAAAATGATTTGTAAGTTATGTCTTTCAATAAATGATTTTAAATTTTAAATGCATGCAGAAGAACTTTTGACAGATGCATCAATGTCATTTAACAGTTAGTACATGTTACATTGTTGAAAAACAGATAATAAAATGAGTTAACAGGCAAGTGACTTATGTAGTTCAAGTATATACACAATTTAAATTTCTTTTTCATACTAATGTTCCACAGGAACTAAAACTACAAATGTGTAATTAATGACAAATTAGAATATTATTGATCCAAATTTAAAGACACCATCATTGCTTAAAAGACAAATTTCCAGCATGCCAGCAAAGGGTTCAAAAAGCCTTTTGAAGCCGGTGTGTGCTTTTCTGTATCCTGCATTTCTCACAATGGGTTCTAAGGTGGCTGAGGAGGCAGAAGCAAGCCACCCTTGATCTCCAGGGACTGCTTCAGCTAATCTACCACAAGATTTCAGAGGTGATTTCCTAGCATAAACGCTAAGCAATCTTAGCAGAACTGGGCTCTGCAACTGGTCTCTATTCCAAATGCAGAGTGAACTAGCTGTTTACGTGGCCAAAGCAAGATCCGATCCATGATCAACCAAACCACCACAACCATCTACTGACCATTTGGCAGTGTGTTTGCAATGAAGTTAAATTAATGTCCTATACTTGTTTCAAAATACAGAAACAAAACTTGGGCCTAGTTTTGGTAACTTCAGTATATAAGACACTGAATTCTCTAAACTGGAAGTTACATTCATGAAATAGCATCACAACATGAGCAAATTTAACAGTAAATTCCACATGGAGATACAAGAGACTGCAGATAAGACCATAAGGCATAGTAGCAGAATTAGGCCATTCAGCCCATCAAGTCTGCTCTGCAATTCGATCGTGGCTGATTTATTTTTCCCCTCTCAACCCCATTCTCCTGCCTTCTCCCTGTAACCTATGATGCCCTTACTAATCAAAAACTCATCAACCTCCACTTTAAATATACCCCAATGACTTGGCCTCCACAGCCATCTGTGGCAATGAATTCCATAGATACACACCTCTGGCTAAAGAAATTCCTCCTCACCTCTGTTCTAAAAGGAATGTCCATCTATTCTGAGGCTGTGCCCTCTGGTCCTAGACTCTCCCACCACTGGAAACATCCTCTCCACTTCTACTCTATCCAGGCCTTTCAATATTCGGTAGGTTTCAATGAGATTCCCCCCTCATCCTTCTAAATTCCAGCCAGTACAGGCCCAGAGCCATCAAACGCTCCTCTTGTGTTAACCCTTTCATTCATGGGATCATTCCTTGTAAACCTCCTCTGGACCCTCTCCAGTGCCAGCACATCCTTCCTTAGATATGGGACACAAAACTGCTCACCATACTCCAAATGTGGTCTGACCAATGCCTTATAAAACCTCAGCATTACATCCTTGCTTTTATATTCTAGTCCTCTCAAAATGAATGCTAACATTGCATTTGCCTTTCTTACTACCCAGTCAACCTGCAAATTAACCTTGAGGGAATCCTGCACTAGGACTCCCAAAGTCCCTTTACACCTCCGATTTCTGAATTCGCTCCCCATTTAGAAAATAGTCTGCACCTTTATTCCTTCTACCAAGGTGCATGACCATACCCTATGCTGTATTCCATCTGCCACTTCTTTGCCCATTCTCCAAACCTGTCCCAGTCCTTCTGCAGACTTCCTGCTTCCTCAACACTACCTGCCCCCCACCTATCTTTGTATCATCTGCAAACGTGGCCACAAAGCCATCAATTCCTTCATCCAGATGCTGGAACCTGGAGCAACAAAGATGCTGGAGGAACTCAAGGTGGGTCAGGCAGCACTTGTGGAGGGAAATGGACAGTCGACATTTATGGACTGAAAGTCAACATGCCCATCACCAATGTCTGCATCTTACAATAGCACTCATGATTATTATGCTGAGTATTACATAAACAGTGAAGAGTTATTGCTGTTATTTAACTGATGAAAACAACATTATAATCCACTTGCAACTAACAAGGTTTTCTGTAAACTTTCCTTAATTGGTTACACTTTAATATTCAATGTGTTGCAAAAGCTTCAGTTATTAAAAAGTGAATACCTCAGTGTACTTCTGCCAGATAAATGACATACTTCATGTTGTTCATAGTTATGACCTCATTTATCCAACAATCATTACTCAGTTAACAAATTGCTGATCACATCTTCTAGACTCAATTAAAGATGACTTTTACAGCGGCCTCATTTTACTGCAAAGTTGCATACACCAAGCCAGTAGAACCACAGATGTTAAAGAGCTCCTGCAGTGCTTATGCTACTGCACGAGAACAGTGGCAGGGTTAAAACACTACCTTTGAACATTCAAGTGGTTTTCACCCAGGTTTCTGAAAAGCACAGTAAGCCCAACTCAGGTTAGGTCAGTTTGGTTCTCACACTTCAAGTCACCTTAGTAATTATTCCGGGCAAGCAGGATTTGTATTCTGATACAAGTGTGAGCACAATAGCCAAGCCAAAGCACAAACAAGAAAGTGGAGTAGCAGTGGGTAAGTTAACCTTCAAAATTTTTCAGTACGTCTGAATGAGTGACTACACTCTGGAAACACTTACCTAGCTTAAATAATCAAACTTTTTCACCACCCAAATTCCCCCACCCATAAATGCAACAACTAACCAGACACGTTTAAAGGTGCAACTAGGCGACAAGGCAAAACCAAGAATTATCAAAGCTGGTCTTAAACTAATCTTGGGAGGTGGTGGGATCACCACCAGAAATGTATGCCCTTGTAATCTTAATAATTCTGAATATACCACCATAGTCACTAACACATAGGCAAATCTGCAGGCAAGATGTCAAACTTCATGCTTTTTATGCTCTTCAACAAGAGGATGCTGGAAATAACTTTGGACTTCATGTTACAGAAACTACTGGGTGACAAGAAACAGCAATAATGCACTTTATATACTTCAAACGACAATGCAAAGCTCAACCACTTTTCATAGCCCTTCAAGTTTTTGAGTACATTCACATCCATGTTCTGGATCAGGGTATCACAATGTATTGATCAATGACACACTGAAACATCATGCTATCCTTTGTTTGTCCACACAAGTAGTTGTTTAGATGTGCAACTACAAGCAGGTATTGATCCACAGAAAATCAATTCATTTGAAGTTTTGTGACACCAGATTGTTGATACTGAAGGTGTAGCGGAAGAAACGAGAAAATGATTAAATTTCTCTTCTAATAACAGACATAAAAATACATTTCAGAAAAATATCAATGATTTTTAAAAATGTGTGTATTTCAGGTTTTTTTTCATATTGATAATGACTGACAAATTTGAAATAAAAAAAAGCAGTGAACCACATCGGTTGTAGGTCTTTGACTTCCCCCGGTCACATGCCAGAAAAGTGGAGATTTGGTTACTATAAACTGTCAAGAGGCACCAGTTAATTTGTGATCTACCCAATAAAAGGGATACAAAGGCCAGCATTTCACACAGTCAGTGTTAGCATTACACAACACCTCAAATGACCAACTAACTACCGCCCATGGTCATGACTAATCAACTACAAATCTGGCAAGTCAACTAATACCTAGGCCAAATGAACAGTCAATTATAATATCCTGGCTGCAAAACTGAACTTCCAATTGTGTACACATTGTATTAGAGTGACTGACATGCACACATTATTTCCTACAAATAAAATTGCTCACTATTAAAGCATCACACAATCAAAGATGTTAATACCTTTGACAAAATGTCTTGACATAATCCATCCTTTGCTATCCAGCATTAACCACATTACGCTTTGCACTCGAGTGTACTCTTTTCTCACCACATCTGGATGTTCTGTTTACACTGGTACCTTTTCTAAAATGTAGTTGAATCCCAGAGGAAAACAATGGAAAAAAAATAAACTAATTCCAACCATAGCAAACCTACGAAATTGATTTTTAAAAAAACAAGGTTTGGTGGTCCTACTGGAATGCACAATGCCTCAGTTAAATGATTGATCAAACTCAATTCAGATCAGAGATTGATTAACATAATGTTCTCCTTCAAAGCTCTGGAGATGTACCAAAAACCCTAGAAGCTATTACAGCAAGAAGATTCAAAGGATATTTGCAGAAACTGTAATTTACAACTTTTTTTTAAAAAGTCTTCTGCATCAGCTAGATTTTTTCCCCTGATAATTTCACAGCATTTTTAAAAAAACATAACTGTTTTTCAAACAATACAGGTTAACTCTGGTAACATTCCTACCATTTTTCTCCTTGTAAACTGAATCCACTCAAATATAGTGTAAAAGTACAGACCTAAAATAACTTGCTCAATTGACAGTGCAGTGTTACATGAAACACTCTTTGACATGCTCAGATTTTAAGTAGAAATTGTACATTATGATATTTCTCTCATGATTGCTTAACTAGCAGTGCATATAATATCCAGAAAATTCTATGAACAGTTCTTCCAAAACACTCTTCCTACCGCCTGCCCAACACATGTCCCTGCCAGTCTGCTGGTGACCTCGTGCTTCAATACATTTTTGGGAGTCAATTTTCTTCATAGCTTAGCTCTTACAGCATTAAACATTTTTCCCCCCAGCCACACCCCAGCTATCCCTGTCTTTTCATTAGCTACATGGAAAAGTCCTTGTTACAAACCTACCACTCTCCAACTCTTTCACCATGACATCAACAACTGCATTGGTGCTGCTTCCTGCACCTGTGCAGAACTAGTCAATTTTATCACCTTCGCTATTAACTTCACTTGACCCATTTCTGACACTTCTCTCACTTTTCTGGATCTCTCCACCTCAGGAGACTGACTATCCACTGACATTTGCTACAAACCCAGACTCCCACAGCTACCGAGACTACACCCCTTCCCTCAGTGTCTTGCAAGGACACCATCCCTTTCTCCCAGTTTCTCCGTCTCCGCATCTGCTCAATATCAGGCCTTCCACTCCAGGGCATCTGAAATGCCCTTTTTTTCCCCCCAGAAAATGTGGCTCCCCTTCCACTGTGGTTGATGGAGCCCTCTCTCACACCTTCAGTTTCTCTGACTTCTGTTCTCACCCCATCTCCCTCCAAATAGAAAGGAGAGTTCCCCTAAGACCTCACCCTGCCAACCTCTGCATCCAGCACATCATCCTTTGTCATTTCAACCAGCTGCATGCAACTAGCTCCCACCACTAGCCACATCCTCTTCACCCATTCTTTTCTGTCTTCTTCAGTGTCCACTGCCTCCATGATCCCTGGTTTGCTCCCCACCCACCTCTCCCTGACCTTTTCCCTGCAACCACAGGAGGTGCAACACTTGTTCTCACACCTCCTCCTTCACCACCATCCAGGGACCTAAAAAGCCCTCCCAGGTGAGGCAGAAATTCATGTGCACCTCCTCCAATCTTGTCTATTGATTTGGTGCTGTCAATGTGGCCTCCTCTACATCAGTGAGGCAGTACAGATCAGGTGACCTCTTTGCCGAGAATCTGCGCTCTGTCTGCTGTGGTCATCTGGAGCTATTTTAATTCCCCTCCTCAATTCCTCTCAGTCCTCAGCCTCTTCCAGTGCCAGGGAGGCAAAAGAACAGCACCTCACATTCTGCCTGGGTTGTCTAAACCCAATGATATGAACACAGAATTTTCCCAAGTTCAGGTAACCCTTACTTCCTGTGTTCTTCTCCCCCCCGCCGATCCTTTTTAACCCCCTTTCCCATACCCCCTGCCCCAAGCCTCCCTTCAGCCATTTTTGTCCCTCTCCCCCTTCTGGTTCCATCCACCTACCACCCACACATTTCTACTCCCAGATCTCCCCCCTCCTGATTCTGGTTCCATCGGCCCTTCACCTCACCCCTAATGGTTCCCATTATCACCTTCCTTGCTTATCAGATTCCAGCACTGGCAGCCTTTGTGTTCCTGCTTATATTACCCTCCTGCAGCTGACTCCACCTTCCCCTCCACCCACCACCCCCCCAGCTTTATTTTGTCAGCCCCCTCCCATCACCTACCTGGCTCCCTCCCAACCCCAAACCTCCCCACCTGGCTCTATCTGCCCATCATCCTTCACCAATCACCCACTGACCCGTCTCACTACTCCCCCTCTCCTCTTTATACAGAACATCTTCCCTCTCCATTCAGTTCTGATGCAGGGCCTTGACCTGAAACACCAACAATCTCTCTTACCGCCCCACCCCCCTCCCCAAAGACGCTGCTCAACCTACAGATTGTTTGCTGTTCCAGATTCTGCAGTCTTGTTTCCCTTCACACCCCATTCATCTGATTCCAACACCTAGAGTACCCAGACTGGTTGCATCATGATCTGCAGAAGGACTTGGACAGGTGGAGAGAATGGGCAAAGTGGCAACAGATGGGATACAGTGCAGGGAAGTGTATGGTCATGCACTTTGGTAGAAGGAGTAAAGATGTAGACTATTTTCTAAACTGGGAGCAAATTCAGAAATCAGAGGTGTAAAGGGACTTGGGAGTCCTAGTGCAGGATTCCCTACAGGTTAACTTGCAGCTTGAGTCAGTAGTAAGGAAGGCAAATGCAATGTTAGCATTCATTCTGAGAGGACGAGAATATAAAAGCAAGGATGTGATGCTGAGGCTCTATAAGGTGTTGGTCAGACCACATTTGGAGTATCGTGAGCAATTTTGAGCCCCATATCTAAGGAAAGATACGGTGGCATTGGAGAGGGGCCAGAGGAGGTTTACAAGAATGATCTTAGGAATAAAAGGCCTGTACTTGCTGGAGTTTAGAAGGATGCGATCTCATTGAAACCTACTGAACATTGAAAGGCCTGGATAGAGTGGACATCGAGAGGATGTTTCCAGTAGTGGGAGAGTCTCAGACCAGAGGGCACAGCCTCAGAATAGAAGGATGTTCCTTTAGAACAGAGACGAGGAGGAATTTCTTTAGCCAGAGGGTGATGAATCTGGAATTCATTGCCAAAGACAGCTGTGGAGGCCAAGCCATTGGGTATATTTCAAGCAGAGGTTGATAGGTCCTTGATTAGTAAAGGCATCAAAGGTTATGGTGAGAAGGCAGGAGAATGGGGTTGAAAAGGGAAAAATAAAATCAGCCATGATTAAATGGCAGAAGAGACTCGATGGGCTGAATGGCCTGGTTCTGCTCCTGTGTTTTATGCTATTGTACTGCAATTTGAATGTACAGGACTAAGCAGCTACAAAGAGTAGTGGACTCTGCTCAATACATTATGGGCACTTCCCTCCTCACCACTGGTAGTACCTTCAGGAGGTGCTGCCTCAAGGTGGCAACATTTATCACCAAAGATCCCCACCATCTGGGCCATGCCACCTTTTTGCAGCTACTAGAACCAACTGGCAAAACCCTAATCATGACAGTTCAGCAACACTATGACCACTTTGCACCAAAATGGACTTTGTTTTTGATTTTTCTTGTAAAAACAGTGTATAATTTATGTTCAATTTATGTTTTTCTTGTGAATGCTGCTTACGTGATGCTACATGCCCATGATACTGCTGCAAGCATGTTTTTCATTGCACTTGTGCATACGTCTACTTGTACCTGTTACAATAAACTCTACTTTGATGTACTCTTTGCTCCACTCACCATGACTGGTGGCCTTACCCAAAGCTAGATTTCCCTCCCTTTTCAGGCATAACTGCTTAGCTTAGCTCTTGATAATTCTGTTCTCTTCCCCCCCCTTCCACACCCCCCCCCCCCACATTTAGCTCTATATCCATTTTATTCCATTACATCTCTGAATCACTTTTGAGTATTCTTTCTTTACTCAACATGGCAGCTAAATGCGTACATGGGAGTTTTGTTAAATTATACCATTACAGGCAGTCCCCAAGTTACAACAGGGTTCCGTTCCCGAGAACTGTTTGTAACCTGAATTTTTTGGAAGTCAGAAAAAAACAAAATCAGTGTGTGGGAGAGGATCACAGAAACAACAGTGATGGGAAGATGAGCAGGAACTGAGAGTGGCATCCAGCCAGCCTCACAGACTCAGTGAGAGAGTTTACTCAGCACTCCCAGCTCAACCAAGCCCTCAAGCAGAGAGAGAGAGTGAGAGAGAGAGAGAAAGAGGGGGAGAGAGAGAGAGGTGTAAGAGAGAAAGAAGAAAGGGCAGGTAGGTTGGGTTAGGGACAGAAGACATGCAGAAATGCCCCATTCCTACCCATAGAAGATGCCTGCAGCGCCATAGCAGCCGACAAATCCATCCCCGTCCCCTCCCCTGGTCTCCCAAATATTTGTTCTATACACAGGGTGTCCACAAGTCGGGCGTTCATAACCTGGGGAGGGCCTGCATACATTGTTTTACAAGCTACAATCCACTTTACCATTCCCCTAACCACATCCTATCTTCTTAAGCCAGCGTGGAGTGACAATTCCATTACAATGTGCTTCAGGCCCTGTTGACTTGGGTTTCTCTTTTTCCTCCCTCCTTGTGGTGAAGGAATTTCTTTGCCAGTTCAACTGTGCAGAAAGACTAGTTGAGACTGGTAACCCATCCCACATTTGTGACATAAGCATGATAAACCAATGAGCTACCATAAACAATAAACTTGAAAGAACATTTACTGAATAGAAGTCACATTTTAAAATTTACATTGATTTTTAAAAACCAATAGCCTTTACTTTGTAATGACTAGAACTGATTCCACTCAGCTTCTTTATACAGTTGGTATGCATTTTTCTGACAACCTATGAAACATCATGCATTACCAAATTAAAATTTGCATCCATGTATCTTTCAGATTGCAAATGAATTATTTAAAAATTGAAACTACGACTTTGTATCTTTGCACACTATGTCAACATAAATTTTGGAATGTAGGTCACTAACAAGGAACTCCATACAGAGCAACACAGAAGGAAGGAGATATGCACAACGCATGGTTTTAATTTCAAACTAATTTTATTGGGAATCATCTTATAATCAGTGACAAACATTATAAAAGATTATATCTACCACAGAATTTAGCTTAAGTAATGAACAATGGAGGCAATCTATTTTACAATAAAGTGCTAATTCTACATGTCAAGATTAAAGCAAGTTGATAATTTCATATTCATTATTAATCCTGTGTCTCTAAAGTAGTAAAGAACAAGGAGGCAATGGTTTATCCTTATAATGGCATTTTTTCTTTTGTATGTTTTGAAAGATTATTTCTAATATACAAATGAGGAAAACAAAAATCAATCTGGAAGCACTATGATTTAAGGGAATGGAAAAAACGCCAGACTAAAAACATGAAATAGTTCTCAATTTTCAGCTGGCTTTTCGTTATACTGCATTTGTCACCAAATTAATGGCTGGGATATTGATAAAATGAGAATCATTGTAAACTCTCCAAAAGCATGCACTAACCACCTCAACACTTGCATCAAAGAAAATAATTCCTACAGTGATATTAATACTCTCAAAGGTTTACAGTTATCATTTTTGTATAGCTTAAAACAGATACTTCTATTGGAGTGATGTTTGCTACAAGACAAATACATCCTCTTCCAAAAATTGTTGGGAGTTGTGGACAGTGAAGAAGGTTGTCAAAGGATACAGCAGGATATAGATCAGTGGCAGATATGGGCAGAGAAATGGCAGAGAGTTTAATCTGGGCAGTGTGAGGGGTTGCACTTCGGGATGTCAAACACAAGGGGAAAATATATAGCAAATGACAGGATCCTTAGGAACATTGATGTACAAATCCCTGAAAGTAGCAACACAAGTAGATAGGGTGGTAAAGGCAGCATCATGGCATGCTTGCCTTCATTGCTTGGGGCACTGAGTATTGGAATCAGGAAGTCATGTTGCAGCTGTACAAAACTTGGTTTGGGACATAGTTGAAGTATTGAGTGCAGTTCTGGTTGCCACATTGCAAGAGGGATGTGAAGGCTTTGGAGAGGGTTCCTGTGCTGTACTATTCTATGTTCATAGTGTGTTAAACAAGCATCATTACTTCTGGCTAAAGTATTATTCATCACTTTTCCACCTACTTTCTTGAAGACATAGAGTCCTGCTGAAAAGCAGTTCCAAGCATCTTGAAAGACTTTGTTAAAATGTCCATTCTTCATACTAGAGGCAGGGATCATTTCCACTCAACATTCAGACTACAAAACTATAGAGATTGACTGTAATACACTAATTGTCATTGCAACTGAAATCAATTACCTCAGCACAAACCAGTAAGTGAACTTGGAATTTTTCCTGATCTGTACAATTCTCTTTATATTTGATAACACATTTGCCAATTCGGCTATGAAAAATGCAGTAACCTCTGTATTAAAAGAAATTACTGCTTAAGTAATCTGTCATAACAGCCTCTTAATTACAGTCTTCATGCCAATGGCTACCTGAACATTTTGATGCAGTTCTGATGCATTTGAGAAGCTAAAATCAATACAACGCATGTAGAGTGCATACCCAGTCTCATAAATGATACAATTCCATAGCAATAATGAAGTGTGTACACTTTAAATTATATTAAATAAAGCTTACCTATGTGACAAATGCACTGTATTATCTACACATTAAAAAGCACAGAACACGTGTGATGGAAAAAGCAGACTGAGATTTGTTTCCAAATAACATCAGCGTTTTGAAAAGTATCGATTAAGCTAATACTTATGTGGAAACTGTAAACACAGAAAAAAAACATGCGCATTAACACCTACAAAAGATTCTCCAAACTGCAAGCTGACTACAATACAAAGTGACTAATATATTCAAAAAAACATTTGCTACCAAGGACAGCAACATGGTTGAAAACTGAGCTGCGAGAGATCACGAGGAACATGCATAAACATGATTTTACTACTCCCACAACCTCGGCAGTGCAAAACAATTTGAGAAGTTTCAGGAAAGAGATGGAGGTACACATGGGTGCCTTATTTGGGGAAAGCACGGGAGATGAGAAAACAAACAAACTAGTTGAATGGCTTTCGATGGGAGGGGGAGGGGGAAAGGGCGGGAGGTTAAAAGGTAAGACGTCTTAAGAGATAAAATGAAAACTGGTCTCTCCATTTTGGGGATGGGCCCATCTTAAATACATTAATTTCCTTAATGTTCTTTTACATAAAGAAGTGCAGAATACAACAGGAAACGTATTTTCACTGGAAATGTATAAAGTTGGAGGGGAACCAAGAACAACTTGTTGCACTTCAAAAAATGGAAAACAAACTTAATATGAACAACCAACATGCGTGGCTCAGCTGGTGGCTGGCTGACACATCGTTAAAAACCAAGGTAGCACAAGACTGCAGTTTGCTCCCGACTGCATTCAGCCAGAAGTGCGAGCTTTGTTTTGGAAAGCTACAGAACACGCCTTACAGTAAACCTACATTCGACGGCAAAAATCACTCCGGACACACCATCTCGTCAGTTCCTCGAGTTTTTTTTTCGCTTGCAACTTAATACACAACAAACACACATTTTATTTGGATTTCAAAGTAAAATGATCCAAAACTTTCAAGATTCACAAGCAAACAACATTCGTTCTGAATTAAGCCTTTCAACCCCCTTCCCTCCAATGAAAACAGCTTTAAACAATAGGTTCACTGAACAAAAACAATGGGGTAAAAGATGAGAAATCGGAAAGAACGGCATGAATGCATTTGTTTAATTTTACCTCATACAGAATGATTTTCGGAATTCGTTTCCGATATGGCTATTTAAAAAACCCAATTGAATAATGTTTACGAATACACTATTTTTTTCAAAATCCTGAATATCAGGTACCAAATAAAACGCTGCCCACAAGTTTAATTTGTTACACTTATATTTTGATTACTAGTGGCGAAGTGTAACGAAATACTCATCACCTCACCAATGAATCAAGCTATTTACCAAAAGCTCATTATCTGAATTCAGGTTATGTTTTTTTTAAATGCCCATTTTAAAGTTGGGGGATGTATGTATTTCCGGGGCTTTTTCTACACAATTTTAGTTTAAAAGGGCAAGCTGCTAACTTTGTAAGCAGCATGTGGCTCTTCTTTCTCCTAACAATGCCACTGCTGTGATGGATGTGTGGCAGCGCAGATCATGAAGAGCAGCAGCACCTTATCGGGAGACACGTTCCTTCTTACCAAACAAACACGCTATGTCCTCGCCCCTCCCCGTCGAACAGATACAAACTTTATTAAACTTTTAAAAGCAGGCACATGGTTTTATTTTTAGGAAGGACAAGCAACGACGATTAAAGTCCACACCAACCCATCGTTGGCCACAATCGAGCTCTTTTGGAACCACAATAGAATTCAACCAGCAGCTGGGGAGCGAGATTGACATTCTGCATTCGTATGATTACAAACTTTACCTTCTTCTAATTGACAGGAGCTTGGAAATGCAACTTAACCATTTACAGGAAACGAGAGCCTCCGAACTCAAAAGGGGGAAAAAAAATAAGATTACCTCAATTTCGAAGTCCGGCAGCCCAAATGCGGTCCTGAATAATGAGCAAAAGTGTGCGATGGCGGGTACTTCCCACCAAGAACGAATTTCTTCCACCGAAACGGTCGAAGATGGACATTCCTCGGACATTTTAAATGGCATCAAATCCTTTTTTTCCCACATGAGATAGTTTTCCTCGAACTTCTTTTCCTTGTGTTTTCTTTTCCTTCCCCCCCCCCCTTTCCAGTCTTTTAATTACAAATGTGGTGGGTGTAGGTGGCTGCACTGCCTGCCATGGCCGAGACTGCTGCCCTCGCTCAGTCAGTGCAAGCGTGCGTGTGTAATAATGTAACAATCTCCAGCCCCATCCTCACCAAGGAACAGATGGCCAGGCAACAACAAGAGAGCACTCCAATCCCTCAGCACGCTGGAGGGAGGCCACGCCAAACTCCACCGCCAGTCGCCCGGGCCATTCCTCCCTTAAAGCCACCCAACCCGCATATCGCAACCGCAGCCCGGTTTTCACAACAATGCCAGGCCCTCTCCACAGACCGAAGTCGAGCCAGCACTTTCTATAATTGATATTTCCGAGCAGCTGCCCCCAGTCCAACCCCCCCCCCCCCTCCACCCGCAGCACAGTGCGAGGGCTCCGTGCCTTCCACAGGATGTGACGACGCGGTCTCCTGAGTGCGGGCCAATCGGCTGGGTAGCGGGGAGTTGTTGTCGGGGACGGCGACAACTCGGGTTGCCCCGCGGTGTTTTAATGACGAGTTCTTTAATGAGACTGAGATGTGTTTTGTGGCCTTGGACCTGAATGATTCTTCTTTCTACTCCCCCGCCCACTTCCCCTCTACCCTGGGATAATTGGCGCCGAAAGTGTTTGGTGTTGCGGTTCCTGAGTTGCAACAGTTGCCAGGAGCGGGCGAACGTTCCCACTTGGATCACCCAAAGTTCCATCCCCGGTGTCCCGCCGCTCCTGTGCCAATGGAGCCGAGACGCTGCTGCCTTCGTCCGGGTGGAAGTGCCTGCACTCCCACTGCATACTGCATCTTTCCCAGTGATAGGCACAACGGCGACGGTTATCCAGTCTTCTCCGTCCCGTGCTTCTAAACCGGAGGCTTGGCTCCTTTTAATTTCAACGCTTTTTGTTACAAAAACTCCTCGATTTTTAATGACCCCCCCTCCCCAAAAGTTGCAACTCCCCAATGATCAGCAGAAGTGTCAATTAAAATGTAAGGACATTCGGAGGCAGAACCGGTTTATCTTTCACTGTTCGCGCGTTTCAAAAGACAAGTAAGGACCGAGGGTTACTTCCGCTGTCAGGAGAAAAGGAAGTTACTTGCAGAAGTGGAAGTCATTAATATTTCGGAACGTTTCCCAGTTTAATCGGTTTGATTTCTGAAGCAGGTTGTGTCTTTATCTAACTTGGAGTGTTGTATACGGCCATGCGTCATTTATTTGGGAAAATGACGAGACCAAACGTCAAGAACACTGTGTTTTCCATTTCTTTTTGTTTATTTGCTGTGTGCCAAGCGTTTCCGACTCCAAATGACCGAGATAAATTGATGAAAATGGAACAGTTCAAATTTACCGGCGGTAATCTACTATCAACGGAAAAAGAAATCAAAGTTAATGATATACTTATGAAAATAAAAATAAAGGAGATTGCTGAAGGAGTAGAAACCGGTAAATTCCCACCGACCATGCATTTTTTCAGAGCTAAAGAACTGATTGAACAGAGCACTGTTTTTAACATTTTACGGAAGCTGCCCAAAGGTAGGCATGTTATCTGGTTTATAAATGGGGAACTACGTATTGGGTCAGGTATTGTTTCTGACGCCAGTTTCCAACATTACTGCAGTCGCTTAAAAACCTCAGATGAAAATTACATAACCACTTTCTGGTCACGCGCTTAATAGAAAGGTGAATTACGTTTATTACTTCGTGTGCGGAACTTTGAGTGAAAGTTTATTGCAACGATCAAGTGTTGCGGAAGAATTTTTCATTTAAACCTTCCGCAGACGTCGGGGGGACGAAGCATAGCGTTCTTGTATAGTACTGTCGAATCTGTCATAAATCCAGATTAGAGCTGTTTATATAAAGTCGATCGATAAAGATTGCTGGTGTTAGTCCCTTTTAAGAATACTCTGCCCCCTTGAAGATGGGTTCAGTTAGAGTTCCGGTTGCTGGTGATTCGTGCATTGTTTGTGAACTTGTATAGTAAAACAAATGTGTTGGAGGAAATGGACTGGAAATGTTACATCCATGATAGTTAAAATATCCCAATTGTACGAATCACTATTTTAAAGCGCATAGATTGCGCTACGTTTAATATTCAGCTTGGAACTATTCATTTAACTTTTAGTTTTGCAGCTCTTGAGATGACGATGATAGTTGGGGAGACCAGGGTTGAGTGGAGAAAACCGTGACCACGTGTGTCACCAGAAACCTATGTAGAACTGAATGTATAAAACATAAATACTACAAAAGTGCTGCATGAAAGACTGTATGTAATGCAGTGGCATTACACAGAGCAATGGCCTGAAAGGTAACCAACTTTGGCGTCATATTTGAGCCTGGATAGTTTTAGGGTTCGCATCTGTGCAATTATATGCAATTATTGCCATCTGCATAGTATGGCTGGGTTCTGTCCTTGTCTCAGCTCAGGTAGAAGCACACAGCCACACTTTCGTCACCCTGACTCATAAAAACACAAGACAATTAGGAGCAGGAGGAGGCCACCCTCAAGCCTGCCCCGCCGTTCAATGCGATCAGTGGCGGAGCTGCCCCAGCCGTCCCTTAATTCCTCATCTGTGCCAGTTCCACGTGGCCCTCAATTCCCTAATCTTTCACAAATTTATCGACCTCCTCTTTATAAACTTCCAGTGACTTAGCCTCCACAACCCTCCAAGGTAGAGAATTCCCCTTCCACTATTGGCCAAGACATAATTTGCCTACCGAACTATTTGCTGCACCTGTACGCTAACTTTTTGTGTCATGCCCAAGAACACCGCAATCCTTCTGAACTTTACTCATTTGCATTGTCTCTCTGTTTAGATAATGGTCTGCCCTTTAATTCCTTCTTTTGAATGACGTGACCTCGCACTTTTCCACATCAAACTCTATTTGCAGAGTTTTGCCCATCACTCAACCTATCTATTTCCTGTGGCAGAGTGTAAACAGCATGCCCTCTCACCTATTTTTCATATCATCAGCAAACTTAGATATACTATACTTCTACTCCTTCTCCACATTATTAATATAGATGGTAAATAATTGAGGGCTAAGGATGGATCCTTGTGGCACTCCACAGGTTACATCCTTACAGCCTGAGAAAGACCTATTTATTTCTGACCCTGTGCCTTCAATGTGATAACCAGTCTGTAATCCACATTAATACTTTCCTCACTACCGTGAGCATTTCTGCACCAGCCTTTTATGTGACACCTCATCAAATGGCTTCTGGAAATCCAAATGCACTACATCTACAGGTTTCCCTCTATCAACTCCTTGAAGAACTCTGGCAAATTTGTCAATTGTGACTTTGCTTTCATAAAACTAAAGACTTGATTTTATAGCTCTGAGCTTAAGTGACCGGCTATTTCTTCCTTGATTGTAGACTCTAACATCTTGCCAACAACAGATGTTAAGCAATCTGGCCTACACTTTCTGGACTATCACAATGTATCCATAACTGTTCTGATGAAGGATTATTGACCTGAAAGACCACTCTGTCCTTTCTCCACAGATGCTGCTTGATCTGCTGTGTATTTCCTGCATTTTCTGTTTTTATTACCCATAACTGTCCTTCACCCTACTGTACTTATACTCAAGGCCATTCAAAACTGTACTTTCTGTATCCTCTTCCTTTCCAGTCCTGAGGAAGGGTCTCGACTCGAAACATCGACTGTTTATTTCCCTCCATAGATGCTGCCTGACCTGCTGAGTTCCTCCAGCATTTTGTGTGTTGTTCCAGATTCCAGCAACTGCAGAGTCTCTTGTACCTTCTTTCTGTATCCTAATTTGCACTAGATCCCTTTCGCCCATCAATCCTGTGATTTGTTGACTTCAACTAGATTCCAATTAAGCAGGGACATGCTTGTAAGATCTCATCCTCCTTTTCAAACTTCACCATGATTTTACTCTGGCATTATCACTGTAATTCTCTCTAACCTTATTACTCTCACAAGATCGTGTTCTCTCCACTTCTGGCTCCTTCATCTGCCTTGGTCCTAAACTTTGGAATTTCCTTCCAAAACTTTTCTGTTTCCTTTAAGTTGCATGTTACATTGTACCTGTTTAGCCAGACTGCACTAACATCAAGCTGCATGGTTTTGTGTCAATTTCTGTTTGATTCTGCTCTGTGAAGTGCCTTGGGATGTTTTTACTACCTTAAGGTACTCTGAAATAGATATTCAGAGTAGATGTTGTAGCATCTAGGTATTCAATTAGTTCTGTGTTCAATTTGCACACTTACTATTACTTAATTCCATATTTATTCAGGGCTGAAAAATGTATTCATCGCCATTATGATGAAAAGCTTGAAGAATTCATTAATTTTTTTGCTGACAAATTAATTTGCAGCCATGATTAGGTGCTCTCACTGAATTAATTTGGCTTCCATGTCTGCTCAGTGTGACTGAGGCACAGTTTAATGTATTTTGTATGTATTACACAGAGTTAGAAAGCATTGCAGTAGCACATAAACAAACACTCTTACATTTCATTAGTTTCTACCTTCCATGTTTTTATTTTTTTGCCAGCAAGTCCATATAACTTAATTAGTTTAATTATTTCTATGCCATTTTACTTTATAAATACACTTGTATGAAAAGCAATGAGCCAGAAAATAAATAAAACCACTTGATATTATTCTTTACTGTCAAACAAGCTGATCTTTGACATACTAGATGACTTTACTGAAGTGTTTGCACATTGCTGCACAACTTCTACATTTGTAGAGATATGTTTTGGTTGTTTGGAGATGCAGGGTGAAGAGGTTTCTTTGAAGAATACCTAGTAACATTTCACCAAGGGTAAAAACTCTTGTTTTATACTGATACCTCGTGGCTAAACATTGAACGAGATCCTGCTTAAATTGAGATTTAGTGAAAATTGCAGATTTAACAGCATTAGGCATCTCAATTTTTTTACCTGGGTCATTAGTGCCTGGTGTTGCCTTGCATCCTTACTCTCACAAAGTCTGTCTCAATGCCTCCCACTTGCCCTCTCTTACTCTGCTGTTGTACCCCCTTCCCAACTACAACTGGGACTCTATTGCACGCTTATTAATTTTGCTTCCAATTTCCACCTCTCTTCACCTTAATAGTCCACATTTCATTTTATTGATTTTTCATTTGGCTAAGGTTGTTGACCAATTTGTCCAAATGTACCTCAAATCCACCAACTCTTGCAGCTGGTTTGACTATACTTTCTGCTGCACGCGCACCTCCCATCTTTATCTCTGTCCCCCAATCTCCATCATATTTTCTCTTCTTCCACACCTTCTATTGCATATACTTATGACAATTCCACTTTCCATAGCAATACTACTTCTGCCTCTTCCCTTCAATGAAGGATTCCTCTCCATTGAGATTAATGTAGCCCTTTACTGTATCCTGTTTCCTGCACTTTTGCTCTCATCCTTCTCCCTCCAAGAACCTCAGTAAGGTTTTCCTCCCTCCATATCAACTTCCATTTCAACGGACCATCTGCCTCTTCCACTGGCTCCAGTGTGAAGTCACGAACATGTACATCTTCCTCTCCTCTTTCTGCATTCTGAAGGTACTGATTCCTCTGCAACACCCTCATATGCACTTTGGCCTTCCCCCAACAATTCCTCCTGGTTCATGATAACTTCATCTTCTTCCGCAGTAGGTGGAACACCTGCACTTTCAGATCTCCCCTTCCCATTGTCCCAGAGGCCATGTAATCTCATGAATGAGAAAATGATTTACCGATATTTTTGTCAATGGCATTGTTTATTCACGTTGCAATTTATTCTCCAAAAACATGGAGTGATCAATATGAAGAGCACCTCCGTTCAGCCTACAGGCCTGAGCCCGAGCTTCTATTTGCCTGTCACTTTAATTCTTCATCTCGCTTCTACTATAATCACTTGTTCTTGATCTCCTACACTATTGTGATGCATCTTGTTAACTCAAGGGGCAGCAGCTCAACTTTCAATCTGTTACTTTGTAGCTTTCAAAATGCTATTGACTTAATAATTGAAGTTCATAACCACAGCTCCCTTTTTTTGTTTGGCACTGGTTAAGCTTTTGATATTTTGAGCTCCTCAGATCCATCTGTTTCTTTCATTGTCCCATTACCACCTACCTTTTGTCTTTCACCATCCATTTGTCATTAATCTCTCCTACCTTCTCTTCTGTTCCTAAGCTCCTCACCTAGCATTCCTTCTGTACTTGATTAAAATCAATTATGTTTCTTAGCTCTTCTAGTTCTAATGAAGGGTCATTAACCTGAAATACTGTTTTGTTCTCCTCCATTGCTATCTGACTTGCCAATATTTTCTGTTCTTATTCTTTTCTGTAAGCCATTTAACAATGAATGGTTATTGAAGTCCAAGTTTCTTTTCGGCTTTAATGCATTTTCTCACTGTTTAATGTTTTAAACAAAGAAATAAAGTTGAGTGAAATATCCTTGGAGTAAATTCCCAGATTGTCCATGAAGTTTAATTGTTTCTGTTTCTTGAACTGCAACTTGTTTGGTGTACTTTTAAATGTGTTCTTTATTCGTGTGAACTTTGGTGGTTATTTGTTCTCTACCTTGCTCCATGTTGCCCATCCCTCTCTTGTAGTTGAGCTTCAAGGAGGATACACTAGGGACATGGATAGTGGTGAACCACATAAAGATTTTCGCTGGACCCAGCTGTGCTTGTTCAGATAATTCGCCTTTGCATTTGTTGGGTATTTTGTTGGGTATTTTGAGTATTTGCTAGTCTAGTTGTCCTCCTTATGTGGTCCCTAGAGGGTGAGGATGACTTGCTTCCTCTACTGTTCTGTTGGTTCTGCTGTGACTAACGAATCCTTTAGTGGGATCTGCAGTCTCTGCCATGGGTGGGGCTTGATGGGGTGGATGGATGGGTTATTTGGATTAAAACAGAAAATGTTGGAAATACTCAGCAGATCAGGCAGCATCTCTGCAAAGAGAAACCGAGTTAACATTTTAAGTCACAGACCCTTTATCAGAATGATGTTGTTTGCTCCTTCACTTTGTGTTTAGTGACCATGTACTCCTGTCAGAGGGACTTGAAGTGGTCGGTGCCTTTTTGTTTCTTTTCTGCCATTTTCCCATGAATCAGTGAGGCATCTCTGGCATGTAAAGCACAAAGTTGGAACTCTTGAATGGTGAGTGGCTGAATGGTGTTTTTGGTCCATCACTGTCCTGCCTGTGCAAAACTCTGGCATTTGGATTCTGCTCAGTTTTGTACATCTTTACTTTCTGCTACAGCTCCCTATCCAATAAAATTTAACGTTTGATTGGGCATGTTTGAATTGGTTCCTGAGATCTTCTCATCCTGCTTTGCTTTGGTTAATAAAGTACCTCTTTTTATATTTGGTCTTCACAGATTTTAAATGAAAATCTAGTATATCCAATGGAGCTGAGCCTATTTTGCTCCATCTTCTTTTTAATATTCCTAATGCCAGTATATTCAGCATTATAATTGTATGAAGCTGACTGGTTGTTCTGATTGTTCTGAAAAGGCAGGTTCCAGTGCTGCATCTTCAGTCAATTTGGAGTTAACAACCTTCGAGGATAGAGACTTGAGAACAATACTTGCCAAATCTCCAAATCAATCACACAGCAGTATTAGAAATGGTCCAAATCTAAGAGATCAACTCTTGCTAGATAACCAATTGTTTACATGTTAGATAACCAGTTGAAGTTCAAAATTAACATGCAGAAGTGAATAACTAAAATATTTTCAAATGTTTTTGAGATTGCAAGACTTTAAAGAAACCAGTCTCCACAGGGTTTCATTTAGTGTTTTTCAACCAGGCCCACGGTCTTCCAGATTTTTGACCTCTTTCTCGAAATATTATAAGCAGCCTGCATAAGTAGAGTACTTCTAAATGATTTAGTCCTCAAATGATTTTCGAGTAGGTGTTGCCATTATATCATTGGCATTTCCTTCTGATTCATGGTGATAGAACCAGGAATAGTTACCTGGCCCTTTGAGCCTGCTCTGCCATTCATCAAGATTGTGGTGGATCTTCTACCTTGGCTCCTTTTTCCAATACTATCACCATATTCTCTTGTTTCCTTTAATACCCAGAAATCTATCAATCTCTGTTTTGAATGAACACCATGACTGAATTTCCACTGCCCTCTGGGATAGAGTTCTAAAGATTCACCACTCTTTGAGTGAAATAATTGTTCCTCACCTCAGTTTTATGAGCCTACCCCTGAGTCTCATACCATGTTCCCTGGTCGTAGACTCCTCAGCCATAGGAAACATCATCTAGCCTGTCGTGCCCTTGAGAAATTTTATAAGTCTGAGGCAATTCATTCTCATTATTCTAGATACAATTCCAATCTACTTGATCTTTCTTCATACAGCAAACTTGCCATCTTTGGAACCAGTCCAGTGAATCTTTCCTGCATTCTCCCTACGGCAATTTTGATCCTATTGGGTCAGGAGATCAAAATTGTACTCCATGTGTGGTCTCATCAAGGCCCTTGACAATTGCATTGAGACTTCTTTACCCTTGTAATCTATGGTTTAAGTTTATTTATAATAAGAGCACACCAGTGTGGCACTGAGGAAATGCCATGTTGTTGGAGGTTCAGTGTCTTAAATGAAATGTAAAACCGAAGTCCAGGCTGTCTTCTCCATAAATGTGAAAAGTCCCATGACTGCTTCTTTTTTGAATAAGAGCCGAGGAGTTCCCTCAATGCCAACATTTATCTTTCAGCAACACCTTTCCAAAAAAACTTACCATCTCATCAATTGTCTCCTTGCTTCATATATTGTTTAAATTATGCTTTTTTTAAAATCAGTGTTAAGTTACATGGGATTGCTCTATCAGTGTTTTTAAGATGGGTTCCCTTTCCCTGTTTTGCAATAGTTGTAAACCTCTGGCAGTAACGCAACACTGCGCAAATTACCCTTTCTGGATATTTTTCACCTGATTTTTGGATGATACCTGCAATAGGCAGATCATCTTTTATGTAGCAAGGCTGGACTTGTACTTGCTGGAGTTTAGACATGAGATTAGACTTGAGTGAAACATAAGATCCAGAGAGATCTTGATGGGGTGCATGGGAGGAGGATGCTTCCTCCTGTGAGATTATCCAGAAGTAGAGCCTACTATTTAATAAAAAAAAAGTTGCCCATTTGAAAGAGGTGAGATGACATTTTTTCTAAGTGTGAATCTTTAGAACTCTGAAGATCACGGAAGCAGAGCCCTTGTGTATTTTTAAGGCAGAGATTTCCTGCCATTGGGACCAAGCTTCAAGGGAATGTTGGAATTAATTTTAAATACATACTATATTTTTAGTTGTATTTTGTTGAATATTTACAGCCTTAGCAAGCCAAGTGCCTTTTTAATTCAAATACTAAAGAGGCTTCTAAGTTTTTCCATTTACGTTTCCAAACAGTGCAAGCAGCAGGATGAGGTCTACCCTTAGCAGTACCACTTGTGTGAGCATGGGGATAGCAAAGTAGTGTACCCTCAGCTTAAAGCAACACCATGGGAGATCTGCTAGAGAGAACTTGCCTTATTTTTGATCTTTCAAGTCTCCAAGAAAAGGGTAATTGTCAGCAGGAATTTCAATGAGGGCGGCACAGTAGTGTAACGGTTAGCGCGACGCTATTACAGCGCCAGCGATTGGGGTTTGATTCCCGTCGCTGTCTGTAAGGAGCTTGTACGTTCTCCCCGTGTGTCTGCGTGGGTTTCCTCTGGGTGCTCCGGTTTCCTCCCACATTGCAAAGAAGTACAGGTAGGTTAATTTGTGTTTAAAATGGGCGGCGCGGGCTCGTTGGGCCTGAAGGGCCTGTTACCACACTGTAGATAAAATTTTTTTAAAAATTTAGAAAGGTGTTTTCCATAGAGTCATAGTCATACAGCATGAAAACGGGCCAATTGGTCCACCGTGTCTACGCTGGCCAGTGGGCTCCCACCTGTAATAATTCCACCATCCAGCACTTGGCCTGTAGCCTTCTACCCCCAGGCGATTCAAGACTCTTAATGCTGTCAGCTACTCTGCTTCACCATTTTCTGGGACAGTGTATTCCAGGTACTCGCCACCCTCTGGGTGAAAAAGGTCTTCCTGAGATCCCCTCTAAATCTCTTGCCTCTTATCCTAAATCTATATCCTCTAGTTTTATTCACCGCTGATAAGGGGAAATATTTCCTGCAGTCTACCCCATCTATACCTCTCATAATTTGATGTACCTCAATCATGTCCCTTTTTAACTTTCTCTGCTCCAGAGAAACTAGACTAGTCTCTCCATTCTTTTCCTCATAACTGAAATGCTCCATTCCTGGCAACATCCTGGTGGATCTCCTCTGCACCCTCTCCTGCATGATAACATTCTTCTTATAATGTGGTGTCCAGAACTACATGTGCTCCAGCTGAGGTCTGATCAGTGTTTTCTAATGTTGGAGCATAACTTCCCTACCCTCTTCACGTTACTACCATCAGGGAGGAGGTACAGGAGCCTGAAGACCCACACTCAACTTTTCAGGAACAGCTTTTTCCCCTCTGCCATCAGATTTCTGAACGGTCCATGAACCTATGAACATTACCTCTTTTGCACTATTTATTTATTTTTGTAACTTATAGTAATCTTTATGTCTTTGTCTTGCACTGTACTGCTGCTGCAGAACAACAAATGTCATGACATTTGATAATAAAACTGATTCTGATTCTGCTCTTGTACTCAATGCCCTGATGATGAAGGTGAGTATCCCATTTGCTGCCTTAGCCACATTATCTGTGCTGCCATCTTCAAGGATTTTTGGACTTGCACACCAAGGTCCCTCTGTTTCTCTTATACTCCCTAGGATCTTACCACTCCCAAAATGCATCACCTCACATCTGTCAGGATTAAAGTCCATCTACCATTTCTCAGACCATTTCACCAACACATCAATATCACCCGATAGTTTAAGATGACCCTCTACACCGTCAACAACACCGCCAATCTTCATGTCGTCTGCAAGTGTACAACAGTGTGGTCAATTTTCTCAGAATGATTTTTCCAAAGCAGCAATAAACAGTTAACAATTTTTCTTATCTTAGTGAAAAAAAATCATATAAATGTTTTTCCTTCATCCCTATAGATTATGAAGGCCTTGGTTTAGTGCCAGCCAAGTACGTGCTCAATTCTGGGGACGTGGCTTGAATTTGCATGGCTCTGATTTTGAGTTAAGAATGCTGAATACCCAGATAAACTAGCAATAAGGAAAAATATAATATTTCCTGCATAATTTTAAAAAAGAGGAAAAACAATAATGTTGAGCCTTACAGCCTTCCACTGAAGGATTGATCAAAAGAAACAGAGTATTAATGAAACTTCAAAACAAAGGGGGCTTGAACTGGTGGATAGCATCAAAACCAGCTTGAAAAGAAAAAAAGCTGCAGATACTGAAAATCTGAAACAAAACCAGGAAATGCTGGAAAAACTCAGCAAGGCAGGAAGAAGCTGTGGAGCATCTGAATGGAATTCAGCCAAGATCAGATCGACCATGATGTTACTGAGTGACCCGACAGTCCCAAGGCCTGCTCTTCCTCCTATTTCTTATGTTCTTAGGTGTGTCATTATTGTATTAAAGAATGTGATATGGTCTTTTTAGGTATATTTGCCCATGGTGCCTGATTAAAATGCAGGCATAGGTTAGGTAGATTATTTGGCTACTGTAAATTACCCCTAGTGTAGGTGGGTGATAGGAGAATTGGGGGGAATTGATGGGCATGTTGGAGAGAACTGATTACAGGAAAATAAGTGGGGAAGATAGGATTGATGGGATTGCTTTAAGAGTCAACATTAGACTTGATGGGCTGAATGGCCTTCTCTGTCAGAAGGAAATATAAAAATGCTTTTAGATCCACAGTTAGTATAAATGTGTCTGTGCTGCTTTCCAATGTAAACTAGTAAAAGATAATATCATGAAACCAGATCATTTCTCATTGTTTCAGAAGCAAATGTTCCATGTCAGGGTTGACACATACCAGGCATCAATTTTGGGGTAAGGCTCTCAATAACAACAATTGACATTATGCTGGTAAAACAAAGTGCATTTGAAACCAAAATCTGACACTGGGCAATTTGCTTGATTGTACATTCACTGCTAGGCTAACTGGCACTTACTTCTCTCTGTATTCTTGTTGCTTTTGGTGGCCACAGAAATAGGCTAACAATTGCTGCATTTGCCTCTATGTGAATGAACTGAACATTGTGACACTGAGCCCTTTAGATAAAGGAAGGCCCCAGGCTGGATTACTGGTTAGCTAATCTTAGCCAGGGCTGAAGTTGATCTCAATGTTCACTGGCTCTGGAAGTGCCTTATAATAAATGGGTAATATTTGTGCATCTGGTTGCTGTCTGTTATCCTCTGGCATGTATAGTTGCTGGACAAAGTTGGTGACTGGGTTGGGATGTGATGTTAAATAGCCACAGGGACCTCTGCTCACTTTCACCTGTCATTACTGCAGGATATTGTAGGCCTGCTGTTGCAATTAGTAATCAGACACATGACCATACAATGTGTGTTGCAAATATAAGTGTTCTAGTATTTTACATGTTAAGTACTTTGTAACTACACAGACGTTAACTCCAATACAGTATTCTCATTTGAATTGAAATGCTGTAACTAGCTTCTAGGAATTGACACCAGCATGAATTATATCTAAAAGTAAGATGATATCTTTATTAGTCACATGTACATTGAAACACACAGTGAAATGCATTTATTGCATAGAGTGTTCTGGGGGCAGCCCGCAAGTGTCACCACATTTCTGGCACCAACATAGCATGCCCACAACTTCCTAACCTGCACGTCTTTGGAATGTGGGAGGAAACCAGAGCACCCGAAGGAAACCCACACAGAGACGGGGAGAATGTACAAACTCCTTACAGACAGTGGCCGGAATTGAACCCGGGTCACTGGCTCTGTAAAGCGTTACACTAACTGCTACACTACAGTGCCTGCCCACATCTATGAAAAGGATAAATTGAATCCTTAGTTTTGTATATATACTGTAGATATAAAAAATAAGACAGGATTTTACATTTTCTTGGGACACGCACATTAACTGCAGCCCATTTTAAACACCTTGAAAGGATGCACAAACAGTAACAAAAAGCATTAGTAGAAATTCTTCACAATGGCTTTTGATGAGATGTTTCCAATAACTGGTATAGAAGGGTATCACATTGAAAAGAGTCAGAAAAAGAACTGAAGGGTAAGCTGAGAGCGAAATAAAAAGTCCTGACAAAGACAGCTTTAATGGGAATTCTATACAGCTGTTGATGCTGAGATGAAAATTTCTTTTAAAAAGCAAGTTAGTCACTTATTTAAAAAAAAGCATGAGATTGATTATCTAAGAAAGTGTAATAGGACTACCTGAGGAACTCCTGCAGTAATGTCTTGGAAAAGAAATGATATACTTCCAGTAACTGCAACCTTCTGCTGGTTTATATGGCTTAGCATAACAATAAATGTCTTTTTTTTAATAGGACCGTGCAAGATGATGACTAAAATCTGTATTCAGTGTCTATTAATTCAAGTATTATGAAAAAATAGTTATAGGGACCAATGGGCATATCTGAGCACCTGTTATTCCTTACTGTCCTCATTGCTTAGTTTACTAGCATATTTTAAATGAAAAAGAATAAACTGAAGAAATGCCAACCCAATGTTTCTGGTAGCCTAATGTAGCTCCCGAATACATAATTTGATAACAGACCCAACCAGTCTCCCTCCACCGCCACCCTCCTCTGATTGGCAGAACTGGTACTCACCCTTAACAACTTTTATTATGGCTCCTCCCACTTTCTCCAAACCAAAGGTGTAGCCATGGGCACTTGCATGGGCCCCAGCTATGCCTGCCTCTTTGTTGGCTACGTGGAACAGTCCATGTTCCAAGCCTACACTGGTAATGCCCCCCAACTCTTTCTCCGCTACATTGACAGCTGCATTGGGGCTGCTTCCTGCACCCGTGCTGAGCTCCTCAGTTTCATCAACTTTGCCTCCAACTTCCACCCTGCCCTCAGGTTCACTTGGTCCATCTCTGACACCTCGCCCCCCTTTCTGGATCTCTCTGTCTCCATCTCCAGCGACAGATTAACCACAGACATCTTCTACAAACCCACTGACTCCCACAGTTACCTTGACTACACCTCTTCCCACCCTGTCACTTGTAAGGCCGCCATCCCCTTCTCCCAGTTCCTCTGCCTCCGCTGCATCTGTTCCCATGCTGATAGTTTCCATTCCAGGACATCAGAGATGTCCTTCCTTTTCAGTAACCGGGGTCTCCCTTCCATCACCATCAATGCTGCCCTTGCCCATATCTCCTACACTTCCCACACGTCTGCCCTCACTCCCTCCCCCAGCCAACATAACGGGGACAGGGTTCCCCTCGTCCTCACCTACCACCCCACGAGCCTCCGCATCCAACACGTCATTCTCCACAACTTCCGCCACCTCCAACGGGATCCCACCACCAGGCACATCTTCCCCTCACCCCCTCTCCGCTTTCCATAGCAATCACTCTCTCTGCGACTCCTTTGTCCACTCGTCCCTCCCCACTGATAAGCCCCCTGGCACTTATGCCTGCAACCGCACCAACCTGATGGCCTCAATATCGATTTCTCTAACTTCCAGTAACTCCACCCCTTCTTTATCTTCCTCCCCCCCCCAACTGCTTTATCTTCCCTTATTCCTGTGGCTCCCTTCCCCCGCCTTGATGACCTGCCCATCTCCTCTCCTCTCCTCCCCCATCCTTTATTCCATGGTCCACTGCCCTCTCCTACTGGATTCCTCCTCCTTAAGCCCTTTGCCTCTTCTACCTATCACCTCTCAGCTTATTACATCTCCCCCATCTCCCCCACCCACCTACCTTCCCCCTTCACCTGGACTCGCCTATCACCTGAACTCATCTATGACCTGCCTCTGTGTGCTCCTCCCCCTCTCCCCACCTTTCTCTGGTTTCTTCCCTCTTCCTTTCCAGTCCCGATGAAGGGTCTCGGCCCAAAACGTCGACTGTTTATTTCCCTCCATGGATGTTGCCTGACCTCCTGAGTTTCTCCAGCACTTTTTGTGTATTGCTCCAGATTCCAGCATCTGCAGAATCTTTTATGTCTCTGTAACAAATTTGGCTACAGTTTACAACCTCAACTCATAGTCATACAGCACAGAAACAGGCCCGTTGGCCCAACTGGTCCGTGCCGACCAAGATTCCCATCCCATTTGCCTGCATGACCAAGCCAATACATTCAATTCATTATCCTCGAGGTGTAAGTTCACTGTTTTGATATTTTCTAATAACGAATCATCATGATGTGTAGTTCAGTAATGACATGGGCAGTTGTTTCTTCTTGAATTTAAAAAAAATATATATTGTAGAGCACAATGTCACTTTTGGAAGATAAAATAAGGAGATTTCAGTTTGAGAATTTCTCCACGAAGTATCGCATGTGCTGCTTTGAAGTTGCCCAGCAGAATTGGAGCTCGTACTGAAACAGGCGGGACTACATGTTTCTCACTTCCAAGGGGCCTTGTTGCATCAAATCTCCATCTAACTAAACTGAGCGTATTGAGTCAGTCCTGCAATTAGTGAATTATGAACCAGATGTTAAGCAACTTTAATGCAAAAACTTACTGTTTTTTTAATGGTTATTTTAGACTTGGAACTGTTTATTTAAAATCTTATTGGGTTTATTTTTCAGGTGCTGCTCTACATCTGCATGATTATGCCTTGCTGAACACAGATTGGTTGGTGAAGAATGCGACTTACCTACCTAATTGCTATATTTGCTTCACGGCTTCAGGAGGCGTCAGATTTCGTTTCTTCCTCAGAAGCCCGCAGAAAAGATTGACCGGGTGTTCAGAATGGGTTTTGCTTGAGAAGTACAGGCGTCAACTTAAAAATGTAACAGAATTTGATAACAGGTACAGATTGATCCATTCTAAATTGAAGATTTTAATCTAATGAATTATTTTACCAATTCTCCCCAATGCTCCAGAGAAGCTGAATTGTACTAGCATGTTGTTCAACAATTGTAGGTATTCTTTCAGCTCTTCACCCAACTGTTTCCACATGGGAACACTGACAGCAAATATTTTCAGGCAATACATCTAGGCCAAATCTGTCCTTAACTGGTGTTTGTATGTATTTGATAACTTGCTCTTTAGAAACCAATCAGGTAGAAAGATATTGGCTATCTTTCTTTATATAAGAAAACTGTAGTCAATTTTATTCTAGTTATCTGCTCTGGATGAATTTGGCTACACCATTATGGATTAAAAATGGCATCTGGGACATACCCATGTGGCTCAGGACCAGAGTAAACAGTGCATCTGCCTCTGAAAGAGGTGCTTTGTAATTCTTTGTGTTCTGATTTTGCTCTAGTTTTCCACAGTGGGAAGATTGAGATATCAGTGCCTCTAAAGCCTCTCTTGTAACCTAATGAATTCTGGCTATCAATCCACCCTTATGGAAGTCAAGTAGTATAGTTGAAGATCCAATGTTGGCAATATTCGATCTCGAATGCATTAAAAAAAAAGAGGCATTGGTATTCCCAAAGATGATAAAAATTGAGGATTGTGCAACATGTTTAGTAATTGATTTTTATCTTTTAAGATGGCTTCCTATCCCCAGTGCATTGCGTTAAATAATCCGAATTGTCATTTACAGTTCCATTGAACTTGTCATTCATGTCTGCAACCTCTAATGCCATGTGTAGCAATGTGTGTTCTTCCATTCATCCAGATTGACCCTCCCTCATTTCCCTAAACCTGTTTGTGGCAGAAAATTTAGGCATTTTCTGGCTAGTAAACTGCCCACCCCCCCCCCCTCCAAATTGGTATCTCCCCATCTTCAAAAGTTTTCTCTTTTACCAAATATGTGGATGTATTTTGCATTCTATTACTTGTTATCTGTTCTTAAGTAGTCACTTGGCTCATTAGTAGTATTCTAGCCTCAGCATTAGTAGGTTGAGAGTTTAGTCCTGGATTTGAACCTTAACGTATGCTAAAATTATGGTACAGTAAGGGGAAAGTGTTGTACTGTTGGCAGTACTATTGTCCCCTTCCAAATGAGAACCAACTGAGGCATTGTATGCCTGTTCAGGTAGATGTTTCAGGAAGAATGGTGTAATTCTCCCAGTTTTCTACTCGGTGTTTAACCCTTCTCTCAACAGCAACAGCTCTGATTATCTGTTTGTGCAAATTGTAGCCAACTTTTGCCCATCTGCTAATTGCCACTGCATTAAAAAAAAGTTCCTTGCCTGTGACATGCTTTAAGAAGTCTTGAAATGCAGGTTAATTATTTCTTCCATCCTGGTAAAGAGCTATTTTATTGTTTTAAATACGACACATTAGTAAGCAAAGGATTTGCATTAGACCTTGTATGTGTTCACAGTGTTTCAATTACTTTTGAAATTGTTGTTTCTTGTCTTGAGTACAAACATTGGGATGTCATGTCTGGTCACCATACTACAGGAAACATGATTAAGCTAGAAAGATTCACAAGGACGCTGCCTGGATTGGAGGGCTTGAGTTATAAAAAGATATTGGATTGACTAGGTCTATTTTCTGTGGAGCAAAGGAGGCTGAAAGGTGACATGATAGAGGTAAATAAAATGATGAGAGGCATAGATAGGGTAGATAGCTAGAGTCTGTTTCCCATGGTCGGTGTGCCTAAAACTAGAGGGTATAGGTTTAAGGTGAAATGGGGTCGGAGGGGTACATTTTTCACACAAAGAGTAGTTGATATCTGGAATGAGCTGCCAGAGGAGGTGGTGGAGGTAGGAACAGTAACAACATTTAAGAGGCATCTGGACAGGTACGTGAATGAGCAAGGCAAAGGGGAATATGGAATTAATGGAGGCAACTGGGATTAGTATAGATAAGCATGCTGGTCAGCATAGATGTGGTGGGCTGAAGGGCCTGTTTCTGTGCTGCAAAACTCTAACTCTATCCTGCTGAAATCAACAACTGCTTAATCTGCATATTTGGCAGCATCAGTTGACACAAGTGTGGGATAGTAACCAGGTCATCAGGAGAATTGTCCACTCTTTAAATCATATTATGGGAAGGTTTTACCTCCACAAAACTGACAGATAGGCCCCTAGTTTTAATATTTTAACTGATGAAGAATATCATGTCTGCTTTGGTATTGTAGTAGAATGTCAATCATTATTATGTGTGCTGTATATAGGTATTGTTGAAAGTTGACATTTTTTAATTGGTGTGAAACCTCTTCTATAATTACTAGTTTCATCAAGCCCTTTTTAAAGCAGGATTATAGGCTTAGATTATCAGTTAGATTCATGCTTTCTGGTTTAAAAAATTTACTGATAGTGTATTCTAGGCCAGCGAGTGAATGTAGGTAAAATTTCATCTTTCTTATTTAGTACCCAAAATACCACACAGAGTAAAAGTGAATTTGATTATAGTTATAATAATTAATCATGAATTATTAACATTATTTATGGGACAAAATGCACTAAGATTAAAATTTCATATTCTCGTACAGACTTTATTCCTGTACTGCTGATGCAAAAGAGCGGTTTGCTCTGATAGATGGAGGCAGAATAAAAAAACACACTGAAATAGAACTTTTTAGAAGTTTCTACATATTATAAATTTATAACCTGAAGCTTTTAACTGCTCCATGTATGATGTGGTGTATTTCCGGACTTCACAGATCAGAGGAATTGGGGTCAGATCTTGATTTCTGCTGAGATACCTGCTCTCAGCTGGAGCAAAAGAAGACGAGGCTGGATAGAGTGTCAGAGTTAAACAGCACAGAAACAGGCCCTTCGGCCCAACTCATCCATGCCAACCAAGTTGCCAATCGGGGCTAGATCCATTTGCCTGCATTTGGCTCATATCCCTCCAAACCTTTCCTATTCTTGTACCTCTTTAAATATCTTTTAGATGTTGTAACAGTAAACACCTCTACCACTTCCTCTGGCAGCCCATTCCATATATCTTTCAATTGGCCCCTGAGTTCCTAGCGTGGAGAAGAAAAATAAACCAGGCTCATCCAGCTGATTGTCATCCAATGTCATGTGACTGTAGCCAATGGATGTCATCATGGGGTTGGGATTGACCCTAATAGTGTCACTATCTTGTAATCTTTGTAAACTGTGGAACTTTACTTCTACATATGTTATTGCCTTCAGGAGAGTAGGAATACAATGCAGAGAACGATAAAAGACAACTACACTTGAACAAAGTGCAGTTGGACTTGATTGAAATTTTGCCATGTGCAGCTTTGTGGTGGGGAATCAAGGGTGTATGTTTTCCAAATTCATTGAATGTTGTGAACCAGGCAAGAATATGTGTAAGTGTTTGTCTCTCTCAGTCCAGCCATTCCTAGGATCTCATTACTACTTAGGCATTTGAAGCCAATAGAATTTTGTTGGCATTTGGGGAATAAACGAGGCCTTGGCTTTAAAGTTTGACCCTTTTTGCTATTTTTGCCTCACCAAGTACCAATGTTCTAAGTAGTTCTATATAACATGATTATAACCATCACAAATTTCTCTAACTGCTTTTAGGAATGAAGTATTCAGATAGACAAGCAGATACTTTGTGGGTGCCTGGCCAAGATAGGTAATGAAATTGTCAAGCAATCCCCTTCTTGCCAAGGATTTCTGAAAAACTATGATTGTCAACTAGCTCATAGTCCAGTCTTAAAGGGACATAAGATGAAACAGCAAAAAGCTGGCAAAAGTCATTGGAGAAGGGGAAAGGGGAACATGCCATTAATGTTTAAGATGGTTGTTTAGGTTGGTACTTCAGGCCATAAAGTTGAGCTCTAGACTCTTTTGTGTAAACTCTTGAGGAAGGTTTTGTAATCTCTCGAGGTTATTACAGATCACAAACAAATTCAATATTAAAGATGGAGAAGAAAAATCAACATGACATTTTGAATTTCATTTCCTTATAAACTGTTAGAGAGCAATGATTAACCCCTCTCCTATAGACACTTGTGAGACACTGTTAGAAGGAGGAGACTCCTGATGTTTAGAAAAAGCCTACGAAAAAAGATATAATAATGATGTGTGTTGTATTTGGAGTCATACAGCACAGAAACAGGCCCTTCAGCCCAACTTATCCATGCTGACCAATGTGCCCATCTAATCCCATTTGCCTGTGTTTGGTCCGTATCCCTCTAAACCTTTCCTATCACAAGTACCTGTCCAACTGTCTTTTAAATGTTGTTATTATTCCCGCCTCAACCTCTTCCTCTGGCAGCTACTTGCATATATGCACCACCATCTGCATGAAGATGTTACCCTCAGATCCCTGTTACATCCTTCCCCTCTCACCTTAAACTTATGTCCTCTAGGTTTTGATTTTCTTTTCCTTTAGGTTATTGTGTGTATTTAAATAAAAATGAAAAAAGGATCTATGAATTTACTTTAATGTTCTTTCTTTCACAAAATCTGAGGTAATAATCAAAGGGAGGAGAGCAGATGTAAATGTTACCTGTACTTTAGCACTGGGCAGGAAATAATATGTTTGAAATGAGCTAATATTGTAATTATGTTAGGTGGAGCCAGTCTCCTATGAATAAACAAATATGGCTGCAAGGAGTCTGCTACAGTTTCTTTGAACAGAATATCAAGGTTTAGCTTGAATCAAAGAAAATAGAATAAATCTAAAAGCATTGGAATTGCTCACCCTGAGGGCTTGACCAGTAAAAACAGAGAGTATCTGTGCCAAACGGAGATCAAACTTGTGCTAAATACTCGAGTTGGCCTATCTCAGCATGAGACATGAGCAGTATAATTGGTCTCAATGACTCAAGTCTTCATCAGATTCAAGCTAATTGTTATCCAGGGATCCCTCTGGAAATCTGTGTGTCGTTGTAGGATAAGAATATACTTGGGTTTGCTTTGACTTGCATGGTTAGGCTTGCTTCAAACACCCTCTCCAATGCTAAAAATCTTGTTACTTTTCTGAGAAGATGTGATCTTATGTACAGTAATCTGTTACACTCATCTAAACACAAGTAGCTGAAACACGGCTACATAAAGACAGGATTGACGTAATTTGTAAAAGTAAACTGGAGATAGCCACATGAGGGTAAATTACAGTCAGAAAAATGGGTGGCATTCGAGGAATAAAGAGTGAGAGGTCAAAACAAATGCATGGCCATAAACTTAAAAAGGTGAGGTTTACTGATCACAGCCCCACTGGATTTTGAGGAGCATGCGGGATAAGACTAGACAAAAAAGTGAAACTTGTAACGGATGCCAAAAATTCAATGCAGTAGAGAGCCTAGAGAGATATAGAAAGTGCAGGGTTAGAATCATGAAGAAATGTTGACTGGGGAATGAAAAATGTTTTATAAATACATATAAGACAAAAGGGTAAATTAGGAAAGAAAACCTATTAGAGACCAAAAATTAACCAGTATAACAGGAATATGGTTCAAAATGAATACTTCATCCTGCCCTCAGAGAAGGTGGGATGATATAGACATTGTGGTTAAGGAGGAAGATAATGAAACATAAAATAAAGGAAGGCAAATAATTAAAATAATAATAGCAATAATAAGATATTTCTAAAAATGTTTAAAAATAAAATTGCTAGTCCTGGTGAAATATATCCTAGGCTCTGACTATCCTCTTCCTATCTTTGTTGATATTATGTTGTGGTCCCAAAGGGAGTAAAAGATGAGCAGCAGAGTTACAGGCCAAGTAGGATAATATTGGTCGCTAACAAAATTGAGGAACAGTATAAATCATTGTTTGGAAAGGCAATAAATAATCAACCATACATTTGTTAGGAAAGGTCAAGGCTGTCCAATGACTGAACCATTTTGAGTTGGTAACAAGGAGGTTTAATGAAAGTAAACTATCTGATGTGGTTTATATGGATTTTAAAAAGAGTTGCGTGGCAGACTGATGAGTAAGGGGTGGGTCCACGGAATCAGGGAAAGTGATTCAGTAGCTGGAAGAAAAGGGTAATTGTCAGCAGGAATTTTAATGTGTAGAAAGGTGTTTTCAATGGAGTCTTAGAGCCATACAGAATGGAAACAGGCCATTTGGCCACCCACACCCACACCAACAAATGGGCACCCACCTGTAATAATCCCATCTTCCAGCACTTGGCCCATTGCCTTCTATGCCTAGATGATTCAAGTACTTATATAGATTTTCCTTAAATGTTGTAAGTGAATCTGCTTCCACCACTGTCAGGCAGTGTATTCCAGGTACTCACCACTCTTTGGGTGTAAAGGTCCCCTTCAGATCTCCTTACCTTAAATCTATGTCTTTCAGTTTTATTCACCTCTGGTAAGGGGAATAGATTCCTTCAGTCGACCCTATATAAATTACCTCTCATAATTTTATATACCTCAATCATGTCCCCTCTTAACCTCCTGTGCTCCAGGGATAGGGTTCCACTTGGCTCTGTTGGGTCCATTGCGTTTCTTTGCAATATTTATCAATCTAGGAGGCGTTAAGTAAAAAGTTTAACAAGTGATAAAAAAATTGGCTATGTCATTGATAATGACGATGAAAGCCTATACTGGAGAAAGATAACAATAGATTAGTAGGTGGGCAGAAAGGTGGCAAATGGAATTCATTCTGGAAGAGTGTGAAGTAATGCATATGGGGTAGTCAAACAAGGTGAGGGAATACTTAATAAATGGGAGCACACCACACTGAGAAGTGCAAAGAACAGTGGAATGTCGCAGAGATTGGTCACAGATATCTGAAGGTTCTGGGACAGGTAGATAAAACAGGCTATGGGACTCTAAATTGGTTGAGGCTTGGAACTTAAGAACAGTGCTGGAATTGTGTATTTTGTTCATAAAATCTAGTTGGGCTGCAGCTGGAATACAGTGTACACTTCTGGCTCTTGCATTACAGGAAGGATGTTTCAGAACTAGAGAGGGAGTGGAGAAGACTTATAAGGATGCTCTTGGCTCTACAAATTTATTTTTTAAAGATGCAATTTTAAGCAAGGTATTCATGTGCATTGTTTTTAAAACAAGTGTTCAATTTGAATATGTGTGCATGATCCAAAGTGCTTTGAATCATCTATACGCCATGAAAATTGAACAGTACAATTAAGTTTTTAAAAAAACAATGTTCATATTGAAGCAAAATTCATATTTGATAAATATAACTATATTTTTTCCCTACAGTTTATTGAGAAATCTTACATTGGTAACAGAAAATCCAGAAGAAGCCTACCAATCGCAAAATGTAGTATGGGGAAGATTTGAAGACTTATTTAAAGCTGCTTCCAGTCTTATTTCCTATGCCCTCGTGTTTAAAACATACTTCTATGAGGCTTTGTGGGAATTCTATCGTGATAATGTACTATACATAGAGATACGAGCCTTGCTGTTGCCGGTATGTATAAAATGCTTCATTATGAAACAATGTTTCTTCTGTGGTGTTTTGGATCAAATCAGGGACATCACCAAAACATAGCTTTCAACTCTTAACAACCAGTCCTGGGTTTTCAATTTAGTTCAGTCCGTCCTAGGGAGACTTGATTAAGTTAGGTGCAATTATAAAAACAAATAATTGTTAATGGTTATAAGTAGAATGGGGTGGAATGGAGTATTCCGGGGGGAAAAACATCTGAAATGGGGTGTAGCAAAAAAAGTTCAGATTTTAAGCCCTATTTCCATATTTAGTTTCACAGCACACAGTTTCTGCGCAAGAATACATCTGGAAGGGGGTAGATAAGGTGCAGTTATCCATGCCTAATTAAACCTTAATGGTACAGTGGTAAGCATAATGCATTTTATTTTCTCGTACATGTTACAAGAAAAAAAGGTGAAAGGAAAGAGTGAAAATGAAACCACAGAACAGATGAAGAAAAGGAAGTGAAGGGATGAAACTAGCCCTTTTCATTCAACTCATTCTTTCTCCTTCCTGAATCCGCCTGGGTTTAAACCAGACCCCCACTCATCTTAACAGCCTGTCCACTGGAATCTCTGCATTGAGACGTGGGCATGCATGCATATGCAATAAGACTAAAGTAGGCCATGTGGTCCCTCCAGCCTCTCCCATTTAATAATTGATCTGATTTTAGCCTGAACTCAACTTTCCCGTGACAATCTTTCACCCTTTTGCTTATCAAATATTTGTCCACTCTGTCTTAAAAATATTTGAAGAATCTGCTCCCACCAGCCTTTGAGAAAGAGAATTCCAAAGACTCATGACCCTCTGAGAGAGAAGATACTGTCTCAATTCTATCTTAAATTCAATACACATGTAATTGGTTTGAGTCCATAGAGATTAACACATAGCAGTTACTGTGTGGGGTTCATTTGAATAAATGATGGATAGCATTTTACATTCTGCAATGGTGTTCTATAGAACACTTAGAATCTGTGCCTAGTCTCAGTAATCTTGGCTGAGGGAAATGGACTCTGCAGAAAGTCAGTCCCTAGGTATTTCATGATAGTGGTTCGAGAAAATCATTTGATGGTCTTCCACTTGCATTAATGAATACATTATAGTCCAAGTTATAATTTTCTTTAGTGTTATCCATTATATTTCAAACGTGCTGTTCAAGTCATTGGCCAAGAAATTCAATCACATTCAATGCTGCTTTATTCACTTGTGCAATTGAAAATTGGCTTTTATCTGCAGAGGAGGTTACCAAGAAAGTAGACGAAGGAAAGGCTGTGGATGTTGTCTACATGGACTTTAGTAAGGCCTTTGACAAGGTCCCACATGGGAGGTTAGTTAAGAAGGTTAAGACACTAGGTATCCATGGAGAGGTTGTAAAGTGGATTCAAAATTGGCTGTGTGGAAGAAGACAGACAGTGGTAGTGGATGATTGTTTCTCAGACTGGAGGCCTGTGACTAGTGGTGTGCCTCAGGGATCTGTGCTGGGACCATTGTTGTTTGTTGTCTATTATCAGTGATCTAGATGATAATGTGGTAAATTGGATCAGCAAGTTTGCTGATGACACTAAGATTGGAGGTGTTGTGGACAGCGAGGAAGGCTTTCAAAGCTTGCAGAGGGATCTGGACCAACGGGAAAAATGGGCCAGAAAATGGCAGATGGAACTTAATGCACAAAAGTGTGAGGTGTTGCATTTTGGAAGGACAAATCAAGGTAGGACATACACAGTAAATGGTAGGGCACTGAGGAGTGCGGAGGAACAAAGGGATCTGGGAGTTCAGATACATAATTCCCTGAAAGTGGCATCACAGATAGACAGGGTTGTAAAGAAGGCTTTTGGCATCCTGGCATTCATAACTCAAAGTATTGAGTATAGGAGTTGGGATGTTATGTTGAGGTTGTATAAGACATTGGTGAGGCCAAATTTGGAGTATTGTGTGCAGTTCTGGTCACCTAACTATAGGAAGGATATCAGTAAGATTGAAAGAGTGCACAGAAGATTTACTAGAATGTTGCCGGGTCTTAAGGAGTTGAGTTACAGGGAAAGATTGAACAGTTTAGGACTTTATTCCTTGGACCGTAGAAGAATGAAGGGAGATTTGATAGAGGTTTACAAAATTATGAGGGGTCTAGACAGAGTAAATGAGAGTAGGCTCTTTCCACCTAGATTAGGAGAGATAAGTACGAGAGGACATGGCTTTAGGGTGAAAGGGGGAATATTAGGGGGAACTTCTTTACTCAGAGAGTGGTGGGAGTGTGGAACGAGCTGCCATCTGACGTGGTAAATGCAGGCTCACTCTTAAGTTTTAAGAATAAATTGGATAGATACATGGATGGGAGAGGTCTGGAGGGTTACGGACTGGGTGCAGGTCAATGGGACTAGCGGAATAAAGTTTCGGCACAGACTAGAAGGGCTGAATGGCCTGGTTTTCTGTGTTGTAGTGTTCTATGGTTCTATAAATTTGTCTGATGTATTTTCTGCATCAGTCACAAACAGATTGACAGCATTGCTCATTTTGAAGTATTGGGGGAGAACTTAGATTACGTTGACTACGAGTGACTAGCATTGGTCGCTCCTTGGACAGTTATGTTTCATTAATGAGCATTGCTGGATTGGAACCCCCGTAAGCCGAGTCCCGTGCTTGACTATTGGCTACTGCCCCAGCTGGACTTTCCATTACCCAAGACTCCTGAATTCCCCCAGAGCCACGATCGTTCCCTCATCATGGCCCTCACCTCCACCAATTGTTCCCAACTCCTTCCTTTTCCATTCATGGCAAATTTGCTCAGCAACCAGACCCCTATCCCCTCAACATTTAGCTTTCTCATTGATCCAACCCTAGGTCCCAGTCCTCATCCTCCAACTGCCAGACCTCCTGACATGGTCTAATGATGTAATGAGTAATCTCTTTTGGGCAGTAAGAGAATTACAGTTGTGTTTAAGAGGGAAAAGTCACCAAGATACTACTACAGTTCCAAAAGTAGTATCTGTGACATGATACGAAACTTCCTTATGATTTCTCATTCATTCAAGTATGTTGGCAGTACTCTGTCTCGAGGCTTACCTGGGTGACGTGCTGGAAGTTTCCTAACACCCAGTGGACCATATTCAAGCAAGGAATTGACATCACATTGAGAGGGAGAGAGAAATTGGAGAATAAATTAAGCAGAAAAAGAAACGGAAGGAAGGCTTCATCATAACCTGGTTCAGTTTTTTCCATTTATAGGTAGTGCAACAAAATATTTATACTAATACTAAATTATTACATCTTTTCAAATTATTTATAAATGTGGATGCTTAATTAAAGTTGGTCTATATTCTAAAACTACTGTCAATTTAACTGTTCATATTCAAATACAATATAGAAAGCAGCTGGGTCCTTGATCTCATGCCATCTAAAGGGAACTGGCGCTGAAAACCATTCTCCTAACTCCAGATGTAATAAAAGAATGTCTTGGGTGGCCATCTCCAGTGCTTTTAAGTAGTTTCTGACCAGAAAATTAAACATTAATAATGCAATCAGGAAAGATAGGAAAATCAAGCTTGCTTATGTGTTTTATGTTCTGATCAATGTCAATATCAAAAGAATTGTCTTTGCCTTTCTCATACCAGTTTATCTCAACTAAAGTTTGCTCAGACTTTAAGAAGAGGATCAAATGAAAATAATCTTAAGTCTGTTATTGTACATTAAGGAAATTTGCAGCAGAGTGTTATAAAAAGTGTACTGTTACAACAGGGTTTCTCTTGTGTACCCAGAATCCAAATTTCCCAGAATCCAAACTTCACTGAGAATCCAAATTTCAGTCTTCAAGGCAAATCTACTTTGATGTTTTAAAATGAGAACTGAAGTAAAGGTAGATTATGACATATCAAAGGAGAGGACTGAGTGATACATGGGTCCTTCCCCCATGGAAATGAAGAAAACAGTTCCCATAATCTGGGGTTGGCACCACCACTGACCTCCGCCTCAAATATCAAAGGCAGATTGCCTCCTGAGCTGCTTGCAGTTCTCCTTCTGGTTTGGGTAGGATCCTCTAATCTCTTAACTGCTCTTGGTCCTTCCTCTCTTCCACTGAACTGACGGACAAATCATCTGCCATTGTACCCCTCCTTCTCCATTGATTCCACGCCTTCCTGTTCCAATGTAGCCACTCTGTCTTCAGCAATGATGTCCCTACCAAGAGAAGTCTCCCAATAACTCCGCCACTTACCTTGTCCAGTATCTATCCTCCACCTCAAAAAAAGCTGTTTTTGCAAGCATGGGCACACATTCCATATGGATGATATCCTCCAACTCCACATTCCCACTAGTTCAACCTTATCTACTGGCATTGATATCTTTGTGCTGTTGGAAGATCCTTCATTCAGATGAAGTTGTGGATTTGTTTCAAATTAATTTTGAGTTGCAACTTATCTTCAATGCTGTCACGCCACCCAATTAATTCCATTCAATTATCCTTGACTTCATCCATCTTCCCAGCCACACACTCTAGTGATGTGAAACTTTCTGTTTGACCTGGAATTGTGCTTCAAATTCCACCTCCTAACCATCACCAGAACCATTTACTTGTATATCTGCAATAATGTCCCTTTAACTTTTAACCTACCTTTGCCACTGTCGAACTTTTATCCCAACTCTAATCAATTGTAGGGCCTATCAATCATTCTTCATAAACACCACTTGTTTAGAGTTAAGCTTCTGGATGCTGCATTGCGTTGAACCCTACGAGGTAATCACCCATTACCTCAGCCAACTTGCTGTCCCTCATTGCGGTGAATCTTAATTCCTCCCTTTCAAATCCTCATCCATTTGGTCTTGACCCACTCCTCTGACCTGGCAGTGCTTCCACACTTTTTGGTATGACCTCTGGCCTTCTGTGCATCAATCCCTCCCTTCATTCTACCATTTCTGCCAGCAGCATTCACTTACCTAAGAATTGCTCCAAGATTCCCCGTCTAGCCTTCCTTTCTTTTGATCCACATTTTTAAAATCTGTACTTTCACCAATAGTTTTGATTGCCTCCCTTATACGGTATTTGCATCACAGCTCTATGTCCATTTCTTTCTTTCTTTCTTCTATTTAATGTATTATTTCATTAAAAATAGCATTCTTAGTTTTATACCAATCTTTCTTGGACCTGATTCTTGCCATAGTGGTTTAAATTACATAGTTTACTGAGGGGGAAAAATTATTATATATACACTTTGCATTAAAGACTGCAAGCAAAGGACCACTTTGTCAGCATGTAGAGCATAACTACAGCCCATTGAAACACACTCCTTATATAGCTTTTGTGCAGGATCATTGATCTGCCACAGACTGACAGGAACTCAAAAGAAACCATACAAATTAGTTTCAGTTCTAATAGCTCCTCTTGGGTATTTCGTCTTCGGGTATAGGGGCTAATTAAGATGTTGTAATTCAGACATGATAAAGGTATCAACTGAGTTATCCAGATTTCATGAATGATAGAAGTGTCAGATTCATTGCCTGATGTATTTATGTTCCAGTTATTACATGTCAAGGAAATAAAAATTGTTGAGTCTGTGGCTTCATTTAAAAACTGAAATATTAATGTCCTGTGCAGAATTGTGTAACTTTGGGAAAATCTTCACTGATAGTGTACATGATGCCCATGGATAGGTAACTGAACCAAACTTCTTAGTGGAAAATAATTTAATTTGCTTTTAAGATTTTTTAAAATGTTATTTTAGTTTAGTTCTGCTTGCTTCACATTGATTTTGCTGGGCAGTTTTTTCTGTTTTTTTTTCCATTGGTGGCTTCAGAAGGATCAATGAAGTGTTATTGTTAATCCTTTCATTTTTTTCATGTTTAAATTACAGAAAATAGAGGATGGGAATTCTCTAGGGGGTTCTAAGTATGCTGCATACTTCAGCTGAAGAGTTTTTGAGGAGCCAGCGACTTCTGAGGTTTTTATTGTCCATATCCATTGCAATCCCCCACTTGAACCCAGACAGGTTCAAGGTAACTTGTCTTCACCATCTGCTGTTTAGAGTGCAGGCAGCCACAGAGTTGCACCATATGTACAGGATGGCCTGGGGACAATATTTGGAATTGACAGCTCATCCTGTGGAAGTAAGGGTTAGTGCAGTTACCAGCTGGTAGCTTTCACGCTGTTAGATTCTTCCAGACTACTCGGAGATCTGCCTCATTGGGCTTATTACAATGTCCTTCTCAGACAGCCCCTTTGGGTTGAGGATGATTGGCTTCACAGAACTAGAGTTGAATCAAATAAAGGATTCTCAAACTAAGCCACAAGTGGGGCAGGCATCACCTGTTTGATGAAGCTGGTAGGTGTTACAGAGGTGGTGTACTCCATCTGTTGTTTACACTGGGCTTCCATGTCCTCCCAACAAATAGATTTGAGGTTCTCAGTGCCATCCTGAATGGTCCTTCATTATGAGCGGAGGGAATGTTACATTTTTTCAAGAAGGCTTTGAGAGCATCCACGAATCCTTTCCCTTGTCCACCCCGATATCCTTTTGCTATGACAGACCTTAGAAAGCCTGCTTGGGAGTCTGGTGTCAGGCATGTGAATCACGTGGGCTGTCCATTGGTGCCAACTGATTGTAATTAGAGGCTTGATGTTGGAAATGTTGACGTAGGAGAGGATACTGATGTTGGTTCAGTTGCCCGCCAGTGGATTGGAAGATTTTGCAGATACACCACCTACACAGTAGGGGCAAATTACAGTGGCCAATTAACCTACCAACCCAAACATCTTTGGGATGTGGGAGGAAACCGGAGCACCCGGAGGGAAACCCACATAGTCACAGGGAGAACATGCAAACTTTACGCAGATAGCATCCCAAGTTCAGGATTGAACCCAGGTCTCTGGCACTGAGGGAGCAGCTCTCCCAGCTTTGCCACTCTGCTGTCCACAGCACACACCAGTGATTGAATATGTGTATAGAAAAAATTAGGATAATTATTATTGTCTGGTCTTGCTTTTCCCTTACGTGCAATTTAATGGAGTTGTTCACCATTCAGGATTCTTAGCTGCCTGGAATATGCTGCGTATGGGGAGATGCGATTATAAAACTCTTGAATTTTTTGCCGGTAGTGGGATTTTATATTAACCCTATTTCTATAGTTTTCCAAGATGTCTTGGTCTAGGCAACTATGTAGCAAAGATGTTGGATTCTTGCTATGAATCACAAAATAATGATTCTTTTACACTGAAACAAAGGTTAAAAAAAATTAATAGAGTTTTAAATTTTGTTTTTGACGAACGGCAAACAGACTTTGATGACTAGGGCTAATGTGATGAACATTCCAATAAATGGTCTGTGATTCACAATATAAGATTAAGATGTATTTATTAGTCACATGTACATCGAAACACACAGTGAAATACATCTTTTTTGTGTAGAATGTTCTGGGGGCAGCCTGCAAGTGTCGCCATGCTCCCGGCGCCAACATAGCATGCCCACAACTTCCCAACCTTGTACGTCTTTGGAATGTGGGAGGAAACTGGAGCACTCGAAGGAAACCCACACAGACACAGGGAGAACGTACAAACTCCTTACAGACAGTGGCCGGAATTGAACCTGGTTTGCTGATACTGTAAAGCGTTACGCTAACCACTACACAACCACTATTATTCAATGAATAGAGACCATGGAAATAATTTTATGAGTTAAAGAGAAATGTAGCAAAGCCATAGGTATGAAAGGAAGCCTAAACCTCTGGTAGCCTGCAAATTGATGTTATCCTTTGAAAGGCTGCATTTGGCAAATTTAAGAAATGATTTAGGTTGACACTTTACAGACAGTACAGAGACTGAACGGAATCACCAGAAGCTAGATAATGTGGGATTCTGTACACTTCTGCAGAGAAAGCTGATCAATGTTCATGCTTGGGCTAATGAGTGGCAAGTAACTTTTGTGCCAGGCAATACCATTTCCAGTAAAAGGGAGGCTGACCACCAGTCCTTGACTGGCATCCCATCTGGCTTCCTGAACATTCCCCTCCTTCCACCACCAGTGCATTGTTGACACGGTGTAGCATCTACAGAATACACAGCATCAACTCAGAAAGGCATAGTCAGTAACGCCACCTAAGTGTGCAATCTTTATCTCCTAGAAGGACAGAGGCAGCAGTCCAACAGGAACTCTGCAAGTTTGCCTCCAAGTCACACACCATTCTGTCTTAGATATATGTACGTGTGTGCCTTCACTTTCACACTGAAAACTCCAGAGTGTTCTACCAAACAGCATTGTGAGAGTAACTTCATCGCAAGGACTGCAGTAGTTCAAGAAGACAGCTTTTATAAAAGACTTTTGTTCACTGGCAAACAAACACGCACTACTCCTTCTCAAAGGAACAATCATTAAATATTGACAAACCAATGAGTGAATTGTGATAAAGCATTTTTCCCATCTTGCCTTTGCTCTGTTGACAATCATATCAACATCCATTTGACCATTTTTTAAAAAATGAATACAAACCACAGACAAATCAAAATTCCAAACCATATTTAAACATCCAGTCAAGACGAGCATGTTATCATTGACCAGTTATCCTTGTACAAACTTTGGTGCATATCTCATTAATGGCTTACAGCTCCCATTTACCCGTACTTCCAGTGGCTGCAGCCTTGCTGGTGGTAGCTTGCTCACCTGTAGCACACCCACGAAAATGAGATGGGAGTATGAATGTTGCATTCTGCATTTTGTCAAACAGGTCATTTGATTGTAAACTTAATGAATTGTTAACTGACACTCTGTATGTTTTAGGTGTATGAACTCAATGGCACCTTGCATGACAAGGAGTGGTCCATTATGGCTTACCAGGAGGTTGCAAGACAATTCCAACATGATAATCCTGACTTTATGGGGGCCAAAGTCATATTTTCAACAGCTAGGTAGGATATGACAACACGGTATTTCTGTCTGATGTTACAAACTAGCGCTGCTTTAAATGGCAATTCTAATGCACACCATTGATTCACCGCTGAACCTTGTTCCAAATCATAGTGAAGGAGGCATTGGAAACAATCAGGCATTGCAAGTCTGGAGATATTTCCAGCTAGGATCAAGACAGTGAATTACACAGTGGATGGTAGGGCTCTGAGGTGTGCGGTAAAACAAGGGGACCTGGGAATACAGATCCATATTTCCTTGAAAGTGGCATCGCAGGTAGATAGGTCGTAAAGAGAGCTTTTGGCATTTTGGCCTTCATAAATCAGGGCATTGAGTACAGCAGTTGGGATGTTATGTTGAAGTTGCACAAGACGTTAGTGAGGCTGAATTTAGAGTATTGTGTGCAGTTCTGGTCACCTACCTACAGGAAAACTATCAATCAGCTTGAAAGAGTACAGAGAAAATTTATAAGGATATAGCCAGGACTTGAGGACCTGAGTTATAGGGAAAGGTTGAATAGGTTAGGACTTTATTCCTTGGAGTGCAGGAGAATGAGGGGAGATCTTGTAGAAGTATACAAAATTATGAGGGGTATAGATAGGGTGAATGCATACAGGCTTTTTCCCCTAAGGTTGGGTGAGACTAGAACTAGAGTTCATAGGTTTAGGGTGAAATATATATAAGGGGAACGTGAGGGAAAAGGGTGGTGCGAGCGTGGAACAAGCTGCCAGCGGAAGTGGTAGATGTGGGTTCATTTGTAACATTTAATAGAAGTTTGGATAGGTACATGAATGGGAGGGGTTTGGAGTGATGTGGTCTGGGTGCAGGTAGATGGGACTAGGCAGAAAATCAGGTCAGCATGGACTAGATGGGCCAAAGGGCCTGTTTCTGTGCTGTAGTGCTCTGTGACTCTAGGTTGGGACTTTTATCATTGGAACATAGGTGATCTTATAGAGGTGTACAAAATCATGAGTGGCATGGATGGGTGAATGTGCACAGTCTTTTTCCCAGGGTTGGGGAATCAAGAACTAGAGGGCATAGGTTTAAGGTGAGAGGGGAGAGGTTTAATAGGAAACTGAGGGGCAACTTTTTCATCCAGAGGGTGGTCAATATATGGAACGAGCTGCCAGAGGGGAGTGGTTGAGGTGGGTACATTAACAACATTTGAAAGGTACTTGGACAGGTACATGGATAGGAAAGATTTAGAGGGATATGGGCCAAACGCGGGCAAATGGAACTATCTTAGATGGGAATCTTGGTCGGCATGGACTGGTTGGGCTGAAGGGCCTGTTTCCGTGCTATATGACTCTATGACTCTAAGAGAAAAAAGGAGTGGTATTCCTCTGTCTTGCTCATTGGGTTTAGTTAACTTAAGTCAACTGACTGGCTTGGGCTTAACAAACCTGATATCCACTGTGCACACGCTGAGGTCCCACAAACGACAAATTGTTATATGACCAAGTAGTGTATAGATTGAGGAAACGATATTAGTCACAACACCTCCCTGTTTATCTGTAATTCCAGGAGAGGTAGAAGGGAAGCATGTTTATACATTTCATCCTTACATTAGTAAGGCTGTCCTTTGCTAGTGTATCAACATATTCATAAAATTCATAGCCTGTAATTTGAGCCCACAAGGTGACATTGCCACGAATTGAACCAGGACTGTTTTCCCAGGACTCTATGGAATGTTGCATGAGCATGGAAATGCTGTGTTTTTCACAAGTGACTTGGTAAATTTTAGACAGGCTGATCAGTGTAACATATGGCATGCTTTGTGCTTCAAAATAGGGACTGTAGTATTTGACAAGACAGTCGTCCCTTCAACTGTTTCTATGCATGAGGTGAAAAATGGGATAAATCAAGGAACTTGTGGCATTCACACCTTAAAAAGGGGAAGTCCTATCTGGCTTCTGTTTTTCTAGGTTCATAGATCCAGTACAAATCTAGGAAATTTGTACAAGATCAAGGTTACGCATTATTAAAATTGCAGACTGTGCTGCAAATAGTTGGGTTCATTGTTAAGGTAATTTACTATCAGTTATTGCAGCTGAACTAATTGTGCGAATCACATGTTATCATAAAGTTTTAGAATACATTGGAAGGCTCAGTATAAAGATCATTTGAATGATTAGATATCTTGTATTTAACAGTGAGATTACCAACAGATTTACAAATTTACACAGCCGAAGTTGTGTTTAAATGTGTTAAAAGCACTGTTGCTAAATGCTGCTAAATACTGCTTTGGTTTCAACAACTAAGGTTTAACAATCCAGTCTTTTATGATAGTGGAAGGAAGTGGAGAAGAATTTACATTATCAGTGAAAAACACATACCTTGTCACTGTTTTGGACATTGTATTATATAGATTCAAACACCTAGACCATACTTTCTCTGAACACAACCCATTAGTTTGGTGTTATTTCCTACAGTCAGAAGTATGCAAGAAGAATTATAAAGTAGTAAAAGAAATCAAATAGCTGGTAGTGCTTGAAATCGGGTAGTATATGATGAAATAAAAACAGAAAATGCTGGAAACACTCAGCAGCTAAGACAGCATCTGTGGAAAGAAACAATTTCAGAGTTTTCTGATATAGAGTCCAGAACCTGAAATGTTAACTGATTCTCTTTCCAAAGTTCTGCCTGATCTGTCATTTTCTGTTCTTATTTCACTTTTCCGGCATCTGCGGTGTTTTGAATTTCAGCATATGATTAAACATATCATGATAGGCCATTGATCTGAAACATTAACTAAGATGCATGGTTAATGCTTGGCCGTTGCTGTTTGACCTGTTGAGTGTTTGTGGCATTTCTGTTTTTATTTTGGGTTTCCAGCATCAGTGATATTTTGCATTGGACACCAACAGCATGACTGAAATGCTGTCTTGAAATGCTATGTTTGATAATCTATGCAGCAAAACTTTCTGTGTCTTCTCTTGGGATCAGGTGAAACACAGTAAAATTCTCTGAGGCTATTTTCTGCTTTTGTCAGCTCTCTTCACACTCGCATTTCCCAAAGGTACATTTCACTATGAAGTGTAGGGGGCCTTTTGGCCTATCATGTTTATGCTAGTTCTTTGAGAGAGCAATTCAAAGCTGACTCTAATATCCTTTTCTAAGCCTTCAGTCATCATTTACTTAAAATATTCTTTTGAGCTTTCATGTGAAATACTTAGTATTGATGTTTAACATGCTTCAGCAGAACATTGTGCAAAGAGGTTTCTTTAAACTTCTTTTGACTGTTGTATTGATGATGTTTTATCACTGACTTTGCAAACAGAGGAACATACATTTCCCTATTTACAGTATTAAATCTTTTAAAATTGAAGAAAAAATCTTTTCCTGTAATGTTGGGTGTCTCTGACATGGAAATACAGACCCTGCTGCTTTGGAAGATATGGTTGTAAATGAATTCTCTCTCTCTCTATATAATATGTAAGGGTGCAGTATCATGTTTTGGAGATACTGAGAGAATGGCAGAGACCATTGTCTCAAGGGATCAAAAGTTTGGGACTGAGGTAAGGAGGAGTTTTTTGACTCAGGTTTGTGAATCTTTGGAGTTCTCTCTCCAAAAGGCTGAAATTGATTTTTTTTTTAATCTAGGTTTATTGAAAGATTAACGCTCTTCTGGACTAAATATCAAATTCTCCAACTTTAGGTAACTCGCTCTTTTTGTCTGTGTCAGAACTGGCCATTTCTACCTGTCGCCCATCTATGATTTTTGCAATGTTTTCCTCTTTTCACAAGTATGGCTTTGACCTGCTGGGGATGAGAGACAGCCCTGCTATTAGTAACACTTAACACAGACAAATAAGCATAATATGCTTTTAACTGCCACCTTCACTCATTTGGTCTTGCCCTACCAGAAACATTCCCTCTGTTCTACCCTCCACACCTTCTCTGCTAAACTAAATTGTTTTTTTTCTCTTTCCCGGTTCTGATGAAAGGGTTCAGAAGTGAAACATTAACTCTGTTTCTTCTTACATAAATGCTGCCTGACCTGCTGTTTCCAGCATTCTCATGTTTTTATTGTGTATGACAAATATGAGGATTAAGCAGAAAAGTGAAGTTGCAAATGATCAGCTATGGTATTGGAACAGGCTGAAAAAGCTAGTTGGCCCACTCCTGCTTTCTCTTGTTCCTTTCGTAGGAATCCTCTGTTGGCACAATTCAATTAAGCAGTGTTAAAAAGGCAGCCAACTTTTCCCTCACTTCTTGAGTTGATGGAGAACTTCCTCTTGCAGTCAGCCACCACTCCACATCCATTATATTCTGTGCTACCACATTAAAGCTCTGACCACAGCATTTGAAGGAAGATGAGAAATGTATGAAGATGGGAAGTGTAAGGAAGAATAATTCAGTGCTGCATTTGTACATTGGCAGCATCAAATATTACAGCATTTTGGGGATGCTTTGCCTTGATTAACTCTCAAGCTGCCTACATACGATAAATGCAGTGTTCTGTGTCTTACAATTTCAGCAACATTCACTTCCAGTGTGATTTTGTTTTTGCAGCCTTCACATTTGCAATGTTCACTTCCAACTTTTACTCAACCTCACTAACCTGAAAAATGGCAATTCTTATTTTTACATAGAACAAGTGGACCAAAGGGCTCGTGTCTGTGTTGAATGATACTATGACTCTGTCATTTTGTGAGGATCTCGATCTTTACAGGACTTTCACAAACATGTTAGGGTGACACAAAGTGCTGCTTTAATGATACTAAAAGATGATGTAGCAGTTTCTAAATTCATGTGTTTATTGTTACAAACCATCGTTTGAGTGTTAGCAATTTCTGGCACAGATCAGCATTTGGCATGGCGTGATCTAATGCAGGGATAACTTACTGAGCAGACTGCTGAAAGACTGGGCATAAAGGATAAGAAATGAAATGGAAAATCTTGAGAGTAAGTGATTCAACTGACCAGTTGGGGAAGGCAGAGAGTTGTATACCATTAGGATTATACTGAAGAATAATGACTCCAGAAGCTGATTCCAAAACTGGCCCTAATTCTGATAAATTAATCTGTGGCATTTTTTCCATGATGTGCTATTTTTGTCCCCTTTGCATCTGTCAGTGACTTTTCTTGTGCACTTTTTAGGAAAATTAACAACACCGCAATGAAAACTACAATAAATGAGGCCATGAAATTTCACCAAAAGTTCCCTGAGACCATAGCAGGGTTTGACATGGTATGTACATCTTGTTACATTCATTATTCTGATCTAAGTCCCTTTCATTCTCAAAGAACCATAGTTTCTCCATTAATTTATAGGAAGTTGATATAACATATTTTTCAGAATAAAAAAAATGTAAATTTTAGGATAAAAAGTGTGGTAATCCAGGGAGCAAGACTATGGCAAAGATTGGAGACCAGTTAACTATTGACTACTGCCTAGATGTGTACATTCCTTATTATTACAACACACAGATTAGCACTGCTTTTAAACCATCCATTAAAATATTTGTGTTTAAGATTTACAAAGCATATCTGAGGATAGGAAAGGGGATGGAAGCCTGAAAAGAGTGAAGGATTTTGGGATAAATATATTAAGGCAGCAGTGTTTTAAAGGAGTGGCTGGTGATGAAGGGGCTTAAGGTTGTTGGTCTGAGGAACAATTCTGCCTGAAGAGTGGAAGATGTTGTGGGGTTAAATAGCTTGGAATGACTTCATGAAGTGATTTGTAAATTTTTATCTTTTTTTTAATTCTCTAAGATTTTCCCTATAAGGTTGATACCTGTGAATGTGCTTTATTAGGATTTGCTCACTTTCCTGACATTGATCTGTTAACTTTGATCACCTCAGATAAAAGTTGTTCAGTAATATGTATAAAATGTGAAATTGGACTGGTTTTGAAATTATCCGCTCATACTCATGTCCACCTTTAAAATTTTCTGGTCCTCCAGTTCCCACAAACCACTATTTGGCTTTGCTACATATTTCTTCATCCCAGCATCTCCACTACACCCTCTCCTCTGTGGAGATCCTCCTTAATACTCATCTTGAAAATCAACAAGCTGCAGAAAGTGGAAATCTGAAGTAAAAACAGAAAATTCTGAAATGCTGCTGTCTGACCTGCGGAGTTGCCATCATTTTCTGCTTTTTATTTTAAAACCCACATTGTGGCCAGTTCTTGTACCCTTTTATATATAAACAGAGCACCAATGTAAATGCAAATTGTCACTGAAGGATGGAGGCATTATCTATGATCGCTACTGTTCCAATCAGACACCTAGTGTTCCTTTATTAAGTTCAGCATCACTGCTTTCAGGAGGAAAAAAGGCAAAAATTGGAGAGAAATTTTTAGGAAGCAGGTCTGTAACAAGGATGCTTGCTATATAGCCAACCAGATACATCTACCAGCTTATCAAGAGCTAGTGAAACAATTCAGTACTATTGTAGGGCAGGGAGAGGTAATGTTGAGTCAAAGTAGAATAGCATTACATCCAATATTGCTGAATATATGCAGTTTAATTGTGATTATGAATTTATTTTTATATGTCTGCAATGAAGGATGCTTAACCTACTTTGAACCCAGAGAAGGTAAAAAGACATGCAAATTAACAGAAAATGGAAAAAATCTGTTCACTAAATATTGTCTGAAGTCTGGTAACAATTAAGGCAGCAGTCAGTAAATTGAAAATGGCATGTAGGTTTTATTTGTTTTTATAAATTGTGACTTAATAACTTGCAATCCTAATTGATTAAGGAATCTTTTTGTTCTCTTCATTAATCATTGTAAAGCTCCCCCCACCCCCTGCTCCCAGCCAATACCCTAGTTATGTTGATGATACTTGTCATCTCTTCCAGATGTCGAGATATGCAAATTAATGTTGCAAATCAAACTTAATGATGCATAATAAAATCCCTTACATTCTCCTGCATCATATTCCTCCACACATACATTATAATGAATCTTTAATTTTATGAATTTTTAATCAGATATGTCATAAAATAAGACCAGATATTAACAAATCTTATTAATTCCCGATTTTGAGTACTTTGGATTGCCAATTTACCTCTTCCTTGAAAGTTGGCAGCACATGTTTATTGGCAATTTCATTAATTTGGGCCACCTAATGCTTGTGTTTTGTCGCATAAATGTTGTGTAAATGAAAATAAAAAAAACTGCAGATAAGATAAATACAAAGTGCTGGAAACACTCAGCAGGTCACGCAGTATTTGCAGAAGGAGAAACAGAATTAATGTTTCAGGTCAAAGACTCTTCATTCATTATGGAGATGATTAACAGAATAGTTTAAGGGTGCTGGAGCTGTGCAGTGGTTAAGTTATCAGGATAGCAATCTGGAGATAGGACCCAGTGATCTGGAGTAATTCCTAGCCCAACAGACCTTGCAAAGTCTTCTGTGAAGGACATCTGGGGTTAGTGTCTAAATCGGGAGATCTGTCCCACAAGCTAACTAAGCAAATACATGACATAGTTATGCTCACTAAAGCATACCTAACAGACAACGCGTCAAACTCCACTGTCACAATCCCTGGGTACATCTTGTTCCACTGGCATGACAGACCTACCAGGAGTGGCAGTATAGTGCTATACGGGGGAAGGGCGTAGCCCTGGGAGTTCTCAACATTGATTCTTGACCGTATGAAGTCTCATGGCATCAGGTCAAACATGGGCTTCCCTGTGTTAAGCAATGCTTGGAACAAGTACCAAAAGCAGCAAGGGCACAGACTGTACTCTGGTTGGGACCATAACCAAGAGTGACCTGGTAAGATGAGATAAGGTTTCTTTATTAGTCACACGTACATCGAAACACACAGTGAAATACATCTTTTGCATAGAGTGTTCAGGGAGCAGTCTGCAAGTGTCGCCACTCTTCTGGTGCCAACATAACATGCCCACAACTTCCTAACCTGTATGTCTTTGGAATGTGGGAGGAAACCAGAGCACCCGGAGGAAACCCACGTAGTCACGGGGAGAACGTACAAACTCCTTACAGACAGCGGCGGGAATTGAACCCAGGTCGCTGGCACTGTAATAGCGTTGCGCTAACTGCCGCACTACTGTGCCTACCGTCACATCACTCCTGATCAAGCTGGTTGAATCCTGAAGGATGTGGCTGCCAGACTAGATCAGTGGTAGATAGTGAGTGAACTAGGAGTGCATTAGGGATAAACCTACTTGACCTTGCCCTCACCTGTCTACCAGTGGCAGATGTGTCTGTCCATCATTGCATTAGTCAAAGTCACCACTGCACAGTCCTTGTGGACACAAAACCCATTGGTACATTGAAGACACCCTCCATATTGTCACGTGGCAATACAAATGTGCTAAATGTGGTAGAGTCAGACACATCTAGCAGCTAAACACTAGGCACTGTAGGTCATCAGCAGCATCAGAAAAGTACACCACCAGAATCTCTAACCTCAGGTGTCGGTATATTCCTCACTCTATAGTATCACATTGAGGCAGGGGATCGACCATGGTGCAGTGAGAAGTGCAGCAGGCATACCAATAAATCATGAGGTGCTAGCCTGGTGAAGCCATAATACAGGACTAAAAATGTAGACAATTAAACAGCTCATGGGAAGGGGAAGCAACAAGAACCACCCTATCCTCATCGATGGAAGGCACTTATATATACAAGTACTTTGTATTTGCAGAATGTTCAGCCAGAAGTGCTGAATGGATGATCCATTTCGGCTCCTTCCTGAGATCTCACCATCACGGGCAAGCCTCCAGCCAATTTAGTTCACTTTGTATGATATCAAGAACAGTTGAGAGCACTGAATAAAGCAAAGGCTAAAGGGTCAGACAAAACCTTGGTCACTCATGGTGCATTAACGATCATCAATTTTCCTGGTGTTTCTTGAAGTGTCTGTTGTTTGGCATTTTGAAAGTAATTTTAAAAAAGATGGAAAAAAAAGTTTAATTAACCTGTTACAGGTTGGCCAAGAAGATGCTGGGCACCCATTGTGGTATTTCAAGAACGAGCTATTAGTTCCAACGGAGACAGGAGTTAAGCTGCCTTTCTTCTTTCATGCTGGGGAAACCGGTAAGATATATAAGAAGAATGCTTTTAATAATAAGGTATATAAAAAAAAGCCTTAATGTTCACAATGGGTCCAACACTGGACAAATAATAAACTAATATTTTACCACCTTTTGCACTGCATATCCCTTTTAAATTGAATTTTAGTTTGTAGTTAGTTGGTTCTCTTGAGACCTGTTGAGGCCTATCCACTTTTAAGATGTTTTGTGCTTGGATGTTGAAAGTTCTAGAAAAATACCACCAATGCAAAATCCTCCAAATTCACTGTAAGGATTAATGGACCAATATCAATGTCCTCTCCTGGGCCAACATCCCCAGTTTGAGCATTGAGGCCCCAGTTACTCTCAGTCAGCTACAAAAGGCAGGCCACATTGCTTGCATGACCAACAGCAGATCATCTCAAACTACCCACCCATCAGCCCAGTCAACAACCACCTGTCCAACGGTGATAGATTCTGTGGTTCTCACATTTGCTGTCTCAGTAAGAAGATTATTTTCTGAACGGCTGATAAAAAGTGAAGTATGCCAATCATTGCATGACTTTGTGACAATGAGGATGCCTCTTCTGTAAATGTTTTGACTATAAGCTAACATTAAAAGCTTCATTCAAGATAGATTTGAATGATGATTGGTCTCAACGCTAAAATCCATTACTTCGTAGAGAAGAATGATCATTACGTTGTCCCATTCCGTGACCTCTGTATATCCAAATGAAGAAGCATTTCACTTTTTGTGTATAAAATCTTGAATTCTTGCTGGTTTCCCCTGCAGACTGGGAGGGTACAAGCGTAGATGAAAACATCCTGGATGCCTTATTGCTGAATACAAGTCGAATAGGCCATGGCTACAGCATAAACAAACATCCAACAGCAAAGTGGATTTCCAGAGAGTTTGATGTGCCCTTAGAAGTCTGCCCAATTTCAAACCAGGTATCCCAAGTTGCATGGATCAAACTGAACATATAGTAACACCTTTTACCTTAGAGGAAAACCTCTGATATTTTTGCTGATTCTAAAGCATAGCTCCAGTAGTAGAAATTTGTCTTGGGTTGCTATTGTTAAAGAGGCAATCTGGTATTGGCTGCCGATTATATACCTTTCTGGTATTTGATTCTGTTGAGATTAAACATTCAGGGCCACCAACCAAAGTTGAATTTCTACTCCATGGTTCCTGCTAGCTTTTGAAATGCAAATTTGTTAATGTATCATTTTCATTGCTCTCTTTTGAATAGATACTGACACCTGGTATTGTTCCCTGTGTTTGTTCTTAAAGCACTGCTTTTGGCTTTCCCTTTTTGTTTTATTTCCAGGCTCAGTAGAGGGATTGCGGGAGGAATTGGTGAAGGAGCATTACAGAGATTAAGGGTGTCTACTATTTCTTAGGCAGTCCCTCAGGATTGAGAATGATTTGCTTCAACTCCAGTTTTGTGGATTTCTGTAGGTGATAGTCCTCTGTGGGATCTGCAGACTCTGTCATTGGTGAGGCAGGAGGTGTTTGTTGTGGCAGGTGGTGCAACTCTTTCCACTGCTTTTGCTGATCTTCTGGGTACTTTCAATGGAGGGATTTGAAGTTGTCCACGCAGCCTGGATGCTCCTCTGTTTCAGGTGGACTTGGACTAGGGATTCCCACAAATTGCTGGGAACTTTGTACTTTTTCAAGGAAGCTTTGAGAACATTTGAAGCATTTTCTGTCCTGGTAGTCTCTTGCCATGATGGAGCTCAGAGTGGAGTGTCTGTTTTGGGAGTCTGTTGTTGCACATGTGAACGATGTGCCCTGCCCAGTGGAGTTGGCTTGTGTAATTTGAACCTCAGTGCTCTGGGTGCTGGCCTGGGAGAAGACATCAATGTTGAGTAACATCCTGTCAAGTCTGGGTTGGATTGGTCCTGTGGGATGGAGTCTAGAACTGAGATTTGATTGATGAGGAGTTCTTAGAAATGCTCCTTCCAGTGGTGCTGATTACTTCTCTGTCCTTGATGAGCTCTCCTCCGTCCTTGACTTTCAGTAGGACGGCCAGTGAGTTATTGGGCCATAGGTGGTCTTGTCAGCACTGTCATTTCTGTGCACTTCATATTCACCACTGAGTTGCTGGACCTGCTGTATGGATTTTACTCATTGTCTGTTCCTCAAGTCACAGGTTTTCTGTTGGATTTCAGCCTTCTGATACCTGTAGGGTTGTCGAGGCATGATGGAGTTTCTGATCCAAAATACCTGATGTTTACAGTTGAACTCCTAGTCATTCTCAGTACCAGTCCTGGTACTTTCCAGCAGAGAAGCCAAGAATCTCCTCTCACATGCTGATTGTACTGGATCTTGGGGCAATCCTGTGGACACTGCAGCTTCTGTTTCTCAGGGGCTTTTGGATTGTCTTTGAGATGTTGTTCGAGAAGAAATTTCTTTGTGGGATCTTTGAGACCATTAATGTTGATTTGTTTCACCATTGACCAACAAAATTTAAATTTGCCTTCCAAAAAAAGATATACCCACAACCTTGTTCTTTGAGCTGGCTGTCTCCTGCCCCTTGTGTCTCACTCTAGGCAATGGTGTTGATGCTGAAGCTCCAGAGTACCCAGATGTACTGGTAGAGCAACACCTGGGTAGGATTCAGAATCTTTGTGGAGAATCCAATTGCTGCCAGAGTTCTGACAATGCAGGTCCTCAGCTTTGTACTGTGGAGTGGAAGTTGTCTATGCGAGAGTTCTTTTAACGTGGGATGGCCAGTGCACACCAGTTCCACACAGGCTTGACAGAACAAAGCCTTGATCCTCTGGCAAAGGGGTCCAATACAACAGGAGACCAGGCTCTGCTGCATGGACATTAGTATACACATGCAAATAAATATATGCATAGAAGCTAACATGCACACACAGAGCTACACATTATGACGGTGGAGTAAGGATGAACCCATTCCCATCATCAGGATTTAACAGAGTGCCTGTATCATGCCAGGACACTGCCCTCTGGCAGTATTGGGCAAACAGCTTCAGATGTCCTAAAACTTGCAGAGGTGACCCAGGAGGGAAGCCTCTGCCTGTGTGTCCCCTAGTTAGGGTTGGTGACTGGGGGTGCAAGTGGCCTGATTCACAAATAGGCTTGATTTACATATGAAAAGTAGCCAACTGAGAAAGGAATTAGGGGATTGCTGGCACATTGCTCTATCACAACCTTGCTCCTTCAAGATCATGTGCTGGCTGGTTGTTTAATTTCCCCACATTCCAAGAATTCATGCACAGGCATCTTCCACTCCTCAGACTGGAGTGGGAGCAAATCATTCTTGATCCTAAGGGACTGCATAATAAGGAGGATCAGCAACAGGTCTGATAATTTAGAAAAATTTCAAACCTAAGATGAAAAAGCATAATTGACAATTTAATTGGCTTTGCAACAACAAACATGTAACTGTTTTATTTTCCTAAACAAATGACACTTGCATGGCACAATTATCACACAAACACTGTAGAACTTGTAGCTCTTCCTGTACACAGTTCTTGACATGGACATGAATACTTGATTTTGATATAGTGATTAGCAGTACAAAATGACAATACAGTGGCTTGAAACTTTCAAACACATTCAAAAGCATGCTGGTAACTGAATGAGGAAGAGAGAGTCATAAGTGCATTCTGAAACTGAACAAACAAAACTGAGCAGAGACAAAGCAAATATGGAGTATTTTAACCCATAATAATAACATGCTAGGGAATAAAAGAAGCAAAAGGAAAAGGAGTCACAGAAATAATGATTTACATTCAATTTACAATCAATGAGCAAGGAAAGTTGAACATCAAATGAGTAGCGAAAATAGAGAGGTTATAGACTAAGGGAAGAGAGATGGAAGAGATATATCAACAAGTGCAACAACTTCATAGTTTTGGCCTTGATGAAAACTTGTAGATTTTATACATTTGTTTAAAATTTTTAACCTGCTTACTCCACCATTATTCCCCCAGGGAAATTGTGTGCAATGATCAGGGACAGAAATCTCAGTTCAGAACAAAATGTATCAGCAGATAATGAGCAAATAGACTGGGCAACGGGATAAATATTTTGATATGAATACACATCAAAATGGAAGAGAGTTAATGTGGTTTAAAATAGCCCTAAAAATGCTATCAGTTAATTACATTTTGTTGAGCTGAAAGGCATGTGTAAATGAAACTAAGTGAATTAAATCAAGTTTTATTCAGTTATGAAAGGCTGAAGTGATACTGGAGCAGAACCAGCAGGAAACCCAGTTTCTCTTCCCTATCAGTCGTGATTAGTCGATCACAGCTATGGCAGGACTAGTTGCAGAAAATGCTAGCAAGGAAATGAAGAAATGTGAAGAAATCTTTATCAGCTGCTTGGTGTTCACAGTGAAATTATCACCACATGCATAAATCAAATTATGGAACTTCAGCTGTCTGTATATGTATAACTAGTATCTACTGTCTCCTAGTTAAGAGTGGAAGCAGGATAGAGGTATCTATGTCAGACAATCATTCAGTATTTGGATACAAATTCTTCTTTGTAAATTTCCATGTTAGATTTATTTAAATTTCATTACTTAACTGACTATGGTATTAGCTGATGGAGGGGTGATCCTTCCTCCCAAGAAAAATGCTTATAGACAATTTAGTAATCCAAAAGTAAACATTACCACCCACAGCCTACATTAGTGTTTAATTTACTGTAATGCTCATACATTGTTCTCCTGGTTCCTTTATTGTAGGTGCTTATGCTGGTCACTGATCTGCGAAATCATCCAGCTGCAAATCTAATGGCAGAAGGTCATCCTATGGTCATTAGTGCTGACGATCCAGCTGCTTTTGGGACCCGTGGTTTATCATATGACTTCTATGAGACCTTTATGGGAATAGGAGGTTTGAAAGCTGAGCTAACTACACTGAAGCAGTTGGCTCTGAACTCCATCAAGTGAATAAATTTAATTTCTTTTTATAAGAAAAAGCTTTGTTCAGATATTAGAGGTAGATTATATTATAGTTTCCAGTACTTCCTTTCCAATGCAGTCATCTGGGCCAGCCAAACTGTCATCGAATCTTGAACCCAGTCTGTTGCTGCCAAAGGCACTTACAATCAGTATTAAGGTATAGACACTACTGCTATGTAAGGAAATGTAGTGACAGACATGGGAACAGCAATAGCCCACAGACAGTTAATCTCTTTTTAAGGTTAAATGTTGGCCAGATCATGGGGTGGGATGTCCTCTGGCTTATTATAAAATACATGCATAGAGAAGGCTATAATTTCAATTGACAATGGAGCACCTTCATACTGTGCTAAAGTATTGGATTGGATAATGTGGTGAAGTTCAAGGATGGTGCTTGCACTCAACATTCTGACTTTAAGATTAATCGATTACCAATGAACCAAAATCACACTAATTTCTTCAACAGCAGCTAGTAAAAATAAAACAATGGCAACACACCGTGATGCACTGAATGTGCTGCTATGTTGAAGTGCTTTATGCAATTCTACCTTAAGTTAGAGAATGCTGAAGTACTCAGTAGGAAGAGTGGGGCAAGAAACTAAAATGGCATTTTCCTGTCAAGGAACCGTCTTCAAAGCTGGAAAAATAAGAAAACAAGTGTGTTAATTTGCAGAGAGGGGCTATGATAGGGTGCAGACCAAAGTTGTTAAGGTAAAATAGCTGTGTTTTTTAAAAACATATACACAATAGAAGAGAAGAAACACATTAAAACAAAAAGGTGTAGCCACATTCTTGGTGGGGGGGGGGGAGAGAGAGAGAAAAGAATGGATATCTAAAATTTTTTAATTCATTATCAAGTCCTGAGGCCTTCGATGTACCCAGATGGAACATAAGGTGTTGTTCTTCAAGCTTCAGTTGGGCATCATTGGAGCAAAATAGGACTTTTGAATGCAGAGAGCCCAGATTAGGTGTGGGATGGAGAGTTAAAATGACAGGCAACTGAAAACTCAGGATTACTCATGACGGTTATATATAGGTGTTCTGCAAAGCGATTATCCAACCTGAGTTTGCTTTCTCCACTGTAGAGGAGAACACATCAGGAGTGTCCAAATGACTGCTTCCAGTTGCCTGTCACTTTAATTGTGATTTCTCTGTTGATGTAGCTGGAATGTTCAGTTTCAATTTGTTTCTTTCTCTGTGTCCAAATGCCAGTTTATAAAGTAATTATTACCTTGACAACTATGGTTGGTACCCTATCACAGAAATTCCCTCTATTCTCACCCCTCCCCATTTCTGTAACTTAAAACATGTTTTTTTTATCACTTATCTAGTTCTGATGAATGGCCCACAACCTGAAATGTTGATTCTATGTCTCTCCCCCACAAATGCTGCTCGACCTGCTGAGTACCTCTAGCATTCTGTTTTTCTTTTGGACTTCCAGCATCACAATTTTTTTATTTCAGCTATCTTGTCTCATGTGTTTTGGAAAGAAATGTCAATGCAACATTCATAAGTTCCCAACAAATCAGCAGTGGTGTAAATTACTGTGATCCTTTTTGGGGATACTGGTGAAATTCAATTTCACTAGAGCTTTCTGTCCTGATAATTCATCTCAGATTCCCCACACAGCATATTGTTCTTTGACCCAAAGAATGTAAAAGACAGTTGCCTGGTTAAAAAGGCTAAATAATAGCAGTTACATGTTCTACTCAATTTCCAAAACTTGGGTTCCATTGAAGTCAGCGCTACTGACTAAGTATGGGTTTCTAGGATGATATTCTTGTTTACTCCAACAGCTTCTCCCAGTCCAATGACCTCAAACTGGGAAAGACAGGGGCAGCTTTGTTGTGCTAACGCCTTCATTGCCACATTACTGAATATTCACACTTAGGTACAAACTGTTCAACCCTACTGGGGCAGATTTTTGGGGTATATCGCCACAAGCTAGCCATAATTTGGTTACTTCTATGCCAGAATTTTCTGGGGTGGTTATTTAATTAGATAAACAGGATGCTGGAAAATTTTTTATAGTTTTATCATGTGTGTTTTAAGATATTTTAACATTTTAAAAGGAAATTTGAATGTGCAATTAAACAGAAAGGATTTAAAAGGATACTGGCATTGGACAGGGAAATATTTCTCGCGGGCAGCTCTAGTTGATTACGAAGACTAACAGATGTTGGTGATCTCACCCCGTGACCTTCCCCCTTCTCTATGATGTTACATAGAGACTTTTGTGCATCATCACAAATTACTGTATGCTTTTTTTTTACTAAGATTTATTTTGATGACCTGCAAGGATATTTACTGCCTTTTTGTTTTCCTAGGTACAGTGCTATGTCTGCCGAGATGAAGGGCAAAAGCATCAAACTTTGGCTGAGAAAGTGGGATGAGTTTTTGGATGAAGTCCTTAACATGTCCAACAGAGATGAGCTGTGAGAAGACCAGTTCACTGTCCTGTCGACTACTCGGTTCTTAGTGAAATAATTTTCTCTCAGGGAGATAGTGACTATTTTTTATCGTTATTAAAATGGATAATTTCAGCAATCTCTTTGTCTCCTACACTCCATTTTTCTAGCACTTCCATACAACTTATGACACCAGCTTGCTCCTGCCCCACTATCTCATCCATTATTGGTGGCAATTCATTTAGTCATTAAGTCATTGCCTCAAGGAATTTCTTTATAAAGTCCTTCTGGTATGGTGGTGCTTTCTGGGTGGGGAAAAATATTTTCAAGTGCTGTGTGCCACACCCCTATCACTATTATGTTATTTTCTTTTTCTCTTCCTCCTGCACTCTTCACACTTCATCTTTCCATTCTCCAAAGCACTTCTCAGCACATGAAAATGTATAAAATGTCAGCTCCAAATTCATTATTGTAAATCACAGCCAGAACAGTTGACAGCCCCACTCTCAGCAATAAGATATACTGTGAATTTCTGATTTTAGAAAAATGGATTAAACTATAACAGAAACAAATTTTTTAAATTCTAAGTTGAGCCAGGGATAGGCTGTGGTGCTAGAACAGGGGAAAAAGTAGAAGGTGAAGAACAAGTGTAGTTTGGTGTGTGTGTTGATACCAGGAAGATCTCTAGCCACGTCAGTAAGACATGGGCTGCTGTGGTGCGACCACAGCAGTTGCAAAATCATAATGTTTGTAGTGGCAAATGGAGACTGCTTTTGAATCCTCTCTTAATCTGTGCCTTGAACTTCAAAAATTCAACTTTTTTACAAGTTTAATAATGTTAGGTTAACTTAACTTGTATAGCTTGTGAAAAAGGAAACATGGTTTGGATTTTATTTATATTTTAGTGTCTGGAACATTATTGAAAGGATTGTATAATAAAAAAAAATTGAGTCTCATACAATAAAGAATTAGCCATGTTTACCAGCACACAAACTTGTGCAGGCACTTCATTCAATAATGTTCACAAAAGGCTTTTTTGTAGATTGACTATCTGTTTGTGCTTTAGGAAAGTCATATTAGTGAACAAATAATTGTATGCAAAGTTTATCATTCATTTTAATTAAGCTGTTATTGTGCTCTATGAATGTATCTGATATTAAATATGGGCTAAACATTAACTGGCTATGACATGTTAAATGTAATATAGTTGTCAAAAAGTCCATATCCTTTCATTTACTCCATAAATATTTGTAGAAGGGCATGTACATGACAGCATAGGTTCAGCTTCCTCATCATTTGTATTCAAGCAGAATCTCTGCCATCTGCATGGGTATCTATTCATCCCAGCAGGATAGGGAGTTATTCATTCAGCTGAATGTAAGGAGCCTGATTAAATGACTGCTGAAAAAGGAGCTCTGTAATATAAGTAATGAAACATTGCTCAAATGGACAGATTTTTTTTTGAGTATTCATCGATATGGTAATAGGACTGTTGACAAGGTGAAATGTTATTGCTTGCTTATTAACGTGAGCACATGGTGAAATGATTATGCGAGTCTGGCACATGAACATTGTGTCCAACTGCAGTATGGATCAACATATGGTACGTTAGTTTAAAACTGGAAAAACATTTAATTGTGCTTTGATGAACTGATTTTGTGCTGATGGTACTATGGACATGCAGAACAGAATTGTATTGGATGCCGTTCCTGAACCTTTTTCTTCCTGTACCTTTTCCAAAATAAAGCTTTGATTGAGCCATGCAGCTGGTCTTAAATAACTTTCCTTTTTCCATTTCTGCTTGACTGATGCAGCATTGTTGTGATGTCAAATTGTGAGATTTTCCTTTGCTGTGCGTATAGTATGCTTGAAAGCTGGAAGGCCTTGAAATTCAGCACCCATTTATCAGGTGCTAAACAGCCAGCTCAGTCTCCAGTATGGCAGGCAGAAAGTACATGATCTTTATGAGCTGGCAGTGCATCTATCTGAACATAATCCTGGGAGGAAAAGGGGTGTGGAGCATCCACTACTCCACCTACTAAATCTCACTCCTCCCTACCCCTTCCCGATCTCCACCCGAGGCCATCAATCAATTCTCCACCCCACCCTTCCTCAATATTTACCATATGTTCCTTCCCCATTGCAGATCACTACCTTGGGTTAGCAGACCACTGTAAACTGCCCCTAGAGTGTAGGTGGGTGGTGGAATCTTGGGGGAGTTGATGAGAATGTGCGAAGAATAAAAATGGAAATGGTGTAGGATTAGTCTAAATAGATGGTTGATGGTTGGCACAGACTTGGTGGGCCGAAGGGCCTGCTTACTTGTTATGTCTCTCAATTGCTCTGACTCTTGCCCTAGTTGCTGTCTTTCCACAATGAACGAAGGGCTGCTACCGGTATTTGGTGAGCTGTCCTGAGACAAGACAAAAGTAGAAAAAATGTTGAGTAATGACTAGGCAAGTAGAGATAAATATATAATACATGCTGACATAGTCCATTCTTTCCAAAGTGAAGAATTAACCTTTAACTATATTAATGCAGGATAATCTATTTCATTCAATAAAGCAGTGTAACTGAGATTTTCAATGTTAGCACTCAGTCAGTAGGTTGAGATCTATAGTGTGAGTTTTCTTCCCACTTTAAAAGAGTACTGTGAAAATCATTGTATGTTATTTTGGCATACAAGTTGCTTCCTCCTATTTGGGGGCTTAGATTTTAGGAAAATAACTTTTTTGGGTTTAAAACCCACCTCACTTGCCCTATAAGCTCCAGATTAATTTGAATTTATTGTATTTATTCAATATTTTGAAGGCCTACTTATTTAATTAGTAATGTGATTTACAATTTTATTGCTTTAAGTTTAGTAAAATATAATGAAACAAAATGTACATGACCTGTGCTCCAGAGCCTCACTTATTAGCCAAGCACACCAGAGTACCAGATACATCAGTGCACAATCGTACCCCCTTTTAGCCCTACCAAGACCAACTAGAAAATTGACATTCACAAGTTTTTGCAGTAATTCCTGTTCCAATTTGAGGATACACATATCTTGGAGAGAGGAGTTGCATCTATTATTAATTTGTGTCCTGGAAACTATTTATGGCATTGGTGGGAGAGATATTTTTGTAATCATATTTGTGCGAAATAGGTTTCAGGATTTCTAGGCATGTATACAGAACAACGAAAAAAGTACAACAATCTTTTTTTATTTGTTCATTCTGTGGGAGGCAGATGCTGCTGACAAGGTCAGCGTTTAATGTCCCTTTTCAATTGCTCTCAAAGATAGAGTTGAGATGCTGCATTCTTTCTGGTGAAGGTACTCTTATGGTGCTGTGGAGCAGAAAGTCGAAGAATTTAGACCGAGCGATGATGAGTTTACATCCAAGTCAAGATGGTGTGCAATTTGGAAGGAACCTGCAGGTGGTGTTTCCAATGCCTGCTGTCCCAGCCCTGGGATATTTGGGAGTTCCTGTTGAGTAGCCTAGGCAAGTAACTGCAGTTCATTTTATTGACGGTGTACGTTGTAGCCACTTTGCACCAATAGTGAAGGGAATGAATTCTTAGGGTGATGAATGGGGTAACCAATCCACCATTTTTTCTGAATGGTGTTGAACTTTTTGGATGTTGGAGCTGCAGTCATCCAGGCATACGAAGAGTATCCCATCACATACCTGATGATCTTTATAAATGGTGGGAAAGCTTTGGGATGTCAGCTGTTGTGTCGCCTGGCCCAGGATACCTAGTCTCTGACTTGCACTTGTAGTTGCAATTTTTATGCAGTTGCCCCCTTGAGTTTCTGGTCAATGATGACCCACAGGATGTTGATGGTGGGAAATTTGATGACATTAATGCTGTTGGAATATCAAAGGTCAATGGGCAGACTCTTTCTTGTTGGAGATGGTCATTGCCTGGCATGTTTCAGTCCCTACATGCAGTTCTCTTGGTCTTGATGTGTGCAGGCATGGACTTCATTTGTTGAGGAACATTGAACAATCATCAGTGAACATCCCCACTTCTGAAATGACAGAAGGAAGGTCTTTTATGAAGCAGCTGAAGATGGTTGGGCCTTGGACATTGCCCTGAGAGATGTCCTGGGATGGGATGATTGACATCCAACAACCAAATCAACTTTATGCGAGGTATGATTCCAACTATTGGCGTGTCTTCTCCTTTATGTAGACCATCTTCAGTTCTAACAAGGCTACTTAATGCCACACTTGGTCAAATGCAATCTTGATGTCATGAGGAGTCACTCTCATCTTGTCTTTGGAATTCAGCTTTTAGTCCATGTTTAACTGTGCTGAGATCTACAGCAGAGCGGTGCTGTTGATGTGCAGTTATTAGTGAGTAAATGCTGCTTGACAGCACTGTTGATGATGCCTTCCATTACATTGATGAAGGTTGAGAAAGGACTGGGCAATAATTAGATTGAGTGGGCTTGGATTTGTCCAGCTTTTTGTTAACAGGACAGATCTAGGGAACTTCCCATATTGTCAGGAAGACACCAAAGATTTATAAAAGAAATTTCCACCTTTCTCCTGGCCTCCAAGGAACCCTGCAGAGTACCAAGATAGAACTTGCCTTCACCTCTTCCAGCTACTTGCTGAACCTGTCAGAAAAATCTGTCCATCAGGAAGATCTCTTTCTCCAACTTCCAGTTAAAAAATGCTTTGATATTGTTGATGTCACTGGACTGTGTCATTTACATTTCATTTAGGCCCTTGCCTGTTGAAGGCATGAACCTCCAGTGACTTCAAGGTCAAGACACAGAGAATTGACCATATGGGAGTAAAGTGACCCCTTTCACTTTTGACTTCCCACCTGTAAGAAAAGATTTAAAATACTGTAATCTCCTTTATAATCTGCCCCCACAGATGGAATTTTTCACTGTTTACTATTGTTTGAACTGGGGAGGGAGGTGAAGTTACACTGCATCAACCTTCTTTTCCATTTAAGGCAATACAAAAATCATTGTTTGGGGTGCTAAAAGGGCTGCTAGCTGGTTATTGCCATTTTAAGATAAGATAGCTTTATTAGTCACATGTACATCGAAACACACAGTGAAATACATCTTTTTGCGTAGTGTTCTGGGGACAGCCTGCAAGTGTCGCCACGGTTCCGGCACCAACATAGCATGCCCACGACTTCCTAACCCGTATGTCTTTGGAATGTGGGAGCTATTGCTAATATTCATCCTCCTGTGTACTCCCTGCAACTGTCCAAATCTGTGCCAATGCGCTGGCTTCAAATAAACTGGGTGCAAGACATGTAAATTGTCTTCAACCAATTCCTAAACAACCAGATTAACAATGCTTCTATACCAGAAAATCTAGGTTTAGTGATCTGATCGAAAATCATCTTGACCCTTTTATCTTGGGTATAGTGATTGACTGAATTACTCCAAATGTTGCTGATTAGGACTGACTAACTGCCTCCAATTTCTATGTACCTTCATGTGCTTTTAAATGATGTGTACAGTGATCCCAATGAAAATCAAAAATCTTCAGAGGCTGGAAATCTGATACATAAAAAACACAAAATGCTGGAAATACTCAGCAGGTCAGGTAGCATCTGGAAAGAGAATTAATGTTTCATGTCAAAGACCCTTTGTCAGAATTGAAGATAACACTTTCTCTTTCCACAGACCTGCTGATTGTTTCCAGGATCTTCTAGTTTTATTGCACAATAATCCAAGCTCTGATGGTTTTGTTTCAGAAAGTTAGCACTTATTTCCTCTAAGCACTGAACAACTTTTCTGAATGAATTATTAGCAAGTTACAAAAGCAAAAAAAATGCTGGGACAACTGATACAATTGAAGCAGTTGACGTGATAGGGATGGTGCTGTCAGATTCCCTGAGCACTTGAGGAAACAACTCATTCAAGATTCCTGCACCTGATTGTTAACCCTGTGTGTTTGTGGAGTTCGAGTGAACTCCAGTCAGTTTGTAGCCTGTGGCACCCCATTGGTAGTTCACTGAATGCAGGTCAACAGCTACATCGATATTCACGTGAAAGTGGTTTTAAAAATCAGGGAATGTTTTGCTTCTTGTGTGTGTGATGCAAGTGATATATGTTTGTGCACTGCTATGATGTCAGCAACCAATCTCAGTTCGGTGCTCCCTCTCATTATTTACTACTGCCCCCTGCTTGTATTTAGCTGGCAAACGTGACAGGCGATCCTTTCAAATTATTGTATGCAATAAAGTCATGATTAAATCTATTGGTTCAATGATTACTGTTTATAAACACAGCAAGAGATAGACTGCAACACAAGTAAAGCATGTTGATGGCTTAGTGGAATTATCACCAAACATTTCCATCATAGCCTTGCCACTTGGTATGCAAGCAGTCCCAGCACAGAATTAACACCGGACTCCAGGGAAAGAGGTACCACCCTCTCCCCAGCAAGTGGGGTGCCTTTAGGGGTATCAAGCCGTGCTCTACCATCTGGGCCTACAGTTTGCAAATGCATCCTGTCGAACCTAGGGAGGAGAGACATGACCCAGAAAGGGGGAGCTGAGAGGGAGATCAGCTTTTAAAGAAAAATAAGGTCACTCTCTACTGCAAAGCAGACATTAATTATACATGCTGTAAACCTCAAATCAACTTAGTGGAACTAAAAACCTTAAAAAAGGAGAGCAATTATGGATATAAAGCATCTGTTTCTAGCCCTGAGGTCAATAAAGTGGTGAGGCTACATACGCTAAAACAGAGCCATGTTATTGTTCCATTCTATGAAAAAGATTTGCGTTGCGTACTGCTCAGCGATGGTAAATCTAAATTGACAACAAAATCGCCGTTTTTCTTGCCTCCCACAACATTTTTACAGTCATATGCAGCATAATCCCCACATGACAGCACATTTATTAAGGCGTTGAAATAATGTATTTTGTTTCAGTTATGTTCCAGTGTTGAGGTCCCAAATATATAAAGATGTTAAAAAACCTTGTTTTAAATATTTTGTTTAATAAGGAAAACTTGCCTTTATTTCTAAAATACAACTTCATTACTGAGTTGTGTGCTTGTTTAACCACCCTAGGCCTACACTATTAGTTTTTCATTAAGATCGGCATCTTGAGTTGCTCTTTGGGACTACTTCTGGCTGCTTGTAATTACATGGCATTAACAGTCCCTGCTTTCCAGATGAGTCTGCATTGTATTTTACTCTTTTATGCAATTGGATAAATGCAGTGGAAGAACTGTGAGCAATGATAAAAACAGACATCTCACATAGGTATTTGCATTGCAAATGTGTAGCTACTCTTGTGTTCTCTGAAGCTAGTATTTGCATATTCCTAGGATTCAATGTCCTCTTGTTAAAAGAGAGAGAGAGGGGCCCAGGGCATCTTCCATTAACACAAATCTGTCACCCGTTAAAAAGGGTCACGTGATTCAGACAGCAGTGACATAGCTGCTCTAGTGGAACCGTGCTGAGGTGGAGGTTAATAAAGAGCGCACACAGTCCTAGTACAAACAGAGTAACGTCAACAACAAAAAATTAATGAATGGCACTGTCAATGCACCTCACAGACTTTAAAACACTTTGTTAAAGAGGGTGGACCTTTCTGTTTCAGCTTGGTTAAGCTGCAGTTCACAATGATCAAAGATCAGTTAACAGCAACACACTGTTTTAACAAGATTCAGCTTAGTTTTTTCATTAGACAATTTCATGGGGTTGTCAATATCACTGTGATCAACCAAAGGAAGGGTTGCAACTCTTTCAGAAATGTCCAGAACTGACACTTTGACAATGTCCCTTACAATGCTATCCAATGCCTCACTGATGAAGACATCTTATTCAAAGCCTTCATCAATGATGTATTATATAGCATAGTAAGGGATCATCTCAGAATGTCAGTTTCAGGCATTTCTGAAAGAGTAGTAGTTCTTTTTGAACAATTATGTAGTGTTGATGGATTTACTGGGGATCTATTGTGTTCAACTCATCACCTTGGACAATGGGGTGCACTTGTCACCAAGTGCAGTATTATAGTTCTGCAAAGTTGAAGAGGTAATTTCAAATGTAATGATTATAATACAAAGGGCATCTGTCTTGAATGGCGATTCATTTCAGTACCTGGGAGTTCTGCTGAGCTACAGCATCAGCTCATGTAGTACTTCAGGCCACTTTCAGTAAGTGTAAAGGGCTGTCTACATCAAGTTACATTCTAACATGTTCCAGTAGAGCATCTTCAGGCTTCTAGGGACTTAATTGAAAGGTTTTCATTAGCAAGTCTACAAGATTCAAGAACAAATCAAAGAAAAGATGTGTGTCATCCTACACTCTTGAAGAACAAAAGAATTACATTTATACAGCATCTTTCACAGCTTTAGAGTTTCCAATATATTTTACAATCAATTACATCTGATTGAAATGTGGTCTGATTGTAATGCCTGAGAACTCTGTAAGGATATATCTCAGTCTATGTACCTTACACAAAGACCTGACTTAAGCTACTGCTAAGAAATAAGTTTGTACTCAGGCCTGGAAAATAAAGGCTGATATGTTGCAAGGGCTTTGCAAATGCTGAAGTAGGACTGACTGTACAGTATTTCAGAAATGAAAGACATGTCAACCAGAGCAGAGCTGGTTGTGGGTGGGACTTATTTGGCTTCACCAGGAAGGATTCCCTCAGCAGGAGGAATTTCCCACTGGGAGGGTCACTTTGAGGTAAGTTTCAATTTATTTTGCAGATCAGCAACAAGCCAACAATGCTTGTTGTTCTTTGCAGATCTTGGGCTCCTGGCTCCATCCTGTGCTTCTGGCAGAAATACTGTCTGGAGTCATTCAACATGGCACTGGCCTGGGACTCGATCTTTGTAGGTCAGATATCTGAGTTAGAAAAGTGCCCTGCACTGATATAATAAAGGCCAGTCAATTTTCCAGTTAAACACACAATACTCTTTCCTCCTCCTTCGTTCTGGCTGCCCCAGCCTTCCCTTCCTTCAACCCTCACCCCATTCCTTCCCCCACTTCATCTCCCAAACTGTGGGTCACAACATTAGCTGGGGCTGCATTCAGTTTGCTTTGTTGACCTGAATTTCATAAATCCTGGTTACTGTCGCATTGGTCTCTCCTCACCCACTGTTACCCTGACCTTCCCTTTCCCACTGCCAAACCAGCCTCCGCCCCTTCCAATGTCTCTGTAGCCTCCCCTCGCCCACTGCCTCATCTCTCCCAATGTCTCTGTAGCCTCCCAAATCCCACAGCTTCCCTGGCCTCTCCTCTTCCCCTGTGGCTCTCCTCTCCTATTGCCAGACTGGCCTCTCCTGCTGCTGGACTGTGCCTTTCAACACTGCAATTGGGACGGATTCCCACCCTGTGTCTTCAGTCTCCAGCTTTATTCCCTAACCACATTCTTGCCTGAAACTGACTCAGATTGTTCACAACCTTGCTGTTGAATATGACCCAAGGTGAATATCAGACCCATGTTCATGTCATCACAAATAATGCTTATTTCCACTTCTGTAACCTGCCTCAGCACATGTATGACTGACAGCCCCATACATGTGTGTGTGTGTGTGTGTGTGTGTGTGTGTGTGTGTGTGCTATGTTCAATGTTTTATTGGTCAGACTCTTTTTCCTTCATCAACTTCAGTTCATCCAATATCCTGTTGTCTGTTCTTTACTTCATACCAAGTCCCATTCATCTATCAGCTTTGTGCTCACTGGCCTACCTTGGTCTCCAGTTGAACAATATCTCAATATTAATATCGTCTTCCCTGGTTTCAAACCCCTTCATTGTTTTCTCCCTATCTCTGCAATCTCCCCAGTCCTATCACCCTCTGGGATTCCCCACTCATCCAATCCTCACTTTTTGAACATTCCTGAATTTACTTGCTCCTCCATTAGTAGTTATGCTAATACCTTTTGAGGTCCCAACTCTGGAATTCCATCTCTAAATCTTTCTACTCTCTTTAAAACGTTTCTTTAAATATACTTCTTTAACCAAGCTTTTGATGTGTCAAATTTTGCTTGATAAAGCTCCTTCGTAGGACCTTTAGACACTTTGCTCTACTAAAGTTGAAAAATAAATCCTAGTCATTGCTATTGTTGGAGACTGAGTTTGAAAAACTGCCTTCATATATCCAAGCAACCCACACAAAAAATACCAGAGGAACCCAGCAGGTCAGGCAGCATCTATGGCAGGAAATAAACAGATGACGTTTCGGATCAAGACCCTTCATCAGGACTGGAAAGGTAGAGGGCAGAAGCCAGAATTATATATCCAAGGTTTGGTGCCAGCTTTGACTGGGTTTCAGACAGGTAAGGAATTGCTGCAGTATTTCTCACTTCTAACTAGCTCAACAATTTACTCATGGGCTTTGTTTATCAATTTTATGAAGAAGTCAATGGTGGCAACGCATTCACAAGTTCTGTGTCTTTCAGTATCCTAATAACTGAGTATTGATTATATTCCAGCACAGGGAGAAGGTATGTAAGTTTTTAAGACCAATTGACTCCCAGGTGATGGAGTGCTACACATGTCAGACACCTCGCTGACCAAAAGGAATTATTAATGCTAATCTAGTAGATAGTTGTTAGTTTATGTCCAGCTTATGCACAATAGTATTTTATGGTAAATTTTAATAACAAACTTTACTGATAATGTATTTAAATTACATGAAAAACTGAAAGAAACCATATTTTTATCATTCACCAAAGGAGGTAGGGAAAATAAAGATTCAATCAATATACTACATGGGACCTTACGTTGAATATGCTATCAACTCTGAAAGGAAACAAATGAATGTAGAGGGAACCATTAAATAAATGTTTGGGGAGGCTGTATGATGAAAGGAAAAGGCAGAAGAGATTTGCAGGTGTTGAGGCAATGAGAGTATTGCTCCTGAGCCATACACTGGCTACACTGGCAGAAGGATATAAGAGGGTGGTGAACCTGTGGAATTCGTTGCCACAGAAGGCTGCGGAGGCCAAGTCATTGGGTGTATTTAAGGCAGAGACTGATAGGTTCCTGAGTGGTAAGTGGGTTAAGGGTTATGGGAAGAAGGCAGGAGAATGGGGTTGAGAAAAAAATCAGCCATGATTGAATGGCAGAGCAGACTCAATGGGTCAAATGGCTTAATTTTGCTCCTATCTTGTGGATAACTGGGCAGCAGCTTGAAGGAGAATGTAAAAATAAATGTATTTTCAAGCAAAAGGTGAGCTGGACTAGTGTAAAAGGTAAACTGGTTATGGACAAGAGACATTGAAAGAGATATCATTGGACCAGTAGTGCCCTTGCAGTGGAGTATCCAACAGTCCTGCTGAGGATAAAGCTTTTTTATTCATCTTAGTTAATTCCATAAAAGTAGTATCTGTGTAAGTATAAGTAAATATCTCTCAGCATGCTTTTAGATAGGGAGGACGATACCTGATAACCACTTTGATTTCTTCAAGGCAAAGATAACCTTAATCTATTGTAAATCTGTTATGTGTAGTTAGATTTCCAAAGATACTTGGCAAAAATACATGCAAAGAAGGTATTTGAAGTAAAACAACTATAGATAAGAAATTGGCTGAATGATTTAAAACAATGGAAATGAGTTGGGAGGTGGAAACAGGGGATACTAAAAGGATTGCCTTCCTCTAAGTTTTGAGCCAATGTGGATTTTAGTTTGTGTCAAAAATTTGGATTCAAAATCACAGCGCGCAGTACTCAAATTTGCTGATTCTAAACTTGGAAGAGGAATCAAATCAGGCAATTCAGAAGTAACAGATTTTTTTCCAGTTATGAATGGATTATGACTTATTTTTGGAAATGGTTTGAAGGTTTGCCACCACCAAGTAGGCTTTTGAGAATTAGTTGGTTAGGTTTTGCAATGCATGGCCTACCAGAGAGTTGGTCTCTGATAAGAGCTGATTGAAGCTAGAGGCAGCTATGTTTGTTATGGAGGAAAGAGAAGCTGGAGAGGCATGGGAAGGACATGATTTTTTTTTGAAAGAGACCTGAAATGCTAGTAAATTGAATGACACAAGAGATTCTGCAGATGCTGGAATCTGGCGCAACACACACAAAATGCTGGAGGAACTCAGCAGGTCAGGCAGCATCTATGGAGGGAAATAAACAGTACAGATTTTCACTATGGATGTCGAGTCCCTGTACACTTCCATCCCCCGTCAGGAAGGCCTTAAGGCTCTCTGCTTCTTTCTCGACAACAGACCCAACCAGTCCCCCTCCTCTGCCACCCTCCTCCATCTGGCAGAACTGGTACTCACCCTCAACGACTTCTCTTTCGGCTCCTCCCACTTTCTCCAAACTAAAGGTGTAGCCATGGGCACTTGCATGGTCCCCAGCTGTGCCTGCCTTTTTGTTGCTACGTGGAACAGTCCATGTTCCAAGCCTACCCCGGTAATGCCCCCCAACTCTTTCTCCGCTACATTGATGACTGCAATGGGGCCGCTTCCTGTGCTGATGCCGAGCTCATCAATTTCATCACTTTGTCTCCAACTTCCACCCTGCCCTCAAATTTACTTGATCCATCTCCAACACTCTCTCCCCTTTCTGGATCCCTCTGTCTCCATCTCCGGAGACAGATCAACCACAGACATCTTTTACAGACTCACTGACTCCCACAGTTACCTTGACTACATCTCTTCCTACTCCGTCACTTGCAAGGATGCCATCCCCTTCTCCCAGTTCCTCTGCCTCCACCGCATCTGTTCCCACGATGAGACTTTTCATTCCAGGACATTGGAGATGTCCTCTTTTTTCAGTAAACGGGGTTTCCCTTCCATCACCATCAATGCAGCCCTCACCCGTATCTCCTCCATTTCCTGCACGTCTGCCCTCACCCCATCCCCCCCGACATAACAGGGTTCCCCTTGTCCTCACCTACCACCCCACATGCCTCCACATCCATCACATCATTCTCCACACCTTCCGCCACCTCCAACGGGATCCCACCACCAAACACATCTTCCCCTCCCTCCTCAGCTTTTGGCAGGGATCGCTCTCTCCGTGACTCCCCACTGATGACCCTCCCAGGACTTATCCATGCAACTGTGCAAAGTGCTACCCCTGTCCCTACACCTCCTCCCTCACCACCATTCAGGGCCCTAGACAGGCCTTCCAAGTGAGGCACCACTTCACCTGTGAATCTGAGAGTGTCACTTATTGTATCCGATGCTCCCGGTGCGGCCTCCTATACATCAGAGAGACCCAATGCAGATTGGGTGACTGCTTTGTTGAGCACCTTTGCTCCGTCCGCCACAAAAGCCAGGACCTCCCGGTGGCCAGCCACTTAAATTCTACACCCTACTCCCATACCGACATGTCTATCCACGGCCTCCTCTACTGCCACGTTGAGGCCAGATGCAGGTTGGAGGAGCAACACCTCATATTCTGCCTTGGTAGTCTCCAACCTGACGGCCTCAACATCGATTTCTCTAACTTCCGGTAACCCCTCCCCTCTTCTCCCCCCCCCCACCCCCCACCCCCGCCTTTGTTTTCCCTCATTCCTGTGGCCTCCTCACTCATTCCCCTCCCCCACCCTCATGACCTGCCCTCCTATTCCCCACCTCCTTCCCTTTATTCCATAGATTACTGTTCTCTCCTATCAGATTCCTTCTTCTTCAGCCCTTTGCCTCTTCTACCTATCACCTCTCAGCTTCTTACGTCACTCATCCTCCCTCCCCCACCCACCTACCTTCCCCCTCTCACCTGGACTCACCTATCACCTACCAGCCTGTGCTCCTCCTCCTCCCCCGACCTTCTTATTCTGGCTTCTGTCCTCTTCCTTTCCAGTCCCGAAGAAGGGTCTCGACCCGAAACGTTGATTATTTATTTCCCTCCATAGATGCTGCCTGACCTGATAAGTTCCTCCAGCGTTTTGTGTGTGTTGTAGTAAATTGTAAGGGTGAGTTTCCAGGTGCAATGGAGCAATGCTGGAAAATGAATCATAACATCTCTAGGTAACACAGACACAGAGACACATACACACACAGATATATATCATGAAAACTAATGCTATGTAATAATGTTTATTAATATATTGTTAAACACATAAAATATACACACCATGAGTCCTAACTTCAGACTTACAAATTCTGTCCTTTATTAACTTCATATTGTTGCCACGAAACTTGTGCAAAGGACACAAAAGAATGTATAAGTTCTGATGAAAGGCCATTGTCCAAATCATTAACTCCTTTTTCTCTCTCCACAGATGCTGCCTGATGCACTGAGTATTTCCAGTACTTTCTGTTTCTTTCCTTAGAAAAAGCAGCACATTGACACCCTACATAATTTATCTAAAAAACAGAATCAAGAAGCTCTTTGAAACCACAGACACTTGCAAGTTCTAAGCTACTGGGCAGCCATTAAACCCTTTTACACATTTAAACATGAGATGCCCTTTGATAGCACTTTCAAATGTTGGAAGAGTTTACTAAATCTGAGATTGAAGATTATGATGCTCAGTGGATTGCTGCTGGATTCCTTTCTGTCCACAACATACTGACGTGTGAATTACCCTTGCAGCTGCAGACTCTGCTTCTAAAATTGACTGTGTTGTAGATGGGCATGCACTCGATCCCATGTGGACAGCTGTCTGCTTCCTACCAGTGTCATTATTCCACTCTACCATTACTGGACATGCAAGACAAATTTATTTGTTACATTTTCCTCCAAATTTAATTTCAGAGTAATGGTCTCTTTTCCCCCGAATATATATTTTTTGTGCCATGATGTCTTTTTTACCCATTTGAGCATCCAGTCATTGTGCTGGTCCCTAATTTGTCCCTTTGTCTTTAATGATCTTATTCTGACCTTATACTCTCTTTGTTCTAATGCTATCTCTGCCTCCATAAACTGTATTCTGACCCCACCAGTCTCACTCTGTCTCTCCTCCAATCTCTTTCTGTCTGCGCCACAAATTTCTGTGTCTGAAAAAAACAGCACATTGACACCCTATATCTTAAATTTTGTCCTCCTAAATCTCTTTTTGTGTCCTTTCTTCCGTTTGTATCTCCGCCCTTCCCAAATGTCTTTTTTTCTGTGCCCTGAATCTTTACTTCTTTAGCTCCTAACTTGTTTTTATCTTCCTAGTTAGCACCAGTGGCAGCAACAAACAGCCTCTGTATGGGCTGTGTATCAGCAGTGTTGTCCTGCATGTCACTGGCCAGAAATATTTTCTCTGGGGAATTGATACAAAACCCTGCCAATGAAGATGAACAGCTTGAGAACCAGCTGAACATCTGATAAAAATATCTGGGTAGAGAGTGACTAGGAGCCTTGAGTTCTGTTTTATAGACATGCAGGGAGAGATTTTGAGCTTATGTGATGCTTTAAAATTAATAATAGCAAACCAGTAGCCCGTTTTACATCCCTCCTGAATGTTCCGTTCATTCACTTCACAGATTATTGCCCTCTGCTTTATTGTACAAAGTCAAAATGAGGGTTACCCAGAGAACATCAGGAGGAAATTCTTTACACAGCGTATCCAGGATGTGGCATAGATTACACAGTGGGGGCAAAATCCCAAAACCATTAAAAAGAATTGCATGCTACAATGAAGGAACATCATAATCTCTTTTGAATTGTTTAAATTAAAATGTACTTCCCCAATAACAACAACAAGCTATATTCATATCATACATTTAACCTATTGGTGTATAACCCTGACCTGTAATTACCTTGCAGATTTCGACAGGGTAAATGGTAAATGAACAAAATCAAATACAAATATAATGTTATATAACTGTAGTGCCTAGCTATTAATTTACAAAAGCTGAATCAAATATAGGGTTTAGATTGCACTTTTTGATGGAAACAGCTCTGATAAGCCAATTTCTAAAAAGTTTTTAAAACCATATTCAATCGTACCTACATAAAACAAAGGAGACAATTTGTTCTGTGACAGAAAAGCTGTGACATAGTTAATTTTGAAAGTACTTTTTGTAGTGCCTCCCACATTTTTTTATAAAAGGAATTGCAGATATTTATAATAGGCTTTTCCATCAGACTAATCAGACATAAGGGTTTTCAATGGAGCATGTGCATATATTATTTCGTTACCATTCATAGTTTCACAGAAATTTATTTCGCAACTGCAGTTCAGCGGCAATAATGATGCAATTACTCACAGGTCAAGATTCAGTTTGTAGGTAAATTGCTGTCATTATTTACCATCTTTCAAACAACATTGATGCCTATAAAGCATCAATGGGAAAAAAAGTCTTGGTTTTCTTGGTGTAAAAACTGTAAGAATTTGTTGTTTACTTTTAAGGTTAGGGTGAAATTTTGCCCCTGTGGCTTTGCAATTAGTGAAAAATTCTACCTTTCTCAACAAATGGCCAGGCTCTAGTGTAAGTTTATTTATTTCCATCCTTGTGTAAGAAGGTCACTCAGATTGTTGAGGACAATGGCCGGCATTTACATTTTGTAAGTGGTTGTTTGTCCTCTGTACAGCACCAAGGTATAGGAGCAATTCAAATTCTGGCCCACTAAGCACACAGATCTGAAGCAGAATATCTTGAATTTCAGTCATTTACTGTTTACCCCAGTAAACCTATCAGGACCTCATCCAACTCCATCAAATCTGCTTTCAAACTCCTTTGCTCCGGGGCAAAAGAACCTCAGCTTCTCCATTCTAACCTTGTTGCTGAAATCGTTCATTTCTAGAACTATTCTAGTGGATCTTTCTGCATCCTTAACAGGAACTTTGCATCCATCCTAAAATGGACTGACCAGAACTGGATATAATACTCTGGAGTTTTATACAGATTCCAAATAAACTCTCTGTTTTTGTACTCTATACTTCAATTAATGAAATCCAGGATTTCTTACCTCACCATGTTTTGTCATCTTCAAAGACTAATGCACATCTGCTCCCAGGTTCCTTTATTTCTACACACCTTAAGAATGGTGCAGTTTAGTCTTTATTGTTTCTCCTTTCTGCCAGAATATATCATTTCACACTTCTCTATATCACATTCCATCTCTCACTTGTTTGGCCATTCTGGCAGCCTATGTTTCCTTTAAATCTATTGCTATTCACCTCACTGTTAACCCAACTTCCAAGTTTTGTGTCATTTGCATCATTTATTTTGCACAGTGAGACCTAAGACATTAAAAATAAAAAAAGGAGCAGTACTAGGTCTGATGCCTGGGAACTCCACTGTCTACTATCCTCCTGTCACCAGAACAACCATTACCATAACACTCCATTTTCTGTCCATAGAACCATAGAACAATACAGCACAATACTGGCCCTTCGGCCCACCATGTTGTGCCAACCTTCAAACCACTCCTAAGACTATCTAACCCCTTCCTCCCACATATCCTGTCTAAAACCAGTTTTTTGTATCTATACTGCCACTGCTTCTTTTATTCCAGGGTCCTCAATTTTGCTAACCAGCCTTTAGGTAGAATTTTGTCAAATGGCTTGTGAAAATATATACAGAATGACCTCTACGGCATTACCTTCCACCTTCCCTGGTACGTCATTAAAAACTTCAATCAGGTTAGGCAAACATGAGCTGCGTTATCACATCTGTGCTGACTAGTTCCTTTTTATTAAACTTTGTCAAGTGCCTATCTAATTTTCCCCCTAATTATAGTTTCTAAAAGCTTCCCTACCACTGAGGCTAAATTGATTGGAATGTAGTCACCAGCCATGTCCTTAAATGCCTTTTTAAACAAGGCAGTCACGTTTGCATTTTCCAGTTTTCTGGCTTCTCTCTATATTTAGAGAGGATTGCAAAATTTGACCCAGTGTGTTCAATCCAATTCTCCAAGTTTCTGGTTGCACGTGCCTCTGTGCCAATCCCATGGCTGCACTTATCCGCTGCCACATCTGCCGGGAGTTCATGCTAGAGGCCCCATTGTGGCTGTTCCATGAGGCTAAGTGTGCTGTGAATAGTGACCCGGTCACAGGTGTTGGAATCTGATGCTCCGCCCCAGCACTGCCTTGATGGCTGTTGACAGCTTGCTGCTGTCAGTGGCATATTTTCACTGTTTATAAATGTCTCTGATATTTAAAAACAGTTTAGATGGACTTAAATAATGACCAAAAAATAAAATTTACTTCTAAATGTAATTAAATATAAGGAAATAATAAATGTAGTCAAACATACATAAGTTAATTAAGTGCATCCAGCCCTTCATCCAAGTACAATTTGGACTGAGAGAGAGAAATGTCTGAGTTTGACCTTCAGCGTGTTTCCAACTCTGCAAACACAAAAGTCAAAGACATGCTGAACACTGGAGGGCGGACAGACTGCAGTTCCACCCAAATTGTAGCTCAATTCAGCCCATTGCTTTCATATTTCCTTTGACATAATACATAGAACATTACAGCACAGTACAGGCCCTTCAGCCCACAATGTTGTGCCGACATTTTATCCTGCTCTTAGATCTATTTAACCCTTCCCTCCCACATAGCCCCCCATTTCTCTATCATTTATGTGCCTATCTAAGAGTCTCTTAAATGTCCCTAATGTATCTGCCACCACAACCTCTGCCGGCAGTGCATTCCACCCACCCACCACTCTCTGCGTAAAAAAAACTTACCCCTGACATCCCCCTTATATCTTCCTCCAATCACCTTGAAATTATGTCCCCTCGTGTTAGCCATAGTCGCCCTGGGAAAAAGTCTCTGACTGTCCACTCGATCTATACCTCTTATCATCTTGTACACCTCTATCAAGTCACCTTTGATCCTCCTCCTCTCGAAAGAGAAAAGCCCTAGCTCACTCAACCTATCCTCATAAGACCTGCTCTCCAATTGGTATTGGTATTGGTTTATTATTGTCACTTGTACCGAAGTACAGTGAAAAACTTGTCTTGCAAACCGATCATACAGGTCAATTCATTACACAGTGCAGTTACATTGAGTTAGTACAGAGTCCATTGAGGTAGTACAGGTAAAAACAATAACAGTACAGAGTGAAGTGTCATCACTACAGAGAAAGTGCAGTGCAATAAGGTGCAAGGTCACAACAAGGTAGATCATGAGGTCATAGTCTCATTGTATAAGGGAACTGTTCAATAGTCTTATCACAGTGGGGTAGAAGCTGTCCTAATCCAGGCAGCATCCTGGTAAATCTCCTCTGCACCCTCTCTAAAGAAGTAGGCAATTTAGCTCATCAAGTCAATGCTGGCCTACAGAGCAATCCCTTTCCGCCACTAATTTTCTGTATAAACTATTCTCCCTATATTATAATCAACTCCCCCAGATTCTACCAGTCACCTGTACACTAGTGAACTGCTATTAATCTACCGACCTGCATACCTTTGGGATATGAAAGGAAACCATAGTAAATCTATGTGGTCATAGGAAGACTATGCAAACTCCCCATAGACAGCACCAGGAGTCAGGATCGAACCTAGGTCACTGTGCTCTGAGGCTGCAGCTCTATGTGCCATTGTGTTGCCTCTATGGTGTCCACCCCCTTTCCCTCAGCAATCTTGGATACACTCTGTCTGGACCAGGTGACTTTAACATAGCCAGGCTTTCTGGTACCACATCCTCATCAATTTTTATTCCATCCATTATCACCATTACCTTCCTTCTACTGAGATCCTGTGGAAGACTGGATTTATACATTAACTGCCAGATTATTCTCATATTCCCTCTTTGTTAAACTAATCTTCCTTTTCACCTGCTTGCAGCCTGGTTCTCAACATAATTAGTAACCAAATATTTTCTCCATACCTTTCTTTTCCAACCATCTTGCATCCCAAACTATTAAGTGGCCTTTTTTAAGCCATATCTCAATTATTGCTACTACATCATTTTCCTTAAGGGCTACTTGTACCTGCAGTTCACCACCTTATTCATCATACAGCCATTCTAAACCTGCCTTTGTCTTTCTTGCAGTTTCTTTCAATTTGCTCCCAACCAAAACATTACCACCTACTCCTGTCCTCTCCAACAATCCCAGTCATTTGCGGCTCTCATTCTTTTTCCCTTCCATTACAAGTCAGTGCCCAAACCCCCGTCAATTTAGATTAAACGCTCCCCAGCTACATTAGTTAATCTCCCTGGGAGGACTTTGGTCCCAGTTCTGTTGAGGTACTATTTATCCATTCATCTTAAACAGTACCCTCTTGCCCAGTGCCTCAAGATTCTGAAGCCTATTCTCATGCTCCATGTCTTACCTACACATTAACCTGCCTGATCTTCCTCTTCCTACTGTTGCTAGTATGTGACCAGAGGGTAGTCCAGAGATGACTTCCTTTTTAACTTTCTCCCTAAATCCTGAAAGTCTGTCTGTACTATGTCAGTTCCTGCCCTCCCTATGCTGTTGGTACCTAGATGTACAATGGTTTCTGGTTCACCCCTGCACTCTCCTCTTGATAGTCTTATCCCAGTACTAGAATGAGGGAGAGGTGGGGCTGACAGTGAGCAACATATCACAAGGAACTCACATTCATGGTTACAGAAATGGCAGTTTGCTCTCCTGACTATGGAATCCCTTATAATTAATGCATTTCTATCTTTGAACTTTGTATCTGAGACAGCACTCCTTTCCTCAGTCAAGTGCTTCTGTCCTTATCTAAACCGGCCATTTTCCACCAGAAGTCAATGGATGCTATTGTAAACAAAAGTCCTCAGCTCAGGAGTGGTTCAGAGGCTTCAGGTAGTTCAGGAATTTCCAGAGATCAAACATGTGTTAACCAGATTTGAATGGCTCAGCTATTTCAGTTATTCTCAACACTGGTGCCCCACAAGGCTGCATCCTCAGCCCTCTACTCCCTATACACTCACGACTGTGTGGCCAGATTCTGCTCTAACTCCATCTACAAGTTTGCAGATGATACCGCCATTGTAGGCTGTATCTCAAACAGCAATGAGTCGGAGTACAGGAAGAAGATAGAGAGCTTAGTGGAATGGTGTCATGACAAGAATCTTTCCCTCAATGTCAACAAAACTAAAGAGCTGGTCATTGACTTCAGGAAAGGGGGCAGTGTACATGCACCTGTCTACATCAGTGGTGCTGAGGTCAAGAGGGTTGACAGCTTCAAGTTCCTGGGAGTGAACATCACCAACAACCTGTCCTGGTCAAATCACGTAGATGCCACGGCCAAGAAAGCTCACCAGCGCCTCTACTTCCTCAGGAGGCTAAAGAAATTTGGTTTGTCCCCTTTGACTCTCACCAACTTTTCCCAATGCACCATAGAAAGCATCCTATCTGGATGTATCACGGCTTGGTATGGCAACTGCTCTGCCCAGGACCGCAAGAAGCTGCAGAGAGTTGTGGACACAGCCCAGCGCACCACAGACACCAGCCTCCCCTCCTTGGACTCTGCCTTTACCTCTCGTTGTCTTGGTGTAGCAGCCAGCATAATCAAAGACCCCACCCACCCAGGACATTCTCTCTTCTTTCCTCTTCCATCAGGTAGAAGATACAGGAGCCTGAGGGCACGTACCACCAGACTTAAGGACAGCTTCTACCCCACTGTGATAAAACTATTGAACGGTTCCCTTATACAATGAGATGGACTATGACCTCACAATCTACCTTGTTGTGACCTTGCACCTTATTGCACTGCACTTTCTCTGTAGCTGTGACACTTTACTCTATGCTGTTATTGTTTTTTACCTGTACTACATCAATGCACTCTGTACTAACTCTATGTAACTGCACTATGTAATGAATTGACCTGTACGATCGGTTTATAAGACAAGCTTTTCACTGTACCTCGGTACAAGTGACAATAATAAACCAATACCAATACCCTGCCTTTAACAACAAAGCACCATTGGAATAGAATTTAAATGTTACAACAGATCAAAACTACCACTGCAACCACATGCTTTTATGTAGTACTTTTAACATATCAAGGCATACCACTGCAGCACTATCAAGATTAAAATTTGACTTTGAGGTAATTAATAGAGATATTAGGACAAATAGTTTGGTTAGGGAATAAGTGGATCTCCAAGTGGCCAGAATTAGGGGAGTGCAGAGATCTTGGTAGGTTTTTGTACTGGAGGAAACTATGGAAATGGGGAGGGCTGAGGCCATGGGTAGTTTTTTCCTCTGTGCTGTTGCATTGTTGTCAAAGCATGAAGGTTGCTTTATGGCACAGTCCTGTGTAAATACAATCATTTTAACAAAGGTACCAATCTGATAAATTGACATCTTAATTAAGATAACAATTTTGAATTGTCTCGATAATGTAATCTTTTCAGGTTTTGACAGTATGTTGAAATGGGCAATGAATCATTTCTGACATTTTTAGTCTTGTATTTAATGAACAGGGGTTCTCATTCACCTGGGAGATCCAATTCAGGATTTGTGTAGAGATGCATTACTGTGTGTCGATTTTATAGCACTGGTGCAAAGAATGCTCTTATTGTTACAAGCTGTATTGCAACTTAAGTATAAATAGGATGCCAATTTATGCAGACTAGCTGTGGCCAGGGTTATTTAAATGTTTAAATTCTTTTCCATAGAAGTGGTATTTTTTGATCTCTTCATAAATGTTCTGTTATGCTTCTAAGTGTTTTACGAGTTGTTAAAAATTAAACAGAGGGTTCCATTATTGGCTTAGTGAATAAATTCCCCATGTAGTGTGATACTGAACCACAGAGACCAGGAGGATCCAAGCTTTGACCCTAGGTTAATTGCAAGGTAACAGGACCAGAAGGGGCAGCTGTTAAAGCTCAATAGTTGGGATCAACATTCCTGCGTTAGGGAGGGACAAACCAAGCAGAAATACTGCTCTACATTGCTAGCCGGTGACAGAAAGAAAGATCCTACATTTATATAGGGCCTTTCATGATCTTAGGGCCTCTCAATTAAGTACTTTTGTAGTGTAGTTACTGTTGTAATATAGATGTCTGCTGGATTGTGTGAATAGCAGGAAGTAACTGTATTGGCCTTGGTTCCAATGCACCCATGACAATCAGTGTCTGATTCAGTAATGAAACAACCAGTTGAGTGAGTCACTTCCAAATGGTGAGGCACTGTGAGGAGAGGAGGAAGGAATATTGCCTGGTTTTGGGGGAGGGGAGAACAAAGCAGTAACAAGTGAAAAGCAGCCTGGAGTTGGATAACATAATTGAGCATGTCATCTATGATACAGGAGACAGACAAAGAACTGAAAGAATGTTGTTTATATATGATGGTGATGATAATGTACTGATTGAGAAAAGTACAAAGATAGAGTTGGAAGCAATTGTGATATACAGAGGCAGTAGCAAATGGCCAGGAAAACATGAATGCTACTTTAAACAGTCCTTGAAAGTAAAGTATTCCCTTTTTCTCTGTGTATGTGTATTGGATTGGCAGGGTGGTGGAAGACACCATCTTGTCTCACTTAAGTTGTAGATATCATTGTCCATGCAATCACATGCTAAAAATGTACATTTGTGAATGTAATGTTTAAATATTTTTTAGAAGTATTGATAATTTTATTTGTAGTCATTTTGCTGAAAGTTATGATTTCTATGGCCTATTTTTAGTGTAATTTCATTATGTAAGTGAGACAAGTAACTTGGTCTTGGCAGCGCTGACTGAAGCCGTCAGATCCCAGCCCACTGAGTTCCATTGCACTGTGACCCTTTCACATCTGCCTGCTGAGTGCCCTGATTTAAATAGCTCACAATCAGGGCCTGTGACATGGCAGCTCCGAGTTTCCTGCTTTTACACTTACCAAAGCACTTTTGGAAAGTTAAGCTGAGAGTGATGAGCTGCAGCTGTTTCCAAGATCAGCTGAGACAGGCAGAAGTTTTCGAGGTGTTTTCTGCAGCTTGGAAATCCCATGCCTGCGGGAATATCCCACTATATGGAACAAAGGAGAGTCAGCCAGCATTTATGGAAGACGAATCTCAGCAGATATAATACTTCCCATGAACCATACAGTTGGCATGGGTCATGTGAGGGCTTCAGTGTTGATTCTGCACTTTACCAAAGGTGCAAAAAACAGAACTACAAGCCACTGTATGACAACCAGCAACCATGCATCTCGACCTTCACTATTGTGAGGATGCTGACTCCACTCAAGTTTTATAACATTGGGTCACTTCAGGCAGCCATGGGGAATCTCTGTAATTTCAGCCAGGATGTAGCCACGGTACATTAGTCAGCTGACTGATGCATTTACACAGGAGGGGTGGAGAACTTATTGACTTTGGATTTACAGCAAGGCAACAGTGAGATAAACTTTCATATCTTGTAATGGTTTGCTTTCCTCAGCTTCAAGGTATAGTTGACAATAACCACAATGCTTTGCAGAGGAAGGGAAAAGAGATCTCTGAATAACACCGTGGGCAGAATTTCCAACTTTAGAGGTGTGTAAAATGAGTAAAGTTGATCAACTACTTATCATACAACTAACCCACTTTCACTCACATCCTCCCTTTCATGACACAGCCCACTTGGAAGGGTGTCACCTTGGAATTTGTTTCTAAGCAGTCTAATGCACGTTCTGTACATTTAATTTTTTTTTCTATATTGAAGGAATATTCTATTTTGTTCGGCACAGCTTTGTGGGCTGAAGGGCCTGAATTGTGCTGTAATTGTTCTATGTTCTATGAAGGCACTAAAATAAATGCAAGTTGTTCACATCATGCTTCACATGAAGACCAATGTCTATGCACTAGCATCTTGTTCTTGCAGACATAAATCTACATCTGTCACACTGAGATGTGAAAGCTGGAAATCCAGAGAGCTGCTAGAGGGTCATTGGTCACTCTAATTGTAAAATTAACATTCACTAATGCAAAAGGGAAGGTAAATTATGGATGCAAAATATATATTTGCATTAAAGGTACATTATCTTCATAGTATTGGCCAGCTTGCTGCTAATCTTGAGGAAAGTGACCAACAAAATTTATGGCCTTGATTTCCCATTTTACAATGTCATTTTCAATTTTGTATCCTCTTTAGAAATCAGTGAAATCATCAAACAGGTTGAGCAGCCAATCAGATTAAAGATTTCTGACATACAGTAATCTTAGAAGAAAAAGACTACAGGTTATAATTCAGTTCTTACTCATTTTACAGAAAACAATATAAAGATTGCGATGTACACATGGGATTATTTTATAAACTATTTAAATGAATCTGTACTTTACCAAAGATGCAATATAGTAGCTCTATATTATTTTAAAAGTCTTTGGCACTTTTAGTATGAAATGGAGGGATGATTCTCCAGACATCTGCAGTAAGCTTTTCATGACCAGAGAAGCTGTTCAATAATAATCATGACATTTTAGGCTGTTAAGACCTCAGCCACACTTTTTAAACAAGTAATAACATTTTCAATGGCTTTAGCAGTGAAAATAGCATGTAAAAATATGAAACCTTTATTCTCTTCGTAGATGGTGGTGCCTGACCTGCTGAATATTTACAGCATTTTCTGTGTTTATTTCCAACAAACTTGTATCATGGAGAAAAGATCTTTGCCACTGAAGAAAATTATATAAATAATCAGATAGATCTGAAATTCATTCGTAGAATAATTCAAACTTATTTTGTAAATTTTAATACCAGTGTTTGAGTAGCTATCAGTAACATATCTCAAAATATTAAAAGAGCTAAACAACAGTTATACATGAGGATCTTCAACAGTTAGTGTTTGCAACAAAGCCTATTTTTGATGTTTATTTTAATGCGGTGATGTACTAATTCAACATCATGATATTTTCAAATGGTGAAAGCTATATATTGCCACATCTATAACAGATGATACAGTAATGTGCTAATATTTATTCCCTCCATAGCTCAGGGCCTTTGACCAAATAAATGTAATACTCCTTATGCTGCCTGATTGAAATCAGTGAAGATCAGACCTGGAATTATGCTGGAATCTTCCTTGTCTGTGGTAATGGCTACCTTATATAAAATCTGCACTGAGTTACATACCGTGGCAACATTCTGCTACCCAGTGGTCAATAACTGAAACAGCAGAGAATCAGAACTGTACAGAGGTCTGGGTTATGTGTTGTAATTGATGCGGAGGACAGCATTTGTCAACTAGACTGAATGAGTTATACATGAGGTGTGAGATTCTTCTGGTTCTTTTAATGATTCCCTTCCAAATTAGTGACCTGTGCACTCAGAAGAAACTGTTAAAGACTTTTTTGTTCATTGACAATTACACTTAGAGGAAAACTGTACAAGCTTTCCATGGTGATTTGCAGTGCTTGAAATTTTTAAAATTAAAGTCTTGTAATCAGAGCTATTAGTGACTTCAGAATACTTTAAAAGAAAACAGCCTTTTACAATCAGAAGCAGGGCCTTGATGTAAACACAAGTAATATTACAGTAGGTCTCTTGGATCACATGCCTAGTTATTTTGTTTCTTTTTATGGCACTATAATATTATAATCTTCCTTCAGTTTTATTTAGCATGAAGAATTCGTTTTAGTATCCTTTCCAATTGGCTTACTCAGATTAGTTGAGAGAACCACTGGTCTAAGGTTCAATCTCCATTCGTGCTAAGTTAACAACTGATTTGCAATTGTTTTTATTATCTCTCGATTTGAAGGGAAAAACCAAGCAGTGTTTCTTCCTCATGATTACCATCCAATGGCCCCTGTTGGGAACACCCATAGGTGGTTATAAGAATGGTATTAGACTCAGATTTGATCCTCCCATGGTAGGAGAACCATCAACTGCTAAGCTTGATGCATGAATAAAAACTTCTGAGAGAGCTGAAAATCAAAAAGCTGCAGATGCTGGAAATCTGAAATAAAAACAGAAATAGATGCAAACACTCAGTAGGTCAGATGGCATAACTTACAGCACAAATGGCCAGTTTGGATATAAAGGAGCGAGTCTCCTCTACTATTATGAGGTCCAACACAAGTCTGAGGAACAGTGCCTCATCTTCCATTTGGGCATGTTCCATCCTTCTAGACTCAATATAAAATTCTACAGCTTGCTTTCTCAGTCTGTATCAGAACTGATCATCTCTGCTCTATGTCAACCACCTGTGATATTGCCCCACAGCTCTGCATTTTGCAACTGTTTACACTCCTTTGTTTGTATTCTCACTCTTCAACTTCTCCCATCAACCAATCGACTGGAGGACAGCTACAAATTATCCTTAATGCAACCCTGGCCTCACCTTATCACAGTTATTCCCATTGTCCTTCCCCTACCTTCTCTGCAAGTTAAAACCCTCACCCATCTGGCCAAAGAGTCTTTGGCCAGGTACGGTAACTATGTTTCTCTTTCCACTGATGCTGTCTGACCTGCCGAGTGTTTCCAGAGTGTTCTGTTTTTCTTTCTTCTTAGAAAGTTTTTTTTTCTGTTTTTATTTTTTCTCAGAAATTTATCTTAAGTCTTTACGGCAATTGTTTATTTTTGTTTTGCACCCAGCACCACAGCTGAATTCATTGGGCTAACTCTGAAAACTCCCGCATCAGGGCAGAGCTTCAAAGGTGAAGAGCAGCAGCAAAGGAACAATAAGAGTTACAGTCTATCCACATCAACACATGCATTTGATAATTTCTATTCTTGTTTTTCAAAGGCTCCATGATATAACCACTCCTCATATGTAATCTCCAGAGCTGAAATTCCCCATAACATCCTGCTCCTTGGTGTTTAAGCTCTTGTGGACAGCCTCCATTGTGTTCTTTGCCTCACCATTATTGGATTGCTAATTGGAATTCCCTCCCTTAACATTTTTGCTTCTCCATCTTCTCTATTACTTTCCTCAAAACTTACCACTTTTATCCTTTCTCGGGGCTTATGGCATCCTTTTATTTGAATGTCCCCCCCCCGTAAAACATGCTTGGACTCTTTTCCTATTTTAAAAGCCCAACATAAATGAAACTTATTGTTGATGGCAACGTTGATCAGATACTTGCTACATAATGGAAAAGATCTAGCTCTTGTTGAGCAATGACAGTACAATCAATATTATAGATGTGGCTGAAGGCTATACTGACCATTGTGCTAGATCAAAACTTCCAATCACAGCCTGCCATGCTTTACTGACTAAAATAAGGCACAGCAGTAATTAGCAAACCTTAAATGTCCATGCAACCATATTCGCAGCACTTGTCTAGATTATCTGGCAATGATGATTGACGCTGACCTTGCAGGATGCCAGATGGAGAGCTGTTCCAGCTGCCACAAGGTTAAATGCCAACTGGATATCCCAGGGAATCTGAGTACTTTTCACATTTTGCAATTCTGACAGGATTAATCATTCTTAATCATTTAGATTTGTTACAGCCTGAAGTTAAGATTGGTCACATTCTAGGAATTTCTGCAAAATAAGGCACTTTGTTATTGTTCTTTTAAATATAAAACCATCTTTTCTCTTTTAGGAACATAAAGAGAACAAATAAATATCAAAGTTTTTTTACGGAATGAACTGCTGTTTCAAGTTAGTTATGATTAATGTGGTAAAAACTCAAGTCCATTGCTCAGTTTGCATGGATATCCACAGGATAATTACAGCATCATTGAACTAAAGGTCATATTTGTTGGGCAAACAATACACATGAAAGATGTGACAGAATGCCACTTTCATTGATATAAACATGATTTATTGCAACAAACTACACATTGCATTTGCCATATTTCTCTTGGCTCGTTACCAGAACAGTAAACAATGCGGCTATTAGTCATGACCTGACAGATCTCAGGAAGCAATGGAGCACTGGAACTGACTTCAGAGCCCTTGCACTAGAAAGGCACAAATCAACCTCTGTGGATTGGTGACCTTGTTGAAAGGTGTGCTAGTGTGGATGTCGAATGATAACACAACTTGGTGTTTCTGGGATGCCCTTCATGGAAAATAACCTGATTGTAGAATTGACTGCTAATTAAACTTAAAATGTTGTACATTTAGGCTAAAACAGAGAACAGAAAATATTAGCCAAAGAATGTGGGGCAGTGGTGTAAGTGCAATGAGTTATCTTGAATGTATTGAATGGAATTCACCAGGGTTTGCAATTTGTTCACAATTAATGTTAATGAAGTGTGTTTTATAACTCAAAGCAAATTTGCAAATTCTGCTGAGTGAGAGCTGCTTTTATGTTATGCTAGGTAGACTATTGTCTAAATGGAGAAAGATTGCGGATGTGCAAAGTACAGTAGGATATAGTTATTCTTGTGCACAAATCACAAAAAGTTAGCAGGCCGGTGCAGCAAGTGGTTAGGAAGGCAAGTAGCACATTGGCCTTTACTGCAGGATGGTTGGACTTTAGAAATAGGGACGTATTGTTACAATTGGGCAGGGTGTTGGTAAGGCCACACCTGGAGTACTGTGCATAATTTTTGTCTCCTTTTTTTAAAGAAAGGATATACTTGCATTGGAGGCAGCCTAAAAGATTCTTTGGGCTCTAGAAATTATATCTATATTCTCTGGAGTTCAGGAGAATGAGGGGTGATCTTATTGAATCATATAAGGTCCTTAGGTGGCAGGGCAGAATAGATGTCAAGATGTTTCTATTAGTAGGAGAACCTTGAACAAAGTACATAGTTGCAAGAATTAGGAGCGACCACTTAAAACTGATGTGCTCTCTCTTTAGATTTCCAGAGATTCTTTGCAGAGTTGTAGAATCATAGAGTTCTACAGCACAGAGACAGGCCCTTGAGCTAGTCCCATTTACCTGCATTTGGCCTATATCCCTCTAAACCTTTCCTATCCATGTACTGTCCAAATGTCTTTAAAATGATTTTATTCTATCTGCCTCACTTCCTCTGTAGCTTGTTCCATATACCCACCAGCCTCTGTGTGAAAAACTTGCCTCTCAGGTCCTTTTAAATTTTTGCATTATCTATGTCCCTTATGATTTTATAAACCCCTGTAAGGTCATTCCTCAGCTTCCTTCACTCCAGGAAAACAGTCCCAACCTGTCCAGTGTTGCCTCATAACTCATGCCCTCCAGCTCGGGCAATATCCCTGGTGAGCCTTACATCAGCGGTAAGATTCTTAGGGACAGGATCTACTTCGCCGATGACACCACTGTTGTTGGCAGAATCTCATTTGGCAACGAGAGTGAGATAGATTGGCTGGTTGAGTGGTGTCGCAACAACAACCTCGCACTCAACATCGGCAAGACCAAAGAATTGATTGTGGATTTCAGGAAGGGGAAGTCTGGAGAATACACACCAGTCCTCATTGAGGGGCCAGCAGTGGAAAGGGTGAGCAGCTTCAAGTTCCTGGGCATCAACATCTCAGAGGATCCTGGGCCCAACACATTAATGCAGTCACGAAGAAGGCACGCCAGTGGCTCTACTTCATCTGGAGTTTGAGGAGATTTGGTATGTCACCAATGACACTTGCAAACTTCTATAGATGTACAATGGAGAGCATTCTGACAGGTTGCATCACCGCCTGGTATGGAGGCACCAATGTGCAGGACTGAAAGAGGCTGCAGAGGGCTATGGACTCAGCCAGTTCCATCACGGACATCTCCATCAAGGACATCTTCAAGAGGCAGTGCCTCAAGAAGCGGCATCCATCATTAAGGACACTCACCACCTGGGACATGCCCTCTTCTTGTTACTACCACCAGGGAGGAGGTACAGGAGCTTGGAGACCCACACTCAATGTTTCAGGAACAGTTTCTTCCCATCCACCATTAGATTTCTGATCGGTCTATGAACCCACGAACTCTACCTCGTTATTCCTCTTTTGCACTATTTTATTTCTTTGGTAACTTATAGTAATATTTATGTCTTGCACTGTACTGCTGCCACAAAACAACAAATTTCACAATGTATGTCAGTGATAATAAACCTGATTCTGATACATCTGGAAAAATACAGACTTATTAAGGATAGTCAGCATGGCTTTGGGTGGAGGAGGTCATGTCTTACAGCAGGTGATGAAGATGATTGATGAGGGTAGGGTAGTGGATGTTGTATACCTGGTCTTTAGTAAAGCATTTGACAAGGTCCCTCATGGTAGCCTGATCCAGAAGGTTAAAGCATATGGGATCCATGGAGATTTGGTAGATTAGATTCAAAACTGAAGCCTTAGAAGACAAAGGGTAGTGGTGACGGGGTGTTATTCTGACTGGAGGTCTGTGACCAGTGGTGTTCTGCTAGGATCAGTGCTGGGACCTTTGCTGTGTGTGATATATAGAAATAAAGAAATAACTTAGATGAAAATGTAGGTGGGCTGATTCAGCAGAATATAGAGCAGTTGGAAGTGTGTGCAGAGGAATGGCAGAGTGAGTTTCATCCGAACGAGTGTGAGGTGTGGCACTTTGGAAGGTCAAATGCAACAGAACAGTATACAGTAAGTGGCAGGACCCTTAGGAACACTGATGTACAGCGGGATCTTGGGGTGTAAGTCCATAGCTCCCCAAAAGTGGCAACACAAGTAGAAAGGTGGTAAAGAAGGAATACGGTGTAACTGGGTTCATCATTTGGGGTATTGAGTATAAAAGCCGAGAAATCATGTTGCTGCTATATAAAACTTTGGTTAGGCCACATTTGGGGTAATGTGTTGCAGTTCTGGTCGCCACATTACAGGAAGCATATGGAGGTTTTGGATAGGGTGCCAAAGAGGTTCACCAGGATGTTGCCTGGATTGGAGAGAATTAGCTTTATGGAGAGGATGGACAAACTTGGATTGTTTTCTGTGGACTCCTGAAGGCTGAGGGCGTCCTGATAGAAGTATACGAAATTATGAATGGCATAGATAGGGTAGATGCTCAGAGTCTTTCTCCCATGGTGGAAATGTCAAATATTAAAGGGCAGAGGTTTAAGGTGAGAGGGAGAAAGTTTAAAGGAGATTTACAAAGCAAGTTTTTTTTTACACAGAGTTGTAGGAGCCTGAAATGTGCTGCCAAGGGAAATGGTGGAAGCAGATACAATAGCAACGTTTAAGAGGCATTTAGGCAGGATCAAGCAGCGAATGGAGGGAGACAGAGCATGTGTAGGCAGATGTGATTAGTTTGAATCGGCATCATGGTTGGCATGGACATCATGGGCCGAAGGGCCTGTTCCTGTGCTGTACTGTTCTACGTTCTCTCTAACTTAATCACATCCTTCTTATAGTATGGTGACCAGAATTGCACGCAGTATTCCAGGTGTGGTTTCACCAATGGCTTGTACAGCTGGAACATGACGTCCCAACTCTTGTACAGAATGCTCCATCCGATGATGGCAAGTATGCTGCACACCTTCTTTACCACTTTGTCTGTGTCACCACTTTCAGAGAAATATGTAGTTGTACCCCTAGGTCTCTGTTCTATAACACTTCCCATGGTCCTGTTGTTCACTGTGTAAGTCCTGACTTGGTTTAACTTCCCAGAATGCATCACTTCACACTTGTCCGAGTTAAATTCCATCTGCTATTCCTTTGCCCACTTTCCCAATTGGTCTTGATCCTGCTGTAACCTTAGACAACCTTCTTCACTGTCCATCATACCACCAATTTTGGTGTCATTTGCTAACTTATGCCACCCACATTCTCATCGAGATTGTTTATATGACAAATAGTACCAACCCCTGTGGCATACCACTGGACACAGGCCTCCCACATGAAAAACAACCCTCCACTAACACCCTCTGACTCCTTCCACCAAGACAATTTTGTATCCACCTGGCTAGCTCACCCTGGATCCTATGTAATCTCACCTTCTGGACTAGCCTACCATGAAGGACCTTGTCAAAAGCCTTGCAAAAGTCCATGTAGACAACATCTACCACCCTGCCCTCGTCAATCCTCCTGGTTACTCCTTCAAAAAACTCAGTCTTTGGAGAGGTGACCAAGAGTGTGATGAATTTCTGGAATTCTCTACCCCAGAGCATTGTTGAGGCTGGATCATTAGGGGTTTTTGAAGTGGAGGTAAGTAAATTTTTGAAAGATTGGGGAATTGAGGTCTATGGGGAATTTGCACAGAAGAGGAGATGAAGCCTTATGCAGATCAGCCATGATAATATTGAATGGCGGGGCAGGCTTGAGGAGCCAGTTGGCCTACTCCTGCTCCTATTTTCTTATTTTCTTGTGTTCTTATTGGTCCTTCTCTTTGATCTCATGGATCTCACTGAATCAAGTAAGCCATGTTAAACATGTCTGATTTAAAAAAGCTGGCATCCATAACAATGGTTCTTCACTATTGGCATCTATGAAGAATCTGTCAAATTTATGTTGCTGTCACTGCAGGCACATTGTAATCTGTGCTCTAACACAGCATCACGTACACTGGAAAACAGACAAAAAGATATAGCTCAGGTTGATAAATCTTTGAAGTTGCAGCACATGTTGAGAAAGCCGATAGTAAAGCATAAGAATCTTAAGCTTCATAAACAGAGCAAAGAAATTATGTTTAACCTTTATAAAACATGACTAGAGATTCCATCCCAATCTAGTCACAGTTTAAGAAGGATGTGAAAGTTCTGGAAGCAGTGCAGGAAAGATTTTCCAGAATTCTTCCAGGGAGGTGGGTTTCAAATTACAAGACAGACTAAAGAGCTCAAGGGACACAAGAGACTGTAGATGCTGGAATCTGGAGCAACAAACAATCTACTGGAGGAACTCAGCAGGTCGAGCAGCACCCAGAGATGTTGTTCGATTCACTGAGTTCCTCCAGCAGATTGTTTGTTGCTAAAGGGCTCAGGGTTGCTCTCCCTGGAGCATAGAAGAGATTTGTTAGAGGAGTAAGTAACATTGATAAGTTAGTAAACAGAGAGGAGGTAAGTGGCATTGACTAGCTTGGTCTGCTTAAAATTAACAAAGACTCAGTTGAATAAACAATCTCCTTCTGTGCTAAAACAAAATTCTATGAGTCAGGCAATGGCAGATTAATTTAAACTGAATTCACATAGAGACAGCAAGCCTGATAAGTGAAGGATCCTGAAACAAATATATAGGTATAATTTGAGAGGCTGAACTCTTGTTTTGATGAGAATATGAAGCCTTTCCACTACAGAGTTGTCCGCAGAAAGAGTAATGGAAGAACTTCATTCAGTTCATTTGGATGTTGTTAACGTGCAGACAATAGTACACTCTGTACATGTACACCTAGGTCTCTCTATTCTACAACACTCCCCAGGGCCCTGTCATTCACTGTGTATGCCCTGCCTGATTCAACTTCCCAAAATGAATCACTTTGCACTTACCTGAGTTAAATTCCATCTGCCATTCCTTTGTCCACTTTCCCAGTTGATTTAGATCCTGTTGTAACCTTGGACAACCTTCTTCATTGTTCACCACACCACCAATTTTGGTGTCAATCACAAATTTATTAATGATGTCACCTACATTCTCAAGCAAATTGCTAATATATATATGACAAACAACATGGAGCCCAGCACCAGTCCCTGTGGCATAGACTGGTCAAAGATTTCCAGTCTGAAAAACAACCCTCCACTACCACCTTCTGACTCCTTCCACCAAGCCAATTTTGTATCCAATTGGCTAGCTCACACCAGATCCCATGTGATCTCACTTTCCAAATTAGTCTACCATGCTGGAGCTTGTCAAAAGCCTTGCTAACGTTCATGTATACAATGTCTACCACCCTGCTCTGGCCAATTCTCATGGTCATCTCTTCAAAAAACTCAATTAAATTTGTGAGACATGATTTCCCACACACAAAGCCATGCTGACTATCCCTAATCAGTCCTTGCCTTTCTAAATGCAAATAGATACTCTTTCAGAATCCCCTCCAGTAACTCATCCACCACTGATGTAGGGTTCAGCTCCAGCCCTTCTTAAAATAAAGGTACAACATTAGCCACTCTTCAGTATCCTGGTACCTCACCTGTAGCTAAGGAACATACATAAATCTCTGCCAGAGCCACATAAATTTCTTCCCTTGCTTCCCACAACATCCTAGGATATACTTGGGTAGGCCCCAGGGATTTATGCGCCTCAAGACCACCAACACTTCCTCTTTCGTAATATTGATCCACCTGTCACCTACCAGCCTCTGTCCCACCTCCCCTTATACTGGCAATGTTTCCTCTTCTCTCTCAGTCCTAATACAGGGTCTTGACCTGAAATTTCAACTAATATCTATTGCCTCCACAGTTACTGCCTGACCTGTGTAGTTCCTCCAGCGTTCTGTTTTTTGCTCCAGCATATGCAGTCTCTTTTGTCTTCACAGCACTGTGGGTGTACCTTCAAGAAGCAGTTCAAGAAGGTAGCCTTCTGCTACCTTCACAAGGGCCAAATTGAGAAATAAATGCTGATATTTTCAGCAATGTCCAGAGTTTGAGATTGAATATTTAAAGAAGAGGGGTGGTGATGGGGCAAGGGACTTGGCTGGCATGTTCCAGCAGGGAAATCTGGAGCAGGCCTGGGATGCAGATGGGAGGAGGAGCTGACAGCAGCTGGTATTACAGGCTGAAGGTGGGGGATAAATCTGGCAATCAGGGGACAGCATAACGATCAGAGGGGTTGGGGAGGGATTGTTCCAGTGTGGGGTGGGAAGGCCTGAGAATTTCAGTGAGAATTTTACTTTGCTGCAGTCCTCTTAGAGTGGCAGTGTGTGATTACCACTACTCTCCCAGAGAGCCCCACAATGGGCACTGTCTGCACAGACTCACCAAATTCTCCGGCAACACCCCAGCACAAGAATGACACCACCATTGATCTTGAAATCGCATCATGGTCAGCAAGGTGACTGGAAGTACCTGATCAAATTTCCAGATTGGCTTTATTTGACTCGGAAATGGTCATAAATAGAACATAGAACAGTACAGCACAGTACGGGCCCTTCAGCCCACAATGCTGTCCCAACCTATATAAACCTACCCCACGATCAATCTAACCCTTCCCTCCTACACAGCCCATAACCCTCCATTTTTCTTACATCCATGTGCCTATCCAAGAGTCTTTTAAATGTTCCTATTGTATCAGCCTCCACCACCACCCCTGGCAGTGCGTTCCAGGCACCCACCACTCTCTGTGTAAAAAAAAACCTACCTCTGACATCCCCCTAAACTGTCCTCCTCTGACCTTAAACTGATGTCCTCTGGTATTGACCATTGGTGCCCTGGGGAAAGGGTGCTGGCTGTTCACTCTGTTTATCCCTCTCATAATCCTGTACACCTCTATCAAGTAACCTCTCATCCTCCGTCGCTCCAAAGAGACTCCTAGCTCACTCAACCTTTCCTCATAGGACATGTGCTCTAATCCAGGTAGCATCCTGGTAAATCTCCTCTGCACCCTCTCTAAAGCTTCCACATCCTTCCTATAATGAGGCAACTAGAACTGAACACAGTACTTCAGGTGTGGTCTAACCAGAGTTCTGTAGAGCTGCAACATTACCTCACGGCTCTTGAATTCAATCCCCCGACTAATGAAGGCCAGCACATCATATGCCTACTTAACCACCCTATCAACTTGCGTGGCAACTTTGAGGGATCTATGGACTTGGACTCCAAGATCCCTCCGTTCCTGCACACTGCTCAGAATCCTGCCATTAACCTTGTACTCTGCCTTCAAGTTTGATTTTCCAAAGTGTATCACTTCACACTTTTCGGAATTGAACTCTATCTGCCACTTCTCTGCCCATCTCTGTATCCTGTCTATATTCCGTTGTAACCTACAACAACCTTCTGCACTAATACAACACCTCCAACCTTTGCGTCATCAGCAAACTTACTAACCCACCCCTACACTCCCTTATCCAAATCATTTATAAAAATCACAAACGGTAGGGGTCCCAGAACAGACCCCAGTGGAACACCGGTAGTCACCAATTCTCCATCTATTACCACCCTCTGCTTTCTGTGGGCAAGCCAATTCCAAATTCATGTAGCCAAGTCTCCATGGATCCCATGCATCAAGACTTGCTGGATGAACCTACCATGGGGGACCTTGTCAAACACCTTACTAAAGTCCATATACACCACATCCATCGCTCTACCTTCATCAATTTGTTTTGTCACCTTCTCAAAAAACTCAATTAGGTTCGTGAGGCATGATCTGCCCCTCACAAAGCCATGCTGACTATCCCTAATAAGACTATGCTTCTCCAAATACTCATAAATCCTGTCCTTAAGAATACTCTCCAATAGTTTACCCACCACTGATGAAAGAAAATGTAATTTACTCTTGGCTAAATTGATCTTCATTCGCAATGTGCTGACAAACCCAATACTAAGTCATCTCATTTCTTGGCACCAGATTTATACACTCCCTTACTCCTCTCCTCAGTCTATCTGACCTCTCTTCACCTCCTCATGTGCAGCCATCGACCGTTTGTTGTAGAATCAACCTCTAATCCCTCTGTGCCTTTATCTCCTCATTGTCTTTCACCAGCATTCTTTAACACACATTCCTTTAAAGGAGAGACTGAGAAGTGGTCTTTGCTCAGGTCACAAGGTGATTTTATAGATCTCTGTCTTTTGACGTTGAATGCAGGAAATGCTGCATCTGTCTGCTGGCCAGCTGCTGTGTGTCACCCATTTCAGGCATATAGATGAGCCCTAGATATTTAAATCATCCAGACCTCAAGTCATCATGACTTAGTATTCAGCACCCCTGGCCTCTTGCCTCTGTCCACCCAATTCTTGCTCTGGGTTAGAAACTGGGGTTAAGCGTCTGCTTTCCCCCTTTGCTTCTGCACAAGCCTGATAGTTCTGAAGATTAATGTAACTGTTGATGAGTGTGCTTTTGTTCCCTTCTTGTTTTGCTGGTCTTGAAGGCCATTTAGAAAATGTAATGGTGATAATTTTTAGTTAACCAAGCATCAATCAGAAGTGAAATCTTAAATATGCTCAACAGTACAAACATTTCTTTTCCATGACTTAATCTAACATACACAGACCATAGTGTTGCTTCTTAACTAATGGTTACCCTGGAATGGACTAACCATACACAATTACCTTATCTGTTCCTAGATTAAAGGAATATTTTTGAAGCCTGGTTTCAGCCAATCCTCCTACGGTTATTACTCCAGTCTATTAGAGATCCTCTTCCTCACCCCAATAATATTTTAAATGTAAGGGCTCACTTCAGAAGAAAGAACCACAAATTATTGAACATCTTTTTTTAAAATAGCCGGTTACATTCACCTTCCAGGAGTCACTGTGTAAGTGGCTTATTTATATGGAATTGGAGCTGAGCTTTTTTAGAATTTATTTTGTGCATAAACTTCAACTTTTTTGTCAATTAGGCCGTTAAGTACACAGCTTATAGTTTTATTTAATTGTGCATTGCAGATGTACATTTTTAGAGCTCATGTTATACAAGTCAGATGAAGAATAGAAGGCTGCAGTCCATATTATGGAACGTGGGAGTTCAGTGTGGTTTGAACATCCACAGTGCTCGTGCTAACAGGAAGTGTCTCCAGCTGCATTTGGTCCAGATCAAAGTCACTGAGCAGGAGGAACAGCAGAAGAGGGGAGCACTGGGCAACATGTGTTCAAGGAAGGGGTCACCTCACAATTTGAGTATTAGGGTTGAAGATAGGAAGTGTGCTGGAATGTGAGTGGGTGGGGGATGGGAGGTGGTGATGAGGAGAGATCCGTAGGGATCCATTGTTTCAATAGGGAATACTTGCTCAATGCAAAATAACTCAGGGTGAACCAGCTTGAAGAATGGGCATGACTCCTAAAAAAAGGTGGTACTCCCACTGGTGATTAGGGGGAGGGAATGGGAGGCTTAACTAGGGGATTGTAATGGGAGTAGCAGTGTTGCTATTGATTCTCTCTTCCTTGATTCTTAAGCATAATTGCCACATGATGCTCTGTCTCCCAGGTTAGAGGAGATCACAGGATGGCTGAGCGATTAGCTGTGTGGTTCCTACGGAAACCAACAATTTGGGCAAGAAGATTTTCAGGAGCTGTTCCAGAGAAGGGTTTTGATTCACATGGCTTGGTGGGGGGGTGGTGGGGGGGGGGGGGGGTCCATGACTTTGCACATTGAAATCACATTGAACTGAAAATAAATGGCTTTCTCCACATGTTATTGGCAAAAAGTATTGCCTTGAATCTATGCCAATAAATACACCTTAAGTAGCACAAAAACTGTAGAGCAGGGAATCCTGACACATAAGAAGAAACTGCCATGGGGTAAGGTTAGTAAATATTCAGAAAGTGTGGGGAAGACAAAATACAGTATCAATTAAAGGTAATATCATGAAACTAAAGCATGGAATTTCCATATTCAATATTCGTCCTCATATTCGATCAACTCGCCCAGATTCTACTACCACAAGGGGTAACTTATATTGACCAATTAACCTACCAACCTGCACATCTCTGGGATGTGGGAGGAAACTGGAGCACCTGGAGGAAACCCACACTGTCACGGGTAGGATAAGCAAACTCCACATTAACAGCACTTGAGTCAGGAATGGAGCCGGGTCACTGGGGGCAGTAAGGCAACAGCACTGCTATTGACACCACTGTGGCATGTGGTGATGCCAATGTGCCACCCCCATTCTCTGGTTCAGAAGAATGAAAAGTGATTTCATTGAAACATACAAAACCCTTTCAAGGCTTCATAATTTAGATGCAGGGTTGATGTTTCTCTTGGTGGGGTGTTTATAACCGGGGGTCACAGTATATTTAAGTGGTTGGTCATTCAAGACTGAGGTGAGAAGAAATTTCTTCCCCCCAGAGAGTAAGGAATCCTTGGAATTCACTACCAAAGAGGACTGTGGAGGGATATTAGTATATTCATGACAGAAATTAATAGAATTTTCAATATTGAGGGAATCAAAGGTTATGGGTTTGGTTCAAGAAAGTGGCGCTGAACAAAAAGATCAGCTACAGTCTTAATGATGATAGAGAAAGGGTGAAGGACTGAATGGTCTACTCCTGCTTCTTTTTCTTATGTTCTTATTTTTTCACTTCATCTTATTAAATGTTGGGGTTTGCATGACTGATTTAGGGGATTATAACAATGAAAAAGAGAACAAATATAAAAAGTGAAGTTACAAAAGGAAAATTAGAAATGCAAGAAGTGTGAAAAAAATAAGCAAAAATATCATTGGGCCATTAAAGCTTTTAATAAACATATTACTGGTGAGAGCGAATGAGTCCTGCAGGAAACTTGGGGAAAAATACTGGGTGCTCCAATCTTTTGTGGAAGGGAAAACTGTGTTAGTAGACTGTAAGGATGGCAATGTAAGTAAGTTCAAGAAGCATGACAGGTGTAGGTGAGGAAGTTAGAGAGTAATTAGTCTTACTACTGTTGTTGTGTACCACTGGACTCTATTGAACAGGGCAAAACAAGTTATCACAGTGAAGCAGGAGTTAATCAGTCAGCGCATCTTTTTAAAGGATTTTTAGTGCTACAGTAAGATTCTTTGAAATAAAAAAAGAAATACTGTGGGTGGGATAATAAGAAGTATCAAAAAGCATTTGATTTGGCAACACATAAGGGATGTGGCAGATGCTATTAAAAATGATGTGGTACGATAGGAAGAGAAATTGTTGGAGGGCAGGAAGCAATGAGCAGTGGGTTGCAAGCCATGACAGCTTTTAAATCAAAATCCGATCCATGGGTTCATCGTTCACTCAAGCTATCCTCATTTCTAACATACAGTACTCCTACTGTGTCATTGAAATTTAATAACTTAATTCATCAATGAAAAGAATATCCTGTTGTTTGAATGGATAAGTAATTTGCCTCATCTGTTAAGAATTATCTCTCTTGTGCGTTCTTGTTTAAAGTCGGGCTGCCTTCACAGGAGGTGAAAGAAGCAAAAGATTCAACAAATTTGTAATAAAATGAAGGGAATGCATTAAACTATATTGTCAGTATGGGATTGACCTGGTGAAAATGATAGGTTATATTTCTTCTCAAACAAATTAGAAGTTTCTTAAAATGATGGTCCTTTTAAATTGTGGAATGCTTTTTCTTTTGGTGTATGGGGGAGGAAAGAGGAGTAGGAGGAGAAGAGAGGAGAGAAAAGGGACAGGAGCTTGTTCTGCTCATTTTGAGGTTCTAAAACAAAGACTCTACCATCAGAAGCAGTATAAACACTGAAAAACAAATCACCACCTGGGAAATGGTAGGGCAATAACTTTGGTGCACTAGGAAACAGTTGGATTTGGGGCCTGCCCAAGGAAAAGTGTAGACATGCAACTGATTGCTTTAGGCAGTGCTCAAACCATAACAGAAAAATATGGTCAAACTAGTAAAAGTACTAGATGTGCTTATTAAAGTGGATTCAGATGGGTCACATTATCTCTGATGGTCAAGGAGTCATAGAATTGTACAGCACCAAAGTGGTCCCTTCAGTTCACCACGTCCATGCCAACCTTCTTGTCCATCTACACTTATCCATTTACCCACATTAGGTCAGTATCCTTCTATGCCTTACCTATTTAACAGCAAGTCTAAATGTATCTTAATGTAGTGATTATATCTGATTCTACCACCTCCTTTGGCAGTGAGTTCCAGATATCCACCACTCTGTGTAAAAACAGATTCTCCTCAAATCCCATTAAAATTCCTTCCTTTCACCTTAAACATGCCCTCTTGCTTTTGATACTCCTACAATGGGAAAAAGATTCTGATATTTACTCTCTCTATGCCTGTTATAATTTTATATACTTTCATCAGATCACCCCTCAGTCTCCTTTGCTCCAGGGAAAACAAATCCAGCCAATCCTATCTTTTCCCATAACTGAAGTCCTCTCATCCAGGTCACATCCTGGTGAATCTCCGCTGCACTTTTCCAACACAATCACATCCTTCCTATAGTGTGGCGACCAGAACTGTACACAATACTCCAAGTGCGGTTTAACCAATGTTTTGTGAAGTTGCATCATAACATCCCAACTTTTATATTCTACACCCCACCCCCCGATCTATGAAGGCAGGCATGCCATATGCCTTCTTCACCACCTGTGTTACCACTTTCAGAGAACTATGGACTTGAAACTCCAGGTCCCTCTATTCATCAACAACCTTAGAACCCTGAATTTGCTGAATTTGACCTACTCCTATTTGACTTCCTAAAATGCATCAGCTTGCACTTAAATTCCATCCAACAATGCTCGGCCCAATATTTCAGCTGATCTATTTTCTCCTGTAGCCTAAGACAACCATCCTTGCTATACATAACATCACCAACTTTCGTGTCATCTCCAAGCTTACTAAACAGACTTCCTACATTCATGTCCAAGTTGTTAATATATATCACAAACAACAGGGGTCCTAGCACTATTCTCTGTGGTACACCACTGGTCACAGATTTCCAATCAGAAAAGCATCCTTCCACCTCTATTCTCTGCCTCCTATCACCAATCCAATTTTGGATTCAATTAGCCAGTTTACCTTGGATCACCTTGAGGACCAGCCAATCATTTGGAACCTTATCAAATGCTATACTAAACTCCACATAGACAATGTCTACCACCCTGTCTTCTTAGTTACCTTCTCAAAAAACTTACTAATCAATCCACCTACATTCTCACCAAAATCATTTATATATTATACATGTGTATAAATAATATATAAATAAATGGTCCCAGCACCAATCCCTGCAGTACACCACTGGTTACAGACTTACAGTTAGAAAAACACCTCTCAACCACTGCTTCCTCTTGCCAAGCCAATTTTGGGTCCAGTTTGTCAACATTTCTTGGATTCCACATGTCCCAACCTTCTGGACCAGCCTACTACAGGGGAGCTTGTCAAAAACATAAAACAGAGAACAGTACAGCACAGGAACAGGCCCTTTGGCCCACAATGTTGTGCCAAACTAATTAAGCTAATGATGCCGAATGAAACTAATCCCTTTTGCCTATACATTGTCTATATAACTCCATTTTCTGTGTACTCATGTGCCTATCTAAAAGCCTCTTAAATGCCTCTGTTGTATCTGCCTCCACCACCACCCTTATCAGTGCATTCCAGACACCCACCACTCTCTGTGTAGAAATCTTGCCCCGCACATCTCCTTTGAACTTAACTCCTCTCACCTTAAATGCATGCCCTATAGTATTAGACATTTTGATCCTGGGAAAAAGATACTGGCTGTCTACACTATCTATGTCTCATAATTTTATTAACATCTATCAGGTCTCCCCTCAGCCTCCTCTGCTCCAGAGAAAACAACACATGTTTGTCCAGCCTCACCTTATGCTAATCCAGGCAGCATCCTGGTAAACCTCTTCTGTGCCCTCTCCAAAACTCCACATCTTTCCTATAATGAGGCAACCAGAATTGAATGCAATACTCCAGATGTGGCCTAACCAGAGTTTTATAAAGCTGCAACATAACTTCCTGATTCTTGAACTCAGTGCCTCGACCAATATAGGCAAGCATGCCAGTTACCTTCTTTACCACCCTATCAACCTGTGCAGCTACTTTCGGGGAGCTATGGACTTGGACCCCAAGATCCCCCTGTACATCAATGTTATTAACGGTCCTGCCATTAACTGTGTACGTTCCCTTTACATTTGATCTCCCAAAGTGCAACACCTCACACTTGCCCGGATTAAGCTCCATCTGCCATTTCTCCAAAAACCTTGCTAAAGTCCATGTAAACCATGTCCAATGCCCTGATGTGTTTCATTCCTCAATATATAGTTGCAATCACAAGATAGGTCATGTAATCTAATGCAGGTCGCATATGCATTTATGTCATTACAACAACATCCTAAATATTGTATTATGAGATAAATATAACTCAGTAATTCTGTAATGATTCCGTAATGCTGTGTTCCTGCTTGTGCTTGTACAGAAGAACAAAACTAAAGGTCAGTTTTCCACTAACCAGCCTTACCTCACTCCTGTTCCTTCACACAATATAACAAGTCCCCCTTTAAGAACTTGCCTGACTTTTTGTGCTGAAATGAATAAATGGAAAGTCCAGCAGGTTTTAAAATTAACTTGTGAACCTCAGATTTCCTTTCTGTGCTCCATCCTCAGGATGGTTAACACAGAGTCATAGAGCATGGAAACAGGCCCTTCAGCCCAACTGGTCCATGTCAACCAAGCTTCCTATGTAAACTAGTCCCATTTGCCCACATTTGGCCCATATCCCTCTAAACCTTTCCTATCCTCGTACCTGTCCAAGTTCCTTTTAAATGTTGTTAACTTACCTGCCTCAGTCACTTCCTCTGGCAGCTCATTCCAGATACTGACCACCCTCTGGGTGAAAAGTTTGTTCATCAGGTTCCTATTAAATCTCTCTCTGCTCACTCTAAACTTATGTCCTCTAGTTCTTGATCCCGCAACCCTGGGAAAAAGACTGCATATTCAGCCTATCTATGCCCCTCATGGTTTTATACACCTCTATAAGATCACCCCTCATCCTCCTTTGCTCCAATGGACAAAGTCCCAATCTGCTCAACCTCTCTCCATAACTCAGTCCCTTGAGTCCTGGCAACATCCTTGTAAATCTCCTCTGCACTATTTTTCCAGCTTAATGGTACCTTTCCTATAGCAGGGTGGCCAAAACTGAACACAATATTCCAATTGCAGCCTCATCAATGTCTTGTACAATGACAAAATAACATCCCAACTTATATACTCAATGCCTTGACTAATGAAGGCCAGCATGCCAAAAGCCTTCTTCACTACCTTGTCTACCTGCAATGCCACTTTCAGGGAACAGCGTACTTGTACTTCTAGGTCCCTTTGTTCTACAACAATCCCCAGGGCCTTCCTGTTCACTGTGAAAGTTCTAGCCTCACTTGTCTTCCCAAAATGCAATACTTTGCACTTATCCAAATTAAACACCATTTTCCATTCCTCAGCCCACTTGCCCAGCTGATCAAGATCCCTCTGTAAATCCTGATAAACATCTTCACTGCCTACGAAACCACCTATTTTAGTGTCATCTGCAAACTTACTAACCATGCCTTGTATATCCTCATCCAAATCATTGATATAGATGACAAAAAGCAATGGGCCTACCACTGACCCCTGGGGAACACCAGTAGCCATGGGCCTCCAGTTTGAAAAACAACCTTCCACCATCACCCTCTGCTTCCTACCATCAAGCCAATTCTGTATCCAATTAGCTAGGTCACCCTGGATCCCATGAGGTCCAACTTTCCATAGCAGCCTATCACACGGAACCTTATCAAAGGCCTTACTGAAGTCCATTTAGACTATGTCTACCACCCTGCCTTACTTCTTCAAAAAAATCAATCAAATTCATGAAACATGATTTCCCACACACAAAGCCATGCTGACTATTCCTAATCAACCCATCTTTCCAAATGCATGTGTATCTTACCCCGCAGAACCCCCTCTAATAACTTACCTACCACAGGTGTCAGGCTTACTGGACTACAGTTCCCAGGTTTTTCTTTGCAGCCCTTCTTAAATAAAGGAACAACATTAGCCACCCTCCAGTCTTCCGGCATATCACTCATTGTTAACGATGATGCATATCGTTAACATTTACCCAATAAAAGGGAAAATCCAAATAGTCCTTATCTGCAGAATGGCAAAGAACATTGAAGCTTAAAGAAAAGATAAAATCACACTGATGTTCAATTTTCAGACTTTTATCTTGCATTAAAAAGAGTAGAAATTGCTTTAAGTTTTTTTTGAACAATCTGCTTTTGTTTGGCGTTGTATTTTGATGAATTATTACAGCATAAGGTAGCAAGTTGTGTTGCTGCCAAGACAGGGATAAGGCTTGCCATTCTTGCACAATTCCTCACTGGGATAGCTAAATTGTTTGACTGGCTATTTATTGAACTTAATTTTTGCTATATTCACTCATTATTTGATTAGTGATAACAGTGATGAAAGCATAATGGTGGGATCCTAAGCTGCAAGAGACAAGTACAAATCAACAACCAACCAGAATATTCAGCCCTGTTGCTTCCTTGCCTTTTTAAAGTGTAGCTATGCAAATTGTATTGGGTAATGGTGGAGGTGAAAGAATTAGAGCTTGCTTTGGTGAGACAAATTTTGAGTTTGGTTGAATTCACTAATAGAATCATATGCAGACTCAAGGTAAAACACACTCTGATATTTTGAATAGAGAATGTGCATTTTAGAACATCCTTATTTTGGTAACCTGTGCTATCACACTTTCTTCTCCTTGAGAGGAAGGATCCTCTGAGTGTGGGAAATTGAAGGATTTGAGATTTATAAACATGGTTGATTTGAAAATTTCCACCAGATGGCAGTGTGACTGCTTTAAACTTTGTATACTATCTTTATTCATTATAAAAATAAAGAAACCAGGCGTAAGAAATCTTTGAACTTCCCACTACAACTCAAATAGCTCATACCCTAAAAATCATGTCTTTTCTCTTCTCAGATCCTAATTCATCTGATATGCATTTCCAGAATTTTATGCTTTTAAAATTAGTTTCCATGTCCATTGACTAGTTCAATTTCCGTCCTTCAGAGGTTAAGAGAAATGTTGGTCCCAAAAGATATAACATTGTCAGCAGATCAATGTAACTGAAAACAGTAATACGATGATTGGCGCTTTGTTAATTGATAGGCTGTGCATTGATGGATAAGCAGTGAGAGCCTAATGTACATATACTTGTAGCAAGAATACAAATAAAACTTCTTCAGGATTCCTTTCCTGCTGCTTTTATTGAGAAGTGCAAACACTGAGTGTAAATCCCTGCCCTTCAGCCCTAATGCTCTCAGTCCAGACCATGTGAATTGCTCAGGATAGTTGGATCCCATTGCTCCTTGAGATGAAAGAATGAAGAAAAAATTTGATCCTGAATGGAACAGATTGCGCTCATGGACCAGCTTTCAAGCAACTGACATATGTACAGGCCTTACATACAAACAGTTCACAGGAATGGAACCCTGCTGTAACCTGGGGAGGACCTGCACAGGGAGATAATTTTTCTTCATTTATATAATGGGCATGTCATTGGCAAGGCCAGCAGGTATTGCCCATTCCTAATTGCCTTGAAAGGTGAGTAGCCTTATTGAACCATACAGGCCCTTCCTCTCACCACATTCCAGACCATTAAAACAACTTTCTTTAGCAAATTCATTGTTCAACTGCCACATTTCTCTGTAGTATCATGATTTCTGTCACTAGGGGACGGTAACACCTCATATTCATAACCAGTGATGTGCTTAACCAGAGGAAGCTTTCTGTAGTTTAGTCAATTGCATTATTAAGACCCCTAAGGAATATGCATATTGCCTAAGGTTTCTGGTGCCTTGGCATATTTCCCATTTATGTTGTCAGGCAATTTGTAAACAGCTGAAGCAGGAGAAAAGATGTTGGACATAGTCTGTTGCTCAAAGGCCATGATTCACAGCTCTGAAGCAGGAAAAGGTGTACTAGAACCAGGGAGCTAGGAAATGCACTGTGTGCCTTTGGGGAGGCTGGTTGAGGCAATCAGGCTGTTTGCAACCAGCCTTCGCCACCCCCTGTAGACAGGTCTCTAATTCCAACAACCTTTGGAGCCTCTTTAATAAAACAGCAGCGTTGAAACTGAGCAACAAAATAAATCCCCTGGGCTCTCCTATGTGGGATTCCCCTTATTACATTTCCTTACTAATCCACATTCTTCTGGGCTTTGGATAGTACAAGAAAGATCCTAACCTGCAGATTGTCTAAAGGGTTGTTCCCTTTGTTGAGCAACATCAACTTGCCTGGGCATATCTCAAAAAGCATTGTCTAACAAAAGTTGATAAGAGTCACATAAGGAGCCATTAGGCAAGATGATAAAAGGTTAGTTAAAGAGGTAGCCTTTACTGGATCATTTTAAAGGAAGAAAAGAGGTACAAATGTTGGAAGTCTGGAGACAACTAAAGGAATGGTTTCCAATGGTGGAGTGATTAAAATCAGGCATGTTAAGAAGAACAAAACTGAGGAAGTGAAGATATCACAGAAGGAAGTAAGACTGGAGAATACAGTCATGACCATGAAGTGATTTGAAAACAGAAGTGAGAATTTCAAAATCATGACAGTACTTAATTGGAAGCCAATATAGGGTGTTAAGTTTAGGGTGATGAGTGAAAGTGGATTAATGTGAGTTAGAAAAGGACAGCAGCGTTTTGCATAATCTCGGGTTTACAAGGAGTAGAACATGGAAGCTGAGCCAGGATGTAAGGGAGCCAGATCCAGAAGTGATGAGTCAAGGCGAGATAGAATTTGATGGTGTTATGGAGGTGGAAATAGATGGCTTTAATAACGGCATACAAATGTGATTAGAAGCTCATTTTAGATTAAGTATGACAGCAAGATTGCAAGTAGTTTGGTTCAGCTTCAGACTGTTGCCAGGAATTTGAATGGCATTGATGTTTACAGAATAGAATTTGTGGTGGGAAATGAATAGCCTAGATCTTCACAATGTTTAATTGGAAGAAACTGCTGTTCACAGGACAAACTGTCTGATGATGTAGAGACAGCTGACAGGTCAATGCAGACAGTGGTGAGTTGGAAGTGGGTGTCATCCATATACATGTGGAACTGACATTGCTTTTGGATCATGTCACTGAGGGGTAATGTGCAGATGAGAAATAGGAAGGTGCTAAGGATAGATACTTGAAAAACACCAGAAGTAGTGATGTAGGAATGGGTTGAGAAGCCATTACAGAATTCTCTGCCAATGAATGCATTGTCTGAAGCAAACTGGTCAACGGTGAAGGCGCACCAGTGGAAGATTGTAAGATCAACCTTGTCAATAGCTGTAGATAGATTAATAAGGACAAGGAATGATCATTATAGTTTCCTGCAAGAAGGATGCATCCACAATACTGTATGTCTGGAATCCATTGCTCTCCTTCTCTCCAGATATACCAGGATGTAATTTTCCCATTCCATAGCAAGACCAGGAAGACATTATATATAATGCTTTGCAGCTCTGGTGAGATCATTAAATGGGAGTAACTTATCCCAGGAGAGCATTCATTTTATAATGCATTATATATGTGTAACAAGTGCATCTGCTTTTCTTTGTTTTCTTTTGAATTAGAACAATAATATAATAATATGGAGCTGAGTAAAATAGAGGGCTATGGGTAAGCCTAGTAATTTCTAGGTTAGGGACATGTTTGGCGCAACTTTGTGGGCCGAAGGGCCTGAATTGTGCTGTAATTGTTCTATGTTCTAATAATATCTTAAAATGATATATCATTGATCTTGGATGTCGGTGGAAATTGGAAATCCCTGAATGTAGTTATTTATCTCACATGTGAAGTGGGGTTGATAAATTGGGGTTAATGGCCATTGCAATCAGGACTGATATAGGGTCTTGACTCAAAACATTGACAATTCCTCCCCCCAACCCCCTCCCCCACAGATGATGCTTGACATGCTGATTTCCTCCAGAAGTTTGTTTTTTGCTCCAGATTCCAGCATCTACAGCATCTTGTGTCTCTGCAATGGATCTGGAAATCTGCAACTTACCTACTAATATGGTTATGGCTGATCTTCCCCAGGCCTCATCTCCTCTTTTGTGCCAGCTCCCCACAACCCTAAATTTCTTGATCTTTCAAAAATTTATATGCTTTCTTTTTAAATACCTCCAATGATCTAGCCTCCAGAACCCTCCAGGGGAGAGAATGTCAGAGATATACCATCTTCTGAAAGTAGCTGTTCCTCCTCACCTCAATTTCACCCCTACTCTTGTAACTATGTTCCTTTGTAGAGATTCTCCCACTAGTGGAAACATCCCAACATCTGCCCTGTCATGCCCCCAAGGATCTTATGTTTCAATATGATCACCCTTCATTCTTCTAAACTTCCAAGAATATAGATCTAATTTCCATAGAAGCTCATGATAGGACAACTTTCTCATCCCAGGAATTAGCCCAGTGCACTTCTTTTGGACTGCCCTTCCTTAAGTAAGGGGTCCAAAGCTGTGCACAGTTCTCCAGGTGTGGCCTTGTAACAACACTTCTCTATTTCTAGACTCCAATCCTCTTGCAATAAAGTCCAATATATCATTTGCCTTCTTAACCACTTGCTGCACCTGCCTGCTAACTTCTTGCGATTCATGCACAAGAGCACTAGATTCTTCTGTACATCATTCATCTGCAATCTTTCTCCATTTAGATAATCATCAGCCTTCTGATTCATCTTACTGGTACATAACCTCACACTTTCCCACATTAGACTCCATTTGCCAAATTTTCACCCACTTAGTCAATTATATCCAGTTGCAGAGTCCTAATATCTCTTTGCACCCTCCTAACTATTTTCAGGTTTTCATCAAATTTGGATATCTTACAATCTGTGCCCTCCTCCAAGTTATGAATATAAGTTGTAAATAATTCAGGGCCAAGAACTGATCCTCAGGGCACTCCGCTAGTTTACACCCTTCCAGCCAGTAAAAGACCCGTTTATTCTGAAAGTCTGTATTCTATGCAATAACAAATCTTCAATCCATGCTAACACACTTCTCCTCATGCAATGAGTTCTTACTTTGTGCACCAGCCTTTTATGTGCACCATGTCAAATGCCTCCTGAATATCCAAACATACTACATCTACAGGTTCTCCTCTATCAACTCTGCCTGTTACATCCTCAAAGAACTCTAGCAAATCTGTCAAACATGATTTACTTTTCATAAAACAATGTTGAACTTGGTTTGATTACAATAAACTTCTCTAAATGCTTAGCCATTTCTTTCTTGATTATAGTCCCTAGCATACATTGCCACTTAATGTAGAATAAATAAGAGTGTGCAGTATTAATACTTCAACCTTCCCTGTAACAAAAATCATTAAACATCTCTCAATCAGTCATGGCAATGAATATGTAGATTTTTCTGTCTCCAAGACTATAGCATTTGAAAGCCACATTCTATAACTTTCAAAGATATAGGGCTCCCCTTACTCAGAGGTCCTTCAACACAGTGATGATATTTGTTTCTGCCTTCTGATTGACTGAAATCTTAGTGATTAAACATTCAAATGAAAGGATCAGGACTTTAATGCAAAATGAAGAATATGCACTATTAGACTGGCTGAGCTAGACTTCCATTTGGTGGTGACATCAATTTTCCAATCTGACATATTTTTATGTTAATAATTTCAGAATTATAATGATTTAATTCAGAATATCGCTGCAAGTGACAGTACCAATGTGTTTTTGGAAATTACTGAATGTTTAATTCATCTTGTTTTGTACCATGCTGTTCAATAAAATAATAATTCCATAAATTAAACATAAAACTATTTCCTAAAAGTATTTAGATTTTCATTTGTAAATATGAAAGAAATACAAAGCACAATGATTCAATTATAAACGGGAATTTATATTCAACCATGTGAAGACCTGGGAGTGAACTACCAATGTCTGGCATTGATAACAATGCTGGCTGCAGTGATTTAATGTAAATTTGTTCAGAAAATACTCTGCCTCCTGTCTTAGTCTTTGCAGCTGATAGTGATTTATTTTTTTGTTTTGGTACTTAGCAGAATGAGATATAATTGTTCTAAAGGTGAAGCAAATATCTTTTCACAGCTTGTGCCAATATCAGAGTAACTTGTTACCAAGCAATGTTGAATGGATTAGGAATTGTATTAATCACTTCTTATGTTGTGAAATCAGCCAATCCCAGGTCAGGAACAATACAATCTGATAGTGCCTTGTAGTGTATCTAAGTTTAAGTTTACCTTTAAAAGTTTTTTTTAAATTCAATCTGTGGGATCGGGGTCATCGTTGTGGCTATCCCTCAAGGTTAAGGATGATGGTCTTCATTCTGTTGATCTATTTATGGGCTCTCAAGTGGCTTATAAGTCCAATCTTGGCTCTAGAAGTAGCCCACAGAGCGAAGACACCTGTGTGTGTATTTGTTTAACATGTACTTGATGTTGCACCACAAAAAGCACACGATACTTCACAAATCAACCAACTGATTCCAATGGCATGGAAACCACGACGATTGGAGCTGATGGATTTGTTGCAGCCTTCATCCGCCTTCACAGCCGTTGAGTTTGAAATAACTTCGTTCGCCTGTTCCACCGCTGAGGTCTTGGTTGGATTGTTCTTTGTCAGGGACCTCACCATTGACCTTACCGCCATGGGTGACCCTACCAGGAGCATAGCTCCAGACGGCATTGCTCTCGGGATCTCAGGACCACACAAGCTTCTCCATCACAACAAGGTGACAATCCACGGAGATTCAGGATTGGGGTATTACTGGCAAGGTCAGTACTTATTACCCATTCCTGATTGCCTTCAGGAAGGTGGTGGTGAGCTGCCTTTTTGAACTGTTGCATTTCTTCTTATGAAGCTACACCATGGTGCTTTTGGCTGGACAGTCCACCCAGTGATAATGAAGGACTGGCAACATACAGGATGGAACTTGGAGGGAAACCTGCAGGTGATGGATGCACACACTGCAGCCACTGTGCACTTGTAACGGAGGGAATGAGTATTTAGGGTGGTGGGTAGAGTGCCAATTAAGCGAGCTGCTTTATCCTGAATGGTGTCAAGTTTTTGGAGCTACACTCATCCAGGCAAGTGAAGAGTATTCCATCATACTCTTGACTTGTGTCTTGTGTTATTCTTGCATTGAATGTCAAGTGCAGGTGGTCAGCCTCTCTCTTGTTATTTCTTGGCACTTTTCTGGCACAACTGTTACTTGCTGCTTATCAGCCATGCCTCAGTGCTGTCCAGGTCTTGCCGTACACCAGCATGTTCTGCTTCATTGCTGAGGATCTGTGAATTAAGTTGAACCTTGCGCATCAGCAAGCATCCTAACTGCTGACCTTGTAAAGCAAGGATTGTTAATGATGAAGCAGTTGAAGATGGTTAGGCCTAGGTCACTACCCTGAGGAACTTTTGCAGCAATGTCCTGGGGCTGGGATCACTTCTGATAACCACCCTTTGTGCAAGGTGTGATTCCAACCACTGGAATGCTGTTCCTTCATTGCCCTTTGACTTCAGTTTTACTGGGGCTCTTTGATGCCACACTCAGTCGAACACTTGATGTGAAGGGCTGTCACTCTCACCTTATCTCTGAAATCCAGGCCCTTTGTCCATGCTTGAACCTAGGCAGTGATAAGGTCTGGAATCATGTGGTCCTGGGAAAATTCAGACTGGGCATTGCTGAGCAGGCTATTATTAAGTAAGTGTCACTCGATAGCACAGTTGACAACACAATCCATCACTCTGCTGATGACTGACTGGGCAATAATTAGCTGGATTGGATTTCTCCTGCTTTTTGTGAACAGAACATACCTGGGCAATTTTCCACAGAGTTTGGTGGATGCCAGTGTGATAACGAGACTGGGACCACTTAGCTAGCAGTACATCTGGTTCTGGAGTGCAGGTTTTCAGTACTATAGCTGGGATGTTGCCTGGTCCCATAGTCTTTGTTCTATCGAGTGCTCTCAGTTGTTTACTGATATCACATGGAGTTCATTGAATTGGCTGGAGACTGCCTCCTGTATTAGTGGGGATCTTAGGGGAAAGCCGACATGGAAGATTTATTTCACACCTTTGGCTGAATGCTCGATTTTGAGCTACCAGAACCATTCTGAGTCCATTCCATTCAGCACTATTGTTGTCCCACACGACATGATGGAGGGTTTCGTCAGTGTGAAAATGGGATCATTTCTCCATCGAGACTGTGTGGGGACCACTTCTACCAATGTTATACTGGACATATTCATCTGCCATAAGTAGACTGGTGAGGACATGTCGACCAGGCTGGATCACTCACTACTTGCCACTGACACACTCTGGCAGTTATGTCCGCCAGTTACGTCCAGGCTTCTGGTAATTACCAGTCTGGTAATTTAACTGCTGCCCCCACCTCTTTACCCTTTTGACATGGCTTTGATTGTACCAGATACTGCCGATGAGAGTTAAGAATTAGAATTGAAAGTTGGTTGAAATATGTAGTCAGGCTAAAGACACTATCAAAATGGTATAATTGCCAGACCTTTTTAGATTGGTCAATGCAATTTGGTGGATCAGAGAATAGTCCTCAGTAAGAACATAAGAACATAAGAAATAGAAACAGGAGTAGGCCATTCATCTCCTCATCATTGTTCTACCATTCAATAAGATCATTGCTGATCTGTGAACTCAGCATCACATTTCTGCATTTACTCCCTATCTCTGAATTCCTTAATATCTAAAAATCTATCCATTTGTGTCTTGAATCCTTCCAGTAACTCAGCTTACATACAGAATTCCAAAGATTCACCATATCCTGGGCGAACAAATTTCTTTTTGGATCTGTTCTGAATAACTGACCCCTTATTCTGAGACTGCGACTCTTGGTTCTACATAGCCCAAGTAGGGAAAATATCAACCTCACATCCACTGTCATGTCTCATAAAAATTTTCTAAGTTTCAAAGAGATCATCTGTCATTCTTCTAAACACAAGAGAGTAGTGACCTGGACTGCTAACTGCCTCCTCACGCAGCAAACTTGCCATTGCAGGAAGCAATTCATTGTATTCCCCCTATCAAAAGTCTATCCTTGCTTAGGTAAGGGAGACCAAACCGAACACATTATTCCAGACACAGTCTAACCAGGGTTCTAAAGAAATGGAGCAAAATGTACCTTCTCTTGTACTCAAATGTTCATGGAATAAAGGCCAACATACTTTTCATCTTCCTAACTGCATGCTGCACTTGCATGTTAACTTTCAATGATTTGTGTACAAGGACACCCAGGTCCCTTTGAACACCAATAGCTTTTAACCTCTCACCATTTAAAAGAATACTCTGTAGCGGTTGCTACCACGGAATAAAACAAGACTCTACTTGGAGGATTGCCAAACAGAACTGGTTTATTTTCCCGCCTTGTGCGGGCCCTTTAAGGGAGAAAAACTCCCGCCCAAAAAAACCGGCAATGACGTAAGTCCTACGTCATCAGGACTTTCCCGCGCGCGGGTTCTCCCCGTCGCTCGGAAAAACGAGGCCCGCCGCCATCTTGGGCCTCGTCGCTCCGACGCTGCGCGACCCGACTGCCAAGCCGGTTCGCCCGACTAGATGGTGAGTCGCCACACAACCCCCCCCAGAACCGGCGAGACAGTCCCCAAGGTCCGTGGGCTGTGCCAGCTGCCGCTTAGGGGGGGCGGCCTCTGCGTCGTGGCGTGGCAACCTCGACAGGCTGTTGCAGATCCAAATGGGCCGGTTTGAGGCGGTCCGCCGTGAAAACCTGTTCCCTGCCTCCAATGTCCAAAATAAAAGTCGATCCGTTATTCCGTATGACTCGGAACGGTCCCTCATATGGTCGTTGCAATGGCGCCCGAGGTGTGCCCCTGCGAATGAAAACAAACTTACAGTCCCGTAGTTCCTTGGGCTGGCAGGATGGGGCTTGACCGTGCCATGAGGTGGGAATCGGGGCCAAGGCGCCGAGCTTCTCGCGCAGTCTTTGTAGAACTGCTGGGGGCTGTTCCCCTTGGTCCTGAAGGGCAGGTATGAAATCCCCGGGGACAACTAGTGGCGCCCCGTATACAAGCTCAGCTGACGAAGTGCGGAGGTCTTCTTTGGGGGCAGTGCGTATGCCGAGCAGGACCCAAGGCAGCTCGTCAACCCAGTTAGGACCCTTCAGGCGGGCCATCAAGGCCGATTTTAGATGGCGGTGAAAACGTTCCACCAACCCGTTTGATTGAGGATGGTAGGCCGTGGTGGTGTGCAGCTGCGTCCCTAGCAGGTTCGCTAATGCAGCCCAGAGACTGGAAGTGAATTGGGTGCCTCTGTCTGAAGTGATGTGGGCCGGAACGCCAAAACGTGAGACCCAAATTGTGAGCAGCGCCCGGGCGCAGGAATCAGTTGTGATGTCAGTCAGGGGGGTTGCCTCAGGCCACCTCGTGAACCGGTCCACGATGGTAAGGAGGTACCGGGCTCCTCTCGAAACCGGCAGAGGGCCCACGAGGTCGACGTGTATGTGGTCGAACCTCCTACGGGTAGGCTCGAACTGCTGTGGTGGGACCTTGGTGTGTCGCTGGATTTTTGACGTCTGGCAGTGCAGACAAGTCCTAGCCCACTCACTGACCTGTTTACGCAGGCCATGCCAGACAAACTTGCTGGCGACCAGTTGGACAGTAGAGCTGATGGACGGGTGCGCCAACCCATGTACCGAGTCAAAAATGCCTCTCCGCCAGGCTGCAGGGACAATAGGGCGGGGCTGACCAGTCGCAACGTCGCAAAGTAGGGTCCGCTGACCTGGACCAACCAAGAAATCTCGGAGCTGCAAACCCGAGACTGCGGTTCTGTAGCTGGGCAGTTCGTCGTCGGCTTGCTGTGCGTCAGCCAGGGCCGTGTAGTCGACACCCAAGGATAGGTTGTGGATGGTTGGTCTGGAAAGTGCATCAGCAACAACATTATCCTTTCCGGAGACATGTTGGATGTCAGTTGTGAACTCGGAAATGTAGGATAAATGTCTCTGCTGACGAGCTGACCAGGGATCGGAGACTTTGGAGAAGGCAAAGGACAGAGGCTTATGATCGGTGAAAGCGGTGAAAGGCCTGCCTTCTAGAAAGTATCGGAAATGCCGGACCGCCAGATACAGCGCTAGAAGTTCCCGATCAAAAGTGCTGTACTTCAGTTCGGGCGGTCTAAGGTGTTTGCTGAAAAATGCCAAGGGTTGCCAGCGGCCTTCGAGTAGCTGTTCCAGTACCCCACCCACCGCGGTGTTGGACGCGTCTACCGTGAGGGCAGTCGGGACGTCAGTCCTAGGGTGTACCAGCATCGTGGCGTCTGCCAGGGCGTCTTTGGCCTTAACGAAAGCAGCCGCAGCCTCGTCAGTCCAGGTGATGTCCTTGCCCTTACCAGCCAGCAGCGAGAACAGAGGGCGCATGATACGGGCTGCTGCAGGGATGAAATGATGGTAAAAGTTGACCATCCCAAGGAATTCCTGTAGGCCTTTGACTGTGTCGGGGCGGGCAAAATGGCGGATAGCATCCACCTTGGCGGGTAGGGGTGTTGCCCCGTCGCTGGTGATTTTGTGGCCAAGGAAATCGATAGAGTCAAGTCCGAATTGGCACTTGGACGGGTTAATCGTGAGGCCGAAATCGCGGAGGCGGGAATACAGCTGGCGGAGGTGGGAAAGGTGTTCCTGGCGGTTACGGCTGGCGATCCGTATGTCGTCCAAGTAAATGAACACGAAGTCCAGGTCTCGGCCTACCGCGTCCATCAGCCGCTGGAAGGTCTGCGCGGCGTTCTTAAGGCCGAACGGCATCCGAAGGAATTTGAACAGGCCGAATGGGGTGATAATCGCAGTTTTGGGGATGTCATCCGGATGGACCGGGATTTGGTGGTATCCCCTAACGAGGTCCACTTTGGAAAAGATGCGGGCCCCGTGTAAGTTTGCTGCGAAGTCCTGGATGTGAGGGATGGGATAGCGGTCCGGGGTGGTGGCGTCATTCAGCCTGCGGTAGTCGCCGCAGGGCCTCCACCCTCCGGTGGCTTTGGGGACCATGTGCAGGGGGGAGGCCCAGGGGCTGTCTGACCTGCGAACAATCCCCAGCTCCTCCATGTGATGGAACTCTTCCTTTGCCAGGCGGAGCTTGTCTGGAGGTAATCGTCGTGCTCGGGCATGAAGGGGTGGCCCTGTGGTAATGATGTGGTGTCGTACCCCATGTGTGGGCCGAGAATTTGTAAACGAAGGTGCCAAAATCGATGGGAATTCGGCTAGGAGCTTGGCGAAATCGTCGCCAGAAAGGGTAATGGAGTCCAGGCGCGGGGCTGGTGGGCTGATTTCTCCCAGGGGATAGGTCCGGAGAGTGCTAGAGTGGACTAACCGCTTCCTTCGCAGGTCGACTAACAGGTTGTGGGCCCAAAGGAAATCGGCTTCTAGGAGTGGTCGGGCGACGGTGGCAAGGGTAAAGGTCCAGGTAAAACGGCTGCCGCCAAAGTGTAATTGAAGCGTACGGGTGCCGAAAGACCGTATCGTTGTACCGTTGGCGGCATTGAGTAGAGGACCTGGTGGCCTGTCACGAGCGTCGCGGCCTGTCGGGGGCAAAATACTGACCTCCGCTCCAGTATCAACGAGGAAATGCCGTCCAGATTTCTTGTCCTGAACGAAGAGGAGGCTCTGTCGGCGGCCAGCCGCCGTAGCCATCAGCGGCGGCTGGCCCTGGCGTTTCCCTGAAACTTGCAGGGTGGGCGGCATCGACGGGCCTCCGCACCCCACCTCTGATGGTAGAAGCACAGCTGGTCACCCGTGTCGTCATCTGCGTTCCTGGGGCGTGGCTGCTCGGTTGCTGGGGCCGGGCGAGGCAGGCGTTGGGCTCGCGGCCTGGTGATTTGACTGACGGACGAACCGCTCTCGCGCTTGGCCCTCCACAGGACATCTGCCCGGGCGGCCACCTCACGGGGGTTGCTGAAGTCGGCATCAGCTAACAACAAGTGGATGTCATCGGGGAGCTGTTCGAGGAAGGCCTGTTCGAACATCAGGCATGGCTTGTGTCCCTCGGCCAATGCCAGCATCTCATTCATTAGGGCGGATGGGGATCTGTCCCCCAGGCCATCCAGATGAAGCAGGCGGGCGGCGCGCTCACGACGGGAGAGGCCGAAGGTCCGGATCAAAAGATCTTTGAAAGCCGGGTACTTATCTTCCTCCGGAGGCGACTGGATGAAGTCTCCAACCTGGGCGGCTGTCTCCTGGTCCAGAGAGCTAACCACATGGTAGTACTTCGTGGAGTCGGAGGTGATCTGCTGAAGGTGGAATTGCGCTTCGGCCTGGTCAAACCAGACGCTGGGCTGAAGTGTCCAAAAGGTGGGCAGCTTGAGGGCCACTGCGTTGGCTGCTGTGCTGTCGTCCATTTCGCGGGTCCAAAAGCCGTTTGGACCGTCGGGGTCACCAATGTAGCGGTTGCTACCGCGGAATAAAACAAGACTCTACTCGGAGGATTGCCAAACAGAACTGGTTTATTTTCCCGCCTTGTGCGGGCCCTTTAAGGGAGAAAAACTCCTGCCCAAAAAAACCGGCAATGACGTAAGTCCTACGTCATCAGGACTTTCCCGCGCGCGGGTTCTCCCCGTCGCTCGGAAAAACGAGGCCCGCCGCCATCTTGGGCCTCGTCACTCCGACGCCGCGCGACCCGACTGCCGAGTCGGTTCGCCCGACTAGATGGTGAGTCGCCACAACTCTTTATTTTTTCTATCAAAGTGGATGATCTCAAATGTTTCCACATTATATTCCATCTGAATGTCCTTGCTCACCCACTTAACCTGTTTATATCCCTTTGAAGCCTCTCTGCGTCTCTTCAGATCCCACACTGGCAAACAGCTTTCTATCATAAGCAAGCACTTGATTGCACTTGATCTAAGTCACTGATGGAGATTATGAAAAGCTGGGGCCCAGCACTGATACTGTGGCAATCCAGAAATAACCCCTTTGTTCCTATTTTCTCTCCATTAACCAATCCTTAATCCATACCAGTATATTACCCCTAACATGATGCATTCCAATGTTTATAAATAAACTCTTGTGTGACACATTAATGAATACAAGAAGAAAACAAGAACACAAGAAAATAGGAACAGGAGTAAGCCACCTGGCCCTTCAAGCTTGCCCTGACATTCAATATGATCATGGCTGATTTGCCCCAACCCTCAACTCCTTCTCTGTACCACATAGCCCTCAATCCCTGATCTTTCAAAAATTTATCTTTTTCCACTTTAAATAATTTAAATGAGCTAGCCGCCACAACTACCTGGAGCAGAGAATTCTAGAGAGTCACCATTCTCTGGGAGTCTTATACCTTACTTCATCCTCACGGTGGTCTCTGTAAGCACTCCTGTAGTCGACACCTTCTGAGCTCTAAGCTGACTCTGCCCAATCCTATTATTGTTAACATGTCCTTAATTATAGATTGCAATATTTTCCCCACTACTAACCAAAATGGATAATTGGAAGACCTCCCTGGGAGGAGTCAAGTCAGCAGTTTGTCTGAACCATGCAAATGCTGTACGTTTAGGAAATGGAAGGAAAATCATGCTATATAGTGTTGAGGCTATGGTGAAGCAGCATGATAGTGAGTGGGAATATGAACATCATATCTCTAGAAGTGGGTTTGCAATGGGAGTGGATAATATTAATAAAGGGTGTACCTTCAGACATATAAAGCATAATCTGAGGGCATTTTTCAGGAGTTATGGATATAAAGAGCTGATAGTTCTGGCATCAGACAGTAAGGGTGAAGCATATGTCTCTTTTGCCACGGGTGAAAGTGGAATAAATGGGCAAAAGGTGTCAATTACAGGAGTGCTTGTGGATGCCACCATGAGGTTGAGAAACAGACCTGCAAAGCAAAGTAACAAGCTGGTCAGAGAATTAGACAAGGGTGAAGGGTCCCAGAGAAAGAGAGGTTTTGAGTTGGAGGTCCGAAGACAATCTACTTTGAGAAGCCTGAGTCAAAGGAATCCATTACACAGTGACTTGGCCACCTCAGGCCATCTCAACGGCAGGGAGTTCAAAGGAAGAGTTTGTAATCTTATCAGCCAGAGAGAGCCAGTTGACATAAGTTTCAGGATAACAGCTATGTCACTACGAGAGTTGACAAACAAGATGAGACACAAACGACTCATCATGAGGTGCTGTGGTGTTGATTGGGATTGGCAAGGATGATACTAACAAAGGGGACAAAACTGTGTGAGTTCTCGGGAAGACCTCAGTATCCATTGCTATTTACTGAAATTGCTGAATGGACTCAATCAAGCACAAACTGGGTTGTGTGCTTTCAGTGAGGACTGTATTACAAATTGGAGGCAGTTCCAAAGCTCCAAAGAGATGCCACAGCAGGCATGGATAGACTAATGCCTAAAATAGTGTACCTATAAGGCAACAGTATGGACTGACAACATGGCCGAATTGAAAGCTTTGGAGATAATCCAAAAAGGGAAGGCCAGAAGAGATGACTAAAAACTTCAAGATTGGCAGCAAGAAAGAGGAATTGTTTGGAATCTACAGGGAGTCAGAATGCAAGGCAGTGTAAAAGCAGAAGCACAGATGGAAAACATTAAGATGCGAGCAAAACAGAGATTACAGCAATTGTGCTCATGGTATTTAGCAATGCACCAAATACAATGTCTAGTTATGATTAGCGTTGTCATTGATAAGAGTTATTGGACTCTATGTCAATTTTATCTGAACAGTTTAGTGCACATCAGTGACCCCAAGGTGAAAGTGATCATGAGTATGTAATTACATGCACGAAGTTATAAAGATAATTATGTTGAAGCAATAACCACAGAACGGGATGTGAGACTAGATGCGCATGAGAGCTATAGGAGGAGGAATCCACTGGAATACTCGAGACTGGAGTGGATGTTGCATAAATGTCAAGTGCAACTTGCAGGGAAGAGTTCAGTGACTAAAGAGATCAAACATTCAAATAAACTGAGCTATTTCATCTTACAACTCTCCACTGATGTCAACTGCTTGTTTAACTTTGAGTACATAAATAATCAATGGTTTGCCCAGGTCTATTTCTTTTTGTTAAAGTGGAAGCTGTGTAGTGTATGTAAGTGTAAGTGTAGCTTTAAGAACTGAGTGCAGCATGTGGTTTGAAACACTGTTGTAGTGTACTATACACTAGTACTTAGAGAACTACTACTTCACGTTCTGTTGATAACACTGCCTCTGCCTACTTGCAAATGAAAGCAGCAACACAAAGAATCTACAGACCATACAGGTGTGATATTTAAAGAAGCAGTGAGAAGCACATCCTGGAATCTTAAAACAGGGCATCACTTCTGGAGCTCAATAGGGGAACATTTACAGTGAAATCTCCTTCAGCTTCTTTATCAAAGACCATACTTCCAGCACAAAATGGAGATTGTGGTTGCTTGCTGACTGCAATGGAATACTCAGCACACACTTGGAAGATTGCAGCTGTAAGAACCTACATGAAGTTTGACACCACCAGAACAGACCATTTGATTGATGTCACTGCCCTCTGAACTTTATACCTGCATCCTCCACAAAAACTGTCGGTTTTTGTGCTGATGGCGGAGGATGCAGGTATAAAGTTTACCAGCACTTTCTGAAATGTAATTACACACAGTATTGTAAAATTTGAAAGCAAAAGGAAAAATCATTTCATGTGGACCTGTGGTCTGATGGAGAAATATAGTTTGCTCCATTAGATTGTGCTAAATTCAAACTTATCTTCAGTGCTTCCAGCTTACATGCAGTTTTGAGCTCCAAACCATTGGAAAGGTATTGAGGCATGAGTGAAATGCAGATGGTGACAATTCATCTTGAGGAAATAAATAAATGAAGAAAGATTTTAAAATCTGGTTAAAAAACAAAAACACAGTGCTGGAAACATTCAGCAGCTCAGGCAGAATCTGTGGAGAGCAAAACAAAGTTAATAGCCCTGAAACTTAGAGAGAGGTTTTAAAGTGCAATAAAAAAAATTATGGTCAAGTACCTATGAAATCTAGATTTTCCAGAACACAATTGCGTTTTAAGTGCATGAACAGGTTTCCCAACCAGAAATCAGCGTGTCTGAGAGGGTTTGCTGCCTTTTGGGGTTTGGAGTTGAGGAATGGTGGGTAGGAAGGGGCAAGGGACAGCTGGTTGGTGGGAGTTGGTGGCCAGGCCACTAAAAAGGCTGCAGGCTAGGACTTGACATCTTCAGTGGTTGTTGCGGGTAGAGATGGCAGCGTTGGGAATGAGTATAGTGTGGCACGAGAGGAGAGTTGTGAAAGATTTAGAGATAGAGAAGGGGTGATTTTGATGAGAAATCAGAATGTGGTCATGGATGCGTATATCAATGATCATAAGGGAGTAGTGATCACCAAGGATTTAGTGATGGGGAGGCTTGGTGATTGTGGAAATGGGATTAATGTTAGCTTGAAAATAATCCACGAGCCGACAAGCATACTGTAAAGGCATGTATCTGAAGGATCTGCCCCTCCTTCCTATAGCGCACAAAACATACCAAAATGCGGTAAAAACTACAAAAAAGAACCCCATTAAAATTAAGGCATGCGAACTCCTTGGACAGTTTCATATTGGTGTAGCTGGAATTGGATGGGTCAGATTCCTTTTTTGCAGATCCAAATCCAATTTTTCAGTTTGGGTTAAAACAATTCATCAATCTGAGATGTTGGGTTTGGACTGTGGATGGCAGAACAGGTAGAAGCACACAGTGTAAAGGGGTCCAGAAAAAGACAAACCAGATATGTTGAAATGTAGGAGAGCTAGGCACTAGTAGGCATTGGAATATGATGTGGAGGTACTTGAAGCAAAGGTGGGAACACGATGGACACATAGGCTTATGGCTAATGGAGCCAATCAACTTGCGGAGCCAATCAACCTGTTTCCAAGTAGCAATATCAGTGTACTTAGTTCCTATATAATAGTCAAAAATTTGTGCTATATTTCCACACTATTTTTGGATATCCCTATTGGTTTTGTCTCTTCTGAATCCACACTCTCTTCTGGCAAGAGCACTTCAGGAAAAGGTATGGAAATACTTCTGATGGCCTATCAGAATGGACAACGTATAGAGGATAAAATGTTATATAAACAAATGGACAATGATGGACAAGAAAAGAACTTTTGGTCTTTCCCACAAAATTGTGATTATTTGTGTAACATAATATGTGCACTCTCCACTCCACTCCACCCCAGTCTGAACCATTTGATCTGCTCTAAGAGGTAAATAAAACAAACATAATTCAGGCAAATAAAGGAGAAAATAATTCAGGAATATTCCTCTCTAACCTTCCTAGCTGATCAAAACTAGGCCAGATAATCACTCTAATTCTATGCAGTGCAGACTTTTTGCAAGCTGTAATCAAATTGGTTATTCTCTCTCTCTCTCTCTCTCTCTCGTTCTCTATCTATCTCTTTATTTTATTTTCTAAGTCACTTTCCCTGTTTCCTTATGTTTTTCTCTCTCCTTGCTTAATCTCTACTTCAACCAGCAAAGCATGACAAAATGGTTATGAAGCCACAGTCATTGACTTACAGTAGTAGACAGTGAACATGCTTCAGTGCACATAGGTCATGGGCATAAAAGTTTTGACTTCTGTTGAAAGCATTTCATAACTTGGGGAGCAACTGCCATCATCTTATTTTACCCATATTATAGAAATCAGAAAATGGCACTGTTCTGTTTAAAGCATCTCTACCACAATATGCCTTGCCATTTGCTACAACCTTTTCTTTTCAGATTCTCAGTTGAAAACTGTTACTATTCCCTATTAAAATATTCAACTCTTTAACATAATAAATCTATTCAGTTAAAAACAGAAAACTGCAACTGTGTAGAGATTTGCAGACCTCAAGACCTTACTAAGAAGACCAGCACCGTGGCACACCATAGCAGGGCTACTTCTCTACTCCAAGGTCCTGTTCACCACTGCTTACAATTGAGGCAAATTCATGCCAAGAACTTAATGAGTTGCTGGAATGGCACTGGAATTAATTCAGATCCTCTGCATAGAGAGACAGTTGTTGAGCTCTAACATCACTTGTCTCCTAAATACACCACATCCACATGTATTTCCTTGTCTATTCAACAAGTCACATCCCCAAAGGACTCCAGTTGATCAGTTAAAGATTATTTTCCTTTCATAACTCCTCTGCTCAATTCTATTATTCTTATCATTGTATTCTGTTATCATATTCTTCATTACAGATTCCATCCTGTAGTGAGTGACTCAGCTTTTCAACTGTCTGCAAAGCACAGGCCAGGACTATAATAGAATTCTTTCCAATTGTCCAGATGAGTGCAGCTCCAAAAACCCTTGAAGTTCAATACCGTCTAGGATAAGCCAACTCATTTGATGTTCCATCCACCACCCTCAATATTCATTCCATTCACCATGGGTGCACTTTGACTGGAGTGTATTAGCTACAATATGCTCGGCAGTTACATGCTTGGGTTACTCCAATAGCATCTCCGGAACCCATGTACTCTACCACCAAGGTGGATGAGGGCAGCTGATGCATGGGAACATCACCATCTGCAGGTTCTCCTCAAAGTTGCAAGCCATCCTGACCTGAAAATATATCACTGGTTGTTCTTCATGGGGTTTAGTTCCTGGAAATCTATCCAATGGCACTTTTGGTGTAATTTTACCGGAAGGACTGCAGCAATTAGGCATGGGCAATAATTGCGTGCCTTGCCATGGCATCCATAACCCAAAAATAAATAAATAAACTTTAGGATTTTTGTGTTAAATTACACATGTGTGAAATACCATAGTTGCTGCCTACTTCATGGAGCAATGCCTATAAATTACCAGGAAGTGCAGTACAAAGGGATAGAATTTGAGAAGTGATGAACAATGATGACTTTACCAATGTATTGTACATTTAGCAGATGTAACCAAAGATGAATTTCTGACCCTGAGAGTTACCATGCTTCCCTGATGAAGGGATCATTGGTGACTATTTTAAAGGAAAGGTCAAATAGTTGTTGCCGTGAACTGGTTCACAGTTTATTTTCTACTTTTGTCCCATGGGTGAAAATTCTCAAATCCAGAATTAATGCCGGATGAGGATAATTATCAGTGGAGCCAAGGAATGAATCAAAGATCTTCAGGCAGCCTAACGTGATTATGTTCATCCTGTTGCAGAGTCTTGATCTGAAATGTTGACCATCCCTTTGTCTCCACAGATGCTGGTTGACCTGCTGAGTTCCTTCAGCAGTTTATTTTTTGCTCCAGATTCCAGCATCTGCAGTATCTTGTGTCCCTTTTTTTAACCCAATTATACATTGCTTTTACTAGATAAACAACTTTTTAAGTGGATATGTAACCTATATTCATACCATTTTTACATCCTATTATTAATCTCATTACATCTGATATAGGGTTACATACCTTACCTGAGGCTTAAAGGTGGACATAACATGTAACTTTTATCTGGATCTTTACTTCTTGCCACAAAGTTGCTACTAAGCCAGCAAAATGATGGGTTAACCAGGCTGCAGAATCTCCATTGTCCCCTTGAAGCCAGAGCATTGGCTGTGAAGGCTTCGATCTTCCTATAGTCCCCTAGGATTTATCCTTGGCTTATTCTGTGATGTCAGACTATTTCCCAAACTGTAGTCTTTTACTTAGACACAATTTTTTGCTAAAGATCGATGAGATCAAATACTCCATACGCTCAGCACTGGCTTCATCCTACCCTGACCTGAGCAATCAAATTACATTGTTTCTATCACAAACAGCATGTTTGTCTACCATCAGTATATTGGTTGCCTCAGCACATTTGTCACTGAAATCTTCAAACAAAGATCCAGATGAAAGTAATAAAAAAATTGGATTACACAATGATGACCATTGCCATCCCCCTCACCAGTATATAATAGTTCCCTGATTGCCACTGGTGGATGGCAGAATTCAAAAACCCAGCATAATGAATGTACGCCCCACAAACCCTCCCAGATCTGGATAGAAACATTTCATGACAATATTCCTTCCATGAAGTTTGTAGACTTGAGAAGTTCTCTCTCTACAAATACTCTCAGATCTCTATCTGGTGTTATAATTGATATCTCTGCACAAACAGTCCCCACAAATGGCAATGTAACCAATTCCCACTTCTTTGTTTTGGAATTGGAGTTTTATTCATGCTGCTCATCTTAACTGTAAGTAACAATCAAAATCTAATTCATCTGTCTGTACAAAATGAAAGAAATACTAGGATGTACATAGCACCTTTCACAACCTTGCGATGTCGAAGGAAATACTTTTGAAGTGTACTGTGCTGATGTAGAAAAGCATTAATTTGAAGATTTTCTCAAACAGCAGTGACAAGGACTAGATGATCTGTTTTTTATAGAAATGTTAACTGTGAAATAAAATTCATCATTACATCAAGGTCACCAATCCTCCTCCCCACTAAAATAGGGCCCAAAGTCCTTGAACATCTACAGCTGAGAGAAAGTGGTTTCTCCATTTAATGTCTAATCAAAAAAATAGCACCTCTAAAAGTGCAGCACTCTCCCCTTCTTAGGCAGTCCCTCTAGATTGAGGATGACTTGCTTCCATTCTGGTTTTGTGGGTTCTAAGTTGACTGATGAGGCCAATGTGCAAACTGCAGACTCTTCCAGAGATGGTACAGGAAGTGTCTGACAGGGTAGAAGGCTGGTTAGTTTGTAATGTGGTTCTCCTGTCATTTAGGAAATGCTTTGTGTGTTCCCAGTGCATGGACCCGAGGTTCTCAATTCCATCTTGAGTTCCCCTTCTCCACTTCGAACAGCCGTGGATCAGACATTCCCAGGAGCCAATGGAGATGCTGCATTTCTTCACAGTAGTTTTGAACAGATCCTTGATTATTTTTCTTCTGTCTATTTAGTAATCTCTTCCCATGACAATTTAGAACAGAGTGTCTGTTTTGAGAGTCTTATTTCTGATCCAAGTTTCTCACTCTCAAACTGAATACAAAATTCGATCATGCTGTGATCACTACCTCCAAGGGGATCTTTTATTCTGAGGTCCTTTATTAAACCTACTTCATCATCCATTACGAGATCTAAGATAGCATTTTCTCTGGTTGGTCCCATATTGTATTGCTTTGGGAAACTATTCTGAATGCCCTCTATGGATTTGTTCTTGTTGCTACCTTGTCCAACTTGATGAATTCAATCTACTTGAAGATTAAATTTCCCTTAATTATTGCCCTGCTCTTTTTACATTCCCCCATTATGACTTGATTTACACTCTTTCCTACCCTTATCATGTGTGGGTCTACACACCATTCTGACCAGTAATGGAAAACAAATAGAATTGCAGATGCTGGAATTTGAACCAACAATAGAAATACGGGAAGAACTCAACTAGTCAAGCAGCATCTGTGGAAAGAAAAACCAGTTAATGTTTCAGGTCAGCAAGACAGAGCAAGACATTTTAAAGAAACAACAGCAATGAGAGAAATATTTACTTGAAGTTTGAGAATTCAATGTTCATACCAGAGGGTTACAAAGAGCCGAGATAGAGGATAAAATGTTCTTCTGGTTTATGTTGGGCCACACTAAAGAAGTGGAAGAAGCCATGAAGAGAGGTCAGAATGGGAATGGGATTGAGACTTAAAGGGACATGCAACAGGAAGCTCAGGATCACCCCTGTGGACTGAATGCAGATGCTCTGCAAAGCGATCACCAAATCTGTGTTTGGTTTCTCCATTGTAGGGGAGTCTACACTGCGAACACTGAATGCAGTACACTAGACTGGACGAAGGGCAAGTGAATCACTCCTTCACCTGGAATGAATATTTTGGAGGAAGGGTCACTGACTTGAAAATTTGACTGGTTTCTCTTTCCACAGATGTTGCTTGACTGGCTGAGTTCTTCCAGCATTTCTGCTGTTGCTACCCCTACCAGTGTTTTCTTTCCCTTGCAGTTTTTTATCTTCACTTAAATGGATTCAACATCTTCTGAGCTGAGATCATCTCTCAATTTATTTCATCTTTTATTAACACTGCTACCCTGTCCCTTTTCCTGCTCAAGTCATTTCTAAAAATCAAGCATCCCTGAATTTTAAGTTCCCAGCTTTGATCCCCTTGCAACCATGTCTTTATAATGGATACTATTTACCTCCATTTGTGTTGTTAGTTCATCAACCTTATGACAAATGTTTCATGCATTAAGATACAAAGTCCTTAATCTTGCCGCTATGCTATTTTCAATCATCTAACTTATTTTTGTATTCTGGCCCTACCTGTCTCCCACACTTAATTCCCCTGCATTCTTCTTTTGTATCCATTTCTATCCTTGTTTCTCTCTCCCTATTCACCCTATTTAGGCTTCCATCCCCTGCCATTCTAGTTTAAGTCCTCCCCTTTTAAGAGTTTATGGACTGCACAATGCTAGCAGATACACTTAGCATGGCAACTTCTTGAAACCAGCCATTGACGTAAGATTCTCTTGAGTAATGTCAAACCTACTGTTCACATCAGTGTGGACATTATCTCTCAGCGCCTCAATATAATGTGGGAATTTGAAAATTTTGGGTTAGTCTGACCTAGTAGTGGCCAATCAAAATCAATTGGGAGTATCAAGACAGCAGGCTGAGAAACAGATTCAAAAATACATTTCCAAACTGCAGAAACAGCTAACAACTTTCCAGACTGTTCAAACTCTGCATTTATATCAAAGTGAGTGATACAGGCAAGCATTGTTTCTTATGTATTAGTCCTACTTATCCAGGATTCAATAACTGGGCATGGGGGTGGGTAGTAGGGATATCAGTGGTGGGTGTGGTCGTGAGTTGGTGGCATGTTGGCAAAAAATCTCAAAGACGTACAAGTGGAACAAACCAGTTTTATCATAAAATGCATGCACACTAACTCCCCCCACTAGTTCGTTTTTCTTCCTAGACGTTGCCTTAGGCTGAACCACACTTTAACCTTGGAGTCTATTTCAACAAGAGTTAAAGCTTGGTCTCCATATTTTCTTCATCATTATTTCATCATTTCCAACTTGGTAAAATTTACACAGCATGTCATTCCATCTGCCATTGATATTTTCTTTGATGCCTATGTCACCTCCAGACTTGTCTGTTTCTCATTCTATCACTAAACCTCAGCTCATTTTAATTCCTTGCTGATGATATCCTACTCCATAGTAAGACCTGCTCACCCATCACCACTCCCCAACCTTGTCCTCAATAACCTACATGGAGTTCTGAATGTGGTATCACAGTCCTCAAATTTAAAATTCTGTCCTGTGTTTAAATCCCTACAGGGCTTTGGAAATTACTTTTTTCCTGAACTCCCATTCTTCTCTCTAATTTTGACACAAACTCCACTCCCTTCACTCCATCATTGCAGATTACTCTTCAGGCACCTGGACACCAGACTTTAGGTTTCCCTTCTTAAACACATCTACCATTTTTTAATTGTCCTTTTAAACAATTTTTCTAGCAACAATCTCCTTGAGCAATGTTTTTGTCACTGCTCCGAGTATTTCTGTCTTTGGGCGGACATCTACATTTTCTGTACAATACTGTGTAACATCTAGCAATATTCCTCTAGATTAAAGGTGCTATATTAATGCAAGTTATTATTATTTCCATTATCTTCTTATGCACTTGGTATTGAACCTTAGAATCGTGGTTGAAGTTGGTTTGAAACCATGGCAGTCACATCAATGATCACTACCATATACAATATCCTCATTTGCTGCCCACATCTTCGCCAGTTGTAAGAGAAACTGAGGGTGACATTCACTTAGCTTGCTCATTCCCCATTACAAGAAGGTGTTCTCCAGTGATATCTCAAATGAACATCTAATGTGAGAATGACAGTAGCAGCCTCCAGTAATTACAGCTTGATTCAGATAAGTATTTCTGCTCCTTGTGAATCCCAAGTAGACTTGTAAGTCATGAACAGCTGCACCTGGTGTGCAGACATATTAGCTGGCCAGTCACTGGTGTCCTGTGAGTGTGATTTAACTGTGGAGAAAAACATGTGAGCATCAAGCTGGTAATTTTTATCACTCAATAAAGCACCATCTGTCATTCTTTTAACCATTTTTTGTGGAAATAACAGTGATCTTCATTGCACCTGTTCATACATATTTAGTTTTTCTATCTCCTCTAAAATTGAAGGAATAAAACCTACATTGAGTTCAATTTTATTGTTCACAAAAAATTTGAACATATATTCCAAAGTGTTCAATTTTATGTAAACCTCTATATGCCAGGGTGTCAGCTCCAGTGTGCGTATAACTTGCACTGAGCATCAACGAATAGTTCACTCATGATTTGCTATTATTTGGGTCATGTCTGCTTTAGATCAACACCTTACTTGATATGTGCAGCATGTACTAGATTCACCGCAAGTAGCTTGTTAACCAGAATAGAGCCAGTACCACACTGTCAAATCTGTCAGAGTTTACCTTGGACTAATTTTTTTTATCTTGCCACATTTGGGTGTAGTACTGGGCATGAGAAGTTTCATTAAGTCACAAAAATGATTTAGAAGTACAATAAATCTTGCATCTACCATATGCTTTCCCAAGAATACATAAAACAGGACAAAAACATTAGGCTTCATTTAACATACCCTACATAATTTCACCCCAATGGTATACAAGAAACCTTTGGGACTTGCTACATCGAAGAAAACTGGCAATATTTCCCTTATCTATAAGGACCTCTGTTTATCAGTTCAAAGGCAACAGGAAATCCTGATCACAGCAAATGAAAAGATGGAAAGCTGCATGTTGGTTATCCATCATGTGTGGACCTTTCTTGCCAATCGCTGCATCACAAAGTCACCTCATAGCATTAAGTTGAATCACATCAGAGTAGAAATTTATTCTAATGAGTAATATTATTGTTGTGCCGTGAAAAGAAAATGTTGTTAACTTTAACTTTGGTGTCTCTGGAGGCAGTTCAACACAAGTTTTCTAGGTCTATTTTGTACCAAAGGGAAGGAAACAAACTGGTAGGAAACTTCCAAACAGTTTCAAAATAATAAATCATACTACACTTTTCAAGCAGTTCAGATAAGTGCAGCATTTATGTATTTTATTATATTTGGTTTTCACTTACTACCCAGGATGTGTTCCCAGTTATGAGAGTGCTCATGGAATCAGTGCTAAAGAGGTCATTATAATATTGTACATAGAGATATTGATAGCATCGCTGTGCAGGGAGTCTGGCCTGAGCCTCTGGGAACCTGGGCGTGTGTCCGTTAATGAACTGCCCACAGCTCAGTGGGGAGGGGCTACCTCTGAGGCTGGTGAAGGGGGGTGGGGGAATTAGGTGAGCGGTGCAGCCACTCAGCATTGGGATGTGACGTTCAGGTGCATTCTGGCTGGCATGGTGAGTATAAGCCATTGCTGGGGACTGACAGCACTTGCTCCGTGTTGATAAACTGAACGGATCCTATTGGTTCTATCATCACCTCCTATTGGACATGTTAGAAGCTGCTGCACTCCCTTTCTTTGTCTGACTTTACAGCTCTCCAAAGTCCAGAGATTTTCTTAACAGTGGTCGCTGGTCTTTAGGCTTGTTACCATGAGGAAATCTCCCCACTGGAGAGCACAGTGCCACCAAACAGAAAGAGCGGGCGGGAATGACAGCTTCCACCACATCCAACAAAAAATTATGAGTAAGGCCATTATATCTGGGCTGTCTGCTAGCATCTGGAGCAGCTGCTGCTAATCCTCAGTAATACCTGCGTTCACACCACACTGCCTGCATTTTCACCCTAGCCTGTCCGCAGGGAGCCTCTCCACACTGAGATGTGGACAATTCATTGCTGGGGAAACACCAACGGAGGGCAGGGTTTGGATCAGATCCCAGCATGGCAGAGAGCAGCAGTGTAGAGGGCAAGTGTTCGTGCAAGTTTCCTGGCACAGCACCACGCACCCCAGCACAGTGGAGGAGGTACCTGCGCATGTTTGAACTGGAAGAGCTGTAATGAATCAGTGCAATGCAGGGTGGTGCTAAGTGGGGTACTAATGTATCTGAGCCACTTTTCTTTAATACCACACATAATGATGTTTGTTTAAGCATCATCAGTGCTCAGGAAGCAATAGGGGGTTCTACCAAGCCAAAGAAACAAATAGAACTTCACTTATTTGGAAGCCCAAGATCTGCTGGAGGTACTTAATGCAGTGACCAGACTCTGAGTGGTTTTGTTACCTGGAATTATCACTTGTGTCAAGATGGGATTGACAAATTGCACAGCCCCAGGGAAACAGAATGATGTTTCATATTCTTAGCTGGTAGGCACAGACGGTGCACATTTGTATTTTCTTTCTTGGCCATCCTTATCTACAGCTCTCATCTATTGCTGGAAGAGACAAATTATTGATGCATTAAAATTAAAAAAAAAACTATAGATGCTGGAAATAAGTTTTGGTGAAAGGTCATGGACCTGAAACGTGAACTGTTTCTCTCTCCACAGATGCTGCCTGACCTGCTGAGTATTTCTAGCCGGTGAGTGTTTGCTGACTTCACATCTACAGCCTTGTCAATCAACAGAAAGCTACACCCTTTCAACTCATTTGCTGCTTTTAGCCCAAAGCTGTGATAGGTCACCTATTGTCAGCTATCACCACCTTTCCTGCAGATTCCACAGAGCAATGAGGGAAACATCAGGATGAGCATTATGAATTCAAAGATGGGGCCAAAGCTGTCTGGTAAGAAACAGGGCTTACCATGTGAGAAACAATCAGAAGTAAGTGAAAATCTCTGAAGGCAAAATGGCAAAAAAACTTTAAGCAAAGTCTGAATTAGTACATTTTCAACTTTTTCTATTTCAATTTCAAAGTGAACATCTGAACTTACCAAATGCTTTACATACGAACATGGGGAAATAGTAATATTAGGTGGCCATTCAAATCCTGGGTGTGTTTTGCCATTGACTAAGATCATGGCTGTTCTGCCCGTCTTGGCTCCTTACCTCACTGAATTCTCCCCTCGTGCTTGCTCCAGTTCATTTTATCTATGACTCCCATTTTCTGGTCCCTCAACCCTACTTTAAAAAACAACTGACTATCCAAATTCCCTTCTTGGTCCCCATGTCTGCTAACATTATTAAGAGTTCCCTCTGCACAGGAAGTATAATCCTTTCCTTCAAATCTCCTATCTTTTAACCCTGCTTGAGAAAATCAATTTTTGCCCTAATTTACCTTGCAGATTACTACCCCACCTTCAAATTCCCTTTCCTTTCCAAAGTTCATGAAAGTCTCATTCTTTCCAAATCATTCACATCTTCCCTATACTTCTACATTAGAACCTCTCCAATTGTGTTTCTGCCACTGCCACAGCATAAAGAAAACATCAGCAAAGCCACAGTGATATCCCATGTGACAGTAGGCACCACAACCACCTCCTCTCAATGTTCCTTTCTTCCTAACACATGAATTAACAACATTACACACACCATCCCTACCAATGAGGGACTGTCTTTTATTCTGTTTTGTCATCACTGCAATGACTTTTTTTCTGACTCCTGCTCCATTCCTATGGTGTCCACAATGATTTATCCTTGGCTCTCTCCTGTTTCTCATTCATATACTTTACTGAGGTGACATCATCCAATAAAATGTCACATTTCACTTTGCTTGACTGATTTTTCATGCTGTTTCCCTACATCCACTACTGCAGGGGCAGAAGTTTCCTCCATATAAATATTGAGAAGACTGAAGCCAATGGCTTTAAACCCTGACACAAATTCCATTCTTCAGCCATTAAATCCATCCTTCTCCCTGACCAATGCATGAACCTGAACAAGACACACACAACCTTGGCATCCTATTTGACAATGAAATCAGCTTTTCCCCACATGTGCAGTCCATAGCCAAAATATCTCTTGTGACACAGATTCTATTTAAACTCATTTACTGCTAGAACACTTATCTATGCTTTCATTACATCTGGGCTTGACCATCCCGTTACTCGTTTGGTCAACCACTCACTTTTCATTTCATTATCAAGCTCATCCAAATTTCTGCTTGCCATGACCTAATCATGCTAAGTCTCATTCACTCAATATCCCTGTGCTCCCTAACATCCTCTAAATATCACATAAGAAAATTCACTTGCAAACTTTTTAGCTGTGGATCAACTAGTTTCTGGAATCAAAGGCTTAAACCTTGCTGGGAAATCAAACCAGAGGCCAGAATGATTGAAATATCCCTCTCCAGGAAGCATTATTTGTAATGAAATGTTCTTGCTATTGCAGCCAAATGTGTAAATAACAACAACCAAAGTAATGCCTAGAAATAGCAAAAAAGGCAAGCAAGAAACGGAATCCTTAATGGTCCCTCATCCTGCATTCCACTGGGAACTAAGCAGAAAGGTCACCTGTCACTGAAGTAATTACTTGGTTTGCATTCAGTTGAATAATGGAGCTGGCAACTGAAATTGCCTGAAGCCTGTCCTGTTGACAAGGTGAAGAGGCTCAATCCATTAACTCACTTGCCCAAGAAAAGCAAATTGAACTGAATGAAAATTGAGTTGTTGGTTCAGTCTTATTTGTAGTATAGTATTGTGAATAGTTTAGATACTTATTAGAATAGAATTTGTCCAATTTTGGATCAAGTCCAATATTTTTTTTCTTTGTCAATGACTCGTCCATAATCCCTTTACAGATTTGGCCTCCATTGCCTGTAATTAATTCACAGCTGAGTATTTCATTGATCATTCCAGTAATTTCTTTATTTTCTGCCTCCTTCATTCTTTTGCCAATGCCTGCAGCTGGGCACAATGAAAGAGTAAGACATTACATTCAGCCAGTTAAAATTAAATAATTGTACTGGGGGGTAAATAAAACAGAGAGTACTGGAATTGTCAGCAGATCACACAGCAGCTGTAGAAAGAGAAACAGAATTTATATTTTGTCAATAACATTTCAAAAGATTGATTCCATTTATATTTTTTATACTAAGTTCTGATGAAGAGTCATCAGTCTGAATCACTATCTCTTCTCTTTCCCCACAGACGTTCCAGCATTTTCTGCTTTTATTTCAAATTTCAGATTTCCAGCATCCACGTTATCTAGCTTTTGAATGGGTGTAAATATTATACGGAAATTAAAAAGAAACGGCAGGGAAACTGAAATAGAAAGGAAAAATGCTGAAAAGGCTCAGTGGGTCAGGCAGCATCTGCTTGGGAAAAATGAAAACAAATGATAGGAAAATCCCAACATGGAGACATGAAATATCAAGTAATGGAGTGGTCGAGCTCATTATCCACGATTTGGGGCGGCACAGTAGTGTAGTGGTTAGCATTATACTATTACAGCGCCAGTGAACCGGGTTCAATTTCGGCCGCTGTCTGTAAGGGGTTTGTACATTTTCCCCGTGACTGCGTGGGTTTCCTCCGGTTGCTCCGGTTTCCTCCCACATTCCAAAGACATACAGGTTAGGAAGTTGTGGGCATGCTATGTTGACACCCTGAAGTGTGGTGACACTTGCGGGCTGCCCCCAGAACACTCTACGCATAAGATGTATTTCACTGTGTGTTTCGATGTACGTGTGACTAATAAAGATCTTATCTGGTCTTATCAATGTCTGGTGAACTGATAACAATGCATGGAGTGAATATGATAAACGTTGCTCAGTGCACTCTTCCTACAACATGATGATGTAGTAACCCTGGTGCCAGGCAACACTGGGGTCATTGCTGTACATGGTATCTGGAGAATCTGGGAGGTGGAGATGATGACACTTCTTAAACTAAGAATATGCAACAGCACAATTAACCAAGTAAACATAGGTCAAAGGTAAACCAAGGAAGCAATACTTGGAAGAAGAACTGAGGTTAGTGAGAATGTCCTCTGGCGGGGATTTCAATGTCCGTCACCAAGAGTTGCTTGGCAACACTAGTACTGACTGAGCTGGTTGAATCCTATAAGAAGTTGCCGCCAGATAGGGTTTGCAGCAGGAGCTGAAAGAATCAACACAAGGGTTTGAAACATAGGTATACAGAAGACTGGAGCAGGAGTGGGCTATTCAGCTCTTCGAGCCTACTCTGCCATTCAATACAATCATGGCTGATCATCTATTTCAATGTCATATTCCCACTCTCTTCCCATATTCCTTGACACCTTTGGCTTTCATAACTTTTATTTTTCTTCTTGTTAATTATATTCAGTGACTTGGCTCTACAGCACTTTGTTATTGTGAATTTCATAGGTTTATCTCCCTTCCGTAGCCAGCTCCATTACTCGGCTGAATACAAACCAAGTAATTACTTTGTTGACACATGACCTTTCTGCTTGGTTCCCAGGACAAAGGGGATATTTCTGACAGGGCGAGGCCAGGGTTGTCATGGGCATAAGCTATCCCTCCCCCATGCTCTCTGCAACTTAAAACAAATTTTTCCAGTCCTAATGAAGAGTCTTTGGCCTGAAATATTAACTCTCTTTCTCTTTCCACAGCAGGTGCCTGACTTGCTCAGTGCTTCCAGCATTTTGTTTTTGTTTCAGATTTACAGCATCTGCAGTTTTGTCCCTGCATTTATACCGTCAAGCCCTGTAACAATTTTGTACATCCCAATGAGATCGCCTCTCATTTTTCTATACTCAAGAGGGCAGAGATGAGTCTGCTTAACCTCTCCTCATACAAAAATTTTACCATCCCAGAAATGAAACTCATGAACCTTCACTGTCCTCCCTCTATCATAAATATATCCTTAGGTAGAGAGAGCAAACCTGTACACTATATTCCAGATGCGGTCTCATCAGGGCCCTATGTCATTGGAGAAAGATGTCTCCACTCTTGTATTCAACTTCTCTTGCAATTAAGGCTAACGCATAAGATCAGATTTCTTTATTCGTCACATGTACATCGAAACACACAGTGAAATGCATCTTTTGTGTAGAGTGTTCTGGGGGCAGCCTGCAAGTGCTGCCAAGCTTCCAGCGCCAACATAAACATTTGCCATCCTAAGTTCCTGATGTAACTTTATGTTAACTTTTAATGTTGTCTGACCACCAACACTTTTAGTCTCTCACCACTTAAAAAAGTTCTAATAAAAAGAAGTTAGGGTCAAGTGGAGTGGCCATATTGGAGCAGACATTTGAGAGGGGCTGCTGTCTAGTCAAAGTGCTGCTGTTGTCTAAGTGTGGGCTTTGGTGAATACCAGGTTTTAGTGAGGAGGCGAGCAACAGTAAGGTAAGGCGAGGGTAGGTTCTTATTCTTTTTTCTGTCTCTTTATTTTCCCTCAAAGCTCCTTAGACATGGCAGGTGAGCTCAGATCCATGTCATGCTCCTCCTGCGCAATGTCGGTACTCAGGGAGGCTGCCAGTGTCCCTGATGACTACGTGTGCAGGAAGTGCTGCAGCTCCTGATGGACCACATGACGGCACTGGAGTTGCGCATGGATTCACTTTGGAGCATCCGTGAGCAGAGAATGTTGAAGATAGCACGTTTAGTGAGTTGGTCACACCGCAGTTCAAAGGCCTAGGGAAAGATAGGGAATGGGTGACCAACAAGCAGAGCAGTAGCAGGAAGGTAGTGCAGGTGTCCCCAGAGGTCATCTCCCTCCAAAACAGATAAACTGCTTTGGATACTGTTGGGGGAGATGGCTCGTCAGGGGAAGGCAGCGGTAGCCAGGATCATGGCACCCTCAGTGGCTGTGCTGCACAGGAGGGCAGGAAAAAGAGTGGCAGAGCTATAGTGGTAGAGGATTCCATGGTATGGGAATAGATAGGAGCTTCTGTGGCTGCAAACAGGACTCCCAGTTGGTTATGGGGAAAAGGCAGGTAGGTGGAGCTGAGTCCACGGCCAGATCAGCCATGATCTTATTGATGGTGAAGCAGGCTCAACAGGCTAGATGGCCTACTCCTACTCCTATTTCTTATGTTCTTTTTTTGTATCAAAGTGGATGATCACATATTTTTCCATATTTTGTCTACCACTTCCTTATAGAGACAAAGTCCCATCTGCATGCCCTGCATAACCAGTACAACTTTATGAGGCTGTGCTAAGTGAGAAGATGTGCGCCATCAGCAACAATAGAGCTGTATTCCATCTTAATCTATAACATCACGGCAAGGTATGCACTCACTTGACTCTGAAGCCAGCGAACCAATCCCAGTTCAGGAAGGTCTGTAAAAGGGCATGCCTGGAGCAGCATCTGCCATATCGAAACCTGAAGTGCCAGACTGGTGAAGTTCCAAACTTCACATGCATGCAAAACAGTGATAGCAGCAGGAAATGAAACTACACCAATCATCAGTCCTGACACAAGTTGTGAGTGTGGGGCCAACTTAACAACTAAGAGGAACAGGAGACACAAGAAATTCTGCAGATGCTGGAATCTGGAGCAATATACAAAAAGTGCTGGAGGAACTCAACAGGTCAAACAGCCTCTATGGAGGGAAATAAACAGTCGATGTTTCGGGCAACTGTAAGAGAAACAGGAAGCTGTAAGAGCATTTTCATACTGAATGACAGTGGACACAAGAACGTAAGTGCAAAGATCAAACCCTATTGTTTGCTAATATCTTCAGTCTGAAGTGCTAGAGAATGATCCATCTTAGCATTTTCTTCGGGTTCCCATTATCATAGAAACCAATTTTCAAGCAGTTTGGTTCACTCCACACGATATCACAAAACAACAGAGAACTTTGGACACAACAGAAGTCATGGCGCCAGACAAAAAAACTTGTTGGAGGGGTGTATTCCAGAACTTGCTTATCTTTAAATGCATTTGCAACACAGCAGCTAACTGACAAAGTTGAAATTGCCAGGTATATTCTGTCTACAAAATTAGGACAAATCCATCATCTAATTCCAGCTGCATTAGTTACTATCAATCATCTGTAAATGTGATGAAAAGTGCCAGCTAAAGTCTTATCAAGAGACTATTATAACATACTCACTGATGCTTGGTTTCAGCTTTGTCAAGACAACTTTGCTCCAGACTAGTGACTAGGGGCCAATCATTTTTATCTGCTTCATTACTTACATTTGTTTACTATTGATTGCATAATGTTCAATTCCATTACACCTCTTCATAAAACAAAGAAGCCTATGGGCCCTGCATGATGTGGACTGATGGGTTGGTAAGTCGCAAATAACACTTTTGCCCAAATACATCAAGCAATTGCCATATCCAACATATCCAACACAAGAGAGACTATTTGCCTACCACTGGCATCCAAAGGCGTTAGCCTCACCTAGTTCTTTACCACCAATTTGCTGAAGTCAGCAATGAGCAAAAATGTAATTGGACAAGCCAAATAAATGGTGTGGTTAAAAGAGCACCTCAGAGGATGGAAATTCTACAGTGAGTGACTCCCCAAAGACCTTTCCACTGTGTGGAAGGTACAACAGAAGTGTGAAAGAATAAGATAAGATATCTTTGTCACGAACCAGCAACAAAAGAAACACACTGAGCATGATTCAGTGTTAAAAACTATTTTATTAATCACTACTTATGATAATACGTAAAATAAAAAGTAAAAATGTTAGTATGTTAGAATTCAAAAATGTTAAACCTCGAACGTTAACCCCAAAACTAAACTCTTTGTGTGTGTGTGTGACAAAGTCCCAAACTCCAAGTTCCGGAATGGTTCTTAAAGTTCAGTTCCGCAAGTCATAAGGTGAAACATGAGCAAGGGCTTCTTCAACAACCACCGTTGTCAGAAGATAAGACGTAGACGTAGAGAACATAGGGAGAGTAAATACGAAATCCAAATGTTCCACGATGGAACCCAAACGACACTTCAGTGTTTACTCGGTAGTGACTTCCTCGCCCCGAAAAGCATCCGAATCGTGGTCGTCCACACAAATACCTGTTTCCTTCTACAGGTCAGCAACAAAGTGAACTCCACCGGATTACCTCCAACTTCCATACATGGATTTCAGTGGCAGACACAGTTATTGTTTCTCATCCATCGATAGAGAAAACAAGCAGGCTGGTGTCTCTCTCCCTTCTCTCTCTCTCTCTCCTTCTTCTCCTTCTGACTTCTTCAACAACGTCATTACGTCCTTTATCTTCTATTGACGTAAGCACGCCCCACACACACATACACACACACTCTCTATCTTAAAGGGACTTTCACTGAGTCCGTAACAATCTTTATTAGTCACATGTACATCAAAATGCACAGTGAAATGCATCTTTTGTGTAGAGTGTTCTGGGGGCAGCCCGCAAGTGTCACCACGCTTCTGGTGCCAACATAGCATGCTCACAACTTCCTAACCCGTACGTCTTTGGAATGTGGGAGGAAACCGGAGCACCTGGAGGAAACCCACGCAGACATGGGGAGAATGAACAAACTCCTTACTGACAGTGGCCGGAACTGAACCTGGGTTGCTGGCGCTGTAATAGCGTTACGCTAACTGCTACACTACTGTGCCTGCTCACTTATGTAGATGAGTGCAGCTCTTGCAACACTCAAGCAGCTTGGTACCATCCAGGACATATCAAACAGCTTGATTTGCACCTTTTTCACCATCATAAAATGATTTGCACTATCTACAAAATGCACTGAAGTTACTTCCCAATGCTACAGCAAAAGCCATTCTGAAACCTGTGATCTCTAACACCTGGGGCAAAGTAGTGGGCACATGGGAACAGCACCATATACAAATTCCCTTTCAAATCACACCCCATCCTCACTTGGATGCATATTTCCAACCTTTCATTACTGCTATTTCTAAATCTTAGAATTTCTTAATGAACAACTCTGTGGGGTTAGCTTCTCAAAATTATTGCATCAGTTCAAGCAGGTGGACTCAGCATTTTCTTCTCAAGGACAGTTAGGTCTGGACAATACATACAAGACTAGCCAGTGACTTCCAGATCCCGCAAATTAATAAGAATGTAGCTTCAAAACTCAGGGTTGGATTTTTTTAACTAGCAGCAGCAGTTTTTTGCACAAATTCTGAGAGTTCCTATTTGCTTAAGAACAGAACTTGCTCACATCCCTTACAACGAAAGGACTATTAGGTCACAAGAGCTAGGCTCAATTTACAAATGTTTGATTTATGAATTCTTTCTATAATGCTATTGACTCTCAGGGTACATGCTTTCAATTTATGATGATAATTTTTCACAAAAATGAATAGTACATCACTCTCCATGCAGAGGAGCAGACTATGCCAAAATACCCCTAATGCATTTTCACTATGCTTTTTCAATTTATGTAATTTTACTTATCAAGAAGCTGCATTATCAGGGGATGATGTAAAAGGCCCTTTGGCATTGTTAAAAAATCTCAAGAGGTGCCTTCGTCAATTTATATTCTCAATTGTGAAAACAGATTATTTGGTCATTCATTTATTCATTATCTGAAGGACCATACATTAAAATGCCATCCACTGGGATTAGCATCCATGGGATATCTTTACCATGTGCTTCTTAGTTTTGTTTTCAATTAAATATCTCCATCAGCTTCCTCAATGACTCATTTAATGTTGTGGCTTTTGAGCTGCATAGAGCAAATTCCCAGTTTGATTGCTAGATTTTACTTTCACAGCTGTGTGTCATTTGGAGAGTTATAATTGGCCTCAGCACCTTGAGTCTATTGGAGGCAAAAGTTAACCAGGTTTTCTCCTTCTGATTGAATTGATGTGAGCTTTCCTCTATTTGCCAAATTTCTTCTCTTCCCTCTTTCCTTGGAGATGTCTTTGAAGCTTAGCTGAAGATAAATCAGCTGTGGCTGTTAAACACAATAATTAAATGTTATTTTCAAAGTCATAGTTGACTTTATTGTCATATGCACAGGTACATATTTGCACGCTGCAATGAAAAACTTACTTGCAGCAGTATCACAGATATGGCATTGGAATCAGAATCTGATCACTGCAACATGAGTAATATGACAAAAACTTAAAAATTGTGTGGAGGTTCTTGAATGGTAAAAGAGAGTAAAGACTAATAAATCCCCTAGATTACCTCATACAGGGTTGAAGGGCAATAGTGAAACTTCCAAGAACACTTCCTATCTTCCTTGATGAATCATCTGGAGAAATGGTTCACTTGATTTAAAGTAAGTACAAATGTTGGCCTGAATTCAGCTGACTATCGGCTGTTCACAGTTCAAACATGGAAGTAAAAGATGAGCTGAAAGTCAGATGTCAGTGTCTCTGACCTGCTCTGCCACAGAAACATTATTTGGTCCAGAAGTGGTGACATGCTGAGGAGAGAAACTAGAAACACTGCATTCAGTCCCTTAGTTTCCCACCAGGGATGGCTGGCAAATGAACAAGGATCCTATTGAAATAAATGGAGTCATGGACCTTGATGAAAATGTATGTGCTTGAGTTTTTTAAACTTTATTTTAACATTAACTTTTTACTTAAGGTCTTTTAAATTGAATTTATAATTTACATTCTTAAATAGTTTTAATTTCTTAAACTATTGAAATTCCAATTAAATAGTTCCTGACTATCAGAGATATTTAAAAACAATTCCAAAATCTTTGATATGCAACAGCTGCTAAAGGCTATGAGGATGCTCTGGAGAAAGGGTTTGACAGTATGTTCTATGGGATCTAGTCATTGCTTTGAGCCCATTGCCTCCCAGGCACCAAACAACTCTCTGGCTGTATGGATCAGATCTGGAAAAGGTATATTCATATGGATATGCACCCTGGGGGTGAATCTGAGCAGCACAGTAACTCCAGCATGATCTACTCCATCCTTTATCTGAAAGAGGAACATATTTGGTCTCGATAAGTACAAGCACATTTGCTTAGTTAATAGCAGGCACAACAATGAAAACTTTTAAAGTTTAACGCAAGAATAGAATAGAAAATTATAGGTTAATTAATTGTAGGCCTTGTGGGAACAGATAAATGATTGGATTAAAAATAGGAAACAGTACTATCCATACAAAGTGTGAGAGTAAATTAGGGATGGTGTGATAGGCTTTTGTTTCTGTATTGAGTTCATTAACCATATCAATGAACAATACAGAAACAAAAGATTATTAAGCTTGTAGCTGACTTGACAAAGCTTGGTTAAACATTATCACCTTAAGTCAAAATTACCTCAAATGTTTTTCAAAAGCTTTGAACTGTGCAAAGCCTTAGGGACAAATGATAGACAGCCATTAATATGTAGGAACTGTTTTGTTTTGTAATGGCCTATGCAGCTGATGAATTTGTGCCTGAGTAAGTTCATTGCACTGGGTAAATTTTTTTCTTCTTCCATTATGTATGCTATTTGTTTATTAAGTGATATTCCTTAAACACTAGCATTGTGCAAATTTCACATTCAAATACAGAGATCATAGTAGAATACTGCAGATTATACAGTGGTGATTTTATTTTTGGCTGGTGGTTTGAATGTCCAAGCAGTTCAAACAATAACCATGGGGAGGATCACAATCTGTTTAGTGACTCATGCAGTGTTGGCTATCAAACAATTCCATAATACATTTTTATACATCTGACTTCTTAAATTGTTTTGTTAAAAAGCATTCATAACTTCTGACTTCCCCTCAGGTTAAATTGTATATGAGCAGCTCTTTCTATGCATAGGAGGAAGAATTCTGTTAAAGCTGATTGTGCCCATCATTAACCACTAAGTATAAAGTCAACCATGGATGTTAGAGATTTCTTAAGGGGTCTCCATTTATACAGTATATGTGTGAAGGGTATTTTTCCTGTAATTTCCCTGTAAAATGAAACTTGCCATGAGCTAAAATTATAACACAGGAAAAAATTTACTTGAGGGTATCAATCATTCAATCTCAACCATTTCACATTAAGCAAAAAGACTGTGGTAATGCTCTATTTCCACCTCATCCTTTTATATTCATCATCTCACATCCTGCATAGGAAGCAACAAAGGTCTTACTAAAAATATGTAAGTGTCATTGCTGACAGGCCATTGATTATCTATTGAATGTTATAAGGAACCAGCTTTGCTCTGACACCTGTGTTTTGTCTCTGGCTTCTAGTGGGGACAGCATTAAGCAGGAGAAAACAGTTCAGGTTTCCTGCTGGAGATCCAGCTACCTCTGCTGGAAGTGCACTTGTGTGGCCCCTCACAATCCAATGACTCATAATGTACTGGAAAGACACACATATACAAGAATGACTCTTGACTCAGGTACCAGAGGGTGGTTGATGCCATGTATGAATTGAGAGAAAAGCATTTTTTAAAAAAGTGCCTGCTCTAATTGCATAATTGGCGAGATCATGCTGGCTGATAGCCAACGGCTAACCCCATCCCTTCAGAACTGTCTATCAGTTGTTCCCACTCCAGGATGTCCTGTCATTCTGCAGGAGTGCAGACATATGTGGATGTTCAAAATGTATTGAAGGTCAGATGCCCGAGCACCAGACTGCTCCATCTCTGGACTTACATTGAGCCTGGTCATGAAGCAATGATTCAGTAAGTAAAGGGTCAGGGCATGGTGCATTTGACTTTAATAATTGCTTTGTTACCTTAACACAAGTACTGTAAAGCACTTCTGGTCACTGCTACTCTGTGCCTATACATGTATCATCCTAAACTTTGCTTCCTGACTTGTAGCAAATCCCATTCATCCATCATTCTATACTTGCTGACCTAACTTGCTTCTTGTTAAGAAACACCTTTGTTTCAGAATTCTTGTCCTTATCTTTACATCGCTGCATGTCATGATAAGCATGAAATAGAATAACTCAGTACATAAAACTGCGGTGTAGACAGGAAGCAAGCCCCCAGAAATGGTAATGGCAGCCTGGTCACCTTTGAGGCTGCCTCAAGTCGATGGTACAAGTGGGTTTGGTGAGAAACCAGTAAGTCATGTGAGTGCAGAAAGGCCTTGCTATGGACGTTATGGAAGTCGCGTCAGAATGGCCATTCAAGATTCCCAATGCACAATCTAGCCATATTGTGCAGGTGTGCAAGTCCCTGAAGAAGTAATAGTCCCAATTTGTCTCACATGCAAGGGGGCAAAAGTATTGAAGAGTCCTGTTGGGGTACCACCGTGCATTGGAATTGGAGAGGGAAGGCATGGTAACAGGTATGTTGCATGGACTTTATACACTTGTGGAAGAGATTGATGATATGTAACTAACCACCCCACAAACTGAGAACACCATGATCAATTTGTATATCAAAACTGCAGCAAGCACATTTGTGGAAGGCCGGGTTGAGTATCAAAAAGATCTATGGCACTTTCTGCTGAGGACTCCTGGACAGGAAGGATTCTCCAGATTAATGGAGAGATAAACTGGTGGATTGCCAATTAAAGCAGATTGGTTCAGTTTGCCACAACGGTTATGGAAGGGGCCTGTGAAGATGGGCCAAATGTAGGCAAATGGGGCTAGCTTGAATAGACGTCTTGGTTGATATGGGTGAGTAGGGCCAAAGGGCCTGTTTCAGTGCTGCATGACTCTGACTCTAAGTGACCATGGATTGGATTGGGTCACTTGAATTGAGAGTCTGTGTGTTTTGGAGAATTACAGCATTGGGCAGGGAAGAAATCCCAGAACTCAAGATTTGTGGTGTGCTGGCTTTGCTAAAACAGACCACTGGTCCATTGGGGTTGAGGCACCAAGAAATTTAGAGCTCAGAGACACTGTCAGGCAATGGTTGCTGGCTGTCGCTCCAACAGGAAGATCATAGAGAAATCAATGGCCACTGATCCATTTGCTGAGAAGGCAAGTGAAGGTATAACTTGGGATGAGGATACAGGAAAGAAAGGCAGCTCTGTCCATGGAAGTAGATGCTGTGAATGAAATATAGGTGGCGATACACAAACAGAGATGGGGTTTGATGATAGCCTATCCAAAACTTGGTCCACGAGGTGAGAAAAACAGAAAAAGCAGTGTTTCCTTGGGAGAAGGTAAGGCACAAGCTGGCCAATTTGTACAGCTGATGCATGCAAAAGACATTGCCAAAAGATTTAATGATATAAATCCAAGGACTGTCGTGACATTGCATAATGGCAAACAGAAAGGTGATATTCTCAAATGTGGGCTTGTGTGGGATATGAAATATTGCTGAAGAATACACATATGGACTATGAAGAGAATATTAACAGCATTTTGAGAATATTAACAGCATTTTGAGAAAAATAGGAGCTTGCAGAGTTGACATAGCAAAAGCTATGCATGTGTTTATTTTGTCACAGGGCAGTATGTAAAGCAAATACTGCATTACAATGCCCTGTCAAACACTTCATGGGTGTATTGTTGAAAGAGGAGACATGAGTGGCATTGATGCTTTGTGAGCATATATATTGGTTTGATGATGCAATGAATGTATTTTGATGGCACAATAAATGTAAAGAAAGATGTGTATTGATTGTATTGTATTTCCTGTATATATTTATGAATAAAGTTTATTTTTGAAATAAAAAAAACAAATACTGCATGACATTTGCAGGTAGGGTCAATAGAGGAAGCATCTGTGGATGCCATCATGAAAGAGAAAGGTATGGAGCCAAGTATCAAGCAAGCCAGAAAGTTAGGTCAAAGTGAAGGACAGTTCAGTTTGACCATCCTAAATTCAGAATATTATTTGATCAGCGCTTTGGCATTTTCGAAGCAATGGGAATATTCACAGTCCTCAGTAGTAATTAGCTGGGAAGATGATTCTGTGATTTGCTGGATGATGAGAAACAGCTAGTTCACTGGACTATTAGAAATGTTGGCTGTACCTTTTCAAGAATCTACTGCTATGTTGCAAGCTGCGAGGCTCACCAGTGGGTATTTAGAGCAAGGCCATTTCAAGACCATTTCAGATGTTGTGGTGGAAGAGATTGCATGGCTTAAGAAATAGTATGGGCTGACTTAACTTCAGGCTAACCTGAATGTCTTGAGAAAAGATTATTGTGATGTGGAGGCAATTTAAAAGTTTTGAGAATTCAATAACTATTATTACCCTAGGCCTGAAATTAATGATGCTAACACCATGCAGTATGTCCAAAGCCCGGCAAAAGTGGCTGAAAATAATGAGGTGACCTTCCCTCATTGGTCTCAGTCCAGTGAAGGAAGGTTATAGGCAATAACTTTCTAACCTTAAAAGGATAGCAGAGAAAAGAAAAAGTCACGTGACCATGGCAAGCCAGAGGTCAAATTTCATGACAGTGTGAGCAGGGCCATGAAGGAATTGAATAGAAAATGGTAGATGAGTTTATGGTATTTAATAACATACTGAAATGTATAATTGTACTGCAGTTGTAAATAATCATTACTACCCTGTGTTTAGTGTTGACATGAGAATATTTTACACAATGTAGTTATGGTTTGCATAGTTAAGGCAACAATTATAGTACAGGATGTAAGGTTAGTGTGTGTGAAGCTTACAAAAATGAATTATCTCAACCTGGGACTCTGCAGAGATGTTAAGATGTCAGTTTGCATTTGCCTTTCTTGTGTTTGTTATTCTCATCACCCAAGCTTATCAGGTGTTAAGTTCATCTTAAAAGGTGGAGTTTATAGTTGAGAAGACGATAGTAAATATGCATATTGTAATTAATTAATTGTAAAATTTTACACACGTAAAAAAACTGTTGATATAATATGCATGTGGTTTATAGGAATTTGTTATTATTTTTAAAGGCAAAGCAGTGTAGTATATGAGTGTGTATGTACCTTTTATGAACTCTGTGTACCAAGTGGTATGGCAATCAATACACTGTTGTACCAGCCACTGTTGTTAGAAGAGTGCTGACTGCTTTCAATAAAGGATGTTTGTTTGGTAGCTCAATCCTTACAGAAAAGCAATGCAATAGAGCCATGGACACTATACCTCCTTCCTTATAACTTTTAGAGCTATCTATCCTTAGCCCTAATTGTTCCAATGTGACTGTCATTCTTCAGCTGTCAAGGCTTTAAAGTCAGGAATTTCCTCTTAAACCTCATTGACTCTCTACCTCTCATTCCTCACTTAACACACTCCCAAAAATCTACCTCTTTGACCAAGTACTTGGCTATCTTATCTAATACCTTTGATAACATTCCTGTGGTGAGTCTTGAAGCATTTTACGATGTTAAATATATTATATTAATAGATTGACATGCAAATCATAATATGTCTAGTAATGATGGTATGTGTATAGATGCCGATAAAACTGGTGTTTTCTGCTTCAATATACTACTTTAGCTAATTCACTCATTTTGAATGGTTTAATAATGCTGAAATAGTAGAATACAAGAGGAATGTCATAAACTGATTTTATATTTATATCACAAAAAGTAATTTCTAAAGAATACCCACCGAGGAGAGTTCAATTGGATGATATCATGCGATGCTGGTTATCTTCATTCTATCAGCATTCTCTCTGCCACACATTACTCTCTCAAGTTGTTTCTTATCACTGCAATAAATGGCACATTGCCATTTAGTTTTAAGTGTTTTAATGATTATAATTTTAGTTTAAAGATTGTGGTTAAATAGAATACTTTTGCAATTGGATCATTTTAAATGGAAAATAATTCAACTCATTGTGCTGCCTGTGAATCATTTAACACTTTTATTTCTCATGGGTTGAAAGGTCAGTTCACGAGAACTTTTTATGTATTATCCCCTCACCTCACATATTATCCTCTTTGTGTTCTGCTTCAATTATGTTTTAAATATTGCTAGCAGGGTCACATTATGAGAGTAAAAATATTCTGCTCCTTGAAATGTGCATGGTGAATATGGTGCATTTAATACATTTCCACATATAGTGTGGAGGGAATACTAATTCTCTATTACCAATGCAATTTACTCAGAATCTGCTTTTCATGCAGATTTGTTTACTACAGCTTCTTCCAATAAGTTTTCAAGAGACAAAGCTGCTGCAGAATTTTACACACTGACCATCACCTCCAAAAATTGTCTTCAAATGAATTCCAAATAACATGGAATTTGCCTCCTTTTCATGGGGTGACACAATGGATTATGTCTTTTGACCTCTGGGGTTAAAACGAAAACTAGGATAAGTTTTCATCCTATCTTATCTGATAGATGCACCTCTCAACTTGCCCAACTAAATGGAGATATTCTGATTTTGCTGGTTAATATGAATCCCACCTTGCCTCTTTTTGCAAGATTTAAGTTTGGGGCCAAGGAGACAAGTTTTTTATATTTCATTGCACACTTAATCAATTTTCTGAAAATTTGATGATTTAATAATGAGGTCAAGCACAATAAAAATATAATCATGGGTTATGTATTTGTCTGTGTAAGATATGTGAAAGGAGAAAACAGATGAAATACATTCTAGACTCAAACTTCATCAATTTGAATATAATTATGAAAACTGCAATGACACACTAGAGGTAGATAATTTAATAAATATGCATCATAAATAATTGTTAGACTTTTAACTTAATGGCAATCAATTAAATTCAATTGCTCTGCTCATAATATGGTAGCCTTGGCAAAAGAAACATTGTTGAATCCTTGTAGGAAATGGAAAATATTTTCTGGTTTTTAATAGGAATTGAATCAGAGATTGCTCAGTGCATTGCCAGAAATATTTAAAAAAAACTTCCTACTGCACCATTTAGAACTAACCTGCTTGATGGACCCATGAAGAATAATCTATAAAACAGGTTTTATTTATTTTTTCCACTTTCAGTTTCACTGACATCTTATTGACAGTGGCAGTTTGGTTCCATGGATACTAGCTGACTTCCAGTACAATGCTCAGGTTGCTAGTCATCATATTTGAGCTGAAACACTGACACTCAATAAATTCCAGGCTGTTGTGATTTGGAATACAGATCATCCTGAGCCTCTGGTTCTGCCCCGCCTCAGCTCCTGAGTTGTGGTAAGCTCTCTATAAGTTGAATGCTTTCAATGGTCATGAGGCCGTTCTCAGACATGCTTCTGATTGGGAAGTTCTCTTATAACAACTTAAATTGCTTTGATCGTCTTTCTTGTTAAGGAAGCAATCAAAAGAGTTATTAAAAATAGCTTTGTATCCCAGTAATGCCCCTGGATCTAGCAGATACACCTTGTCTTACAGACATCCCTATGATGGCTTTGTATTGGGTTCCAAAGGAAAGCTGGGATATGGGAAAACTTTACACGTGCACTCTCTGCCCCCATTGAACGAGGTGGGCAGTGACTGCTTCCTGGAAACTTGGGCACGATACTGAGACCCAGAGTGTGCAGTCCCAGCCCAGTTTCCCATTCCATTATTTTGACGATGGGAGTCTATAATTTAACATTTTGGTATCAGTAGACCAGCTGATTATTCCCCTTACATCACTCTGTAGCAACTCATAATTTCTCACCATGTGATATTTGATCATGCAAAAGCATAGAAGGCTTATTATTCAACTTCAATCACATTACAACTAAATGCAACCTTATGTTTAACCTTGTACATTATCCAGGATGGAATGCTCTGTCTCTTGCAAAATACCCTGAATATTAGCTGTAAAAAGCAGATCCTAATGTACTCTGGCTGATGTCTCTCTTTGTGCACTTTTGGGAGATAGCACTGAAGTTCAGTCGAAAATGCACTGTGGCCGTGTCAAGTTTCCAATCAATTCCAAGGTAAGAACAATAAGTCTTAACTTCTAACATCTAAATCAATTTCAAATGGATTTGGTAAATAAACAAGATCAAATTACATATCCATATGCAGTGCCCAAAGTAAAGGCTTAAAGGAATTGAATCTATGATTTAAGTAGTTTGTTCACTATTAATTTTATCTCACATTTGGCAAAATATGCACATTAGGTAAAGATAAAAGGGTAATACAGTGAATGATTAATGATCTGAGAATTCACTGAAATTTATTATCCCTCATCTAATAATTCCCAGCCATCTTGACATATCTACATAGCTCAATGCACCATTCTCAATATAGCTTATTCTCTGATAGTTTGAAATGTCAGTCTCAGAGAGCAGATTTCATCACCAGTCATTGAGGATAAGAACCTGATAAAATTTTCGAAGTATTTAAATGAACCTGATGGTGTCCAACATGAAACTCTCCAAAAAAAAATTACAATGAGAAGAAAAAGCTGTTTTATTAGTAACAATTAGTCAGTACACCTAAATCTGAGGAATGTTTATCAAATAAAAAAAGAGAGACACAGGAACACCCTTTAAGCATTCACTAGATTAAAAAAATGAATACATTCATCACCCAGACAAGTTGATTATTTTTCTGGCTGAATGTACATGTGCAAAATCGGGAAGATTAGATGTGATAAATGGAGGGAGTCTTGGCTGTGATACTGTGATAAAGAACTAACAAATGTTAGCCTCATTGTTATCCCCTGGAGAGGAGGGAAAACAGAAATAGTTACCCAAAGACCACCTCTGCTACCTCTTCAATGGCACCAATTTGCACACGGCAAAGAAAATCATCCCAAGGTTCCTTATGGAGGGAAGACATTATTGAGGATGTTACACATTTTGGATTGGTACATGTTCTCACACTATTTTGCTGATCATTGCCAGGAGTGGTTTAAAAATAAAAAGTGCTAGAAATCCTCAGTGGATCAGGAGTATCTCTTCATGTTTCTGGTCAATGATCTATCATCAGAATTGGGAAAAGTTAGAGACAAAATAGGTTTTAAGATGCAGAGAAAGTCTGGTGAGGAGGAGACAAAACAGGAGAACTCTGTGATAGAGTGAAAGGCATGAGCGATTAAATGGCAGAAGGGATGATATGCAAAGTCAAATAGTGTTGAATGGAGTAAAAGCAAAATACTGTAGATACTGGAAACCTGAACTAAAAACAAGAAATGCTACAAATACTCAGGTGGTCAGGCAGCATCTCTGGAGAAAGAAACAAAGTTAATGCTTCTGGTCAATAATCTTTCATTAGAAATGGCATTTGCTCTATTGACTAAAAGTCAGTTATCTTCTTTCAGGATGGTGACATTCATGTTCTCACTACTAGCATCCTGGCAGTGCCTTTTTTGTTATCCATCAGGCAGCTAATAGGGGGATGGTAAGATCTGAAGCACCCCTATCTAGGCTCTGAGATGCCATCGGTTGCTTCACAGCCACCTGCTTCTCTCTCCACTCCAGATGATCAACCATCACCTGCTTGGCTGCAGCCAAGGAGCACTGAATGGAAGGAGTAGAGTGGCATGGCCATACAGAAGGCAGACACTCAGGGTACATACATGTCAAAGATTATATGGTTATCGAATAGATGGCATGTTTAAAAAAAAAGCATATTGATTGGTTCTAGCTTTCTTGCTTTACATAGAAAAGGACTCAGCTGTTTAATAACAAGGGATGGCAACATGGAGACTGTTAAATGAAAACAGATACTATATGATTGAATTTATAAGCATTGGTCTTTCGCATGTGCACTCAATACTTGTTCTTTTTTCGGATAGTGAGATGATACCACATACAAATCATTGACCCAATTTATTTTCCAGACAGCGAGTGATTGTACAAATCAAATTCAACTCACTTCAATTGCCCTAGCATGAAAAATGAGAAAATAGTAAATCACACATTCAATCCCTCATGTAGGCTGACTTGTTCTCAGCATTACTATTCTTGGTAAGTGTGAAACTTGATCTCTATTTTAGCTTCCAGCTCTTCTTCTCTACCAAAGTTTTTTTTAATCATTCCTGGATCATCCTGAACTGCAAAAATAACACCTGGCTTCTTGTCCCAAATGCAACCTATCCTCTTGAACGCTGTTTCCTTGCCTCTTCCGGTCACATCTTCAACAATAAGTATAAGGAGCTTATGGTCTTTATCGTCAGTGGGACTATCTGATCAGCGACCAGTGTTCTTTCTCTCTCTTCCTTCATCCGAATGTTAACTAAGCTTCCTCCCTATCTAACTGTGAACCTACATGTTCTCTAGTCTCGCTTCTATCTGCCCTATAGCTCACGCCAAATTCAAGTTGTTGTGAAGTACCCAGTTTGTACATCCTCAAACAATTTCCCACTAAATTGCTGATCCAATTTCTCTACCTGTCTTCCATGTTAAGTGTACCAAAATGACTCTACTTGAGAGTCACAAACATGTATCATGTGTTAATTATCCCTCCTTGTCTGACTTGACCTATGCTCTTCTTAAAACTCTCTGCCTCTCTAACTTTCCTCTTTTAAGATGTCTTACAACATCAATGACTTTGTCATAAAGCTTGGTTCTCCCTCTGATATATCTCTCTCTGCACCAAGTTGAATTTTGTTTGATAATCCTCCAGTTAAGTGCCTTGGAGTATTTTTTGGGCTAGATCTTGTAGATTTTAGCCCAAAAAGCCATTCACACACACCACTTAAGAAAGAATGCACTTTCCTCAAGCAATCTACATAATGACAGGGAAAAGCAGTACAGACCCTTCATGGTGAGGTTATACATGTGACAAGGTTCTTACAGTACTGAAGGCATTTTGTGTAGTGACCTGAATAAGCTTGCCCACAAAAATGTAAACAAATGATAGCCATGCCTTTTTACTTGGCCAGAACTGTAAAAGCTTGAATGTTTCAAATAGCCAAAATCATTCTAAGACAACCAGAAACCACTTAGTTATTAAAATTACAAAGACTTTAAAATTATTTTTAAAGCATAAAAAAATGAGAATATTCAAACATATAAACACTGCAAATTAACAGATACTTCCATCGTTCCATGTCATTTTCTCTCCAATGAAATGACTAACAAATCATCCTCTTTATTAGATTTAAACCCAACACAGGATCCCCACACGGAGTCCCTGTAAGATGATGGGAAATATCCACAACTTCCTGTTCCCAAACTAAATTCCACAAGGAATTCAGCATAGAACTAGATCTGGCAAAATGTGAAGAATGTTTTCTTGTGAATGCTGTTTATATGATGCTATGTGCCTGTGATGCTGCTACAAGTAAGGTTTTCATTGCACCTGTGCATACATGTACCTTGTGTTTATGACAATAAACTCACTTTGACTTTGAACTACTGACAGAAATGCAAGTTTGTACAAATGTGAAAGTCCTGAAGCTGGTAAATGTTATGCTGGAAGTTCCGTTGACAATTCCATGCAAAATCTGATCCAATTATTATGTTAGAGGTGCTATATTAATGCAAACTGCTGCCTTTTGTTGCCTTTAACTTTTATCACTTTTAATCAACCTCACACCACTACTCAGATGCTTGAACTCATCCAAAACTACTGCCAGTGCCATAGCTTGCACCCAGTCCTGCTGTGCACACTCACCTACATAGGCTCTCAATTGAGTAAGGGTTCAGTTATAAAATTCTTGACATTGTTTTCAAATCTCCCCCTGATTTGTTCCTCTCAGTCTTTGTAATCCCTGTCAATACTGAAGCTTTACAAGATATTGGTTTTCTTTAAATTCTGGCTTCATGTATATTACTAATTTTAATCAGTCCACCACTGGCCCCATTCAATTAGCTATCAAAGACCTAGGCTCTGGCATCCTCTCCAGAAATATCTCCATTTCTTCAACTCTTTCATACATCATCCACAGGGAGGATTTATAAGGCACATAGAAATGTTTTCACAAATGCAGATGTTTAGCCTTTAACCTCATTGTTTAATAAAATAAACAGTGTACAGTCCAGTGTTGGATTAATTGCAAAATTAATCTTCTGTCCTGAGGGATTCTGCTTATTTTGTGCTCTTTGCATTGTGAGACTGTTTGGAAAAACCCTGAAGAATTTCATTCTATTCAAATTCTCATGTGTAGTGCACCACCTGCCATCACTTAAGGTTACGCTGTATTTGAGAAAGTGTTTGTTAGGTCTACTGTAGATTAATATATACTGGTTCTCGCTGTGTAATGGGTTTTCATGACTTACTTTTCCATCACTGGGGCGGATTCTTTCCTTCAGAGTTATTTTATATTCTATCCACTTAATAATTAAAAGATGATGTTTCAACCTGGCTGTGAACAGGGTACAGAGAACATTATATCATTGGAAATCTTTCATCTTGCAATATGTCATGCAGTTCTATCTCATTCCTTCCTTTGCTCAGTACATTCAATCTTGTTATTGTGCTGATACAACCTCCTTTTATATACAGAACCTAACTGTTATGTTTCCTTCTGCTTTACAGTTGATCAACAGAGACCTCAGATGGAATATAGAACCATCCTCAAGAACTAACCCAAGACTCACTACAGCCTTTCCATTAATATATTGTCATTTACTCAATCGCTCACAACCACAGTCAGAGAGTGAAGTGAGAGTACATTAGATGAGAAGTGGAGTCTGAGCAATCAAAAGCTCTTGGTGATGCTGGAGGAGTTGGGGCCACCTGCCTGGAGGATCAGCCTGCATTCTGTCCTGAGCATCCTGAAGATATGGTTATCAGGGAGCTTGCATTTGAAGGGATGCTTACTCCACATTAAAAATTATTGTCTTCATTGAGAAGAGTGTGGCAGATAGAATCATAGCAACTTATAATAGAAAAAAGAGGCTCTTAGGCTCCATATTAGCCAAAAGGAGTTTTTGGACTTATCCTACATTCCTTCTCCCATTTTTAGCTTTATGGGTTATGACAGGGAACTGTTCATTCCAGGTATTTTTTAAACCTGCTGATGTTATCTGGACTTGTAGTCAGTGTTCTCAGTTGTTTCCTGATATCAAGTGGAGTAAATGGAATTGGCCGAAGACTGCTCTGTGATGTTAGGGATCTCGGGAGGAAGGGAGATGGATCCTGGCTGTACATATTTGCCCACGCTCCAGCCTTGCCTTTACGATCCCTCCACCACTGAGGATGTGAATGTTCTTAGAGCCTCCTCCTCCCATTAGCTACTTGTCTACTATCATTCATGCAAAACTTTGATTTGATCCATGGTTGTGGCATCACTGTTTTGCTGTTTAGACTGCATGTAGGTCTGCATTGTTACTTTGTCAGGTTGTTGCCTCATTTTTAGCTCTGCCCACAGTAGAACTTCCTGCAGAAGTTGAGCTAATCTTCAGAATAAATGGGAAGCTGTTCAACCTATGGTGACTACATTCCAGAACCAAGGTTTCCAAACCTTAGTAGTTGAGCTGCACTACTCAGATGATGCTTGTGTTTATTGATGTTCAAAGGTTGAGCTCCAAGCCATCATTTCACTGAAGCATTCAAGAGCACTCAACATGCACAAAAAATAATTTTTCTGTTATTGTTTTTCATTTTGTACTACTTCGATGTACTTATGTATGGAATGATCTGTCTAGATGGCATGCAAACAAAGCTTTTCAGTGAATCTCAGTACACGTGACAATAATAAACCAATTACCTAGATGTTCTACCAACCTGCCCCCATTGCATTTCACTGCCCTCTCCCTCAGACAATAAAGCTTCATGACAAGACCCTGGAAAGATTGGACCACTTCCCATACATCGAGAGTTACTTTTCAGTGAAGGCAGATATTGAAGATAACATTCATTATTACCTTCAATTTGCCAGCAGAACGTTTGGTTGATTGGGGAGAAGGATATTTTAAGATCAAGACCTCAGACCTGGCACAAAACTCATGATTTACTCGGCTGTTGTGATCCCTGTCCTTCTATATGCTCTGAGACTTGTTCTAGCCACAGCAGGGATTACCAGATGGATGGAGGAAAAGATTCAAGCATGTGCTCAAAGCTTCCTTAAAGAAATGCAACATTTAAAGAAATGCAACATTCCCACAAACTCATGTGAATGTCCAGCCTGTGACTTCAAAGTGAAGGAGGAGCGTTTTGGAAGGTATTGAGAATTTCAAAGCTATGCACTGGGAATACACAGAGTCTTGAGCAAACAGCAGAAAGAGTGGACCACTCACAGATGTCCCAGCCACCCCATTGGCAAGATAGGGTAGTTAAGAAGGCTTATGGGATATTAGCTTTCATAAGTCGGGGGATCGAGTTTAAGAGCCGAGAAGTGATGATGCAGCTTTACAAAACTCTGGTTAGGCCACACTTAGAGTACTGCGTCCAGTTCTGGTCGCCTCATTATAGGAAGGATGTGGAGGCGTTGGAAAGGGTGCAGAGGAGATTTACCAGGATGCTGCCTGGATTAGAAAGTATGGATTATGAGGAGAGGCTAAGGGAGCTAGGGCTATTCTCACTGGAGAGAAAGGATGAGGGGAGACATGATAGAGGTATACAAGATATTGAGAGGAATAGATAGAGAGGACAGCCAGCGCCTCTTTCCCAGGGCACCAATGCTCAAAACAAGAGGACATGGCTTTAAGGTAATGGGTGGGAAGTTCAGAGGAGATGTCAGAGGGAGGTTTTTCACCCAGGGAGTGGTTGGTGCATGGAATGCGCTGCCTGGGGTGGTGGTGGATGCTGATACATTGGGCAAGTTCAAGAGATTGTTAGATAAGCATATGGAGGAATTTAAGATAGAGGGATATGTGGGAGGAAGGGGTTAGATAGTCTTCGGTGTGGTTTGAAGGGCGGCACAACATGGTGGGCCGAAGGGCCTGTATTGTGCTGTACTGTTCTATGGTTCTATGGCAACCTCCTATCCCACGTGTGGCAGAGTCTGCAATGCTCTTATTGGTCTCACCAGCCACCTCAGAACCCATTGAACTAGGTGGAAGCAGATCATCCTTAATCCCAAGCGACTGGCTAAGAAAATAAACAATGCATTAATGGAATCACTGTAGAAATGAGGAAAACAGTTGTTTGATAGTAAGTTTGCTGATTTCCTGCTACTGTTACGGCAATAAATTGGGAAAAAATATCCCAGATAAAAATCACAGAATTAAACCTGAATATAATTATGAGCCAATTTTGTTTTTGGCTTGTAATTATGTTCAGGTTCAATTCTTGCACTTGTATCCATAGAGTTGGAGAGTTGAGCAGGAAAAATGAATTTGAATCTTATCCGGGGATTTTAAACTCAAATAAATGTCTAAATCTGGAATAAGGAATCTGGAATAAGAAAGCTGAAAGAATGATAACTCTGAAACTACCAGACTGCTATAAAAAATCAATCTGGTTCATTAATGTCCTTTAGGGAAGGAGATCGGCCATTCTTAACCAAACCCACTGCATTGTGGTTAGCCCTTGACTGTCCTCTGAATGTTCAGGGCATTTAGTGATGGAGAATAGATAACAACCATGTTAGCAAAGCCTGCATCACATGAATGAATAAGTTGCTTGGGTGAATTGTAAGTGTGACATAATTTAGGGCAGTAAATGGGATATAAAATCCACAAATACCTATACAACCCTGGAAAACAAATAAAACGGCAGGTGCTGGAATTTGAAACAAAATGCTGAAAGAACTCAGCCAGTCAGGCAACATTTGTGGAAAGAGAAACCAGTCAACATTTCAGGTTAGTGCCCTTTCTCAGAAATATGGGGAGATTAGACAGTATCCTCAAGAAACAATGGATAGTTTGAACATACCTCTGATTCTGAGTGGGTCCCCACAGTTCTAAAGAAGGGTTGCTGAGCTGAAACATTGACTGATTTCTCTTTTCATAGATGCTGCTTGGCTGGCTGAGTTCTTCCAGCATTTCTGTTTTTGTTATCAATACAACCCTAATTAGAACCCTACACTTCCAATGTATCAGTTGGGAATATGCCCCACCACTACATTGTACTTTCTAGTTGCTTTTAGTATCACTGCTATCTGCTCCCCAGCCTCACCCAGTATCCTGCGACACACATATTCAAAGATTGATGATGTATTTGCTTCCCCAGTGAGAAAGGGACAGAGAGCACTACAGCACAGAAACAGGCCCTTCGGCCCATCTAGTCCATGCCAGCCTGGTTTTCTGCCTAGTCCGGACCATAGCCCTCCATACCTCTCTCATTCATGTGCTTATCCAAACTTCTCTTAAATGTTACAATTGAACCTGCATCCATCACTTCCACTGGCAGCTCATTCCACACTCACACCACCCTCTGAGTGAAGTAGTTCTCCTTCAGATTCCCCTTAAATATTTCACCTTTCACCCTAAACCTATGACCTCTAGTTCTAGTCTCACCCAACCTGAGTGCATTTACCCTATCTATAACCCTCAATTTCGTAAACTTCAATAACAGCTCCCCTCATTCTCCTGCGCTCCAAGGAATAAAGTCCCAATCTATTCAACCTATCCCTGTAACTCAGGTCCTCAAGTCCCAGCAACATCAGTGTAAATTTTCTCTGCACTCTTTCAAGCTTATTGATATTTCTCCTGTAGGTAGGTGGCCAGAACTCTAAGTTTGGCCTCACCAATGTCTTATACAACTTCAACATAACATCCCAACTGCTGTACTCAGTGCCCTGATTTATGAAGGCAAATGTGCCAAAAGCTCTCTTGACAACCCTATCGACCTGCGATGCCACTTTCAAGGAATTATTGATCTGTATTCCCAGATCCCTTTGTTCTGCCACACACCTCGGTGCCCTACCATTCACTGTGTAAGTCTTACCTTGGTTTGTCCTCCCAAAGTGCATCACCTCACACTAGTCTGCATTACATTCCATCTGCCATTTTTCAGCCCATTTTCCCAGCTGGTCCAGATCATTTTGCAAGCTTTGATAGCTTTCCTGCAGCCGGATGCACTTCTCGCAGATGTAGTCATCAGGGACACTGGAGGACTCCCTGACTGCCCAAATCATGCAAGAGGAGCACACCACTGCACTGGGTGTCATTCCCACTGCTCTACCTGTGCAATAATAAAGAAGGAAAGAGAACTCAACAGAACTTCACCTTAGCTTCCACCTCTTCATGCCTAAGCCTCTTGAGCCAAAGCCTCAGCTCCCCACTCTTACACTGGCCCACTCACACAATGGCCACTCCACTTTACCCTACCTGCCTTTTATTAGCTGAGTTGCCACACACTTAGCCAGTCAGAAACAACTTTAATAAAAAGCTGCTGGCTCCTCCCCTCTGCTGCTCTGGCTGCTGGAACTGCGAAAAAAAAACACAATAAGAGGAGTGGAAATGGATCACAGTATCATGAAAGAAACGCTAAAAGGGGAGGGGCGAGTAACATGTGTCCATTGGTGGCATGATGCTGGAGGTGTTGGTAATTATGGAAGATGATCCATTGAATGTGAAGATTGGTGGGATGCAAGGGGAACCCTATTTTTGTCCTAGTTGTGAGCAGAGAGGTTAGGGGGAGAAGTATGGGAAATGGAACAGGCACAGTTGAGAGCCCTGTTTACTCTAGTACAGGAGAAACCATGGTTGAAGGGATAGGAAAACATATTGGAAGCACTTGTGTGGAAGCTGGCATTGTCACAACAGATGTGACAGAGATAGAGAAAATTGGGAGAATGGAAAGGAATCTTTACAGGAAGCAAAGTGGCAGAAAATGTAGTCAAGCTATTTGTGGGAGGCCCTGGCATAGACTGTTGTTAACTGCAAAAGAAGGAGGGAGAGCACAGGAAATATGGGAACAGGATCACCATACAGGATTAACCCTCATGCTCATTTACTGCAATGCAAGCAACCTGCCAAATTTGCCATATTATATGATGTTCTTATCTAACAGCCTGGAAGGAGCCCAGTGTATGAAAGTTCAAGGCCACAAACAGCTTAACAACAACAATGTTGTTATCACCAAAAAATAGGTAATTTGGTGGTACCTGCATATCACCAAAAAATAGGTTTTCTCATTATTATGTTTCTGTTTGTGCACAGTAAGTTCCTGTTTATGGGAATATACTGTGTACAAATTAGGTGTCACATTTCCTATATTGCAATGTGTACTACCCTTCAAAAGAACTTTACTGCCTCTGAAGCAATTTGGGACAACCTGGAGATGTGAAAGGCCGTAGATAAGTACAAGATTTCAAGTCTTTGCTTTAGCACCAGCCAGCATACTTGTGGTAAATTGCTGGAAGTTTGTACAAGTACACAAAAATGTAGAACTGCATCAATAACCAAGGGAAATAATTCCACATGTAACCTATAGTTTACAATACTTTTAAGTGGACTGGAGGCACTATATGCAGCCATGTAAAGCCAGGGCTTCAGCAACATTAGTGAGTGTGTTAGCTTGTTTGCAACTGATATCTTCAACAAATATGCAGTCTGTGACATAAATCAGGAAGCCAGAAGAGGAAACAGGAGGGCGAGAAGTGCTCTTTGCAGAAGGCTGTATTTGTATAGGGAACAATTCTTCAAACTGATTCTTAGTAAAGAACAAAGTGTGAGGCATTTGCACTTCAGTAAGGATGTCCTCACTGAAATCTTGCACCAACTTCAGCCATAGCTACAGCTTGGAGCATGGAAAGGACCATATGCCAAGAGCTATCAAAGTCACTGTGTGCTGCTTTTTGGCTAAAGCTGGAAATATTTATAACATCTTGTAGTTTGTATAAGGGAGGTCAGTATGCTTCATATTCAAAGAGAAGTGTCTACAATTTCATTCCTTCTTGCCAAAGAGCAGCAGCCAGTGAGCATGCAACTTTGTGAGGATTGTGGATATTCCCAAGTTGCATGGTGCCATTAATTGGATGCATGTCATTTCCTGGGGTTTCTATAGGAACTCTGAGTTGTCAGTGCAGAAAGCAAAGCACATAGATCAGTGGTTGATGTGCTGAGAGCAGTCATGATTTCATTCTTCTGCAGTGCCATCTGTATTTGGCCATCAAGATAAGAATAGATCAAAGATGGCAAGTGTTATTTGCTGGTGACCTGGCTCTTGTATACCAGAGAACAATCTAGAATCCCCTGCACTGGTATAATTTACAACTGTGATGGAGCTGCCTGATTTTAAATTTGCATGGTTGTGAGCTGAGTTTACATTGATAGAAATTTTCCATAGCAGTATCTCGACTTTGGGTAACCTCTGCTTTTGCTGAGATGATGACCATGAGATACTTCTTGATGGTGAGCTCTGCAAGTGTGCTTATGGAGTTGTCCACCACTTCCATGCGGGGAAGGATGGGCCACCAGCTCTTTGGCATCGCATAGCCAGTTTCTGACTGGCCTGTCAAAGCACTGAGCATCTCATTGTACATATCCGTCAGTCTTCTTTTGATAGCTTCCCCATTAAATTTCATGCAAGCCCTCTGCGGCAGAACTTACATGTATCCTTATCCTTTGGTGAGTTTGGACTTCCTGCTTTGGCTGGAATCTCTTGTGCTAATTGATTCACCAAGTTTAGATTCTACCCCTAAGCTAATCTTTACAATACCCATCATGCCAGTACATGAGCCAGTGATTATTAAATTTCTATTCATTTTCACTTTCTTTTTGCTCTTCTATCAAGACATGGTGAAGTTTAAATTCTTGGTTACCTGAGCAAAGTAAACTACAATGGTAAGGTCAGGTGAAGGGAAGGGATAAATAAGTATTCATATACCAATATGGTGTTTGTCAGATGTGGGGAAAAGAATTAGGTACAAAAGTATAGTCATTATCTATCGTTTCAGCACAGTTATTGGACATAGACTTAGTAAATGCCATTCCAATAATGGCAAGCACTGTCTCTATAATAAGGTGAGAGAATGTAGGGGGGTTGGGGGTGTGGGTCAGTGAAAGGGAGGTGATGAAGCAATGCAGCCCACAATAATGCATCACCTTGTTCTGAAAGAGAGAAGGAAGCGTGGTCTTGTCTGTAACATAATGTGTTTGGTGACGTGCTTGTCACAGGTGAATAGTTAGCATTTTGTGCAAACTATAGACGTGATGTGAGGTTTGCAAAGTACCATGTGTGAATGTATGGTGGATTGAGCAAAGGTTATGTACAAGATTTGATTTATAGTGATTATAATTAGGTCAGTGAACAGAGTCTGAGGCTAATTGTGCATTTGGTGGGATATACCATTTGAAGATGCACTCACTGAGTTTGATTACATGATGGATGCCATCGAATTTTTTATACTTCATGAAGGTCTTTGGTACTTGACTCCTAGAGTTGACTTCCACAGTTATTCTCTTGCACTAACTTTGCTTTATGTGTCTGGAGGATCTCCCAGCTTCTTGCTTTAACAGGATGGCCTAGAAAATCATTCCTTCAATATGTGATTTTTGTCTTGAAAAATACCTAGTTTTCAAAAATTGGGGTTATAAGCTAATCAAAACATATATTTCTAAAGTATAAAGTAATTTTATTATTAAATTAATCAATAAATCTAATGCAACTTTGCAGTGTGTAAAGCACATATTGCAACTATCACCTGCATACTTTTGTACATGTACCGCACACATGCACAGCATACTCAGAGTGTGTAGTAGTGACATAAATCCATTTGCTATGTCCAATTGACACCTTTCCTGAGAAACTCATTCACCTTTAGCAGTCAATATGGGCCAGGAACAGGAAAGCAGGGACAATCTATATAAAGGGACTATCACTAAATTGCAAGCTTGTTGTGGAATGAGTTAGAGAATAGCTCATTGCATTGAACAGGGCAGAAGATTGTATTTGAAAGGCATTGAATAAGTTTGGGTGAACAAAGAGGTCAAGATTGATTTCTCTCAAACCAAATATGGAAAGCTTAACAGTGGTCCTGCTGAGCCTATAGTACAACCAGAAGCAGGTGGAGAGAGGACAAAGGCAAGTCTTTAAGAGGTTGAGGGAGGAGGGAATCTAACCACCCAGTGTATTATGTGATCCAGGCTCATAGCTCCAACCATTTGAGTAATTATCTGCCGGCTAAAGTGTTCTCAATCAATAGTGATGGAGATTGGTCACATTCTGCCAGCAGAGTTTCAGTCCCACAGTTATATCTAGATGGAAATGAAAACAGAATTCTGGAAATATTCAACAAGTCAGGCAGCATCTTTGGACAGAGAAACAAAATTAATGTTTCAGGTCGGCGACCTTCCTTAGAACTGATGAATAAATTTGTTTCAGATTTCAAAATTTGCAGCTCTTTGCTTTTTGATAATTGTGCTTGGACTGTATTGCAATATGCTTAGCTCCATATCCTCCAGGTTTTTCCAGGTGGTGGCTGATATGTGCTGCACTTTGCTGTTTACAGATCACTGGTGCATACACGATACTATGGGTGATCTCAACTCATGGTGAAGGTAATTCATCTTCTTCTCCTTGACTACAAGAAAGGATGCATTGTGGTCATGTGGATTTGTCTAGATTGTGGGCCTCCTAGGAAATGAATTCTCATGAAGTACAAAGGCCATGACTCCCTGAATGTTGAAATTGTGTGATATTACTAGCAAGAAATCATCATGGATGACATCTTGTATCTGGAAAGTTAGTGTGAAGCTTTTATCATGGGACAGTTTTCCATTGGATAGACAAATGCCTTTCAGGGGACAAAGTTAATCCTCTGTTATCCTTGGCTCCTCACCCCAGTCAAGGCTGATGATTATGCTGGAGATCACAATTCTAACCATATCCATGTGGTCCCATGGATCTTACTGGGTCCTCAAGATGACTCAAAGGGCACTCTATTGAACTTCCCAGAGAAGGTGTGATGCTTTACCTGTTTGTGTCATCCTCCACAGTTGAAAAGCTAAGTGACAATTTACCTTCATTCCTCACCAATGCTTGGCAATGCATGAGTACTTCAACAGCTGAAAGCTGGACTCTCTTAAGTCACACAATAATCTCACTTGTAAATGTATCTTCCCTTTCCCGTGTACTTGATTATTCAACTTCTTGGAAACAAGTTTAATTTAAAACAGAGTTGCCAGAATGCCTTTAACACAAGTGCTCTGGGCAGTCAGGAAGGTGGCCCTCAACCCCTTCAAAGGCAATTAGGAACGAGCAAGGAACACTGACTTCCTAGTGACAAACAAAATCCATGAGTAATAACAAATAAAGAGATTTAGAGTTTATTTTATAGAGAGTTTATTTCCTGAGTGGTTTTGGCTTGCCCTACTGCTACAGAGTATTTACCCAATGGCTGCTGCCAAGCTGATGGATAGTTGATCCCTTGAAATGGAGGGGTGTATAGATGGCCATAAAGGTCACTCCCACGTGCTACTTTGGGCTTCACCATTTGTGCCTAAGATCTGGGCTAACTCACTAATAGGGAACTACCTTAACTACACTAAGGAAATATGCAACTGTGATTAGTCTCATTTGATGTAGTTTTGGCTTTCTACAGAAGGGAAAACTGAGGTCATTAGCTAAGGAATAACAAGGGAACTAGATCACCACGGGGATCCATCTCTTTATTTGTTATCACTCCTGGATTTTGTTTGTCACTGGGAGGTCAGCATTCCTTGTTGAGGTGGCAGCGATGGGATCGGAAACACTGTCATCCTTAGAGAGGGCAGCATATTCCTTCCAAATATAGCCTTCCCCCATGAGCTATCTATTGACATCCTTATCTGAGTCTTTTCCAGCAGAACTGATATGCAATTTCACCCTCAGGGAATTGGTATCCATACTACCCTTCCCCTTGTCATGGGTGCCAACTGCTTATGCTTGGTAACACACAGTACGTAAATGGAGCTGCTGAACTACTCTCCAGTGTACACTCAACACCAAATCTGACCTGGTAGATTTGATTCATAGATAGAGAGATATGTTATCTTTTTCTTCCTTCTTTGAAGTGACAGTTTCATTGCTGTAGTCTGGCCAGAAGGTATCAGAAGAAAACAGTGTTAAGATGGCCATGTCTGATGCATTGGATTTTAGAGGAAGTGGAATGCGTGGAGGTGGTTTAGGTACAAGCATAGTTTTACATTTTCAACCTCAATAATCTGTAAACCATTGCTCTCCACTGTCTCTGTGTGGCAGCTGAGTCTATGGTGGCCTGTACTCTCTCCTCCATATGAATGAGCCTGTGGGTACAGTCAGTCTTCTCACCTGCTGTTATCTGTCTTTGCAATTTACTTTATGTGTTGGAGCAGTTGTAAGAGTGTGAATGTCATACTACAAGTGAGTGCAGTGTGTAAATGCTAGCTGATGCCATTTGTTCCCACTTCCCCACCGCATCTTGACCACATTTTTAACAACTTGTGGCACTGAGATTAGATCGATGGGGAATTATTGTGAGGATTTGATTTTTCCAGCCACTTCCTCCAATCGCCCCTTCTTATTGGCCCTTGGTTACTTCCTAGGCCACCTGGTATTCATAGCCTTACAGCATATAAAAATGGGTGTCCATGAAGCATGAGCTGTTCTTGATGTCTATGTCACTCAGGCTAAACAATGACTTTCAGCAATGACCTCATTCAATACTCAGTTCCCTTTTAGGTGGTGCCTAATCCACCTTTTCGGAATTGCATGCATATCAAAGTTTGAACCAATGCGTGGACTCCTGAAAGTACTTGTACTTAATGTGGCTGATGAAAAAAATGTTGCATCTCCTATATATTCAATTCCTTTCACAAGGTGCATACATGAATATCAAACACTAGTAACACCATGACAGACTGAAATGAGTTCCCAGTGCAGCATCATTTTAGGGCTAGGTTTCACGTGCAAATGAATTTCTAGGCTGACATCATTCTCACTTTGCACCTCTTCTACTGTGGCCTTCAGTACAGCACCCATAAAACAAACATTGCACTCAATCTCAATTGGTGCCATTTCTTCAATGTTTCCCAGGGCAGAAAGCTTGCCAATAGCTGCTGTAGCCACATTAGACCTCTCCTTTAAGTGGTGCAGAAAGGCTTTTAATTGTGCAAACTAACTTTAAGTAGTGCCAGCCACTGACAAAATTGGGCCTCCTGCTGAGGCCATAAGCCAATTATACAGCCATGCCCGTCTGCGTGTCACAATCATGTATGTAAACAGGCGATAGGAAGCTGGGTGTGTGACTTTGTGTCAGAAGCAATGAGAGAGCGGTTAATCATGCATAATACCCTTAAAAGTAGGTAGCTCAGTAAACCTGTAAATCCCAGTTCTACCCTTTACTATATTTCTACACAGGCGAAAACAACTAATTTAGACCCACAGGAAGGATTTCTCAATTTGAGTGTACGTATGTGTGTGTACACGTACATTCAACTACATACACATACGTACACTCAAATTGAGGAATTATATATATATAGTTGAATAATAAGCTTATGAACAATGGAATGGATATCAAGGTTCATTTTAGTAACTCAGTAATTTGCTGCATGAGGTTAGAAATCCACAGAGTAGATATGGAGCAGTTTAGACGTGTAGACTCTAACTGAAACAGCGTGCCAGTTAATACCTTTAATTCTGCCTGAATCATTTCTGAGAACTGTTAGTAAATACTTCATCAGAATGAATTTGGGAACTATTGAAGTCATTGATTTATGTTAAAGGAGAATCAAGGCTGAGAAGATACCCTTTCACCTATTCTCTCGTTTGTCTAATTTAAAAAAAGATTTTCAACAGCAAGTTTTAGCCAGTCATTTTCTTCCCCTTTCTTGAGAAGTACTTTGCCTCATACCTGAACTAAATAAGAAATGGGGAAGCAAATGATTATTTGATACACTTATAATAAGGTTTCATTCTGAAAGCACTCGTATAAACTTTCCCTCTCTGATATTGTAATTACATCAAGGTTTTTTTTAATGAGAAGGATATTAGAGCAATCAGCTGACCTTTTGGAGATCACAAGTATTCTGGAATATATGGGGTAGTCCATACCTATCACAACTAGTGCCAACAATCCAGAATAAATTCCAGAAAATACTGAATAATTCTGTTACGCAAATGTTTTGTGTTTACACAATATATATTGTACTGCTGCAGAACAACCTTGTAAGTTAGCCATGTGGCTTCTGCTGAGACCAGTAGTTGTTTGATATTGTGGCCAAAGTTGTTTGTTAAAGCCAGCCTAAGCACACAGCAGTATGAATCTGCAACTTCCCCTTGCTTAGCACAGCTAGCATTGTCTGCACATAGAAGATAGTGTGATGCCTGCATCAGAAGAAGTAAGGTCTGGTAAAGAACACACTACATCCCCTTAAATCTAGAGAGTACAGAGAGCCTGTAATTTTGCAATAGGTGTAAATTTCTACACATACAAATGAAATTATTATGGACCAACAGATTAGAATACATATGAACTGTGAGATACTTTATTTGCAGTCATAGTAATCGGGGTAAAAGCTCATATGTTCTGCTTCCTACACGTGTGATTCTGAGTGACTCCACAGTGGTGGGAAGAAATGGGATGAATAGCTCCAGAGTGTCAGGATCCACTTATAGGGATGAAGTTGACCCACAGCCCCTTAGTGTGCAGGCAGTACATGGCACTTCAGCTATTGATGCCACAGAAACATGTCATGATACCCAACTGGGCAATTTGCTTTTTAACACAGTTATAGTCCTTTGAGTAAGTGGTGTGACATGGGTCTTGGAATGCCCATAAGCCAGCTTTATCTTCCTTTCTACCCACTGTGATTCACTCCAAGGTCCTGTGGGCAACTGAGCCAAAAATGACTCTTCCACTTCAGCTACAACATTGAAGGTGTGTAATCTGATCTGAAATGGACCACATAGAATGTAATTTCTATAAAGAAGCTTTATTAAATGGAGCTGTTCCAATTTCTTAATTTGATTCCTTCATTGTAACTACTGCCAAAAACAAACAACTTGTTCATGTTCTCATACTATCACGATTATTTAAATTAGCTTGCCCAGTGGGCTTAGATGTGTTCACTACAGGCACACACAGTTTTTGAGCACATTATCTGATAAATTAGGAAGTAATGATTAGATGGTATAAATCTTGGGCCATAAGAGTCCAAAAATATGTAAAAGCTATTAAAGTTAATAAGTATCACATTTTAAGATACGAAGAAAGAATTAGTCGGAGTTAATGTAATGAACTATGAGATTGACCTGCTTGGAATATAGGAAAGGGATGTATTTGACAGTGTTAATCCTACTGAAATTTGCTCAAAAGTACTAAGATTCATAATCAGAAAAACATTCCAAAATGTAAATGGTTGTTTTAAAAATAAAAAGGCTCCATACACCCTTATAAAAATAATCTCATGTCTTCAGAACATACATCTCTTTCAGCAATTTCTAAATCACCACTGACGCTAACTGTAGCTCTTGCAATAAAACTGATGGAATATTGTCTATGTCTGTGGAAGATGTAATGGAGGCAAGTGTACCATGCCTCTAAGTTTAATTCCTTGTTTCCATATAACATAGATCTCTCAGCAGAACTGCTTCCAAGTAGTTTGATTATTGTTTCTAAAACTGCATTTTTTTGCTGTTTTATCCAGACTGGAATCCATAGAAATAGCAGATAGTTGCAGTCGATGGTGTGTTTAGCTGTGGATACTATTCTTTCTTTTGGACACATGAATGAATGAGCATATGAAGAATTTGAAAAGCAAACTTCTACAGGTGCTTGAAATCTGATTAAAAAAAGATATTATTAATAAATACTCAGCAAGACAGGCAGTAAATATGGAGGGAGAAGTGGAGTTAACATTTCAGGTCAAAGTCCTCTCACAAGAATTTGGAAAAGTTAGAAAGCAGATATACTTCAAACTGCAGGGAAGGGAGCAGGGAGCTGACAGAAGAAAGTGGATGCCCATACAGAGTGAAGGCCAAGAGAAAATGGACAACACAGATTGTTGTTAGCTGAGAGATGGTATCTGTGGAACATAATCCATCCAATGGCACATGTGAGACTATTTGATATCAAAGCACTAACAAGCAGTTACCGGTGTGCAGGTGAATTGCATAACATGGTGACAATATAGTGAACTTGCATCATTTGTTTCTGCAATTAAGGTGAAATTGAAGAATTATGGTCTGACCAATCTGGCTCAGTAAGTGATTGAAGAAATTCAATGACTTTTTACATTTCTTGCAATAAATGTAAATATAGCAGCAGCTACACATTATACATCATTTCTAAAATATGTTTCCACTGAAGGCAACAGAATTAGAAACAGACTCCCATGCACACTACTAACATACTGAGCATTTGGTGCAAACAACCAAGGATAGATCCACACCAGTGGATTTGACTTCTAAAGCTAGCACTGCTGCCACAATATTTTAACCAAGAAGTGAGCCACTATTTGAATAACTTGCTGGGAATGCTAATAGTTAAGCATTTGACTCTTGAATTACTGTTGATTGATGTTAGCAGGACTGACTATATTATGCCTTCAGTAGTCTTTCATGGTTGCTGAGGTTGAAGGTAGCAACACTGTTGTATGAGGTTGTAAATGAGAACTCAAGTCCATCTTCATTCTCAAGACTGCTTCAATCTGGGAGAGATTTGGAGCTATTAGACTACGTCAAGAAACCATTGTGCAATTTAATTTAACTAAAATTCGTTACTATAGCAACTTCTGCACATATGTTTGATTGCAGATAATAATTATACACTGAGGGTGAGTGGCTTATGCAAAATAAAGCTCTGAACAGTATTAACTTGCAATTGCCAAAGGTATGAATGTACAAACCAACCAATTTTATAGGTTTGATTATGTGACAGAATTCAATCCCCAAAATACTGATTAAAGTAATTAAAAATAAGAGAATTTGATTGAATGTTTCTCAGTAAATTTGCAGTGCAGTGGATGAGTCATGGCAATCTTAAGATGCATGAAATCAGGCAAAAGGTGCAATAAGGAATTAAATCTTTAAAAAGTTGAAGGAAAAACTCAAAATTAATTATTTATAAAAAGTACAAATGTTGCTTTCCCAGTGGTTTAAAAACAATTTTGATCTGTTGCAGCAAAGACAGCATCATCAAAACAAATATTCTAAATTGTGTAAGAAAACTCATAGCCATAGATTGAAGACCAAAGAAACCTTGAATTGAGAAGTTCTATTCAGGGATCCCATTATATAAATGTTTCTTAAAAGAACAATGAAAAGCTGAACTGTCACGTGAGTTGTGCCTAAAAGTAAAATATAAAACAAAAGTTAATAAAAGCGTAGTAGAAAAAGCAAGTTGAATTCCACTGGAAAAAGCAGCATTTGCAGCTGCTTTGACAGTCCAAGTAATATAACTGTAAAAATAGCTCAGTATAACAATCATCCTTTTACTGAGAAAAGCTTTTGATAAATATGAACAAACTTAATAGAAATTATTGATATGGTTATTGCAAAGCTGAATTATAGTACTGGAGTGGGTGAGCTGTTCAACTGTATATGTAATTTATATAGCAGACACAAACATCAAATCATTTTAAATTGATACATTTTATTGCAACAGTACAATAATTACTCAGGAAAATGCACTTAGTCCAGTCTTGTTTCTCATCATCAATGTGCTATTGAATGTCATCAAAGGCAATATTGTTCTCTTTCATAATTACACCGTCTTCCACAGATTAGTTGCCTCCTTATTTGAAAGACAAGTGGACTAAATCATTACAAATGGATATTGGCAGAACCACAGAGTATGAGAAGAAGTAATGTGCTATCTGCTGATAATAAACACTCTTTAGTCAAATGCTTCTCAGCTTGGGAGGAATAAGTAGGCTGAAGGCTTCTATCCACCATCATCAATTTCAGCATTTTAAAAGTCAACAACTACAGTACATGTTGATTGAACATCTCAAATTCTATTTACTAACTCTTGGATAGTTCTGAAGATTATTTTCAGACAGTTAAGTTTAATAGTATTTTTAATAGATTTCTAATGAAATCTATGTTCCTTTCACCAAATCTGAAATTACTATTTGTCTTACATTAAGGGAATTAAATGGAGGTACATTAAAGTTATTAAATGTACCATATTAAGAAGGTGAGATTAAGTCACAAATAAAATGATTTATAGATTTTAACATAAGAAATTAAGTCAGCCGCAGAACATTTCGGCCATGAAACCAGGAAATGTTGTATTGGATATTTCAGCACTATGGCTTGCTTTCAATTTGGTGCATGTATTGTGCTGTCTGGCAAATTGAGTGGCACATTGCTTCCTGCATGTCAGATCTTTGTAGACAGGCAATTGGCAAAATCAATCTTAAGCAACATGTAAGAAATTGGAATGTGATGCTGCAGCTAATACCATGTAACAATCACACAAGGAATCTAATGTTCAGCTCAGGACAGCCCTTCACCCACCCAGCACTATGTATGAGGACTTGCAAGTTTGTTCATGTGCGATTGATTGGGAGCTGTTGGTAGGACAGAAGGACAGTTCCAGCAGAAGCAAAATTCTTAGGGGATGCCTTGAGGCTGGGATTACAGAGTCAAATTCAAGTTTTTCTCCATGGGTAGATAGTAGTAAACAGTGAATTGTGTGGGGATTAGCCAGCTTTACAGGCTTCCAGAGCAGCAGAATGCAATTAACAGCACTTCAGCCATCTTGATGTCTCTATCTCAAAATACTGAAATGTACCACAAAGGGTTTCGCTCCCTCATTGTGCAGTTTGTGACCATATTCAGAAGTTCCTAATAATCAATGCCATACACCTAGTGAGCTCACACAGTGTCGTTAACCTTTGTTGTACGCTCTATCTTTCAACCAGCAGATCAGACGGAAGCTGCTGTAGTGAGATCAAGGGCTTTCCACTGTATATCTCACTTCTGACTCCACTACATGCTCCAACAAAGAGAGCAGAATGCTCTTTAGATAACAGACATTCTATTCACCTCCTAACCTTATAAATAAGCAGACCACTAGTGCGCAGAAACGATCGTTCTGTTGTCTGTTATCTGGAAGTACACAGCTGCAAAATCTAGAGGAGGTCTCCCGATTGATGGTGCCTTGCTGCATCTTTCACAGCCTGGCGAATGTGCAGACTCAGCCCCTGCCAACAGCTGGTGAGCAGGAAAGGGGCACCATAGAAAGATTCTTTCACCTCGGGAATAGTATACCATCTACAAAAGACATGGATTCAACGTCATGGCTTTTTCGACAGCAACCGCCACCCCCGTTATCCCCTATCAAATCCATCTAGAAGGAGAATATGTGTGTATTTTATCACCTTCAAGTCACACTCTTGGATTGACTTGGAAGTATGTGTTTCTCCATTGCCACTGGGCCCTGGTCCTCTCTACCTAACGGCATTGTAGGAAGACCTTTGTTACAAATATACAGTAAATGACCTGCAACAGCTCAATATCAAACTGCATCATTTTGCCGTGAGTTGCCATGGCCTGGGTTAATTGTTGATGGGAAATATCAAGAGCATTGATAGACTGGCTGTGAGGTTATTACAAATGTGCCATTATGAAAGAGTCAAATACTAATAACCTGCTTAAACGCAGATATTTGGAGTGCCTTCTCACCTTCAAGAGCCGCTTTAAACACTGGTGTCCAAAGGGATGGTGGCTGCAGTCTGAGATTCCACTATAGCACTCAGACTCTGAATGGCTTTTGTCTGTGATGCTTTATTACCTGAGGCACTAGCCAGACACTACATGATAGCTGGGACCACTTCTATGATGCACTGTCATCTGCCACTGTACTGTACTCTTCCATGTTTTTTAACATCTGATGCAGGCTTCTCAAGAATTCTATTGTATATCCCCATATGTGCTCATCTGTAGGCTGCTCTGTTGAAGGCCTCAAATGAGGCAGGACTTGCGTGTGACCTTGCTGCCACCTGTGCTTCCCTCCCCAGTGACCCGAGCGCTCAGTGACGCACCATGTGGAGATCCCACCTCCAAACTTTCCTCCACAGTATTCAACATCAGTGTCTAAGGTGGATCATGTGAATGTCCATTTCAGCAACCTTTATTTATACTCTCACTGCTCAGCTGCCAGTTAGCCAGGTGGAAGATCTTAGCTATCTGAAAGAAGAAAAGCACAGGGCAGGATACCAGTGATGGTGGTGATGGGGGAAGGGACAGTTAAACAATCATGTATACATCAATGGCAAATTGTAGATCAGGTGAGAATCTAGGATGAACAGGAAGGAGGATATGAGGAGGATTAGAAATTAGGCATAGTATGTTCCATCACTGGTATCAGACTCAAAGATGGTCACACCATTAATGGAGCTCTGTGCTTCATGAGCTGATGGAGATAGACTAGTTCCCTGCTAGTCCATTATTGTAGCATTCATCATGTTAGATAAGAAAGACAAGTATGTTGATGAGCGTTTTGTGATGTGTTTTGGTGATGAGTCTCTCATGGTTGTAAAGCTAGAAATGGATACAAGCTGAGAGACACTTTGTGAGGATTGGAGTAGCTGCGGATGTTTGAGGGTGCAGTGGGAAGTATAATTGTTAGGTAGGAACTCTGATGGATGGAGATAGATGGTAGGTGAATGACAAGAGGAATGGTATGAAACATTGTATGAGATCAGTGATGCACTGCTTTGGAAAATGGATTTGACAATTTCTTTCTTCAGTTTCCTTATACACGTGAGGTCATTAAACAGTTTGCTGCATTGCATCCATCTTCGTGGGACTTGACTTCAGCTGCTGACCTCATCATACTGTTGCATGACTATTTGGATAGTTTTCTGGGCTTATGGACATAGATGACCACCTCTCTCCTTTCCATATTTTTGACCAAATTGATTAATGCCTGAAAAAAATTGGATGCCTGCTCTCAACTGCATTTTGCCATGGTTTCCTCCAACTTCTAATATCCCTTGTGGGCAATATGCACTTTCCCTTAAATAGGTGCAGCCATGGCACCAAGCTTCAACTTGTGCTGCTTTCACACAGAAGTGAAATCTTGTTAACGAAACAGAAGCACAAATTTTGGGTGCGTCATCCACCAAATCAAGCAGGTGTGGGTTAATCATGCACCATGATCGTGGTATATGATTTCTGGTGGTCTTTAACTTCAGTGGGATTAGTTACCCTGAACATGATAAAAACATTGGCTTGGGCATTTAGTAAGATTTGGCCCACTTTTCAGGTATCAGGCGTGTGCTTAAGTATCCAATTTGCTGAGCAGAAAATGCACCCATGATATCCCTGTGAAGGCAGAAGAGACATCCAAGGCCCAAACATGAACAAGATATGCATATGAAGTCAAGGGCTTGAGGTCTATACAAGGCCCCTCATCCGAGTTGGCAGTTCCAAACAGAGGGGATCTACGATCCATCCCATTTTGGAAAATGTCGTAATATGCAATCTAACTAAAGGGTCTTCAAAGGGATTGCTGAGGCCACCAATAATAGGGTGTTAAAAATATATATTTGCTGAATCTGGACTGAGGAAGTATAACAAAGCCCTTCTAGATCCAGTGCTAAGGATTGGTGCTGAATCCTGCTCAGTCTCCTTTCTCCCTCCCAGTTGCCTCCTCCCTTCAGATCCTTCTCACATCTCCCCGTTAAATCCCTTCCCACCCAATCCTTTCTAGTCATTTCCCAGGATCTCCCACAGGTCACAGAGGAAGTATAGTGGCTCAAAGTTAAATTTTTCTTATCCAGTTGAGTAACCTGTGATTGCCCAAACTTCTACAGCTTGCTGGCTCATGCAAGTGAGTTTTGAAGTCCAACACATGGTGTATCTCTGGTCTACCCAATCTGGGTTAAAAGTCATTTCCTCTGTCAAGCTTGTGAATCAATACCTGGGCCATGAGTTCTTTGACATGGTAGCAGCCTCATGGGAACTATTTTGGCCAAATGGTAAAACTGGCAATTAGTCTGTTTGAAAGCACACAATTTTAGATAAAATCACCTACACAATGAAATGCTGAGACAGAAACCTAAAAGATCAACAGTCATTTTTCATTTGACTCAATTTCAAAGGAAAAGTATATCCTTGCATTTGTTTCTATTTGAAGGTTTGGAGCACTCACATTGGTATACAGTGCTTTTACAGGATGGTTCAGGCATGAAATGACAGTGTGGACAAGGTTTCAGTTGTGGCACCAATATCCCTGGATTCCACACTCTTTACAGGTAGCTGTTGTAAGTTGTCCATTAAGGTGGAGTAATTCAGCAGTTAATATTTTTAAGTGAATCCTCATAAAATCTACTGAATAAATGGTGCTTGAATGTTGGTGAAGTTTTGACAAAAGTGAATCAGAAAGCTTCCCAAATGTGTTTGAAAACCTTCTTCATATCTCCATCAGCATTAAATGCGAAATACTGAGCATTACTGCGAATAGTACCATAGAACCATAGAACAATACAGCACAATACAGGCCCTTCGGCCCACCATGTTGTGCCGACCTTCAAACCACTCCTAAGACTAACCCCTTCCTCCCACATATCCCTCTATCTTAAATTCCTCCATATGCTTATCTAACAATCTCTTGAACTTGACCAACGTATCAGCCTCCACCACCACCCCAGGCAGCGCATTCCATGCACCAACCACTCTCTGGGTGAAAAACCTCCCTCTGACGTCTCCCTTGAACATTCCCCCCCATTACCTTAAAGCCATGCCCTCTTGTATTAAGCATTGGTGCCCTGGGAAAGGGGTGCTGGCTGTCCACTCTATCTACTCCTCTTAATATTTTGTATACCTCTATCGTGTCTCCCCTTATCCTCCTCCTCTCCAATGAGTAAAGCCCTAGCTCCTTTAGTCTCTCCACATAATCCATACTCTCTAATCCAGGCAGCATCCTGGTAAATCTCCTCTGCACCCTCTCCAACGCCTCCACATCCTTCCTGTAATGAGGCGACCGGAACTGGACATAGTACTCTAAGTGTGGTCTAACCAGAGTTTTGTAAAGCTGCATCATTACTTCACGGCTCTTAAACTCGATCCCACGACTTATGAAAGCTAATATCCCATAAGCTTTCTTAACTACCCTATCCACCTGTGTGGCAACTTTCAGTGATCTGTGGATATGAACACCCAGATCCCTCTGCTCTCCTCTACACTGCCCAGAATCCTGCCATTTACCTTGTATTCCGCCTTGGAGTTTGTCCTTCCAAAGTGTACCACCTCACACTTCTCCGGATTGAACTCCATCTGCCACTTCTCAGCCCAGCTCTGCATCCTATCAATATCCCTCTGTAAGCTTCGACAGCCCTCCACACTATCCACAACACCACTGATCTTTATGTCATCTGCAAACTTGCTAACCCACCCTTCCACCCCCTCATCTAAGTCATTAATAAATATCACAAAAAGTAGAGGTCCCAGAACCAATCTTTGTGGGACACCACTAGTCATAGCCCTCCAATCTGAATGCACGCCCTCCACCACAACCCTCTGCTTTCTACAGGCAAGCCAATTTTGAATCCACATGGCCAAGCATCCCTGGATCCCTTGACCTGATTTCTAAAAGGCATAAAGTTAAAGATGACACATTTCTTTAATATTTTATTTCCATCTTTTACAGTTTCAAAATAACAAAAAAGGAAAAGGGCCCGAAGCAAAAGTTTGGGCACCCTGCATGTCAGTACCTAGTAACACTCCCATTGGCAAGTATCACAGCTTGTAAACGCTTTCTGTCGCCAGCTAAGAGTCTTTCAATTCTTGTTTGGGAGATTTTCACCCATTCTTCCTTGCAAAAGGCTTCTAGTTCTGTGAGATTCTTGGGCCGTCTTGCATGCACTGTTCTTTTGAGGTCTATCCACAGATTTTCGATGTTTAGGTCGGGGGACTGTGAGGGCCATGGCAAAGCCTTCAGCTTGTGCCTCTTGAGGTAGTCCATTGTGGATTTTGAGGTGTGTTTAGGATTGTTATCCTGTTGTAGAAGCCATCCTCTTTTCACCTTCAGCTTTTTTTTTACAGACGGTGTGATGTTTGCTTCCAGAATTTGCTGGTATTTGATTGAATTCATTCTTCTCTCTACCAGTGAAATGTTCCCCGTGCCACTGGCTGCAACACAAGCCCAAAGCATGATCGATCCATCCCCCTGTGATTAACAGTTGGAGGGGTGTTCTTTTCATGAAATTCTGCACCCTTTTTTCTCCAAACGTACTTTTGCTCATTGCGGCCAAAAAGTTCTATTTTAACTTCATCAGTCCACAGGACTTGTTTCCAAAATGCATCAGGCTTGTTTAGATGTTCCTTTGCAAACTTCTGATGCTGAATTTTGTGGTGAGGACACAGGAAAGGTTTTCTTCTGATGACTCTTCCATGAAGGTCATATTTGTGCAGGGGTCGCTGCACAGTAGAACAGTGCACCACCACTCCACAGTCTGCTAAATCTTCCTGAAGGTCTTTTGCAGTCAAACAGGGGTTTTGATTTGCCTCTCTAGCAATCCTATGAGCAGTTCTCTTGGAAAGTTTTCTTGGTCTTCCAGACCTCAACTTGACCTCCACCATCCCTGTTACCTGCCATTTCTTAATTACATTACGAACTGAGGAAATGGCTACCTGAAAACGCTTTGCTATCTTCTTATAGCCTTCTCCTGCTTTGTGGGCATCATTTATTTTAAGAGCGCTAGGCAGCTGCTTAGAGGAGCCCATGGCTGATGATTGTTGGGACAAGGTTTGAGGAGTCAGGGTATTTATAAAGCTTTGAAATTTGCATCACCTGGCCTTTCCTAACGATGATTGTGAACAAGCCACAGCCCTAACAAGCTAATGAAGGTCTGAGACCTTGGTAAAAGTTATCTGAGAGCTCAAATCTCTTGGGGTGCCCAAACATTTGCACGGTGCTCCTTTCCTTTTTTCACTCTAAAATTGTACAAAACAAAAATAATATACTAATCTTGCTTAAAATGTTGAAAAGAATGTTTCATCTTTAACTTTATGACTTTTGGAGATCAGTTCATCTTCTACTCACCTAACTATTCACAGTAACAGAAATTTTGATTGGGGTGCCCAAACTTTTGCATCCCACTGTAACATAATTGTTAAAAGAAGGAACTGTTCAAAGCTTTTCAGAGCTGTTGAAGACTGTAGCCCATAAACTATTAATCTGAAAAGGGGTGCAAGACCTAAGCTACATTGTAAATTGAAAAATAAATCAAGTGCACATGATATCAGGGCACCAAGAACATAAGCTGACTGAATCTCAGAAGACAAATACAAATAATTTGCCTAAAAGAATGAACACCGCCACTCCAACAACAAAGTCTGCTCCTGTTGTAATAGTAATACTTACAATTACTGAAATACAATATCCTCCAACATTTACACAAATATGACTGGCAATTAATAGATATGCTATAAAATGTTATTAGTGAATCTTGATTGTCTTCATTTTATTCTGCAAATTAAGTAGCTTTGCTTTGTTTTCTCATAATACTGAAAATATATCAAAATTCAGTGTAAATGCTTCAAGACAGGTATTCCTCTTTTAATTTTCTCTGTTAATTTCACACACTAGCTAACATAAGCCTTTTCTCTTCCAGCTGTTTGTTTTACTTGTATTTTTGCATCTGAATTCAAAATACAAATCAATGGCACAGAATTTGACTTAGCAGGCCATTCTACATCTCATTTGATTATTATTTAAGTTGAAGGGGCATAATAATGGAGATATAAAATGGGGGCAGGTTCACTTTTACTTGTAATGCACAATCACACAGTCAAAATCTACTCCATTAATTTGCCATTAAAAATATGCAAGGGGAAAGGATCAGCACCAAAGATGACAATATAGCACTTCTCGGGACACACAAAAAAGTTTCCTGTCAGTTTATAACAAGAGTCCTTTGAGCTTCTTCTTCACCTGACAGTAGATTGAGAGAGTTCAAGGGTGCTTCTTTGCTCAGTAGGTGAGTGTTGCTACTTGGTGAATGTCCCTTTAAGTAGTGTAGTAGTGTGTGTGTGGTGTTATCTGACGACTACAATACTATATCTGGAGTGTACTGGCTGTTGCACAGAGAGACAGGGAGGGAGAGAGAGAGCGAAAGAGAGAGAGCGAGACACTGACTGCTGGTCTCTGTATCTATGGATGAAGAACAATAGCTGTGACTGTCACTATACAATCCATGTATGGATTTTTGGAGCAATCTGTGGAGTCCACCTTGTCATTAACCTGTACTGGAAAGCAGGTATACCTGTGGGCAGCCACGAACTGAGTGCCCTCGGTGTGGCAGATACTTCGGAACAAAGCAATGGAGATCATCAGTGATTGAGGTGTCGTATGGGTTCCATCGTGGAACATGTGGATTTCATAAATTCTCTCTCTACATTCTCTCTATGATCTACTGTGGTTTTCAAAAAGCCTCTGTTCACCGTTCTACCATATGACTTGCTGAACTGAACTTTGAGAATTATTCCTAGGCGTGGGGTTTGGGAATTTGCCACGCACACACTTCGAGTTTATTTGTAGGGTCAATGTTTAATAGCCAACATTTTTATTTCTCTTATTATTACAAGTAGTTATTAATAAATAAATTCTAACACATATACATGGCTCTTTGTATTTCTATTGTTGCTGGTACATAACATGAGTTATATATTATCTAAATCCATGGAGAATCATCATCATACCAATCACCAAACACATAGATCTCATCTCGGCAGTCATATTTCAAATTGAGAAGTAACACTTCTGTAATGTATAAAAATAAATCATAAGCAAATAAAACAGCTTATGAAAAATCATGAGAAATATTGCAATCTATTACTTGAAATTTATCAGAAAAACACACTATGAAATGAAAAAAAAACTACAGAGAGAGCATCTTCAGGAATATCTGGCATATTAAAATGAATTTACTGGCAAAGACACACAAATTGTTAATACCTGATTATTTTTTGAAACTGTTAAAAATAGGGCAGAGCTAGCATGTTGCACTGACAACTCAGGGTTCCTTCTAATCTAATGGGTTAAAGGCATATGCAAAGTTTGCTTGAAAAACTTAATTTATAATGTATTTAATGGAAAAATAGAAGATGTGGTGCTTATTCAGTTCCTAAACCATTGCACAACAACGTTAAAATAAAAATCATGGCAGTTGCAAAATGTTTCTAATTGATCACACTGGTATGTCATTATGCTGACAAATTGAAGGTAATGTTACAGGAAATACAACAGCCTATTAACCCACAGTAAATGAAATATGCATTAATGTGATTGGTGCTTTAAATGTCTTCCACGTAGCTGAGAAAACGGCAGGTTTATGTGGAAGAAATACTGGATACGTCACCATTACATTTACTGATGCAGTGGAGATGAGGCAGATCTTATGGTGTGACTTGTAACGATGGACTATTTTAATTGTAACAAAGTGTATTTAACAAGGGTCATTACATATTGAACCAAACTTAACACATGACCAAAATATCAGAAACATTGCTGCTAAAAGCTGGGTGATTTTTCCACTAAGATGCAGTGAGTGCAAGACAGTCATATGTATTACATACTGTTATATCTTTATCAAAATATATAACTTTCAAAAGAGTTCCAGTCCCTTACACCACTGAGTCGGGCATCTCCCAGTTACACTATAACAGGAAGGCCACCAATTGTGCAAATAAACTCAACTGTATAAATCATATACGTAATAGATGTTCAGAATTTTAGCCTGTTTAGTCTTTCTCCCCGTTCACCCAATGCCTATTTGCACCAACTTCTTCTATCAGCATCCCTTTTCCAGAACTATAAAATTCTCCATATGTATAAACTGCATTTCCTTTGTAATAAAACCACATGAACTGGTCTCTAGATGCATGAAAGGTCCAACTCCGATTCTTCTGTTTTGTTTTAACTTGTATTTCCATTGTCACTCAGGGCACCTTAGCTTTGGCTGCTCCACCTATTCTTTTCAAAGAAATATGCTTACTTTTTGCCTGAATTACCTTTCCCCTGAAATTATCTTCTGCCTTCCATTGCTCAGTAGCTGTTTTCACCTGCAATCAATTTCTTCCGATTTACCTGCACTGGGTCCTTTCTTAACTCACTAAAATCAGCTTTTTTCCCAGTTGAATACTTTCTCTTCTAAGACTTTCTGTTCCCTTTCCATAGTTACTTAAATGGAATTGTTCTATGGTCATGATTAGCCACACCATCTTCTATTATAATACATTCATACTGTCTTCATTTCCCAGAACCTATATTCTCTATCCATAGGACTGGGGATATATTGATTGAGAACATTCTGATATTATGGGAGCTAGGGCTTTACTCTTTGGAGAGAAGGAGGATGAGGGGAGACATGATGGAGGTGTACAAAATATTAAGAGGAATAGATAGAGTGGACAGCCAGCGCCTCTTTCCCAGAGCACCAATGCTCGATACAAGAAGGTATGGCTTTAAAGTAATGAGTGGGAAGTTCAAGGGAGATATCAGAGGGAGGTTTTTCACCCAGAGAGTGGTTGGTGCATGGAATGCACTGCCTGGGGTAGTGGTGGAGGCAGGTACGTTGGTCAAGTTCAAGAGATTGTTAGATAAGCATATGAAGGAATTTAAAATAGGGGGATATGTGGGAGGAAGGGGTTAGGTAGTCTTAGGTGAGGTTTAAAGGTCGGCACAACATGGTGGGCCCAAGGGCCTGTATTGTGCTGTATTGTTCTATGGTTCTATGTTCTATACATACAGGAAATTCTTTTCCTTCGCTACCCTTCTGTCTGCATTGGAGTAATTAAAGTCTCCATGTGTTACTACTATGTTTTTTGTTACCCATCTTTGAATCTTGACAACATTTACAATTGATTAGAGCTTTGTAAAAATATTTCCAACAATGTAACAAACTTTTTTCTTGAATTGAGTTGTTACATTGACAATGTCCTCTGTACATCTTCCATATCTAAGCATAGTCGAAGATTGAAATGGACACATGAAATACAACATTAGAATCACAAGGCAAAATGAAACACAAAGAATTGTAACTGGCTGGAGAAACAGAAGTCTATCTGATATTCTAGAGGGTGAGTTGAAATATATTCACTTAATGAATGAGTAAATGTTGTTATGGAATCACAGAATTGGTACAAAATAAGACCAATAATAAACTGTACCATTGCCAATTCTTTGAAAGAGCTATCCAAATATACCCACTCCTCTGCTCTGTCTTACAAGTTTTTCCTTTTTAAGTTTATCTGAAAGTTGCCATTGATCTGGTTCTGACAGCATAGAAACAAGCCCTTTGGCTTATCTTTTCAGGCTGATTGAAACAACATAAGCAATATTGTAAAAAGTATTTCTCCCCTGGTTCTTTTACCAATTACTTTGAACTTGTCTCCTCTGGTTACTGGCTTTCCTGTTACTGGATATGATTTCTTCTGATTAAAATTATTTGCAACTTTGAACACCTCTTAAAACTCTTCCGTTTAAGAGCTCTTCCAATATGCAACATGTCATATGTCGTATACATCTGCCACTGTATTAAAAGGCTGTGGCAAATAGTTGTGAAATTAATCAACACCCATTGTTTCCAGTGCAGGTAGTATACCAAAATCATACTGCCACTTCATTTATATGGTTATTGCACACAGTACTCAATGGTCATTAGTGTATTACCTCAGCACAGCTATTTTGTCTGTGGAAAGCAGCACTTAAAGCCAGTTTGCACCTCCTAAACAGGAGTTATATTGTCACTGTGGCACTTGCTTGTAGCCATCCTGGAAGCCATTTTGATCAGGGAGACATTTAGGAATGGCATAACATGGAAGAAGTGCACATTATAAGAGGTAGCTTGTGTCTCTAGCTTTTTTCCACAATGGGCAAGAGGTCAAATGGACCTACACTGCAAGGGTAATCAGAGGAAATAGCTCTGGTAGTTAGTCCAAGGATGGGGAATCTTAGTAATATCACACAACTTTGCTAGATGCTCAATGATATGACATAAATGAAGATCAAAGAATAATTCTTTAAATTGCACATTGTATCAATTGCACTACTGAGCTCAGTGTACCACATCCATGTCACTCACTCACTAGCAATCACTCAAGATTTCTACTTAATTTTATATCCTTCACCTCATCCTCACACAATTTTAATAGCTATAATCGTCTCCTATGCAACTACAACATGGTGTCAATACAACAACCTCTCCCTCAATGTCAGCTAAAGAAGGGAGCTTATCATTGTGATCATTGACTTCAGGAAGTGGGGTGGAGTACATACCCCTGTCTGTATCAATGGTGCTAAGGCGGAGATGGTTGAGAGCTTTAAGTTCCTAGATATAAATATCACCAACAATTTGTCTGGACCAGTATACCAACACCTCTACTTTCTCAGAAGGTGAAGGAAATTCAGTATGTCCCAGGTGACTTATACCAATTTTTACAGATGCCCATAGAAAGAATCCTATCCAGATGCACCACAGATTGGTATGGCAACTGCTCTGCCCAAGACCACAAGAAATTGCAGAGTTGTGAAAACCTAGTCCATCACGCAAACCAGCCTTCCCTTCACTGACTCCTTCTACACTTCCCACTGCCTCGGGAAAGCAGCCAACTTAATCAAGGACTCTTCCCAACCCCGTCAATCTCTCTTCTGCCCTCTCCCATTGAGCAGAGGATAGAAAAGCTTGAGAGTACATTCCACCAAGCTCATCCATAGCTTCTATCCTGCTGTTATCAAATCTTGAACGGATCTCTCATACGGTAAAAGATGATCCCTTGATCTCCCAATCTACCTCATCATGGCACTTACACTTTATTTGTCTATCTGCACTGCACTTTCTCTATAAATGTAACACTATTCTGCATTCTGTTTTCCTCTTTACTATCTTGATGTACTTATATAGGAAATGATTTGTCTGAATAGCACGCAAACAAAAGCTTTTCACTGTATCTTGGTACATGTGACAATAATAAACCAACATCAATGACACAAATACACATGCATTAATGCAGTATGGGATTGCTATATTATGTTGTTACACTTCTCTTCTAAGGAAAACATGTACAACTCTGAGCGTGCCTAGTATCTTGGATGTGCCATTAAAGAAAGTAACCATGTTTAAACCATGCTCAGCATTAAGCTTCTATAATTATTCACAAATATAAGTCAGAGCTTGCACTGCCGATGGGGCAGCACAGCACTGGTAGTATTGTTATAGCTGTCATCTTTCAAAACTAGGTCAGCCTGTTTTTTAAATCTGCAGTTTCCAAGGCAACAATAAGTTTTCACACCTGGTTTACATGAAGTAATCTTGTGCAAGCCAACCAATCTTGTGCAAGCCAACCAATCTTGAAAATAAACAGGTAATTTCAGAATGTTCATTACGTATGCCAAAGGTGAAAATAAACAAGTACAGGCTGGTACTGCATACCCATAAGTAAATGGCCAATGCAATCAGTACAAATGGGTTAAATCAGCAAGGTTAGCAATATGACCACAGTGGTAAGTTACTTTCATCCACAATCTACACTGCACTGACATAGTACAAACATGGTAACAGCTATATCTAACTTCATCTCATTCCATGTGTACTTCAAGCTATCCTCAGTCCTATCCCATTGGGAAAAGAGGCTTCCCTGGATTGAAGGGGCATTGGCAGGATATGTAATCACAGATTCTATAAGGAAAAACATTTCTATAACTGTACGGCAATGAAGAATTATAGGGCATTTATGAATTAGTATCATCTACATTCAATGATCAAAAATTGCTGATTGCATGCTTTACTCCAAAACATAATGTGGTGTTTTCCAGTGTATAAGTCAAGAAGCAAAAGAAACAAGTTATCAATATTGCATACATCTGAGACTTACCACAAAATGTGAATTTTCTGAAGGAGATCAAAACGTGAAAATGCTGATTGTTGAAGGTTGCATATCAAAGCTACATCAGGAAGCCATTGAAAAGAACATTAAACTGTCTGCACTGCTTTAGTCAGCAAGATCATTGGCATTTTTAGCATATTGGGAAGTTGATGTTGAAAGACCAAAAAATATGGCTGCGAAGAGAATTGGAATAGAAAATAAACACAAGGGCAGATGTCTTACTCAAAACCGTCAACAGAGAACAATCACAAGCATTGTCAAAATAAGCAAGTCTCAAAGTAGTTGTGCTATTGCAGTGGCGGCTACCCCGACAAAGAGGAATGTCCTGCTAAATCATGTGGAAAAACACAACCATTTTATGGAAATTTGTTGTCCAACAGACTCAGAGCATCAAAACAATGAAAATATGTGGCCAGTGCAGAGGTCAAACACAACTCTGATGATTTTGAGCACTCATTTGTTATTCACTACATCCATAAGAATGCTTAGCCATTGGTTGAATGAAAATCTGCAATTCAAATCAATGTACAGGTTGATGCAAACACATCTATTACCCTAATGAAAAAAATAGACGTTCAACAATCTTCACTGTTTCTTATGATAGTTATATACCTTCTCAAACATTGCTGCATTTAACAATGGGAATACAGCCCGTTACACTCACCTTTACATAAACTGTATATTCATGTCTTCCAGAGGTTGTCCACAAGAAAGATGATTGTTACCTATGTGAGCATGACAAAGCCAAGAAAAAACAATATCAAAGTAAATGCAGTTAAGGACATGAAATTCAAATTTTTGCCATTATAGCCAGCAACTCCAAATGACATGGAGTGAAAGGATCAATAATTACAGCATCATGTGGTTTGTGAAGCATCAAACAGTACCTGTCATTTTACAAAGCATTTAGAACACCATTCACTCTCATTGAATTCAAAATTGAGATCTTAGAAGAAATTGGGCAATCCAGATGATGTGATAGGTAAAGCCTCAAATCTTAAAAACACTGTTATCTATCATGTGAGCTATCTACTAATTATGTGGTGGAAGGAGTAATTTTTCTTTAGTTGTTGGATGGTGGTTTGAGTACCAGTAAAGCATACTGCTTTGTCCCATCTGGTGTTGCATGCAGTTGGAGCTGCACTTATCCAGGCAAATATTCCACCACATTCCAGACATGTGCTTGTAAATTTTAGAATGGCTTTGGGGAGTGATCAGGTGAGTCACTCTCCATAGCATATCCAATTTCTGACCTCCTTTTGCAGCCACAATATTTATGTGGCTATATTTACATTTCTGGTCAATGGTGACTCCAGATGGTGGGAGATTTGTGATGGTAATGCATTTGAACATCAAAGGGAGATGGCTAGTCTCTCTCTCTTCAGTGCCTGGCGCTTGTGTGGCATGGATGTTACTTGCACTGAACAGTCCATGCCTAAATGTTGTCAAGATCTTGTTGCATGCAGACATGGGCTGCTTCACTTTCTGAGAAGTTGCAAATGGAATTGAGTATTGTGCAATTATCAGTGAACATCCCCACTTCTGACTACATAATGGAAGGGAGATTGTTGGTGAAAGAGCTGATTGAAAATGAATGGACCTAGCACACTATCTTGAGAAACTACTGAAACAATGTCCTACAGCTGAGATGAATGACCTCCAATAACCACGACATCTTGCTTTGTACGAGATATGATCGAGCCTATATAGAATTCTTTTTTGATTATCACTCACTTGAGTTTTTCCAGGGTTATTTGATACCACATTTAGTCAAATGCTACCTTGATGTCAACATATATCACTCTTACCTTGCCTCTGGAATCAACTCTTTTGTCCATGTTTAAACCAACACTGTAATGAGGCCAGGATGCTGTGGTGGTCAATCCTAGCAATACTGTCAAGGGCAGAAATATATGCATTAGCTATGTTGGTGAGTTTAAGTAGGTTTATCCCTCATGTTCATTATTTGTCAGTCTTATCCTTTACAGTTCAGCCAGCTCAATCAGTGGTGGTGCTGAGCTATTCTGCATTGTGTGGATTTTCTCTAATTTCTTAATTGAGCAGTGTTGTTCAGCATGGAAATACACTCATTCAACAGCAGGAGATGTTCTTGCCATGTTTGACGTTGTGGGTCTATAGTCAGTGTTAAGGATCCCCATGATCATGACTGCATTCCACTCTTTGCTGCACCTGATGGGAGAGGATGTACCCAGGAACTGCGATGGCTGTAAAATATGATTGTCTGAGCATGAGAGTGTAAGGCTATTGTTTCACTAGTCTGTGAGACAAAATCCCAGCACAGATACTAGTCACTAGATGTTTGTGAAGAGGGCTTTGCAAGGACGACTACACAATAAATTCTTTTGTTAATTTTGATTAATACCAAGTACTGACATCCTACTTCTCCTCATTCAATAATTGTTTCGGATTTACATGCTACATACAGCATCACCTCTTCTTCATGCTCCCTTATGCTTTCTCATTGCAGATAAATGTGCACCCTGGCCGGATGGCGAGGGAAGAGAGTGAAGATGAAAACACGTCATTATATCTAGACAGTATGAGATAAGGGTGTGGAAAACAAATGAAACTGCATTTGCTGGAATATGAACAAAAACAGAAATGCTAGAAGAACTCAGCCAGTCAAGCAGCATCTGTGGAAAGAGAAACCAATTAACTTTTTGGGTCAGGTTTCTTTCCACAGATGCTGCTTGACTCGCTGAGTTCATCCAGCATTTCTGTTTTTGTTTGTGCTAACGGTGTGTCTGCCCATTTTCACTGCCAATGTGCTCCTAATGTCACTAACCCCCTCCCTGTTTACTACATTTCCATGTTCTGTGTCATCTGCAAGCATTGAATTAATCCCCACATACTTAAATTCAGATCATTAATACAACTCTTATTAAAATCTATTAAAATTTACTGCAGTGATTAAAAAGTCAGGCTATTAACCAACACATTAAAAAAATGACACACATACTGATTAACATTCCCTGTCACCTGTATTTTAAGTACACTTAACTTCCAGGAATAGCTGACAGCAATTATTGCTGTATTGGCACTCAATGCTTGGTATTATAATGAACAATATGAATATCAATTGCCACTGAAAATTCTCAAAGCCCATGATTCTATCTTTTACATCCAACTGGATTAAATGGGTAGTACTAGCTTACTGCATTACTAAAATCCTTCCAACATATGTTTTCAGAATTTTAAAAAAAATCTTCACTCCCTATTTTCTGTTTAGAGTCATTCTCTTAAGCTTGTGATAAGAACTCCACTCCATTTAAAAAAAAATGTCTTGCTGCGTTGTGTAACTTTTGAAACCCCATTCTCTGGATGATTGAAATATGGCTCTCACATCTTCCCCATACAACTTCCCATGTGGAAGCTGCAATGTTTAGGAAGCAGAGTGCAAAGCTTTATTTTCAGAAGAAAACGTTCAGAGGGGACAAAGGAAAATGAAAAGCAAAATGGTTGAAGATACACAACCAAGTGGACTGGAGGGTGGGGAGGGGGAGTACTGAAGGAGAATGAGGGGAAAATTGTCAACGAGAGATATAACACTACAGAATAAGAAAATGAAAAACAAAAGAGGAAAGAAAGATTTCTATGCAAGTTATTCCCACTGCATTTTTCACTAGTCTGGAGGTTGTGGGCAGAGCGAAGCCAAGAACAATTTAGAACAATTGAATAGCATTATTTTTGTTACAATTTATTTTCAAGAATTTAGTTAGCTCAAATCAGCATTCAGTATTCTGGGCCTGTGTGAAGGCCAGCCCTGGCAAATATTACTGATGGATCCAGATTGTTGGTGGCCATCTGGATAGGCTCAGTCATTCAAGAACAGCACAGTGTCTTTTCAATGTTAGGGATGTTCTTGAGCCCTGATAAGGTCCTTTGGCATGTGTGGCTCTTGAGGGTGAAGAATTGTATGAATGATTGAAAGATTCAAGTTTAAGAGACCTTTTGTAAATTTCTAATAGATTATTGATTTACGAGGTATTTTAAAGGACATACTCCTTAAAAACTCAGTGGATAATGAAGTGCCCTTGCAATATGAATGTGATTTGGCTTTTTACTGGAATGTGATAGCATAGGTCTTTGTTATGGTCATTTGCATTTGTCTACATTTTGTAGTGGGAATTTATAAGAAATGAAATGCAGTCAAAAGGACTTTGTATAATACCCTGGACTAATATAAAACAAATGAACAACAATTAGCCATAAAATGGGAAATGCAGACTTAAGTACTTCACCAGTTAGGAAGATAAGAATGGTAAAACATAGATGGAAGATAAATATGTACATTAATTCAAATATTGTTATAAATAGCATATGCATCAATCACTTTAATCTCATTGTTACTTTTTAAGAGTTAAAGCATCATTTTCTTTGGATCCAATGATACATTCTAACATGTGATATTGCCAGTGTAATTTTGTGGCATTCCAACTTTGGTCAATTAATTTCACAATTTTCCATAACTGACTTAATGTGATAAAAAGCCTTTCATCTTTTAACCCCATCTTTAGGCCAGAATGGACTTATATTTCTCAATGTTGTGTTTCATTTTTGACCAGTTGGACCCTTATTGTCCTTGAATTTGGTTTCATTGTACTCATTATCTTGCTTTCCCATACATCATCTTATCATCTGTAAACTTAGACATTACCAATTTAATACATTTATGAAGAACATTAGAAATGTATAAAAAACTGGGAGCAGGGAAAAATAAATCAAACATTAAACCTCAATTGGTTATACCTGAATTAATAAAATGGCCACAATTACTTATTGACTTTATCAAACTAAGTTGGTGTTTCCCATCTGTTACTTTGAGAGGTAAACATCCTATCAGACACCTTCTAAACGGTCATGACATTGAGCATCCAAAGTACTTCCATAAGGTAATCACATTCTGTCCTCAAGAAATGTGAGGTTTTTTTAGGCATCTTCTATTTCCCCAAATCTTCGTTGGTTTGGAATTATTGACTTTGTGTTAAATGGACTTGAGCTGCTTCTTTATCATGAATTCTCCTGTTCGTTATTCACAGTTCATTCACTGCATACCTCAGTCTGAACCATCCATTTTTACTATCAATGTGCCATATGGCTCTGAGTGCTTTAGATCACTAAACCATCATTACAAGATTAAAGTGAGTTCTTCATTAACAGCATTGCCATTTCTACCCCAGCTTTTCTGCAGTTGAAACTCTTGCCTGTGCCCATGACAATTCCAGACATAGTTTCTTCAACACTTTTCTTTCTGGCCTGCCATATTCCAAAAATTGCAACTTATTCAAATCTTTGATTTGCAACCCTGTCCTGCACAGATACACTTTCCCATCACATCTAGCATCATGGTGACAAGTGGAACTTGGTTTGTTCATGTCTCTAATTTAATAGTTTTATATTTTAATCTCTTCAAGGCCCTAGTAGGTGAGTATGTTGCTTGCAAAGGAATAAAACCTCTCAATTATAAAGTCTTTAAGTGAGGAAACTAAGCAGAGTTTAGAAAGGAAAAGTATGGACAAATCAAACAAACAAGCCAAGTCCAAACCCATTGTATGAGTGTAAGATTTGACCAAAGACTTGACTGAAAACTTTGTGAAAAGGTTTGAGGCTGGTGAGGGAATCTGTACATAATTAGGGAGCTCCAGGAAGTAGGGGCAAGATAGCTGAATGCTCAAGAGAAAAGGAACTGTACGAAAAGGCTGATTTGGAGAACTGAAGGATCTGGGAGGTCATGCAAATTCAGAGGAGGTTGAACATAGTTGTGGAAGTGATTGATTATTGTAATGCAAACTCCTGTCCATCCAATATGGATTATATTATATGATTTTTAACTATTCACTCAACATGCATTAAAGTGCATCTTATCAGGTAAACTTTATGACATATCCAAATTGTTTCTGAGCCAACTTACATAACAATTGTAAACTGACCTCTTTCCCTTGTGGATATTATTGAACCAGATGTGTTTTGATAACAATCTGATAGCTACATGGTCACCACTGCTGATAATAATTTTTAATTTCAGATTTATTTAATTAACTGAATTTATGTTCCCTAGTGATGAAATAAAATAAAGACCCAACTAATAGTAATTTATTCATAACATCAAAGTTAGTATAATTATCTTTCAAAGATTAATCAGTGAGAATTATAATATTGTTTGAAATATAGGCACATGTAATTTAAGCACTATGTATTATCTTAGCTGTACATTCTTGATTACAGTATACCAAATTACTCTAAAGCATAGATTAGTAAGCTTACATCTACAGTTTTTATTCACTGTACCTCCAGTAAATTAATTGAATGTACAGCAACTTCATACACAGTACTAGAATTAACACATGACTCTTGCAGACTAGCTTAGGTTTGAAAAAGAACTTCATGGAGGGTGATAGATTGTGCACTGGCAAGGAGGATACTATAGCACGTAGGGACAAGGAATGTGTGGGAAACATTTTTGGAGCGGTATTCAGTGCGATGGGACAGAGGAAGATGACATTTTGCAGGTGCAGGTTACCTTGATCATTTGATAGCTCAGCTCTGGATCAAGCCGGAAGCTAAATATTTTCAACAACTGGACCAATCTGAGTTATGATGAGGTTATGGAGAGGCAAAGAACAAAACTAATGGTCTTGATCCTCCCAATATTCTGCTGGGAGAAGATATGATTCATGTACAACATGATAGTGAAGAGACAAGGAAACTACATGTAAACAGTGGGGGTCAAGGAAAGTTGTAGAATAATTAAAATGTCCATACACTTTTTTTTAATGGGACAATCCTGTATTTAAGCCACAATCCGGGTATCTGGATTTTTTGTCTTATGACAAATTGTTCTATATTTTTGTCACCTTTTGTATCTTACAATAAGTTATTACTGAATTTTGCAAAATGAGTATGTTCCTGAAATAAAACTTATAGTGTGGATGAGCAAGTAGATTTCTGTAATGCCACATCAAAATAAAATCTTGTTGCACTCGCAATAATGGCAGCCAATTTTACGCCATGCAGCTATTTCACTGGAAAGGAATGTAATGTCTGAATGGAGGGGGTCTGTGGAAGGAGAGGAGGTCAGATTGAGCTCAAATTGAAGGAATTCAGGGATTAGGAGATACAGAGTTAGGACCAAGGGAGGGTGGGTGAGGGAGGTGGAAGCAAAGAAGAAGTGCATGAGTGTGTGTGCGTGCGTGTGTCTGCGTGTGTCTGCGTGTGTGTGTGTACTGACTGGCACTTAACCATGAACTCAATGCCTGAGCATTACTACCCATGAAGACCGTGCTCTAGCAAGGCTATGTTGTAGCTCATGTGTAACAGTCGTGGAGCATTAAAATAAACCACACATTGACAATTTCCACTCCATGTATACTATGCTTAGTAAAAACCTTGCTAACATTGAAAACATATCAAAAAGCATGCCTGTTCTTTTAACAAGGACTTCAAAAAGAATTTAAGTATCTGAAGATATGTCAATTGTTGATTATAATACTCAAATTTGTCAGACATATGAAGGAAATTTTCCAATTTTTCACGGTGGCCTAAGCAATATTACTCAGCATCTTCAAACAAAAACTGAAGGATGCTGAACGAAATAAGTGTCCAGTTCCAACCATTTCACATTTATTTCATTAAATAAAATACAGACACGTTAATGCAAACGAGGGACTGCTTTCCATTCTGTGTGTTACATTTACAGATTCAGATTTTGTGATCATTCATCATAATTGCTTAAAAAAACTTCACCACCTAAAGTTTTTGTTTGCATGAACAAAATCTGAGGAAATCTTTGCACATTGTTGCCATCTCTTGGACCACAGCTCTAAGCAGAATTTTATTTTATTTTCATGGACTTAACTCACATTTTCTATTGCAAGTGCTCAACACTGTTGAAAATCATCTTTATAGTTCCATGTACTACACTGTAGCTTGTTATTTCAGAAGACAACAGAGGGTACCGAGAAAAATGAATCATCAATGAGAGAAGTTGCACTGCAAATTCATTTTCTTCAAGGAAATTTAGCAGAGAGATTCAGAGAAAGGTTTGTTACATCAGATATAAAGATACTCTTGCAATGTTAGGTGAACATGGAGAAATTAGTGAAGGGGAATTTAATAATGCAGTTGAGAATTTTTTCTTAACAGCATTGAGGTACCTGGATCTGTGGACACCAGACTTGGAGTGCACAGAACAGCTTGAGTGGGCCTTGTTGAGAAACATGTCAGAGTGGAACTGCATGCACAAACAAGAATTGGCACTCTTAGATTAAAAGGTAAGTGTTTTGTCTTTTTGATGACAGAGCTAATGCAAAACCAATAATCTGACTAATGTCTATTTGGAATAGAAAGAAAATACTAATTTCTGAAAGGTGGAACAATATTTTTGGTAAATTGGTTTATTGCCACATGTACCAAGGTACAGTGAAAAACCTGTCTTGCATACCATTCATACAGATCAATTCATTACAACAATGCATTGAGGTAGTACAAGGTAAAACAACAACAGAGTGCAGAATAAAGTGTTATAGTTATAGAGAAAGTGCAGTGCAAGTAGACGATAAGGTGCAAGGTCACAACGAGGTAGATTGTGAGGTCAAGAGTCCATCATAATGTACTAGGGAACCATTCAATAGTCATTTAATAACAGCGGGATAGAAGCTGTCCTTGAGCCTGGTGGTACGTGCTTTCAGGCTTTTGTATCTTCTGCCCAATGAGAGGGGGAGAAGATAGAATGTCTGGGGTGGGTGGGGTTTTTGATTATGCTGGCTGCTTTACTGGGCTCTCTAATCCAGGCAACATCCTGGTGAACCTCTTCTGCACCTTCTCCAAAGCCTCCACATTCTTCCTGTAATGCAGCAACCACAATTGCACATAATACTCCAAATGTGACCTAAACAAAGTCTTATATAACTGCAACATGACTTCCCAACTTATATACCCAACACCCAAACCGTTGAAGGCAAGTATGACATACCGATTGTTTACCACCCTATCTACTTGTGTTGCCACTTTCACGGAGATATAGACTTCCACTCCAAGATCCCTCCATACATCAATACTCCTAAGGGTCCTGCCATTTACTGTATACTTTCCTCTTACATTTGACCTCCAAAAGTGCACCACCTCACACTCGTCTGGATTAAACTCACTCTACCATTTCTCTGCCCACGTTTCCAACTGGTATATATCCTACTGAATCCTTTGACAACCTTCCTCACTATCCACAACTCTGCCAATTTTTGTGTCAACTTACTAATCAGTCCACCTTTTTTTTCATCGAAATCATTTATACAGTATATATGTATCACAAACAACAGAGGTCCCTGCACTAATCCTTGCAGATCACCACTGGTCACTCCAGTCAGAATAACACTCCTCCACCGCTTCTGTCTGTCTTCTATAGCCAAACCAATTTTGAATCCAGGATATTTTGAAGGATATTTTGTTTCTGTGGGTAAATGCTGAGTTTGACTATACAGTTTTTTGTGAAAAGCTGTTGAAAGACAAATGGTCCTTACAAAATATTGTTTCAAATACAACCCACAGGAAGGATGGCACAGCAGACAGCACAAAAATAAGAGGGCAGGGGCTCATAAAAAGCAAGAACAACTTAATTATAAATATTGCCATATTTTATTTAATGTATTAGTTGTTGAAATAATTGTTTTTTTCTTTTTAGTATTTCAATGTTAGATGGAAGTTTTGTATTTTATTTGTTTTTTTTTACAATTTCACAATGCATACATGGAATCAGTGTTGAAAGTTGGTGTACTCCTTCATGGTTTTCAAAAGTCAGTGTCCTATGACAGGACAATGGAAAACTGATCACCCTATAGAAAATAGACTGGGATGTCAAGGGCATGCATCATGAAAGTGGACCGTGTATGCTCGTGGCCAGTGTCAGAAAATTGGGTGCAAAGTATATATAATTAATGAACTCCAGAGACAATGGTGAGAAAGGAGTAATTGCTGGAAATATGTTGGCTGCATTCAGAGAGACATGAATGGAAATGGACAATAGAAATCCCATATAGTTTGACAGAGAGATTGGCAGAGAGTGATCTGATCAAACGTACTAAATGATGCAAAAGTTTGAGGAGGACAAGAAAGGTCTCACAGAAGATATTATTTCTGACTTTTACCTGGGCAATTTGGAGGCTGAAAAGATTCATTCAGGGATCTTTAGAAGAAACAGATAGAGTTGGAGGAAAAATATATCAAAAACCAGAGAAACAAAAAGATATTCAAGAAGAATGTGCAGCGGCCCGTACACACGGGACTCGAACCGCCATCAGCAGCTGCGAGCGGACTCACAGGAGCGCGTTGTGAACGAACCGTGGGGCAGGCCTTCCTGCGGGAACCTTATGTCACGTCCACCCCAAGTGGGCCCAGAGAGGCTCTCGGGTACTTCGGCGCGCGCGCGTTTGTTTCTGAAGAAGTAAAATGTGCTTTGAATCTGACCTTCTCGTCTCCGAGTTTTTCTTTGGAAACATGCCGCGCCCGGCTACACCTGGTGACCCCAACGCTTCCAGACAGCATCTGGAACCCGCGACATGCATTCCAATGACTCACACAACACAGTCTCGCTCAAGCTCCTGACTTTCTGGTCCGCTCAGTTCCACGTTTGGTTCAAGCAGGCTGACGCCCAGTTCAGTCTCAGAGACATTACAGCCGACGCCACACGGTACTACTACATGGTCAGCACGCTCAACCAGGACACGGCAGGCCAGATTATCGACTTCCTGCACCAGCCACCAATGGAGGACAGGTACGCTAAGATCAAGGAGCTCCTAATCCATACTTTCGAACTCTCCCGCCGCGAGCAAGCCGCACAGCTCCTGCACATGGATGGCCTGGGCGACCGCAAGCCATCCGAGCTGATGAACGATATGCTGGCGCTCATGGACGGCCATAAGCTGTGCCTTCTATTCGAACAATTGTTCCTCGAGCAACTGCCAGAGCACATTCGCCTCCTCCTTGCGGCTGAAGATTTCAGCGACCCATGCAGGCTCACGGCCAGGGCGGACATTCTGTGGCAGAGAAAACAGCGGGGAGCGGCCTCCATCTGCCTAACCACGACCACACAGCCCAAGGCCAAGACCCCACAACCGAAGCTGCTGAGACCCACGGGGGACAAGGACGAGGGTTCGGACTACTGGTGTTTTTATCACCAGAGATGGGGTTCGAACACGCACCGCTACCGCCCACCATGCGCCTTTCCGGGAAATGCCGGGGATGGCTGTCGCTAGTGGCTTCGATGGCTGGCCATCGTGACAGCCTCCTATTCCTCTGGGACCGACACTCCGGGCAATATTTCCTTGTAGACACTGGGGCCGAAATCAGCGTTCTTCCCCCCTCCAACATGGACACCCGTAACGCCGCCCCAGGTCCCAATCTCACTGCTGCAAACGGCACCGCAGTGGTATCACAGTTGTTACTGGGGGCGAATTTCCTACGGGCCAAATGTCTTCTGGTCGACCTGAAGGGCCGGCGTTTGGTCCACGCCGAGACGTTCCAGACCTTCCAGTTCAGGGAAGCCCAGCTACCGGCCCTCCACCTGGACTCCGTCACACTCTCGGGTGACGAGTTCACCAGGGTGCTGGCAGATTTCCCCTCCATCATCACCCCGCAGTTCTCCACAACCGATCCCAAGCACGGCATGCAGCACCACATTCCCACACAAGGACCACCGCTGCACGCCCGAGCCCGTAGGTTCCCACCCGACAAGCTCCACCTTGCCAAGGAGGAGTTCCAGAAGGTGGAGGAGATGGGGATTATCCGTCACTCGGACAGCCCGTGGGCATCCCCGCTGCACATGGTGCCCAAGTCCGCAGGAGGCTGGAGGCCCTGCGGGGACTACAGAAGGCTCAATGACGCCACGACCGCCGACTGATACCTGATGCCTCATATCCCAGATTTCACGGCGAACCTACATGAGGCGACCATCTTTTCGAAAATCGATCTGGTCCGGGGGTACCATCAGATCCCTGTGCACCCCGATGATGTGCTCAAGACAGCCCTCATCACCCCCTTTGGTTTGATCGAATTCCTGAGGATGCCTTTCGGCCTCAAGAACGCCGCCCAGACATTCCAGAGGCTCATGGACTCGGTGGGGCGAGGCCTAGATTTCGTCTTCATCTACTTAGACAATAACCTGGTGGCCAGCAAGTCACACCAAGAGCACATGGCACACTTGTGCCAACTCTGCCAATGCCTGAGCAACCATGGCCTGGCAATCAACCTGGCAAAGTGCCAGTTCGGGCGGACGGAGATCGACTTCTTGGGCCACAGAGTCAATCGGCACGGCGCTGCCCCTCTACCGGACAAGGTCCAGGCCATCCGCCAGTTTCCCAAACCCAGCTCGGTCAAGGGCCTGCAGGAATTCATGGGGATGGTAAACTTCTACCATCGTTTCATGCCGGCGGCAGAACGCATCATGAGGCCCTTGTTCGGTCTAATGGCCGGCAAGGCCAAAGAGGTGGCATGGGACGCGGAGTCCACAGAGGCTTTCGAGCGGGCCAAAGATGCATTGGCGAAGGCGACCCTCCTGGTACACCCAAGAGTCGATGTATCCATGGCGCTCACAGTTGACGCTTCCAACACAGCGGTCGGCGGAGTCCTGGAGCAGCTCGTCGAGGGCCAGTGGCGACCGCACGCCTTTTTCAGCCGACACCTGTGACTGCCAGAGGTTAAGTACAGCGCTTTCAACAGGGAGTTGTTAGCGCTCTACCTGGCTATCCGGCATTTCTGGTATTTCCTCGAAGGAAGAGATTTCACCTTGTATACTGACCACAAGCCCCTCACCTTCGCTCTTGCAAAGATATTGGACCCATGGTCGGCTCAGCAGCAGAGGCACCTCTCCTTTATTTTGAAGTTCACCACAGACGTCCGCCACATTGCAGGGAAGAACAACGTGGTCACCGACACGCTGTCCTGCCCCCACATTCACCCAGCGACCATCTCATCCCCAGGGATCGACTACACGGCGCTGGTGGAGGTGCAACAGGCGGACACCGAGATCCCGGCTTACCGCACCGCCGTTTCAGGACTCCAGTTGGAGGACGTCCCTGTCGGCCTGACAGCGGCTTGGCTCCTGTACGACATGTCTACCGGCAAACCCCGGCCCATGGTACCAGCAGCACGGAGGCACCGGGTGTTCGACACGCTACATGGCCTGGCCCACCCGCCCATCCGGGTGTCCGTCAAATTGGTAGCGGACAAATTTGTCTGGCACAGTTTGCACAAGCAGGTCGGGCACTGGGCCAGGACCTGCGTACACTGCCAGACCTCTAAAGTCCAGCGGCATGTGAAGGCCCCCCTCCAGCAGTTCCAGCCGACGCTCGGGAGGTTTCGGCACATCCACATGGACATCGTCGGCCCCCTGCCTGTCTCCCGGAGTGCCAGGTATATCTTTATCATGGTCGACAGGTTCACCAGATGGCCGGAAGCCGTGCTGCTAGCAGACATGTCCACCGAATCCTGCGCCAGGACGCTCATCGCAAACTGGATCGCCAGGTTTGGACTCCCAGCGGACATCACCTCTGACAGAGGAGCACAGTTCACGTCAGGTTTGTGGACAGCACTGGCGCAGCTCCTGGGCACCCGGCTACATCACACCATGACATACCATCCCCAGTCCAACGGTTTGGTCAAGTGGTTCCACAGGCACCTCAAGTCAGCCCTGATGGCGCGCCTCAGGGGCCCCAACTGGACAGATGAGCTCCCCCGGGTCTTACTGGGCATCCGAACTGCCCCCAAGGAGGACCTGGGCACCTCCTCGGCGTAGTTGGTCTATGGCACCCCCCTGACGGTCCCAGGGGAGTTCATGCCAGAGGCCCGAGGTCCAGCAGGGACGCAGGCAGAGGTGCTGATGAGGCTGCGGGACAAGGTAGGGACCCTGGCACCAGTTCCGACCTCCAGGCATGGCACTACACCGTTCTTTATCCCTAAGGACCTCCGGGATTGCGAGTACGTTTTCATTCGCAGGGGCATGCACAAGTCACCCCTACAGCGGCCGTACAAAGGACCCTTCAAGGTGATCCAACACAATGGGTCTACGTGTGTTGTGGAGGTGGGTGACCATGAGGAGACTCTTACAGTGGACCACCTCAAACTGGCGCATTTGGACATCGAGCAACCAGTGAGGGTACCCGCACCATGCCGGCGAGGCAGGCCACCCAAGCGGGACACACAGACTGGGGGCCCCACGCCCCTGATGGACGTTTCTGAGGGGGGGGGGGGTGTGGTGTAGCGGCCCATACACACGGGACTCAAACCGCCACTGACAGCCACGCAGGAGCCCATCGTGAAAGAACCGCAGGGCGGGCCTTCTGGCGGGAACCTTACATCACGTCCGCCCCACGTGGGCCCAGAGAGGCCCTCAGGTACTTTGGCACGCGCGCGTTTGGTTCTGAAGAAGTAAAGTGTGCTTTGAATCCGACCTTCTCGTCTCCGAGTTTTTCTTCGGAAACGCACCGCACCCAGCTACAAATGAATATTTCTATTTTCTGCTGGTCTTAAGTGCCCAATGTGAATTAAGTTGCTAATGGATGCAATCTTGACAAATCATACCTAAATGGACAACAAAGTGGGTTTGTTAATTAAAAGTCTCAAAAGAGGTCAGATAAAAAACAGAAAAATCATATTGCTGCTGTTGTGGCAGGCCCTTTGTGGCTTGGATTAAGGCAATATTAGGGTAGCAAGGTTTCTAAAAGACTTTTAAATCTATCCAACTAAAAATGAATAGGATAAAAATGTCATTAAAATAACAATGATTAAAGAAAAGCACCTGGATCTTACATTAACCTATATTGTCTTCTTAATCTTAATTGCTCTTGACCCAGAAATATTTATCATTGAAAATTAATTTCCAACACAGATATCAGTTACTTAATAGCCACTTAACTTTTCACCACTCTGTTAACTGCATTCTTTTTTCTTTTGTCTGCACAGACCAAGCAGGAAGTATTTCATCAATCACACTTAGTAACTGCTTCATAAATTGAACATAGAACATACAACAGTACAGCACAGGAATAGGCCCTTCAGCCCACAATGCTGTGCCGATCCAATTACATTAGTAATAAAATGCCCAACTAAACTAATCCCTTCTGCCTACACAATTTCCATATCCTACTATTTTTCTCACATTCGTGTGCCTATCTAAGAGCTTCTTGAAAGCCTCTATCATACTTGCTTCGACTGCCACCCCAGGCAGCGCATTCCAGGCACCCACACTCTCTGTGTAAAAAACTTGCCCCGCACATCTCCTTTGAACTTACCCCCATCACCTAAAATATATGCCCTTTGGTATTAGACAATTCAACCCTGGGGAAAAGATACTGGCTGTCTACTCTATCTATGCCTCTCATAATCTTATAAGCCTCTATCAGATCTCCCCTCAGCCTCCATCACTCCAGAGAGAACAACCCAAGTTTGTCCAACCTATCCTCATAGCACATGCCCTCTAATCCAGGCAGCATCTTAGCAAACCTCTTCTGCAGCCTCTCCAAAACCTCAATATCCTTCCTATAATGGGGTGACCAGAACTGAATGCAATACTCCAGATGCATCTTAATCTTCTGGGTTAGCCTCCCATGAGGGACCTTGTCAAACACCTTACTAAAATCCTTGCAGACAACATCCACAGCTCTATCTTCATCAATCACCCTCGTCACCTCGTCAAAAAACTCAATCAAGTTAGTAAGGCATGACTTGCCCTGCACAAAGCCATGCTAACTGTCCCTAATTAAGCTATGGTTTTCCAAATGCCCATAAATCCTATCCCTAAGAATCCTCTCCAGTAACTTCCCTACCACTGACGTGAGACTCACTGGTCTATAGTTACCAGGATTATCCCTGTTTCCCTCCTTGAATAATGGAACAACATTAGCTACTCGCCACTGCTCTGGGACCTTGCTTGTGGCTAGAGAGGACACAAAGATATTGGTCAAGGCCCCAACAATCTCATCTCTTGCCTCTCTCAATAACCTGGTGTATATCCCACCAGGCCCTGGGGACTTATCCACCATAATGGTCTTTAAGAGACCCAACACTACTTCCTCCTTTATATCTTGAAATGCCCTAGCATATTAGCACGCTCCACACTGATCTCCCTATCCTCTACGTCCTTCTCCTTGGTAAATACTCTGCTTCCAAGCACATGTTCCTTTCTTTATCCCTGAGTGCTCCTACCCTCTCCCTAGTTATCCTCTTGCTCTTGATGTATGTAATAGAATTCCTTGAGATTCTCTTTAATCCAACTTGCCAAGGACTTTTCATGGCCCAGCCTGGCTTTCCTAATTCCCTTCTTAAGTTCCTTTCTGGCTTCTTTATGATCCTCAAGTGCTCTGTTTGATCCTAGCTTCCTAAGCTTTACATAATTTTCCTTTTTCTTCTTGACTAAATTCACCACCTCTCTTGACATCCAAGGTTCCCTTACATTGCCATCCTTGTCCTTCCTTCTTACTGGAACATACCTGTCCTGTACTCTGTGCAGTTGGTCTTTAAACACCCTTCACATGTCAGATGTGGACTTGCCCAAAAACTGCTGTGTCCAATTAATTCTCCCTAGTTCCTGCCTAATGCTTCGTAATTTGCTCTGTTCCAATTTAACACTCTCCTGCAAGGTCCATACTTATCCTTATCTATAGCTATCTTAAAACTTGAGTTGTGGTCACTTTTCCCTAACTGTTCTCCCACTGAAAAGTCAGTCACCTGACCAGGCTCATTACCCAACACGAGGTCCAATACGGCCCCTCCTCTTGTTGAACTATCTACATATTGATTTAAGAAACCCTCCTGGAAGCACCTAACAAATTCTGCCCCGTCTAAACCTCTTACACTAAGGAGGTCTCAGTTTATATTAGGGAAGTTATAATAACAACAACTCTATTAGTTTTACATCTTTCCCTAATCTGCCTGCATATCTGTTCCTCAATGTCCTGGTGGCTATTGAGGGGTCTGTAGTATAATCCCATCAGAGTGATTGCACCTTTCTTATTTTTGAGTTCAGTGGACGAGCCCTCCATTATGTCCCCTCTAAGTGCAGCTCTGATATTGTCCCTGTTTAGTAGTGCAACTCTCCTCTTTTATCTTCCTCTCTATCTTTTCTAAAACATCAAAACCCTGGAACATTAAGCACCCATTCCTGTCCCACTCTTAACCAAGTCTCTGTTATGGCCACAACATCATAGTTCCATGAAATTGCTCAATTTAACACAATCTTCTTTTATCTTTTATCATTGTCTAAACTCTTAACAGGTTATCATTGGATACTTTGCATTTTTTATTTTTTGAACACTTACAATTTGTCAGTCACATGGAAGTAGATTTTCATCTGTTGGATTTTAATGTGGATTGCAAAGTGGAAAGCACGCAGTGTGGATTGCAAGCTGATAAAGTAATTAGAAAGGAAGATTGGAGTTTCTGCTGTGTGTGAGCAATGTACTCTTTTTAATTTTTTCTTTGAAATCTTCCAAGCAGTATCTTATGCCCACGCAGCAGGATAAATATCTGCATGGTATTCCTGACTGATATTTAAGACTGGCTTTCCAAATCAATTAAAAATCTCTTGAAATTATGCTGATATTCTATGAGCAACAATCTTCTCCTTCTTCTTAAGCAGTCCCTCTAGACCAAGGATGACCTGTTTCCATATTAGTTCTCAAATGCAAGAAGCCTGTGTGTGAATTTGTTTAACATAGGATAACCAATGCACACCAGGACAAGACAGGGCAAGACTTGGTCTAATGGTAAGGAGGTTAAAGATAACTAGAGACCAGGCTCTAATGCACAGACTTAACACATACACATGGCTAGACACACACTCTAAGCACACGTGGATGCACTCTGACCACACAAACACACTATCCATCCCATTCCCTGTTCTTTGCCCGCTGTCCCTCACACTCTCACCTCCATTCTGATCTCCCTTCTTCAGTACTCCTTCCTTCATATGCCAACAGGTAGAATGCATAAGCAAATCCCTTTACATGCCTTCTTCAAGATCATCCAGCAGGGAGACCCAACAAAGAGACAGAATAGGAGGTTTACCAGGATGTTGCCTGGATTGGAGGACTTTAATTATGGGGAGTGATTGGATAGGCTGGGCTTGTAGGCTTATTTCCCTGCAGCAAAGGAGGCTGAGGAGTGATCAGATAGACGTATATAAAATTATAAGAGGCATAAAAAGGGCAGATAGTCAAATCTTTTTTCCAATGATAAGTGTATCAAAAACAAGAGGACATAGATTTAAGGCGAGAAGAAGGAATTTTAAAGGGGATTTGAAAGGAAAGTTTTTTTTACATAGGGAATGGTTGATGTCTAGAACATGGTGCCAGAGGTAGCGGAATTTGATACAATCACTACATTTAAGACACATTTAGACAGGCATTTAAGTAAGCAAGACATAGAAAGGTATACACCTAAGGTAGGCAAATGGGATTAGTGCAAATGGGCAAAAGGGTCAGGATGGACATGATGGGCCAAAGGGCCCATTTCTGTGTTGTATAACTCTATGATTCTAATCACAGTATGATTACAGCACAGACGGAGTCCAGACCAGCTCTAGTTAAGACCAATCTAGCTAGCTCCACTCCCTTATTCTCACCCCAAAGCCCTGCAAATTCTCTCTTTTCAGATACTATCCAGCTCCCTTTTGAATTGCCTCCACTACTAGCCCAACAGTACAGCTTAGATGCTGGTCACTCACTGTTTTGTGCTTCTTTTGGTTTTTTTTTGCAATCGCCTATCTTCAGTAGTTGGAAAATTAAAAAATTCTGAGGCATAGGATTTACCTGCACTTGGAGAGGCAGGGATTAATCAGGAATAGACAGCATGGCAATGTTAGAGGAGGTCCTGTCTGACTAACTTGGCTGAATGTGTTGATGAGGGTAGACTGGTTGATGTTTGACAAGATTCTAAATGGGAGACTAAACCAAAAAGGTTAGAGATCATGGTATCCAGAACAATTTGATAAACTGGATACAAAACTGGCTTGGTGAAAGGAAGCAGAGACTGGTGGGTGCATTGCAAAGTTCAGTGCTGGGATTCTTGTTTATTGTATACGTTAATGATCTAGATACGAATGCAAGAGTAAATTTGCAGATGAGATGAAGATTAGTAGTGTTGTGGTTAGTGAGGAGGATAGTCTTCTGTTACAGGATGATATTGATTAGTTGGTAAGATAGATAGAGCAATCGCAGAAGGAAGTTAATCCCGATGAATGTGAAGTGATGCATTTGGAGCACTATTAAGACTAGGATATACACAAAATGGCAGGAAACACTGAGGAACAGAGGAAACTTGGTATACATGCCCAGGGATCTCTGAACGCAACAGCACAGGTAGATAAGTCTCGGGGTGACCTTATTGAGGTATACAAAATTATGAAGGATATGGATAGGAAAGATAGTGAGAAACTTTTCACTTTAGCAGAGGCGTATATGATGAGAGGATATAGGTTTATTGGAAGGAGGTAGGAGATTTTGAGCTGAATTCAGAAAGATTTCTTTCACCTAGAGGGTGGGTGCATCCTGGAACAAACTGTCTGAGGGGGTAATGGAAGTAGGTACTTTCACAACATTTAAGATTTAAGTGTTTAGATGAGCACTTTAAACATTATAGCATAAGTATCTATGTGTTGAATGCTGAGAAATGAGATTAGTATCGATAGGTACTTCATGGCATGGATGCGGTGGTCTGAAGGGTGAGTACGACTCTATGACCTTTAATTCTATGTCCCCTAACTCTTGACTCCTCTGTCACTAGGAGGTTTCTTCCCATCTTCTATGTATATACCCTCCATGATTTTAAATACTTCTATTAGATCTCCTTCTAACCTCCTCTGTTCCAAGGAGAACAACTCCAGTTTTTCCAATCCATCCACAAAACTAAGTCCTTTATCCCTAAATCATTCCAGTAAATCTCAACTCTATCCTCTCCAAAGCACATCTTTTCTAAAATGTGGTGCCCAGAACTAGACAAAGTATGCTGGTTATGACAGTATTCAAAGTGATATTTTTGCTCTCGCTGAGGCCAGCCTTAAGAAACTAGAAGCTAAAGCACACACTCCAATGGACACACTGCATGAATTGTTTCTTAATAACGCTGTGCAGTTCAGTTTTGCCATTGAGCATCCAACAATTGCCAGCTAACTGAAAAGGAAGTAAAATGTTTTATATTAATTAGATATTAAGGCATTTCGAACCAGAATTCACATGAAGGATAAATGTTCTTTTCAATGGAGGGATGCACATTCTGACCTCACGTTGGCTGCTTCCCTTGCCTGGCATTGTATTTCCTCATTCTACTTTCTTCTCCCTTAATTCACAAAGACAATATTCTGCTAGCTTCTGTTCCACTTTCCTTTTAATCATTTTTCCACAAAAAGAATTTGTCATTGAAAGAAAGGCAAAAAGCTACATTTTACACCAAAATGCCAAGAAATTCTAGTATGCCTGAATAGATTCTGGCACAAATAACCTGACACTGCATATTTCCAGAATTATACACATGTTGCTGGATTGCCCATAGGCCCAATTGGGTTTGTGCTGCAGCCAGTGGTGGGTGGGGAGTGGGGGAGGTGGGAATGGACCCAAGAAGGGTCAGCACTAGTCCCGTAATTTGGCAAAAAACAGGGGATAGGATGGCAGGGTAAAATTGGGATCACAATTGGAACTGGGCAGTTGGACAGATGGATCTGGGGACTGGGATTCTAACTAGCTATGAAATTTTAAATGATTTTGAACAATGGGGGGTGGGGGGAGTGGGGGGGAGTGGGGAAGAGGTGGTTATGATAGTGAACACAGAGATCAGAACAAGCATTTGGAAAATCAGGTTGGGGGAAGAATAGCATCATCATTTTGGCATTTGGATTTGGACAATTAGAGATCAACACATGGGCAGTAAGATAAGGGGAAGGCGAAATTGGGGGTTTGCATGTTCAAAGGGAGAAGTTGCAGGAGTGGGCACAGATCAGGGGCCTGAGGTCAGGCTGGAGTTTTGAAGCCTCCCATGAATGAAGATAACCCAATGACTTACCTTGCAAGCATCGTAGTGTGTTGCTGTCCTGGTAATCCCAGGATGACACAGCTCACGCTCCCATGCAATACATCAAATGGAGCATTTCATAGATTTGTACAGCATGGAATCATGCCCTTTGGCCTACCATGTTCCCATTGGTCAGCAAAGCACCCATTTACACTAAAGCTGAATTAATCTCATTTTATTTTTTCCATGTTCACATCACCTCCTCTCAGATTTTGCCACTCACCTACACACTTGGGGCAATTTACAGTAGCCAATTAACTTACCAACCAACATGCCTTTGGAACGTGGAAGAAAACTGAAGCACCCGGGGGAAACACATCTGGTCACAAGTCATGCATATTTCATATAAACAGTACCAGAGATCAAAACCATTTCTTCTTAGCAAAAAACAATTTTGATTGCATAATGATGAAAGAAACAGCATTATGCAATTGAATTTCTATGCTTATGTATTCACACAAGCTAAAAAAAAACTACACCAAGTTTAAGAGAAGAAAACAGTTAAAGTTAGGCTTTGTTCATGTTTGTCAATTTGGCAGGAGATTCCTGGTTCCAGGACGCAAGGGCTTTCTTGATTGTGAACATGGAAGAGTTTTTAAAAAAAAAGACAGTCAGCTTAAATCTAAACGAAAACTGTGGGTGTGTTTTTGTCAGGCTTAGAAGGAGGTGTCAGAAAGCTAATAAGATAATATTTTATTTAAGCCAAGCAAAATGATTTATTGATCTGTGAAAACATAGCTTTGTTAAAGGCCAGTTTTACTCAGAGAAATTGTGGGATTTATTTTCTTAGCCAATAACTAAAATTTTAGTGCACTCCAAGGGCTTTGCTGGATAGTGTAGCAGATGGGTGAAAATTACCATTCTGGGCAACTGACTGGAGTTGCACAGGCCTGTGCTTTGATTGGGATGGGATTGGGATACCTGCAAAGGTTTACTGTTGCAGTGTGGTGAAGACAGGGAGGGGAAGAGTTGGAATAATAATATTTGTTATTTCTGCATTATTACACAAAGTATTTAATGAATAAAATAAGTTTGATTGTAGGTATCCTACAATCTGAAGTTTAATAATTTGCATCCAGATTTACCTCACGAGTTCTCAGTTTATCCTTGAAGATTGTACAGGTGCATGTGGAAAAATAAATGTCAGATTCAGATGGCAGGATGTAACCATCATTGCATTCATTGATTATTCATTGAAAGGTGTGTGGAATCTAATTTCACAAGGAACCAACACTACCTGGAAAGGTAACTCGAACAACATGAATTTGCAATCTTAACCTCCTCTGATTCACAGGGAAACTGACAGTTACCTGTTATCCCGTTGCTTCAGGGAGGTTTTCTTCTTCCCACTCTGTTACACACCGAGCATTGCAACCACCTCAGTCCTGCCATATTTCTTCAGATCCAGCTCCAAGATTTGGGCTAAACAAATAGATAATTGAACAGCAATATTGCATTCTTCCTCCTTACTAGTTAGAAAGTGGCCAACAAATGTATTGCCAGGAAGACTCTGAATATTAATCTTGCATGGCGATTCACTATAGTTTCTCTAAACTGCCAATTTTTCTCTGATGACTTCAGATAAACTTCTCAAGTGAAACAAGATGTGCTATATTTTCAAAACATGACTGGAATAAACAAACTGCAGCTTGTAGCTTTTAAAATCAAGTAGAATTGGCATTAAAAACATTAGTAATATATCCATACATCTTACAGCTAGCCCCAGAAACCTCAAATATTAATTGCTGGTTTTGTTAAGTTGTGTTACAACAGATTCCACACTTGATATTGGCTCCTTTCTTATTGCCATAACTCACAAGAAATGGTGGGTTTCATTTCCTTACCCAATAATTCAAATTTTAGTGTCCTTCAGTGGGTTCACCAGATGGACAGAGCAATGAGGTACCAACGACAATTTTGGGGACAACTGACTGGAGGTTGCACAGACCTGTATGATGATTGGGCTAGTGGAGGGAGGTGGGGGAGGGGGTTCAAATCGAGACAATTAGCAAATATGCAGTGTTGTGGATGGGGTTGTGAAAGATAAAAATAAGTAATTGACTAACTTGGCAAGTGTCTCATTCTGGCACTGTACTGCGAAGGTCAAATTAGCCATGAAACACCCAATGATGGATTATCCTGCAAGGTTGTTGTCCGTGTTCCCTTCTGATGCTCCGCAGAGTGTGCTGCACATGGAACCATTTTATCTTGTGCACCCCTTATTTGGTGATGGCATTAAAAGTGCAAGGATGATTTATCCAAGAATCCCATTAAATTTCTCAAATGTTGTTAAATAATCCAGAAATGGTCATTATTGTGTGTCACTCAGGGAAAAAAAAAGAATTTTCAAAGGCATGACTGAATTAAATCAGCACCATGTGAATGAATTTCTCGGCACTTATATCTGTGAGGGATATTGGCGTCTGGGGGAAAATGGGGCAAACCATTCAATTCAAAACACCAAAGAATATTAAGATAAAGTGGCTATTTTCTTTGTGTTACATTAACTTCTATGTAACATAAAGAAGACACCAATAACATGAAAATTATGGCAGAGGACGTTGTTTAGGAATATGAGTGGTAACTGTAGGAATGGTTATAAAGTGAGACAATGAAATATTTCATGGTCCTTCGGCTAATGAGTTAAAGATGAAACCCAATCAAGGTTAGATGTAAAAAAAAATGATCAAAGCACATTCTGTTTTTTATTTACCTTTAATTGGAGAATATTTGCAAGGAAGTTCTGTCAGCATGTAGGATAGATTCATGATGGGAGTAGCCTGGCACAGTCTGTGGAATGATCAGAAATGAGGCATAGAATCAGAGAGTTGCAAGCACAAAAACAAGCCATTTGGCCCACCACATCCATGCCGACCTTTGCTCCCATCTACAGTGATCTTATTTACCTTTATTAGATCCAAAGCAGTCTATACCTTGGTGATTCAAGTGCTCATCTAGATGCTTCTTAAATGTTGTGAGAGTATCTGCCTCACTCAGGCACCAAATTCCAGATTCCAACTATGCGAAAAAATTCCCTCACAGATACTCTCTAAACCTATTTCTCAGATAAACCAATGCCCTCTTGCCTTAGAAACTCCATCGTGGGAAAAAGATATTTGTATCTAACTAATCTATTCCCCTCATAATTTTGTATACTTCTATCAGGTCACTCCTCATTCTCCTCTGCTCCAGGAAAAACAAACCCAGCCTATGCAATCTATCCTTATAAATTAAATAGTCCAATCCAGGCATATCCTGGTGAAACTCCTCTGCACTCACTCAAGTGCAATCACATCCTTTCTATTGTGTGGAGACAAGAACTGCACATAATACTCAAAGTGTAGCCTAACCAATGTTTTATAAAGTTGTGACATGGTGTTAAAACTCTTATATTCTATTCCATGGCGATGAAGGCGATCATCCCATATGCCTTCTTCATCACCCTCTCCACCTGTGCTTTCACATATCCCAACGTCCCATTGTTCATCAATGCTCCCTAGGACCCTACCACTTAGGCTGTATATCCTATCCTTGCTTGCCCTCTGAACATGTATCACATTGCATTTGTCAGGATTAAACTTCATCTGCCATTACTCTCTATCATGTAGGCTTAGACAATGCTCCTCACTATCTACAACATTACCAATTTCCATGTCACCTGCAAACTTACTAATCAAAAAATTAAACTGATTAGTCTTTGCCTATTCAATGCCCTCATGCATACTTAACATTCTCTCTCATTGGCAGTCCTATTTTTTCCATCCCCGTCTGCCTTTCTCCCTTTATACCTTTGTATATCTTCTTCCTGTCTCATATTTCGTTTGGTCTTTTTGCATCCTGTCTCCATTTTTCCTTTCTATACATTGTTGTTTCTGTCTTTGCGGTTTGCTCCATTTGGTCTCTCTGTACATTGTCCCTTTCCATTTGTCTTTGTTTTTCTTTATCTCTCCTGCATTTTTATCTATATTTGCCTTTCTGTTTAATTATCTTTGTCACAGTCTTCACACACCACTTTATAAAATGTAAATATGAATTTATATATTGCAAGCATTCATCAATATGTATTTTCTATTCTGCTGATTTTCCCAGCTCATCTACAGTGTTCCACCTAGCACTCCTAGCTGATGAATAGCATGGATTAAACATTGCTTAAAGTTCCTTCAATTTGAACCATTAAGCTCTATTATGGCAATTCCATTACTTGCATTATTCAGGGTGTGGAAGGTGCATCACATGGTGCACTGTGAATGTACATATCAAATCATCATAAATTCAGGATTGCATTAGAGACAAAGGAAACCAAGAGAGATAACAAAAATTTGCATAACACAAGGCAAAAATAGAAAGGAATGAGTCTTCCCTATTATGAAAGGATTTACTTCAGTTAAAGAATTCACTTTAATGAGAATGGAGAGCAAGCAAAACAAAGAGACCAACACTTTAAAATCTCATGCAACAAAAACAATGCAATGCAAAATGACACGTGCCTAACATGTTCTTCAAAAATTAAATTCTATTCCCCGAGGGAAGAAAAATAGAAAAATCAGTTGGGCAGTAAGTATACCCAGAACAGATGAGCTGTAATTTACTTTAGAAAATTGCTTTTAATATATTGTAGCTTAATTTTGCACATTAAGTAACTGAAGGGCAGGAATGGAAAAAACTGAGCTAAAATTAATCCAGATTATTAAATTGATTTTACAGTGTGAAATTGATCTACAGCAGTTTCACAAATGGGTAATAATGACAGGGTGTAGGACTGAGCTGCAAATTTGCTATCAATGATTCTACACAGCTGCTGGAGACCAATTTCACCCATGACATTTTTGCAAATTTATTAACGTAATCAGAAAGCTTAAATATCCAAATAAATGGTCACCAATAAGATTTTATTCCAAGTATACATTAGAAAATGTAAATGTTTAATAACACAAAAATTCAAAGCTGGGAAATGAAGTCTGCTCTGGGCTCTCCCAAACCACTTCTAATATAGTCAAGATAATCAGCCAAGTCACCATGGATCTCATGCATCTTAATTTTCTGGATGAGCCTATCATGAGGGACCACGTCAAAAGCCTTACTAAAACCCACAGCTCTATCTTCATCAATCACCTTTGTCACCTCCTTGAAAAACTTGAATCAAGTTCGTAAGACACAACTTGCCCCACACAAAGCCACGCTGACTGTCCGTAACTAGGCCATGGCATCCTCTCCAGTAGCTTCCTAACCACTGACGTGAGACTCACCGGTTTATAGTTTCCGGGATTATCCCTATTTCCCTTCGTGAACAATGGAACAACATTAGCTACTCGCCGGTCCTCTGGGACCTCGCCTGTAGCTAGAGCAGACATGAAGATCTTGGTAGGACCCTACAGAGTACTGAAGAACAAAGAGACATTGATGTGAATGTCCAAGGATCCCTGAAGAGAGTAGCACAGGTAGATAAGGTTGTCAAAAAGGCACATGCCTTCATTAGCTGGGGCTCAGAATATTAGATTATGGTACAAATGCATAAAACATTAGTTAGACCACAGCTGTAATACTGTGTGCAGTGCTGTACAGTACTGTAGAAGGATCTGATTGTATTGGAAGGGGCTCAGAGGAAATCCTCCAAGATGTGGCCTACAATTCTGAGAGAATGGATAGGTTGGGTTTATTTTCTTTGAAGCGGTGGTGAGAAGGGGAGGAGGGATGCAGGTGGGTTGGGACCTGATTGATGTATACAAAATTATGATGGGCATAGCAAGTATAGACAGTGACAGACATTTCCCTTTAGCAATGTTTGTAACCGGAGGGCAGAGGTTTAAGGGATGAAGTAGGAGATATACAGGGGATCTGAGGAAGATTTTTTTTTACCCTCAGGATGGTTGAAATTTCTAATGCACTGCCTGAGGGACTGGTGGAATTAGATTCTCTCACAGCTTCTGAGAGATATTTTGAGGAGTTCTTGAAACATCATAGCATAGAGAGATGATGTCAAAATAACATTACTTTGCACAGATAGACAGACGCACACACACCCATACAGAAGCATGTGGTGAAAAGCTAAATTTTACTCAATGTTTGCATATACTGATAATGACATCTACTGATATCCACAGACCTTTGAGGTAACAAATTCATCCTCCAATCTGTACTCATACTATACTCCCTTTACATACTAATTGGAAAGCAAACAGACTTTTCATTTCTTTACTGGATGATCTAACAGTAAAGAAATGGTTTACTGGTTAGGTCATCCAGCAATCAGCTTTTCTGCAATATCTGATATTTTTGTAATTGATAAAGACCAACTCATCCATGCCAACCAAGATGCCTAACTAAGCTAGTCCCATTTGCCTGCATTTGACACATAGCCTCTAAACCTTTCCTGTCCACGTCTCTGTCCAAATGTTGTTTTTAATGTTGTAATTGTAACCACCTCTAGCATTTCCTCTGGCACCTCGTTCCATATACCCAGCACCTCTGCGTGGAAAAACTTGCCGCTTTAAATCTTTCCACTTGTACCTTAAACCGATGTCCTCTAGTATTAGACTCCCCTGCCCTGGGAAAGACTGTGACTGTCTACCCTATCTATGCTCTTCATAATATTATAAACCTCTATAAGGTCACCCCTCAGTCTCCTTCGCTCCAAGGAAAACAGACCCGCCTATCCAATCTCTCCTTTTAACTCAAGCACTCCAGTGTAGGCAACATCTTTGTAAATCCTTTCTGCACCTTCTCCAGCTTAATCACATCCTTCCTTTGGCTTAGCAACCAGAATTCACACAATACTCCAAGTGTGGTCTAACCAACATTTTATACAACTGTAACATGATGTCCCAACTCGTGCTCACTGCCATGGCTGAAGAAGACAAGAATGTTGCATGCCTACTTCACCACCCTGTCAACCTATGTGGTCACTTTCAGGGAACTATGTATTTGAACCCGTTGGTTTCTCTGTTCAACAACACTCTGCAGAGCCCAGGCTGAACATGACTTGATTCCAGTCCAGTTCTGTGAGTTCTGAAGTGGCTGATGAGGCCAATGTGAGAACCACAGATTCTGCCATAAGTGGGAGAATCTTGTTTGACAGGATAGGCTGCTGGGTAGTATGTATGCTGCGTCACATTTCTGCCCTTTTCACTTGGCTTCTGTGTGTCCTAAGAAATATGTTCCCACTGCCATCCCAAAATTTTGAGTGGTTATGGGCCAAGGTTTCCCATGAGTCAGTGAGGATGTTATATTTTTTTCAAGGGAGGTTTTGAGAATATCCTTGAGTTGTTTCTTCTGTCCGCCTGGTAATCACTTATGGTGAGGGAGCTTGGAATAAAGTACCCATTCTGGGAGTCTAGTGTCAGGTATATAAATGATGTGGCCCATCCATTGGAGCTGGCTACATATGACTAGAGCCTGGATGCTGCGAATGTTGGCGTGGGAGAGGAGGCTGAAGTTGATTCACTTATTTTATCAGTGAATTTGAAGGATTTTGTAGATACAGCGAGGGTGATTTGGTAATTCCCTCTCATCAAGACAGGTGACCACATTGCTTTAAATGACAGGCTGATTTTATGCACAGTTTCTAATTACTGCATTCATTTATGGTGAAGTTACCCAGCTTTGATTGGGAGATATTGCTGTCATTTTTGGCATAATTTGTGTTCCTCCATTCTAAAAATGTATTCTATTTCTGAATAAATTTATTTTAGTTTGCTATGCCCGAACTAAACAGCCAACTTATTTGCAGATGCACTACTGTCAATAGACAATTGTTTTTCTTTTAAAAAAATTAGCTTTCTTCCATCTGCTTGCAAGAGATTAATCTTTTCAATTCTGGAGACAGAGTTAGTTATCTAGCTAGGTTATGTAACCTCTTATTGATCTTGCCAAATACCAAAAATGCCATCAGCAGATTGTGCAACTCAGGCTTAACTATGAATCATTATAAGAAAGACATCAGTAACAAATTAAATCAGAGCAGCACTACATCTCCCTTCCTCTGTACTTCTTCTTCTCTCTCACTGACTTATTAAACTGTTTTTTTAGACCAAAGATGATAATAATATTTGAGATTCGTGATGTCCTTAGAATCCAAAACCACACCTTAGAAATCAGTAACAAGAACCCCACATGCCAGAGTTGTAGCTTTCTTCAGTGAATTGCTTGTAACATGCTAGGAACTGGATTGAAATCTGATAAGAATTTGTATACCTTATGCATAAAAGTTAATAATTAACAAGTTAGAATTTGCTAGTATTGGTTCATATGGTTGATGATTCCCATGAATGAGTCATGTCAGATAACCATTGGTCCATAGGGTATAATTAGTACAAAGCCTACATATAGCTGAAATAGTAATGAAAATGCATGGACTCTTTAATGGGTGGGTTTAACTCAGGAACAGTTTGAGGTTGCAATTTACACACACACACACCCTATTCTGCATTTCACCTTTTCTATTATCAGAGCCTTGATGGTGTATTTCTCCCATTCATCCAACCTCTATCTATTTTATTGAACTTGGAAGAGGCATCAAGAGCAAAACAATTAGTCTTATCATAATTCTTACCATTACTTGAATCTGCGATATTGTTCATGAATTGAATCGCCTGAATTGTCCATATGAGAAGTTGTTCGCTTTCTTGCTGTGCTGGTATTCCATCAGACTGAATAGACGAGCCTTGTGTCCCATGTGGAAACTGGCTGATCTGTAGTTCAGCTCTGCTTATAGAAGTGAGCCCAGCAGTTTGTCTGCTCAAATAGCAAATGATCCCAAATTCCCTTTGAGCCCACTGTAGGTTTTACCAGGATCTAGCATACCCACCTAATTAGGGAGAAATCAGCAATCTCTCTACAGATACTAACTTGCTGAATATTTGCAGCATTTTTTGGTTTTGTATCAAATTAAGGATTTCAGTTTACATACAGATTCACTAATACTTTGGAATGAATTAGAGGGCTGGTATGCAATTAAGGCATTTCAATGTTTTAAATTTTTTTTAAAAAATCAGCCAAAACTGAAGGCTAATTCTCTAATGGACCACCAAGACTGATACAGGATACTAATCTTGGAAATTAAAAGCATGAAGATCACAGATGGAAGGTGCACAGGTTTTAATGCTCTGGAGTAAAAATGAATTGGATGTAGAGATTTCAACTGTGCCTTCGCAGGAATAAAAAAAATGCAAGAATATTTAAATATAAGGTGAGGTACAGAGTGGTTCTGTTAGAATAATAGAAGAAAGCGAGTATTTAGAATCAGCTTTAGTGACATTAATATAGATTTCCATCCCAATTCTGAAGATTATGTATTTAAGAATGTCCAAAGAGAGCGACAAAAGAGATACTAGGGGCAAGGGATGTTATGAAAAATGTTTTTAGAATTTCCCTCCAGTCTCTTCTGAACTGTATTCACTCACGCCATCTGTTTCACGAGAGAATGTTTCTAGCTGCTGTTTCCAAAGGTTTGGTAGTTGGAGTGGCCACTAATTGTCACAATCTAAGTTTTGCCAGCAGGATTAAAATATTCGGCATGTAGGAAACCAGGGCTGGACAGGATCACATTAAAAAGAGAAGATTAGGAGTTAAACGGATTAGTTCTGGGGGTGCCCAATGGAAGAATGCCCCGTCGTACCCTCCTGCGGCGTGGTCTCTGTCTGAGGGCACCGAGGCAGCGGGTGAAGGAGCGGCAGCAGCGGCCGAGCGAGCTCCACCCGCGGCCGAAAGAGCGCCAGCAGTCGCCAAACGAGAGGCACCCGCGCCCCAACGAGCGCCAGCGGTTGCCCAGCGACCTCCGGCCACGTGCCGCCGCGCGCCAACCGCCCGTCAGGCAACGGCCCAACCACGCGCCGCAGCCCCACGCCAGCCCGAGCACGTGGCAGCAGCGCGCCACTGACTGGTAGCGGCCGGCGGCCGTGTCCCAGCAGCGCCTGAGGGGCTCCAGGCACCACGTGGCCAGGTTCCAGCTCAGCGCCCCGCTGCTGGACACCTGGGGCGCCGCCACCGACTTCCAGCAGGCGCTGAAGGGGTTTCGCCACCGCCACGTCAGCGAATCCCAACCGCGCCCGAGCGACTTGCAGCAACGTCCGAGAAGTTTGCCGGCGCTTGTCAGCGGGTTTGAGTCACCCGTCAGGGTCTGCCAGTCGCCGAGGAAGGAGTGCCAACAGCGTTTGAGGTCGCTGGACGCCTCTTCGGAGGAGACGTCCTGGTCTTGTGAGTCCCAGTCACTTATGGGGAAATTGTATTCGCTTACATTGGACTCCGTGTCCTCGGTGAAGCTGCAAGTAAAGTACCAGGCCTGTTTCAGGGAGTTCCAGAGGCGGGTAAGGGGTTCCTGGATCCGCGCCGGGTCACTCCAGCCGCTGAGGAGGAATTCCCTGATCCGCGCCAGATGGCGCCGGCTTTGCTCACAGTCGTACTCGCCCACTGGTTCTGATGGACCTTTGAGAGGGCTGGCTTCTTCTTTCAGGGAGCATACTTCTGACTCCTCCATGGTATTGGGACTTCTCCAACTTTGTTGGATAGAGAAATGCCCAAGCTTGCCTTCAAAAAACCCCACTGGTGGCCGTCGGGACGAGACCGATTTTCTTATTGATACCACCCGGTTTCTCCTGCGGGTGCTTTGGTTTCCCCATTTGAGCGCGCAGTTTCAAAGCAAGCTGAACCAGTGTTAGGATCCTACAGTAAAGACATGAGTATCTTTAGCAAGAACATCTTCCACAGACGTGAATTTTAAGCAGCAGCTTGCTCTTTCTCAAGATGAACATAGAAATTGTAAGGACTATTTCAGCAGCTGACGATTGGCAAACGGTGGATAACATTGTAGAACATTCTGTTGTTATGGCTACATTTGTTCTCGTAGAATACAACAACTACAGTTCTGATATCAATAATGTAATGTGGATTGTGAGCACAGAGTTCCTGCATAATGAATGCCTCATAAGAGTATGTTATTGAAGACATCATCAAGAGGCAGTGCCTCAAGAAGGTGGCACCCATTACTAAGGATCCACATCATCCGGGACATGCCCTCTTCTCGTTACTACCGTCGGGGAGGAGGTACAGCAGCCTGAAGACCCACACAATGATTTAGGAACAGCTTTCTCCCCTCTGCCATCAACTTTCTGAATGGTCCATGAATACTACTTAATTATTCCTTTTTTTGCACTATTTATTTATTTTGTAATTTAAAGTAACTTTGTGTCTTTGTACTGTACTGCTGCCGCAAAACAGCAAACTTCACAACATACAAGTCAGTGATAATAAACCTGATAGTGATTCTGATTTAGAAGAATAATTTTCCCTGTTAGATAGGGATCTGTAAATGCTTAGAATCAAAACCAGTGCAGTAAGAAGTTCTGTCAAAAATGCAACTGAATAAATAGCTGGTTTGGACTGATATTGAAGATTGCATAAAATATATAGACTGTAGCATTAGAAAGATTTATGCAAGGCTGGGAAAATGAAGAAAGAAGCAGGGCTTCAGGTGTCTTGGTTATTGTGATCAGCTCTGGAGGGGGAACAGTTTGTACACAATGGGCCTCGCATGGGACAAAATTCATTACAAGAAGATTAATAAGTTCTATGGGGGGAAAGCCTTATCTACATTTGGGATTATGATATAGGTGCTGAAACTTGGGAAGGAATGGGTATTGAATATTCCTGAATATAAAATAATCAAGAAAGATAGTGAGTGAAAAATGGAGCAGATGGAAGTATTCATCTAACATATTTTTGCAGTACTTGTTAGGGATGATTATCTTTTTGTTCAGAAAAAGGAAAGCAGAGTTAACCAGTTGTGGACCTATGAATCAAATATTAAACAGGCACCAAGTGTGTTGTGTTTGTTCCTTTTTTTCATTTATTTTCATCCATTTCTTTAGTAATTTCACGCTTGTGCAAAACAATCAACCTAGCTGGTAAGTTGAAAATGTTTAACAAGACAAATTCCATTTTTATACTTCATGCTATGAGTGCAAATTTAGTGGTTATTTTTATTATTTGTAGCACCTTCCTTACTCTGATGCAACACAAGAAAGTCTACATACTGTTTTGCTTCCTGATGATTAGTATACCTACATCTTAACTTTGTGATTTGGGTCTAAGAATACCCAAGTCCCTTAATGTACCAATGTTACTAGTCTCTCATATTTATAAACAAAACATTCTGTATTTTTGTTCTAATTAGCATAGTGGATAATTTTTCATTATCCCTTATTTATTGTAGTCTCTCTGCCACACTCTTGCCCTATCATGTAATCAATCCATGTACATTTGCTTCCTTTGTCCTTACCACTTGTTTTCCTCTCTCATTTTGCATTGTCAGGAAGCTTGCATATTTTACATTCCTCTAACTCATTGATGTAGATTATACGTAGCTGAGGTACAAGTACTGATCCTTGTGCCACCTGCTCATTGCAACTGGCCAGCCTGAAAATGAACCTTTCTTAGCTTTGTCTTTTGTCCTCTGTCCATTGCAGAATTTTACTTCCATTTCACAAACTTAACTCTTATCTTGCCTTAGAATCTCTTATGAGGCATGCTCTCAAATAGCTTTTGAAAATCCAAATTATCTTCCTTCACTATAGCTTCATTTTTTTAACCTGGCTGTTTTTTTTGTGCTTTTAATTTCTGTATCTGTAAGAGTAGATTTTCCCTACTACTGATGACAAGCTAACTGGCATAAGTTCCCAACTTTCTTTTTGCTTCTTTGAACAATGCAATTAGATTTGCTAGCATTGATACCATTGCAAAATCCAGAGATTATTGAAAGACTAACCGTCTCTGCCCCAGAGGGTTGCAGGAGCTCATTCATTAAGTATATTCAAGATAGAGAATGATAGGTTTTTGAACATTGAGGAATATGGAGACCAAGTGGGAAAATGAACAAACTACTTGATCAGCCATGATCTTATTGAATAGGATAGAAATTTGATTTCAAGTTAAAAACGTTATATGAATTTAAATTGCTATGCTGCATTCAGTATAGCAATAAATATAGGTTTCAGTGGGATGTGCTTTTGATACATTAAAACTGAAGCATCTGCAGTTCTTTTAATCCTGAACTTTGTAATTCTGAATAATTGTTGATAACTGCTGGCATGCAGCATGGCAACTTGAACCATCACTCCAAGTGGAGGTCCTCCTCTGCTCCCAAAAATAAGTCATCCTGTCTCATCAAGATGGATAGTAAGATTATAATGAGAAAACAGCCATTATCTCTGCCTTTTGATTTACTCGGTGTACAGCTGGATTTACAACCCACTTTAGAAGCTTTTACTTCTTTGTGAAGGGTGAAAATGAGCAACATTGCAGACACTTGCGAACTGGCAGTTGCTGGAGGGTAAGATTATCAACTTCATGAATCAACTAGAGTAAACACATACATTAGTTAATTTGACTGATAGTGATATGAGAAGGAACATGTATTATTTCTAAAGGAGAAAAATGAGGGTAATTTAAGTATAAATACAAGACATTTGTTGAATGGAGTTTTTGTGATGAGACTGCATTTTCTTCCAGCAACAAACTTATCATGTTTCTGTTCATTTATTAAAAATGGAGGTGCCTGTTGACTTTCCAGAGTTCCTACTTTAGTGAAAGCATTATTGCCATTGTGAATGTAGCCATCACATTACCCATCATTTTACCCTGCTATAGCTGGCATATTATAAAACAAACATGGTTAAGAATCAGGAGTAAAGCAGGAAGTGATGTCCAAGTGAGACAAGTTGGTTTTGAAGTCCAGGAAATACCTTGTGAAAGAATTTTCAGTTTTTATTTTTGCTATTTTCTTCCTCTTCACCACGTAACTTATGGTATTCAGTCACAGAGTTGGTTTCCTACAGCTGACTTTGTCTCTTTGGATCTATGCCATGACATGGATGAGGAGAGGGACAGAGGCAATTCAGATTAGTCATACTACATAAAAAGTACATTGCATTTGCCTACCAGTATTCAGCTAGTAGAATTTTGAGATCCTCCTTTTTTCCTGTGCTACATTCAGATTCAAGAAGTGAGTGAAAAGGCTTCAATTCCTGAGGGAGTCATCAAGCAATTCTACTAAAACTAGAACCCTGACTGGTCAAACCCCTATTTTGTGATTGTCATATTTAGTGCATGAGATTATTAAAGCCTGCTTTCATGATATTTCTGACACCATCCTTCCGTGCTGATTTAAAAACATCTGCCTCCCTAGCAAACCACATAACTCTTTGCATGCCGCATATTCCACTCTGAAAATCTTTTGCCTTCCTAGCAAACCACACAACTCAAGACGCTTCATTGCAGCATTCCAAAAGGTTAAGAAAAATAGCACTTGTGAAGTGATCTCTGAGGAACTATAGCTCAAAGTGGCTGGTTGCTGATTGCCCAAATGAACACCTTGGAATGAGTTGGTAATGACACAGCACTCTGAGGTTCTGCTCAAAGTGTCCATTTAAACTGTGGGCAGCAATTGTTACTTTACCCACCCACAACGAATCTCTCAACTTTGTCAGCCGATATCATTTTGCTTCTTTCCTCATGAGATATATTTTTAGATTTCTATCCTAAGCGTGATGCACACCTCACTTCCTTTGGGATGATCTCCAGAATCTAATCCAAGAAACTGAGCACATGACACTGCTGAGGTGGTCTTTCTGCCATTGTGTACGTAACAGTATTTTGCTCCTGCAGCAAAGTCATATGGAAATCATGTGACCTTTTCATTTGATGCAGGAATTTAATTTTTAAATATCGCCAGTTTTAATACTCCCCTTAACCACCACTGCTAATATGGAATGTCTAGAAAGATTTCCATTTGCCATGCATTAATTAAATCTTGAAAATCCCCTCTGAACAGTTGCAAATATAAACCTTGGGCTGAATGCTCTACTTGCTCTGCTTCCTCGGGCATTTCAAACATGCCAAATGTCTTGGTTTATTTCCTGTCAGTTAAACTTCAGAAAATTTCACTGTTGGATTGAATATGGGAAAAGCATATTCAATTTAACAGTGAATCTTCAATATCCTATGCCAATTAATGCTGCAAAAAGTAGAATATAGTGATTGAAAGAATGATTGTTTTTAAACCTGATATATTCCCATGATACTCACTTTTTACATAGAGGGTAGCTTCCAAACAGCATTCTGAAGGTGCATTGAACTTTTGCAGCAAGTCTCCAAGTACCTTCTGCCCATATTGAAAAATAATTAGAATGTAATTAAAATGTAATTTTTCATTCCATGTGCAAATTCAGTTGAACAGTGTGAACTTAGTACCACTGTTCTGTCTTTTATTTTTGAAATAAAATATTAAAGACAGAATGTGCAAATGAATTTCATACTGAGATCTGTGCATGGTAGGTGAGAAGGAAATTGCAGGTACCTCCAGGACCCGTCAAAGGAAAAAATTGTTAATTTTTAATTAATTCAAGTGATAGCTTCTGAAATGTTATGAAATTATATGAATTATCATACCTAACGAAAGAGTCCCTGGTTGCGGTAGTTCTAAACAATGTTCTTTCAGATAAAAATGGAATTCCAATTTATACATTTCAATTTCTCTCACACACGTTGGACTGATGCTCCTGTGAGATCTTTTAGAGTTGAGGGAGGTGGTGAGTAATTGAAGGGTGGAGGGCGAGTGGTGGCTGCAGGAGGTGATGGCAGTGCTGCATGTTGGCAAATCACAGGTACTATCTGACACTTTGATATATTCTTGTGATGGGCAGGCTCCCTGCTGCAAACAAAAACTTGTGTAGATACCCCAGGTACCATGGTGACTAATGACTATGTAACAGAAATGAATACAAATTAGCACTTCTTCAAGTAATCATTTCGATGCAAAAAAAAGCTTAGATTTATGAGCAAAGATAAAACTTGTATGGTTGGCTACACTCTTAACAAATTACCTATTACCTTACTTCAGAAGGCTAATTGCCCTAGAAATTCAATTGTGTCTGCCCTTTTGCACTACATAATTGAATTGTAGAGTAAAATTAATTGTTGAATGTGATCAGGACTTTACAGCCTTCATAACACCTTTTGAAACTTAATTACATGCTTCCATGTGCATAACATACCTCCACATGAAACCTTCAGATATGCAGCAGTGCTGTCAATCATCTTGCAATATACATTGCTGTTTCCCTGTTATGCCTTGGATTTATAACAAAAAAACTATATGAACCATACAAGGAAAAGAAGGTCCAAACAAGGAAGCAGGCCCAGTCACATGTGATTTAAAGGAATACATATTTACATCTGGTTACCAAAGATATTGAGTTCAGCTGGAATGCAATGATGGATCAGATTTCTAATCTTTATTCAAATGAAACTTCCTTTTTTCTTGCTAAGGTGCCTTCAAATGCTCTGATCCTCTGTTTGGGTGTTCCCTCTAAACCAGCATTTGAGAAGTGGTTTGCACACTCTTGTGCCACTCTGGTCTCATTAATCTTCACCCCTTGCAGATCCTTTGCTTTTAACAAATGAGAACCACTACTTTAAGAGCTCAAGCTTTAAATGGTCATAATGTATGTTAGTTTGCAGGTTTTGTGTGGTGCTAGAAACTATTGTACAGAGCCATGCAGGGACAAAAAAATCATACAACATATGCATATGGTTCCTTGAATAATTGCCCACATAAAAATGACTCTTCTGTAGCACTGGATCAGTCGTACAGCAGCATTTCAGTATGTGTTTTAAAGTAAGGATGGATTTCTATGCTATGGAATATTGTAGTCAGATGTGGTTCAATATGTGCTGTCCCTGATTTGTCATTCATTGCTTCAGCATATCTTCCATGCTTAAGTGACAGCAAGTCATTAACTTGAGGAAGTACAGGTAATTTTATTTCTTCCAATGATTGCTTTAGTTGCATTGGATGTATGTGTAGTGACAAACATGGCTTAAGAAAGAAGAGAATTTTGTCAAAGACATTGACTGCTTTCACAGTCCTTAAATTGCCTCCTCAACACTGGTCAGTCCAAGATCTCTCTAAAACCCATAATCCCCTTTTTGACAGATATTGGTGCAGTGCAACTTTTTTTTAAAATATCAGCTGGACCAGATTAATGCACATTACCATTGATTGTCATACACATCCACTGTCCTCTAGGAGTGGTTCTTCCAATTTCTGTTGTTCTGGTCATTTCTGTTATATTGAAATTGGGTACACTGTATTAAGCAATCAGCTGTTCTTCATATTTCCCTTGTGGAGCCACATTTTGCCCAGCCTGTGCTCAGCCTCTTTAAGCCTCTTCAGATTTTCCTTGGAAGCTTAAAAACTGGGTCTTCATCACTGGAGTCAGTTATTAGGTTGTGGTTGGTTATGTTTGTGTCAGCCAGTATGTTTGCTGTTAAGAGTTAGGGCTGTCACAATTTTTTTTTGGGTTTGTCATGTGTTGCAGTTGATGTTGAAGAATTTCATGCAGGTGTGTGGGAGTTTTTTTCTTAATTCACCTGCCAGTGCAAGGTTGACAGCAGCCTTCATGCAATCCTCAAAGCAGATTTTCAAATTTAAAACTCTGGACTCATGCTTTCAAGAGGCAATTGAACCCTGGCTCCCAGTCTAAGTTGTTTAAAAATCCACAACAACAAGAAGAGAGATTATCAAAGGGGTGGAGTCAGTTCTCAAAATGAACATAGAATTCTCTAATTTCAGGTAACTGCACCCCCTCTGTTCCTTCATCTTTTCTTCCTATTCACCCAGACTTATTTTCCAACCCAGCCCCCTGATACCCAGTTTCTTTCCCTTCCTCCCCACCTAGTTCTATCACCCACACACTCAACCCATTGGGGCTGCTATCCCCTCCATCTACTGTTCCCATCTGCTCACCATCTCTCACTTATCTGGTTCCATTCATGACCTTCCTTTGTTATTAGATTCCATAATCTGCAGCTCTGTTTTCTGCACTTAACTCCACCCACCCTCTATTGCTATCTCCACCCTTCCCCCTCCCATCTTCCCCCTCCCATCTTCCCATCAAGCCCTCCTCACCTGGATCTACCTATCACTTGCCTCACTTCCACCCCCCCCCCCCCCTCACCTCAATATACTGGCTATCTCTCCTTTACGCTCTATGTTCTGATTCAAGGTCTCAACCCAAAACTTTGACTATCCCTTTGCCTCTACAGATGCTGCCTGACCCACTGAGTTCCTCCAGCAGATGTTTTTTGCTGCAAATTCCAGCATCTGCAGTCTCTTGTGTCTCAGTTTAAGAAAAGATCATTCGGTGTAGTATATGTAAATATACATGACATAGCTGTAGAACTCATTTGATCATTTTATATGTTGTGTGAATGTGTTCAGTCTGAGAAGAATCTCAAGTAAACCAGAACAGCCTTGGCACTCTGTATTCCTCTGTGCAATCTGCATGTTACTGTATTCAAAAGGACTATGCTGGTGATAAGGATAGAGCAAAAAAATAATTGAAAATGACGGAAGTAACAAAGCCTTTGAATCCACTGAATGACCGCACATTTGTGGTGGAAGGGCGAGTCTATAAACTTGAAATGCTCAGGGTACTTCATTGTGTAGATTTGAAGTGACAGGATTCGTGTTTGAATGAGACAGCAGAAATAAAGGGTAGAGTGGGTTATGTGTCTGTGGATTTCTAACACCAACAAAGTCCACTTGCAATGACCTTACAAATGAATAAGAGAGAAGTTCAAAATGATTTTTGTTCAAGAGTCCTCACTGACAGCCTTTTTAATACTTCTAGAGGTACTTTGGCAACCTAGGCAGCAATCATTTAAGAAATAACAACATTTAGGCAACAATTAATGTTGACTACCAATATTACGTTATTATACCAATATTACAATATTACTGCTTCCCCTTCTCAAAAGAAAAAGACACATTAAAGCAGAATTAATAGATGTACTGCATGTTGTAGTTCTATTCAGAGAGTAGTATGGGTCACATTTGCATCTATGATGTAGCCATCATGAGAATGGCAAATTTCCAAACCAGTATGGTTAGCAGAGGCTTGTGACCAGTAGCTAATATAAATTTTTCTTAGCAAGAATTGCCAAAACCTTGCCACTCCAAGAATGCCCTTCTCCCAGTTTTCGCACAATTTTATTCACTTTGGTCACTGTGCATGAAGCCACCAGTCATGATGCGACTAATCGCTGCCTGAACCTCATTGATGGAAGCATTGCAAGCCAGTTTCAATGTATGGTTGGTGTCGTTGTGATAAAACTGACTCGCAGTTGAGGCTTCCACAGATTATCAACATTTTGCTGATCCTTACACCATAGTTAATCTTTTGTTAATGGCATACATGGTATAACCACTGTGACAAGATTGGGAAGGAATCTGACATAATATTGAACCATGCCTAAAAATGACCTGAGATTGGTGACATTTCCAGGTTTACTGGCTTTGATAATGGACCTGATTTTCTTTTACTGATTGCAGCCCATTTTCACTTAATGTACTTGTAGACCTAAATAATTAACCTCCTGGATGAAAGGATGTTTGCTTTGTTTATTTACCATTGCAGTCTTCTGAGCACTTCAAGTATCCAGACATTCTCCTCTGCCATGGCTGGTCTGATTAGAATATCACCCTTGTACAACAAGCCATGCTGGATTCCCTGTAGCAACCTATCTGTAGTTTCTTAGATTATTATTGGTGCCAGTTTTCCAGTCTTACTCCTGTTATGAGCCTGGTTGCTACTTGGTGAATGTCCGTTTAAGTCACCTGGACAGTAGTGTAGTATGTGTGTGTGTGGTGTTATCTAAGGACTGCAAGACTATAACTGGAGTGTACTGGCTATTTGCACAGAGAGCGAGAGAGAGACACTGACTGCTGGTCTCTATCTCTGGATGAAGAACAGTAGCTGTGACTGTCACTATGCAATCCACGTATGGATTTTTGGAGCAATCTGTGGAGTCCACTTTGTTGTGAACCTGTACTGGAAAGTAGGTATTTCTGTGGGCAGCCACGTATTGAATGCCCTCGGTGTGACAGTTGCTTCGGAACAAAGCAATGGAGATCATTGGTGATTGAAGTGTCATATGGGTTCCATCGTGGAACATGTGGATTTTGTAAATTCTCTCTACAATCTACTGTGGTTTTGCAAAAGCCTTTGCTCATCATTCTACCTTATGATTTGCTAAACTGAGCTTTGAGAACTATTCCTAAACTTGGGGTTTGGGAATTTGCCACACACACACTTTGAGTTGATATTTTTGGGGTCAATATTTAATATCTAATGTTTTTATTTCTTATTATTACAAGTAGTTATTAATAAACAGATTCTAACACTTATACATGGCTCTTTGTGTTTATATTGTTGCTGGTACGTAACACTCCAAACAAAAGTTTTCTATGCTAGTATCATCTCCTGAGGGCATTGTCATGACATGCTGGCTTCATCTATGTTAAGCTGGCGTAGGAATTAGAAAAGTTTAGCTTCGTAACACCTTGGCACACTAGTCTCAGGAGTCAAAGGGTTCTGTTCATCATCTAGTGCTCTTTTAAAGGTCATTTTGTAATCTGCAGAGCCAATGCTGTGTCTGTCAAGGGGACAACTATAGTGTTATTTTCACAAATACCAAATGCCAACAAGCTTGCTTGGCTCTCCTACCCCAGTTTTTTATGTACAGGGCACAGGCTGGGGTTGCAATAGTTAGGTCTGACATCCACTTTTGAACATTTATGAGCCTTGTGTCCCTTGATGCCCATGTATGAAACCTTAAATTTCATATTTTTGAAGAGACTGGTTGTGACACAGAAAATATTTTTTTTCCAAATCATTCAACCAATCTCTTCCTAGCACATGCAATCTATTAGCAAAATAGCTTTGCCTCTGCCAATTATAAATGACCTTGCATTCCATTTGCCTTAACCTCCCAGCGTCCCACCAGAGAATGTTCCTAATTTTAAAATGCTTCTTACCGAGGTGCCAGATTAAATTTCCGTTTACAAGTATCCCTCCCCATTGCTAGTAAGTCTGCACCTGAGTCGATATTCATATTAATGTCCCAATTACTGATCCTTTAATGTTGAAGAATCTACCTGGAAGATGGATGCCTTAATTCTCTTGACAGTGGCACAGATAAGGCTGTGTGACCTTTAAATACCATTCAAGCAGGTCTTGGCTCTTCAGCTATGGACTGATTTAATGTGCAAATGTACATTGTTTACCATTTGATGTCACCATACCTGCTCAGCAGCATTCATGCAGATGGGCTTCTGGTTTCTGATAACAGTTTTCTTATAGTGTACAAAATTTTACATAACATGATGGAATTTCTAGGTCATGACCTGGTCATTATGAATCTGTACAGGAAGTTATAAACCAAGTAATGGTTTATTCTACTGCCTTTTGAATTGAGGGGAGAAAGTGAAAATGTAACACCTAAATTAATACAAAGTAAGAATGGGAGACTACCTCTCCAATTAATATTGTTAATATCGCAACAATGAATTTCTCTGTCTCATGAATGAGAGTTTCAAGGATATGACATTTGATTATCTCTGGCATTTATACAGAAATGCTTCATAGCTTTCAAAACAATATAACCTGAAGTTATTTATTTCTATGAGGATATTGGATAAGTCTGTGGGCATAAGATAGGCCTTCCAGGTTCACTCCCCCACCCCACTAACAGTATAGATTTCCCAACCACAAACCAATCTTCCCACAACATCCAAAATGCCTGTCAGGATTTCCCCATTCCTCCCTCTTTCTCCACCGCCCCCCCCCCCCCCCAACCCCAGAAACACTGCCTAAAATGCCAGCTCAAATTTCATCCCCAAACAACATCCAAAATACCAGTTTGGATTTCCTCATCTCAACATCACAACAAGCAATATTTTGTTCCTGATTTCAATGCTTCATCCCATGACACCCAATGTGCAGATCCAGTTTCCCTCCACCACCACTTCCCTCCCCTTCCGATATCCAAAATACCACTCCAGATTTCTAAACCCACCTCCTCACTTGCAATATCCAAATTGCTGGTCTGGATCTCCCCCACCAACCCTACCCTCCCTGCCCCTCACCGTATCTGAAATGCTGCTTTTGTTTGTCCTGCTGATCCCAACAATGTCCAGAATGTCTTGGTCTATTGTCCTCCCTGGGGCAGGTCACTTTCAGTTTTGGAAATGTGCAACACTCAGTCAGCTGCAAGGCTTTGGGTACCACTGGAGCTTTCAGCAGAGGGCCAATGATAGAAACTGTGTCCCTCTGCATAACAATCAGGATTCACCAAGATTTGTAGGCATTAGGCTTTTGACAGTACTACATAGACTTTTAGAAAAATTGAAGCCCATGGGATAAAAGGGATAATGGCAATGTGCCTATGCATTTGGTTGGGGAGTAGAAAACTGACTGCTCACATGCAGGTTAAAGGCATTGTATAAATCTTTGGTTAGGCCACGTTTGGAGTATTGTGTGCAGTTCTGGTCACCACATTACAGGAAGGATATGGGGTCTTTGGAGATGGTGGAAAGAGACTCACCAGGATGTTGCCTGGATTATAGAGTATTGACATGGTCTGCACAGACATCTTAGGGCTAAGGACCTGCTCTTGTGCTAAAGTTCTATGTTCCAAAAGCTAACATAGTCACAATGGGCCAAATAACCTCTTCCTGTTCTATCTGGCAATGAAATGGTATAAATACAAGTTGTTGTTGTATCTGGAAAGTTGGTGATAAGGGAAATCAGATGGCAAATGCAGGAGAAAACTTATAGTGAGAAATGTCTGAACAATTAGAGAAAATATGCAATAAGGAGATAAATACAGTTAAAGAAAATAAGATTTAGAGAAAAAAGGAAAAATGAAAGCAGGTAGACAGATTAAAACCTAGAAATGAAAAAAATTACAAAGAAGACATGAAAAGGAAAAAGGTAAAATATTACAGGAGAGGCACAAATAAAAAAGACTACCTGGATAAATATAGAAAAGAACTTTTTTTAAAAAGAAAAATCCAGGAAATGCACAAGGAACATGAGAAAGATCAAGCAAACTTAAAAAAAAATGATTGAAAGACAATAATTAGCAAACAATCAAAAGAGAATACAAGGGCATGGAAGATAGAGAAGGAACCATAGGAGGTAAAAGATGAAAAAAATTGAGTTAAGGGGAGCTGCTGAATAAAATGCAAATTGTAGCATGAGATATTCAATGTACAATGGGAAAATGTTTGTGAAATAAATGGGACATGATCAGAGGAGAATGATTTTGGAGCCACAGCCCCGGGCATCAAAATGGATTTCAAGATAAGTAAGTTTTAGGAGAGTTTCAATATCTTTGGGATGTCAGCTGCATTAGTTAACAGACTTCAGCAAAATCTTTCAGTTTAGAAAGTCTTCCAACTTTGGTTACATTTGCACTCATGTTTTAAGGAATGTTAGAACTGCATTAAGCCAGAAGACAAATAAAAGAGGAAAGTTTTTTTATGATGAGAAAACCAGAGAATTGGAAATAATCGGAGAAAAAGAATTATGGAAGTGCTATTTTAAATAACACTTTTTATCAGGACATAACAGCAAAGAAACTTAAGTCTATTAATGTGGCTTGATACTGTTCTTGAGTTTTATTTATAACTCTTTACAAATAAACTTGTATTGCTACAAGGTATCACAAAGCATTTCACAGGCAAGTATGTGTTGTGTATGGCTCTTTTTTTCTCTTTTTGACAGTTCCTCAGGGTTAAGGATGACTTGCTGATGAGTCAGACAAGCAGTTTGGAAGGTGGTACCTTAAATAAAAATATAAAATGCTGGAAATAGCAGATCAGGCACATCTCTCTGCCTCTGATTTGTAGGTGCACAATGAAGCACACTATCAACATTTCTTAATGACACTGGAGGAGCAGATGAGTTAAATAGTGAAAGAAACTGAAAGAAGGTAATAGGCCACAGAACTGCTTGGAGTTTTGGGGTTATAGAATAAATCATAGGCAAGACATTAAAGCTCATCCTGTGTAGATTTGCCAGGATAATATCATGGGTGAGGAATTCTAATTATGGGAAGGAATTTGAGGTATTGAAACTATTTCCAGAGGAGCAGAGAAGACTCAGAGAATTTATTAGAAGTTTTTAGGATCATGAAGGATTTTCACAAGGTATAAAGAGAAAATAGAATTCTCCTTGTTGGGAATTCATTGATTTCATTTTCTATTTCACTGTAATAGTAATATGAAACCATGATGAGTTAATGATTTCTAGGAGGGGACAATTATCCTTTAATAGAGGGAAGTGTTTCAGATTATTGGGAGGAGTGATACAATATGCAAGTTTTCATAGCGAAATGAAGTTGACCAGTTGTAGGATGAGTTTATTCATGGAAGTACCTTCCATTCAGAATAGAGTATCCATCTCCTTGCTTGAACATTAACTAGCTCTTTCGAATCATGCTCCTCTTCCCCTTTCTCAGCACATTCAGGTGATATTCCAGTCTTGTGGATTTCCTCAGTGTGCACCTATAGGTCTTCCATTATTTTGGAGGCACTGATTTTCTAGACTTTGACTAGGCTGTAAAGCAGTATCCTGTCTTAGCAAATTAATTAGCATCTTGGCAATTTTTATTGGCTGCAGCATGGAAAAACAGGAGCAACTGAAAATGATGAGGAACCTGTGGCTGGAACACTGATGATTTAGAAGATGTCATCTGTGCTCAGAACAAAAGTGTATGTGTGATGGTCAGTATAGCACTGTGTAAATGCTCACAATGCAAATGGTTTTTGCAATAAAGATGTAACATTGCAGGCAATGTTGCTGTAATTTTTTACCTGCTGCTGGTGATAGCAATATTTGTAAAATTACTCCCTAAATTTTAAGATACATTACACCAACAACCTACATATAATCAATCCAAGTTTGGTGATGATACTAAAGTGGGTGGCAGTGGGTTGTGAGGAGGAAGCAGAGATACCTCAAGAAGACAAAGATGGGCTGAGTGACTGGAGGAGGATGTTGGAGGTGAAATACAATGTGGGAAAAATGTAAGGCTATTCAATTTCATAGAAAAATAAAGGCAAAAACGTTTCAAATGGCAGGAGATTGAAAGTTGTTTCAGAGTGTTCTCAATGTCCTTGTAGATCAATCACTGAAAGTTAACAAACCTACAGCAAGGTAAGTAATAACGAAAGCAGGTTGGTCTATATTGCAAGAGGGCTTGAATACAAGAGTAAAGTCTTACTGGAATTATAAAAGGTCTTGGTGAAACCACATCTGGAATATTGTGTACACGTCTGATCTCCCTGCCACTTGCAATAGAAGGAATACAATGAAGGTTCATGAGATTGATTCTAGTAATCATCGGTTTGTCCTCTCAGGAGAGATTAATCAGATTGGCCCTATGCCCTTTTAAGTTTAGAAGAATGGGAGGAGATCTCATTGAAACAAAATTCTTGTGGGGCTTGACTGGGTTAATGCAGGAATGATGATTCCTCTGGCTGGGCTGTGAGCCAGAGGAATCATCATCCCTGCATCATAGCCTCAAAAGTAGGGATCAGATATTCAGGACTGATGTGAGAGGAAAGTTCTTCATCCAGAGGGTAGTGAATCTTTGGAATCCTCTACTCCAGAGGACTGTTGAGACTTGGTCACTGAGTATAGATCATTTTATATTTGTGTGTTAAAAGAATCAAGGGATTTGGGGTTAATACAAGAAAGTAAAGCTGAAGTAAGAGATCAGCCATGATCCTATTGACTGGTGCAGTGGCCACTAGGCACCGATTGGCCTGTGCCTGCCTTTGTTTCTTGTGTTCTCTAAAACTGGCAAGGCCTTCTTAGCTTTTACTGAGGAAATGTTCAAGGTGGATTATTACCCAGATTATGAAAATAACTCTGCAGTCCAACTAACAGAAAAGCTTCATTTGTATGAAGTATGTAGATGGTTGGATGTAGCTTTTCTGTGTTCTTAGAATCAAATCTCAAAATGACTGTTAAATGTGATAACCATTACAGTTTTAAGTGTCTCATGCTGCAGAGAATCTCTCTGGTCAGCAAGAGCAAAATAGGCAAAAATGTCCCATTCAAGAACAATATGCATTTAAGCAACATCCATTTAAAGACTACCTTCATCATGGTAAATCATTCCAACTTGCTTCCTAAAGGTATAATCAAAATATAGAATGTCAAGCCAAAGATAAGGATATTAAGAGGATTGATCAAAACATAGTCAAAGAGATTGAGAGGAAAATGGAGAGATTTAGGCAGAAAATCATAAATAGGATAGGATATAGCAGCAGAGCTTTTGGTGAGCTTGTTTGCAGAGATTGAAGATGGCAGACCATTCAAGAGAATATTACGGAGTTGACTTTGGAGGTGAACACAGCTATGGATGAGGATTTCAGTAACAAATGTGCTGAGAAATAGGAGGAGGTGGGCAGTGTTACAAAGGTGGTAGAAGAGGGGACCTTTGTAATGAATGAACATATGTAATAGGAATCTAATGATTAAATAGGATGGTGGAGTGGTGAACAGCTTGAAACTTGGCAATGGAATGAAATGGAATTGTTGGTAAGAATGTAGTGTTTACGGCAGAGGCCAAAATTGATAACCTTTATTTTCATGTTGAGCTGGATTGAGCTGATCTTGCTCTGAACCATGTAATTGCTGCCCACACTACTAAATCTTTGCTGTCATGTGGCTCTCTACGCACCTTTGGCATAATTCCCATGCCTTTCATAAAGCACAATGGGTTGCAAACAGTAACTAGATGGTGGGAACCAAGGCCCTGTTCACAAATTGCCTAGATGGCTTTCTGAAAGCTCATACTGTCAGAAGACCTATTCATTGGTTCAAAGTGCCTCTGAAGTTAAAGGTCATTTTGGAAAAGGGTGAAAAAATAATTTTATTTAAAAATCATTATTTATTGTATGCTGTTAATTAAAAAATAAATCAACATTAATTTAAGAATAAGTACAAAACTTACTGAACTTTAAAATATTGTTTGTTGACCCCTTTTGAGTGAATAGGGTCATGCGAGTTGCATCAGTCTTGGCTAGTGTAAAGGTGAGGGGCCATACGTGAAGTGCATCTGGCCTCTCAGCTCAACAACTTACAAAATGCCCCTTGGACTTGATGATGACTCTAGGGATAGTGCGAGAGGTCAGATGAGCATTGATCTGACCTCCAGCTCACTTTCAGTTCCCATATAGTGGCCTGGAACAACCTGCCATGCACAGTGCAGCTAGTTGTTGGTTCTTCTCAGATTCCCTGCTGACTGCTGGCACCTTGGTTTAATGGGAAGAAATTGTGCTTTATTCAAAACTGAATGTCAGTCGAGCAGTCCAACAAGGTAAAGCTGAGTATTTTTAGTGTTCATGTAGAAGCTCATCCCAGGTCTTCACATTATCACTTAATTGGTGCCCTTAAAGACAAAGGAGAGGAGACCAAGTTTAGTTCATTAGGGGAATTGGTAGGTAAAGAAGCAGGTAAGGGTGAAACTGAATAAGAATATTCCTACCAAGTTGGATGGTAAAGGTAAAATATTCGAAGAGGATATTGTGATTGACCATTGTGCTGAGTGCAGGGAATTGGTGGATCATGAAAAGGAAGAATGGAATATAGCCACTGTTAATCACTTTCAGGATGTTGCTGGTGACTTTGGGAGAAGAACAATTTGGCTGCTAATGCTGTGAGAGGAAAATTGTTAACACTGACAGTACTCAAGCCTTGGTGTCCAGCACTAGCAGGGTGCATGAGATTGCTTACCTGCTCCATGAAGCTAACCTCTCCCACAAATCAACATGCCTGATGGCATTGGATGTTGTCATTTTCCACAAACACTTCTAGTTGCTGCTGGCCCATCAGATAAAAAGAGAGATCTCAACTGTTGGAAATCTGAACTAAAGCCAGCAGTTGGTCAGTCAGCATCTGAAGACTGCACAGAATTCTTCATCACCGCGACTGAGAACATTTCAACTTGGTACTTTGAACACAGAAAAGTGATTCATCAATGGGTTTGTTGATATTATTTCTGGTCCTGCAGGGTAAACATTGACTGACAACTGACGACTTGGAACTATTAATGTTATCAAGTGAGTTCACAGAATCGGAGATCATTTTGCAGAAACACTGCCTTTGCACAGCAATTGTAATTGTGAATGCTATGGTCCATATTGCTGTAGTTGCAGGCACATTTATGACTGGACGAGCACTTGACATAATTGAAGACTTTGCAGTTTTCTACGGTGTTCTAATACAGATTGTGTACAGCAGTAGATAGTAATAATTGAAAGCCAGCATAGAACACTCACCTGTCTAAGTAACTGTGAAATGATAAAACATGAGTGCAGGAGTAACTAGTGTGAGACTTTCCTTGCACAGAAACTCTCCTATTATTAATGATAGCAGTAAAAGTATTAATGATAGCAATAAAAGTTTTAATTTGCCAACAGGCTGCAGGCATGTGTCCCTACAGAGCTATTGGATGTTCACTCAACAACACCCTTGTGGAATGATTGAAGGTACACTTTCATGTTGCTATTGCCCTATTTCATGGATCAGTAGCATTTAGAATCTATTCTGAACAGATATTGTTCAAAGCAATAAGAAGAATTTTTATTAACAATTTAACCCCTTGTGCTCAACAGGGCTGAGGTGGCATTTCATGCAGCTGCTGTCAGAGTATAATTCCACTGAAGCCTTCCCCAGTGCTGGAGGTAGGGAATGTCCTGGGAAGTGGAGGATGTTGCTGGTGGAGCAAGGATGTGGTTTAGCCACATGTTAACTTTCCATGACTCACTGCCTACTTAAGTCAGTTTTTCTGTTAAGGTGGCTGTGTCTGAACAGGGAAGAATAAGGATGGTCATAGATGACACAGGAGTTGAAGGGCAAGACAATGGAACTTTCAATGTCAATGTTATGAAGTAAATTTTGATTTGACAAGACTGCATGTTGGTTTAATGGTCTTACTAAGCAGATGTAATGGAGGATATGGGAGACTCTGGTCTGTAGATCAATTATTGGTGAGACCATTAAATGAAAAACTGGAAGTGTCCAGCAACTTGCCTAACGTCCCAAACAAGTTGTATGTTCTAGATATGGAAGTATCTTGATTAAGTAAGGAATATGGAATGTGTAATAGGGTATTTAGAACATAGAAAAGTACAGCACAGGAATAGGCCCTTCGGCCCATGAAGTCTGTGCTGAATGTGATGCCAAATTAAACAAAATCTCTGCCTGCACATAATCTATATGCCTCCATTCCCTGCATATTCATGTAGTCTAAAAGCCTCTTAAATGCCACTATCGTATCTGCTTCCACCACTACCCCGGAAGCACCTACAAATGCATGTATATAAAAAAAAGCTTGCCTGGCAAATCTCCTTCAAACTTTTCCCCCTCTCACCTTAATCCTCTGCCCTTTAGTATTTGAAATTTCTACCCTGGGGAAAAAGATTCTGACTGTCTACTCTATCTGTGCCTCTCATAATTTTATAAACTTCTATAAGGCCTCCCTTCAGCCTCTAATTCTCAAGGGAAAACAACCCAAGTTTGTCTGACCTCTCCTTTATAGCTCATACCCACTAATCCAGGCAACTTCCTGATAAACCTCTTCTGTACCCCCTTCAAAGCCTCCGCATCCTTTATGAAAGGGTGACCAGAATTGCACACAATAGTCCCAAGTGCAGCCTAACCAAAGCTTTATATAGTTGCAACATGATCTCCTTACTCTTGCACTCAATGGAAAGGAAGAGGGCAGAAGTCAGAACGAGAACTTCCTCCATTTCGGTCCTAATGAAGGGTCTCGACCCGAAACGTCGACTGTTTATTTCCCTCCATAGATGCTGCCTGACCTGTTGAGTTCCTCCAGCATTTTGCGTGTGTTGTTCCAGATTCCAGCATATGCAGAATCTCTTGTGTTTGTGAATCAACAAAATAGTTCAGCTTTTGTATGCTTTTATGGGAGGAAATTAAATTACTTAAATAAGATAATTACCATTTGGTTTATTTTTCTCCACACTTTGAATTGACTTGTGTATTTGCCATTGGCACCTTGGAATGATCTGAAGGGGTGAAAGTTAAAGGTTATAATAACATTCACAGCTATTGCTGGTGGTGTACTAGTTAAGCCTGTGCAACTTTGCAACATGAAATTCAACCTGAACCAAGCTGTTCCTTCGAGATTACAGCCTGACTAAGCACTGCTTTTCTCTTAGATAATGGTGTTTGCATAGTGTATTTAAATGCTAGCACAGAGTGATTCTCAGCAGGAAACCCACTGTGCTGCAATTAACTAGGTTGAAGCTAAAATAGTAGTAGTACAATAGTTGCTGAAAGATTCCTGAATACACCAATAAGAATAGCAGGAAAATAAATATCAAGAAGGAAGGAGTTAACAAATGGGTTGAAAATTTCCCCATGCAACCTTTAGGCAGCACTTTTTTTTTAAGATGACTACTGTTGACAGCTCTGATCCACTCAGCCCCAGAGAGCAATTTTATATGGGTAAATTAAGGAAGCAGCACATTTTTGATGAGGTAGCATGGAGGGCCACTAGTGCTATCAATGTATATATGAGCATTTGATAATCACTTACAAGCTTAAATCAAAATTAGAAGCATATGGCATTATAGGCGCAGTGATAATTGGCTGAGAGCGAGCTTGTAGAGTGAAGTGGTGATTGGATGTTTTTCTTTACTAAAGAGAGGTATGCACCGGGGTTCTCCAAATACTGTATTAGGGCCAAAACAAAAGCAGAAGATGCTGGAAGCACTCAACAAATCAGACAGCATCCACAGAAAGAGAAAGGTTCAAGACTCTTCTGTATTAGGACTGTTGGTTCACTTGTTATTTATAAATGACCTGGTCTTTGAGTATAGGGAATACAATTTTGAAATTTCTAAATTATGTGAAACATGGCAACATGAGAGTAAAATAGTAGCAGATTTCAGGTGGATACAACAGTCCGATGAAATGAGCTAGCACATGGACGATACCATTGAATTTTGTTGAAGTGATGCACTTTGGAAGGGACAAAATGGGAGGTTGACCTATAAATTTTTCAGTGTGTGAAAGTGTGTGTTGCCAACTTTGTGCAAAGAACTAGACAGATTATTTTGTGCACAAGGTCTTAAGCACTAAAGAACAGGGTTTACAATTTGCACATTGGGCTTTCCTCTGCCAGCTGCAGAGGAGGTCAGGTGGATTGAAGAGGAGTGAAGAGTGGACCTGGGATGGTGTAGGATGGATCAGGAGCACTGTTGGGCATCAGGGGATTGGTGAGTATTGATAATGGATGAGCGCAGGGATATGGGGTACAAGTGGTCAGTCGAGGCTGAAATGAATCTGCACTTGTGGTGCCCAAATAATCGGTGCAATGCAGCTGAATTGTGGTGAAAGAGCCAAGATTGCATTGCTGGTATTACTGGTTCTGTTCTAATCCCATAACCACATAGTTTCAAAGTCTCTGAGCTTGTGTGAAGAGCAGAAGAGCATTCCAGCTTGTGCGTAGGCGAGTCACTCGAGGATAATAATCAAGGACATCAGATAAGTAATAATAAGAAAAGCAAGAGTAAATGAATGCACCAAAACTGCCGATTTTGCTTCATTTGGTTTGTGATGATAAAAATCATGACTAAACAGTTGAAAATGGAAACGTTTAGACAATGTGCTGAGCAGCTGATTACAGCTTTTGATGGATTATCCTGACAGTACGTAATTATTGCACACATCCTAACTACAGCATTACATCAATGGAAGATGAATGGTATGTCTCCTGATGCATAAGGTCGATGCTGTCGGCTGTAATAACACTCGGTGAGCAAAAGCTCTATTTATTCTTGATGTCTACCTGGCTTACATAAGAACATTTTTTTTTTGAAAAAAGAAACTGCGGTAGGTTGTACAGTGCTTCAAGCCTGCTCACCATTCAATAAATTCACGGCAAGTCCTTGATCTCAATCCTTGAGTACAAGAACCAATTTTGATGTATATCAGTGCCTTTTTATAGGATTATTTTGATTGGCAACTTTAATGGTAGGAGTGCTCATAAGTTAGTTCTGCTCCAGGGACCTGGGTTTGATCCTGTCTGTGTGGAATATGGATATTCTCCCCATTTTCACCAGATGCTCCAGTTTGTTCCCATCTCCCAAAGACTTGCTGCAGGCTAACTGGCTATTGTAAATTATCCCTTAGTGTAGGTAAGTGAAAAGAATCAAAGGGTTGTTAATGGGCGTGTGTGAGAGAGAATAAATTGCAGGATTATAGTGAAATAAAGAGAGAGGGAATGGGATTGATGCAATTGCTGTGCTGGAAGCTATCATAGTCCTGATGTGCTAAATGGCCTACTTCTGTGGCATAGTAAGAAGTAAGTGGAACTCATTCCAATATATTCCTCCATTTGTTTTGTTTGCATACACATGTTGCATACTTGATATATTGGTTCCTGACATACTGCATTGATCTGAGTTTGTAAAATGTTTGAGTATCTATTGCTACACTTTAGGATTATAATGTTTTGATCATTTTTATATATTTTTGTGGGTTTCTTGGTACCATCTATTTTGGTAGATTTGCTTTGATATATTAATGCTATTTTGAATATTGATTTGATGGGACTGCAGATTATTTTGATGGAACAAAGTATTTTGTTATGTTTCTATATGCAATTTGGTGAATAAAAACTATACCTTTATTAAAATTAACACTGCTTGAGTTGGTTATAGTAAAATACTCAGTTTATCAGCACTAACTTGCCTCATAGTAAAGACAAATCAATAAAAGCAGAACACATATATCAATCCAAAGACATGAGCTTCAGTCATATCCTGTTGAAATACTTGTAATTGACAATGAATATGAAATCAAAACTACACTCAAACAGGCATTGCTATTAATGGATTTCAAGACAAATAAGAACATCTAATAATCACAAGAACTCAAAATAATTAGCATAGTCATTCTCATCCTTGACACAAACAGAGGTATCGATTAAGATTTAGTTTGCATGAGGTAGAATAATACATACAAAAGAAAGCAAGAGTGGGCCATTCAGCCTCTCATGCCCATTCTACTATTCTTTAAGATCATGGCTGACCTTTACCCCAGAATCATTTTCTGGCATTAATGTTATGTCCCTTGATTCCCTTGCTGTTCAAAAATCTATCAATATTCAGCAATAAGCCTCTGTAACCCTCTTGAGAGGAAGTTTCCAAAGATTCACAATTTAGGTGAAGAATTTTCCTCTCATCTCAACAGCTGACCCCTATTTTAAGAGTGTGACCTCTATAACCAGATATCTCAACCAGAGAAACATGGTCCCTGCATCTACCCTGTCAAGCCCCATTAGAATTTTGTACATTTCAATGAGGTCGCCTCATTTTTCTAAACTCAAGATAACGTAGGTTCAGTAGATTTAGTGTCTGAAAGGACAAACCTCCTTCCTAGGAATCAAATCTGGTAAACTTTCATTGCACTTCATCCATTGAAGGTATAACCTTTAGTAGTTGGGGAGACCTGATCTGGACATGATGTTCCAGGTATGCTCTCACCATGGCCCGATACAAGTCCAATAGGACATTTTGTAATCAAATCCTCTTGCATTAGTGGTCAACATACTGTTTGCCTTTGTAATTGCTTACTGTACCTGTTTGTTAACTTTAAATGACTTGTATAGAAGGGCAAGCAAGTCCCTCTGAACACTAATACCTTTCCATCTTCCACCATTTTGCTTTCCTCTTTTTCCTACAAAAGTGGATGAACTCACATTTTTCACATTATATTCCATCTGCTATGTGCCCACCCTTTCACCTAGGCTGTCTGTATCCCACTGAATTCTCTCTGCATCCTCTTCACAATCCACATGCTCCCAGATTTGTATTCAAGCACACTTGAATATGGTACACATGATCCCCTCATCCAAATCATTGATATAGGTTATGAACATTTGGATCCCGAGCTCTACTCCCTGTGGTACAGCATCTCAATCCAAAAAATGATTCATTTATTCCTTCTCTGTTTTCTGGCCATTGGCCAATCCTCAATCCATGCCTGTGTAATGCTCACAATCCAGTGTACTCTAAGTCTGTTTAAAAACCTCTTGTGTGATTTCCTCAAACATGATTTCCCTTTCATAAGTCCACATTAACTCTACACAATCTATCATTATTGTTTTTAACTGCCCTGCTACCTCTTCCTACATAATAGCTCCTGATAGCTTCCCTCCTACCAATGTTGGTTAACAGGTCCATAATTCGATTTTCTCTCCCTCCTTAAGTAATCAGAACTTGCAACTAACCATTTGAAATCAGTCAGAAGTGATCGTAGAACTTTGTGTCAGCAGTAAAATGTGTCACGTGAATAGATGTAACATTTAAAGTAAGCATAAAAATAATATGGGACATGGACAGCTTGATGGTTGGCATGAACGTGGAAGGCTGAAGGACCTGTTCCTATACTGTACAACTGAGTCTATGAACTTGAGATTTGAAAGGCAATGTTTGACAAATCGTGATGCAACCTAGAAATATAATCTCAAATGACAAATCAAAGAAAACAAGTCATATAGATTAACAATTGCAAATGTAAAATAAATATCAACTAAAACTGTGCAATCCCCAGTGACAGATGGACAACTAATTTAGGAGCATTCTGTTTATGCAGTTTTTTCTGAGCTTGGTTCTCCTACTGAAGTTTTGGGGAAAAAGTAGGAAAACAAGAACAGAAATTCACTCACACTTTCTGTATCTTTGCTATACCCAATTGTGCAATCCAATATTTGTATGGATACTGATGGTACAGTGGCTTCCTAGTTCAGGCCCAAGTGTCATCCTTGCCAACTGTTCAGGAAAGCAGGTTGTATGGTGCATTTTTGCTGTCTTTCAACTGAGTAAGTGACTTGGGTAATGGTAACTGTCCATGTACCTAGTTTTTGTTGGCAGACAGTTCAGAATTTGTCCCCTTGGATTTTCAAAAGACCTATCAAAATATCACTTTCCAGAACAATAACTCTTGCGTGTGCAACCTCTCCATTTCAGTTCGGAATCACTTCATCCCATTCAACTCCATAAGCTTGTTCGAAGATGAAAGGCCATAGTTTCAGTTTTGGTGCAAATCAGGTGGTTGGCGAGTCCATCTATTTTGAGGACTGACTCCCAGTTCTATGCACCAGGTGGCCTGTTCATCTTAGCCAGGTGCTCCAACATAGCTCAATAGTTTGGGAGTGTAGTCAGAGTGAGGAGGAGGCAATTCTGCTTTGTTAGGTAATATGGTGGGGGACGAGAGGCTAATACAGAAACTAATTTTTCAGTGGACTCTAGTTCCTGCTGGTTAGGTCACACAGTGCTAGTAAAATTTAATAGAGAATGTGTGACACTTTTGGTGTAGTTTTGTCTTAGCTCAGGATACACTTGTCTTGGAGACAGTGCACCAAAGGTTTACTAGATTGATTCCTGGGATGAGGTGACTTTTCTACGAGTAAAGATCAAGTAGAACAGGCTTATATTCTTTAGAGCCATGAAGAATGAGGTGATTATATGAGGCAAGTATGAAGGAACTTTGAGTGTGGATGGTCAAAAGTTGTTTGTCATTTGAGTCTAAACATATAATCTTAGGATAATAGATTGAACATGAAGTTTGCGTACTTTTGGAATTCTTTGCTTCAGAGGGCAATAGATAGTCAGTTACTGGGCGTATTCAAAACACAGATCATAGATTTTTGGAATTCAGGAGAACTGATAGATATGTGAATCAAATGGGAAAGTGGATTTGAGGAAGAGGACCAGGCATTATCTTGTTGATTGGTGGACCAGACCTGGAAGGTTAAGAGGTCTACTTATGCTTGTGTTTCTTGTGCTCCTTCTTAAGCATTCCATTCAGTATTCTTTAAGCCTCTCTCTTCCCCTCCCCTGCAGCACTGCTTCTAAAGGGGTTGGCTGGAATGAAAAACGTTTTGCTGGCGCATGCAGAAATCCCCATCTCATGACACTGTGCTAGATCATGCACAACCTAGTTGGCACCTTGCATTTATCTCACTGGATGCCCACAGTGTGGCTCCCAGCGTCCTGCTGGCTTCACAGCTCTAGCCATTCCAGGAGGTGGAGTAGGTCACCAGTGGCAATTGGACTAGGTGAGAGAAACACAGACATTAGAGGCACAATAGAAATAGTTGAAAAACATTTAAATAATTAAAAGTATTAGTAACAAATTTATAGAATAAACTAATTTAAAACCACATTCAATTTTTAAATTTTTTTGGAAAACTAACCACTTGTACCTTTTTTTGGTGAAGTCTGATCTATTCAAACGAATGGGATAACCCCTAATATGGCAGCTTAATCCGGCATTATGCTGAGGGGCCCGTTATTGCTATTGGAATGCCTCTGGACTTGGTAACTTGTCCTGCATGTGATCCCTGCATGTTCTGAAAATCTGTGCTGCAGTGTGCAGGCTGGAATGTACTGATAATGCACTCTGTGGCTAGATGGCATTTCTCTACAGAATTTCTGGCTGAAGAGGAGTGTGACCCAGTCTGCTCTTATGTACATTTTGTAATGGTCAAATTACTTGCATTATTAAGGAGATTCAGGTAGGAGTGGTGTTTAGAAGCAAAAGGATGGATTTGTGAACAAAATGCAGATGATTGTTATAAATACCCTTTCTATAAATTCATATCCACCCAAATTTCATTCTAGATAATCTGTTGTCAGTATCTTTCAAATCCACGACAGTCCTCAATTGTGATGTTTCAGAATGCCATAGGATGTAAATCAGAGGAGTCAAATAGACAATACAAATATAAAGCAAATCATTTATGAGTTATTTGAAAGAACTAATTAGTTCTATCTCATTCTGCATTTCACTAGTTCTCATTCTTCAGGATGAGAGAATTCTTCAGAGTTCTAAGCTAAGAGATGTACACTCCTCGTGACCAATGTCCTTATTCTCCAAACACGCAATTTATTTGTGACCAATGTGATGATACCATTCAATGTGTGATTTCCCCAGCCACAATCACAGAGTCTCTGGGTAAGAAACTGAACAAATTGAACTGAACAGACAGCAGTTAAGGTCAATGCCGAAAGCAATGTGGTACTGCATAAAATTTAATGACCTTCCACACACAGCCAAGGTCAATGAATAAATTAGCAAATCCATCTCTGATCAGCTCCAGCCTCACCCGCTGCCTTGTGAAATTCACCCAAATTATTTACCCACTCTTCTAACATTTATAACCACTACCTAACATTCATTTAAATGGGACTTGAATTTTTCAGTGTTAGTCAATAAAAATCAGAAAATCTTACCCAAAACCTTTACCTGTACTTCCTTAGCCATTGAAACCAAAACTGCATGGCACTGCAGATATGGTCTCGCAACAGCTCAGTACAATAGTAGCACTACCTGTGTATTCCAACCGATTAAGAAAAAAGCCAAACAAGTTCCTTGTTATACCTGCATATCATTGCGTTTCATGAGACAGAGTACCAGGATCGTGCTACACACCAGTATTTCCTGGTTCTTATCATTTAATTTTTTTTTCTTTCTATCAAATGATTAATATCATATCTTCCTATAGCCTATTCTATCTGCCACTTCCTGTCCACTCATTCAACCCATATCCCTTTACAGACCTCTTCCATCTTTCCCTCCTGGCTTTATACTATCAGCAAACTCAGAAATGTTATACTCCTTTTCATTTAGGCCATCAGTGTAGCTTCTAAGTAAATGAGGTTCAGTATTGATCCTTTTGGCACTCATGAGCAACACTGCCAGTCTGAAAATGACCAATTTATTTTAATTCTTTGTTTACATGTTAATATATATTCAGCTGAACCCTATAAAATGTAAATTCATGTAATCTTTTGTCTGGTACTTTACGAAGTGCCTTTTGAAAATCTAGATATACAGCATCCACTGGTTCTTTCATCTACTCTCCTAACTACCTTCTCATAAAACTCGGGTTTCTCCTTTATAAAAACCATGTGGACTCTGCCTAACTGATCTGATTTTCTTTACGTTCTGTATTCATGTCCTTTCGCAATTATTTTTTTTGACATCTGATATCATGTTAATGGGTTCATAGTATCTTTTCTCCTGCTACAGGGTCAGGTGGGAGGCCACATTGACAAAATTGGGGGCTCGTCCGGGATAGTTCCCAAGGTTAACGAGTGTCGTCTGGGATTGTACCCCAGATTGACGAGATTTGTTCGAGATTCAATCCAAAGATTTTTGAGGGAGGTCTGATAAATTCTTTTTAATTGGCTTGTGTGTGTGGAAACCAGCAGCAATGGATATTAAGGCATTTTTGGAGTCACCAACCCAAAAAGGATTGGAGGTGGCGAAAAAGGATGATTTGATAAAGATTGCTACAAGGTTAAACCTTACAGAGGTAAAGCAGTCTATGAGAAAGGCAGATATTCAGAGACTGATAGCTGGCCATTATGTGGAAAAGAAGGTGTTTGAGGAGGAAGTGTTAAAACAGTTTCCTGGCAGTGAAATAGCAATTTCTGAGGCACAGGTGCAGCTGGCAAAGATAGAGGCTGAACGAGAGCAAAAGAGATTAGAGGCTGAACGAGAGCAAACCCAGTTAAAGATAGAGGCCGAGCGAGAGAAATTAGAGGCCGAACAAAAGAAATTAGAGGCCGAACAAAAGATAACTCAGATGAAGATAGAGGCTGATCTAGCAATGAAGCAGATGGAGCTGGATAACGAGGAGAAAAAGAGGCAGCATGAGTTACAAATGAAGCGTAGGAGTTCGGAATCTGATTCTGATGATGGTTTTTCAGCCAGCAGGGAGGTTCGATTAGTCCCTCCGTTTGAAGAAGATCAGGTTGATCAGTATTTCCAACATTTTGAAAAGGTTGCTGTGAGTTCAAACCGGCCAAGGAAAGGATGGGCTCTTATGGTACAGAGTGTGATTAAAGGTAAAGCTCAAAAAGCTTATTCTGCTTTGTCTGTTGAGGATGCAGCTGATTATACCAAAGTAAAACAAGCTATTTTGAAGGCCTATGAATTGGTCCCTGAGGCTTATAGACAAAAATTCAGAGACTTGAGGAAATCTGCAGATCAGACTTATATGGAATTTGCCAATGGAAAGAGAATATGTTTTGAACGATGGTGCCTGGCTAAAAATGTAGATGGGGATTATGATAAATTGACAGAATTGATACTGGTGGAAGACTTTAAAAGATGTGTTCCAGCTGAATTAACAACATACTTAAATGAAAAGGCAGTGGAAACTTTACAAGAAACTGCTAGGTTGGCAGATGATTATGCTTTAACCCATAAATCCAAATGGGGACAACCTAAAACCTTTCAAAAGAGTTACAAAGACAATCCAGGTAAACCGGAGATTAAATTGGGAGGTAATCAAAAAGGAAAAGATGAAAAGAAGCCAGGGCTGGAGAAACCTGTTGAGCGTACTTGTTATTACTGTAGGAAACCTGGCCACGTGATATCTAATTGTGCCCTTTTGAAGAAAAAGAAGGAAGCTGGGCCCAATGCTTGCTTTCAGGCAATTAAAAATCAAAAAGGTTTAGGAGATGCTGTTAAAGATCAGTCCTTGCAAGAGGGAAAAGCGGAAAAGTTGGAGGAGGTGAGAAAGGAATTCCGTTCGTATGTATCAGAGGGTTTTGTTTCACTGAATGATGAGTCACCCCAGGTGCCAGTGAAAATTCTTAGAGATACTGGGGCTAGTCAATCTCTCTTGCTGGACAGTGTTTTAAATTTTGGTGAAGAAAGTGACACTGGTGAAGTAAATCTAGTACGAGGCGTTACAGGTGAGACCATGTCTGTCCCTTTTCACAGGGTGATTTTAAAGTCAAAGTTCGTAGAAGGACCAGTCGAGATAGGGATAAGACCTAGTTTGCCAGTGGAAGGAGTTTCTTTGTTATTGGGAAATGACCTTGCAGATGGAGAAAGTGATCCTGTGGTACGGTTAACAACCAAACCAAGGATTGATGAGTCTGAGGATGATCCAGATGTTTACCCATCATGTGCAGTGACTCGAGCTAAAGCTAAAGAATTAGCCAAGACAGACAGTCTGGTGCAGTCTGATGTGATTCCTTGTGACAGTCCTAAACAGGAAGAAAATTATGATGCCTTATCTGAGACTTTTCTGTCTTCATTGGAGGATCAACATCCTTATAGTGAGCCTGAATTTAAAGATTTGTCTTTGTCGAGGAAGGATTTTATGGTGGAACAGACAAAGGACCCTGAGTTGACAGAATTGAAAGAAAAAGCACTCTCGTGTGAGGAGATTGAAAAGGTGCCAACTGGATACTATGTCAAAAATGGAGTGTTAATGAGGAAATGGAGACCTCCTCATGTTCCTGTTACTGAGGAATGGGAAGTTATTCATCAGGTTGTTGTTCCAAAAGTTTATAGGGATGAGATTTTAAACCTGGCCCATAGTATGCCTTTGGGTGGTCATTTTGGTGTGAATAAAACTGTAGGGAAGATCTTGAAACAATTCTATTGGCCTGGTTTGAGAAAAGATGTGGTGATGTTTTGTCGAACCTGCCACACATGTCAGATGGTAGGTAAACCAAATCAAAAACCCCCTGTGGCTCCTTTGAAACCAATTCCTGCTTTTGGTGAACCCTTTTCGAAGGTGATTGTGGACTGTGTTGGTCCATTACCAAAGTCTAAGACTGGAAATCAGTATTTGTTAACCATCATGTGTGCCACTTCTAGATTTCCAGAGGCAATACCCCTTAGAAATATTAAGGCCAAGACGGTGTCAAAGGCTCTTGTAAAATTTTTTACCTTGTTTGGTTTGCCAAAAGAAATCCAATCTGATCAAGGTAGTAATTTTAGGTCAAAAATTTTTCAACAAATAGTCTATGAGCTGGGAGCAAAGCAGATGGTATCATCTGCATATCACCCAGAATCTCAAGGAGCTCTGGAGAGATTTCATTCTACTCTCAAAAATATGCTGAAGACTTATTGCTTTGAAAACACCAAGGATTGGGACGAAGGTATCCATTTACTTTTGTTTGCCGTTAGAGAATCGATCCAGGAGTCAATAGGATTTAGTCCGTTTGAGCTTGTGTTTGGACATAGGGTGAGAGGACCTTTGGAGTTGTTAAGAGAGCAATGGGTTAATGAGGAAGTTCACTTGAGTCTGTTGGACTACGTCCAAAAATTTAAAACTCGGTTGGAGAGAGTCTGCCAGCTAGCGAGAGAGAATCTGAAAACAAGCCAGATAAGAATGAAGACATATTTTGATAGACGTGCTCGGCCTAGGACATTCGCAGTGGGGCAAAAGGTGTTGGTATTTTTCCCTAGCCAAAATAATCCCTTGCAATCTCGTTTTTCTGGACCCTATGTTATTGAATCTCGAGTGACTGATCTAACATATATAATCAAAACACCAGATAGACGCAAGAAAACACAACTCTGTCATGTAAACATGCTAAAACCTTATTATGAGAGGGATTCAGTGGTGGCCTTGGTGGATGATGTAAAGGTTGTTTCTAGAATGCCTGATGTTGATGTTGAGGAAGGCCAATTTAGACCAAATATTGTTCCATCGAAACTAAAAAACCAAAATATCCTGGAGAACCTTGAAACGAAGTTGGACCATTTACAAGTTTCACAAAAACAACAGATGAGAGAATTAATTTTAAAATTTAAAAATCTGTTCCCAGATGTTCCAAACAGAACATCGATAATTACCCATGATGTTGATGTTGGGGATGCAAAACCAATCAAACAACACCCATATCGAATGAATGTGGAAAAAAGTAAACTTGTTGATCAGGAAATAAAATACATGTTGGAAAATGATATTATTAGCCATTCTACTTCAAACTGGAGTTCGCCCTGTGTTATTGTACCTAAACCTGATGGAACTGTTAGATTTTGCACAGATTACAGGAAAGTGAATGCTGTAACAAAGTCAGATGCTTACCCTATTCCTAGGGTGGATGATTGCATAGACAGAGTGGGAAAGGCAAAATTTCTTACAAAGATTGACCTATTAAAAGGGTACTGGTGTGTTCCATTAACAGATAGAGGAAGGGAGATTTCAGCCTTCGTAACCCCTTCTGGATTGTATGAATACAATGTTTTGCCATTTGGAATGAAAAATGCTCCGGCAACATTTCAAAGAATGATTAATTCAGTGATTCATGGGTTAAAACATACAGATGCCTACATTGACGACTTAGTGACTGGGAATGATACTTGGGAAGATCACATCTCTGCGTTAGAAAGGTTGTTTGAAAGACTTTCCAAGGCTAACCTTACAGTTAACTTGGCTAAAAGTGAATTTGGCCATGCCACTGTGACGTATCTTGGTTATGTTGTAGGTCAAGGCAAGCAAGCTCCTGTTCAGGCAAAAGTTCAAGCAATATCTGAGTTCCCTATTCCCACAGGTACGAGGACTGTTAAAAGATTTTTGGGAATGGTTGGATATTATCGAAAATTTTGTAAAAATTTTGCTGATATTGCTCTTCCCCTAACTAATCTTCTGAAGAAGGGAGTAAAGTTTGTTTGGACAGATTCTTGTCAAGAAGCATTTGAGAAGCTGAAAACCATTTTATGCTACCATCCTGTGCTCAAAACACCTGACTTTGAAAAGCCATTTTCATTAGCAGTAGATGCCAGTGATGAAGCTGCAGGAGCTGTGTTGTTGCAGAAGGGTGACCTTGATGATATTGACCATCCTGTAGCTTACTTTTCAAAGAAATTTAATGAGCATCAAAAGAATTATTCCACCATAGAGAAAGAATTACTGTCGCTTGTTTTAGCCTTGCAACATTTCAGTGTATATGTTTGCACCACTCAGAAACCATTGACTGTGTATACAGATCATAACCCATTGGTGTTTCTGAGCCGAGTCAAAAACAAGAACAGAAGGCTGTTAAACTGGAGTTTAATTTTGCAAGAGTTTGATCTCATGATAACTCACATTAAAGGCAAAGATAATGTGATTGCTGATTGTCTTTCCCGATGTTAAATGGGAAACATGTATCTGTACTAATCTGATAGTCTGTAGTTGTGTAGCATGATAATTATTAACATTACTAACTATGCGCGGTTAAAATTTTCTTGGGAAAATTTTTTTTTTAGGTGGGAGGTGTTACGGACTCAGTGAAAGTCCCTTTAAGATAGAGAGTGTGTGTGTATGTGTGTGTGGGGCGTGCTTACGTCAATAGAAAATAAAGGACGTAATGACGTTGTTGAAGAAGGCAGAAGAAGAAGGAGAGAGGGAGAGAAAGGAGAGAGACACCAGCCTGCTTGTTTTCTCTATCGATGGATGAGAAACAATAACTGTGTTTGCCACTGAAATCCATGTATGGAAGTTGGAAGTAATCCGGTGGAGTTCACTTTGTTGCTGACCTGTAGAAGGAAACAGGTATTTGTGTGTGGACGACCACGGTTCGGATGCTTTTCGGGGTGAGGAAGTCACTACCGAGTAAACACTGAAGTGTCGTTTGGGTTCCATTGTGGAACATTTGGATTTCGTATGTACTCTCTCTATGTTTTTCTACATCTACATCTTCAGACAACGGTGGTTGTTGAAGAAGCCCTTGCTCATGTTTCACCTTATGGCTTGCGGAACTGAACTTTAAGAACCATTCAGGAACTGGGAGTTTTGGACTTTGTCACACGCACACACGAAGAGTTTAGTTTTGGGGTTAACGTTCGAGGTTTAACATTCTTGAATTCTAACATACTAACATTTTTTTTTTACTTTTATTTTACGTATTATCATAAGTAGTGATTAATAAAATAGTTTTTAACACTGAATCATGCTCAGTGTGTTTCTTTTGTTGCTGGTTTGTGACACAAAGCAACAGTAGTTTACGGATAAATTCAAGTTAAAGATTGTATGGGACTTGAATTTTCTGGTGCTGGATTTCGGTGTGATTGCTTCCCTTGTAATTTTCGGTGATAGAATCTGCAGGTTTGGCAGCTGTTATCAAATAAACATTTGTGACTTACTGCTGTGCATTTTATAGATGGTACACCATGCAGACATGGTAGAATGAAGGAATATTTTGGGAGTTGAATAAGATGTTACAATCCTTAGCCAGTCTCTTCTCCATGCTAAAGTATATTCTGCTGAACCCTACAAGATATGAATTCATGCAATAATCTTTTACCTGATACCTTATGGAATGTCTTTTGAAAATCTAGATGGACTACATCTGCTAGTTCTCTTCTATATACACTGCTAGTTGTATCCTCAAAACTATCAGCTTTCTCTTTCATAAAATCATGGAACTCTACGTAATTCTTCTGATGTTCTACAGGCCCTGTCACTATGTCCTTCACAATGAATTTTCCAATTCCTAAATAAGTTTTCATTTGGTGGACCAAAGGTGCCTGAGCTGATTGAAATCTTGAACAAGATTTCAGTTGGCTGTCAGACGATGCACAAGGCTAACTGAGGGACTTCAGCCCTGGTTCCAGGGGCTGTGCTGTCCAGGTGCTTATTAACTGCAAATGCAAGGTGTTCGTAGATGAGTTGTGGTCTAATGGAATACATTAAGTCCTTGCTATTCACAAGGATTAGGGCCACAGATTTTCTAAGGATAACAAAATACATGGATATCACTAAGATCACTGGCAATGAGTCTGCCATGGATATAACTTCTTTAAGTAAATTTCAGCTTGCATATGGAGATGAGACTGCAGATGCTGGAATCTGGAGCAAAAAAATGAGCTGCTGGAGGAACAGTGGGTCAGGTAGTGCCTGTAGAGGGAAATGGATAGTTAACATTTCGGGTCGAGACCCTTCATCTGGACTTGTGTTGAAGGGACTTGACCCAAAATGCCAACTGTCGATTTTCCCTTTACAGGTGCTGCCTGACCCACTGAGTTCCTCCAGCAGCTTGTTTTTTGGTTCAACTTGCATGTTTCAGCTTCTGAAAAGAAGCACTCCGGACTCTGGCTGTAGCCGCACACCCAGCTCGAGCTCGAGACTGACCTCACAAGTACAGGTTTTCCTACATCCCCGTTCTTTTGATTCCTGCAGAAAAACTTGAAGTGGTACCTGGCGCCCACCTCATGAGTACAAGGATCAGCAGGTAATGAGGAAAGAGTGTACCCAAAACCAAAAGGAACACATGGTGCAACTCTCTGCCCAAGAAGAGGGAAGTGAACTCAAGTAGGGAGCCTCCATCACCTCCATAATGTGGTGCATAGATAAATCAAACAGAATTATATAAAGTTATGGAACAAGAATATTAAGCCCAACTCGTCCAAGTGAACAAAAACAACCTTACCCTCACTTCCCACCTTTCAGACCGTGGCATTGTAGATTGCAGTACATGGTAGCCATCTAACTTTTTTTTCATTGCAATGAATGTTTCTTCCTCTACCTCCCTTTTATTGTGGGGAGTTCCAGGCCTCAGCCTCTGGGTGATGAACATTTTCCTCAATTTATGTCTAATGTCTCTACCAATTAACTTAAATTTTTACTACTTAGTAATTGATCCCTTTGCTGAGGGAAATATATCCTTCCTATTGGGCCTTCCCTAATTGGGGATTGGGGACCACGGTTACCTTCACAGCCACAAGCAGTGGTCTCAGATCGGCTCTGTGGCTGCGACTGCCTAATCTGAGATTATGCCTTCATGCTGAAGCAGGATGTCTACAGGCATTGTTCCTACCTCTGGTCCACAAAGGACAACTGCTTCCTGAAGCCCATCTCGGAGCCCACCTGTTCTGAGTCCACCTATTCCCCCTCTTGTTGAGCTTAGAAAATCTTACCCCTTTACTAAATCAAGTACTGCATTCTCAACAGAGGAACTCGAATCTAGTCACCAAGAAATGAGCAAGCTGCTGAGAATCCATTAAAATTGCACAGATTCTTGCTGCAGTGAAATGCCAAGGTTCCCATGTACAATTAATGTAGGACATTAACTAGATTGTTGTAGCCCAGTTTGGTAGTGGTCACATTAAATGCCACCAATTGTCTAATCTGCACATTTGGAAATAGATTACTCCCCTCGGGTAGTTTTCTCTCTTTCAAAATCGCCATTTAAAGACTCTAAGGAAGCACACTCTTAACCCTATTTCTTCATAACCTACCCCCATATAACTTTCCTTTACGGTAACGGTAGGTGAAATTTGATTTTGAGCAAAAAATTGCATGTAATATCAAAATGAATAGTAAGAGTTTCTGTGGGTATACAAGTGTGGGACCTCTAGAGAATGAGGCAGGGGAGATGATAAGGAAATGGCAAATATGTTAAATTATTTTTTTTTTGGATTAGTCTTCACTGTGGAGGGCACTGCAAATATCCCAAAGGTAAGAGGGGCTAGTTTAAAATAACATGGAGGAACTTGTTTAAAAAAAATCCCCATCATGAGGGACAATGTATTAGAAAAACCTCATGGCACTAAAGGCAGAGAAGTCATCAGGATCCGATTATTTGTACCAAGGATTTTAAAGGAATGCTGCAGACTAAAATTACAGGTCTGGATTGTTTATCAGATATATATAGAATTTGCCGCAATTGTTGCATTATTTGCATATTCATACCATGTAACTGGAAACGTTAAATTGCTTCGGATAACAATGCTTTTGCTTCTGGAAACCATGGTCACAATTTTGATATGTATAGGAATTATTTGGGATTTAATGTGGCTTCCACTGAGAAACAGCATGTGTTACACTGATTTTTTTGAAACCAAATACTTTTGAGAGCAGATCATTTACCTTGGCCAATGGGCTCAGTGCAGTATCAAAATTAACATTCACATCTTTTAGAGTAAGAGCAAAGCCCAGGGGATGGTTGAAAGAATGGAGCAAGACTTCTAGTTAATATTCATTAACTATACTTAAACATTCACTAAAACCATGGCTATATACTGTAATTCAGTCTCACTATGTTTGAAACTTGCAGTTTCTTTTGATTATGTGTATTTCTTTTCATGGATGGTATGAAATAAAGGACTTCCGCTGAGTTTGTAGTGAAAACTGCTTTCCCATACACCACCTAAGTTTTGCCCTTTTTATTTCTCTTTTTTTCATTGCTGCTGTCTCTTGAGTTTAACAACAACTAATTATATAGTAAAACGTCCCAATCTACTTCAGAAGAGCATTATCAAACAAAATTTAACAGCAAATAATTGTATAGATAATCAAATGCAAGGGCAAAGTCATAGGTTTTAAGGAGAGTCTTAAAGGAGGAAAGAAGTGGAGAAATTTAAGTCAGAATTCTAGCAATCAAGGCCTTGCAAGTTGAAGGCATTGTATGTACTAATAATTAAGTATTTCAAAAATGGGGTGTGCAAGTTTATGGGGTTGGGTTTCTTGGTAAGCTGTAGGGCTGCAGGAGGTTATGAAGATGGGGAGGGGTGAGGCATGGATGGATTTGAGGATGAGAAATCAAGGTTGAGAACTAAGATGTTGCAGGTCAGCAAGCCCAGGAATGATAGGTAATTAAGACGGTTTGAATGAGGATAACGGCAACTGAGTTTTCGATGAGTTTCAGTTGTGGAGGTTTCAGCAGCAGATGAACCAGGATGACACGACCGTATGGTGATTTTACAGTAACTGGTGGTGTCATAGGTGATCTTTGTGGTACAAATGTGTGGCCTGAAGCTCATCTTGGAGTCATATTAAATGGTCTTTTTGGTACTGGATGAGGGGAAGGAACCTGATTAGATGGATTCATACATGAAGTTCTAGGAATAACATGAATGGATTTGGGATGGGAAATTTGCAAGGACAGCAGAGTTGAGTTGTTTTTATCAGCAGAGGGGTGATGATGATAGATTTGAAGGGCAGAGGATCCAAACCTGAGGGGAGAGAGTCACAAACTATATCAACTGCAGTGGGGTCAGGGAAGGAAACTAGGTGCTTAAAGTTTAATGGGAATGGTATCAAGAGAGCAGGAGCTAGGTTTATGGACAAGATAAACTTGGAAGGGGCATGGGAGGAGTTGAGAGAAATTAGGGAGAGTGGGCGCTCTGAGCTGAGACACTGAAGACTAGCCCAGAGGACAAAAGAGGGAGACAAGACCTAGAATTCATTTCCCACACCCTTTTGTAACTTTTTTGCTGAAGTACGGGAAAAAATGTGCTTGGGTCACTGTGCAATATGACCTTTACAAGTATATACATTAAGGAAGTTGAGGACATGCTTCAATGAGAGTGGGTGATGATCTTTATTGGCAGGACTTGGTTTGTACACCTCTCTTTCATTTTGTATGCTTTCTATCAGTTTTGTGGTAAATTGTCATTTGTATGAAATATGCAAATATTCCAAGATGTTTGATAATTAAAGTATGTAATGGCATCCAATATTATTAAAATTACACAGAGGTTTCTTGGTTCTTACTTTGCTTCTTGCTGCACAATTATACTTTCTTTTGTCTTAAGAGTAAAGAATGAAGGTGGGGCCATCACCCACTGTGTGAAGCACAAATCTGTCTGAGGTTATCCACTTTGGTAGAAAAAAAACAAGAAGGCAGATTATTATCGGAATGGTGAATGTCTAGGAAAGGGAGAGGTGCAGAAAGACCTGAGTGTCCTTGTGCACCAGTTGATGAAATGAAGCATACAAATGCAACAGGCAGTTAAGAAGGCAAATGATATGTTGGCCTTCGTATCGAGAAGAACTGTGTACAAGGGCAGGGATGTCTTACTGCAATTGTACAGCGCCTTGGAAAGACTACACCTTGTACTGTAGTTTTGATGTCCTTATTGGTATTGGTTTATTATTGTCACTTGTACCGAGGTACAGTGAAAAACTTGTCTTGCGTACTGTTCGTACAGATCAATTCATTACACAGTGCATATACATTGAGTTAGTGCAGAGTGCATTGAAGTTGTACAGGTAAAAACAATGACAGAATACAGTGTCACAGCTACAGAGAAGTGCATTGCAGGTAGACAATAAAGTGCGAGGTCATAACAAGGTGGATTATGAGATCTCATCTGAGGAAGGATGATCTTGTTATGGAGGGAGTGCAATGAAGGTTCCTGGGAAGGTTCCAAACTGATTTGTGGCATGGCAGGGCTGATGTATGAAGAGAGAATGGTACAATTAGGCTTATGTTTACTAGAGTTTGGAAGAATGAGGGAGACTTCTTTGAAACTCATGACAAATCTGTACAGACTTGAGGTAGCAAAGGCGTTCTCAATGATCTGGAAATCAGAATTGGGGATCACAGCTAAAGATACAGGGTAGGCCATTTAGGATTGATGTATCTTCTCCCAAAGAGTGGTGGATCTGTGGCACTCTCTATCATAGATGTAGTTAAGGTCAAACCATTAAATATATTCAAGGGGGAATTTGATGCAGAACCAATAGCTAACAAGATCAAGGGATATGGCAAAAAAGCAGGAACAGGGCACTGAATTTGGATGAACAGTCATGATTGTGTTGAATGGCAGAGCAGGCTCAAAGGGATGGGTGCCCTACTCCTGCTCTTAATTTCTCTGTATCTATACTCTGTACATCTATCACCGTATTTAACTTGGGTGTGTATAATTCAGTACACATTTAAAATATTAATCCAGTGAAGTTCTTTGAAAGTGGAAGGGTTAAGCATTGATCCTCCCTCACCAGTTTTTCCTCTGATCTGCTGCTCTTACATTATTTTAAGCAAATTTTCATGGCAGATGGTCCCCGATACCTGCATGTTATCTTCTTAATGAGAAAAGCCTGTGTCTGGAAAAAGCAAAGTAATTACAGTGTTTCAAGCCTTCTTAATTTGTGCACTGATTATCATTCAGAAGTGGAGGCTTCTTGAGTACTCTATGATGTTATGATACTTGCATTGAAAGAACACTAGAAGAAAAGATGAGTGCAGTAAACTCATTTATCTAGTGTATCTAGAATTTTCATGCAGCTGGCAAATATTAATAAATGTTAAGCAATTTTATAAATATTTTCAAAAACGTAAATTTGAATTTGGTGCGCCAGGTTCGGGTGCGATTTTATTCACTCGTTGTCTCCCATCAGTCTACAGCACAGCAGCCTGCCCTCAGTCCATCACGTGTCTTGGCTGCCAAGGATTTGAAAATATCTTGAAACTTATTGAGCAACAAAACTACTTTTCTGCCCAACAGTAGTGCATTTTCACCTTCCTCATTCACACTTTTTGTAGGAGAGAAGGGTGGTATGCAAGCAAGCGGAGATAAAGGATCTTTTCAAAAAGACTAGTAAACCTAAATCTCCTCTGCCTTTGACCTCGACTGACGAAAGTTCTGTTGAATCTGATGAAATGCTATAAACTGCACTACCTTTTTGACACTTAGAATTAAGTGATTTGGTTTAAGTGGTAGCCTAGCCTAGATTAGGCTATGCATAAAAGTCTATGCATAGCTTGCATAAAATTATTCTGTTTTTATGAAAATAAGCTCCAATAATGAATTTTATTTCAAGTGTCTTGAGAAAAATAAGTGTAAAAAGACATATTTAGTTCACTTAAGTTTGTACATAAGGGCAGTGCAGTTGTAGGCTGATGAGCAGCAACGTCCTCTTGAAGATTTGGCACTTCACATGATGGTGAGTACAGACATTCATTTGATTTTAATTTTGCTGTTTTCCCATTAATACTGTTTAGCCTAAATGTATAATTGCAGTGTAAAGTTTTGTTATTTGAAAGGGAACAGAGATGACATATAGTTTGGCTATTTATTTTAAAGTTTTATGCATTAAATGTTAGTGTATGATGTACAATGCTATTTTGAGTATTTTCATGCAATCAGCACGCCCCCTCCCTTTCCCACCCCCTAAGCATTTCCCCATGAAAGCCAGATAGCTGAGAGCATACTCCATTTGCATTTCATGTTGTGTTTTTCCACTTAGGAAGGTGTTTAGCTGGGACAACATGGTAAACTGGAAGTCAAGTTAATTAAGTCTCATCTGATCTGCATGGTAAGAGTTAAAATCAAGATGGTTAATCATGTTTTATCAATAATAAAACTTTCTTTTGTTGCCTAGATTTTCCTTGCCCTGGTTGTAAACAAACACACCTTTAGATTGATCTAAACAAATGATCTTAGAACACAAGACAGGATCTGGGAATTTTTTTTAACTAAGGGGTGTTAGGCATATCCAGGATTGCCTCAAAATTTTCTGATTAGGAATCAAATGTCCAGTCTTCTGGCCATAAAGCCAATTTAAATTTTATGTAGTCCTGAGACAGCCAAAACAAAGTGAGTTTTTTTTACCATGGATTTACATCAAATTCAAACGTCTAGAATCCTGTTTCTGCTCATTTTTGGCCTGTTGTATTTTTTTATTTTCTAATCTGATGTTTGAATAGGCCTATGAGTTCTGCATACAGTGAGTTTTTGAGCCCAGTAACATTAACCATTGCTGTCACAACCTTTGTAGACTGGCATATGTTGAAATGGGGAAAAAAATGACTCCTATATTATTTTGCATTGTCAGTATCATTTGTTGTTGCTTTACTTTGTTACCAATCTCTTAGATTCCCAAAAGATTCTCTTCATCTGGTTTAGAAGTTTCACATTCTTTAGTTCATTGCAAAAAATTATTGTGTCCAAGCAGCACAGGCCTAGCCCTGATTCCCCACAGATGTTTGATAGTGGCCAGTCAATACAACAACTGCTACATTCTTTAGTAACACTGACATTTTATCTTTTCAATCTACCACATCAGAGCAGAGAAAGTCCTTGAACACTTATTTTCAGAAGTAAAGAACATGTTTAGCAGGGGTACAGCAGATTAGGTGTATTTCAGTGATCAGTAGTTGTCCTTCTATCCAAAGAACTGCTGAAAAGTAACTTTCCTGCCCTGTTTAGCACTTTGTTCCATAATGCCAAAACACAATGTGAGAATTCTGATAACATGGGAAAGTTAGTGGAAGCATGGACAAAAATCTGATTCTGTCATCAATCAGCATTTGAAACTTGGAACAAAAATGTATCCTTTACATATGCCAAAATTGCCTAATGATTTTCAATAATTTAATCAACCCAAGTCAAACATGCCATTACATCTTGCATTATACTGGATAAGACGGCCTTTTTTTTCTTTTCCATTTAGTACTTAAAACAGAGCAAAACGTTCTTTTGGAGACCTTAACAAACCCATGGAAGATTCTTCGAAACTATTTTAAACTGAATTGTCTGAAGAAAAGTAACTATAATGATGACATTTTAATATATTGCCTTTAGTAATACTGCACAAATTAAATTAGATTAATATTTAGCTTGTGAGTAAATTATTGAATCATTTTTCATAAGAAGATACTATGTTTCATAGTTGCAGGAAATGTCAGTGACAAATTGAAAGCACTGAACTAGAGTAAGTGATAACTCTCCCATCAGGCATCTGCCGATTTTTATCTCATTGAAAGTATATAAATGGAGAATATTAAATATTCTCAGACTGATTGGACTAAATCAACAATGCTGCAAGATTCTCATGCCTGACCTTAAAGTTGGAAATCAGATTGATTAAATGTGTTTTGTATGCAAATGATAAGGCATGTCTTAGGATATTAGCAGGGTAGGATAGACGAATCAAAGAGATGATACTCGTCATTTGTGTGATGTAAGAAACACCTTGTCAGGAAATGATACTTCTAGGTCTGACAACTTTGACTATACTTCACTAGTAAATTTTCAATGGTAAACATTTTTTAATTCATTTTACATTTTTCTACCTATGGGAACCCATTTTAAGGAGATGCTGAGAGTTCTGCACTTAATCACCTGCAAGTTTAGGATTTCTGTGCTAGACTGCAGAAGTCTCAAACTTGCTGGCATTTTATGGAATCCAGCAAAGTTGTGGCAATTCTCCAGGAGTTACACTGGGGAACCTATCCGAACACCAGCCACAGGTTGGATGTGGCATAGGAATAGAATCTCTATTCATTTCAATGGGATGAATGCCTATAAGGCATTAAATCTTTGGAATATTTTGAGTTTATTTAAGTGTTAAAGTGACTTTTGATCCCAAGTTCTTGACTCTCTAGCTAGGAGAAACGGAATTCCCACACCTTCCCTCTCAGCACTAAGAATTTCGTATGTTTAAATATCCTTTTCAGAGTTATTTGCATCATCTTCAGCCACAGGTGAAGATCTGGAAGACTGGAAGGTGGCCAAGGTTATACTGCTATTTAAAAAGGGCAGAAAAGACAAGCCAAAGAACTATAGGCCGGTGAGCCTGACATCAGTGGCGGGTGAGTTACTGGAGGGGATTCTGAGGGACAGGATCTACCAGCATTTGGATAGATGAGGACTGATTAGGGGTATTCAGCATGGCTTTGTGTGTGGGAAATTGTCTCACAAATCTGTTAGAGATTTTTGAAGAGGTAACCAAGAAGGTTGAGGGCAGGGAAATGGATGTTGTCAATGTGGATAGGTTAGATCTATTTTCCCTGGAGCAAAGGAAGCTGAGAGGTGACATGATAGAAGTATATACAATTATATAAGTAGATAGCCAGAGTCTATTTCCCATGCTGGGGGTTTCTAAAACTAGAGGGCATTGGTTTAAGGTGAGGGAGAGGAAGTTTAAAGGGGATCTTAGGAGTAAAATTTTGAAAGAATAGTTGATATCTGGAAAGAGCTGCTAGAGGAGGTGGTGAAGGCAGGAACAGAAACACCACTTAAAAGCATCTGGACAGGTACTTGACTGAGCAGGGCATAGAGGGATATGGAATGAATGCAGGCAAGTGGGGTTAATATAGATGGGCATGGTGGGCTTGTTTCTATAATGTACGACTCTGTCAAGCACTGGTGGTGGTGTTGATATTGAGGATTATCTTGGGTTACAGGATGACATTGATCCATTGATAAGGTGAGTAGAAAGATGGCAGATGGAATTTAATAAATGGACTAATAAGAGAAAGACATCCACAGTGGATAATCGGGCCCTTGGGAGTATTGAGGAAGAAACTCCTTAAAAGTGGCAACAGAGAGATTTTGAGTTGAAGGCATATAGGATACTTGCCTTCATTAGCTGAAGCACAGGGATTGAGAGAGAGAGGAGGTCGTGTACAACTTTCTAAAACATTGGTTAGGTTATAGCTGGGGCACTGTATAATTCTTGTCACCACACAAAGGAAAATGTGATTGCATTTTTCCAGAGGAGATTCAACAGGATGTTGCTTGGATGGAGCCTTTCAGTTATGAGGAGAGACTTCAAACTGAGGAGACTGAGTGGGGACATGATAGAGGTGTACAAAATTATGAGGGAGATAGGGTAGATAAAAAGAACCTTTGGCCATAACAGTGGTGTCTAATACAGAGGTTTAGGATAAGAGAGAGGATCTGAGGAAGAAATTTTTTCACCTGGAATACACTGCCTGACGAGGTGTGGAGGCAGGTACTCTCACAACATTAAAGAAGTATCCGTAGATGAGCTCTTGAATTGCCGAGGCATAAAAGGTTATGGACCAAATGCTGGTAAATGGGATTAGTATAGATAGGTATTTGATGGTTGGCATGGATATGGTGGGCCTTTTTCTGTGCTGTATGACTATATATATAACCATTTGCCTTTCTAATTGCTTACTTTCCTCTTTGTTAACTTCAAGTAATTCATGTACAAGGATATCCAGGACTCTCTGAACACCAAAATCTTTCAATCTCTGCCTTCATCAGTCAGGGCATTGAGTATAGGAGTTGGGACATTTACGTTGCAGTTGTATAAGTTGTTGGTGAAGCTGCACTTGGAGTAGTGTGTACAGTTTTGGTCATCCTATTATCGGAAAGATGTGGCTAAACTGGAAAAAGTGCAGAAATGATTTATGAGGATGTTGCCAGGACCAGAGGGCCTGAGTTATAAAGAGAGGTTGGCTAGGGTTGGTCTTTATTCCTTGGAACATAGGAGAATGAGGGGTGACCTTGTAGAAATGTTTTATATTATGAAAGGCATAGATAAGGTGGATGATAACAGTCTTTTCCCCAGGATAAGGGTCATGGGTTTAGGGTGAGAAGGGAAACTTTTAAAAGAGACCTGAGGGGCAACTTTTTCATGCAGAGAGTGGTGAGTATATGGAACAAGCTGCCAGAGGAAGTAGTTTAGGCAGGTACAATAGTATCATTAAAGAAGCACTTGGAATAGGTACATGGAGGGGCAGGGCTTAGAGGGATATGGGCTGAATGCAGGAAGTTGGGACTAGCTGGATGGGCACCATGGCCGGCATGGAGTTATTGAAGGGTCTGGTCCATAAGGTTCACACATGGAAGGGCCTGTATCTGTACTATATTGTTCCATAACTCTTCACTATTTAAATAACTTCCTTTTCTATTTTTTCTACCAAATAGGATGCCCTCACATTTTTCTACATTATTTTCAATCTGCCATTTCCTTGCTCATGCACCTAGTTTGTCTGTATCCCCTGAAACCTCTTTACATCCTCCTCACAACTCAAATTAGCCCCCAGCTTAGTATCAGCAAAAAAAAAACTGGGATATATTACACAACCTCCTCATCCAGATTATTGATATGAATTGTGAACAGCTGATTACTAATCAAACCAAAGTGGTCTTTAATTCAGCTACCCAGTGAAATCTACCGCCACATAGCAAGTACACCCAATTTTACTTGTGTTCAAGTGGAGGCATGGCTTTGAATGAAGACCATAATAGCAGGTGAATGTTTTGCATTTTGTTTGTTGCAGATAAATGTACGGCAGTGAGTTTCAAGTTAAGATAACGTATTTGGCGATTGATCTAGCAAGGGGTTTCAGATGGTAAGTGTGCACATCACTGAAGGAGAACAGCACTGTCCAAGTTGTACAGAATCCAAAACAAAATTATGATGCAGGTAAGCTGAAAACTGCACCAGGCTGGGAGTAACAAATGGCAGTAAATAGCAGACAGATTAAGAAATTGAAGATGCTGCTGAAGCTGCACAGCATTACTTGCATGGGTTCAAATACTGGTGTTTCTTGGTGATGCAACTAGTCATTAATTTGGAGAGTGAATTTTTTAAAAATCAATGATTCAATTCACAGGGCTTTTGCGAAAGTGAGTGGTGGTGGGACGAAAGGGAGCTAGAAGAGGATTGCAGCGGGAGGGAATTTAATGGTTTTAGAAGCTGTTGTGCAGCAGAACTTAAGTCAGCTCTGTGGAGCAATAATAGGTGAAGTATAACAGCACACAATTCAGCAACCAGTCTCCAAATAGGCCATGTATAACAAAACCTCAGAGCCTTCATTGTTCTTATATCAGAGAGGAGGCAACTGCTGTGCAGTAGAGTTTGACAGCTGCTTGTTGTCAAGTACATTGTGTGTTCTGTCAGGTGATGGGAAAAGATGTCGGTCAGCTATGTTCATTTATTTTACTGCAGTACTTCTAAATGACCAGCTTTTGAGAGAAACCAAAAGTAATTACTTCCTTTACTTTCCAAATAGGTAGCATGCCTGCTAAGGAATATATTATCTATATAAAGGCAAAACTACCTACTCAACCTTTGAGTACAGTAGAAAATTAATTTATTGGATTTGTTACTGCTGCTAATATCGCAATTAGGATAGCTCCAACCTTTTCTTGACTTAAAAGGTTTTCTCTTGCCTCAGTAACTAAGTGAAGTTTTATTACAGCAGGCTTCGTAATGGCAAATATTGTTGTGGAAAATGACCATGAAATTTGGAATGAACTTCTAAATGTGAAGCATTGTACTCAGAAGTCAGTTCCAACCACACACACACACACAATTGTTCCTGAAATGTACTGGCTATTGGCAGGCATTCTGTTTGGAACTGCCAGTATTCAGCTACACCCAGATCACTCTGGTAGAGAACCCCCAACCTGGAGATTAAGGAATTTTTTTTATTCCTCCAAAGATTTTTCATTTTTATGTTTTCAATTTTAATTAAATGTTAGTATTTTTTCAACTTTCACTTTGATCATCTTTAATAGCTTCTAAATGACTATGAACATAAGAGATTTATACATGGTTGAAAATGTCTCCCCGGTTTGAGAGAAAGCGAGGTGCATTCCTAGCACTGCCTCCTGTCAAAGGTCATGAGGATGGCTGGCACAGGGCCTCAGTGATTTGCCACTTGTTTGGCCATCTGTGATTTTTTTTGGTTCAGTTTTTCTCTAATATATTGTGACCTGCTGGGCATGGCACTCAGCCCTATTAATGGCATATACCACAGATAAAATCAAATCGTCATGTTAACCCATTCGATCTCATCCTATGATAGATATTCATTTACCCATCCTTCCCCCACCTTTCCCGCATCTGAAAACTAACTTGCTTTCTGACAAAGAAGCACTGTGTCAAAGTGTTTAGTTGGTTTCTCTTTCCACATATGCTGCCTAACCTGAGTAGTTCCAGCACTTCCTGTTTTAATTTTACATTTCTGCAGCTTTTTTTTGATGAAAGGTTTGTAAATCACAAGCATAAAATATTGAAATATACAAAATTCTTTCGGGGCTTGACAGGGTAAATACAAGGGTTTTGTATTCAGGACTGAAATGAGAAGAAATTTCTTTATTCAGAGAGCAGTGGAATAGGTTTTTGATATTATGGGGATAGTACAGAAAAGCAACACTGAGGCAAAAGAGCAGTTGTGATCCTATTGAATGGTGGCTAGGCACAAGGAGGCAGATGGCCTACTACTTTATACTATGTCTACAAAATAATTGAAACAAGGCAGTTTACACACATCTTTATTTTATTAAAACAGATTTCTCAAGTCACTGATTATGCAACAGGAATAGTGACAGCTCATCACTCAATTATCCAATTGTTATCACGATCATACTTAGAACTGTGTTTTATTTTTAATGACACTGAATCAGTATAGTTCACATGATAATCAATAAACAAAACATCTGGAAGGTTTCATCAAAACACTGAAGCTCCATCATTGTCAATTTCTCAAAAGTTGCAAATAATGCACCACACCTTGGGTGCTGTATGAGGGAAACACAACAATAAATCTCTGCTCGCTCTGGATAATTTTTCAGCACAATCATTTAAAGAGCTTCTGCCTCACTCTATGGTCCACAACGTAGGAACTCAAGTCTGAGCAAACCTAACTCAGGAAAATGGGCATTTGCTGAATAATCGTGATATTAACAGATTTCAATAATTGCAGCAATTTATTTTTGTGTTGAACTATCCTTAATTAAGGGTAGAATCAGTTCATTGTACACTGTGCAAGAGCTCTGATATTCATGTTAACTAAGATGTCTGTAACTACAAAAACATGCTACAAACTTGTTTGTTTAGTCAGAATTAAAAGGTGCAATCGGAAGCAAAATAAGTGAGTGAGAAGGAAGAAGAAAACAATGAGATGAGGCAGCACAAGGCCACAACAAAGCAAGACAACCGTCACTTGAGAAGTTCTCTCATTTCAGGGCTTTGAGCAACTTCCAAATAGCTCATTCCTTCTGGGCTTTTTGCAGTTTTATCAGCACCCTGCAGGGGGAAAGATGGAAACGAGGCAAAATTAATTAGAAGCCAACTGACAATGTTCAAAAGAATAAGAGCTAAACATTGGCTTCTGTTCAAAGTGAAAATATAAAAAGGAGCATTGTAGCATTATAACACCCGGAGGAACAAAGTAATGGGACAAGCTTTAAAATAAATGTGTTTGCTGGTCTATTAATAGCAAGCTGTACTTTAATTATTCTGTGACTACCTGTGTGAAATTGGCTTGAAGCAACCATCATTAGTGTATAAAAAGTGATTTTGATCAATTTTCAGCATTCAACCAATAATAACCAAAATAATAAAACGTCATTTTGATTTGAACCACTCCCCAGCACATCCAAACTGACCCCTGAATTTCTCCAATGCAGTTTCAATGCTCAGGGACAAGTATGAATTACTGATGTTTTGACCTGTAGAACAATGGGGGAAAAAAAAACAAACTGCTTAATACCAGATGAGATCAGTAACTAAATGCCCCATACGTCTAGTAACAGATTAGTTAACTGTCTTTTCTAAATATACTCATAAGCGTCTCAGTTCTAATAACAATTACTGGATCCAAGATACTATATACTAAATAAAGCTTTAATCCAGAGTGTTATCTCAGTTTTTCTTAATACCCATACACCACTAATATTTGACTCTTTTTGGCAGTCTCTTTGGTTGTGCACAAACAAGTTTTCATTATAATGCTTTCCTAAAGTGTTAATGGCAGATCAACAATACATGTATGTAGTGAATTTACTTTTGAGTACCACATTAAATATATTAACACAATTGGTACAAAGGCAATTTTCCTATAGGATGTTGCTGGCAATACATTAAATTAGTACAATAAGACAATCAAATAACACACATGCTAATTATACTTCCTGGTTATCATTGGTTTTCAAAGGTTTGCATAGCCTGCTTTTTACCATTGGTCTTGGGTATTGCAGCTCAGTTCCATTCAACCATGTTGAATCTTGACTACGCAGTCACCTTGGATACAGAGCTGTAGAGCCTTCCCAGTGGTCTATTTCTCTTTTGCCTGCGCAGCAAGCTGCTCATTCACCCAAGCCCCAGTGTTAATCCCACTGTCAAACTCTGTAAACTGCACCTGTCACAACTCATCACCTATACTAATTACCAGTCCCCTGCTCCATCCCTTACCACATCAAACTTATTGACAAAAACAAGATTTCTTTCAGGCCAATTCTTTGCTCTCTCAGCTCGAAGTTTTCTAACAATTACAATTAGAGAGATCTTTTAAATCATTGAGAACCGATGCTACATGTTTTATATTACTTTTGTGATATCTAATTTTGTACTCAATATTTAAACCATAACCCACAACTTCTTACATATTTGATGCTAGATGATAGTTTTTGAATTTCAGATGACAATGATTTTCTTCACCTTTTCTTGGATTCTACTTGACCATCTTAAATGTGTACCCCAACAAAGACCCATTATCTATGTCATTTATAAACTTACTAATTACAGCATATTCTTACTCTTTGCTTCGTATTTCTGGACAGCCACAAAGCTATCTGTGCTGATAACCAATGTCCTATTTGTCATTCACACAATAGCATAATTTTCAATTTTTCTTCCAATATTGGTGTCATCAGCATTTTCCACTATTGTTCTCCAAATCTCCATCTAAATTATTTATAAGGCAGGTATAAACAAATCCAACACAAATCATTGGATACACTACTCATTACATTCCTCAAGAAAGCTAATTCAATCATAACATTGTTTTCTCAACTGGACTTAGAATGGGCAGTCAAGTTACACAAATCAGATCAAAACTCACACAGAGGTGAGAAAACTCTCCTTCCAAAATGCACAAAAATAGTATGGCCATATTACAGTTTATTAACAGCTTCTTCTCTCTGCTTGGCAATGTACATTGCCATTGGACAAAAACACACGATATTTAATATAGATTAAAAATCTGAAAAATACTGGAAATCTCACTTAAATGTTAAATCCATTAGACTATGATTAAAATAACCCACCTATTTCCCAGGTACCAATTAAACCTGCTAAATTTTCAGTATTTAGTTTTCATTGGTGCTTTAATTGTAGATTGAATAAAACTTTTTGGAGTTCTACCAAATCAAAGCTGACCAGAGAATCAATTTTTGCTCTACTACTCAATGGTTTGCGAAGTGCCTTATGAGTTGACCCAAGCCCCTGGGTTCAGAATATCAATTAGTTAAGTCAATTGTTAAATTAGATGCCAAAAATTAAGGCAATGGAAGGAAGGGGGGAAAAAACTCAGCAGGGAGACAAAACTAATGTCTTTATTGAAATGACTCCCAATTCATCAGGCCAAGCTATAAAGGAAAGGAAAAGCATTTACATTGCCAATTTTAGAATGTTACTGAAATGCACTATTATTAAGTATAATTATACATCATGTAGATAACACACATATCAAAAACAGATACTCATGGCCAAATGGGGGGGATATAGGTGTAGGACATAAATACTAGAACAGACATCATCAGCTGAAAGATTTTTTTCAAATGAATATATTTTATGAATGTAGACCAAGTGAGATCAATACCAATGATGAAGGCATCTTGCAATTTCAGGTTTGAACATGTTGAAAATCTTTTTTGGGAATGTTTTATACTATCAATTTTGTCTGTTGGAAAGCACAAAATTATAAATATCATAATTCAGAGTTTATTCTGTATTCCTCAATCCTGTACAAAACTTTTGAGTAATGGGGATTCACTGGTCAAGAATCATCAGGACCTTAATCCCGCATCAAATGAAATAAAAATACTCTGTATGCTCAAATGACATTATATTGTTGTTTCAACTGAATTGGTTGCAGACATTCATAAAAAAATTGGGCACAAGCCCAAAACACCAGTGCAGTCACAAACCAAAATAAACTTGAGGAAAACCTGCAGTATTGATAAAATTAGCTAATTAAATTGATAACTGGTTGCATCAGCATCAATAGGAATACCAAGTAAATGCCATAATGACAGCTGCCAGATGGCCAACACACACACTCCACTCCAAGAGACATTGATGGATGAGGCCCTGTTTGCACTGATGGATGGGGTTGAAATTACTGATAAGACTGGGAGTAATAGTACAAACCAAGAAAACAACTATGCCAATACAACAAAGTGCTTCCATTGGACTCATAATTTTAAGAACTCCATTCAATTTAAAAAGCAATACCTTTAAGCAAGCATTGGTATCTATGAGTGGCAGTCAAAAATGCACTAAGAATACCAAAGATGTCCAAATGGTTTCTTGCATAATTACAGATTTAGAATTTTCCAACAAAATGTTAAATATTAAATGTTTCTAATACTTAAAACAACATCAAATATAATTACAAAGGTTATGCAAAATAACTGGTCAAATTAAAAGTGGAAACAAAACAACATTCTTCCAGCTGCAGCAAATCAAACTTTAATTTCCACCCATTACATTTCCACATATCAGACAGCCAAACAGTTGGGCAAAGGTGAGCAGCTGCATTTATATCATGCTTATCTGTTGAGTGAAATATTCTTTTCAACAACTGAGCAAATCTAATGGACTTCACTTCCATCAGGTTGCATTTGATTACAACAGGGACAACAGACCATTTCATGTAACAATTCACATTGCAGTACTTCTGTTTGTCTCCTATGAAAAAGGCTAAAGGGAATTCATGCATAAGCAGAGCACACTACATCCTTTCTCTCATCTTGGAGTTGAGTTGCTCTACCCCCACCAAAAATTACAATGTCACCTTGATTACAATTTAAATCAAATATCAGGCACCAAATTTCTGACAATGTGGATTTATTCTGAACATTCAATTAGACAAATAATCAGGACACCAGTAACCAAAAGAAAAAAAACTTGCAAATCTAAGATTTCTTGCAACATTGTTCAGAAACAAACCATTTTTTAAAATGGATGATATCGAAAGAATGGAAGGATCTTCGACCCAGAACATTAACTCCGTTTCTCTTTCCACAGATGCTAGCTGACCTGATGACTGTTTCTAGCATTTTCTGTTTATATTTGACATCAAAATAATGATGGTTACAGGGACTAAGGGCGAGGTGGAAGATGTACAAGGTATGATTAGTAAGTTCATGGAAGACTCAAAGGTTGGTTCTTTTATTGATAATGAGCTGGGTGATCACGGGCTGCAGAATGATGGTGATGATTTGGTGATAAGGCAGAGGAATGGCAGGGGGAATCCTACCAGTGGTACAAACCTGAAGGTCATAGGTGCCAATGGTGGAAAGGATTGAACCCTCAGGTTTCATTTTTAATGAGAGGTAGAAAGAGCAATGAGAGGTGCCTGGGGAAGATGGCAGAAGTGTAAATTGTTGATTCATCTTACGGGGAAGCCACTGCCACTTTCTTTTTGCCGAAACAATGAGGTTTTCCCCAGAGGCTTTTCTCTAACAGCATACACCTAGAAACTGCCTTTTGAAGTGCATAGGACCTAAAGGAGTTTTTGCTCTTCACTTGAATATCAGATCCTGGTGAAGACCAGAAGCAGATATTTAAGAATGGATTGGGTAAACAACATCATTGGACTGGAGCAGGAATAACAGGCAAGCTTGTGTCAGAGGGCAGTGTTTGAGGTTCAAAGAGGAAGACCGTTTTCCTCAACTTCTGAAATACAAACTCGAGAAGGTTGAGATCCAAGGTGGCCAAGAAGATAATTTTAAAACAACCTGGGGAATCAAGATTAGTGAAACATTTCAAGGTAATTAACCACTTACAGCTGATGACAAATAACTTGATTATTTCAATAGTAGGAGACAGATGTACCTGCCAATTAGTAGCAGAAAACCTGTTTTACACTATGACAGGCAATCATGACAAGTAATCATTAGCAAATGTCAACACTAACCCTGTAATATAAGAGTTACTAATATAAATAGTAGTGGATGCACACACACACACACACACACACACACATAAATATAGACACATGTATATGTCAAGTGTACAATATTCCATAGGTGCCAAGTCTCTGCCACTCCAGAACAATCCACTCAGGCCCTGTATCCCTCTATTTCTGTTACTGTACAAGTTTATTTCTCTTCTATTTATCCAATTTCCTTTTGAAGTCATTGAATGTCTCCACTTCCACCATCCTCAAAGGCATTAAAATTCAGATCATTAAAGTTTTTCCTTGCATTTCTCTACTCCCTTTGCCCTCCACCATGTCTCTTTCCCAAAACATCAAATCTGTGTCTGCTAGTCCTAGTACCATCAGCTAATAGAAACAGCTTCTCCTTATCTATCTTAACTAAACCATAATCTTATACATGTCTATCAAATGTCCCCCTACCTCTTTTGCTCCAAGAAAAACACATCCACTTTTTCCATCTTAGCCTCGCAAAAAAAAACTATCAGCCTGGAACCAATCTGATAAACGTCCTCTGCATCCCTTCAAGGACCTTCACTTCAAGTGTGCTGAAATGCAATATTCCAGTTATGGTTTAATGAGAGCTTTATTAAGGCAGCATACATAAGGTTTAGGCAGCAAGGATCAGATAGGTCTCTTGAGGAATATAGGGTAGCAAGGAAGGAACTTAAGAAGGGCCTGAGGAGAGCAGGGGGCATGAAAAGGCCTTGGCGAGTAGGGCTAAGGAAAACCCCAAGGCATTTTTTACTTATGTGAAGAGCAGAAGGATGACGGAAGTAAAGGTAGGACCGATTAGGGATAAAGGTGGGAAGATGTGCCTGGAGGCTGTGGAAGTGGGTGAGATCCTTAATGAATACTTCTCTTCGGTATTCACCAAGAAGAGGGGCCTTGATGACGCTGAGGACAGTGTTGGTAAGGGTAATGTTCTAGAGCCATTGATATCAAGAGAGAGGATGTGTTGGAGCTGTTAGAAAATATTAGGACAGATAAGTCCCAGGGCCCTGACAGAATATTCCCCGGTCTGCTCCGCGAGGCGAGGGAGGAGATTGCTGAGCTTTTGGCAAAGATCTTTGAGTCCTCATTGTCCACGGGAATGGTACCGGAGGATTGAAGGGTGGCAAATGTTGTCCCCTTATTCAAAAAAGGTAGTAGGGATAGTCCAGGGAATTAAAGACCAGTGGGCCTTACGTCTGCGGTGGGCAAGCTGTTGGAAAAGATTCTTAGAGATAGGATCTATGGGCATTTGGAGAATCATGGTCTGATCAGGGACAGCCAGCATGGCTTTGTGAAGGGCAGATCATGTCTCACAAGCCTGATAGTGTTCTTTGAGGAGGTGACCAGACAGATTGATGAGGGTAGTGCAGTAGATGTGGTCTACATGGATTTTAGTAAGGCATTTGACAAGGTTCCACATGGTAGGCTTCTTCGGAAGGTCAGAGGGCATGGGATCCAGGGAAGCTTGGCCGTGTGGATTCAGAATTGGCTTGCCTGTAGAAAGCAGAGGGTTGTGGTGGAGGGAGTGCATTCAGATTGGAGGGCTGTGACTAACGATGTCCCACAAGGATCGGTTCTGGAACCTCTGTTTTCGTGATTTTTATTAATGACTTGGATGAGGGGGTAGAAGGGTGGGTTGGTAAGTTTGCAGATGACACAAAGGTTGGTGGTGTTGTGGATAGTGTAAAGGATTATCAAAGATTGCAGAGGGGCATTGATAGGATGAAGAACTGGGCTGAGAAGTGGCAGATGGAGTTCAACCCTGAGAAGCGTGAGGTGGTACACTTTGAAGGTACAAACTCCAGAATCATGGTCTGATCAGGGCCAGCCAGCATGGCTTTGTGAAGGGCAGGATTCTTGGTAGTGTGGAGGAGCAGAGGGATCTGGGGGTCCATATCCACAGATACCTGAAAGTTGCCTCACAGGTGAATACGGTAGTTAAGAAAGCTTATGGGGTGTTAGCTTTCATAAGTCAAGGGATCGAGTTTAAGAGCCACGAGATAATGATGCAGCTCTATAAAACTCTGGTTAGACCACACTTAAGAGTAATGTGTCCAGTTCTGGTCACCTCATTATAGGAAGGATGTAGAAGCATTGGAAAGGGTGCAGAGGAGATTTACCAGGATGCTGCCTGGTTTAGAGAGTATGCATTATGAGGAGAGACTAAGGGAGTTAGGGTTTTACTCTTTGGAGAGGAGGAGGATGAGAGGAGGCATGATAAAGGTGTACAAAATATTAAAAGGAATAGATAGAGTGGACAGCCAGCACCTCTTTCCCAGGGCACCAATGCTCAATACAAGAGGGCACGGCGTTAAAGTAATGGGTGGGAAGTTCAAGGGAGATATCAGAGGAAGGATTTTTACCCAGAGTGTGGTTGGGGCATGGAATGCGCTGCCTGGGGCGGTGGTGGAGGCAGGTACATTGGACAAATTCAAGAGGTTACTAGCTAAGCATATGGAGGAATTTAAAATAGAAGGATATGTGGGAGGAAGGGGTTAGATAGTCTTAGGTGAGGTTTAAAGGTCGGCACAACATTGTAGGCCGAAGGGCCTGTATTGTGCTGTACTGTTCTATGTTCAGAATTGCTTACGTGCTTTTGTACTTAATACCTCTATTTATGAAGGCAAATATCCCACATTCCTTGCTAACTACTCTCTCAATATATCCTGGATCGTTCAAAGATCTATGCAAGTAAACTCCCAGGTCATTCTCTTCCTGGACACTTTAAAACTGTGCCATTTAGTCTATATTGCTTCTCCTCATCACCTCTGCCAAGATGCATCACCTCAAAATTCTCTCCATTAAATTCCATCAGCCACTCGTCTGCCCATTCAGGTGGCCAATTTGTGTCAAGCTGCGGTCGTCTGGTATTATCTTCATTGCCACCAATTGAGGAATTATGAAAAACCATCAAGTTTTAAAATTTTACTGTGCTCCAATATCAACACCACTAAATATGCCAATAAAGAACAAGACTGTGGTGTTCCTTGGTGAACACCACTGTCTACCATTATCCAATCAGAAAAACCAACATGCAGTATGGCACACTGTTCTGTCCTTAAAGCCAATTTTATATTCAAACTGAGGTAGATAGACCTACTCTATGGATCTCAGTTTTGTTAACGAGCTTTTTTAATTTATTCATTTTTTTGGGATGCAAGATAACAGGCAAGGCCAGCAATTACTACCCAAATCTAATGATGCTAAAAATCGTAGTAGTGAGCCAATTTTTTGAACCACTGCATCTGTCCTTTTAGGGGAAGCTCCATTTGGTGATGCTTCCACTTGCCTGATGCTTGTTCATCTTAGTAGCAGTAGTAAAGGGTTTTGAAGGTAAGGGAGTGGTCAAGGTGAGTAATGGTAGTGCATTTAGTTAATGATATATACTGGAGCCACAGGCGCAAGGGGAGCAGAGAGCACCAGTGAAGTGGATGGCATCAAGCCTCTTAAATGTACTTGAAGCTGCATTATTCCGGCCAAGTGGGGAATATTCTATCAGATGGCTAACTTGTGCCTCGTATGGTGGAAAGGTTTTGGGTGTTAAGAGGGGAGTCGCTTATCGCTTCCAATCTGTTCTGGTAGTCAAAACATTTATGTGGCCTCTCCAATTGAGTTTTTGGTCAATGGCAACCCCAAGGATGTTGGTGGTAGGGATCTTGATAATGGTGATCCCATTGAACATCATAAGTGGTCAGCTTCTCTTTTGTTGGAAATGGGCACTGCCTGCAGGCATGGGCTGCTTCCTTTCTGGGGAGCTGCAAATGGAATTAAGCACTGTGCAACAATCATAAGTAAACATCCCAATTTCTGACAGGAAAGGTAGACCATTGATGAAGCAGCTAGTATCAACCCCTTGGGAACTCCACTGCAGTCTTGCTTCTAGACCAAAAAGCAACCATTCACTAACACAACTATGTGATTCAGCCAACTTTCTATTCATGCTGCAACAGCCCCTTTTATTCCATGGTTTATGATGGCAAGCTAATTATATGGCACCTTATCATACGTCTTTTGGAAATCCATATGTAGCATATCAACTATATTTCCACAATCAAACGTGTCAAATAACTATCAACTTAGTGGAGGCACAATTTGCTCTAGACAAATCCATGCTCCATTCAATTCACACACAACCTAGTGACTGCTACTTCTCTTCCTGTTGTTTCTAGAAATTTCCCCACCAAATGTTAAACTGATTGGTCTACAGTTACTGTCTCTACCCCTTAATAATACCCTGTATTTCTAATACTATAGTGTCTTCCCAAATCAGGTGTGCCACCTCACCTCTTTTTACCCTTCTGAACACTTTGTATCAATGAATATTAAGCCTTCACACCTCACTCACACCAACATATTCCCACAAGCCTACATGTTTGTAGTTTGCCAGCTTTTGTCCTACACACTGTGTGTTTACATAGATATATTCTGATCCTGACTTTGAATTCCTCAGTCCTTTTAGCCTTCTTCTATCTGATATAATACTACTTCCCTCTTTAGTTCTATCCAATATGCTCATTCTTTTATGCACCTTACCCCTTTTTCACTCTTCTCTGTTAGTGTCTGTCCCCTGGCCAACTTAATTTTGAAAAATATCTGCAATGCATTGTCTAACCTAGTCCTGCAACTTCAGCATCTCCACTGGTGTGATTGGGGGGTATAAATTAAGTATTAATCCTAAAAACACATCCAGCAGAGAGGGTTAATCATCACAAAAGCACAAATGGCTAATGCATATGATTTTTCAATTGTATCTGCAATCAGCATAAAGTGAAGTAATAGATTTGTCTGATTTTCTTGTTCAATCAAATTGAAGTGTGTAAATGCATATTGCATTCTACAGGGAGAAAGCACAACTTAAAGACAGAAACTCTATTGCATAAGGCATGTGGTGCACTAAGTGTTAAGGAATGAACCAAACGTTTTCCAGGAAATTTGTGCAATACTGTTGCCTCAACTCTACGTCAACCAACTAGCTTCAGAATGTATATTATTTCTAGCAATGCCAAAAAAAAAGCAATTATTGTAAAGATACAATGCATCTAGAATGTAAACTCCTGGTCGAGCACAGATCACATAGAAAGTCAAATTTGCTCTTTCAGAGATGACTCAACAATCTAAACTTCTGAATAGGAATAACTTAGTTGGTATTACAAAGTGGCCCATAGGAAAGAATACCATTGAAAACTAAAAAAGGAATTTATTCCAAGTTGTAATCTTAAAGTATCACTAAATCTGAATACATTTTAAAAACATAACTTTAAAAGATATAATACAATGTCCCTTTATTTGTAAGCAGGTCTGTAAACCATTGATGCAACATGGAAGCAGGCCCTTTGGCCCACTGGGTCTACACTGACCAACCACCACCCATTTACACTAATTCCATTATTTTATTCTCTTGCCATTTTCATCAGCTCCTCCCAGATTCAACAATTCATCTACACACTAGGGGCAATTTACAGTGGCCAATTAATCTAATCAACCCACATATCTTTGGGATGTGGGAGGAACCCAGAGTGAACTCATGTGGTCACAGGGAAACCATGCAAACTCCAAACAGAGAGCACGAGGTCAGGATTAAACCCGGGTCGCTGGTGCTGTGAGGCAGCAGCTCTACTAGATATGCCACTGTGCTGCCCCTATAAAATAGAATAATTATGAAACACAAACCATTTAAATGGCAGTGTAAGAGTTTTGAGTTAGTCCTTCCATAATCATACGATAACAGAATAACTAAACGAGCTCTGTGGGCATTGGGACTGGAGAGACAGCTCCGCAAAATGGGCACAGTGACAATTGAATGTCAGAAAGAACACATACTTTGGCGGCTGGGATTTGCAACTGAGAAAGCTGTACATAGTAATTATTGGTGCCACACATGGCATTGTCTCCTGAAATCAAATAATCATCAGGAATATTGTGAAGAGATTCATAAAAACGATTGCAGCCATACACAGAGAGATTTACTAAAAATTGAAGTAAGAATGTTTTAACACAAGAGGTGGTCACATAGACCGTACTGAATTCATTGAATACAAATATCTCAGCAATCATATTTAAACAGAATTATTACGCTGATTTCTTCCAAAAGCTTTATATATCCTAACTCTGTGATATACAAGGCTGTTGGAAGAAACCAGAATGATGTAATCTCTGATTTGATTACCATTTGTGACAAACTATTCACCAATAAATAGAGGCACCTGCAAGTTTCTTACAATCTATTTATAATGCACTTATTTCCCATCTTGAGTGCATGGCTCAAGGAAATAGAGTATCTAATTATTTCTGTAAACATAATGATAATTATTAAAACCTCCCACCATCCTCCCAGTTTGTGGCAAGGTGGAGATGGTTGAAAGCTTCAAGTTCCTAGGTGTAAACATCACCAATAGCTTGTCCTGGTCCATCCAGGTGGACACTATAGCCAAGAAAGCACACCAGCACCTCTACTTCCTCAGAAGACTAAGAAAATTCAGCATGTCCCCATTGACCCTCACCAATTTTTATAGATGCATCATTGGAAGCATCCTATCCAGATGTATCACAGCTTGGTATGGCAACTGCTCCACTCAGGACTGCAAGAAATTGCAGGAAGTTGTGGACACAGCTCAGTCCATCAAGAAAACCAGCCTTAGTCTACACTTCTCTCTGCCTTGGAAAAGCAGTCAGCATAATCAAAGACCCCTCCTACCCCAGACACTCTCTCTTCTCTCCCCTTCCATCAGACAGAAGATACAAAAGTTTGAAAACATACACCACCAAGCTCAAGGACAGCTTTTATCCCACTGTTTTAAGACTCGTGAATTGACCTCTTGTACGTTAAAGATGAACCCTTGACCTTGCATTTTACTTCATCGTGGTTCTTGCACCTTATTGTCTACCTGCACTGCACTTTCTCTGTAACACTATATTCTACATTCTGCTATTGCTTTTCCCTTGTTCTACCTCAATGTACTTTGAAATTATTTGTATGATTGGCTTGCAAAACTAAGTTTTTCAGTGTATCTCAGTACATGTGACAATAATAAACCAATTCCAAACTCCTCTTTATTGGTACTTCATGGCATACAAAATCTAAGTGGCCACTTACCTCAACTAGTCCATGAGGGAGTTTATACTCCACCCATTTCATGTGGTTCTGAAGTTCACAGCATTGAACTTCCTGCCTTCTAAAGGTAAAAAAAATTAAAGCCTGTTTTATCTTTCCCCATAACTGTAATGATTCGGTTCTGGTATGATCTTTACAACTACTTGTACACGTTTGTACATAAAAAGGATTAGAAGTACTTATGACATTTATAAGACTATAAAAAGGACCAGAAGTTATTTTTATAGTCTTGTAAGTGTCAAAAGAGGCTCAAGTTGAAACAGATGGAGTTCAAGACAATTTATTGGCCTAGCTGAGAAATTGGATGATCAGCAAAAGAAAGCAAGGAAATTGGTCAGGGACTCAAATTGACAAGATATGGCTGTGGGATTCTGAAAGGGGCTGCAAGTATTCAGTGTGTTTATCATGATTTGATGGGATGCAAATCCATGTGTTCAAGTTTTCTATTGCCACTAAAAAAAATGCTGTTGCAGGCCATGCACTTGGGAATATTAAATTACAAAGACTTTCTAATAGATTGTATGAATAGGCAAAAGTATGCTGAATAGATTTCTATTTGGGAAAATTTGTGGTTATCCATCTGGACCTAAAATAGATGGAATCTGTAAATGAAATAAAGAGCCAATGGAAAGCTAACATTGTGTTTGGAAACTTAGAGTACAGGAGTTCTGAGGTCAAGGTGCAGCCGTTACAGCAAAGGAAACTTAAAGTGCTTTACTAAAATCTGTGCCAAATGAAATGTAATTGACCTAAAATGTTAGATCTGTTTTTCCCATCACTAATAATTCCTGACCTGCTGAGGATTTCCAGCATTTTCTAATTTTATTGCCAAGGGAAACTGATCGGGTAAGTGAAGCGAAACAGAGGCTGGGAAGTATAGTATTAGGAGTACAGTCAAAAACAGGCAGGCCTTTCAGGAATGAAATACATCTACACACAGAGGCCAGTATAAACTTGAAACTCTTCCAAAATGGCTTTTGATTTAATCAATTGTTAATTTTAATTTTGAGATTGATAGATTTTGATAACTGAATGCTTTTTTGTTTGGAGTTTGGTCACATATTGTTTGAGATCTCATACAATGGTGGAACAAACAGGAGGGAATAAATGCTCTATTTGTCTTCCTATGTTCAGAGACCAAAACTGCATTGACTTTTCTGTTAAACTTAGCAAAGGGACAATGTGTTTAATATAACTTCATTACTTTTGAATATGACAGACCTAGATACAAATCTTAGTTTTTTTTGTTAGTATTTTTGCTACTTTAAAAGCAGCAAAATGTAGCCCCATCCCATCTAAAATCTTGAGGCTTGGCACTACCTCATTTTATTCTTAAGATCAAGATAGGCAATCAGTCCTGGTTCAGCTATGAGTAATAAATGGCTTGTCAAGAACGGCATCAGTTTTATTTCAAAATGAGATACCAACCTGAAGTTGCAACACACCTATGTGCGTGTGAGAAAGCAGAAATAGCATGCTATCTACAAAGCAAAATTATCCAGTAACACAGAGGAAATCAAAGTTCTGCAGCTTTACCACAAAGTCTTGAATGCTTCTGGACAATTAAACAATCAACTGCACCAAAAGGTTTTGTAAATGTCCTAACTTGTCTCGAACTCAGCCGGCATTTGCCAAGGAAATGCCTGAAGCATTTGCAAATATGTTCAGCAATCTACTCCTCATGATATCAAGAAACAAATGACACAAATATACAAAAACTAAGGGCCTCAAAAAAACTGATGTGGTGCCAAGGATGTGCTCTGGAACAAGGTGTGCAGGTAGAGCTATAAATACCACCATTGCAAACTATCTTGTTGAACAAAAGCACGATAGGTCCAATCTGACCAAATACCAGGCCATCAAATATTTCAATCAGCAGCAGAGATAGAATCAGAAGTGCTCAAACTGCACTTACTCTCAAATAACCTGCAAACCAATGCTCAATTAGACTTTTGTCAGGACTACTTGAGTCCAAACAATTAGAACCTTGAGGTGCTAATCTGATGAAACTGCAGCACAGTGCAATGTGCAAATTAGACAGCAGAAGCAGATTACAAAAGACATAGCAAACAAATTTCAAAACTAGCCATTCAGATTAAAACTCCTGTCTTGCCATACTCAGTCTTGGCTGGAGTCATATGTAGCACAAAGGAAGGTGGTAATGGTTGTTGCATGCCATTTTTAACTAATCATTTAGGAAAGCTGAATATAATCAAATCAGGTCAGCATGGTTTTATGAAAGGTAAATCATGTTATACAAGGTATCGAGAGGAATTAGAGGTATACAAGGTATCGAGAGGAATTAGAGGTATACAAGATATTGAGAGGAATAAATAGAATGGACAGCCAGCGCCACTTTCCCAGGGCGCCAATGCTCAAAAAAAGATGACATGGCTTTAAGGTATTGGGTGGGAAGTTCAAGGGAGATGTCAGAGGGAGGTTTTTCACCCAGAGAGTGGTTGGTGCATGGAATGCGCTGCCTGGGGTGGTGGTGGAGGCTGATACATTGGGCAAGTTCAAGAGATTGTTAGATAAGCATATGGAGGAATTTAAGAATTTAAGGGATATGTGGGAGGAAGGGGTTAGATAGTCTTAGGTGTGGTTTGAAGGGTGGCACAACATGGTGGGCTGAAGGGCCTGTATTATGCTGTATTGTTCTACAGTTCTATGTTTGACAAATTGTCTTGAATTTTGAGGATATGACGGGGGGGGGGTGCGGGGGGTGTTGATAGAGGGGAACCTGTAGAAGTAGTGTATTTAGATTTCCAAAAGGCATTTGACAAGGAGCCACGCAAGATATTGGTGCATAAACTAAGAGCTTGAGATATTGGAGGAAGTGTGTTAACATGGACTGTGTGTTAGTGGAGTACCCCAGGATCATTTCTTGGCCCTCAATTGTTGTTTACTATTCACATTAATGACCTGGAGGAGGGAACGAAATGTTAGGTTTCCAAGTTTGCTGATGATACAAAAGTATGTGTAAAGACAAGCTGTGATGAAAACATTATGATCCTATAATGGGATATAGATAAATGGAGTGATTGGCTGTAAATCTGGTAAATGTGGTTTAAAGTGGTGAAGTGTCAGCTAAGAGGAATCACAGAGGCAGATTATCTAAATGAAGAGAGACTGCAAATGAGTGGAGTTCAAAGGGATCTACGTGTTCTAGTGCATGAATCTCAAAAAGATAACAGGCATATCCAACAAGTAGTTGAGGTGGCAAACAGCATGTTGGCCTTTATTGAAATGGATTTGGAGTGTAAGAAGAGGGAGGTTTTGTTACTATTGGACAGGATGTTGGTGAGGCCACACCAGAAATGCTGTGGAGAGTTTTGGTCCTCCTACCCAAAACAGAATATAGCATCGAAAGTAGTCCAAAGGAGATTCACCAGGCTATTATCTAGGAGTGAGAGGTTTGTCCTATCTGGAGAAGCTGGACAAATTAGGTCTATATTCCTTGGAGATTAGAAGAATGAGGGGTGATTTTATTCAATCATACAAGACAGGGTAGATGTTAAGATGTTTTCTCCAGTGGGAGAGTATTGAACAAGGGGACATAGCTGCAAATTCTTCTTGGCATCAAAAATGTAGTCCAGTCAGGCAACCATCCAAACTGTTACATATCTCCTAAAAGAGCTCAAAATTTAACAATAAAAAAAAATGTCCTTTATCTTCTTATTGCACTGTACTGCTGCCACAAAACAACAAGTCTCACATCATAAGTCAGTGATAATAAATCTGATTCTGATGGTCATTTCTTTGCCAAGATGCAATTTTTGCTTATCCACAGAGAAATGTGCTGTTTAAAATATAATTTTCTCCTTGGACCTTAACCGTACATGTATTGGGGATAATAACATTTAGGAAAAAAAGAAGAGTTCCTGAGCATCTCTCAGCCATCACTTGTCAGTCTGAGAAATGTGTTCTTGCTCTCCAAACACAATACTACTTTTTCTCTTATTGATTAGTTCCCACACTTGAAATCAACCCATCTCTATGGGAAATACATGGGTGAACATCAGGCAAGAACAACATATGACTTAACTTGATATCCATGCAGTTGGATAGTTGTCAACACTTGCTATCTGCAACTGCAGCTAGGTGTGAGGGGGCGTATGGAACCGTAGCACAGCAAGAATGCCTTTGGGAGAAGAAAAGAGTAAATTGAAAAGGAAGTAAAAAAATTGTATGTGGGGTTATTAAAAGAACAGTGAAATGTTATACTGAGATATGCAAATCAGGAGAATTTCAGATTTAAGCCCCATTCTGGTATTCTAATCAACTGCATCCAGAACAGTAGTTAAGTACCCAGAATTGACCTCAGCAAAAGATAACTAGAAAAAGCACAAAGTTCCTGAAACTCTCAGAGATGCTTAAGGAGTAGCTGGTATCTCTGCTATGAATATAACTGCAGCCTATCAATGCCTACATAAAGCTCAGATAACCAAGGCTGAGATAGTCTGCAAAGAGTTTATGATACTCACTTCACATCCTTGTGCTCAGTCCTCCAGCTGGCCACTAATGCAACATGCTGCAGTTATTTTCAGTTGAATGAAAAATGGGAGCAATTGAAATACAATTCCACAAGGTGGCATGAAAGGTGTTATGGATTTTTACACATAACTTTATGGAGATCCCATCAGGTGTGGGACAAAATGAATAGTTTTCATCATTTATTTCTCCTTTGACCATTAAATTCCATGGAAATTTTCATAATCTTTCAAAGAGCAGAGCACTTCCATTTAAAAGGATTTGTAGCCCCGACTCAATGCCTGCAACAGTCTCCTACAACTTCACGGTGAAACTAGAATGGAGTGCTTTTCTTGGTTGGCACCAATCTCCATTTTATGCACTACATAAAAACAGGTATTTGTATGTTTATTGTTATAACTTGTTATAACAACATTATATAACATTATTTAACATTTACAACATTATCATATAACATTACATAACATTTTATAATAACATTATGAAATGTTACATTGTGGCCTGATAAATAATTTCAAGAAGGGCCTTTCGGAGCTATTCTAGGATTTTGTTCACATAAATGACAGGATTCACTGCAATTATGATAATTATGTATCAGTAATTAAGAACTTTACATTTATGACCAAATCCAACAGCCTGCAATAACTTTTGCTGGAGTCATTTTACCTACATGGGAACACAAGAAGTGATAGCTGCAATTTCCTAATCTTTATTATTAGAGAAGTTCCTAATAAAAGCTTCACTTAAACCCAGTGTCTGGCCCTCTGCTTTCCCACGACACAACAAAGGGAAAATATCAACCAAACTGATTCAGTCTCAGTTATTCATAGAATAACCTGGCAATGGAGTCGCCAGCTTTCCCTTCGGTCTTCATTAAAGCCAAAGAGTACATATAAACCAGGCCAGGCCAAAGAAAGTGAATGGCAGGGCCCCTAGGGAGTGATTTGAACAGCGAGACCTTGGGTGACAAGTACATAGTTCCCTGAAAGTTGCAACACAGGTAAACAAAGTAGTAAAGAAGGCACAATGAACGCATGCCTTCATCAGCTGAAGCATTGAGTATAGAAGTTGAGGCGTCGCATTAGTTGTACAGCTCGTTGGTTAGGCTGCACTTGGAGTACTGTGTGCAGTTCTGGTCACCGTGCTATAGAAAGGATATGATTAATCTAGAAAAGGTGCAGAAAAGATTCACAAGAAAGTTGCCTGGACTGGAGGGCTTGAGTTATAGAGAAAGATTGGATAAGCTGGGGCGGTTTCTCCTGGAGCGAAGGAGGCTGAGAAGTGACCTTTTAGAGGTTTACAAAATTATGAGGGGCATAGATAGAGTTGATAGTCACAATCTTTTTCCCCATGGCTGGGGATCTAAAACTAGTGGCCATAGGTTTAAAGTGAGAGGGCAAAGATTTAAAGGAGACCTGAAGGACAAGTTTTTCCCCCACACAGAGTGTGGAATTAGCTGCCAGAAGAGATGGTAGAGGCAGGTACAATTACAACATCTAAAAGATAAACGCAGGCAAATGGGATTAGTGTAATGGGCATATTGGTTGGCATGGATGCATTGGGCTGAAGGGCCTGTTTCCATGCTGTGTAACTCTATGAATCTATGAATTAGATAATTTAAGGTACAAAGAAATGAATGACTGCAGCAAGATCATAATCTTCAACTTTAGCCAGAACTATACTCTATATTGTAAGCTTGGAGCTAGACATCCAAAATAAGCTCCACAGCAACACACACAGTCAAAACTCAGGGGACTGACAGAATGAAGAAACCAGTTAGAAGCTAAATCACTATCAATAGGATCAAAATTTAACTTCAGGTTTCACCCTCCAACATTCTTATTATCAGCAATGGGACAAAGTCAGAATTCCCATTTTCCATCACCAACAAATAAAATTATCTGCTCGGTTCCGGACCGTCTGGACAACAGTAAAATGTCAGGCTGCTGTTCACTGACAACAGTTTGGCGTTCAACACTATCATCTCCTCCAAACTTATTATGAAGCTGCGAGATCTGGGCCTCTGCACCTCCCTCTGCAGCTGGATCCTGGACTTCCTCATCGGCAGACTTCAATCAGTACAGATCAATAACAACATCTCCTCCTTACTGACCATCAACACAGGTGCACCTCAAGGCTGCGTGCTTAGCCCCTGCTCTACTCTCTCTACACCCACGACTGTATGGCTCAGCACAACTCCAATACCATCTACAAATTTGACAACGACATCACTGTTGTTGGCCGAATCACGGATGGCAATGAGTCAGCATACAGGCGTGAGATAAAACATCTGGTTGAGTAGTGCCACAATAACAACCTCGCGCTCAACAAAACCAAGGAGCTAATCGTTGACTTCAGAAAGAGTAAGTTGGGAGACCACATGCTAGTTCTCATTGGTGGGTTAGAGGTGGAGAGAGTAAGCAGCTTCAAATTCCTGGGCATTAACATGATGGTTTCAGTTGACCTGCCTGGGGTCAGCACGTAGATGCAATCACGAAGAAGGTAAGCCAGTGCCTCTACTTTTAGAAGCTTAAGGAGGTTCGGCATGTCACCAAATACTCTAACAAACTTCTACTGATGCACTGTTGAAAGCATCCTGACTGGTTGCATCATGGCCTGGTACAGCAATTCCAAAGCACAGGAATAAAAGAGGCTGCAGAGCGCAGCGAATGCAGCCCAGTCCATCACAAACATAGCCCATCCCACTACTGACTGCATCTACAGGAGGCACTGCCTCAATAAGGTGGCATCTATCATCAAAGATCCCCACCATCCACATCATGCCCTCTTCTCGCTGCTACCGTCAGGCAGTAGGTACACAAGTTCAGGAACAGCTACTTTCCTACAACCATCAGGTTCATGACTAACCTGCATAACCCTAATTCCATCTCAACAACGGAACACTGTGGACCACCTCTTGTACTACCATGGACTTGTCTCCGATTATGTTTATTTTTGCACTAATGTTCTGCAGTCTTTTTTTTCCTCTTCACCGTCTTGTACTATTTATATATAATTTATATTCTGCGTGTTGTCTGAACCTATGTGGCTATGATACTATTGCAAGCAAGTTTTTCATTGTACCTGTGCCTCACCGTATTTGTGTACATGACAATGATATGACTTAACATGCAAAATAAATACCAGCTGTACATGCTGACCTCTCATCAGGTATCAGTCAAGCGCTGCATGCACCAGGCCATTCACTCAGCCCCATTCCTCCAGATAGACCCCACCATGTGTAAAAACCTACCTTGGATACCAGCAATTTCACACATTCTAAATGTCCCTCGTAAATAGCTGACAGAAGTGCTGTAATACCATGTATATCTGGAGCCTGTGGATCAGAGAAACAACAAAGATTAACTGTATTAAAAAGTTAATAACTGTTTAATTCTTTTAACAATATCAATGCAAGCTAATCTTGCCCCCAGCACATTCTCAGTAATGCAAAAAGACGCATTTCACTGTGTTTTGATGTACATGTGACTAATAAATATCTTCCTTAAACAGCAAATTGCCAAAATAATCTTTTTAGTACAAATTTTGAAACAAAACTCAATCAAATTAATAGCACTAAGAATCTTTATTCAGACTTTCACCATATAAAGAGGAATAAAGAGTTGCAAATTCAAGATCAGGAGCAAAATCAGGATGCATGTTTCCCCATGGTGGGCCAGAATCCAGTGTATCTGACACAGGATCCATAAGCCTCTGGAGTAGAATTATAAAGATTTACAGCCCTCCAAGTGAAAATTCTCCTCCTCCCAATCTTAAACTATTTATCCCTTATCATGAAGCTATGACTTTTAGTTCCATTTAAAGATAACTGCTTCTTGGCTTCCATTTTACCAAACTCTCAAAGTTCTGCGTGAACTTTATTTATAAAGCACAATAACGGACCCTTCCAGCCCAACGAGCCTGCACTGCCCAATTACACCCACGTTAACCTACTAACCTGTATGTCTTTGGAATGTGGGTGGAAACCAGAGCATCCAGAGGAAACCCACGCAGTCACGGGGAGAACATACAAACTCCTTACAGACAGTGGCAGGAATTGAACCCCGATCACTGGCGCTGTAATAAGGTTACGCTAACCGCAAGGCTACCGTGCCGCCAATAAGATTACATCTTATTCTTAGTGAATTGAACCTCTAGAATTCACATCTCCACAAAGGACAAACATCTTAATCCAAAAATCAAATGGATGAATCTTGATGGCACTGCTTTCTAGGTCATGTACAATGTTCCTAGGTACGGAGACCAAAACTCCACAAATTATTCCAAATGTAGGGCCACCAAAGCCCCATATTAGAAATGACTTCCACAGAATAATATAACATTGAAACAGAGGAAGAATAAAATTGGTTTGCCCATCTTGTATTGACCTGATTGCTCCCAGCTCATTCAACCTTGCAGAACCCTCCTCATAAACATCAAGGGACTGGTGTTTAAAAAGGGAGAACTGTCCCATGGAGTGGTCAAGAACAAGCTGACACAATCATACTTGCAGAATTATGCCAAACATAGAACATGCCAGACTACTCCAGCACAGTCCCTGGGGCCTGTGCCATCAGCAAGTCATTCCCACCAGAGGTACACAAACAAGAGGTAGTAGCCCTGGGAGCATGCCACATTAACACCAGACCATATGAAGCTGCATAGCATCAGGTCAAACACATGCAAGGAAGCTTCTTCCTGATCTCCCATCCTCTCTCAGTTGAAACAGTGCTCCTCCACGTTCAGGAACACTTGGAAGAACAAAATAGCAAGGCACAGATTGCACTCTGGATGAGGGACCTCAATGTCCATTCCCAGGAGTGACTTGGTAGCAGCAGCACCACTGACCTTGTCTGAAGGACAAAGCTGCCAGACTGGATCAGTAGCAGGAAATGAGCAAGCCAAGGAGGGATAGATCTACCCGACTTCTCTCACACCATTCTACCTGCAGCAGATGCACCTGTCCATGACAGCAATGGTAGAAATGAACATTACATAGTCCTTGTGGAGATAAAATCCTTTCTTTGTACCAATGACCTCCACCATTGTCTTCTGAGGCACTCGTGTTGCGCTAAATGGGATGGACTCTGAAAAGATCTGGCAACCCAAAACAGGGCATCCATGAGACATTGTGGACTATTAGCAGCAGCAATGTAGACCACCACAATCTATAACCCCACACCCTAGCACGTCCTCCACTCAACGATCATCAAGTTAATGGGTCAATATGGTTCAATATGACATTCAGAAAGGCGTGCCAGGAGCTACCAGGTTCAACTAAATTGAGGCGCCAACTCTGGGAAGCTGCAGCAGAGGGCCAGATGCATGCTAATCGTAAAAAAAAGCATGCAATAGACAGAATGAAATAATTGCACAACTAATGTATCAGAGTGAACCTCTGCAGACCTATCACATCTAGTTGGGAATGGCAATAGAAAATTAAACAGCTAATGCGGGGGAGGGAGCTCCAGGTACATCCACATCCTCAACAATAGCAAGGTCTAGCACGCCAATGCTAAAGCATTCACAACCATTCTCAGCCAGAAGGGGCAGGTGAACGACCCACCTTAGCTTTCTTCTTAACACCTCACCAAAGAAGCCAGTCTTCAGCTAATTCGATTCACTCCACTTGATATCAAGAAACAGCTGCGAGCACTGGATGCTGTAAAGGCAGAGGCCAGACAATATTCTGGCTGTAGTACCAAGTTCCAGAACTAGTTGTGCCAGTGCAGTTACAACAATGGCATCTAGACGACCATGCAGAAAATTGCGCATGTTCATCAAAAGCAGGACAAATCTAACCCAATTAATTACTTCCCACTCAATCTACTCTTAAACATCAGCAAAGTGATGGAAAATGTTGTTGACCGTGTTATCAAGCAGCATATATTTACTAATAACCTGCTTACTGATGGTCAGTTAGGGTTTCACCAGGACCACTTTGTTGCAGAACCTCATCATGGCCTTGGACCAAAGAGCTAAATTGCAAAGCACAATGAAAGTAACTGATATCAAAGCACCATTAACTGAATGTGACATCAAGGAGTCCTAGTAAAACTGAAGACAAAAGGCATCAAAGGAATAACACTCCAATGGCTGGCATCATATCTTGCACAGAGGAAAATGCTCTGACAATTAGAGGATTATCCCAATGCCAGGACATGATGTTGGACTTCCTCAGGTGAGTGTCCCATGTCCTTGCCCAACCATGTTTAACCACTTCAATGACTTTCTTTCCATTATCAGGTCAGGGTTTCACAGTGTACAAATCCATGCACAACTCCTCAGTTAAGTCGAACTGTAGTACTTATTAAAAAAGGGCAAGGAAAAACAGGGAGAGTGCAAGGAAAGTTCAGCAAACTGATTCCTGGCTGGTGGTACAGGTGTGTGAGGAAAGAGTGAACTGACTACTGCTATATACCAGCAACAATAGAAACACACAGTCATGTATAAGTGTTAGAAACTATTTTATTAATAACTACTTGTGATAAGAAAAGTAAAAATGAAAAGATATTAAACATTAACCCCAAAACTAACCCAAAGTGTGTGTGTGTGGCAAATTCCCAAACTCCAAGTCTAAGAATAGTTCTCAAAGTTCAGTTCAGCAAGTCATCAGGTGAAACGTGACCAAAGGCTTTTGCAAAACCACCGGTGACCGAAGAGAGAATGTAGAGAGAAATTACGAAATCCACACGTTCTACGATGGAACCCATACGACATAGCTATTGTTCTTCATCCATTGATACGGAGACCAGCAGTCAGTGTCTCTCTCTCCGACTCACTGAGCAAAACAGTCAGCACGTTGTTATCTTGCTGTCTTGATGACACCACACACACACACACACACACACAAACTACTACTCTACTGTTCTGGTGCCTTAAAGGGACATTCACCAAATAGCAACCTGACTCGTAACACTACACATATATTCATTCGAATTTTGAAAGGCGGGAGGAAATCTCATTTCCAATAGGGCTTGACAGGCTGGAGGTAGGGAAGTAATTCTCATGAATGGGGGTGAGCAGGTAGCAAGCCAGGGGTGACAGTATATAGGGTAAAACATTTAGGGCTGAGGTGAGAAGAAATTTCTTCAAAGGGTGGCAAACTTTTGGAATTCTCAGCTTCAGAATGTTTTGCAAGTTAAGCCACTAAATATATTTTCATATATTATTTAAAAAGCCAAGATAGTACTGAATGGTTGAAAAGGCTTGAACGGGCCAAGTGGCCGACTCATGTTACTATTTCTCTCTGCCTTGGAATTCCTTTTCTGACATCAACTGCTGTGAGACATCAGCCATTAGGGATTTCTGGGATTCTGAGATCCAATAGGAATGACACCAATCATCTAGCCGAGCAGACAATTGGATGCAAGAATGCTCAGACAGCAAACCTGGAAGTAAAAAGTTCCAAGCTTTGAACTCATTTTTGACCCTTTTAAAAAGATTAAAATAAAATTTGAGGCATACATATCAAAATCTGTGAACATCTTTAAAGCAGACTTTAAAATAGTACTTGATGAGCAAAAAAGTGAAAGGACACTGCGGATCACCAGGAATGTGGAGTTGAGGTTACAATCACATCGGCCACATTCTTAATGAATAGCGGAGCAGAGCTGAGGAGTTAAGTGGCCCACTCCTACTCCACGTTTGTTTGAAAGTGGAAAATGAGATTTAAAAAAGGTAAATTGTCAAGTACACTTGAAGTAACTGTCTGCAGAAATTAGCCTCCATGAACATTTTTTAAAAAAGCTTTCAAAGAAGCAATTATGACTTTATACACAGTTAAAAACTCAGTTCCATCCTATTCAATAAGAATTAATACTTTGTGTTTTTTTTAAACTAAGATGGCTTGTAACTAATCTGATTTCTGCTGATTGTATGGAGAAGGCTACATGAGCACATCCCATGGAGAAGCAGGGAAATACAGCAACTTCCAGTTTTTAACCACATAAGTGTAGGGGTGTGTACTCCCAACTGTTACTGACCAATTTCCTCCATTACAACAGCAAGGGCTGCAAGCTAGATCATTACTTATTGCATAAACTGAACAAGTATAACAGCCCCAATTCCATCAGACCTAAAGTTATACAGAAATTTCATGTGGCACTTTCAAATGCCTTCTGAAAATTCAGATGGACTACAGATTCTCCTCTATCTATTCAGTTATACCATTACAATTTTCTAAGTACCCTGCAGCCCGAGAAAAGTACTAGTATCTTCCTGCAACTGATATTAGACTATGTAGCCTGGAGTTCCACACATTCTCTTCTACCTTCTTTCTTGAACAGCAAGATTACACTTGTAACTTTCAAATCCACTGGAACTATTCAAGAATCTACAGAACTCTGGATGTTCAAAGTAAATTCATCCACTTCCTCTGTAGCCAATTCTTAAAATTCTAGGGTATGGGGATTTGTTGGCTCTTGGTCCCATAAATTTTTCTGCTCCTTTTTCATTACTAACATTAATAACCAAATTCCTGTCATTGGACTCTTAGTTCCCCACTATGTCTAATACATTTTTGGGGTCTTACTTTGAAGACAGATACTAAATATTTGTTCAACATCTCTTCCATTTTCTTACTCATTATAACTTCTTTGGTCTTGGCCTCCAAATAATCCACAACACATTTTTTCCCCTTTCACATGCATGCAGAAGCTCTTAGTCTTTTTTGAAATATCTTAATAGTTTTATTTTCATTCTAGTCTCTCCTTTATTTTCTTTCATTGTCCTTTTCTGATTTATAAGACCTTCAATCCCCAGTCTTTCTACTCTTATTGGCAATACTGATTAGTATCATTATCTTATGAAGACTTTATTCCTCAACAGAATGTATTTTAGTTGAAAATTATGAATTCCTTATTTTGATGTTCGCTTTTGTGCAACTACAATGCTTTTAATCTTATTTTTTGCCCAATCTATCTCCGTCTATTGCGCCTTGTAACTACATAATGGGATCTATTCAAATTTAAGATTCAGCCTTCTAGTTTCAGCCTTCAAAACTTAATTTGAAGTTCTAACATGGGATCAAATCCTCCCTTGAGCATTCCTTATTACAAGGTAATTAGTATACCTTGCCTCATTTCACAATACTAGATTTGAACTTAGTTGATTCCCTTATTGATGTCTCAACACATTGAGTCTAGAAACTGTTTTAACTGCATTTCATGAACATTGGTCCAAAATATTTTGCCAATTTGATTTTTTCCCCAGGCTCCTTCATTATTCCATTACTGCCTTCTAATTTTCAGTACTAAAACTAATCCAGCTAGCATTTCTATCTTTTGTTATTTCTTAGTTCCACTGATACCAATTGTAAATTGTAATTTCCGGACCAAGATACCTTTATACCACTGCTCTTATTTCATCATTTATCATCAAACTCTAATGGCTGGAGTACAAAGGAAGATGATCGTCATAGAGGCACACAGCACAGAAACAGGCCCTGCAACCCAACCCATCCATGCTGAACAAGTTGCCTACCTGAGCGAGTCCCATTTGCCTGCATTTGATGCACATCCCTCTAAACCTTTCCTATTCATGAACCTGCCCAAATATCTTCTAAATATTGTAATTGCACCCACCTCTACCACTTTCTCTGATAGCTCGTTCCACCTATCCAATACACTCTGTCCCTCAGAATCCCCTCCAGTAACTTTCCCACCACTCACGATAGGCTCACCAACCTGTAGTTCCCTGACTTATTCTTATAGCCCTTCTTCAAGGCACAACATTAGCTACTTTGAAGGAGCGAGGATATAAAAGGATATAGCATGCTCACAAAATTATCCCATCTCTATCTTTTCTAATGATAGGTATTTCTGTTACAGATGAAATATTATATTAAAATCTGTAATTGTTTGGTTTTATTTATTCGAACATTATTATACCTTGGTAAAGCAGACGTGAAGCCAGTGTTACAATGAATATTTTTACATTTTCTAATACCCATTCAGAAAAGTTCAAATAGTGACCAATTCAGTTATTTTTCAGAATGTCTCATCTCCTCAAATTTAGGAATAGAAGCTGCTTCATCAGATGTTAATGTCATTATGCATTCTTGCAGCTAGAAGGCTGGCAAGTGATAACAGATTAACAGGAGTAGGTTATTCCTCCTTTAAAAGCAGTTCTGTCATTTGATGACAATATCTCAACTCCATCAACCTTAATAGGTTTTGTATTCTTCTATACACATGTCTAACAAAAATCTTGACACAATTTTTCTTAAAACAACCAGCTCAACAATTTTTGTTTCAGGTCTTCCCCTAGTCTTTTTATGAAGAAAACAAATCAACCATGATCGAATGACGGAGCAGACTCGATAGGTCGAATGGCCTAATTCAGCTCCTATGTCTTATGTACTGCTCTGGCTTAACATAGCTTCCTGCATAAAAAATTGACAATATACTACAGTTATTCAGTCTGCTAGCCTGCCCATCTAACGCAGGTGATACTGAAGTTATCTATTCTAATCTAGTTTCCTTTTTTGCTTAGATCCTTTTATAGCCTTCCTATTCAAACAGTTATCCACTCTGTCCCAGACCATCAAGCAACTATTTTATGGACGGTTGTCTACTTGCATTCATAGTGCTCTTCTCTTTAGATACAATGAAGTCCATGTGGCATAGGGTATACCATAGTGCTTATGCTTATCAGTGATGCACCACAGTGTCTGCACTTATCAATATTGTTTCAGTTCATTTACTTGATTTATATCAATTACTCAACAGCTGCATGTTGTAAAGTGATCCACATTCCAATATCCCTCTATGGAGAAATTATTTTCTGAATTAATCCCTTTCATTCTCGGTAATGGTCTTGGTCCGTACAGTTTTAACAATTCAGCAAGTGGAAGAATCAATATTTTAGAATCTATCAGAATTCCATTAGGCATCTCCCCATTTGATCTGTGCTCTCCAAGGGACAAATGCAACGCAAATTCTTCATTCATATTCTTTCAGACATAATAATTCCACGTATCTTCATCAGCTCCTCTCTATATCATAGAATCATACAGCACAGAAGCATGCCCTATGGTCCATTGAATCCGCACCAACCATCAAGCACCCAATTACACTAATTCCATCTTATTCTTCCCCAATTCATCCCAGATTCTGCACAACATTTTACATTAACTTTTTCATTTTTTTTGAACATTGAGTATATAGTTATGTGAAGGTTTAGGCTTGGTATGTGACAAAACCAGTAGAAAGTGCATTTTAATCTCTTGATAGTACAGCATCAAACAAGATTGGCAACTGTACCAGTATTTTCTTCAGGTACACTTAAAAGAACCACTGCCTTATGTCATAACTGACATTTAGATACTTGTTCTTATCTTACATTAATTTCTGCTCCCGCATAAATCAGAAACTCCAGGACCTCAAGCTGACCACAGTCTGCTGCAAAGTGGATGGGCTTACGACCAGCTAATTCAATCTTGTTCACATCTGCACCCTGAAGACAGAAAATGTAAAATACCCATTAGAATCAACAAACACAAAATTTGCAAAATTCAACAAATACCCACCAGAGCTGACAAAATATTCAAAAATATTAAAGGGTACACTTAATTAGATCTTAGGTGATCATTAAAATTACCTCAAATGTCTTAACATACATTACATAGCAAGTACAAAACATCCAGGCAAGTGAAAGTGTTGTATAGCACAGCACAATATCTGTATTAAATAGTCTTCAAAAAATAATTAATCAACTTTTATAATAGAAACTAATCATTCAGAGATAGAAGATCTTGACACATCTGAAAAATCTCTCAAAATACTTTATGATCATGGAACTCTTCAGGAAGTGACCCATAAAAACTCCCAAAACTCATAACACATATTAGTCTTCCTTTTTTCAGATAAATTTCCTTCTGCAGCCATTTTGCAAAAAAAATTTCAAACCACTTTCAATCACATTCTCAAACCCTCAACTCCCAAACCAGTTGAAAACTAGTCATCACCATGCCTTAGTGATTGAAGACAAGTTTAACTGTTGCCTTGCTTCCATTGTCAACATCCTCTACCCACTGAAAACTTCACTTCTCTTTCCAGCCACTTTTGATTCCTGAGGTCCAAAATGTACACAAACATCCCTGGTGCACAACTGGCTTAACCATTCATGGTCACAATGATGGAAGAGAGAGACAAATTTTGGATAGCATATGGGTAGCAGAATTCTGCATGTTGGAAATAGTAGAGAATGGAGAATGAGTAAATAATATTTGGGATGACAAAAGGCTTATTGATTATTTCACTGCTGGATGGGCTGGGGATTAGTGTAGTGGCAAGCCACCATACTATTGTGGAAGTTAATGCTCTTTGTGATGGAGGGACTATGACATACAGGCATTTTAAAGAATGATTGAATACATGAACTTTTTAACGACTGAAAATAGGAAGTTGAATGGGATCACACAACATTCCACTATCTGTTTTTCAACTCATTTATCAACATCATCCCAGATTGGATCTTGGGATTTCATGATAAGCAGCAAAACACTTCACTGCACAGCATCAAATTGCAACTGATCAACCATGGTATTACTCAATGATTCTCTAGGAAGAAGGGGGCATTTTTTGTTGCTTCCTACAATGCAAAAATACAATACATTAACTTAGTTTTAAGAGATGGATGATGAGTTACTTGGCCTGTCCTTTCAGCTACAAGACCTCATTTCTATATACAGAAACACTTTGGTAATTTAACTGGCAATTATTTTTTCACATCAGGTGGTCAATTGCTGAAGTAGTTTCTTTGAAAAGAAGTACTATCATCTTTTAAATATTTGTGTCACCCATGTTAAGATGAGGTCAAAGTTAACAATGGAAATTACTGAGAAGCCACAAGTATTTAGAGACCACACTTAGGCAGAATATTGAATTTCATATGCATGACATTTTGCCAAAATACAAAAGAAACTTCAGTTTTTATAATGCAAATGTACTAGGTGTGGACTGTCAGTGAGTCTGTCATTGAGCCTCTGCCCCTTTGATTGGGACCAATGGTTAGTTGGGTGCTAAGCCACTCGGGCATTTTGAACTGCACTGCCTGGGTCCATGATACAATTTCAACAAAGCACCAGTCCTACCCAGCTAGAGATCACCTACCTAATAATGGTGTCTATTCACTTTTTATTTACTAATGGGAAATGTAATTATTGAAATTTCATTCACAATTTGCCACATGAAGTTATTAGCTAAAGTACTAGAGAGCATTAATTAATTCACTTGTGCACAGTACAAAGTACACAACCTTTAAATGAATTTACAGTTACAGGAAAGGCTGGAAATGCATATCAGATCAGGCAGAGAAGAAGAAAGAGATAACATTTCAGATTTAGCACCTGCAATAAGTTTTCAAGATAAGTCTGTCAAGGGTAAAGCTTGGTGAAAACGTAGCCACAAACAAAATTAAAAGGTTGCAATGTTTTGTTATAGTGATACTGGGCAAATAACCACAGTTCTCATACAGTTTACGCAGCAAGTGCTCTTTTCAGACTGACAAATACGAACCCATATCTTGTTCAAAAACAATGTAGAAAATGGAAAGAAATAAACACGAATTTGCATATAAATGGAGCACAATAGATTTCTCCTTCAGCAGTTTCTAATTTTAAAAGTACCATTTTAATGGCTAAGTTTGAAAATTCAGGTGTGGAACTATTCCTAGCCACTGAATCCAAGATGCTGCCAACATTGTTTTTGTTTCTTATTTATTTCGTAACCTGCATGATACAGACTTCAGGTCAAAAAAGACACATTCATGGTCTGCAACCAGCTAAGCTTTCACCTCACCAATATCTTTCCTGGCCTCACGTCAGCTGATATTGCTGGTGGTTCTCTTTGCTTCACTACTATCCATTCCTGCTTAAAATCTGCTGTCGTCATAACTTTCTAAAGAAGATTTTTGATTCTCTTGTTCTTGCAAACTACCGTCTATTTTCAAATACCATTTCCTCTCCAAAACCCTTGAACATCTTGTAGCCTTCAAAATTTGTACCCACTCTTTGAAGAGAGTTAAACAAGTTCTTCAAATTAGTTTTTTGGCTCTGCTCCAGATACCAATACAGCTCTTATTTAAGTCATTATTGATATCCTTGGTTGCAACTACAGCAAGTCTGCCCCAGTCTTTGACATAGCGGACTATAGCCTTTTCATCTCTTACATTCCCAGTCATTGACAGAGAATCTGCTGCAACGGTTTCTCTTTCTATATAATCACACCGTTACTTTGATGTCCCCTCAAAAGTCCATCTTTGGACTTTTTTTATTTCTCATCCACACTTTGCATCTCAGGAACATCATTCAAATGTACATTTCTGAGAGCCAATTTTACTTCACCACCACACTTAACCTCATCATTGTCTGAATTATTAAACCATATGCCCAACATTCAGCCATAGCTGAAGAGAAGTGCTGTCCAACACTAGTTTGTAAATATTGGGAAAACTGAAGCCATTATCTTTAGTCTGTGTCCCACATTCTGCTCCACAGGAATCAACTCTTTCTCCCTCTGGAATCTTCTAAATCTGAACTATTTTCTCCGCAACCATTGCTTCATATAGTATTTGACACAGAGATGATCTTTGGACTATACACGTTATCACTAACACCACTTATATTTTCATGTCATTAACACTGGACTCCTGCCAACTTATTTGCTGCTGATGCCTTCATTTTTGCCTGAATAACCTCTGAACTTGAATATTCAAAAGTATGCCAGGGTGCCTTCCCTTGTTCTACCTTTCATATATTTGAGGCTATGCCATGTCACTAATGGCACAAAGTCCTCTCCAGCCACCAACCTGTAATTACTGACCTACAACAGGCCCCCAACTGGGAAATTCATTTCCAACCTTGCCTCTTTCTACCTCTGATCTTCTCCAGTCCTACAATTCTGAAATCTTTGCTTTACTCAAATTTTGGACCCTTAATCATCCCAGATCACTAGCAATGGTAATCGTGCCTTCAGCTGCCAAGGTGCGAAGCTAAGGAATTCCCTCCCTTTCCACCTTTACTCTCCAAACACACTTTTGGTCACCCGCCTCAATATCTGCATATGAGACTTTGTATCAAATTACATTTGCTGAAAATTCCTGTGGTGCACTTTGAGGCATCATTAGTATTTTAAAAGCATTACACAAATACAATGTGTTCCTGTTGATATTTTATAAACTCTGAACAAATATTTCTATGGTTATTGACCAAAAGTTAGAAAAACGCAGATAGTTTGCATTTGCTTGTAAATAATTGTAGACTTCAAAGTAGCTATGGTCAAGACTAGAGTGGAACAAATGGGTAAAAATACTGTCTGCTTGCGCTACTAGATTTACACGAGGGAAACTAATAAGCTTGCCTTCATTCACTGAAACAAAACAAAAAAAAAGCAATTAAACCAAGTTTGGAACATACAAGGAGTATGAAACTGTTCAAAGTACAAAAAAAGTATTACCATTCTGTCACTAGGCACCACTTAATTACCATCTCCAGCCAAGGACAATCCTGCCCCGTTGATTGGGTGTTCACAGTTGCATATGTGACCACAGTACGGAGTTCAAAATTTCCAGATCCTCAGCATGTTATGACTCCATTACCTTCACTTTGACCACAATTCTGGATTCTTAACTAGCCCAATTTTATTGCACCAGCAATTTATGAAAGTGTTTTTTTCCAAAGTCTGCTTGAACTTGGCACTTTTCGGTACAATGTTTTTGTAGGCAGAAAGGCAAAGAATAACCACTCTGCTACTGACAGACAGATGACAATAGATCTGATTATGAATACAATCCTCTACCTATCTGTTCTTGCAAATCACAATTCCATTTGTTTCATCTCAAAGTTATGCTAATCTTACTGGAAATCCTTCTTAAATGGCCCTATTCAAAGTTATAAACAACATCTTTTGGTGACTCTGGTGCATTTTCCTTCTTTGCCTTTCTGCTGCCTTTAACAGCTCTCCTCAATTTTCAATGCCTCTGCTATCAGTGCTCTTTGATGGTTCCACTCTTATCTTTACAATTACAGTTAGAAAATATTTAACAATGGCTATTTTCAAAGTTACATTTCATCCACTGTATTCCCTGAAGTTCTACCTTTACCATCTTCCTCTTGACCCGTCTGTGCATGACATCCCAACAGAATTGGAATAGATTCATCAAATTAGTACTGCATAGAAGATTAGTCATTCCTTTGAGCTCATTGCAGCTTCCTGTTGAGCAACTGATTCGCTCCATTTCTCCTCTTTCCTCATTGCCCTGAAAATGATTTAGCCCCTAGCTTCTTCTGCATTCTCCCCTTCATTTGCCCTATCATTTGCATCAGAGGCATCAACTGTACAACCATGGTCTAGAACGATTTCCTTTCTAACAGAATACCACCTCAAACAAGTGTTATGCCGTTTTCCCTAAAAATCTCCTTCTTGGCTTTCATTTCTTTTGTTACATTAAGCACTGCGTTCAACACACAGATTGCTGGGGCCTTTAACCAATAACTTCGTGTCCTCTCTAGCCACAGATTAGAGGTCTGTGAGGTCCCGGAGGACTGGTCAGTAGCTGATGTTGTTCCATTGTTCAAGGAGGGAAACAGGGATACTCCTGGTAACTATAAACCGGTGAGTCTCATGTCAATGGTAGGAAAGTTACTGGAGAGGATTCTTTGGGATAGGATTTATGAGCATTTGGAAAACCATAGCCTAATTAGGAACACTCAGAGTGGCTTTGTGCAGGGCAAGTCGTGCTTGATTGAGTTTTTTGACGACATAACAAGGGTGATTGATGAAGGTAAAGCTGTGGATGTTGTCTACATAGATTTTAGTAAGGTGTTTGACAAGGTCCCTCATGGGAGGTTCATCCAGAAGATGCATGAGATCCAAGGTGAACTGGCTGTTTGGATTCAGAACTGGCTTGCCTGTAGAAGACAGAGGGTAGTGATCAATGGGACTTATTCTAGCTGGAGGTCTGTGACTAGTGGTGTTCCTCAGGGAACTGTACTGGGACCTCTTCAGCTTGTGATGTATACAAATGACCTGGATGAAAATGTACATGGGCGTGCTAGTAAATTTGATACAAAGGTTGGTGGTGTTGTAGATAGCGTAGAACACTGGCAAAGGACACAGCAGGATATAGATCAGTTGCAGATGTGGGCGGAGGAATGGCAGATGGAGTTCAACCCAGCCAAATGTCAAGTGTTGCACCTTGGGAGATCAAATGTAAAGAGACAGTACACTGTTTATAGCAAGACCCTTAACAGTGTTGATGAGCAGACGGATCTTGGGGTCCAAGTTCATAGCTCCCTGAAAGTGGATACACAAGTTGATAGGGTGGTAAAGATGGCATATGGCATGCTTGCCTTCATGAGTCGAGGCAATGAATTCAAGAGTCAGGAAGTTATGCTGCAGCTCTATAAAACTTTAGTTAGGCCGCACCTGGAGTATTGCATTCAGTTCTGGTTGCCCCATTATAGGAAGGATGTCAGGGCTTTGGAGAGGGTGCAGGAGAGGTTTACCAAGATGCTGCCTGGATTAGAGGGCATGTGCTATGAGGAGAGGTTGGACAAACTTGGGTTGTTTTCTCTGGAGCAGTGGAGGCTGAGGGGAGATCTGATAGAGGTTTATAAGATTACGAAAGGCATAGATAGAGTAGACAGCCAGCATCTTTTCCCCAGGGTTGAAATGTCTAATACCAGAGGGCATGCATTTAAGGTAAAAGGGGGAAAGTTCAAAGGAAATGTGTGGGCCAAGGTTAAATACAGGTGGGTGCTTGGAATGCACTGCCTGGGGTGGTGGTGGAGGCAAATACGATAAGGGCATTCAAGAAGCTCTTAGATAGGGACATGAATGTGAGGGAAATGATAGGATATGGACACTGAAGGCAGAAGGGATTAGTTTAGTTGGCCATTTTTTTTATTAATGTAATTGGTTCGGCACATTGTGGGCTGAAGGGCCTGTTCCTGTGCTGTACTGTTCTGTTCAATATTCCATGATATACAAATACAATATTTTACTGCAAACCTATTTTAAGGATATAGAAAAATTGATCAATAGCATCATGAGCTGAACTTTCTGGGAACATTCTAATTCAACTGTTTTTTTTCCCAATCACCATAACTTCTTTGTTCCAATGCAGACTAAATATCATCAGGCCAAAAAAGCAGAATATTTATAATTGATGTGTAATCACCGTTGATGAGGAGAGACATTTTCATTTGAGTTCAATTACTGAACTCAACTCAAAAGATAGTCCTTCAGTTGTTTATTCACTGCCTAATAATGTCTATTACAATCTTCAGTGATTTTGGCCCCAGTTTATCTGTCACACAGGGAACTAACCCTTTAGTGTAGATCAGTTTCATCAGCACAGAATTAATTTTGATTTCATTGCTGATTTTTTTTTGATTGCTGATTTGATTTTGATACTTGATTGCTAATGTGATGATAAAGCAGACCAAGGATACTTCCCCAAAACACCTCCTTACTTGTTGTAAAAAGATGCCCATATCATTATCATTAGAACAAAAGGTCCACCAGACAAGACACAATACCATCCACCTCTGAAGGTCTAACTGTATTGGAGCAAGTTTCTGCTGTATTTTGATAGATGAGAAAGGACTCATTATTAGAACCCAGAGATTCTCATCACAAGGAAATCAATTTGTTCTAAAGTGAAACAGAGAACTTTTGTCTTGTACTTTTCATTGGCACCAACATGATTTGCTATTCTCGCTATATGCTGGCTTAATTTTAATTCCAATTAACATTAAGCCTAAAGTTGAGCAGGCACCAACTGTGCACATCAGATTTGAGAACCAAAAGTTTTTAAATTACTGGGAAAACCACCACTTCCAGAAGTAGACACAAGAGATTCTGCAGATGCTGCAATCTGGAGCAACACACACAACATGCTGGAGGAACTCAGCAGATTTAGGCAACATCTATGGAGAGAAATAAACAGTCTACGTTTCGGGTCGAGACCTTTCATCAGGACTGGAAAGGAAGAGTGCAGAAGTCAGAATAAGGAGGTTGGGGCGGGGGGGGGGGGGAGGAGTACATGCAGGCAGGTGATAGGCGAGTTCAGGTGATATGAGAGTCCAGGTGAGGGGGGAAGGTACGAGGGTGGGGGAGGAAGGAGATGCAAGAAACTGAGAGGTGATGGGTAGAAGATGCAAAGGGCTGAAGGAGAAGGAATCTGATAGGAGAGGGCAGTGGACCATGGAATAAAGGGAAGGAGGTGAGAAATAGATGGGCAGGTCATGAGGGTGGGAAAAGAAAATAGAATGAGGGAAGACGGGGGGGGGGGGGGGGGTGTGGAAAAAAAAGAGGGGAGGAATTACCAGAAGTTAAAGAAATCGATGTTGAGGCCATCAGGTTGGGGACTACCAAAGCGGAATATGAGGCGTTCTTCCTCCAATCTACATCTGGTGTCAACGTGGCAGTAGAGGAGACCATGGGTAGACATGTCGGTATGGGAATGGAATGTGGAACTGAAGTGGCTGGCCACCGGGACATCCTTGCTTTTGTGGCGGACGGAGCGAAGGTGCTCGATGAAGCTGTTACACGACACAGCTCCGCCCTCATGACCTGCCATCTATTTCTCACCTCCTTCCCTTTATTCCATTCCCTTCATTGCCTTCTCATACCAGATTCCTCCTCCTTCAGCCCTTTGCTTCTCCTATCACCTCTCACCTTCTTGCATCTCCCTCCTACCTTCCCTCTCTCACCTGGACTTACATATCACCTGAACTCGCCTATCACCTGCCTACATGTACTTCCACCAACCCACCTCCCGCACCCCCCCCCCCATGCCCCTCCCCGACCTTCTTATTCTGGCTTCTGCCTTTCTCGTCATGAAGGGTCTTGACCAGAAACGTCGACTGTTTATTTCTCTCCATAGTTGCTGCCTGACCTGCTAAGTTCCTCCAGCATTTTGTGACTTCCAGAAGTACCCTTAAACCATTTAGCCTAAGCTTTGTATACCCAATCTTGGATTTCAAACTTTCATATCACACAGGAGTTGCACGTACTGTTCGGCACACTAGAAAAATGTTCCCTGGGAGAGGCAAAAATCAGATAAAGAGCCAGGCGAACTTGTGGGCAAACTAAATCTGGAGAATTCCTCTCCATCTCTCACAGATGATCAAACCTATACAGGACATCATTTTGCACCTGATAATTTAACACTGTGTTTATCTATTGTTTCCTGGCCAAAAGCACATCTGCCCCAACTTGATGACAGTGAACCTGCATCTACTGCAGGAAGTGGCAACTTGCTCCAGAGGTCTTCTTTTCTCTGGAAAAAGATCTACTTTCTGACCTAGATTTGGGCTTAAAATGAGCAAGAGAAAGGTTGGCCTTTTCAATGAACTGTACAATAGAAGCAATTACAATAGGACCAAAAAATGCATTGACAATAGCTAGCTGTCCAACAAAAACACGACTCTTTCTGGAAAGATTCCCCCAAAAGAGTAAACTGCTAACAGCATCCAAAACATTAGTCTGCTGTTATCAGCATTGCCATTCAACACCATATACTATTGCTGACATGTGGTACAAGGCCTCACAATTCTTTGGTCAGAATGAAGGGTTCTAAAATCTACTGAGCATTGCAAAACCCCTGCATCCAGTCACTTTACTTTTACAAATGCTGCAGCCCTTCATAAGTTCATGTTGAGGATTGCACCCTGAATCACGTTTGAAGGACGAGGAAAAGCACGATTCTGATGCAAGAACTCAGAGCATGAAAATGAGAAAAAGTAAACCGACAGAACAAGGGTGAGTGACTACAGTCATAACTACATTCTTCTTCTTAGTCTCTCAGGAGTGGTTCTGTGACTGACGAGACCAATGTGGAAAACCTATCCATCTTCAACATTTAGGGCAGGGGTTGGGTGGTCTGCCTGTTCATACTTCCTTCCAAATGTGAGGTTATCCACTTTCCCACATTATAGCCCACCTCCCTACACACTCACTTAATACACCCAAATCCCTTTTATAGATTCATTGTAACCTCCCTATAATTCAGATATCCAACCATCTTTGTATCATCAACCAAATGACTACATTACATTCAGCCCTTTCATCCAAGTCAATAATATAGGTTATAAATAGTTGAGGCCCCAGTACCGACTCCTGTAGCACCCCACTGGTTTGATAGCCAATCTGAAAGTGACCTATTTTCCTGTTAGTCACTCCCCTATCCATGCCAATATATTATCCTAACCCTGTGAAGTAACCATTCATGTAACAACCTTAAGGTGCCTTAATCACTACCGCTCAGTGGCTGATACCCACCATCATGAAGTGCTTTGAAAGGCTGGTCATGACACGCATTAACTCCAGCCTCCCTGACAACCTCAACTCACTGCAATTCACCTATCACAAAAACAGGCCTACAGCGGACCCCATCTCCCTGGCCCTACACTCATCTCTGGAGCAACTGGACAGTAAAGACACCTACGTTAGACTACTGTTTATTGACTACAGTTCCTCCTTCACTACTACAATTTCAAGCAAACTCATCACCAAACTCAGAGACCTGGGACTCAACACCTCCCTTTACAACTGGATCCTTGACTTCCTGACCAACAGGTCGGAATCAGTAAAGATAGGCAGCAACACCTCCAGCATGATTATTCTCAACACTGGTGCCCCACAAGGCTGTGTCCTCAGCCCCCTACTCTACTCCCTATATACTCAGGAAGGAGATAGAGAGCTTAGTAACATGGTGTCATGACAACCACATTTCCCTCAATGTCTGCAAAAACAAAAGAGCTGGTCATTGACTTCAGGAAGGGGGGCAGTGCACATGCTCCTATCTACATCAATGGTTTTGAGGTTAAGAGGGTTGAGAGCTTCAAGTTCCCAGGAGTGAACATCACCAATAGCCTGTCCTAGTCCAACAACATAGACGCCATGGCCAAGAAAGCTCACCAGCGCCTCTACTTCCTCAGAAGGCTAAAGAAATTTGGCATGTCCCCATCAACCTTCACCAATTTTTAATTGATGCACCAGAGAAAGCATCCTATCTGGATGCATCAGGGCTTGGTATGGCAACTGCTCTGCCTGTGACTGCAAGAAACTGCAGAGAGTTATGGACACAGCTCAGCATGTCACAGAAACCAGCCTCCCCTCCATGGACTCTGTCTATACTTCTTGCTGCCTCGGTAAAGCAACCAGCATAATCAAAGACCCCATCCATCCCGGACATACTCTCTTCTCCCCCTCCCATCAGGCAGAAGATACAAAAGCCTGAAAGCACGTACCACCAGGCTCAAGGACAGCTTCTATCCCGTTGTTATAAGATTATTGAACGGTTCCCTACGGTACATGCAACAATAATAAATCAATTCCAATCTTTTCAAATGCCTTTTGGGGATCCAAATATACATCTACTGGCTCCTCTTAATCCATCCTGTTTGTTATTCTAGGAAATTTGTCAGAACAATATTTCCCTTTAGTAAATAATGATTAAAACAAAAAGCAGGTAAATAAATTGCTAGTGGTGCAAAACAGTATACTGAATTCTACACTGAAACATCGTGGTATTGGGGGTGTTAAATAAAAGATTAGTGTTGATGTTTAATCTTGCTATAACAGTTCCAAAATCACTAACAGTTAACCGGAACCCTTTGAACCAGTCATTCACATGGTAAATAAATCCAATGATACAAAGAAAGTCCTTTCCCTTGACTATACAGTATTGCTCTTAAATTTTCTATCAAGAACTTGTTTTAAATATTGAATCACCTCTGCAGTCCACAATATAATATTAGCAACAGGAAGCAATTTTTTTTTATCCATAAGTGATACTAACTCCAATAACATCCTAACTCAAAGCTATCAGTTGCCACCGTGATAAAACGCACAAATAAAAAGCTCAGGTGTAGAAACAACAATCCCAAACAGGGGATGCATGCTTGAGGATCGCTGTCTGTATTGCAATCCTGCCACCTTTTAGGCCACAAAAACTCCAGGCATTAGACTCCCTCGTGTTGGAGGTGGTCAATCATCTACCTTTGACATTCAACAGTATTACCATCGGCCTGTTGCCCTCCAGCTACATGCCGGAGGTCACTGCTGGCCAGAAACTCAACTGGACCAACCACATAAATACCAAGGCTACAAGAGCAGGTCAGACACTGGTTATCTTGTGGTGAATCACTCTCTTTCTGAAACACCAAAGCATTTCCACCGTCTCCAAGGCTTGTCAGGAACACAATGCAATGCTTTCTACTTTGCTGGATGAGTACAACTATAAGGACACTCAAAAAGCTCAGCATCATCCAGAACAAAGTAGCCCACTCGATTGGTACCCCATCCACCACCCTGATTATTCATTCTGTATACTATTACTGAACTGTGGCTGCAGTGTATACCATCAACAAAATGCATTGCAATTACTTGCCTAAACTACTTCAAAAGCACTTCACAAACTCACATCTGAGGACGACAAGGGCAGAAGTTGCACGGGAACACCATTATGTGCACGTTCCTCGCCCAAGTCACATACCATCCCGAAGCTGAAATACATCAGTATCACTTCACTGTCACTGGAACACGAAACCCAGCAGCACTGTGGGTAAACTTTCTCCAGAAGTACAACAATTGAAGAGGTTAGTTCACCACCACCTCCTCTAGGGATGGGTAACAAATGCTGACCGCCAGTTAGGCCCAGGTCCCTATGAAAATGAATAAATATAAATCTTCTGAGCCTAAAACTCTCTTTTGTGGGTTGGGACAGAGAGAAGACAGATGCTGAAGCATACACAATGAATAAGGAATAAAAATGCACAAAAATAAATAGACTAAATACTAATGATTCTGCATCTTTACTCTTCCGTTTTTCTTCATCTACTTAGGCAATCCCTTGGGATCCACTCCAGGCAAAGCAAGGCTTTCCAGTTTAGATCCCAATGGAACTGTACCTTTGGTGGTATAGCCAAGGTATTTGAAAAAAATCTCTACAGCTGGTAAACAGTTGCATTAAGGGTGTGACCACAAGGTTTTCCATATCCTGAGAGATATGTTATCAGATCCAATGGAGAATTCAATGCAATACAAAAATATGATTAAGTATCACAATAAATCTTTTAGTTTTCCTGTGGTAGTGTCATAGAGTCATGCAGCACAGAAACAGGCCCTTCAGCCCAACCGGCCCATGCCAGCCCAGGTGCCTATCTGAGCTAGTCCCATTTGCCTGCATTTGGCCCACGTCCCTCGAAACCTTTCCTGTCCACGAGCCTGTCTGAATGTCTATTAGATGTTGTAATCATAACTGCCTCTACCACTTCCTCTGGCAGCTCATCCCATGTACTCGCCACTCTGTGTGAAAAAGTTGCCTCTAAATCTTTCCCCACTCACCTTACACCCATGTCCTCCAGGTTCTGGGAAAAAGACTGTGACCCTTCACCTTATCTATCCCCCTCATTATTTTATATACCGTTACAAAGTCACCCCTCAGCCTTCTACACTCCAGGGAAAAAAGTCCCAGCATATCCAGGCTCTCCATATAATGTAAGCCCTCCAGTCCTGGTAACAACCCAGTGAATTGGAAGGAGTAGAGAGTGTGGGTTGGGACAGAGAGAAGGCAGATGCTGAAGCACACACAATGAAAAAGGAATAAAAATGCACAAAAATAAATAGACTAAATACTAATGATTCTGCATCTTTACTCTTCCCTTTTTCTTCATCTACTTAGGCAATCCCTTGGGATCAAGGATGATTTGCATCCACTCCAGTGGAAGATGCCAATGTGTGAATTCTGAACACCAACTGGCATTGTGAGGTCTTTGTTCAAAGACAAGGAGATCCAAGAAAACTGGAGACCAGGCTCTGGTTCACAATTCAGCTCATATGTGGTGCCAACTTGACTATGTAAACCTCTTCACATACTTCCTTCAAGCTCAGTGGGGAGAACAAAAGATACACAAGAAAAAAAGATGAAGAATAAAAGAATCAGTAAATGATTACAGCATGAAAGGAAGCCATTTGGACCACCAATCCTGTACCAGCTCTATACAAGAGCAAACCTGTTAATCCAAATACCCCTATTCGCTGCCCAAAGCCCTGCAAACATCTGAACATTCAACACCGTGAATGCAAAGAAAAAATGCAATTTAGTTTTTCTTGTTGAAACTTTGAGTAAACTAGACTGATTCTAATTGGAAAATGGTTCCCCGAAGTTTTGTACTGCACAATGCACGGTAGTACAGATCGCCATCTGAAAAAAAGATTCAAAGCAACTGGCATCGGGGCACAGGTCACAAGGCAGGTACAGACCATATTACTGTTTCCAGAATGTCAGTATCAGCAGGTTTTAAACAGAGGTCTCAAATTTTTCATACTGCAACCTACTTTGGAAAGATTGGTCTTTCCCTCAACCCCAGCTATACTGTATTCTAGACAATGAATAAAAACCATTTGAATTCATAAGGATACATACCACTAAGTACTCACTTAAAACCACTGAACTTAACATTTAATGTACGAATAATAAAAAATTCTAGACAATGAATAAAAACCATTTGAATTCATAAGGATACATACCACTAAGTACTCACTTAAAACCACTGAACTTAACATTTAATGTACGAATAATAAAAGAAATACAGGCCTTCAAGTGCTCCAGTATAAAATTCTCAAGTATTCACATATCCTTAAAAACTGCAAGTTTTCTGCTTTCAGTCTCTTTTTGTGACCATTGGTTACTCTGGAAAGCACATCTTACTACAACTATGAGAGGTCCTATTTTAGGCAGCAGTCATTCTTCTGACTTCCCCATGGGAGGTTTTCAATCTGGTGTTGAGTTAGGGAAGTATTGAGTTATGGAACCACATGAAGATTAAATATAGCCTGCCTACTTCTCATAAAAGACTACAAAACATGAATTACATTATCAAGTGGCTATTCTTCAAGTGTAGATTAACAGGAGTCCAACTTGCACATTAACTGAACACTAGACTGTTCAACCCTATCCTTAGCAATTAAACCTGAACCGTCTATTAATTCCCCTCCACAACAGAAAGAACCTGATACTTCCTTACAAAATGACCACACATGTGAAGAAGGCAGAGTAGGGGGTGACTGTAATGGTTCTTTTGTACCCCATTGCTTCTCCTGTTCCAATGATGCAGATGTCAACTCTTCTAGCTCCATCTGCCTTATGCAAGCTCTCAGGTCTTCATGAGCTATTGAAGCCAAATGTGGGCAGAGCTACTCAAAGTGCATCTTAGAATGAAATGCAAGCAGGTTTCCGGTTACAACCCTTCATCCTGATAAACTATTCCAATTGTTATTCTAGCATCTGTTTGAAGACAATTAACATTCCATGATTTTATCCTTCTGAACCACTGTTTGAAAATACTATTCTGGATTTGTTACATTTTCAAATTACATCCTGGAAATTTTATCTCATTCCTCATTCTCTATCTTTTGAAAAATAGGAATCAATTTGTTTCATCCATCCACAAACCTTTAGGACTTGGGTGACCCCTGATGAAGATTGAACTAAACAACAGTTCTGTAGATTTGAATTCAACTGATTTGTCTGTGTAGCATAATATTCTGGCTTCTTTTGTTCCCAACATAACACATGCTTGTGTCAAAAGAGTTTTGTACTCTTCTCTTAAACTGTATCAACAAGAATATTCCTACAAGTGTACTACTTTACATTTATCTTTAATTTCCCATCATTCAGTTTAGTATTTACCATGTCAAGATCTCTTTGTAAGTTCCTGGTTGCATCACAAGTTTTCTCTAGCTCAAGCCAACTCTAGTTATGTGCTGTCTACACATTTCATTACATAATGCTGAAAACAGGAGCAGATGTTTCCAACAAAAACATGAAGTACTGACATTGACTTCTTTTGGAGATTAGACTCTCGAGGGGTCCTTGCATTATCAGGCATCACCCTACCAGTCACATGACAAACATTGAAGCATCGAACAAAGCTAGAATCCATTGTTTATCTCATTTAATAAAAACCTGTGTGACTGCATACATTTGGTTTGTTTCTGCCAAAGTTCTCATTATTTTCCTTAAGCAGTGGGATAATTTGATCAGTTTTTTGTTCTGAACTATTCCAGGAGATTATTGGTGTTTTCATTAATTACAGAGATAACAAACAACTTGAAATTTTTCAACTGGTCAAAGCAAGTGATCACAGATTACAAAGAGAAGATCATGGCTGAAAAACCTGTCTTTTGTTTTGAATAGGTGACTCAAGACGTGGACAGGGAAATGTCTAAAGGCCCCTGTAAAAGCTCCCCTGCCCATATCCCAAAGAGATTGTCAACTTGGGAGTGGACATTCGTGGAGCTGGAGGCAAATATTAACTTGATTACGAAGTGGACTGAGCAATAGGAGTCTGAGTAGGAACAGTTGTCTAACAAATAGAGGTGATTAGTTATGTCTTGCAGACATGTTTTGTACCACTACTATTCACTGTATTTATTATCAGCTTAATCTACAGGTTAAAACCTACATTTTCAAATGCTGACAATACAAAGATATTAATTAAATGGACAGGCAAATGAATTTCAATGGAAGCTAATATGATGTCATCCACTGCAAAGCTAAAATGGATGGTTAGCATCAGATAGATCTAAATTGTGAATAGATGTACTAATGTAGGTACAAAGATTATGAGGGGTTCCTTGCATGTGGATTTGTAAACTGCCAAGTACAGTTTGATCACAGATGTAGTACAGTGAGCACCACACATTAGGAATATGCATTTAACAGCACAATAATTGAGAAGAAATCGCACAAACTGGGCCTGCATTTCGGGTGGGGGGGGGAGGGGGGGGGTGCGCGCAGAGAAAGAGGTGCAGAGAATTCCAGAGACTCACTACTCTGAGAGAAGTTGTTTCTATGCAGCTCAATTTTAAATGATTGCCTCCTTATTTTCTAGCCACATCCTCATGTTTGTGACTCTCTCATTACTGAAAATATCTTAACATCTACCCTGTCAAGCCTCTCTTAGAATCTTATGTTTCAATAAGGTCACCCCTCATTCTTCTAAACTCCAAGGAACATAGCCCAAAACCATAGCCTCTTTTGGTAGGACAACCTTCTCAACCAGGAATTAGCACGGTGACTGTCCTTTGGACTGCCTCCAATGCTAATACATCCTTTTTTTAAAAAAAGTTAAAGGGACCAAAACGGTACACAGTATTCCAGATGCGGCCTGTACAACTGCAACAAAACCTCCCTGTTCATTAACTCCAATCCCTATTCATGATCTTACACCTTCACACATTAAAGTCCATTTGCCAGGTTTTTCCCCCAGTCACGCCCTCATCAGAACATGCCCTTCTAACTATTTTTGTATTATGGGCAAACTCGGAAACATTGCATTTTGTTCCTTTTCCCTGGTCATTAATTTAACTAGTAAACAATTGAGGGCCAAGAACTAATCATGGGGTACTACACTAGTTACATCACTCCAGCCCGAAAAGGACCCATTTATTCCAACGCCATCGAGGACATCTTCAAGAGGCGGTGCCTCAAGAAGGCAGCATCCACTATTAAGGACCCTCACCACCCAGGACATGCCCTCTTCGCGTTACTACTATCAGGGAGGAGGTACAGGAGCCTGAAGACCCACACTGAACATTTTAGGAACAGCTTCTTCCTCTCCATCATCAGATTTCTGATTAGTTCATGAACACTACCTCGTTATTCCTCTTTTGCACTATTGATTTATTTTCGTGACTTATAGAAATGTTTATGTCTTGCACTGTACTGCTGCCACAAAACAACAAATTTCAAAACATATGTCAGTGATAATAAACCTGATTCTGATCTCTTTGTTTTTTTTCTATGTTTCAGCCAGTTTTCAATGTTAACAATTTTCCTCCAATACATAGAAACACAGAAAAGCTACAGAACAATTCAGGCCCTTCGGCCCACAAAGCTATGCCGAACATGTCCCTACCTTAGAAATTACTAGGCTTACCCATAGCCCTCTACTTTGCTAAGCTCCATGTACCTATCCAAAAGTCTCTTAAAAGACCCTATTGTATCCGCCTCCACCACCGTTGCCAGCAGCCCATTCCACGCCTTGGGAAAAACCCAATAACTTGGGTTTTTAGTTGGCATTTCAGATCTGAAAAGTCTTGGATTTGAAGTGTTAAATGTTTCTATTTCCACAGATGCTGTCTGATCTGCTGAGTGTTTCCAGCATCTCATTTTTTAAACTTCAGATTTCCATCATCTGCAGTTATTTTTTTTAGTTTTGGGAAAATGAAGATCCTGCACTAATAATGCAAGTTGCCACTGTTAAACCCAAGTAACGCTCTTCCAGTTGCTTCTACACTAGAATTACAACTTTCAATTTTACATCATCAGATGATTCAGTTGGTTGTTAAGAATGCAAAATTGATCTGCAGTACTATTATGTACTGCCAAAGAATGAGGCAGAATGCCACCAATGAAAAAAAAGGCAAGATTATCAGATATTTCTTTCATTTGGACCACAGTTTGGAAGGTTTATAATCCAAATACCAATCCACCAGCTGCCAGGTGCTTTGTAAATTAAGGCTGAAGAGAATTTCAGTTAGAGATTCCTGTCATTCATCCAAGTACAGATATTTATGGGAAGAGTCACCCACAATAATGTGTGATGCAGGCAAACAAGACAGCCAAAACTAACTCTGGAAGAAAATGAAATATAATTTTCAGTGTAGAAATCTAAATCAAATCCATATACACAATATAGTAACAACAGCATTTCTTAAAGAAATTCTCACTGCAGCTGCCTTTGGTGCCACTAGCTTTAATTGAAGGTGTTAAGTTGTACAGAGGGACACAAACAGGTGGGCATGAATGGTTGCAGATGGACTGCAACATAAGCATGTGTGAGATTTCAAGCAAAAAAAATTACATGTTTTTTCTAACAATTTGTTCCATTTATCTTAGGAAGTAAATACTTGCCAAAGGCCTCCTGGAGTGAAGAATTTTTTTTAAATGAGGGAAGTTTGAGCCAAATGGGTCTATATTCTCTGGAATTCAGAAGAATGAGAGAAGGTCTCATTGAAACTTACAGGCCTCCACATTCAACAGACCTTCCTCCACAATTTCCACCAACCCTCAATAGGATTCCACCACCAGATACATCTCATTCTCCTTCCCACATTCCCTCTGCAATTTCCATGCTCTGTTCTTCCATTTCCATTAACCACTCCCCTTCTAATAGCAGTTTCCCATGCAATCATAGGAGATGCAACAAATGGCTTTTACCTCACCCCTTCCCACCAGAGACACAAACATTCCTTCTGTGTGAAGCAGCATTTCACCCGCACTTCTCCCGATTAAGCAAACCACATTCATGGCTCATAACATGGTTTCCTCTATACTGAAAACAAACATAGGTTGGATGACCACTTTGCAAAATTAGGTTTACAACTTAATTCAATTACCTATCGCTTTAATTCTCCACCCTATCTCCATTCTGACCCCTGCCTTTGGTTTCCATCTTGCTCCATCTGTGGTCAACACAAGCTCAAGGAGCATCATCTCATCTTGCAACTAGGCATGTTGCAGTCCTTGGGACCTATTACTGAATTTAACAAGTTCAGGCAAGCACACTATTTCTTTTTTTTCCTTCTCTTTCTACAGATGTTTCATTTTTGTTTAAGGTTTTATGGGAGCTCGAAAGGGATGTTTTCCTTGTCTGAGGGGTTTACAACGAGGAGATATAGCCTCAGAATAAGGGATCAGACATTTCAGATAAAGTTAGGATGAATTTCTGCACCTAGGTGGTTTTGCATATATAGTTCAAATATAGTTGAAGGCTGTTCATGCTCAGTTGTTGAGTATATTCATGCCTGAGATTGATAGATTTCTGGAATCCAGGGGAACCAAAAATATGGAGATCGGGTGGAGAGTGGCACATGGTAGAAGATTGGCCAGGACCTTGTTGAGCGACAGAACACGCATGAAAAGATTGCTGCTTCCATTTTTATACCTATCGCTATTTCCCTCATACAGCCTCTTCTAACTATTCTGAATGATTACTTTTTAAAATAGTGAAACATTTCCTGGCAAATGAAAGAGAATAATGACAGCAAAAAATAATTTATAACTATGTTAACACTGTAAATGTCACATAATGTAATCACTGTTATAGAATCCTACCATACAATAGATTATTTTAAAACTTTAAATATCAGAAAAAAAATCAACAGGCCAATCACATTGGCTTTTCCAAAGTTAACCTTTCTCTCTTCAAGAGATAAAATAATGAATATCATTCAACCCAAATATAGTGTCTACTGCAGTGGGTACCTAGCAAATCATTCTACACCCTCATTACCATCTTATTTAAATTATAAATGTTGTCCCAAAACCTACTATTTCCTTAAATTGCAACCAAAGAAGCAACAACAAACATAAAATAACTCTTTCAGAATTACCAATGGGCCACTGTGTCTGCCTACGTCACCCTCATAAAACTTGCATGTGATGTTTTAATAAAAATTACATTTTCTAAGCATCAATTTGAAAGCATGTAAAATAGAAAAGAAAAATACTGTACTTCAAGATTATACACAAGCCCAAATCAGGAAAAGAAATGTAGTTCTTTTAGAAACATCCACAGAAACCAGTAGAAATCTTGGATATTCTTCTCCAAATGGCTCTGGATGCTATGTCATATTATAACATTTATAAAAATGTGAATGAGGTAGCTGTGTAAAATAAAGATACCAAAGAATAATGAGCAAAAGCCTTTAATGACACTGAGGTACAGATCTGCATGATCCCACTGAATAGATTTGAGGTTAAATAGCATACTCCTTTCCTACGTCTGTTATCATGCTTTTGAATTGCCTGTCTGACATTGAACTGTGGATGAGCTGGATTATATACACTCAACAGCACAAAACAAAAATCACCATGTTTATTTATACCTTCCAGAAATTTCATCTAGTTTCTTGAGCCTATCCCCTTCCCAGTTTCATGTGCAATATGGCCATCTGAGTCAGAAGATAGGTGGATCATGCCCACTTCAGTGACTTGAACAAAACCTACACTGACGCAAAACTCCAGTACTCAAGGAGTGCTGTATTTACCAGAGCTGCACATTTCAGATGAGGTACTAAAATTTAGTCATGCTTGCTCTTTCAGGGGGACTTAAACAATCCAAGAAAACTGTTTCAATGATCAGCAAGGGAAGTATCTTGACCAATATTTATCCCTCTATCAACAAGTCATCATGAAAATGTCGTTTGTGTGATCACGTTATGTTCAAATTAGCCGCAATGGTGCCTACACATCATAAGTATTTCATTAACTGTGTGCAACACACACAAAATGCTGGAGGAACTCAGTGAGTCAGGCAGCATCTATGGAGGGAAATAACAGTCGATGTTTCAGGTCAAGGCCCTTCATCAGGTCTGGAAAGGAAGAGGGCAGAAGCCAGAATAAAAGGGTGGGGGGAAGGGGAGGAGCACAAGCTGGTGGGTGATAGGTGAATCCATGGGGGGGGGGGGTGGAGACACAAGAAGAACGTGAGAAGATGGGAAGTGATAGGTGGAAGAGGCAAAGGGCTGAACAAGATGGAATCTGATAGGAGAGGTCAGTGGACCATATGATAGAGGGAAGGAGGTAGAGGACCAGAGGGAGGAAGGTGTGGGTGATGGGCAAGTTGTGAGGGTGGGGGAAGGAAAGAGAAGGGGTAAAGGGGCCAGAGGGATAAGGAAAAACAAAAAAAGGTCGGGGGGGGGGGGGGGGGGGAGAGAGAGAGAACAGGGGGGATGGTTACCAGAAGTTAGAGAAATTGATATTGATGCTGTCAGGTTGGAGACTACCAAGACAGAATATGTGTTGTTCCTCTAATTTTCATTAAGCCTCAACTTGGCAGTAGAGGTGGCCATGGACAGACATGTCAGTGTGGGAATGGGAAGTGGAATTAAAATGGCTGGCCACCGGGAGATCCTGGCTGTTCCAGCGGACGGAGAGAGGGTGCTCAATGAAGTGATCCCCAATCTGTGTTGGGCCTCACCCACGTAGAGGAGGCCGACTGTGAATTCTTTTCACTGTGAATTCCCTAGGAATATCCAAACGTCGTCTTCTTTCTCCAGATGCCAGCTTAAGCTCAACATAAAAGTATAGATTTTGCTCAATCTTAAACTGAGTTTCACACCCATTAATTGTAGATCAACGAGGCTGCTGAATTCCACCTCTGAAACATGACCCCCATCTCACCTACGCCAATGAAATCTACACTTGACATGAACTTTCCTATTTTCCTCTCCAAAGTCTCATTATAATATGAAGAATGTGCTTCTTAACTGGAGGAACAGAATAAGGGCTTGGCTGTCCAAATTATTCTCTGGCACCAGATTGCTTTTTAGGAGAAAAAAAATTGCAAAATGTGCTGTTAGCAAGCAGATCATAACAGAAGTGACATCAGGTGTACACAACCATTATTTGCATATCATATGAAGCCTTTAGTGAGGTGAATATGTGTGTTCAAGTAAATGTGTGATCAAATGACTCAAACTAGGTATAAGTAAGTGAATTCCTGGTTACTGATGGCTGTTGGATTGAAAAATCTGTGCAACTGAGATGGTACAGTGCGTTTTTGAGATACCGTTCCTTCTTTGCTTTGGTAAAATCTTCAAATGATTTCAGAAGTATGTTGCCATACATAACTTTGCTCCCTTGGGAGTATGGCCTGTATACCTCTTACTGCCTTCTTTAAGAGGAACACTATTCAGATCCAACAGAATACAACCCTGCTGTCTAAATTCTAATCAAACCACTTCAAGTTGAACTAGTAGGTATTACTCACAACCAAATCTTATGAATTCCTCCAGAAAAACTTGTGCCAATTTCTTTAAATTGCAGCGTGCAATAGACAGAGCTAAGCGATCCCACAACCAATGGATTAGATCCAAGCTCCGCAATCCTGCCACATCCAGTCGTGAATGGTGGTGGACAATTAAAAAATTCATTGGAGAAGCAGGCCCAACAAATATCCCCATTCTCAATGACAGGGGGAGTCCAGCACATCAGTGCAAAAGAAAAAGCTGACGCATTTGCAAGAATATTTAGCCAGAAGTGCCAAGTGGATGATCCATCTTGGCCTCCTCCAGTGGTCCCCAGCATGACAGATGCCAATCTTTAGCCAATTCAATTCACTCCATATGATATTAAGAAATGGCTAAAGGCACTGGATACAGCAAAGGCTCTGGGCCCTGACAACATTCCAGCAATAGTACTGAAGACGTGCTCCAGAACTTGCTGCACCCTTGGCCAAGCTGTTCCAGTATAGCTACAACACTAGCATCTACCCAACAATATGGTAAATTGCCCGGGTATGTCCTATTCACAAGAAGTAGGACAAATCCAACCCAGCCAATTACGCCCATTAGTCTACTTTTGATCATCGGCAAAGTGATGAAAGGAATAGTGCTATCATGCAGCAGTTGCTTAGAAACAACCTGCTCACAGAAGCCAAGTTTGGGTTTCTTAGTCCAAACACGGGCAAAAGAGCTGAATTCCGGAGGTGAAGTGAGAGTAACTGCCCTTGACCCAAGGCAGCATTTGATCTAGTATGGCATCAAGGAGCCCTGGTTAAATAGAGTCAATGAGAATTGGGGAAAATTCTCCACTGGTTAGAACCATACCTAGCACAAAGGAAGATTCCTGTGGTGATTGGAGGCCAATCATTTCAGCTACAGGATATCTCTGTAGAAGTTCCTCAGGGTAGTTTCCTTGGCCCAATCATCTTCAGCTGCTTCATCAATGATTTTCCTTCATTCATAAGGTCAGAAGTAAGGACATTCACTGATGATTGCACAATGTTCAGCACCATTCATGACTCCTCTGATAGTGAAGCAGTCTACAACCAAATGCAGCAAGACCTGGACAATATCCAGGGCTGGGCTGATAGGTGGCAAGTAACAATTGTGCCACACAAGTGCCAGGCAATGACAATATCCAACAAGAGAAAACCAGCTATCTGCCCCCTTGACATTACCAACACTGAATCCCCCGCTAGCAATATCCAAGGGGTCAACACCGACCAGAAACTGAACTGAAGTAGCCATATACACAATGTGGCTGCAAGTGCAGGTCAGTGGCTAGGGATCCTGCAACAAGTAACCCACCTCCGAGCTCCCCAAAGACTGTCCACCATCTTCAAGGCTCAAGTCAGGAGTGTGATGGAATACTCTCCACTTGCCTGGATGAGTGCAGCTTCAATCTGCACTTACAAATTTAATCGCTGTTCTTTCACCTTTGCTAAATCAAATTCCTGGAACTCTCTCCCTAACAGCGTTGTGGGTGTACCCACACCTCAAGGACTGCAGCATTTCAAGGCGGCAACTCACCACACCTTCTCAAGGGCAACTAGGGATAGGCAATTGAGTGCTGGCTCAGCCTGCAAAACCCACACTTCTTGAATGAATATAAAAACAGGCCTACAAGTCCTGCAGCACAACACACTTCCCACAAGTAGTCCCTGCTTACCATCGACCATCCTATACTAGTCCCATTTTTATTTATTGTCCCCACATTCTCACCAACTCCCCCCAGATTCCACCACTCACTGACACACTAGGGGGAACTTGCAGTGACTGATTAACTTATCAAGCCGTATGTTTCTTTTTGGGATGTGGGAGGAAACCGGAACACCCAAAGGGAGAACATGCCCATCATTGTACAAGTTATAGAAAACTAAAGGCTTTGAAAATTGCCTTTTCTGTGAAGAAAATGTTTTAAAATCCCAGATTATTATGCCCTTGGAAATTTGGTGAAATGTCACATTTTAACCATTGTTCCACAGCACTGAGGGAGGAAAAATTTAAAGAGGACCTGAGGGGCAACTTTTTCCACACACAGGGTGGTGGGTATATAGAATGAGCTACCAGACAAAGTGGTAGAGGTGAATACAATTACAATGTTTAAAAGACAACTGGACGGGTACATGGATAGGAAAGGTTTAGAGGGATATGGGCCAAATGCAGGCGAATAGGACTAGCTCAGGTAGGCAACTTGGTCGGCATGGATGTGTTGAGCCGAAGGGCATATTTCTGTGCTCTATAACTCCACAACTTAGATAGGTACATGGAGCTGAGTAAAATAGAGGGCTATGGGTAAGCCTAGTAATTTCTAGGGTAGGGACATGTTCGGCACAGCTTTGTGGGCCTGAATTGTGCTGTAATTGTTCTATGACTCTAAGTGCTTGCTTCCCACAAAACATAAAACAGGAGTTCAGCAGTCATGAAAATTATATTGGTCCCAGAAATCGCTGACAGGTGAACATTCTTCCTTTTCAGTAGATGCTAACTCCACTTATTTCCCCACTAATTTTTCCTAAGAGGAATATCTCAGCCTTCTTGTACAATTGAAGTTGGATTCATCTTCACCCCCCAAATGTCACATATACCAATCAATGCACCACAGAAATATTTGTGCAGATGACCAATTATACCCTAATAGTATGGAGATGTAAACACAATTCATAGCCAGTTTTTTAGCACGGCTACTCAATTAATGTCACATCTGCACTTACCAAATATCTCAGTAAATGGTAAACCATTCATATAGGTCAAAATTTACTTCCACCTCTTGCTATTTCAACTCCAGAATAATAGATCCAAAAGTTTTGATGCATCCAACGTAAATAAATGAAAGGGGAATGCTGTTTTAATTTGTCTATATGAGCTTGTGGCTATATGATGCAAGCTCCTACAGTCCAATAAAAGCTTGTTCTATATCAGAGTTAAGCACATCTACATTAACCTACTATCTTGACTACACAAGTAAAATATTAGGTGTCAGAAAGAGCTAATCTTTCAGATCAGTGGCTTTTTATAAGACTACAATAAGTTAGGATGAAAGGACAAAAAAAACCCCGAAAATACTGTAAAACATATTAGCATGTTAGGCAGCATCCGCGTAAAGAGATGAAAGGTCATCTATCTTAATTATTAACCGTTTATCTATCCACGTATACTAATGGAAAAGTATATTTTTGGCACTTTCCGATTTTACCTTTGACCAAATGAGATATAGTATAACCTCACATAATCCAGTCTCTATTTTAATGTGTGGAATTTATATACACCTATAACAGGATGTTAGCAAACAGCCCAGTTATAATCAGATATCAAATGACTGCCATGCAGGGGTTTTATGGAGGGATTGTGTGGTGTCGCTTCTCTGCCGCCGGTTCTGGGGCACCAGCCCGGCCGCTGCGCCGGCACAGGCTTGCAGGCCTCGCCCGCCGCCCCTCTCTCCCTACTCCACCCCCCCCCCCCCCGCCAGATTTTCGCCCCAAACTCACACCTGTGCTACTAAGTTCTTCACTTCCTCCACGTCTCCATTCTTCACGGCCCAGATTATGTCAGGTTCCGACATGGTTTGTGGTGATGGCGGGCGGTATCTCTGCACGAACGGCGGCGACGGCCTACGGGGGGAGGAAAACAGACCCACACCCCGGGAAGGATATTAGTGCAACATCGACAGCACTTCCGGTCGGGCCCGGCTCACCAAGTAGCGGAAGAGCTTCCAGGCTGCCTTGTTAGCCGGGGACGTGGGCAGGAGCAAGGGCGGAGGGTGAAATGTGGAATGTGGAATGTGGAATGTGAGGGGAATAAAATGGAAGGAATAGCTAGGGGTTTAGATGTTTGGGCACAGGAGAATGGTAGGGGATGGGAGCAACATGAAGGGGAACTAGAAGGGGCGCTGAATAGAGAGGGAAGGGGGTGCGGGATGGTGAGGGGATCAGTGATTAGTAGTGGGAGAAGGCCAGGAGAGTCGCAGGGGACAGTTGGGGTGGTGGGGGAGAGAGGCGGTTGGAGGGGTGATGGGGGGGGAGGGGTGATGGGGGGGTTGTTGGGAGTGTGGGGAGAAGGAGAACTGTATGGGGACACGGGGTGTTGGAGTTGAAGAGAGTTGGAGAGGACAGTTGAGGAAGCAAAGAAACAAAAGGGGAATGGAGAGCAGCAGGGAATGAAAAAGGCGAGTGAATAAAGGTGGAGAGGCAGGTATGGGATGGATCAGAAAGGGAGGGATATGGGGTAGGAGTTTGGGTGGATTAGAAAGGAGGGTAGATGCAGACCAAAAGGAAAGGGAGAGGGGAGTGAATGGAAGGAGTAGGCAGATAAAAATGCCAGGGTTTAGTGGGAAAGGTATTAAGAGTGGGAAACCAGAATTGGCAGTGTGAAAAGTTAGGAGAGGGAGAGCTGGTTAGAAAAAAGGGAAGAGGGGTATTGCAGTAGGAATATGATGAAGGGGAGGTTTGGAAAAGGGTGGGAGCAGGTGTGAAGGGTGGAGGAGTAAGGTAGGATGGGCTGTAAGGGAGGAAATATGGGAGGGAACAGGAGGGAGTGCAGAAGGTAAAGGAATAGTAAGGGAAGGAATTGAGGGATGTATATAGGAAGGATGGAGAGAAGATGAGAATAGAAGGAAAAGGAAAGTGTAGAAGAGGAAGTGGAGTTGAGGGGAGAGGAAGAATGCAATGGAGCCAAAACTGAGACAGAGTTTTTTGGAAGGTATATGGAAGATGTGGAGAGGAATAAACTGAAATAAGGTTAACACACAGAAGGAAAAGAAAGTAAAAATGTTGTAATAAAGCTTAAATTTTGAGAAGTAGGCGAAGTGAGGTATGCCAGAGATCAAACTGAGTAACAGGAAGAGATTGGATGATGTGAGAGGATGAGTATTAGAGTGAAAGAAGAGAATATACAAAGAAAGCAATAGAATAAGTAGGCAATGGGAGTAAGAAAGGGAGAGGATAGTTATACAAGATAGATTATGTACCACAGAAGTAGTGGTAGTTTCAAAGTGAGAGAGAAAGTAAGTTAAGACATAGAAAGGAAAAGAGGGAGGAACCAGTAACAAGATGGAACAAGAGAAGAAGATATGGAATGGAATTACTGAACAGGAAAAGAAAATTGGAATCACAGAGTTAGAGAAACAAGGATAGACATTATTGCAACAGTGGAGGGAGAGAAAATATTAACAGAGAAGAAATAACAATGGCTTCAGTGAAAAAAAGATAAGGAAAAGGAGAGAAAGAATAACAGGATTGGAAAACTGAAGAAAAGTAGCAGTGAAAAAGGTACAGTTAGAAATAGCAAGAAGAAAATGTAGCAAAATGGAAGATGTATTGAAACAATTGAGAAAGTAGGAGCAATGCAAAGACAAGGACTGCGGTAATGAGTAACAAACTGAAAGGTGTGAATGAAAGCCATGAGAGACTGTGGACACAACAGGAAGAAGTGAAGGAAAGAATGAGACTTGGAGCAAGCTTAGGAACAAAAGAGGAAATTAGTAAGGAAGCAACAAACTAAGAAATACAGAGAGTGTGTGCTATGAGAAAGCTGGAAGGGAGAGCAGCTGAGAAAAAAGGGGAGAAAATGAGAGCATGGAAGCAACAGTGAGCAAAGGGGAGAATGGGAAAACTATGATCAAGAGTGGGAAAGGAAGATTAGAAATATTGGAGACGGGAATGTAAGTGGAATCAAGACAGAGAAAATGGAAGCAACGTGAGCTAGGGGTCAACAGAGTACATAAGAGAGGAATTGGAACACAAAACAAAAGGAAGCAGTAAAGGTGGACACTGTCATGTTACAGCTGTACAAGATGTTCGTGAGACCACACTTGGAGTATTGTGTGCATTTCTGGTTGCCTGGCTATAGGAAGGATGTTATTAGGCTGGAAAGGGTGTAAAAAAGATTCACAAAGATGTTGCCGGGACTGGAGGGCTTGAGTTATAAGGAGTGGACAGACTGGGGCTTTTTTCCCTGGAGTGAAGGAGGCTGAGGGATGACCTTATAGAGGTGTATAAAATCATGAGGGGCATTGATAAGGTGAATGTTCAGTTTATTTTTCAGGATTGCTAGAGGGCATAGGTTTAAGGTGACAATGGAAAGATTTAAAGGGGACTTTAGGGGCAACTTCTTTACACACAGGGTGATGGCAATATGGAATGAGCTGTCAGCGGAAGTGGTAGAGGCGGGTACAATTACAACATTTAAAAGACGTTTAGACAGGTACGTGGATAGGAAAGGTTCAGTAGGATATGGGCCAAATGCGGGACATTTGGATGATTTCATATAGGTGTCTTGGTCAGCATGGACTTTGGGTTAAAGGGTCTGTTTCCTAATTCTATGACTCTACGAGAAGACTACATGAAGAAGGCTGGTGAAACTGGAATCCAGTTTTACAATCACAATCATTTCAGGAAATTGTACCATTTTGTGAAAGCATCACAGTAAAGCCATGTGCTGACACAGCATTAACCGTGGAGTTTTTCACCAGGACTTGGAAGCACTGAAATGGATTATGAGCTCATGATCTCCTGATTTTGGCAGGATAGCCAGAGTTAGCTCTTCCAGACCTGATTACACTGGCATTAGTGCACAACTACCTTCCTATATCACAAGTACCTCTGTGTTACATGGTGCATTTATCAGGTATAGGTACCAGGGAATGTCTGGTCACTGAGTATGTGGTTGACTGTAATAGCACATATGCTACATGACATTTGCCATAAGAGAATCTGTTCCATGGGGGTGTAGTACCAAGGTAGTTGAATGGAGTACCAAGATATCTATATCATATAAGCCACATGATCTTGGTGTTCTAGGTTATGTCAGGTGCAGGAGCAGATTATCCCTGGGATGCAGTACTGAGTCAAGGAAATTTTTAAATATTTCTACTGTATCTGCATTTCACAGGATACGGTATCACTGTTGCCAGTGTTTGGTACCAGACTGTCACTTGCAGTGTGATATTTCCGTGGTGTGGCTATTCAGGTTGTTTCTGTACTGTGGAGTCGAGACAGTATGATCCTATTTTTGCTGAATACTGACACATACCTTATCTCCAGTAAATACAATTATATTCAAAACAATTATTTGTTTTGAATAAATCATTTTTCTTATAAAATTGATGAGCTTCATCTCTGTAGCTGATGTCAAGCATTGCTCCTTTATGTCAGGCAATAACATTCCCTGTGTCTCCCCAGCGAATGCAATAATGGTAATTGGATTTCAGCTGGTGGCCTCGGGCTTTTCTGTTGCCAGAGAAACCCTTGATAGCCACAAAAATTCAAATAGGTTTATAACTGTCATAAAGTAATCTGCACCAGCCTAATGTTACGCAGGCACAATATTTTGTTGCAAATTAAATTTCCAAGCTGTTTTCACAGATTGATTCTGTCTGGCACCACACAGTTGCTACCTTTCTGCAATGAATGGAAAATAATGAAGCATTCACTTACATTGAAGTTCCTTGCAACTCTTTAAAAATGTGTAAAAAAAAGTTTGGTGAAAGTTTGACAAGATCATTCAGCACTTGCTATGTCTGAAGCATTTACCCTGTTTAAGGGGAAATGAAGCCAGATCTGATAAGACGAAATTGTTTCCAATTTTCTGCCTTCCCTGAAATTTTGCTCTCCCTCAAGGCAAGTAGAGCACAAGTCAGATGCCAGTCTATGCTCTGGTTATATATCTGTAATAATACAGTTCAATGCTGACGCATGAGAAATCTATGTTCTAACCAACCTTTTGCTGTTGCTCTCTGTTCTTTTAATCTTTCTGAATAAGAGAATTGAAATAATATAAAATTTCATGGTGTCAGCATTGTAGAGTTTAATTTGGCAATTCACATATTAACACAACCTCCCAAGACAGAAGAGTGAAGCTTTTATCGTAAGCTGCAATCAAACTCAGCTCCCAGGAATGAACGAGTAGCATTATGTAATACTGAATTCCTCCCTTTTGTTACTGTCATGCAGATAGTTTTCTGATAACAACAGTAATAAAGGAGCATTTCCTTAGAAATGTATCTCACAGTGCTTTAAGGGATAGTATAGTAGGGAAGCTTTCTGGTGATAATTTCACAAACCCACAATCATAGGAAAGTTAAAGGCAGGGAGACAGTGGAAGATGAGGAAATTAGGGATGATGGCAAGTGTTAGTTAAAGCATGTCTACACAAGTGCAATGAAAAGCTTACTTGCAGCAGCATCACAGGCACAGAGCATAGTATAAGCAGCATTCACAAGAAAAATGTAGATTAAACATAAATTATACACAATTTTTACAAGAAAAATATACAATTGGAACTAAAAACAAAAGTTCATTTTAGTGCAAAGCAATCAGAGTGGTCAGAGAGGATCTCAATGAGATTTCATCTGCATGTGACAGTTTACCAAGGAAATGCCTGAATTAAATAGCAAGTTAACAACAATTATATCTCTCAATGTGACAAAGGCATGAGTCATCACATAAGAAGTTCTTTACATAGTTTTCCAATCTGAATTCCACACAATTCAATGGATTGAGATACTTGAATCAGTTGTGGTTATGTTTCTGCCAGCTAATATCGTAAATACAAGTTAGCTTTCTTTAAAAATATCTGTTACCTGATAGCTAATAACAGTATTTGTTCTGTTTTTAATTCTTCAACTTTTAAAATGATTTGTAATGAAAAGTTACAGAGAAGGACTTTGAATATGAGTTGTAAGTATTTAGATAATGGTGCACAATTATTATATGCAGCAGGGCTACTCTTCTGAAATATAAGAACTGACATATGCAATACATGTAAGTTTGTGCTGATTAGACCATGTTAATAAACAAATTGTTATAAGATGTACCTTGTAGCACATTGCTGAAATTACTGTTTACATAAATTATTAAACAGCTATATTTTCAGAAATACAATTTTAATTCACACCCAAATAAAAACCTCTCTTTTCTACAGCCTTTGGCTGAAAATAATATTAGATTTTGTAGCTATTAGTATCCCAAAAGTAATTAGTAACCTGGAGCTACTGCTGTGCTAGCAATTTTTTGAACAAAGAAAATCAGGAAAAGAATGTACATTTTAATGTTCTCCACACTGATAAACTGCCATGGAAAGTGTCAGAACAGTCAGCAGAAGCTCCAGTGTGAGAACCATCATCATATTAATGGAATTGACCATTCAGTTGAGTGCTGTGCACAACCCCATTGCAGGTTGGAACTGGGTGTCTTTATATCCTGAGGTATTGTGTGCAAGTTTGCTAGAAGCTGCTCAATGTGTCTGACATTTCCTGATCTATGTCCATCAATTGCCTTTGGGAAACTGGATTCTAAAGAACAGCAACTGAGCCTTTCGCCATCTGATAAAGTGAGTGTTCAGTGATCAAGATCGCCAGCCTGGCACCAAGGTTATGGTCTACTGAGCACTGCTAATCCCTGCCCTCCTCTAACATGAACATCCTGTATTAGGCACATCAAAGCACTGGAAAACTACCATCAATGGTGCCTCTGCAAAATTTTACAAATCAATTAGTAGAATAGGCAGACCAACATCACTGTCCTCTCTTGGGCCAACATCCTAAGCAATGAGGCCCTAATCACTCTCAACCAGCTCTAGGTCATATATATTATCAACATGCCTGACACTAAATTCTCAAAGTAAGCTCTCTACTCAAAGCCCCATGACGAGAGATTGTAAGAGAATGCTCTCACGATCTCCTTGGAAAAAAAAGTAATATTCTCTCCAATTCGTGGAAAATCCAGATTGTCACCAAAGTGCAGAAAAGCAACCAACCTCAACTCTCTATGGCATGGAGCATGGGGGGTCTAAGCACAAGTAGCGGAAAGCATACACAATGTAACAAATAACCCACCTACTACCCCATGGAGTAACTCTACTCCACATGTCGAGGTCTGCAGATCCTGTGTAGAATTCGTCAGCCACAGAACTAGAGTGGAAGAATGTTATCCTCTACCCCACAGGGCTATCTAAGGGATAGCGAAAGATTAAGGGTCAACTTATAACCTCGGTAGTATTGGACAGTCTTATGTGCTCTAGGTGTCACCCAAACAAAATGACACCTTCACCAGCACACCATATCAAAGCATGAAATGGTTTTGCAGATTTTCTATTGCTTCATTAAATGGATGTCGATCATTCGTGGGGCATGAGTAAATTTGGCAATGTCGCAAGAGTATCTGGCCCTACTACTAACAGCTTCATATCCTTGCCTTTATGTATGGCCTGCTGAGAATTTTCACTGTCACTCCCAACTTCAAAGATATTATTTGCTCTAGAAGAGATTTCCATCCATCCAGTGTAAAATGGAGGGATTGTTGTAACCACCCCCCCTCCCCCCCCACCCCAGGATTGGGCTTTCACTTGGTACTGCTTTCCACTTTTACAATTACTATGCCTGCCTTTTTGGAAGAACGTCAAGAAGTGGTTAGAGAAATTCAAAATAGATGGATGTACACAAGTCTCTGAAGGTGGCAGAATAAGTAAAGAAGGACGATAATTAGGCTTGCACAATCCTGTGGATTGTAAATAGAGTGCAGAATAGAAAAAACAAGAAAACTATGCTGAACCTTTAGACCGAAACAGTTTAGCTTGAGTTTTCTTTCTTTTTCAATCTTTTTATTAATTTAAAATTAGTACAAAATAATATATATAACATTAGTAATTATACTTATGATGCAAAGAGATCAGGATAGCAATCATAAGTTTATATATATATATATATATAATCACAAGGAGTAAAAAAAAAGTAATCTAGACCTCCCGCTCTCTTATTAAGTGAACAAATACAAAAGGAAAGATTGAAAAGAAATGAAATTTAATTATATGAAAGAAGAACCCCCAAATCAAAAAAAAATTGATAATAAACCAAAAAAACCCCAAAAACTTCAAGAAGAAAACTGGACTGATATTTCTTCAATTAAAAAGAAAAGGAAACATTATTCTGTTGTCAACTCCGCTCCTCTGTATTCAAGGGTTATTGAAGGGGATCTGAAAAAGTCTGCTTATATCATATGGAAATATTGAATAAATGGACTCCAAACTTCCTCAAATTTAAGTGAAGGATCAACAGTACCACTCCTAATTTTTTCTAAGTTTAAACATGCTATAGTTTGAGAAAACCACCAAAAAGTGGTGGGAGGTATTGGATCCTTCCATTTGAATAAAATGGATTGCTTGGCCATTAGTGTGACAAAGGCGATCATACGACGAGCAGAAGCAGTTAAATGGCGAGATTCCATCAATGGTAACCCAAAGATTGCAGTAATAGGATGAGGTTGTAAATCAATGTTCAATACAGATGAAATAATGTTAAAAATGTCTTTCCAATATTTTTCCAAAAGGGGACAGGACCAAAACATATGTGTCAGGGAAGCCACCTTCGAATTACATCTGTCACATAAAGGATTTATATGATGATAAAAACGGGCTAACTTGTCCTTGGACATATAGGTCCTCTGAACCACCTTAAACTGTATCAAAGAGTGTCTGGCACACATAGAAGATGTATTAACTAATTGAAGAATTTTCTTCCATGTCTCTGTAGGTAAAAATATCTGGAGTTCTCTTTCCCATTCATTCTTAATTTTAACAAGTTCCTCTGAACGTATTTTCATAATCCGATCATAAATTATTGCTATCAGACCCTTCTGATAAGGATTAAAACCTAAAATTTTTTTCCGTAATTTCAATTTTATATGGTGTCAGAAAAGAAGGTAAAGTAACTTTTAAAAAATTTCTAATCTGTAAATATCAAAAAAAATGTGATCTAGGCAGATTGTGTTTATTAGACAACTGTTCAAAAGATAAAAAAACAGTTATCAATGAATAAATCTTGAAACCATGTTATTCCCTTCATTCTCCATAAGGAAAAGGTTGAGTCAATTCTAGATGGTTGAAAGAAAAAATTAGATTGAATAGGACTTGATAAATTAAATTTATTCAATCAAAAAAATTTACGAAATTGAAACCATATCTGTATTGTATGTCTAACTATTGGATTAGTCACTTGTTTACTCAATTTAGTAAGTGCAAAAGGGAATGAAGCTCCTAAAATAGAAACTAATGAAAATCCTTGCACTGATTCACACTCAAGGTGTACCCAACAGGGACAATGAATTGCATCTAAATCTTGTTCCTAGAAAATTAAGTATCTAATATTAATTGCCCAATAGTAAAATCTAAAATTAGGCAAAGCCTTTTTTAATCTTTCTAAATATTTCTTACTTAACCTTGGGTTTTTATTCTGCCATATATATGAAAGAATTTTAGAATCAATAGTGTCGAAAAAGGATTTCAAAATAAAAGTTGGAATTGCCTGAAACAGATACAAAAATCTTGGTAAAATATTCATCTTAACTGCATTAATTTGGCCAATCAATGATAAAGTGAATGGGGACCATTTAGTAAATAATTGTTTAATGTAATTAATTAAACGTAAAAAGTTCACTTTAAATAAGTCCTTGTGTTTCTTGGTAATTTTAACACTCAGGTATGAAAAATAATCAGTCACTAATCTAAATGGTAATTGCCTATAAATTGGGACTTGCATGTTTAATGGGAACAGTTCACTCTTATTAAGATTTAATCTAAAACCAGAGAAAACACTAAACTGAGCAAGTAGTGATAATACTGCAGGGATAGATTTCTCCGGGTTAAAGGTATAAAGTAACAAGTCATCTGCATATAGAGATATCTTATGAGTCCCCTTTCCATGAGTAATACCAAATATATTAGAAGAATCCCGAATGACAATTGCCAAAGGTTCCAAAGCAATATTAAATAATAAAGGACTCAGAGGGCAACCTTGTCTAGTGCCTCGAAAAAGCCTGATCAAGGGGGATCTCTGATTATTTGTAAGTATTGAAGCCATAGGTGTGTGGCAAATCAATTTGATAGCGGATATGAAATTTGAACTAAAATTACATTTCTCAAGCATGTTAAATAAATATTCCCATTCGACTCTATCAAACGCCTTATCAGCATCTAACGAAATAACACATTCTGGAATTACAGATGAAGGGGTATATATAATATTCATTAATCTCCTGATATTAAAATGCAAATAACGATTCTTAATGAATCCTGTCTGGTCATCAGAAATAATTTGTGGAAGTACCTTTTCCAGTCTAGAAGCCAATATTTTGGAAAAAATTTTAGAATCCACATTCAATAAAGAAATAGGTCTATAAGATGCAAATTCAGTGGGACCTTTATCCTTTTTAAGAATTAAAGAAATAGTTGCTTCATAAAAAGATTGTGGTAATTTACCCACTGATAGGGCATCTTTAAAAATTTTACCTAACCAGGGAGAGAGAAGGTCAGAAAAGGATTTAAAAAATTCAACTGTATATCCATCAAGACCGGGTGTTTTACCCGAATTCATTGAAGAAATTACTTTCTTTATTTCTTCCTCCGAAATGGGTGCATCTAATATTAAACGTTCATTAAGTGATAATTTCGGAGTCTTCAAATTCCTTAAAAATTCATGCATTGATGTAGAATCCTCAGGAGATTCTGACTGATATAAAGAAGCATAAAATTCTTGAAAAGATTTGTTAATTTGATCATGGTCTACCGTGTAGTTACCATCGCGTTTACGAACTTTAATAATCTGACATTTAGTTGAAACAGCTTTCAGTTGGTTGGCCAACAATTTACCAGATTTATCACCATGTATATAAAACTGGCTTTTGGTTTTGAGTAATTGATTTTCAATTGGTGATGTTAATAATAAACTGTGTTGTAATTGAAGTTCTGTTCTCATTTTATAGAGCCCCAAACTAGGAGCATCAGAGTATTTTTTATCAATTTCTTTAATCTTATTAGCCAATGTATGTAATTTATTATTAGTTCATTTTTTCAGTCCAGCAGAATATGAAATAATTTGACTGAGGATATAAGCTTTAAAAGTATCCCATAATATCCCACTGAAAATTTCTTCAGTAAAATTAGTAGAGAAGAAAAAGGAAATCTGTTCTTTAATAAAATGGACAAAGTCTAAATCTTGCAATAAAGAAGGATTGAGTTGCCATTGTCTAGCACCAGAGGGTATGTCCACTAATTTAATTGATAATTTCAATGACGCATGATCGGAAATGGCAATTGCATTGTACTTACAGTCAGTAACAAGTGGAACTAATCGTGCATCAAGAAAAAAGTAATCAATCCTAGAGTAATTGTGATAAACATGAGAAAAGAATGAAAACTCTTTATCATTTGGGTGTAGAAATCCCCAAACTTCTAAAATTCTGAAATCAACTAAAAAGTAGTCGATAAAAACAGCAGATTCGTTAGGAAGTGCAAGATTCGACACAGATCTATCTATCGAAGGGTTTAGACAACAACTAAAATCTCCACCCATAATCAACGTATATTTGTTTAAATTAGAAAAAGATGCAAATAAATGTTTAAAAAACTCAGGATGATCCACATTGGGTGCATAAACATTAATCATAACAACTTTTTTGTTATGAAGTAAGCCAGTAATTATTAGCTTGAGTTTTGTCACCAGTCCTGACCACTGCACATGAGAGAGGATATCAAGCCCTATAAAAAGTACAGAGGAAATTTACAAGATTGGCAACTGGGATGAAAGACTTCAATTGCATGGACAGACAAGACAAAATCAGTAAAAGAATTGTTAGAGGTGTTCAAAACCTTGCGTGCGTTAGACAGAAAAAAATTACTTCCTATGATATAAGGACAGGTAATCAGAGAGCAATTGAAAGCAGAAGAGCCAGTGGTGGTATAAGGCAAAATAAAATTATGTATCTTTATGTTGTGATGTAGAATGATCTGCTGGAAAGAATGATGAAAAATTCAAATAATAAATTTGAAAAGGGAAGTGGATAAACACTTGAAGGGAAAATACTTGTTGGGTTAAGGGAAAAGGCCAAGGGATTGAAGCTTGTAAATGGACGGACCAAATGGTTTCCTTCCAACAACCCAGACAATCACACAAGAACTTTCCAAAAAATACTACTAACTTGGTATAGATAAAATGATGGTCCATATATTTTATATATATATATATATATAGATATATAGATATATATCTGTGTGTGTGTGTGTGTATATATATATATATATATATATATATATATATATATATATATATATATATATATATCATCACAGAACTAGACTGTTCAGTCAGTCACATATATGCTGATTTATAGAAAATTTTAAATCTACTCCCCAGTGTTTAGTTCCAAACTTAGAAATTATTCCTCATCAAATACATAGCTAATTGAGCTTTGAAAGCTTCCATGTAATCTGACTCCTTTAGACTTTAAATTTACTCTAGAGCTTTACTACTCTCTATATGAAGATATTTCTTCTAGTTTTAGACATCCAGAATGTCTACCAATTATTGTAAACCTGTAACCTCTGGTTGCTGATACACTTGCCACAGATACATTTGCCCATGGTTTTATTAAGTTTGCCCATAGCTGCATTAAGTTTCCCCATAACACTCTCTGGTCCAGAAAGAACAATCAAGGTTTCTCTATTCTTGCCAACAAAGTGAATTATCCCGGAACTCTCTAATATGGAGACAAACTTCTTCAGGCTCCATAGTTTCTGTCAATTGACAGGTTTTTGTGAGATTAGAAATGGCCATGTACAGTGGCTGGTGCTGCTCCCTGGTTTTCTCTGCTCTAGATGGACAGAATCCACACTGTGATTTGGGGAGCAACTCTTCGCCCAAAGGGAGGAGGCAATTGAGGAGAATGCTGGTAAAGACCTTCCAGTGGCAGTCACAGGGTAGTAATGGCAATTGTATTTGTCTCTTTAACGAGGATGGTAACAATAATGTGTCTTGGAGGTCCCCTGGCTTATCCTCCTCTTCACCAGATGTAGGAGATGAGGTTGTGAATTTGTGTCTGCAGTTCCTCTCCACTAATTTTTAAAACTTCATAGTATCTGCTTCTGCAACCTTGTCTTTTTCAGTATGTGTATGGTAATTTCACCTTCTTGTTGGTCTAGCGTGGCGGTGAGGCTGGTTGTGAGATGGAGTCTAGAAAATTCATGTCAAAAACAGATGAGCTCTTTGATGTATTCCTGATAAACTCACATCCATGCTGACCTATCAGTAGGGTGGAGCCTTGTCTGTTTGAGCCAAAATGGCTGAGACAATGCTGAAGAATGCACAGGTCAGGTTTATCAGTGAGTTTATGGATGTCCTGTACTCTTGCAATTGATTATCTTTCTGCAAGTTATGGATTTTCTGTGGAGCTTGGCCTTCAGGTGCTTATAGAAGTGTTTCTTTTCCCTTGAAGCTTGGCAGTATTACAATACAAAAACAATTTGCTCCTGGATCTCCTGATCATTTTCATCAAACCAGTCTTGGGGTCTTTAATGGAGGGACCATGAGTCCCTTCACAGATGCTGATTATGGTAGACTTTGAGGCTGTCCAAATCTCTTTGATATATATGTTTCATCTAGTTTTAATATGGAACAATAAAGCTTTCAACTTTAGTCAAACTTATATTCAAAACATTGAACAATAGTGAATAGTCAGAATCCCTTCACCTTGTTCTGTTAATAATTTTTAAGGAACCTTTCAAAGGTCTGTCTCAGAATTAATCCCATCTAAAATGCAGATTGCAGCTCCCCAATGTGATAAAGTGGATTGGAAGCTGCAGTCAGTTATGTCATTTATCTCTCAAAACAATGTTCATTTTCGGTGTCAGTCCTCAAAATTGTCCATTGCTTCTGGAGAGACTTAAGCCACATATGGAATTTAGGCTCAATTACCCATTAAAACTGTCCCTGTTGTGTTGTGCCCATTACTCAACAGCTAGTAAGCTATTGCAGAGATAATCTATAGCTCAGTATGCATCACTGATAAAAGGAATCAAAAGCTTCTGCCATCCCACCTGCAAGGACTTCAGAATGACAAAACCCTGTGAAAGATACTTTACTAAAAGATTGATTTTAAAATTGATTTTACCTTGTGCCCAATTAACCAGCTAAGATGGTGTAACTGATTAGAAAATGGGAAAAATCTTAAATGACAGATTCTGCCCAGTTAGTGCTGCATCTGATCTTCCAGTCAGGAGTGGTACTGGTACTAGAACCAACCTCCATTTCTGGTAAACTATATTAGTCTACACTCCAGCAAGCGCACATACACATCTGCACAAAATTTCGTATTGCTTATGTCAGTATAGTATTCAGTAGGCTAGCAAACCATACAACATCAGTAATCCAGACTTCCTAATACAACTTCTAAGTGGATTGAAAGATGCATTTAACTGCTCATGCCAACATTGAAAGAATCCTGTAGCAATATTAGTAGGAATACTTGACACTATTTCCAAAATCTTGATCTTTGTTATTGCACGTTATTCCCTTGATGGTTATGAGATCTTGTGCCAAGTAGTCTGTATTTTTGCATAGTCATTCTGCAAATGGGAATTCCCTACACTTTTTCTTCTGGGAAGATGTGCTTCAAAGGGGGATTGCTGACAGACCAGGATGAACCAGAAGCTGATCGTGACTACTACCAATTATCTCATATCTGCAATTACAAAGATAGGTTATGGCCATGAAGAGCTGTGCCAGGAACTTTTAGTCAGGTGGATATAGGGCTATTGCATAAGCTGGATGGATGTCTGCAGTTAGTATACACAAAAAAGCTGGTATTTAGGTATTAATTATGATTACATGTACTTTAAGAACATTTTCTCCACTGCCTAGTATTGTTACCATATGAGAGGATGGTACGGCACCAAGCCATGCTGTTGTCCTCAACGCCAATTCAACAAGCATCAAGTACATTGTCCCACTGTCAAAATACTATCCAACACAGTTCGAGAGACTCAGGATCTTGTGTGTAGATTTAATGTAGTGGCTTGGAATGTAAATGAAAATTAATGGAGACTTTTCTAATCTTTACTTATCCCTTTATTATATCTGAGGTCTCTTACATGTATTCATTTAAATCTACACATCTGTCTTAATTAGCTTTTAATGGTCTGGTCTATTCAATAGTTGGGAGGATCGTTTCATGTATTTTCCTTAGACACAGTATATGTGAGCATTTTTTATTGGTTTATTTTAAAATGACAGACGATTTTGAAAAGATAATTTAAACAATTATGACATTGCATCAGGCCGTGAAAAAGGAAAATATTAATGTTTATGAGGAACAAACATGGCAAAGAGTTACTTGGAGACTGGGAATGCCAAAAATTGGAGGGGCAGTGGGAGCCAAGGGGTGTAAGTGTAGGTTCAGAAGAGGAAAGAGATGATAACGGATGGGTGTGTGTTCAGGGGGGTGTGAGGGGTGGAGAAGACTGGATATTACAGGCGGGGGAGAGAGGAGAGGGGACACAAAAACAACTCATTCAGCCAGACCCCTCAAACTGTGCACCGTGCACACACATTCTGCCTGAGCTCAGCAGCCCCTGGACACCGCGGGTAGTCAGTATGAAAAGTATTATTACATTATTTATAAACGTTATAAGCAATGTCTGAGTGTACCTCAACAGTCACTGTTGCAATAACTATATGGACTTCGGCTTTGCATTTGCAGTGCTGATGTTCAATTATTAAAATAAAGGTTGTTGCAAGCTTTTTGGCTTACTACATTGTGCAAGCTACATTTTCCATCATGACCAGTTTGTTGTGCTCCCACCCTGAGTCTCTGTGAAGTTTGTATAAAAAATATGGCTATCTGGATTAAAATAATGCCCCAATGATCAGAGTTCATGTGGGAAATTCCTAATATTTATCTGGCATTTAATGTGAATGCAGTAAAAGGAAAAGTATTTAATCTTGAATCATTAGCTGGCACATGTCATGCTGAGCTGTTTCTGACACCCTCAGTAGCTTTGAAGTGTTTTTTCCTCATGGGAGATGAATGTTGGATGTTTGAAGAGCTGACACCTGTCACAGTTCTCTCTCTTATGTTATGGACCACCTTGTCCTTGAAAAATAATTCATAATGAAAAATACTTTTGATCACCATATCATGCAAGAAAAGCTCCCATTGACTTTTAGTGACTTTTGTGCTACTGGCATTGACCAACTTCATCCAGGAGTTTCTTTACATCTTTTCAGATTAATGGCCTGTACCTCATTTAACTTCAAATGAAATTTGCACCACTTCTCAATTTGTGTTCAGGAAGCTTAATTTTCTAAGGGAATAGTGAATAACTATAATGGCACATGTCCTGCTTGGCACCTACTCTAATTTATTAATTCAGACTTGAATACCCCTCCCATATCCAAGAAGGCTCTTCTAATCCCTCTCAAAAACTCCCAGACAGGATACTGATAAAGATTTTAATTTGATCTGTAGTTTGTCTGACATTGCAAGCCCAAAATGATGTGATTCCTAATGACTGTAAATGTTCCCCCTAAACTACAATTATGTTATCCTTCTCTATCCTTTTAACTGCTTTGAAATAAAGGATCAGAACCTTGGTGGTACTCTAATTTGCTCAAACACCATATTTTAATTTTCCTACTTTCCTTTGTTGTTGTTAATCTTGTTGGTGTCGTATATTATAAATGCCCATCATTCACTGCTATTACAATAAGAAACTTAAAATAATTTCTAACCATCGTAGCCCAGCACTAGTTGTAAATAACCAATTTTTTCAAGCAGACTGAGAAACTCAGCTCTGAAAATGCAAATAATATTATAGCTTCTAGTTCATATCAATGGACAACAGATGTTTCATGTACTCTTTACAGCAGATTGCAGCCATATTCTTTGCACATTGATTCTGTCTAATGGGTGGCAATAATGCAAAGATGTAAGATGCCTTTGATCAAATGACAGCTTAAGTGATGTGTAGAAATCACTTGTTCTTAGCTGGGTGGTAATAATCAACCTGCTCTTCAATTTGCTGCACTGACTTAAGCATTTGTCAGTTAAAATTACTCCTCTGCATGTTCTTTCAGTTGCAGTTACTTTTTGTTTTATCCATTCCGTTTTCAAAGATCATGAGAAGAAACAGAAAGACGAAAGCAGTTGGAGCACTTAAATTGCTCCTTACACAGAGCAGGCACAGGGTGTCCCATTATGATCTCTACCCAGTCACTTACGTTCTTAGAGGAAGATTGAGAAAGAATCCATGATTCAGATAGGTGATGAAGTAAAATGTCAGAATATCCTTCAGTGCTTCTATCAGTACTGTTCAACCCTAGTCTGTTGAGCTGCATAATGAACACTTCCATCTCTGTCCCTCGTAGGACTGAAGCATTATACCATATGGAGTACCTGACCATTTCACTCTGCGTGGGTTCTAAAATCCTCCAGTTTTGACAAGGTATTTTAGCAGGGTCTCTTTTCAGAATAAAAGGGTGGTCAAATCAGGTTTGTTTGCTTTTGCTGTAAGTCTGCCCCACATATACACCACTCTGGGAAAAAAAATCTTCTACCTTTTTCCTCAGTTAAACTTGTTAATGTAAACCTCTACACTCTAGTTCTGTGCTTCCACCTCATGATAAGTGGCCCCACTCAGAGTTTTAGCCATGATGCACCATGGGAATTTGATGGGTTGGATTGTTTCCTTTTAGCTTTATTTTCTAAGATGAGAAAGCCAGCCCTAGTTTCTTTCATGACTTACACAATCTATAGTTCCCCTTTGGTCTTGTATATAAGTGTCATTCTCAACTTTTTGACCTCCTGTTTTTCCTAATCTTTTACTTTGTTTTGTATTTTCATCATCATGATCTTTTACATCTTTTTACTGCAACCTTTTAATAACACTATCTTATAATGCAATTTATTTATTTAATTTATAAGGTTTGCACTGTAGTGCATTGCATTGTAGTGCACTGTTGTTTTTCGGACTGGAGGAAGATGGCAGTGGTTTTCCCCAGGGTAGCACAGGGGCCACTGCGTTTCCAGATATATGTCAATGACTTGGACGTAGTTGTTTCGCAGGCAATATTGAAATGTGCAGTCTGCAAAACTTTGAAGTATAATGAATATTGAGGAGGTTAACGGTAGATTTCAACAATGTAAGCTAGTTATGCACATGGCAGATGAAGTTTTATACAGTAAAGTCTAAAATAATATATATTAATAGAAAGATTGGGAGAAATTCTGAAGAGGGTGTAGGAATAGACCATATATCTTTGAAGGTGTTGGATAAGGTTGAGAAGGTTGTTCACAAAGTCCGCAGGGTCCTAAGATTCATTAATTTGCTTTCATGCTCTTTATTATGTACCTGTGTCCATTTCTGGTCACCATACTTTCGGAGGGATGTTGAGGTCTTCGAGAGGGTGCAAAAAGGTTCTTAGATTGAGGGCAAAGGTATAAGCAGAGGTATAAGCAGATTGGTAAAGGCTGGTATGGCATATTTTTAGGAAGTGGTCTGTGTAATCAGTTCAAATGAATTAAATTGACAACATTAGCTATATAATTGTACTGGTAAGAAATTTAAGTTACTTTTGCCCCGGATAAGGGATTTATGCTACAAGGAAAGGCTGGTGAAGCTATCTATTTATTGCTACTGACATGTTGTTAAGCTATAGAAATTTATTGGACTATCCCCAGAATATTGTTAAATTTACTGTTTTATTGTTAAATCGTTAAATGTTGAGAAAAATTGAACTTTTCTGAGGATTTATCAAAAAGTTAACATCAGTGAGATGAATTTTACAAACGTGAAGAATATAAATTCTGATGCATTGTTTGAAAAATATTTTGCCATATGTTTATACATTTAACTGTTGTTTGGCACTGAAAATTAAGGCAACCAAATTTATTAAGCATCCTTGACAATATACTAACTAAATTTTTAATTAAGCAAATTTATGCAGTTACTGAAACCAAACTACTGAAAGTCAATATTTGCTAAGTATATTGTCAAGGATACCAAACAGGTTCAGTTGCCTAAATATTCAGTGCCCAATACTTTATTTGATGCCATGAACTTAATGCAGTTTATAAAGCTTAGAAATGTCCACTTTCCTTTGTTCTGGCCATAGGGGCCTCAGGTTTCCAATGGGGCTACTGAATTCATTACAACAAATAAACCTGTTGGGTGGAGGCTGATAAATCTACAAAGATTACTGCTGCAAAAAGGCATTGATCATTTAATAATAATTTAAACCTGATTTACTCATGTGATTTTTCAACACAAGTTTTAGTATCGACTGACTCAACTGTGTTACAACATATTTGTTTTCAGAATGGATTAAGTGAGAAGTAACACAACCTGACTCCTTGACTCTGAATTAATGAAATTCCATCCATATGGTTGTAGACTTCCAAATATTCTAAAGATTCCAGGAATGCTCTACCTTTATAGTATTTAGCTAATTTGGGCTGGACATACTCATTTCCTGTTCCTCCAGTCAACATTTTAGCTTTGCCGAGAGTAATTATTGGATGATTGTGGCCTCATTCTGTAGGCTTGAGACACAGATCAGCCCTCTGAGGAATGCCAAAGAATATTATCAAAATATTTGTTATTTACTGTCAGATAAAAATATGAGGGCATGTTTTTCCATGCTGGAGATGTTGCTCTGGTATCAACCTTTTGTTTCAGTAAAGGTCACCTATTGATTTGGGAGTTACAGATAATGGAACCTCAGCTTATACGATTTCAACTAATTGTTCCCTTTTGGTCTTAAATCATAATCTCCACTGTATACTGTACATGGGAGAGCTCTCTGTTGTGGGTGTTTTCAAAGGTTCTATACATTAGTGGGAAGCTGGCTATGTTGGAAAATCTCTGCCCATTATTCTCTACCCAAGGAGGAAATGAAGCTGACTCTCCTTGAGTGGAGAGCCTCCACAACCTTCAACCATACTGAACAAAATTGTGTAACTTCTGTGCTCCAATGTCCTGCTTTTTTCATGACACAGAAGCTTGGAACTGCGTAATATAAAAATGATACTGACATAGGGAGACTTCTGAATGAAATGTTGGCTGCTTGTCTAAGAAGGCAGTCTAACACAACTCAGAGTGCTGCAAGACTCAGGGCTGAAAAATTAGGCAGATGTAATTCAGTCCCCCACAGACATGAATTACACGAAGAGCTTCTATGAATTTCTGAGAACAATCTATGAGCCAAATTCATCAGGAACATCTCCAACTCTGTTTGCTCAAGTCACCACATTAACAAAGAGAAAAATACATTTTTTATTAATTTTTGGGAACCTAGGCAACACTGCAAGGCCAGAATTTATTGCTCATCCCTAATTGTCCTTGAGAAGACAGTGAGCCATCTCCTTGAACCACTACAATCGATCTGCTGAAGGTACTTCCAGAATGCTGTTAGGTAGGTTGAATGGCAATGATGAATTGGCAATGATGAAGGATACGTTTCCAACTCAGGATGGTGTATGACTTGCATGTGAACCTGCAGGTGATGATGTTCCCATCTGCCTAAACCCCCCGTTTTTATAGGTGATCGAGGCTGTGAGTTTGGGAGATGCTGTTGGAGTAGTCTAGACTATTAACTGCAGTGCATTTCATGTATGGTATATGCTGCAGCCACCATGCACTAGTGGTAGAGGGATTTAATGTTTTGGATGGTGGAAGGACACCAATCAAGTGGGCTGCTTTGTCCTGGATGATGTTGAGCTTCTTAAGTGACATTGGAGCTGCTGTCCTCTAGGCAGGGAATATTCCATCACACTCGCCCTGATTTGTGCTTTGTAGGCATTGGGCTGTCAGAAGGTGAGTCACTTGCCAGAGAGTACTCAGTCTCTGACCTACTTTGTGGCAACAGTATTTATATGGCTGGTCCAAATGAATTTCTAGTGGTGACCCCAGTTTTACATATGATAGTCTCGTATTAGAATTAGAGACTTCCCCATTATTACAGTAATCAGGATTTCACCATCCATAATAGAAGTCAGATTTCCACAATTTAATAGGTAAGCCAATCTTAACAATTCCATTTTATTTTGGACTGATATTTTATTGATAACAGTCTAAAACAGATGATAGAATTATCTAAAAAGCCCAGGTTTCTAAAATATCCCATTAATTTATTTCATTGTTCTTCAGGAATCTTTCAAAATGATTGTGAACATATTGATTATAATTGAAGAAAAATGAGCGGTCACAGCTAAATAGATTTGTAACATTAACAAGGGTTAAATAGCAGAGGTTTCAAAGTTTACGGGATCATGAACATTTGTACAGGCTTTTTAAAAAAAAGGTATGCTGGAAATAAAACAACTTTCTTGGCTTTTCCATTTCCCTACTTCATTTCAGCATTGATAAGTTTGTGCTTTTCCTTTGTAGCTAATTTCCAATTTCCAATCAGTGTTTTATATGTCCAAACTTTAAACACTGGGAATGGTGGTGGGAAACCTGCAGAGGGTTGTGGGTCATGGGGGAGGGAGCAAGCACATAGTGGGGAGTGGGTGATGGAATAATTCCTAATAGACTTCTAGAGACCAAATTATGAAACCAGTAATTTGTGAGTGTTGGAATTGATTTAAAATAAGGCTACGCAACTTTAATTTAAACTGCATAGATCAATAGCAATTTTTAGGTGTAATCCAGTTAAAGCAAAGTGCTCTGAAAAAGTAGAAATTGATTTACTCTAGCATATTGTAACAAATGTAATTTCCTATTCTTCAAGGTTGAATTTTATCTTTTTTAAACAAGGTAAATACTCCTTGTCTTTCTACAGTTATACAAGAAATCTAGTCAAAATAAATTCATACCAGATTCTTTAATATAAAATGTAAATGTCAAAGATTTTACCTAATTCTGTGTACAAAATCTTAAATTCAGATGCACATAATCAAAATCATCGTCCTTCCTTCATACAAGTAAAACATATTGATTCTCGTGTTGGATTATGAACTCAGAGTGCTAAATGTTACATGGCATTCCTAAATTGCAAGCCTATAAATATTAAAACTGTTTAAATGAGTTCAAAGTCAAAAGCATGACTCAAAATGTCTCAAAATAATACACCTGAGTACATGTGCATCTTAGAGTGCTTCCAACACCAAAGGCAACACTTCAAAGTGTTAGATAGCTTGTAGATTTATTGAATATTCAGTAAATTTCAATATATTCTCACATACTTTCACTCAGTGCACTTCTATATTGCTTTTTACTGGTAAAGAGCTCATCACTGCTTGCAAGAGCTGGTTCATGGCAGGGTATCCTGGTTAAAACCCCTCTCTGCTGTGTTGGTCACATTCATAGCGGCTAACAACTTCCACTGAGTTTAACTCTTCCCATAGGGAATTCTTGCCATTGCTATTCTTATAGGTAGATAAGCTTAGTACTCCGGGCATCCATTATTACTTCATTTAAATTTAAGTTTTCCTCTAGCACCTGTACTTTAGTTTGACAGTGTGTATGGATTTTCATGTCTCCAGAACTATGTTCTTTCCCCTGCTATTTTTAAAGCACTGTTTAACTCCTCTATCTTTCTCTGCCCTACTTTATTAATACTCTCCTGTTTGTTTTGCTTGTGACATGTTACTAATTTCTTAGCATTATTTGTACTTTCAGCCTTAAGGTAATCTATAGATACAGCCACTGCCATGTTGGAAAGATTTTTGGCCTCATTGGTCTTTTACTAAATTTGTTCCATAAATTTCTTTGAGATTGCAAATGGATGCAGATTGCTTTTTAAAAGAATATTATTTGCTGCTCCTGCCAAATCATGGCAACAATTTTCCACTTTTTATTTTGTTTAATTTTTTTTGTTTCGTGCCTTAATTAATTCTCCTGGGTGATCCAGATTATCAGCTTTTACTATTGAGGGTACAAATGACTTGGATGATTTTCCCTTCCACAACGAGGTGATAGAGCATATTCCTTTTGAAATACTCGGTTCGATTATGTTCTCACTTTCAAAAATGTACAAAAGCATAAAATGCAAAAGCACAGAGGTAGTATTAAACTTTTATTAAAATACTGATTAGGCCACAGTTGGGGTATTGCACCTCAATCATTTTACTGCCTTCAAAGATGTGAAGGAAAGATTTACTAGGATGGTTCCAAGGAAGAGAAATTTCAGCTACCAGAGTAGGCTGGAGATGCTGGGTTTTCTTGGAGCAAAGAATGTTGAGAGGAGATTTGATAGAGGTGTGCAAAATCATGACAGGTTCAGACAGGGCATGATTCAGAGAAACAGGTTTAAAATTTTAGGTAAAAGTCACAGTACTGGGGAAGTGGAGGATAAAAATATGCTGAGCACAGTTGCAATCCAGCAACTCACTGCCCTCCAGAGTAGTGGGAGCAGGATCCATCAGGGCATTTAAGAAAGAATTGAAGAGGCACTTGTAAGAAATGGTACTGAGTAGATAAGATTTCTCTATTAGTCATATGTACATCGAAACACGCAGTGAAATGTACCTTTTGCGTAGAGTGTTCTGGAGGCAGCCTGCAAGTAGCATGCCCACAACTTCCCAACCCCTACGTCTAGTTTATCCTACTAGGAGATAGCATAGACTCGATGGGCTGAATGACCTCCTTCTGTGGTATAACTGACTCTATAAGAGGCGGCATCTACTTAATCACAATGATAAAGTGCTATTTTACTCTGATTCTAGGCTGTTTCTTCATTTTGTAGGCTTGAGGTGATCCCTTCACCCTGAAAAGGAACATGGAAGATATGCTCACAAGGTTGCTGAGTCAATAACTGTATTACCATAGAACAGTGGTTTTCAACCTTTTTCATGCTGCAGCCCCCCAGAACATGTACTTGTTAGATGGCAGACCTCCAAAGCCCACAAAATCAAACAATCGATAACTCATGCATACAACACTTAAATTACCGCACATAGGCCCAATTGAAATAGTGACTATTTCAATCACCAATAATTACCAGCGGTGTCTTTCAGTGTTCAGTTCAAATGTGAAGGTTGTCCCTGTTTTGCACTGCAGAGTTTGTCCAAACGTGGTGGTATGTGTGACAAACATACGCGTATGTCATCCTCAATATTCAGTCTTGATCTGTATTTGGTTTTCATGGCAGTGACTGCAGAAAATGCTATTTTGCACAAGTAAGTGGTTGCAAATGGTAACAGAACATTAACGGCTTTGCCGGACAGCAGTGGATACTCCTGGGAACATGCTATCCAGAATGACAACAGTGACATTCGGTTGAACTGCAAGCACAAAGTCCTGTCAGATGACAGTTCAACCAATTCTTCTTGTTCACGTCCAGTTAAATCAGTAAGCATGCATTCAAACGGATTTCAAATCCAATCAAACATGCTCGTGTCATCGTTGCCAAAATACTCATGGAAATAATGTGACAGCTGTTGAATATGGTTCAAAACGGTGCTTGCAATGGCCTCTGTCTTAGTCTCGTTCACCGTCAGAAAGTCAGCCAGCAACGGAAACATATCATAGATGCCTTGCTCGCATCTTCCCTTCCAGATACGGAGTTTTTTCTGGAAGGCATTGATTTTGTCATGCGGTTTCAGAACATTTGAGCCAGGTCCTTGCAATGGTAGATTTAAGCTGTTAAAATGTTGAAAATATCTGCAAGATAAGCTAATCTGGCAACCCACGTCTCATCTGTCAAGAACTGTGCCAATGATCCATTATGCTCATTTAGAAAAATGAGCAGTTCATCTCGCAATTCATATACACGCTGCACAATGCGGCCTCATGACAGCCATCTGACTTCTGTATGTAGCAACAAATGCTTATGCTTGGCTTCCATTTCATGGCATATATTTTCAAACAAACGATGATTGAGCAGCCTGGCTTTGATAAAGTTAACGATTTTAATGCACGTGGAAAACACATCCACAAGATTTTCATCCATATCACTTGCAGCCAAAGCCTCACGGTGAATCATGCAGTGGGTTGCTGCTACATGTGGAGCTACTTCTTTCACTCGTGCGACTAGACCCGACTTTTGTCCCGTCATTGCGACAGCACCATCCACGCATACTCCAATACACTGTGTCCACGCCAATGCCGATTGTACAAAAAAAAGTGTCAAGCACACGGAAAAGTTTTTCACTGGTTGTACACCCTGGGAGCACCTTGCAAGACAAAAAGTCTTCCAAAGCCTCTCCTTCCCAGCAATATCAAACATAAACCAACAACTGCGCAGTATTGGCAACATCAGTACTTTCATCGAGCTGAATCGCAAATCTGACTTGCTGAAGACATGCTGTCAGCTGGCTCTGTATATCTTCTGCCATATCGCCAATTCTTCTGCTTACTGTGTTATCAGACAGCGGAATGGCTTTCAGTTTTTGACTGGATTCTTTTCCCAGTACAACCTCGCACATATCTACTGCTGCAGGCAGTATAAGCTCTTCTCCAATTGTGTGAGGCTTTCTGGAACGTGCTATTCGTAATGCTACCAAATATGATGCGCGAAGAGCCTTCTCATTTACAGTGGCGCAGGCACCTTTCTGCTTGAGGTACAGCTCCTTTTGCCGCTCAAAATATTTCTTCGGCTTACTGGCAATATCTGGATGCACCGTTGTTAAATGGCAGTTCAATCTCACTGGTTTCATTGCATCGTTGGACAGTGTTTGCAAACACACAACACAGAGAGGTTGGTCCGCATTTTTCCCCACTGCGATGAAGCCATATGAAATGTATTCTGGATCGTACTTGCGTTGTTTTCTCTTTCGGTCACCCTTATCCCCTTTGTCATCAGAATCTTCCGGTTTCTGGTCAGCTTTTCTCTTCAGAAATTTCTCCATACTCAGCAATACACGCTGGACAGTTTAATTACTATTACTGATAAACAAAATTATCAAAACTAATCTAAAATTTACACGCTTGCGCACTTTTTGTTTAACAGTGATGTCACTGTGGTGTAAATGCACGGTAAGTAAACAATATTATTAAGACACACCAACAACGTCACTCAGTCTCGCTAACACTACAGTGCACAACAGAATAGTAGTGAGTAGTGAACACTACTGACTACTCTGACTACACAAATCGAATATTAAGCGGCAGCTTACCATAAGGGAACACTGTCTAAGTCTCTAAGATTGTCGCCTATAACAGATAGAATAGATATGGCCGATTTTCTGAATAGTGGAAAACTGGAGCAAGCAAGTAAGCTACATCTTTGTAACAGGTCGCTTTTCCATTTTATTCTTGGCTTGCTCGCGGACCCCCAGGGGTCTGCGGACCACAGGTTGAAAACCTCTGCCATAGAATACATTGGATGTTTAAAATGCAGACACGATGATTGCTTGGTTCTGATACTCATGGTTTGTGTAGGAAGGGATACCGGGATTTCCATTGTTGTTATGGGAATAGGTCCAGTAGGGAATGAATGAATACACAGGAAAAAGAGGTATATGTTCAAGAGGATGTGAACAGGGCATGTGTTATGGTATTCAGCTGACTGGTGCCCTTGCCTTTATAAATGGAGCAAGTAAATGCTTCCTCTTATGATAGAGATGAAGCATTCAGCTGTATAACTCGAAGTTCACTCAGTCCATCCATTGCATCAGTGTTGGGTTGTGGTACAGCATTCTTCAGCATTATCCAGCTGCAAGCACACAGGCAGACAGGGATTATACTTTGCTCTCAATGGGACTGTACTAATAGAGGCAGAAAGACAGCACTCTTCACTGTCCTTGGGGCTGCACTTACTGAGGGAAGCATAGAGCATTCTTCAGTGTCTCTGGGGCTGTACTCATACAGGGAGTATTCTTCAGCGTCCTTGGGGCCACATTAACGGAGGTAGGTTGTCTTCAGGGCTGACTCAGGAGACTGTGCTGCAGAAAGAAGCCGAGACTGAGGAAGAGGTCCTTGACTAACACTATTTGGATAGATCATGGTGTTCCCTTGGATGTTCCTTGTAACCTTGTGGCTCCCAGGGTCACCATTCCACTGGCCTCCTTGAGAAGGCTGATCCAATGGCAGCTGTCAGATACTGAAGCACTAAGGTTCATGGAGTGACCAGTCTGTTCCTTACTTCTTCCAATCCTGCAGTCTGTGCTTCCTTGGAGGGGAAAGCCTCGGCTAGTATTTGGGTAGTACTTCTCAGCTGGGATCTGTGCAATGCCATTAGATCCCTCAATGCCGACAAGGAAGAAGAAGCTCCTCTGAAGTTTCTATAAGAACCAGCTGTAGGTGGGAGCTACACCTGCCAGTGCTCGCATTTCCTCAGATACTGACTGTAAATTCTTCAAGACCTCCTTTTCAGATGAGTCCCATAATTTCTAGGCCTCGTGCTCAGAAACCATAATCAGATTCGATGCTCTTCAGTCGGTGCGGGGAAGGAAAAAGCACAGAGCTGTTTTCACACACTTCTGTTTCCTTTGTGCTCTGTAAATCATCCTCATCCTGACAAATTAATGAGATCTCTGGGATGTTTATGGCATCCACCCCAGGAATCCGAAACTCTTGCCTTTGAATTCTTCAAGGAGGATTCTGAGGTCTGATTCTATATATTTTTTTCTGTTGATGACTGTATTGACACAATAAACACAGGAACTGCATGCATAATGTTTTCACCATTTACTGTTAAGCAATAAAAGTTATAGATTTGGCTGCGTATACAAAGGTAATTATACAAAAATACAGTCAGGCTTGAACATATCAACTTTTCATTAACACCTTGGATCTAAACCTTCATGTATTTAAGAAAATGAATTATAATGTTACACTAATTATATTTTTTAATTTATTCATGGGATACAGACTGCAGTGTATTTGGACGTTGTCTGTGAGCCAATCTTGTACGCAGGTAAATTCTAACTGAAATAATTTCCAGGAGGCACAGTAGCTTCAGAACAAGAGTATGTACTTCATTACAGACTAACATAATTAAACTAGTATGTTTTCATTGCAGTATGATGACATTGCACACTCATGTGACTTATTTATATGGTCATTGCTGATGAGGTTGGCATATATTATTTATCCATTATTGCTTCTAATCTGAGGAGGCAGTTAAGAATTGGTCTAGAATCATATAGAAGCCAGACTGTATAAGGATGGTTGATTTCTTTCCCTGAAGGATGTTAATGAACCATTTGGGTTCTATGATAATCTCATGGTCATCACTATTGACACGAGTTAAAGCAAAAAAAAAATTGTTTCCTCCACAACCTCATGGTTTGCTCTTACATCTCTACCAACCATACCCCCTTTCATGGTACTGTCCTATGCAGCCGCAGGAGATGCAACATGTACTTTTTTACCCTGCCATCCAGGGACTCAAACAGTCCTTTTAGATTCACTTGTGCTTCTTCCAGTTTAGTTTATTGTACTTGGGGCTCACAATGTAGTCTCCCCTACATTGGAGAAACCACTTTGTACAACATCTCTATTCAGGCTGCAAGAATGAAGCTGAGCTTCCAGTTGCCTGTCACATTAACTTACCATCCCACTCCCACTCTGACCTCTCTGTCTTTAGCCTCCTACACTGTTCCAACTATGCCTAATGTAAAAAAAAGCACCTCCTCCCACTTCTGATTCTGATTCCTCCACCTGGGTACATTGCAATCCTCAGGACTCAACAATTTAAAGTAAACAGATTTTCCTGTTTATCGAACTTCACTCCCTGAAGGTGTTGCCTGATCGGTTGAATACTTTGAGCGTTCTCTCTTGTTTCAGATTTCCAGCATTCTCTCTGTTCTGCATCTTACAATTCCAAGATGTTCTTTTGGACAATCCAATCAGACTCATTCCCTCTATTCTTCCTCTCTGCAACTTCAAACATGCTTGTTTTCTCATTTATTCAGTTCTACGAAGGGTTCTTGACCTGAAACATTGTATCTCTTTCTCTCTCCACCAATGCTGCCTGATTACTGTGTGTTTCTGGCATTTCTGTTTATCACGGAAACTAGTTTTTTTCTTTCCAGGTTTTATTTACTTATTTGAATTTGAATTCTCAGTTGCTGAGATGTCTCCAGATCAATGGTCCCGGCCTCAAGATACAGGTCAGTAACTTAACCACTGTGCAACTATAGCCATACGAGATGACTCTCAGGCAGAAGAACTACAGGGTTGGGGTGAGCCATGTTTAATTTCAAACAACAGCTGTTTGTAATGCATCAAAAAATCTGTCTCCTGTAGAGCCCACAAAGTCATATGGAAATAACAATTTAAGAGAATATTTTCACCCTTTTCCCTCTCCACAGTTACATTGATGAGCTGTTGATAATTAATTCTACTTGACACTTTGGTGGAGTTTTGAATTGGTTTTTATGAATTCTAGCCAATGCCAGTGTAAATGGATCACTTCAGTGATCTATGTGAGTGTTTCTATTAAAATATAGATTTGCTTAGTTGGTTCCATTAATTTAGTGTGGAAAATGTAATCTCCAGGAGAAAGGTGGAAGCATGTAGAAGTCATTCTTGGGAAGCAAACAGCATTGAATACAAAATATTCTTGTACATGCTTGACTAGGAATAAAGGAACTCTGTCAACTCTTCTGATCAGCAACATTTAACCAATGCAAGCTTTTTAATGGAGACATTGAAAACTTTTTTATTTCAAAGCAATGAAAAAAATCATCGCAATAAATGTGTCAGTAGCCTCTATGAATAGTCTGCCAGGAGCAGCTGAATTAATAGAATTGCAGCTGTGTCCACATTGAATCCATGCATGATGTGGCCTGGCTCATGTCCTTACTGAGATCTGGAGGACAGATTTCTGAGTCCAGTACTTTTGGACTGGGTGATTTTAACTGGGCTGTTACTTTTGAAGCCACTAGCTGCATTGCGCGTTCCCCTCCTTCCTCCAGAAATTAAATTGTTTACTGCTGATAGGTATTTGTACTGTTCTGTTAGGTTTCCTAGCAATATAGTGAGGATCCCAATCAGAGAGAAAAGCCTAAGTGTCCTTACAGTAAATCCCAGATGCTTTAGGGAAGTTGAGACCCTGGTATCAATACCTGCACTAACAACTTGGGGGAACCGAGTGGAAGTCTCACATGGGCTGTAAGTTGGTTTGGTGGTCCTGCAAAGCAAGAAGTATTCAGCAGGTTAGGGCTCCTTTGAAGGCACATATTTGATAAGTATGAAAAACACTTCCTGACACAAATTACCTCACTCTCTCCTCCCCCATTAGGAACCACCCAATCACTAATCCAGTATGTGGCTAATATCTTAGATAGCAAGAGGCCTTGTTATTAGCCAAATTTAGTTGGTAATCTACAAACAAAAATAAGAGTTTGATCTTTTATACTGTATTGTAACTACCTCTGGAGGAAATTGAGGTAACAATGATCTTATAAGATTATCAATGGATTCCTGATCTAATGCTACAGCACTCCATGACAACATTATTGAAAGTGCACTTTGTGACATACACATCTAATGTCACCTGGAATCAATGGGCAACTGAATTCAAAAATTGCCTTTAATACTGACTACATCCTTTGATCTTTGCAAAGGTTTCTTCGTTTTCTGCATTGCTGAAAAGTGTCTCTACATTCTGAGGGGTCAGGATTGAAAGGAACATTCAATTGCTTTGTAATAAGCTCCTTGCATTTTTATAGGTAATTGACTTTTGCAACAGACTTCTGGGAGAGAGACAAAAGGTCACACGGATGACCTGATTACTTTTGCTGGGCCTTTCTCAGAATCAGGGACACTGGGAATTGTCACTGGAAATTCCACAATACAGTGAACAGGTATCATTGATATTTCACTTTTTATGAATTTCTAATTATATCAAGAACTTTGGCAACTAGAGTAGAGAAAATATTAAACTGGAACTGCATATGCAATGATTTCTTCAGCAAAAGATTTTGAATAATAAACAGCAATATCCTGGGTAATTGACAAGCAGCATTAGATGGCTTTACGTCTGGTAAACTGCAGATTTTTCCACATCTGGTCCAAGCAGATCCCTTCTGCCACCACATTTGGATTTTTTTAAATGATGCTTTTAGTCATGCTATATCTTACTTTAGAATAAATATAAATTATATTTTAATGATTCAGTAATTATTATTTCCTATAAGTATGTAGCATTGTTTTTCAACACGCCACTCTGCATTTACTCAATGGTTTCCCCGTGGCTACAGATCAAGAATAGCTGGGGGTTATTTGGCAGTTCAATAACTTTAAATACAATTGCCTCAAACCCTTGCTTTGCTATCAAACAACCCTGGACCTTTTGTGAGCACGTTCTGAACCATTTTCATATTTAAAGAATACTTAAGTGACCGAGTGACAGGATTACATTTGACCAGCCTGCATGTGCTTACAACTTTGTCGTGAAAGTGAATGTTGACTAATTGGCATCTGGAGGATTGGCCTCAAAAGCCCTAGTTATTAATTTTGAATTCTTTAAACAGACAAGATGCATTTATATTCTGTGATGACAACATACTCTGACAACAACATAAACCCTTAGAACATGCTTATTGACAGTGCTTTTAATATTCTATAGAGCTCCTCAGCGAGGGGACACAGTTATATATGCCACAGTCATAATCATTAAATAAACAGCAATAATAAGGAGCTTTTTGGAAAGAAATTGGATGTATCTGAGAATTGAGGCACAGGATTCCAATGTGCAATTAGTTGTGCAGATCTGAGCACAAATTTTGTGCTGGAAATTTGTGCTCAGTGTGCATGATGGAGCAACCATTCAGCACTAACGAGGCCGTTGCTGGCCTTCGTGCTGGTAAGTGCTCTTAAATTGGCAAACACCAGTTGGAACTGGCTGGTGACAATCAATCTTGGGCTTGAAGTTCAAAGTGAAGGTGCTCGGTGGCTGCAATTAATGCTGGAAACATTCAAGAACTGGTGGAATACTGCAGCAGTTAATGGCTGACCACAGCAGGGAGTGAGCCCCTATCTACAGATGCATATCCAGAGTACAGGTAGATGGGAAGGAGAGGCAGGGACACTTCCCGGGCTCAAAGGGAGGCAGGAAACCCTCAAGATTGAACATCAGGCACAAATTGGTGAAGGGGCCAGAGGAAGAGGAAGCCAGAACTTGACTCCAGTGTAGGAAAACTTTAATGACCTCACATTTGTCGATGACGTCAGTGACTGCATATTCATCTCCCTTACCTCCAAACATATTGGTAACGATGCACACTGCTCAATGCAATACAGCATCATCTTTCAAATACCAGTCTCTACTGAACAGGCCTCAAATATGACATTCATGTACTTCACCACATCCGTCACACATCTGGCACAACTCCAAGACCCACAACCACACTTCACACCTTTCAGCTATCTTACCTAAGCACAATGCATGACACTTACCAACATATATTCCTCCCTCTTGCAGGACAAGATGGCACAGAGCTAGGGTTCTTGTTACTATTGGAGTTGCCATCACAGAAGCCACAGCCACAGGCTGACGGGAACATAAGTGATGACAAGATGTTCCTGCTCACATTCTACTTCCATCTCATCCTGTATAATCAGGTGATTTATACAATGCACATACTAAAAGCATGCATCTTCCATTTTCCCCTTTCTGACCTCTTTCCCTCTCTCTCACCCACTTACCATTATCTTACCTTTCTTATATTTTCCTTACAGAGAGCTGAGAACTTTCACCTGGTCAAGTGGAGGAGTTGTCTGGGCAGCATGTAGGAAAAAGGTAGCCCATCTCTTGATCCAATACTTGCAGTCACCAGCTCAATGTTAAATAGGGCTTTGAGCATATCACATGAATCCAGCAATCCAGAGGTCCAGTGGAGGGCAAATCATTTCATCATACCAGATCCATGGGCATACTTTTAATCCAAACAGTACATATATAAGTCATTTGGTCCAACTAGTCAAGGATGATGTTTATGCTTCACATAAACCTCATCTCACAATATCTCATCCAATCAAGTCAACATTATTCCTTCCTCCCTCCTGTGGCCTATCTGACTGTGGCCTCTTCTTGCATCGCTTTAATGAGGCCCAGTGTCATTAAGGAACAGCACCACACATTCTGTCGGGGCATGTTGAAACCTTCTAGACTTAATATTAAATTCAACAATTTCACTAACTTGCCTTCTCTATTTGTATCACAGCTGGCTAGTTCTGCTGTAGTTTATTCATCTGTAACCCAGTTTTTTTCTTTCCAATGACACTGCCTGACATGCTGGGCATTTCCTACAGCTCTGACCTGACTTCCATTGCTGTTATGTGATCGTTCATTTGTCTTCACTCTTCGTAACTCTCCTCATTAACCTATCAACTGGATGGTTTCATCAACAGCTTAACACCATGGCAACATTGGCCTCACCTTATCAGAGATATTTCCTTTGTCATATCCTCTCCCCACCCTCTCTGCAACTTAAAACTACCTTGTGTTCTGTTTTCTGCAGTTCTGACAAAGGGTCTTACACCTGAAAAGTTAACTCTGTTTGTCTTTCCTCAAATGCTGCCTGACCTGCTGAGTGTTTCCAGAATGTTCAGTTTTTATTGCATTAACAGAAGTCCACTGCAGTGACTAGGCTCTCTGTAACAATTCACACAAATACCAGGAGCTGCAGGCAAGCATAACTGTTTATTATCATGGGCCCTCACAGGCTGGTTCTGGAGCATCACCACAAGCAATATAACACCACAAAGAATAGTTAGCCATAGGGTAACTGTAACTACAGAGGCAGCAGCCTGCAAGTAACACCTTAGAGTTAGTAACATTATAATGCAGCACAAATCAATTCATCATGCTCGATGCATAGGCATTTGTTTCATTCAAGCAGCACACTTTCCAATGCCTTTTATAGGTGTTTCTCACTTTCAAAGTCTGCATAACCAAATTTTGCATGAGTCCCATTCCTGATATCAACAACCAGAAATTCTGCATCAGTGAAAAAATCATTCAGCCCTTCAAAATTCCTTCCAGAGCTCAAGCTTCCAACAAATGGCAAACAAATGTGTTGTCTTCTTCTTTGGCAAGGTCACCAACGCAGGCTCCTTATCATCATCAAATTCTGCTACCTACCACATCACAGTGTCCCTGACTCTTCAAGTTTCACCACAGCTTCTGTATTGCCTATTTTACTTGCCTTTTTGGCAATGTCTCATTGCCAATGTTATACGGAACCTTCTATAGCCACACCCCTTTGTGCAGTAGTCATTGCGTTGCTTCTGATCCTCTGAGGGATGTTCCATCTCACCTTGCATTGCCTTTCTATTGGGTGGTTGTCCCTCTTCTCCACTTTAAGTTATGTAACCAGGCTCTTCACCAAACAGCAGGTTATCCTCCTTCTTTGTCACAGGAAGTCAGACGTGGAATATGTAACCCTGTAGATAAAATATTAGTACTTCCCGGCCACATCAGATGTAGTGTTCAAAAAGAATATCCTTGCCCTCAGTGCTCCGATCCAGTCTCTACCCAACACTATTGATCTTCAAGTGTAGCCCATCAGAATTATCATCAGTTTGGTATTTTTGTCATCACCATTCAATCCAAGACAATATCAATATTCATCTCAACATGCCAACATTTACCCTGATTGTGGTGTTCACACTGTCTTCTCCTGTGTCACAATCTGTGGCATAAATGCGATTCATCATGCATACTTCCAGATCCTCATTTGTATTCAGGGCATTCCTCTGAAGAAATTCTGTAAGCTTACTCCTTGCCATTGACCTTTGCAGGTTATAACTTCTGATGCTTACTATACTCTGCCTACCACAGTAGGTTTGTGCAATATTTCCCACCTTTTTACAAGTGTAGCAACAGGTCCTAAGACTGACAATAAGGTTTCACATCTTTTACATTTGGTTGTCCCACCAAGCCCTCGTTTCACTCCCACCATGACTGAGATTCAGAGAAGAGGATGTCACTGCCATTATGATGCTCAGAAATTTATAAACTGATTCAACTGAATGTCCTTCGTGTCTTTCAGTGCCATCTCCACAGCACTCCAGGTTCTGCCTGCTTTCTTGAAGTTAAGTTCCGGTGTGCGAAAGAGCCTTGCCTGAATATATTCATCAGCAAGGCTGCACACCAGAGCCTTTGGTCTCATAACTGATAGTCCAGAGGCCTATCAAAGTTTCAGTGGAGCAGTGGATTCCTTAATACAAAAATCACTGACTTCTGGGCTAAAGTTTCTGTAGAATTTCTCCAACTTGGTTAACTGGAAAGACAACTGTTTACTGTAGTATCCCACATAGCATCAGATCAACAGGTCCCTTGTAGATATCCAAGCTCCCTTCTACCAAAGCAATAGCTTTCTTACAGTTATGTATTGCTTCATTTTGCTCCTCAACATTCTCTCCCGCCACTTCCGTGAAAGTTGCCACAGTTCCTGTTATCTTTTGCAATAATCTTAAAAGCATCACATTGAAGCAGGCCTCACTCACATTAGCCATATCCTCAGGATGAATCAATCAGAAGAGGAAGTTGTCACTAATGATGCCCATTTGCAGATCTTTGAGAAGGCTCCAAAAATTAAGCTGGAACATTTGATTGCAAGGGCACACAGGTTTGAATGATCTTTTTTAAAAATAGTAACCAAATACTGCTGCATTCCAATCCCACTGCAAAGTAGCTTTTAAGAGTCATTTTCAGTAATTTAAAAACATGAGGTGGTGTTTCACATAATGATGTTATGCTAATGTTCTTGTGTCCAAATGTGGTAGTTTTGATATTATTCCCAATTGTGCAGGTGTATTTTTATCTTTATTTTTAGGATTTAGTGTCACTGGCAAAGCCAACGTTTATTGCCCATCCCTAATTTCTCCTAGGAAGGTAGTGGTAAGTTCACTTCTTGAACTGCTGTGGTCCTTCTGGCTCCCACAGTGTTGTTGGGAAGGGAGTTCCAGGATTTCGACCAAGGGACAATGAAGGATTGATAATATACGTCCAAGTCAGAATAATACGTGACTTGGAAGGGAACCTGCAGGTAATAGTGCTCCCGTTCATCTTTTGCCCTTGTCCTTCTTGGTGGGAGAGGTTGCGGGTTCTAGAAGTGTTGTCTGAGTAGCCTGGGCAAGTAACTGCAGTACATGTTGTATATGGTGCACACTGCATCCATGGTGTGTTGGTGGTGGAGTGTATGAATATTTAGGAAAATTGATGAAGTACCAATCAGTCTGCTTTGTCCTAGATGGTGTTGAGCTTCCTGAGGGTTATTGGAACTGCACTCATCCAGGCAAGTGGTGTGTATTTCATCACAGTCCTGACTTATGCTTTGTAGATGGTGGAAAGGCTTTGAGGTGTCAGGAGGTGAGTCACTTGCCACCTCTGATCCTTTGTTGTAGTCACAATGTTTATGTGCCCCCAAACTGAGGTTTTAGTCAACGGCAAACCAAGGATGTTGATGGTAGGGAACTTGATAATGGTTATCCCATTAAATATCATAGGTGATCAGATTCCCTGTGTTTGCAAATGGGCACAGCCTGGCACTTTTGCAGTAGTAATGTTACTTGCCATTTTTCATCCCATGCCTGCATGTTACCAAGGTCTTGCATGTGTGCAGGCATAGACTGCTTCCTTTCTGGGGAACTGCAGACAGAATTGAACATCTCTCATCAAGGAATAGTTTGTTGTCCTCAAATGGAAACTTCTGGCAAAAAAGACTTGGAGGAACTAAGTAACAATGCCATTAAATAGAGCCAATGAGAAGTTACTGTTCTTCCCCCTTCTATGAGGTGTTAGTAGCTGGATTCAATTACACACGTGGCAGAGCACAAGCAGGTTGAGGGTGGGATTCAGCTGATGTATCCTCTTCATGAAGCCGTAGAGCCCCTGCATAACTGTGTATGTCTTGAAAAGTAGAGCATGGATCATCTGTGAAGGACCATAATGTACTCCACATGGTTTGGCACTACCAACAGCAGAAGTGCGTGTGGAATACTGGTTCAGGCTATAATGAGGATTCAACTGGAGAAACAATCAAGAAGCAATTTAAAATCAGCTCACTCACAGATGGTGGATTGATACTGTGATTTAAAATGCTTATTTTTTGTGATAAACCCATTTCTAGCTGTGTTAGTAATAACGTGCCAATTACCTCCTGTAAACACATCGTGCAATGTCTTTTAAAACAAAATATAAGAAAAAAAATATTGGTTCATGGCAGATATTGTGATGACAGGTAAACAAATAACTCTGAGCTCAAACTTAGGAGGAAGGATAAAACTTCTTAAAAGGGTTGGAAGTCTGGAAACTGAATCCTGCAGGACTATAGAGGTGCTCAAGGTGGAAGCTGATGCAATAGTAAAAATTCTAGGTGCATTTAAATGAGTATTCCTTTCTGAATTATACTTTACATATTCTAATAGGCACTAAGATGCAAACTCACAGTAAGTGTGTAACTATATTAAGGTGTTGTTGATAGCTTTTCTTTATTGCCTGTGTCAATTTATAAAACTGGAATTGAAATATTAACCATGGTTACGAGGTAGGAAGGAGACTTCTGATTGCATGAAGAATGCAGTGGATTTACTCTTTAAATAGAACTGAGACTTCATTGTCACGAACCAGCAACAAAAGAAACACACTGAGCATGATTTAGTGTTAAAAACTATTTTATTAATCACTACTTATGATAATACGTAAAATAAAAGTAAAAATGTTAGTATGTTAGAATTCAAAAATGTTAAACCTTGAACGTTAACCCCAAAACTAAACTCTTCTTGTGTGTGTGTGACAAAGTCCAAAACTCCCAGTTCCTGAATGGTTCTTAAAGTTCAGTTCCGCAAGCCATAAGGTGAAACATGAGCAAGGGCTTCTTCAACAACCACCGTTGTCTGAAGATAAGATGTAGATGTAGAAAAACATAGAGAGAGTACATACGAAATCCAAATGTTCCACGATGGAACCCAAACGACACTTCAGTGTTTACTCGGTAGTGACTTCCTCACCCCGAAAGCATCCGAACCGTGGTCGTCCACACACAAATACCTGTTTCCTTCTACAGGTCAGCAACAAAGTGAACTCCACCGGATTACTTCCAACTTCCATACATGGATTTCAGTGGTAAACACAGTTATTGTTTCTCATCCATCGATAGAGAAAAACAAGCAGGCTGGTGTCTCTCTCCCTTCTCTCTCTCTCTTCTTCTTCTTCTTCTTCAACAACGTCATTACGTCCTTTATCTTCTATTGACGTAAGCACGCCCCACACACACATACACACACACTCTCTATCTTAAAGGGACTTTCACTGAGTCCGTAACACCTCCCACCTAAAAAAAAAATTTTCCCAAGAAAATTTTAACCGCGCATACAGTTAGTAATGTTAATAATTATCATGCTACACAACTACAGACTATCAGATTAGTACAGATACATGTTTCCCATTTAACATCGGGAAAGACAATCAGCAATCACATTATCTTTGCCTTTAATGTGAGTTATCATGAGATCAAACTCTTGCAAACTTAAACTCCAGTTTAACAGCCTTCTGTTCTTGTTTTTGACTCGGCTCAGAAACACCAATGGGTTATGATCTGTATACACAGTCAATGGTTGCTGAGCGGTGCAAACATATACACTGAAATGTTGCAAGGCTAAAACAAGCGACAGTAATTCTTTCTCTATGGTGGAATAATTCTTTTGATGCTCATTAAATTTCTTTGAAAAGTAAGCTACAGGATGGTCAATATCATCAAGGTCACCCTTCTGCAACAACACAGCTCCTGCAGCTTCATCACTGGCATCTACTGCTAATGAAAATGGCTTTTCAAAGTCAGGTGTTCTGAGCACAGGATGGTAGCATAAAATGGCTTTCAGCTTCTCAAATGCTTCTTGACAAGAATCTGTCCAAACAAACTTTACTCCCTTCTTCTGAAGATTAGTTAGGGGAAGAGCAATATCAGCAAAATTTTTACAAAATTTTCGATAATATCCAACCATTCCCAAAAATCTTCTAACAGTCCTCGTACCTGTGGGAATAGGGAACTCAGATATTGCTTGAACTTTTGCCTGAACAGGAGCTTGCTTGCCTTGACCTACAACATAACCAAGGTACGTCACAGTGGCATGGCCAAATTCACTTTTAGCCAAGTTAACTGTAAGGTTAGCCTTGGAAAGTCTTTCAAACAACCTTTCTAACGCAGAGATGTGATCTTCCCAAGTATCATTCCCAGTCACTAAGTCGTCAATGTAGGCATCTGTATGTTTTAACCCATGAATCACTGAATTAATCATTCTTTGAAATGTTGCCGGAGCATTTTTCATTCCAAATGGCAAAACATTGTATTCATACAATCCAGAAGGGGTTACAAAGGCTGAAATCTCCCTTCCTCTATCTGTTAATGGAACACACCAGTACCCTTTTAATAAGTCAATCTTTGTAAGAAATTTTGCCTTTCCCACTCTGTCTATGCAATCATCCACTCTAGGAATAGGGTAAGCATCTGACTTTGTTACAGCATTCACTTTCCTGTAATCTGTGCAAAATCTAACAGTTCCATCAGGTTTAGGTACAATAACACAGGGCGAACTCCAATTTGAAGTAGAATGTCTAATAATATCATTTTCCAACATGTATTTTATTTCCTGATCAACAAGTTTACTTTTTTCCACATTCATTCGATATGGGTGTTGTTTGATTGGTTTTGCATCCCCAACATCAACATCATGGGTAATTATCGATGTTCTGTTTGGAACATCTGGGAACAGATTTTTAAATTTTAAAATTAATTCTCTCATCTGTTGTTTTTGTGAAACTTGTAAATGGTCCAACTTCGTTTCAAGGTTCTCCATGATATTTTGGTTTTTTCAGTTTCGATGGAACAATATTTGGTCTAAA